>NC_090931.1:1058625470-1061125470 GCF_040938575.1 Ambystoma mexicanum | reverse complement strand
TCAGCTTCTCTTCAGTCCTCTCAATCCAGTGGCGACTATGCCTTCTCAGTCCCAGAGACCTGCTTTTTATGCAGTTTTCCCCCATTCACACAGCCTGGCTGTCAATCACACAGCAGGGTGGCTGTCCCCGCGGGACAGCCACCACAGCCAATCACACAGAGTGCGACATGGGTCTCCAAGGAGACCCTGTGCAGGGAGTCTCAAACCTCTCCCTCACATCTTGTCCCCCTCAGACATTCAGGCACCTAAGGAGGGCTTCTGTGCAGAAGCCCGCCAAAGGTCGGCGAACAAAGGAACCAAACCTGGTTTGGCGCGCATAGTAAAACACGAGAAAGACTTTTACAAAAAGAAATGGCGAATAAACCCAGCCGGAACCAAATAAAAGAAAATATGGTCCAGCGGGTTTACGTTCGAGGCTACTAAAATAGCCTAAAACAATTCCAAGGCTATTTAAAAGAACTGCGGTAGGAAAAATATGGTAGATACCACTGCCACCAGCCAAATATTAATGAAAAGGGAACGAAATAATGTTCCATGAGAAACAGACAAAAAAGGATAACTATTAACCCTTTACAGAACTCTATGTAAGATAGTTTGTACTGGGTCTGTGGATTTAAAAAGACTAATAAAGTCGATGGCAACTTTACATGTTCTGGGAGAAAGTAGTCAGTCCCATAAAATGGAGTTTAAAGTGGGAAGTCTGAAAAAGACAACCCTGTGTCACTGCACTGAAGGTGATGTGTAACACAGTAAAAAGATGATGCCTTTGGAGTAGGTGAGGCTCTACACTCTAAGAACACAAAAATGTTAAACACACACAGCAAAACACATGTCAGGGTGGGAAAAAAGGCTCACACTCTTACCAGGTGAAAAAAATAAATTCTAGAAATCCAGCAAAGCTGCTGAGGGACTCAGTAGGTAAGGGAAATTAGCCATTTTGGAGAATTATCCCTAACAATAACTACTTGAGATGCCAGTGCGCTACTATGTACCCTGATGTCGTCTTTCCCTGTACATTGTTGACCACAGACATCAGCTCTGAATCACTTATACTAAGTTGTTCCAGAGATCAAGATTCCTGAGCATAAAAGATTATAATCTTTTATGAGCCAACTTGTTAGCCGGCCTACCATCTGTGCAGAACGCTTTTTATGACAGTGTAGAGGTGGAGCCAAGTTCCCCCACCCAAAGCTCCTCCCTCATGCTGCCTATATGTTGGGAGCCAGAGTGTGAGACATGTGAAGTGCCAGTGAAAATACCTATACAAAAGAGAATCTTGGAAGTGAGGTTCCCATTTAGGAAGCCATACATGCATTCACGACAATATGATGGCCATTTGAATTAAATCCCAGAGGAAGTGTGAAAACTGTGCAAAAGAGAAGATTGGTGACGTCATGAAGAAGCAGAGCTGACGCACCCCGAAGAGATGCAGAGAAGAGAGAACATAAATATTCTATAGACTTTAAAGAAGCGGTGTTAAAGATGAGCAACATTTCATGCTCGAGATGAAGATGCTCATGCCACAAAAATAATGAAGAAGATATCTAGTCATTTTACAATTGTAAAGATGCATTAATGCAAGTAGACAAAAGTATTTGCCTAAGGTTGGCTATGTAGTGAATAGATTGCGGCGATGCGCCAACGTATATACATAGGAATGGAAAGACTATGTTTGATTCCACAACATAATGTCCCGGGAGGATAGCTCAGCGGCAGCGTGCGTGTCTTGGAAGCAAGATGACACGAAGCAACACAGGTTTGATCCCCGGGTCCGTGCTTATAAATCTCTGGGTGTTTAAGTGCGTTATAAATACGTAACTAAGACAAAAAAAAATATACACAATTAGCAACTAAGAAAAACAAACAATTCTTGTAACAGCGCCTCAATGCCTGCGGGCTGTGTGAGCGCTTTATAAATGTAAAAAATAAAAAAATAAAATAAAAACTTTAGCAGAGCTGGATCCCGTGTCGCAGTTAGAAATTGAAAACTTAACCATGGAGGTGAATCAAAGAAAGGCTTGGCTGGCCCAGCACCAACAAGTCAAGGCGACGTGAGCCTGAATGGTCAAGCAGCAGTTACAGAACGTGTGAAAAGAACAAAACTCCTGTCTTAGGTGAGGAGCGAGAACATTGAAGACGTCAGAGGTTCATCATTTAATAGTATTTTAAATGCAGCAAGACTCTACAATATGGTCTGCAGTTACGTGGATGGATGAAAATAGACACTAGGACGAGCTGTATCGAAACCAAGAAGACAGAGTATGGCTATACTCCCTCTTATTCTCCAGAGCACAGAACATTTCCGAGGCCAAATTCAAAGCCTTAATTGACTCGCAGGCTGCAAGAGTGATGGTAGATGACAGGCTAATTGGTGGGAAGCTATGGTTATGACCAACCCACCAGCACCTGGGCACCAGCCTATGTGCTGCTTACGTGTGTGGAATATTACAGAGGGGTACGAGGGTGTCAACCAATTATAGAGGGCCCTATAGTTTGTATAACCAATGGGACATTGTGTATTTGATGATGTACGTAGAAAACTGCACTAGAGGAGGGCCTAGTTGCCCCACCTGATGTTAGAGACCCAATCACCTTTCTCTGACAAGTATGGAACGTATACCTAGATGTTCCCTGTAAGCCTATCAGCTTCCCAAGTAGGTTTTTGTAGTTTGCCACATAGGTAGACATCAATGATGACAAGTTTTAGTATATGAACTACATTTTTTATGAAATGCATCGAGTGAGAAGATCTATCTCAAGTATTTCTACCTCGTCTTAAAGAGATGGGATGGACACACCAGTTCATGTGGTAGCAGAGCTGATGGTAAATATCAGACGTCCTCTGCCATTTAGCTGGAGGAACGTGAAGCTCCCTGTAGATAGCGGCCACTAGTTTAAATAAAACTTGCAAGTACAAGTGGGACGGGACCCTCGTTTTCAAGGGGAATCCCCTCCTGACTTTTACAGGAAACTGAACGGAATAAATGCTGAAGCGGCTGGTTGAGGAGGAGGCGTCCCGAGGGTCGGAAGTCAAAAATGCGAATGGTGAGTAGACTGAGTGAGGTGGCAAACTGAATGAGCACTGAGTGGGGAAGAGTGATAATGGGGAAAGAGTAACAGAGGGTTGGTTGATTGGGGTATTTTATTTTTTGGGTAAGACGAAGAGCGTTATAGTATAAGATGAAGAGCGTCAGTTTAAGTCATATAGGTGAGGAGCAATATATATGATAAGCCTGGAACCCTACGTCAAGGATGATTAGAAGGAACTCGCCCTGAAATCCAAGTGGACGGATATAGGCTACGAACGATCAATGATCGTTAAAGAGGACAGTTCACACTGTGATCTGAGTCATTTATTAGGGGCAGAAATAGTTATGAGGAGTGTTGACGGAAGTATATGTGGGCCGGCCAGTCTGTCAGTTTGTCTGTCTGTCTGTATATTGTATATGGTGTATGTTGCAAAGAAATTAAATATTGAAAAATGAGGAAGAAATAATGTGGTGGAAACACTGAGGGTTTGAAATGTAATTATTTATTTATATAGTTGACTGATAATGTTCAGTGAATAGGTAGATTGAAGTAAAATGTGAAACATACGTTTGGAGCTGTGACGATTGGTGCATTCTCATATTGTATTATTTTTCTGGAAAGCATTTCTTTGTGCAAAAATAACAGTAAATTGTGACAGTCGATTGCGACTACAGCATGATGGAAGATATAACTACGCTTATACACTTGTGCAGACAGCTGCTAAAACACGCACGCAAGCTATAGCAGAACAGGGCAGAATGAGTTAAGGGTACGACAGATAAAATGTTCATGCCATGGCCACAAGGCGGATTACTGTCTAAAGTAGTTTTGCAACATATGACGACATACTTGCCTGCAGCATAGATGGGAAAGAAGCTACAAAAGAGGTTAGGTAGTTTAGAGCTTTGGAAGATGTACCAGGAGGAAAGGGAAGACCTGCCACCTGAAGACTGGATGCTTAACCAGTGCAAAGAGGGGGGTGTTGAGCCTTCTGCTCTCCCTATCGCGCCTGAAGTAAATGGCAATAGTACAAAGAGATGACCAATTGTATCCTTTAAGAGAACTTAAGGCAGCAACGGGGTATAGCAAACCAACTTATAAGTCGCCTGCCTGTAGCAGCAAAGAGAATCCTGAAAAGACTCCAGAAAGATATGTGATTCGTAAAGCCCCACGGGACAAGGAGAGAAATGATTGATCAGGTATGTCTCTAGACATAGAGAGAGAAATAAAAAGATGAGGTATTATGGTCTAAACTCCTAAAACTTGGCTTCCCCAAAAGAATGATTCAATTGGTTGCAATGCTACATAATCACACGTCATATCAAATAAGGGTAAACAGAGATGGCTTTCTTACAGCTCCCATTTTGACAATGACAGGAGTAAAGCAGGGTTGCAATATGGCCGCCACACTGTTTAACCTATATCTTTGTGATATGGACATGTTATGGAATGAATCTGGCATGTTTCCTGTAAAATTAGGGGAACTGAAAATCTCTTGGTTATGTTTCGCAGACAATATCTTACTATTTGATCGCACTCCTAGTGGACTACAACTAAAACTGGACCGATTTGCTAAATATGCAGCATCCCACAATTTATCACCAAACTCTTTTAAATCTCAAATTGTGGTATTCCGAAATTTTAGAAGAATTAAATCGTATAAGTGGCAATTAAATGGAATTGTTATAGAATGTGAAAATTCAGTTTGTTATCTGGGGTATCCCCTAAATGTCCAATACTCTCTTAAATTTTGGCAAACATATTTAAAGATGATTGTCCGTCCTCTAGTTTCGATGATGAAGATCATGCTAAGAACACTCTGCAAATTTTCATTGCAACCATTGATTGAATTCTACCTGCTGAAAGTGGAACCAATCCTTTTATACGGGTTGGATATGTGTCTTCTTGATATAGGGGTTATATTGAATCAAATCCAAGGCAATGTTTGAAAAAGTGTATTGGGGCTATCAATATCTGTTCCAAATTCTATAATTAGACACAAACTGTGTCTAGTTTCCCTAGCAGCCAGATGGGTTTGGAGAAAACTATCTTGTTATGCTGATATTATGGCCCCTTACAAGAATTAATTGTATGAGGACTTACATGGGCTTGCTGTATCGTCTAAATTAAAATCTATGTGTGTATTTGTTAATCAAATGAATCACACTCTGGTCGATTGTGAATGCACGATTTCAGACTTAACTTTGAAGCTTCCCAAAGTCAAAAGGAATCTTTTTGATCGGGATTGGTCAACCACTCTAGATTGTAATAATTCCTATCATCTATATGTGGAATATGCAAGAAGGCCACATAGAAGAGAAATAAGATCTTCATATCTGGTGTTATGTCCATCAAGTAAAATATGTAGAGCATATCTAAGGTTCAAGCTAAATCAATATCACACCCTCGAAAGGATTTACCAGTGGCGTATTTTCAAAGGTGTTTATTCTAATCAAGAATGTAGGTTTTGCGATTATGACACCATTGAAACTCTGAAACATCTTGTAGTTGATTGTATATATTTTGAACAAGACAGAAAAAATTACTTGGGGAAACTTGCTCCTAAGGATACCGATATTTCAAAAACTTCTCTATGGGACAGTTGTATGTATGGGGGGAGTATGGCACTTGTCATCTTGTTAACTCATTTGTTGGGTAAAATCGAAAAGGTCTTGGAAAGTGTCAATGTTATTCCTACAACTTTAAGCTAAATCTATGGCTCTTAAGGTAATTTCTATTGAATTTTCATGGTATGTTTGGGACAGGCCAATTATGTTGTTGGTGATGAAAAAGCATGTTCAAAGGAACAAATTATAAGGAAATTATGAAATTTTTTCTCCCTTTTTCACTAGCATTGCAAAATTTCATTTTGTATGAGGGAATGGTTGATGAATTGAACTGAAATCAAAATTCTAATCTTCAAATTTCTTTTTCTCTGTTAAGTGGAAATTTTAAAGAACAATGTTCGAATTTGCGAAGTAAGGTTTTTTATAAATCATGTTTGTAAAAGTTTTCCTTTTTGTAAAACTATATATAAAATGATATTCTTTTAAATAAAAAATAAAAAAATAAAAAAAGATGGATAGGAGACGAGGTAGCACTCGTACAGAACGAATGGATGGGCAGTCAGATATGGCTCAAACTTGATGGAAAGAGCATTGAGGAAGTAAGGCAAATGGAAGATCAGGATGAGCAAGATAAAAAACAGTCAGAGAACGAGAGAAATGATTGGAAGAGGACAAGGCCAAAAGAAAGAGTAGACAAAGGTGGGAACAACTGTATGAAGATGAACAGTTGAAAAAAACAGGAATAAGCAGAGGAGCAAAGGAAGTATGATAACAGGCAAAGAGCAATCGAAGAATGAGGCTAGAAAAGAAAAGAGAGGAAGAGGAGTGCATAGAGCAAACAAGAGAAGAGAGGTGAAAAGACAGAAAGAGGAAAGGGTTAGGGAGGAAGCAAAGATAAAAAGAGAGATTGACGAGGAAATGGAACTCAATATGAGGCAAAGGCCACGCGGCATTGATCGCATAGGGAGATAATTAATTGAACCTAATCCAGTAGTAGCATGGGAGGACATAGAAGAATTCTTCCCGGCACATGAACCAAATGCCAGGACTGTCTAGAGCAGATCTAGAGGATAATTGTGATATAAGAAGCATTGGGGAGAAAATTGATGAGGTTTAACATGAAATGAGGACCAAAAGTGAATAAAAAAATAAAGGAAAAAAGTATCGATTTGAAGGTGCGCAGTCACAAGGCAAAGAGGGAGGTTTGTTCAGTCTCGAACATAGAGCCTTGTCTTTGGACAAGTTGACTCTGAATAGAGATGAGAAAGAGGGAAGCCACACTAGTTGGAGACAAGATATGTCAGACAAAGATAGAGAAACCTTCCGTGGAGAGGAGGGAGTTAGTGCATGTGATCCTAAGGTGTGTTCTCCGACAGACAGGGAAGTGAGATGGTCAGATCTGGACCTACCTAAATCGAGGATGCCAGAGCCCCTGGCACAGCCAGATCGACAAAGGGCAATCCCATAGTGTGAGGGGGCACTCGCCAACTTATGTGAGCAGGTTAAGGTCATCACCGGGAAGAAGACAGTGCAGAATCATTGTCTCTGCTATGGACAGGCAGACGATGAGGGATGATTGCGATTTTGGGATCTCGCAGTTCCCATTGTTAGAAAAAGGATGGGTGAGACCGCAGTATACCATGTCTTCTAGCATCTATACTTGGGGAGAGAGCTGATGACATTTGATCGTGAGCAGGATACGGAGGTGTCACTGCTCAGAGCACAGCTCATGATGGAGCACTGTTTAATAATTGTAGAGTGGCAGTCTGGAAAGCACTTTGAGTACAGTTTCCTGATATGTCGGATATGGGAGGAAGCAGGAAGGGGAGGATCCACTTATTTACATTCAGAATTTCCAAGAGCAGTGGAGCTTGGAAACACGGGAGCCGTGGGGAAAATCTATACCAGTATTCTATCATATATTATGTTGAAGGCTGCGAGACAAGGTGCAGAGACAGCTCAAGAAGCTGGTTGGTATGGACGGTATGGAGGCAAAACCATGGCCAGAAATAGAACTGCAAAATGAAATACAGCTGACCATAGCGCATCATTGCCGATTGTTGCAAGAGAAAAATCAAAAGAGAGAAGATGGTAAGAAGCTTGAGGAGGCTTGAGGAGGCTTGAGGAGCTTGAGGAGGCTAAGTTGGTGCAGAAAAAGCTACTGAAGTATGCTATAGAAGCGGCAATGTTGACTAGTGGAGAAGGGTCTGGATCGCAGCAAGCAGCAGGTATGCCACAGGTGAAAAACCAACAGCAGTTTGATCAAGGAGGGAATGGATTAATTCCATGAGGTAGAGGAAGCCTCCATGGAAGAGGAGGCTTTCAGAATAATCAAGGGAATTTCCAGAGTAACCAAGGTGGGTTTCAGCCTATGCAGAACGATAATCAAGGCATGCAGAGAGGACAAATCAGAAGACTCTGTCCTGTATGTTGGACATGTGAAATGACAGGGTATATAGCACAAACATGTGGGAGCAAAGGGTATGTGCAAAATGGGCAGTTCTTAAGGGGGGGACAGCTTACTCGCCTTCATATGGCTCGCAAAATAAAGGATGTGTTTGACCAAGATCAAACAGTGTATGAAGCACAACCGCCGAGAATACAACAGGATTTGCCACCACAGCAAGATACCATTGAACCCGCCACAAAGGCAGTCACAGCACGCACCCATGCAAATACAGCAGAGTGTAAACACAGGACAGTTACTGACTCCTAGGGTAGGAGGTGTCACTATTGAGGGTGGGAATCCTTTCACAGGCACAGGAGTAAGCATGTTCCCATAATAGGACAGCTCACTGGGTGACTTGATGTGTTAAATACTATCATTAATGCCAATCCTCAATAGGAACCGAGCCTTGACGTCATGATAGGAGGCAAATCCTTTTCTTTTTTGGTAGATACGGGTACAACACGCTCATGTATACGGGAGGGAAAAATGTTACTATCGGGTAATGCCATGAATGCTCAAGGTTTCACAGGAGCTACAAGTAGAGTTCTTTTTACTGAAAAATTGCCAGTCTCTATAGGAGAATGTGATACATTTGTCCCATTGTTGTATTCAAAACAGATATCAATTAATATACTGGGTCGAGTTCTAATGACGAAGTTGAACATGACAATTTCTTTTTGTGTCAAAGGCATAGTGTGCTCAACACCAGGAATACATTATTTGAATGTGAGAAAATTCATAATGGCATTTACAGGACAAATAGCCATACGAGGGGTACCGTTGGAATCAGAAGTATTTCATTATGGGGTATGCATTTTGTCAACATGGCTGCCTGGTTTAGTAGGTAAGACTATGAGAATACCTGACAAATGACTCCTTAGGCCTGAGATTCCCATGGACGAGGAGGGGGGACGGATTTTTACCTTAGATTTACAAGCAGCTGTAGTACGAGGGGTCTTGGCCATGCTCACAGGATTTGATGATAATGGCAGATCATGGAGCATAGTAATTGCTATTGAAGAGGGTTACAGATTAACTGACGTCACTAATGAGGACATTTTTAAGATTGACCCGTCTGATGACGAAGTGGTGTTTGAAATGAGCATTACATATTGGGTTAGGGCAGAAAGACGTGAGGTTCCACAGAGAATGATGAAGACATGCTGAAAGTGCCAGTTTCATTATGGACCACAGGCCCTTATGACGTAGGCCTATTAGAGGGTGTTGGAGAAGTTAAGATTAAACTGAAGCCAGGAGCAATTTTACCTCGAGCACAACAGTATCCTATGTCTCGAGAGGCAGACCAGGGTATTTTTAAGACAATATCCGCCATGATGGATCAAGGCATTTTAGTGACGTCAGAGTCACCATGCAATACTGCAGTGTATCCTGTCAAAATATCAAAGGGGGTGTTGTGGCGTTTAATTCAGGACATGCCCCCAATTAATCAGATTGTAGAGGCCGACTTTCCTCTAGTTCCTAATCCAGTAACGATCTTATGTAGTATCCCTCTTGTGGCGCAATATTTCACTGTGATTGACTTGAAAAATGCATTTTTCTCAATCCTGTTGCATAAAGATTCCGAAGATCTGATGTAGTTTACTTTCAGACAGACTAAGCAAAGAAAAATTGCAGTATTGCCAAGAAGAGGTGTTGTACATAGGTCAGTTAATTTTGCATGTAGGAAAGAAAGTTACACCTGAAAGGGCTGAGGCAATTTTGAAAACAGCCAAACCGCACACGATAAAGCACATGGAGCAGTTTTTAGGACTATGCAATTATGTTAGAGAATGGGTATTTCATTATAGTTCATACACGAGGCCATTGTTGCAGGCCCTGAAAAAGGCTCGAGCAAATCAGGAAAAGATTGTATGAACTGAGGAAATGGAGGAAGGGTTTGATGAGTTGAAAAAGGCAATTTGTACAGCTCCAGTTTTAGGGATTCCTAATTATTCTGAGGAATTCTTTTTATTCTCACACACAAATGGAACAGTTATGACGGCAGTACTCGCGCAGAGAACTATGTTGGGGTACAAGCCTGTAGCATATAACAGTGGGATTTTGGACCCAGTAATGAAGGATCACTTCCATTGCGTACAATCTTTGGCAGCCACCACGTTCTCTATTGAGAGGTCTGCTAGCATAGTAATGGGGTGTTCCATGAGGTAGTTTGTTGAGCATGCATTATTTGCAGTTTTGGAAAAACCTAAAGGTACATTGACTTCTCAAAGAGCTTCTGCTTATGAGGTGGTCATATCGAATCCAGCAATTAAAATAGTTAGATGTAAAGCAGTGAACCCTGCCACGTTTGTAGCTGAACCACTGACAGAAGACGAGCATGCACATGAGTGATCAAATGATGAGGAATTCTATGATGAGATCCAGAGGGTGAAAGAAAACGGTGCTGGGCAAATATATTCAGGTGCAGCTCTAATAAGGCACAGAGCTGATGGGGAATTTGAAGTGATGACAAGTGTACGACTACCATCACACTTTTCAGCACAGGCTGCAGAATTAGTGGCATTGAGTGTCGCGCTCGAGAGCAACGCAGACCAGGAAGTAACCATGTACAGTGACTCCGCCTATGTGATGTCAACAGTACACGCAGGGCTAGCACGTTGGAAAAAGAGGGGCTACCTCCGAGTGGACGGCACTCCAGAGCAATACGCTGCTCTATTGGACAGACATATTAAAGCACTCCAACTCCCAGTAGCCATCGTGATCGTTAAGTGTGCAGTGCACACTAAGAGAGCAGACTTTATCTCACGCAGAAACCAAGCCACAGACGAAGAAGCAAAAAGAGTTGCATATTCAGCAGACATAATGAGCTTTGATACGCCTGATGTGAATGAAAGAATAGTGGTGATGATGATTGTAAATGAAAGCTTTAACAATTTATCAAAGACACAATTGATGGAAGTTCAAGGTGGAGCACCACAAGATGAGAAAGATCTGTGGACACAGAGTGGGTGTTCTTTATCCCCTTCTGAGGCATTGTGGTGACATGAAAGCACTGGTAAACCGGTGATGCCTATAGGCTTATTAAGGGTGGCGTTTGAACAGCTGCACTACCCTGCGCATGTCACTAGGGAAAGCCTTGCAGCAACTATTGCAGAGGATTGGTTTGTACCGAATTTGTTACAACACGTTGCTTTTTATGTAGAAATTTGCATCGTATGTCAAAGGTTTACTGCTGGGCACACACTGCGAACAGTCAGAGGAGTTATACCTCGACCGAATGGTCCTTTTCAGCATTTACATATTGATTATATTGACATGCTGCAAGTTTGTAATAGTTATAGATATCTGACAGTGGTGGTTTGCCCCTTTTCTAGGTGGGTCGAGGCTGGCCCATGCACAGACCCAGACGCCACTTGCACTGCACAATTCTTAGTTTGAGAAGTATTTTCTAGATGGGGGATACGTGAGGTATTGAGATCAGATAATGGCCCACATTGTCTGAATGAAGTGTTTGAACAAATTAGCTTATTGCTCAGTATAAAGCATACATTTTCCTCAGCTTATCATCTGTAATCCAACGGACTATGTGAGAGACTCAACAGTCTGCTCAAGGAAAGAATAGCCAAGCTAAAGTTAATGTTGAAAAAAGGATGGCTACATCGCCTGCCTCTTGCATTATATGCACTGATGAATCAGCCAAGCTCTAACCATCATCTCACGCCCCAAGAACTAGTAACAGGGAGTCGAATGAGAATGCCTCTCACTACTCCATCGATGACTAGAAGTGATGCCCAAACAACAGCAGAATTGTTAGGAGATGAGTTACGTACATATTTTAACATATATGACTACAAGTGTCTCTGTCATTTCAGATCAACTCAAGCGGATGGGGTGTCGGTCTCAGGACACAGATGAAGACCATTCATCAACCAGACCAAATTAACTATTATTGCCAAAGTTATTTCCTGGAGATCAAATTCTGATCAGGATCTTATGTCAAAAACACACAATAATGGAGGAGAGAAATCGAAACTCTCCCCTGAACCACAGAAGACGAATTAATTCAACCCTCCCACTGTGGTTGGCACAGGTGCCTGAAGTAAGTAGTACACAGGACATCACGTGGCAGCCAATGGGAGGAAGAGGAGTTAGGGAGAGGTTGTGGATGGGTTGGGGGAAGTTAGGAACACAGGAAAAAGGGTTAGGGCAATCCTAAATTGGATAGGTGAGGGGGAAGCACCAGGGAAAAACCCTCCCTATCTGATACCTGTCTCCTGACACCTGAGTAATCTACTGCACAGAACTAGACATACATAAACACATCTTAATATGTGTGAACATGATGCATGAACAAACACAGAGTATCATAACACACACATGTAGTAGCAAGCGGAATAAACAAAGGACAATTAGGTTATCTCCCATGTATGAAGCACAATACACATGGCCCATAGGGCAAGCTTTCAGCAATATATACATACATATACTTCTCTTCTCTGTAATCCTGATCCAGGGAAAGGGAACGGGATTTGCTTCGCATGAAGGCTAAACCATGTATTCTTATAATCACGAGTTAGCAGCACTCTTTATTAGCAATACTGCCGACATAACAGTTCTGTGGTTTTCTTCCCCAGCTGATTATGAATGCCAACCGTTGCACCCAGACTTTTGCCGTAGTAGATTGCCGTCATAAATACTCAATGCAGGTGAACGCACTTCATGAACTTAGCCCCTACCCCACAATGTAGCAGGCACTTATCTGAGCTCTGACAGGCCCGCAGGACTTCTTGGAGGAAAAGTAGAACGCTGTGATCAACCGCCGGCCCGCCCGCTTGGTCCTGTGAAAGCGAGCCCCTGCGGTTTCAGAGGTCAGGTTATCAGAGCTTCGCCGTCCATGGATTCCTGCAGTGCACCGCCGTACTACTCCAAACACCAACCGCACCCAAGAATAATAAGCCACAACTGTTCATGTACCATTGCTCCTTTATGCTGCCCGAAATCACTGCAGCTGGCAACGCGCATGTGACAATGAGCTTGTGTCCTGGACTACATAATAGGGCTGCTGGGAACTGTAGTCCCACCTCTGTATGTGCCGTGTGCGTCTCAGAAGGCAAAGCTTGTCACTCCCTCGCGCTTCCAGCCCTTATTCCTCACATTTTTTTCCGCAAATGGCATCAACCCAGATTTAACGGTCCTTTCATCGTAGAGGATGTTACACCATCGGCAGTGAAGGTATTAGGGAGACGCGCTTGGATATTCCTCGGCGACGTGTAGATCTGCACCGGCGAGACCGCTTCACCCCCACCCCATTTAGAAGCAAGCCACAGAGAAGTTGTTCAGCATGTGCAGACTAAATCAATGACGAGGAAGAAGGACGCAGAGACTGTCCAGTAGACAGATAAAGAGTTCATTGGACTCTGGGTCTTCTGAGACACTCTTTGTAGTTGCTAAGCAAGGAGTGAAAAAGCTATTGTTCTTGAGCCACAGGAGCTTGCTAACATTGGGCTGAAACATATTGAAGTCTTGAAGGGAAAACAAATGCCAAAACTTGAGTTCATCTTTGACGATTGGAAAAGGGAGCAGTTCCCCTATTCCTTTCTCATCGAGTTTCACTTTGGAGGCACCCATGGTGGTGCCTAATGGCAACGTTCATCGGATGATTCTTGCTGTTGTCCTCTTCATTCTTCGTGCATATCCTTCATTGGTTGGGAGAACTGTTGACATACACGTGATTTTGCAAGATCCGAAAAATGGTCCAATTGTGAGGAGACTGCTTGCAGCCATAATTGAGCAAATCCTCCAGCTACCCGAGTTTTGTACAGCAAGTACAGAGGGTCCTGTCTGACAAGGACACACACAAACTGCTTGGAACGGTCTATTTCTTGATTGAAGAGCATCCTTATCTTGTTGGATGACAAACCAATACTCGAGTATTCCTGAGGGATCCTAGGAATCGACCTGTGATAAACTGGCTGTTACATGAAATTTGCAGGCAGATCTGTTTATTGCCTGACACATCTCGTTGAACACATGGATGGGCCAATCGAATGATGATATTCACAACTTAGTGGCTTTTTTCTTTTACTATTTGCTGGAAGCACATCCTCATTTGGTTTGGCGAAAAAAGATGACTCTTGTGTTCACTCGGAATCCTATCAACCGTCCTGCAATCAGACAGCTGCTTGTGGAGCTTGTGGAGCAGATACAACAGTTGCCAGAATATTTTATGAGATTTCCCGATTAAAATTTGGTTTTCCTTCCTTAAAAGTAATCATAAGCACTATGGGCAACACTGATAGCAACAACAATGTGGCAAACAACGAGAGAGCACCACGACGTGCAAGAAGCTATTGTTGTATAAGATGGACATACTGGTACATAATATATACATGCATCATGTTTTGTTGTCATTCTTCTTTCTCTCACAGTACGTACTGCGTATTATGTAGATCCAAAAAAGGCAGTAGTTCCTGTGTATCTTTCTATGCAACATGAAGGTACATATGCGGCAATTATAAGACGGCCAAGGCCTTCTGTGATTGTCCCTACTCCAGTAGCTTATGTGGAGGCACCTGATTCTGTGGCAGTTACCCCTAGAAATCCTTATGCAGGAAGGACTCTTATAGATATTCTTACTGAACGCCAGATACAGATTCTTAGAGAAAGACAAAGAAAGAGACTTACACCAGTAGCACATGTAAAGACACCAATTTCACTGACAAATGTCCCTGTAGTTCCTCCAGCGAGAAGGGACTATGTTGATATACTTCATGAGATGATTATAGAAGCTCATGAGGCAGGAAGGAGACCCAAGAGAAGTACAAAGGAGGATGAGCAGGAGCTAAATGATTATCTAGATAGCAGAGCACATTTGGGAAACAATATGTAGTATCAACACATAAAAGAGGTAGGAAGGAGCCCTCAAAGGAGGAATGCTATGTATGTGCACTCCTGCCTAACAGTATGGGAAAGTCTAAGATATTCATAGCCATTAAAATAGATGTTCAGACAGCAAACTATCTATCTCACATTGCACTCTGCTGAGCAAGAAGCCCATTTCAAGGGAGTCAGGCTGCTCTGCGATGCGGAGTGAAATGGTTGTTTCCATTCCAGGATGATTTTATCAGGACTACGCAGATTGAAAAAGAGCCTAAATGGAAGAACGAAATGTGTGTGTATCCTGCTGCAGGACAGGATGAGGTAGTCATTGAAGAAATTAAGAGGCTGAACTGTTCTGAGAAGGAGGAAATAGCTTGGATGCCTGGATGCTGGGAACAAGCACAGCTGTTAATCTGTGGAAAAGTAAAATCTAGAAAAGGGTGGGAAGAAGGGCTGGTGTCATGCACAGCGCACCTGCTAAAAAATTAACGTATACGAGAAGTGCAGAAAATAGACAACTGGCCTCATTATGAGGCTGCCGCCGGTATCCATTTTTGTCCGACACCCTCAAATAGGCAAAAATCGGGTCATGTAGTTTTGCAGACCCAGTAATTGCCCATTCATGGGTGCCGGTAATAAGGGTCTCCCCATTCCCATTTGGCCCCATAGGGCTCGATGGGAATAGGGAGGGTGGTAGCACCGGTACCAGGTGCTACCATCATTTTCTGCTCGCGGGTGCCGGTACCGCCACCAGGTCAGACCTGGTGGCTGCAAGGACACCCGCGAGCAGAACTCCTAGTCTGGCGGTGTGGTAGCGCCGTTGTTGCCTTACCACCATTCTTGTAATGAGACCCAATGAGTGTTCTAAACCGTGGGCCAAGTATGCTAAACGACTATCGTTGGTTAAAGATGAATCAGGTCCAATGACAGTGATCCCATTGATAAATGTGACAGTATGCTTCCACAGAAAAGGGAAAAAGCACATGGGAGCTAATGTAGGGTGCAAGACTACAGTTGATGTCTCCAAAATGAAAGCAGGAACAGCAGTGATAATGGACCACTAATGGGCTTGTAGATCCACAGCTTATATGAAGCTACCTAAGGATTGGGGAGGACTATGTTCTATAGTGAACGTTGATGTTCCAGCATTGGGGATTCCTAAAAGTGATCTGAACATTGGAGAGTTTCCAAAAGCAGTTGCTCACCTGAGGAAGAAGAGATCTGTTGAGCTCCTGAATCGAATGAAGAGAGAGAACTATTTCTCAGCCACGTCAATCGAAGCCTTTGACTTCATCCCATGTGAACGAACACAAGTTGTTTAGTAAGACTTCATCAATATTCACGATAATCTTCATGCCCAGGATCCAGACAGATGCAAACACCAAGTGGTTACAGATAACCAGATGGGAATTGTTGCAGACGATCAACACTACCATAAAGGGATTCAATGTGATCAAGGAAGAGCTGAGAGCCATAGGACTGATGACTCTTCAGAACAGATACGTCCTGGACATGATCACAGCTAGGGATGGAGGTGTTTGTGCCAAAATTGGAGAATCAGGTTGCACATTCATACCTTCTAATGACGATGAAAATGGCACCTTGTCAGAGGTCATATCGATGCTGACGAAGCTACACGTCCAGATAATAGACGAGGTAGAAGGCATTGCTGATGACAGTTGGTTCGAAGCCATATTCTCCTGGGTTCCACAATGGATGGCAGATATGTTCAAGTTCCTTGGAGCCCTGATAGTGATGATATTGCTTGGATTATGTGTGATCAGGATAATAATCACACAGTGCAAGAAGACTGCAAAGAAAGCTGTAGGAATGAAGATCATGATTGATGTTGAATCAGGATGTTGAATCAGGATGGAAAACCAAAGAGCTGACAGATGAAGAAATCAGAGACTATGTGAAGGCCAGCATTCATGCACCTGAGGGAACCAAGTTCCTGTATCCAAAGAACCACAAGAAGTATGTGGGAAATGGATCTACTCTAGACCAAGTGAACAATGCATGTTCACGTCCAGGAGTAATGATGAGCTTGTGAAGTAAGCAGGATGCCTGAAAGGAGTCATGAAGATATGGTTCCCAAAGAAGCATTTCTTCAGACAAGGATGTCTCGATGTGAAGGTTGATGAGAGTGGTCGGTGAATCACCCACAGGGGGGAGTGTAGAGGTGGAGCCAAGTACCCCCACCCAAAGCTCCTCGCCAGGATGTCTATAGCCAGAGTGTGAGACACATGCAGTGCCAGTGAAAATACCTATACCAAAGAGAATCTTGGAAGTGAGGTTCCCATTGAGGTGGCCATACATGCATTCGCGACAATATAATGACCATTTGAATGAAATCCCGGAGGAAGTGTGAAAATTGAGCAAAAGAGAAGATTGGTGTCGTCATGAAGAAGCAGAGCTGACGCACACACAAGAGATGCAGAGACGAGAGAACATAAATATTCTATAGGCTCTAAAGAGGAGGCATTAAAGATGAGCAACATTTCGGGCTCGAGATGAAGATGCTCATGCTAAAAAAATAATTAAGGTGATTATCAAGTCATTTTACAATTGTACAGATGCAATAACGGATGTAGACAAAGTATTCTTTAAGGCTAGCTATGTAGTGAATAGATTGTGGCGATGCGCCAACGTATATACATAGGAATGTAAAGACTATGGATTTTTCCACAATGTACTTTAGCAGAGTCGGATCCCGTGAGCAGAAAGGCTTTTTCAGTGTGTCGCAGTTAGAAATCAAAAAACTTAACCATTGTGGTGAATCAAAGAAAGCTTGGCTGGCCCAGCACCAAGAAGTCAAGGTCACTGTGAGCCTGAATGTTCAAGCAGCAGTTACAGAACGTGTGAAAAGAACAAAACTCCTGTCTTAGGTGAGGAGCAAGAACATTTAAGACGTCAGACGTTCATCATTTAATAGTCTTTTAAATGCAGCAAGACTCTAAAAGATGGTCTGCAGTCACGTGGATGGATGAAAATAGACACTAGGACGAGCTGTATCAAAACCATGAAGATAGAGTATGCCTATATTCCCTCTTATTCTCCAGAGCAGAGAACATTTCCAAGGCCAAGTTCAAAGCCTTAATTGACAAGCGTGATGATAGATGACAGGCTAATTGGTGGGAAGCTATGGTTATGACCAGCCCACCAACACCTGGCTGCCAGCCTGTGTGCTGCTTATATGTGTGGAATATTACAGAGGGGTACGAGAGTGCCAACCAATTATAGAGGGCCACGTAATAGAAAGCCCTATAGTTTGTCCAATGGGACGTCGTGTATTTGATGATGTCCGTAGAAACCTGCACTATAGGAGGGCTTAGTTGCCCCACCTGATGTAGAGACCCAACCACCTCCGCTGACAAGTATGGAACGTATACATAGATGTTCCTTGTCAGCCTATCACCTTCCCAAGTAGGTTTTTGTAGTTTGCCACGTAGGCAGACGTCAATGATGACAAGCTTTTAGTATATGAACTACATTTTTCATGAAATGCATTGAGTGAGAAGATCGAGCGAGTTTGTTGATGTTTGTTGTAACCCTCTAATTCAGATAATTGATATTAAAACAGACACACTTTGCCAACTTCCTGAGTCAGTTTGATTATTGATGTTTGAGCATATTCTGCATCCCCATCCATCTCAAAGCATTGCTACCCCGTCTTAAAGGGCTGGGTCGGACACCCCAGTTCAATGTGCTTCTCCTTTCCTGACTTTTTTTTATTTCTGACCAGGAGCGGACAAAACAGTAGAATTTAAAGGAAGATTAGTTTCAGCTTCCTGACCTTGTAATAGTTGTTTGTTCTTTCCAGCTTACGTTTTTAAACGTTTTACTCGTCTTTCCTTGCCGTGGGAAAAAAACAGGTGAAGTTTGCAGTTCATCCTCTATTTGCCCATCTGCATGCGGGGGTGAGTGTGGATGTGAGTCTTCTAATTGTAAAGCGCAAACAGCTGGAGGTTCCAAATTTACATGCCGCTTGTTAAATTCTGTACTTAATTCATGCAATTGGGAAATTATGTTTCCCTGGGACTTAAGCTCCTCATGAATGTGCCCGCACAATTTCAAGAGAATTCCAAGAGCAAATTGCATCGTTCCTAGGCAAGCCAAAGTGCTAGCCTTAGAACATTCTCCAACGTCCATTTCCTCTTGAATGGGAGCATTGAGAGCAGATGTTAAGCTTATATTATCAGAGTCTTGAAACAAGTTTGGAGTCGTCAAGGTCTTTGTGAATTGGCCACGTCAATCTGATTTGCTTGAACACCAGGCAGCAGTGGGGCAGAGGATGTATTAGTTGTTGTGTTAGGGATTGCTGATTATTTACTGAGATTTTACAGCGCATGGCATAATTCTAGCAATTAGTTATTGTAGATGTCAATTATAGAGTTGCTAGTGCTGCTTAGGCGCATCTCTAATTCTTCAGCACAGTTCCCTGAGGCTTGCCTTTTGGTGTTCTTGGATTCAATAGTTTCCCTGTCGGGATGAAAGAATGCTGTGATTTTACTGTTCTGGGCGACATCGACTGCATTCTCCCCAAACGGCACGTGAACATGCCTGTTTCTTAGAATCAATAGGCCTTGCCACCTCAACCCTTGTATTAGTTGCCTTCCTTTGGGCATATGGTTTTCGCTTTATCAGGTTGTATCTATTAATAACCTTCCCTGGCATGATGATGAACTGCTAGTGGCGGCTATAGCAACTAATCAGCGTAGTTTGATGTATGCCCATCAAAACATTGTTAGTTCAGAAATAATGACCGACGCAAATATAATAAGCAATATTCTCAAAACATATGTATCGTCAATCATTTAATTGTGGATCGTATTTATAGGAGCTCAATCAGTGAGGCTTGGCATCCCAGATCTAGACACATAGATCCCCAATGATCCCCGAAAGACCACCAAATGACCACTTTGCTCCGCTTCACTCACCGTTACACAAATAGATCACGCATGTTGGTTGGGAAGACAAATCACAATACTTTACACAGCTTTCACTTTAAGAAATAAACTGTCAATAAACACAAGCAATTTACATCTATAGTGCTGTGCAATTTAGATTTATCTGCGCACTTAAAAGGCTAGCAGTTGGGTTTATAGATTGGTACAAATGCTTATGGCAATTATGATTTCACCAACACTTTTGGTTTAAAATAAACACAGGCTGATTTGGTGGTTTGTTTTCAGACCCCCACCCTCACTGAAAGGTCTGTGTTAGGGAAGTTGGACAGCAAAAATTGGGATGATTTGAGAATTTTGGATTTCAGAACCCCCTCCACTTAAAGGCCTGTGTTGGGGAATCTGGACACCAAATAGGGAATTATTATAATAATTTTTTTAGTTAAACCGGCTAAGAATCTACACAGTTTTGTCCCCGCCCACTATGAAGGGAAAGGATTTAAGGTAAGCAGATTCTCCCTGTTTGGTTTAATTTGGCCCAATTATACTCACATTGAAAGCCTCTATTTAAAGTTCTGAAAAGCCACCTGCATTTCAGGACCTTCTTGGAGAAGAGGGCCGGGGTCTGGTCACTCCACTCTCAAGGATGGTCCTCAGCTCTTCACCATAGGACCCAGTCAGCTTTTAGGCCTCCCTAGCAATAGAGAGCTCCACCCAGATACAATCTCAGCAATTTCTTCTGGTGTTTCCTTGTGGCTGTCAGATGGTAATTTTCAGCAGCTCTCTCCTTCCCTCATAGTGCATCCACTTTATATGCCATTGATGACACCATCAATATTTCAATACTGTGCAATGCCCTGCAAGAATTCTCGCAACCAGGATTGGACAGTTACCATTCTCTCTACCCCCAAGTCCAGCCTCTTTATAAGGATTGGTTTAGGAGTCTGGAGCAGACAAATGGCAATTCCTATTTGCAATCCCCTTGTCAACTTTTCAGCAAAAAATTGTTATGGGGCAAAACTTCAGATTTTACTAGTAAATGACATAGTGTATATATGTTCCACTTCAGCTAACCATGGAAAATTTAATAAAACAACAGTCGGGTCCACACCATGTTGCACAGCTGTTTGTCAATTTTCTGCCGTTTTTATAATAAAAAACAGAGACAGCAGGCCCAGGGAAACACGGTTTTCAACACCCTTTGGGCAGGCCACATTTTATTGCAGTTGTAAATAGTGGGGGTGCAAGCCAGGCTTTCAGTGGGTGAGTCATTTGTGAATTTTGCCCAGAAACCCACCATTTGTCCTTGTCTGAAACAAACACACATTTCACATTTTCTAACATCAGCCTTGATTCTTTGTTATACAGTGTGTTCTACAGATAATGGCTCACTTTGCTTTTGCGCTGAAAGTACAGTGTTGTTTCTGATACCCTAAAAAGCAATCATAAAGTGTGTGTCTTTTTACCCATTTTTCACAGAAAGTCTGCTTTCAAATGCACCATTTCAACCCACTTTTGAAAATAGATTCTTACGGGAAGAAACCCCCAGGACCACATTGTTCAGCTGTGGTCCCGCTTGCTACACTGGCTCGCTCACACACAAGTTCATGTAAATGTTTATGCCCCTCAAATTAAGCAATCACCAGTTGCCCTTGAGGTGAGTGTCATATTTCTTACCTCAAGGGTGACCTCGCCCCATAGTTTCATAACTTTACAGTCCAATGGGAAATCAAACACTGACAGACACAGTGTGCATTAGCTGCTACTTTTGTTTACTAACAAAATTACCTTAACTTTAGCTGAACAGAAAAATGAACAAATAGCGGTTGCCTGCATTGAACCAAGACTGTCCTTAAAAACAGGCACAGGCAACTCCAATAGTTAGCCTCTTTTATAGGCATTGCATGGGGATGCGAGCAAGGTTGAGGGAGAGTGATTCTGGGTGCTATAGAGGTAGGCAGCCAGCTAGAGCAAATGTAAATGAGAGTGTATTGTCATCCTCAGCCTCGTTATGTGAGGCAGAGCTTGAATGAGGGCAGGAGGGATGTCAAAGAGCCTGCAGGTGAGGTCTGGGGGAGAAAGCAAAAAAGAAGGCAATCTGAATGTAATCAGTAAGGAAGTGATAAGCAAATCAAAAAGGGGACATTAGCTCACAGATTTGTGAAAGCTGCAAACTGATCAAACAGGATGAGGCTGAAGGGGAGTTTGAAGTGATGGACAGTGAGAAGAAATGTTGATACATGGATCAGGGTCGTTTCAGTGGAGGGACAACTGCAGAAACCACAATGAAGGGAGTAGCAGAGTCTGTTAGCTCCCTTGTAACTGATGATTCTGTTGAACACCACGGGCCTCATTACAGGTACAGTGGAACGGGTAAGAATGGTTGTAATGCAACAGTGATTCCATTAACAGAGCATTACAGCACCGCTGTACTACAAGTTTGGCAGTATTGTGGAAGATTTACCTCTATAAGTAAATCTTCCACCTAAAGGCCAATAATCAGCAGAATTGCTGCAGTAGAAATACGACCAGTAGTAAATCTGAAGAAATCCCCTCAGAGTCCTATGGACCCCAAAAATGGGAAATGACACTGTCCTACCAGCCCTTGTAATCCTGCAGTAAAATTCACAGGGCAAAGTGGTGGTAATGAGTTTGGCAGTCATTATGTCAAGTTATTGCTAAATTACTGCCAAACCTGTGATGTGGCCCCATATGCTCTAAGCTTTTGCTGTACTCAGGTAGAAGACAGAAAGACCAAAAGTTGGGATGACTGTTCAGCTATGTATAAGATACATCAGGAAAGATAGAAGAGTAGCAGCTTTGAAACAGGTGCTAACATGTTCATTGGTGAGGTAGAGGTTGAAGAGGGAAGAGAGATAGGAGCTGGTTATGAGTGCTATTTATTTGATAGTTTGGAATCCACTGGATGTTCGGGGGAATAGCTGTCTGAATAATGGAAGCCTGTTTAGATGTTGAAGTTGGGGAGAAGGAACAAAATTAAGATAGAGTAGAGATCAAAGAGGTGAGTAAAATGAAATGGGAGGAGGAAGGAAAGAGAAGTGCAGTCGGTTGTTGCCAATAGTAGAAATCTTTAATGAGAAAGAAATTATAAAGTAATTAGCTGATAGGAAGAAGGAAATAGAGCAAGGGAGGGCAGACAGCATGGCTTGATGGGTCGACATGAAATTGTAGGGGTGACGGCAGAAACAGGAAAGAAGTTTGGTAAAGTAACAGGTCTTAGTGTAATAACTGAAAGGAGTGCATTTATGTAGTTGGTTAGGAGTGGAGGGGAGCAGATTTGGCATGTACCTATTCTGAGCTTGTCAATCTGGGGGTGATCCAGGACTGCGGGTAAGGGCACTGGGAATAAATGCACAGACTGGGTAGTAACACTCAAATGGGTAACTGGGAGCCAAATTGAAGTCATTGTAGTTATGTTCAATGGAGGAGAAATAGGCAAGAAATTGTCAGGCTTTGTACCCTCTGTTATCGCAGAGGTACCGATGTCGGCTAGAACTGGCTTCTTCGCACCCAAACAAGGTGTATTAGGAAGGAGTGGGCAAGGACCGGGGCAGGGCAGAAGAAGGTGTCTCCACACCATCATACAGGGTAGAGGCAGGAAGTACTAGCATGCCTATCTGTGCAGTAGAATGAAATTGGTGGTGGAAGAGAAGTGAAAACGACATGTCTGTATTGAGAGTAGATGAGTAAAATATCCAGATACATAGCTACACAAACTCTGCTTATGTCATAAAACATATGTATGATAAAGTGTTAAAAGGCGGCAGCAGTGTTCCAGGGGCCAAATGACAAAACGATATACTCAAAGAGGCTGTACTGTGTATTACATGTGGTATTTTCAATGTCTCCTCTTTGGATCCATAACAGATTGCAAGCTCTTCGTAAACTCAGCTTAGTGAGTCAAGATCTCAAACATGCTTGATGAGGTCAGGAAGAACACGTCCATGAATGCTTCATGTTCAGGTGGAATCACACTCAAAATGGCAAAAACTGCAGGTCATATCGGGGCTACCGTAAGAACCTCACCGGCAAACGTAGGAATCGGTTAGAGGTGTTTACAGTGTGCATTTGAAAAATTCACTTGCTGCTTAACCTAGTCGGTGCTGGGAGTGTAATGGATGTTGGCATGCAAGTGCAATGTCCCAACCATGGGAGGAGGATCAGATTGCGTAAATTGTATTAGCAAAGAGGGCTGGTCAGTTAGTGTCAGCATTATTGTTATTTAGTTTAGCCTTTCAGCACACGTGCTTTTTGTAGGCAGCTCTAACACACTTTAGAGAGCATTATACGATGGAAAGAGGAGCAGCAACAACATTGCTTATTGTATTTATAGTTTAGGCCCAGGATATTTTAAGGTCTTTTGTAGCCACCCATAAGTGAATATGGTTGTGTTTTGGTTGTATTTAGTAGAATGTCGGAAATGTTGCTTTTTTATTAGGAAAAGCTTTTGCTGGTTGGTAAAGGGTGGCTGGAGTGACACATAGTATACGCATTTAGAAGGATAAATGTTGATGTTCAGTAACATAAGGGCTGTTGGCTGTTTTAGCAAGGGTTTTGCCATTTTGGATTAGGGCCCGTTAGAGGTTGGAGCTTCTTTTAGCTAGAACATTAGGCCACATCTTGGAGCTCCTGTTTTGTTCCTTTAATTAGATTTTATTTTGGCTTTCCCCCAGCGAGCAATCAGAATGCCAAGGTCCCTGTGGGGCGGGAGAAGAGATTGGCTATCGTTGTGAGGCCTAGCAGCTCACAGGGGCTGGTACTGAAACTCATTATAACATTCCTGTTCTAGAGAATAGATTAGTGTTGCAGCTGTGAAGGACAAATCTTACTGCGAACAAGGCCTTGGGTACAGGCAGAAAGGGAAAGAAGTATTGTGCCCATTGTATTGCCACAAGGTGTTGACTTCACGGTTCATATTCGCTCCATGATTTGGTCCTGTCGAGGGTATGCACATCACAAGTTGGTTGAAGTTGTGTTGAACAATAAGAACAATCCAATGTTGCAACAATTTACCTGAGTGTAAATTGGCCAATTAGAACAAATGATGTTCTGCTGACAACACAATTAGGTCATTCGTAGGGGGTTGTATTCATATAATTTCAGATAGTTTATTGACCAATGGGGTAGTAAAATATAGGTGATGTTTAGATTTCTGTATAATTATAATTGTTCTTTTATAATGCGCTTAACACCAGAGATTGGTTTCAAAGCTCAGGATCGGGATACAAACCTGTGTTACGCTGCGTTGCCTTGCTTCCAATACAAACACGTGCCCCTGAGCTATCCCCCCTCACCAAGAGGCTAGCCAATAGGAAATGAGGCTTTAACTTGTTTTTGATAAAAAATTGCATGTGTAGATTTTGTGGATATCTGCGATAAAACTTGTAAATGAAATGGGCATGTAGAGAGTGTTTTCAGTATTCCAGTTCTAAGGAGCTGGCTGACCATCCCATCAGTATTTTCAGGTAATACAACTTGTTTTTCATGCAAAACATGCATTCCTTTTTGACCCAGTAGATTGTTATTTACTGATCAGTTCTTGGGCCTACCATTCATATTTGATGACCCTAACCTGATTCTAGGACCCCCGAGAGGCTGGAGGCTCCCCCGCCGCAGACCCTAGGTTGCAGCACCATCTACAGTGACCTGTCCATGTGCACACCAAGAGGTGTTCGGCAGG
The DNA here is from genome assembly GCF_040938575.1 of Ambystoma mexicanum. Classification (NCBI taxonomy): domain Eukaryota; kingdom Metazoa; phylum Chordata; class Amphibia; order Caudata; family Ambystomatidae; genus Ambystoma; species Ambystoma mexicanum. The sequence continues at coordinate 1,061,099,976 of NC_090931.1, read as the reverse complement.
TGCTGTGGTTCTAAGAAGGCCTGATTGATCGCTGAAGCAGGGTGCTGTGCCCAGCTATGCATTCACTTGAAGGGGGACACCGCATCAGAGGAACTCAGAAGAATGTCTAGAACGTGAGTGCACTCTTGCGGGAAAACCAAGGGGGGTTGACAGGGTTGTTTTTGTGTGCATGAGGAAGTGAAGAGAGATAAGGGGAAGCCCCTCAAATAGGAGGAAGGACAATGTGACATTGTATGAGTATTTTTTATTAATACCTAGGGGAAAGATTACATAAATAGTAGTGGAGATAAAGAATTGATGTTAGGGATCTCCTTTTAGAATGAGGAAAGACAGCACTGCAGTTGAAGGGATGGTCCTGTAGAGAAAAGACCCAGGATCCCTCTGCGCTAGAGTGAAAGGGGCATGAGAAGGGTTGCGTTCCCTCATCTTGAAAGAAAGGAGACATAGGAAGGGTCTACACCATTGGTATGATAGTATGATATGATATGATAGTTTATTTATATAGCGCCTATACACAATGCGTTTCAAAGCACTTCAAGGCAAGGGAGGGAACAAGGGAAAATACAGCGACATTCTTACAGGGCCATGAACAACAAGAATGTGAAATTAACTATCCTACTCGTCCTGGCGACATTTCAGATAGTGCAAGAGCTAAGGCACAGATAGGAAGGAATGGTAAACAGACAGGCGACTACCATACTAGGCCTGATAACATTTCTGGTAGAGCCGGAATTTACAATAAGTGACGGAGAGGGGAGGAGAAGGAGGAGAGGAACAAAACAAGCGACAAACGTACTAGGCCTGAAGACATTTCAGATAGTGCTGGAAGGGGGGGGGAGAACAAGAATGGGAAGGGGGAGGAGGAAAAACAATTGTTGCTATCATACTAAGTCCAAGACAATTCTGATAGAGTAAGTGCAAGGAAAAAGGTAAGGGAGGAGAGAACAAAGATTAAAATAGTGAAAAAGACCAGAGAAGCAGAGGGGAGAGCGAATACAGATGCAGAGGTCAATAAAACACATAATGTGGCAGGGAATAGAAAATGTAGGCAAGGGTTCGAGAAGACAATGGGCACAGCATGAATCAGGGCCAACCTGAGTATGAGATTCAGGGAGGTCCAGCAAGAGAGTTGAGAAGGTGAAGCCTCAAAGTCAATGGGCCTCATTACAAGGTTGGCGGTCCGGTAATAACAATACCAGTAAGGGAATACCGGCATCGTTTACCGGACCGGTGTATTACGACCTGCGATGCCGGTGCTACAGGCATCTCCAGGGACCCGTTGTGACTAGGTAGCACCAACCCGGAACCGGCGCGGGCACGCGGCTGCCGTGCCAGTAACAACGGCATGCCATAAGCAAGTGCACATTACGAGGTTCACGGACATGCACTTACCGGCATCCATATGCTGGTATGAATGGGTACCATGATGCCGTCAACACCGGCATCGCATGGCAGCTGTTAATAGCAATCTGCTGTGTCCAGACCTGCCACAGGTGAACACAATAAGCACAGGTGGAGGCAATGGAGTCTGGCCCAGCACAAAAGTAACACACCCACACACCACACCCCTTCCAAGTCCAAAATGATACCACTAGCAGTTGCTATACAGGAGCTGGAGGACATGCCTGCACTGCTACTCCTAGAGCAGGCATTAAACCAGGGAATGCAGAGGAGGCTCAGGAGGAGAAGGAGGGTGAGACCAGGCCAGCACATACCACCAGTGCAGGCAGTGGTACCACGCAGGCAGCCACCAATCCCTCGCATAAGGGCCAGTCCGTTTGACTTAACCCCTGCACCCATCCACACCCTGTACCGCCTGGACAGGAACACCATTACCACCATAGTGGACCTCATTCATGATGACCTGGTCAGCCTGCTCAACATCCGCACCGCCATCCCCCCACTGCTGAAGGTATTGTCTGTGCTCCACTTCCTGGCCACTGGCACCTACCACCACACAGTGGGGCAGCTGCATGGCATCTCACAACCATGTTTTTCACTTGTGCTGAACCAGGTGCTGGATGCACTCCAGAAGCATGCAAGGGCCCACATATCCCTACCACGACTGCGGAGGAGGTGAATGCCACCAAAATTCCATTCTATGCATTGGCAGGCATGCCAAACGTCATTCGTGACCTTGACTGCACCCATGTGGAGCTGGTAGTCCGGCATGCTGTGAAGGTGGTGTACCACAACCGGAAGCTATACCACTCCCTCAATGCCCAGTTGGTGTGTGATGCAAGCAAGAATATCACTCATTGCTGTGTTAGATTCCCTGGATCCGCACATGATGCAATGGTGCTACGGAACTCCCCGCTTCCCTGCTACATGGAACGACACGCTGCACAACGTGCCTGGCTGCTGGGTAAGTCTGACCACAGGGCCATGGGGGGAGTTGTTGGGGGTCGGGGGGACCACAGGCATATGCAACCTGTCAGCTGTCTGGGCGATGGGGGGAGTTGTTGTGGGGGGGGGACCACAGGCATATGCAACCTGTCAGCTGTCTGGACCATGGGGGGAGTTGTAGGAGGGGGGGACCAGAGGCATATGCAAACTGTCAGCTGTCTGGGCCATGGGGGGTGTTGTTTGGGGTCTGGACACCACCCTGTGTGCCAAACACTGTGACCCAAATGATTTTAACAGAATGCATGAGACTGACAATGGATGCAGTCGTGCCATGGCTGCACAGCAATGTGTAAATGTCAGCAACAAACACAGTGTCCAGCCCTGCACATGCACATGGTACATCATCAGACCGGAGCCGCAGGTACCAAAGTGCACCATTCTGCCGTCACAAAGCAGAATTCACATGAGCGCCGCAAAGCACATCCCTACACTGGTGGACCATACCACCAATTCAATTGTGCCATGGTCACATGGGTGAAGCTGTGGACGGACATGAGCATGGCGTCATCAAGTAGTCCAAAGCATGATGGCCAAACCTACATGTATCATGTTGGACATCAGGGAAATGCATCATACAGTGCTCTACATGCATTCTGATTCTTCCTCTGACACACACCCATCACATGTGACTAAATCATGGACCTTCTGACCTCATCTGTGTGAGTGCTGTATGGCATGTCAAGGCCCCTACGTTGTGAACGATACCCATGCTCCCCCACCATGGATCGACACCAGGTACACCACCCTGATTTTTACTCAGATGAAATGGCAATAGCTGGCAGTGCAAGTCACTTACATTTTACCATGAACAATGCCTGTGCACACAAGGAATGCCAATAAAACTCAGTTAATATTTCTTTTGCTCCCATGCAGGTGATGCTGGGTATCCCCTGAAGCAGTGGCTCCTCACCCCTGTCAGGCATCCACTCAACAGGCATGAAGAGGACTACAATCGTGCACATGCACACACTCGTGTGATGACTGAACAGACTTTTGGTCTGTTGAAGGCACGGTTTCGCTGCCTCAGCAGGTCGGGTGGGGCACTCATTTACAGGCCTAACAAGGTGGGCAAGATTGAATTGGTATGTGCCATGCTGCACAACATCTGCTTCCGGCACAACATACCAATGCCCCCTGACATGGACCAAATTCCACCGGATAATGAGGAGGATGATGGAGAAGATGCTGCACATCGGCCACGTCACAATGTGTGTGAAGGACGTGCTGTGCGCAAATCTTTGTGCACAATAGTTCTGATGGACTGGGTTACACAAGGCGTTGGGAACTGGGGGGCACTGTACACTGGGAATGGGGGACACTGGGCAGTGGGCACTGATGAAAAATAAATTGACACACACTCAAGAAGCAATGTCCAGTCATGTGTTTTTCATAAGCACACCAGGTGCATTAATGCAATGACAACTATGTACATGAATCAATGTAGACCTCCACCCGCAACATACTACAAACTACTCCCCCGCCCCTCATCTCCCAACACCCCCACACACCCAGGCCCCCCACCGCCCACCCCCCATGGCCCAACACCCCCACACAACCATGCCCCCCACCCCGCACCCCCCATGATCCTACACCCCCACACACCCATGCCACCCACCTCCCAGACCCCACTCCCATGGCCCAACACCCCCATACAACCATGCCCCCCCTGCACCCAATTAGAGTTCTACTGGACTCCCTCCTAACATGGCCAGGTGTCTCAGGCCACTAACGCCCCTTTTTGATGGAGGGGGTTGATCCACTGGCCGGCCTGTACAGCGCATGGAGCTGTGCACAGGACTTGTCTGTGTCGAGCTCGCCAGGTTTGAGCTTGACAATGGTGGGGGTTGTGGGTCGGCTGGGGCAGGATGGAATTGGGCCATGGTGGCAGCCAACTGGTTAGCCTGCGTCATGGCTGCCATGCCCTCACGCACCCGCCTGGCCACACAATATACTTCACAGGTAACTGCCTGTGTGTTTTCCTGATTGGCCCGGCGTGTGGCTTCCCCTTCGGCCAGGTATCGTTTCACCATGTCGTGCATGGCCTGCCTGCACCCCTCCATGCGACTCAGCCGCCCCTCAAGGTCCCGTATGGATGTTGCAGATGGTGGTTGTATGGAAGGTGGAGGTGGTGAGTTACTTCTTACAGGGCTGAACTCACATTCGGTCATCTCCTCCGCAGTACTGCATCCACCAGATCCATGTCCTATGGAGGACTGTGGGCTGTCCTGCATGGGCGGGGTGTGTTCCATGTCTACGGACTTGCAATGGCCTGCTGTGCCCGCATCATCATGCTCCTCGTCCTCCTGGGAGCTATGCTGTGCGGATTGTGCTGCCTCACCTATGTCACTTGTGGCCATTGACAGCGGCCCCTCAACGTCACTGCCACTGGTGACGCATCCTCCTGCACATGAGGTGTCTGCTGGTGGGCCAGAGTTGTCTTGGGTGTGACCTGTGGGGCCGGTGTGTCTTTTGGCATGCGTGCCTTGATGGCACCAACGTGTCTGGCCTGGGGCTCATGACTCTGTGTCGCAGCTAGCTGCTCCTCTTGCTCTCCAGCCTGTTTGCACTGTTGGCTCGTGGGCTGTGGCTTGGGTGCAATGATTTTCCTTGGGACGGCCCTTAAGGTAGACGGCCTGGTGGTGTCATCATCTCCTCTGCCTTTGCGTGCAGCTGCTTTACTGGTAGTTGCGGTATGCTCCGCATCGCTGTGTGATCCCGAGCCGGTGGGGGACGGAGAGGCGGGGCATCAGTCATGGGTGAACGTACATCCTACATACATCATTGTTGGTACATTTTGGGTCATGTGCATGGTCGTGTGCATGTTGGAGGGGCAGGCATGGTGCTTGCAGGGGTTGGGGGTGTATTGTTCTGGCATCCTTGTGGTGCAGCCATGATGTCCATGGTGTCTGTTGGGTGGCCTACAGGTGTGACGTGGCTTGTGTGCTGTAGCCATGGTTCAGGGGCTGTGTGCCATGTGCTGTTTGGTTGTGTCTCAGGAGTGCAATCGTTAGTGGAGTTGTGTGCACCATGCATTGAGATGGCACAGTGGTGAGGCCGGCATCTTGACGGTGATGTTGTGTGTGTGCATGCATTTGTTGCTTGTGTTTGCAATTGTGGTTTCATGTGGTTTGTGTCAGTGGGGTTTGTTGTGTGTTTGTGTGGCCGGGATCTGGCGTTTGTGTTAGGGCTGACTTTAGGTGGGAGGTGATGGGCCATGTATTTTCTCTCATATACTTGCCATTTGGAGTATAACTTTGTACTTGGGGTATTAGGTGTGTGTGGTGAGTTTTGTATTATGCTAAGGGTCACTCACCGTCATCGGCCGATGATGGAACTCCCACCTCCGACTGCCTGATGCCCTCTATGGACTCCATGTTGATCACAGAGCTACAGGTTTCCTCCCACCTTGCCAGCTTGATGGGTGATGAGGAACCAACACCTGTTCCCTGGGCCTGGCTGCGGTTGGCGGACAAGATGTTGCATACTTGCAGCCGCAGATTGTCCCACCTTTTGCCAGTCTTTGACAGTGCCTGGGGTTGTCCCCACTGCAGAGACCTTCTGGGCCACCTCCTCCCAGATACTTTTCCTCTTTCATTGCGCAGCACGGTGCAGGTCTTGGCAAAATACCACTTCCGCATTCACAACAAGGGTGTCTGCAAGCATATTGAGCTCCTGTCATGATTCCTGCCCCTCATGTCCCCAGCCCTCCAAGATGTCAGGCTGGAGCCAGGCCACGATCACCTACATGGCCCTCAAGGGCCTCTCCATCCCTCCAAAGACCCACTTGGAGTCAGACTTGGCGCTTGTGGCACCAGACTCACTCACTCCCATAGCATAACATTGGGGATTGGACTTGTAGTGCATTGATGCGGACAAGATGGATGCCCCCACATATTTTGGTTCCCAGAACTGCATGTGCAGTTTAGTCTTTTGGGTGTGGTTCAGCCCAGAGACACCTGGGATACCCAGAGACTATTTAAGCCATGCCCAGGCTGAGAAACATGCTTTGCGTTTTCTGCACCTGCAGCGTGACACTCACCGTGTTCGGATCGGTCTCCAGTAGGCCTGCATCTTTCTTCTGCGCTCAGCTCCTGCAAGAACAAAAACACTGTTAGGAACAGCCTTACCTTGCAGTGCTTCTGCCCATCATTCATCGCTCCTTCTGTTCTGCGGCAATCTTCGGCGGTGTCATTCCCATCTCGGCACACCGCTTCCTAAGGAAAAGGGAAAAGAACAGAAAAAAAAGCATTAGTAAGAATTCAGCAAATCTTCGCTTATTTTTAAAGACTGTACTAGCTTCAAACGCTTACCTGAATCCCAGCCGCTCTGGGGGAACTCTGTCTCCGGAACTTCTCATCCATCTGCATGAGGGAAAAGACACTCCAGGTTAGCGTGGAAACATCTAGAGGCGCTGCATACCGCGCTTACTCACTGCATTTCTTCTTCGTAACCGGAATCCACGCTGAAAACGTCGCGGCACATAAAAGACACAGAAAAAGAACTCAGTTCAATACAAATACGAATGGGTTGCATCGCGCATCGTGCTCTCACTCACCTTCAGCGCTACTCATCTCAGCAGCATGTCGCCATCCCCGGACGCCGGCCATCATCTAAGGAATGAAAGGAACGAAGTTAGAGAACTGTTCAAAAGACTCATTATACTTACCTGTCAGACTCTTGCCAGTGAAGTAACTAGGCAGCAACGAACCTGCATCAATCAACGCGCCCCTGCGCTGAAAGCAGGACGGAGAGCACGCTTTCCAAGAAGACAAGGTGAGCTGTGGATCAAAGGGAAGGGTTGGACCCCGGGGAAGAAGGGGTTCAAGCGCACAGAGACAATAGGGAGTTAAACTCTACCAATCCTGTGTTTCAGGCCCAGTCTCCAGTCAAGTAGACTCCAGGGAAGGGTTCAAGGTCGTAAGAGGTCAGAACAAGCTGAGTGACGTCCCCGTGGATACCAGGTGAGCATTACAGAACGCAAAGCCTCACATCAAAATCCACCTGGGCGTCATGGAAACATCAGAAACCGACCAGTTAGCCCACATGTTGGGGCAGCTACATTCTGAAGTACATGCAGCCAGGCAGGAGACCAACACCCTGAGGAGAGAGCTGATAGTAGCCAAAGAACGCACTGATTATTTAAGCTGGCAACTTCTCCAGTCACAAGCAGGGCATGCACCATTGCCGGGAAGTGCGCCCTCGATGCCAGCACCATCAGCCAATTCCGTTCAGATAACCCTTCCTGGGGCAGTTCCCTTGGCCCCGCCCAAATGATTTACGGGGGATCCCAAGAGGTTTGCACGTTCATGAACCAGTGCCGCCTGCACTTCCTTTGGAGACCAGGAGCCTTTCCGAATGACCAATCACGGGTCGCTTTTGTGCTATCCTACCTGAGTGGTAGCGCCGCGGACTGGTCTGTACCCTTTGTGGCCCAAGACGATCCTTTGCTGCATGACTTCAGGGGCTTTCAGCAGGAGATGGAAAAGCTGTTCGCCCGTCGTTCTCATGGGCAGGCATTGGACAATGAACTTCTGTCCCTATGCCAAGGGAATCAAGACCTATTAACATACATAGCCACGTTCAATAGACTCGTAGTTGAAGCAGAATGGCCAGTGGAGAAGAGAACCACGTTATTTCATCAGGGGTTGCGGGGGGAGCTCAAGGATGTTCTTGCACAAGTAGTGAACCCCCCGAAAGACTGCTCAGAATTAATTGACCTTGTTGTTCAACTGGATCATAGGTTGCAGGACCGAAGAGCAGATCGAACCAGACCGGACCATCACCCCATGTATGTGTGTTCAAAGGACAATATTGCCCGCACAACGGAAGGTTCAGGAGAACCAATGCAAATCGGGGGGGGGGGTCAGATCCCCCTTGACTAAAGCGGAAAGGGATAAAAGGAGACAGCAGCAGTTATGTCTGTACTGTGGAAGGTCAGATCATTTCTTTAAAGAGTGCCCTGTGAAGCCACCGAGGAGGACAGTAGGGGCCACGGACAAGGAATCGGAAAACTCCCTAGCCCGGCAAGTGTCGGGGTCCACTTGTCGAGCGAAGAAAGTGAACTACAGACCTCCCATTTTGCACTATCTGTGGTCTTGATCAATCACCAACAACCATCTCGGATGCACGCAGTAAGAGCGTACATTGACAGTGGAGCCGTTGGGAATTACATCGACCAGGATCTTGTGGCAAAGATGGGGCTTCCGTTACGCCCTAAATCAACCACTGACACTGTTACCACTGTCGACGGCACGGAAATAGCTTCTGGTCCAGTATCCCAATGCAACGCTCACCGTGTCTGCAAGCATGCATCCAGTCTTCTGTCACGCCCGCCTCGAGTCTGCAGCTCCTAGAAAAAGGAAGGAACAGAAGGAGAAAGGTTAGAATAAGAGCAAAACCTTCGATCCTTACCTGAATTTCGGATCCACCGCGCCTTCGAGCTGGAAGAAAGAAGCATTTTACGTGCGCCGCCTTGCCTGCTGCAGCGCCGCGCTGAACTCACCGGCCTTCGCAGCATCCTCACGATCCACCGCATCCTTCTGCACGTTCCCGCCGCACTCTGGCACCTAAGGGGAGCACAAGAACAGCAAAGGTGAGCCAAGGGAATAAACAGAGGCAATAGTAACTACCCCCATAGACTTACCTGATTACCGCCGGGGGTACTATTCCTCTTCACGGGTCGGCACAGTCTCCATTGCATCCTCGCCATACCCCGGCCCCTAAGGGGAACAAAAGGACAACAAGGTGAGACAAAGGGACAAACAAGGGGAACTCTTCTCACCGCAATAGACTTACCTAATTTTACCGCCGGAGGCATTATTCCCAGAACTTCATATTTTCTCTCCACACCTGAATAAGGGAGCAAGCAACAGGTTTCATTCTGGCCTTATTTTATTGAACTGTGTAGGATAAGACAAATCCTTACCTGAACTTCGTCAGCTACCACGAGGAACTCTTCGCTGGGGTCAAGCTGCAAACTGCAAGGAATCGGACAAGAGTGAAAGTCAGACATGTGAACTCTTACGAACTACATACTTTTCGGAGTCAATATTGTTCTGGAACTCACCAATTCCTTCGAGCCAGTGAAGCAACTGGTTATCAACGCGCCCCTGCGCTCAATGCAGGATGGAGAGCTCATCTTTTCAAACCATCAGGTGAGACTATAAGAGGGGACATCAAAGGTGATCTGTGGGGAGAACAGCGGGGGTGAGGAGATGTACGCTCAACTCCACGGGTGGTTAATTCCCTTTCTACATTTGCAGAAGAATATTCCTAAGGGCCAAGCAAACGAAGCTAGATGGGCCAGTCCAGTCCGTCATCTCGGCCCTACGCGTCACATTGGTGGAGACCGCAGCTGTCCAGTTCAGATCAACGCCTTTGTGGGAGCCAGGTGAGCGTAACAGAACACGAAGCCTACCCACAAATTCCCACCCGGGTGTTATGGATACCTCAGAGACTGACCAATTGGCCCAATTACTAGGGGAACTGAGGGCTGAAGTGCATTTCGCCCGTCAAGAAACCAATGCTCTTAGGAGAGAACTGATTTTGTCAAAGGAGCGAACTGATGACCTTGCTAGGCAACTATTGCAAAGCCAGGCTGGACAAGCACCCCTACCTGGTTCCGGGGGAAATCCAGCTCCTGTGTTATCAAGTAACCCTGTGCAAATAAACCTACCAGGAAATATTCCATTAGCTCCACCCAAACGCTTTGCCGGAGATCCCAAAAGGTTCGCCGTGTTTATGAACCAATGCCGCTTGCACTTTTTATGCAGACCTGGAGCCTTCCCAAACGATCAAGCCAAGGTAGCCTTTGTATTGTCATTTCTCAGCGGCAGTGCAGCTGATTGGTCAATTCCACTAGTTACTCAGCATGACCCAATTCTTCGGGATTTTCAGGGCTTTCAAACTAGCATGGAAAGACTATTTACCCGGCACTCCCAAGGACAGGCCCTGGATAACGAACTTTTGTCCCTACGACAGGGTAACCAGGACCTCTATCCTACATCGTGACCTTTAACAGGTTGATAGTGGAAACTGGATGGCATGAGGTAAAACGAATCACGTTATTTCATCGAGGGCTTCAAGGAGAACTCAAGGATGTCTTGGCTCAAGTTGTAAACCCACCTCAAGACTGCGCTGAATATATAGACTTAGTGGTCCAGTTAGATCACATACTTCAGAGCAGAAAGGCTGATCAAGCCAAGTTTGAGAATCGGATGTTGGTCAAAACCCACGCTAACCCCAAAGGAACAGATGCATCAGAACCCATTCAAATCGGAGGGGTTAAAGGACCCTTAACCAAGAAGGAAAGAGAAAGGAGACAGCAAATGCAATTGCGTCTATATTGTGGAACTTCTGGGCATTTTCTACGGGATTGCCCTGTAAAACCACCCAAGAAGGTGGTAGGAGCTGCTGATAAAAGCCATATGGAGTCAGACTTGGGAAACGACCACGCCTGACAAGCGTAGAGGCCCGCTTGCCGAGCTTGAAGAAGGATACACAGACCTCGCATTTCATCATACCAATGGTCCTCATAGATCCAGGGCAGCCAACGCGTATGCACGCATTAAGGGCATACATTGATAGCGGGGCCATAGGAAACTATGTGGACTATGAATTGGCTTCCAGGTTGAATCTACCTCTCTGCCGAAAAACCACCTCAGATGTCATCACCACAGTCGATGGAACGGAAATTGCCTCTGGGCCTGTAACTCATTCCACCGCAGAGATGACACTATTGGGTCAGGATGGGCATCGAGAGACTATTGTGTTTGATCTAATCAAAGCCCCACAGTTCCAAATAATACTGGGGATACCTTGGTTGGAATCACATAATCCTTGTATTGATTGGCGAGAGAAGAGAATAACCTTCCCGGATTGTGCACAAACCTGTTACCCAAAGAAAAATCAGAACGCAGGCCTGGCCACAGTAACCACAGCAGTCATGCAACTACCTCCAGAATACCAAGAATTCCAGGATGTCTTCCAAAAGGAACAGGCAAACACCTTACCTCCTCACAGATCGTACGAATGTGAAATCGATCTCATACCCGGTGCACAACCCCCTTGTAGCAGAATCTATGCCCTTACGGAACCTGAGAACCTTCACCTACGACAATACTTAGACCAGTACCTTGCCAATAGCTTTATTCGCCCATCCAAGTCCCCTGCATCTTCAGCTTTGTTCTTCGTGCCCAAAAAGGAAGGGGACCTTAGAACGTGCATAGACTACCGCGCATTGAACCAGATAACTGTTAAGAACCGATACCCATTGCCTCTGATCCCTGAACTACTAGACCAAGTGAAGGACGCTTGTATATACACTAAATTAGATCTCCGGGGGGCATACCATCTGGTACGTGTAAAAGAGGACGACGAATGGATGACTGCTTTCCGCACTAAGTATGGGTTATTCGAATACCAGGTGATGCCTTTCGGGTTGTGCAATGCACCAGCAGCCTTCCAATACTTCATGAACGATGTCCTTCGTGAACTCATTGACGTTTGTGTTGTTGTGTATATCGATGATATTCTTGTATACTCGTCTTCAGAATCTGACCATGTGAAGCATGTCCGAGCAGTCCTTGAGAAATTGCGCCAGCACAAACTATATGCAAAACTAGAAAAATGCGTTTTTCATGCCACAGAAGTTGAACTCCTTGGGTTTATCCTGACCCCAAAGGGAGTCCGAATGGACTCAAGAAAGTTGGAAGAAATCCTTAAGTGGCCATCACCAAGTTCAGTTAAAGGAGTACAAAGCATGCTCGGCTTGGCCAATTTCTACCGCAGATTCATCCCAGATTTTTCACATGTCGTACATCCCATCACAGCACTCCTGCGAAAAAATAAACGCTTTATGTGGACTGAAGAAGCTGAAAAATCCTTCCAAGAGCTGAAAGCGAAATTCACGTCTGCACCTGTGTTAAAGCACCCGCGCCCTGAACTTCCATACATAGTGGAAACTGATGCATCCAGTCTAGCCATGGGAGCTCTCCTGTCTCAAAAGGACCCTGAAACTGGACAGCTTCACCCAGTAGCATTTTGGTCCAGAAAGTTCTCGGCTCCTGAGTTAAACTATGCAGTTACCGACAAGGAGTTATTAGCCATTAAATCCGCCATCAAGGCTTGGCGGAACTATCTTCTCGGTGCCAGGCATACCATGACTGTGATCACCGATCACCGGTACTTACGGTATTTAAAAACAGCCAAGGCCCAATCGTCACGTCAACTCCGATGGGCATTGTTCTTTGCCGAGTTCGATTTCGTGATAACCTATCGACCAGGTTGTAAGAATGGTAAAGCAGACGCCTTATCCTGAATAGGGATGGGAGAGGCAGAAGTGAACCCAGAACCAGTACCTATAATTTCCGAACAAAGGATTCTTGGCATGACTACTCTACAGACACTAGAGGACATTCAGGTAAAGATCCAGCAACTCTTTGATCCTACAGCCCGGCAGGACTGGGTGTAGAAAGGCCCGGACTACTCTGTCGCCAATGATCTGCCTTATTACCAAGGGCGACTATTTCTGGCACACAAGGAACTACAAGAGCTAGTCATTTCCCGTTATCATGATACCCTAATGGAGGGGCACCCAGGTATTGCAAAAACTGAAGCTAAAATTAAAAGACAATTCTGGTGGCCCACCTGGCGAAAGGATATTAAATCATTTGTGATGTCTTGTGGTATTTGCGCCCAAAACAAAAGTCAAAAGAAAAAACCAGCTGGACTCTTACAACCTTTAGACATTCCGCCTACACCATGGCACACTTTATTGTTAGACTTTATTACTGATCTACCTCCTTGTAATGGGTTTAACACCATTCTAGTTATTGTGGATCTTTTTTCCAAGATGGCCCACTTTATTCCTTTAAAAGGACTACCTTCAGCCTCAATCCTGGCCAAAGAATTCCTCGAAAACATTGTTCGCATACATGGATTTCCGTCCGTGTTGGTCTCTTACCGGGGCAGTCAATTCATTTCACATTTTTGGAAGAAATGTCAATTGGCGCAAATCGACGTGAGATTATCGACCAGTCACCACCCCCAGACCGATGGTCAAACGGAGAGGACCAACCAGACTCTTGAACAATACCTGCGTTGTATGTTACATCAAACTGAGAGTAATTGGAAGGACATTCTTTGGATCGCCAAATATGCATACAATAATTCAGTACATTCTGGAACTGGACAAAGTCCCTTTTATACCGTATATGGGCACCACCCTCAAACCTAAGACCTTGACTCACCCCAAAACTTAGAAATGCCCCCAGTGGACCATCTACACGCTACGATTACACAAGCCTTTAAGGAGGCGACTGCACATTTAAAACAGGCGAAAGAGAAATATAAGAAAGATGCTGATCGGCATAGAAGTGATACTCCACAGTACCAGATAGGGGACCAAGTATGTTTGGCCACAAAACACATACCTCTCAAGGGAACGCGGACCTTTAACCCTAGATATTTGGGACCTTACTCTATTAAGGCCATTATCAACCCGGTGGCCGTCAAGTTGGACTTTCCTGCTAATATGCAAATTTATCCTGTCTTTCATGTGCCACTTTTGAAGCAAGTGCAACCAGGGACAAGACTAACCAAGCCACCAGACCCCGTCCCTATAGATGGGAAACCCGAATTTGAAGTTAAGAACATCCTGGACTCCAAGATGGTGAAGTCAAAACTTTTTTATTTAATCGACTGGAAAGGTTACGGACCACAGGAAAGGTCTTGGGAACCTAGTGACCACATGCATGCACCTCGATTGGTGAAAAGATTCCACTGAAATTTCCCAGACAAACCAAAACCACGGGGAAGAACAACTTTAGGAGGGGCCTTGGGGGGGGGTGTGCTGTCATGATGCCTACCCCCGGGGAGCCAGACCAGGTCCAGCAACCCCGAAAGCAGGCATCACGTTATTTTGAGCAAGCCCAAAAATCCCTGCTAGGGGCTGTTTGGGTGTGGTCCTGGCGCCTATGGCACCAGGCTCATATGGAGAGTCAGTCCTGGTGCCATAGGCGCCAGGCTCATAGAGTGGAACTTACCTGATGCAGACCATGCTGCAAGCTTACCTGATGCAGACCATGCTGCAGAGCTCCAAGCCAAATGAGGCTTGGAAGGGACTATTTTACCTAGGGACTATTTTTTACTCGGGTGGGGCTGGGGAGGAATACTTAGCTGGGACTACTTTGGAGGCTATTTAAACCATGCCAAAGAGCAGCACATGCTTCGCGTTATCCTGCATCCAGCAGCGTAACGCTCACTGTCTGCAAGCCTGCATCCAGTCTTCTGCCACGCCCGCCTCGAGTCTGCAGCTCCTAGAAAAAGGAAGCAACAGAAGGAGAAAAGGTTAGAATAAGAGCAAAACCTTCGATCCTTACCTGAATTCCTGAATTCAGGTAAGATAAGGACCTGAAGGTAATTCCGGAAGAAAGAAGCATTTTACGTGCGCCGCCTCGCCTGCTGCAGCGCCGCGCTGAACTCACCGGCCTTCGCAGCATCCTCACGATCCACCGCATCCTTCTGCACGTTCCCGCCGCACTCTGGCACCTAAGAGGAACACAAGAACAGCAAAGGTGAGCCAAGGAAATAAACAGAGGCAATAGTAACTACCCCCATAGACTTACCTAATTTTACCGCCGGAGGCATTATTCCCCGAACTTCATATTTTCTCTCCACATATGAATAAGGGAGCAAGCAACAGGTTTCATTCTGGCCTTATTTTATTGAACTGTGTAGGGTAAGCCAAATACTTGCCTGAACTTCGCCAGCTACCACGAGGAACTCTTCGCTGGGGTCAAGCTGCAAACTGCAAGGAATCGGACAAGAGTGAAAGTCAGACATGTGAACTCTTACGAACTGCATACTTTTCGGAGTCAATATTGTTCTGGAACTCACCAATTCCTTCGAGCCAGTGAAGCAACTGGTTATCAACGCGCCCCTGCGCTCAATGCAGGATGGAGAGCTCATCTTTTCAAACCATCAGGTGAGACTATAAGAGGGGACATCAAAGGTGATCTGTGGGGAGAACAGCAGGGGTGAGGAGATGTACGCTCAACTCCACGGGTGGTTAATTCCCTTTCTACATTTGCAGAAGAATATTCCTAAGGGCCAAGCAAACGAAGCTAGATGGGCCAGTCCAGTCCGTCATCTCGGCCCTACGCGTCACATTGGTGGAGACCGCAGCTGTCCAGTTCAGATCAACGCCTCTGTGGGAGCCAGGTGAGCGTAACCGAACACGAAGCCTACCCACAAATTCCCACCCGGGTGTTATGGATACCTCAGAGACTGACCAATTGGCCCAATTACTAGGGGAACTGAGGGCTGAAGTGCATTTCGCCCGTCAAGAAACCAATGCTCTTAGGAGAGAACTGATTTTGTCAAAGGAGCGAACTGATGACCTTGCTAGGCAACTATTGCAAAGCCAGGCTGGACAAGCACCCCTACCTGGTTCCGGGGGAAATCCAGCTCCTGTGTTATCAAGTAACCCTGTGCAAATAAACCTACCAGAAAATATTCCATTAGCTCCACCCAAACGCTTTGCCGGAGATCCCAAAAGGTTCGCCGTGTTTATGAACCAATGCCGCTTGCACTTTTTATGCAGACCTGGAGCCTTCCCAAACGATCAAGCCAAGGTAGCCTTTGTATTGTCATTTCTCAGCGGCAGTGCAGCTGATTGGTCAATTCCACTAGTTACTCAGCATGACCCAATTCTTCGGGATTTTCAGGGCTTTCAAACTAGCATGGAAAGACTATTTACCCGGCACTCCCAAGGACAGGCCCTGGATAACGAACTTTTGTCCCTACGACAGGGTAACCAGGACCTCTATCCTACATCGTGACCTTTAACAGGTTGATAGTGGAAACTGGATGGCATGAGGTAAAACGAATCACGTTATTTCATCGAGGGCTTCAAGGAGAACTCAAGGATGTCTTGGCTCAAGTTGTAAACCCACCTCTAGACTGCGCTGAATATATAGACTTAGTGGTCCAGTTAGATCACATACTTCAGAGCAGAAAGGCTGATCGAGCCAAGTTTGAGAATCGGATGTTGGTCAAAACCCACGCTAACCCCAAAGGAACAGATGCATCAGAACCCATTCAAATCGGAGGGGTTAAAGGACCCTTAACCCAGAAGGAAAGAGAAAGGAGACAGCAAATGCAATTGCGTCTATATTGTGGAACTTCTGGGCATTTTCTACGGGATTGCCCTGTAAAACCACCCAAGAAGGTGGTAGGAGCTGCTGATAAAAGCCATATGGAGTCAGACTTGGAAAACGACCACGCCTGACAAGCGTAGAGGCCCGCTTGCCGAGCTTGAAGAAGGATACACAGACCTCGCATTTCATCATACCAATGGTCCTCATAGATCCAGGGCAGCCAACGCGTATGCACGCATTAAGGGCATACATTGATAGCGGGGCCATAGGAAACTATGTGGACTATGAATTGGCTTCCAGGTTGAATCTACCTCTCTGCCGAAAAACCACCTCAGATGCCATCACCACAGTCGATGGAACGGAAATTGCCTCTGGGCCTGTAACTCATTCCACCGCAGAGATGACACTATTGGGTCAGGATGGGCATCGAGAGACTATTGTGTTTGATCTAATCAAAGCCCCACAGTTCCAAATAATACTGGGGATACCTTGGTTGGAATCACATAATCCTTGTATTGATTGGCGAGAGAAGAGAATAACCTTCCCGGATTGTGCACAAACCTGTTACCCAAAGAAAAATCAGAACTCAGGCCTGGCCACAGTAACCACAGCAGTCATGCAACTACCTCCAGAATACCAAGAATTCCAGGATGTCTTCCAAAAGGAACAGGCAAACACCTTACCTCCTCACAGATCGTACGAATGTGAAATCGATCTCATACCCGGTGCACAACCCCCTTGTAGCAGAATCTATGCCCTTACGGAACCTGAGAACCTTCACCTACGACAATACTTAGACCAGTACCTTGCCAATAGCTTTATTCGCCCATCCAAGTCCCCTGCATCTTCAGCTTTGTTCTTCGTGCCCAAAAAGGAAGGGGACCTTAGAACGTGCATAGACTACCGCGCATTGAACCAGATAACTGTTAAGAACCGATACCCATTGCCTCTGATCCCTGAACTACTAGACCAAGTGAAGGACGCTTGTATATACACTAAATTAGATCTCCGGGGGGCATACCATCTGGTACGTGTAAAAGAGGACGACGAATGGATGACTGCTTTCCGCACTAAGTATGGGTTATTCGAATACCAGGTGATGCCTTTCGGGTTGTGCAATGCACCAGCAGCCTTCCAATACTTCATGAACGATGTCCTTCGTGAACTCATTGACGTTTGTGTTGTTGTGTATATCGATGATATTCTTGTATACTCGTCTTCAGAATCTGACCATGTGAAGCATGTCCGAGCAGTCCTTGAGAAATTGCGCCAGCACAAACTATATGCAAAACTAGAAAAATGCGTTTTTCATGCCACAGAAGTTGAATTCCTTGGGTTTATCCTGACCCCAAAGGGAGTCCGAATGGACTCAAGAAAGGTGGAAGAAATCCTTAAGTGGCCATCACCAAGTTCAGTTAAAGGAGTACAAAGCATGCTCGGCTTGGCCAATTTCTACCGCAGATTCATCCCAGATTTTTCACATGTCGTACATCCCATCACAGCACTCCTGCGAAAAAATAAACGCTTTATGTGGACTGAAGAAGCTGAAAAATCCTTCCAAGAGCTGAAAGCGAAATTCACGTCTGCACCTGTGTTAAAGCACCCGCGCCCTGAACTTCCATACATAGTGGAAACTGATGCATCCAGTCTAGCCATGGGAGCTCTCCTGTCTCAAAAGGACCCTGAAACTGGACAGCTTCACCCAGTAGCATTTTGGTCCAGAAAGTTCTCGGCTCCTGAGTTAAACTATGCAGTTACCGACAAGGAGTTATTAGCCATTAAATCCGCCATCAAGGCTTGGCGGCACTATCTTCTCGGTGCCAGGCATACCATGACTGTGATCACCGATCACCGGTACTTACGGTATTTAAAAACAGCCAAGGCCCAATCGTCACGTCAACTCCGATGGGCATTGTTTTTTGCCGAGTTCGATTTCGTGATAACCTATCGACCAGGTTGTAAGAATGGTAAAGCAGACGCCTTATCCTGAATAGGGATGGGAGAGGCAGAAGTGAACCCAGAACCAGTACCTATAATTTCCGAACAAAGGATTCTTGGCATGACTACTCTACAGACACTAGAGGACATTCAGGTAAAGATCCAGCAACTCTTTGATCCTACAGCCCTGCAGGACTGGGTGTAGAAAGGCCCGGACTACTCTGTCGCCAATGATCTGCCTTATTACCAAGGGCGACTATTTCTGGCACACAAGGAACTACAAGAGCTAGTCATTTCCCGTTATCATGATACCCTAATGGAGGGGCACCCAGGTATTGCAAAAACTGAAGCTAAAATTAAAAGACAATTCTGGTGGCCCACCTGGCGAAAGGATATTAAATCATTTGTGATGTCTTGTGGTATTTGCGCCCAAAACAAAAGTCAAAAGAAAAAACCAGCTGGACTCTTACAACCTTTAGACATTCCGCCTACACCATGGCACACTTTATTGTTAGACTTTATTACTGATCTACCTCCTTGTAATGGGTTTAACACCATTCTAGTTATTGTGGATCTTTTTTCCAAGATGGCCCACTTTATTCCTTTAAAAGGACTACCTTCAGCCTCAATCCTGGCCAAAGAATTCCTCGAAAACATTGTTCGCATACATGGATTTCCGTCCGTGTTGGTCTCTTACCGGGGCAGTCAATTCATTTCACATTTTTGGAAGAAATGTTGTCAATTGGCGCAAATCGACGTGAGATTATCGACCAGTCACCACCCCCAGACCGATGGTCAAACGGAGAGGACCAACCAGACTCTTGAACAATACCTGCGTTGTATGTTACATCAAACTGAGAGTAATTGGAAGGACATTCTTTGGATCGCCAAATATGCATACAATAATTCAGTACATTCTGGAACTGGACAAAGTCCCTTTTATACCGTATATGGGCACCACCCTCGAACCTAAGACCTTGACTCACCCCAAAACTTAGAAATGCCCCCAGTGGACCATCTACACGCTACGATTACACAAGCCTTTAAGGAGGCGACTGCACATTTAAAACAGGCGAAAGAGAAATATAAGAAAGATGCTGATCGGCATAGAAGTGATACTCCACAGTACCAGATAGGGGACCAAGTATGTTTGGCCACAAAACACATACCTCTCAAGGGAACGCGGACCTTTAACCCTAGATATTTGGGACCTTACTCTATTAAGGCCATTATCAACCCGGTGGCCGTCAAGTTGGACTTTCCTGCTAATATGCGAATTTATCCCGTCTTTCATGTGCCACTTTTGAAGCAAGTGCAACCAGGGACAAGACTAACCAAGCCACCAGTCCCCGTCCCTATAGATGGGGAACCCGAATTTGAAGTTAAGAACATCCTGGACTCCAAGATGGTGAAGTCAAAACTTTTTTATTTAATCGACTGGAAAGGTTACGGACCACAGGAAAGGTCTTGGGAACCTAGTGACCACATGCATGCACCTCGATTGGTGAAAAGATTCCACCGAAATTTCCCAGACAAACCAAAACCACGGTGAAGAACAACTTTAGGAGGGGCCTTGGGGGGGGGGAGTGCTGTCATGATGCCTACCCCCGGGGAACCAGACCAGGTCCAGCAACCCCGAAAGCAGGCATCACGTTATTTTGAGCAAGCCCAAAAATCCCTGCTAGGGGCTGTTTGGGTGTGGTCCTGGCGCCTATGGCACCAGGCTCATATGGAGAGTCAGTCCTGGTGCCATAGGCGCCAGGCTCATAGAGTGGAACTTACCTGATGCAGACCATGCTGCAAGCTTACCTGATGCAGACCATGCTGCAGAGCTCCAAGCCAAATGAGGCTTGGAAGGGACTATTTTACCTAGGGACTATTTTTTACTCGGGTGGGGCTGGGGAGGAATACTTAGCTGGGACTACTTTGGAGGCTATTTAAACCATGCCAAAGAGCAGCACATGCTTCGCGTTATCCTGCATCCAGCAGCGTAACGCTCACTGTCTGCAAGCCTGCATCCAGTCTTCTGCCACGCCCGCCTCGAGTCTGCAGCTCCTAGAAAAAGGAAGCAACAGAAGGAGAAAAGGTTAGAATAAGAGCAAAACCTTCGATCCTTACCTGAATTCCTGAATTCAGGTAAGATAAGGACCTGAAGGTAATTCCGGAAGAAAGAAGCATTTTACGTGCGCCGCCTCGCCTGCTGCAGCGCCGCGCTGAACTCACCGGCCTTCGCAGCATCCTCACGATCCACCGCATCCTTCTGCACGTTCCCGCCGCACTCTGGCACCTAAGAGGAACACAAGAACAGCAAAGGTGAGCCAAGGAAATAAACAGAGGCAATAGTAACTACCCCCATAGACTTACCTGATTACCGCCGGGGGTACTATTCCTCTTCACGGGTCGGCGCAGTCTCGATTGCATCCTCGCCGTATCCCGGCCCCTAAGGGGAACAAAAGGACAACAAGGTGAGACAAAGGGACAAACAAGGGGAACTCTTCTCACCGCAATAGACTTACCTAATTTTACCGCCGGAGGCATTATTCCCCGAACTTCATATTTTCTCTCCACATATGAATAAGGGAGCAAGCAACAGGTTTCATTCTGGCCTTATTTTATTGAACTGTGTAGGGTAAGCCAAATACTTGCCTGAACTTCGCCAGCTACCACGAGGAACTCTTCGCTGGGGTCAAGCTGCAAACTGCAAGGAATCGGACAAGAGTGAAAGTCAGACATGTGAACTCTTACGAACTGCATACTTTTCGGAGTCAATATTGTTCTGGAACTCACTAATTCCTTCGAGCCAGTGAAGCAACTGGTTATCAACGCGCCCCTGCGCTCAATGCAGGATGGAGAGCTCATCTTTTCAAACCATCAGGTGAGACTATAAGAGGGGACATCAAAGGTGATCTGTGGGGAGAACAGCAGGGGTGAGGAGATGTACGCTCAACTCCACGGGTGGTTAATTCCCTTTCTACATTTGCAGAAGAATATTCCTAAGGGCCAAGCAAACGAAGCTAGATGGGCCAGTCCAGTCCGTCATCTCGGCCCTACGCGTCACATTGGTGGAGACCGCAGCTGTCCAGTTCAGATCAACGCCTCTGTGGGAGCCAGGTGAGCGTAACCGAACACGAAGCCTACCCACAAATTCCCACCCGGGTGTTATGGATACCTCAGAGACTGACCAATTGGCCCAATTACTAGGGGAACTGAGGGCTGAAGTGCATTTCGCCCGTCAAGAAACCAATGCTCTTAGGAGAGAACTGATTTTGTCAAAGGAGCGAACTGATGACCTTGCTAGGCAACTATTGCAAAGCCAGGCTGGACAAGCACCCCTACCTGGTTCCGGGGGAAATCCAGCTCCTGTGTTATCAAGTAACCCTGTGCAAATAAACCTACCAGAAAATATTCCATTAGCTCCACCCAAACGCTTTGCCGGAGATCCCAAAAGGTTCGCCGTGTTTATGAACCAATGCCGCTTGCACTTTTTATGCAGACCTGGAGCCTTCCCAAACGATCAAGCCAAGGTAGCCTTTGTATTGTCATTTCTCAGCGGCAGTGCAGCTGATTGGTCAATTCCACTAGTTACTCAGCATGACCCAATTCTTCGGGATTTTCAGGGCTTTCAAACTAGCATGGAAAGACTATTTACCCGGCACTCCCAAGGACAGGCCCTGGATAACGAACTTTTGTCCCTACGACAGGGTAACCAGGACCTCTATCCTACATCGTGACCTTTAACAGGTTGATAGTGGAAACTGGATGGCATGAGGTAAAACGAATCACGTTATTTCATCGAGGGCTTCAAGGAGAACTCAAGGATGTCTTGGCTCAAGTTGTAAACCCACCTCTAGACTGCGCTGAATATATAGACTTAGTGGTCCAGTTAGATCACATACTTCAGAGCAGAAAGGCTGATCGAGCCAAGTTTGAGAATCGGATGTTGGTCAAAACCCACGCTAACCCCAAAGGAACAGATGCATCAGAACCCATTCAAATCGGAGGGGTTAAAGGACCCTTAACCCAGAAGGAAAGAGAAAGGAGACAGCAAATGCAATTGCGTCTATATTGTGGAACTTCTGGGCATTTTCTACGGGATTGCCCTGTAAAACCACCCAAGAAGGTGGTAGGAGCTGCTGATAAAAGCCATATGGAGTCAGACTTGGAAAACGACCACGCCTGACAAGCGTAGAGGCCCGCTTGCCGAGCTTGAAGAAGGATACACAGACCTCGCATTTCATCATACCAATGGTCCTCATAGATCCAGGGCAGCCAACGCGTATGCACGCATTAAGGGCATACATTGATAGCGGGGCCATAGGAAACTATGTGGACTATGAATTGGCTTCCAGGTTGAATCTACCTCTCTGCCGAAAAACCACCTCAGATGCCATCACCACAGTCGATGGAACGGAAATTGCCTCTGGGCCTGTAACTCATTCCACCGCAGAGATGACACTATTGGGTCAGGATGGGCATCGAGAGACTATTGTGTTTGATCTAATCAAAGCCCCACAGTTCCAAATAATACTGGGGATACCTTGGTTGGAATCACATAATCCTTGTATTGATTGGCGAGAGAAGAGAATAACCTTCCCGGATTGTGCACAAACCTGTTACCCAAAGAAAAATCAGAACTCAGGCCTGGCCACAGTAACCACAGCAGTCATGCAACTACCTCCAGAATACCAAGAATTCCAGGATGTCTTCCAAAAGGAACAGGCAAACACCTTACCTCCTCACAGATCGTACGAATGTGAAATCGATCTCATACCCGGTGCACAACCCCCTTGTAGCAGAATCTATGCCCTTACGGAACCTGAGAACCTTCACCTACGACAATACTTAGACCAGTACCTTGCCAATAGCTTTATTCGCCCATCCAAGTCCCCTGCATCTTCAGCTTTGTTCTTCGTGCCCAAAAAGGAAGGGGACCTTAGAACGTGCATAGACTACCGCGCATTGAACCAGATAACTGTTAAGAACCGATACCCATTGCCTCTGATCCCTGAACTACTAGACCAAGTGAAGGACGCTTGTATATACACTAAATTAGATCTCCGGGGGGCATACCATCTGGTACGTGTAAAAGAGGACGACGAATGGATGACTGCTTTCCGCACTAAGTATGGGTTATTCGAATACCAGGTGATGCCTTTCGGGTTGTGCAATGCACCAGCAGCCTTCCAATACTTCATGAACGATGTCCTTCGTGAACTCATTGACGTTTGTGTTGTTGTGTATATCGATGATATTCTTGTATACTCGTCTTCAGAATCTGACCATGTGAAGCATGTCCGAGCAGTCCTTGAGAAATTGCGCCAGCACAAACTATATGCAAAACTAGAAAAATGCGTTTTTCATGCCACAGAAGTTGAATTCCTTGGGTTTATCCTGACCCCAAAGGGAGTCCGAATGGACTCAAGAAAGGTGGAAGAAATCCTTAAGTGGCCATCACCAAGTTCAGTTAAAGGAGTACAAAGCATGCTCGGCTTGGCCAATTTCTACCGCAGATTCATCCCAGATTTTTCACATGTCGTACATCCCATCACAGCACTCCTGCGAAAAAATAAACGCTTTATGTGGACTGAAGAAGCTGAAAAATCCTTCCAAGAGCTGAAAGCGAAATTCACGTCTGCACCTGTGTTAAAGCACCCGCGCCCTGAACTTCCATACATAGTGGAAACTGATGCATCCAGTCTAGCCATGGGAGCTCTCCTGTCTCAAAAGGACCCTGAAACTGGACAGCTTCACCCAGTAGCATTTTGGTCCAGAAAGTTCTCGGCTCCTGAGTTAAACTATGCAGTTACCGACAAGGAGTTATTAGCCATTAAATCCGCCATCAAGGCTTGGCGGCACTATCTTCTCGGTGCCAGGCATACCATGACTGTGATCACCGATCACCGGTACTTACGGTATTTAAAAACAGCCAAGGCCCAATCGTCACGTCAACTCCGATGGGCATTGTTTTTTGCCGAGTTCGATTTCGTGATAACCTATCGACCAGGTTGTAAGAATGGTAAAGCAGACGCCTTATCCTGAATAGGGATGGGAGAGGCAGAAGTGAACCCAGAACCAGTACCTATAATTTCCGAACAAAGGATTCTTGGCATGACTACTCTACAGACACTAGAGGACATTCAGGTAAAGATCCAGCAACTCTTTGATCCTACAGCCCTGCAGGACTGGGTGTAGAAAGGCCCGGACTACTCTGTCGCCAATGATCTGCCTTATTACCAAGGGCGACTATTTCTGGCACACAAGGAACTACAAGAGCTAGTCATTTCCCGTTATCATGATACCCTAATGGAGGGGCACCCAGGTATTGCAAAAACTGAAGCTAAAATTAAAAGACAATTCTGGTGGCCCACCTGGCGAAAGGATATTAAATCATTTGTGATGTCTTGTGGTATTTGCGCCCAAAACAAAAGTCAAAAGAAAAAACCAGCTGGACTCTTACAACCTTTAGACATTCCGCCTACACCATGGCACACTTTATTGTTAGACTTTATTACTGATCTACCTCCTTGTAATGGGTTTAACACCATTCTAGTTATTGTGGATCTTTTTTCCAAGATGGCCCACTTTATTCCTTTAAAAGGACTACCTTCAGCCTCAATCCTGGCCAAAGAATTCCTCGAAAACATTGTTCGCATACATGGATTTCCGTCCGTGTTGGTCTCTTACCGGGGCAGTCAATTCATTTCACATTTTTGGAAGAAATGTTGTCAATTGGCGCAAATCGACGTGAGATTATCGACCAGTCACCACCCCCAGACCGATGGTCAAACGGAGAGGACCAACCAGACTCTTGAACAATACCTGCGTTGTATGTTACATCAAACTGAGAGTAATTGGAAGGACATTCTTTGGATCGCCAAATATGCATACAATAATTCAGTACATTCTGGAACTGGACAAAGTCCCTTTTATACCGTATATGGGCACCACCCTCGAACCTAAGACCTTGACTCACCCCAAAACTTAGAAATGCCCCCAGTGGACCATCTACACGCTACGATTACACAAGCCTTTAAGGAGGCGACTGCACATTTAAAACAGGCGAAAGAGAAATATAAGAAAGATGCTGATCGGCATAGAAGTGATACTCCACAGTACCAGATAGGGGACCAAGTATGTTTGGCCACAAAACACATACCTCTCAAGGGAACGCGGACCTTTAACCCTAGATATTTGGGACCTTACTCTATTAAGGCCATTATCAACCCGGTGGCCGTCAAGTTGGACTTTCCTGCTAATATGCGAATTTATCCCGTCTTTCATGTGCCACTTTTGAAGCAAGTGCAACCAGGGACAAGACTAACCAAGCCACCAGTCCCCGTCCCTATAGATGGGGAACCCGAATTTGAAGTTAAGAACATCCTGGACTCCAAGATGGTGAAGTCAAAACTTTTTTATTTAATCGACTGGAAAGGTTACGGACCACAGGAAAGGTCTTGGGAACCTAGTGACCACATGCATGCACCTCGATTGGTGAAAAGATTCCACCGAAATTTCCCAGACAAACCAAAACCACGGTGAAGAACAACTTTAGGAGGGGCCTTGGGGGGGGGAGTGCTGTCATGATGCCTACCCCCGGGGAACCAGACCAGGTCCAGCAACCCCGAAAGCAGGCATCACGTTATTTTGAGCAAGCCCAAAAATCCCTGCTAGGGGCTGTTTGGGTGTGGTCCTGGCGCCTATGGCACCAGGCTCATATGGAGAGTCAGTCCTGGTGCCATAGGCGCCAGGCTCATAGAGTGGAACTTACCTGATGCAGACCATGCTGCAAGCTTACCTGATGCAGACCATGCTGCAGAGCTCCAAGCCAAATGAGGCTTGGAAGGGACTATTTTACCTAGGGACTATTTTTTACTCGGGTGGGGCTGGGGAGGAATACTTAGCTGGGACTACTTTGGAGGCTATTTAAACCATGCCAAAGAGCAGCACATGCTTCGCGTTATCCTGCATCCAGCAGCGTAACGCTCACTGTCTGCAAGCCTGCATCCAGTCTTCTGCCACGCCCGCCTCGAGTCTGCAGCTCCTAGAAAAAGGAAGCAACAGAAGGAGAAAAGGTTAGAATAAGAGCAAAACCTTCGATCCTTACCTGAATTCCTGAATTCAGGTAAGATAAGGACCTGAAGGTAATTCCGGAAGAAAGAAGCATTTTACGTGCGCCGCCTCGCCTGCTGCAGCGCCGCGCTGAACTCACCGGCCTTCGCAGCATCCTCACGATCCACCGCATCCTTCTGCACGTTCCCGCCGCACTCTGGCACCTAAGAGGAACACAAGAACAGCAAAGGTGAGCCAAGGAAATAAACAGAGGCAATAGTAACTACCCCCATAGACTTACCTGATTACCGCCGGGGGTACTATTCCTCTTCACGGGTCGGCGCAGTCTCGATTGCATCCTCGCCGTATCCCGGCCCCTAAGGGGAACAAAAGGACAACAAGGTGAGACAAAGGGACAAACAAGGGGAACTCTTCTCACCGCAATAGACTTACCTAATTTTACCGCCGGAGGCATTATTCCCCGAACTTCATATTTTCTCTCCACATATGAATAAGGGAGCAAGCAACAGGTTTCATTCTGGCCTTATTTTATTGAACTGTGTAGGGTAAGCCAAATACTTGCCTGAACTTCGCCAGCTACCACGAGGAACTCTTCGCTGGGGTCAAGCTGCAAACTGCAAGGAATCGGACAAGAGTGAAAGTCAGACATGTGAACTCTTACGAACTACATACTTTTCGGAGTCAATATTGTTCTGGAACTCACCAATTCCTTCGAGCCAGTGAAGCAACTGGTTATCAACGCGCCCCTGCGCTCAATGCAGGATGGAGAGCTCATCTTTTCAAACCATCAGGTGAGACTATAAGAGGGGACATCAAAGGTGATCTGTGGGGAGAACAGCGGGGGTGAGGAGATGTACGCTCAACTCCACGGGTGGTTAATTCCCTTTCTACATTTGCAGAAGAATATTCCTAAGGGCCAAGCAAACGAAGCTAGATGGGCCAGTCCAGTCCGTCATCTCGGCCCTACGCGTCACATTGGTGGAGACCGCAGCTGTCCAGTTCAGATCAACGCCTCTGTGGGAGCCAGGTGAGCGTAACAGAACACGAAGCCTACCCACAAATTCCCACCCGGGTGTTATGGATACCTCAGAGACTGACCAATTGGCCCAATTACTAGGGGAACTGAGGGTTGAAGTGCATTTCGCCCGTCAAGAAACCAATGCTCTTAGGAGAGAACTGATTTTGTCAAAGGAGCGAACTGATGACCTTGCTAGGCAACTATTGCAAAGCCAGGCTGGACAAGCACCCCTACCTGGTTCCGGGGGAAATCCAGCTCCTGTGTTATCAAGTAACCCTGTGCAAATAAACCTACCAGGAAATATTCCATTAGCTCCACCCAAACGCTTTGCCGGAGATCCCAAAAGGTTTGCCGTGTTTATGAACCAATGCCGCTTGCACTTTTTATGCAGACCTGGAGCCTTCCCAAACGATCAAGCCAAGGTAGCCTTTGTATTGTCATTTCTCAGCGGCAGTGCAGCTGATTGGTCAATTCCACTAGTTACTCAGCATGACCCAATTCTTCGGGATTTTCAGGGCTTTCAAACTAGCATGGAAAGACTATTTACCCGGCACTCCCAAGGACAGGCCCTGGATAACGAACTTTTGTCCCTACGACAGGGTAACCAGGACCTCTATCCTACATCGTGACCTTTAACAGGTTGATAGTGGAAACTGGATGGCATGAGGTAAAACGAATCACGTTATTTCATCGAGGGCTTCATGGAGAACTCAAGGATGTCTTGGCTCAAGTTGTAAACCCACCTCAAGACTGCGCTGAATATATAGACTTAGTGGTCCAGTTACATCACATACTTCAGAGCAGAAAGGCTGATCGAGCCAAGTTTGAGAATCGGATGTTGGTCAAAACCCACGCTAACCCCAAAGGAACAGATGCATCAGAACCCATTCAAATCGGAGGGGTTAAAGGACCCTTAACCCAGAAGGAAAGAGAAAGGAGACAGCAAATGCAATTGCGTCTATATTGTGGAACTTCTGGGCATTTTCTACGGGATTGCCCTGTAAAACCACCCAAGAAGGTGGTAGGAGCTGCTGATAAAAGCCATATGGAGTCAGACTTGGGAAACGACCACGCCTGACAAGCGTAGAGGCCCGCTTGCCGAGCTTGAAGAAGGATACACAGACCTCGCATTTCATCATACCAATGGTCCTCATAGATCCAGGGCAGCCAACGCGTATGCACGCATTAAGGGCATACATTGATAGCGGGGCCATAGGAAACTATGTGGACTATGAATTGGCTTCCAGGTTGAATCTACCTCTCTGCCGAAAAACCACCTCAGATGTCATCACCACAGTCGATGGAACGGAAATTGCCTCTGGGCCTGTAACTCATTCCACCGCAGAGATGACACTATTGGGTCAGGATGGGCATCGAGAGACTATTGTGTTTGATCTAATCAAAGCCCCACAGTTCCAAATAATACTGGGGATACCTTGTTTGGAATCACATAATCCTTGTATTGATTGGCGAGAGAAGAGAATAACCTTCCCGGATTGTGCACAAACCTGTTACCCAAAGAAAAATCAGAACGCAGGCCTGGCCACAGTAACCACAGCAGTCATGCAACTACCTCCAGAATACCAAGAATTCCAGGATGTCTTCCAAAAGGAACAGGCAAACACCTTACCTCCTCACAGATCGTACGAATGTGAAATCGATCTCATACCCGGTGCACAACCCCCTTGTAGCAGAATCTATGCCCTTACGGAACCTGAGAACCTTCACCTACGACAATACTTAGACCAGTACCTTGCCAATAGCTTTATTCGCCCATCCAAGTCCCCTGCATCTTCAGCTTTGTTCTTCGTGCCCAAAAAGGAAGGGGACCTTAGAACGTGCATAGACTACCGCGCATTGAACCAGATAACTGTTAAGAACCGATACCCATTGCCTCTGATCCCTGAACTACTAGACCAAGTGAAGGACGCTTGTATATACACTAAATTAGATCTCCGGGGGGCATACCATCTGGTACGTGTAAAAGAGGACGACGAATGGATGACTGCTTTCCGCACTAAGTATGGGTTATTCGAATACCAGGTGATGCCTTTCGGGTTGTGCAATGCACCAGCAGCCTTCCAATACTTCATGAACGATGTCCTTCGTGAACTCATTGACGTTTGTGTTGTTGTGTATATCGATGATATTCTTGTATACTCGTCTTCAGAATCTGACCATGTGAAGCATGTCCGAGCAGTCCTTGAGAAATTGCGCCAGCACAAACTATATGCAAAACTAGAAAAATGCGTTTTTCATGCCACAGAAGTTGAATTCCTTGGGTTTATCCTGACCCCAAAGGGAGTCCGAATGGACTCAAGAAAGGTGGAAGAAATCCTTAAGTGGCCATCACCAAGTTCAGTTAAAGGAGTACAAAGCATGCTCGGCTTGGCCAATTTCTACCGCAGATTCATCCCAGATTTTTCACATGTCGTACATCCCATCACAGCACTCCTGCGAAAAAATAAACGCTTTATGTGGACTGAAGAAGCTGAAAAATCCTTCCAAGAGCTGAAAGCGAAATTCACGTCTGCACCTGTGTTAAAGCACCCGCGCCCTGAACTTCCATACATAGTGGAAACTGATGCATCCAGTCTAGCCATGGGAGCTCTCCTGTCTCAAAAGGACCCTGAAACTGGACAGCTTCACCCAGTAGCATTTTGGTCCAGAAAGTTCTCGGCTCCTGAGTTAAACTATGCAGTTACCGACAAGGAGTTATTAGCCATTAAATCCGCCATCAAGGCTTGGCGGCACTATCTTCTCGGTGCCAGGCATACCATGACTGTGATCACCGATCACCGGTACTTACGGTATTTAAAAACAGCCAAGGCCCAATCGTCACGTCAACTCCGATGGGCATTGTTCTTTGCCGAGTTCGATTTCGTGATAACCTATCGACCAGGTTGTAAGAATGGTAAAGCAGACGCCTTATCCTGAATAGGGATGGGAGAGGCAGAAGTGAACCCAGAACCAGTACCTATAATTTCCGAACAAAGGATTCTTGGCATGACTACTCTACAGACACTAGAGGACATTCAGGTAAAGATCCAGCATCTCTTTGATCCTACAGCCCTGCAGGACTGGGTGTAGAAAGGCCCGGACTACTCTGTCGCCAATGATCTGCCTTATTACCAAGGGCGACTATTTCTGGCACACAAGGAACTACAAGAGCTAGTCATTTCCCGTTATCATGATACCCTAATGGAGGGGCACCCAGGTATTGCAAAAACTGAAGCTAAAATTAAAAGACAATTCTGGTGGCCCACCTGGCGAAAGGATATTAAATCATTTGTGATATCTTGTGGTATTTGCGCCCAAAACAAAAGTCAAAAGAAAAAACCAGCTGGACTCTTACAACCTTTAGACATTCCGCCTACACCATGGCACACTTTATTGTTAGACTTTATTACTGATCTACCTCCTTGTAATGGGTTTAACACCATTCTAGTTATTGTGGATCTTTTTTCCAAGATGGCCCACTTTATTCCTTTAAAAGGACTACCTTCAGCCTCAATCCTGGCCAAAGAATTCCTCGAAAACATTGTTCGCATACATGGATTTCCGTCCGTGTTGGTCTCTTACCGGGGCAGTCAATTCATTTCACATTTTTGGAAGAAATGTTGTCAATTGGCGCAAATCGACGTGAGATTATCGACCAGTCACCACCCCCAGACCGATGGTCAAACGGAGAGGACCAACCAGACTCTTGAACAATACCTGCGTTGTATGTTACATCAAACTGAGAGTAATTGGAAGGACATTCTTTGGATCGCCAAATATGCATACAATAATTCAGTACATTCTGGAACTGGACAAAGTCCCTTTTATACCGTATATGGGCACCACCCTCGAACCTAAGACCTTGACTCACCCCAAAACTTAGAAATGCCCCCAGTGGACCATCTACACGCTACGATTACACAAGCCTTTAAGGAGGCGACTGCACATTTAAAACAGGCGAAAGAGAAATATAAGAAAGATGCTGATCGGCATAGAAGTGATACTCCACAGTACCAGATAGGGGACCAAGTATGTTTGGCCACAAAACACATACCTCTCAAGGGAACGCGGACCTTTAACCCTAGATATTTGGGACCTTACTCTATTAAGGCCATTATCAACCCGGTGGCCGTCAAGTTGGACTTTCCTGCTAATATGCAAATTTATCCCGTCTTTCATGTGCCACTTTTGAAGCAAGTGCAACCAGGGACAAGACTAACCAAGCCACCAGACCCCGTCCCTATAGATGGGGAACCCGAATTTGAAGTTAAGAACATCCTGGACTCCAAGATGGTGAAGTCAAAACTTTTTTATTTAATCGACTGGAAAGGTTACGGACCACAGGAAAGGTCTTGGGAACCTAGTGACCACATGCATGCACCTCGATTGGTGAAAAGATTCCACCGAAATTTCCCAGACAAACCAAAACCACAGGGAAGAACAACTTTAGGAGGGGCCTTGGGGGGGGGAGTGCTGTCATGATGCCTACCCCCGGGGAACCAGACCAGGTCCAGCAACCCCGAAAGCAGGCATCACGTTATTTTGAGCAAGCCCAAAAATCCCTGCTAGGGGCTGTTTGGGTGTGGTCCTGGCGCCTATGGCACCAGGCTCATATGGAGAGTCAGTCCTGGTGCCATAGGCGCCAGGCTCATAGAGTGGAACTTACCTGATGCAGACCATGCTGCAAGCTTACCTGATGCAGACCATGCTGCAGAGCTCCAAGCCAAATGAGGCTTGGAAGGGACTATTTTACCTAGGGACTATTTTTTACTCGGGTGGGGCTGGGGAGGAATACTTAGCTGGGACTACTTTGGAGGCTATTTAAACCATGCCAAAGAGCAGCACATGCTTCGCGTTATCCTGCATCCAGCAGCGTAACGCTCACTGTCTGCAAGCCTGCATCCAGTCTTCTGCCACGCCCGCCTCGAGTCTGCAGCTCCTAGAAAAAGGAAGCAACAGAAGGAGAAAAGGTTAGAATAAGAGCAAAACCTTCGATCCTTACCTGAATTCCTGAATTCAGGTAAGATAAGGACGTGAAGGTAATTCCGGAAGAAAGAAGCATTTACGTGCGCCGCCTCGCCTGCTGCAGCGGCGCGCTGAACTCACCGGCCTTCGCAGCATCCTCACGATCCACCGCATCCTTCTGCACGTTCCCGCCGCACTCTGGCACCTAAGAGGAACACAAGAACAGCAAAGGTGAGCCAAGGAAATAAACAGAGGCAATAGTAACTACCCCCATAGACTTACCTGATTACCGCCGGGGGTACTATTCCTCTTCACGGGTCGGCGCAGTCTCGATTGCATCCTCGCCGTATCCCGGCCCCTAAGGGGAACAAAAGGACAACAAGGTGAGACAAAGGGACAAACAAGGGGAACTCTTCTCACCGCAATAGACTTACCTAATTTTACCGCCGGAGGCATTATTCCCCGAACTTCATATTTTCTCTCCACATATGAATAAGGGAGCAAGCAACAGGTTTCATTCTGGCCTTATTTTATTGAACTGTGTAGGGTAAGCCAAATACTTGCCTGAACTTCGCCAGCTACCACGAGGAACTCTTCGCTGGGGTCAAGCTGCAAACTGCAAGGAATCGGACAAGAGTGAATGTCAGACATGTGAACTCTTACGAACTACATACTTTTCGGAGTCAATATTCTTCTGGGACTCACCAATTCCTTCGAGACAGTGAAGCAACTGGTTATCAACGCGCCCCTGCGCTCAATGCAGGATGGAGAGCTCATCTTTTCAAACCATCAGGTGAGACTATAAGAGGGGACATCAAAGGTGATCTGTGGGGAGAACAGCGGGGGTGGGGGGATTTACGCTCAAATCCACGGGTGGTTAATTCCCTTTCTCCATTTGCAGAAGAATATTCCTAAGGGCCAAGCAAACGAAGCTAGGTGGGCCAGTCCAGTCCGTCATCTCGGCCCTACGCGTCACATTGGTGGAGATTGCAGCTGTCCAGTTCAGATCAACGCCTCTGTGGGAGCCAGGTGAGCGTAACAGCATCGTACGGCTCATGGGTTTCCTTCAGTTTTGGTCTCAGACCGAGGTACTCAATTCATATCTATCTTCTGGAGAAAATGCTGCTCTATGGCCCAGATCAACATCCAGCTATCCACCAGTCACCATCCCCAAATGGATGGTCAAACTGATAGGACAAATCAGACGCTCGAGCAATATCTGTGTTGCATGTTACACCAAGCTGAAGGAAGCTGGTTCGACCTATTATGGATAGCTGAATATGCTTATAATAATTCCCTACACACCAGCACTGGGCAGAAACCCTTTTATACCATGTATGGCAGGCACCCATGTTCTTCTGAGTTGGACGTTCCTACAACCCTGGAAATGCCAGCAGTCAAAACCTTGCACCCGACCATTTCTCAAACCTTTAAAAGGGCAGCTGAACACCTACTTCAAGCTAGGAATCGCCAAAAGAAGTTTGCTGATCAACACCGAGCAAAGGCCCCAAACTACCAAGTGGGAGACAAAGTCTGGCTGGCGTCTAAACACGTGTCCATTAAAGGAACCCAAACTTTCCGTCCAAGATACCTGGGTCCATTCACCGTCACCTCCGTGATAAATCCTGTGGCGGTCAGACTAGCTTTGCCATCAAACATGCAGATTCATCCTGTGTTCCACGTGTCTGTCCTTAAACCTGTTCAACCTGGGACCCGGGAAGCAACGCCACCGCAGCCAGTAGTAGTCGCCGGGGAGCCAGAATTCAAAGTCAAGGACATCCTGGATTCAAAGTACGTCAGATCCAAATTATACTACTTAGTAGACTGGAAGGGGTATGGTCCACAAGAAAGGAAATGGGAGCCTTGTGAATACATCCATGCACCTTGCTTGCTTAGACGATTTCATCAAAACCATCCAAACAAACCAGGACCAGACAGAAAAGCCACCTTGAGAGGGGTCTTGGGGGGGAGTGGTGTCAGGATTCCTACCCCGCATGTCCCCAGCCCTCCAAGATGTCAGGCTGGAGCCAGGCCATGATCACCTACATGGCCCTCAAGGGCCTCTCCATCCCTCCAAAGACCCACTTGGAGTCAGACTTGGCGCTTGTGGCACCAGACTCACTCACTCCCATAGGATAACATTGGGGATTGGACTTGTAGTGCATTGATGGGGACAAGATGGATGCCCCCACATATTTTGGTTCCCAGAACTGCATGTGCAGTCTAGTATTTTGGTGTGGTTCAGCCCAGAGACACCTGGGATACCCATAGACTATTTAAGCCACGCCCAGGCTGAGAAACATGCTTTGCATTTTCTGCACCTGCAGCGTGACACTCACCGTGTTCGGATCGGTCTCCAGTAAGCCTGCATCTTTCTTCTGCGCTCAGCTCCTGCAAGAACAAGAACACTGTTAGGAACAGCCTTACCTTGCAGCGCTTCTGCCCATCATTCATCGCTCCTTCTGTTCTGCGGGCATCTTCGGCGGTGTCATTCCCATCCCGGCACGCTGCTTCCTAAGGAAAAGGGAAAAGAACAGAAAAAAAGGCATTAGTAAGCATTCAGCAAATATTCGCTTATTTTTAAAGACTGTACGAGCTTCAAACGCTTACCTGAATCCCAGCCGCTCTGGGGGAACTCTATCTCCGGAATTTCTCATCCATCTGCATGAGGGAAAAGACACTCCAGGTTAGCGTGGAAACATCTAGAGGCGCCGCATACCGCGCTTACTCACCGCATTTCTTCTTCATAACCGGCATCCACGCTGAAAACTCACGGCACCTAAAAGACACAGAAAAAGAACTCAGTTCAATACAAATACGAAAGGGTTGCATCGCGCATCGTGCTCTCACTCACCTTCAGCGCTACTCATCTCAGCAGCACGTCGCCATCCCCGGACACCGGCCATCATCTAAGGAAGGAAAGGAACGAAGTTAGAGAACTGTTCAAAAGACTCATTATACTTACCTGTCGGACTCTTGCCAGTGAAGTAACTAGGTAGCAACGAGCCTGTATCAATCAACGCGCCCATGTGCTGAAAGCAGGATGGAGAGCACGCTTTCCAAGAAAACAAGGTGAGCTGTGGATCAAAGGGAAGTGTTGGACCCGGGGAAGAAGAGTTTCAAGCACACAGAGACAATAGGGAGTTAAACTCTACCAATCCTGTGTTTCACGCCCAGTCTCCAGTCGAGTAGACTCCAGGAAAGGTTTTGAGGTCGTAAGAGGTCAGAACAGGCTGAGTGACGTCCCATGGTTACCAGGTGAGCGTTACAGCTCCTTGTCGGAAAAACGGGGCTTACGCAGACGAGGTGTGCCTTTTCATGTGGCCTTGGACATGGTCTTGATGGCAGGGTGCACAGCTCTGGAATTGAGTTCCTGTATGCAGACGATTGCAATGGATTGTGTTTTTCAAGATGGCCACGGGCACATTTCCCGTTCTGGCGCGATGAAGTTATTTCTGTGCAATTGTTAACGCTGTCATTATTGGCCGTACCGGTACCAACGGTGCCGTTCTTAGCGGGTTCCGCGATGCCGGTGACAGTGTCTGCGGATTTGATGAAGTCACTATCAGGGGGTTTGAAGGCCTTACCAGCATGCCAGTACTGCCGTTACCAGCATGCCGGTGTGCGCATGCACGCAGACTCGGAATCAACCGTTGATTCCGGGAGCAGTGCAACACGGACACAGAAGCAGCGGCATGCCGGTAATGATGGTTTCTTACCGCCAAACTCATAATGAGGCCCAATGTGTCTATAAATCGAAACCCAGCGTAGGCAACAGGTAGGAGATGGTGAAACCAAAGTAAGTCAAGACAACTCCTGCAGTGCATTGGTGTTGGGGGGAGGGTGGAGGAAGGAAGAAGGGGGAAGCTGGAAGCAAGGCGGGGGGACATACGGGGGGCCAACGGGGGGTAGGGGGCACAGCAACATCAAGGGAGACCATTTGAAGTCCGGGGGGCACAAGACATCACAGGAGACCATAGGGGGAGGGGGGCACAGCGACAACATGGGAGACCATTGGGGAGGCAGGGGCACAC
Source organism: Ambystoma mexicanum (assembly GCF_040938575.1). Classification (NCBI taxonomy): domain Eukaryota; kingdom Metazoa; phylum Chordata; class Amphibia; order Caudata; family Ambystomatidae; genus Ambystoma; species Ambystoma mexicanum. The sequence continues at coordinate 1,061,063,386 of NC_090931.1, read as the reverse complement.
AGCGACATCACGGGAGACCATTGGGGGGTGTGGGAGCACAGCGACAGCAAAGGGGACAAGTGGGGGCTGGGGGGCACAGCGACATCACAGGTGAAAATCCTGAAGCACTACTGTGAGTCGGTCCAGGGGACTGAAGGCAGAATGTTTCAATCTTGGCCTGCAGAAGGCACGAATGATTAAGCTATATTGGAACATATGTATTCAAATTTGGCATCAACTAATAAAGGGAAAAAGTTAAAGACTAAGCAGAGTTTTCTCGAATTGTGGAAAATGTTTGGGAATGGAGAGAACGCCCCTGATGACAACACAGAGGGAATCCATCAGTCACACACACACGCTGTCACCCCTACCGCACCGCCTCCTTATGGGTGCTTTCCTTTACAATAGGTAAGATAGGGGATGGATGTCCTCTTTTTTGCTTTCGGGGGGGGGGGGCCTGACTCATGAGGGACACATGTATTAGAGTTAAAGGAGGTGAGACACAGGCTACCCCTCCCTTTGACACTGGTAGGTTTTTGGTAGTGAAACCCAGAGATACAGATGTATTAAATAATCTGTTGTTCAGGTACTTGTTTCAAACTGGTAAAAACACACACCACACTTATTCATCATATAGTCAAAACGTAAAAAACAACAAGGTATAACAATGATTTTGATGTCTTCAACTCGTACAAACTCTTTGGGGTTGATGAATACATCAAGTTTGTGAACTTAGTAACAAGTGACTTTGATGAATTTCATTACTTCAATACACTCATGTAAGTCGACACAGCTAGTGTTTCCAGCATGGGAGATGTCTGTAGGAAACGTTACAGAAATTGTATGTGTGTTCTATCTGCCATGCTTTCTTCAGCACTGATAAAATTAGAAAAAACGCTTGTTGGGTTCAGCCGATGGTTTCAGGACGGGGACCACACTGGATGATAGTTCTATTAAAAACCAAAATAAAAATTGGTTGGAAACTAATGTACCTGACAGGTTCACAGACAATGGAACCTTATATCTGTGGTGCATCACGAACCTGGTGGTTGTTTTGGGTGTCTTGGGAATTTTTCTTATTAAAACGTTACATAGACGACGTTTTCCTGATTTGGAGAGGGACGAGTTCATCTCTCTTAGATTTCTTTGAATGGGTTAACACTTGTGATCCCAATATTAGGTTTACCATAGAATGGGATATGACACAAGTGAATTTCTTAGATCTGGTGATCCAAAAATCAGGCAACAATCTGGAAACCACACTTTACAGAAAACCTACCGACAAGAATTCCTATTCAAGTTTTCACCCTGACGGCTTAACAGACAATCTGCCATGCGGGCAGTTTCTACGTATCCGTAGAAAATGTACCAGAAAATAGGATTTTGTAGACCATGTAACCAAATTGAAGGAGAGACTGGTTGAATACCCAAAACAACTTGTGAGAAAAAACATGAAAAGGGCATTGAACACACACAGAGAGGTGTGTTTGACTACCAAATTGAAGTCAGTGAACAATAAACTTATATGTGTTTGCACCTACTCCCCTATAAGTAATGCTATTAAGAAGAGCATTAACAAGAATTGGCACCGGATTATACAACTGGGGAGCCTTGCCAAAAAACATATGTTCGCTTTCAAGCGGAATGGCAATTTAAGGCAAAAACTTGTACACACATACATGGATAAAGAAATGAATCAGACAGTAAGGAACCAGTGGGGCCTACCCCTGATTACCGGCCACCATAAATGTGGCAATTGCGCAGCTTGTACAACTTATACTGAGACCAGGCACATTTTTGAATACGGAAACATAAAATGGCAACTAAAGGGGCACACCAATTGTCTGACCAAGAATGCTGTTTACATCATTCTATGCCCAAGTCCCCTCATTTTTGTGGGCAAATCCATAAGACAGATCCGACAGATAATCTCGGAAAATAGGTCTTATGTAAGAAACAAGGTACAAGACAAACCCCATGTCGAGCATTTCATCATAGCTGGCCACACGAATCGGGATATTAAGTGGTTTGTATTACAAACCATAAGGGTTCCATCACGTGGTGGCGACGTGGGCACCATGTTACATAGGTTGGAGCAATGATGGATATTCCCTGGATTCAATCAGACATGGCATGAACGTTTCTGTAGAGTGGAACAAATTGTTCTAACTCCAGTACACCATGGATATACATCCCATTCCCTGAGATACATTGTGTAATGTAGAATGATGTAGACAGTGTACTCCATGCCTGACCCCTTGGTACACCTGACAGACGCCAGCCTACATCACTCACCGTTCTGGCCTGAATGTAGTTTTTGCTCAAGGGATTTTCTGTACCCCTGTCCATACTCAGAGGCGCAGGATATCATCACTTATTTAGATATGGTGGTGCACGCCCGCACATGACGTGTTCTCTGGGTCACCCCCATTACATATGAGCCGTCCTACTAGTGGAATCAGAATCACTCCCTCCCGTTGTTGCATTAAGGGGTTGCCACCGCTTGTATGAAATTTGTGGTATAAATTTGCATCACCACATTGTTTCAGTCACAATTGTCTTTGTACAAATAGGTGGTTGTCTGTTTTTTATCTCTACGTCACTTCTCGGGATGGCGGAGAGAGAAGAACAGTCCTATTTCTATTTCCACTAATAGTCATAGTGCACAGACGCAATGATTTATTTGGGCGGATTTCTGACCGCCCGCGTTCACAACTCGGACCGAGGGAGGAACGTTTCAGACTCTGGATACAGCAGGTAAGGACCACGTTAGACCGCTTGTGTAGTGGTTGACTGGGGACTGGCAGTGTATATTCAGCCGTCCCCGGTACTCCTATGTGGGTCAACACACTGTCTCAATGCCGGGTAGTTTTCTCAACTTGACAGGAGACATGATTTGCAAAAAGGAATGAATGCGTCGATCCTTTAATATCATGTATTTATTATATCGTGGTCCGTGCTAAAGCATGTTTGACTATTCAGTGGAGCGAGTTGTATATGGCAACATGTCACTCTTATGTTCGGGTGAATCAAACAGTGACTTATGTTAACGTTATATTCATGTGTAGATAGCAGCAGAGAGGAAGTTTATTACTCCATCTACACAGAGGGAAGAAATTCACCCGACAACAGACGTGATCTGTGAAGGAGCGGATATGCCGTTGTGATAGCTCTGAGCTGGAGACAGCCACACCAGCAGTAAGTGTCTCTATCTGCCGGTGCATTTCGACCGGTCATTATAAGGAAGGCAGACAATTAGATGTAAACTTTGTCATGTTCTGACCCATTTGCAGGCTATTTGGTTTCAAGAATCGTCAATTAAGCGCCTACCCATAAGGTGGTTGCCCAACATCATTGATGTATTGCTGGATGTAAGTTTTACTATGTTTTACATTTATATAGATTATTCTTGATCCTAGAGTAGTTGATTCACTTTGTGCCTATGTCGCTTACAGGCTTCTTGGAACATTTACCCCTGGAGCACTGATGATTAGGTACTGATTTTGCTCTACTCCCATTAGTCTGTATTGGAGGTGAGTGCAAACATATGTAATTAAGAAAGATTTATATGCATAACTTAAATATGCTAAAGTTGTAATGAAAAGAGGTTGGATTGTAATTAGATTTTGTAATTTTGTTCTTTGTAGAATAAATATTGGAAGACATCTTCCACCGGATTGTGTTATGATTGTGAGGGTAGATTTATACCTCACCTATGTCCTGAAGAAGGTCGGAACTACGCCAGGATGCATTTGAAACCCCCTATTTGCCAACTGAAACTTCTGTAGACTTTGTCAATAAGCCTAGATTGCTATTGTACAGAAACACACACCACCAGGAGATACGGGTGTGGAAAAACAAAATTTGTGGATATATAAAAAGGGTTCTACGCAAGGGTTGACATTTAGTATTGTTGACATTGGTTGCGTGAGTGAGAGTATGGGTATGAATGGTGGAACGAATTAGAAGTCAAAATTGTGATGTATCTTTATAAATTGCATGGGTTTAATATTGTGGTAAATTTTGTACTAAATTTATTTTTTCTATTGAAATAATTGTATCTTTCCAACCTCACTACCAAGGTCCAATTTTGTATATCATTATGTGGTCAGGTGTTGCAATTCCGCCTTTGCCAGCGATCCCTCTTGCGGCCATGGCCTGAACATCTTGTCTGCTGTACCCTTCAGTCATTTTGCACTGTACTGTTTGAGATTGGGCATATGTTTTGGCAATGCATCAGAGGAGTAATGTCTCCCATTGGGATGAGACTCAATTGACTGTCAATAATTACCGGTGTTTACAAAAATACTTTAACAAAAAAACAACTATGAGCGCGATCCAACAATCACCGCTCAAAACCTCAATTTCTCAATAATCGCAATCTACCTCCAGGTCGGTACCAACAGTTCCCTAGATAGAAAGTGTAACTTCTTAAACTTAGCTTCAATTCTCAAACAACTGTTGATGCCGCTCCTCGACATCTTCATTCAATAGAAATACATAAACAGACAAACTAGTCGACTCTTTACAATAAACCATGGTGAGCACCCTCATCATCATAGCCCTAATAATACCCTGATTACAGAGTGTAGATTATCTCCTTATACGGACCTGTCCTGTACGTAGCCTAGTTTTGCTCTGATTGGAGGGTGACATAACCTCTTCTAAAACCCTCTGGGTTAGTACTCATGGGCTCTTATCGCTCTTAATCACAAAAACAAATATCTTGTTACTTTTTCATTACTTATTTGTTACTTTTATTTTTCCCTTTTACTTTTCCTGTTACTTTCTTAATTACCACAATCCTGTCCCCTTCGTTTGCCATTTCCCTTAGTCTACTCACCATTCACTCATTCAGCTGAAGGCCTTCGGTATCGACTCCCTCCTCCAATCGACCACTTTTGTCTTCCATCCACAAAGTGCCTGTGGAAACCAGGTAGGGATTTCGTCAAAGAGGGACCCTGCCGACCGTCTTCATTTTCTTGCAAGTTTTCTATGCGGCCACTCTCCACAGGAAACCCGCAATATTCCGGCTAGATGGTGGAGGGTGCCCGATTGTCCGAAACTCTGGAGTCTACAGGTCGATGGGTTTTCTTTGCAACCATCCAACATGTGAACCCTTGTGGTCCTTTTAATTGAGGTAACACATTGTACGATGGATGGGATGCAGAATAACTCTTACACCAAATGATAAGACCGACTCAGGAAGTTGTCAAAGAATGTCTCAATAGATTGTTTTATTTTCAATTGTCTAAAACAGGGAGTTACAAGTGACATCAACGGATGTCACACAAGCTTGCTTGGCGAATTTCATAAAAAACATTCTTTTTAGAACAACAACTCATCATTCCTGACATCATACTACGTGGCAAACTAAGAAAACCTATGTGGGATTGTAGTTGGCTTAAGGGGAACATCTAAGTATACTTTCTTTAAGGGGTTGGATTGTGTTGTGTCTCTACAGTCAGGTGGACAACTCATGCCCACCCCTAGTGCAAGTCATCTTCATCATTTATTAAGTTCACAGAATATGATTGGCTGTCAAACTATAGGGCTCTTCGTTATAAGGTCCTCTACAATTGGTTGGCATGCTTGTACCCTTCTGGAATATTCGACTCGCTAGCAACACGTAAGCTGGTACGCCAGGTGTCAGTTGGTGGACATGGCCATGTCTGCCCACCCAATTAGTCCAGTATCTCTCAACACTTGTGCCTTCTGCCATGCAATTTGCCTTTGAACTTGGCCTTGTAGTAGCTTCCTTTCTCTGAGAATGATACAGGAGTGTGAGCACATGCTTGTCAGGATTCTAGTCTGCATGCCCACTTCTATTTCATTCTCGACTCACGTGACAGAAGACCATGAATTGGTCCGTATTATAGCATTTAATTGTCTTTAATAAAGAAACTTGGCACGCATGGCGTTCTTTCTTTGCAACTTAACAAGGGACGCCTCAGCGTCTCACGTTTACTGTTCTTCGAGGACTGATAACCAGTTTTGGCTTGCTTCAGTCTTTGACACGTGGCCAAACATCCTTCTTGGTCTTCCTTCAAGCTTCAGCTTATTTATTTACTGCAACACACTAACAGCTATTAATCCTTCTTTGTCAGTGGGTTCGAGCTTACTAAAATTGCGACACCGAATATCCAGATTCTATATATAGTGGTGACCCCGCTTGCAGTCTATTAACTATGTATAGCTAGCCTTTATGATTACTTAGTCTACTTGCTTTGCTGCATCTGTACAGTTATAAAACTGCTTGCATTTTCTTCAGTGCTCTTCGCACATGCACTCTTCATTCTGCATATGAAAGTTTACTCGATTCTTTACTTCCTCATCTGTTTCTATACGGACTATACATCCTCTTATTCAGTCACTCTTCTCAGTGCACGACACTTACTTCATGTGTCGTCACCAATCTTTTCTTTCATTTATCTTCATATTCCTTCGGGGACTTCTTCCAGGAGATTGTCAGTTCTCAGGGAATACATCAGACAGGGTTTGTTTTCTTAATGGATACCTTATCTCAAAGGCTTTTTGTGAAATAGTCACCATTACTGGCGTTGCGCATGTCGCAACGTCTGGCATCCAACATACATGTAGCAGCGGTGGGACTTCCTGTAGAGCCATTCGACTGCTCCTCTACAGAAGAATAAGGTGTTCTTCAAAGGCTGTTTGGAGTTCAGAATGTTCTATGTTGTGGCAAACATATGAGGGAATCGGAGACACTAAATGTGGAACAGTCGGCTTCATTAAATAGGAAACAAGAGTTAGAGAAAGAAGAGGCTGTAGATGTGAGAATGAATGATATTTTCTGATAGCACAGCGACGGCGGGGAGTGGCACATGGCAAAGAATGTACACCTCAGTAGTGGTTCTGCAGCGACTGTCAAAGGTTTAAAGAGACAAACGTGATGAGCATCTGGATGCTGGAGTGGTTAGACACTGAGGGCACTGTGACTGGCTAATGTGGAAAGGGAGCTGGATAGGAGAATGAGGTTAGGTTGCTAGTTGTCGGAGTAGGCGGGGGGAGTCAGTGGTAAGGGCAAAATGTCAGAGACATTGGTTGATTAGAATCTAAATGGGTAGCACATGGTTGAGCTACATTGTAGCTCTCAAATGAATCTGGCATAAAAAGGTGATCAGTGAATGTAAAATACAATACAATACTATACTCTACTAAATACATAATGTGAGTAGTGTAAACGCAATTCCACTGTTTGGGGCATTGGTAGGAGTGAATTTAAAGCACTGCAATAAACTGTGGGCACCATAAGCTAAAACACATGAATAACATTGAGAAAACAAAGAAAGGAAATCTGAGTTATTAGAAGGCTAGCAAGGGTGATGTAACACAGTAGAGGAGCTTTACAGATTTATGTAAACTTTGCTTTCCAAGGCTTGTATGAGATGAAGACCAAATGATCATGGTATAAACTATAATTATGTCACCCCCGCTGAACTGTCAACATGTCTGCAGTCTCAGCAATAAGCCCTATATATAGCCTTTCTAGCGGAGCTAGAACCAGGGTTATTGCAGTTTATGATAGCCTCCAGAGGTTTGATAGTAAAATGGCCCCTTGTGTCCCCATTTCAAGGATCCCGGAGTACAATTTATTCACCATTTATTCATTTACCATTTTTAAGGTGCTATAACAATTTCACTTCCCAACTCTGCAGGGTGAGCAGCAATGTGATTAACAAAGTCACCCATCACCTTCTAGCCCTCAGCCTCCATACACCTAAGTTACTTTATGTATTATTATTCATAGAAGGAACTAGATGGTGGCTTGTAGTTATGACTTAGACCCTTTAAGACAGCAATGAGCTGGTCTGCGTGCATGCATACCCACCTCCAAGCTATGACGAGAGGAGTCCACTGCGAAAATACAAGGCTTCACTCCAGAATCAGCAAGACACAGACTATGATGGACTCTAGCAGAATCGCTTTTGTTCTCAGGGTTTCACCAGGGATCAAACAAATGGCACATACATTACTATACTTAAAGGGCAGGCATTTCCAGCAAGAAAACAGAAACCAGGTACAATTTAGGAATGTTCTTATTTGAACATTATATGGCTACAGGCACAACTTTGATAACATAATATTTACACAGGAGCAGCTTGAATGTGTTCTGGTTATGGATGTCAATTATCTGTCCATGTACAGCCCTCTTATGCACTTTGATTGGGGTGTTGCCTGCGTACTTCTTTATACCTGTATTATATAAGCCACCCCTGTGGTGCTCTCCATCCCTAACTGCTGGGTAGTTACTTATACCCTGTACCATTTCATTTGAGCATTGCGCTGCTCCTGCTGGTACTCACATACCAAAGATCAGCTATGCTTCGGGCCCAGTGTAGCTCTCGCACTGGTATCTGCTTGTTGTCAGCCCGGATCAACCCCATCAATCGCGTCTGCCCATTGCTTCCTTCTGACGCCTCTGGAGACTCCCGCTTAAAGGTTGATCCGTAGGGGCATTTTTGCAAAACATTCAACCTGCAGACCAGACGAGCCCCTTTAAGACATTATTTATTTATTTCGTAATGAAATGCGTCCTGGCCTAAAGTCAGCCTTTCTCCCTCTCCCTCTTGTTCTCTATTTCTCTGTCTTGCTCTCTCTCTTTCTCCCTCTCTCTCTTCCTGTCATCACAGGCTCAAAGCCGCTGCAGTCCAGTTTTTGTCTGCAGTTTGAATTCTATTTAAAAAAGGAACTCAGTCCCATGTTACAAATAAACATATTAAACAGGTTACAGTTTAACTAGAGCAATAAATAAAAAGTAGATTTCAAAATCCAATCTGATTTGACTCAAATTCATTAATTGACCCCCCCACCCCTCATTAACCCCATGGACAGACCGGCCCACTGTATGACACTTGTGTGGCACATTTGGCCCTCGAGCGGAATCAGTAAGGGCATATATTTGTTGAGGGTTCTCCTTCTATTTGTCTTTTCCCTGGGACCCCTTGATGAATCCTTGCACAGGCAACCCACTGGCTACCAACCACCGAAAGAATGACAAACAATGTACGCACATCTGCAACGTGTCCCAGTTTCTATATTTTGCCCAGATCGACTTCCCATCTAGAGAAGGGTTGCAGGGGGAGGGGCAGCCACCTATGCAGGCCCATGGTCCAGCCCATGGTTTTACTCTACAAGCATTGTTTGCTTCTTCCTCTGTGCTGCTTCTCCTCCCTGCGCTAAGTATTTGGTAGCACAGCTTTCTGTCTTAAAGCTTGTTTACTACTTTCTGCCTAGCACCTTGTGGATGCTGGAAATCTCTGCCCTTGGAGGGGCATCAGCAGTCCCAAGCATGCAACAACATCAAAAGGCCCGTCGGCCCACTCAGGATAGTTGGTTTCCTTGTGGCAATGTCAAAGGGGTGACCACAGCATCAAAAGAAGCTTCCATTGGGAGTATGCAAACTGATACCCCTGGCATGTCCTTAAAAACACTACATTTCTATAAGCTATTACTGCACAGAGCAGAATACACACAGAAAGACAATGGGGCTCATTGAGAGCTCCCATGGTATCCCGCTGGTAGTCCAGCGGGATACCAGGGAACTACCGTACCATCTCTGCCGCCCGACATCCCTGTGTTACCAGGATATTACGGGTGGCGGAGACGCCAGTAACTACCCGTTCCATGGAGTCTCACAGGACTCCATGGGATGGGGTTGCCGCAATCACTGGCACCATTAGTAATGGTGCTGGTGATTCAGGCATTTGTCTGCCGATAGGGGCCTGATCTACCGGCAGATCAGGCCTGCTGGTAGATCAGATCCGCCACCAGCACACTTGTAGTTTGCCGGTCTGGAAAGTTGCTGGTATACGCACCTTATTCCGGACAGGCAAACTTGTAATGAGCCTTAATATCTTGGGATTGTATATTTAAATCATATATGTGAATCCGCTAAAAGGAAATCAATACTCTGCCTGTTTAAAAGGTTCACCATTCAATTCGTCAAGCCTGAAATGCAGTACACAAAGACTAAAAAGAACCCATTGATATATAAAATCACAATACTAAATCATCAACTATAATCTTACTTCTAGATCTTATGGAATGTAAACCCTTCATATAAATGTTCACGCTGTATATATTTTATTATCAAAATTGCAAATCACAACCAACCACACTATACCTGGCACTCCTCCAGAGAAATACAAGCATAGTTACCTTGGAATGGATGTGCACAAAGACCCTCAGCATGTGTTGTGTAATGCTTCCATGTGTGCGACAGCAGCCTGCTAGGCACAGGTTGGCCATTTTCTACTGCCAATTTGTAGCTGGACGCACTCGCCAACTCATCATTCTGACAGTTCCACCACAAGGTGTGCTGCTGAGAATCGCAGTCATACATTCCCAGGGGGGGGTGTTGATCGATGGCATTGATTCCCAAGCAATGGTTGCTACCGAGGTTAAAAAGGCGGTGTCTGGAGACCCATTTCCACAACATGTTTACTGAAGGTTGACTACAGTTTGCCAACACAATTCCAGATGAATCCACCCTGATACACGTGCTGAAGTATTCACTTTTCATGATAAACATGCCTTTACCTGCAAAAGAAAATGTAATTTTAGCCTCATTACGGTATAAAACACAAGGAGACAGGACTCGTTCAATGTACAATTTTTTACGTTTTTAAAGAGTGGGACATTAAGAAACTGGTAGGCCAAGAGAGAAGAGCCATTCATCACGGCAGTTTGAATAGATAATATTCAATTTGTTTATTAAATGTAGAAAAATTATAAAAACAATTTGGAAATAATTACTTCACATTAAAAAGCACTAGGGCAGTCCAAACACTGCTCACAAACAAACACAAGAACACAAAAAATTACATTTACTCAATGTCTTCAAGGAAACCATTTATTTTTCAAATCAATATACATTCAGCCATACCACATCAACATGTGTCATGCCCAAAAAGAGAGGCATGTAAGCCCAAAAGAACCTGGAGTTCACCACCTGTACATGAATACCACACAAGTGAAAAAAGAAGAGTTATAGCTCAAAGAAAACATAGCATGGTTGTAAACATTCCTACACTTGTATTCCACTTTGAGCTGCACTTGAGTGTCAGCTCATGCACCAAACAGAGCATTAAGTGTGCACAGATTTGATGCAATTTACCGTCACCTGAGCATGTAATGCTCAATGTTTTTTGGAATATGCTAATGATGAGGAAAAATATAATACATTCTGATGAGCCTTTGAAAAATGAAAGAAGGACGCCAACTAGAGTTTCGACTGTAAGAGGCTGTAATTTTTAAACACGGGCCCAGTCTTTTTCATGGCGTTAACAAAATGTGCTCCATGGGGTAGCCTCAATCAAGATGTACACCTTGTCATGGAAAAAAGAATTAAAAAAAAAAGAATTAAAAATACAAACACTAATAAATATCCATAAGGTTTCATAAAACAAACGGAAATCACAATACCAGACAATATGCCCAATATTAGGGCAAACTAAAGAAAAGCACCGGCGGAACTCCCCACTGTGTCCAGTGTCCCCTTTCAACGGGGAACCCAAGTATCAAAGAAAACAGAGGCATTCTCAATTGTAGGCCTAAAAGCTATGTTAATTAGTCAAAAACACGACACTGTCACCCCCACCGTGGTATACATTCAAGGAGGTAGCTGTGTAAACACACATATATCTCAGACTAACCTACACAAGTTATTCAAATTGTCGTCACAGTGTGGGGGAAAGATGTTAGGACCAAAGCATCAACGTAGGTCACGAAATGGCACACCAGGGCATCCTCAACACTAAGAAATAAGGATGCAAGTCGTGAACACCTACCTCAAAGGTGGGGGTATGGTACATCAAATGAAAATATGGATTTTGCACTTTTTTACATGTTGAAAGCCCTCCTACGACTTCACGGTGCTAAGTAGCCCAACATCGCAGAAGCGGTCAATGTGCTCCTTAACACCAGGCTTTAGCACCTAGACTGTCTCACCTGGGGATCCAGCCCAAGGGTAACATGGCACAGTGTGCAACAAAAGGGATATATGGTGTATGCATTTTTGCGTATCCAGGGGCCTAAGTGAGGCACCTTTATTACGCACATAATAGGACAAATTCTGGTTGAACAAGCTGGCGGGCAGTCATGGGTGGGCAACTGGGTCCTGGGGCTGGGCTGTGGAGCGATGGTATCCCAGTCGGGAGTTTTCTGTTCCAGCAGGGGTGGACACAGCAACTGGAACCCTGGCTGACGTGCAGGCACCAAATAGCAGGGCACGTGGGCAGCAGGCAGTCAGGCAGCAGCAGATGGCAGGTGGGAGGGTGCTCGGGGCTCTTTCGTGTGTCTTCCGTGTGTGTACGCGTGGCCAGCTTGATACGGAGTGAATTGGCACGTGAAAAAAGTGCACGTCAGTGTGAAATCCGAGGAAAGGCCCTTAGCGTGTAAGCGCGTCAGCACACGTACGCAATTTCATTGGACCAAAGGCCCTTGGCACGGGTTGAAGATCCCACGTGGCTTTCCATTGCTCTGTACGTGCTTTTCGTGGCATGCAGGTGTGTGTTTTCCAGCCGTTGGGGTTCACAAGCTATTACTTCACAGCGGGTGGGTGTTGGCTACGCGTTCTTCTACACACAAGGCCGACGGTGAGTGGTATCCCGCTCGCCCAGGGCCAATCGCGTGTGAAACTACCCGGGAACCTCAGTAATACACGTACCCCACTCGCACAGGGCCAATCGCGTGTGAAACTTCCTGCGAACCACAGGAATGCACGTACCCCACTCGCACAGGGCCCTTTCGCGTGTAAAACTTCCTGCGCACCCCAGTAATACACGTACCCCACTCGCACAGGGCCAATCGCGTGTGAAATTTCCCGTGCACCCCAGTAATACACGTACCCCACTCGCACAGGGCCAATCACGTGTGAAACTTCCCGCGAACCCCAGGAATACACGTACCCCACTCGCACAGGGCCAATCGCGTGTAAAACTTCCCGCGAACCCCAGTAATACACGTACCTCACTCGCACAGGGCCAATCGCGTGTGAAACTTCCCGTGCACCCCAGTAATACATGTACCCCACTCGCACAGGGCTCTTTTGCGTGTAAAACTTCCTGCGAACCCCAGTAATACACGTACCCCACTCGCACAGGGCCAATCGCGTGTGAAACTTCCCGCGCACCCCAGTAATACACATACCCCACTCACACAGGGCCCTTTCGGGTGTAAAACTTCCCGCGAACCCCAGTAATACACCTACCCCACTCGCACAGGGCCAATCGCGTGTGAAACTTCCTGTGCACCCCAGAAATACACGTACCCCACTCGCACAGGGCCCTTTCGCGTGTAAAACTTCCCGCGAACCCCAGTAATACACGTACCCCACTCGCACAGGGCCAATCGCGTGTGAAACTTCCCGCGCACCCCATTAATACATGTACCCTACTCGCACAGGGCCTATCGCATGTGAAACTTCCCGCGCACCCCCGAAATACACGCACACTCTATTTTTCACACAGCGGGTGTCTGTGTTTGTCGCGTACCCCTTTTTTTATGGCCATACTGGCCTGCCTGTTGATCGCGTATGTTTTTTTTGGGCTCCTGGCTGCCACACCGTATTACCTGTGTCATTTTTGCACGCACGTGGGCTACTGGGGGGCGCTTGTCTCTTTTGCTTCTTTTTATGGGGTGCCTGTGTGTTGCGTGCACGTCATTTATCCTAGGGAGGCACAGTATGGGACATTCATCATAGCTGTATATACGTGCTTTTTGTTTGCGCACACTTTTGTAATGCGCAGGGACGCTACCGCTTGCCTCCGTGTGGCGGGCGTGTTTAGGCCTGTGCGTGTCTTTGCCCATGCACGGGTTTGCCCTATTCGATTCCATGAATATGTGTGGTTCGTGTGCATGTGGGCGTTCCATGTACTTCCCAGCAGTACTTCCCCAGTTACGCCTTCTTTTTCACGCGTTGTTCCCCATTCCGCGTGTTACGCCCCGTGTCCCGCCCCCTTTTTGGTGTGTGCGTGGACGTTGTAAGCTTTCCCTGTGCGCGTCGCGCATGGCGTTTGAGCTGTTGCAATGACGTGTGCGCCCGTGTGCGCCACGCTCGGGTTTGGCGCACATCCCAAGGAAAACATGCGCAGGGACTTCCATGAATCGCACGCGTGCTCCTGTTTTTTCATGCTTGCGCCAAGATTTTCGGCGCACGTTTATCCCATTAATCGGCCCCTCAATATCACCACATCACGCTGAGATGGCCCCAAGCCAACGGAGACATGGAGAGGTTCATGCGTACCCTCAACAAGGTGCTACGCATATCCCGGGTTCACTATAGTCCCTGGTGGGTGGACCTGTATCGATTTCTAAGGAACTACAGAGTGACACCCCACAGCACCACAGGGTTATCACCGGCAGATGTCATGTATGGGACAGTGATAAATTCAATCATTCCACACCACCCAAGCCGGGGCACAGATGCCTACGATAGTGAGCGCACTCACCAAAGAAGGATCATAGCAAACGAGTGCATGAGCACCAAGAGACATGCAAAGGAATCCAGGCACCAAGTCGGTGATCAAGTGTTAGTGAAGAGGAACCCCTTGAAAACAAAACTGGACACCCAATATGACATGGCACCCTGGACCATAACTCAAAGTCAAGGAACCATGATAACGGCCAAACGAGGGCAACGACAGATCACCAGGAATGCATCATGGTTCAAGGGAGTGCCACAACAAATGTGGACTGATGGGGACCAGCAGCCCTCGGCGGGAAGCAGGGTCCCCGCCGGAAGATGAGTACCAACAACCCGAGGAGGAGTTGACCGAGGAGCACGAGACAGACAGACTGCTAGAGGAACCGAGGGAGGCGTCTCCAAGTAAGGTAGGTGAGCCGTAACAGAACATGATCGGGGGACAGCCCCTAGATGTGGGCGCTACACCCTAAGAACTACACCGAGAGCCCCAGAAAAGCTAAGAGACTATGGGCCTCATTACACGTTAGGCGGTAACCATGGCGCTATTAGCGCCATGGTTGCCGCCAGTATTTTACCGTGTCCACCTTGGTGGATGGTGGAATTACTGCCCTACCCCAAGGTGAGCGGGGCGGTAATTCCCCATTCACCAAGGCACTTCCCCATTCCCATTTTGGGCATAATGGGAATGGGGAAGGCGCTAATTACGGTACTGTAAATTGCTGTACCGTAATTAGCACCAAGGTCCCTTTGCGGCACCCTACTTTAACGGCTGGTAAAACCAGCCGTTAAGGTGTTTCGCTCACCTGGACCCCACAGGGGTGTCAATCGGACCAGGACAGCTGCGTCAACGTGATGCGTGGTGCAGAGATGACTGTCTGGACTGGCCCGCCTAGTCTTGTCTGCTGGACCCGAAGAAGTATTTTCCTGCAAGTGGAGACAGGGATTAGCCACCTGTGGGTTTTAGTGATGGCCTCCCAACTGTTCTCGCTCTCCCCCACTAATCACCTCCGATATCCCCTTAGTAACCTCACCTTATGTTTGTAAAAGATGAGCTCTCCATCCTGCGTGTCTTGCAGGGGCGCGAAGATACCAGTTACTTCACTGGTTTGAAGGCGTTCGGAGAGTTCCGGTAAGCATTGACTCTGAAGTCCCAGGCGGGATTGGTAAGTATCAAGTTCAAAGAGTTCAATGTGCCCGATGTTCACTCTTGTCCCCTTCCTTCCTTAAATTGCAACTGAGTTTGTGAGAAGAAGGTCTCGTAGCTGCGGCTGGCGTTCAGGTAAGAGTCTGTGTTACCCAACGCTGTCCGGTAACTATTGCATGCGGTAACGTGTTGTTTTTCTCCCTCTTTACAGATGCGGCATATGAAGATATGGAGAACAATACCGCCGGTGGTAAATCAGGTAAGTCTATGGTGGTAAGAGGTATTTGTTGATTCCCTTGGCTCACTTTGTTATTCTTGTGCCCCTAGGTGCCGGAGAATGGCTAAGAAATGATGGAGACAGTGCCGGATCCAAAGATGCTGTGAGAACTGGTGAGTATGGTGCCGTGCTGGAGCTGGCGAAGCGACGTGTGCAGGACTGATGTACTTTCCAGGTCGCGAGATGAAATGGATCCGGAATCAGGTGAGGAATTTGAAATAAGTTTGTTTTCTAACCTTGTCCTTTTCTTCCTCTTCTTCTAGGAGCTCCGGATTCGAGGCGGGCCTGGCAGAAGACTGGATGCTGGCTGCAGGAACGCAGGCGTGGCAGAAGACTGGATGCTGGCTGCAGGCACGGTGAGAGTCACGCTGCTGGATGCAGAATAACACGAAGCATGTGCTGCTGTTCGGGCGTGGTTTAAATAGCCTCCAAAGTAGTCCCAGGAAAGAAGTTCCCCAGGACCACACCTGAGTAAAAAATAGTCCCTGTAGTAAAATAGTCCCATCCAGGGCTCACGTTGGCTTGGATTTATTTGCAGCATGGTCTGCATGAGGTAAGTAATATCTATGAGCGTGGCGCCTATGGCGCCAGGACTGATTTTTATTATGGGCCTGGTGCCTACGGCGCCAGGACTGAACCCAGACAGCCCCTAGCTGGGGCTGCTGGGGTTTTTGTAAATGTCTGGATGCCTGCTCCCGGGGCTGATGGGCTTGATCCGGATGCCCGGGGGTAGGCATCATGACATAAGGTCAGGTCCCGCAAAGGGAACTCGTAGTAAGGCGGTAAGGGTTTACCGGTACCGGTAAACCCTTACCGCCTACCGTGTAATGAGGCCCTATGAGTGGTAGGACTATAACATGCACTGGACTAGAATGCACAGTAAAGTTAAGTTGTATCAGTTGGACACAATTGTATTTAGTGTGTTGGGTTTTAAGTTGTTGGGAAAAAGGAGGAATATTGTGTACGCCTCACGTCACTGAGTTGCGGGATGTGAGGCGCATTGAATAAAAGCCCCGTCCCCACAAGAGGGGGGCAGTTCCGGGCAGCCGCAAGCCAGTGTGTGTGTGTCTCCTTTCCTTTGTGCTCCGCTGCCAGGCCTCGGCCCGCGGAGCCCCACGTGCGTTCTCCCTCGCCGGCGCACCCGCGGGAGACGCCATAACAACCTCTGTTAGAGTCCATGCGCACAGGGGTGACCATCTTTGCCTGGTTCAATCCGAGTGAGAAATGCATTGCGCTTGCCGCCGGTGCTATTTAAACGCTGCTTTTGGAGCCCGGAATGCCATTTGTGTGGCTGTTTGTGTGTCAGAGAGTGACGTCAATTTCTTAAAGTACATTTGGTGAATTTTATGCAAATTATTTGAAAAATCAGCTGAAAACTGAAATTACACTCTGTATACCTTGAAATTGTTGAATTCAACTGTTGTGCGCATTGGTTGAACGTCAGCCTTCTGATTGCTCCATTCTGCCCAACAGCCAATCCAGAAGCGCGTGCTGTAGTTCTAACAAACGACTTTTCCCGGCTTCCTCCTTTCTTCTCTTCACATTGGTGGCGTGTTAGCGCCGGCGTGTTCGAAGAGGCCAGTGTTTGTTGGTTTGCGCCCTGTGTTTGCTGCTTGTCCTCACACAACAGGTATTACACGTGTTCTTTGTTCTACTACTCCAACATGCATGATATTCATCACACCATTGGTGAGCTCTGCCTATCCTCGGCGGCCCCCTTCTTGCATAATTCAGCCTCCTACATGAAAAAACAAGAAGATATTCTTGCTAAATACAGCTCGCTTTTGATACCACCCACCACAATGGCTAACCATATGGCAACCAGTATAAATGCTAAGCAAGCAACGAGTTCTGTTCTGCTTCTGGGGCTGTCAAGTGCTCTAGTAGATCAGACACTATACTTGGCACCTATAGCACACCTTGCTCTGGGAATTCCTGACACAGGGCCATCCCAGGCTGACCCTATGGGCTCTGACAATGGGCAGTTAACAGACAACCTCACAGATACATGTCTCCGGTGTATTTCTGACCCAGGCGTCGATACTCAGGAGGCTGCTGAATCCTTACCGGATGCCTGTAAGAATGCTTTAAGTCCTCTCCCTGTCCCCGCACCTAGGGAGACTAATTCTCTGTGTCCTACAACCCAACAGAGTGCCTCTCTGAGCTTCACCCTTCTTAGCACACGCTCACTTTTGTGGCATGGGGTGGAAATTCACAATTTTCTTACTGAGACCACCCCTGACCTCTTTGCCATAACAGAGTCGTGGCTCAACAAAGCTACACTCTCCAATGCCACCTTGGCCAGCCCGCCTGAATTTCTAATCTCTTGCACTGATCATCTATTTCAAAGAAGTGGGGCAGTAGCTGTTCTGTTCAATCGACAGCTTAACCTACGTCGTATTCCTCACAAGTCCACTGAAGGCTGTGAAAGCTTTCTGGCTAAAACAAAAACAATGAGAACATTTCTCTAATGATCCTTGTGATCTATCGATCCCCTAGAGATATCCCTTCTTTTGAGGAACAATTCCTCAGTTTGCTCAACAACATCACTAAGCAAATTCCCCTGTGATTGTTCTAGGAGACATTAATCACTGGGCTAATGATCCACAGGATAAGCAAGCCGTGTCCCTTCTCACCACTCTTGGCACTAACTCAAGATTCTCACAAGGGGTTATTGACCCCACCCATGGAGGGACACACACACGTGACTGAGTACTAGCACACCACCTATCAGTCATAAATACCACTTTATCGTAATGTCCTTGGTTCAATCACTTTATAGTGAACACCACTGACCTTCTTACAGCAATAAGAATGGACGCTGAACTGAGACATTTCAAAATGACCAGTAATATCAAAAATATTCCCCCCACAAAAACTGTCAGCTGAACTTCAGGACAGGTTGTCTCCCCTTGAATCCTTCAGTAAGTCTGACGATCTTGCCTTACATCTTACCATGAACATGAATTATGCCATCCAGGCTATCGTATCAGAAAAATCCAAGTTAGTGAAACCTGAATCAAACAGAAATGCCTGGTTAAATGAAACCATTATGTTACTCAGATGCTCTTAAAGGACTGCAGAACGGGACTGGTGGAAACAACCTTCCCCTCATACCCTTTGCTATATAAACAATCAGTAAAAAAAATAAAACTAGCAATTGTTGAGGCAAAATCAACCAGCTTCAGCAACAGGATTGCTCTTGCCAAATCCAGTTCTAGGGAGATTTTCTCAATCCTGAAGGAATGTGGGGGTAGATCCGTCAGTAAACTAGCACCAACAAAGATTCTGCATGGTGGCAAATGGTCCATGACAAATTTTCCTAGAAAAGTACTGGCCATCAACAATTAATCCTGGCCCAAAAAGGGTTGCTTATGAATTTTAGGAATGGCTCTCTTCCTCCCTCTGGCCCCCGAGCAACCCAAAAAAAAACACCTGTTAAATTTGAATTCAAACACTGTAACGAATATGTATATATATTTTTATTTTTTTATTGTAACCTTTAGTTCAATACAAACTTATTTTACAGTTCATTACATTTCTTTCCTTGTTTCACTCTCCCTTTTTGTTCAATTCATCTTAACAAATACTATTACCTCCTAAAGTTAAAACCAAAATATCCCCAATTGATTGATAATCAGTTTTTCCTTATCATCAATATCCATACGCCTTTACCAAAATGACAACTTTGCTGTACCGTCTTTCTGCCTTTGAATAGAACTCACTGTCTAGCAAATTCAGATCTTTGCTAGCAGTAGCTTGTCTAAATAGTTAATTACCTCACAAATCAACTTGAAATTCTTTCCAGACAAAAGAGAAAACCACCATTCCTCTATGTTACCGTTTATGGGAGCAAATTTCCCCAAGAATACACTTCTCTGTGCATTTACAGACGTACACTAAGTGACCAGATATTTTAGAGACTCGACTGAATTGTTGCAAAACCGGCAGAAATTATTCAGAGTAGCTTCGTCATGTTTTAACAGTAACATTTTCTTAATCGGAAGCAAATTTAGGCATATCTGCAAAAACTGGTCTCGATGATATTGAGATGGACATTTTTTGAGATAAGTCAGAATTTGATTTATACCTCGTGCTTCACGGTCTAAATCCAAACTGGTTGCAAGATTTACTCTGGCGTTGATAGTGTTGATCCAGTCGGAGTTTAAGAGTTTTTTCTTTACTGTGCAAGGATTTACTTAGAGTGTCTCAATATTTGTTCCAGCATGCGCAAGGTAAGCAAATTTGTTCTGTCCACTCTTTCAGCAGTCCCAAATAGGGTTTTTCGGAATATGAATTTAGTATTTGGCATGGAGTTGCTGATGACTTCATTGACATTTTTCGCATTGATGATAATGATTTCCATAATACTGTAGAATATAAGGACTGTAGTCTTAATTCATACCGGATGGCGGCAATTGATACGTTGTTTGGTAGACGAATACCTTGCACTAGAAGTGCCCTTCCAACAAATTCCAGATCACTTTGTCGATACTGAAGCCAGCTTCGCTACCAAAGGTTATTGCAGCCACTACCTTTTGTTGGTAGAACATAATTACCAGTATGAGGGTGAATTTTCCAAAGGCTGAGTGTAGTTTTGCACCTTGTAACTTTAAGTTCTTCATTTTCATTTTTAAAT
The DNA here is from genome assembly GCF_040938575.1 of Ambystoma mexicanum. Lineage (NCBI taxonomy): Eukaryota > Metazoa > Chordata > Amphibia > Caudata > Ambystomatidae > Ambystoma > Ambystoma mexicanum. The sequence continues at coordinate 1,061,042,901 of NC_090931.1, read as the reverse complement.
CCTCCGTCCACTGCCATTCTCTTATCGACTTGTTGAACAGAATACCTAGATATCTGATGTTATCTGTTCTTACAAGTTCTTTCCCTGCTATGAACCATTTGTAATTTCTGCCTTTGGAACCAAAGATGACAATTTTTGATTTTTCAATGTTTATTTCCAAATTGTTTCTTTGTAAATAGACCTCCAGGCTGTAGTCCGATTTGAGGTGTATCAATAAGCACCAAGTCATCAACCTATACTGCCCAACTTATCCGGTGTCTGTTTATTTTTGGAGGGAAGCAGGAATAATTTGCTAGAGAAGCTGCCCGTCACCAGGAGGGGCCCCCTCATTCCTGGATGGAAGGCCAAAGTAAGGGACTATCACAAGGAAAGTTTAGGCTAGTGAACACATGGGCCGACCAAATTGTCTGCGTGTCACCAAACACCAAGAGTTAAGCATTGTAAAGACTTGTGGAATTTTGCAACCAGTTGCCGTAACCCAGGTGTAAGTGCCTTGTGGGGCAAAAAACATTCCTAAAGCTAATTACTATGGGACAAGACCGGTTGTTCACATGTAATTAGTCGGACGCTCCGAAGCATGTAAAATTGTAAACTTACAAAATTGTGCCAGGAAATATTAATACCTGGGTAGGACCACCAGAAAATCAAGCCATTTCAAAGTATGCTTCAAAGTAGGGATCCCCAGTGGATCTCTTCATTCAAACACCAAAGATGGGTCTGTAAATGAAAAATCCAAAGGCGTTCCAGCCTGAAAAGGCGATTTGAAGTGCCATAGTTGCATGCTTCTGGTTTAACCAAGTCAACAACCATCTATCTGATGTCAGAGGTTGTGTGGTGGCAGGCCAAGTAATGTTGCACCAATGGAGTTGAAATGGTACCATTCCGAATTCTCGATCTGTGCTCATTGATTCTGACAAACTTTGCGTGTAGTCATGCCTATGTAAGCTTTTTCACATGGGCATAGAACCAAATATACAACATAAGTAGAATTGCAGTTAGTGTGGTTCTTTAATTTCCACGTGATGTTGTTGTAATTGACTTCCAAAGTATGCAAAATTGGCAGGCGCTACAGTTCCCACAGGTAAAATGGCCCACTACGGGGTTTGTTGGAATGTTCCATAGTTGCTTGATGGTGTTCAATCGTGGTAGTCGGGTCGGTAATCTCGAGTGTGTTTGCCTCTTCTGAGAGAAACAAGTGGTGGTGGCAGTGTGCAGCCTGTACGCTTAACTAGATTCCAATGTTTATTCACAATTCTTATGATGGAGGTAGTGTTACAGGAAAAGGCCATTACACAGACTAATTTAGATGCTTTTACTATGTCAGTGTTGGGAGTCAGCAGAGTCCCACAGTCTGAGTGGAAAGCACGTTTGGCAGACCCTTTGAGAAGCTTCCTAGGAGAGCTTCTGTCCGAGAGACGAGGAATTACATTATTGGCTTCTGCTCTAAAGTCACCTGACTGTTTGGTAAATTATCCAAGAGTGCCCGGGGAGGTTGGCATTTGTATGACAACAGTGTGTTCAGATCTGTTGGTTTCCTGTATAGATTTGTGTAGAGTTTACCTAAATGGTGTCTGATCATGATGTCTAGGAATGTTATCTCTAATTAATTTATTTAATTTAATGTGTTATCGTTTTTTACTAAGAAAAACTTTTCACATAATTAAATCACAATACAAATCTTGCATCAAACTTAGTACTTAAAACTTAAAACAAAAATAATAAAACAGGACATTCCGGTTTACACACAACATGATTAACATGATTAACATTGCTATCCCCATAGGCCAGGACATCCTATTAAAATATTTAAAATTAGATTAGATTAGATTAGATTAGCCACTACAATGACACTAATCCAATTAATTTCAACTGCGCGTAGGATTGGTCAACAATGACATAAAGTAAATGCAATTTAGTTCCAGTTAGCACAATAACCAGGGCTAAAGTTCATCATCATACCTAGATCACAGTACGCAATTTCATCATCTATGGCCTATACTTTCCACTCCCATCAACCAGACCCTTTATAGAGATAAGTGCAAACCCGCATTTAGCGTGTTTATACATTGGTACCAAAGGATGATTCTTTGATAAGATCTAGGTGGTGCACACATTTACCATAACATTTTATATAGGTTTTCCCTATCATAGGGCATCCTGTAAGAATATGTCTGGCTGTTTCACTGGTCTTTCTATTCCTACATATACGACAGTAACATTCATCCTTGGGGATCTGCCGCTGATGCCAAATTGAAGCTAGCACCGGGAGATGGTCGATTCTAAGCAGGAGTATAAATCTCTTGAGGTTGGTCTAAGGGCAGAGATTTAGATATTTCTGTGATCTCTTAAAGGTGGAAAGTATTTACTGGACAAATCTATATTTTTTCAGACTTTCAAGATGTATGAAATTTTGTTGCCAGTCCCATAGATCAACTCTCTTGCCCAGGACATATTTCATGTCTTCAAGTTCCCCTCCCCAGTTAGGAGTGACAACCTATCTCCTCAAAAAGATTATCCATCTGTTTCTTAAATTGGGAGTTCTCCTTCTCTCTACAAATTCCTTCTCACACACTATCTAGAAGTAGATTAACTGGAGCATTTAAAAATCTTATATTCAGCTCTCTTTTTCAAAGTGCTTTTAAAGAGAAAAGGCCCAATTCTCGTCTCAAAATAGCCATGGGGATGCACTGGGTGATCACTAATAGCTTCCTACAGAACTTACCCTCAACTATTTGGAGCCAGTTCAGATCAATATCAATCAAGGCTTCTAGCCCATAGATTACTGCAGGTGCCAAACATTGCATATACAGTTGCTGAGCACCCCACATTGAATAACCACTCTGATTACATGTGAATTGAGATATCGATGCAGTCAGTTGTGCAGCTTTCCCCTTACATGACTGAATGCAAGTATGGTAATCCCCCTTGATATCGAACTCCATCTCCAGATATTTATAAAAGGGTGTATATGCTATCTCAAGGTTTTTAATGAGCATGCAGGGGCGTGCAATCTTTTTCCCAGAAAAGACCATCATCAGGGTTTTATTACGGTTAATGATCAATCCATTTGTGTCGGCATATTGCCAGAAGTGTCCGCAGACTTCTGTAGTCCACTGAAACTATGATCTAATATAACTAGATCGTCTGCATAGGCTAAAAGCGAACAGTGAAAGGAGCATACTTTAGGAGGGCAGATATGTACCAATTGGATAGCTTGTGGAATATTACAAACAGGTTGTAAAGCAGGTGAGCAGTCACGCATCCCTGATTTACATCCCTGTTTTGCTCAATAGGGGTGGTCAGAGAGCCCTGTCCATCCAGTTTAAGGCTTGCCGTGGTATTACAATGCAAACGCTTAAGGTAAAATAGTAAGCCCACAGGACAGCCCATTCCAAGGAGTTTCCCCCAGAGCAGATCTCTATTTACCATTTCGAATGCAGCCTTGAAATCAACATAGAGTACATATAGAGGAGGGTTATTGGGTTGCAAAGCTTTACCACTAAGCATGTCCAAAATTAAGAGATAATGTGTAGTAGCGTATCCAGTTCTAAAGCCACTCTGAAATCTGTCTAGGATCCCCTCTCTATCAACTCACTTCTGCAATCTAGGAACAGCATTGCAGCTAATAACTTCCCTGTACAATTTAACAAGGACAGCCTTCTATAATTGCTCAGATCTGTTTAATTCCATTCTTAAACATGGGAATGTTGCAGTCTGACAAGAGTTCAGGATTTTTCCGCTCAATAATATCTTATCAAACAATATTTTTAACAGACTGGCCCAGAAATAAGAGTAATTCTTTAATAGCACATTAGCCAGTCTGTTAGGGCCCGGAGCCCGAGATGACTTCAGAGTGGCTATTTTAGCTTCCAAAACTTCGACAGTCACCTTGAAAGGCGGACTATTAGGCTTGTTGGTACTCTCGATAGCCCTGAAGCAACTTTCCGGGGCATTTTGCTTGCCCAGGAAAGTGTTCCATTCAAAAGCACTGAGGGATTAATCATTAAGTGCTTACGGTTACCCTTGGCTTCCCCCAAAAGGGCCCAAATATTGCAGGTATTCTGGGAACACAGTGTCTTCACTGTATGTTGCCAAGATTTGGTTCTTCTAGCGTTTGTTTTAGCCAATCCTGATATTGTTGTTTCAGTTTTCTCTAGACTACCAGGAAATCCACTATGGATTTAGCCGTCCGTTTTGCTTTCCGTATTCTACTTCTTAATATCCGCTTCATATTTCTGATAGTTTTATCATATGTCCCCTCTTTACCACCCTCTCTCAATATGTGACTAGCTTTAGCTGTTGCATGGGTACTAGAAAAGGAGGCAATCCATCTCAAAATTTCCTCCGTGATTTGTGTCTTAAATGATTGCAAACTGCCGTCATTTAGGCACAAAGCAGCTTGCTCGGCACTCAATATGTTCTTTTCCAACCATATAATTCTGGTAGCTGCATGGTTCACTGCCATATCTCCCAGTTCCATTATCTTAGGAGTGTATCCTTGAGGCCCCAGAGTTAATATTAGTGCTTTATGATCGCTCCATATATTATTTCTTATGATCAGATCTTTTATCACAACAATAATTTCACAACTCACAAAGATATAGTCCAGGGTACTACGTGCATTACCACTCTTTCAAGTGCGCTTACCCGGACAGTCACCACGGGTACCCCCGTTAACAATTTCCAACTCACAGTTATTAAAGAAATTTAACCAATCGTTCCCATCTTGGTCTTCAATCTTATGTTCCATAATACTAATAGGATTTAATACAATGTTAGAGGTCGTACCACCTCCTCCCTTAATATGACAATTAAGGTCAACAGCAACAACAATGAAATTGCTTTTGGAATCAAACGCCCATTGCAAAGCAAGGAGTGCAAGGCCTCTAGGAGGGTTTCACTGGGGTTATCCCAGGGTTAATTATATATGTTTACTAGCAGCAATTCTTCCCAGCGTGCATTAATAAAAATCTCTACTTCGACTGCTTTAATATAATCCTCCAGTAACATAGGAATTGTATGAGATTTCAATGTTGTCGACTCTCCAATAATCAATCCTCCAAAAGGCCTCCCCCGTTTACCCTTCTTAGCCAGAGTTTGATGCACAGGATAACCATTCAATATTATATGGGGAAAGAAGCCATGTCTCCTGTAGAAGAAAAAAAGTATGGTCGGATATTAAAGATAATGAACCTTCTGTAGAAATGAAATTGTTATCCTGGAAAACCTGGCGTTTTAACCATCAGTAATCTCAATGTTTTTGTACAACGATAGGAAAAGATTCTGCCAGCCATTTCAGCATATTTTGGATATAAGTCATTTTCCCATCCTGTCCAACAAGAAGTTCTGGTTTATTGTCCTTCACATTTTTCCCCTTGTAACCTGGTATCTACTAATTCAGGGTTAGCGTCTATTTCAATATCAACTTGATAGAGACCATTTCTATATGTCTGAATCATTTGCGGCATGGCAAGTACCTTACAATGTAAAGCAGTGACATTTGGGTTCGAGGCACTAAGGGGTTCAACAAAAGCAAAGCCATCAGAACATAATACACGTAATTGAGGTATCCGATTTAGTTTTTCCAATAATGCAGTTCTCTACAACCATTTACCTTTACATTTCTGATTTAGATTTTTAATTATACAGATTTTGGTTTCTGCTGGGCTGTTGGCTATACGCTATACTCATTTCAGAGGCCTCCTCTACAGAGAGGCTATCCTCCAGAGCACGGGATTTTGCCTTCCTGCATGGAGTCGAAAATATATTCTCACTATGTCCCATATCATGACATAATACAGAGTCTTGCTGGTCCTCACTTGCCACTGAGCCATCATTTTCTTTTTCAGGAATAATCCAACTAGTCAGTGTACCTGCCCCTTTGAGCTGGCGTTTCTTAGCTTGCACAGCTTTCTTACGTGCTTTCTTGTTTTTTTAACAGGTACAGCAGTATCCGGTAGGGTGAAGCCATCACATATGGTCCTTTCCTTATGGCAGCCCTTCTTGCTAACCGTCTCTGTTTCCTTGAAAAAAAGATGGAAGTGTTATCAATGTTGTCCTGATTACTTTCTTTATTGATCTGCGAATCAAGTGGGTCTGGTATTATCTCCGCGGGGGTTTGCTCATCTCTTCCTTGTCATTTTCAGGCGGTACTTCCAATGTCAAACGAGTAGGTGTAGTATTCACATAAATGTGTCCACATAGTTTCAATAGACTCTTCATTGCAAATTGAAGTGAGGTCATCAATGATGTTTCACTGATGACCTCACTTCACTTGCATTAGCCATAGAGGACTCATCAGGTCAAGAATCTTCCATATTACCCTCCCCTCCCATATCAATAAGTAGATTAGGTGCCGCAGATAGCCTAGCTGAGCCAGACAAGCCCAGAATACTGTCAGCTGCGTGAATCACTTGTACCTCTGTGGTAGATGCCCCCCCCCCCGCCATTGGCGTGTTTAGTGCCACTGGTATCATGATCTTTGAATTGCTAGGCATAAGTCAAGGAAGGAGTTGTTATCAATGTCATCATAGCTTGTGATATCATGGGGCTGGCTATTATTTAGATTCAAGGCACTTTCGGGTTTCCAAAGGTGTCACGCTTTATCCTGTCACAGTGTTATTATGGAAAAGAGCTGGAATAGTGCCCTTTAAATTGTTTGCCATTATTTTCTTACTTCCTTTATTGCATTTCAATTTGGAATTATTAGACCTCTGCATCTCGTCTTCGTCCTCAGGCCCTCCTCCCCTAAGATTGTAGTGAGATTTAGTGCCTTTGGAATGAACTGGCATATTTGTCATTGACAACACTCCAATATGCTTGAGCTTTCCTTACGTGAATCCGCGGTTGAGTTAGTCCCAAGGTATGGTGTTAACTGATCACGCAGCAGTTATACATTACTTTGCAACTTTTTAGTTAAACGGATCAGAAGCAAATTATATGCAAATATATGGAGCACCAGTAGTTCGCTGCGTCGGTTGCAGGCCAATCTCTATGTTGATACCGCCCCTAAATGCAGCAAGTCTTTGCGGTGCCAGGATCAAAAGGGAACCCGTCTACGCCCGTCAACACACACATCAATTCTGAACGTTACTACCGCTGTGGGTATCGCAATGAAAGTTTGCAGGTTTTCCCAAGGGGCTCTCGTAAGTAATGAAAGAAAAGGGAATACAGTCAGCGTATTTTCCTTATCTTACCGGGTAAAGGAAAGTCACGTCTCGTAGGCTCAGCTGCTCAGCTGGTTCCAGTCACATCCTCTCCTAGTTCCGGCGGCCCACGTTCGACGGTACTCCAGATGTTCTTCACTATGGCCGAACGCTCGGCCCGACGCTCTGCCTGACGCTCCGCTGTTGGTGGGTGTATTGTGAATTGCAGCTCTGCCTCCACCAATTGGCAATGTAGACAGACTGGATACCGTGGATTGCACTGAAACGCTGTAGACTGGCCCACAATCGGCCCAACACTCTGCCTGATGCACCGCTGTCGGTGGGTGTATTGTTAATTGCAGCTCCACCTCCACCAATTAACAATGTAGACAGACTGGATACTGTGGATTGCACTGAAATGCTGTAGACTCGCCCACACTCGGCCCAACACTCCACCTGACAGTATCTCTAATGCATGACATGAATGGGTACATTTCAAGTTGTTGTTGCAACTGTTCAACCAGCATATGAAATGGTCTTACGTTTCTGCAGTGCCTTTTCAAATGAATAATATGTCATTGATATACCTCCTCCAGCAGTGCATGGAGGAGCTATATGGGTTATGGGAGTACACACATGTATCTTCGAAATCTGCCATGAATAAATTGGCGAGGCTTGGGGCAAGGCACATCACTAAACATAGAATATCAGTACACATTAAATCATTATGCATAGCATAGGACATTCACTGTACTCGAGGATAATTAGTTGGAAGTGCAATAGCGACCACTGAAGTATGAGGTTGGAAAGGCTTGGAAATTGGAATTTGTAATGTCAGAATGTCAAACATATGGTCCAGGGTTGTCCATGCCCAGTCCTGAAGGTACCTAACCACATTGGGTTTCCAGAATACACCCTGTATCTGAACAACTCCCATCATGACTTCATGTATTCAAATGTACTTTGAGTGGATATCGTAGAAATAGCGAGTGGATTTGGCTATTGAAGATGGCACTGATGTAATCGCTGTTAAGACTGGCACACATTTCATTGGACCACCTCATACACTTACAGCTGTTTTGCTCTTGCTTTGTGTTTGGAGTATGATTAGGTTGTAAGAAGAATTTGAATAAAGCCTAAGAGACTTACACAATCCTATGATTTGAGGAAAGACCACGGAAATGAGTGTGTTTGTTCATGACTGTTGGGGAAATATGTCTAGTAATCCATGGAGCTAAGCAAACAACATTTACCCTTATCCACAGAAAACTCTAAAGTATAGTTACTCGTCCATACCTATCAAATTATTCACCACAGCAAGAATAAATACATATGTGTGACCTAACTCAAAGCATGTATGGTGTTAGGTAAGAATTAGTGCAGTCCAACTGATGAGGGCTACACAAGACTTATCTACTTGGTATTAGATAACGCACATTTTAATATAGGCCTGTACTATGCAAATTGGTAGTGTGACTGAGCAGCCAGGCTTATCTTAAGAGGTGTAATGTGAGCTGTAGAGCTGTACAATTGAAATCAGTAAGTACACGTTAGCAAGTAACACTTACACACTTAAAGTTATATATAAATATTTATTTATAAAATACACAAGGTTTAAATAAGCATTCTTTAAAATGTTTTATCCACTAGTAACATTCACCCAAAGTTTGGATTTAGTTTGTAATGGACAATAAAAGGTGGTCAATACTTTATGCTAACATATTTCCAGCACACGGATGGGACTTCGGTTAAGGTCAGTATTGCACTTATTTTCAGTCACCAATTCAGTAATTGTGCTGTAAAGGAAGGAAAGGTTAGAATCAGATTTAGAACATACTTTCCACAGTGTAAAAGAATTTCACTCTCCCAAAGGGTGGCAGATGAACTTTTATCCCAGCAATAATAGTGTCCACAATTATAACCTATGAGTGAACAAGTACACCAAAGCCAGTAGGGTTAGAATTGTGTCTTTAGGGAGCCATGACAGCCAAAGAAAATGGACAAAGATAATAGTTCTGATGCACTTCTTCTTAGATAAAGTCTGGACAAAGTTAGTAAGTTCAGCAGAAATCACAGTAACTCAAGTGAGGTACTTTGTAGAGAGCACACACTGTTCAGGCCAGTGCAGGAGAGTTGGTATCAACTCTAAAGTGGAACAAAAGCACTTTGCAATATAGGAAGCAGAATTTATGGCTAAAAGGTAAACACCCCAAGCCCCACAGTACCTGTGATTCTAAGAAAAATGTTCAAGTTGGATTCCTCCCTGCTTTAGCTTGGCACGCCTTTGTTCCTGAACCTTGGTTGTGGTGACAAAAGGAAGGACGTCTGGCGGGCTAGTGCGGCAGTACTAGGGCAAGGGACTCCTTAGCTACGGATCTCATTTGTTTCAGCGGCACTTCAGTGTTTTGGCGCCTTTTCCTCGGCGTCAATGAGGAACAAATATCTCTGGTTGGAAGAAGATTGCTCCCTCGGTCCTGGACTCTGGTGAGGGGACTCTGGATCAAGATTTCCTGTCTCTGTAGGGTCCTCTGGATGCCCACGAAGATTTGGCCAGATTCGGAGTTCGCAAGATGATGCACTCGTCAATGGTCACAGGACCCCTGGCATTGGGCTTCTGGTGAGGCACAGTAAGTTAGGGGTTGCTCCAAATGGAAGCTTGGGATTGGTAACCCTAGGTCTCCTGGGGGCAACCAGACGTGGTCTCCCTCTCACTGTGCTTAGAGAGGCATCAGCTTCACCTCACTGATGATCCCCAACAAGGGTGAAACACGTGTATGGGGTTGCTGGTGGTACTCTCGTTCAGGTTGGAGTTGCCATTGCATTTCGGTGCTGGACTGCCCCTGGGCAGGACAAAGACTGATATGCAAATGGATATTTCCCATCTGTGAAAGGCACAGTGAGTAAAAGCAGTGGCTGCGAACTCTCAAGTGGTTAATAACCAAGTCTGTTCTTTCGAGAGAGGGGCGCCCGCTACCGTTGTAAAACTTGTCTTGAGGCTAGTTGGTTCCACCAGCCCAAGGGAGGAAGTTGTCCCGTCCAGTCGATATGAAAACGGGGTCAGCACAGCTGCATGGCTTCACCAGGCACTTTGCGGTCTAGGAGGGTGCTGCTGTTGTCTCATCACGTCTTCTTCTTCAGATGTTCCTCTCCAGTGGTGGACTCTGCCTCTAGTCCCAAAAACCTCACTTTATATGCAATTTCCCATTCATTCACAGCCTATGCTGTCAATCACACAGCAGGGTGGCTGTCTTTTCAGGACAGCAAGCCGGCCAATCAGGACTGGTTTCACTCAGGCGCACCTAGAGACAAAGGAGAGGGAAGTTTCAGGACCCTTCATCACTTACTGCCTTTCCAGACACACTGGTGCCTGGGCGAGCTTCAGGGCTGAAGGCGCCAAAGGCAAAACACATAAAGGACTGAAACCTGGATCAACTAACAGAGTACAAGCCCAGAAGAAATTAACAAACAGAAAATAGCAAAAAAAAAGAAGACAGGCGCCATTTCGGAAAAATGGTCACCCAAGGGTGCTGTACTGCAGCTGAGGGTTCAGCCTGTGGTACAAATGCACACTGGTAGTAAAAATGAAACCACTGCCACCAGCCATTTAAAGTAGGTTAGTGTAACAACATTTTTTACATGAGAAGTGGGAATTAGTAAGTAACCCCCCATCACTCCACATAGGGTGGTGTGTGCTGACACCACAAAGAGAAAAGTAAGGCAGGAATCATCTTACTATTTTTGGGAATGGTAGTTCACCCAAGAACATGTATTTAAACATTCAGAGAAGTCCAAGGGACTTTTCAGTGCCACTGCACCTAAGGTGCTTCATGTCACTATACAAAAAAGAAGCTGCCTATGGAGTTTTTTAGACTCCAGAAAACAGTAAAATACAAAAATCCTAGTCAGGAAAAACACATGAGACAGTGAGGAAAAGGTCCCACTCACTCAGGTCGAAAAAGTCACACGCCCTAAGTCCAGCAAAAGAGCTAGGGGTCTCTAAAGTTGAAGGGAATTAGCACAGAACTGAAAATTCTCCCTTACATATGTCTGTGGGATTCTTTGACCCACTTTTGCTCTGCCATGTGGCATCCCTGTGTTCTGATGGTGCCAAAAATATCAAAATGGCTGCAAAACCCTTGTGCACGCCAAAACCTTTGAACATCGCACTTTGCAACACAAAAAGAGGGCTGCCAAATCTACCATGCATGTTGTCAGTGGTGGAACAGAGATCTCACTCCTGAAACATGTCACTGGGCTTCACAACAAGTAAAAATTCAGCACAAAGGGAAAAGCAGTGCTTTGCTGAAAGAAATCCAAAATCTTGCTTTTAAATCCTTTTTTGCTTGGTTACTGAAACTGTAGAATGCCGGTACAGAACACCCTCAAACATCCAATATTCTTGCTGAGTGTTACAATTCATTTAGTTCAAGAAATCATTGTGATATTACAATGTCCTGAAAAGCTGAATTTGTCATCAAAACATCCACAGCCAAAGTGCCTGCCTGTGGAAATCTGTCAAAAGCTGGGCGCAGTACCCTCGACCGCCTGAATGAAGCCTGCATGATAGAATTAAAACTTGTACAACTGAAATCAAATGGTTGAAAACTAAGTGGCCTGTACTAAGAGTAACCTATGTTGTAACTGTTTAATCCCATGGTTTAGAATCTGGAATCAGTGTTCTAGCTGCTTGTTTTGAAATTACAAGTGTGTTTTAAGCAAAGAAAAAATGCCACAGAATGACATTGAATTTAAGCCTGACTAAAAGCAACTAAACCAGTATAACAGCTTCCCCCACAGAGGCCAGGCCTCTCCCTCTGCTTCCCTCCACCAGTAAATCACACCTATGTGATGATTATAGGGTTGGATGAGAATGTGGGCTGCTGTGGGAAGGAGACAATGGACATCCTCTGGCTACAGGAACTGTCAGGTGTGAAGGGTCGTAAAATTGCCTGGGCCCAGGAGGAACTGGGAAGAGACTGCTTCTGAGCTGCAGGGAGAAGGAGGCAGAGACAAACAACCAGTTGTTGTTTAACCAGGACCAAAGGCACGTTTTAAAAAGACGGATAACTTACTGTGTAAAATTGTTAAAAACACAAAAATAACAGCATCGTTAATGAAAATATTGACTGCACATTTTAAAAGGCGCCAGAACTCTGTGACATGTTCTAGGAAGAAACGGCAGAAAGTGTGATATTACATAAAATTTATTTTTGATAGAAGCATGAAACTTCATACACTTATGCCCATGTTTAATGCGCACATTTGTAGAAATGTGCTCCGAAATTGAACAAAAAGGACAAAATTCTGTAAAAAGCAGACACAAGATCTTACAGTGACGGGGTTTGGAGGAGTATCTGCTACACAACTATGTAAACTGTATATATGATTGTTATGGAGATTGCACACATGGAAAATGTATTGTACCAAAAGTAGATTTTGTGTTCAAGAGGCTGGGGGTGGACTCTAGACCACGTAAACCCACATCATCATGGTGACACCCTGTTCTTCTCCTCCTAACAAGGAAGAGGGGAGACCCTGGCCAATCCCTGGCAAGGGGGCGTGCTTAGGATAAACCAGCACACACACCCCTTTAACATAAGCATAAATAGAGACTGCTCAGCACTCACAAAAGACACACAGATTCACCCACTAACCGATTGCTGGTGGAGCACCCTGGAGCAGAACCATCCATCTTAAAGCTCCAGACTCCAGAAACTTGGCAAGCAGAAAGGCCCATTGCATAGCTGAACCATTCTAAGCTAGGCCTTAAATCCCAGAACTAGAATCCCATAAACCTAAAGGGGAATCAAAATATACAGCCGGGCTGTGCTGTACTGCTTGCCCGCTGAAAATAATTATCAACAGAACCGGAAGGGGCAGATCCAATCCAGTCCTGTGCCGTGCTGTGACCAGAGCCATTGCAGATCCAGTCCTGTGCCGTGCTGTGACCGGAGCGCCTTGCTGATTGTAGACCCAGTTCAATCCGGTATGCCCAGCTGTCTATCCCAGAACCAGGTTCCCTTCTCTGATCAGAACTCTTGACGGACCAGAATCCTGATGGTTCCGTTTGAAACATATCTAGTGAGTATCTATAGAATAGGACTGTGTCACTAGCATATGTACTGTCCATAGTAATCCCTATTTTAACCCATCCTATCTTGTCTTCAGAACCTGATATTGTTAGGAGTACTTTTGAATTGTCAGAACTTTTCTTGCGCTAAGTTTCCTTTATTTGTTTTCTAAAATCATAAATCATTAGTGTTGTCAATAAATAAATTGAATCCCAGAAAGAAAGTGAGTATCCACCACATGAAGGGTCCCTGGCCAGGACTGTGGAGATTCATGTGTGTCATTCTCTTTTTCTATAGTCATAATCTAGTATAAGAAATCCCATTTGTCTTTTAAAAGTGCATTCTTGTGTTCCATTTTTACGCCTATCACAGGAAAAACAACCTCCACTAAAATGTCCATAACCTCCTCAGTTTTTGTGCTAGAAACAAAATGTCAACTTCTGCTTGTAGCTAACATCCTCAGCTTTCCATCCAATCCATATGGTTCTCTCCTAATCGCGATTACCGCACACTGAAAAGTTTGCCGCGAATTTCGTTTCAGGGAAATTCTGACACATGTAAAACAGCTTTTGATTGCTTCCGACCTCCATTTTAAGATTTCCCATTGTTTCTTAGTATCAAATCTTTGCTAGTGTTTGTGTGTAACTATCCAAAGCGGCTCCCATAAGAATTTAAAAATGTCAGCAATTTAGCCCATATTTAGTGTTTTACCCAATCCATTCTCTAGATAACTCTAAAAACCATTTTGACAGCTTGCCAATCAATTCCGTTTTTCTCTTGTGTTTGCTGGGGGGAATTGGGATTGTTATTTGGTTTGAATTTTGCCATTCCTGAATACCTGCTCTCTCTCCTGCTATCTCTTTACATTGTCTATTGGGGGTTGAGGGGTGTGCATGGGGAAATAGTAACCACAATGATATCTGTTCTGAACACACACACACCCAAAAGTATTATTTCTGTGCTGAATTGTTTTGCTCACTATTGCTCCTTGTGCATTAAAGGAATTGCTTAGTGTTACATCACCCCATTGGTGATTATTGTATACCGATAAAACATACTGTGATAACATTTTGAATTGTGAAAAGAGAAATAAATATTTTAACTTTGCAAACCAGCCTGATCCCTGGTTCAGTGTGACCGGGGGTTTCCAGGAGAGGGGTGTGATATGAGTGGTACATCGTTCAGAATAAAAGAACTTTTAGACACAAATAAATAAGGATTTCAGTTGTGCATTACACGCTAGGCGTTGATTTAGGTGAAGTGCCAGATTGAAATCACTTACAGATTGGGGGCTCGTCACAAGATTTCTGAATTAGACATACCACTTGTGACAGTCTAACACAGCGTGTTAACTGACAGGGTACATAAACCCTGTTGGGCTACCATACTGTGCTACACTGTAAAAAAAACCTTCAATAGAAATACTCAAAGGAGTTGGGCCTGTTTTGCAAAGGTAAAAATAACCCCGATATAAATCAGAAGGAAATTAATATTTCCGGAATGGCGAGCCCCAGTGGAAATTAATATGGCAAAAGAACACCTACAGCACATACTGCTTGTCAGGGGTGAATGGGCAGAGCAGGATGGGAATGTTTGGCTGCAGGAAATCAAACAACAAGCCACTGCCATAGGATCAGATTATGGCAGGACCAGGGTCCATTACACATGGCACTTAGTGAATTGTACTTGGCTCCAAGGGTAAAAGAAGAGCAATGTAAAATTGCCAAAATAGCGGCATATCTGTACCTCCACATTGGAGTAATACAGGAAACATATGCCGAAAACCTAGATCTGGCAAAAAGGCAAGTACAATCCCTAGAAAAACCCCAAACTGATCTGGACTCTGCAGAGCAAAGTCTAGAAAAGAGCCAAGAGTCAGAGTGAAACCAGACAGTACCTGACAAAAGTAAAAGAAGATCTGGATCTCCTGCAGCAAGAAAGGGTACAGCAGGATACCAAATTACTGGCGCTGCAAAAAGAGTGCCAAGAAAGGTTGGATTCTCTACTACAGAGCCAACAAAAACTAGAGCAGCAGTTAAGCTATAATAGAGTTTGCGCAGGGCAGATAGTTGCCCTAGAAAATCAGATTGATGAAATGAAAGAGGAGAATAATAAATTAATTATTAAAGATCTTGAATCTCAAACAGAGTTTGATGAAGAGCGCCAGAACGGTGGTGCATTCAAAAAACAAAGGGACGACCTGGATGCACAGAGGGGCACTCTAATTCAGGAAAGGGACGGCTTAGGCCAGGAAGTCAACCATTTAGAAAAACAAGGTGGAAGAAAATCACCTGGCCCTTCAGGGACTGGGTGAACTCAAAATGGAATATGAAAAACTGCTAGAGCACACCAGGAGGGTGGAAGATGCTCTGGCAAAGAATGACCAGGCCAGTAAGGACAGAACTCAGGAGGTGAGCCTCCTGCAGCAAAAGGTGGCCCAATACTCCCAAATCAGACAGGAAGCACAGAGAGACAATGAGGCTCTCTGTGAGAAAAATGACAGGTTCCATAGACAAACAGCCATGCAGGAACAATTAATAGAGATCAGTAAGGCCGTAATAGAAGAGCAAAAGGGTCAGATTCTTGCATGCCAAGAGGGAGTAGGGGCTCAGACAGATGAGTTCAGAAGGGAGAGGGAAACCCCTGAGCATCACCTCAGGACCCTGGCACCAGAGACTTTAATCTATTCCAATCCATGGACTCTGCCACCCCCATGTCCACTGGCTCACATGAGGCAAGGGCCACAGGGATGGTAGACTTCAACCCAATGGAGAATATGGGGCTAATAGGTCAGCGCCTCCCAGAAATGGATGGGCGGGCATCTATGTGTAGGTTCACAAGAGATAGGGCCATCTTCTCTGATCAGGGAGACTCCAGTGAGGGTAGAAGCAGAGAAATGGATCCTCAGAAATATAATTTACCCAGAGATCAGGCAGTGAAATTTGGTGGGGAATTCCATGAGACTAGGCCAACTAACAACCTCTTCCCAGCTAGGACAGTGGGGGGGGGTACTCAACCAATCCAGTGGGCAAGGAAGAGTCAGAAGACTTTTCTGAGCGCCACAGGAACCAAGGAACTAGGCCCCCACATTCTGCAAGCCATTCCCAAGCATTCCCAAGCTCGCAGAATCCGGAAAAGCCTAGAAGACCAGTCAGCTACCTCTGGTAGCAGTGCCTCTGAGTCAGAGGATGAGTGGACCAGGGTGGCAAGAAGTAAAAAGGCTAACAAGGTCAAGAGGGCCTTGCTCAAGGATTCCCTGAACCAAATTAAAGCGATTAGGAGCATCATTACGCCTTACCACAAGAATGCAAAATATTCGGTTTGGGAGCACCTTGAATTGTTTGAACAGATGATGGAAACTTTCCATCTGAAGGACAGCCAAAGCTGTATACAGTATGTAAAGTGGACATTTTCTCCTGAGTACTCCAGCTTCTTTGTGGGGCTGGAGGATCAGAACCATTCCAGATGGTCCACCTATAGGGCGGCCATCATGAAACATTTTTCCATTCACAGGAACCCTCAAGAGGCTCGCAAGGCAGCTTACAACTTACAATGTGGGGAAGACCAGGCCCCACAAGAATTTGTTCAGGAATTAAAACATGCTTTTGCGCAGACGACTAGAAGGGTGCACACTGACAGTAAAGAATTTGTGAACACCTTCTTTCATGCTCTCCCTAAGTATATTATGACCCAGCTAGTGAGGGACTTTCATGAGAAAAGATCACTAGACGGGGTCATTGAACAAGCAACGGCATCTATGAAGGGTAGAAGCCGATGGAAAATAAAAATAGTAGCAAAAGACCCAAAATTACCAACACCCCTGCTGCTGCTAAGGTGGCAGAGGTGAAGGTTGACCCCATTTTACATCTGGAGATGGGGGAGGCCTAAAAACCTTCCCGCACAGAATCCAAACAACCCCAAACCCAGAAGGCCCTCGGGCCAATCCCAAGCAGGGAGCCAGGGAGGTAACCCCACAAATAGGACCCCTAACTCCCCGGACTACATCAGCCCACGCTACAAGGAAAATAGACCCATCCTGGGTTATGTGTGGACTCCTCCTGCCCAAAGGGGGGGATCCAACCAGACAGCAGGAAACCCAGGGAATTTCCCTCCTCACTTTCCCCAGGAGGGCAGTAATTCCCCAAAGGCCGGACCAAATTTCTTTCCTAGGCACCCACCAAATTTCAACCCCCAAAACAACCCATCCTTCTTTCCCCACTTTCCTGAGCCCAGACAGCCCAATCCGGGAGAGGGGAGGCTAAGGGTGGAGGGGTACCCAAACATCCCTAACCAAGGGGATTTTGGAAGAAGGGATAGTTACCCTACCTGGGATCGACCCAGGGTAGATCTGAGGACCCCGTACCAGCTAGAGCGGGTGTCCCAACTAGAGCGCCAGGTCCAGAACATGGCACAGGATCTGGGTCGCATGCTGAGGGCTCAACAGAACCCTCAGATGAGCACGGCGGCTCAGGATGCCTCAAATCCAGGATCTGGTGCTCCAGAACAATGACGGGGGAAGAACCCCGACAACCCACCGGTTCCCCAGGAGGAGGCACAAGGGAAAGGGGGGTGCAAAGCCTTAGAGGAAGCTTCCTTCCCCACTTGTGAAAAGCCTCTGGAAACCCAGGAACCGGAACCAAAATCTCCTGCCCCCGAAAGTCTGCCACCCAAAAAGCAGAGAGGGGGTAGGAGAAATAAAGAGCCTAAAAAGGCCCATTTTGTGGAGGAGGTACAAATCTTCCAGTTTGAAGGAGAGAGGTCCACAGAGGATTGTGGGGAAAGTATCTTCTCCTTCAGGGATGGGGGAACACCTCCCAAAGAAAAATGGGTCCCCAAGGATCCAAATCCAGACTGGGTAGATGTGGGGACCAAGATGAAACCGCCCATCATCAAACCCCAGAATAATCAGCACGAAAATCCGCTGGTTCAGACCCATCTTGGTGACTGCCTCCAAAAAGGGGGGCAGCCCAGAATCAGAACCAGGGGAGCCCAAGTCCTCCCCCATATCTAGCTGTCACCCTGTCTTCTTTGCAGATCCCACACAGGATCATGTCCAAATCTATTCTGGGGACTGCCTCCAAAAAGGGGGGTGGCTCAGAACCAGATGAAGAAGAGTCCCTAGCTCCCCAAAGTCCCTCTGAGGACTGTCTCCAACAAGGGGAGGGCAGCCCTGAATCAGAAAGGGAGGAGCCTGAGACTCCTCAAATCACTGAGCATGAAATTGTGTGCTCAGACACACAAACCATCCAACTCCATTCTGGGGACCGCTTTCTAGAAGGGGGGAGCAACCCAGAACCAGCCCAAAGGAAACCCCAAACCTCTCCAACTACTTCCGTTGACTGCCTCCAGGAAGGGGGGCCAGCCCAGAAACAGAACATGGAGAGCCCGAGACTCCCCAAATAGCGGTATGGCAAAATTCTGTGCCAGATTCTGCAACTCCGACACCGTCTCTTGACCCAACTATCCCAGTGTCAGAGTCAGAAATAAGCAAATTGACCATCAAGCTGGTCCAGAGCACCCATTACCTTGAAGGAGAAGGAAGGTAGATTTTACGCCTCTATCCAGGTGCAAGGGCAATGTGCCATTCTAGCACTGGTGGACACTGGATCCCAAGCCACCTTGCTGTGCAAAAGGGTCTTTGAGCCGCTAAATTCGGGAAGGGGGGAGAAATACCAAATTCCTCTGACCCCTCTTCCTGGACAGCTCCAGAACTTTGACAGGAAGGAATTCCCGTTGAAGGGTCTGCAGAGCTGGAAATCAAAACTGGCCGACACAAAATGAAGCACCCGGTCCTGGTTGTGGTGCCAGAGGGAAACCCCTATCTATTAGGGAATGACATCCTCTGCAGGCTGTCTCCCCTCATAGATTGCGTTAACCTGGTCCTCTGGACCCAGACCCACAGGCCAATTGAATTAAAGCAGAGCGTCAACCAGGTGAGTCTAAACGGCACATGCCACATGGTTGAGCAAAAACCAGACCTAGTTAGGTTCCATTTTCAGAACAATGATGCACCCCACGTCACCGTCATAGCTAGGGGACCACCCAACTGTGAGGTGAACGCTTATCCATTTCTGCAAATTAGCCTCCCTTGCAGTCTCAAGTGGCATTCCACCCTGGAGGGAGATACATTGAAATTTTACTCTGATGCACAAATAGAAAATCCCAAGTTCATAGCCAAAATTAACATCAAACCAGCACAGAACTCAGCTAGCATTTTGAAAATGGGTGAACAGCGCTTCCTCCCGATTCAGTTAAATGACGGGAAGGAGTCTGTCCTCGCCCGAGTTGACTTGAATAGCGAAGAAAGATTCATCAGCGAAGCACTATTTAAAAAACTCCCAAAAGACCAGACCCTACCCGCCGTAGAGTCAGTGCAGCAGTGGGTAAGGGATCTGGAACCACCCCGCTCCAAACATCCTCTGCTTGGCAGTTGTATGATTAAAATCTCTAGGAATAACAAAAGCATAATCGATACTTCTTGAGTTGTGCAAGGTGTTCCTTCCGCCTTTTATATGAGCCGGGACCTCCTCAACCAACTTGATATTAATTTGGATCCTAGTGATTAATGGAATTTCAGAAATGGCCGAGAGGTGACCATCCCAGGACCCACTTACAAAATCTGCATCCCCAAAGGCAGTTTGGCAAAAGGGGAAGACAAGTGGCTCCACATCAACCAGCTGAAGTGTTGCCATCCTCGGCATACTCTGCAGCAAATAGAGGAGCCATCCCGAAGCCAAGAGGGGGACTTTCCGGGCCCCCTAGAAAATTCCAACTGTTAAAACCATTCAACCTGTTAAAATCATTAGGAATTACAGGGGGGAGTATTGTCAATTGTAAGTCAAATGTATGCATCTGCCCCACTCCATAGACAGGGGCTTACCTCGCCAAGGGAAGAGGGCAGGAGCCCTTCCCCATCGGAGAAGCCAGGAAAACAGCTGCTAGCCGTACTGCATCACCCGATGCACAACACAAGGCCTGCCTGACCTTGTCTCTTTACCCTGCCTGACCCCGCATGCCGGGCACTTCGCAGCGCCACAACGAGGCTGAGCCTCGTAAATTGCAGCATTGAATTCTGAACTCCCGCTGGCAGGCGGATCCGACGGCGGCGCACACGAAGGCCATACAAAGGCATGTTTAGCGCCCTGGACCCTCATTCCGTCCCCCTCACCAAGGGAAGAGGGCAGGAGCCCTTCCCCATCGGTGAAGCCAGGAAAACAGCTGCTAGCTGTACAGCATCACCTTATGCACAACACAAGGCCTGCCTGACCTTGTCTCTTTACCCTGCCTGACCCCCGCATGCAGGGCGCTTTGCGGCGCCACAACAAGGCTGAGGCTCGTAAATTGCAGCATTTAATTCTGAACTTCCGCTGGCAGGCGGATCCGATGGCGGCGCACACGAAGGCCATACAAAGGCCTCTTTAGCGCCCTGGACCCCCATTCCGTACCCCTCGCCAAGGGAAGAGGGCAGGAGCACTTCCCCATCAGAGAAGCCAGGGAAACAGCTGTAGTTGTACCGCATCACCCAATGCACAACACAAGGCCTGCCTGACCTTGTCTCTTTACCCTGCCTGAGCCCCGCATGCCGGACGCTTCGCTGGCGCCACAACGAGGCTGAGCCTCGTAAATTGCAGCATTTAATTCCAAACTTCCGCCGGCAGGCAGATCCGACTGCGGGCACACGAAGGCCATACAAAGGCCTGTTTAGCGCCCTGGACCCCCATTCTGTCCCCCTCGCCAAGGGAAGAGGGCAGGAGCCCTTCCCCACGGAGAAGCCAGGGAAACAGCTGCTAGCTGTACCACATCACCTAATGCACAACACAAGGCCTGCCTGACCTTGTTTCTTTACCCTGCCTGATCCCCGCATGCCAGGCACTTCGCGGTGCCACAACGAGGCTGAGCCTCGTAAATTGCAGCATTTAATTCCGAACTTCTGCCGGCAGGCGGATCCGACGGCAGCACACACGAAGGCCATACAAATGCTGTTTAGTGCCTGTTCGGCGCATGGAAGGCGTGGCATGGCCTATTCCTTTGTTCCTGCTTCCGAAAATCGCTAGGTGCCTTGCCATGATGGGCCCCCACAACCATGGTAAGCCTTTGGGGCTTTTATTCTTGCACCTTTAGTAGGGAAACTAGAAATCGCAAACTTTGAGACTTACCACCCACTAGCCACTCATTATTAAGGGGCCACTATGCAACCTTTGCAGTAGACCCCTACGGCAAGCTGTGCAGATTTGCCTCTGCCCACTACCATGCAACTTATACAGTCCTAATGCATGAGGTTCGCCATGCCATAATGACCGCTTTGCCTCACTAAGATCCTCCCCACCTGTGCTGAAACCAGCTTCTACATAGCTGCCTAAGATTGCCCACTACAGTCCAAATGGAAGAAGCCATACCGTGCTATCCCCTCGCCTAGCCAATGCTCTGGGCAGCCTGCAAGCCTATTCTGAACATTGCCCACTGGGCCTTTGTGTAATTTAGTCACTGTGGCCTATTGTGCCTTTGTGTATTTTAGTAATTGCCTATGCTGATCTTTGCCCACTATGCCTTTGTGTAATTCAGTCATTGTGGCCCATTGCGCCTTTGTGTAATTTAGTCATTGTGGCCCATTGCGCCTTGTGTAATTTAGTCACTGACTATGCTGATCTTTGCCCACTGTTCCTTTTGCGTAATTCAGTCATTGTGGCCCATTGCGCCTTTGTGTAATTTAGTCATTGCCTATGCTATGCCCACTGTGCCTTTTGTGTAATTCAGTCATTGTGGCCCATTGTGCTTTTGTGTAATTTAGTCACTGCCTATGCTGATCTTTGCCCACTGTGCCTCTGTATAATTTAGCCACTGCAGCCCACTGTGCCTATACTGATTTCGGCCTACTATGCCACTCAGTGATTTAGTCTTGTAGCCCATTGAGATTATATTACTTGAACCTTAGTCACTGTAGCCCTTTGAGCCTATGCTATCTTCTGCCCATCTGAAACAGCCCACCCAGCCTACTGTGCTTATTGGAATTCTGTTCCACATCATGAGTAGCATACCAATTGTCAGGGCGATTCCTTCCCAGCTCATAAAAGATGCTGCTAGGGATCTTTCCCCGTTTATTGCTAGACTTGTCAACTCCTCATTCACGTCCGGCACGGTGCCTACCAATCTAAAACAATCATGGGTACTTCTACTGCTCAAAAAGCAAACGCTAGACCCTCTTATACCCACGAACTACCGTCCCATCACAAGAGTCCCCTTTCTGCTTAAAATCTTGGATAAGATTGCCTATAATCAAATCCAAAGTTTTCTGGAACAACACAAATTCTTAGGAGAGCGCCAATCAGGATTCCGTCCCCAACATGGCACAGAGACTGCCCTCATTGACCTGAAGGCACAAATAGATGAACTAAGAGAACGTGGACCATGGGGTACTTTGTAGCCATTTAGACTCTGCCGCACATTTCTCCAGAGAGGCCATAACTTGGATTGAATCCTTTCTCAGCGACAGGACCATGAGGGTGTTCTCCCGATCGACAGCGGCTGACCCAATCCCCATCCTGTGCGAAGTTCCTCAGGGCTCGTGTGTCTCCCCGACTCTATACAACATATTTACTAAGCTCCTTTGTGATGATCTGGACCATCTCGTTATCACCTACACTAACTATGCAGATGATACCCAGATTCTCCTTCCAATTTCCGGAGATTACAATAATGATTTGGCCTTGGTAAACAAGGTGTATATCATCGTCCAGGCATGGATGGCAACCCATGGTCTATGCCTGAACGATGATAAAACAGAGCTGATTATCCTGGGGACGCATTCCAACCTCAAAAAACTTAGCTAGGACTACACCTCATTTGAAATCGACAGGAATATCATCAAGGTGTCTAAAGATGTGAAGACACTTGGCTTCTATCTGGATGCCACCCTTTCTTTCGACAAACAGGTGAAGTCCTTGGCTTCGGCCACCGCCTACACATGCAAGCTCATTAGAGCAGGCAAGCACTTTCTCTCTGACAACAACTGCCTCATCCTAGCGAGAGCACTAATCCTCTCGAGGCTTGACTATTGTAATGCCCTCTACATTGGAGCCAATAAATCCATCACCCACCGAATTCAAATTCTACAAAATAACGCCCTGCAAGCTGCCCTCGGTGTGTCTAAAATATCGCACATCTCTGTCCAACCAAAATAAAATTCACCTAAAAGTAGCGTCCCTGGTTCACAAAGCCCTGAACAATGCCGCACCGAGCTATTTCAGTAAGAAACTCACAAAAAGAAACCATACGCACCCAGCCAGAACCGCAAATGCCAACAGCTTCATCATTCCAAGATTTAGGCTAACCAAGGCGGGTGGTAGCAGCTTCCAGGTTCAAGCGACCCAACTATGGAACTCACTGCCAAACCCCCTACGTGAGGAGCAGCCCTTTCCGAAATTCAGAACCAACTACATTAATCTGCTGAGGTCTGCCAATGATTAGCCCATTAGCGCCCATCTATCCTCATGCCATCCTAGCATATACACATCACTATCCTGCTCTCCTTTGATCATATGAACCTCCTCACTCTGCCCACATGGCCGATGAGCTAACGTCCATTTAGTGCCTGTACATATACTGTCCTTATTATACCTTTGTACTCTTTTTTCCTGTGCGTGAAAATTGCAATTGCCGCTTACCTGTGATATATTGTATTTGTATTTTGTACTCTATATGTAACCCATGACCCTACCCTGTAACTTAAGCTTTGCATTTTCTGTACTGCTGCGCCCGGCTACCTTCGGGTCTGTTGCGTATTATAAATGAATAAAACAAACAAACAAACAAACTACATGAATAGTGGTGGGCAAATGTCCATAAGCATCCTCTGTTCTGTTTTATAGTACTGAAACCATGGATTCTAAGCACCAAAGAGGACCACTCGGCGACCGGGAGGAAAGACCCAAAGGGCCCAGAGTATCGCTCCATACTCCCATCCGGAACCGGCGAGGAGAACCTGTCGATCTAGCACTGATGGAAGAAGCAGACCATATTCTCCATCTGGACCAAAAAGAAAGAAAGAACATCCCAATCTCCCGACTTCCCCTTGACGGGCGGTCAAACTTAAGTCGGCAGGGGAGGGCTCTGTGGGATGTCTTGACCCACTTTTGCTCTGACATGTGGCATCCCTGTGTTCTGATGGGGCCAGAAATATCAAAATGGCCGCAAAACCCTTGTGCGTGCCAAAACCTTTAGAAATCGCACTTTGCAACACAAAAAAAGGGCTGCCAAATCTACCATGCATGTTGTCAGTGGCGGAACAGAGATCTCACTCCTGAAACATGTCACTGGGCTTCAAAACAAGTAAAAATGGAGCACAGAGGGAAAAGCAGTGCTTTGCTGAAAGAAATCCAAAATCTTGCTTTTAAATCCCTTTTTGCTTGGTTGCTGAAACTGCAGAATGCCGGAAGAGAACACCCTCAAACATCCAATATTCTTGCTGGGTGTTACAATTCATTTAGTTCAAGAAATCATTGTGATATTACAATGTCCTGAAAAGCTGAATTTGTCATCAAAACATCCACAGCCAAAGTGCCTGCCTGTGGAAATCTGTCAGAATCTGGGCGCAGTACCCTCGACCGCCTGAATGACAGCTGCCAGAAGCCTGCATGATAGAATTTAAACTTGTACAACTGAAATCAAATGGTTCAAAACTAAGTGGCCTGTACTGAGAGTAACCTATGTTGTAACTATTTAATTCCATGGTTTAGAATCTGGAATCAGTGTTCTAGCTTCTTGTTTTGAAATTACAGGTTTGTTTTAAGCAAATAAAAAATGCCACAGAATAACATTGAATTTAAGCCTCACTAAAGCAACCAAACCAGTATAACAGCTTCCCCCACAGAGGCCAGGCCTCTCCCTTCTGCTTCCCTCCACCAGGAAATAACATCTATGTGATGATTATAGGGTGGGGGAGAATGTGGGCTGCTGTGGGAAGGAGACAATGGACATCCTCTGGCTACAGGAACTGTCAAGTGTGAAGGGTCGTAAAATGACCTGGACCTAGGAGGAACTGTGAAGACACTGCTTCTGAGCTGCAGGGAGAAGGAGGCGGAGACAAACAACCAGTTGTTGGTTAACCAGGACCAAAGACACATTTTAAAAAGACGGATAACTTACTGTGTAAAATTGTTAAAAACACAAAAATAACAGCATTGTTAATGAAAATATTGACTGCACATTTTAAAAGGCGCCAGAACTCTGTGACATGTTCTAGGAAGAAACGGCAGAAAATGTGATATTATATAAAATGTATTTTTGATAGAACATGAAACTTCATACACTCATGCCCATGTTTAATGCGCACATTTGTAGAAATTTGCTCCGAAATTGGACATTTTGTTCCGAACAAAAAGGGCAAAATTCTGTAAAAAGCAGACACAAGATTTTACAGCGACTGGGTTTGGAGGAGTGTCTGCTACACAAAATATGTAAACTGTGTATATGATTGTTATAGAGATTGCAAACATGGAAATATGTTTTGTACCAAAAGTAGATTTTGTGTTCAAGAGGCTAGGGGTGGACTCTAGGCCTCGTAAATCCACATCATCATAGTGACTCCCTGTTATTCTCCTCCTATCAAGGAAAAGGGGAGACCCTGGCCAATTCACCCACTAACCGATTGCTGCCGGAGCACCCTGGAGCAGAAACATCCATCTTAAAGCTCCAGACTCCAGAAACTTGGCAAGCAGAAAGGCCCATTGCATAGCTGAACCATTTTTAGCTAGGCCATAAATCCCAGAACTAGAATCCCACAAACCTAAAGGGGAATCAAAATATACAGCCGGGCTGAAAATAATTATCAACGGAACCAGAAGGGGCAGATCCAATCCAGTCCTGTGCCTTGCTGTGACCAGAGCCATTGCAGATCCAGTCTTGTGCCATGCTGTGACCGGAGCGCCTTGCTGATTGCAGACCCAGTCCAATCCGGTGTGCCCAGCTGTCTATACCAGAACCAGGTCCCCTACCCTGATCAGAAATCTTGACAGACCAGAATCCTGATGGTTCTGTTTGAAACATATCTAGTGAGTATCTATATATAGAATAGGACTGTGTCACTAGCATATGTACTGTCCATACTAATCCCTAACTTAACCCATCCTATCTTGTTTTCAGAACCTGATATTGTTAGGAGTACTTTTGAATTGTCAGAACTTTTCTTGCGCTAAGTTTCCTTTATTTGTTTTCTAAAATCTTAAATCATTAGTGTTGTGAATAAATAAATTGAATCCCAGAAAGAAAGGGAGTATCCACCATGCGAAGGGTTCCTGGCCAGGACTGTGGAGATTCATGTGTGTCATTCTCTTTTTCTATAGTCATAATCTAGTATAAGAAATCCCATTTGTCTTTTAAAAGTGCATTCCTGTGTTCCATTTTTGCACCTCAGAAATACGACCTCCACTAAAATGTCCATAACTTCCTCAGTGTTTGTGCTAGAAACTAAATGTCAACTTCTGCTTGCAGCTAACATCCTCAGCTTTCCGCAATTACCGCGCACTGAAAAGTTTGCTGCGAATTTCATTTTAGGGAAATTCAGACACGTGTAAAACAGCTTTTGATTGCTTCCGACCTCAATTTTAAGATTTCCCATTGTTTCTTAGTATCAAATCATTGCTAATGTTTGTGTGTAACTATCCAAAGCGGATCTGATAAGAACTTAAACAATCTCAGCAATTTAGCCCATAATTTAGTGTTTTACCCGATCGATTCTATATATAACTTTGTATACCCATAAAAAATATTGTGATAAAATTTTGAATTGTGAATACATAAATAAATATTTTTACTTTGCAAAGCAGCCTGATCCCTGGTTCAGTGTGACCGGGGGGGGGGGGGGTTCCAAGAGAGGAGTGTGATATGAGTGGTACTTCGTTCAGAATAAAAGAACTTTTAGACACAAATAAATAAGGATTTCAGTTGTGCATTACACGCTAGGCGTAGATTTAAGTGAAGTGCCGGATTGAAATCACTTACAGATTGGGGGCTCGTCATGAGATTTCTGAATTAGACATACCACTTGTGACAGTCTAACACAGCCTGCTAAATGACAGGGTACATAAACCCTGTTGGGCTACCATACTGTGCTACACTGTAAAAACACCGTTCAATAGAAATACTCAAAAGGAGTTGGGCCTGTTTTCCAAAGGTAAAAATAACCCCGATATAAATCAGAAGGAAATTAATATTTCCGGAATGGCGACTCCAGTGGAAATTAATATGGCAAAAGAACACCTAATGCACAAACTGTTTGTCAGGGGTGAATGGGCAGGGCAGGATGAGAATGTTTGGCTGCAGGAAATCAAACAACAAGCCACTGCCACAGGATCAGATTATTTGGCAGGGTCCATTACACATGGCACTTAGTGAATTGTACATGGCTCCAAGGGTAAAGGAAGAGCAATGTAAAATTGCCAAAATAACGGCATATCTGTACCTCCACATTGGAGTAATGCAGGAAACATATGCCGAAAACCTAGATGTGGCAAAAAGGCAAGTACAATCCCTAGAAAAAACCCAAACTGATCTGGACTCGGCAGAGCAAAGTCTACAAAAGAGCCAAGAGTCAGAGAGTGAAACCAGACAGTACCTGACAAAAGTAAAAGAAGATCTGGATCTCCTGCAGCAAGAGAGGGTACAGCAGGATACCAAATTACTGGCGCTGCAAAAAGAGTGCCAAGAAAGGTTGGATTATCTACTACAGAGCCAACAAAAACTAGAGCAGCAGTTAAGCTATAATAGAGTCTGCACAGGGCAGATAGTTGCAATTGAAAATCAGATTGATGAAATGAAAGAGGAGAATCATAAATTAATTATTAAAGATCTTGAATCCCAAACAGAGTTTGATGAAGAGCCCCAGAAAGCAGCGATTTAGCCCATATTTAGTGTTTTACCCAATCCATTCTCTAGATAACTTTAAAAACCATTTTGACAGCTTGCCAATCAATTCTGGGTTGGTCTTGTGTTTGCTGGGGGGAATTGGGATTGTTATTTGGTTTGAATTTTGCCATTCCTGAATAACCTGCTCTCTCTCCTCCTATCTCTTTACATTGTCTATTGGGGGATGAGGGGTGTGCAGGGGGAAATAGTAACCACAATGCTATCTGTTCTGAACACACACACACACACGTAATATTTATGTGCTGAATTGTTTTGCTCACTATTGCTCCTTGTGCATTAAAGAGATTGCTTAGTGTTACACCACCCCATTGGTGATTATTGTATACCCATAAAACATATTGTGATAACATTTTGAATTGTGAATACATAAATAAATATTTTAACTTTGCAAACCAGCCTGATTCCTGGTTCAGTTTGACCGGGGGGTTAGGGTTCCAGGAGGGGGGCGTGATATGAGTGGTACATCGTTCAGAATAAAATAACTTTTAGACAAAAATAAATAAGGATTTCAGTTGTGCATTACACGCTAGGCGTTGACTTAGGTGTGTGCCAGATTGAAATCACTTACATGTCATAACCCAGGGGTATAAACATTTCAAGTTGCACGCTACTGGGCAGCCATAAAAATTACCACCCCAATTCGACCCACACGCAAAGCACACCATCAGTTCTTTGCCAAGAGTCACTTATCACTAGGCAATGGCTAGTGGTGAGTGCAGATGTTGCATCCTGCTATAAGCAATAACTTGGGTTAAGGATTTTATAAGGATGAGGACATGCTGCATAGAATTTGCGTCAGAGGTTAAAATAGGAAAGACTTTAAATGTAATGAATTTGGAACGTGCATACGTGAGTCCTAATTATGGCTTTCAAACGCAATTCAGAAATCATTGAGTGATAATGGGAAAATCACTTTATCTCCGTGTGACTTGATTAGTTCATGTGAAAAATATTATCTAAATCTGTAACATCCAACTACACAGCTTGGCATTTAATAGTTTCCATTTACATGTTCTCAACCATCACATGCTCATTGCTCGAATCTTGTTTTAACGAGACATACCTACCAGCCTGTCCAATGCAGGGCAGGTCATGCTCGAGATGCTCCTGCTTCAATAAACGTCTTCTGTAAAATGTGCCCGACTGACTCTACTTTACTGACTGTACTGACTCTTGGAGGCAAGAATGCTATATATCAAATACCTAACATACATCAGTATAAAACTAAATGAAGTGAAAGCAGAGAAAACAGACTGCGTCATTGTGTACCTTTCTGTGTATCTGCTCTATTCTGAATTATCCGCAATTATGCAGGAACCACAAGATGACACTCTGACGCAAGTGCTTGTTGTGACGTCAACACATGTTGGGGCCACGTGTGAAGACAGTGACGCCTAAAGCTGTGTCTGTGTCCTTATTGGCGCTCTGCGTCCACCACGGGCCCACCCCACCAGAAGGTGTAACACTGTAATGGCAGGGACCGGAGACCCAGGTCCCCCATAACATCAGGCGATGAGGGGGACCATGGATCGGACCCGCAAACCACGCCCGGTCCCTCTGGCGCAGTGGGGGGGGGGGGCGGTTGCAGTGTGCCCTGGAAGAGGAGCCGGGCTCGGCCCAGCGTGGCCCAGGAGCCACTGCCGGAGCACAGGGACTGGCCCGCGCAGTGCTTCAGCAACACTGGACTTGATGGCCACCAAGGTCAGCTGCCGCATCCGGGAGAATTCAGGGACGTTTGCTGATCCCGTAAGGTGAGCAAAGGAGCGGCCGCCCAGTGCCGCACAGCAAAGCTAAAGTAAGGCTGCTGCCTGGGGGAGGTAGACGGTCGGTGGGGGCTGCTGCTGCAAGCCTGCAAAGGATCCATTGCCCACCCGTAGAGGAAGAGCGCGGACTCTGCAAGCGCTGCGGCACAAGGAGATAAACAAATGTATTAAATCTCCCGCCTGGGGAGAGAGAAGTGGCAACGTCCACCACATCCCTAGGGCCGTCCATTCCTCAAGCTTGGGGGAGTGTAGGAGATGCTCTTGCTGCCAGGAAAATGGGAGTGGAGCCCCGCCTTGAGTGGCTTGTACTCCAGAATGAGAGAGAGAGAATGTGGCACACTACCTCTGTGGCATCCAAATTAACTCCCCGCCTGGGCGAGAGTATGCAGCATGCTTGCCACCAACAAAGGATGAAGAAAGCCTTTCTCTTGCTTGAGGGAGTAAGCGGCCTGCTTGCCGCCATCAGAGGTGCACAGGTAATGAACCTGCACATATGAGGGTGTACTCCTGCTTGGGGGAGATAAGTAGCGTGGCCTCTGCAGGTGCCGCCAGGAGAGTACAAGACACTGAGCAAACAAGTCGCATGCCTGTGGGTGATATCATAGGAGCAGTAGGCCCCTGGCATGCAGCTTGCCACATTTTCCATAATGCCCTGCCTGAGGGAGAGCAAGCGGCCCACGCCTCTACAATGACTGTGGTACTCTGGTCTGGGGAGAACAGACAGCCCATGCTGCCACGCTAACATTTTGTACTCCTCCTGGGGGGGAGAGCAAGCAGCCCATGCTGCCAAATTGATATTGTGTACTCCTGCCTGGGGGAGAGCGAGCGGCCCATGCTGCCACAGTGACATTCTGCACTCCTGCCTGGGGGAGAGCGGGATGGGCCATGCCCGCACAACAGATGAAACTCCTGCCAGAGGGAAAAAGTGCAGCCCACGCTGCAACAGCGCTACAGGCCCCTGCCGGGTGCAAAAGCCAGAGGAGAAACCCGGCCCATTGGACAACCGAAGAAGGTGCTCCCGTCAGGGGGAGAGGTGCGCCGCCTCTCGAAGCAGTCACTCCCGCCAGGGGGAGAGGGGCACCACTTCAAACAAGACACTCCTCTCAGGGGGAGTGATGCACTGACAAAAGCAGCTCTTGCCTGGGGGAGAGGCCTGAGAGGAGAACAGTGGCTCGGCAAGAACTGGCGCCACAGTGGCTTCTGCAGAAAGCTTCCACTGTGACCCTGTCTATCTTTGCGGCCAACGGGCCAGGAGCAGGCCATGCATGGGGACACATCCCCAATGGTCAAAGAGCGGCACGGCAAGAACTGTCGCTGCAATGGCTGTACCACAGAGCCCATTACAGTGAGGGAACACTCCCACCTGAAAGGGAGCCTGCAGAAGGCACGGCATGGGCCGCTGCACATCCTGCACCCAAGCACCAAAAGTCCCTGCCACGACACTGGCATGACCACGGCTCTTCCTAAAGAGAGTGCTTGTTCAGTCAGGCAGAAGGTGAGCATGAAGGCGAGGGTGGACGAGAAGACTGCCATCAGCCCCTGCCTGGGAGAGAAGTATGGCGCGGCAACAACTGACGCTACCAAGGCTTCACGCAAGCCACTACAGTGACTTTGTCTATCCTTGCGGCCAATGGGTCAGGATCGGGGTCATGCAGCAGGGTACATCCCCGCCACCACCAACAACAGAGAGGGTTGCGATAAGTTCCACTGCTGTAGTGGCCGTACACCTGAGGCAAGCCAAACAGAACTCCTGTCTGTGAGGAGACCACAAGTGCCCAACAGCCTCAGCCCAGCTGCTGCTCTCCCTAAAGAGAGTGCTCGTGCAGCCAAGCAAAAGGCAAACCAGGAAGAACTCCTGACTGGGTGACCCTGGCCACGGCACAGCCATTGCTGCCACTGTCCCAACAGAAGTTCAAGTTAACAAGCAGAGGGGAGAGCTGAGCACTGCACATCCTAAGTCGCTGGACACGTTGACTCAAGTAGAGGGAACCTCAACAGGAAGGGACTGCCATCACAGCAGTACCAGGAAAGAACTCCCACCTGAAGAGGAAACCTGGGCATGGCTCTGCCCGCTGCTGTTCAGCGGTTCCTAACCTGGCAAGCAACACCAGGCGAGGGTCCTCCCCTTGTCCCTGTCTGTATGTGGGAGAGAGGGGCCCAAGAGACTCCATACTATGGTCTGCCAGAAGGGACCAAGACTACCCAGGCCCTCTGGAGGACCATCCTACAGCAGACGGGCCAGATACCTGCTGGCAAGACGACAGCCGATGTGACCCCCAGTATCCCTGGGCATGCTTTGCCGGTTTGTGCAGCACTTTCCATCATGGGCGAGCTCACACAGAGTGACTGCCCTGTGACCATCTGCCGATGTGGCCCCGGTATCCTGGTGTGGCTTTTCCAGCCAGTGGGGCCATCCATTTTGGATCCATGCAGAGGTTTGATTCTTACAGAGTATGCCTGCTTTTCGTGTCTGAGGAAAAAAGCTGGCGCAGTTCATTAGAAACTGCGGGGCCATTGCAATCCCTTTCGATTCACATCAGGCAGCAGGTCTGCCCAGGCTCCTGTACATTTCTGGGTTGCATGTGGTGAATCTGGGGGAAATGGGTGAATTAGTGTGACTACGCTGATGCAACAGTGGCCGAGCTCATTCCCCCAGATTCTTGGCCATTGAAAGAATACGCCCATAATTCAGAGGCCCCCATACTCACCCCATTGACGTTGGGCACTTCAAGTTACATATATTCACACCTCTTCCAGGTTATTGGTGCAGTCTTTGGGCAAGGAATGACAATGTTGGTACTTTGCCATAAATTGTGGGAAGAAAAATGCAATTTCAAGGATTACATCTGATGCAGAAATGGTTTGGTGCTTATTTATCTGCCCTGCACTTCCCTTTCACAAGCATTTTTTTTTCTTTTTCTGCCATAAAACATAGATAACCCGTGTCCTCTTTAAACAAGAAATATTATATAATTTGCTATTTTTAATACTGATCCTTTAATTTAATTAAATCCTTTAAAAAATGTTGATGTACGCAAAAACGCTTTTCCCAAAATTAATTCTTTTTGTAAATTACCAAAAGAGGGAGCAGTTCAGACACAAATTCATGCCTTTTTCCTGCCAAGACACACCAATACATATTTTAATAACGTACCCCCCCTTCTGCGGGCATAGTTCCTGGGGGAGAAATAGATCACCAGGGTGACACTTATATTTTGATAACATGACAGTGACATTTATTGATCTGTAATTGTGTTTGGAAGAAAGGCACCCGATAATGGAGCTGATGCATTATACTTAGATCTTCCTTCAGAGACATACCTAGATGTTCAACTATTTTCTTTCATGAATCCTATTACCTAGCTAGGTTTCCATAATAGGATTTCTGATACTGATGCATTATTCTTGGGCACATGCGGAATATCCATGTTCATGTTTTGTTTTGTATCGTGCACTCATGCTCCTTTAGGGGCATGCAGGCGGTGTTTCAGGTTTCTAGTTGAAGAAGATGAAAAGTGGCAAGATGATCTTCAAACCGAATGAATTAAGGACTTATTCAAAGACAGAGATGCATTTTAATGTTGTTCCTGGTATGATGAAATGTAATTCTGAACGATGATGTAGTGGAACAGTGTTCCATAGGTGTGATGCCTAAATATGTTTATACTGCATTTTGAACTGCATCTGTCTTTGAAAGTGCACTGAAACTGCTTTTATGCTGCATTTTCACTGCATTTGAAATTACTTTGAAATTGCATTTTCTACTTGGGCCTCTCTCCCACTTTACAGGACCCTTCCAAGTGTGCCCCCTGTATTTAAAGGCATACTCTAGTAAACATTTTTATTTCAAAAATAGATAGCCCACATTAAAAAAAAAATACTAGCATCCTCCGTTTTAAAACTTCCTATGTAAAATTTTGAGATATTTAAGCTCAAAAGCAAGCACAAGGGCGCCGCCATTTTGTGAAATGGAGGCCCTCCTGTGCAGGCTTTTGCGGCACTAATGAAGGAAAAGCCAGCCAGCTGTAGTAAATAAAGTCTACCGCTGGGTGGCTTTCCCTTCATTAGTGCCGGGACTCGGAGGACGCGGACCGGAGACCAGAGCAGGAAAGCTGCAGCTGAATCTCGGTAAGTGCTATTTATTTATTTTTACAAAAAATAAGCACTAGCTGCGTTTTTTCTTCTAAGTTTTCCGGGCTGGAGGAGCCCGGAAAACTTAGAAATAAAACTGCAGCTTTAAAAACGTTGTATTTATGTTTGCGGTCGCTTTTGAAGCGACCGCAAACATAAATACAACGTTATTGTGTTGGAAAACGCTGCGGTTTTAAAACCGCAGCGTTTTCCAACACAACCGTGTTGTGTCTGCCTGAATCTGCTTTACCATTTGGGGCTCTCGGGCTCCCCGGAGCCCCAAATTGTCCCCTGGGAGCACCGGAGACCCAAAGTGATAGCCACAGCAGGCAGAAACACACGCGGTTGTGTTGGAAAACGCTGCGGTTTTTCTTTTCAAGTTTCTCAGGCTCCTCCGAGCCAGAGGAGCCTGAGAAACTTGGAACGAAAAACCGCAGCGTTTTCCAACACAATAACATTGTATTTATGTTTGCGGTCGCTTCAAAAGCGACCGCAAACATAAATACAACGTTTTTAAAGCTGCGGTTTTATTTCTAAGTTTTCCGGGCTCCTCCAGCCCGGAAAACTTAG
Source organism: Ambystoma mexicanum (assembly GCF_040938575.1). NCBI lineage: Eukaryota > Metazoa > Chordata > Amphibia > Caudata > Ambystomatidae > Ambystoma > Ambystoma mexicanum. The sequence continues at coordinate 1,061,008,302 of NC_090931.1, read as the reverse complement.
AAAAAAAAACGCAGCTAGTGCTTATTTTTTGTAAAAAAAATAAATAGCACTTACCGAGATTCAGCTGCAGCTTTCCTGCTCTGGTCTCCGGTCCGCGTCCTCCGAGTCCCGGCACTAATGAAGGGAAAGCCACCCAGCGGTAGACTTTGTTTACTACAGCTGGCTGGCTTTTCCTTTATTAGTGCCGCAAAAGCCAGCACAGGAGGGCCTCCATTTCACAAAATGGCGGCGCCCCTGTGCTTGCTTTTTCGAATTTTGAGCTTGAATAGCTCAAAATTTTACATAGGAAGTTTTAAAACGGAGGATGCTAGTATTTTTTTTTTTTAATGTGGCGTATCTATTTTTGAAATAAATTTTTTTACTAGAGTATGCCTTTAAAAGTGCACTGAAATGGCTTTTATACTGCATTTGAAATTACTTTGAAATTTCACTTTCAACTTAGGCCTCTCTCCCACTATACAGGACCCTTAAGTGTGCCCCTGTTTGAAAGTGTACTGAAACCGCATCTAAACTCCATTTGACACCGCTTTTGAATCGCATTGAAGCTGTATTGGAAAGCTGGGCCTCTCTCCCACTATACAGGACCCTTCTAATTGTGACCCCTGTAACGTGAAACTGCATTGAAACTGCTTTTGAACCTCTTGAAATTGCTTTGAAATTGCATTTGAACTTAGGCCTCTCTCCCACAATACAGGACCCTCAAATCTCAGCGTGCTCTCCTGTAATATACTGCACTCTGAAACCTAGGCCTTTCCACCTCAATACAACACCCTCAGGTCCATTTTCTCTCCTCTATCAACGTGCACTGTGAGAAAGACTACTTTTGTCCCCACACTCATCTCTTAACTTAAACCTGCCACACTGTGAGGCTGAGTCTCTCCCACAATCCAGGTACTCTAGCCTAGAAGTTCAATTGCTGCCTGGGTCTCCCTGTCTAGGTGTTAATTGCTGCTGGCCACTTAGAGCCTTGAACCCTCCTCCCGATATCTGGGTTTCAATCTTGCCTTAATTTACCACCAACCTCCTTCAATCTAAACCACCCCTATCACCCAGGCGTCTCCAACCTAATACTTGATTACACCAGCCATTCTGCAAAGCCCAAACCCTCTCCAGATAGATTAAGGTCCCAATTTTGATCACAGCCTGCCTTGTGGAACCAAACCTACCCACTGCTGTCCTAGGATTAGATTCAAACTGCTCAATCAGCTTTGGTTCCAGCCGAAAACCTACATCGCTTCGGACTTCTGATACCCCATACCCAAGAATACATCTCATTGTAAACCAGCCGTAAAATTCAGAACTCTCCAATTCTTGTCCCTTAGTCATCTAGATACTGCTACTCCTGAATCCTAGGAACCGGACACCCAGGACATCCAGTATGCAGCTAAGCCTGTAACTAGTACCTTAATCCCCTCCACAGTTACCTGCACCCTTAGCCCAATCCATACGCCGACCCTCTTACGTACAATACCCCCAGGACAGCCCTCCCGTAGTAAGAGGAACACCATACCCAACCGACTGAATGAAGACAAACCCTCGGAAACCCCCAGACAGAAAAATTTAAGAGGATTGGAAACAATTGACAGGACAAAGTCCAACTGACCCTAGACGCAACTGACCGAACAAAGACACACTCTCGGAAACAGGCAGACGGAACAATTAAAGATTAAAATCAACACTAGCCTGATACGCGGCACCACAATAGTAAACTAGCCCTATAAACCTAACACCCAGATCAACTCCTCCCAACTAAGACCAAAATGACCCGACGCAGAATTGGACGCAGACAAAGAGAAAAGGAACACGGTACAAATAACACAGATACACAAGTTCAACCAGCCCCAGCAGAAGACGCCTTCAATACAGAACACACACCGCAAAAAAATACTATCGACAGAACAAACATCACAAGAGAAAAATCCTTATACCTTACATCATACCTCGCACCAACCAAAGAACCTAGATACTCCAAAGACACCAACTCTTACAGATGGATTAAAAAAACACCAGAACTACGGAACAAAAGAAGAGGGGACCAGAGAAGAGAAAGGGAAGCTGACCTAGACACTAAAATAGATATACTTCACAACTGCATCACCACAACAATCGACGAGATCGCAAAAGAAAAAACGTTCAATCCATCCCGCAAAAGAGCAATGGCAAAATGGTTTACCCCACTACTAGGCACCATGAAAAGGAAGAAACGAAAACTACATACCCGCTCGTACAAAAAGGAAATACAAAAAGCAAAAAGGAAATACTACGACAACAAAATCCTCAAAGCACCGAACACTCAAAAAGAACTGCTTTGAACTCCTGGCTGCAGCAACTCTCCAATACCATCAAAGAAATGATGCAGTGACCTTGCAGACCACTTCAAAAATAAAATCACAACCATCCAAGAGACCATTCAAAACAGACCATGCAACCACTACACTGAAGACACTGATCCATGCAAGGAACACCAGAACAAACTCAGAAACTTCCCGCACATATCAGTGGAGACTTTCATCAAACCTGTAAATCAAAGCAACAAATCTGGCTCCTCTGCGATCCCTGCCCCCCTGACATCTACAGATCAATCCTCGCACAAGGAACACCAAAGGAATACTGCAGGAACGTCCTCAACCAATCAATCGCAACAGGAAGAGTGCCTTGAGCCTTCAAATCAGCATACATCAAACCACTCCTCAAGGATACAGCAGGAAATGTAGAGGACATCTCCAACTACAGACCCATCTCCAACATCTCCTACCCAGCTAAACTCCTGGAAACACACATTTATAGAACAACCCAAGATTTCACAGAAGAACATCACCTATTAAACCAGGCACAAGTAGAATTCAGACCGATGAGAGGAACAGAAACAGCACTTATTTCAATCTGGGATGATCTAAAGGCGATACTTTTTACACCTCTCCGCAGCATTCGACACAGTTAACCACGACATGCTCATCATGAGACTGGAAGAATTCGGAATCACTGACAAAGCCTTAAATTGGGTGAGATCCTTCCTAACAAACAGAACAGAAACAATATGGATGAAACCATACAAATCAAGCCCATGAGAATCATCATGTGGATTCCCAGAAGGATCATCCTTCTCGCCACTACTATTCAACATCTACCTGTCACAGCTAATTAAAATCATCGAGAGACATGGCCTCACCTGCTACAATTACGCCGACGACTGTTAGGCAGAATTATATGCAGTACCCTTTGGGAACACCACACACAATTAAGACTAAAAGTGACAGTAAAAATTCACCTTTGGTACAAGCCTGTACTACACAGTAAAAGTGGTAGCGATGGCTGAGTAGCCAGACTTATCTCAAGAGCAAGTGAGCAGTATCAATAGTTACACAAAGGACAGCAATTACTATGATTCAAACAAACACTGACTCAAGGTTTCTGAGTAAAAGAATATACATTTATTTACACATCAGTTGTATAACATTTCACTAAAGTAAAGCAGTTAAAAAATCACCCTCTTAATACACCACACCACTCCCAATAATTTCTAGACAAGTTAAGCTCACCAAATGAAGTGGGAGCAAAATGGCACTCTAGTAATTTAAAAGGGAGGGAAAGAAAAAGTTAGGCAGAAATTGAGCAGCATCAACAGGTAAGTAAGCAAGGCAATCTAGAAAGAGGAACTACATTGAGGGAATCAAACCAAAAAGGCTTAGGGCCAAAGTCAATAGGACAAAAGTCTTTTGCTCAAGATCAGACAGTTCAGGGTAGTTCGCGGTTAAGTCTTTGCCAAGCGATTGTCGGCAGAAAAGTTAGTTCAAAGAGTAGAGAAGGACAAGCCCCAAGATTGGAGAAAGATTTCACACACTTTCACTGCGGATGAACGAAACGAACAACTGGATTTGCACAGTACCTTTAAATGGAGAAGAAGCTGTAGCTGAGGCGGACGTTCCTGGCAGTTCCTCCAGGCTCACAGTTCCTGAACCGACTGTCAGACTGACACGAAGTAGGAAGACTGTAGGGTCCTGCACTGTCCAGTGAAGAAACCAGCAGCAGAGCAAAGCAACGAATAAAAGGTGTGCTCCTTAAAACCCAAGCAGGGTCCGACCTTACTGGCTATCCGGCCCACTGTAGCTCTGTACAGCAAATTCGACCAGAGGAGGGAGTCCTGGCTTGCAGTTTGGGCAAACTGGTTGGTCCCACCAGCTCAGGGGAAGAAGATTCCTGGAGGATCTTCTCTGTCGTTGGAGTTTGAATATTCAGACCTGCAGCAGGGCTTCACCGGGCGGTTCAGTCATGGTAGGGGTCCTCTTCCGTCAGCTCCTCGTCAGTTCTTTCGTTCCAGTGGCGACTCTGCCTTTCTAGACCCATAGACCTGCTTTTTATGCAGTTTTCCCCCATTCACACAGCCTGTCTGTCAATCACACAGCAGGGTGGCCGTCCCGCTGGGACAGTCACCACAGCCAATCATTTCAGAGTGACATGGGTCGACAAGGAGACCATATGCAAGGAGTCCTAAACCCCTCCCTCACATCCTGTCACCCCCAGACATACAGGCGCCTAAGGAGGGCTTCTGCGTAGAAGCCCGCAAAAAGACGGTGAACAAAGGAACCAAACCTGGTTTGGCGCGCAGACAAAAACACGAGAAAGGCATTTTCAAAAAGAAAAGGCGAATAAACCCAGCCGGAACCGTATAAAACGTATATGGTCTAGCGGGTTTAAGTTTGAGGCTACCAAGATAGCCTAAAACAATACCAAGGTTATTTAAGATAACAGCGGTAGGAAAAATAGGGTAGTTACCACTGCCATCAGCCAAGTCTTGATGAAAAGGGAGTGAAATAGTGCTCCAAGAGAAACAGACAAAACGGGATAACCCTTTCCAGTACTCCATGTAAGATGGTTTGTACTGGGTCTGTGGATTTAAAAGACTAATAAAGTCAATGGCAACTTTACATGTTCTGGGAGACAGTAGTCAGCCCCAGAAAATGGAGTCTGAGTTGGGGAGTCTAAAAGACAACCCTGTGTCACTGCACTGTAACACACAGTAAAAAGATGATGCATGTGGAGTAGGTGAGGCTCCACAGTCTATGAACACAAAAAATGTTAAACACACACAGCAAAACACATATAAGAGTGGGAAAAAAGACTCACACTCTTACCAGGTGAAAAAAAACATCCTAGAAATCCAGCAAAGCTGCTGAGGGACTCAGTAGGTAAGGGAAATTAGCCATTCTGGAGAATTCTCCCTAACAACGACACACAAATAATCAACAAAATACAAGACTCACAAGAAGTCAACGCAACTCTAGAGAACTGCCTTTGTGAAATATACAACTGGATGAACTTAAACTACCTTAAACTCAACCCAGGCAAAACAGAAATAATGATCATCACAAAAAACTGAGACGACTACCTCTACATCCCATGGCCAACCGAACTTGGCGAAAACCCAGCCCCATCATCGACTGTAAAAAATCTGGGAGTCCTGATGGACAACAAACTCACTCTAGAGCCACAAGTAAATGCCCTAACCAAGAAATCTTTCTTTCTCCTGAGATCGGTTAAAAGGATCCTACCATTCCTCTCATTCACCAACAAAATAACCGCCGTCATCGCCCTCGTCATGTCCAGACTAGACTACGCCAACAGCCTATACCTAGGCTTGCCTGAATGACTCCTAAATAAACTCCAACGCATACAAAATGCGGCAGCCAGACTGCTCCTTAAACTACCTAGAAGAGAAGACATCACACCAGTGCTGAAAACGCTACACTGGCTACCCATCAAACAGCGGATCAAGTTCAAATCAATGTGCATAACCCACAGAGCAATCCACGACCAAGGTGCAGAGTTCCTCAGAAGAAAAATAAACATACATCACACTGCAAGGCCACTGAGATCTGCTGAAACCAGCCACGGTATCACCACAGAAACTAGACAATCAGTAAACCAAGAGAAATAATATATGGACCCAGTATGACAACCTGATACATAAACTAAACTACAGGGATTATGAGACATACAACCCACTAACCAAAATCTCAAATTTCTTCATACTTAATTCACACAAACCCACACAACCACCTCTCTCACAGCAAACCGCACGCACTTCACCACACCGCAACATCGAACAAACATCACATAGATCACAACAACAGCACGCGTGGACCTGCTTCGATCCTACATGCACACCCAAGCTCAGCGCACAGTGAAAACCGAACTGAAGCTACCAACAGTACGCCACCTCTCACTTTCCTACGCCCTCTTCACCCATTAACCCACACCCCACCTTTTGTTTACAGATCTGCCTGAGCGCCTGGAGACCAACTCTGTTGGTGACGGTGCGCTATATAAATACCTTTAACATTTAACATATGTTTCAAAAAGCATTCTTTCAGTTCTCTAACGTGACAGATCTACTGATCAGTCTCTTTTACTTGCTAACCTTTATTGGATACTTATTTACCCAAAATTGAGTGAACTGTAAGAAATTGACACATCTCCTTACACACATTCGGGCTTGCTCACAATTCTAATGCCTTATAGTCACTGTAGATTTTTCTAGCAATATCTTCCTATTTGGGGAGCCCACTCAAGTGGTGCAGCCTGCTGATTCATATCCTTGATAACTACCAGTACTCATGGTAGAATTCAAATAGAAATCATTGACCATCTCTCTGCTCTCAGCGAATGTTAAATTCTGTTCCCTATATTTTAGGATTGAAATGGATTTCCTGGCATCCAGACTTTCAATCCTGAAATAGAAATCTTGGATTATAGACTTTATTACAGTCAAAATGGAACACTATGGGCCTCATTCCGAGGCTGGTGCAAAGGGATTATCGGCACTGGTATGGACACCGGTGCCGGTAATCCCTTTGCGCCCTATTCCGAGGTCCCTTTGAGGGTCCCGCTAAGGCCACCTGGTTTTACCAGGCGGTTTTAGCGGGAGCCGCAAAGGGTCCAGGGAGCAAATAACGGTACCGCAAATTGTGGTACCGTTATTTGCACCTTCCCCATTCCCATTGAGCCCTATGGGGGCTCAAATGGGAATGGGGAATGGTATTTTCAATGGGGATTTAGCGGTCCCGCAAAGGTCCGACTAGACCGGTAAGTCCCCATTGAATGAGGGCGGACTCGGTACCGTTATTGGAGGCATGGCTGCCTCCAATCTCGGAATGAGGACCTATCAGTTGTTGTCATCTTGTGATGTTCTGGAATGACCAAGAAGAGATAATTTCCATATAAGAGTAGAGATTGTAATTCCTGACCTGTTTGGTAACACCAAAACATCTCCATTTCACATGCCCGTCTAACAGTGTGACATTCATTCACACATTAGTCATGGAGTTTACAATGGTTTTCATTCCAGGTTCTACATTCTATTGATTCTCACAACCATGACTGCTTTTGCTATTAATAATGATGCGCTATTTATATAGCGCTTTCCATAGAACATATTTGCATACAATATCACCCAACCAAAGTTGGTACTCAATTATCAACCTCAGAAGAATGAAAGGCTGAGTTGCCCTTGCCGGAACTCGAACCTGCGAACTGCAGATCACACACAGATAGCAGCAGGTGGTGCTCAACCCACTGAGCTATCTTACCGACTACTGATGCGGCCCTCCTTTTTGTTACTGTCACCAAATGACAATTCGTGCCATTTGGGAAACTGTCATAGCCACCTTGCATGTAATACATTTATTGCATTTTACTCCATTACTTTAATAAAGGAGGATAGCACCTTATCCACAAATAATTGACTGTACCTAAGGCACATTAATGGTCAGTGCTGTCCAATATCTGAGTTCTTTTCGTGAAGCCAAAGCAAGATGTTTGGTACCTGATCCAGAGTGTAATGGGGAGATACCTAGATACAATAAATGAGATCACAATACACGATGGCTGAGCAGAACTAACATAGATAGAACATACAGTTGTGTACACATATATTGTCACAGGGCAAGAAGGGGATAATGGAATAATATTGTACTGGAAAGAAATAGCGGGGCAGTGAGGAGGTTTTCCCAAAGGCATGGTGGTGGTGCTATCACACTCGCCCTGGAGGTTGATAAATGCAAAGCTAAAGCCTTGGTAATACATGGGGCAGATATTTAGGGACATTGTAAGGCTCGCGACCTTACGATCTTTGGAAATCGGTTCTTAAAGATGCTGCTCTTGCTCCCCTCTAGTACTCCTAATGCAGTGTTGCATATGTAGACAGATTGCAGACCAATTCTTGATCGCATTGGCCTAAGATGAGTAATGTATTGGGTATGGATTTGGGGAACACCAGGTCTTTCTAGATATAAGGGGCTTTAATGCATGTAATATCTCACGATGGGGGATGCTCACTTCCCTGATCCATGAACATTAAGGATTGGCTGATGGCTTTATGTCTCAGTGAGTTTTGGGGCCATCCTACTATGTTTAGGATTAATTCCAAAACTATTGTTAAACAGGCAACTATCAAACTGTGATGCCAACGGATGGAGACCTCATGCCTACAGTTATCTACAGGCCTTCAATATCTGGAATGTAAACTGACCTTTGGGTATGAGAGGTTTGTGGGTATTTTTTTAAAACCTCGAAAGTCTTCTCTGAACCTGGCGACATTGACCTATTCCTGGAAGTCCCTTGGTTCCAGTATTTTCCGTCTACCAATATGGAGAGGAAACTATTCGTCATTTTATGCTTTTATGTGAAGGGTACAGGACCGCGAGGGCTAGATTTTAAAGCCTCTTTTTAAATTGTTTAAGATTCGTGGAACTGAGGAGGCAATGAAAATTTGGAAACCGTCCGAGAATCTTAATATTGCTTTTTATGTGATCAAATATCTTCATGGTGTGTGCTTAGGAAGAACCTCTTTGCTAAAACGAGACGTATAGATGTATTGCAGGTTTTAATGAATGGTTATTATGTGTTTGTGATTCATAAGTATTATTGCATGCACTTCATTTATTTTTATTTCTACCTTGAGCGCAAGGTACCGACATGTTCTAAACCTCTGCATCATCTGGAATTGGTTTATGCTTTAACTTTTACGGAGGAAAGCCGAAATAAAGTATACATCATTATGATAATGGAATCATAACATTCTAGCAGTCGCTTAAGGTATAGATGGCAGTTGTTGAGAGCAATCTTGAACAGGGACAATATGGAACTGTCCAAGATTCCTGGGGGTAAGGAGTTGATCCAGGAAGTAAAGGAGCGAGAAGCACAGTGTAGATGGCAGTCTGGATGGGGATTGATTAGGTTGAGGTAAGGATTTGAGGGGGAGACTAAACGCAGATGGTGTCTTCCAGGCTGGGGTGGATGTTGGGCAATGGGTGGATTTATAAATAAGAGGGTGTTCGAAAAGTGAGCGTTTCTGCATAGAGAGCCAATGTGCAAGAAGCAAACCTGCTGAGGACTATGGTATCGTTAAGCAGATTGGAGAGAGAAAGGTGAGATTAGACAGATTTCTGGATGTCAAAGAGGACCCCTAGGTTACAAACCCTTTGGGATGGAGAAAGGGGATTAAGGGGAAGAGAAAGGGGGACTGACAAGAAGGGACTGGTGGTAAGGCTGGGATAACTATCACTTCAGTTTTAGATGTGCTGAGCTTGAGCAGTGTAACACCCTTCAGTGAAAAATGATGGAGATGCACATTATTATAATTACAATTGTTCTTTTATAAGGCGCTTAATACCAGAGATTGGTTTCTAACCATGGGATCAGGATTCAAACCTGTGTTTCGCTGTCTCGTCTTGCTTTCAAGAGGAACGCGTTGCTCCTGGGCTATCCCCAGGAAAATTCCAGGGTGAAGGAAAGGAAAGAGATGATTTTGAGTATCATCAGCAAACAAATTATATAAGAATACAAAAGAGGAGATCACTTAGCCCAGACCGGGGATGGATAGGGTGATGAGGAGGGACCAAGGACTGACCTTTGTGAGATGCCTGGAGGGATGGGGGAGGGGGTAGAAGAGGTAATGGAGTACCAGTAGATGGAGAATGTGTGGTCAGCCAGGTTGTTATTCAACCATGCATGGGTGGTACCCTAGAATCCAATGGAGTACAGAGGAATGACTGATAGTGCCAAAGGCAGCAGAGAGATCATGCGGGATGAGGATGGATGAATGTCATAATTGTGAGCCGTGGTAAGGAGGTTGAAGATGGGGTAAATGATCGAGTCCATTAGCTTTCTGGTAAGTAATAATGCAGTTGAAAACCACATGTTACAGTAGTGTAAATGATTAGGGGAAGGACAGTAGTTTGATGTATTTTTTGGAATCATTAGTTAGTTTTGGATGTAGGCATGTCTCTTGTCCTCTTGAAGCTGTCCAGGAAGATTAGAGAGGCAAGTAGTGGTTTGAAGAAAGAAGCTAGGAGCAGGTCAGGACTAATTGCTCATGAACTGTCTTCAGTTGAAGGGATCAACAGGTGTATAGGAGGGGTGGGCAGACCAGAGGATGGGTATGCAGGAAAATCTACAGGAAAGAAAAGCATGCAAAGAAATACATGCACCAGTTTGAAAACCAATATGTGAGCTGCAGCCTGCGCACCGCATCTGAAAAATTACACATACAAGGAAAATGCACGATGTTCGCAGACCATCTACAGTTAATTTATATGTCCAACATTATTTGATAAGGCAAAATGGAGAACTGTCCAACCTGAGATAAAAAAAAAAGCACAGCATGTCACAGGAGAGGCAAGAACCAAATTAGTGCTTTGCATTTTGTATGTTCTCATTTACCGGATCTGGGCATCAGCATTATATCAAGGGAACATACATAAATATCTACCATAAGTCTTGGGCAGGACTTTGATTACGATGGAAAACTTATAATGTTTTTCTGTTTTAGGTGACAATTGCAACATGGGGAAAAAGCGTTACTTTAAATGCTGCAATTCAAAAATAAGCTAACCTGAATGAGACCATGCTTGGATAGCCAATTAGCATTCATCCCCAACAAGCTACAAGAAGGGGGATGTCTTGCTTTTCCAAGAGAAAAGTGTGAACACTGGCCTTTGAAGTCACTGTAAAACCTTATGACTCTGCTTCGATCACGATTCACAGGAAACATGTCTTGATTATAAAAACAAGGGCTAATAAAATGTACAACTTCCATCTGCCACAAGGTCTATGATAAAGACCTTAAATATGCAAACAATAGGCCCTCTCCAGCAGCCCTCTCTCAAGAAATGAAATCCCCCATCTCTCAGGGGGAAGAAACTTCACACTTTTAGAGACTGGATGTCGGACAAAAGGGGCATCCAGATCCTAGAATCACTCAAGGGGGTAGGACAGATGCCATACATGGCTTTGCCAGCAGCCTAACTTCAAAAAACGTGCACCATGAAAACGACATTCACAGAAATATATAAACACCCCAGCCCTCAGCTCCAAGAGGAACCGACAGCATTTGGCTATACCAGCCAGGAACTAGTATGCCATTTTAGATTGTGTTATTGTATAAATGAATGCACTTTGTGAGAGCTACATATGGAATCATATATTTGTTTCTAACTTTTGAACAGATCCTAGAGATTTCTTTTAAATGTTCAGGTTAAAAATCTATATCAGCTGAATGTAAAATGATATTTCTTTGATGTTTCTTTCATTATATAAATTAGGCGAATGTAGATATTTTGTGTAGAACAGGCATGCGCTTGTGATTCATGTACCCTAACGTCAGTGCTGAAGAACCTGTTATTCTGAGCTGAAAATAGGATTTTTGTGTAAAAATATTAGTGAGTGAAAATCAAAATTTTGTAACACACCCACCGTAGGTCGTGACATTATCAATTTGTCTGAGTGAGAGCAATCTGATGAACCGATTAGTAACATGATTACATGTGTGAAATATGCTATTCAAAAAAATTACAATTGTTCAATGTCAACATCTCTAAGGTGAGATCACATCAAATGGGAGGGAAACTGGGAGTAGCAGTCATTCCCATTAGACTGGCTTCTTCATTAAAATGCCCATTAAGAACAAAAGGGGTGTTTTAGTGTGATGTCACTTTTGGAATACTGTTCAATCACATACATAGACCAATTAGATCAGAGAAATTATACACATCTTTAAACAGAGTGGTTTCTGCTCTATAAAAGTTCAAGCTCATAGATTGTGGGGATAGACACAATCACTCATTCCCTTATGGAGTGGAAGAAGGAGAGAAAGGATAATTCATATCAACAGAAAGGAGAATGGAATAGATTGCATTCACTTTTGTACACCTTTTGGATTACTTGCAGTACTGCAAGACAGGCCTACCTAGAGTTAATTTCTCAGACCTTCTTCAGGGGGATATACAGTAGACAGGACCAAATACATAAAGCAGGGAACCAAACTGTGGTGGGAAGTTGACACCACCTTGCTGACTAATGCCCACCTGTTCCAGAGGGGGAGAATTATATTAGTCCTTAAGAGGGTGCCCACCTGTCTGTGAGACAGCCGAAAGAAATTCCTATGTAAATATAATGCTACAGGGAAATATAATTCTGAGGGGAAAAATATTCAAAAGGGCAATAGATTAAAGCCCAGCCCCTTTCATTAGTGGATACTGAGGGGTGGGAGTATAGACATTGACAGTACATCCTAGAAAGTTAGGAAATAATTCAGAAGTGTATGTGCTTCTGAATTATAGATTTTATCAAATAGACCCTATGGAGTGTATTTCCTGAGATCGCCTGACTCCTTCTCTGTATAGTGATGAAACATAAAAGAAATATTAGGGGTGATAAAAGGACATCTCACTGTCTGCATACCTTGAAAAATACGGTATTTGAAGCCAGTTCCGGGTTATTACACCAAGCAGAGTCTTGTTACTGGTGCTGATTCATTTAATAAAACTGGGAAAGGGCGCTTCACCACTAACCATTTTCCCATCCTTAAGTTGCAAATGGAAAATTAGAAATGGATGTGTTTACACATTGATGCAATAGAAACACCACTGAAGGGAATTTAGCAAACATGCACTTGCATTTTGTAAGTGAAGCACATGCAGAAATGTTAAATAGCGTGTTTTGCGATTGAGTTTTCTCGAACGCCGATTGAAAATTCTGGCATGTTCATGGGGGTGGAGGGCTAGTCGTAGATAGGCAGGAAAGTTCTGATTAAATTTGGTTTTCTCTAAAATGACAATTGCATCCCAAGCCCTGATACACTGTTATAAGCATGGTGGATGTGTGCTCAGAATAAACCAAATGTACGCATTGCGATGCATGTGTTTTATAAGGTTATTTTCATGTTAATGTCATTTTGACCATTGAAGCTGGAATTTCATAGATCCATAATTGTATATATTTAAATTGATTTAGTGAATTCTATTGTATTTATGAATAGATCTTCTGTGCAACCATGCATGTTTCTTGTCATGAAAGGAGAGAGTGGCTGTTGATTGGATATTATTAAATGGGAGCTCCCACGTTCATATAAAAGACAGGGCATGTGCATATTTTCAGGTAGGTGGAAAATTCCCCCAAATTGGATGTCAGCCGATTATAACATCGCACAAAACTGGAGGCCCAACCGAGATATGATTACTGGGATTACTAGTCTCGTTGCAACAGAATGTTTATTCACCAAAATTGTGAAGAGCCCACAAATGTGCATAGAAGCTTTTGTTACATTTGAATTACATGGTATTTATTACACAGCCTCATAAGGAGATTCTAAAGTATGCATAGAAGTCGGAAGTTACATAGGAAAGAATAAGAGGTTTGAATATGGAGTTGGAAGTGACTGAGTGACAGTGCTAAAACAGGAGTAAGGAAAGTTAGCATTTCTGTTTAGCTAGAATTTTGGAGGTAGATTGCTGCATTTTAATCAGAGAGATGTCTGAAAGCAATGCCTATGGTTAAAGCCTATGCTCTTTCAAAGTTATATTTGAAGGAGGATTGGACAAGAACAGATATTGACATATGGAAGACGGAGCTGATGTACAGAATTGCATCTGCCTATTCTGATATTTGAGATGAAAGAGGTCCATAAAATCAGTCCCTACCAGGGCTATATATGACCCAGCAGTCCAAGAAGACAACTTTAAACTGATAGGCCTCTCTGCAGACTCGTATTATCACCTGCAATTGGTGGAGGGCAGGTTAGCAGACAGAGCTGTTCAGATTAAACAGTGCCAAGAAACAGTCCACAAACATTCTGAGGAGCAGCTGAGCGCCTGGCAACTGTGTAATGACAAATTTAGAAATATTTTGCGGTTACAATGAACATGGAAACAAAGTCAGGTTTCCCTACTACAACAGCAAAATGTCATTGATCAAATGCAAACGGAAATGAAAACATCTCGTGCTGAGCTGCAGACAAAGACAAAAGTAACACCGTTTTGTGCCTCCAGGACACTTATAATCAGTGTGTGGAGGCCCAGAACAAGCTGCAGGGTAACTATAATGACCAGTCTGTATTAATAATGCCTGTAAGATGGAAATGAAAACATCTCGTGCTGAGCTGCAGACAAAAACAAAAGTAACACCGTTTTGTGCCTCCAGGACACTTATAATCAGTGTGTGGAGGCCCAGAACAAGCTGCAGGGTAACTATAATGACCAGTCTGTATTAATAATGCCCTGTAAGACGCCGTCATGACACTGAAACAGCATATTGTGGAATTAAAACAAGAAAATAAATGTATTCTGAAAGTAGTTGAGTCCCATACAAAATTTGATAAAATGAATCATAATTATATATTTCACAAGAGTGTGGGAGCCCCGCTATTGAGAACGAACATGGGTCAAATAACCTGTTCTATGGATTGCTTCTACTAAGTAAGGTCTACAGCCACGTTTGAGCTCACTGCACCCTTGACAGAGAAGAAATATACACTTGCATGTCAATCTGGGACACCCAGACCTCTGTTGAAATGTTTACAGACTTGGGGTTTCTTTCACCCTAGGTTACCCAGGGTAATCCAGATGTGGACCCTTTGCTCACTGTGCTTAGAGAGGCACAGCTTCACCTCACTGAGGAGGCCCGACAAGGCCAAAACACGTGTCCCGGGGTTGCTGTTGGTGCTCTTGTTCAGACGAGAATTGCCTAGCATTTTGGTGCTGAACTGCCCAGGTGGGTGGGACCAGATTGATATGCAAAGGGGTATTTCTTCTCTGTGAAAGTGAGCTAAAATGTGGTTGTTGACCCGCCCGAATGGGAACATACCCATAGAACAGGTTATTTGGCTGTGTTCGTTCTCAACAGAGGGGCTCCCAGACCTCTGTTGTAATCATAATTATAGCATCATAATACAACAGAGAGATCAGATCACACAAGAATGTGATGCCCTAATTCATGAGAAACAGCAACTGACCCAGGAAAATGAGGGTTTGAACCAAGTCTCTTCCCAAGAACTAACCAACATGAACAATGACAATTTGTGCCTATATAAATAAGGATAATCTTGCAACATGCAATCCAACAAAAAGAGTTTTTTGAAAAGGAATGTTTGCACTGGTGCGAAAAAAATCACAAAAAGTCTAGCATAATTCAAAACTGCCAGAGCGAGAATGAATTTTTACAACAGGAACTGCAACCTAAAAAGGACTTCTTAAATTCCCATAGCAAAACGCTCGAAGCTAATCAAGCCAGTATGCATGATTTGAGAGAACAATGAGTCCATTATAAGCAGAAAATATGAATTGAAATGGAAACAAATGAAAAAATAAACCAGAAAGTAAGGTACTATAAACAGGCCTTACAAGTACCCATAAGACAACTACAAGAGGCAGGTGCTTTGGATACAGGGATTATTGCCTTTCGTCAAAGATCTCATTCAACCTACATAAAACTTCCCATATGCATGCTGAGGGATGTAACTGTGCAGACCACTCTAGAGAACAAGAAGCTGTGAGGTGTCTAATATCCCCTATTCCCAAATATTCCTGTTTGGAAGGAGGATGTTCCTTATCAGACATAGATGACTTCTCACCCTTACCAAC
Organism: Ambystoma mexicanum; assembly: GCF_040938575.1. Classification (NCBI taxonomy): domain Eukaryota; kingdom Metazoa; phylum Chordata; class Amphibia; order Caudata; family Ambystomatidae; genus Ambystoma; species Ambystoma mexicanum. The sequence continues at coordinate 1,060,992,388 of NC_090931.1, read as the reverse complement.
GAGAAGGGGAGAGGGTGGCCCATTCAGCAAGTCAGGAGGGGACACGTGTGTGAATGAAAATATATCTGGACCTGAGGTAAAATATCAAGCAGAATTGAGAGCTTTAGAATTACAGAAAAGGATCCTGCAGAGACATCTTCTAGCACGCTTGGCTGAGATAAAAAGAATTAATCTTCAATCCAGGAAGCACATTTTACACGTCTCTTCCCATCGGGAAGATTAGATGAATGCTTCTTGGGCATCTAGGGGAAGAGACAGTGTTTATTTTCAGCCTCGCAGGAAGAAACCCACTATTATCCGACGGCTAACTCCCAGAGGAAGGAACAAAGGGAGGAGCCTGTGTCCCATACATATAAAGGCAGAACAGAACAGAACAGTAGGGAGGGCCCAGATGACAACGAGGAATGGTGTTCGAAAACGCTGGAATGGCAGATCCCAGTTTCTTCATAGACTTCATAAAACAAATAAAATCCATCAAAAGTGTTATAATCCCATATCACAAATATGTGAAATATTCAGTGTGAGAACATCTACAATTATGTGAAAATATGATGTCCGCATTTAGAATAAAAAGTGACCTAAATAAAATGGAGTATGAAAAATTGACATTCTCTCCTGACATTCTCTCCTGAGTTTTCCAGCTTCTTTGCAGGGTTGGTCTACTTATAAGGTGGCCATATTAAAATCACTTTTCTACACACTTAAAACCCCAAAAGCCCCATAAAGCTGGAGAGAATATGGTGTGTGGCGAGGACCAGTCTCCGAGAAAATGTGCCCAAGAGTTGAGGAGTGCATTCATACAATATTCTCGTCAGGTAGATACCAACAGTAGGGAGTTAATTACCACACTTTTTCATGCTCTTCCAAAACACATGGTCACCCAATTAGTGAGGGATTTTGATAATTTGCGAAGTTTCAAATGGGTGATTTCTAAAGCTACAAGGAACTGAGGTCCGAAAGCTTACAGAAAACAAAAACAAACCCAAAATTCCCAAACCACCTACAACACCTCCCACCGCGAAAGTGGCAGGGGTAACCAGCGCTACCCCTTTGGACCTTAAGCAAGGGTGTTTTAAAAAATCTTCCTCCTACTATTAAACAGTCCCAATGAATTGATGCTCAAACTTTGTATCAAAATACAGACCCATCTGACACTAGTACATATATAAATCCATGATACATGGGTTGTAGGCCCCTGGTGAGTTACTGATACACTCCACTGAACACAGGGGGGAGGGGGTTCAGAATTAAGTTCCCCCAGCAAATCCTAATCAGAATTTATCAAGGGAAAGAAATTCACCACCCCTTTAATATCTGAATTTCCAAAATACTTACCCTTATAATCTGAATTTCCAAACCTACGTTCCAGGACAACAGAGCACAGAAATGAAAGTTACAACAGTAATTTCCGACAATACCCAAGTTACTTTGCTAAGGGGAGGACAGTTACTCTTCCAGGGAGCAACAAAGTATGACCAAATACATCCCTACAGTTCTGAGGGAAGAATAATATCTTTTAACTTGAGCAACAGGGCTAGCAATTGACAGAGAACATTGGAAAGATACTAAGGGCCCAACAGAAACCTCAGACTGCCAACATTCCCCAAAATACCCCAAGATCCATGTCAGGTGTATCGTGGGGACAGTGACAAGAGGAAAACAATCCAAATAACAGTATCCTAGAGGAAGAAGAAAATAGGGATATGGAGGAAAGGCTATACCAATCCATGGAGGGAGCTTCCTTTCCATCCCAAAAGACCCCTGAATTTAATAAAGAAATGCAAGAAACTAATAGTGACAATTCTTTCCACTGCAAACTAGAACCAAACGAACAGAGACAAAGTGTGAAATTCCAAGAAAAGAAAACCAGAATAGTCACCATTGAGAGAGAGGAGAATACAGAAAACACAGAAAATAAAGTCTTCTCTTTCAGAGATGGTATAACACATCCTAAGGTATCAAAACAGAAACTGAGAAGTACAAAGAAACCCCCAAATATGAAAGCCAATCTGATAAAATAAAACCTCCAAAACAAGAAAGTACGGAAACAGTTCAATTACCCTCCCACCTAAAGGATTGTGAAGATTGTCCTTGGAGAAGAGAAGAGGGCAAAGAGTCTGTGGAAAGGGGGGATACACCTACTCCATATTTTATCTCCAAATCTGTGTTTATTCGGACAGGTCTCCAAGCCAACTCAGGTGAACTTGATCTCAAAGAAGGAAGTGCTCACATGGCAGCAACTCAAAGTCAAACCCTATAAATAAATGACATCAAGAAAATTCATACCAGCATGTCCAGTAACTCACACTTTTTTTGAAAACTAGAGTCTAAAGAAGGTAGATTGTATGCTCTGATTCAGATACAAGGTCAGTGTGATTTATCAGCTCTGGCAGACACAGGGTCACAGGCGATCTATATTTTAAAATAAATGTTTGACTAACTAATCCTAGGAAGGGGGAGAGTCATACAATTCCGTTTCAAACCTCGTCTAGGAGAATGACAAGACTATGACGGAAAGGATATTTCCGTCAGTGGGATGGCAGATCTGCAAATTAAAATTGGGCGACACAGTCTGAAACATCCAGTTATCATCTTGGCTCCAAGAAGCACATCCTGTTTATTGAGGAACAATTTCCTTCAGAGGCAGTCCCTTCCGATTGATTGTGTGGACCAGGTTCTATGCAATCAAACAAATTTTCCAATCAAGCTGAAAAGGACTGCCAATTATGTCAGCCTGAATGGCACTTGTCACTTGATTGAACGATACCCCAAACAAATCGAATTTACTTATCAGAATAATCAGGTTCCAGAGAATGCCATTATCTCAGTAGGAGAACAGAGTGGTCAGGGGACCTCATCTCACATCATGAAAATGAATCTCTCTTACAACAACAAATGGTTTTCTGCATTGCAAGGAGATACTTTGAAGTTCTGCACTCAGGAGGACCCCAAAGAAATCCAAAATACTCCTAAAAAGAGTTAATAATGTATTCATTTATTCATAATTTGACCAACATTCAGAAAAAGGGTGAACACACATTCTTCCCCATTCAGATAAATGGAAGAAAAGATCCTGTGCTCACCAGACTATGTCTAACCAATGGAAAAAACTTCATAAGCAAAGCACTGTTTTGCCAACTCCAAAAGATGAGACCATTCCATCTTTTAATTTGACAAATAAATGGGAAGTTGGTCTGGAAAATCGATTTTCAAAACATGAAATTTCAATTGCCGATAAAACTATTGAGCATAATTTTTGGATCGTTGGAGATGCCACCTCTGAATGTTATCTGGGTAGTGATATTCTCCATCGTAGCAATTAATTTGTATTTTATTCACAATTAGGTTCGGTCAAGAATAGGGGGTAAACCAATGGGCTTTGACAAAGTTGAGAAAGCCTTTCGGTCAACGTAACTGTTGCCCTATGCTGTTGAAGTCCAGTTAAAAGAAGAGGTTACTATGCCAGGATAGTGCGACAAATTATGGTACCCATAAAAATAAAAAGAGGACAAACCCTCATAAATCGGGAAGTGTTTATAAATTTGTATCATAATGAAAATCCAAATATAGGTCCAATTCCACAAGATTGCTATGACAAGTCAGACAGTATCCAACCAGAAAAGATTACCACCGGGCGGATCTTCATGCCCTTATGGGGTAGAAGATGTTGTCTGTGACATCTTGAAGATGAGGTTGTATTTAGAGTTAATAATAACTATCTGGAATCAATGGAAATCTGTGTCCAGGTAAACACCATTAAAAGAGATATTTCCAACCAATTGGAGGATACTTCTGAAATATTAAAACCAGAGGTATTTCCGGGTTTCTGGCATATGGTTGAAGAACAGATCCATCTGGCTGATGCCTGTGAGACCGATGAACAACGACAACAACTGAGACATGTATACCTAGATTTCCAGAGTATCTCGTATGATTGTGGGCATTAACTTTACGTTCTACAACCATACCACAGACCCTGAAATGACACCTGTGTGTGTAAGACAATACCGGCTTCCTCTCACATCCATGGAACACTCACAGAGACGACAGACCCTGAATTGACTCATGTGTGTGTAAGACAATACCGGCTTCCTCTCGCATCCATGGAACACTCACAGAGATTATTAGGAATATGGAATCCTGTGGGATATTTAGACTGGTCCACAGTACCTTTAACAACCCAATACTGGGAAGCTTAAACCAAATTGACAATGGAGATTTAGTACTGATCTGTGGTAGATGAATAAACAGGTCCTGTCAAGGTGGCCTCTTCACTATATTGACCAAGAACTAGCACAGATTCAAAGATCAAATAGGTACTCAACCCTTGACCTGATAAACGGTTATTGAACAGTACCCAGGAATAGGGAAGATCAGTATAAGCTTGCCCTTACTTTCGGGTGGAAACAATATACTTGGACCTGTAAGAATGTGGGATATATCAATTCAGGAAATTAGTTCAACATTATCCTTTAAAAGGCCACGCTTGATTTGAACGAATGAGGAAACCTGGCCTACGTGGATGATCTGTTGATCAAAAACTCAACTGTAAAAGAACATCTGGTGGAATTCAGATATGTTCTTGCCCAGTTGCAATAAGCTGGTGTGAAATTATCATTTCAGAAAGCACAATGGTGCAAAGCGAGAGTGAACTTTCCAGGACATGAAACCACAGCAGAGGCTCTCAATCCCAAGAAAAAGAAGGTTGATGCCTTACCCAAATTCAAGTATCTCACAACTCTCAGCAATTCCTACCTGTAACCCACCAGACCCACAATTCAATACTGCCTTGTCTGGCAATGTTCAGACTTGCAACCCTCTTGCTGAGTTGGCAGCAGAGGTCATTTCTAATTCCCTATCTTCTCTGTCTGCCACTAATCACTTGAGGGCAGGGCAGGAGGATTTGGAGGTGCAGCACTTAAAGTCTTGTAATGACACTCCTCATCTGATAAATTCCCTATTGAATACACGTTCCCTTGTGCAACCTGCGGTTGAACTAGCAGACTATTTGGTGGATTCAGGAGTGGACATTCTTCCAGTCACTGAAACATGGCTCCATGATGCTTCCACTCATTCAACCTCCCTTGCAATCCTCGATGGTTACAATATATTCAGTGTAGATGAGTCCAGTCCCAGAGGTGGGTTGGGGTGGCTCTCATTTGTAGGGAAACTCTGAAAATACATACTTCTAATGTGATGACACTCAACAACTGTGAATCTGTATTAGTTAAACTAAGCGTACATTTCAACACCTTTATCATCTTCCTTATCTTGTATAGGCCCCTCATAAAACCCTGGATTTTGAAGAACAATTGCTCGCCCTACTTAACAATACAATGAAACTCATCTGCTTTTGTTAGATGACCTAAATTTGTGGGCTGATAATGATCTGGACTCAGAAGAAGTGTCTCCCATGAATACCCTAGGGCCACTAGGCTTCTGCCAGCATGTTAAAAATGCCACGCATTGAGAGGGAAATATCTTGGACTGGGTTTTAACATATAACATCACTATCTCTCCAGTAGTGTTCACTCGTTGCCCCTGGTCTGATCACTATCTAATCTCTTTCAACCTATTGCTCCTAGTGATGCCACAGTGCCTTGATATAAATCCTACTAGAACGAAAAAGGTTAGGAATCTAAAAAAAAGTTACACTGGAGGCTCCTGCAGCCTTGGCCACACCTCACCTATCCAGGCTATCATCAATTTCCAATACCAATGAATTGGTCATCCAATTCCAACAGGTTATACTGGAGGCTTGTGATGCTCTTGCACCAGTGTGTCTGAAAACTATAGAAAGTGAAACAAAGAAAAATACTTGGTTCTGCAATGAAATCATTACATGTATGAAAATGATGAGGGCATGACAACGTGCAAGGCGTAAAGATCCATTTCCTGACACCATGCATACATACAAGAAAGCTGTGAAGGATTATAACCACGCTATTTTCACGGCCAAGCAGGCCAATTATGATAATTCTAGACTAGTGGAGGCCATGTCAAGTTCGAGGGAGCTTTTTGCGATCCTGAGAGAACTAGAAGGGAAGTCGATCCAGGTGTCGAAGATTGAAAAAAGCAATCTTTGGTGCCAATCTATTCAGGATGAGTTCTCAAGGAAAATAGCCAGTCATCAACAAGCTATAAAAACTCGACAAACTCTCCTGGAGAATCTCAATCCCCCTCCCGTTGCTTCCATAGGTCCCTCATTCCTTCCTCTTTCTGTAGACCAGCCCAGGTTTACCTTTGAACAGGTAACTAAAAGTGAAGTCTTCACACTTGTAAGTGGCATGCCACCTACCTCCTGTTTGGAAGACGTTTGCCCGGCTAATAGTATTAAAAACTCCTTAGACTTCCTTATCCCCTGTATTACTAATAATAATAATAATAATAATAATAATATAGCATTTATATAGCACTACGAACCCTCAGGTATCTGAGAACTGCATATAACCCACGGTGTGCGGTGCTCATTTATCGACTTCGGAAGGATGAAAGGCTTAGTTTGGCCCTGCCGTGATTCGAACCTGCATCAGCAGGCTCTGCACAGATGTCAAAGCGAGAACTCTACTCGCTGTGCTATTGTACCGGCTGTCAATGCTTGTCAATGCCTCCTTTGCTGACTCCTGCATGCCTGCTAGTCTCAAGGAGGCATGTATCACACCCTCGTGAAAAAGACAAATCTGGAACTTGCAATAGCAAGTAATTACCAGCCTATTAGTAATGTTCCATTCCTCTTTAAGATTTTTGATATGATTCTACACCTACAGCTACAGGAGTTTATTGAGATGCATAATTCACTGGGGTTCCATCAATCTGGCTTCCGGGCCAAGTATGGGATCGAGACTGCTTTGCTGGACCTTGGGGGTAATTACGACCCAGGCATTAACCATGCCGCTATTAGCGCCATGGTTGACGCCGGAATCGGCCATGGTGAATGGCGGAATTACCGCCCCATCACAAGGTTGGCGGGGCGGTAATTCCCCATTCACCATTGGCCCTTCCCCATTCCCATTTTTGCCCCATAGGGCTCAATGGGAATAGGGAAGGCGGTAATTACGGTACCGCAAATTGCGGTACCGTAATTGCCTCCAAGGTCCCTTTGCGGGCCTGTTCCTTAATGGCTGGTAACACCAGCCGTTAAGGTAGGGACCCGCAAAGGGACCTCATAATTAGGCGGTAAGGGGTTATCGGCGCCACCACCTTTTACGGCGCCGTTAACCCCTTACCGCCTGGGTCGTAATGAGGCCCCTGGAGTCTAACATTGCAGTGATTATTGATACAGGTCACACTGCCCTCTTGATTCTGGTGGATCGGTCAGCTGCATTCGATCTGGCGGATCACATCATGCTAGCTAGAAGACTGGTTGAAATTGGAAGATGCTCTGAAAGTACTGCTGACTGGACCAAGTCCTTTTTGGGGCCCCGCTCTGCGAGAGTTCCTGTGAGTGACTATCAAGCTTACACTGTACTTCTTACTTGCGGGGTACCACAAGGCTCACCAACTCTCTTTAATATTTTTAGCAAGCCCTTATTTGACCTCCTGGACAGTTTGGTGGTCAGTTACATGAACTATGTGGATGACACCCAGATTTGATTAGATTTATCGGGTGATCATGGCCAGGACTCTGTGGCCATCAACAAGATCTATTCCTCGATCCAGTCATGGATGGTGCTGAACTTGCTTGCGTTGAATGACAACAAAACAGAACTTTTGATTGTGGGTTCTGGTCACAGGTTAAGAAAATTAGACTCCTGTATAATTAATTCATGACACCCGGCTGACTTATCTCTGTTGCCGCCCCATGTTAAAACCCTGGGAGTGTCTTTTTACTCCAAATTTTCATTCAATAAACACAATGCTCACTTGTGCTCTTCCTGGGACAGATTCATCCACATCTCTCCAGGGAGAATAGAGCTTTTGTTGCCTCAGGTATTATTAACTCCAAGTTGAATTATTGCAATAGCTTTCTGGTAGGTTCCTCCTCATCTAACCTGAATAAACCTAACACCATCCAGAATGGATGGGGCGGGCTGTTGGTGGACTTGGTAGGCAAGATCACATAACGCAGCTAGACGCACCCTTCATTGGCTGCCTGTGAAGAATAGAATTGAACACAACACAAAGCTCTCACTTTGATTTACAAATGCCTTACTGATAATGCATCTCGATATCTGGCTGACCGACTGAAGGCGCACCATGTAGGAGAGCACTTCACTCGAACTATAACAAAATGCTCTTCCAGCCACGGTTTAAACTTCAAAAGTCCATGGAAGTACAGATTTGATTCCTGGGCTCCCAGTGCATGAAATGAGCTTCCAGCCACATTGAGGACCATTCCATGTCTGAATCGATTCAGAAGAGCCATTCAAAAGGGCAATTAAGACACATCTTTTCAACAAAGGAGTGGACCGGGTGCCCTCGGTGTATGGTATTCCTTTCCTTGGTTTCTGTTTCTCATTGTCCTTGTCTGTTTGTATTTGTTTTGTGTGCGACCTGAGGGCTTTGTGCATGTAGCACTATATAAATATTAAAGTAAAGTTGTGAAGCCTCCTTGGACAAACTACTTTAATCGAAAATACAATGATGATTATGCAGAGATTGCACCACTTATTGAAGCCCGGGGTAAGGTGCGAGTGGGGTAAAGCACAATCCGAGCCAGTAAAGAAACTGAAGACAAGTCTCTTACAAGCTCTCTGTTTGGCTTACCCCATCAAGAATAGCTTTCTTAGAGAGTGGTTTCTCAGACACCTGTAAATGGCACTGTTTTATCAAAAACATGACAAAGTCTATAAAGTAATCTGCAACGTGAGCCAAACATTATCCTCCGTAGGCGAGAAATTCAATGATTACAAGAAAGCACTCCTGGCAATTGTGTGGGCATTGAAAAACTACGGCCCGTTAATCCAGGGAGAGCACATCATAGTAGAGACCTCTCACCCAGCATTACAATATCTACAACATGATAGTATATGGGCTAGGAATGTCTCCAATTCAAGAATTGGATTCTGTCAATGCAGTGTTTTCCTGTGGAGGTCAGGTATCACGAAAAAGGACACAAGATGAGTCTGATGGCTCGAGGTTTGGCGAACCTACATGATTGTGCTGAGGAACAGTGTCTCGAGGAGGAAAGTCTAGTAAGCACTGATAATATGGAGGCATACCATGCGTTCCCGCACAAGGTATATGAAGATAAAACTTAGGGGGTACCCACAGTTCATGTGGATGGATGCACCTACCATATTTCAAAGATGGGGAGGAAGAATTAGTTAATGGCATCAGGAACGTGTCAGTGAATGATCTTCCTGAACCCTCTTGATCTTGAAATAGTCACGTGGCAGTACTGATGGCAATCCATCAAGCTGTACTCACTGCCATAAACGAGCTAGACAAAATTGTTTATTTTAGAAGAAACTGCCTTAAAAACAGACAATATTAAAAACAATACAATTAGCAACATCTCTAAAAGACATTTAAAAGTCCTTGCAAAGCAAAGGATTCCACCATAAGACTGTACATTTACTCAGTTGTTTACTGCAGTGGTTATTGCCCGAAAAGGACAAAGTAAAAGTCATATACCAAGGTAGTTATAAACCTTCATCTCTTCCCCTTTTTGGGCATTAATAAAAATGGAAGGGACGGAATTCTGCATGCCAAAAAGGGTATTGTGACAGATCATCACTGCTGACTTTGAGACATTTATTTCCAGATCTAAGTCCTTCATAAAGTCGGAACATGTGTCAAGCAACAATTACAATGCTCGAGGTGTTCATGCATATAATATTGTACCATCAGCATAGGCAAGATTGCAACAGAAAGTTTCCCAAAATGTGCCACATCTGCCTTTACCTCAATCAATTTTGCCATACGATTGTAAACTAAAGAGAAAATGATGTTTGGGTCAAAAGCACAACACTGGTGAACTCCAGATTGAACTAGGAACCAGGTTGTACAGTGCCCACCTACAGAATACTGAACATAAACCCTTGTATTACAACCAATCGAGGCAAGTAGATCAACCATGTCCTGGGGCAATTATAGCCCGTTAAAGATTGCCATAGCTGCATTCTATTAACTTTGTCAAAGGCAGTTTTTACAACCATAAACACTAGATACATTCTCTCCCGTGCAACCACAAAGAATTTGCAAACATGAGGTCGAGATTTAACCTGTTCACTAGTCCCCAGTCCCTCTCTGAATCCCAGTTGAAAATCGGAAAGAATGCTCTACCTCTCCATCCACGATTGAAGCCTAGCTAACACCATTTTTCTGAAAACTTTGAACTTGCAATCCAGAAGAGATATTGGTCTATATGAACAGGGCACATTTTTATGCCCATTTTAAAGAGGGATACATTACGGCAGACTGTCAAGATACAAGAAAACAATTCAGTTCCAAGAAAGCATTACAACATTGTCAAGACAGGAGCCCAAATGTTCAGTAGATTTTTAAAAAGCTCAACAGGTCTCCCATCTGGGCAAGGACCCTTGCCCAGTGACCGGGGTCAGACTGGGGCATAAAATTCTCTCCGGCACCAAGGATAAAGTGGCCCACAGTTGCAAATGGCAATTCATTCCTTTTGTGACAGACCGTTTGAGCAGTACCCAAGAAGGAGTTCTTTGATAAAATGTGATGCAAATTGTGCCTTTTAAAGAATACGTATTCAGTAACACTTGTCAAAACTACTAGCCACATGATGAAGCAACTTATCAAAGTGGCCCCCAATGGGCAAATAAGTGGGCAACTTTGACCCAAAAAACTGGCCTACACTAGCATTTTGCCTTTTTGGTTCGGGCATTATACTATTTCCCTATATGCCAGTCCAAGCCTGCCAGTGCCTGACTATGCACGACCAGATTAACTTATTCCAATATGGGCCTTATATTTATTAATGGGGCATTAGAGCTGCCGATGTATGTAACAATGGGACCAGCCAAAGCAGCTTTATGAAGATTGGTAAATAAACAACCCGGTCCGAATCAGCCACATTCGCCATGGTATGATTTGAATGTGCACAGTGAACCGGTCCATGGTTTTACAATTCCCAGAATGAACTATAAATGGGCAGGGATGCAGTCCTTACCAAATGTTGCCATACCTCAGAATCTAATGATGTCTTCCTATTTGCCACTGCCTTTTTACATTCTTTCTGGGCCTTTGCTATTTCACTTTTATTACTAACGGCTGATTTCAGGAGGGGTAGCAATCTAGATGTAGCTACTCGACAGTGTGCGTTGAACTAAGAGGAATTTTGTGGTTTAGTTGTGCGGACCATGTATGGTTTAAAAAATATTCTAGCGATCATTGCCATAATGTCAGTGTGAAGCCTAATACACAGAGAAGAACTAGTTGAGGGTTCCACAATGGCCATTAACATAGGGAGGTTATTATATCCTTCTGGAGAGTCGGGCCGAGATCTTCCCTCCATCTGATTACCTTCTTTGAGTTAGCTAGCACTGTATTATAAATATGGAGGATAACCACGAAACATAAGAATTTGGCCACATTGCTTCTAAAAATAAAGCAAAATTATCACTATAAAGATTTAGAATTATTTAAAAATCTATACTTAGTTCCCACTTTAATATTGAAAGACAAAAGTAATTCAGGAGTGAAATGGTCCTGGTGGCCTTGTAAGGTATTGTTGCCACGTCTATCATTTTCTAGTCTTCCATTGAGCATCCTCATGCCCCAACCAAGAAGACAGGTAAACATTTTGTGCCCATTCTGACATAATCTGGGATCCATTATGTTAGGACTGAGAATATTATAAACCAGATCTTCATTTGCATCATAGAATTACGGATACAGTCCATTACCAATTATCACATTAAAGTCATGGCCCAGTATAACCCCATCGGGTGGGTCATTCGGTGGGTTTACTAGATTATCCAGGGTAGATTTAAGTTCATTAAAAGTAAAATTCGAGGTCAACTGAGAAGTACGATTGTAGAAATTGGCCTGATAAACCAGTGGAGACCTCTTATTATGCAGGAAAGCTAGACATTTCACACATGAAGAGGTAGGCACTAAACTCTTTACATTCAATGCCCACTTCGATTTGACAAAGATGGCAAGTCCCCCACTGTTTCTACCTCAAAGCTTCTTCATGACCATGACTTAAAAGGTGACAAAACTATCTATATGGATACCTTGACATTCCCATGGTTGCTGCACTGCACTGCACTGAAATGATACCGAAGGAGGTTAAAATATCAACAATTTCACTATTGTACAACTTTTGTGGCTTGGAAAATTTGACAGGCAAAAGGGAATCAAGATATTGGAACTGTGCGTTGTTAGAAGCAGCAGGGTGAACTGACATTTTTGTACATTAACATTACCAGATATAATGAACCACCAACTCACAAACTAGTGATTATCGTTGATTCCGATTATGTGCAAAATGTGTTTGTGTAACACCTGAATAATTGGAAAAACAGAGGCATGCTTTGTGCAAATAATAAACCGTGAAAACATGGTCAACGTCTAATGAAATGACCATCTAATGGAAAACGATCAACGGTAATTACAAGATAAAAGCAGACATTATTTGACTGACCAATTGGCCAAAACAGGAGTTCTGCAGGGGGCCTTCATAGATATGGAACACCTACTGGTAAAAATCTAAGCTGGCAGTGACCAGATCACAAACTCACACTGACAGTGAACCTTCAGCTGCTCAGTAAAGATACTCCTGATGCAGACTTGATCTCTGCTCAAAAAGAGGATTCCATCATTTGGAAATTTTATAAATATTTAGAAGATTCAAATCGTTTTCCTCCGACTTAATCAGATTCTCAAGGAGGGGAAGACCTCTACATTTTGATGCAATTTCAGAAGCTGTTCAAGATTCAAGAGGGACTAATGGGGAGGATACCCCAAGTTGGGTATGATCAGTGTGTGGTATCTATGCCAAAGAGTGATGTGAAACTATGCCCATGATGCAGCTACCGCCTATCATAGGGGATGTCAAAAGACTCTAGAGATACTGCGAGACGTTGCTTACTGGCTACCCATGGACCAGGATCTCAATACCTATTCATGTCTTGTGTGTGCTCAGTTCTAACAAACTTCTCTCACACACAGAGCTCCTCTGCAGAAAAGGAGAATTATGTTTCCATGGTCTGATTTGCAAGAAGACTTTAGTGGACCTGTCACTCGTTCTTCCAGAGGAAACAAATGCATGCTGATGGTGGCATACCTCTTTACAAAGTTGATTGAGTGCCTTCCTGCCCCAAATTGTAAGGCAGATAGGCAACTGCCACTTTGATGATCAACCACATCTTTTCTCATATCAGTCTTCCTCAAAGGATTCAGTCCAGCAGAGATAGACATTTTACCAGTAAGGTGATGACTAAGATGTGGGACATTTTAGAAGTAAAATGAAAACTCCATATTGCCTACCACCCAGCATCAAGTGTGTGTGTGGGGAGATACAGCAAAACGATTGTATCTTGAAGAAGTTTGTGATTGATTTGGTGTCCGTGCTCAAAGATGTATGTAGGATGACAGAACGTAAAGTGAAGCTGAGCATCAGTGAGCACCAGAGTTTTATTAAAAATAAGGTGGTGACAGCTCCTCTTGTAAATTACTTTCTCACAGTGTATCATGGAAGTCATACTTTAAAATGGACAGTACTGCTACAGGTTTCAACTGTATATAATGGAGAGAAATTAACCAAAACATTATTTAATAAAGAACAATGGCTCATCTTTCTTACCAATTTGTCAGAGAATGGGATTAATGAGTCAGTGGAGTGGCATAATGTTTGACTCTTTGAGTATTCAGACTATGGTGTTTTCATCTTCAATTTGAAGTAAAGCCGATGACATTATCAGCAGAAGTTACTAACTGAATGCTCTTTATAGATGTCACTTTCTATTGTAAATTAGCCTTCTTCGTTAATCATTTAAACCTGTGGAAATACGATAACACTGAATTACTATCAGAGCATAGGAAGACACGTTCTGGTTATAGAAAGCTTCAAGCCTGTGGATACAAAAAGTAACTATGTGTACAACGTTTGTTGTTAAGGACTTTGCCGAGCCTGCTGGTTATCGATCAAGAGTGCAGGTGAGATGCAGGTGGCAATAGTTTGAAGAAACACTTACAAAAAAAAGACGTACCTGTGCACCGAGAGGCGTTATAAAATGGAATGCACACAGAATAACGTGAATGAAGTCAGCTGACCAGCCCCGTCAGGTGTGCGTTTCAGTGATTCATCCAGAGATACAGCAACAGCCAGGTGTTGGTAAGCTCTTTTAAAATCAGTTAGGACGCAGAGAAGTAGTTATGCAATAGATAGATGACAGATTGTTTAATGACTTTGAGCTTTTGCGATCGATGTTTCGAATCAGTCTTAATATATATGATGGTCGTATTTTTCAGGAGGTGAAAGTGCTGTTTAATGTAACAAAGAGGATTTGCTGCTCTACAGATTGCCAACCTAGAAGAAATAGTGGCGAGTGCTAGCCGCGGATGGTCACTTTAACACCCGAGGACTGCTTTCGTCACTATTGGCAGGCTGGAAGGTAAACAAAGCCATTTATGGTGGTTTCCAGCTTGTTTAAAATGTGTTTTTCTTTGCCCGTAGCAAATTAGTTTCGGAACTAATTTTGAGTAGCAAGTTGGCTCCTTCGAGGTAATATTTGATGTGCCTGAACGTATAGAGGTGAGAAATGATCGGTCCTATGTCCGAGTATTAAGCCTGGTAATAGATTATCGGACGTTGGCACACATGTTACGAGCACCTTAATTAATGTCTGCCATCTGGTGCATGTTAGTCAAGTTAAGGAGACGTGTGCCGCATACTATTATAACGGGTTAGTAAGTGGTTCTAGTGCAAATTTACGGTAACACATGCTAGTACTTACTCTTTTCAGTTAAAGCCAAGATTGTTGCTTTTATGTAATTGCGAATTTAGAGCTAATAGAATAAAGCACCAAGGGTCCTTCTTACTCTTACACTGCTGTTTTTTATTGTTCCCCAGATCGTTGTCTATTAAGAAGGCACCCATACCTGACCGTTTTAGGAATTCAATACCTAATATATACGGTAAGCCTATCTAGAGTGAATTTTTGGTCCCTATAGATTGGGTAACAGGAATGTAGCAGTATTATTCAAAACTGCTTATCTTTGTTTTCTCCTCCAGAATGCGGACATATAACATTGTATATGAATTTCCAACTTCTGACATCACAAATGAATGTGTGCATTAAGTTATGTACCCGTCGGTCCCTTGAAGAAGTTCCCGTCAATTTATTTTTAACATTGATGAAGAACGAAACATGTTGGTTCTATTAAAACTTGATTAATTAGCAGTGTTCTCAATTATATATTAAGTTGTGTAAAGAACCTTTTGTAAAAGGATTCATCCACCAGTGTTTACATTTGAGAAGGTTAAGTCACTTTTACTAATTAGGAGGAGAAAACAGAGCAACACAATGGTTCTTTAGTTTTTTAGTGTCCTTTGCCTTGTTGGGGGTCAAACTCTTGTGTCAGTAAATTACCTTGAGTCTCTTTTTTAGTTTTTGTGATTGATTCGGGACCAAGTTAGAACAACCAACTGCCACTTGTCCTGATGGCTCTCAGACCTACACCTTCCTCTGCCACCAAGATGTCTCCTTTTGAATAAATATCTGGATGGAAATGGTATTACTGCAACCCCTGTTATACCGAACTTTGGAGCAGACGTTTATAAATGCCTCAACTACTCATGAATACATTGAGAATTTGAGGAAACACCTACAGCATGCTTTTGAATATGCCCAATGAAATCTGTAGACGTTTGCTGATGGTATGAGGATGTACTACGGTACCCAAAAGATCTGCATCCAAAAAAGGAGATTTGATTGAGGAAAAATGGGCTATATCAATCAATTGAAAAGCTGTCACCCTTGACCTTTGAGAAAGTATGAGGAGCCATCCGGAGATAAGGTTGGAGAAATTCTGAAGAATGAACCCTGGAGAACAGAAAATGGAAAGGAGCGACCAGCAAAATTAACCAGTAAGTAACAAAATTAGAGTGCAGGAGAATGACTGAATTAAAATGTTTGTAGATAAAAGTGTAAGGCTTAAATGTCATAGATAATAAATACACCAGGATAGGATGTACGTTTTTCCTAAAAACTGTCTCTTTACGTTATTACCCCCGTGTATCGCGCTCTTCTATAAGAGAATTGAGTTTGGATGTGTAAAGGGTTTGCTACACCCTTTTGTATGAAGGATGTTACTCACGCCTGGTGGTGAGTGAATTTCTATATTTTAGCTATAGTACCCATATGCCCAAGACTTGATTGTGGCAGCCCCTAATCAAGTTCAGGCCCCTACCAGCTAATTTTTCACTGAAGCACCAGCACTGTTACTAACGGTGCCGGTGCTTCGGGGTTCCCATTCCGGTGGAGTCTGACAGGACTCCACGGGAATGGCAACTTGCCGTCCCTCCGTGGCCCATAATATCCTGATAGCACCAGAATATCAGGTGGCAGAAACAATAGGGTGAATCTGCCGGGACCCACCAGTAACATCGGCAGGTTACCGGCAGATTCGTAATGAGGGCCAGTTGACTTTGCTTCCAGTTCTAGAGCAAGCCACATAAAGTTGACCTTGAGAAAGGCATGATACCTGTAAATCTGTTCCAACTGCTTTGAGTTGGAGCGTTGAGATTGTGAATCACCATTATTGGTGTCCCGATCTACAGCCGAGACTGCAGCGACCTCAACACAAGAGCAGTACGTGGAGGGCTGAAGCATGTAAGCTTCATACTGTTGAGATGGCATACATTCAGCAACTTCCGTGGGAAATCTTGTGTAATTATCATGAGAGAATTGCCACAATGTGACAGACAACGTCATTGCAGACACTATTGAAGAGACATGCCCATGTCCTGTCACCCGCATTACTACAAAAGCACAGTTTTGTGTCACCCGCCTGAATTCAAAAGCTAGAATGCTGACAGTGTGGAAAGTTTTGGAACAATGAACTGCTTAAGTTTTCATGAACTGCTGAACTTTAGGAACAATGAACGTAGAACTACGGCAGAACTATGGTGCAAATAATCATATCGCAGGGGTAAGCCTTGCAGACAGCTTAAAAAATAAAGAAATCTGTAAAAGGTATATTTTATACTTGTTAGATTGTCTACACCATTGAACCTACCCACATGCCAAATTTAAGGTTTGTAGCTTGTTGGGAAGTATGCTGAACATTTTAAACAGACACACACACACATATCCAAGCATTGCAGACTGAAAAAGGTATATTTTATACTGGTTACATTGTCTACACCATGGAACCTACCCACATGCCAAATTTCAGGTTTGTAGCATGTTGGGAAAGTAGGCTGAACATTTCGAACAGACAAACAAACATTTTGAAGCATTGCAGATTGTTTAAATATTTTTTTTACAAAGATGCATATATTATACATTTTACATTGTCTACACCATTGAACGTACCCACATGCCAAATTTCAGGTTTATAGCATGTTGGAAAGTATGCTGAACATTTAGAACAGATACACACACATATCCAAGCATTGCAGACCACTTAAAAAAGGCGTACAAAAAATAGAAACATTTATATTTTATACTGTGTACATTGTCTACACCGTGGAGTCTACCCAAATGCCAAATTTCCTGTTTCTAGCATATTGGGAAATATGCTAAACATTTCGGACAGACACACACACATTCATACATGTCCCTTTTTATATATAGAGAGATTACTGAAGATTGATATTATCTTCTGTTGTTCACAGTAGCACTAATTTGGGTTTTTTGTTTTGATAAATCATTTGTTTGAAAATGAGTTTGTATGTTATGCAGGTACGTAAACTTCCTGGCACATTAATGTGGAGATCAGTCACATGAATAAGTGGTATTGACGTTTACCAATCTATCTGTATTGTTTGTACAATCGGCCCGGATGATGGACAACTGGTCCAAAATGCATTGGCCACATCTTCTGCCTCAGAATTATTACATATGAAGCATTCCAAATAAAGAGGCACTTCTGTAGACAAGCGTTTACAATATTCTGGTTGATATTGATACTTCAGATCACACGTTTAGTAGTGTTCACTACAAAGGTGCAGCAATACACTAGAGCCAGTGTGCAGTCTTGCTTGTGTTATTAAACCAGCCTTTCTACCCCTCTCTTTAGTGCACTAAATGGAGAATTATTTCCGGGGCCCAAGGGACGGGGAAGGAACCCAGAGAGGGGAAACGATCCAGAAAAGAAAACATGATGGAAGAAAGACTCACCCATAATAATCCAGAAAAGCACAGAAGAAATAAAAGAAAAATAACCATTTCCTTGTTCTCCACTTTTGCTGCTACAAGGGGGACAAGCAACTTCCATCTGCCACAGGGTCTGTGCTAATGACCTTAAATATACAAGAAAATAGGCCCTATGCTGAGGTCCCCTCTCAAGAACTCAAAGCCCCCATCTTTGAGAGGGAAGGTACTTCACACTTTTAGAGACAGGATGTCTGACAAAAGAGACAGTCAGATCCTGGGATCACTCAAAGAAGCGAGAGTGAAGTCCTAAATGGCACTGCCAGCAGCCTAACCTCAAAGAACCTGTACCCTGACAACATCATTTATATGAGTAGTAAATACCCCATCTCTCAGCTCCAAAAGGAACTGACACAATTTGGCTGTACCAGCGAGGAACTGGTTTGCACAGGAGTGTCCGAGTGGCAGGTGGTGAGACCCTGACCTCGGAACAAAGAGTTGGATTGAAGCAGTGGGGCAGAAGTCAGTCCGGTGAGTCGGAAAGCTTTACAGAGCCGGGTTGTGAAGAGCGCGATACAAGGTAACGCCATAGAACGCTTAAGAAAGCGGATTGTGTTTGAATGGGTGTTCATTGAAGTTGATGGGCAAATCTTCGACAAAGATACAAGTAATAGTGGAACAGTGTAAGCATGAGACGTGCATGTGTGTGCTGGTCGATAAAACAAGATGAATGAAAGAGGGCCAGAAGACTGTGGAGAATATGCAAGAGGCACGAAGGAAAGGACAGTGTAAAAGAGGGTGCGAATGACCCAAAGGGGGGTAGAAGGCTGTGGATAAAGGTGCAAGAGGCACAAAAGGAAAGGACGGTATAAAAAGGGTGCAAGAGACCAGGACAGAAAGAAACAACCATAAAGTAACAGTGTGAGAAAGCATGAAAGAAGCATGCAGAGGGCACAGGCAAGATAAGGAAGAAAGATCAGTGCAAGTGTGCACGGAAAAGGTGAAGAAACATAGAAAATTGGTGCAGGAAGCACCTGAAGTTAAAAAGTGCAAAAGGAAGAGACAGTAAAAAAGTAAAAGAGGGGCAATGGATCAGAGTAGTCGCGCTAAGGAAAACTAAAAAGCGTAGCATTTTCGAAAACAGCCTGATTAAACCCCACAAAAGGATGATATGCAGGAAAAGATTGTACATGAAAAAGTCACATCCTGACCAGCTCTTTTGTGTTTTAAAAGCTAGAAGAGACCTAGGGAAGGGAACCCTGAGAGGCCCACTGAAGAAAGTGACTTTATGTTTTTTTTGTTTTGAAATCTGGAAGAGGCCTGAGCTTGTGGAAGGGAATCCTAAGTGGCCTATTGAAGAAAGTGAATTTGTGTTTTGCATTAAAAGCTGAAAGGGAAGCAGTTGAAGCTTGGGGAAGGGAACCCCAAGGAACTCAAAGACATTGGAGGTGTTCCAATTCACCATAAGGGCACTGTGGAGAAAGCCGTACGAACAGCCCTGGTGAGTGAATTCCTCTTTCTGACATTGACCAAATTGCACCTAGTGAGAAGACCACTTGACATCAACTTTGGTTTCGCCATTTTTGTTGAACCACTATTTTTCCTTTTCAAGAAACTCCCGATCAACATTTTTGTACAGAGTGAGGGCAAGCACAGGTTTAGATACAGAATACTTTTATTTTGGAGTACTAGACGACAACAGCCATTAGAAACATCAGTTAAGGGAACCATCCTTTTAGAGTTAGGGCCAGTCAGGTATTCAATCACCCCAGGAACCTTAGTAAATAAAGGTTTTAAAATGAATATGTTTGAGTCTGTGTCTCTCTAGATACCATGCCTGTCTCACACTACCCATTTTCACGACTTTAAGTTACCCATGGAAAATGAGAGAATGGCACTTTTACACATTAATGCAATAGAAACACAAACAACTGAAGGTAGATTAGCAAACATATGCTTTCATTTTGTAAGTGACTCACATGGGGAATAGAAAGTAGGTTGTTTTGCAATTGAATTTTCTAGAAAGCTGTTTGTAAATTCTGACACGTTCATTAAGGGGGATGTTTATTTGCAATGAATAAGAAGTAGAGAGATTTAGATAGGCAGGTATGTCCTGATTTCATTTGGTTTTCTATAAAATGACAATTGTATGCCGAGCCCTCATACACTGTTCAACGCATGGTGGATGTTTGCTCAGGATAAACTGAAAGTACATGTGGTGATGCGTGTGTTTTATACTTTTACTTTCATGTTAGTGCCGTATAGACCACTGAAGCTGGAATTTCCTATGTGCACAACTCCAGGTACATAAAAGGGGGTCAAGAAAGGTGGAGTGTTGGATTAGAGAAGGATGGAAAAGGAGAGAGAGAGAGAGAGAGAGAGAGACAGATAGAGAGAGAGAGAGAGAGAGAGAGAGAGAGAGAGAGAGAGAGAGAGAGAGAGAGAGAGAGAGAGAGAGAACATGGCATGAGGTGCCCCATATTTTGGATATCTTGGAGGAGAAATACATGGTAAGGCCATAGACTGAATAAGAAGAAGAGGAGAGGGAGTAGCAGGTGGGTGGTTAGCAGAGATTGGCGCATCATGGAACGCTTCCAGGGACCACAGCAAATGGAAGAGATGGTGTTGATATAAAAGTGGGAACAATGCTCCTCAAACCCTTAAACCAGGCTTGGTCCTGTCTGCTAATCAATCTTCATGATATGACAGCACAGGGGATGCAGGTGTGAGAAAAGGCCAAGATGACGTGAAGGAACTAGCTGGATTATGATGCTGCAAATTAGATGTTAGTGATAAATTGATAGCTAAAAGGTTGTGTTCAATGAAGTCGATCAGAGGTAGAGCAAGGGCTTAAAGGGAAGGCCTGACATGATCAAGATGGGTGACTATGGAGTCAGGTTTGAATGCACATTTAGTGATAATAGAGGGAAGGGAGAGACAGATTAAAAGAGAGGGATAAAGACAGTGAAGTGTAAGAGGGGGTGTCAGAGCGATAGGGGTGAATAGAGGGGCAGAGTACTTGAGAGACAGGGAAGGAAAGACAAGCACACAGAGACTAAATAAGTTAGAATACCTTTGGGGGTTGAAGCTGTCCCATGAGTATACCTTGCATTGTATTGGAATGAGGTTCAGGAGGAAGTAGATCAGGTTTGTGGAAGAAACCATTGAGCATGCCAGAATGATAGACGATAAGGATGATAGAGTTGCAGTTGTGAGAATTTGAATGGCAAAATGTTTGAAAGACGAGAGGGTAGTGGGGTAGATCGTTTGGCTTTTACTACTAATGAAGTTACAAACCTCAAAACTTCTAAGAGAGGTGAGAAGAGAGGAAGAATGTAGCAGAGTCACTGCGCAAGACTGAAAAGTTGGCAGTGTTGTGCGGGAGAATCCATATTTCTGGTATATATGTACACAGATAAATGGGGCGCCAAAGGGATAAGGAAATTTTGTGGCAGGTGGAATTTTCATTCCAAAGTCCCAAAGTGACTTTGGGGGAGATAGAAGAAGTAACAGTAAGAGAGGCTAGCTCTTATAAAAGAGGTGAGAGTGTTAAATGAGTTATAAGTGGGTGTGTGTGGGTCAAACAGACTGATGTTTGGGAAAGGTGTGGCGTATAGGCATGGGTGAGAGGAGAAAGTGGAGAGGAGTAGTGAAGGATGCATGCGGGCAGGTCAGGAGTTCCCAGAAGGATGTTACAGAGTAATATGTCAGGCGGAGGTGAAGATGTGTGAGAGCATGGTGAGGTGGGGAATGAGCAGAGATGTTTCTATTTTGTGTGTATCAACCAAAGTACAGTTTTTTTCTTTAATGTATTTATTGTTATGGTTGAAATTCAACCTTTCAATTAAAAAAATGTCCTTCGTTATAACATATAATATCCTATACAACAATAGTAAAAATAAGTTCAGTTTAAGTAGATACAAATCCACTAACATGTTAAAATGCAGACAGATGTCAAAAATTAAAAAGAATTTGTCTTCCAGTTTACATAAGTGAACAAAATACATTAGCACCCGGCACGCGCGGCGCAACGGGAATACTGCGTGGTGATTGGCTCATTTGCGAGCCATACCACACGGTATTCCCTTTTACGCCGTGCGTGCCGGCTACTCTGTTCCCGGCGAGGGGCGTGGCAGCCCCTCAGCCAATGAGGAGGCTCGAAACAGGGCAATCCCCGCTCCGAGCCTCCCCATGGATGGAGGCTTCCTTCGTCCCCCGCTGGGGACTCAGGTAAGAATGATTTTTTTTTCTCCCTCCTCCCACCTCCCACCCCACCCGACTTACCTTCTATCCTGCGATCTCCGGCGGGGGACGATGGAAACCTCCAGTCATGTGGAGACTCGGAGCAGGGCCATCCCCGCTCCAAGCCTCCACACGGCTAGAGGCTTCCATCGTCCCCCGCCGGAGACAGCGGTACTTTTTTTTTTTCCTTCCCTGTCCCCCTCCCTTCCGCCCTCCCAACCCCACTTACCTTCTTTTTTCTTCTGGTCTTGGGAGCGAACGCGCTGGGAACACTTGTGTTCCCAGCGCGTCCGCTCCCGATGGCCGCCATGGAAAGGGGAAACGGACTACGTTTTCCCTTTCCCGGTGGCCATTTTTTTTCATATTTTTTTTTTCTGTTTCGAAACAAGCGAAACAGAAAAAAAATGCCATTAGCACCCCAGTCTAACGGCCCGGGGTGCAAATGGCAATAAGAACCTCGGCGGCGGGCCAATACCGCCCACGGTAATGCCCCAGAGGCTTCGTTAAGGCCCTCGCTACACTCGGGCCTGTAAGTACAGCCCCAGGGGCATTACCTGGGGCGGTATTGGCCCGCCACCTCGGGTCTTATTGCCACAATATCATTCCCAACTTTCGATTCAATACATTTCTAAGACTCATCAGACCTTTAATTTTAAGAAGATTATAAATTTCATGATTGCAACTTGTACCATCGGTAACTTAGTATAAAAGAGCTTTTTCCACAGTTCTTCTGAAGTTAGAGTCTTAAAATGTCCAAAATGAGCCTTAAATAGATGTTTTGCTGATTTGATAGAGTCACGCAATAAGTTAACAAATGCTGTAAGGTTTCATGTTGGTCTTGGTTGCAGCAAAATCGACAGAGGTTCTCATGCTCAGTAATTTGGTGATGGCGAGCTTGTATTTCTCTGGTTTTACACAGGTTGAAACGATACCGCAACAAGATATTTCAAAATTTAGGATTCGGGAACTTAAGAAAATAAGATTTGACAACTCAAAGCCTCTTTTCTGTAAATGGGTTATCTTTAAATACCCGGTAGGTCTTACACAGTTCTATTGTGCTTTTCCAATCGGATTGCCATAGCTCAAGCTTTGGTCTGGTCAGATTGGAGATTAGGAGATCTTTTGGGATGTCTGCTGCACCAATTACAGAGATTGCAGGGTTCCTCCATTTTCGTGGATATTTTTGATCGGAGTCAAACGTATATTGCAGCTGATCAAACATACTTAATGGAATTACGAGCAAGGATTTGTTCGATCTCATCTCAAGCTTTAATAATACAATCAAGGTTTGGGAAAGTTTCCTGCTCAACTGTAATCAAATTTGACATGCAAAATGTCACGGCTATTATTTTGTATGCTTTCAGCTATGTCACAATGTTCAACAATCTTCTTCCTTTTTTATTCATACGCAATCTTCTTGCCGTTTCCCTTTTGTAACTTCCCAATGTTACAATTCTCTACTGCACAGTCGCCGAAATGCCCCATGGCCCCCACTCTGCTCTGGCAGACTCACCGGCTCATTGTAGCATTCCCAGGCTTCATCGCGCTTACGTAGCGGTTTTCCACTCTGCGAGACTGCAATGTCTTTCCAGGCTTTCTTACAGGTCTGTTTCTGCACGCTGGCTTATCTCCAGCTCAAGTAAGGACGATACTACTTCTCTTGGCTTCCGGACACCCAGGGACACTCTTGTGGTTCGTGGCATCGCAATGGCCCGCCTCGCTCGCACCAAGTTTCTTTCCTTCTTCTCTGCCGGCTAGCCCTTTCACTTCGCCACACCGGCTCTCGCCTCCAGCTTCTGCACGCTGACTCGTGCTTCCAGCTTCTGTGCACTGGCTCGTGCCTCTAGCCTCTGTCCGCCTTCCCAGGAGAGTTCATGTCTTCTCCTGAGCTCCTTCCACCAGCGCAATGACCATTTTTAAAGGTCCTATGCACAGGTGTTTCCATCCAATGACTAGTATGTTCACCATTCTTGCTGCTCAGTATCAATTCCTTCATCTTCATTGTCTCAGTACTTGAGTGGTTATGGGAACTGAAGTCCACTGATATTAACAGAGGATTTTGGTGGTTGTGGGTATACAAGTCCATTGATGGTTTCTGATGCATGATTCTTGAAAGATCTTTCTTAATGTGTTCACAGAGTTCACATGGAAGATCAGTTATACCTGAAGGAGAGCTAACATGGCAATAAACCATTAGGGTATTGGGCAACAGGGAGTCTCTTTCATGAGAAAGTGGGGAATACCTTGGCTTATCCAATGAAGCCATGACATCCCCCGGTGGCTTTCCCCGCCTATGTGATCTTCCCTCACAAAGCCGCCCCCAGTGTCAGAATCAGGAAGCGGCTGCCATCCCCTGGTCACATGGTCACATGGGAGGAGGTTCATGTGGTGTGCACCTGGTCATTAGCATGAACACAGTGGACAACTCAAGGTCAAACTGGCCCTTTGAAATAATAGTGTGCTCCTCTTGATACCAGACACGCAGGCGCCCCAGTCATGCCTACCCAGCTTTGAACTAGATTTGTTGGCATCACCTCTTGCTCTTTGTATCACAAATCACGGGATGTTATGCTGCTCGCTCCCCCCTTATTTGTTGCCCACCCGTGGTACACCTTCTTGCTCTCTCTCAGACCACATTAATCGGCACAATCCTGATGGATTTATGTACTCTATTTTCCACCCGCCTGGCAGTTCAACTAGGATGGCAATTGTCCCTGGGGGCGCTAATGGCCTAAATCTGAACCAAGCATTTTGGCAGCTTGAGACCTCTGCTCTGGCTGCCATGAGGTTGTTCTTTCGGGATGGACGCAGCTTTACCCTCACTCTGCAGTTCACATTCCAATCATGTTCCACAGGCCTACAGCTTGATACAATTAGACTATGCCGCTCTTCTCAGCTTCACTCCTGGGGCTCGGGAAAGGGAAAATGATTCAAACTCTTCATTGTGCCATGCTGCTACACCTTTAACAGGAAATACAAAATGCTAGGCCTCACTTTCAATATGGCGATGCTTCAGTATTTCCCACACCCAGGCACTGTGTCTACATCCTCATCATTACACATTATATTTCACTACTGCTACACAATATCACCCATGCCCTACACCTGGGCCTACCTTAGCCTCTATAACTACTTTAAAAATACATTTGTTGATCCTAACTGCACTCTCCACCCCCCTAAAGCCGCGCACCTTCACTTTCTCGTGCGCTAATAGATTTTATTAGCCTGAATTGTTTGTCCGTGTATGGCAGCTGTACGTGCATCCCAACATTGCTTGGTACAAAGGACAATCCAGTTTGTAAATCTAGCAGACTTGTTCCTCTTGCCTGTTGCTAGCCCTTCTGGTTTGGATCTGCATTGGGGTTAAGAGTGGCACCATTGTTCGAAGGTGCAACATTCATCAGAGATCTCCAGGAGGAGCCCTGAGGTGCTTGGGATGTGGGAGCAGAGTGCATACAAGGCTCAGAGACCACAAACCATATTGACTGGACAACTTTTGCCCTTTTGCTGCACGAAAATGATTTGTGGCTGATGTCCTGTTGCGTGCTGTGGAACAGGGTATCAGCTCATGCGATGGCACATGTGAAAGCGGGGGGCATACGCTAGAGAATAGCTAAAGTGCAAGGAGAGCGGAGGCACTCTGTCCCACATTGCTTCTCCGCTTGGCCCTCATAACTTTGATATCAACATAGTTTCTTATAAGTATTACATAAAACCAGTTTCCTTTTCATCCATTCTCCGTCCAGTGTTTGCACAGTCCTACTCCCTACAGTCACCTTGATAAATACCCTATGCACTGCTTCCTGTGTTCGTCTGTGGTTGAAGTGCTTTCGTTTTAATAAAGGACCTGATTCAAAGTCACTTTGCACAGCAAAAATACACTGTGCACTGTTCCTTCAACCAGGGTGTTCGTTGGCAGTGCAATCCACTTTTCACCAGTGAAAAGCCACTTGGCACCGTGCAAAAAAAATCCATGAAACAGGCCCATAGTTACTTAGATGCCAAGATGTTTCCAATCCCAGTGCAGGACTTTGCGGAGGTGTCTGGTTCTCATTGGAGAGGTCATGCGGAGAGCCATGCTTGGAAGGCAGGGATTTTATGTAAACATTTCCTAACCAGGTCACACAAGTTACAGGACCCCTTGCATTCCTGGCGGGTGAAGCCCGCAGAAATGCAGGCAATGTTGTGGTAAATGCACAAGAGATATTTTCCTAATCAAGCGCCCCACGTGTCATTTTTGCTTTATGCCTTCTTGTTGGATTCAAATATACTTTGTAAGCAAACAGACCGGTTGGTTTTATTAAAACATTTTTTAATATTTTTTTTTAAAAAAATGCTATTCCAGTATCATGGACCACGGATGTATGTACTTTCACCCGCTGGCTGCTCACTTCACCCACTTGACACAGGGGACGTGCCTCTTCGTGGAGCACGTACATTCCTTAAACCGTGGTTTTAGCAGGCGAACCCCAACCCCCCCCGCCCGACCCCCCAAAGCAGAACGGTCTCTTTCCACACTGAACGCGACGCCACTGCTAAAAACGGCGCGTGCCTACAGACCTGGCCCACGGCATTGATTGCCCTTTTTAACCCGAGGGTCGCATTGCATGACAAAGGCTGAAGCTACACTTTATCGTGTCTAAGCGCTTTTGCAACCCGGCCACCCAATGGCAGGCTTGGACTGGCCTACAGGGCAATAAAACAATGCCCGAAGTACAAGACCAAACTACACGCTAGTGCGAGACAGTTATTTTGGTCAAACGTGTGATTGTGTGAGCTACTTCTCTGTGCAGCGAGTAGTTTTGACCAGTGTTACTTAACTATTATTTAAAATGCACAATTTGCAACACAGTTTACCAAAAAAGCTCCCCCTTCACTTTTAATCAAACAGTCAGCTACAACACGAATACGTTG
Source organism: Ambystoma mexicanum (assembly GCF_040938575.1). Taxonomy (NCBI): domain Eukaryota; kingdom Metazoa; phylum Chordata; class Amphibia; order Caudata; family Ambystomatidae; genus Ambystoma; species Ambystoma mexicanum. The sequence goes on along the minus strand of NC_090931.1, from coordinate 1,060,964,996 downwards.
CCATTTACGACTGTGGGCCACTTTTTCCTTGGTGTCCAGTTCGTGCCAAATGTATGGATCAGCCCATCCCTGTCAAATTGCGTAGTAGAAACAACGCCGCTGTTTGCGCATGGTGCTGCATTATAAACCCCCCGCATGGCCCCTTCTTCGGACTTCAAAGCTTATCTCACGGCAGAAACGCCGATAGAGAGGAGATGTAGTTTGCACTCACCGAAGAGGTCGGAGAGTTGGTCCTGGCTCAGAGTGGCATCTCCTCCTGCAGCCCCCAGTGCCGCTGCGAGCAGCAGTGCCAGGCGTGCCAGGCTCACGCGCAGCATGCTGCCAGCGCCCGGCACCCAGCGCCCGCTGTCAGACGCTCGCCTCCTAGGTCCCAGGTAAGGGAACATACTAGGAAACTTTTTCGGTGGAAGCTTCAGCGGCCGGGCCACTAGTCTAGGTACTGTCAGCAGGAGGGGCGGTGCCAGACGGGCACGTCATGCCTGGGGCGCGTGTGACAGGAGGATCCGCCCAGATCATCGGGTGGAAGGCGGGGGGCGCCTTCAGGCTTGGCAGAGTAGGTGGGAATGGTGTCTGCCAAAATACCCCGTTTCAACAGCCAGCCACCCCAGACGTCCAACATATCCTAGTTTACAAGTGACAAGGTATAACAGCATTGAAATGCATCGGACGCACAATGTTATGACAGTCGCGGCAGCACGATTCTAATGTGCGTCATGTTATCACACTGGTGCTTTGATCTTACTCTGGCCTTTGGACTAGTCGTGTGTTCTGCAGATGGCCGGTCCGCTTTGATATTGCTACTCGATGTACCGTCCTGCTCTCTATGGACTGCATGTGTACTCGTGATCGGCGTGACACACAGCCACTCGTGGTGCTTCGCTGAAAAGCACCATTGTAGTATCCTGAAAGCATCAGGTAAGACATCACCAAGCACACTGGAGCCAGGTAAGTGCACAAGAGAGCAGTGATAGAAGCGTACCAAAAAAGTAGTGGAACTGTGACTAGGGCGGGGGACAGAGTAGGAAGGAAAGGTGCAACGTGCAACACATGTTTCAAGGTTTGCAGTCATGCTGGCCGAAAGCCAATTGAGTTGATATAGATTTAAGTTGAGCTGTAACTGATATCCAGTACTAAAGAAAATAACTGTTCTTTAATTTCATAAAGAGCAGTTGTGGAAAGGTGAAAATCGTTGCAAAAAGTACTGCAGCTGTTAACTGTAAAAAATAAAAGAAGTGGAACACCGATCCCCACCGTTCCCACGCATTTCGACCACTGGAAGAGAGCTGCCTTATTGGTACAGGGTAGGTAATAGAAAGGTGAAAGAGGCGGGTCATAGGGTAACATCTTTCTAGTTTGGGCTACCATCATGTGTCTCTTGCAACTATCTTCTCTGGAACCTCCCGAAGTCTGGGTTCCACATTTCACAGGGCATGCCTCCCTTTCAAGAAATGCACTAAGCTAGACACTACACAAGTCTCCGTCTTTAACAATGAAAAAGACAAAACAGAGATCTTACAACATGGTTGAACTTCACACACTTTCTTACCAATGCCACATTCTATTCAACCGCAACAAAACGATACACTCTCGCTCCAAGACTGCCACCTCTGGGTGCGGGTCTGCCACACTCCATTTCACCAGTCCTGGTCATCTAGCTCTTAATGCCAAGAAAAACAAGAAACCAAACAGAACAACAGTCAGATCCTACCACAAATGCTAAAACACCTCTGTATCTAGGGCTGTCTGGTACCGCCTGTCAAGGTTTGTTGTGGAGTGGAGTGTGAGAGTGGCAGCCCCGTGATCTGGAGGTGGCGGCTCCAGCGAAAAGGAGATTTAGCATTGGTTAGATAGTTGAGAATTTACAGTCGATTGATTTGCTGCGCGCAGAGCTGATTGTGGATGAGCCTGGCTGGCTCATTATCCGTTGTGTGGCTGGAAATGTCGGATAGAAGGTGACTGGTGATTTCATTGTTGGTTGAGTGTCTAGCAATGTGCCTGGGGTTTGTCGGGTAAGTTTAGATGCAGTTTAAATGTGGATGCAAGGTCTGTGTCGATGCATGTGTGTTAAGAGCCTGAATGAATGCCATGCTCCTCTGTTGTGTTTGCAAAGGAGGGGGGCGGGGTGTAGTATGCAAAGAGTATTAAATGAACTGTTGGAATGTATGCAGAACATGGAACCTGGCGATCATAGGTATTCCAGGGTTGGCGGTTGGATGGGTTGACAGAATGGGAGCCAGGGGCGTTGCTAGGGGGGGGGCTAAGGGGGCTATAGCCCCTGATCTTTTGGTTGTAGCCCCATATAGAATCTCAGGAGCTACAGCCAAAAGACTAGCTAGCCCCCAGTCCCAACAGTACCGACATCTGCTTAGCCCCGGGTCTTTTCCAGACCTAGCAACTCCCCTGATGGGAGCCATGACTGAAAGGATGCTAATACACTGCTCTCCTATGTAACCTTTCTGCCTATGCGCTGCAACACATAAACTACCTTTCTTATGCACTTACCTGATTCATGAGTGCTTCCTGCTCTATATGTGACTTACCTGCTCTCCGAGGACACTACAGCTATGCTTTCTGAAACGTGTAGTTTAATCTTCCCCGATTATGTGTGTACATACTGAACATTATGCTTTTTGCTTAAAACTGACCTGGCAGCAATGCCTCTTTTATGGTTTCCTTTTTGTTAACAACTGCCAACGTTTCACTCGCTTAACATATGATGTGGTGGGATTTCTCCCTCTGATGTTAAAATATCAAAGAACAACACACAATACACATACATGTTAAAAGAGCGATTGTAAAATATATACTTTTTTAAGCATAACATAGACAAAGCAACCAAAAAAGACACAACTCAAGCAATTCCACCTTTTACATCTTTTGTCTGTCAGGAGGGTGGTGCAACATAAGTCTAGCCTACACTTTTTGGAGGAGGTGCTAGTTGCCAAAGGACCGGTGTTGCTGCAACACAGCCGGTGCTTTACTGAAAGCCCACCACGCAGAAGTTGAGCGCAGGCCATGTGTGGTGAGTACAGTTTTGCAGGATGTGCTGGTTGTTTGCCGGAGGACTGGTGTTGCCATGACACAGTCGGTGTGAACCGTAGGCCCTTTAAGAGTGGTGGCGCTCTATAGCTGGATGGGGATGCAGATCTTACTCTAGCACCAATAATAAGACTGACTCAGGAAGTTGGCAAAACTGTAGCTGTTTTATTAACAATTATCTTAAACAGGGAGTACAACAGGCATCAACGGACGCTGCACAAGCATTCTCAATGTTTCATATGAAAAAACACATATTTTGAGCAAAAACTCGTCATTACTGACGTCATACTACGTGGCAAAATAGGAAAACCTACAGGGTTTAAAATAGGCTTAAAGGGAACATCTAAGAACACTTTCTATGGGGGTCTGGACGGTGATTGGCTCTCTAAGGTCAGGTGGACAGCTATGCCACCTCTAGTGCAAGTCATCTTCCATGTCATGAAAATACACAACGTTTCATTGGCTTTCAAACTTTAGGGCTCTTTAATACATTGCCCTCTATAATCGGTTGGCATGCTTGTAGCCTTCTGGAATATTACACTCACAACACGCAAGCTGGTACCCCAGGTTCTGGAGGGTTGGACTTGACCACGCCTCCCCACCCAATTAGCTCAACATCCATCATCATTCCTGCTGTCTGCCATTCAATAAGTTAAGTCCTTTGAACTCTGCCTTGCAAAGGATCACTGTACCTGAGAATAAAAGGGAGTGAGAGCATGGCCTTATCTTCTGGTCTCGGTGTGGCTCGCCCCAAAGTCTATTTTCACCTGACCATGTGACAGGAGACCGTGCTTTGAGCTCCTTCTTTGTATTTAACACTAATAATTTAATAAAACCTGGCACTTCTAGTGTTTTTCCATTACACCTCAATTTGAGCCTGTCTTGCTTCTCAAGTTCATTGTATCTCCTCGAATAGATAACCAGGTTCTTGGTGGCCTCAACTCTTGACACTGGGCCAGACAAGCCTTTCTCGAATCTTCCTTCAGCATCAGCTGTTTTCTTCCACTGCGCTACACGTCCAGCCCTTCTATTCACGCGGTCCAAGTTTGCTAAAATGCGCCATGCAACATCCAGATTCTATACACCCATATATATATGTTGGCAGCACCGCCTGCAGTCTTTTCACTACAAATAACCAGCCTCATGATTGCTTAGTCTACTTGCGTTACAGCATCTGTACAATTATAAAATGGCTTTGCATTTTCTTCAGTGTTCTCTGCACGTGCAATCTTCATTTTGCTCACAAAATGTTACTCAATTCTTTACTTCGCCATCAGATTCTATTAGGTCTATATACTCTCTTCATTGGCATCTCTTCGGGGTGCGTCATTTCTTCTTCATGTGACGTCACCAGTCTTCTCTTTCATTCATCTTCACACTTCTTCCGTAACTTCCTTCAGAAGACTATCATTTCTCTGCGGGTACATCATATAGGGCTTTCTCAATGGATACCTTGTTTCAAGGACTCTTCCTGGTATAGGTACCATCACTGGTGTTGCGCATGTCGCAATTTCCAGTTTCAAACATATAGGCAAAATGGGGGCGGGACTTTCCGGTAGAGGCACTTGGCTCCTCCTCTACACTCCCTTCTCTGGTTGATTCATTGATCACTCGCCAATCAGTCTTCACATCTAAACATCCTCGTCTGAAAAGTGCTTCTTTGGAGTCCATATCTTTTTTGTTGTTCTATTAAAAAACTCAGCTGAATTAATCAACTTTTCAATTTACCTTAATTTATAACACAACAATTCATTTAACTTGTTAAATGCATTAAAACTGTAGCAAAATTTGGACAATTTGATTAGAAATTGCTACAATGTAGTCATAAAACCAGTAATATTTCCTAATAAAACGTTAAAATAGATCAGTTTTTTGTTACCTGCAAATTAGCTCATGTAAACATTGGACGCTTGTTCATTGCCTACTTCATAACATTTTTTCATTAAGAATTTTTTTGATAATTTTTTTGATAATTCAGAAACAATTACTACAAAAATAAGACAGCCAACCAATTCAATATCGTACAATGGAGATACACAAAAAATTCCAACCCCAATAAAACATCCATACCAAATCAAAATTAAGCCAAAATACAAAAAGTTGTACTAACGTGCGCTGACTGCACGAGAGCCATACTCATATTATTTTATTTATTTATTTTGAATTTGTAGAGGGCACTATAGCCCACGGGCATCAAGGCGCTGTAAGAAAATGTACGAGAGCTTGCTTGTGGGTTACAGGAAAGCGGTCCAAGGACAAAAGGCTTAATACAGTTTGCTTAGTTACAATTAGATTAGAGAACATGTTCAAAGGTTGAATTGCATGATACAGTACATATGCATGAAACAGTAGATGGCAGAATACAGAATGCAAGCTTGAAGGGAGAGGCCAATCATACAAAGAGCCTAGTTTTTATGGCCTTACGGAAGGCTGCATGAGACTCGATCAATCTGATTTGGGCTGGGAGGGTATTCCAGAAGATAGCGGCCATGGTTGGGAAGCTAGACCCCCCTGCACACACTTTGTATCAAGGAGCATGGATTATTACATTAATATTAATATTTATCATTGAGTCAATGCACTTAAATGTACAGAAGGAAATGAGGGCTTAATCTATACTAGTGCCCAATAAGTAGTCTCAGGTATCGTTTACATATTCTTAGAGAACACTGCAAAAAAGAGTTGCGAAAGCTGGATACCAACCTTCAACCATTAGCAAATGGCTCTCACTGAGTCTGTGCTTAGATTTAATCATATAGCGCTACAGCAGATGAAAATTTGATCGTAGATATTCTAATAATAATAAATGTAGTAATCCCAAATAGGCATAGTGCAGAGCAAAATATTTCTGTTTTATGTGTATTAATGCTGGACAGCACATGATTAAATGTTTCATTGTTTATGGTTGAGATTCTTACAATGTCTACAGAAATTCTCATCTGCCTGTATAATGTGTCTCTGGGCCATAAGGTCTCGAGTAGGCAGAAGATTTAATCTGAAACGAAGGATAGCAGAACGAATGGCAGGAGATGGAGATCGATATAAGTAAGACTGCATTTCCCCCAATCTTTTGTTGCAAACGGCTTGTTTGCAAAGTTCTTGTAGGTTAGACAATTCTCCCTTGTGTTTATCCAGTCCATCAAATATATTTCGTTTTTTGCACGCTGCGGATCAGATAGTAGAATTTCAAATCGTAACATCTGCCTCAGCCAATATTCTGCAAATATTCATAGTCCATAAATTAGGGAACGATTCCTTGTAATTCAATATATATTCTGACAAGATTTGAAGCACAGGGTTGTTCTGTGGACAAGTCAAGCATTTCCAACACATTGCACACAGTCGCTATTGATATAGTGCATTCAAGGATGTTAGGCCTAGTTCATAACGAACTAGGGCAATGGGAACGCACTGAGGCAGGTTTAATACTTGTCGCCAGTATTTCCCTTCTAGTTGTTCAAAATATCGACGCAGCCGAATGGCACTAGCGTCCATTCCATATAATAGAACTGGTGTTACCTTCTGTTTATAGTATGATACAGCTGGCATCGCTGAAAACTTGCCATACCTATGTAGAATGATCTCAGTCTGTGATATAGCTGCTATTAATTTTTTATCAAGATTTTCAAAATGAGTTTTATTACGAGTCCCTTGATCAAAAATCATCCCCAGATGGGGATAGTTCATCACCACTTATAACCGATCTTTTTCTATAGTCCAGACCATTTTGTCATGCTTTGTTTTACCAACATTGCATACTAAAATTTGAGTTTTCTGCAAATTAATTGTCAATTGATTTGTTTTGAAATAGTTTTGTAATCTGTTCAATAATTTCTGGAGTCCCATTGGTGTTTTGGAGATTAATACTATGTCATCTGCATAAAATAAAGCCAATACAGGTGTACCATTCAATTTGGGTGAATCATGAGCGACATTATTAAATATGTCCTTTGCATCATGAGTAAAAAAATTGAACAGGGCTGAAGCTAGAGTGCATCCCTGCTTCAGCCCCTGCGCTGTGTGGATGGACTTGGACAACAGAACCTCAGTTGTGAGTCTTATTTGAACCGAAGTGTCCAAATGTAAAGCATAGATTATGTCAAAGAGAGTTGGTGGAGAGCCTGCTTTTTTGAGTTTAGCCATAAGAAGAATGCGAGACACAGAGTCAAATGTTGCGTGCAAGTCAATAAACGAAAAGTAGACAGGTTGTCTTGTTGTAAGTGCTTGGGCTTTGATTGCGTTAAGGCAAAGCAGATCCACTCCTGTCCCCATACCCGCCACAAACCCAGTTTGAAATGGGTCTCGATGGTAATGTGACTGGGTCCATGTATTGAAGTGACGTGGCACAATACGTGCAAATACCTTCCCAGGCGCATCCAACAAGGTTATAGGCCTCTAGTTAGATGGAACTGCACAGTCGCCTTTTTTAAAGATAGGGACAATCAACGATTTACGTCATGACTGGGGGAAAGAGCGCCTATGTAGAGTGTCTTGGAAGATGTTATCCAAGATTATAGCCCAACTTTGGGGGTTTGTTTTAAACATGAGGTTACTGAGGCCATCAGGGCCCATGGCTCTCGACCCCCTAAGTTTTTTTTATCAGTTCTTCAATAGCCTCTACAGTGAACTATAGGCTCCAGCTGTGTTTTGGGTGATGCTCATTATTTAAGATATCAAATGCTGGGCCAGAGTATAAGGTGGTGTAGTGTTTAAGCCACTCACATTCAGTTACGCCAGTTATTTGACTTTCTTTTTGAATATTGGTATTGGTATTATTTAGTAAATGCCAAATTTGCGCAGTATTTTTATTCTGAAATGATTCAAGCATAACCTCACTATCTAATTGAAACCACCAAGCTCGTCTACCTCTTACCCAGTTATGATATCGGCATTTAGATAGTTTAAATGCTTTCGCCCTATCTTTGCTCGGCAGTCTCATGATATTCTTTTTTTCCTTTCTCCATGCGCTCTTTCTAGCTTGTATTTCCTCATCAAAGCAATGTATACGATGGAAAGTTTTATTGCCTGCCTTGATCAAAGACTTCAAATCATCAAACACTTCAGTATATTGTTTTGTGGATTGGTTTAGGTTACACTGGATCAATTTAGCATTGAGTGATGACAACTCATTACTAGACCAGCGAAAGCGGGTTTTAGCATTATTAACACGTAGAGAAGAGGTATAGAACTCAGGTGACGAGCTATTCGTTTTTGTCTGCCATTTCCACAATAGGAATAACAGGTTATGATCACTATGGGGCTGTTGGAGTATTTCAAATGTATATACTGCATTGAAGAGAAACTCCTCTAGGTGAATATAATCAATTATATTCTGTGAGGTTCCTCTTTGCCATGTACTTTGTGCTGTGACATCACCTGCTACCGCACCATTTGTCATCCTGAAGGTTCTAGATTTCATGTATATTAGCCATCTATTTGTTTCTGACCATTTGTTTCTAGATGTCAGGTTAATGCAATCTAAATGTAGGTCTCCAACAATCTTGCGCTATAATGAAGCCTAACCTAAAAAGCTACATTTTTGTGGTCCAAATGGCATTTAGAACCAGGCCAGAGAGTATCCAAAGTCGAACGATGGATAAATCCTTATCGTCCAAAAATTCAACTTGCTCAATGTCTATGGTTGTAACATCCTCAAGTGATGGCACATCTGAGAATATATTTAATATGCTAGTCCTAGACAGATCATAATCATTGTCAGGCAGGTCTCGACATTTCATTATCAGAGTCGGTGTATTTCTGCCAGGTTTTCCCTTGTTTGTTTTTATGTGATCATTTACCAAGCTGTTATTGTTTTTCATATTTGTCCTATGTTGCGGTTTATCTGTATTACTACTCATAATAGAGATAAGACTAGGGGTTCCTGATTGTGCTACTATCGGGCATATTGCATAATTTGCGAACATGTTTGTGACCATTCCTTACATGAGATATCAGGTCTAGTATTATCATTAAGGTCAATCATTTGGATACTCTTCGTCATTTGATTTTGTGTACGCTCAAGTAAGTATGCATCAACTGCCTTTTTGATCTCCATTATTCTGGTTTCTTGGCTTTCTGATATATTTTGTATAGGAACTGGCAATGAAATTGATTTTGGTGGGTGTTTGAGTGTATCTTCTTCTATTACTGCAATTAATTCATTTAGCAGTTCATGTGTCAATGAATGGTCTGTAGTTGGATTTGGATATATATCAGATAATACTTTGTTCTTATCTGCCGTGTCACATGTCAGTGTGTGCAACTTCTTATCCTTCTTGGGGCTCTTCAGTACCCTGCATATGGCATGAATAAAAGGTTTAGTTAAAGTTGGCTGATTTCATGGCACGCATGTTTTTTCATTTCTCTTGTGATCAATTGGCACAGAATTCAATTTTGATTTACATGTTCTATGCTGCCCCATCTTAGATGTTTGATCGGTGAATATGTTAAAAGGGTTTACTTCATTATCAGTTGACATTTCAGGTTGATTGGGTTCCACGCTGATCCAAGAGTCATTTATTTTAACTATAGATTTATCATTCTGATGGTCACCTGCAGGACGAATGACTTGATGAAATTGAGGAACAGCAGTTGGTAAAGTGGTTATGTGATAATCCGTTTTTTGTGAGCCAGCTGTTAAACGTGATTCTGGTGATTACAAGGCGGCCACTATAATACTTTCACTGTTACGCGTAAGGCTCTCTTGCTCAATCCAGTGAGCTATTGAATGTATTTGTGTAGATTGATGTGATTTTTTCAGATCTAGATTCTCATATAATTTGAAAAAACTCGATATAGTAGTGTTCATTGCTGTTAGCATTATCTCCAGCCTCGCATTATTACTTGTGTGGCATGCCAGAGACTTTTCCTGTGACAAGAGTTATCTACGCGGAGTCGGTTGCGCATATATAATTGACTCGACGGTAGAATCCATAGAACATCTCTCATAGTGGTTGGTTGCTGGAGTTTCATTCATGCTCTGGGAGATCTCATTTATAATTGCGTGAAGAGATATATCCAGAACTCGCTGAGTTGGAGACATAGTTGCTGGTGCGTTATCATTAGGGCAACAGACCCTTAGCGAGTGGAGTACACATTTTATCGTTTGATCCAATATCCCTTGGGCTGGTTTGACCCCATAATGGAGCTAGGGGAAGCCAGTCCACTTTCCTGCACTCCAACCAATGCTAAATTATTCCCAGTACCATTATCCTAATCATTGGACGCTTGTGTTTTGTCCTGTAAACCCAGTTTGTTCTGAGACGCATATCCACCTTCTGCTCTTATTGGCTAGAAATTGCAGATATCTGTGTTAGGGAGAGTACTGCCGTCACAATGTTTACTCACCGGCATAAGCGTGATTGCTTTTTGTGAGGTTTTCAAACGAGGGGCTTTACGCTCGTTAGGAGCTGTGTTACCCACCATGTTTAAATGTTCCTGCATATTTTTTTTCAGTGAGTAGGTGCACATACGTGGAGTTTGACAGTCACTCCGCCTTCTTCTTTTGTCAATACACTTATATTACTTTTTATCGACGACTCTTTCTCGGTACGAGCTGCAGTCACTGGTAAAATTTAACGATAGCCTATGTAACGGTTGCTTAATAACCTAGCAACTCACAACAACTCACAACAATGTGTTAAATATTAGCATTTTTGGGGGTATAAGCATCAACAAAATAAAGCACATAAATACAACAGTACTTGCAATGACACACTATGACGTAGTCATGTACATGCAATGGAATATAGCTGCGTACAATTTCAGATTCACTTTCACTTTCAATTTCAACGCAAAAGTGTGACTGCCCAGAGACACTGAGAACCTTTTACCTCAACAATAGGTGTAACACGTTTACAAAGGTGTCTTCCAGCGTCAATGAGGACTGGAGTCATGACTGGGACCACCCAGACCAAACAGCCAAAACAGCCCATCCAGAGCCCTTACTTGATGCGCACGCGCTGATGCACGCGCACTCTGCAGATATAGGATTATGGGTAAATAGGAGGAGCAGTGTTCACGGTCTCTGCAAAAGGGATATAAATGGGCAAATTAGTGGATCCAAATGGATAAAATGGATAGTAAAGGTCAGTTTGCTACTGGATAAGTAGCATTAGTCCATCATTAGTATTCCATACCCTGGGAGTTCACCTGATTTCAATGCAGCAGGATTCACAATGGCACAATGGCAGAGAGTCCCAGCCAAAACAGCCCTTCCAGAGCCCTTACTTGATGCGCGCGTGCTGATGCGCACACACTCTGCAGATATAGGATTATGAGTAAATGGGAGGAGCAGCGTTCACAGTCTCCTGGGAGTCCACTTGATTTCAACGTAGCAGGATTCACAATGGCACAACGGCAGAGAGTCCCAGCCAAAACAGCCCTTCCAGAGCCCTTACTCGATGCGGGCACACAGAATCCAAACATGATCATCACCAACAATGCTCCAAGGAACTTGAAGATGTTCGCCATCCATTGTAGAACCCACAAGAAGATCGACGCAAACCAGCTGTCTTCTGCAATATCTTCTACTTCATCTTCCATCTTGATGTGCAAGTTTGTCAGCATTGTTATGGCCTCTGTCAAGGTCCCATTCTCTTAATCGTGAGAATGTATAAATGTGCAACATAATTCTCCGATTTTGGCACAAACACCTCCATCCATGGCTGTAATCATATCCAGGACATATCTATTCTGAAGAGTCATCAGTCTTATGGCTTTCAGTTCTTTGTTGATTGCATTGAATCCTTTTATGGTAGTGTTGATTGTCTGCAAGAGCTCCCATCTGGTAATCTGTAACCATTTTGCATTCGCCATCGTCTGGATCCCTGGCATGAAGATTGTCGTCAATACTGCTGAAGTCTGGCTGTGTTCATATGGAATAGAGTCAAAGGCTGCTATTGATTGAGCTGAAAGGTAGTTCTCCCTCTTGGTTCGAATGAGAAATTCAACTGATCTCCTTTTTCTCATGTGAACTCCCCAATGTTCAGGTCACTCTTCGGAATAACCAATGCTGGAACATGGACATGTACTATAGAACACAGTCCTCCCCAGTCCTTGAGCAACTTCATTTATGCTCTAGATCCACAGGCCCAGTAGTGGTTCATTATCACTACTGTTCCATCCTTCATTGCTGGTACATTGAAGATTCGACCGCACTGCTGATTCTTTCCAACTTTTCTTGTGCCATTGTTTCTGAAGCATACCTCTGCACTAGCTAGAGGCACTATCTGCAACAGGCCTCCTTTGTAATCGACCCATGTCAGCAACTTTTCAAGCTTCGGCCAGAGGAATTTGCATCCCTTCTCCACATGATCTATAAGTGGCTGGTAATGTCCTGTTACTGCCACCGCCCTGCTTACAACTATGCCTTCCTCCCAGCCATCTGGAGAAAGCACTGTCCCCCAGATTTGCATCTGGCCTCTCTCCTTGCATCTTCATATTTCTTCATAATTTTTTCCTTAGCAATTGAGTTTTTTATTTATTTCCCATTTGATTCCTGCACCCTTGATTCCAGGCTGTTCGTATCTTATCAAATTATCTCTGGTGTGTGGTCTCGCTCTTGTCTTCAAATCTTGCACATAAAACACATGAAACAGTTTGAACGAATAAAAAGGATAGAACAGATGGAACACACTAAACAGATGGGAAGGATGAAGTAGATCAACAGTTTGGATGGAGTAGTTTATGTAGATGAAGGATCGAATGCTGGAATGGACGGAAAGACTAGTAAACTAAATGATGAACCAGACGAAATTTATGAAATGACGAAACTGAGTAAATGGAAAGAATGAATAAAACAGACAGAATAGATGGCACAGATGAGTGCTCGATCTCAAGCGCCTTACTGAAAACCACCATATCACACTACCACGCTCACTCTCTCCTATACACCACCACTCAATTAGAACACAGCGATACTATGACACATTCGGCAGTAGCTGTTCTCATACTAACACCCGCCACATATTCCACATCATCCTAATTAAACACAACTAGCTGAGCACACACCGCTAGCCTAAGCGTCTCCTCAGGCCCAACGCAGCCAGAAACCAGTCTGGTTCTCAACCCACCAGAATGAATACATTTTCCTGACCTCCCAACCACCACACTTACTGCTAAGAAGCAGCTATCATTCAAGTGCCACACCACCTGCACACATATCCGGTGCACCCAAGCACCTTATGACTCTCCCTCCCTCTCTCTCTCTCTCTACTGACTTGAACTACGGTTCCCGAGGGCGTTCAACCTACCAGCGCCTTGAGATCATACCAATGATACATAAGGCGCTATATAAATGCAAAGTAACATAACATAACACATAATCATCTTCTTCTGGAGCTGTCCGTTCAGTCACCCATATCAAGGATGCTTATAGACCCTTGAACTGATCTCTGATATGGCAGAGTGTAAGGTGAGTCAGGCAATGAGCTGTCTGGACTGCTATTTATATAGCTATAAATATCGTAGAATTCCCAATAGCATAAGGTAGGAGAGCACAAAGATAGCAACTCTCCTTAGAGGTAGATAGCACATGTTATTCCCCAAATGTGCTGTACGGTCTAGATAATCATTTAACTCATAATCATCTTCCCTTGTGCTTCTCTTGGGTCTCCCTCTTGCAAGGAAGGTGTGTGCATAATGCTCATGAAGTATATCAGTAAGGGCCCTTCCTACAGGGGGAATCATAGAAACACCTTTCAGAGAAATGGTTGACCATTACATGTGTCACAGGTATAGGGATAATCACATATGGCCTTGGTCTTTCAGCAATAGACAATTCTGCACAAGGCACCCGAGTGAGAAAAATCAAAGGGACTTCTATCTTACTTGGGCCAATGAAGTAGATAATATGGATCAACAAATTCAGAAAAACAATAATGAATGATGAGCATGCATATATTATGCACCAATACATGAGACCCCACCACTTGTGATTCCCTACACTTCATTGAGTTTGCTTATTTTCAGAACTGCATTATTCTTGGCAGTCCACATTGTGCCTGTGTACTACTTTTAAGGAAGCAAAAAACCTTTTTAATCAGGCAACCTCGTTAAATGCTCAGGAAGCTGCAGGATCTGTTCAATTATCGCCAAAAGTAAGCTCTTAATTTCAGGGCCATTTTGGGATCTTATAGAAACACATGCATGTTAGTACTACACCAAACAAGAGGAGGATAGCCGTGGAATATATATACAACAACAGCGAGAAGTTGTCTATGGGCATCGACATCTGACAGAACCATGAGGCTTAACCAAAGAGAAACGCAGTGAGGAATGAATCAGGAAACTGCTCCCTCTTCCAGACATCAAACTGAAAGTCTAGATCTGGCATATTTAGTATATTAACACTTTCTAAAGTCCAATTCAAAGATTCCTGCAGCTCAAGAACTTTTGCTTAGCACTCCTGCTAAAATATCTATAAAGAGTGTCAGGGGTGAGTCACAGTCCAAATGCACACTTGCATATATTTAATCAGTAATCTTAGCATCCTTCTTCCTCGTCATCGATTGAGTCTGCACGTGCTGAACTTCTTCTTGTCTTGCGCCCCGACTTACCGGTTGTGGGTGCATCGGTCTCACCAGCGTACGGCATCACTTCACCCAGGTGTATCCAGGCGCACCTTAGTTGGACCTTTCCTTCTGAGGGGGTAATATTCTCGACAATGAACAGTCCACTAAAATGGGGCTCGTGCCACTTCTTTGTGACGTTGCGCACTAGGATCGCATCTCCAATGAATAATTTAGGTATAGGAAGTAATTCTTGCAGTCTGGTTGCTGAATGGTCTTCATCTGTGTCCTGAGATTGGCACCCCTTGTGCTAGAGTTGATCTGAAATGACAGAGATACTAGCGGTCATACATGTCAAATATGTACGTAACTCCTTTCCTAACAATTCTGAAGTTGTCTGGGCCTCACTACTGCCCCTTGATGGAGGAGACAAGGGCGTTCTCATTCGCCTCCCTGTCACTAGCTCATGGGGAGTGAGGTGGTGGTCCGACCCAAGCTGATTCCTTAATGCATATAATGCAAGGGGCACACAATATAGCCATCTCTTCTTGGGTGTCAATTTGAGTTCAGCAATTCTCTCTTTGAGAAGACCGTTGAGTCTCTCACATATTCCGTTTGCTTGCGGGTGATAAGCAGAATAAAACTAGTGTTTTATACTAAGCAATAGGCTAATCTGTTCAAATACGTCATTAACAAAATGGGGTCCATTGTGAGATCTCAGCACCTCACAAGCTCCCCATCTGGGAAATACTTCCCGGACTAAAAGCTTTGCTGCACAAGTGCAATCTGGGTGTGTACATGGACCTGCTTCAATCCATCTCGAAAAGGGACACACCACCACTATCATATATCTACATCCACTACATACTTGCTAAATATCAACAGAGTCAATATGTAAATGCTGAAAATTACCTTTTGGTTGAGGAATCACTCCTCTGATTGTTCGCAGTGTGTGCCCAGCGATAAACTTTTGACATACGATGCAATTTACTATATAAAATGCAACGGGTTCTACCAGCTTCGGTACACACCAGTCCTCCACAATAGCTGCTGTGAGGCTTTCCCTAGTTACATGCACAGGCTAGTGCAGCTGTTCAAGCACTACCTTAATAAGGCTACAGGCCTCACTGGCTCTCCAGTGCTGTCCTGTCACCACAATGCTTCAGAGGGGGATAAAAAAACACCCCCTTTGCTTCCACAATTCTTGCTCTTCCTGCGGAGCACTGCCTTGAACTTCCATCAACTGTGTTTTTGACAAATGATTAAACCCTTCATTTACAATGATAATTGTGACTACTTTCTCTTTTACATTTGGAGTATCAAAACTTGAAATATCTGGTGAATATGCAACCCTTTTGGCCCCTTCATCTGCGGCTTTGATTTCTGCAAGAGATAAAATCAGTTCCCTTAGTATGTGCTGCGCAGTTAACTATTGTGATGGCTACTGGGAGTTATAGTGCCTTCATAAGCCTGTCCAAAATGATGTATGTTGCACTAGAGTACGTCCGCTCGGAGATAGACCCTCCTTTTCCAACGTGCTAGCCCTGTGTGCATGGTTTACATCACATGGGCGGAGTCACTGTACACCATCACTTCCTGCCCTGTGTGTTTCTCGAGCGCGACAATAAGCCCCACTAATTCTGCTGCTTGTGCCGAAAAGTGAGACAGTAGTCTTGCACTTGCTACCACTTCAAATTCCCTGTTAGCTCTGTGCCTTACCATAGCTGAACCTGAATGCCTTTCCCCAGCAATTAGATCAATTTTTGTCGGCGCGGCAATAAAGAGAATCTCCCCCACTGCTAGCGCATTCTCCTTTACTCTTGGGATATCATCGTAGAACTCCTCGTAATTAGAGCAATCATGCACCTTCTCACCCTCTTCTAAAGGCTCGGCTACAAACGTGGCAGGGTTCACTATTTTACACCTGACTATTTTGATTGCTGGATTCAAGATAACTCATATACGGAAGCCCACTGAGATATCAATGTATCCTTAGGTTTTTCCAAAATGGCAAACAAAGCATGCTCAACAAACAAAGTCATAGAACACCCCATCGCAATGCTGATAGATGTTTCAATGGCGAACGCGGCTGCTGCCAGCAATTGTTCACAAGGAAAGTACCCACTCATAACTGGAACTAAAATCCCACTGTAATATTTCAGAGGTTTATACCCCAATGTAGTCCTCTGTGTAAGCACTGCTGCCATAACTGTCCCATTTGTGTGTGAGAACCAAAAGTACTGTACAAATTGCGTACTTTGATTCTTCAAACCCTCCCACCATTTCCTCAGTCCATTCTATTTTTTCCTTATTCACTTGTGCTTTCTTCAGAGCCTGCAAAAGGGGTCTTGTGTACGAGCTGTAATCAAATACCCATGCTCTAACATAGTTACACAATCCCAAAAACTGCTGCATTTGTTTTATTGTGTGTGGTTTTGCTGTCTTCATAATCGCCTCAGCTCTTTCAGATGTGACTTTCTTCCCTTCATGTAAGATTAACTCACTGATATACAACACTTCTTCTTGACAATATTGCAACTCCTTCTTGTCCACTTTATATCCCTTTTCTGCTAGAATAATCATTCACTGAATTGAATATTGCCTGCATTCATCTTCTGTCGTGCTACAAACCAAAATATCATCTACGTAATGCAGCACAAAACTTTTCAAATCAATATTTGAAACTTCATGATCCTTCGGCTAGATGGCAGAGGGTGTCATATTTTCTAAAAACTAAAGACCTAATAATCGATGGGTCTTATCTAACTATCCGCCTTCTGTTACCACGTCAACCCATATGCCCTTTAAGAGAGGTGGCGCTCTATGGATGGATGGGGATGCAGATCTTACTCTTGCACCAATAATCAGACCAACTCAGGAAGTTGGCAAAACTGCAGATGTTTTATTAACAATTATCTCCTCTATCTCACTCTCTACCTGTGGTGTTCCCCAGGGGTCTAACTTCTCTCCCTGGCTGTTCAACCAATACCTGGCACCTCTCACCCACCGCATTGCCACTCTCTGCTCCAACTTTCAGTGCTAAGCGGATGACACTCACCTCATCTCCCATCTCCTTCTCTCATCTCTAACTATCTGTCTGCTATCCAGGAGTGGTGTGCCGCCAACAATCTCTGCCTTAATGCTAGTAAAACGGAGTTTCTCCTCATTGGCACACCTGCAACCTCCTTTCCTGTCACTCGCTGACCGGCCTCCCTTGACCCACTTCCTTCTCCTACCTGTGAGGCTAAGAACCTCAGGGTCATCTTCAACTCTAAACTCACCTTTTCTCCTCACATTTCTGAAGTCTCTAAGAAGTCCAACTACCAACTGCACCTCCTCAGAGGTATTCCTTCTTTCTTCTCCTTCCACCAGAAGTTCACTGGCTCTAGAGCTCTGGTTCTCTCTAGGCTGGACTACTGCAACAGCCTCTTTCTAAATCTGTCTGCTTCTACTCTCTGCCCTCTGCAACTCATCCAGAACAGGACTGCAAGACTTGTCCTTGGCCTCAATCCCAAGGATCGTATCTCTCCAGCACTGAAATCTCTGCATTGGCTTCCAGTGGCTGCAAGGATTACGTTCAAGACCCTCTGCATTGTCCACAAGTCCTTCTGGGGCCTGGGGCCTCAATACATCTAACTCTCTCTTCGTAAATACCTTCCTACTCGAGCTCTTCGCTCCTCCACCTCCAACTCCCTCAGGGCCAGTCGCTTCTCCAAGCAACGATTTGGTGGTAGATCTCTTTCTTCGGCTGTGGCCTCCCTCTGGAACAGCCTCCCTTCTGCTCTAGAAACTCCAGGAGAACCATTCCGGTTCCGTTAGCACCTTAAGAGCTTCCTCTTTGCTTCTTCCTTCTCTCTTCCTCTCCCCTGCTGATTTCCTTATCTGATACTGCACTGGTACCTACCTGCCCAGTTGCACACTTGCATTTCCTCCCGGCAACCCTTGCATTTGGGTCTGTATCTGTAACTCTCTAGTCCCCGTACCTGCACTTTTGGACACCTGCTGTCTGCACTTACCCTTGCACCTGCTGGACGCACTTCTTGTTATTGTTTTGATCCCATGTACAGCACTTCCCGCTCTCTTTTCTGCTGGCACTTTTCCCCTCACACTTCCCTGCACTTGCTTGGTCTCAATGTCACTTGGCCTAGTAAGATCGTTGTCTCTGTCCTCCCTCTGTTCCCCCTTCCTTGCCTTGTCGCACCTTGAAACACTTGTGTATAGGCACGTTACGAATGCCATATCGTATCATATCATATCATATCTAAATCAGGGAGTACAACGGGCATCAACGGACGCCACACAAGCATTCTCAATGTTTCGTATGAAAAAACACATATTTATAGTAATTACTGATGTCATACTACGTGGCAAAATAAGAAAACCTACAGAGGTTTATAATAGGCTTAAAGGAAACATCTAAGTATACTCTCTATGGGGGACTGGACGGTGATTGGCTCTCTAGGTCAGGTGGACAGCTATGCCCACCCCTAGTACAAGTCATCTTCTGTGTCATGAAAATACACTAGGTTTCATTGGCTTTCAAACTATAGGGCTCTTTACTAGATGACCCTCTATAATTGGTTGGCACGCTTGTACCCTTCTGGAATATTCCACTCGCTAGCAGCATGCAAGCTGGTACCCCAGGTGCTGGAGGGTTGGACTTGACCATGCCTCCCCACCCAATTAGCCCATCAACCATCATCACTCCTGCTGTCTGCCATTCTATTAGTCCTTTGAACTCAGCCTTGCAAAGGATCACTGTGCCTGAGAACAAAGGGGAGTGTGAGCATGGCCTTCTGGTCTCAGTGTAGCTCACCCCAACGTCTATTTTCACCTGACCATGTGACAGGAGACCGTGTTTTGAGCTCCTTCTTCGTATTTAACACTATTAAATGAATAAAACCTGGCACCTCTAGTGTTTTTCCATTACACCTAAACAGGTGCCCATCTTGCTTCTCACGTTCATTGTATCTCCTCGAGTAGATAACCAGGCTCTTGGTGGGCCCAACTCTTGACACTGGGCCAGACAAGCCTTTCTCAAATCTTCCTTCAGCATCAGCTGTTTTCTTCCACTGCACCACACTTTCAGCCCTTCTATTCACGCAGTCCAAGTTTGCTAAAATGCGTCATGCAACATCCAGATTTGATATACCCATATATATATGTTTGCTGCACCGCCTGCATTCTATTCACTATGTATAACCAGCCTCATGATTGCTTAGTGTACTTGCGTTACAACATCTGTACAGTTATAAAACGGCTTTGCATTTTCTTCTCTGCTCTCCGCTCGTGCAATCTTCATTTTGTTTACGAAATGTTACTCAATTCTTTACTTCGCCATCATATTCTATAAGATCTATTTACTCTCTTCATTGGCATCTCTTCTGGGTGCGTCATTTCTGCTTCATGTGACGTCACCAGTCTTCTCTTTCATTCATCTTCACACTTCTTCCGTAACTTCCTTCAGAAGACTATCATTTCTCTGCAGGTACATCATATAGGGCTTTCTCAATGGATACCTTGTTTCAAGGACTCTTCCTGGTATAGGTACCATCACTGGTGTTGCGCATGTCGCAATTTCCAGTTTCAAACATATAGGCAAAATGGGTGCGGGACTTCCGGTAGAGGCACTTGGCTCCTCCTCTACACTCCCTTCTCTGGTTGATTCATTGATCACTCGCCCATCAGTCTTCACATCTCTTCTGGGTGCGTCATTTCTGCTTCTTGTGACTTCACCAGTCTTCTCTTTCATTCATCTTCACACTTCTTCTGTAACTTCCTTCAGAAGACTGTCACTTCTTCATGGGAACATCATATAGGGTTTTCTCAATGGATACCTTGTTTCAAGGACTCTTCTTGGTATAGGTACCATCGCTGGTGTTGCGCATGTCGCAATTTCCGGTTGGCAACATATAGGCAAAATGGGGGCAGGACTTTTGGTAGAGGCACTTGGCTCCTCCTCTACAGGTGTGTTACTGAAAGCCCTGTCGTGCCAAGTGCAAGCTGGGCCATGTGTGGAAAGTGCAGTTTTGCAGGAGGTGCTGGTTGCCGGAGCACTGCTGTTGCTGCGACACAGCTTCTGTTTTACTGAAAGCCCCACCGTGTGGAGTGTGATCTAAAGTCATATGTGACAAGTGCAGTTTTGCAGGAGGTGCTGGTTGCCAGAGGATTGGTGTTGCTGCGACACAGCTGGTGTTTTACTGAAAGCCCCGCCGAGCACAGCGCAAGCACGGGTCAAGTGCGGCAAGTGCAGTTTTGCAGTCTGGTCTGGGTGAGGTGGGATTGCGACACAGGACCCCATCTTTGGTAAGTGGTGATAAGTGTCTCACTTTATTTTGGCATTGTAGCTAGGTTTCTTACAATGATGAATTTGGCTTGCATCGACACAACTGTTAAGGCTTGGATGGCTATGCACTGGATGTGCCTGAAGAGCTCCAAAGTTTAGCTCTGAAGTTTGTCTCTTCTCAAGCACCTGCCAAACTAGATTCCAGGTTCTCTAGCTAGACCATCGAAGGCTGTAACCTACAAAGGATAACCCAGGTGAAATCCCTAGGTGCTCACTTGGAATCTTCTACTTGGGGCATAATCACACAACAGTCAAAAGTTGTCAGTACCACCTCAGACATCTCCGGCACATCAGACTCTTTTTGTCTAAGATGAACTGCACCATATTAACCCGAGTGATCAACTATTGCATCACGCTTTTGGCTGGGCCAAATAAAGACTGCATACATAAACTGCAAGTCCTACAAAATGGTGCTATCCGAATTGTGAAGGATGTTCCATACAGAGCTCACATTTCCAACATAAGGAAAGAAATGCACCGGTTGCCAGTGGCTGCCCAAATACAATTTAAGGTCTTCATCACAAAGCCCCTGTTTATCTTCAGGAAAAGCTGGTCAATTATGAACCGAAATGGGAGCTACGATCCTGCAACACTAATCTCTTGTTCTGTCCCAGATTTAAACAGACCAAAGGAAAAGGTAGATCCTTTCCAGTCCCGACAGCCATAGTTTGGAATGCACTACCCCAAACATAAGGCAGGAGGCACATTTCTCTTTCTGCAGACTGCTGAAAACTGCACTGTTCAACGAACCCTTGCTTCGCGTCTCTCACAGAATAGGCCCCCTTCTATTCCTCTGTCTCGCTGTTGATGTTTTTGTCTTGTGTTTTTGTGCACCCTGATGCCTGTGGGATTTTGACGCATTATAAATATATAAATAAATAAATACATGTCCGCCTCTAAGGAATCTAGTCCACGCTATAACTTGAGATGTGGACCGCATATGCCTGATCACATGATGATACACTCGCAGGCCTCCACTACAAATGACTCTTTAAACAACGCAGTTTGCCCTACACCAAACAAATCTAATAGGATCTTGCAGTCTACAGTACTAAGACAGTCAACTTCCGGACAGAACGACATTTACGTAACGAAAGTCAAACAATGAAGGGCTAATAGATGTAAGGCATTCTAAGCCTACATTGGGGAATGGAAAGATAACAATGTTCTTTCCTGTAGTACTGACTCTTCATGCCCACAATAGCATCTAGTGAT
This sequence comes from Ambystoma mexicanum, assembly GCF_040938575.1. NCBI lineage: Eukaryota > Metazoa > Chordata > Amphibia > Caudata > Ambystomatidae > Ambystoma > Ambystoma mexicanum. The sequence continues at coordinate 1,060,942,886 of NC_090931.1, read as the reverse complement.
TCTGTTTATGAGGTATTAGTACAAATTAATCAAGCCCTGTCACATTTAGACAATTCTTTTATCAATTCATGTAACACCTTACCTACAAAAGAGTCATAGCGTACCTAGCCCCCACTGTGCCCCTCGCCCAGGAAACTTTCTTGCAATATATTCAAATATTTTATTCACAGGCAATTTGGTGCTGTGTTTTTCCTGTGGAATCGGTGTGTTCCACCATTGTCTGCTCTGTCCTGATTCTGTGCTCGGCTGTCTAGCCTTTAGGGGAGTATCCAGCGCTTCGCAGCAAGTGGATCATTAAGTGGCAGTCGATGGTTAGTGGAGCAGCAGCAGACGGTGAGGAAGTGTGGCCTCTCATTTGTTGGCACAGTGAGTAAAGCAAAGTACTTAAAGCTATGTCGAAAAAGAAAAAAAAAAGTAACCCACCCGGTATAACCTGAGGAAGGCTGCTAAATTCTAAGCAAACAGGCACACTATCTAGCTGGGCACTGTCAGATGAATGCTCTGACTCAGTGAACGATGTATGTGAGAGAAATGAGAGTGACGGAAGTGTAGCCATGTAGGCAATTGATTCATCTGGTCAAGGAGAGGGTAACCTTACTTCGATGCCGGAAATACCGAAGAGAGCCACAACAAAAGTAAAACAGCAAATGACACTGCTCCCTAGAACCAGGGCAGACTCTCCTTTGCCTGCCCTTTCTCTCCCTCACCATTCAAGTCTCCCTCCTCCTCTGGTGTCATTTCCTCCTCCCTTTTCTTCCCCTTCCCTTTATCCTGTCTTTTCCTCTGAAACTGCTATCCTTTCACATAATCCAGAGATGTTAAATTCTGATTCCAAAATAGTAACCATCAAGCGACTGAACCAAAAAAGGAGGGACAGGTGGGCTAATCAGGCGGTGATACTGAATGTGCTGCAACAAATCCCACAGTTGCAGATATTCATCGCTGATGATTTTGATTTTGTTCAACCCATGAAATGTGTGAATTACAAATGTATCTAGGGTGCATTGTAGAAACAGGGATACAGCTGCATTAATGTGGCTACATAAAGGCCAGTTGTTAAGCCATGGTATTGAATTTGATACCAACATGGAAAAGATGACCCTTCCCTCCCTAGTTATCAGAACGCAAATGGGGGGAGGGGTAAGTTTCAACTGCTAAGTTAAACCAGGTTGAAGGGTTTCCTTTACCCATGTTACAGAAAACATTAAAGTGGCTGGTCGAGTCTCTAGCTGGCATACCTGAAAGGCCGGCCTAAACTATATCGCTCATGTCTTTGAACACGCAGGGCTTCAACCATAGTCTGGGGAGTGGAAAGGTCTATGCTTTGTTGATTGGAAATTAGATTTTAAATTTACCAGAAATTTGGCTAAGGGCTAATTTGTTGGTTTTGGGCTATGTGATCTACCAGATACCTGCAAAAAAAGCAGGAAGGGGTAGGCCTTTTGGAGGTTTAGTGGTCATTGTCAAACAAGATTTGAGTGCTCGGAGGGTTGGGAGGAAAGAGGACTCAGGGTTTGTATTAACAGTTGAAGTAGACAGGATGAATCTGTTTCCTTGTGGCAAAACACTGGTGGTGAATGTATACAACCCTCCGGGGGATGAAAAAAATGATCAGATCCAGAATGAGATATTTGACCTTATAGTTGATTGGTCGAATAGAGGCCCAAACGAAATGATCAAACTGAGTGGGGACTTAAATTGCAGGTGTATTGGAGGGAGGAAAAGGAACTCGATTTTGTCCGTACCTGGGACAGTGAGTAGGGGGCAGACACCTCCCTCCAAAGAAGAGGCCCTATGGTTGCGATTTTTGAGCGAATGTGAATTGAAGATGTTGAATGGAAGTGTGGAGGGAAATATGACAGGAAAATCTACCTGGAAAATGGGCAAAAGATTGCAGTCTTGGGTAATTTTTTTGCAAAAGACTCTACTCACAAATAAGGTAGAGCTGTGCATTAAAGATAGCAACTACAGCGACCATGCTACTTTGACCCAAACATATCAAATACAGGAACAGGGGAAAAAAGAAACTATGGGAGGAGGCCTTGAAATAAAACACGCAGGGAACCAAGTAACATGGTCTGCCAAGAATCTTGAGAGGGCAAGTGAGTGTATATTAACGAACCAGCTAGGTATTGCTAATGAATTTATGGATACAAATATGAATGAAATTGAGCTTTGGATCATGGAGTTTACCTCCAGGTTTGTATAGCACAAATCCTCCCAAATAGGGGGTGAAACCACTGGGGAGAGGATCTATGACAGGGTGATCAGGGATAAGAAGCACAAAATGAGGCAAGAACTTCGTAAGCTTAAGGCATTCTCATCCTTAAATGATAAACCATCTATGGTTCGAAGAATAAAAAACAGGTACTGAAATGTAATTCACTGGTGGAAACATAATGCTAATATTAGGGAACGGCAACACTAAATTACGCTATTGAATGCATAAAATGTCTCTAGCATCTGGAGAGCCTTGAGCAAGGCCAAAGGTAGCAAAAACAGTAATATCATAAACCCTATTAGTGAGGAACAGTGGATGAAGCACTTGACAACCACGCCAGACGTCAATATAGGTAGTCGGCAAGTCTCAGAGAAGTAAGTAAGAAATCCCAAGTATGTGAGTGAGTGTGAGGACATAGTTTACCGCATTAAAAGGCTGAAGTCCTCTAGGACACCCGGTCCTAACGGTTTAGCAAATGTCCTGAAAAAAGAACTGGTTGCCTGGGCCAAGAGTCTGGAGATATTATATGGGGAAGTCATCCAGGAGGGAGTGATGCCTCAGGCGTGGCGTACGGCAATTTTAATCCCACTACACAAAAAAGGGGACGTGAAGAACCCTGTGAATTATAGGCTTTTATCTTTGTTAAACATCACTGGGAAAATGTTCCCAGCATTTCTGCAACGAGATCTGCAGGTGTGGATTTGCGACAAGGGGGTGCTGGACCATTTCCAGACCGGATTTAGAGCCTGTTGTGCCACTGGGGATAGCTTGAGACTCATGGACATGTTCACTGAAAGTGCTTGCAGTAAGAACAGTCCAGAGCTATAGGTACTCTATGTAGACTTCAAAACGGCTTTTGACCTAGTGAACAGAGACAGGTTTTGGAAAAAACTAGAGGTCTACGTTTGCCCTAATCAAATCCTCTACTTCATTAAACTTTTACATGGGGACAACACAGTGAAGGTGGGGTTGGACGGTTAGGGGACCTTAACTGCTCCTATCCTGATACATCGAGGGGTGAAACAGGGATGCCGTCTGGCCCCCTCGCTTTTCGACCTGTAATGGCAGATCTAGCATTGGCTATGAGCCGGGTTGGTAACTGCCCTCCCAAGATATGTGGTCAAGGTTTGTGTCATTGGCCTATGCGGATGACCTAGTCATCCTAGACCATACTTTCAGTGGCCTGAAAAGGATGGCATTAGAACTATGGGGTTATGCCGATGAGAACGATCTGGCCATCAATAGAGAGAAGATGCAGCTGATGTTTATTGGAAAGAAAGGAATTAACAAAGCTGCTTTAGAAATTAAGGGCAAAACAGTTGGATACACAGACCAATACACATACTTGGGAATAGTGATGTAGTCACTGAGAGGTTACCACAAAAGCATTCTAAATCGGACCAGAAGGGCAAATCAGCTAACGACACTGATTAACCAATATGTAGGGCGCACTGGTGGCTTTACGGTTCAAGGTTCCAGGATGTTGTATCAACAATGCTACATCCCTTCGGTCCTCTATGGGTTGGAGGCACTGACAATGCCGGACCTATGGTGGCTCCAGGTGACCAAATGTAGATTCTGGAGCAGAATCCTAGGGCTTCCGCAGTGTGTACCGACTGAAATAATTCAATTAGAGCTTGGGTTAATCTCCCTGACAAATCTATTAAAGCAGAACAGATTAATGCTGTATATTAAATCTATGAAAGCATGGTCAGACCTGCTACTACACTTGCTTGGCAGAGAAATGGATACTAAGAGGGCGGAGTGCTACGTAGTGCAAATTATGAAGGAGCTGAACTGGTCCCCAGATTTTGAGCAAAACGTGCAGGTTATCAGAAACTAGATGGTGAAGAGAATGGAGTGGGAAGATTGGTTGGAGAATGTTGAGCACCTGGAAAAATGAAAGCAATTTTGATTTGTTTCTAGTATGTTTTATGAATTTAAGAAGGCTCAACCTTATCTTACTCTCTGCCCTGCCAAGGAGTTGCAGCGCTTCACATTATTATTGCGACTTAATCGCTTGTCGGTATTGGCCAACATAGGACTCATTCTGAAACTTCCAGTTGAAGAAAGGTTTTGCAGAATGTGCAAGAATAAAGTATGTCTGGAGGCTGGGAATCATGTTTTGACGGCTTGTGCCTCGATGGGCCCTACTTATGTACACAACTTCAGTGCCCTTGTACACAACTTGGATACCGTCAAAGAAAGGGAATTTTGGTTGCAGTGTTTAAACACAAACTCAAAGTCCACCCGTATCACCCTTTACAGAGTATGGACGGTAGTCAAAGTAAATTTACAAGTTGAATAAGTAGGAAGGACGATCAATACCCCTGTTGACATTGTTTTAATTAGTTTTATCAATCTAGTGAATGAAAATTACCAATATTTGTATTTGTATTTATTAATGTTCTTGATTTTATATGGATTATATGTATGTGGTTTATTTTTCGTAAGAATTTAATGGTATTTTAATGAATTTAATTATATTTCTGTAAAGTTTTAATTAACTGTAACACATTAAAATAAAATAAAAAAATAAAAAATAAAAAATACAATATTCAGAGTCAGTTTACGGGGAATCCTAGCACTGACCAGGCCCCAAGTGGACCTGGTTCTAAGCAAATTTCCGGGTGCCCCTTTGCCATTGCCAGGTTTCAAAACTGGTGAATCCTCACTTCATTTTAATGCCTTTCCGGGTGACCCCCATCCCTTCTAGTTTTAGTTCTTCAAGGTCAAACCTGCCTCTGGTAGCCTTTCTACCTGGATCAGTTAATAACTCCCACACCCCTGTATGGATCTAAAAACTCTGGGCCACTACAGTTGTTGGGGAGTCCAACTGTCTGTAAGGGTGTAAGTGCCTGTTGAACCCTGCCTGACTCCATGGCCAGCGTGTAATGCTTGCGGGTATGATTTGCAGCGTGATTTTTTCTTGTGATGCTGGAAATGCATCGGAAGGACAGGGCCTCCGTATCCTTCACTGCTTTTTATCGTGTGTTCTGTTGTGTTTTCTGCACAGGAGTTCATGTGCACCTCCTGGCGCTCTCTCTTTTGGTTTGGTGTACAGACCCATGGGGATACCCTTATGGCACCCATGGGTGGGGGTACAACCCTGTGCCTCTAGTGTATGTTTTTGGGCACCTGTGTGTGGCCCACAGAGCAGGGTATGGGCTGGTGGCAGCTCCATGCTGAATTTGACAGGTGCCCTGAGTATCCTCCATTTTGGGATAACCAGGCTCTGCCATTGGAATCAGTTGATTACTTATAGGAAACAAGATGGCCCCTGTGGCATCTTGCTTTCTATTGCCTATTACCTTGTTTTCCCAAAGTCCTGGGAAGCCCTGACTCTGTCCCTTCCCCCTGACTGGCTGTTGGGTGGAAGTTCCATATATGGTGTTGTTGTGAAGTCCAGGCCAGACTGGCTAGAGCCTTTCCAGTGACTGTATGTTGTGGCTACACCCTGTGGGTGAGACCTGGGTGAATGGAGTGTGTGACGAATACGCATTCTGTGTTGTGGGTGTCTAGTATCTGGTGTTTGACACAATGACTGAGGCAGCCCTGCCCGAAACTGGTATGAATGCAGTGTGGAGTGTTGAATGGCTGGGCACTTGTCCCAATACACATAACTTGTTGTGAGTGTCTGGAGACGAGTGAATGGCCTGAATGCACTATGCACCTGATTTGATGCCTGCCTGCATGAATGCCCTTCTGATCGATTGGTTGCCTGAGTGTGACCCAGCAGAATGAATGGGAGATCAACTAGTATATCTGGGGGCCTCCCACTGCTAGAATTCGTGTTCAGAAGCTGAAGTCCACTACAAAGTGTAACTGGAGTAAAACTGAAGCTTAACCTTGAAGCCCTGCTGGACGAGAAGAATTGCTGTTGCTCTCCTTCATCAATCTGAAAGCTGCTGTGTCTCCAAGAACTGACCCAGAGAGGACCTGGTAAAGCGCTCTCTTCCCGAGCTACGAGGGACCATCGTGCACCAGCTGATCTTTGCCAAAAGCTCCTTGGTAGACAGACCTATGACAGGCTGCCGACCGGAATCCCAAAGAGAAGCGCCCGGACTGTTGTCTGCCACTGTCGACGGCCGCCGTCACCGACTGGAGCCACCGTGCTCCCATTTGCCTAAGAACTTAATTTGAGCCAAGGACGTTCTCGTCTGCATCGCCGCTAGCTTTATCTCGCTGGAGAAGGCCCAACCGTCGACACGCTGAGGAGCATCCGCCGGTGGGTTTCCCGCCACCTAAAGACCACAGAGAGGCCGACGACTCGACGCCCTTGCTGGGCCACAGTTCTTCAACATCTCTTTGCAGTCCAGAACTACCGTCACTGAGGTGCCCCGCACGCCTTTTCCTTGCAGGTCGCCACTGCTCCGTCGTCGACGAGCACCGCTCGGAACGAAGCTGCCACTTCACCGCCATAGTTCCCCCTTTTCTCCGTCGGACGTTCGATGACCCGTGACTACTGCCTTAAAGGGAGGGCACTCAAGAAGGGCCGTCGATTCCCCGATGACGAATGCTACAATTCCAGGTACATTGGGGCTGTAGAACTATTGTAGAGGGAAATAAGACTCACAGAACAATATATAGACTGGGCTTGTGATACATCTTTGCTTTACAGGTTGCCCAGGTGGGGGGATCTCCACACAGAATTGTGCCTAGTTGGTAAAGGCCAGTATTCTGCCAATTGTTCAACCATCTTGCTTTCCTTCCCCTCTCTACTGCTGGTTTCCTCTTTATTGATCTGTGTGGCATTTTGACAGTATAGTTCATGCACTTTAATGAGATCTGATAATAATTGTGTTACCACTTTAGAACTGTATATATTTACCATTATTGATTTTCTGAGCATTGTGATAGTGTACATAACCTTGAATATTAATTATATAAAGACTGTGATTTAACTGATACAGTGTGTGGACATTGTTTTGTGGGGGCTTGGGGACTACACTGTACTTAAGAACCAGCCTGCATCACCTCTTGAGAAGCTAGGCCTGGATTACTGGACCATAGCTACCGAATAGAGAATCCTGGCTGGGGTCCTCTGTGCCTCTCTTCTACCATATAGAGAGCAGAAGTACAGACACTCCCTCCAGTCTTTGCACTTCTCAGGTAGAATCGGCCAGTAAAAACAATGAATAACTTGATGAAACAAACCTCTCCTAAAGAAAGACTGTTAATGAAAAAACACGCACAAAATATCCTAACATCCCTTAGTCCTGGAGTGGGTGGGTGTTGCAACCCGGCCGCCTAAGAGAGACCCTCTCTGGTGTGACTGGGAATTTAAAGCCCCTCCTCATCCCCTAAGCTAGAAGCTGTTTTCAGCTGGCTTGGGGGGGAGCTGCCCTTTCCGCTTCTGTCTCCCTCAAAGGAGTTGAGGTGGAACGTAAACAGGGGGCCAGAAGGGCAGGCCGCTATGCCAGCTGCCCCTCTAGCACCCCCTGCGTGGGCTTGGTAAGCTGCTGAACCATCACAAGAAGGAACTGTAAGTGATCATAATTCCTCCAGAAATGATCTTTCCTGAGGTCATATACAGAGATATAATACCAACCTATTGGCAGTACACTAGTTATCGTTAACTGAAAACAGTTAATTACCTGTGATACATTTAGTACTACTATCACTTCTTAGGCTGTACGACTCTATTAGAGAGGAGGTAAAAAAATAATTCTGTTCTCCTAAAGGATTTCAGCTTTGCTGGCCATATTTCAATGATACCAGCGTAAAGGGCCATGGTGACTGCAGATATAGAGTGTATTTCCTTTAGAACAGTCTTGCGTCTAAAATAGTCTACAATTTAATTTTCAGTGTGTTAGACTCACAGCTTTGTTTAGGAATAGAAGCATATCCTTAATCCAAAGAAGTCATTGTTCAATTATTAGACTCTGCCCCATCAGAGGAACATTTTGAGGCAGGAGGCTTGAGAAAAGAAAGTCTCAATAAAATAACATTGCTTCAATGTCAACTTAATATAGAAAAAGGTAGTAGAGAAATGTGCTGAATGTGCCCAAGCCTATATTGGTACAAAAGGGCAGCAGGACTGGGGTTGACTGCCTACTTTATTTCCAAAATGTTCAGAGAATTGTTTGATCATCTGAGTCTTTGACATAAGCATCTTAAGTTTGAACTCCAGGGGTTTCAATGGTTTCAGTAGTTTAGTCTCCGACTTTAGTCAGTTTGATAAAATGACATATCACATCTTCATGTTGCAGAACGTTTAGCTATGTACCAACCCATCATTAGATGGATATATTATAGTATTAAAAGAAGCAAAAACATGAATAAGGGGTCATTCCTCTGGTGGCCTAACGATTGGCATAAGCAATACATGTTTTTTTGTTGTTGTAAAGGAATGGGCTGTAGAAAGTGAGGCAGCTACGGCTGTGAGTTTGAAATTGGACAATTATCATATCCTCTTAGTTAACATTTACTGGAAGTTGGCAAGAGTCCGTGAAAGGGAACTGTTCATAGCCCTGGAGGACCTGCTATCACGTTGGTTTCAGGAAACTTCCTCTGAGCAAATTATTATTGCTGGAGACCTGAATCGTTCATGTCCTGATTTAAATATTTTTCAGGTGTTACGTCTTAGCTCTGACAGGTGAGGTTATAAAGTAGATAGAGGCTAAGAATGGGGCAAGTTTATGGAGTAAACTAGAGGAAATTACAAAAGCTGAATAGCCAAACTAAGGGGGATATTTAATCGAAACCCACTTGGAAGCAAGGTAGTAGTGCCTTGCTTGATTATTTATTTGTCTTGGTAGACATGATTCAGGGGGTTATGTCACTGGAGGTTTATGATACGAATAAAAGTGATCACCTACGCCTGAGGATTAAACCAAATGTAATAATCACCTCATTAAGGGCAGATATGCATTTAAGGGATCTGCTAATTAAACCACCCATTGGAATAGATTGCTAGGGTCTACGGTGACCCGGGAGAAACTCAATAATCAATGGCAGTATTGACAGGCATAAAACACAATGATGGTATGAAAAGGAAACTTGACATTGAGGGATATAAGGAAATATTGGGTCAACTATTGTACAGGCCTGAATATGCAGCTGGGGATGTTACAAAATGGTTTGTTGCAAACAGGCATTCCTTCAATGATGAGATCATGAAGAGGAAAAAAATACTTAGCAGCAATTTCTAAGTAAGGATAGTAACCTCCCGAAGTCTTAAAAACTAAAAACTCAGAGGAAAAAACAAAGATAAAAGTTGGATAACATATTAGTGCAAATGTATAATAACAATGGCACTAAAATGCCTCCAGCTGTAAAACCTAGAAACTCTAGAGGTCTGTGGGGTCATGTAAATTCCATAGGTAATTCCCAAGGAAATGTACAGACTATCCCAATCCCAGAAGATCTATGGATCGAGTTGTTTAAAGGGAAATTTGATTGTTCAATATGTACTAAGCTAATGTTTTCACCTCATGACCTGCCTAATTGGAAAGAAATATGGCCGTTGATGAGACCGAAAGAAGGATTATCCTCATTAAAAACTCCAGGGCATTTGGGCCAGATGGCTTGTCGAGTATTATGTTGATCGGTAATCCTCTTCCTTGGCCATCTTTGTGCACCCTCTGTTTGAACAAATAAGGTCTGAGTGCAGAATGGATGTGTCATGGCATAAATGTTATGATGTTCCAATTTTATTTTTTAAAAAAAGGAAATCACGAATCCCCTGCCATTAATTGAAAATGCATTTTACGTGCTTCAAAAATTGTAATTGTTTGTTTTGGATATATGGGCTTATGCATGCTCTCTATAATACAAATGATTCCATATACACATAACATTTTTCTCCTTGTAATGGGGTGAATGCTTTCACACGAACAATCCATTCTGCACATGTAAGCCAATCTATGAAGTGCACATGACCGCAGCTCATATACTGCCTTATACGTGCTGAACACATTGCACGTTTAAAGACATTCCTCACATTCATTACCACGGAGCAAGTTGACCCAAAATGGCGCCTTGTTGCTTTGCAGTAATGAAGCAGCAAGCACGTTCTAGTGTTCCTAGAACTAATGCGTACTGCTGCAACGCCTTTTCAAACGGAAAAAGAAATGGTGCTTGAAAAGGTATTGCTAGTATATTATGTTGTTACACACTGAATCCTCAATGAAAGTCAGCTTAATATTGGACTGTCATTTAATGAAAGAAGTTAGTACTAGAGTGAACCTTAGACGGGTGCATGTTGGGCCCTTGTCTTTTTAATTTATATATCAGTGAATTGCCTGATGAATTGGATAAAAGTAGGTTTTTCCCCCTAAGATTGGCCATGTGCATATTGGCTTCTTATTGTTTGCTGATTATTTTATTTTGTTAGATAAAACTAAGGTTGGACTCCAAAGACTGTTAACTGTTTCACAGTTACATGGATATGTTTGGATCAAAAGTGCACATAGTACCACCATAAGAAACTAGTGTTATTACTGCCTGATTGAAAGCAGTAAACATGTATCATTTAGTGTGTATGAATAACTAACTAGCTGCAAAGAAACAATGATTTCAAAAACATTTCCCTTTTCAAGTTAAACATTTTATTAAATTATGAAATACTCCCATTGGGAATTGGACTTACATTTTACTCCCAACTTTAAAAAAACAGGGAGTAAAATACCCCCACGCCAGGGTGTGTTGAGATTTCTCTGCTTTACTGAATCGTTCATGGTTTTCCCCACTAATGTGTGGACTGGATCTTTTAGATTTGGAATCAGTAAAGAATTTGCTGCAGAGCTGGCCGCTTGCTTACGGGGAGTCTTGATAGCAGTGGTTGCAGGTAGGTTTTTTAATTGGTGAGGCGTGAATATTAGCCACAAAAATGCAAGAGCGACCAAGCTTAGCGAAGGAGCCAGAGCCATCAAAGGTGGTTTGGATGGGAATTCCCCCTGAGAAATTGTTTAGACTAATGAGTTAAAATTGTGAATTATACAGCACACCTTCTGTGAAAAATGTGGTAAAAAGCCAGACGGTTTGCAATCGGTTTTGTCAGGTAACTCATGAAAAAATCCAATAACTGCAAATCACCAAAAGTGCACATGGCCATTTCCCAATGCATTTTCGTGATGCCTTTCCCCACAGTACATGACAGCGTAAAAAAAATGCATACTGTCTGTGCCCATACATTTCCTTGCTGGATGCACCTATACATGCCAGTATTCCCAGATAAAACATACTCATGTTTGCTTTGTGCTTCATGCCAGTAATGATACTATAAGAAAACAAACTGAATGCTTGGTGAGTGGGCACAGCTGGGGTATGTGACTCTAATAATTCATAATGTTGACACATAAACATAGGCAAGTGGGGTGCAAACCCCCTGCACTAGACTCTCAAATAGAACACAAGAAAAATGACCAGGGCTGGAAAGACGTCGGTGAGGGCTGCACACCCTAAAGACCATTAAATAGTTAAATCATAATTCGATCAGTTAGTATTATATTTGTACTGAATTGGATTCAACCAATACTCTAAGAAGATAATACGATATGATCGTTTTGTTGTTTCCGAACAATTAGCAGATGCGTCATTCTGTCATTACCTATCGCCATTACATTGTGATGAACAACACTGGGGTTCTTTTATGTTCCTCCTGCTTGAGAGTTACCGTTAGACAGCGGACCTTGGGGCAGAGTTCACCACTTCTATTATGGCTCCTAGACGGGTTTCCTCCGTTATGGCAGTTTCATGCCTTTAGAGTAATGAACCATTGTTCCCATTTGTCTGTGGAACACAGTTTTAGTGCTGTGACAAATGACTGTGTTGAATGCAAAGACCACAGTAATCTTGTTCTTTCTTCACCTGCTCCCTTTGGGGGAAATAATGCTCATCTGCAGTGATCTATATGAAAATATGATAGGAATCTAATGAAGATCTAGTGTGCCAGGAGGCATCCTTGCCTCACCCCTCACCCCCATGTCATGCTGAGGCATAGCTTCGTCACCTGTGAAGCTAACTTCAGCAACATATCACGAGAGTCAAGATAGTGAAACCCAGACCTAACTATCTTACGGACAGTGTCATACCATATTGACTGATCGCCAACCTTTGCAGGACTTCTCCTGTGTCATGCTGACATACTACCTGTCACTCGTTGGGACTCACCTTTGTTACTGCTGTGTGGTTCCTAAAATTCAAATTCGTTATTAGGAAACAAAACCATTCACCATCTTTGAAATCCATTTCCACATCACTTCCTGTTCTTCCCTTTTACACCTGCCTGACAGCAGCATCTGGTCGAAACCCTGCGGTATGCCAATTACCTCACTATAACTGTCTTTGCTTACCCTCTGGTCAAAATCCCTAACTGTTACAGTGATTACTTACCCATTTCGGTACCAACGGCCCCCCATAGACAGTTCTCCACATGTCTTGATCTCATTCTCTAAAATGAAAGGCAGAGAAACAATGCTGTAAAATATCAGAAATTGGAGTCTATACTGCCAACACAGCATTTCCTCTGTAGATTTTGTGATATTGCAATCTTGGTTACTAATATTATGTATAGCTGGTGGAGGGATTGGGGTTGGAAGTCTGTGGCTTAAATGTTTGAGGGAGAAAAGACCGAAAGTTATTTTGCCGAAAATAACTTTCGGTCATCTTTCCCCTGAACATTTCAGCCTTTATCCTTGCCCCCACACCCTACTTACCTTGTGACTGCACACTTCGCTGTGTGCCGCCGACTCACTGTGTCCCTGCAACGCCTATTCCCTTTCAATTCCGTGATCGGGAACCGGTGCCGCAGGGTTCTTTCCAATTTGTTTTATTTTACTTTTTACGGGACCGGCTGCGGGGGATACCCCCCGCAATCCCCACTCACAGTATAGTGAACAAAGGTGCGGGTGACACCCCCAGAGTGCTTTCCCCGTAATGGGGGATTTAGTCAAAAGTTTCGGCTGTTCAGAATTTTAGAACGGCCACAAAATGAGATTTTATACACAGTCTTTTTGGACGTTTCCCTGGTAGAGCAGTAAAATAAGGTTTTTCGTTAGTTGCAGCCAATTGGGCAGCGCTTTGCATCCAAGAAGCTGACACCTAGCTGGTGTTGGTAGGAATCCTAGAAAGAGATGAATGCAACAGTCCCAACTTTCCCAGAACCACACACACCACCTTGCCATGTCACAGTGGTTTTCCAACAATACCAAGGCCATTTTTGAATATCAACAGTTGTTACTACCTGAGACACATTGCATTTCCTTCCTGGTCAATGTGACGTTGGTACATGTTGCAAATCTGTTGGGGAAAGATAATGATTTGATAGGATAATAAAATAGCCAGCAATTCATCCCCATGTTACTCATTTTAAGGGGCCACTATATGCTTGCAGTCGGCCAGGTGTGCCCAAGTGGGGTCTTCACAGGTTTTGACTGAAAAGTTAGTCGTTCGAATTATATGGACAAGTAATTTCCACTTGGGTGGGAGAGCAGATTTTCAGTGATAGCTTCTGAAAATAATATGATCCACTGGCTCCAGAGAATGATGGGCTTTGATTGGGTTTTTGGGAGAGCTTCCTTCACCTGTGCATGTATAGAAGTGACAGAATGGACCAGACAGGTAACATAGTTAAACAAGATGTTGTCAGGATGGTGTATATCCATATGTGTAACTTCAACATGCGAGGAAGAAGGCAGTGTAATCTGTGATCCGCACTGAATCTCATTGGGATTTATTTCTGTCATGCAGTTTGCTGTACTACAGATTATGAGTAGACCAAGCAGAGGGCATCGAGCCACTTCAACCAATACTTTAACAGTCATTATCTTGATGTCGTCATTTTGGCATTCTACTGCCCCTAAAGTCTGTGGGTGGGGGTTGGACAATAGAGATTGTTATACATTAAGAGCCGTGAGTAGATCTTTGATAATCTGACTCACAAAATGCGTGCCTTTATCGCTATTTATGCGGACTGTAACCCCAAACTTTGGTATGACATCTCAGATCTGCCCGCCTGCATGAGTATGCCTCAACCTCACCAAAAAATACATTGAGGACAACCAATTGTTGCTTTCGGGCAGCTGAAGAAAATCAAGTTGACTGTTTTCAAATGTGCTGTCTGAAAATGTGTGCACTCGGGGAGAGGTTGGGATAGTTTTGACAATGTTTTATTTGGGACAAATGACACACCTTCAACAAAAGTCTTGTGCTAAGGTTGCAAATTCAGCAGCAAACAAGTACTTCCACAGGCCCAAGATCATTCAATTCTTCCCTACATGAGCTTGCCCGTGGTATATTCTGATTAAGTGTGAAAGCAATATTTTCGGGGCTACCAAATGACCTTGTCCATCACTCTAAAGGGAATCTTCATGGAGCTTACACCCTTTACGTGCCCAACTGTCCTTTTCAGTAGAAGGTGCATTCTCCTGTATCCGAGTCAGTTCCTCCACTCTTCTAAAAGGAGGTGGTTCTGAGATCATATCTTCATCTTGAGAGTCGTTTATTGCCACTAACGTGGCAATGGAATTAGCAAAGTTGTTACCACAGCTCACTCCATCATCTAGAGTTTGGTTAGCTGAGCTTTTAATTGTAGCTATCTGTGAGGGAAGCAATGTGGCATCTAAGAGTTTGTTAACACATCCGTGATTTTTGATAGGAGACCCTTACGAAGTCAGGAAGCCATGCTGCTTACCCCACCATACAAAATAACTCCAAAGGCATAACACGAATCTGTGTGTATGTTAACTGTTTGTTGTACTGTCAGTTTGCATGCCCTAATGAGTGCTACATGCTCTGCCACTAGTGCTGAAGTAACATGTGGAAGTAACCCACAACCTCTTTGGGGGCACAGACTGCATACCCAGCCACCAAACACCCCATTTGGTTTTGACAAGACTCATCAACGTACTAAATTAAATCGCTGAGTTGTTTAACCCCTTAACTGCTGAGTGTTTTCGTTCCCAGTGCTGAGCCCTTTTCTGGACATTTCGATATGTCAGCATTCATTCCCTTATAACTTTTTTGTTACAAGTGAATAGTACAATAGTCCCCCTCGTTTTTCATCTTCCATAGACAACAATGGCTCCTTGCTTAACTTATGTTTTCATTCGAAGCAAAACTCTTTGGTGCCAAATTCAATTAGTTTTAATAATATTATTAGTTCGAACTTGGCAGCTGTCACAATCTATACTCCTGACCCCCTCACGTGCAACAGCCCCCTGACAACAGTGGGGCTACCACCATCCACAGTGGCTCCAAGGACCCTAAATCTCCATCATCAGAATACATGGAGTCAGTCCTGGTGCCTTTGGCACCAGGCTCATTATCAGAAGTAAGGCAAGTACCAACTTTGGACCTTAATTCAACATGGAGGCCTGTTACACATGGCAGTTCCTAGAACCAAGCTGTGCAGACTAGTGTTTTGGGTGTGGCCGGGTCTTCAGAGGTGGCTGGCTATATAAGCACGCCCAAAATCGAATCCACGCTTCGCGTTATTCTGCACTCCTGCAGCGTAATGCTCATCATGCCCAGCTCCAGCTCATCTGCTTCGCCCGGGGACCTGAACCTGAAGCCATCAACCAGAATTTCACCGGCTACCTGGAAGAACAAGAACAGCATTAGCAAGCGCACACACTTACCTCTGAGTAGCGGGCCCTGCATCCATCCAAAGCCCGTTTTGCATCGCCCATCTCTGAGTTGCACCGCAGCCTGTAAAGGTAAAGAAAATAAGGACAGGATTAATGATTACCATTACGTGACAAGAAGCAGATCCTGACATCGCCCTGTGCCTCGTTAACCTTGCCCCAACTCTGGATTGCACCGTAACCTACAAGGGCGTAGAAGAAAGAAGCAAACATCAATAAAACACTTACCTGGAATAGCAGCACTTCGATCAACCATCACTCCGAAACATCACCGCACCGCAACCTGCATGAAGAAGAGAAAGGAATACAGGTTAGCTACTGATGCTAAATAAACAGCTCCGCTCAACAACTTACCATAGTCTTCTCCATCCGGCTCTGCAGCTACGCAATCACAACCATCTCTGTGGATACAGAAAGAGACATTATCAAAGAGCGTAGTGAAAGTAACACTGAGAAGACACAGAGAGCGAAGGAAAGAAAAGAGACAGAACAGAGACAGAAAGACTCACCTGAACACAATAAGCAGAGTCGGAGTCACAGCCGGTCTGGACCCGACACAAGGCGACATGGACCAGTGAAGCAACTAGGTCCTCTGAACGCCTGCGTCCATCACGCGCCCCTGCACAGAAACAAAGGATGGAGAGCTCACGCACAAAAAAAACCAAGATGAAGCATAACCCCAAGGGAAGGGACATGGATCAGAGGGAGGTGGGAGTCCACCTATCACAGGCCCAGTATCTAAACCCTCCGTTCTCCTCTCTTAGGCGCTACCCAACGGCTGACATACAAACGAGGCAGAGAGGGGTCCAGGATAGCACACAACCTTCCATCAAGTATCGTGTGGCGCCCCTGTGGATACCAGGTGATCGTAACAGCAGCAAGCCCAAACCTTGAAGAGCTTGTCTCCAGTACAGATTCCTTCAGTGATGAAAGTGATAATGCAGATGATGTTTTAATTTCGTCAAAAACATGTCCTTTGCAGGAGCTGTGGCCACTCTTTCCTCAATTAACAACATCCTTTCTAAGATTGATGCATTGTTTGTACTCTGCACCAATATGGCTGCAGAGCAGTGTGAATTGAAATGTATGGTAGCCAACATAGTTGACATTATTCTTGACTGCAATTCTGACTCCAATATGCAGCAGTCTGCTGATTCAGAAGGGAGGAATTCTGTTTTTTCGAAGAATATTAATTCATTTACTGATCCTCAGCAAATCCAAGCATGTGCATATACTGCTGTTCCAACTGACTATGTGCGGGGAAACTCATGAGTTAAGTTCTGCACCTCTTGGGGGGATTGGTACTGCAACAAAATTCTCTTAATATAAGCGCTGATACAGAAGAAGATGCGATGGAAGCTCTATGTAATGAGATCTCCATGATAAATAGTTCTCCTAACGTGTGCAATAAACGGCGTTGTAAACGCCAGTTAGCTCGCAAATCAATTAAATGTAATAATCGAGTGGCATTTATAAATATGACAACTACACAGCTGACCTTACGACACACCGAGCATAAAGCATCCTCACCCACATCTCGACAAACCACGTTCACTAAAGACCAGGGTGATGGGATGACAAGACCAGCTGTGCTGCAGGGGCCCTTAGATAAATGGTTACGCCCCGCAAGCACAACTCTATTGAATACGGCACCAGATTTAACTAAAATTGCTACTAATTCTAGGGATTCTGAGGCAATCTTGCCAATTAGGCTCACCCAACCTATTATCACAGTCTCGAATTATGCAACATCTGGAAATGTTGCCCCCTCTCTATTGAATCCTTTGGTGCTTTTGGAGCACTCATTAAGAGACTTTAACTGCCTTCGTGAGCTGAAGGCTGGTTCGTCACTGGGAAAACTGGTGAAGTTGGAAGAACTATTGCCAAAAGCTAACAGCCCATTTCATAAACACTCTTTTGTATTAGCTATGTGGAAAAACATTCCTTGGCTCTACTCGAACAACAATGATGAATTATTGTACATTGAACTTCCTAAATAGATAGCCCCTAAAATTGGGTTTTAATTGAATTTGCCTCCTCTGCAGTTGTGTCTTTGTTATGCACTTGTGCTGGAACCCTGTTAAAATTGGGATTTAGGCTCACGGTATGCCATAAGCAATCCACCAGGGTACCCGATAGTTTGGATTCCTATCCACCTACTTTTATGAATAAGGCTTTCATTCCCTCTGTAGAGCATTTTATTGGGTGGTCTAGCCCGTGGACTGCAATTGCCCACCCCCACGATAATCCTATCTGTGGTAGAGAAATTCTCTGTTGGGTTACAGACCCCTTGGAATTGTATAATTATTGACAACATACCCAATTTGATACTATCAAGTTGGTTTGCTGGAACACGCCTGGTTTTCGTTGCTTTTTGATACACCCACAAGGCATCAGATACATTAAATCTACTGATATGTTTATTCTACAAGAAATGTGGTCTTCTGAAGTTTTTAATATCAATGGTTATAATGTTTTACACCACCCTACTTCTCGAGGAACTAGGGGCCATCCAGGTTGGTCTTGCAATTGGAGTTCAGACTTTATTAAGCTTAAAATCTTTCTGTGATGAAATGATTTCACCTTATGTCATGTCTGCAATTTTTCACGACCATTCTTTTCCATAGACTAAAATTCCTCATTATTAATATTTATAGCCCCCCTGGCGTGTCTGCCGTTAAGGAGATTTTAAATATCATTGATAATATACTCTCTCTATCTGGTCTGAATTTTGCCCTGGCAGTAATGTTATTGTTGCTAGTGACCTGAATGCTTCGCCATTGCTGGAGGCTATTCCGTTATCACCAGACAATTCTTACTATGATATGTGTGTAAACAAACGATCTCAGCCTTTGGGAGACTCAGGATGGGATTCAATGATATGCATGATTTGTTATGCTTGAACAGTAAAAGTGGAAATAGGGAAACACCAAACTGCACCTGGACTAATCGGAAAGGTTTCTCCTGCCTTGATGACATCTTTGTGGATAGAAACCTTTGAGTGCGCTGTGGGATTGTATCGGCTGTATCTATTGCATTCACCACGCTCAGCAATCAAGCTTCCATCCCCATTAAATGTTAATTATATGAACCAATATGTCACTTCAGATGTCCTGGGCAATTGCATCATATGAAGTTGTATGAATGTTTCAAATATTAGTAATTTTGTAAATACTAACCAAGCCTTCCTTTTGGGGTGGCTTTTGAGGAATCATTGGGATCTCCCTAGTCTGATGCAATTCTTGAGAAAGCTGTTGCATCTGGACTTAAGGGTCTTTGCTGACACAATTAACAAAACCTCTTTGATATTGTCATTCATGATGCCAATATGTCCTACATAAAAAATGTGCCAGTATTAAGAATGAACCTATGTATACCTGGCGTGATAAAAAGCAAATGACTGCACATGCTACAACTCAATACAAGAACTGGCTTAGAAATCATACATTTGCCACCACAAATGCAGATTGGAAGTTTCTTTTTGGACTCCTTAAAAATAATGGTGAAATGAAGTTCTGGGCAATGGCTAGAAATGTTGTTAATGTCCAATTTAAGCTGGAATTAAACTTCATTGGCAAATCTGTATGGTCCTCAGCTTTATGGACCTTTCTTATGACCCTGCTTGTCCATCTATTAATGATATCTCCTATTTCCCAATGGTGCATTTCTCAGCTGGTTTTGGCAGGGACGATATCGTTGTGATCATCAATTCTCTAAGCAGCTTGCATGTTCCTGGGACGGATTCTCTGAACAATGTTGTGTTTAAAGAAAATCCTCAGTTCTGGGCCTTTGTCTTAGAGCAGCTTTTTCATGAAATCTTCAAAAGTGGTATAATCCCTGCAAGTTGGCAAACATCAATATTGGTTCCTGTTTTTGAAAAGGTGTGTCGTGCCAATCCCTAAGATTTCAGACTTTTGGCAAAGAGCAAATCACTTTGCACATTATTAGTGTCCTTCATTTTATTATCTGCGCTTGTAGGGGCAAAGCCAGCAGTAAACTTTACCTCTGCTTCATTGATTTCACCAAGGCTTTCGACTCTATTTCCAGTCTGCTACTCTGCGCCAAACTGTGAAGTTGGGGAATTGATGCATCTTTAGTATATTTTCTCATTTCATTACATTCTATTCTGATACTACTGTGGTCCTTCCAATGGAACAGTCTGCTCGCAATTTCCCACCACATATAGAAAATATATATTGCCTTGGATCGGATATACTGACAATAACATTTTACTAGACCAAACTCCAATTGGACTACAACATTCATTAGATGCCCTATCCTGTTACGCAGACAGAAATGCCCTTAAAGTTAATGTTACAAAAACAAAGATTTTGATTATTGTTGGAAAATCAAAAAAATTAGGTTTTCGTTGGTTATTCAATAATTCTCCCTTAGAACTTGCGACAGATATTTCTACCTTGTAGTTCCCATTTGTTATGTTCCTTGCCATGATTTGTATGGTAATTTTATTAGATTTAAAATATTAAAGAAGTGGTCGCTGCTCAACTGTTTTATTTGTAAAAGAAGTGGTTATAGCATAGAGGGCCTTATCTCGATTTATTGTAAAAGTATAATACCAGGGATACTTTACAGACTTGCTGCCTTACCGGAACCCATTTTGACTTGGATGGAAAAACTTGAAAGCAAGCTCCTATCTTGGGTGTACCTATTTCTGTGCCAGTTGAGGCTCTCCGGCATGAGTTTCATCTATTCCTTCTCTATGGCTTATCTAGCGTTGTAATCTCTTTCTCACTATTTATACATCTCAACCTTCTTCTAATACACTAATTAGTTATCTGGCAAGTCAAAACTCTCAGGAATATGGGAATAATTGTTTGGCCCAACTGCGCTCTACTGCATTAAGTCATTTAGAGCATGTTGATATTGCGCTTGAGATCTTGGTCCAGGTACCAAATGCATCAGATATTTTAAAAATCATTAAAGCATTATGTAAAACACATACCCCATAATGCAGTATTTACGAATACAAAGAAGACTGAAATGTTCATGGGTCAATAACTGTAAACTGTAAATATGCTGAAACGCAAGGTAGAAAGGACACATAGAAGCTTGCTTATGAGAGGTATATCTTCAACGTTTAGGACTACCATCACAACAAGATGGACGACGGCTCATGTCAATGAAGCCAACTACCTCAAAATGCGAGCCCAGAGCTTTAATATGGAAAGACGATGAAGAAGCTGTTTTCCTTGTGAAATAGGGGAGTACACTGACTTTGAACCAAGGATGCTATTTCGAGAGAAGAAGGAAACGAGCAGACCATGTGCAAGGACATATTTTACAAAGATTAGGAGGAACAACTAATGCCAAATATTGCATAACTAAAAGGCATAGAGTCAATATCGGATAGAGTGAGGAAGTCTCTAAAGGCTAAAAAGAGAACTGCGCCCAGCAAAAGTTGAATCAAATAAGGTTAAAAGCACCGTCGACATGGACAATTTCACAGTCTTGCAACACATGAAAAAGAGCTAGAAAACAAGGGCTATTCATTAGGCCTGGAGCTAAAACAGCAGTGTACCTACACTCCCTCAAATGTCCCGAGACAGTGCAGACAGGCAATGTCAGTTTTCAAACAGAAGACACTGGCATGAGGCCTACTGATAAGAGAGGGTGGCCTAATTGGGAAACAAAGGGAAAGCTGATGTATCTCCAACAACCTGGGTTTCGTTTCTACGTATGTGCTGCTAGCAAGCCAAATGTCCAAAGTTGGATTTGGGTTGCCAACCAATTTAAATAGCCTGCTATGCACATTTACATTAAATGTTGCCAAATATCATTCCGCTGCCACATTATCTGCTATGACGAATACCCTAAACCATGTGATTAGAAGTAGCTAAGGGTGGGTCTTACAGAACAGAGACCACCAATGAGGGACTAAGACACACATTTTATGTAAGTAGACATGATCCCCTAATCCGATCCCACTCCTCGACAGGCTTTTGAAGTTTGCCACGTAGGATGACATCATAGATGACGCATCTAGCATTAAATAAACTAAAACCAAATGATAAGGCAGTATGATCTTGCATTAGTCGAATTGATGAGTGTTTATTCGCCATGCTTGTCTTCTTGAGATTAAAACAGTATTTTACCATTTTCTTTGAGACTGTCCGTTCATTGATCCAAAGTATTTTCTTGGTAATTCCATCTAGCACAACAAATGCTTCAAAGTGCTAGAGCACAGCTAAACCAGCGGTACACCGAAAGCCCTGGGCGATTAAATATCTGCAGGGTAATTCATAGAATTTCGCAGAAAAGTGTCGCAAGCGGCTGGCGCAGAGTGTCCGCCTGCGATTGTCTGCGCCAGGCACGTGCGCTAAAACCGATTTCCGCGCACAGCGTATTCATGGATTTTAGGCTCCCAAACCAGCCGTGGCGCAGAGTATCGCAGCGACCCTGCAGCAGCGCCAGTAACGCCCCCAAGAACGCCCTCGCGCAAGGAAAAGCCATCAAAATCGCTAAATCATCGCAAAGGGCTGCGCTTACCCTGGACCAGTCTACAGGGCTGGCAAACAAGGAACGCAAAGCGGGTAACGTGCATATCAGGGGTACGCGTGAAGTTATACACGCGATTAGCCAGGGTACGTGTATTACAGGGGTACGCGTGAAGTTTTACACGCGATTAGCCAGGGCACGTGTATCACAGGGGTACGCAGGAATTATCACACACGATTTGGCTGGGTACGTGTATTACAGGGGTACACGGGAAGTTCTACACGCGATTCGGCTGGGTACGTGTATTACAGGGGTGCGCGGGAATTCTCACATGCGATTTGGCCAGGTACGTGTATTACAGGGGTGCGCGGGAATTATCACACGCGATTTGGCTTGGTACGTGTATTACAGGGGTGCGTGGGAAGTTCTACACGCGATTGGCCAGGGTACGTGTATTACAGGGGTACGTGGGAATTATCACACGCGATTTGGCTGGGTACGTGTATTACAGGGGTACACGGGAAGTTCTACACGCGATTCGGCTGGGTACGTGTATTACAGGGGTGCGCGGGAATTCTCACATGCGATTTGGCCAGGTACGTGTATTACAGGGGTGCGCGGGAATTATCACACGCGATTTGGCTTGGTACGTGTATTACAGGGGTGCGTGGGAAGTTCTACACGCGATTGGCCAGGGTACGTGTATTACAGGGGTACGTGGGAATTATCACACGCGATTTGGCTGGGTACGTGTATTACAGGGGTACACGGGAAGTTCTACACGCGATTCGGCTGGGTACGTGTATTACAGGGGTGCGCGGGAATTCTCACATGCGATTTGGCCAGGTACGTGTATTACAGGGGTGTGCGGGAATTATCACACGCAATTAGGCTGGGTGGGTCCTCACAGGTGTTCCCTGTACACCCTCCACGGCCCCTGCAGGCAGCCCACAAAACAGGGGACTACCCTGCACACCTGCTCATGTCCCCCTGCACCCCCACCCCCCAGCAGTGCAGGGGCAGCCTCCACCAGGCCCCCACCCATGTCTCCCAACACCCCCACCCCCCAGCAGTGCAGGGGCAGCCTCCACCTGGCCCCCACTCATGTCTCCCACCACCCCCACCCCCCAGCATCCAGGGGCACCCTCCACCAGGCCCCCACCCATGTCTCCCACCACCCCCAACCCCCAGCCACCAGGGGCACCCTCCACCAGGCCCCCACTCATGTCTCCCACCACCACCACCCCCCAGCATCCAGGGGCACCCTCCACCAGGCCCCCACCCATGTCTCCCACCACCCCCACCCCCCAGCATCCAGGGGCACCCTCCACCAGGCTCCCACCCATGTCTCCCACCACCCCCACCCCCCAGCCACCAGGGGCACCCTCCACCAGGCCCCCACTCATGTCTCCCACCACCCCCACCCCCCAGCATCCAGGGGCACCCTCCACCAGGCCCCCACCCATGTCTCCCACCACCCCCACCCCCCAGCCACCAGGGGCACCCTCCACCAGGCCCCCACTCATGTCTCCCACCACCCCCACCCCCCAGCAGTGCAGGGGCAGCCTCCACCAGGACCCCACTCATGTCCCCTATCACCCCCACCCCCCCGCCACCAGGGGCACCCTCCACCAGGCCCCCATCCATGTCTCCCACCACCCCCACCCCCCAGCAGTGCAGGGGCACCCTCCACCAGGCCCCCACTCATGTCCCCTATCAGCCCCACCCCCCTGCCACCAGGGGCACCCTCCACCAGGCCCCCATCCATGTCTCCCACCACCCCCACCCCCCAGCAGTGCAGGGGCACCCTCCACCAGGCCCCCACTCATGTCCCCTATCACCCCCACCCCCCCCGCCACCAGGGGCACCCTTCACAAGGCCCCCATCCATGTCTCCCACCACCCCCACCCCCCAGCCACCAGGGGCACCCTCCACCAGGCCCCCATCCATGTCTCTCACCACCCCCACCCCCCAGCAGTGCAGGGGCACCCTCCACCAGGCCCCCACCCATGACCCCTATCACCCCCACCCCACAGCAGTGCAGGGGCACCATCCACCAGGCCCCCACTCATGTCCCCTATCACCCCCACCCCCCAGCCACCAGGGGCACCCTCCACCAGGCCCCCACTCATGTCTCCCACCACCCCCACCCCCCAGCAGTGCAGGGGCAGCCTCCACCAGGCCCCCACTCATGTCCCCTATCACCCCCACCCCCCCGCCACCAGGGGCACCCTCCACCAGGCCCCCATCCATGTCTCCCACCACCCCCACCCCCCAGCAGTGCAGGGGCACCCTCGACCAGGCCCCCACTCATGTCCCCTATCACCCCCACCCCCCCGCCACCAGGGGCACCCTTCACAAGGCCCCCATCCATGTCTCCCACCACCCCCACCCCCCAGCCACCAGGGGCACCCTCCACCAGGCCCCCACTCATGTCTCCCACCACCCCCACCCCCCAGCAGTGCAGGGGCAGCCTCCACCAGGCCCCCACTCATGTCCCCTATCACCCCCACCCCCCGCCACCAGGGGCACCCTCCACCAGGCCCCCACTCATGTCTCCCACCACCCCCACCCCCCCAGTCACCAGGGGCACCCTCCACCATGCCCCCACTCATGTCTCCCACCACCCCCACCCCCCACCATCCAGGGGCACCCTCCACCAGGCCCCCACTCATGTCTCCCACCACCCCCAACCCCCCGCTACCAGGGGCACCCTTCACAAGGCCCCCATCCATGTCTCCCACCACCCCCACCCCCCAGCCACCAGGGGCACCCTCCACCAGGCCCCCATCCATGTCTCCCACCACCCCCACCCCCCAGCAGTGCAGGGGCACCCTCCACCAGGCCCCCACCCATGTCCCCTATCACCCCCACCCCCCAGCAGTGCAGGGGCACCCTCCACCAGGCCCCCACTCATGTCCCCTATCACCCCCACCCCCCAGCCACCGGGGGCACCCTCCACCAGGCCCCCACTCATGTCTCCCACCACCACCACCCCCCAGCATCCAGGGGCACCCTCCACCAGGCCCCCACCCATGTCCCCCACCACCCCCACCCCCCAGCCACCAGGGGCACCCTCCACCAGGCCCCCACTCATGTCTCCCACCACCCCCACCCCCCAGCAGTGCAGGGGCAGCCTCCACCACGCCCCCACTCATGTCCCCTATCACCCCCACCCCCCCGCCACCAGGGGCACCCTCCACCAGGCCCCCATCCATGTCTCCCACCACCCCCACCCCCCAGCAGTGCAGGGGCACCCTCCACCAGGCCCCCAGTCATGTCCCCTATCACCCCCACCCCCCGCCACCAGGGGCACCCTCCACCAGGCCCCCACTCATGTCTCCCACCACCACCACCCCCCAGCATCCAGGGGCACCCTCCACCAGGCCCCCACCCATGTCTCCCACCACCCCCACCCCCCAGCCACCAGGGGCACCCTCCACCAGGCCCCCACTCATGTCTCCCACCACCCCCACCCCCCAGCAGTGCAGGGGCAGCCTCCACCACGCCCCCACTCATGTCCCCTATCCCCCCCACCCCCCCGCCACCAGGGGCACCCTCCACCAGGCCCCCATCCATGTCTCCCACCACCCCCACCCCCCAGCAGTGCAGGGGCACCCTCCACCAGGCCCCCACTCATGTCCCCTATCACCCCCACCCCCCCGCCACCAGAGGCACCCTCCACCAGGCCCCCATCCATGTCTCCCACCACCCCCACCCCCCCGCCACCAGGGGCACCCTCCACCAGGCCCCCATCCATGTCTCCCACCACCCCCACCCCCCCCGCCACCAGGGCCACCCTCCACCAGGCCCCCGTCCATGTCTCCCACCACCCCCACCCCCCAGCAGTGCAGGGGCACCCTCCACCAGGCCCCCACTCATGTCCCCTATCACCCCCACCCCCCCCGCCACCAGGGGCACCCTTCACAAGGCCCCCATCCATGTCTCCCACCACCCCCACCCCCCAGCATCCAGGGGCACCCTCCACCAGGCCCCCACCCATGTCTCCCACCACCCCCACCCCCCAGCATCCAGGGGCACCCTCCACCAGGCCCCCACCCATGTCTCCCACCACCCCCACCCCCCAGCCACCAGGGGCACCCTCCACCAGGCCCCCACCCATGTCCCCTATCACCCCCACCCCCCAGCAGTGCAGGGGCACCCTCCACCATGCCCCCACTCATGTCCCCTATCACCCACACCCCCCAGCCACCAGGGGCACCCTCCACCAGGCCCCCACTCATGTCTCCCACCACCACCACCCCCCAGCATCCAGGGGCACCCTCCACCAGGCCCCCACCCATGTCTCCCACCACCCCCACCCCCCAGCCACCAGGGGCACCCTCCACCAGGCCCCCACTCATGTCTCCCACCACCCCCACCCCCCAGCAGTGCAGGGGCAGCCTCCACCACGCCCCCACTCATGTCCCCTATCACCCCCACCCCCCCGCCACCAGGGGCACCCTCCACCAGGCCCCCATCCATGTCTCCCACCACCCCCACCTCCCAGCAGTGCAGGGGCACCCTCCACCAGGCCCCCACTCATGTCCCCTATCACCCCCACCCCCCGCCACCAGGGGCACCCTCCACCAGGCCCCCACTCATGTCTCCCACCACCCCCACCCCCCAGCATCCAGGGGCACCCTCCACCAGGCCCCCACTCATGTCTCCCACCACCCCCACCCCCCAGCATCCAGGGGCACCCTCCACCAGCCCCCCACCCATGTCTCCCACCACCCCCACCCCCCAGCCACCAGGGGCACCCTCCACCAGGCCCCCACTCATGTCTCCCACCACCACCACCCCCCAGCATCCAGGGGCACTCTCCACCAGGCCCCCACCCATGTCTCCCACCACCCCTACCCCCCAGCCACCAGGGGCACC
Source organism: Ambystoma mexicanum (assembly GCF_040938575.1). Lineage (NCBI taxonomy): Eukaryota > Metazoa > Chordata > Amphibia > Caudata > Ambystomatidae > Ambystoma > Ambystoma mexicanum. The sequence goes on along the minus strand of NC_090931.1, from coordinate 1,060,915,736 downwards.
CTCCACCAGGCCCCCACTCATGTCTCCCACCACCCCCACCCCCCAGCAGTGCAGGGGCAGCCTCCACCAGGCCCCCACTCATGTCCCCTATCACCCCCACCCCCCCGCCACCAGGGGCACCCTCCACCAGGCCCCCATCCATGTCTCCCACCACCCCCACCCCCCAGCAGTGCAGGGGCAACCTCCACCAGGCCCCCACCCATGTCTCCCACCACCCCCACCCCCCAGCCACCAGGGGCACCCTCCACCAGGCCCCCACTCATGTCTCCCACCACCCCCACCCCCCAGCAGTGCAGAGGCACCCTCCACCAGGCCCCCACTCATGTCCCCTATCACCCCCACCCCCCTGCCACCAGGGGCACCCTTCACAAGGCCCCCATCCATGTCTCCCACCACCCCCACCCCCCAGCCACCAGGGGCACCCTCCACCAGGCCCCCACTCATGTCTCCCACCACCCCCACCCCCCAGCAGTGCAGGGGCAGCCTCCACCAGGCCCCCACTCATGTCCCCTATCACCCCCACCCCCCCGCCACCAGGGGCACCCTCCACCAGGCCCCCACTCATGTCTCCCACCACCCCCACCCCCCCAGTCACCAGGGGCACCCTCCACCAGGCCCCCACTCATGTCTCCCACCACCCCCACCCCCCACCATCTAGGGGCACCCTCCACCAGGCCCCCACTCTTGTCTCCCACCACCCCCACCCCCCCGCCACCAGGGGCACCCTTCACAAGGCCCCCATCCATGTCTCCCACCACCCCCACCCCCCAGCCACCAGGGGCACCCTCCACCAGGCCCCCATCCATGTCTCCCACCACCCCCACCCCCCAGCAGTGCAGGGGCACCCTCCACCAGGCCCCCACCCATGTCCCCTATCACCCCCACCCCCCTGCCACCAGGGGCACCCTCCACCAGGCCCCCACTCATGTCTCCCACCACCCCCACCCCCCCAGTCACCAGGGGCACCCTCCACAAGGCCCCCACTCATGTCCCCTATCACCCCCACCCCCCGCCACCAGGGGCACCCTCCACCAGGCCCCCATCCATGTCTCCCACCACCCCCACCCCCCAGCAGTGCAGGGGCACCCTCCACCAGGACACCAACTTCCCTGGCACTGAAGCTGGTGCCCCTCTGCCTCCTTGGCCGGGGGTTGCCACTGGTGCCAGATGTTGTAGTGCCCGACATGGCAACCCCAGAGGCAGGAGTGGGTGGGCAACTGGGTCCTGGGGCTGGGCTGTGGGGCGACGGAAAAGCAGTCGGGAGCCTTTGGTTCCAGCAGGGGTCGTCACAGCAACAGCACCCCTGGCTGATGTGCAGGCAGCAAATGGCAGGGCACGTGGGCAGCAGGCAGTCAGGCAGCAGCAGATGGCAGGTGGGAGCGTGCTCAGGGCTCTAGGGGGCAGTAATTTGGCCTCCTGGGCAGGAGCGTGGTCTTTCGTGTGTGAACGCGTGGACAGCTTGATACGTAGTGAGTGATTTTGCACGTGAAAATCCCACACGTCTGCGTGTAAATCGATGAAAGGACCTTAGCGCGTAAACGCGTATGCGCGTCTATGAAGTCACGTGCACGCGTAGGAAAAAGTTGCGTGACACGTCCGAGTGTCAAAGCGTGTTATTGGTGGAAATAGCCCTACACGCAGAAGTGTCAAAGCGTGTAATTGGTGCAAATGGACCTACACGCAGAAGTGTCAAAGCGTGTAATTGGTGCAAATGGATTGGTGGGAATGGGCCTAGCACGTACACGCCGCGTAAGTGACGCTGTACGTGTGGGCCTGCATATAAGGTACGTGTAGAACACCAATTCCTTGTACTGCTTTTCGTGGAGAGCGAGTGGGTGAATTCTGTACTTCTTGTCGTTTCACACGCGATTTACTTCACAGCGTTTCAAGTTCGTACTCCCTGTTACCTCTGACAGCTTTTTCTATTTTTTCTCTTGTACTGGTTTACCTGGGCCTGTTCCCTCAAACAGTGTTCCCTTCTACTGTTGTCCTGTCTCCTCAGACAGCGTACATATCTTCTTTTGGCGGGGGTGTTGCCAACCAAACGTGCTCATTTTTCACGCTCTTTTACCTGGCAGACGGTGAGTCACGCACGTATCTAACATCTGTGCTTGCCCCGTGTGTAGCCTACCCCTTCAGAGGTCATTCTAGGCTGCGTGTGACACGCATACGTTCATTCTTGTGTTACTGGGTGCCACAGCGTAGTGCAGGTTTTTCTTTCTGCACACGTGGTCTAGGAGGGGTTGCGTGCACGTCATCTCCCTTTTTTGGGCCTCCTGTGCGTTGCGTGACCCGTCATCTTTCCCCAGGGGTTACATTCAGCCTTGCTAGAGCACTAGGGTACAATTACCATCTGGTACCCAACCCCTTTGACCCCCAATTGCCCAGGACAATAGTCTACATCCACTCCCATACGCACATTAACATCAGTGCCATGGCTGGGAGGCGAGGATTCCATAAGGGTGGCAAAGGTGGAAGAGCCACAAGTGGTGGCCGTGGTGGATCTGGTAGGGGACGTGGTCGTAACTTGCAGGGTGAGCCTGTCCCCCCATGTGTGGAGGACCAGTCACGGGCACCCATAATCCCCCCCCCTCCCGTTGAGGCTGGTGTGGCTAACACCATCCATGCTCAGCCCTTGTTGGACCAGCCCATTGTGGCACCAGACCTGGCTGACTCCATGGCTGACTTCCAGGTCAGCAGGGCTACGACACGTGCGCTGGTGCACGTTGATGCCATCATGCCACGTGGATCTGGGGCAGCAAGGTCATCTGCTGCACCAAGGAGGCAGGGCGGAGAGGCTGCAGGGGCAGCTGCGGCTCCATCCACCCCAGCCCTCACACACCCAGCCAGGACAGTGTCGGTCCTAGTCCATGCTGCTGACATTCCCCCTGACACCATCACACTAGAGCCAATGCCTGAACCAACTCCCATGCTGAGTGTGCAATCCCACACTCCTGATACAGAGTCCACCAGGGCTCCTGCCCCTAGTGTCCAGAGCGGCGCAGGACACTCAGGATCACCACCACCTTCCAAGCGGAAGAGGAAGAGTGCTCGTCCGGCACAGGCTGATGCCCCAGACACGGCTACACAGTCCGGCCCGTCCAGGAAGCCCAGCTTCACGGATGACGAACTGAATGCACTTGTCGAGTATGTGTCCGGACATGACAACGAGATGGTCATTGTTGCAGGATCCAAGACCACACCTGCACAACGCCTGGCACACTGGCAGACCGTTGCGGACATCGTAAGTGCCCTTGGAATCGTGAGGCGCACAGCCAATGATTTCTATAAGCGCTGGAATGACCTAAAGCGCAGGGCAAAGAGTAAGCTGGCCTCAAGTCATGCCGCAACTCTAGTGACTGGAGGTGGGTCTCCAGTAGTAGACATGGAACTCAATCCACATGAGTCAGTCGCTGGGACCTACGTCACGGAGGAACAGATCCAAGGCGTGGGAGATCTGGCTGATTACGAGGCATTGTCCGGTGAGTGCACATGCATGTGTGTGTCATCCATGTGCATGGTGTGTGTGTGAGGGCTTCTGTTTGTGTGCCAGGTGAGAGTGTGTGCGCCTGAGTTGTATGGGTCAGCCATGTGCTTCATGCAATACTTCCTGCGCAGCTGCATTTGGCCATAGCAGTATCCCTTCTGCCAACAGTAGACATCTAGCCCAACTGCACGCCAGTTGCCCTTGAAGTGTCACCTTGCCACAAAATAGTTGCTTATTTTTCACTGTTCATTCAGTCAGATTGTTTGCATTCCCCCACTTTTACTAGCCATGTCGCTTTCCACTAGTCACATGTCTGACATGGCTATGGTAAAGTGGAGTGACTTTGTTACCTGGATATCATTTGTACACACATGTCTCCCTGTGCAATTGGACCATTTCAGACTGGCAGCTCCAGGTGAAAAATCTGACCTGTTAGAATTAGAAAAGCAATTACATGCGGGAACTGGACTGAATGAATAGGTGCTGCCCTCCTCTCCATCTTCACTCAATAGCAATGGTACATGCCATCTGTGTGATGGCATGTGTGTTTCACCTGGCAATCACAGGCCAATGTGTGATGCCACTGCCAGGCAGCATGCAGAAAATGTGTTCATCTTCCATCTTGGTGTCATCAGTGTGTGCCATTTGCCTGCACTTCATACGCAGTGAGGGTGCATGCATGGGAGGGTTTTAGTCATGTGGGACATGTGTCAATCAAGTACTGGTTCTCTTGCTTCTCAGCCCTCATTGTGTGCCATGGTGCTAATGCCTGTTTCCATTTCTTTGTTTTCATGTCTTTGCAGGGGAAGACGCACCTGATACTGCTGGGGTTGTGGAGATGGTGCAGACCCAGGAGGGGTCCGAGTGCCGACCAACCACCAGTGAGGTACGTGGTGTGGAGGTGGGGGAGAACCCACAAGTGCTGCAGGTCGTGCTCTCAAGGGGTGTCTCTGGCTGCACCTCCCCCGAGCTGTACTCAGGTGTTGATTCGGATGAGACCTACGTGCCGTCGCAGGTGAGTGTTCCAGGGAGGGATTCTGTTCTGTCTCACCCACCTGCACCAGGGTCAGAACCCTCCATGGGGATGTCAGTGTTGGCAGCTACGCCTTTGGTGGTTACGGATGCAGGGTCACACTCCGCGACATCTGATCCTGTTCCTGGGCCAGCAGATCAGAGGGGGAATGCAGTCCTGCAGCCTCAGGCAGTGCCGGCACAGCAAGGCGCAGTTCGCCTTGCCCCAGACAGGTGTGGTGCCCGCCGACGTGGTGGCCGTACGCCACCTGGCAATACCGCATGGGAGCAATCCATTTACGGTATGGCAACCCAACAGGCTGCATCATCCGAGATGATGGCTCAGGCCATGGATAGGGTGGCCACTTCCATTGTCCCCCCAGAAAGGCTGATGGAGCGACTAGAGCAGGCAACCGACTCCATCTGCCAGTCACACAGGGAGGACATGTTGGGGTCCAACAGGGACAGGCGGGCGGCACTGGCGACTCTGCAGGAGGCCATCTCCATTGAGTCCCAGGGCCACAGGGAAGCCCTGAGGCAGGAGCTCCTTCACCTCAGGACGACTCTTGTTGAGCTTGAGGCTTCAACACACCAAAGGACAGAACAGCAGCTGGAGCGTCTCACCCGTACGCTCTCAGCTGAGATGCAGGCAACGAGGGCGGAGGTCCGGGCATCCCGTGAGTTGTTGCATGGGGACCTCCGCACACTCATCCTCCAGAACCAGACCTACCACACCCGCATGCTTGCAGCCATGGAGGAGCAGACTAGGGCCTTGCGTGGGCTGCCTCCCATAGTGCAACCACCTCCGGATGCAGCTGCACAGGGTGATAATAGCGACAGCAGTGATACTCCCACAATAGGGTAGCCGTGTGGGCCATGAGCCCATGGAGGTGTTTTATTTTCCCAGGATCCACGCAGGTGGGTTCTGGTGTGCATCCTCTCCTCGGACCTCCTGGGTGGCCTCCCCAACCCCCCCGGGCCCATCAATGGCCATTTTTGATTGTTTCTTATTTTTAATTTTATTTTTATTTATTTTATTCCCTATTTTTTTGGGACGATTTGTTGGCTTCCGTGGTTCCTGTGGGCATACGCTGCATTGTGGCTGGGCACATGCAGGCTTGTAATGTATTTGGTTCAGATGCTTGGGTTTGAGTCACACACACCCCTCCTGCTTCCCGTTTCCATGGGCTTGCAAAGGGTGTGCCCAAGTGACAGTGAATTACACAGTGACGTTGGACTCCCATGAGCTGTGTGGGCAGTCTGTAGTCAATACTGTGTATACATTCCTAGTGCATATTGCTGTTGTGTTGTACACTGCATGTTGCATTGATGTGTAACTCATCTTCTGTGTCTACCTCCCAATTTGCAGGTCCCTTCCTCATGTCTACACAAGGACCTCTAGTCTGGAGATGGGGTCCATGTTGGCAGCAGTGCACCTACAACTCTACATGGCGCCAACACTGCGCAGTTGGTAGTGGTGGGAGTGCAGGCATTTCCAGGTGGTGAGACTACTAATATGTAACATTTGTGATGTCATGTTAATGGTAGTACATGCTCAAGTATGTTGTTGGTCTGGCATTGCTGTGAGCATTTCAGGTGTTGCAGGTTTCTAATAGGGACACTGTCCATAGTGACACTAGTGTCATGTTGTGGGGATTACTTTGTTTACCTGCAAATAGCATGACATGGCACAGTGTGTCATGTGGCGGTGCTGGGGTTGGGTTGGCTGACATGGCACTGTCCTCTTGTTGCATTTTGCAAGTGGGTATTCTTTTTAGCTGCTTGAATGTGTAACTCCACAAAACTGCATTGGTGGTGTCTGTGTGGGTAGGGATGCACACATTGTGACACTTCCAGGTGAACAATCTCAGGCTGATATGGTATTCACGGTTCATTCTCCAGACATTCAGGATCAGTGTCAGGTTGAGTCATCATTGATTGTCAGATGGAATGTGCCAGGGCAGTGTGCACTCCACAGGGGTGTGATTTCTATGTGAAGTAATTAGCCACTAGCTGTGTACGGGCTGCCTCCCCCCGTGCCCTTTCCCCTCCCATGCGCAGCGGCTGTGCATGTGGTTGGGGATGTGGGGCCACCACCATGTCCACGGCCAGGCCCCGGCATGTTGCAACGTTGTGCAGGACACATGCTGCCACTATGATCCTGCACACTACTGGGGGAGCGTATAACAGCTGGCCGCCAGAACGGTCAAGGGAGCGAAAGCGTGACTTTAGCACTCCGAATGTGCGCTCCACTATGCCCCGGGTCGTAATGTGGGCTGTGTTATATCTTACCTCGGGTGGCGTGGTGGGGTTCCGAATTGGCGTCATCATGTGGGGGCTGAGAGGGTAGGCACTGTCCCCTGTGGAGGTGGTGATTGGTATCATTGGTGGGGTTGTGACCTTGCTCAGTATCCAACATGCATGCATGTGCAGTGGCATACATACTCACCAAGCAGCCATGTATCGCCATGCCGCCCAGCTTCTAGGTCCCGGCTTAGGGTGGACATTCGGTAAATGTAGCTGTCGTGGGTGGACCCGGGATAGTTGGCATATACTGAGGTGATGATTCCCTTGGCATTACATGCTACCTGCACGTTGATGGAATGCCAGTGCTTGCGGTTCCTATAGATGTGCTCAGATGCCCTGGGGGGACGTAGAGCCACATGGGTGCAGTCGATGGCACCTAGCACTTTGGGGAACCGTGCCACAGCGTAAAAATCCAGGGCGGCAGCATGCCTTTCTGCAGGTGTTCTGGGCAGGTATATGTGCCTGCGGACTGATGTGCGTGCAGTGATGATGTTCAAGACCTGGTGTAGGCAGCGTGACTGGGTGGCCTGTGACACCCCACCCACTATGGCACTTGTCCGCTGAAATGATCCAGTGGCTAAGAAGTGCAGTACATTGAGGACCTTCTCCAGGGGGCTGAGTGCTTGGGAGCACAGGGTGGGTGATGTGAGGTCATCCTCCCACTCACTCACCAGGTCCAGTATTATGTGTGGTGGAAACCTGTACCTCCCATACACCTGGTCATCAGGCATCCCGAAAAGGCTGGTTCTGGGTGTGAATATTCTGGCCCTGACTATCCTCCTCCTCCTCCTTTGGTAGCCCACTGCCACTGCTGCTAGGAACGGTATGTTCATCCTGGCGTCTGAGCTTGTTATTGTTAAAGTGCGCAAATTTATGCTTTGCGCGTGTTCTAGGCGAGCGTGTGACCCGCGCACCCCTGGAATCCAGTTCCCAGTCCAATAGGGTGTGGAAATTCCCACGCACCACGGGATACAGGTGCGCTGACGTACTTGCGTGTGTAAGTGCCCGCGCACCCATGAAATACACGTACATAGGCCAATCGCGTGTACGCGCACTTTTGTCCAATTACACGCTGACGTGCAGTATTTCCACGTGTGCTCCGTCATCACGTGCTGAGTGGGGAACACCCGTGCGGGTCACGTCACAGACGCGCTTACGCGCTGAGGGACTCTGGTCCAATAGAATCGCGTATGCGTGCTGACGCGCTTACGCGCTAAGGGCCTTTCCTCGGATTTCACGCTGACGTGCAGGATTTTCACGTGCCAAATCACTCCGTATCAAGCTGGCCACGCGAAAACACACGGAAGACACGCACCTGCCCAGAAGGCCGAGTTACTGCCCCCCAGTGCCCCGAGCAGCCTCCCACGTGCCATCTGCTGCTGCCTGCCTGCCTGCTGCCACCGTGCCCTGCCATTTGGTGCCTGCACATCAGCCATCTGCAGGGGTCCAGTTGCTGTGTCCACCCCTGCTGGAACTGAAGACTCCCGACTGGGATTACATCGCTCCACAGCCCAGCCCCAGGTCCCAGTTTCCCACCCACACCTGCCTCTGGGGTTGCCATGTCGGGCACTTCCACATCTGGCACCAGTGGCAACCCCAGGCCAGAGGGGCAGAGGGGCACCAGCTTCACTGCCACCGAAGTTGGTGTCCTGGTGGAGCATGTCCTGGGGCAGTATGATGCCCTCTTTGGATCGTCCCGCGCCAGCAAGGAAGGACGGGAGAGGATCTGGGCCGACTGTGTGGTTGCCATCAACGCGGAGGGGGTGGCAACCCGCAACGTCCTGAAGATCAAGAAGCGCTGGGAGGACTTGAGGTCCAGGACCCTTGTGAAGGCCCGGCGCCTCATGGAGGGGGGCCGGGGCCGCATGAGTTCCATCCAGATGAGGGTCCTGGAACGCGTACGCCCAGCGCTCCACGCCCAGATCCTTGAGAGAGAGGCCCGTCTGGAGTTGAGCGGTAAGTGTCCAAGCATTACTGTGTGAGACAGGGCATGTTGCGGTGTGCTGGTTCTATGATACTTGCCTGTATGTGTGCCATAGGCCATGTATGCATGTATGTGTGCAGGGACATCATAGTAATGCATGTGCGACCAGTGATGTGTGACCCACATGGTTGTTGCATGTGTTCAAATGCCGCATGGGGAGCCCTATGCAGATTTTGAACATGAGAGCATGCCAGTCTCTGTACCTGGACATGGGTGGGGGTGAGGGATGGGTGCTGATGCCAGGTACATATATGGTAGCCATGTCTGTGTGCCTGACCTGCGTGTCTGTGACTTGTGCATGCCATGGATGCATGACACATGTGTGTGACAATGCACAGATTCAGTGAAGCAGCCAAATTACCCTTGTATCCGCTGTGTTTGGTGTGTTTGGGGCCAGATGGATGTGACTGAGGTGAAGTGTGTGCATGTGATAGGCATGAGCCATGATGCATGTGAGTTACATATCATTGAATGTTTCAAGAGTCCATTGGACATGCATGGAAATGTCCATGGCATGCACCATGCCTGTTACTGTATGTGTTTTGCCTGGACTGACCCATGTGTTGTGGAGGGACATGATGGAAGTGTACTTTGACAGTGGTGCTCATCTGCTATTGCTTCCTGTCTAGGGGACCATTGTACAGTACCCTGATGCTTGTGTTCTTTGTCTCCCTCTACGCAGCGGCTAGTGAAGAAGAGGGCGGAGACGGCGCTGTGGAGCAAGGCGGCGGGGATGCCCCCACCGCTGCAGCGGAAGGGGTGGGTGAGCCCCCACAGGGGCCTGCTACGGTGGGAGACGGTGAGGAGCCATCCAGGTTGGTGGTTTGCACAGAGGAGGAGGAGGCCGCCACTGGGGCACACATGGGGCCTGGTGGGGGCATCCCTGCTGGTGCAAGTGGTGCAGTCCAGGGCCAGGGGCAGGTGGCAGCACAGGTCACCGTGGAGGGGCCTGTGCATGTCGCTGTCCCGGACCCTGTGAGTGCACCACCATGCACCAGCAGGGATGCCCCGTCCCAGGCCCGTCTGCAGGTAGAGGGGATGTCCATGTCACCTGACTCCCCTCCACCTGCGGATGTGGGAACCCCTGGCCGTGTGGAGAAGGTCCTGATTGGGGTCGCGATGCGCACGGCTGTGATTCGTGATGCCGTGCATGCTTCCCGGGAGGAGCACGCACGTCATCACGAAGTGCACCGTGCCGACGTGGCCCAATTGGGATCGGCCATGTTCGGGGGTTTGCTGCATGTGTTGGCCAATCTGGCGGCCCTCTCCTCCTCTGTGCAGGCTATACACCAGTCGTTCTCCTTGCCGTCTTCCGGCCCAGATGCCACCAGGGCCCCCTGTGGACCTGCCCCGACCAATGCAGCCAGCTCGGTGGGGATCCCATCCCTGCCACAGTTGGGAGTCGGAGGTCCAGCAGGGGTGGACAACACAGCAACTGGACCCCAGCAGATGGAAGATGTGACAGCATCATCGGGCAGGGCACGTGCACGACGGCGTCGGTGGTTTCCATCAGCCTGGATGCCGTCGTGCTGGCAGAGGCAGTGGCGTCGGAGGCAGCAGCAGGCTCGACGTGGGAGGCATCATGGCTCGGGGCCATCAAGATCAGAGGGGCAGGCATCGGCCGGAGGGCAGGGCAACCCTGGGATGGTGGTGTCTTCCGTGTGGGAGCAGTTGGTCCAGCGGATAGGTGCGGAGCGGCAGCACGCGGAAGAGGAGCGGCTCACCATGGTCAGGGCGGAGTTCTCCATGCGTCGGGCGTTGAGGCGGGCTGAGTGCCTCGAGGAAGCTCGCAGGGAGTTTGAGCTGACCATGGGGTTATCCCTGCGAGACCTCGGGGCCAGGACAGAGTCCCGCCTCCAGGACATCGACATGGAGTTCGATGATGCCCTGGCCAGCAACATCACCGAGTGAGCCGCAGGACTTGCCCGCTGCCTTTGTATATAGTTATTTAGTTAGTTAGTGTTATGTTTCCTTTATTCATTTTTATTTTTTTGGACCGCTCGGACAATGGCCACTTTTTTGTAGATATTTTTTTCATTAGGTAGTAGTAGGTTTCATTTATGGTGTTGGGCTCATGGACCCTGGAATATTCGTGTATATAGTTTGCTTTTTGAAGAAACATTTTTTTTATTGATTATTGTGTTCACCATGAGGAAATGGTTTTTCATTATTTTCCTTCCACATGACATTGCTTTGGACAACATTTGTTTTTGGATTACTTTGTTTTTTTTATTTTTACATTTGTTCTCGGACATGGACCATTTATTTTGTTATCCCCATTGTTGTATGTTTGATTTGTTTACTTATTTTTCATCTTTAATACATGTTTTTTTAACTTTCACTTGTGGTATTTTCTCATTGGTTTCATACATGTCATGATATGGGTTTTGACATTCACTTGCACCCGTTGTGTATGTGTGTGTGACGGACATGTGTTCATTTACATACTTGCCATTGGGGTTGTATCATGTAATTGCATTCACTATGTGGGTGGATGCAATCCTTGCCTGGGTGTTTGTGCTGGGTATGCTGCCCATTACTGCCATGATTGAGTATCGTCAGGACCTGGGGGCAGGGGGACATGTGTGGGTGCCTGGTGGAGGATGCCCCTGCACTGCTGGGGGGTGGGGGAGGGTGCCCCTGGTGGCGGGGGGGTGGGGGTGGTGGGAGACATGAGTGGGGGCCTGGTGGAGGGTGCCCATGGTGGCAGGGGGGTGGGGGTGGTGGGAGACATGAGTGGGGGCCTGGTGGAGGCTGCCCCTGGTGACTGGGGGGGTGGGGGTGGTGGGAGACATGAGTGGGGGCCTGGTGGAGGGTGCCCCTGGTGGCGGGGGGGTGGGGGTGATAGGGGACATGAGTGGGGGCCTGGTGGGGGCTACTGCTGGGGGGTGGGGGTGGTGGGAGACATGAGTGGGGGCCTGGTGGAGGGTGCCCATGGTGGCAGGGGGGTGGGGGTGGTGGGAGACATGAGTGGGGGCCTGGTGGAGGCTGCCCCTGGATGGTGGGGGTGGTGGGAGACATGAGTGGGGGCCTGGTGGAGGGTGCCCCTGGTGACTGGGGGGGGTGGGGGTGGTGGGAGACATGAGTGGGCGCCTGGTGGAGACTGCCCCTGGTGACTGGGGGGGGTGGGGGTGGTGGGAGACATGAGTGGGGGCCTGGTGGAGGGTGCCCCTGGTGGCGGGGGGGTGGGGGTGATAGGGGACATGAGTGGGGGCCTGGTGGGGGCTGCCCCTGCACTGCTGGGGGGTGGGGGTGGTGGGAGACATGAGTGGGGGCCTGGTGGAGGGTGCCCATGGTGGCAAGGGGGTGGGGGTGGTGGGAGACATGAGTGGGGGCCTGGTGGAGGCTGCCCCTGGTGACTGGGGGGTGGGGGTGGTGGGAGACATGAGTGGGGGCCTGGTGGAGGGTGCCCCTGGTGGCGGGGGGGTGGGGGTGATAGGGGACATGAGTGGGGGCCTGGTGGGGGCTGCCCCTGCACTGCTGGGAGGTGGGGGTGTTGGGAGACATGAGTGGGGGCCTGGTGGAGGGTGCCCATGGTGGCAGGGGGGTGGGGGTGGTGGGAGACATGAGTGGGGGCCTGGTGGAGGCTGCCCCTGGATGGTGGGGGGTGGGGGTGGTGGGAGACATGAGTGGGGGCCTGGTGGAGGGTGCCCCTGGTGACTGGGGGGGTGGGGGTGGTGGGAGACATGAGTGTGGGCCTGGTGGAGGGTGCCCCTGGATGGTGGGGGGTGGGGGTGGTGGGAGACATGAGTGGGGGCCTGGTGGAGGCTGCCCCTGGATGGTGGGGGGTGGGGGTGGTGGGAGACATGAGTGGGGGCCTGGTGGAGGCTGCCCCTGGTGACTGGGGGGGTGGGGGTGGGGGTGTTGGGAGACATGAGTGGGGGCCTGGTGGAGGGTGCCCCTGGTGGCGGGGGGGTGGGGGTGATAGGGGACATGAGTGGGGGCCTGGTGGGGGCTGCCCCTGCACTGCTGGGGGGTGGGGGTGGTGGGAGACATGAGTGGGGGCCTGGTGGAGGGTGCCCATGGTGGCAGGGGGGTGGGGGTGGTGGGAGACATGAGTGGGGGCCTGGTGGAGGCTGCCCCTGGATGGTGGGGGGTGGGGGTGGTGGGAGACATGAGTGGGGGCCTGGTGGAGGGTGCCCCTGGTGACTGGGGGGGTGGGGGTGGTGGGAGACATGAGTGGGGGCCTGGTGGAGGGTGCCCCTGGATGGTGGGGGGTGGGGGTGGTGGGAGACATGAGTGGGGGCCTGGTGGAGGCTGCCCCTGGATGGTGGGGGGTGGGGGTGGTGGGAGACATGAGTGGGGGCCTGGTGGAGGCTGCCCCTGGTGACTGGGGGGGTGGGGGTGGTGGGAGACATGAGTGGGGGCCTGGTGGAGGGTGTCCCTGGTGGCGGGGGGGTGGGGGTGATAGGGGACATGCGTGGGGGCCTGGTGGGGGCTGCCCCAGCACTGCTGGGGGGTGGGGGTGGTGGGAGACATGGGTGGGGGCCTGGTGGAGGCTGCCCCTGCACTGCTGGGGGGTGGGGGTGGTGGGAGACATGAGTGGGGGCCTGGTGGAGGGTGCCCATGGTGGCAGGGGGGTGGGGGTGGTGGGAGACATGAGTGGGGGCCTGGTGGAGGCTGCCCCTGCACTGCTGGGGGGTGGGGGTGGTGGGAGACATGAGTGGGGGCCTGGTGGAGGCTGCCCCTGCACTGCTGGGGGGTGGGGGTGGTGGGAGACATGGGTGGGGGCCTGGTGGAGGCTGCCCCTGCACTGCTGGGGGGTGGGGGTGGTGGGAGACATGAGTGGGGGCCTGGTGGAGGCTGCCCCTGCACTGCTGGGGGGGGGGGGTGGTGGGAGACATGAGTGGGGGCCTGGTGGAGGGTGCCCATGGTGGCAGGGGGGTGGGGGTGGTGGGAGACATGAGTGGGGGCCTGGTGGAGGCTGCCCCTGGATGGTGGGGGGTGGGGGTGGTGGGAGACATGAGTGGGGGCCTGGTGGAGGCTGCCCCTGGTGACTGGGGGGGTGGGGGTGGTGGGAGACATGAGTGGGGGCCTGGTGGAGGGTGCCCCTGGTGGCGGGGGGTTGGGGGTGATAGGGGACATGAGTGGGGGCCTGGTGGGGGCTGCCCCTGCACTGCTGGGGGGTGGGGGTGGTGGGAGACATGAGTGGGGGCCTGGTGGAGGGTGCCCATGGTGGCAGGGGGGTGGGGGTGGTGGGAGACATGAGTGGGGGCCTGGTGGAGGCTGCCCCTGGATGGTGGGGGGTGGGGGTGGTGGGAGACATGAGTGGGGGCCTGGTGGAGGGTGCCCCTGGTGACTGGGGGGGTGGGGGTGGTGGGAGACATGAGTGGGGGCCTGGTGGAGGGTGCCCCTGGTGGCGGGGGGGTGGGGGTGATAGGGGACATGAGTGGGGGCCTGGTGGAGGCTGCCCCTGGTGACTGGGGGGGTGGGGGTGGTGGGAGACATGAGTGGGGGCCTGGTGGAGGGTGCCCCTGGTGGCGGGGGGTTGGGGGTGATAGGGGACATGAGTGGGGGCCTGGTGGGGGCTGCCCCTGCACTGCTGGGGGGTGGGGGTGGTGGGAGACATGAGTGGGGGCCCGGTGGAGGGTGCCCATGGTGGCAGGGGGGTGGGGGTGGTGGGAGACATGAGTGGGGGCCTGGTGGAGGCTGCCCCTGGATGGTGGGGGGTGGGGGTGGTGGGAGACATGAGTGGGGGCCTGGTGGAGGGTGCCCCTGGTGACTGGGGGGGTGGGGGTGGTGGGAGACATGAGTGGGGGCCTGGTGGAGGGTGCCCCTGGTGGCGGGGGGGTGGGGGTGATAGGGGACATGAGTGGGGGCCTGGTGGAGGGTGCCCATGGTGGCAGGGGGGGTGGGGGTGGTGGGAGACATGAGTGGGGGCCTGGTGGAGGCTGCCCCTGGATGGTGGGGGGTGGGGGTGGTGGGAGACATGAGTGGGGGCCTGGTGGAGGCTGCCCCTGGTGACTGGGGGGGTGGGGGTGGTGGGAGACATGAGTGGGGGCCTGGTGGAGGGTGCCCCTGGTGGCGGGGGGTTGGGGGTGATAGGGGACATGAGTGGGGGCCTGGTGGGGGCTGCCCCTGCACTGCTGGGGGGTGGGGGTGGTGGGAGACATGAGTGGGGGCCTGGTGGAGGGTGCCCATGGTGGCAGGGGGGTGGGGGTGGTGGGAGACATGAGTGGGGGCCTGGTGGAGGCTGCCCCTGGATGGTGGGGGGTGGGGGTGGTGGGAGACATGAGTGGGGGCCTGGTGGAGGGTGCCCCTGGTGACTGGGGGGGTGGGGGTGGTGGGAGACATGAGTGGGGGCCTGGTGGAGGGTGCCCCTGGTGGCGGGGGGGTGGGGGTGATAGGGGACATGAGTGGGGGCCTGGTGGAGGCTGCCCCTGCACTGCTGGGGGGTGGGGGTGGTGGGAGACATGAGTAGGGGCCTGGTGGAGGGTGCCCCTGGTGGCGGGGGGTCGGGGGTGGTGGGAGACATGAGTGGGGGCCTGGTGGAGGGTGCCCATGGTGGCAGGGGGGGTGGGGGTGGTGGGAGACATGAGTGGGGGCCTGGTGGAGGCTGCCCCTGGATGGTGGGGGGTGGGGGTGGTGGGAGACATGAGTGGGGGCCTGGTGGAGGCTGCCCCTGGTGACTGGGGGGGTGGGGGTGGTGGGAGACATGAGTGGGGGCCTGGTGGAGGGTGCCCCTGGTGGCGGGGGGTTGGGGGTGATAGGGGACATGAGTGGGGGCCTGGTGGGGGCTGCCCCTGCACTGCTGGGGGGTGGGGGTGGTGGGAGACATGAGTGGGGGCCTGGTGGAGGGTGCCCATGGTGGCAGGGGGGTGGGGGTGGTGGGAGACATGAGTGGGGGCCTGGTGGAGGCTGCCCCTGGATGGTGGGGGGTGGGGGTGGTGGGAGACATGAGTGGGGGCCTGGTGGAGGGTGCCCCTGGTGACTGGGGGGGTGGGGGTGGTGGGAGACATGAGTGGGGGCCTGGTGGAGGGTGCCCCTGGTGGCGGGGGGGGTGGGGGTGATAGGGGACATGAGTGGGGGCCTGGTGGAGGCTGCCCCTGCACTGCTGGGGGGTGGGGGTGGTGGGAGACATGAGTAGGGGCCTGGTGGAGGGTGCTCCTGGATGGTGGGGGGTGGGGGTGGTGGGAGACATGAGTGGGGGCCTGGTGGAGGCTGCCCCTGGATGGTGGGGGGTGGGGGTGGTGGGAGACATGAGTGGGGGCCTGGTGGAGGCTGCCCCTGGTGACTGGGGGGTGGGGGTGGTGGGAGACATGAGTGGGGGCCTGGTGGAGGCTGCCCCTGGTGGCGGGGGGGTGGGGATGATAGGGGAAATGAGTGGGGGCCTGGTGGGGGCTTCCCTTGCACTGCTGGGGGGTGGGGGTGGTGGGAGACATGAGTAGGGGCCTGGTGGAGGGTGCCCATGGTGGCAGGGGGGTGGGGGTGGTGGGAGACATGAGTGGGGGCCTGGTGGAGGCTGCCCCTGGATGGTGGGGGGTGGGAGACATGAGTGAGGGCCTGGTGGAGGGTGCCCCTGGTGACTGGGGGGGTGGGGGTGGTGGGAGACATGAGTGGGGGCCTGGTGGAGGGTGCCCCTGGATGGTGGGGGGTGGGGGTGGTGGGAGACATGAGTGGGGGCCTGGTGGAGGGTGCCCCTGGTGACTGGGGGGGTGGGGGTGGTGGGAGACATGAGTGGGGGCCTGGTGGAGGGTGCCCCTGGTGGCGGAGGGGTGGGGGTGATAGGGGACATGAGTGGGTGCCTGGTGGAGGCTGCCCCTGCACTGCTGGGGGGTGGGGGTGGTGGGAGACATGAGTGGGGGCCTGGTGGAGGGTGCCCCTGGATGGTGGGGGGTGGGGGTGGTGGGAGACATGAGCAGGTGTGCAGGGTAGTCCCCTGTTTTGTGGGCTGCCTGCAGGGGCCGTCGAGGGTGTACAGGGAACACCTGTGAGGACCCACCCAGCCTAATCGCGTGTGTAACTTCCCACGCACCCCTGTAATACACGTACCAAGCCAAATCGCGTGTGATAATTCCCGCGCACCCCTGAAATACACGCGCCCAGGGTATTCGCGTGTGGAAATTCCAGCGCACCCCTGAAATACACGTACCCTGCTGTAATCGCGTGTGGGACTTCCCGCGCACCCCTGAAATACACGCGCCCAGGCTATTCGCGTGTGGAACTTCCCGCGCACCCCTGAAATACACGTACCCTGCTGTAATCGCGTGTGGGACTTCCCGCGCACCCCTGAAATACACGCGCCCAGGCTATTCGCGTGTGGAACTTCCCGCGCACCCCTGAAATACACGCGCCCAGGCTATTCGCGTGTGGAACTTCCCGCGCACCCCTGAAATACACGTACCCTGCTGTAATCGCGTGTGGTACTTCCCGCGCACCCCTGAAATACACGCGCCCAGGCTATTCGCGTGTGGAACTTCCCGCGCACCCCTGAAATACACGCGCCCAGGCTATTCGCGTGTGGAACTTCCCGCGCACCCCTGAAATACACGCGCCCAGGCTATTCGCGTGTGGAACTTCCCGCGCACCCCTGAAATACACGTACCCTGCTGTAATCGCGTGTGGGACTTCCCGCGCACCCCTGAAATACACGTACCCTGATGGAATCGCGTGTGGAACTTCCCGCGCACCCCTGAAATACACCTACCCTGATGGAATCGCGTGTGGAACTTCCCGCGCACCCCTGAAATCCACGTACCCGGCCAAATCGCGTGTGAGACTTCCCGCGCACCCCGGTATACACGCACACGTATTTTTTGTCAGTGTGTCCGTGTTTGTGGGTACCCCTTTGCACGTCATTTGTCCTGGAGGGCCACAGTATAGGACATTCATCATGGCAGTATATGGGTGCTATTTGTTGGCGCACCTTTTGGCGCACATTTCTTACAGCCGCAGAGACGCTACCGCCTGCTTTCATGTGGCGGTCGTGTTTGTGCCTGTGCGCTGGTTTGAGCGTGCGCTTTTTTGCCCTATTCTATTCCATGAATACGTGTTGTAGGCGAGCGTGTGGGCGTTCCGCGCACTTGTACTTCCCCCGTGACGCCCACGTTTTTGCAAGTTGTTCCCCATTCCGAGTGTTACGCCCGTGTTCCGCCTACTTTTGTTGCGTGCGCCGCGCTATGTGCGAATTTCGCTGTGGCCTGTGCGATTTTCGCTGTGACCTGGCGCACGCTGTTAGATGGCCTGTGCGCCAACGTGCGCAGCGCACTTTTTATCGCACATCCGCTGGTTTTCTCGCGCACGGACTTCCATGAATCGACGTGCGCTGCTTTTCGTGCGATTTTCGCACTTGCACTGCGATTTTCGCTATTCCACTGCGATTCGCACGTTTTTGCCCACTTGCGCCGCGCTAATTATTCCATGAATCGGCTCCATAGTGTTTTGGCCTTCTGGACAACCCACATGTTTGGGCCCAGGGTGTCGCAGCCACCAAGGACAAAAGGAACCCAATGTATTTCTGAAAAGAAGATACCCGTGGGAATCCAAGAGATCACACTTGCATGCGTCGCGCTACAATCTATTACCCAGAATTCCCAGCAAATTCCAAAATGTTGTGGAAAAAACACAATTCTGAGACATTTGCGACCAAGAAACCCCAGAAATACACTTGCAACAACAGATGTCCTTCCTTCCCATGTTCCCACAGGTGTCCCAATGAAAACAGTATCTCACATGTGTGGCTGCACTGACCTGGGCGCAAAAGGAAAAGACTGGATTTGCCTTCTGGACAACCCATAGATTTGGGCCTGGCGTGTCACAGCCACCATGGAAAACAGGAAACCACATGCATTTCTGAAAAAGAGACACCCGTGGGAATCTACAGAGGTCTCACTTGCATGCGCCGGGCTACAATGTATTACCCAGAATGCCAAGCAAATTCCTAAATGTAGGGAACATTTTTTAATTTTGAGACATTTGCGACCAGGAAACCACAGAAACATGCCTGCAACACCACATGTCCCACACCTTCCCATGTTCACTCAGATGTCCCGATGAAAACCAGACCTCACTTGAATTGGTGCACTTACCTGGGTGGAAAAGAAAAATGGATGACCGCCCCCAGCCCAGCGGCGGTCATGGGGCAATCCAGCAGGGTCCTGTTGTATTGTGCCTGTCTGAGGTGAGGTAGCTTGAGTTGTCATGTGGAATGTTTATGTGTGGATGATGGAATATTCTGAGTGAGTGTTCTGTGTAGAGGCGGTTACAGTTGGCTGGCCCTGGGTGATGGGAGCCGGTGTTGTCACAGCTTATGTCCTTTATGTCTTCATGTGGATATGTAACTAAGAATTTGGAAATAAACTTACCTGAAGAAATCTTAAAGAGCCTGGAACCTGCTTTTTAACAATGGCGACGAGTCAGTCTTTGGTAACCTACGTGCCACAAGCTGATGGACTGAGGACCCTGCTGCGGGGGGTGCAGGAAGGACAAGCTTCTGGAGAAGGACAACACCGCCCCCAAAAACTGTAAGTCTCATCACCCAGGGCAGGGTGCAGATGGAGCCGGAGGATTAAAGCCCCATCTTTGGTGGCACCGGCGCACATAAGTAGTGGGCAAGCTGGGACCCAGGGAGTCTTCAGGGAGAAGCCCTGACATGGCTCCCCAGAGCGCAGGGGCAGGAACAGGAATTGGGCCCCATTGCAGAGGGATCAGTTCCAGGAGCAGGAAGGAGGACTGCGTCCCAGGGTTCAGGAGAAGTCCAAGAAAGAGGCCCCTTTTTGGATGCGCATCTCCTAAGTAGGAGGCAGAGCTCTGCCCTGGGGGCTGGAGATGGCGCTGGACCAGCAGGTGAAAGATGATACTGGCAATACTGGGAAATTGATGTTGAAAGCAAACGCTGTACCCTGGTCCTCCGTGAGATGTAATGAAGAGCTAGCCCACTGGAAGGAATGTGATGCTACTCTACGTTTTTTTTTAAAAGTTAGAATGGCAATAGAAAAAAAGAGACGCTGCTCTGTATTTGGGAAATGGATGTGAATTTGACATGAACAAGGAGGACTGTTTGCCTGACTACACGCCACTCCCATGTCATGTGCACTCATAGCAATGGGGAGCTGTTGTTTTAAACACTGTCCTTCTCACGAGATAATTGCAGGCTTTGAAGTTATGGGAGCCTGGCAGCACCGTACTGTGCTTATCGTGCACATCATGTTTTTGGCTGTCTGAAACTCTGGTGATTTATGAGCCTTTCGTGGCGAGGTCTCCTGGGAAGTGAACGACCGTTGGCCTATGAAGCTCTGCATAGCCCTGCTAAGCAGTAGTGACTGATGATGTCACACATGCAGCAGGGGGAGATGGTGAAGCGTAGAATGTTCTTTGGAATGTGCTATTGTTAGAGCTTCGTATTATAAGTGCTGTTTGCCCTGAGGATGTAAAAGGGAAAGTACTTTAAGGAATCTGACGTTTGGCAAGACATGTGTCTTAGAAGGAAGGAAGCAAAATATGTGTGCAGCTATATTAATGCAGGAATGAACAATGCTTAGAACATGGGAACCCTATGATACATATCTGATCCAAGAGACAATAGGTGCCAAATGCTGTGGTCTCTGCTTTGCAAAAGAGACATTTTTGGCCGATTGTGATGCTGGCATGCCGCTCCGTCTCAGTTAGTGAGGCGACAGGTAGCGGGCAACAAATAAGGTGACATTTTTAGGTCATGACAGTATGGTGGGTTATAGGCTTGTGCAGAGAGTAACAGCCATAATGTTGGGTAGTTTGGAACATTAATATACCTATTTAAAACTGACGGAGCATTTTGCATGTGCAGGATGGTGAGTGCCTTGGTGCGATGTGAATTTGTAGAATGGGGGCACTGTGAGGATGCAAATGAGTTTGTGTTTATAAAAGATATACATGCATCTTAAACTGCGCTGTTCTGTTATGTAAATGGTTAAGTGAAACAGTGACAACATAGTGTGGTAATATGTTGTATTGAAGGGTATTTAGCATAATTCTTTTGAGGAATTGCAGGTTTCGAGTGCCAAGCACCATGGCACATGGACACTAATGTGCACAAATCGTTGCTGTTAGTGTAAGATGGGTGGTATGTGTATGAGTGTGATAGCTTTAATCATTTTGAGGATTTTCAGCTATATTGCACATATCAGCAGAGCCTGTGTAAATGGCTATGGACTCATAGGTTCGCTTAAGAGCCTACAAATGGCTATGGATGTTTTAGTTAATAAAAGTGTTAGTTTTGGGAATTTTACTTACTATGAGCAACATGGTTTTGTATTCAAATGTGCACAACGCAAATGTGTTCAATGCGGTTTATGTATTGTTTACAGCATATGGTTGCAGCATTCTATGATTTTGGAATGCATGTTATGATGAATCTGGCTCAGATAGGTTGGAGAGAGTCAGTGAGTGTTGGGTATTGGGTGAACTCACATTCAGCATTGAAGTGTTGAAGTGTGAAATGCATGGTTTGAATTGTTTGGGTAATGTCAGTGGGGTGTATAGTTTTCCTTACATTGTTTTGGTTTGGTTTGGGTAGTTACCTGTCGTGGTAAAAGTTGAACACCCATGCGATTGTTCTAGAGTGAGGTAGCGCCTCGACTCTTTCAATTAAGGATGTTAGTATTTTCTAACACATGTGAGGGGATTGGTCTGGTTATAGGGGTTACCTTATTCCGGTAAAGGATGAACAGCGATGAGGTTGGTCTGTGAGGGAGGTAGCACCTCCTCTAGGGTTATTTTTTATCCTTCTCATCACATTGGACAGTAGGTAGCTGGTGGTAAAGGGGTAGCTGGGGACGCCTGGTAATGACCCGTCGGTATTGAGTGTGGTAAGTCCTGAGATGATGAGTAAATTGTTTTCTATGTTACTTTTGGTATTTATTGTGGATTTCGTTGTATCCATGGGTTCAACAGCTTGTTTTGGGTTAGGATGTTTTCCTTGCTAGAAGACAGTTGAGTTTTTACCAGTCATTGATGTTGGCTTTGGGAGTGCGTGGCCACTGCTCCCAATGGGTTTGGAAGGTTTGCACAATCTGGTCTGGTGTAATGCGTGTGGTTTGAGTCCATGGGTGTTTGTGGTCTCAGTTATGTTTTGTGTTTCCACTTTGTGAATCCCTATTGGAGTGAGGTTGTGGTTGTCTTTTTGGAGGCTTTGAGGTCTCAGCTCTCTAGAGTGGCAGTCTAGAGGCCTGCTGGAGTTCCAGGGTGGCAGCCTGGACACCCGCGTTGTTGTAGGCCGGGGCTGGTGGTAGGAGGTGTAGCAGTCTTGTGGTTGTTCAGGAATGTAGGTGAAGTAGCCCAGTTTCAGGGTTGGCCAGGTCCTGGGGTGAGAGCCCAGTTGCTTGTTTGTGGCAGGAACAGGCAGATGGATGACAGTATTTTTGTTATTGGTATATGGAATGTAGTTTGTCAGGGTGTGATGTTGTGATGGTTGGGTGTGGCCTTGGAAGTGTATGTCTGCCAGTTGAGTGTTACGTGTGCGTATATCTTGGAAGGTGGTAGTTGTGTTGTTCTGGTGTGTGACTTGTTCTGTGCAAGTATGGTTTAGTAAAGGAGGGAGGTGTATTGTATTGTGCCTGTCTGAGATGCGGTAGCTTGAGATGTCATGTGTAATGTTTATGTATGGATGATGGAATATTCTGAGTGAGTGTTCTGTGTAGAGGCGGTTACAGTTGGCTGGCCCTGGGTGATGGGAGCCGGTGTTGTCACAGCTTATGTCCTTTATGTCTTCATGTGGATATGTAACTAAGAATTTGGAAATAAACTTACCTGAAGAAATCTTAAAGAGCCTGGAACCTGCTTTTTAACAGGTCCCAGCTCCTTCCCATGTAGGTCGACCGACCCAAGCACATTGGCTGTCCCAGGAAGCCCCAGCAGGGTCCCCATCCCTCCCCAGATAGAATACATGTAACACAGCACAGACAAAACTCCAGGAAGGCCAGGGGTACTGCCAATGCCAATTGGTGTTCCCAGAGAGCTCTGTCAGGGGCCCATCCATCCCCAGAGGTGAAATCTGAAACGCAGCCTGGCCAGAGCTCTAGGATGGCCGGGGGTGCTGCCCCAACCATGGGCATCTGCTGCATACATGGGTTGACTGCCCCGCAGCCCAATGGTGTTCATGGGGAGACCCAACGCGGTCCCCATCCTCCCCGTAGTGAAAAGCTGTAGCGCGGCACAGACAGAGCTCCAGGACTGCCGGGGGTGCTGTTGCCATCCTTGGACACCTTTCTCTCATGTGGGCCGACCGTCTACAAGTCCAGCGGCGGTACCAGGGAGCCCCCGGCAGGGTCCCCATCCCTCCACGGAGAGAAAAGCTTTAACGCAGCCCAGCCAGAGCTCTATGATGGCTGGGGGTTCTGCCCCCGCACATCGGTCGACCACCCCCCAGCCCAGCATCGGTCATGGGACGCCCTAGCGGGGTCCTAGTACCTCCTCAGAGGGAAAAGCTCTAACTCAACCTGACCAGAGGTCTTGGACTGCCAGGGGTGCTGCCCCTGGGCATGGGTGTCTGCCTTGCATGTGCGTCAAACGCACCCAGACCAGCGGCGGTCATGGAGCAACTGGTTGGGGCCCCGTCCCTCCCTTGAGGAAAAAGCTCTAACGCGACATGGCCAGAGCTCCAGGACGACTGGGGGTACTGCTCCCGAGTTTGGGTGTATGCCTTGTATGAGGGTCGGCTGCCTCCCAGCCCAGCTGAATCATGGGGCCACCTGACAGGGTACCCCTCCCTCCCTGGAAGGAAAAGCTGTAACGCGGCATGGCCAGAGCTCCAGGACTGCCAGGGGTGCTGTCCCATCCTTGGACACCATTCTCTCATGTGGGCCGACTGTCTGCAAGCCCAGCAGTAGTACCAGGGAGCCCCCTCCAGGGTCCCCATCCCTCCATGGAGGGAAAAGCTGTAACGCAGCCCAGCCAGAGCTCTATGATGGCTGGGGGCTCTTCCCTCGCATGTCGGTCGACCACCCCCCAGCCCAGCGTCGGTCATGGGACGACCCGGCAGGGTCTTAGTCCCTCTTCAGAGAGAAAAGCTCTAACTCAACCTGACCAGAGCACTTGGACTGCCAGGGGTGCTGTCCCTGGCCTTGGGTTTCTGCCTTGCATGTTCATCAAACGCCCCCAGACCAGTGGCAGTCATAGGGCAACCTTGAGGAAAAAACTCTAACACGGCACGGCAGAGCTCCAGGACGACTGGGGGTACTGCCCCTGACTTTGGGCGTATGCCTTGCATGTGCGTCAACTGCCCCCCAGCCCAGCGGAATCATGGGGCAACCTGACAAGGTACCCCTCCCTCCCTGGAGGGAAAAGCTATAACACGGCATGGCCAGAGCTCCAGGATTGTCAGGGGTGCTGCCCCCGACTCTGTATCCCATGTGGGTCGACCTTCTCCAAGCCCATCAGTGGTCCCAGGGAGCCCCCGGCAGGGTCACCATCCCTCCCCAGTAGGAAAAGCTGTAATGCAACCCAGCTAGATTTCTAGTACGGCCTGGGGTTCTGCCTCACACATGGGTCGGCAAACCCCCAATGGAGCTGTAGTCATGGGGTGCCCTGGCAGGGTCCCTGTCCCTCCCCAGAGTGAAAAGCCCTAACTCAACCCGGCCAGAGCTCTAGGACAAGGTGGGCTACTGCCACCAGCCTTGGGCGTCTTCCTTGCATGTGGGTCGACCACCCCCAAGGCCATTGGCAGTCAGGGGGAGACCTGGCGCGGTCCCCGTCTGGCCCATAGGGAAAAGATGTTACGCAGCATGGCCAGAGCTCCAGGACTGCTGGGGGTGCTGTCCCCGTCCTTGGACCCCAATGCGAAGCAGCAGTCCCAGGGAGCCCTGGCAGGTTCCCCATCTCTCCCCGGAGGGAAAATCTGAAAACACCCTAGGATGGCTGGGGCAGCTGTCCTCAGCCTTGGGCATCAGCCTCACATGTGGGTCAACTGCCCCCAGTTCAGTGGTGGTCACTGGGTGACCTGGTGCGGTCCCCGGCCCTCTCTGGACGGAAAGGTTGTAATGCAGCATTGCCAGAGCTCTAAGATGGCTTGGGGTACTGCCCCCATCCTCGGGCGCTTGTCTCCCATGTGGGTCGACAATCGCAAAGGCCAACGGCAGTCCCAGGGTGCCCCTGCTGGAAAATCTGTAACACAGCCCAGCCAGAGCTCTAGGACGGCTTGGGGTGCTGTCAGCGGCTATGGGCATCTGCCTCGCATGTGGGTCGACTGCCCCCCCCAGTCCAGCGGTTGCTATGGGGAAATCTGGCAGGCTCTTTATCCCTTTCCGGAGGGAAAAGCTCTAACCCGAACTGGCCAGAGCTCTAGCTCTGCCAGGGGTGCTGCCCCCAACCTTGGGCATCTACCTTGCACGTGGGTTGAACACCCCCCAGACCAGCGGCAGTCATAGGGCAACCCGGTGGGGTCCCGTTCCTCCTGGAGGGAAAAGCTGTAACACGGCACGGCCAGAGCACCAGGACAGCATGCAGGGTGCTGCCCCCGGCCTTGGGCACCGGTCTCCCATGTGGGTCAACTGTCCCCAAGCCCATCAGCAGTCCCAGGGAGCCCCGGCAGGGTCCCCATCCCTTCCCGAAGGGAAAATCTGAAAACACCCTCCAACCTGAGCCCTAGGACGTCTGGGGCTGCTGTCTTCGGCCTTGGGTGTAACGCTCACATGATATCCACGGAGACGCCACTCAGTCTGCTCGGACCAACCACGATCTCAAACCCTTCCCTGGAATCCATTCAACTGGGGACTGGGTCTGAAATACAGGATTTCTAGATTTTAGCTTTATAGTCTCAAGTTGTTTGACCCCCACTTCCCTTGATGACCAATCCTTCCCCTATGTCCTCTCCTCACTTTGTTTTCTTGTGTAGTGTGCTCTCCGTCCTGCTCTTCGGTGCAGGGGTGCGTCGGTTGATGTGGGCGCTGCGCGACCTAACTGCTCCACTGGTGCGGCCCCAATGAGTCTGGGCTTGTTGTAACTCCAGCCTGATAAGATAGATGTGTTGGTTCTTGGAGAACTGTCCTTTTCTTGTCTCTTGCGCCCTTAATGATGTCTCCTCTTTCTCCCTTAGGTGTTGGAGGGGGTCGGAATGGTGTTGTGCTGCTAAAGGAAGCTGAGCGCTGAACGGTGTGTGAAAGCATGATGCGCGGCGCTGTTCGCTTCTTCTTATGCTAACCTATGTCTCTCTTTGTCCCTTGCAGACCAGTACGGCTGCCGGTTGAGAGAATAAGATGCGTTGAGTAAAGCGCGATGTGCGTCGTCTTATTGTCATTTGTGTGCTAACCTGTCTTGTCTTTTCCCTTTGTAGGTCGATGGTGTGCTCCGGAGCTGAAGTTACCAAGAGCGACTCGAGTTCAGGTAAGCGTTTGACTCTTCTTGTTGTTTTAGAGAATCGGATACGAGAATGCTTACTAATGTCTTTTCTCTCGTTCCTTTTCTTTTCAGGATGCAGCATTCTGGGATGAAGATGACGCCGCCGAAATGCTGTCCGCAGGACCGGAGGAACGTTGTATGGAAGCAGGATTCTCCTCGGTAAGTATGATATTAATGCTGTTCTTGTACTTGCAGGTGCGCGGGATGCGGAGGAAAGGCGAAGGCCTACAGGAGACCTATCCGAACACGGTGAGTGTCACGCTGCAGGCGCAGATTAACGCAAAGCATGTTTCTCTGTCCGGGCATGGTTTATATAGCCTCCAGGTATCCCAGGCATCTCTAGGTCGGACCACACCCAAAAAGCTAGACCGCATGACTCAGTTCATGGAACTGAGTTATGTGGGGGCATCCATATTGCCCCAAGTGCAATGCCAAGTCCAGTTCCAAGTCAGTTTTCAGCATCATGTATGAGCCTGGCACCACAGGCGCCAGGTCTGGCTCAAAGTGAGTCTCCGAGGAGATGGGGAGGCCCTCAAGGTCCATGTCGGGGATCGTGGCCTGGCTCTAGTGTTTTGCCTAAGGGGGCTCGGGACAGGGATCATGACAGCACTCCCCCCCAAGGCGCCTCTCATGGTGATTCTCCTGTCTGGTCCTGGTTTGGTTGGGTGGTTTTGATGGAATCTTTTGAGCAAACGAGGTGCATGGATATACTCGCAAGGTTCCCATGTTCTGTCTTGCGGACCATACCCTTTCCAGTCCACTAGATAGTATAGTTTAGATCTGACATACTTTGAGTCCAGAAAGTTCTTGACCTCAAATTCTGGCTCGCCATTGATCACTACGGGTTTCGGTGGTGTTGTAACATGGGTTCCGGGTTGAACAGGTTTCAGCAGAGATACGTGGAACACAGGATGAATTTGCATGTTGGGTGGTAAGGCTAGTTTGACTGCTACTGAATTTATCTCAGAGGTGATGGTAAAAGGACCTAGGTATCGTGGGCGGAACGTCCGGGTTCCTCTTATGGGCACATGTTTAGATGCCAACCAGACTTCGTCTCCAACCTGTTAATTGGGGGCCTTTGCTCGACGCTGGTCAGCAAATTTCTTTTGACGGTTCTTTGCTTGGAGTAAATGTTCAACTGCCCTTTTAAAGGTTTGAGAAATGGTCACGTGCAAGGTTTTAATTGCTGGCATTTACAGGGTAGTAGGGGCATCTAGTTCGGAAGTGTGTGGATGCCTGCCATATATGGTATAAAAGGGAGTCTGCCCAGTACTGGTGTGTAGAGAATTGTTATAGGCATATTCGGCTATCCATAACAGGTCCGCCCAACTTCCTTCTATTTGGTGTAGCATACAGCCTAGGTACTGTTCGAGCGTTTGGTTCGTTCTCTCCGTTTGACCATCCATTTGGGGATGGTGACTGGTGGATAATCGGATGTTGATTTGGGCCATAGAACAACACTTCCTCCAGAAGTTGGACACGAATTGAGCACCTCGATCTGAGACCAGTACCGAAGGAAACTCATGGAGCTGTACGGTGCTACCAGAAGCACTTTTGCCAAAGTGGATGCATTTGGCAGACCCTTAAGAGGAATGAAGTGTGCCATTTTTGAAAATAGATCCACAACCACTAGAATGGTGTTGAATCCTTGACTGTTTGGTAAATCGGTAATAAAATCGAGGGATAGCGTATGCCAGGGCACTGGTGGAATTTCCAATGGTTGAAGGAGTCCAGCTGGCTTTTGCTTTGATGATTTATTTTGTGCACACACACCACAGGATAGGATGAATTGGACAATGTCCTTACGCCACGTGGGCCACCAGTAACTTTGTTTTACCTTGGCTAAAGTCTTCGCAATTCCAGGATGGCCCTCGATTAAGGAGTCGGAATAACCGGACATGATTTGTTCTTGTAGTTCTTTATTCGGCAGGAATAAACGGTTCTTGAAATAGGGTAGTTGTTTTTTAATTGTGTGATCTTCTCCTTGTGTACTACACTCTTGTAATTGCTTGGGACCCATCAAGCTTCAGACTTCTTCATGTAGCTCACTTTGAGTCATGTTGTTGTAATTCTCAGGAGTTTGTCACTTGGAATAATGGCTATTGGGGCGGGGTTCTTGTATACCTGTTCATCGATACCCATACGGGAAGGAGCATCGGCCTTTCCGTTTTTGACTCCTGGTTGAAACGTGATCACATAATCATATTCAGTGAAGAAAAGGGCCCACCGTAGTTGCTGTGAAGATTGAGCCTTTGCTGTTTTTAGGTACTGTACATTTCGGTGGTCAGTTATTACGGTGATTGTGTGTCTGGTGCCTAAGAGATAATGTTGCCAGGCCTTAAAGGCTGACTTGATGGCTAGGAGTTCTTTGTCCATAATAGCGTAATTGAGCTTGGGAGGTGTAAATTTACGTGACCAGAAGGCGACAGGGTGTAATTGACCCGTTTCTGGGTCATTCTGCGAGAGAACAGCTCCCATTGCCATACTTGAGGCGTACGTCTCCACCACGTATGGGAGGTCTGGGCGAGGATGGCACAGAATCGTGGCAGAAGTGAACCTCACCTTGAGTTCCCGGAAGGGTTTTTCTGCTTCTTCTGTCCATTGGAACTTCGTGTTGCATTTTTTTAGCAATGATATGATTAGATGCACTATTTGCAAAAACCCCAGGATGAATCGGCAGTAAAAGTTTGCGAAACCTAACATGCTCTGGACTCCTTTGAAAGAATTTGGCGATGGACAGTTTAGGATAGCATCTACCTTGTGTACATCCATTTGAATTCCTTTTGGAGTGAGGACGAAACCAAGAAACTCCACTTCGGAGACATGAAATGAGCATTTTTCGAGTTTTGTATAGAGTTGATGTTGGCAGAGTTTTGCCAGGATGGATCAAGCATGCCTGACGTGGTCCTGTTTTGAGGCGGAGTATACCAGGATATCGTCTATATAAACTAGGGCACAGACATCGATTAACTCCCTTAAGACATCAGACATGAAGTATTGAAATGCAGCAGGAGCGTTGCAAAGGCCAAAGGGCATTACCTGATATTCGTACAGGCCATACTTGGTACGAAAGGCGGTTTTCCATTCATCACCCTTTTTCACTCGAACAAGATGGTACGCTCCTCTAAGGTCTAATTTTTTGTAGATTTGGGCATCTTTAACCTGATCTAGTAGTTCTGGAATAAATGGTAGTGGGTAGCGATTTTTTACAGTGATTTGGTTTAGTGCGTAATAGTCAATGCACGTCCTCAAGTCCCCTTCCTTCTTCAGCACAAAGAGTAGAGGAGAGGCTGCTGGCGACTTCGAGGGGCGGATGACCCATTTGCCAGGTATTGATCTAAATAGGACTTTAAATGCTGGTTTTCTGGTTCTGTGAGTGCATAGATTCTCCCACAAGGGATCTGTGCGCCGGGTATCAGGTCGATCTGGCAATCGTACGGTCTGTGTGGTGGTAAGGTGTTAGCTTGTTCTTTCTGAAACACATCTTGAAAGTCCTGGTATTCACTTGGTAGGGTACCGGTTAACCCCAGAGCTGTTGTCGCTGTTCCATGAGCAAGAGTTCTATTAAAAGTTGGCTTCTTCCCTTGGTAACCAGTGTGAGCACAACCATCGGAAAAGGTGAATTCTTTTGCATGCCAATCTATTTGAGGATTGTGAGCTACCAACCACAGCATTCCTAAAATCAACCGAAACTGGGGTGCCTTGATGAGGTCGAAAGTGATAGATTCCCGGTGTCCATCCTGGCACAGAACAGTTAACACTGCGGTGCGTTGGGATACTGGACCAGAAGCTATTTCTGTACCATCAACAGTGATGACAGTGTCAGTGGTTGACTTAGGGCATAAGGGAAGCCCCATCTTTGCTGCGAGATCTTGGTCCATAAAGTTCCCAACTGCTCCACTGTCAATGTACGCTTTTATGGCATGCATCCGAGATGGTTGTTGGTGGTTAATCAAGATCACAGACAATGCAAAATGGGAGGTCTGTATTTCACTTTCTTCGCTCGACAAGTGGACCCCTACACTTTCCGGGCTTGGCAGTTTTCCGACTCTTTGCTGGTATCTTCTTTGTCCGTGGCCCCTACGGTTCTCCTTGGTGGTTTCACTGGACACTCTTTAAGGAAATGGCCTGACTTTCCACAGTACAAACATAACTGCTGCTGCCTTCTCTTGTCCCTTTCAGCCTTAGTCAAGGGGGCCCTGACCCCTCCGATCTGCATTGGTTCCCCTGAACTTTCTGTTGTTCGTGAAACATTGTCCTTTGATCGCACATACATAGGGTGAGTGTCCAGTCTGATTCGATCTGCTCTTCGGTCTTGCAACCTATGATCTAATTGAACCACCA
Organism: Ambystoma mexicanum; assembly: GCF_040938575.1. Lineage (NCBI taxonomy): Eukaryota > Metazoa > Chordata > Amphibia > Caudata > Ambystomatidae > Ambystoma > Ambystoma mexicanum. The sequence continues at coordinate 1,060,885,293 of NC_090931.1, read as the reverse complement.
GGTTAATGAACTCTGCACAGGATTTCGGGGGATCCGCCACTTGTGCAAGAACATGTTTTAGCTCCCCTCATAGGCCCCGATGAAATCCCCGATGAAATAACGTGGTTCTCTTCTCCTCCGGCCATCCAGCTTCGACCCCAAGCCTATTGAAGGTTGCTATATATGTTAATAGGTCTTGGTTTCCTTGACAAAGGGACAAAAGTTTGTTGTCTAATGCCTGTCCATGGGTACGATGAGCGAAGAGTTTCTCCATCTCCTGCTGAAAACCCCTGAAGTCATGTAGCAAAGGATCATCCTGACTGACAAAGGGTACAGACCAATCTGCAGCACTGCCGCTCAGATAGGATACCACAAAAGCGACCCGTGACTGGTCATTTGGAAAGGCTCCAGGCCTACAAAGGAAATGCAGATGGCATTGGTTCATAAATGTTGCATACTTCTTGGGATCTCCCTTGAATCGCTCAAGTGGGGCCAAAGAAACAGCCCCAGGAAGGGTTATCCATACAGGATTGGCTGATGGTACTGGCATTGCTGATACGTTACCGGGCAATGGTGCATGTCCCACCTGTGACTGGAGAAGTTGCCGGCCTAAGTCATCAGTGCGTTGTTTAACGACTATCAACTCTCTCCTCAGGGTATTGGTCTCCTGCCTGGCTGCATGTACTTCATCACGTAACTGCCCCAGCATTTGGGCTAACTGGTCGGTTTGTGACGTTTCCATGATGTCCAGGTGGATTATGGTATGAGGCTTTGCGTTCTGTAACACTCACTTGATATCCATGGGGATGCCACTCAGCCTGCTTGGACCAACCACGATCTCGAACCCTTCCCTGGAATCCGTTCAACTGGGGACTGGGTCTGAAATACAGGATTTCTAGATTTTAGCTTTATAGTCTCAAGTTGTTTGACCCCCACTTCCCTTGAGGACCAATCCTTCCCCTATGTCCTCTCCTCACCTTTTTTTCTTGTGTAGTGTGCTCTCCGTCCTGCTCTTCGTTGCAGGGGTGCGTCGGCTGATGTGGGTGCTGCGCGACCTAGTTGCTCCACTGGTGCGGCCCCAATGAGTCTGGGATTGTTGTAACTCCAGCCCGATAAGGTAGATTTGTTGGTTCTTGGAGAACTGTCCTTTTCCTGCACCATTCCAGCGTCTCCTGAGTGCAACCCGACACAGCGACCTCACGGCCTCACGACTCTCCGGCACAGTCTCTGAGCCTGCCGTGGCCCCCATCCTTCCTGAAAAGGGGGCCGCCAAAAAAAAAAAAGAAAAAAAAATGTCCTTTATGGATGCGCCATCAACGCCAGCAGTAAGGGGACGCCAGTAAATGTAACCTGCCACCCAACCAAGCCAACATCACATACTGCAAGGACCCACAGAATCTGCAAGGTACTGCAACCACCCACACGACCACCCAGAGACTGCACAACCAGGGCACGCTGCCAATTCTGCATAGAGGTCACCAAGACCCGCAACACAAGCGTCATACCCTCCACAACACTCCAGGCCCTCGCCCAAACTCATCATGAGCACGCCAGCTGACCAAGCGGTTCAGAGTACGCCACCAGCTCCACCAGTTCCACCAGCCACAAGATCGACTGCCACAGCGTGGCGAATGCCCCCCCCCCATTTTCCATGACCTCCCCACGTTTACGCAGCATGTTTATTAACATGGCATGGAATGAGATAAAAACCCTAATTAAGACCATTCCTCCGTCAGAACTCACTGACTTTGCGAGCCTAATAACAGCTTTGAACAAACAGCTTGTCATCGCCCCTAGCAGAGACTATGAAAGGTACATTTTTAATCAGTGTACGCAATGCACAGTAGAAACGGTAGATGAATTCATCGTAAGACTCAGGATCAAGGGTGGTCATTGCCAATTTGATGCCTTCTCACTCGACAAAGCCATCCGGTTGAGAATAATTGAAGGATGCGTCTTCTCGCCGGCGTTAAAGAAACAGCTACTCAAAAAGCCCGTCACTATTGAGGAAGTGAGTGAGATGGCACGAATACTCGAGAAGGTAGACAAGCAAGCCGCGCACATGTCCAATACAGCAGCCACCAAACAAGACAAGAGTGATGTCATTGCAGCGATCCAAACGGCTAGTGGCAAGGGCGGTGAAAGAAACAGCGGGTCCACCACCACAGTGACTCCAAGAATGCAGAGGCAATGCTACAGATGCGGAATGTCATTCCCGCATGCAGGCTCATGCCCTGCCCTCACACAAAGGTGTGGAATTTGTGGCAGAGAGGGACGCTTCCAGATCGTGTGCAGAGAAGGAAGGCCATTTCCCACAGCACGCACGGCCAACACCTCATCATACAGGCCTCTTCAGCCGCCTGCGCCAAACCAACCATACCTAACTCGCCCGTATCAACAAGGGCCAAGGAGATACGTGAGAGTAGTGGAGGAAGTATACCTGGAAGAAAACTACTCGCAGTATGAAACTCTAGAACCTGAAGCACATATACAGGATGAATATGATGATCCACCGCCACCCAGACACGTTTCATACATAGCGTCGCAAGGCTACCCGGAATACGACGCTGGTCAATATGACCCTCACAACCACGACGAATTTGTGAATCTTATACTAGATGAAGAAGAAGCACGGGAAGCACCCAGAATACAAGTGGAGATCTGCAACCAAAAATTTCGCTTTTTAATTGACTCTGGGGCTACAGTAAATATCATGTGTGAGAATGAGTACCAACAACTTCTCGACAAACCCACGCTGGTTCAGACGACGTCCAAATATATCAGTGGGCTGCCGATACACCTTTATGCAGCATGGGCTCTTTCAAGAGATGCCTCACCTTTGGTGGCAGGCCCACCAACACCATCTTCCATGTCATAAGAAGCCCCACAAAAGGACGCCGTCTACTAAGTTACAAAACCGGGTCACGGCTGGGCCTGATCAACAAACTTGTGCGAGACGACGATCTCGTCAACTTGGCTGAACCGCAAGTCCCACAACAGGCTCAAGTATGCAACATCGACCAGAGAGCCTCAAGAGCCGACTTCTTCTCAAAAGACGACATCATCAAAGAATATCCAGACATTTGCCATGGCCTAGGGAAACTGAAAAGCCCGCCAGTCAAGTTACATATAGACCCGGAGGTCCACCCGGTGCCACAACACCCACGCAGGGTGGGGTTTCACCTACAGGAAGCAGTCTCCAAGGAACTATATCAACTCCTGAGTGATGACATTATTGAACCCGCTACAGGCCCCACACCATGGGTGTCCCCCCGGTGATCGTCCCAAAGGAAGGCGGGCGGCTCAGGCTATGTATGGACATGAGAGTGGCTAACACAGCCATACAACGGGAAAGGCACCCCGGTCCAAAAATCGAGGACATGATAGTCCAACTAAACAATGCAGTCCTGTTCTCGAAGCTAGACCTCAATCAGGGGTACCACCAGCTCGTGCTCCAGCTGGACTCCCAACCAATCACTACGTTTGCTTCACATGAAGGCTATTCCGATACAAAAGACTCAATTTTGGAATCTCCTCAGCCGCTGAAATTTTCCATGAAACGGTTCGTCAAATAATTCGGCCCATCAAAGGGACAGTAAATTATAGTGATGATATCCTTGTGTTCGGGAAGACCCGCCGAGAACACGACAATGCCCTCAGAGCTACCTGCAGCACGATACAGAAAGTTGGCCTGACCCTCAACGTAGAAAATTGTTGGTTCAGCAAGGCCAAACTCAAGTTCTTTGGACACATTTTTTCAGCTGATGGGATGACTCCCGACTCAGACAAGGTATCCACCATCCTCAACCTTGAGAAACCCAGTCAAGCGGCAGACATCAGATCGTTTCTAGGAATGGCTGGCTATTGTGCTTGCTACATACCGCAGTTTGCAACCATCACTGAACCCCTAAGACGCCTACTACAAAAGGATGTCCCGTTCCAATGGTCTATGGAGTGTCAAAGTGCGTTCGATGACATCAAACACTCCCTTGCAGAAGCTAGGAAACTAGCTTATTTCGACCCGGAATGGCACACTGAAATTGTTGTTGACGCCAGCCCGGTGGGCCTAGGCGCAATCCTCACCCAGACCAGTGGCCAAGACACACACCCACAACACGCGGTTGCATATGCCAGCAGAGCCTTGGACCCCCCGGAATCTGCTTACTCCCAAGCAGAGAAAGAGAGTTTAGCAGCTGTTTGGGCCTGTGAGCACTTTCACCATTTCATCATCGGCAAGAAGTTCACTCTCATAACTGATCATCAGGCTCTTCTATCCCTTTTCGGCAACCCACGAACCAAGATGCCCCCCAGAATTGAGCGGAGGGGGATTCGCCTGCAAGAATACAACTTTGACATCATCCGCAGACCGGGAGGTGAAAACAGCCCAGCAGATTACCTGTCGCGCCACCCCGTTGGTGTCCCAGCTCAAAGGACCGGAGACTCGGAATACATTAGCTACGTCACCGCTAATTCCCTGCCATCTCCATCGGGACTGTAGCTGCTGCCTCAGCGGCAGACCCGTCAAAGGCCCTAGCCATCAGTTTGACAAAAAACGCCAAATGGAAAGACTTCAGGAGAGCAGTCCAAACACATCCAGGGGCAAGTTGAGATAAGCTCGAGAGGTTGGCCAGAGCGCACGCTGAACTAGCAGTTCAGGACAATGCCATCTTACTAAGGGGATGCAAGATAGTCGTTCCCAACACACTAAGGTCAGAAATCATCAAAACAGCCCATGAAGGACACAGAGGGGCGGAAAACACCAAGAGACAACTACGGTGCCACGTGTGGTTCCCCTTCATGGACGATATGGCCGACCGGTGGGTATGGCATTGCACAGCATGTCAATGCACCGCCAAGCCTGAACCTCCACTGCCACTCTGAATAACATCAATACCAGATCGCCCGTGGAAACGGGTCGCGACAGATTTCTATGGACCAACGGAAGCAGGAGACTTATCTACTACTACTGATTGACAAACACTCCCGGTTCCCCATAGTGAAACGTGTGAAGTCTACAGCGTTCGCTCACGTCGCAGCAACATTTGATGAAGTCATCAGCGAGTGGAGTATTCCGGATATAAAGAAATCCGATAATGGTCCGCTGTTCAGTGGACTTGAATTTGGTGTATTCGCTAAACACATGAGGTTTCGACATAAAAAAGTGACTCCAAGGTGGCCTCAGGCCAATGGCATGGCAGAAAGGTTTATGGCCTCCATCAAAAAGACAATACAAAGAGCACGCCTCGAAGGAGCTGACCCCCATTAAGCCTTATGCAGAATGCTGAGGGACTATCGAAATACACCCCATGAAGCAACCAATAAAACCCCAGCTGAACTCATGGTAAAATACAGAGTCAGAACCAGAGTCGTAAACAACCCGGCGTTAAGACCAAAGCCGGATCAGGAAGTTATCCGAAGAGATGAAACGAAGAAAGAGAAGGCACGAGAACAGACTGACAAAAGAAGGGGAGCCCAACAGAAAGACTTCCAAATAGGGGATGAGGTGTGGGTACAACAAGAGGTGCACAAAAAGACGGACTCTTTATTCTCACCAAGTCTGCTCCAAGTCATAGCGGTGAAAGGGACAATGGTAAAAGCTGCGACTGACGAGAAGGAGGTGACAAGAAACAGTTCGCGTTTCAAGCACGTTACAAGAGGAGTGGAAGAAGCGCTGCCACCTGTCGACCCGGACCCAGAAGAGGTCGTCACTCAGGACGAAGATTGGGTCCCCCTCGAGCCACAAGCTCTTAGTCAACCAAGCCTTGCTTCAGAGGTTGACAGCGACCGCAATCAAGGGTCGCGAGGACGGCCCCAAAGGACAATGAAGAGACCTCCGAGGTTAGTGGAGGAGTGTTAAAAGTTAATATTTCGGTTATAATATAGAGTTGTAAGGACAGTTTCAGGAACCCTGTTGTAAGGACATTTGTCCGGGGGTGTTGTTGCCGTGGGCTGCCACTTTAAGGCACAGCCTGCGGTGTGGAGATGTCACACAGGAAGTGACGCCCAGTCCAGAGGGGGAAGTAGAGGGGAGGGACCAGTTATGGAATAGTTCATGAATAAAGCAGATGTAAATCTCCGCTGGCTCCCGTGTTATTTGTTAAGGCCGCCTGCGCGGCAACACCTATGTCTCTCTTTGTCCATTGCAGACCGCTGCAATGTCCCAGTACGGCTGCCGGTTGAGAGAATAAGATGCAGTGAGTAAAGCACTATGTGCGGCACCTTATCGTCCTTTATGTGCTAACCTGTGTTGTCTTTCCCCTTTGTTGGTCTATGGTGTGCTCCGGAGCTGAAGTTACCAAGAGCGACTCGAGTTCAGGTAAGCGTTTGACTCTTCCTGTTGTTTTAGGGAATCGGATACGAGAATGCTTACTAATGTCTTTTCTCTCGTTCCTTTTCTTCTCAGGATGCAGCGTTCCAGGATGAATCCCTCCCTGGAGGGAAAAGCTCTAACTCGACCTGGCCAGAGCTCTCGGACTGCCAGTAGTTCTGCCCCTGCCTTGAGCATCTGCCTCGCATGGGTCAAACGGCCCACAGACCAGCAGTGATGATGTGGCAACCCAGCGGGGTCCCATTCGGTCCCCGAAGGAAAAAGCTGTAAGGCGGCACGGTGAGAGCTCCAAGACAGCTGGCGGTGCTGCCACGGTTTTGGGCACCTGTCTGCCATGTGGGTTGACTATCCCCAAGCCCAGCAGCAGTCCCAGGTGGTGTGCAGTCATATTGTTGACTGCAAAAAGTCGAAAACAATAATATCGAAAAAAAAATGTCGAAAAAAAACCAAATGTGTTTTTTTTTCATTTATGTTTTTTTGGGTTTAGCTATAAAAAATAAACAGGGGGTTAGGGGGGAACCCCCCATTAAAAAAGAAAAAAAAACATTCACCATTTTTTTTTCAACATTATTGTTTTTGACTTTTTTGTTTTCGACATTTTGACTATAAACGGGGAAGGTCGCCCCAGCAGGGTCCCCATCCCTCCCTGGAGGGAAAAGTTGAAAACACAGTCCATCCCAAGCTCTAGGACGGCAAGGGGTGTTGCCCACTGCTCTGGGTGTCTGCATTGCACATGGGTCAACTGCCCCCCAGCACAGTGGCAGTCATGGGACAGGATCCAGAATGGCCACGGGTGCCGCCCCTGCCCTGGGGCATCTGCCTCGCACATGGGTCGACCACCCCACAGCCCAGTGGTGGTCAATGGGCAACCTGGTGCAGTCCCCACCCCTCCCTGGATGGAAAAGTTGTAACGAGGCATGGCCAGAGCTCTAAGACGGCTGCGGGGTGCTTCCCCCGTCCACGGGTGCTTGTCTCCCATGTGGGTCGACCATCCCAAAACCCAACAGCAGTTCAGGGAGCCCCGGCAGTGTCCCCATTGCTCCTGAGATGGAAAAGCAGTAACACAGTACGTCCAGAGCCCTAGGACGGCTGGGGCTTCTGTGTCCAGCCTTGGGCATCTGCCTCACATGTGGGTCAACTGCCCCCAGTCCAGTGGTGGTCATGGGGTGACCTGGCAGGGTCTTCATCCCTCCCTGGCGGGAAAAGCTCTAACTCAACCTGGCCAGAGCTCTAGGACTGCCAGGAGTTCTGCCCCCAGCCTTGAGCGTCTGCCTCGCACGTGGATCGAAGGCCCTCACACCTGCAGTGATCATGGTGCAACCCGGCAGGGTCCCTGTCCCTCCCCAGACGAAAAAGCGGTAAGGCGGCACAATCAGAACTCCAGGACCGCTGGGTGTGCTGCAGTGGTTTTGGGCACCTGTATCCCATGTGGGTCGACTGTCCCCAAGCCCAGCGGCAGTCCCAGATAGCCCTGGCAGGGTCCCCATCCCTCCACAGAGGGAAAAGCTGAAAACACAGTCCATCCAGAGCTTTGGGCCTCTGCATCGCACGTGGGTCAACTGCCCCCCAGCCCAGTGGCAGTTATGGAGCAACCCAGTGGGTTCCTTGTCCCTCCCTGGAGGGAAAAGCTATAACGTCGCACGGGCAGAGCACCAGGATGGCAGGGGATGCCACCCTGGGCCTCGGGCATCTGCCTCTCACGTGGGTCGACCACCCCTGAGTCCAGCAGTGGTCATGGGGCAACCCAGTGGGGTCCCTGTCCCTCCTGCGACAGAAAAGCTGTAATGTGGCACTACCAGAGTTTAAGAACGGCCAGGGGTGCTGACCCCGTCCTTGGGCGCCTGTCTCCCATGTGGACCGTTTGTCCCCCAGGCCAGTGGTGGTTCGAGGGAGCCCCAGCAGGGTTCCCATCCCTCCCTGGATGGAAAAGCTGTAACGCAGCCCAGCCAGAGCTCCAGGATGGCCGGGGTCCTGTCCCTGGCCTTGCGTGTCTGCCTCACACGTTGGCCAATCACTGCCTAGCCCAGTCATGGGGTGACCCAGCGGGGTCCCCGTCCCTTCCCAGAGGGAAAATCTTTAATGTGTCATGGCCCGAGCTCCAATATGGCCTGGGGTGCTGCTCCCGGACTTGGGCAACTGCTTTCCATGTGGGTCGACCGTCCCCAAGCCCTGCGGCAGTCCCAGGGATCCCCGGCAGGATCCCCATCCCTCCTCTGAGGGAAACGATGTAACGCAGTTCAGCCAGAGCTCTTGGATGGTTGGAGGTGCTGCCCCCAGCCTTGGGCGTCTGCCTTGCCCATGGTTGAATCTCCCCCAGCCAAGCGACAGTCATGGGGTGCCCCGGGTTGGTCCCCTTCCCTCCATGGAGGGAACACCTGTAACGCAGCATGACCAGAGCACCAGTTTCCCATGTGGGTTGGCTGTCCCCAAGCTCAGCAGCGGGCCCAGAGAGCCCCAGCAGGGTTCCCACCCCTCTCTGGAGGGAAACTCTGTAAAGCAGCCCAGCCAGAGCTCTAGAGCGTGTGGGGGTGCTGCCCCCAGCCTTGGGTGTCTACCTTGCAGGTGTTTCGACTGTCCCCCAGTCCAGCGCCTGCCTTGCACAGGGGTTGAACACCCCCCAGCACAGCGGCGGTCCCAGGGAGCCCTGGCAGGGTCCCCATCCCTCCCCAGAGGGAAAGGCTGTAACACAGCCCAGCCAGAGTTCTGGAATGGCCTTGGGTGTCTGACTCGCACATGTGTTTGACCGCCCCCAAGCCCAGCAGCGGTCATGGGGCGATCAGCATGGTCCCCGTCCCTCCCTGGATGGAAAAGCTGTAATGCAGCACAGCCAAAACCCCAGCAGCATGGCCAGGGTCCCACGACGGCCGAGAGTGCTTCCCCCCTCCTTGGGCATCTGCCTCGCACATGGGTCAACTGCCCCCCCAGCCCAGTGGCGGTCATGTGGTGACCCAGCGAGGTCCCCATCCCTTGCCAGAGGGAAAAACTGTAACTTTGCACAGCCAGAGATCCAGGACTGCCGGTTGTGCTGTGACGGGAAACGGGCCAACGCCAAACGTCCCTCACACCCCCTAAATCCTTTGCCTGTTGGCCTAGTGCTCCTTTCTGCTTCCCAGGGGTGACAAAATGGGGCCAGACTCTCAATTCTACCCCCCGGGGAAGCAGAAAGAATCTGTGGGGGATTCCGGAAAGGGCTGGCCCACAGGCATAAGGCCAGGCCCCTGATGTTCCCAAGTGTTGTCACGTTTTATTAAGCGGCATACACCAGCCAGGGAACTCCTTCCGCTACAATGCATGTGGCTCACAATAAAACTCTTTTATTTTTAGTATAGTACAGATTTTTGAGTAGGCCTCCAACCCGTCTCGCACCCAACCTCCACCAGCACCCTGTGTCACAATGGACTAGGAACCAGGCCGGTGTGTATTAATCAGATATTTTATTGATGTATTATTCCATGTAAATGAGGATAATCAAAATACAACAGCCACCAAAATTGTGGCAACACAAATGCAATATCCTATCTAGAGCGACCAGGTTGAAATAGACTGTTACACTCTCTTTTGTTTTAATGCCAAAACAGGAAAATAAGAATTCCACACAAAGTGATAGCACCTACAGTTAAGCACTCGCCCCTGCAACATTCACCCCCAAACATAAATTGGACTTGGTTTCTTTGAATGGAAGGCAGTGGCAAGGAGTAGTAATATAATGGAAAAATCGGTTTTGGGCTGAAGCCCATCACCACAATATGGGAAGCCAGCAAAGAAAAGGAAAACCTGTTTTTGGAGCAAAATGGAAGACTGGGGTTTTTATAATTTCTCACAACTGCTAGGGGACAGAATAGAAGAAAAGTCGTACTGCTTTCCCCGTATTGCTAATCCCTGTCACTAAGATTGGACAGTTACACTCTCTCTCTCCGCCACCGCCTCCTCCGAAAAGGAAAACCTGTTTTTGGAGCAAAATGGAAGACTGGGGTTTTTATAATTTCTCACAACTGCTAGGGGACAGAATAGAAGAAAAGTCGTACTGCTTTCACTTAGGAGACAGGTAAAGTATTAGAGAATACTAATCACCCCACAAGGGAAAAATAGAAATAGAGTAGGAAAATCGGGGTCTGGGAGAAAGCAAATGCAAAGGGAAACAACTGTGGCAAATGGAAATTCGTTTACACTGAGGCTACAATGACAGGTAGCTGTTGGAAAAGGGGGTAGCTCACAAAATAAAATCGGTTTTGATTCAGGATGACAGATGCAAAGAAGAATGACACTGGCAAATGAAAATTCGTTTAGCAGGGCATAATTTAAACACAGGGACAAATTTGCTTTTCAGCTCACAAGGGGATTAGTTCTTTTGGGGCAACACTTTAATGACTATAACAATTAACAACAACACTGAGAAAAAGATTACTGGTTTTAAACACCACCAATCCCGATCCTGTGACCTTCAAGGGGGGAATTAATTGATTTACTTACAAAAATACTAAGGATTTACACAGTCAAATTATTTTTTTTAATGGGGATATACTAACATACACAGGAAAACAAGAGATTCTTCTATGGGGAGATGTCTGAAATATACTGACAATTAGGGTTTTCAATGGGGAAATATTGGATGCAATGCTACAAAATTGAAGGGTTTAGGCAATTTAGGGCTGGGGTTACTGCTACTTACATAGCAAGCCATGGTTTAAGATTCAGGAAAGCCAGCTGCATCTCAGGACACTATGGAAAGATAAGGAATGGGGTCTGGTCACTCTACTCTCAAAGATGGTAGGTTTCAGCAGACTTCTTTCCGTCCTCCTTTTTCTGTTTTCCCTGGTTGTTGTTCGTCTCCTTATATAGCATAAATGACATCACTAATTTTACATTCTAGGGGAAGTAGCCTGCTATAATCCCTGTCACTAAGATTGGACAGTTACACTCTCTCTCTCCGCCACCAGTCAGGATTGGTTTAGGGGTTTTGGAGCAACATCTGTCTTTCCCCATTTAGCACCATCCTTTGTTCTCCTTTCAACTTTTTGGCAAAAACTAGTTATGTATCATAACTTCATAATTGTACTAGAAACTGCTTTACCAAACATATATTCTGTTTCAGCTGATCATGGGGAATTAGATAAGCCGACCGCCAAATCCGTACGATGTAGCATTTTTGTTGTTTTCATAAAATGTACAACAGTTATGAATATGTAAGTTATCAAGCATATTCCTAATTTCATTTTCCACCTTTTTGCCAACTCTCAGATTTGTCACATGTTCAGATCAGCCAGAAACCTAGTCTAACTGGCTATTACAGTTCCCAGAGTCACAGGTGAATGCATTTTATACCCCTAAAACCGCCTGGAAATTACATGAAAAATGGCATAAAAATGAAATTAATCCTCAGTCTGATCGCTGCACAACATGCCTAAAAAGCAAATAGTCTTTTAAATTAAATGATGAGTGTTTCTGTCAGCAAATGGGATGGCTGCTTCATCCCCCACGGCCATCTGTTCCCCTGGGTCAGCCTGTGACCAGAGATTTTTTATGAGTCTCTTTGAAGTTAGTGCAACAATGATTCACACCTTTTAGTCATGCTTCAGCCCAGGATGACTTCATTTGAAATCCCTACTTTCCTGCCAGCAAGTCTGTAGAATGGTGAATTTTGACACCTTCAACAGCCTCAAATTTTATTGCAGGGTTATTAAATGGGAGGTGTGACATCCAGCTGGAGTGAGGCTTTTCATTGTGAAGTTTTGCACCCAGCCAGAGCAGGTTTTCCCTGAAGTCGCTTCCACTGTCACTGGAGTTTTGTGGGGAACCGTAATGTACATTGCTTTGGTCTACCCACACATCCTGTTCTGCTTTCCTGACATTTTTCTGTGAGCAGTGGTACCTTTTCCATTGTGGCTTTTTAAAACCGTTTTTATTTGCAAACACATGTGCATGCTGTTTTTGCTTCCAATGTTTAAAAACAATCCTGTTTTCCATGTCACAGGATTCTTTGGTTCCGCCTTCTTTTGTGAATTAAACTGCTGTTTGTCCAGAGATAATGACAGGTAGGCCCCTTTCACAATGGTTCTTTAATTTTACATGAACAACAAAGAAAAAGCAAGGCCATTTTTGTTGCAGTGTTTAAATTCTTGCCACTGGTGAAAATAAAAGCAAAAGCCAGGCTGTTTTTGGGTGCAGTGTTTAAATGGCTGCTCTTCATGTGAAAGGGACTTCTGTTTGGGGCCTTTAAATGCACCCCACAGTTTGCTTCACCTTAGAGTGTGCAATGTTGTTTTGCCTTCCATGGGGGCAAATCAGTGCAAAACAGAAACAATTTGCCTCAAAGAAGTCAAAACGACATTGCACCATCTTGTTTCCATTTTTGGGGGTGGGGGCAGGGCGCTGTTTGCCTGAAGGGTGCCTACACCCCCAAAAACACATCCCTGGTGGCTCAGGTCTCCTTTCTGCTTCCCAGGGGTGGTAAAATGGGGCCAGACCCCCACATTTGCCCCTGCAGCGAAGCAGAAAGGATCTGCCCCTCCATGGGGGGATTCTTCAGGGGGCAGGCTGCACTAGCATAGGGCCAGCCTAAGGTACCCGAGTGTGCCTCACCTTAGAGTGTGCAATGCTGTTTTGCCTTACATGGGGGCAAATGGGGGCAAAAATAGCACCCATCTGCCCCTGTAGAAAGCAAAACAACATGGTGCCACCTGGTTTTGCCTTTTTAGGGTGATGGTGTGGGGTGGTTTTCCCTCCCCCTACGCCCAAAATCGTTTCCCTGGTGGTCCAGTGGGATTGCTGGTCGAGGATTGAAAGATCCTTGACCAGCAATCTGCTTGGGGAGGGATTGTTGGAAAGGGGAGATTCTGCCCTTTCCAACAAGCCCTGCCCCATGAAAATCCACCAAAGAATACCTAAGCAGCGCTGAAAAATGTGTCTGCCATATTTATATGCTGAAGCTTTTGGCTTCAGCATGTAAATATCGTTTCCTGATGACGTAAGCAAGTTCAATAATAAAACCTTCTATTTGTTAGCCCAGGAAACAGACATTTGTTGTGTTTTTGTTTTCAATAGCAATGATTCCACAGAATGCACAACTGATACTTCCAAGTGTGAACACAACACAATAATCTTACAATGCTTCAACAGACCGATCTGACCATCAAAGCAAGTACATGGGAAGTTGGTTAGATTAAAGTGGCCTACCTTGGGTATGAGGTAGGAGGAGGGGAGAGTAAGCCTTTACCGGTATCGGGAGGATAGCTCACGGGCAACATGCTCGCCTTGGAAGCAAGACGACAGGGAGCACCACAGGTTCCATGCCCGGGTCCACGCTTAGAAACCTCTGCGCATTAAGCGTGTTATAAATAACCTATCATATCATACTCAGCAAAGTACAGGCTGTACAGGACTGGGCCCCTCCAACTACTCAAACCCAAGTAACAGCCTTTTTAGGACTTACTGGTTATTACAGGGACTTCATTGAGAACTATGGGACCATAGCTTTTCCTCTGAATACCATATCTTCTCCCAAGTACCCTAAAAAGGTCAAGTGAAATGAAGACTGTGAAAAAAGCTTTCCAGGGGCTGAAAGATGCCCTCTGTAAAGCTCCAGTGCTGAGAAATCCAGATTATACTCAGGCCTTTTTAGTGTAGACTGATGCTTCCAACACAGGGATAGGAGCAGTCTTGAGACAATTATCCAAAGTATCCAAGCAAATACTTAAACACAGGGTTTCTTGATAAAACAATTATTAATTTATTTACCAGTCAGTTAATGTAAGCCTTCTTCAGAAGGAAGCACTGTGAAACACCACACACATATACTTCACAATCTCTTAGTTCAGAAGCAGTAAATACCCATTTGGGATGGCATACAGCAGAGACCTACACCCACAGGTGACTTCAATTGATAGAGTGCCGGTGACATTAATGTATTAATGTTGGCATTCAGAATTAGTTAAGAGCAAGTAAAAAGGAAAAGATTATTAGAGCAAACAAGTTACCACATATATTTCTTAAGCAGGCAAATACTTTCAGATCCCCCAATAAGAGTCATTCATTTAAATCAGGCTAAGCCAAAGTCAATAGGCAAGAGTCTAGCTAGGCTGAAGCACTTCTTGGAAGCTAAGTAGAAAAGTATTTGCACAATGTTTCAGAAGTCTTTGAAGAAAAAGATGAATCAATGTAGGGCCACAAGCTGTTAGACTTGTGAGTAGTAGAAGATGCAAGCAACTCTACAGCAAGAGGTAAGTTCTCTTAGACTTTGTAGAGTACCTTGAAAATGAAGAAAAGATACAGCAGATGACTCCTGTTTCTGTGCAGCTCTGCAGATCTCACTGTTCCTGGGCCTCAGTCGTGGGGACAAGAGGGAGGACATCGGGGGACTCCTGCACTGCACTGGGACGGTCAAAACTTGCAACCAGCAAACTTCACTTTCAGTGGCTGTTCATTGTTTCAGCTCCTCGTGTGTACCGCAAATAGCAACACCGCTGTTCCTGGCTGTCGAGATGGACTTTGCTTGCTTCTGAGGTCCGGCACCCTGTTATGGTGGCTCAGGCTCGGTCAGTCCTGCTTCCTGGGAGTCTGGAGGATCTTCCTGGAGCTCTTAGCCAACTTAAAAACAACGCACACAAACTGGTGTTCCTCTCCCTGTCTCTACAGTTTCCAGCAGCAACTCTGTGAAAATTCAACCAGCTCCTAGATGGATGTCCAGGTGGCTTACTTTGGAGTTGATTGGTCCCACCAACTCAAGGGGAGAAGTTGTCAGTGCAGGGCTTCTCTGTCAAAGGAAACTTGACGTTTCGTCACTGCAGCAGAGCTTCACCAGGCAAACCAAGGGTCCAGGAGTTGCAGCAGGCATCCTCTTCAAGTTCTTTTTCGGTTCCTTCGTCCAGTGGTCGACTCTGCCTTCCAATCCAAAAGACTCACCTTTTACACAGTTCTCTCCCTTTCATTCCAGCCTAGTTGTCATTCATCCAGCAGGGTGGCTGTCCTTGCCATCACCAAGCACAGGGAGTTTCTGGCACCTCACTCACTTCCTGCCTACCCCAGACACCCTGGAGCCAGAGGAGGGCTTCACTCATGAATCCCGCCAAAGGCAAGATGAACAAAGGGACCAAACCTGGTTTGGCGCGCAGATTAAACCTCAAGAAGGACCTTTCCACAAGGAAATGGTAAAAAAAGAAGACCAGGCCATTTTGACAAAAATGGCACCCGTGGGTGCTTTTCTGCAGCTGCGAACGCAGCCCACGGTAAAGACACACCACAGTAGTAAAAACAAAACCACTGCCACCAGCCATTCAGCAAGGAAAGGGTAACATAAAATTGTTACATGAGAAGTTAGACAAAAGGGGATACTAGGTAACCCCTCCAGCACCCTATTGTAAGATAGTGTGTGCTGGGTCTAGAAAGTTACAAATGTAAGTCAAGTCAATTTCACTTTACTGCTCTGGGAAACAGTAGTTAATTCCAGAGAAGGTATTTAAACCTTCGGGAAATCTAAAAGTCTTCCCTGTGTCACTGCACTAAAGGTGCTGTGTGCCACAATGTAAAAGATGATGCCTAGAGAGTTTGTCAGGCTCCACAACCAAAAGAAACACAGAGTACAAAAATCACATTAAAATACATGAGAGAGTGGGAAAAAGGGTCTCACTCTCTCCAGGTTAAAAAAAAATCAAGTCCTCAAAATCCAACAAAGTTGCTGGGGGTCTCTAAGGTAGAGGGAATGGGCACATTTCTGAGAATTCTCCCTAACACAACACGTATGGCAAAAGCAAAGTTCATTTACCAAAAACAGTACCAAAACGCAATCCAAAAAGAAGGTCAATGAGGCAGAAACAGGGTCAGAGGAATCACAGTAGCAGTAACAAATGTCGGAACACCAGGTAACTTCAATTAGAAGCGCTGGCGCCATGGAAATGTTGTTCTTTATGCATCTGCGGGACCGGTAGTGACGTGCCGACATACCGACGTACAATACCCATGACAACACAGGATACTTACTATACGGCATGGACACCCGGTAGTCTGCATACGTCGCATATGCTCATGGCATCGGTATAGCTGCCATGGTAACTGCCAAGGACGCAGAAAAGGGAATGAAGGACTACATTGTTTGCGTAGCGATCTAGCGTTTCCTCCGTGAGTCGTGACAAATGGCAGGAGAATATCCCATTTTCTCCTCATGTGCTCTTCCAAGCTACCTCCAATGCCTTTCAACATTTATGAATGAAAGGATGTGGAGAACCGGTAGGTGACTGAACACTCTTCCCACATAGCCTTCATATAGACTGATATGAAGTTTGTTCCCCTGTCAGAAATTACTTCCTTGGAAACCAACCTCAGAGAATATCCTTATCAGAGCCTTCACATTCATGGGGGCTTTGATGCTCCACAGAGGGACAGCCTCAGGGTACCTAGTGGCATGATCTACCACCACCAAGATGTATCTGTTCCCTGTGCTGGTTTGGGGATACAAAGGACCCACAATGTCCATGCCTATTTTCTCAAAAGGCCGCCCAGCCATGAATAGTGGAAATAAGGGGGTCTTTGGGGTAGTGCCTGACTTGCCAGAAGCTTGACAAGTTGGGCAGTACCGGACAAATTCCCTAACTTTTATTCCAAACTGAGGGCAGTAAAATTGTGCAGGCAACCAGTCTGATGTCTTAGTCACTCCCAAATCCACAAAGAACTTTCTGTGGCATTGAGGAATCACCAACCTTCTGGTGCCCTCCTCCTTAGAGTATTTTGGCTCACTGTACAAATTCTAGTACACTATGAACAGTCCCGGGGCCTCCCCTTGGCCTGCTCCTCTGTCTGCTTCTGCTGGCCCGCCAGAGTGGGACACTCTGTCTGGGCTTTGATGAAGTAAGGCTGATCTGGGCCCCCAGTTGATGCAAACTCATCCAGCTTGGGCAGGCCCTTCTGATCTCTTCTCACCTGGTCCTCCAACTCAGGTTCCTGTGTTGCGCCAGGCAACTCTGAAGTCACTGAGTCCCCCGCTACCAATCTGGCGGCCTCTTTGGACTTCCATCTGGTAGCCGTCGTGACTGTCTTGGGGTCTGGAAGATCATTATCCAACAGACATAGGACAGGGATAGAGTCTTTCACCTCTACACGGGGCTGGGCTGTTTCACCTCGCCAGCTGAACTCTACTATTACCAAGGGGCACTTACTCTTTCCGTAAAACCCACTGATGGTACAATCAGGCCCACCAATATACTGTCCTGGTTATACCCACTGACAGCAGTGATGCTTGCCTCTGTGTTTCTGACCGCCCGAGTTTTGTATCCATTGATATACATATATTCTAAGAACAGTTGAGTATTTTTGGGAACTGGGATCTCTTCTGGAGACTCTGTACCATTCCCACTCATTGTAACCAATCCACAGCCAGCCACTCCTTGGCCTAGTGGGAGGTCCTCCTCTAGGAGGCCCACACTAATGATGGCTTCCTACATGAGTCCAACATTCACTATGGCTTGCTTGGATAAGCCCTTGCAAGCAGGATCCCATTTCTTATGGGCAACTCCTTACCCATGAAAAAAACAACCTCTAGGTTGTGAGAACTCAGGTGTCCCAGTGTTAGGGGTGCCTGCCCTCTTTTCTGTGTTTTTGACCGAACTAAAGTTTTGGGATTTCCCTTCATTCTTTTGGGGACCCAACTTAGATGTCCTTCCCATCCTTGTTACTTTTCTTGTCTGAGGATTTCTCGTCTGGTGTGGGTCTGCTTGCATCAGCCTTTTTCTGGACTATAGTACTTACAAACCTGTTGGCGGCCTTTGCAGGCTCCCTGGGGTCTGTAATAATCTTGTCCACAAGATGCTGGTGTAGGTCAACCTTACAATTCTTCAAGAAATGCTTACATGCAATCAAATTTTGCATCCCTTTAAATGTGTCAACTTTGCTACCAGACACCCACACACTCAGATATTTCGACGAAAAGTGAACGCTTCAAATGTCTGCCCACTTTTCTTTCCGAGGTCTCTGATGCTCTTGAGATACTGTTCTGGGGTTTTACAGTACTTCCTGAGGAGGGCTGCCTTCATGCTCTCATAAAAGGGCCTTTCATTGGGAGTTAACTAAAGAATTGCATCAGTCCCTGGTGTCGGTAAGTAACTCATCAGGGCTGCACCCCACAGTACCTCGTACACCTTCTGTAGCTGAAAAGCAAGCTTGAGCACTTCAAACCAGTCAAAAATGTCCTTGCTCACCTCATACACCTGCACTAAATCTTTGAGGATGTGGTGCCGAGGCTTATCCCGGGAACCCTAGTTTCTGCCACTACGGCCGATTTTTGAAAGGATGTGGAGAACCGGTAGGTGACTGAACACTCTTCCCACATAGCCTTCATATAGACTGATATGAAGTTTGTTCCCCTGTCAGAAATTACTTCCTTGGAAACCAACCTCAGAGAATATCCTTATCAGAGCCTTCACATTCATGGGGGCTTTGATGCTCCACAGAGGGACAGCCTCAGGGCACCTAGTGGCATGATCTACCACCACCAAGATGTATCTGTTCCCTGTGCTGGTTTGGGGATACAAAGGACCCACAATGTCCATGCCTATTTTCTCAAAAGGCCGCCCAGCCATGAATAGTGGAAATAAGGGGGTCTTTGGGGTAGTGCCTGACTTGCCAGAAGCTTGACAAGTTGGGCAGTACCGGACAAATTCCCTAACTTTTATTCCAAACTGAGGGCAGTAAAATTGTGCAGGCAACCAGTCTGATGTCTTAGTCACTCCCAAATCCACAAAGAACTTTCTGTGGCATTGAGGAATCACCAACCTTCTGGTGCCCTCCTCCTTAGAGTATTTTGGCTCACTGTACAAATTCTAGTACACTATGAACAGTCCCGGGGCCTCCCCTTGGCCTGCTCCTCTGTCTGCTTCTGCTGGCCCGCCAGAGTGGGACACTCTGTCTGGGCTTTGATGAAGTAAGGCTGATCTGGGCCCCCAGTTGATGCAAACTCATCCAGCTTGGGCAGGCCCTTCTGATCTCTTCTCACCTGGTCCTCCAACTCAGGTTCCTGTGTTGCGCCAGGCAACTCTGAAGTCACTGAGTCCCCCGCTACCAATCTGGCGGCCTCTTTGGACTTCCATCTGGTAGCCGTCGTGACTGTCTTGGGGTCTGGAAGATCATTATCCAACAGACATAGGACAGGGATAGAGTCTTTCACCTCTACACGGGGCTGGGCTGTTTCACCTCGCCAGCTGAACTCTACTATTACCAAGGGGCACTTACTCTTTCCGTAAAACCCACTGATGGTACAATCAGGCCCACCAATATACTGTCCTGGTTATACCCACTGACAGCAGTGATGCTTGCCTCTGTGTTTCTGACCGCCCGAGTTTTGTATCCATTGATATACATATATTCTAAGAACAGTTGAGTATTTTTGGGAACTGGGATCTCTTCTGGAGACTCTGTACCATTCCCACTCATTGTAACCAATCCACAGCCAGCCACTCCTTGGCCTAGTGGGAGGTCCTCCTCTAGGAGGCCCACACTAATGATGGCTTCCTACATGAGTCCAACATTCACTATGGCTTGCTTGGATAAGCCCTTGCAAGCAGGATCCCATTTCTTATGGGCAACTCCTTACCCATGAAAAAAACAACCTCTAGGTTGTGAGAACTCAGGTGTCCCAGTGTTAGGGGTGCCTGCCCTCTTTTCTGTGTTTTTGACCGAACTAAAGTTTTGGGATTTCCCTTCATTCTTTTGGGGACCCAACTTAGATGTCCTTCCCATCCTTGTTACTTTTCTTGTCTGAGGATTTCTCGTCTGGTGTGGGTCTGCTTGCATCAGCCTTTTTCTGGACTATAGTACTTACAAACCTGTTGGCGGCCTTTGCAGGCTCCCTGGGGTCTGTAATAATCTTGTCCACAAGATGCTGGTGTAGGTCAACCTTACAATTCTTCAAGAAATGCTTACATGCAATCAAATTTTGCATCCCTTTAAATGTGTCAACTTTGCTACCAGACACCCACACACTCAGATATTTCAACGAAAAGTGAACGCTTCAAATGTCTGCCCACTTTTCTTTCCGAGGTCTCTGATGCTCTTGAGATACTGTTCTGGGGTTTTACAGTACTTCCTGAGGAGGGCTGCCTTCATGCTCTCATAAAAGGGCCTTTCATTGGGAGTTAACTAAAGAATTGCATCAGTCCCTGGTGTCGGTAAGTAACTCATCAGGGCTGCACCCCACAGTACCTCGTACACCTTCTGTAGCTGAAAAGCAAGCTTGAGCACTTCAAACCAGTCAAAAATGTCCTTGCTCACCTCATACACCTGCACTAAATCTTTGAGGATGTGGTGCCGAGGCTTATCCCGGGAACCCTAGTTTCTGCCACTACGGACGATTTTGCTAGAGGTGGATCTGATTGCCTCCTTCTGCTCTTTGAGTCCCAGCTTGCGCAGCTCCAGGGTGGCTTTGCCCTGCTTTTTTTGTTCCTCCAGTGTTAGTCTCCTCTGCTCCTGCAGGAGATTTCTAGCCGCTACATCGTTAACAGTTGGGAAATTACTGAGCCATTTATAGGCTGTGCTAAAGCCTGGGACCTGCGGGATGCCACACTAGCCCCTGACCTCACTGACACTCTGGAGTGTTGGTAAACCACACTTGCCCCTTGAGTGTTGGTTGGTGAGAAACACTACTCGGGTTGCCTTCCTCGCCATCTTCCCCCACCCCTTCTGGAAGGCCTTCTTCATTCGGGTAGACAGGGCCTAGCCCATCCCCTGGGGTCACTTCGCCAGCCACCCTCACTTCTACCCAAGCTTGCAGACTTATCAGCAGCTCAGGTTCATTGATCCTGGTGCTGTGGAGAAGTTCCCTCTCTTGACATAGGATGTGCAGGACATCTTTGCTCTTGTCTTTCACAGTGTCTATGTCAAGATCCATGATTATTCAAAATACCTGGCGGTGTTCTAAACGTTGCCTGCAACAATACTTTTATATTTGGGTGACTAAGCTGTGTGCAAGGCTCCAACTAGCCGTCCGCCACCAATGTGTCAAATCAGCTTCCAGGGTACCTGTGTTCCAGGGGTGAATATCTGTTTCTAAACCATCAATCAGCCCCAGATATATAATACACCAGAAGGGATCCAAGCAGATTGGAATAAAAAAATAATTATAAACCTCCTTGTTGAATTTTGGTAACATGGACGGAATAGCAGTCTTATCTCCAAAAGGACATGGATTGCTGGTTAGTTGCAACACAGCGAAACTAGAATTATTAACAAATGATAAAAGGAGTGTCCAGTCAAGGTTGTATTAGAAATATCTACTTCATTTATATCACACAGACAGTTCTAGCAACACTACTTAATACAACCCAGCCTGTAAAGGAATGCAGAGGACAGACAGTTTCAAAGAAGGAAAAGAGAAGCACTATGGATACTGACAGGAGGGTTGGGGGTATGGTTAAGAACCACAACAGTTTAAGGTTTCCTGGCTTCAGCACAAAGGGAGAAATGGGCCTTAAAATGTCTCTAGGGGCCTTCTGGGGAGGACCAGGGGGACAGAACCACAATGTAGCTTGTGCTGTAGATGTTCTTGGTGCTCGACAGGGTCGAGCCAGCTCCAGGGCACTTTGCAGGCTTCTGTGACATAGTTTGAGATGTGAGTCAGCTGCGGATATCAGGCAACAAGACGGTCTGGTGTGCGAAGCTGGACAAACAGCTGCAGGCTGGCCTACACAGCGGCTTGGGGTCAGGAATCATTGTCTCAGTGCTGATCGGTTGGTTCTGAAGCAATGGTTGAAGTGTCTCGGATGTCTTTAAGTGACTGCGGCTTGACAATGGTCAGCGTTGCCATCGGTTGCAGATCGATGAACTCGATGGGCTCAAAAATATAATTTAGGGCAGACGTCGGTACTTATCCCAGCTTCTTGAATGGGCTCATGTCGTCCTTTAAGGTGGATGGCCCACAGCTGTGGAGTGTGTTGCAGGCAATTGCCTTATTCTTGGTTCTAGGTTCTGAGACCTTCTGGCACTTCCTACCCAGGAAGCTTGCTGCAGAGCCTAGCAGGGCAGGCTGTGTGCTGGCTGAATACCGGTTCTGGAGTGACTGGAGGGTCCTCTGAGTTCTGTATCTCCCACTGTTCCCTGTGAGATGTTTAGGGAAGGGATCTTGCTTTCCTCTTTTGATATCCTGGCCACAGAAGATGTAAGGCCTTCAGCCAGGGTCCAAGGTTGAGTTCTTCTGTAGGCTTTGCCCGCACACCCACCCAGAATACATAGGTCTATGCATTTGTCATAGTGTGAGCATAGGAAAATGTGTGTGGATTAGCCCCACACATTTACACGAGGTTAGTTTACCATTATTCCATTTAATCAGCCCAGTTGAGCGCATGCCCACCATGCAGATGGTCGAATTCCTCACAGGGAGTCAGTAGCAGGCACCAGAAAGGACAGGGACAGTCAGGACAGCCGCAGAAAAGCTGAGAGAGGAGCAGTGAAGAGTAGAGGAGGAGAGAAGGGGTTAAGGGAAGAGGAATAATCCAACACACCTCCCTTCCTTGTAAACATTGAACAAAATCATGAACCATAGGTCGGAAAATACAAATTACAACACAGAACTTGATCTGCGCAACTGCGGGTCAGGCAACCTGCACCAGTTTAGTCCCTGACATCCCCACCCCGCCCCCCTCCCTCTGCCCTCCGACTGCGCAAAGTCTTTGTTTTCTTCGCCCGTGCTCGCCACAGTTCTTCTTCATTATTTCTGCCTTTTGCACGAATTTGTTATTTTCCTCAGCTTGCTGATTGACGAGGGGGATGAGGAATCACCTTTGCTGGAGATCAGGTATGCTACATAGGGCCCCCAGATGTCCGGGGGGCGCGCATGCAGAGGCAGTGTTTTAATAAACTCAGATTCCACATCTTTGCAATAGAGTACGTCTTTCTGCTACTTTGCAATTGTGGGAACTGGTCCTTGACCCCAGGACATGGCTATTCTCCTGCATGCTAGTACAAGTAATACATTAGCTAGTTTCCTTATTGCAGGTGTCAAGTGTTTTGTCATACCAAGTAGTGCTATTGTGGGTATGGGTTTTAGTTCTTCTCCAATTATTGTTTGTCTCTTGGAGGACTTGTGACCAAAAAGTGGACAGCGCCGGGCAGCTCCAGGCAAGGTGAAGGAAGTCAGCTGCTAGCGTGCCACATCGCACACATTTCGCCTCTGACTCTGGTCTGTGTATGCAGCTTTTAGTCAGGGTGTAATATGTTTGCAAGTAATGGAAATGGATAAGTTTAAACCGCAAATTCAGTGCAACTTTTTGAGTCTGATTAAGTATGTAAACCCATTCTTCATCTGGGATGGTAGCCTGCAATGCTTTTTCCCACCTCCCTTTTGTGCGAGCATTTTCCGGTACCGTATCGGTTAGGAGGGATCTGTATATTGATGACACCAATCTGCCTTCCCCCTGTGCCTGCATCACACCATGGAGCAGCTGCCACGTTGGTGGTTGTTGTGGGAATGAGGGGACGAGAGACTGGATAGCATAGCGTAGCCAAAAGTATATGAATATGTCTAGAGAGGAGGTGCTCCCTCTCTCCTTAGCTTGCTGTGGTGTCATGAATGTTTCCTCAACAAATAGGTCGCCAAGCGAGTGGATGTGTACTTTATCAGCCCATTGTAGGAAGACCCTTTCAGCTGAAGGGGATATTCACGGTATAAATCTAATGGGTAGAAGAGGGCAGTATCTGGGTATTACCCCGTATTTCTGGGCAATTTTTTTCCAGATTGCATATGTGGACATTACCACGTTTAATGTGGTGTGCGGAACTGGTTGTTGACTAATGATGACTGCTCTTAATAGGTTAGGTGATGCCAGGGCACGTTCTATTTGAACGTGTGGTCTAATGAAATGGGTGGAGTACCAGTAGCTCAGAAAATGCGCCTGTGTGGCCCAGTAATATCGTTCCAGATCGGGGAGCACGTGCCCACCCCTTGCCACCGGCAGTATGACTGTCGTGTAGGCCACCCTCGCCGGTTTACCAGCCCAGATTAATTCTAGTATGAGGCTTTTTAGTTTCCCTAGGTAAAGACTGGGGGTGTAAAATGGGTATGTTGGTAAACAGGTAGAGGAATTTAGGCAGGATTACCATCTTGACCAATGACGCTCTCCCCCAGAGCGTCAGTGCTAGTGACTTCCATCTATTTACTTTCTCCTGGAGTGATCTCAGTGCTGTTTCATAATTGTCTTGGAAAATGTCTCGGTGGCTCAGGGACAGAAGAATCCTGAGGTACCGCACTTGGGTGAACTCCCATTTGAAGTTATAATCGTCTACAAATTTCCTGGTACTAGGGGTTAGGGGAAAGATGATCAATTTAGAGTGGTTGATTTTCAGGCCTAAGAGCATGCTGAATCTAATTATCTCATGCATTATGGGGTTTAAGTTTTCATTAGGATTTCGGACGAATAGTACTACATCATCGGCATAGAGAGAGATAATCAGTTTATGGGGCCCCATGGAAAGACCCCTTTGGAAGTGCCGTGACCATAGGCCGGAGGCTAGTGGTTTCATCACCAGCGCAAATATTAGCGCCGATAGTGGGCAGTCCATTAGTCCCGTGCTGGAGATTGACGTACGTGGATTTTGTTGTGCCAAGGATAATGGTTGATTGAGGTTTATTGTATAGTAGCGCTGCTAGTTTGATAGACTGGTTCCCTAATCCGAGTTGACTGAGTACTGCAAACATGAAGGGCCACTCGACAGAGTATAAGGCCTTTTCTGCGACGAGGATGACTGCTACCGCCTGGTGTGTGGGATCTATCGCCCCCATGGCTCCAAACATTCTTCTTATGCCGAATGTCGTGTTACGGCCGGGTATAAAGCCCACCTGGTCAGCGAGTACCAGTGCCGGCATCAAGGGGATACGTCTGTTGGATATCATTTTGGCCAGTATCTTATTATTATTTATTAAGGAAATAGGTCTATATTTGATATTGGGCAAGCTCTTTAATGCTTCTAGGATCTCTTCTAGAGTAATGGGGTCGTTTAGGGGTTCGCGAAGTTCTCTCTACCCAGTACAATTCCATGTCTGTTAAGTAGTTGTGTAAAAGCCCGGAGTTCCTTGGGTGTTTTGCACTGTAGAGGTCTTCGTAGAAGGCACGGAAAACTTCAACTATTTCTTCTTCCGAGTGGACTAGCGTACCTTGCTGGGAGCTGACTCTCTCCACCAGAGTGGGCTTTCTGTCAGCGGCGATCAGACGGGCCAGAAGAGCTCCAGGACGTTGCCCCTCGCCATATTGGCATATTTGGTGGCCGCGTCGCAGGAATTTCAGCTCTCGTTCAGCTGTGTTTCTGAATTTGAATAATTCTTCCTTGAGTTCTGCTTGGATGTGTGTTTGATTTGTAGTAGTGTACTGTAATTCCAGAGCTTTCAGGCATTCTTCGCTGGTAGCTAGTTTGCGTCGTATTGTTTTTAGAATTCCATTTTCTTTGGCAATACATACTCCTATTATGTAGCACTTTAATGTCTCCCACAACATTCCCGCTGATGAAACTGAATCTTGATTGAGGTCCAAAAAGGATGTGATCTCCTCTCGTAGCTCAGTTGCGAATACCTGGTTTGTTAGTGCTCCAGGTTCAAAGCGCCAGTGTGGTGCTCTTGGTTTGGTATTGGGGAGATTACATTCAAGCATCACAGTTGCGTGATCTGAGAAGGTTTTGGGGAGGATTTGGCATTTACCCCATTGGAATATACTTTGTGCGGAGACGAGGAGATAGTCTATGCGTGAGCTTGTATGGTGAACTTGTATGGTGAACTTCTGAATGAAAGGTGTACCCACGATTCTCCCAATTTCTGTGTCTCCATATGTCAACTAGGTTGTATGCTCTGCATATCTCTTGTACTTGAAGACTGGCCTTGGACGTGTGGGTTGTGGTAGCCTGTGATTTGTCCTTTCGTGGGTCTAGGTGAGTGTTAAGGTCTCCGCCCCATATTATGGTTGCTGTGTCTATCTGCGCGAGATGTGGAAGCACCCAGTCGAAGTTATTTGCTCCGTCCACGTTGGGGCCGTATGAATTTACAAATGCAATCCCCTTTCTGGCTATCACCGCTTGCACCAGGAGGGCCCTGCCCTCCGTGTCTTTTTCCACTTTTATTAAGCGAAAGCCGGCCTTAGGGTTGATGAAAGTTGCCACTCCTCTAGCATACAATGAATAGGAGGAGAATTAGCAGTGGCAGCCCCAGTTTCAAGCCCAGAGGCATTCTTTGTGTGGGGTCAAGTGAGTCTCCTGTATCATAGCCACGTCGACATTGTGGCGCTTGAGGTACTGCAGAATCTTTCTTGTTTTGGCTGGAATGTTACCTGCTTTGATATTCCACGTTGCTACCTTGAATTGAATGGGTGAGTTTCTTGTTCACGACGTTTGGGCTGGGTGCAGACGCTTAGTGATCTGTAGTGGTACAGCGGTCTATCCGGGGGCATAGTTGCACTTGTTTGGCTTAGACTCAGCGAGCGGAAGGACGAGGCGGTGCGGGAACAGGGCTAGTTGGTGCCTAACCATAACAACTCCAGTGAACAGTACCTTACACGGACAACCCCCAACTCGTCCATTCTGTCTCCCCCCAAAATAAAGTTAATTCTGCTGCACGCGGGGCGCTAGCGACCTCCCAGGGGTAGGTGCTCCTTTCTCGGTTTAAGTGTGTTGTACTGATGTCCAGTGTAGTTTTGCAGTGATTTCAAAGCGTTAGTTATTTGTGGTTCATGGTGGATTTCTCTCTGCTCGCTCCCTCTGTGGTGCCGCCGGGCCGTTGCTTGGGGCCTTGCATCCTTGTCTGTCGAGGAATAGGGTGGTGTCCTCAGGCGAATTGAAGAAATGGACTTTCCCTTCGAATTGGACACACATTTTTGCGGGTAAGAGCATTGAGTATACGATTTGGTTGTCTCGCAGCTGACGTTTGACTGATGTAAAGGATCTTCTTTGGGCCTGGACTGTTGAGGAGAAATCAGGGAATATTTGTATTGCATCTCCGTCGTATTGAAGGTTTCCTTTTTCCCTTGCCAACTGCAGAATGGTATCTGGGCCTTTGTAATTCAGCAACTTGGCTATAATTGGGCGAGGGGGTGCTCCTGGAACGGGTTTAGTGGTCGGAATCCTGTGTGCCCTCTCTATGACGAATAGTTGTGAGAGAGCAGCGTCGCCGAAGAGGTCTTTGCACAATTTTTCTATGTGGTCCTCCATCTTGTTGTGTGTTGGTTGTTCCCGGACTCCGACCACTCTTATATTGTTTCGTCGAGAGCGTCCTTCTAAATCTTCGTTCTTGGCCATGACCGCTTTTATCTGGCCCTCTAATGTTGATACTCTCAGAGTTAGTGATGCTCCCAGGTCCGAGACTCTCTGTTCGACGTTGTCCAATCTATCTTTGTGTTTGTCTAGGCGATGTTGGAGTAAGTCTACCTTGGACGATAGCATGTCGATCTTGCTGTCCAGGTTCCCGATCCCTGCTTTTAGGTCCATTAGGATCTCACAGATGTCCATCTGCTGTGGGTGCTCTTCTTCCAAGCTCGCATGGTTTTGTGGGGAATCTGGGCATTTTTTTTGTCTTGGGGTTTTGTATGCGGGCCCTGTGTCAAAGTTGAGTTTCTGCTGCGATTTGTCGGATTTGCCCATTTTGTTGCTCGCCAAGGGGCCTCCTAACGTGGGCTGATGTAGGGCACCGCCGTGGATCAGGCCTGGTCTGAGCGTGCTGGTGAGCCTTGTTCTGGTAGGGGGGGGACCCTGCATAGACGGGTCTCTTGGTATTTCTATGTAGTTTGAGAGAACCCCTTGGCAGCGTGGTTCTGGCTGATGCTCTCGGGGCCGAGTACCGTTGGTAACTATGCCGTGAGGGGAGGCGCACGTGCCGCGGCTCCGTCTAGTGTTAGCCCCGGGTCTGGGGCACGCTTCGGTGCCCCTACGTGAGGTTCTGGGCTGAGCACAAAGGGGATCCCATCCCTGTGTGCCAGTGGGAGGGACCGGTCAGGGTGTTCTGTGTTGGCTTTTTTGGGGTTAGGGTTTCTGGCCCTCCGCAGCCGCTGTTGCTTGTATCATTGGTGCTCCACGCGGCGGGAGAGTCTGGGTTCCATCAGGTGCCTGGCATTGAGGGATCAGCTGACGGTTTGTTTATGGCCAGCGTTGTTGATGTGGCCGACCCCGGGTTCCAAGGCCTGCACCCGTATCGAAGTGTCCCCGGAGTGGGGTGCCCTTCCCCTCTCTGTGCCTGAGTGGGGAGGGGAGGTTCTTTGCCCCGCGGCGCTCAGCTCCCCTCTGTTAAATGCTTCCTGTCAGTTCTGGCCAGGAAGCATGGGCGGGGGGAGCAGGACGCTGCGGGGAGGCCGCCTGCACTCGGTTTCCTCCCGTGGGTCTGCCGTGTCCCGTTGGGTCCACTCTCCCTGCCTCCTGGTACACGCTCTGCGTTCCCCTCCGCCACGCAGCCGCACTTCTCACCTTTCGGATGCGGCTCCGGATGGGGCCAGCTGTTACGACCTGGCCGGGCGCTCTCCCCTCCACAGCTCCGCCGCTGCAGTTTCTGGGTGTTTCTCGCCTGCTCGGTTATATGACGCCATGGAGGCACGAGCCTCACCCGCCGTGCCCCTCTCTCTCCGCTGGGGTTGTGGGTTCGCGGCTGACACTGGGTTGCTGTTGTGCCACCTACGGGCCTGGACCCGGCTGTGCGTTGTTCCGCACTCTTGGGGATCAGTCCAGGCCTCGAGGGCACGGCAGTTTCGGAAGCACCTCCCGCGTCGTGGCCTCACGGTGTCTGGGGTCCCCTGGGAAGAATTCCTCCCAGATTTTGGGCGTAGCAGTTGCAGCGTTCTTTGAGGGATCTTTGTCTGTGTATTGGAGACGACATGGTATCAGGATTGCGGCGATTGCTCAGGATTGATATGGAGTCACTTGGGAGGTCACAGAGGAGCCGCCATCTTGGTTGGCCCTCTAGCGCCCCACTGGTACTTAATATCTGCATTCAGCCCCTCACAACGCTCTGGAATCAAATGCTAATGTTCTTTATTCCTGGCACCACCTCTTTGCATTTCAACTGCCCTTAACTCAGTCTTGCTGGAATGCATATACAGAATTGTATATGTGCTTGATAGAACTTGAGAGAAAAGGTATGGTGGCAATCTCTTTCTTGATCCTAGAAAATCTTCCATTACAGGGTTTGGACTATTCATTGGGTGGTGTTCCTTTGGGTGCATTGGCATGAGGTGTTACTTTGCCCTGTCCATTGGGCCCATCTATGCTGAGGGACACATGCTTGGGGTGGTCATTTGGTCAGTGCATTGTCAGGTGTGGGAGGAGCATCCACGCTCACCAGCTTCGCCTTGGCTGCTGGCTCCGACCTCGGCTCTCCCAAGTCCCTTGATTCCCTCCATATGGAGGATGGAGCTTGCCTTGTCCTCCCACAGAGTCAGGACAAGGGATTCCACAGTACCGCCTCCTGTAGCCAATGTCTGCCATCAGTGTTTGAACAGGAGGCTGTGGACCGTGGCCTTGAGGTTGTTCCATCGTTTCCTGCAGTCCTCACTATCCCGTGGGACTGCACTCACTGCCATGACCTTGTCACGGATGCTTGCCCAGATTGCTGCCTTTCTTTGGCCAAATGTTTTGTGTTGCCTAGAGCCATAGAGCTCTTCAGCATGGGCCACTACCTCATTAGTGAGGACCTGCAGCTCAGCCTCACTGCATTTCTCCTTCCTCAGGCGTATATCGGACACCTTACTTTTGCCTTTCTCCTGGGACATGGTGGCACTCCCTTCCTACAGGCAATGAGGGATTCTCCGTGGATTGAGTTTTTCAAAGTGGCCGCCGCCATGCTTCCCATTCTGGCGCTGATGCTATTTCCGGCGGAATTAACGCAAAATACATGCTGGTACTTCCACTGATTTCGGGGACCCATTTTCAGCAGTAATTCCGCCTGGTGGAATTTCCGTTATTACCAATGGTGTCTGCGTGCTCCCGCCAAGTTGTAATACAGTAATTCCGTTGGACACCACGTCAGTAACTGGAATTTCTCTGAGGCGGAATTACCGCTGTATTACTGCTGAACTCATAATGAGGTCTTAAGTGGCCTTTTTTTCACTTTCAGAACAAATGACATTAAAGCCATAACATTCTTTATCATCAGCCATACGTTCTATGTTTCTACACACAAAGAATTGTCTGTGAACACAGTTGTGAGAGACTTCTCTTTTCCCCCCATACTTTTTCAGTTTCTTCCCTGCATCTCCATATGGTGACACCAGTGCTCTTCGGTCCACCTTTGCTAATTTTACTAATCTTAGACACAACATTGAGTTCCGTCTGCTCTTTATTTGTCTCCTGTTCAACTAAGTTTATATATATCTCAGTGTGCTACATATCATTTGCAATTTCTATGGCCTCTTCCATTGTGGGGTCATGTTTTCTCCACATTTTGTCCCTGGCCTTTTCATTATAACATTTGATAATGAGTTGATCTTTTAAATGTTACTCTTGACTATGCTCAAAATCACATCTCTTGGACAATCCTCTTAGTTCAGTAATAACTTCCTTAATCGTCCCAACTTTTTTGTTCCTCAATGGAAAAACAATATCTAGCTAATATCGTATTTTCTTTGGATACATATTGCTTATCTGATTTCTTCAAACTTCTATCAAAGACATTCATTGATCTTACACCTTCCTCTTGCACAATTTGTGAAGTCGTTGAAAGACCTTTTGACCTTCACGTCTCAAATAATGGTGTAGAAAGGCATCTTTCCTACCAGTGCTATATGCAGGGTCGTAGATTACCAGTCGATATATCACGAAACCTTTCCAGTGCTTTCATTTCCGAGGTAGCACTCCTTTCGCCAACAAGAATGTGGTGGGGCTTGGGACATTGGCCATGCCTAATGTATCCAGGAACTGTGTGTTAATGTTCAGGGTAACTGCTTTCACCCGATTATTATCTACCATTTGTCATACAGTGATCTGTGTTATTGATGCTTTTTAAAATTTTTCTTTTGACCTTCTTAGTGCTTTTAAAAAAATGTATATGGCACCTTGAGATGTGGTATCGAATTCTAACATGATCGCATCAGTTATTTGTTCATAGTGGGAACGAAAAAAGTAGTATGTTAATTAGCATTTCTGTGTCAAAGATTTTCCTTGATGAATGTCCGTTCAATGTTTTTAATAAGGTTGTGTTGAATGAAACATGTAGAATGATATGTTTGAGTGGGGAGAACTGTTCATATGACTGAATGTGTGTAAGTGCAATTAAATTGGCCAACAGAAAGTGTTGGACTTGTACATAAAATGATCTGTGGCACAATGGAAAAGTGGCCCACAGTTGCAAATGGCAATTCATTTCTTTTGTGACAGACTATTTGAATAGTACCTAAGGGGAGTGTTTTGATAAATGTGATGCAAATGTGAAGCAGCAATGGTCAAAACTACTAGCCGCATAGTGAAGTAACACATTAAACTGGCCAACGTTGGGCAAAAAAACATTTCCCTGTTGCCCTGACGGCCAGTCCAAACCTGCCAAAAGGGCAGAAGCAATACATTGAAAACAATGGGCCTCATTATAACCCTGGTGGTCCGTTAATAAAGTGCTGGTATTTACGTATATTACGTATACTATGTCCACAGTGAATTGTTTGAAAAACCATTAAGGTTTGTGAATGCAAGGAGGATTGTAAGACCAGGGGAAGTTGATTGTCCACCTTGGAATCATGATTCGAGCCCGGTAGAGGGAGATCCAGGGGGTGGAAAGGCATCACCCCAACGTTCATTTGAAGAGGTACTTTTTGTTTGTTTTATTGTATGCATCAGAGCCTCGAAGGCAAGAGACTTTTATTGAAAAGAGACTTAACCATCGAAGAACTTGATAGCTGGGACACAAATGTTGACTCTTGCTGGCAAGGCTCTGGTGTGTGTTGTGCTCAGGAGAACCACCTTATCCCATGATCAGACGTAGGGCAGGGAGACCCCTGGCAATCACATCCTGACTTATTATTTGTGAACACTTTTTCTTTATTGAAAACCCTATCCCACACTCTTTCTGTAATTAGTTGTAAGGAATTGGCAATAGGATTTGATTAGTATAGGCCTTTTTACTTTGACAAGATGCCACAAGGACTGCCTTATTTTTCATTTGATAGTCGACACTTGCGCCCATCTTAGATTTAGATCAGGTGTTTTTCCAACCTGCATTTACAGTTTGATAAACACCCTTGAACTGTGATCCTTTGTGTCTTTCTTTATTGTTGCCACCCATAGGGCTCAATGGGAATGGGGAGAGAGCTAACAACGTGCCCGTTAATAACAGAGCCCGTTGTTAGCTCCCTGGTCCTTTAGCGGCTCCCGCTAAGGGCAGCTGGCTTTACCAGCCGGCCTTAGCGGGACCCGCTAAGGGACCTCGTAATGCGGCAGTAAGGGGTTAACGGCACCGGCATCCTTACCGGCGCTGTTAACCCCTTACCACCGACCTTGTAATGAGGCCCAATGTCTCTATGTGGTGAAAAGATAAAAGTAACACCAAAGAAAGCAATTAACTAGAAGAGGGACACCAGATGACACCTTTGCAGGACTGTGACTGCGTACAAAGAACCCCAAATGCACAGGTAGTAGCAGAGCGTCTTTCCTGTAGGGAACACATACATAGATATCAGAGGAGTTTCTCTTGTAGACAAACACACCCACTAAATGGTCTAGTAACTAACCTGTCGGGGTAGACAGAATGTCTGTTGACCCATTTGCCAGGGTACACAGGTACTGCAAGGAGGGAGGCGTCCCCTACAAGACAATAGACAAGCAGACAGGCAGGTGAAGTAGCCTGCGTGATATCAGAGAGAGAGCCAAAGAAAAGACAGATCACTTGTTTAGAATTACCGTAGTGAAAACGTGATTTGTAGAGGAGTGGAAGAATAATCCAGTGTAAGTTCCTGGGTTGGTTGCCGGTGGTACTTTCCCGTAGAAACGAGGACGCCTAATACCTGAGGGTGCAAGTCTCAAGTCCAACAACAGCAACCGGACCTGACGGCACGCAGACACCTGACATGAGGAAGTCCAAAACGCTCCGTGGAACAGTTTGTGGTCATTGTGGGGCTGATGAGGAGATGGCAACGTAGTGGTAGGCAAAAGCAATATAACACATGGACCAATCCGGGATCAATATCCTGGTGGCTGGAGTACAACAAGGGCAGGGCAAAAGGAATCTGTTAAGCTCTCTCCCACTATACAGGACTCTCAAATTCCCGTTAGGCCTCTCTCCCACTATACAGGACTCTCAAATTCCAGGTGTAGCCTCCGCCATGGCTTAATATATGCGAATACCTACCACATTATGAAAGCCAGGCCCCCC
This sequence comes from Ambystoma mexicanum, assembly GCF_040938575.1. Taxonomy (NCBI): domain Eukaryota; kingdom Metazoa; phylum Chordata; class Amphibia; order Caudata; family Ambystomatidae; genus Ambystoma; species Ambystoma mexicanum. The sequence goes on along the minus strand of NC_090931.1, from coordinate 1,060,851,697 downwards.
TGGTATAGACCTGGAGCAACATTGCAGCCTAAGGAACTTATATCTCACACCACTAGCATGGACATGGGCCGCAGGCACGGCTAAGCATCCATGCATGATAGAACACGTCTACGGCTAAGCACATCCGGTCTAGTGCACACATAGCCGTCCACACTGAAACATCTGATGTACCTCAGCACCTCTTCCACTAGCATACAGCGACCACCACCCACAAGGAACTTGGTATAGCTGGCCTCACATATAATCTCTCAACAAAAGCAAGCTATCTCTAACCCTCACCAGCACCCACCCATGTGTCTGACCTCTGTTGGGCTGTTTAGTCACGCCTTGCCAGCCACCTAAGTCCTAGAACGGCAACATGCACACACACATCTCTTAAACTAAGCCCCCTATAACTTTCCAACCACATCGACTACAGTCACCAAGGGCTTTCAACTGAGGAAAAAGCGCATTGAGGCCACACAAGTGGGGAAAGAGCACCATATAAATATACAGTACAATACAATACAATACTATACAAGTACAAGTATGCTGGTGGGGGTACCCAGACTTACCTCCATCCAAGAGCTGAGGTAACTCAAGCCCCCACCGGCATATACCAGTCAGTATTTTCGGAACCGGTATTGCTGGTGCTGAAAATACCAGCAAATCGTCCCATAGAATCCTATTTATGGAATGGGGATTTACTGCCCTTTCCGCCTCCTGTAATAACCTGTTAAAACCGGGATATCAGGCGGCGGAATTGGTAGGCACGTTTGCCGGTATCCTGGCAGACTTTCCACCAGGATACCAGCAAACCTATAATGAGGCCCAATGTTAGGTTTTTAGATCTGACACAGAGAATGACATCTATATGATGGAAATGTCTGCAGAAACATTATTGTTATGTATTAGGTACAATGTATTGTTGAATTATTTGATTTAATACAAATTCGGATTTGTTTACAACAATCCAATTGAAACAATTAAGTGATTTGGATATACACCACATGTGAGACCATAATGTATGTTTGCTGCTGAGGGGCATCCCCTTAATGTTCATCCCTGAAGTCTCTCGCCTTCTGAGAAGAACCTTGAGATGTGTGAACATACAGTATTCATTTAAGCAAAGTCGGCGGGTTGCTCTCTGCTCCCTTTTACGTTCTCTTAACCTCCTTTGTTTACATTAGAGTCTGTGTTTAGTAGAATAAAACTTCAGCGCTTATAATTTCTCCTTTATGGCCTTAGTCGTTTATTTGTTGAGCGTCATGACGTAGGCATGTGAATGGGGTCTGTCGCCACTTGCATGCTCTGCAAAGGCCTGCGTGGAGCCCTTGCTGACATAACTAGTCACATTTCCTGGTTAAGGGGCTAATCTTCACAACTGCTCCATACCATCACCAGACGCCTCTTCTAGGTGCCTTCAAGGTACTAGCTGAAGTGGAATGCACGTGGTTTATCTGGATCTGTCACTCGTTGCCATTTTTGCCTTGCCTGCACACTGATGCAAAAGGAGGACACTGTGTTGTTTCTTTAAGAAACACACACAGTGGATTGATGTAACTCTGTTGCGCATGGAAGATAATAAATGGGGCATGTCCGGTAATGCCTCAGAACATGTGAGGAGCCTGGACGAAGAGCAAGGTGCCTTGTGTCATCTGTGGGGCTGGGGGGGCTTGACGCACACATGACACGCTAGGAGCCATACAACATTGGCGCAAGGAGGTCGTCTGCTATGGCACAGACCCGCTGGGCTAGGCGGCAGTGATTCCGAGTTGTGACTTGGAGGAAAGAACGTTCACCAGACGTGGAGGTGATGCTTCCAGTGCAGCCGCCGCCATCTTGTTGTGTGAGCCACGGAGGTTGTGACTCCCTGCGGAGTCCTTGTGCCTCTACCTGGAAACATTTTAGACCACTCCACAGCACATGGACATTTTGGGGAAAAAAAGGAAATACAAAAGCTGGAAAGAGAAAGTATGACATTCTCCATGATCTTGATGTCATTTTGACTGCAATTATAGATACCATGCAGGAAAGCCTGAAGCTTAATTTTGGGCACAAGTAAGATGTTTTGTTTTCATTATTTCTGAAGCTGAGCAAAGGGGAGGATTTTTTCAAAGTGACATTTTCTGCAGCACTGGTGGGGGAAGACCCAGGTGTGTCGAGAAGGCGCTGCCCTGGCCAGTGACCTTGAAGTGGACAATGGAGTGGGTGGATGCCCCAGTTTTCTTCTCTTTTTCCTGTGTTGGTTGCAACCCCTGGTTGTTGAGGGGTGCTTGTGCGCCGTCATGCACGGTTAATCACGTTTAGGAGCAGGGTGTTAGTCAGCATACATGAGGTTGGCTGCCGGCTACTGCCATCCACATGATGGGTGATCAGGATGGGGGAGGAGCTGCTGCTGCAGGGGTTGCTCAGGTGGGAGTGTGGGCACCGCGCAAACAGCGTGCACTGGCCCGTATGCCAGAATTTGAAATTTCATGGGCCTCATCCAGCCTTGGTCATGAGTGGAACTCGTGGATTGACCAGATGGACATTTATTTCAAGGCCACAGGGGAGACTGATGATGAAAGTAAGGTGGCATCCCTGTTATATTCGGTTGGCCTGGCGGTGCATCAAATATGTAAGACTTCGCAGCTGCAGGAACATTTCCTGCCCCTTTCTAACATGGATTATGAAAGGTTTCTGATGTGTAACACATGGCAAAAAGACAATGAATCCCTAGACTCTTTTCATGGACGTCTACGACGCATGGTGGCGACATGCGCATGCGAGAATAACCTGTTGATCCAGGGGTGTGCATCTGGCAAGCTGCGTCGTCAAGTTCTGAGGGAACTGGGCCAAACAGTGCCCCGAATCCTCGTACTTGGATGCTCACATGAGGTGGCGGACACATGTGCTTCCAAGATGGACGCAGCAATACGTTGGCTCAAGGTTGATGAGGTGTCTGCTGTAAATCGTGGTCAAGAGGCAAGAGGGGACCGGCAGGCTGTTGCACAGCGGATAGAGGCATCAGATCACAAGACTCGTGTCTAAAGTGTGGGTATGAACTTCCACACCAAACGGAGTGCCCAGCAAAGGGCAAGGCATGTGGGATCTGCGGGAATATTGACCACTACGCACGCAAGTGCAGAGCTTCACTCCCAGTGGTGCTCCAGAGAGGTCCCATCAGGGCTGGATTTTTCAGGCAGCAGTGCACACAGAATATGGCCCTCATTGATCAGGAGGAGGAGGGAGACGACCAAGAAGGCGAGGAAGATGACGATGAAGAGAACATCTTTTTCATTTCCAGTGTGAGCGTGATAAAAGCAAAGGTCAGGAGACAGCCGAAGTGCATGATGCATGTAGATGGTTCACCAGTTCCGGTGTTAGTGGACACAGGTGCCTCTGTCAATGTCATGGTGAGAGAGCACTATGACGCAATGAAGGAACCCCATGCACTGAAGCGTCTGGAAGCATGCATAATCACGTTTGGAGAAGACAAACTGATCCCAATATTGGGTGCATGCACGTCACAGGTGAAGCATGGCACCAGTTCAATCAAGGCCAGGTTCTTCATCACAGATCTTAGCGCAAAGACCCTTCTGAGCTGCGCTGCAGCTGAGGCCCTGGGGATCGTGAGTTTTGCATACAGTGTGTTCGTAGAGGATATACATAGGGTATTGGAAAGGTTTGCAGCCGTATTCATCGGAATTGGACAGATGGTGGAGGAGCTAAGCTGCACATAGACGAGTCCATCCGACCTGTTGCCCTGAAACACATGAGGGTCCCTTTTCATCTAAGGGAGTTGGTGGACATGGAGCTCGAGAATCTCATCAACCTTGACATCATTGAGAAGGTTGAAGGGGCAACCCCCTGGGTGTCACCCATTGTCATTGCTCGGAAGCCTAAGCAACCTGACTCCATCAGGATCTGCATGGACGTGCAGCTGCCCAACAAGGTGATAAAGAGGGAGAGACATCTAACCCCCACAACTGACAGCATCATAGCTGAGTTGGAGGGTGCAAGGTTCTTCTCAGAGATTGATCTGGAGGCTGAGTACCACCAGGTCATGCTACACCCTGAATCCAGGTACATTACAACATTTTCGATGCACCAAGGACTGTACAGGTAGAAATGTCTCTGCTTTGGTGTGTCGTCTGCCGCTGAGTTGTTTCAAAATATTATCAGGGGCGCCTTGGCTGACCTGTAGGGGGTCATAAATATCAGCAATGATATCTTGGTGTTTACAAGGTCGGAGGTGGAGCACATGGCACGACTAGTCAAAACTCTTGAGCGCATCCAGGCTCTGGACCTAATGCTCCACAAGGAGAAGTGTGAGTTCCTGAAGACCAATATTAAATTCTTTGGCTCTGTATTCAAGGAAGGTGGTGTGTTGCCTGATCCCTGCAAAGTCAAGGACATCATGAAACCCAGACCCCCAGAGACAGTAACTGAGGTTCACAGTTTCCTGAGAATGGTAACGTATTGCGTGCATTTTATAAAGAATCTGGCCACACAATCGGAGCATTGAGGAACCTCCCAAGCAATCTCGAGCAAGTGGTATTTGATGACAAAAAGATGGCCCTCATGGCTGAAGACATGATGGTGTTCTTTGATCCATCCTTCTCCTCGGAAATAGTGGTTGATGCAAGTCTGTTTGGCCTTCGGGCGGTTCTGACACAGGTGGATGCCAAGGGCGAAGTGAGACCCATTACGTTTGCTTGCCATGTCCTCTCGGATACGGAGCAAAGATATTTACAGATTGAGTGCGAAGCTCTTTCAGTACTTTGGGGTTGCAAGCATTTTCGCCTATATGTAAAGGACAGGCCTGTGACGGTTGTCACAGACCACACACCCCTGCTCCCCATGATGGTGTGGTCATCTTCCAAGCCTCCGGCAATGATTAAACAGTGGATGCTGGCTCTATTGGAATACGGAGTGTCATTAGTATACTGACCGCGTGTGAACATTGTGGCTGACTATCTCTCGAGACACACCCAGGGCAGGGAAGCTGACGAGGCGATCAACGTGGAGGAGGCTGACGAACATGCGCAAGTTATCATCAAATCCACCACTCCTAATGCCCTTCCCATACAGTAGTTGGAGAAATCGCCAGGAGATGTTGAGTGCTTTAGCATTCTCAGAGAAATCCTTCAAAAATGGGAGTGGAAGACTGTTCTGGAAGGCCTTGGAAAAAGCACTCAAGAGGCCTGCATGACATTGGAGCAGTTGTGAAAAGTCTGTGATGAGTTGGCGTTTGCTGATTCAGGTCTGCTGTTACGTGGGTACAGGATGGTGATACATGCAAGTAAGATCCAGCAGGTGATTGAACTAGCCGACCAGGGTCATAAGGGGATGGCCAAAACGAAAGTCCACCTAAGGCTGAAAGTGTGGTTTCCTGACCTGGAAAGAAAGGTCAAGGAGTTTGTGGTGGGCTGCGTATGGTGCCAGGCAGCGTCCGTGACACAGAGGGAGCCCACGATGAGTCCATGCCTCGAAGCACGCAACTGTGGAAGGCTGTTCATGCAGATTTTGGCTCCACTGGGAGGCATACCCACTTTCTAGTGGTAGTGGATCACTGTTCAAGATATCCAGAGGTGGAGTTCCCAGAATCTGTGTCATTCGACGACATGGCAGCAGCGTTAGAAAAGATTTTTGCAACTCACGGTTTTCCCCAGGTGTTGTGCTCTGACAATGGACTGCAATTTCAGAGAGAAAGCTTCAGTCAAATCATGCAGGAGTATGTAGTACACCATCGGAAGGTCACACCGGTCTGGCCAAGGGCAAATGGGGAGGCAGAAAGATTCATGAGGATTCTTAACAAGGTGTTCCTCATCGCCCACGACCAAGGACATTGTCTCAGAAGGGCCATCTACCAGTTCCTGAGGGAGTACCTGCCAACGTGCCAATGTTCCACAGGCGTGGCACCAGCAGAGGCCTTGTTCGAGAGGTCTTCTGCCAGATGCAGGGCACCAGAAAATGGCGGTGATCAAAGACGAACGAGTGGCGGAGAAAAGGAGATCCAGGAATGAGAGTGAGAACATGAGAAGAAGACTCAGACCAAATCCACTAGTGTCAGGAGACAAAGTGATTGTGAGAAACATGAACCCACAAGGGAAACAGTCCTTGCCATATGAACCCAACCCCATGGACGTGGTAGCTGTGAAAGGATTCATAGTAACTGCTTCCGATGGGATGGCAACTGTCACGAGAAATGCAAGCTTCTTTAAGAAAATCCTGGAGAATGACCAGCTGGGAGAGTGCCTTGGAAGGAGGCATGCAGAAGAGTCCAATGAAGGTGGTGAGACTGATCCTTCTCTGAATCCCCTGGACCATGCGGATGCAGGTGAGGAGAGGCCATGCTAGGAAGGGGGCCGGCGGTATCTGCAACGTGCAGGTAGGGGAGACCTGCTCACCTGGAGGATTATGTGCTGGACATATGAGCCGAACACTGGCCGTTGTTCTAAATGACTGAATAACTAATTTGGCTATTCGCGTGTTTATTTACCCAGTGTTTATGTGGTGACAGAGTTTGTTATTTGTTTCATTATGAAAAAGGAGGAGTGCGGTGTTCCTTAAAGAAACTCATGCGCTGGTGTGACGTAACTCCATCGCATGTGGAAGATAATAAATAGGGAATGTCCTGTGGTGTCTCGGAGCATGTGCAGAGCCTGGACAGAGAGCAAGGTGCATTGTGTCATATGTGGGGCGGGGTGGGGGGGTTGCCGTGCACATAACCAGCTATGAGCCGTACATCAGATACAAACTGCCGTATTATGAAACATTTGCACTGGTGAAAATAATTGAGAAAATTGAGAAAATGCTTACAAAATACAGAATGAAAAAAACAGGTCATGTCACAATATGTGTTATCTGAAAGCATTTGCAGGTACTCGCACCATTTTACTCTTGGTACCATCAATGGCCAGTTAATACCACTATGGCTGTGCCTGACAAGTTCCTTTCCCATATCTACACAAAAGCCCAAACTGTTCACATTGCCAATGCTCTTTAGGTAAAAGGTAGGGATTGGGATAACCTTGTATGCGCCATTCCGTATTATAAGCAGTATCATTGGTGCTAGATTAATCTGCCCCATTTTGTTTGCATAAGGGCAAATGTTTGATAAACTGGCCCCAGCTATTCTTTCTTTTGCAGAAGTTATTGACTGTATTAAGCAATAATGTAGACAGCCCCTAGGTGCTGCCGCCAGCAGCCCAGGTAACTAATTGACACCCCCGAAGTTCTGGAATTTCATGAGGTCAAACAGGATGAAATGAGAACTGCAAAGGTCTGGGATAGGCAGGTTACCATGGTAAAGTAGGGGGCGAAGCACTGAGGGGGAGGTAAGGAGATAAGTAAAGTAAGGAAGGGAGGAGGAGAACCCAACACAATGCTGAATAAAGACATTAGATACTTACACTGTATTCGCAATACTCCTGGATTTCTGTTGGTCCGTGGTTTTATGTATATAAATAATGTTTTTAAAGAAATGTCTTGCAAATGTATTCTTTCAAACAATTCAGTTCTTTAATGATTAACACATTTTTACAAAATAATGTACACATTTCAAGGTCCAGCCTGAGGTTAAAACTGATAACTATTAACAACAGCAAATGTTTTATATTCAGCATAATTAATTTGTACAAAAGTGGTCTCTACTATATTAAAATGAATAACCCCTCCCAGCCCAATTAGAGTTTCATGAAACATGTAAGCATGTCATCAATGTCTTGACAATAGGCCTGGACAAACCTTCTTCCATAAACCTAGTAATATTGGCTAAACTACATTAGCAGACCAACATCAAAAACGCCTTACACCACTACATAACTAACATCATGGCAAACATGTCACAAGGGCAACCTATGTTTACTTTCACAACTTTTCTACTCATTCTATACTGCAGACATGCACACATAAACAGAGGTCCCTGGCGTCATTCCAGTATACTCCTATGTCCAGAGATTCCTTTGGGAAAGTGCTTCAACTCATTTGGGAAAGTTTATTTGAGACATAATATATTACAATGCACTAAGGAGGCATCCGTATACTTGCTTCCTGTAAAGTTTGATTTTAATTTCATAGTTGCATATTATTCTGCAAAGCTTTTGGAGTAGATTTTTCTTTTAACTTATTGTATCCCTCCGTGCACCCTGACTGTTTTGATTTTAGGCTTATTGATCAAAGATATTGATGATATATGCAAATGTGTTGGGCAGTTGCAAATTGGTAAATTCAGAACATATTATAAGCTATTTTGGTTGCGTCACTGGCGCTAGCAGCAACATTATGGTGTGGTCAAAATGTGGTAAATTGTACAAAAAAGCACACCCATTCAGGACTCGCAAAATTACTATCGATTCGCATTGACAAGGGTATTTTATGAGAGGCGAGTACCAGTTGCATGGTACTCAACCTTGCTGGCGAGTAGGAGGCTGTTTGAAAAGTTCATTTGGCATTTAATGCAAACTTTGGGTAGCAGCAATGCACCAAATATAATGTGTGTTTATGGAGACATGGACCATGTTACAGAAAGCACTTACAGAAAGCACTGGTCATTTTTGTTTCACCCATCAAACTGTGGTGATTGCACTTCTCTTAGGTCGAGTATATAAAAGAACGAACTTACCCTGCAGGTCTAGTGTGATTTTAAAGAATTTGCAAAGCCTGCCTTTGTCACAATGTTTCTACAAAGGTCAATAGAAAGCAAAAACGTTTAAGCCACTGGTATTGTGTTTTCAATTATTATAAATGAAGAGTTATCCCAGAATGAGAAAATCACAACCTGTGTTTCATGGTTACTGACACTTCTTCAGGATACACAATAATTTTTAGCTTTGTGTCTTCAGTAAATAAATCTGCTGTGCTTCCACGGTTAGCTAAGATGGCTTGTTCATAATGAAAATGTTACATTGTTTATATGGAGTGCTTCCTGTGTTATACCCAAGTCTTAGAGATTTACAATATGTTTCTATATAGTTTTGGAACTCTCATACAATATTGGCTGAACAAATTAGTTATAGGGCCTGAACATTCTATATACCTTTGGATCTGTAGTCTCAGAACCCCCTTTTCTAATGTCACAGACACTTGCCCACCTAATTAAGACAGGGAGATGATTTGCAAGATACAATGACATATTTGGAATCACATTCTGAATATAATATATTTAACACAGATAAACTCTGTCTTTTAAGCGTCCACTGCACTCTGTGTATTCATTACAAACATGTAATATTCCAGAGGAGACTTGAAAATTAGGGAAAACTCATTTTCTGGCAATCTCTTACAAGTCATTAATTTAGGATTAGGACTTTCTTCCAATTAATTAAATTAGAATGATCAGTGTGTGTTGAAGCAACCTAGATCTTGTCTGGTCTTGAAACTGAGTGTCACAGTTTTGCATCCTTGCAAGGCCAACTTACCCTTTCATCATTTCAAGGTAATTACCAACTTCAGTTGGGTAATAATAATTATATATACAAATGTTCTGTGTACAGTACTTTGGGGGATGTGCTATATAACTAACAAATTATTATCATCTCTTACTACAGATTGGGAGCCTACCATAGCCTGTGCCAGAAACCGCAGCCCCAACAGACCACAGATACCAGCTTTTGAGAGGAATCACCAGCACTGGCGAGACATGGGAATTAACATAATGACCATGGCACTTCTCATCCTGGTAGCTTAAAAAAAACACTTCATCAAGTGCTGGGTGCAGGGGGCCTACCATAGGAACCAGTACCAATGCTGCCGCAGGAAGAGGTCAGTGCATTGAGATTGGACTATATGCAGCAGTAGGAATGGTTACTCTGGGTAACAGGACAGTGCTTAGCAGGGATGGATGCATCTTGGCAGCGGGACGACTCAACTAGCGAATTACAATTTGCAATGACCAAACCGGGAAACAGCATCTCAGAATTAGAGGGCTGATTGTGCTAGGCCACGTCAAACAGCTCAAGGTGTATGTGGGGGTGGTAAACCATTTAACCGATAACATTATCCTCCTGGTAGCATATGATTGACCTTATGGCAAATAGCCTGACCGGACAGGAAAAGTAGCATCCATCTACACCAAGGGTACCTCCATCAATGTTGCTCTATTGATCACAAACACCACCCACTGCACCTGCAGCCAAATGTACCCACCGTATCCCACCGTGAGGATTACTTAGTGTAAATTGGCATAAGCAGTGATGGTTTGAGAAGTGGTGATGCAAAGCATGATCACTACTGATGTTTCCAGTTGAGCCTGTGAGAATTGTACCCAGAATGACCAAGCATGTGTCTAGGGGGGATGCAGACCCTCGCTGATTGGCTAACATGAAGAAGGGACTGGTTTGGGGGCCAGAAAGACATAGTTGATATTGGGGAATCAATTCATATCATCAGGGCAGATGATAAGAATGTATTCCACCTAGGGAGAAAATACTTTAATGAGTGACCGAGCATACAAGAGCAGCCTGGACTGCTAGCTCCATGCCCTAAGGAAGCAGTGCCCTGACCTCCAGTGTCCTGCACAGAGTTCTATGATAGCACTAGTGTAAGTCTCAGGTCTAGTGCAACCCCAAAGCATGGCCTTCAGGTCATAGGAGGACCCACACACGTCTTTGCTTTTGGGAATGTCCTTGAAAGACAGGTCATCCTGAATTTAACATATTCTATTTGTTTGACAGATTTTGTTTCACAAAATTGTAAAACATACAGTTTTCATAAATGTACAGAGTTGCTAGAACTGGCGCATTACTAGTATAACCAACACACAGGAAGACCAGACATGAGGAAAAATAAAAAGGCTGAACGCGGTAACTGAATAATAAGACAAACACGGGGCAGGCGGGTTAGGAGTAGATAGAAGACAAGGTCAAAGCATGGAAAAGCAAAGAAAATGAAGATGGAAAAGACTGGATGCTGAATGAAAGTTTATAGTTAAGATACAAGTTATAGATAACGGACTAAGAAAAGCAATGGCCAGAAGGAGGGGTGCATAAAGACTGCATTGGGAAGAGCAAAACAGAAAAAGGGTGTGATATTGGTGTGTATCCCTTAAAAGGGGGGGAAAGAGAGGGGCAAAGGAATGAAGTCCAAAATGTTGACATCATAGTAAATTCTAACAATATGCATCCACAAAACATAACCCAAAACCATAAAAAATTGACAAAAACCTTTGTGAAAGAAAAACATAATTCAAAGCAACTTAAGCCACCTTCTCATCGGCCTGGCTCTGTGGAGCGGGGAGGGGCTCCACATCAGATCTGGTCAGGATCTCAGAAGTGCAATTTATTCAGAGAGTTAAAGTGGTCAGGTTTGTGTGTGCTTTCCACATACCATTCAGGAGAGTCTCCCATGGTAGTCTTTTTACAGGCGGCGGAAAGGGCAGTAAATCCCCATTCTATGGAGTCCAACAGGACTCAATGGAGGGAATTGCAGGAATTACCGGCACCGGTTTTACAGGTGGCGGTAATTCCGGCATTTTTTTACCGCTCTGGGCCTGATTTACCTCCAGCTCTTAGCTGGAGGTAAATCAGCGACCCTCACCGCGAACCTGTATTTTCCTGGTGCGTTAATAGTGTCGGTAACAAATTTACTGCCACTTTTACTGGCTTTTTTACCACACCGGATATTTGTAATGGCCCCCCACTGTCTTCAGTTTATTTTTTGTGACATGAAGTCATGAAATGCCTTTTGGAAGTTGTACCCTTTTGTGTGATGTTCAAATACTTCCAAATTATTTACTATGTGAGTTGTCAGGGACAGTCCTCCCTATTGTTTCTTTAAGAAAAAGACAGGTGACACGGATGCCAATCAGATTTGAGAGGCTAGTTTGGTCACAGGGAGTGGAGTGAGATACTCGAAGATGTTCAAAGGACATAGCAGGGCATTACTCCAAATACCTATAGCGGTACCATATCTGGAAGTGACGTATTACATTATATATACAAAACACGATGCGATCTATGGCTCTCTATCTCATCATGGCTTTCAGTTTGAAGACTTTAGGGAGACAAATCGAACCAAGACCTTAACGGAAGCAGTGGTGGAAAGCCTGCAACCCTGGGTACTCTGGAGCAGCTAGAAGGACGCAGGGGTCTAGTTACTCAGTTTAAATGTGCACTGCACACGTTAATAGTGAAACCGTCAGGGGAGGACACTCACTTTTCCTAAAGTAGCTCAGTTCATTCAGGGCGAGGCTGTTCCAAGGGTCTCCAGTCATTGGAAGTGCTTTAAGCATTGGGTTGCTCAGTGTAAATATTGTTTCTTTTTGTTTTTAGCTTAAGTATGCTCGTCCTTTTTGCATAGACTTGCATGAGAGCCTGGCACTAAAGGGGTTAACTGTTGAACCAATGGATTGTAGTTAGTGTACTTTTCATGCCTCTGGGCCGAATAAAAGTGGTTTGATTGATTGATTGGTAGATGTTGTTGGGCATTTTTCTCTGGACTGCCATTTACAGAGACTTTTCACCTATTCATGGCTAATTTGCACGGTAGTTGCACCGGGGGAGCACAATGCATTTTTGATCAGGTCAAAACCGTATCCAGTGAAAATGTCCCTGAAAAAAAGGCAGCCATTACAAAAAGTCGCTGGGAAAAGGCTGTGGTCACACATAAAGTCGCAGAGTTCCATTATACGGAAAAAGGGAACTGGGGATAGCGGGGGTGTCCCCCGCTCCTTTTGAACGTATAATGGGGTCAGGGGCTGCAGGGGTGTCCCCACTTCCATAACATGGAATACGGGGGAAGGGGGGCGCAATCCAGAACGAAACGACAGAATGATGGCAGGTTCCCCGTGACCTTTTCCCAGGTACTTTTTGTCATGACTGCCTTTTTTTGGGGCATTTTGACAAGGAACCGACAATATGTAATGCAGTCTTTGAATCGGTGCGAATGCCGGGTAAAACCGAATCCCACTAGTTCAGAATGTTTGTAACAGCGATGGTTATTGCTTAACGCGTCCCATTAGTTCATTATTTCCTTTTAGATGTAAACCACAGCTCTCACCCATCATTATTAACGGATAAACATGTACATGGATAGTTGCAAGCCTGTCGTTTTGTTTTCATTTACTGCCATTACAGATTCGTGGACAGGTGTCGATTCCCTCTGCTGTACAGCGTATCTGGCAGATGTATGGGCGATGAGGGCTTTCCTGGACCAAGGAGGCATGTTACGTAGTAGCTGCTCCCTGCTTTTGCTTCAATAACATGTTGTGCCTTTTGATGAAATAACTCCCTTCTATCTGTAAAGATATCGGTCTGTCCAACACCATCCTGGGTAGACATGTTGGATTCTGCCAGATGCGTTGCGCCACAGTGCTTGCTACCACCTTTGCTAGGACGCGCAGTAGTCTCGAAGGTTCTGTGCCTGCTACAGACCCATGGAATCCAGTATATTAGGATACAGTGTGAGGTAAGAACTTAATTACATATGAATCCTGGTACTTACTGTCTTGTTGTGAACCACTTCTTCAACCCTGCAGATATAGCGCTGCCTATCTGTATTGCTGTTGAGGATAGCTGCATGCGCACCCTTGTGTGCACGCCGCCACCCTTATTACCACCTAAGGGAGTATATATTTGCAATCTCGAATCACATAGGAAATCAAAATAAGCCTTGCACTTTAGGGCATTTGGAATGGTAGATTCGTGTTCAGTTGTGGCATTTCAGCACACACCGCAGGGTATTGTAATTCAGTGTTATCATCTCTAGCTTATCATCGTTTTAGTTGTGGTGCATCAGGTAATGGATTGGGGTCTAGCTCCCGGCAATGGGTGTGCCAGTTTGTGCTGCAATAGTATACAATGTGCATCACATTGCAATGAAATAAAACACAATAGCAGGGATGTACACATTGTGGCTCTCCAAATGTGTTGGACTACTCCTCCAATCAACCCTAGCCACAAAAGTCCATAGTGAGGGATCATGGGAGATATAGTCCAAACCATCTGGGGGGCTTCAGGTTGCAGCCCGCTGCAATAAGGGGTTCTGCGCGGCAGTTCACCACATTTGCAATCAAGGCATCAAAGTATTTATTTCAATATGATAAATGTGTGCTCCACTGTGTAATGAGTAGGAATAGATGCCCAAGCCTGGCTGTTGAATGGGAAATGGGCTTTCAAGAGGTAAGGTCATAAGTAATATTCCCCATCACAGGTGGGTTTGGAAACAACAGTTCCCCCACTCAGCACACTCAGGAATGCATGCCTTCTTACCAATGCATGACTATTCGCAAGCGTCACCGCCTAGCGACTACCACGCAGATGAACCTACAGAAAAGCTGCGTGCAGTGCCATGCTGCAGGATTTGAAGGAGAACTTTTATTTAATTAAGATCATACCTTGTGGTTCTCGTTCTCAGCTGGTGTCCTGTCTGCGGTGCTGCCCTGCGTTGTATGTGTGGTTCTGCCTGAGCCACCCGGCACTCTGAGGAAGTGTCATAAGTTATAGAAGCTTTGAGTAACTGTATGGGTAGGCAGACATCCATAAATGCCTGCTTAGGTATATTGGATGCAGTATTCAAAGCATTTTGGGAGGTGGCGACACAGAATTGGAGTAATGTTTCTATCACCCAAATCCCTTCTGCCTCCAAAAACCACTCAGCTTTACGGGAGAATGACATATTTGTGGTAGTGTTAAAACAAAGGATTCCTATGATATCTGCCTGCTTTTTACACTTGCAAAAAGCAAGCAGATTCCATAAGAATCAATTGTAAACGCAGCCTGCAATGCGTTAATAGCAGGTGCCGTTTACTCAATTTGCGAAAGGCGTACAAGCGATTTTTCCGTTTTTATTACACATGCTTTTTGCACTCTGTAGTGCAAATGACAACACTTTCATGGAGGGAACTGTTTGCATCTTAGTGCAAATGTAACGGTTCCTCTCCGTGCAACTTGCACATTTGTAGAAAAATGAGCTCCCTAATGTTCTAACGGTGATGGATTGAACTTATTTGGTTGTAAGCAGACACCATGCACGGACTGGCCTATAGGGCAATAGGGCAATGCCCGAACCAAAAATGCAAAATGCTGGTGTGGGGCAGTTGTTTAGGTCATAGTGGGCCACTTTTTTGACCAATGTGGGCCAGTTTGAGTTATGCGGTTAGTAGTTTTGACCAGTGTTGCTGAATAAATACTTTAGAATGCACAAATTGCATCACATTTTATCAACAAAATTCTCCCATGGGTACTATTCAAACAGTCTGTCACAAAAGGCATGAATTGCCATTTGCAACGGTGGGCCACTTTTCCATTGGTGCCCGAGACCATTGTATGCCCGAATCCGAGCCTGCGGATAACAGTTTTGCATATCCTGTGACAGCAAGTTCAGTACTATGGAAGTTGGGCAGATATCTGTTTGAAATCTCATGATAAGACATGTAGACGACCACAACCCTGCAAACCCTTTCACAGGCCACATCTTGGTTGCAGCAGCCTTGGTGTGGGAGTCTCCATATCGGAAGCCAGAAGAGCTTCAGGAACAGTCGCCAGCTTAATCTTCCCAAATCTCCTCCTGGTCAGAGGTTCTGGGCTCTTTGAAGGGATATTTGAGCAATTCAGTTGATATCATTATACGTTCTTATTTTCAAAACATGTGGGGGTATGCAATAATGGAACACCATCCCATTCTCACAACATGCATGAGCTAATGCTCAAGTTGAACACATCTTTGCATTTGTTCATGCAGGGCTGTTTATGCATGTTTACTTGAATCGTTCGCTACCATGCACACCATTTAACTGACCCACAAGGTGCATATTCTGTCTACAAGTCCAAAGAAAGTCTACCCTAGCAGCATCTTTTTATGTGCCTTGCTAAAGGGGAATCCTTTGTCTTGTCTCTGAAAATGTGCATGCCCCTGGCCCCATGCACCAAAAGAAACATGCAATTATCCAGGGAAACATCCTCAACAATTCAGAAGTGATGGACATAAACACCTAAAAACTACATGTGAACTGCAGACATATTCTTATAGACATTTCAGTTCAACGCTTTTCATATTTCATTGCTAGACCCTCATGCAAACTGAACGGTGCTTCTTTCATGATTTCGAATATTCCATTGCTGTTTTTGTCTCTAAATTTAAACTAAGAAAAGGTTGCATATAAATAGAGTTGCCTGTGAACCACAGTGTTCTACCAAAACATTTTTCAACAAACTTCCAGTTACATAAAAAAAGGCAAACAAAGTAGTACAATTTAAATAGTGTCTTTTTGTATCTCCTCAAGTGCCAGTATGGTTCATCGATTCCAACAGGTCTATCTCGGGCTTGTCGTGACGCCTATAGGTTACATTTTTAAATGTTGTGGTAGAGCCCCGGTACAGTGGATTTGTGCCCTAAGGATACAAAAAAAGAATGTGAGCAACATGATTGGGTCAATGCAAATTATGAACAGCATTTCTTCTGAATGTTACTGAATGCGAATAGCACTACATCGCACACTTGCCATAGAAAGGATCTACACACACTGATCTAAAGACACTTCTACCTAAACACAGCAAGTCCATCACATCAACAAAGCCAGAAGACAACCTTGTAGTACCACCTCCCACCAAAAGTTGTTGTATATCACTGTTCAGGGCCCCTAATAGATAAGGACGCAGGATGTCCACAACAGAGATCTTGAGTGTCTAAGATCAAATGGTGGGCACCCCTTCTCAGGCATGAAGCACACGGAGATAACAGTGGACATTGCACCATGTAAAAACGGATAGTATATTTTGCCTTTGCCACATGGTATGCAAGCAAGGAAGCAATTCTGAAGCTTGAGGCACACTGAGGTAACATTGGAGACCCCACTAGTTGAGCCTTGAGATCATGTTTATAGTGGGCAGATTGTGTTTGAGCCAGTAAACCTTAGCAGCTATGCTAACATCACTACATGGTCCAAGACCACATTATGGCTGAAAAACACACTATTCGAGGAAAACGGAAAACATGCCCTGCTTTCCAATTGTGTGTTTGTAAATCCTTCACAAATGTTTCTAAAAGAACATCTTTTTTTTAGAAAGTTTAGGAAATTACTGGGGCCCACTTTAAGACTGCCTGTGCCTAACTTTGAGAACACATTATATTCAAACGTTATATGGGGTTTCCTTTCTTAAAAGGCAACTATCAGCTACAAATGTGGACTGTTTTTAGTGTACACTGTTGTGGCATTCCTGACTTACAGCGGTTTATGGGCCGTTAGATAAGGCAGACTTTCCAGGCCTGCATTCCATTCATACTATTCCTTCACCAATGGGATTTAAACTGGAACTGCTATTTTCTTTTTGCTTTCAAATGGATCTAACTAGTCGGTGATTCTTCTATCATTTCATTCTGCACCTAAGTGACTTCGAAACCTAAGGACTTGTTCCCTCTCAGCAGCATAATATTCCCAGTTAGTCGGATAAAAGGTATCACCAACCTGCATTTTGTGTGATTAAGTACATGAACTAAAGACACACGTTTGCAAATCAAAATCTATGAGGATGAGTGAAGATATTTACTATGGAACTGCATTTAAAGTTGTTTGGTTCAATTTGATGGATTCAATTGGATATCTATGAGGTGAAGAGTGACTTGGTATTGTGAGAACTAACTTCGTCGCCCGCATGGATGAGGCTACGCCGTGGGCTCGGTGGGCCATTCTGGAGGATGCAGAATGGGGTGCCGCATCACCCAGACTAGTCTCTGTGACTCAGAACAAATGAGGGCAAACATTTAGCATTTGAATGTGGGAGTCAGGGATGAGGCTGGTGAATGGAGGCGTCCCGGCAGACACACGGGCACAGTCTGCATTCTCATCGAATAGACAGGCAATAATAGATCTGTTTTTGTCTCTGTTAATGACTGGTAAAGATTTAAGGACATGGAAATCTGTCATCGGATAGAATCGGATCATAAACTCCTGCTCCTGGTTTTGCATAATTCTAAAAGAGGATCCCAATGGAGAGAGGAGAGAGCCCAGCAGATTGTAGGTACGGGAGAAGGAGGCAGGCCGGCTTTAAAATGGCAGCTCCGTGCCCCATCGGCAGCCACATCAATGATTCTATTAGCAGCCCGTACAGAGGGGAACGTTCTATGTGGTTCCTCGTCATCTGCCAGCAAGTAATGTGCTCCTATCAAGCACTGCTTGGGGCTGCAGTGGGGAGCCTTTAGTCACAAATATGTGTGTCGCACCTTTAGGCATTAAAGCCAATTATAATGAGGCCCGCCAGAAGGACGAGGAGCGCCTGTTTGATCACTTAGGGAAGATCGTCCACAAGGGGCACTTCTTAGAGTGGAGTATAAATATTCGATTGGGCATATGCAAAAAGAAAAGAAAACCTCTGCAGGCGAGGCATTGATGGGCACAGTTTAATCAAAGGATGGCAGATTATTTTGGCACTTAGTGAACACTGGGGATACGGTGAGCCGACCAGATGACCCACTTACAGAAAAAGAGGGCTTGCTGAACTGGCGTAACAGGGCCCCTGCCGCCCCCACGGTGTGGGTAGACCCAGGGCAAGTGGGGGGCCCTAATACTGATTGGCCATACCACAGGAGGTGCAGAGGTCCCTGTTTCTGCCAGCATGCTCACTGTTTTTGCAGCCAGGCAGGCACCATTGTTTATTACGTGTTTCTGGGTCTGTTGCAAAGGGAATGTGGGCTTGCTACCAAAAAAGAGGAAGCAAGTCGGAATTCCCTTAGAAAGAGCCACAGAAACACGTGTAACCATAAAACAGTTGTGCGGGGAGGTTACTATTCAGACACAGGGACTGAGAGAAGTACTCAAAGCAGCAGCATGTGGTGGTAAGTGAAGTTTAAAAAGTGTTTGCATGTATCTTAGAATTTTCTAAACTGTGTGTATTTGTTAGTCTGTGAGACCGACTATGTGTGTGCGTGTCTGTGTGTGTTTGTGTGTGCATGTCTGTGTGTATTTGTGTGTGTGTGTGTGTGTGCGTGTGTGTGGTGTGTATGAGAGGGCTGCATGCATGTGTTTCATGAAAGTGATTTACAGTGATCATACTCTCATAGATTGTGGCTGCAGCTTAATTATCTTGAATTGCAATATTCTTACTACCTACTGGAGTAGACTCTGTCAACAACTTTATGAACGTGATTTACAGTGACCATAAGGTTATAGACTGGCTGCAGCTTCAGGAAAGAGATTTTCAGTATGCATACTATTATAGATTGTAGCTTCAGCAAAGTGATCTACAATTACCAAACTGGCATAGATTTGTGAAAGGGGTTTACAGCAATACTACTGGCATATATTATTGCTGCAACCTCACAGTGATTTAAACTGGGACTGCTGGCATATATTATGGGTGCACCTTCACGAAATGATTTATAGTGGCATATATAATGAGGGTTGCTGCATGATGTTAATTTATATGGTAATGCTGGCATATGTTGTGGGCAAAGGCAGCATGAAAATGTTGTACACAGCTCCTATGCATTGTTGGTGACATGATGTCTACTGGATCCTTTCATGTGTTACCCTAGAGAATCCATTGTAAATTGTATGGAATTGTACTCCGTTTTACTTTGTGCTGAAAAAGGCACAATTTCAAAACATTTTTTAAAAAATGTTCTTGGAGGGGAGAATCCTTCACTTCCTTTGGTCGCGAATGCTAATTCATCAGAGATGCCACGCCACCAAACATATTCACCTTCTGGCACTGACATTGAATCGTTTAAAATGCCAGTGCCCCATCAAGAGCCACCCCCGGCAGCAAACAATGTTTCCATCACTCTCATGCACAAAATAATGTTACTGTCCACGCACAGTGGCCGCTTGTATATTCGAGCTGCATTGGACATACACCACCCCCTTGTTTCTATGCTGGGTGAAAGATGTGTTATTTGATTCAAAAACCTAAATATATGTTTCACCTAGTGCAGCATGTGGCTTGTGCCTGCAGCAGCCCGATCATCGGGTGCATTGCGCATGCGTGGTGGCCCAAGCTAGCCCGAGAGTCTGTGACGAGGCTTGCGCCGCTTTCAAGGATTTTATTTTGGGAACAAACACTAGTGATGGGTGTGTAGAGAAGGTGGATGTCTGGGATGCAAGTGTGGGCAAGTACTCTAAAAGTTAAAGAGAGGAAGCCATGCAAATCACTATTGCCACCTTCAAACGCGGTGGGCAGTCACTCTGAATTGATTGTGACGATTCCGCATGGAAGCCTTGACAAAACACATTTGGCCAACTGATGCTGCCAGATTCACAGGGGTCATTTGAAAAAAGTACAATTTCTGGACGCATTCTTTTCTGTGATGCCCACTGCAGAGGTCCTCTGTTGTACTTTTGCATGTTAATCTGAGAAAATGGTTTCAGCTGAAGCCCCTTCCAGAATATTTTAGAACGCATTGTAATGCAGCATATTTACATCTTTATTCCCACTGCAATGAATTAGGATTGTATTTGGACGCTTGGCCCACGCACTGAGCAAGAGCGAGCGTCAAATATCAGTATCTCAAACCTCAGATGTATCATAGCGGTAACACTGCCAGTCATCACTGTGGAGACTTGCTGCCTTCCTTTGTATAGGTGCCATTGGAATTGATGTGTTTATAATAATGAATTGCTAAAAAAGATGGCTGCCCCTTGTGCTTGTCTTTAATATTGATTGCCTCATATTTATTTCTATGCGGCACTGCTTTTTACACACTCCCAGGGCACAGGAAGTGCTTGTAACAGCCTAACAGTGGCATCAGAGCGGTGGACTGTAAATTGGTCAAAAAGGAATAGAAACGAAATGGCAATGTATGCTTGACATACAGCATTTATTAACCTGTATAATACATCAGCTGCTTGATCAGGCTTGCCTGTGTCTTTGTCAAGGGAGGTGAGGGAGAGCAACCAATCGCGGAGCGCTTCTTCTTCTTCTTACTGATAGATTTTTATCCATCAGCTGGGATTTTTGGATACCGAGGCTTGAGCCTCATTACTCCATCAGCCAATCGCGGAATCTAGGCAGCGCCCTTTTGAGAAGCGGGATTGGCTCCTACTCTCAGCCTCAGGCAATCTTCTCAGCGAATCAAGGAGCGCTGACCTCACCATCTTCTGCTATGTGCTAGTCTGCGGCGAATAGCGCACAGCAGTAGATGTCCCCCTGTCCGCGCTCACCGTGTGGGAGTCGCGTGTTATAGAGAGCTTGGCGTCCCATTACAGCAACGCTTCCCATCACTGCCAGGGTTAGCATGCGAGGTCTGTTCTAATGTGTTCCCAGCTCTAGAAGCTAGAAGTGAGCACAGCAGCAGAGGACACCCGCCCTTGTTGACAATATTGGACGAGGCACGTGACATGGAACACAGCGTGCCTGATCAGAGTCACGGTGAAGCAACTCCCCCCATCACTGGCCTGTGACGCGGAGCATGGGAAGTTTCTTTTATCACCTGCTGGTGGGAGAAGCCAGATGCAGCTGCAGTGGAAAGGCTCCCGGGCTTTGTGACAGTAGGGGGCAGTGGCGGGTCGAATGAGCAGCATGGGTGCAGCTGTTCGTGTTTTGATGTTTGTGTTCTTTCAAAGAATATTTGACATATCAAAGAGATTTTTTGCAGCATATAGTGGAGTGTCATGTTTAGAGATTACATTTCTAAAGCCTTAGAAATCGTAATGTGTGCATAACATGTTTTCTTTCAAAACAGAGGAAGCTGAATGAAATGTTAGACTAGGTAAAGTTATTTGTAGCACTCCAAAGTCATACATTTTAATGACACAGCACAGTGGCAGTTTCTTGGGACAAACGGTTCCATTAATCAACAAGTCTTAAAGCAGCAGAATTACATACCATTTCCCACTTGGCTTTTGATCTTTCAGCTTCAAATTTAGCAACCTCTTTGCGATCATGGACCGACACAAGTAACTTCCATATACATAGGAGGAAAATGCCTATGAGGAGAACTGCAAGGGACACCCCCAGAATTATCATTGGAATGTTCGGAGGTTCCGGGCAGTCTGCAAAAACAACAAGAAACTGTGTCAGTCGGGTACAGACAATCTGCAGGCAGTCATGACCATCAGATTGATGTTTCGGACATTATGCTACCTTAAAGCCCTGCTACTGCGCGGAAGCAATGAATAATGTTTCTCTTTGACATTATTGGGATTCTCCCACAAAGCATGTCCTCCAATGTCTTGCAGAATCGTCTGGACGTGCCTGCACCAGGGAAGTTGTGGCTCTTTACTGTGGATAAGCCCACCAATCAAATCTTCTTCACCCACAAGGACATCCAGAGAAATATGCAACGTTTCCCAATACAATACTGGCCTTAGTGCTTCCATTGGGGTACACCCTGATTCCAAATGAAGTGCAACAGTTGGTGCAGACAAGGGGAGACCTGATAGTGTTTTACAAACATATTTCCACTGCGTGCTAAAACTTTACAACCCCTATATGTCTGCGTCATAGATACACGCCTGTATGGCCTTTGCTTTGAAGACATTCAATACCGGCTTGACCTGTCTGCCCCCCTTATCTCGTGCAAACCTTAGGACAAATCCAGAATGTCTTCATAATATTATGTTTCATCGTTTGCATTGTTCGCGCCAGTTTCATTCATCGTTAAATCTAACTCCTAGAAAATCATAAAAGGCAATCTCTATGATCATATGTTCATGAATGCAAATTTAAATTCGTAACCTTCCTCTTTTTGCCAGAGCCAACCATGGAGTTGGTCTTCATTGATGTCAGGATCTTTAGTACTGCAGACAGAAGTAGCACAGAGATTGTTTTCAAAATGAAAACCTCATCATCTGTGAATAATGGAAGTTAAAGTTCCTTCGGAAAGGTTATTTATAAATAAATTGAATTAGACAGAGACCAAAACACACCCTAGCGTGACACCTTCTTCAATTGGAAAAAGAGAGGTTTGCTCCCCCCGTATGCCACATCGGACACATGCCACATTATATTTGATGGGGTGGGTTCCATCCTAAAACAGGATCACAGTAGATCTTGCATTACCTAGATGATTTTTTGTTTGTGGGCAGAACGGTGAAGCAGGGAAAGTGTGCAAGATTGCTAGGGGAATTTGTGGAACTGATGGAAGAACACGGGGTCCCTGAGGCGGCAAAGACAGTGGGCCCGGCTACTGTCCAGACCTTTCTGGGAATTGAGTTGGATTTGATGGTTAGGTTGTCCAGGCTGCCAAGGGAGAACGTTCGGAAGTTGGTGGACATGCTGACAGGTGTGGCGGCAGCACGGAAGATGGAATGTAGGGAAACGTCATTGGGGCACTTACACTTTGTGTGTAAAGTGATCGCTGGAGGGCTTACCTTCTGTAGGAACATTGCACAGTCTATGTCTGGGTCCAAGATGGTGCATCACAGAGTGGAGTTTTTGGGAGCGGTAAAAGAGGATTTTAAGGTTTGCTGTCATTTCTAGAATGGTATAATGTATACTGAAGGGTATACCCCTACTGCCATTGGCTGGGGCAATATTTATAGAATGGTATAACAGGGTGTCAATGTGGCACCCGGGCGATCGTGAGTGTTGGGAGGTGCAAATATTTTCTGACGTGTCAGTGACTTGCAGATTTGCTTTTTACTGTAGAGGAAGATGGTGTGTGGAGAAATGGCCGGAGCATGGAGGGGAGAGGGGCATAGCATAGCGCTTTTGGAGTTTTTCCTACTGATTCTGGCCCGAACTCTGTGCAGGGTGGAGTTAGTGCACAAGAATTGAACTTCAGTGTGTACAACAAACATGTGGGTATGGTCATTAACAGACAGTCAGCAGGAGGTAAAGGTAAAAGGGTGTCCATGCGTTTGCACGTATTTGTGCTGAGGTGTTTGGACGATAACATTTTGTTCAGAGTATAATATGTGCCAGGGAAGAATAACGGTATCACCAATCACCAGTTTCCAGTGGCAGATGTTCTGTGGGTTACCACCAAAGGTGGATCATGAGGGTTTGTGGACCCCGGAGGATCTATGACATGTGGGAGATTGAGGGGACCAGAGTTGGTTGAGAAGTCACTGTCAGCAAGTTTGCAGGCCGCTTACTGGAGAGCATGGTTGTAGTTCGTAGTTGAGGCCGCAAGAAGATGTAGTGATAGGAAGGATGCAGGGAAAAGAAGAAGAGACAATGGCCCTCATTACAATCCTGGCGGTAGCCGTGCCTGTACAAAAGGCACGGCTGCCGTCGGAGTTACATTTTTTCCGGCGCCCAAATATGGGCAATTACCGGGTCATTGCGACCTTGCCGGACCTGGTATTTGCCCATTCCTGGGTGCCGGGAAAAAATTATTCTCCATTCCCATTTGATCCTCATAGGGCTCAATGGGAAATGGGAAGCCAGATTCACAGGCATGCCTTTGCATCTGAAATGCTGTGCTCGCGGGTGCCTTTCATTCCGCCAGGTCACACCTGGTGGAATGAAAGCACCCATGAGTACAACTCAGAGTTTGCCCGTCCGGATACAACGGTACTGGTAAGCTTACCGGTACCGTTGTATCCGGGCTGGCAAATTCGCAATGAGGCCCAATGTGATATTGCATATCCATACGTTAATTGAGAAGAACTTGTCCAGGGTGATGATAGCAGGCAGGTTGGCAGGGATTTCTTTCTACGGATGAAAGTGGTGTTAGTGGAGCTTCTGGTCAGGTTGCTCAGAGTGTTGGTAAATGTTTGTTGGTCCGATTGAGAGGTGGTCATGTTTTAGGCAGGATTCATGTGGATTTATTTGGGGGCAATCAGGGTATCTAAGTTGGTTTTAGTGACGGGGATGAAGGGGTTTATCTGGAAAGATGTAATGTCAACCGATGGTAATGTCTTACCATCTTGGTAAGGTGGTCAGAAGAGGACCAGCAAGTGAAAAGGGAGTGTGTTCTATTGGGAAAACAGGGGGAAGACTTATTCCCAGTCAGGGTAGGAATGTGTCACGGATTTAAAGATACGGCACACTCCAGACCAGGACTCTTTCTACTGGCCAGGGATGTGGCGCACAATAAAAATGCATTCAAGTTTATTTATTTCAGATTCAGCTTTGAGAAGGCAGCTAACCCGTCTCACACACCTCTTGACCTACACCCCATGTCGCAATGGACCATGAACCAGGCCGGTGTGTAATAATGAAATATTTATTTATTTTAAAAATTCAAATGAAAATCAAACGGATTCAATATGGGGCAGCAATCAACAGTGTGGTGATAATTAAACAGTAAACTGATAGAATACACTTAATTTAACTTTCTAACATCAGACACATCAATGCACAAATGAATGAAAGCAAGATTACTTTTTGGGTAATACTTTTAAATGGCACCACGGTTGTGCATTCCCCCTGCAACACTCCCTCAAACCCCTGTTAATCAAGCTTTGTGTGGGTGGAGAGGAGTAGCAAGAGGTCAGGTATACTAGTCAAAAATCTGATTGAAAATCCGACCTAACACCCCTGAATGGGAGGCCAAAATTGGATTGAGCTCCAGTGAAAAATGAGCAAAATGGCTCTCGGAATTACTGAATAGTTATTTTACATGTGCGGTTGCATGGATAAGACAGGAATCTGTGTGGCTGTACTAAAGAAGCAAGAAAACTTACAAGCTACAAGGCAAGATACTAAACAACATGCATACAGGTTAGAAAATCGACTTTGGGAAGGAAAAACAGTGCAGCAAGAATCACACGTGGCAAAATTGCAATTTCTTAGTTTTCACGGGTTTAAAATAGGTAAGCAACTTCAGAAATGAGCTAAACAGACAGAATCGAAAATCGGTTTTGCTGATGAGGTACAAAAGGCACATAACAGGTATGATTCAAAAGCTAAAGGGTGACTCTTTATGGTTGACTGTGTGTGATTCTTAAAGGGAAAGGAAAAATAAAATTTTTAAAAGGGAAATACTTTCACGGGCAAACTTGGTTTTGTTAGCGAAATGATTTGTTCTACTGCAACTATATTTTAAATGGCTAGATTATTAAAGAAAGACACGGTACGCAAGGAGGTTAATTTGCAAGGTTAACCTATTCACGCTGTGTTCATCTCTATGGGAAATTAATTAATTCATTCAAAATAGTACTAAGGACTTACTCAATGGACTGAAATGATTTGGAAAGAATTACGCTACCACATGGAAACTAAAACAGATTCTTCTAAGGACAGGATACACAGGGGATTCTGACAATTTAAGAAGTAACTAGTGTACTTATGGGATTTATTATAGGATTGGACAAATTGCAAGGTAACAGAACGGTGTATGCAGCTTTTTGGTTCTGGGGAAGGGTGATACTTACAAAATGTACTTGGGTAGTTTGGACAGCTAATTGGGTCTCTGGACAGCGGGACAAGGATCTTGTCACTGCGCAGCGGCAGGCAATCCTTTAAGGGAACAGCGGGGCAACTGGGGTCTGGTCACAGTGGATAGTGGGGTGCATCAGCTGGGCAAAGAAAGGTCTGGTCACTGGATTCTCCCAACGTGTCAGCAGCCTTTCCCCCTTTCTCCATGAATAATTGGGATTTTTGTAGGGTTTAATTCTGGATAGTGCTTCTGCCTGGATAGAAGTTTCTGCCTGGATAGAAGGGTCTGACTGGATAGGAGGTACTGCCTGGATATGGATCAGCTACCTCCGGCCTGCATCTGAAGTCTGGAGTCTGGAATCTTGCAGGGTGAATGTTGAATGTCTGGATCTCTGGATTGTGAAGGTTGGATTTTTGAATGTCCTGAATTTTGAATGTCCATACTCTCTCTATGCCTCCTCCTTTTATAAGCAGGATGACAGAGGATTTTTACTATGTGGGCAGAAAATAACCTTGACATACCTCTAAGATAGGATAGGTCAGGCTGATTATATCACTACCCCCCTGCAGGTGGACTGGACGCCGGGAAGTGACATCAGTTTTAATGTGGGTGCTTTATGAGGTGCTTTGTTATACCACAGTTACTTTTGCCAAAATCAGTTATGAACAAAACGCTTATATTTACAATTGTCATACTCATGAAAATCAGATAGGCAGATCCCATATTTTACAAGGAATACACCATTTCAAACCCCAAGTCTGTGCGATGTTGCTTTGCCCTTCTGGCAATCTTTCACCATTTCTATTGACAACATTTCCCCTAAAATTCTTCAAATGGATACACAGAAACCTATCAATGTCGGGCATATTTCCATTAAAATGTACATCTTTGTCATGTACGCTTTCTTCAGAAATGGCTCTTTATTGCCGTTCACGTCCCCCACATGCTAGGATAACCCACATAGTCTCATCTTGCTTATACAAACATTGCATTAAAAACCATCATAATTTCACATTACTGCTTATTTATTACTGAAATGAATGTCTTAATAAAAAAGTCTTTTAATCAAATGGGCTGGCTTTGTTCACAAACGTGGGCAGTCTTTCCAACCCCCCCCCCAGTCAAATGGTTTTCCCTGGTCACTTGCCCAGAGGTTGCCATGACTTCTCCTTTGAAGTCCTTCAGTTTGAATGCAGAGGATTTCACATTTCTGAGGCAAACACATGGGTTGGAATCCCTGTTTATTCTTGGGGGCATCTCTGCCATGCAGTCTGAGGCCCCCTGTAATTATCACACTTGGCAGTCCATTGAACAGGGTCCCTGACCTGGCCGTATGAAATCACAGGGAAGTACGACATTTGTCCTTTAAGCCAAACTGGTCTAACAGGAATGCCTGCCTCAGTCAGGCTGTTGAAGTTCTTTTTGTGAAGAAAAATAAACTACGCAGAGTTAAATATACCTATATTTTTTCAGTTTTTCTTCTCCAAATGTACAGTTATGTTTCTGGGCATTTTTAAATATTCTTTCCCATTTAGCTGTCATAATGTCATTTCATTTCTCTGTAAAGCAAAGTAACACGGGTTCATTTTATTTTTATGTCCATTTAACAAAATGCCCTTTTCCTCGCATTTTAATTCTGAAGGCTTTTATAGCTTTAGTCAATTTCTACACACAGGGATATGTTCAAGAAATGGGTTCTTTGAAACTGACATCAGGCAAAGGAAAGAAATCTTCTTTTGAAGTGCTGTGCATGTGTTAATTTGTTTCCAAAGTAAATGTTTAGCTGTATAGCCTGAAATATAATTCCTGCTTTTTACAGACTATTTGACACAATAATACTGTTCCCGGAGGGAAGGCCTCATTTGATGGTGTTCAACCTGAATATGGATGAACGTGGCTGTGTTTAACTGGAACCAAACTGTGTGCGATGTTTAAAGATGGAAATAGCACTAGTGCAAGGTCGTTTTTAAATCCAGAACATTTTCTTTTTTACTTTTACATTTTGGAGATCACAACACAGCATCGCTGAGCAATTCTGCTTTTGTATTCCTCTTTTTGGTTTACATGAAGAAAACACAGCAGCGCTGAGCCATTCTGCTTCTGAATTCCTCTTTTTGGTGCACATGAAGAAAATAAATGCAGCCATTCTCAGGGTGTCTATGTTCCATCTCGCCCCATATGTGCTCAGCAGAGACAGCGCAGCCATTACTTCTGTAACTGCTAAAAAGCAGTTTTGTGATGCAGGGCAATATGTGCTCAGCAGACACAGCACAGCCATTATTTTTGTAACAGCTAAAAACACAGTTTTTGATGCAGGATTTCTGTTGGGCTGGTAAATGTACCCCAAAAATGAAATGGGGCATTTTGTGGGGGGCAGAGATGGGGGTTGGTTTGTAGGCATAAAGTGGGAGGGAAAGTGACAGCTGGCAAGTTATGGGTGTGTTGCTTAAGGCTGTGGCAGAATTGGGGAGGACATGGCAAGCTTTGGGATGCACTCTTTTAGGATTGCGGCGGCAACAGAATGGAAGAGATTAGGGATGAGGGAGCGAGGAATAACGAGGTTGGGTTGATGGAAGTTAAATAGATACAACGTTTATATCAGGGAGCCAAGTGAAGACATGGTTTGGAAGGTAAAAAAAGGGGGGGTGGGCTGAGGGGCAGTTCTCACTGTTTTGTTTAAATCTGCAGGTGGGGCAAAAAAGGGGGTGACATTCAAGAAGAATGCATATTCATTCATTTCCTGGTGAAGTGGGTAGCAAAGCAAGCTGGGAGGAGAGTTTTTGGAATGCAGCTTGTGAGGTGGTCTGGTTTGGTGGGCTGAGATGGGAACACCTACTACCAATGGTGGTTGGGATGAAGGAGGGGCATGCAGTGCTGGTGGCAATCGTTATACATGCCAGAGGAGAACTACCTAGTGGCAGAGGCAAGGGTTGCCTCCATTAAAGAGATAAAGAAGGACATTATGATTGTTTGGCAGGATTGGCTGAGTGTTTTGTTGTTCTGGTGCTTTTACTGAGAAGGGTATGGATGGGAGGGTTGAAGGAGGGAGCAGTTGAGAGGACAAGGAAGAAGATACATAGGGAAATGGGAAAGTTTTCAAGATCTGGGGAGTGCAAGTACTGAAGCACCTGGATATGACCTGCGCCACTTTGACCCCTCTCTCTTCCACGCTTCCTGCTCCTCTTCTTTCTCCCCTCTCCCCCTCTCTCTCTCACCAAATGACGCATCTTCCACCTTAACCTCTACCCTCACTTCTACTCTTGATCTTCACCCTCTCTCTCCTTTCGGCCCCTCTCGCAAACCTGCCCAACCTTGGCTCTCTACTCAACTCTCCTCCAAGCGTCGCCTCCTCGGACGCCTTGAACAACGCTGGTTAAAACACCCCTCTGCTTCTAACCAATCTTCTTACTTCTCCCATCATACCCTCTATGATAACTGTCTTCACTCTGATAAACAAACCTACTTCCCTGACTTACTCCACTCCCAATCCTCCCACCCCCGCATCATTTTCCAAACATTAACTCGTCTTCTCCATCCCCCTACCACTGATCATTCCATTGCCTCACCTCTCTCTGCCACTGATTTTGCCAACTTCTTCTCTAACAAAGTCTTCAATCTCCACCAAGACATTCTCGGCTCCCCTTCTTACTCTCCCTCTCGATCTCCTCCCTCTCCCCCTCTCTCTACCATGTCCTCCTTCACTCCTGTCACTCAATCAGAAGTGTCCCTCCTCTTATCTAAAACTCACCCTACTGCCTCTCCCTCTGACCCCATTCCGACCTCCCTCATTCCTAAAATCTACCCCTCCTCATTCCCTACCTTACCTCCTTTTTCAACACTTGTCTAACCACATCTACCTTCTTTCTTCCTTCAAGCATGCTACTATCATCCCTGTCCTGAAAACGCCATCTGCCAACCCCCACCTTATCTCCAACCTTTGCCTCATTTCCCTCTTGCCCTTCCTATCTAAACTCCTTGAACATATTGTCTATTCTCAACTCTCCTCCTTTGTTTCTATCCACTCTCTCCTCCCCCCTACTCAATCTGGCTTCTGCCCTCACCACTCTACAGAAAAGGCTCTGGCATCTGTCCTCAACTCTCTCCTCTCTGCCCGCTACTCGAAACATACCTCCATTCTCATTCTTCTCGACCTCTCAGCTGCCTTTGACACTGTCGATCATGCTCTACTCCTTAACACTCTCTCATCTTTTGTCCGTAAAGACTCTGTCCTCAAGTGGTTATCCTCCTATCTTTCCAACCACACCTTTACAGTCTCCTGGGGTGGTAACGCCTCCCCCACTCATCCTCTTAACCATGGCGCCCCCCACGATCTGTCCTCAGCCCCTTTCTCTTCTCACTCTACACTTCCTTCCTAGCTCCTATCATCTCCTCCTTTGGTATATCTCCCATTTCTACGCAGCTGATACCCAGCTCTTCCTTTCCTTCTCTTCCTTCTCCCCTGACATCCATCTCAAGAGCTCTCTTCCTGCCTTTCCGCTGTCAAAACCTGGATATCCTCCCACTTTCTCACCCTAAATGCCAACAAAACGGAAGTCCTTTTCTTCCCTGCTAACACCCCCCTCCTCACATTCTCGTTTCCTCTTCCCAACTTCCCATTTCTCCCCATGCCCGCAATCTTGGCCTTCAGATACACTTCATCCTCTCCCTCTCCCACCATATCTCTCTCACGGCCCCCTCTTGCCGCTTCCACCTCTATAACATCTGTAAAGTCCGTCCCTTCCTAACCTTCCACGCTACTAAACTCCTTATTTCCTCCCTCATCTTCTCTAGACTCTTCTACTGCTTGACTCTATTCTTCGGTCTCCCCTCCACTCATCTAACCCCTCTTAAATCCATCTACCATTCTGCTATCCCCTCGCTCTGCCTTCTCTCGTCTCACAATCACATCTCCTCTTCTTTCGCTTCTCTAAGCTGGCTCTCCTTTTACTCCCATTTCAAATTCAACTTCCTCTGCCTCGAAGTTAAATCCCTTTATGGTCTTGCCCCACTATGGTCTTCTGGTGAATGTATACTACATCTTGTACGGCTTTCCTCTCTCTCCTCACTTTCTATACTCCTCCTCGCCCACTTCGCTCTGCTGATCTCTTCCTTCTCACTCCCCCTCCTCTGCCCTTTGCCCCATCAAACTTCCGATTTTTTAAACTCCTGGCCCCTTACCACTGCAACCGTCTCCCTCTCCCTATCTGTTCCATCTCCTCCTATTCCTCCTTCTGCACTTCTCTCAAATCTTACCTCCTCCAATTACCATCCTAACATCTGTGCTGTCTCTTTCACAACAGTCCTACATCACATCCTATATCTTTACTATCTCTCCCACCACGGTCCAATACCACTCATGTAATGCCATATTGTTCATGTAAATTGTTTTATATACTGTTTTCTGACACTTGACTCACATGTTGTTAATGCTTGCTATGTATTCGTATTGTTCTTATGTAAAGTGCTTTGGTGTAAAGCGCTATATAAAACCTAATAAAATACAAATATAAATACAAATATAAGACATGAGACAGTGTATTTGCTCAGGGAGGATGGGGTAAACCTGTCCATGATGGTGAATGTATACTACATCTTGTACGGGAGGATGTGGTGGAAGGGGTGGCAGAAAGGTGAAGGAAGGGGTGGGGCATGAATAACACCTCTGGGAAGGGTCTTTCTGGGTGCAAAGGGCTCGGTCATTTAAAGGAATGGTTGGTTAAAGCTTAGGAATTATTATGTCATTAAGATTAGTTCTGTTTGGATGGACAGGCTGGCCCAGGGGTACAGGGAAGGGGAGGTGGTAATGCAGAAGGATGGGCATCAGGTCGGCGAGACGATGGCCCAAATGGTAAAAATGACCATCGAACACCCTCTTGCAAATACATGCACCACACTTGATGTTCGGTGATTCCAGAAATGTAGTTTATTGCCACATTCAGTTCTAGAATTGTCTTAACAAACTGCCCTCTCTGGTAACACAGGTTTCGGCAAATATAAAATGCCTTTCTCAAACCAGGGCTATACATACATGAATTGAAAATACATTTATATCCCAACATTATCAGAAGAAGATGTACAACCAAATCAATCACAATGCAGGACACAATCAATAATAAGATGCATTAAAACATTATTGTGAAGTGTGTTGGTGTGAGACAGAGAAAAGTAAGAAAGGGTGAAGGGGAAGGAAAATAAGGTAATGAGACATAATGAAATAAAGGAACATAAATTAATTAAATTCACTCATGATTGCATGGCAGCTACATTGTTGAAACGCTATTATTAAGGAGCTATTTTTGAACTAATAGCAGCATTGAGCAATTCAATTGCACGCTACTGTGATTTCAATTACTTTGACAAAGCTTAAATGCACTTCTGATATAGTGAATCTATTTAGGTTGCTTAACAGTACCACTATGTGCCTCCTTTTCCTATTGCGAACATTCTATTAACATTAAGACTCATTGAAATAAATGATTGACTTACCTGTATTCTTGGACACCCACATTTATATAATGCGGTCTGTTCTAGCCTTAATAACCGGGTTAAATCCCTGGATGAAAGATAACTCCAATTAACTGAGACACTGCGTAATATGTAGCGTGTCGCCCTGCTGGATAAGCGCTTACACATTTAGAAACGGTACAATACCATGACAAGTCCACTTACTCTAAACTGTAGGTTAAAGACAAAGTCAGAAATGATACTGATGCTAAAGATACGCGTGCGGCTTGCGGACACGGCAGGGGCAGAATGGAACATATGGATATTACGGTGCTAGCATGGTGCTGCCTTAGAGATCTATTGCATGTGCACAAATGTGGTTATGCCTTTGAATCATGTGGATGCATTGTGTCTGCCTGAACATGTCTCGGGATCGCTTGTATCTAAATGGCGTCCCATTTAGACACTTGCACCGTAATATACATATGTTCCATTCTGCCCCAGCCGTGTCCGCAAGCCGCACGCGTATCTTTAGCATCAGTATCATTTCTGACTTTGGGCCTCATTACGACCCCGGCGGTACGGAGTGAACGGCGCCGTAAAAGGTGCCGGCGCCGTTCACTCTGTACCACTGCATTACGAGTTCTCCTCGCGGGCCACGGCAAGCACGTCTGGGAAAACCAGGCGTGCTTACCAGGTCCCGCAAGGGGAAGAAGGAGCAAACAACGGGCCATCTCGTAATGGGCCGTTGTTTGCTCCCTCTCCCATTCCCATTCAGCCCTATGGGGGCTGAAATGGGAATGGGGAAGGACCGTGTCCGGGTCCTCGGAGGGAGGAATTACCGGGCCTTCCGAACTCGGAATGGCCTGATAAGTCCTCATTCCGAGGACCCGGAACCCGACGCGATTTCGGCGGCAGCCATGCCGCCAATAGCGGCATGGTTACCGCCGAACTCGTAATGAGGGCCTTTGTCTTTAACCTACAGTTTAGAGTAAGTGGACTTGTCACGGTATTGTACCGTTTCTAAATGTGTAAGCGCTTATCCAGCAGGGCGACAAGCTACATATTACGCAGTGTTCTCAGTTAATTGGAGTTATCTTTCATCCAGGGATTTAACCCGTTTATTAATGCTAGAACAGACCGCATTATATAAATGTGGGAGTCCAAGAATACACGTAAATCAATAATTTATTTCAATGAGTCTTAATGTTAATAGAATGTTCGCAATGGGAAAAGGAGGCACATAGTGGTACCGTTAATCAGAAGTGCATTTAAGCTGTGTCAAAGTAATTGAAATCACAGTAGCGTGCAATTGAATTGCTCAATGTTGCTATTAGTTCAACAATAGCGCCTTAAAAATAGCGTTTCAACAATGTAGCTGCCATGCAATCATGAGTGAATTTAATTAATTTGTGTTCCTATATTTCATTGTCTCATTACATTATTTTCCTTTCCCTTCACCCTTCTTTACTTTTTTCTGTCTCACACCAACACACTTCACAATAATGTTTTAATGCATCTCATTATTGATTGTGTTCTGCATTGTGATTGATTTGCTTTTACATCTTCTTCTGATAATGTTGGGATATAAATTTATTTTCAATTCATGTATGTATAGCCCTGGTTTGAGAAAGGCATTTTATATTTGCCGAAAAACGTTTTACCAGAGAGGGCAGTTTGTTAAGACAATTCTAGAACTGAATGTGGCAATAAACTACAGTTCTGGAATCACTGAACATCAAGTGTGGTGCATGTATTTGCAAGAGGGTGTCTTCTATGTTCAGTGCAGTTTAGAGGTGGGGTCCTGTACCTCTATCTCTCCAGCAAGTCCGACACGGCCATTACTAGCAAACAATTTTCTTTGGGTCGCGAGTGTCACGAGTTGGCGTAAACTAACCCCAATTTTTTGACTTACAAATGTTAAAAATGTTTTGAGTATTAGAGGAGGGAAGGGGGTATTTTAAGTAAGGGCCTTGGATGTGGGAGGATGGTTGGTTGGCTAACTATGTTAATTATTTGGATAATCTGTAAGGCTGTAGCCAGTGTTTGTAGGCTTGGACCCGTCACATTAAAGTAACCTTGGGTACTTTTGTGCAGTTTAGCCCAACTTGGGTCCTGGGGGGCATGCAGGAAGTGTTGCCCCACCGGGTGGGTTTGGGAACTGCATGTGGCCAGCAAGCCACTTCCAGCTGGTGGGGGCAGAGTGCCCCCCAGGCTATTTAAGTAGGAGCCAGGGACGGTTCGGGAACAGTCAGTGGTTACGGCCAAGTATGTTACCACCCACCAAACTCTAAAGGGACATATCTCAAAGTATTGGCTAACTGAGGGTGGGGACAGTGCGATGGGGTAAGTATGAGAGTAATTGGTAGTTTTTTGGCTGGTCTGGTCATTGTGAGTCTTGTTCCTTGTATTTGCACAGTTGTTGCTGATGTGGCAGGTCAGTCAGGTTATGGTGAAGAGGATAGAAGGGAAGAAATAACAGCGGTCGGGGCAGTAAATGATGATGGGCATACGGGGATGGACACTCAGGCAGTTAAAGGAATGGTTGGGAGAAGCTTAGGGGTTATTATGTCATTAAGGAGGATGGTAAGTGCTGTTTGGACAGACAGGCTAGCCTGGGGCACAGGAAAGGAGAGGAGGTAGTGAAGAAGGATAGCATCGACTTGGGGAGAGGATAGGACAATACTTACAAATATATTGGTGATTCAAAGGAGAGGGAATATTTGAAGGGAGGGAATATGGAAGGAGGAGAATGGATATCTATGTTACTTTTTTGGTTAGTCTGGAATGTTGAGGAGCAAGTTAGCAAATGTTTGTAAGATTGGGCCTGTCCCATTAGAGCAACCTTTTCCACTTAGTGCATGTTTTGTGTGCTTTTGTGCAGTTTATCCCAATTCAGACTTTATAAACTGTTAAAGCCTGCATTCTGTGTTCCTTACCTTACACTGCCACGTCAGCAGGTTACATTCCCCCCTGGAGCTGTGCCTCTTTGCCCTGTTCTCTCCCTGCTGCCTACCTCCAAATGCCCACCCTTCTCCAATCCATCAACCCACTCCCCCTGTGCCACACATTTCATTTTCCCTCATCTACACATTTCCCTTTCTTTTTTTTTATCTCTTTATTTGTAATTTGAAAAAGGAACATAAAACATATTCATAATAACAGAGGCGCACATTAGAACAATACAATGGGCCTCATTACGAGGTGGGCGGTAAGGGATTACCAGCACCGGTAAGGGCACTGCTGCCGGTAATCCCTTACCGCCCTACTACGAGTTCCCTTTGCGGGTCCTTCCTTAACGCCTGGTTTTACCAGGCGTTAAGGACGGGACCCGCAAATGGATAACGGGGTCAATAACGGTACCACAATTTGCGGTACCGTTATTGCCGCCGTCTCCCTTCCCATTGAGCCCTATGGGGGCTCAAATGGGAATGGGGAATGGCTCTGGTGAATGGGGAATTACCGGTCCCGCCGACCTCGGAATGGACCGGTAATTGCTCCATCCACCAGACCGGAGTCAGAACGATTTTGGAGGCAGCCATGGCGGTAATAGCGCCATGGCTACCTCCAACCTCGTAATGAGGCCCAATATATACAGCTTCCAAGTTTTTAGGTACAGCAATAGTAATAATTACAATCCATACCCATTTTACAGTGACATGCCTCTACTTTAGTAATGGTTGAAAACAACTAACAACATCAAACAATACATCACTGACAACCATAAACATACAACACAGGCCAGACAATTCTAGTAGCTGTCTCTATTATGTTTCGCCTATCATATGCCTCATAAGTATACATTAGCTATACATCTCATTAAACATTCCCCAAACTTCAAGGTAACGTTCCTCCCGTTTCTGCTTCTTAAAAGTATTTTTTTTCATAATCGGACAAAGTGCGCTCATCTAGCAACCAGTCCCCAACATTCGTTTTTTTCTTGACTTCCACACCTTTAATATTTGTTTTGCCGCTACTACCAGAACCCTATCCATCAATTCATTGTTCTTTTGGGCTATTCCACCTCTCCCTTTACTTGATAACAACATTGTTGAGTAAGATGTTCCTGGAATTGTATTCCCCAGTACAAAAGCCTGCTTAAACCGCCACTCCAGAAGTCAGTCACTCTCAGGCATGCCCATAACATATGTAGCAAGGTGAGTGTATAAAGGTTTTGGGAAGGGTACCTCGCGCACAAACCACAGGAAAAATGATGAACATGAAACTCAGTTCACAATATTAATATTATTGTCGATACAGGTATTGTGCAATGAAGTTGCGGTCACATCTACGTGTACTGTTTTGCAGGCAACAGCCATGTGGCTGTGTAGGGACTCATCCTCCTTATATTTCCTTGAAGGTATACATCGTACTAACAACATTTTGCTATAGAGCAGCAGAGGATTGTCTCTTGTGGATTCTACCACGTTAATCATGAATCTGTTTGGATTCATATGACCTATATCTATTCAACCTATACTTTTTTGGACTACAACTTTATTTGTTGATATTACCTTAACCCTTGTTAAATTAGAACTGAATTTATACCGTTAAATAGATCTGCCTTGATAACGGCCAGGAGGTCGAAACACGTGTCGGCTGTTCTTCATCATCAATTAAAACTTAATTGCACAATACCTGTATCGACAATAATATTAATATTGTGAACTGAGTTTCATGTTCATAATTTTTCCTGTGGGTTGTGCGTGAGTTACCCTCCCAAAACCTTTATACACTAATTTCTATTTTTCCAAATCCTGTGGGTGGTTTGTGGGAATGGTGAGCTTGCTGACACCCATTACTGCTTATTGTATGGACTGGAATATAATAAGTGGACACTAGCGCACCGTGGTTTGATCAAATCCGCACTAGTATCAATTATGTAGTACGGTGCCCACACTTTGACCACATCCCCAATAAGTATCTTTGTCGGACAGTCCAGTCTTAGCCATCCACACAGGCGTCCAGTACAATCGGCAGATGATTCTTTGCCATGCATACCGCAAGCCCAGGTCTATCTTTGACTGTGTACCTATGCATAGCAGCCTATCCCACTCCTCTTTGGAAATGTCCATACCTAGCTCTTCCACCCAAGCTTGTCGCAGCTTCTCACACCCCTTTGCATGTGAGCTGTCTGCTGCATCAATTTCATAAATGTCGACACTGCACATGAAGAGGAACGGATGATGTTACACACCGTAGGTCTCTCTTGCATGGGACAACTGAGCATTCCCTGTCCTTCGGTTAGGAGACCTTTTAGATACGTGTAGCCATGGGTGTAATTTTAGGGAGGGACAGGGGTGTTTGTCCCCACCAACTTTCATGGCACACCATTTTGTCCCTATCAATTTGGCTGTGGCACCTTTTGTTCAGATGTCCTGTCCCCCCCAACATTTTCAGCAAGGTTACTCTACTGCATGTAGCACTTATGCTCTCTGCCCCCTAGCCCAAAGGTTTCTCTAAGCTGTTCAAACAGAGCCACTTGACCATGCACCCACACATCTCGTATTCTAAGAATAACTCTTTTTACCCAACTCTTCCAACACAAAGTATTATTTGCCATCTGCAGCCCTGAGTTGTGCCACAGAGAAGCATCATAGTGGATCCAGATATTTTCCCCTCTAGCAATCATGAATTCTTGTAGGGTCTTTCTAGAGATATCCATGGTTAGCAATCTGTTGACAGAATTGGGCCACTTACACATCGTATATATATCTTGTAAGCCATACAGTGAGAATTTCTCCCTCTCAGAAATTTGCCAACAGGGCATTTCACTGTCCATACCGACGAAGTAAAGCATCAATTTTTTCAGAACAAACCCTCTACAATAATAACCTAGATTGGGATATCCAACCCCTCCTTTCTGTACGGGTCGCATTAAAATGTGCTTTGGGATCTTGGGTCTATCACTTTCCCCCCAAAGAAAGTTTTGGAAAATCTTATCAATACGGGCAGTAATTTTTTTGTAAATTATAAAGGGATAGTTTGAACAATGTAGAGTACCTTTGGTAAAAGTACCATTTTCAGGGCATTGACTATTGCCCAAAGCCCAAGCACCAATCGGCCCCATTTCAGTATATCTCTCTGTATTACATCAATAATCTTTGATTTGTTAAGTTCCACCATCTTTCTTAGATCACAAACCAAACAGACTCCCAAATACTTAATTGCTCCAACATTCCACTGACAGTTCCATGAATCAAAACCCTTTCTTGATTACGCAGTGTCTAAATGAAAAACCATTGATTTGTCCCAGTTGATCTTATGGCCAGACAAGAGTCCCACTTCCTCAAACATGCATTTTAGTTTATCGCCCCCTTCCCTAGGATTGGTGAATATGACTGTCATGTCACCTGCGTAACATAGTACCTTAATCTCGCTGTCCCCAAATTTAAGTCCCCAAAGACTCTGCTCTTGCCTTATATATGCTATCTGTGGTTCCAAAGCCAAATTGAAAAGATACGTCGATAACGGGCAGCCCATTCTAGTGCCTCTTGTCAAAAAGAAGGAAGAAGACAGAACACCATTAACCCATATTCGAGCACTAATGGACGAGTTCAGTGTCTTTATAGTTCTCAAAAAAGTTTCCCCGAATACCATCTTTTTGATTGTACAGGCCAAGAAGGCCCAGTTGACCCGGTCGAAAGCCTTCTCTGCGTCCATGAAGACTAAAAGTGCATTCTTAACCTTCTCTCTAGGAAGTCCCATAATGTCTATAATCGTCCTAACAAGGTCATACCCATTTCTCTGACGCATAAACCCTGCTTGGGACCGGCCTATCAGCCCTCCGATACATCTGTCCAACTGATTGGTCAGTATTCTGGTGAATATTTTGAGGTCAACATTTAACAACGAGATTGGCCTATAATTCTCACATCTTTTGGGGGTCTCTACCAGGCTTTGGAATCACTATAACTCATTCCTCTTTCATCGTCGGGCACATTGTCCCCTCGGTCCTAAATGTATTGTATAAGTTACATAAAAATTGAGTTAGCTCAGGCCCCAGCGCTCAGTAAAACTCAACTGGTAATCTGTCAAGGCCTGGTGACTTGCCTAAGCTAAATTGGCTAATGGCAGTCAATACTTCCTCCCACCCAATTGGCCGGTCAACAGCGGTGGCTTGGTCCATAGACAGTGTTGGCAAGGTAATTTTATCAAAGAAACCATTCAATCGCTCAGATGTCGGTACCCCGGTCCTCCATGTACAGTGATGCATAAAACTTCCTGAAACACTCACATATTTCCTCTCTTTTAACTTTATATTCCCCCCTTCGCCCTCTACCCTCTGTACAAAGGAATTGTCAATCAAGCTCTGCAATCTGTTAGCAAGCATTCTTCCACTGTTATCACCCTGTTCCCAGTATTTCTGTCTCATAAATAATATACCCTTCTCATACTGTGCATCCATTTCCCGTTTGAGATGCTCTCACATCCTATCCATTTCAGCTTTATCCTCACCACTTCTTGTCTTTTGATATTTCTTCTGGCATATATCCAGTCTATTCTCCAGTTTATTCAATTCTGTCATACCCCCTTTCCTTGCTCTGGCCGTGATGTTAATCAACTCACTCCTGATTGTCACCTTAAAGCTGTCCCAAACCATCAGATCAGATGTAGGTCCTGCGTTTATTTAAAAAAGAAAATTGCAATAAAGGCCCTCAGTGACTCAAGCACTCCTTGCTCATGCAATATAAATGTTTTTAAACGCCACTTGGGTACTGTGGGTCACTCCAAACGTAACCCTAGTTTCATTGCAATCAGGGAGCAATCTGAGATGTCCCGTTCCATTATACCTATATTAGTAACTTTTTCAACCATTCTATCAGAGACCAAGAAATAATCGATTCTTGAGTATGAATCGTGGACCGGCGAGGAGTACTCCCTCACTCCGGGATGCATAGACCTCCATACGTCTACCAAATCCAGACCATGCAAAAATGTGTTAAAAGCTCTGCTCGCATTCTCTGCGGTGTATCTACAAAGCACGGACCGGTCCAGTTTACCATCCAGGGTGCAATTGAAATCTCCCCAAAATAGTATACGGCCCATTCATTTGCCGTAACAGTGACAACATTTTTGTGAAGGAACCATTCCCTCCTGTGCATAGCCCATAGATAGATCCTATTGTGATCACTCTACCCTCATACTTTGTGTGCATCAGAATCACACTCCAATCATCATCCATTACTACTTTCTCAACACACAAGTTCAGTCCCCTACGTAAAAGTATGTCTACGCCTCTTGATTTGGAGACATAGCAGTTTAACAATACCTTCCTCAACAGGGTACTATTCATAAGACTTTTGGATTCCTCCAGTAGGTGGGTCTTTTGTAGGAGGGCAATGTCTCGTTTCCCTCTCTTTAATCTCGTTAGGACTTCCCTCCTCTTTCTAGGATTGTTCAGGCCCTTGACATTCCATGAAGAGATCGTCAACTCACTCATCTGGTAGCCACTTCCCACAATATTTCCGACTATCTATGTTTGCTCCCAACACTAAAATTGTGCAACTGGGATAAGATATTCATTAGGTATGTTAACTATGTATAACACAGAGTAATAAGCCCGGAAGCATCCACTCATAGATGCGGTGCAAACGTGCCACCATGTCCAACTGGCAAAGCATTCTTGATATAGCAGAGGATCATAGATCAAATAGGCGTTCACAAAACAATAGGCAGCAAAGACAAACACACCTAAACCACTAAAAAACATAAATGATATGCAGATTGCCACATCCTGCACCCTTCAAAGTGATTCTGAGTCACAATATACACAAGTACACCACTTCCTCGAACTGAAATTGCTCCAAAGCCTGCGCCTTGTTCGTTGTCCGTAATGTTTAACAATTCCTATCCCCACTCTACCCCCCATTAACCCCGTTAACCCCTGCTAAGTGTTAAGTTCATTAGCTTTCCCAACTTCAGCGTACTAAGCTAGTTAGCCACTGGTTACCTTTACCTGTGTGGTAGAGCGCCATCTATCATTATTATCTACAGCTCTTTACCATCCACTAATCGTTACACAAGTCATTTTGGGAACTATGTGTTGGTTGTACTGACCCCTTGGCCAATCAGCCAGGTCCCTTTAATAGTCAGATGACCCTCCAGCAGATTGTTTGGGGCTCATAAAATACTTTCCATCCATTTTCGCCGTATTCCATTACCCATGTGGCCTGTAGTACATCAGTTTATCCCTCATACGGACCCCCACATTTATATACTTTCCAGCGTTAGACAGCATCCAATATCTAACAGTTTACACCCACAGCAGAGTGGGAGTTACCAAATCACATTACATTACCCTCTATGGCATACAGTTGAGCCCGCAACTCAGCCCCACCCGTCATTCACGTTCCCATTTAATAGGATAATATAAAGTCAATTGTACAGTTAAATACAATTAGGGTGATTGGAAAGACAATGAGCAATTGATGTATATAGCTTCTAAATGAGACTCCTTTTAACCATCATGAAACATAAAATAAATGAACCACAGCACGCCCATTTAGTTGAAGTAACATTATATCACACACCTGACAGTGTGCGAGCATCCAATGAGAAATAATCCACTCCCACATTTTCCATGAAGGCACTAACTCATGAGGAACTAGCCACTGTTATAATCCACCAGCAAGATCAGGAACAACACGATCTCTGTTGAAGTAGTGGGCCGTTCCTGTCAGGCAGTAAATGCCCCCTCACCGCTGCCGTGCGGAATCTTGACAGGTAAGCATAAACACCATGTACAGCTCAATAGTCATGCATGGTCATATTTTCATGCTCCCACGAAAAATAAGACTGGTTATTGACAGTGCATGACACTCCATAAATGTTTGGAAACTCCCCGTTGGTTAGCCCATAGTTTCAGTGACAAAATGGTGACGAAAGTAAGGAATCTCCGTTAACCATATGCAGGTTAATTTGGTATGCAACCAGTTATCTGAATGAGCTCCTTCTCAAGAGCAATTGCAGTACTGATCCGTTTAAACATGCGCATTCGATTTCGAGGGAACGTCAGAAGGTAAATGACAGCAACACACTCAAATCCAAAGATGTATGAAATCTCTCTTATCTGATAACTCATTTTCAGAATGTACGTGGTCAAAAAGAATCTTATCCCCCCAACGCGCATTAAAAATGTAATCTGGACGTAATAAAACACTTGCCTTTTTGCTCTTCTGCTAGCCAGGTTGGAATCTCTATCTCTATAGTCCCATATTGACTCCCATGGTAATGGAAAATGGGTCTCTTTTTTTTCTGATCCTTTCTCATTTTCCTGTATGGTCATTTTAGATGGGACATTTGTTTACTGTCATGAATACAAGACACTTTCTAATTGCCTTAAGAGAACGAGACATGCTAATAGGCATTAGAGTATGGTTTCGACTCTTGAGACAACCAGAAAGTGTGGCGTGTGGAATCCAGGAGGTACATTAGCAGTGCGCATGATATGCTTTTCTTTTGTTCTTCTCACGGCTTCCAGCTCTCTAGCCAATCAACAAGCTTGGCAAATTCAGCATTGCACCACTGGTGGACGCTGGGTGGTCTTGACAAATTGGTGATTGAAAATGGAGGAAACCCAGATGTATCATTGACATTATTATAAAACACTGCACCATGAAAACTAACAACACAGTTTCAAAGAAAAGGAATGTGCTCCCCGAGATAAAAAAGAATGGACAAAATCGTTTTGGGGGAACCTCTAGATTCAATCTCGTAAAACATATAACCAGTTCCTTTCCTGATGAAGGCCTCGAAGATGATAATCAAGAGACCACTGTGGATGGGTGAACCTCTGACTATAGTGCCGAAATACTGTGGTGCCGACATTATTT
The DNA here is from genome assembly GCF_040938575.1 of Ambystoma mexicanum. Classification (NCBI taxonomy): domain Eukaryota; kingdom Metazoa; phylum Chordata; class Amphibia; order Caudata; family Ambystomatidae; genus Ambystoma; species Ambystoma mexicanum. Next base: position 1,060,808,252 of record NC_090931.1, on the reverse strand, counting down.
TTACTATATTTTGTTTGCTATACAAATGAAATGCCTTGGTATTTTAGGCAATAACAATCCCCAAGCAAAATTGTAGAGATACTGGGTCTCATTAGAGGTTGGAGGTAGTCTTGCCGGTTTTCCGGCCCAGCCAGACCCGGTAATTGCCCTTTCGTGGGTGCCGGGCCCGGTACATCCCCATTCCCATTTGAGCCCATAGGGCTCAATGAGAATGGGGAGGGTGGTAGCACTGGTACCGTTAATAACAGCACCAGTGCTACCATCATGTCCTGCTTGCGGGTGGCGGTACGGCCACCAGGTCAGACCTGGTGGCTGCTAGGGCACCCGCAAGCAGAACTCCTAGTATGGCGGTATGGTAGTAACGGTGCCGGTAGCAATACCGGCGCCGTTGCTGCGTTACCGCCATACTTGTAATGAGGCCCACCGTGTTCTCTTGAGTGTCTGAGAAAAGTGGGAGTGGTTAGATAACCAAACCTTGTCAATCGCGAAAAAATATACCTCTGAAGGTGTTCTGAGAACTAAACAATATCAAGAGAACTATTACATCAAGAGAACTATTACATCAAGAGAACTATTACATCAAGAGAACTATTACATTCCCTACGTAAGCATGTATGTTCATGCATCCAAGAAATGTCATCTGTACTGTGTTTTGCACATACGGCACTTCAACACTTTTGCACTTTATACTAAGATATGTATTTTAAGTAATTTTTTTAGATGAGTTGACACAAGTGATATATGTACATCTCGAAAATAAAATTCATATTTTTATATGTTCATAAAAATGTCACACGTCCATGTGCGGTGATTAGAGGGATTGGCTGCTACATTATTTGCAAAATGTTCACTTGAAAGAAGTATAGAGAGTAGTGGGTAGCGCGTGGTGTCCGTTGTATTTTGATCATATTTATCCCTGGTCTGCCACAGGTTCCCCAAAAACAAAAAATAAATGGCTAGACCTGTTTTCGAAACTGATCAGAGATTACATCCAGCTACAAATATTGCTGCAGAAACATGAGAACGGGTATGATGAGGGAGGAAGTATATGTATTGTTAGCTCGGTACAACAGGAAAATGCAAATATTTTTTAGGAAGGTTATTATTATTATTATTATTCTTATATTTTCACAGAAACACTTATTGACAAGCAAATCAGTAATGGTTAATGTGTTTTGTTTCTTGTTTTGCTGCCATTTCGCAATTCTCTGGAAAAATGAATGACTAAAAGGTAAGTTGCTTGCATAGGTGTATCACGCACAGCTGTACACAGCAGCGTGAATTCCCGCCCACTGGGATCCCACACTAGTGCTACTGCTGGATTGGGTTATTGCAATTAGTGCAAACCTTTGTGTAAAGGTAGAAACTTCAAGAGATATAGCAAAACACCCTGGAACTCACAAGTACATTACGAAATGGCACAACTGACTACACCTTGCTAAAATGGAACAGGACAGACTTTGGATCCGTGTTACACCAAATAAGGCAAAACTGATGAACATCCTCTTGGCAGCTGAGAAGAGGGGAAATGAGACAAGACAGAAGGAGGTCCCAACCAACAAGGCTCCAGCAGAAGTCAAGTTCTAAGTTGATGACTCAGACAAAAAGGGTCCTCGGGTCCGTTTCAGAATAGTTTAGTCTGTGACATCAAAATGATTTTGTCCAGGTCATGGTCAAGCTTAGATGTGTATAGCGAGAGATGACAAGCAATGATCACAGCCGAGAGTAGTGGTAATGAGTATGCGCTGGGAGACTGGAGAGGATAGAGAATAGGAATTGAAATGAGACCAGGCTAACTGACAATAGCACCCAACACTTTTTTGGTTGTGAAAGGACCTGTTTCATCCATCAACGGGAAGGTAAGCAGGGTCAGAATAATTGGGTATTCTGGGCAAAAGCTGCCTGCTCTGCCGTTTCGCCTCCACAGTAAAATCAGCAATTAAGGTCTGTTTCGGAAAGTGACATTTCCCTTTTCCCATTATCTGCTTTCGGGGCGCAAGTATTTTTCCCAATTAAAGGTCCATGAAAGTTTCAACCCTATTTGGGTCAAACATTTGTGTGCCTGAAGCAAAAAAGACACAAAAATTGAATTTTGTCAGAGATGGAAAAATAGTGATCGGCTGGCATATTGGAATATTGGGCAAGTTTTCCCTATTTTGCCTCACTGGTGGTAGATGTGCCCACCCTTAGAGGGAACCGCAGCCTAATGACTGAGGTACACCCACATTGAAGCCGATTTAGAATTATTGGAAGGCTGTGTTTGAAAATGTCTGTAACCTCCATGTATTGTTCCAGAACAGAAGGGGCTACCCCTAGTGGGTAGGCAGAGTGCCATCTTGCTCATGTCTCAGATGGAAAAAGAGAAGTATGAAATCATGGGAAAGGCAGTTCATCAATGTTTAGTTATGGATGCCTGATAAATACCTTTTGGGGGTCCACGCAGACCACCTTAAGTCATTACCTTCTTTACTATGCATGAAGTAATACCATTGTTTGGGTAAAACACAGGTTGAGAAATTGATACCAAATCCCATGTTCTTTGACCCTCATCACCTGTAAGCAAACGTTCCCCCCAAGACTTAGCCAGGAAAGTGAATAGGACCATCATAGTACAATCCCAGCGGGGCAACTCAGGTGGGTTCTCAGAACAGCAACTTAACTCTCTGAAGAGATGGCAACAGCCTAAGGGAGGGAGGGGGAAATCCTGTAGAACACAAACCAAAACCATGCCCCTTGACCCCGAAAAACGTGTGTGCACTTAATTTTGGGAGAGGGGTTTGAGGGGGGCCCTCCCAAAAACAAGCATTTCAAAGTGTGTTTTTGAAGTAATTTCAACAAAGTAAATTGCATCGAAGTAATTTACTTGGTTGAAATGACATGGAACCATAGAACACTGTACACTTAGCTTTTGCACATTTACACTGCACACATGTACTGAAACACAGGAAGATAATGGTGTACAGTGTTTATATCAAATGTTTTATATTGAATGCCCATATATCGATTTTTTTATATTGAAAACCTTTATAATGAATGCAGTTAGAGGTGCAGTAAAGGGTTTAATATTTTTGGGAAACGGTCGGGGTGGGTTTTTAGGGGTTGGAAACAGGGATTTGGGGAGGATCCCTCAAACACCCCCACCCCCCAAAAAAGTGCATTCAGTATAAAAGTTTTCAATATAAAATATTCGAGATATGTCCATTCAATATATAATATTTCAATAGATAGACATGTACCCACAGATAATATGATTTGTCTATAATCACGCAATTGTTTGGGATTGGGCCGAAGCTAGGATTAGAGTCCATAGCTCCATGTTCCAAGGTAAGTAGCATAGAGACCACATCTCCTCCTTCTAAAGGACAACCCGTGGCTGCTGATATTCTGTCTAGTCCTAGCATTAGTGCCGACCAACTCTCCCTCAACGGGTTTACAAAACTAGGGATGGGTTAGAGGGCTCTTTGTGTGGCAGAGACACGAGATAAGCAGCATGGAGGTGATTTGCCCAAACAGGCCGTGAATCCTGTGAATGTATCTTCAAATCAGAGATGACGATGAGTGTAACAAGGATGAGGCTGCAGACCATGGTAGTCCAGAAGGACTCTGCTCTGGAATAAAGATCATCACTAAAGGGAAAATGCTGTGTTGAATGAGTTTACGTACAGTTCTGATGTCTACCAATGACTGCTTAGAGCAACCAGCCCCAACCATGCATTACTAGGTAAAGGCGTAGGCACTGTGGATCATCGTGGGATCTATGTGTGCCTCCAGAGCGTTGAAAGCTCCAGCAAGGCCAAGAGAAGGGACGTAGGTCAGGCTCACCTTCACTGTCCCACACTGAAAGCCCTGAAAAAGAAGGCAGAGCATCAAAGGAAAGAGCCCGGTTGTCATTGTAATTGTACTGGGAAGAAGGCCTACTTTTAAACAAGAAGAAGACCACATCTCAAAACAATCAGGACGAGTGAAATGCCTCTGTTTCGGCTAGGTATGTAGCTGTGGGTAGCATCACATCATAGCAGGATATTTTGTAATTAAAAAGGCGAAAGACATACTGTGCCGGCACCTATGAAATGACAGAACAGGAGAAAGGTAAGAGGTATATTTTCTAGCAGTGGGTCCCCTTACTGGTGGGTTTAATAATGGACGGATATCGTCCCTTGAACCCTTCCTATTCTTTAGGCTACCCATTCCTTGTGGTGGTTATGAATCATACAGCAAGGTACTCAGAGGCAATGCCCCGTCACGTGCAGAAGGTCCCTAGATTATCTAAGGCCCGATATGTTGCAGGTGCAGCTACAGATTTATTTATGGTTTGCCAGGGAGTGGTTTCTGATTGCTATACCAATATCCTGTCAGCAAACACAAAGGCCAGAGGAGAAGTGTGTAGGCTTACCTCTGAATCCCCCACCAACCTCCGTACACAAACAACGGTTTTGTTGTGACACTTTCTAAAAAACCTTAAAGCACACGATCAGGTACCTGGAACAGTTGGTGAAAATGAAATGGGATGTGCTGCTTGTGTGACTTCTGTGTGTTTACAGATATGTGTGAATATCAGGCAATATCAGATGGCCAACAATAAACCAGCTGGATGGGTTTGGGTGAGGTTTAAGGGTGATCACAGTGGGCATTACGGCACCAGTCCAACACCGAGTAACCCAGACCAAATAAAAAAGACATGGCAGGAGCAGGGCAAGCCTATACAAGGAAAGCACTGCACACAACCTGTCAAAGAAGGAGAAGAACTCTGCCAAAATCATGACATGGGAGTGATATGGAGGGGTGCATATGCCTGCCTGAGGGCCTTTCTGTGCCCAGTGGTACAGTGTCGACCACTCATCAAGAGGAAGGTATTCAGAGCTGGGACTGAGGGAAACAGTGGAAACCAATCTATGACGAGGAAAGGAGCTCAGTGATTCCGAATGAAAATTGGTTGCTGTCGAATCCAAAAACAGATGGAAGGGAAGTTATGAAATAATCATAACCACTGTGGATGCTTTGCACACCTTTCCGTACCTTGTCTACGCAATCCAAGTAGGGACCAGCTATATGCAGGTTGGTCCTGCCAACAGTGGGCGTAGTCCAGCCAAGACATTAGCAAACCCAGAAAAGCGCTGGCCCGATTGGACTTCATCAGTGAGGAGCAAATTGGTTGCCCATGAGGCAACGGGCAAGGTTAGCCCTCTGTTAGGCAAGATTGGATGTAGTACCCTTCTGAAGAAGGCTTACTCTAACTGACTGTTAAATAAATTAATAATTGTTTAACCAAGAAACCTTGTGTGTAAGAGTTTATTTGAATACCTGTAACTGTAAATCTCTGTCTAATTCCCCTACAGCTCACATTGACCCCTCTTGAGATAAGCCTGGCTGCTCAACACGCTACCAACCTGTGTAGTACAGACTTATACCAAAGGTTGGGTTCCTATTGCCAGGAGGTCAGGGTTGTTGTAGTGCACCCAAAAGGTACTGAATACAATCTTGCCTAACACTGGTGGCAGGTGGTGAGGATCTATTGTAGAGTTGTTACACTAAGAATGTGCTGTTAGGCAAGGTTTGAATGCAGTACCCCTTAGGAACACTACCACCAACTAAGACTACAGGTATAGGCAAAACAACCTTTGGTATAAGCTTGTACTACACAGTTTTGGTAGCGTGTTGAGCAGCCAGGCTTATCTCAAGAGGGGAAATGTGAGCAGTATCAGAGTTACACAAAGATTCACAGTTACAGGTATTCAAATAAACTCTTAAGGTTTCTTGCATAAACAATTAATATATTTATCAGTCAGTTATAAAGCCTTTGTCAGAAGGGAGCAATATAATAGTAACACACAAATACACTTCAATACTGTACACTCTAAGTTTCTGCATCAGACAAGACCCTTTTGGGATGGCCCGCCGACACTACTTACACCCACAGGTGACCCCAATGACAAGGGTGCTGGGGACATTAGTATCTTACTGTTGGCATTCAGAACACTCTTAAAAGTTGGTAAAAGGCAAAGGTTATTAGAACACAAGAGATCACAAATGTTTCTAAGCAGGACAAATACTTTTAGATTATAATGGAAGAGTCTTTAAATTCTATAGGCTAAGCCTAAGTCAATGGGCAAAAGTCTTGCATAGGATAAAACACTTCTATTAAGTAGATGTAAAAGTCTTTACACAAGTTCTTAGGAGTCTTTGATGAAAAGAAGAATCAAATGTAGGGCCAAAAGCTGAGTAGACTTGTGAGTTGCAGAGGTTTCAAGCACTTCCACAGTAAAAGGTAAGTTTTCTTAGAATTATTTTACAGTACCTTGGTAAAGAAGAAAAGATGCAGCTGATGACTTCTGTTCCTGTGCAGCTCTGCAGATCTCACTGTTCCTGGGTCTCAGTTGTGGGGACAAGAGGGGGGACATCGAGGGACTCCTGCAATGCACTGGGACTGTCAAAACTGCCAACCGGCAAACTTCACTTTCAGTGGCTGTTTCGCATTTCAGCTCCTTGCATCTACCGCAAATAGTAACAACGTGATTCCTGGCTATCAAGGCGGACCTTCCTTGCTTCTAGGGTCGCGCATTCTGTAGAGGGGGCTCAGGCTCAGTCAGTGCTGCAGTTTGGGAGTCTGGAGGATCTTCCGAAAGCTTTAGGCCAGCTTAAAGGTAACGCACACAATCTGGTGTTCCTCTCCCTGGCTATACGGTTTCCAGCAGGACTGTGGAAATTTCAACAAGCTCCAAGATGGATGTCCAGGTGGCTTACTTTGGAGTTGATTGGTCCCACCAACTCAAAGGGAGAAGTCGTTCTTGCAGGGGCTTCTCTGTCGTTGCGAATTTGGCGTTTCGGCACTGCAGCAGGGCTTCACCGGGCAAACCAACAGTCCAGGAGTTGCAGTAGGTGTCCTCTTCAAGCTCTTCTTCAGTTCCTTCGTCCAGTGGTCGACTCTGCCTTCCAAGCCAAAAGACTTTTATTCAGCTCCCTCCCATTCATTCCAGCCTAGCTGTCACTCACCCAGCAGGGTGGCTGTTGTTGCCGGACAGTCAGCAAGCCAATCACCACAGAGTGCATTTGGGTCTCCTAGGAGGCTAAGCACAGGGTGTTTCGGGCACCTCCCTCACTTCTTGCCTACCCAAGACACTCTGGAGCCAGAGGCAGGTTTCACTGGCAAACCCCGCCAAAGGCGAAATGAACAAAGAGACCAAACCTGGTTTGGCGCGCAGAGATAATCTCTAGAAGGACCTTCCCACAAAGAACTGGCAAAAGAAAAAGACTGGGGACCATTTTGTCAAAGATGGCTCTTCGCCATTTTGAAAAAGATGGCTCCCGCGGTTGCTTTACTGGAGCCACGAACAGTCGCGGTAAATGCAACCCACAGTATTTTAAAACGAAAACCACTGCCACCAGCCATTCAGTGAGGAAAGGGTAACATAAAAATGTTATAAGAGCATCTAGACATAGGGGATACTAAGGAACCCCTCCAGCACTCTATTGTAAGCTAGTGTGTGCTGGGTCTAGAAATGTACAATGGTAAGCAGAAAGTTACAAATGTAAGTAAAGTCAATTTCACTTCACTGCTGTGGGAAACAGTCGTTTATCCCAGTGTAGGTATTTAAACCTTTGGAAAATCTGGAAGACTTCCCTGTGTCACTGCACGGAAGGTGCTGTGTGACACAGTTGTAAAAGTTGATGCCTATGGAGTTTGTCAGACTCCATAACCAAATGAAATACACAGTGTATAAAAAATCACATTAAAATACATCAGAGAGTGGGAAAAAGGGTCTCACTCTCCAGGTTCAAAAATAAAGTCCTCAAAATCCAGCAAAGTTGCCGGTGGTCTCTAAGGTGGAGGGAATTTGCACATTTCTGAGAATGCTCCCTAACACAGGCTTTGCTTTTGTTCAACTAAAAAACCTTCACAAGGCTAAACTATACTAGAAAAGCAATTGTAACATGCCAGATATAGGTAATCTCAGACAGGAAGCCCTGATCATTTTAACAGTAGAGCAACTGAAAGAAATATGTAAAATCAGGAATCTCCCTGTTAAAGGAAAGAAAAATGAACTAATTGCAAGATTGTTGAATAATCAATGTCTGGGTAGTAGGCCTGTCACACCTACTAACCCAGGAAATGTGGAAAATGATAATGAGGATGATAAATCAGTCTAACTATAATATTGTTGAATAGTCAGAAGATTCAGAGGAGTCTCAGGAAGAGAGCCTATCATTACCTCAACAGGCCCTTTTGCCTCAACCTGTATCTAAAGGGACCCCACAAGGTCCATCACTGAGTCCAGAATGTGTGTCTCTTGAGAAAATGAGACTTGAGTTAGAACTCAAAAGATTAAAAATCCAAGCTGATACCAAACATCAGGACATCAAACTAAGGGAAATGGAAATGCAGCATGCTCTTGAAATGAAGAAATTGTCTCTTGAAAATGTTCTAGGTCTTCCAGTCCAAAGAGACCTTGCATGCCTAAAGAAGCAGTGAGTATGTATGATGTGAAACTTGATATTTTGGATTGGTTGGGTGTTTTTGAATATAACTATGCGATCCATGGTTTTACAGGGAATCAGATGATTCCTTGGGTTTTTTCTGTGGCTCCCCCAGATTGCAACTCATGCTGTAATGGAGGTGGGGGAACTTGAAAGATTGGAGTATGAAAATGTGAAGCTAGCTTTGATAGCTAGATTTGGGGAAACTTCTTCCCAGTACCTTAAGAGGTTTAGGACCCTCAAAAAGACTTATGGTACCCCTTAGGCTACCTGGGTGTGTGAATGTTTGAAACACGTAGATGGTTGGTTTAAGGGTTACAGAGTGAACTCCTTTGAAGGAATGAGAAATCTATTTTTGTTGGAGTCTATTTTTGATGCCTGCTCTCCTGATATGAGACAGCGCTTGGCTGACTCAAAGGAGATTGATCCAAAGAAGCTAGCAAAAGCTGCTGACTTGTGGGTTGCCAACAGGGCCACTCACAAATATTATGGGGCCACTCATAGAAAGGATGAGGGGAAGCAGCACATTAAAGATGACAAAGAGAATTCTAAAACCTCCCACCCAAAAGAGGGCCACAAACATAAGAAGGGTGAGCCATTTGAGAAACCTGGTCAGTCTAGTGAATCCTCTGATGCCAAACCAGAGGGAGGTCATCAGAAACCCCCATTCCAAAAAACATTTGGCAAATGTAATGCTTGTGGGTCTACCGACCATGTGAAAGGGGATCCCAGATGCAAGGGTAAACCTTCAGGGGTCCACACTGCCTCCTTATCCTTTCTCCCTGAGGGAGAAGTTCATATGGGACCTTCTACTGCCATTCCTTCTCTTGCTCTGGCGCAGTGCGACTGAGAATTGCCCGTGCTCCAACTCCAAAGTAAGCCACCTGGACATCCTCTCGGAGCTGGTTGAAATTGCACTGCAGTTGCTGCTGGAACCAAATAGCCAGGGAGAGGAACACGAGAATGTGTGTGTTGCTTTAAAGCTAGCCAATCTCAAGAGATTGCTGGACCCCAGATGCAAGGAAAGCCCATCTTGACAGCTAGGAACTGCGATGGTGCTATTTGCAGTAGACGCGAGGAGCTGGAACACTGAAGTGCCACTTGTTTGAAGATTGCCGGTTGCGGTCGGTGACCATCCCATTGCAGTGTTGGAGTCCCCAGATATCTTCCCTCTTGTCCCCACGACTGATGCCCGGGAACACCAGGATCTGCAGAGCTTCACAGGAACTGAAGTCATCTGCTGCCCCTTTTTCTTCAACCTAAAGGTACTCTACAGTCAAAGAGAACTTACCTCTTGTTGTGTAACTGCACTTGTTCTCTGTTGGTGAGACCTGTTGTGGTTACTCTGTAGAGTTGCTGATAGCTTCTTTACTTCACAAGTCTAAACAGCTTGTGCCCCTGCTTTGAATTCTTCTTTTCTACAAAGACTTCTAAAACATTGTGCAAGACTTTTACTTACCTGCAAGAAGTGCTTAGGCTCACCTAGACTTTTGCCCAATTGACTTTGGCCTAGTCTGATTCCTTAAATGACTCTTCTGCCCTCTGACTTTGCATTGGGGGTTACCAAAAGTACTTACCTGCTTCAGAATATTTGTGTGATCTCTTGTTCTGTTTTACTAACCTTTTTCTTTGCTAAACTCTTAAGCCTGATTCTAAATGCATAGAGTGGTGTATTAATGTCCATAGTGTCCTAGTTACTAAAGTCACTAGGGTGTAGGAAGAGTCTGTGTGCCATCCTAAAAGGTTACTTACTGGTTTAGAAATATTAAGAGTGTGGATTCTGGAGTGTATTTGTGTGTGTACGAGTTTATTTGAATACCTGTCACTGAGAATCTATGGGCCTCATTACGACCCAGGCGGTAAGTTACCGCCTGGGTCGTACCTTTACCACCATGGCGTAAACTATGTTTACGCCATGGTGGTTGGCGGACTTACCGCCCCATTCCGAGGTGAGTGGGGCGGTAAGTCCACATTAACCCATTTACCCTTCCCCATTCCCATTTTTGCCCCATAGGGCATAATGGGAGTGGGGAAGGCGTTAATTACGCCACCGTAAATTACGGTGGCGTAATTAACAACAAGGTCCCTTAGCGCCATGGATTTTAACACCTGCTAAAAGCAGGTGTTAAAACCTCCATGGCGCTAAGAGACCTCGGAATCAGGCGGTAAGGGTCGGCGCTGTTTACGCCGCCGTAAACCCCTTACCGCCTGGGTCCTAATGAGGCCCTATGTGTAACTCCCCTACTACTCACATTGACCCCTGTTGAGATAAGCCTGGCTGCTCAACACACTACCAGCCTGTGTAGTATAGACTTATCCCAAAGGTTGGGTTCCTATTGCCAGGAGGTCAGGTTTGTTGTAGTGCACACAAAGGGTACTGCATACAATCTTGCCTAACACCCTCTCGCACTTAGGGCGACAAACTAAAGCTCAAAAGTGATGGATGGATGGTTTTTAATTCATTATAACCACTAAGCATTAATCCAGGCAACATTCCATGCCATCACTGTATCTCATCATCAATAGGAGCCAAACATAGGCCTGCCAACATGCCAAATGGATTGGGAATGTTGACGCTGTTTAATATATATGCCTTGTTTAACTGCAGAAGTTAGGGTTATCTGGCATTTTGATAAGAAAATGTGGAACATTGTTCTTTGAAACACGCCCATGAAAGTGCACCAGATCTGGTAAAATAAATGTGGCCATATCAGAACGCACGATATTTTAATGTTGACAAAGAAGGTGTTTAAAAAAAGCTTTTTGCATGGGGGTTTTAGATAGAGCCCATAAAAAACAGCACAAATGTTCTAAATTAGACTAGGGAATTTTGAGTTATTCAGTTTTCAACATTTTTAATTGTATTCCCATCATGCACACTAGAGGAGGAAAACACACAAGCACGTATGAAAATGGAAAACACATGTACCATAACAAACAAAAACAATGTCAGCAACCGGTTTCAATCGGACATGCCCAGAAGCTCAGAAAAAGCAACATCATGTGTGTCAGAAGCAGGGGCGGCCTGGCCTATAGGGAACTCTGGAGATTTACAAGTAGGCCTCTGCACCCTGGGCCTTTCTGTGGTATTTCCAAATGTTTCCATAGGAAAAGGGTGGGGCTTGCTGAACATGTGTAATATGGGGCCACTTTCAACATTATTTCCAGGGCCTCTTTTGGTTCACAGTCCGCCCCTGGTCAGAAATACAAAACACACAAACACATACAGGTAATTTAGGCCCTGCGAGAAAGCATGCAGAAAACAGACAGACACACAGAGAAATATTTTGGCCAGCAACTAGATTTATTCAGGCATTCACACAACACCCAGGAACATTAACAGAAAATAACAGAAGTGAAAAATGCACACACGTGCCACTAAAGACATCTCACAATTTGAGTATATGGATAATACCCATACAGACACAGACACAGACACAGACACACACACACACACACACACACACACAAACAGTAGCAGACACCACATGCACTTTCATTTTGACATTATTTTTATTAAGATTTTCCTTTTGACAAAAAAATTGTTGAAAATGAGGTGGATAACAAATTGAGTTAAGTAAGAAATTAGGACAATTAATAAATGTTCACGTTTTTTAACTGTTGAATGTGTGTCTACTAAATGTATAACATCATGATGAACAACTAATGATCGTGGATCAATTTACCATCCTGCTTACCCGTATACAAGCTGAAAAGACATTTCAGATGTCAAACAATCTAGATTAGTACCCGGCGAGGGTCAACCAGAATGAAACAAACATTCTGATTGGCCCTCGCCAGGGCTCTACCTGGCCGGGAATCCCTTGGCCAGGATTCCACTACTTTTTCCTGGCTGGGGGCATGGCAGCCCCTCAACCAATGAGGAGACTCGAAGCGGGCCATCCCTTTTCCGAGCCTCCACACGGCTTGTGGCTGCATCGTCCCCTGCTGGAGATTACAGTAAGGTTCCGTTTTCCCTTTCCCTGCAGCCATTTCCTTTCACATTTTTTTTTCTTTTCTGTTTCAAAATGCAGCAGCATTTCAGAACAGAAAAGAATGCTATTAATACCCCAGTCTTGCAGGCTGGGGTATTAATAGCAATATGCCCCTCACCAACCATTACTGAGGCAGGTAATGCCCCGGGCCTTCGTTAAGTATAACTATGGGCCCCGGGGCATTACCTGACTCGGTAATGCCCCCGCAGCTCGGGGCATATTGCTTAAATAATGCATACATTCCAAAGTAACTAATAATGCACGTAACCATCACATGTATGGCAGTCTATGGTCATATATAGATGTAAGATACGGCACATATTAAAAGGATTCCTTTACAGAGAAAAGAACTTCTAAGGTCTCAAAATCAAGAGCTCCCGGGGGAAATGCCATAGACTAAAGAAAGTAATGTGTCAATTGCTGTACTGGCAGAAGGCTTTGTCTTCCAAGAAGCCAACCCAAACCCCATTAAATGTGTGAGTATCATCTTGTATCTTGTAAAGATCTTGCTGAAAGGAAGCAGCATTTGCCAAGCTATCGATCCACCCTTGATGGGTGGGATATGTGGGTAGTTTCCAGATCCTCAGGTTACATCATGATACAAATCCTCCAATATGCTCGTAAATTAGATCTGTCTGACATATCATGGCCAGTAGTCAGTGGTGTCGCAAGCAATCAAATTTAGGAGGGGCACAGAGGGGGCCAAAGACAAAAGTAGGGGGGCACAGACAAAAGTAGGAGGAGAACATGGTCACTGCTCATCTTAGGTAGGGGGGAACAATGGGGGGCACAGGGTTTCACAGGGGGCCCCGGCCCCCCCTAGCGACGCCACTGCCAGTAGTAGCTCGGGACCCTCTTTTATTATTATTAACATTAGGGTGTTACAAGGTTATTTTCTTTATATTTTATCTCCCTTCACTGCCTCGATAGTGTCTAAAATGTGAGAAGAGCAAGTTTGTAAATTCAGACCAGCGCAATAAATGTAGCAAGTCTTCATCACATTCAGATTATTAAACTTCTAACATATTTCTGTAGCTCCCACATTTTATGATTTCTGGGATGGACAAGTACCATCCATGGAGCATTTTGAACTTCGTACATTTTGCTCAGGCTTCTCTAAGTCTGCTTGTATCACATATAAGGATTTTGTTCCGATGGGTATCAGCATAGGTATCCTCTAGTAATTTTCCTATTTTTTTTTACAAAAATCAGAATATACAGTTTGAGGATAAAAAGAATTCAGAATGTGGTTGTATGCATTGGACACAATATGTTTACACCTTTCCCGATAATCAGAAATATTACAATGGGTACAAATATGCCACTCGATTTTGTAGATTTCTTTGCTTTCTCCAAGCCTACTTTTAATGAGCTAGCGTCTCATTATTTTGTTAGATATTGCATATCTTGCATAAACCTGCCTCCGTCCAGTCATGTTTTCTAAACACATTCCCACCTATTTTCCGTTTTTCCATATGGGTACTTCCAAATGAAAATAGGGTCTATTCGCAATAATGTGTGTAGTCAGGTCCAACTACTGAGGGTGTGCTAATAATAGTGATCTGTCGCCCTAAAAAGTTCTTCAACAGTGCAATTGCTCCTTAATGTCTGTTTGAGCATCATCCAGTCTGGTGAGTGGCCAAAAGTATAAAATGAAATCACCATTGAGGAAATTCGGAAAGATAAATATAAAAGCTCTGTATGGGGGGAGTTTCAGACCACCAATTTGGACTTCCGAGTAACGTTTATTCATAACTTGGAACACGATTCCCCTTAGCATCCACCGATTCGAGGATCACCTTGCCTTCCAGAAGGTTCTCAAGATTTAACTTTTTCCTCCTGCATCCTAACGATCCGAACTCCACCCTCGGGTTAATCGAACTCACTATCAGACCGACCATGCATTGAGCCCCTCAAAATGTACTGAGCTACGCAGAGAAAGGACTCTAGTAGACCACAGGACAGGATCCATGCAACATATACGAAATAAGAAACCAGCCAGAACTCATGGGTACATATCACACTCCATGTCAATGGAAGATAGCAGTAGGCACGGCCACCCACCCGCACGCATCTGCATTCATAGACCACTTGTAGACAAATCACACAACACCGCTACCATTTTAATGCAGCTAAGTCCCACAACATAAATTCAAACTAGCTGGACACATACTCCGTCTCCTGGACTTGCAAACTCTCCCAACAACCTCACAGCACCCATCCACAAGCCAGCTCGACATGGGTCACTTTCAGGAACTTGGGCATCCCTACCTGCCTTCTTATAGGCTAAAATGCACACACACACACATTATATTCACCCCTAATGAATCTCCCATACCACAGACTTCTGTACCCTGAGGGCTTTCATCTACAGTGCTTTGAGGCCGTACCAATGGGAACAGGTGCTGTACAAATGCCATATTACATTACATTACATATTTAATTTTGGATTAGGATTGCCCCAGATGAATGATTTGAATACTTTTATGATCTTCTTGAAAAGTTAGACCAGAGTGGGAACATGATAAAACATAGTTGAAATTAGGAATGAAGACTTCTGCCTGGCCCGGCAGAAAAAGGATGGATTTTGCCGCTGCACCCCCTCTGAAGACATTGATTTCCGCAGAGGGTTAACGAAAATTAGTAAACAAATCATATCAGGCCTATTGATAGTTGAATTCCTAAGTATTTTGGGCCCTTAGACATCTATTTAAAGTTATAGCCATGTATATCTGCAACTACCATACAAGTAGAAATATGGAGGGCTTCATGTTTAAGCCAATTGCTTATTTATTTTCTTTCCTTGCTTATAGCGTGCACCTAGCTTGAGTGCAGTGGAGTGCTTTGCCACGAGGGGGTGGCAGCATTGGGTTTGAGACTTTATACAGTAGCGCAGTACTATTAGTGGAGGGAGGGCCATGCAAGTACTCATGAATTAGCCACAATTTCTAGTGTTTCGCAGAACTGGAGGTTGGTGGGGGCATTCCGAGTCTCGGTCAGGATTGAGTTCCAGGTCGGGGTGTGGAAGGAGAATGACTGATTGCAAATCTTCGCTTTACGGGTTAGCTTGGACTCCAAACCTTTAATAGTGTTTTCGCATACATCTGTGCAGGCATACATAGATTGAAAGTGGCTCACGCAAATAGATTGAAAACAGTACACACACACAAGTGAATTTGAAGCTGCATACACAGCTGTATTCAAAGTCACACATGCGTGCGCACACACAACACACACACACACACACACAGGAATAGACTGAAACTAAAACGCTTAGTGAAAGTAGCACACACATATTTTGTGAAAGCTGCACACCTGTATTTTGAGAACATAGTATACATGTGAGGTTCGAATAGAGTAATCAGCTACCTGAGAGCATTATTTCGAATTCAAACCTACAGGAGACAAATGCAAGCTGACCTCTGTCTACTCTGAAATGACCTACACATAGCCAATACATTCCCCCCACTTATACAGGGGAGTCAAATACATTTTATATGCACTCTAAATGTTAATTATTCAACTAACTTTCTCTGATACCATACTTGTCTTAAAACGTGAGAAAATCTCATGTTTTAAACACTTTTGCATCAGGTTGGAATGTTATCATTAAGGGAGCCGCTGTTTAGACTGAAGCACATGTACAACAGAAAGTGCCTAGTATCTTTTCAAATACAATAGACCTCCAGGTAGAATGTAAACATGGATGCTTGTTTGGACTGATGACAGTGAAATTTATATAGGCAGGTAATTTCTGTTTTTGGTTGATTATTGGTTTTACTATAGTATTGTGTTTATCTCCATGGTGTAAAGTTGGAGACCAATTTAGTGGAAGTTACAATATTGTTTTAAATAAATTCTGATTTTTGAATACCACATTGTCTAATCTTTGCCTACAATTGCGGGGTGTGATCTTATAAATGGGAATGTGAAACCTGTATGCCACACCTGCGTGAGCCAAATATTTAAATACATGAAAACACAAAATATTTCTAAAGTGTGCTTGAATAAAAAGAGGGAATCGACTAAATACTTTTGAACAAGGAGTTTACTTTGCTACCTATAACAAGTAATGCCAATAAACGTTAGCGATGGAAACATTAAAGTCACTGCAAAGACTTAATCTACACTAATCATCATTCTACAAATCAAATCTTTACTTACTATGCATAACTGCTTCGCCACGCTCACTCTGAACACTAGGACACTTACGCCACTACTATTGTTAAAGTGAGTCGTTGGAGAATGGTGCAGTGTGAGTTAAGGTTTCATGTGTACTATGATGGACTGTTTAATGTATAGAGTGCGTATGTTCAATGGTTTATAGTGAAAAAACCGAATTACAAAATCTCGAGAAAAAAAAGCTCGAATTCAAAATCTCGAAAAAAAAAATCTCGAATTTTTTTTTAATACGTTTTTATTTCGAAATGGGGGGGTTCCCCCCCAACCCCCCTTTTTCCTTTTTTTTTTATTTTACCCTTTTTTTATACTTACCTGAACCCACAAACACATAAATAAATAAATAAATAATTCGAGATTTTTTTTTTCTCGAGATTTTGAATTCGAGATTTTGGTAATTCGATATTTTGTTTTCGTTTTTTTGACCGACCACCATGTTCAATACGTTTACATTGGCATTGCCAACTCTCATAGAAATTACTCTTTAGGTCTGGCTGGGGAGAGTGAATGAATATACATACAAGCGTGGTGCCCTACTGCCTTGCAGCTGTTCCCTCATGCATGACGAGTGCATCTCAGAGAAAACTCTGCTACAGAAGTGGACATTTTGTAAAAGTGTATGGAGCTGTCTAAATTGGGAGAGATTTGCCTAATGTTGCTTTTAAACGCTTGTTGTATTTCCATGATTGGTAGAGTGATCGATTTTCATTTTTTGTGCTGTTTGCACACATAGCATTGCTAACAGGCATAGAAAAAAAATACTTCCTTCCAGCAGGCTGGAAGGAAGTCTTTTTACTTAATTACTAGGTATGCAGGGCCTGTTTGAGCCTCTATGGTGACCTTGGCAGGTAAAAATGTGCTGTGATGGTCATCATAATTTCATATACAACTTAAGTAGTATTATACGTATAGGTCCTAGGTAACTTCTAAATATTTCTAATGGATCAAATATGTGCAAGCTCTTTTATTTGGCAGATCGTCCCTGATCGCCATCTGGCATAACGTCAAGATAACCAACTAGACAAGGCACACCATGGAGCCCACTGTGACTCTGCACCCTCTGCATGCACCGCCGTAACGTCACTGTGCTCAGGGTGATTCTGTAGGTTATGGTAGTGCAGACTCAGCTCTCTGAGGTTTGTGGTTTTCCTGAAACTGGCTTTGCCCTGCTGATGATGAGCCTCACACACACCTCACTGTGGACAGGAGCCGCTCCTCTGCCTAGTGGCTCACGCAGGAGGCGTGAGGACAACCATGACCCCACCCGGTCAACGGGAGGTAGTGAAGAAGAACCAAACCCAGTGGAGGTAGAGCTGGGGGCAAGGAGGGAGTCAGCAGGGAGGGAGGGAGGGAGAAGACTCGGAAAAAAGCTAGCTGAGTACCGAGAGCCCCCCATGTACGGGTGATTAAAGCAGGCATTGAGTGCGAACCCCGGCAGAAGGAGACCAGAACCCGCCATTACCAGTGCCTTCTCTACAACCCCCATGCAGGCTGAACTTGTCTGAGTTGTCCCGCAGTTAGAGGCTAGACTGTAAGTTCTTTTAATCATAGGTTTTATGTGTCCTGAAGTATCGGGCATCCTGTGAAGAACATGAAGATTTTTTGTGCATTATTTTTACTTTAAAAATACGTTTTTATTTACAACGTGAACATATTTGGTGGCCATATTTCCTGCTGTGTATTTTGTGTGGACCGTTTCTTTCATTGGAACTAATGGAATGCTCCCATTGCAGTGGTAGGAACCCTTGCTACGAAGATTGGTGGGTAGGGGACCGCGGCACAGGTAGGAACGCAACTCAAACAGTGAAGACGAACAAACACTGGGGTCAGGATCCACCGTTTTGGTTCTCATCTAGAGAGAAGAGCAAACACTGGGGTCAGGATGCACTGTTTTGGTTCTCATCTAGAGAGAAGAGCAAACACTGCGGTCAGGATGCACCGTTTTGGTTCTCTTCTAGGAAGAAGAGAAACCACTGGGGTCAGGATGCACCGTTTTGTTTCTCATCTAGGGAGAAGAGCAAACACTGGGGTCAGGATGCAACGTTTTGGTTCTCTTATAGGAAGAATAGAAAACACTGGGGTCTGGATCCACTGTTTTGGTTCTCTTCTAGGAATAAGAGCAAACACTGGGGTCAGGGTGCACTGTTTTGATTCTCTTCTAGGAAGAATAGAAAACACTGGGGTCTGGATCCACTGTTTTGGTTCTCTTCTAGGAAGAAGAGAAAAACTGGGGCCAGGATGCACTGTTTTGGTTCTCTTCTAGGAAGAATAGAAAACACTGGGGTCAGGATGCAACGTTTTGGTTCTCTTCTAGGAAGAATAGAAAACACTGGGGTCAGGATGCACCGTTTTGGTTCTCATCAAGGAAGAAGAGCAAACCCTGGGGTCAGGATGCACTGTTTTGGTTCTCTCCTAGGAAGAAGAGAGAGAAAACACTGTGGTCAGGATGCACTGTTTTGGTTCTCTTCTAGGAAGAAGAGAGAGAAAACACTGTGGTCAGGATGCACTGTTTTGATTCTCTTCTGGCAAGAATAGAAAACACTGGGGTCAGGAGAGCAAACACTGGGGTCAGGATGCACTGTTTTGGTTCTCATCTAGGAAGAAGAGAGAGAAAACACTGTGGTCAGGATGCACTGTTTTGATTCTCTTCTGGCAAGAATAGAAAACACTGGGGTCAGGAGAGCAAACACTGGGGTCAGGATGCACTGTTTTGGTTCTCATCTAGGAACACGAGAAAACACTGGGGTCAGGTTGCACTGTTTTGGGTCTCTTCTGGCAAGAATAGAAAACAATGGGGTCAGGAGAGCAAACACTGGGGTCAGGATGCACTGTTTTGGTTCTCATCTAGGAAAACGAGAAAACACTGGGGTCAGGTTGCACTGTTTTGGTTCTCTCCTAGGAAGAAGAGAGAGAAAACACTGGGGTCAAGATGCACTGTCTTGGTTCTCTTCTAATCCAACGAAACAGTTATAACAATTTCTAATCAGTGTCTATTTTTAAGCATGGCTAAAGAGAGCCTGCTCTCTGCCAGACTTTCCGACCATGAATGCAATGTGGGTGTGCGGTGGTGTGTGTGCACAAGATAGTTTCAATGTGCAAATGTGTGAATGAGTGAGTCTGTTTTGCTGCATGCATGTTTATCTGAGGTGCATGCGTGTTTTCGGAGCCATGAATTGGAGGGTCCACACTCCCATCTATGCTCATGAATGTGATTTACAGAGACCTGCTGGCTTATATTATGGGCACCATTATGGCCATACTGGCACTTATTTGGGCAAAGGAACCAAGAAAAAGTAACATAATGGTTACATGACGTGCACCTATTTTCGTGGCTCAAGTCGAGGGCACACGCAGGGGGATGGAGTCCACCCACTTTTTTCAGAGGGTGGACTCAGTCCCACCCCCCCCCCCCAGTTAAAATGAAAAACATTGAATGTTGTCTGTGAATTTATGCATTAAAGCCGATCACGGGGATCGGACCACAGTCCTTAGGTTTGTAGGCGGGACACTTCACCACTGCACTATATAACCTGATGAAAACTAACAAACAACTAAAGGTAAAATGTCCCATTTCGGTACTGCAAGTCCCAGGGAAAGCATTTGTATTGGTTCTTAGAGTTTAAAACATGCACACCTTTTAACGTTTTCAAAAACACTATTAGAAGAAAATATCCTCTCTTGGTTTTGTGTGTGTGTTGATTTTATGAAAGGAAAATGCCATGCATCCTGGACAATTTGGGCGGTTATGCAAAACCAATGTAATGAAATGTGTACATTTCACCTGGATATGATATGGTTATTTATAATGCGCTTAATACCTAGAGGTTTCTTAGCACAGTCGTGGGGATCGAAGCTGTGTTGCTCTGCGTCGTCTTGCTTCCAAGGCGAGCACGTTGCCCCTCAGCTTTCCTCCCTGATATGCTAATTTCTGGTGACATCACATCCCATTGCATTTCTTGATGAGTTTCCCCCACTTTAATTTTTAGGACTTGACCCCTGCCTATTTTTCATGTGTTAACTTACAGACTGATTGAAAATGGAACGTCTTTGTACAGTTTTTCTTAAATTGTGCTGCAAAATGCACCCTTTCAACCAATTAATTTAACAATTTGCTTAGAGGGGGGGGGGGGACTGCAAGTGACCTGAAATAAGTTCTCATCTAGTTGCACCCATCCATCTCTTCACCCTTCCACCAGTCAAACACAAGCACTTACATCAACCACACATAGACACCCATACATCCATTACACAATCGCAGCCATACACCTACTCACGCCCCTTCTTCCATCCACCTAACACACTCATTAAGTTACACTCAAACGACCTTTCATAATCAGTCAAGCGCACAATGTCACCCCCCCCCCCCCATTTCTCCACATGATCACACCCACCTCCGTTTTTCCAATACCCACAAACACACCCACACAGACACCCAATCACATCCATTCACCCAGTTGGGCCTCATTACGAGATTGCTGGCAGGCACCGGCAACCTACAGGCAATCTCGGTTTACCGTTTCCGCCGCCCGATATCCCAGTATTACAGCGATATTACGGGCGGCGGCGGCAGAATGGTAAGTTCCCTTCCCATGGTGTCCCATCGTACTCCATGGGATGGGAACCACTGAAGCACCGGCACTGTCACTAATGGTGCCGGTGCTTCTGTGAATTCTCTGCCGGTAAGGGCTTGAACTACCGGCAGTCCAGGCCCACTGGTTGTTCACTGCCCCTACAGGCAGACTCAGAGCAACCCTGTCCGGAGCAAATGCCGGTAGTACCGGCCGTTTAACCAGCATTCTTTCTGGACCAGGTTACTCGGAATGAGGGCCAATTACATCACACATCCAACTAGACAATCGCGAGCATGACCCTGTCCATCACAGCCTTCTGCTCATCAATACACAAATAGTGACACCCACACCAACGCCAGTACTTTGCCATGCATGTTATTGGTTGCAACCATAATTCCTAGTTAAAAGGTTTTGTCAGACATATATATATCTTATAACTGAATCGTAGCCGTCCGTATTAACAGCCAAAGAGTGTGGAAAGAGCGCTACACACCGAATGCCTTTCAGTCCATTAACGCTGTCTGCATAGTCGCTGCTGACACGAGCCTGAAAAACATCTTCTTTACCACTAGAGGGCAGACGAGACCAGTGATTTACAGCTCAGGTGGCAGACCCTGAATGAGTCACCTATTTAATGCCTGCTGTGGGATAAAGGTTGCATCTATTAGAAGTATAAAAACATACCAGAAAATGAGGTTTTTTTTTATAAATGATTAAATGAAACTTCGATCCAAATGTCAGCAAAAATGCATGCAGAGTGCGTGCGTTCCGTTTCCTTGTTCATTCACTTAAATAAGTCGAGGTTTTTGATCACGAAAACCTCCTCCCCCTTCGCCATCTTTTATGCTTTTATCCGAACTGACATGCTATGCTATGTGCAATGTGTCGTTAAGGCAGATGTAGACTTCCAGCCGGGGTTCATTTCAATCACCTTTTTTACATGCCTTTAAAGTGTGTATCATTTTACAGTTAAAAATGCATCGTTTTTCAAGCAGCAGCGATGCGTCACGCTGTGCATCTGCACACGCCAAGGAAATGCAGGACGCCATGGGGCCCGGGTCTCCGCCAGGGGGCAACCCAGAGGGCCGCGTGTGCGGGAGCACCACTGCAAGTGCTCAGGGGCAAACGGGGCGAATGATGGACTGGGTGAATTCCGTTGATGTCTCTTCTTCTGCAGCGTACGGCGCAAGATTGGCCTGCAGAACACACCACTGCAGCCTCGTTCGTTATGAGTTCGGCGGCGTTTCTTTACCGTTACTGCATGGTGTAAACAGGCCGCAGCGAAAAGGCCCTGTCTGATTGTGAGTTGTGGGACCCTGCGCTTGTTGCCCACTTTGGAGACCCATTTGTTTGGCCCCATGCGGGCGATGTGGCATCGCTGCGCTCGGCAAGGCCACCTGGGTAACACTGCGTCCAGTAATACAAAAGCAGGCTGCCCAGGCTTCCCCGCACATGGGTTCCAAGCCCGACCATAGTGTGTTGCGGTGGATACGCAGTGTCCGGGAATACTGCCTGTTTTACGGTAATCGCGGTATTCCAAATGAGACCCCTAGATTCATAGGCAAGCCAAATACAAGGCCGAAAAACATCAATGCCCCGATTTATTAAATATTTGCCCGGTTCAATGTGAATTTGCACTGCTGAAAAGTGACTTTTCACTGCTGACAATAACCCTGATTCATGGAAAGTGTATTTTTGCCGGTTCCATGAATCAGGGTTTGTGGCAGTGCAAAGTCACTTTTCAGCAGTGCAAATTCACTTAGAACCGGGTAAGGGCCCTAAAATGGACTGAACATTTTCTGTCTGAAAATACATGTGCTAATTTTGGGAATAATAGCCTAGCAGTTTTTTTCCCCGGTCATACACTTTGTTTCAGGGGCAGGCTGCATGAAAGTACACATTAATGAACAATACGAGAATACACATACATATCCGCTTATTAAGTAACACATTAAATCATTCAAAGGAATACAATCTATGAAACATTCACAGTTTGGCATACAGTCACAATATCTGTGCATGCATGCCTAAAGAAGCTACTAAACACGTTGCCACACAAAAACGTGTCTGTGTGTGTGTACCTCCGTTTCTAGCAAAAAGCATCAGAGGGCCGGTCTACATTGCCGAAGGCCTTGCTCTTAAGTGGCGGCCGCGGGAAACAACGCCCGACATTCGCGTATAGAGGGCAACACAGGACAAAGTGCTTTAGTTTTTCTATAATGCCAGACTGGCAAGGGCACAGCATATCACACGGCACACAATTCCCCCAATCACCGACCAAATGCAATGGTTTGTGTGATCCAACTCTAGTTAATGTATCCCCGCCTACACGCTTTAACGTACAGGGCCTGATTCAAAGGGATTGCGCCGTTGTCTATCAGGCCCATAGTGTGTACATGATAACCACTGGACTTTGTTAACAGAGCAACCCTCTCCAATACCTTTCAATATATCCTCTATCAGTCTTCCTTTGGATATTTTCCAAATAGAGACCCAGAACTCGACACATGAGACTGTAATATAATATACATATGAATAAGTAACTTAGTAGCCATGCAATCTTCTTGGATAAAGATCACGACTTGACAATCACATTATATTCCGTAAATTGTGAAATCGGTGAACGATTATGTGTGGGGAGTAGAGTTTTTGGGAGACGACTTCAGCCGGCGGTGGCCCATCCACCAGACGGGAACAGGACTGAGTGCATAACCCACACAGACAGCAGCAAAAACAACAGAAAAGACAGCCCCTTTCTGCATTGAAATGTTTTCCTAACTTTTAAGGCAGCCTGTCACTGTTTAAAGATAAGACATAGGCATAGACGTACACTATGCTTGTAGTCCACAGTAGGCGATGCATTGTCCGGCCTATGCAGCTGTCCAGCTATGCCTTGAAAGCGCCCTTGCAAATATGCCTTAATCTGGTCACAGCACAGGGCTGCTTGTCAGCAAAGTCTGAGAGTTTGCTGATACAAGGCTAACAGGCGGTCTATGATGACAGAGCTATTCAGCCCTTACCAATCCCGTTTCCAGCTGGAGGTCATGCTGAATCCTCTCAGGACGCCTGTGTAATGCACTTCCGCACTGTGGTGCCCACACTCCAGCTTGGGTGCTTCTTACCGGCAAGATGTAGCTCGTATATAATACTGCACTTTCAATGAATGAACCTCGGTGTCTGCAGCATTGCCGGCCTATTTGAGGGGGAATTAAAGTCAATGTTTTAACCATTCCTTCATCTGTGCTATGCATGATTCCTCGGGTTCACTCCTCTGATCGACTGTCAGGCAGCAGGGTGTTGTGGAAGAATAATGTCACGGTTTATTGCACGGCACACGCAAGCCAGGAAACTCCTTCCCCTACAATGAATGTGGCGCGCAATAAAACGCTTTCATTTTTTTTTTACAATTTAGGATTCACTTGAGAAGGCCTGCAACCCGTCTCACACCCAACCTCCACCAGCACTCTGTGTCACAAAGAACTAGGAACCAGGCCGGTGTGTCAATAAGATATTTTATTAATGTATTATTTAATGTAAAATTAGGATAATCAAAATACAACAGCCACCAAAGTTGTGGCAACACAAATGCAATATCCTATCTAGAGTGACCAGGTTGAAATAGACTGTTACACTTGCTTTCATTTTGATAAAACAGGAAAATAACAATTCCACACAAAGTGATAGCACCTACGGTTAAGCACTCCCCCTGCAACACACAACCCCAAACATCAATTGGACTTGATTCCTTTGAATGGAAGGTGGTGGTGAAGAGTAGGAAGATAGGGGGGAAATCAGTTTTGGGGTGAAACCCACCACCACAATATGGAAAGCCAGCAAAGAGGGGAAAACCCGTTTTTGAGCAAAATGAAAGAATGGGGTTTTTATTATTATTTCTCACAACTGTTAGGGGAAAGAGATAGAAAACAGGGCATTAACTTGCTTATGTTTAGAAAGACAGGCAGGGCTTTTAGAGAATACTGTTCAGCACACTACGGGAAGCCGGTTTTTAGAATGTACCACACATGGGCAATCGAAAGGGAATGCAATAGCAAAGAAGGGGAAAATCGTTTTGACCACAAATAGGGGAAGAGGAATATAAGAGGAAAATCAGTTTTTGGGATATTAAGCACAAATTCAAGGAAAAAGAACATGAACATGGGAATTTGTTTTTACTGAGGCTGCAAATGACAGCTAAACTTTGGGAAAGGGGTAGTTCACAACAGGACCATCAGTTTTGGGGTAGAAGGACAGAGCAAATGACAGGTAGACTCTGGGGAAAAAGTTAGCTCACAACAAGGAAATCGGTTTTGGGTTAGGATAGCAAATGCAAAGAGAAATGACAGTGGGAAATGGAAATTAGTTTATCAGGGCACAATTTAAACACAGGGACAACTTTGTTTCTCAGATCACAATGGAATTAATTCTTTTGGGCAACACTTTATAACTATAACAATTAACAAAAACGCTGGGAAAAAGATTGCTGATTTTGAATTCCACCAATCCCGATCCCGTGAAATTCAATGGGGGAATTAATTGATTTACTTACAAAAATACTCAGGAGTTACACAGACAAATGAGTGGTTTCTCAATGGGGATATGCTAACATACACAGGCAAACAAGAGATTCTTTTATGGGGAGATGACTGAACTACACGGGCAAACAAAAGATTCATCAATGGGGAGATAACTAAAATGCACTGGCAATTGAGGTTTTCAAGGGAAGTTTTCAATGGGGCAATATTGGATGCAATGCTACAAGAATGGAGGGCTTATGCAATTTAGGGCTGGGGATATTGCTACTTACATAGCATGTCTTTGTTTAAGGTCCAGGAAAGCTAGCTGCATCTCTGGGCACTCTGGAAAGATAGCACAGGGGTCTGGTCACTCCACTCTCAAAGATGGTAAATTTCATGAGCCTTCTCTCCGTCCTCCTGTCCTTCTACTTTTTCTGTCTCCCCGGGTTTTGTGTTGTTCAAAGTCCTAGTGCAGTCCCCCTTATATAGCACAAATGAGATCACTAATTTTACAATCTAGGGGAAGTACCCTGCAATAATCCCTGCCACCAGGATTGGACAGTTACCCTCTCGCTCTGCCCCCAGTCAGGATTGGTATAGGGGTTTGAAGCACCATCTGTCTTTTCTCATTTGTTCTCATCCTTTGTTCTCCTTTCAACATTTTGGCAACGAGAGTTATGTATCACAACTTCACAATTGTACTAGCAACTGCCATACTAAACACATTTTCTATTTTACCTGATCATGGGGACTTGGATAAGCTGACTGCCAAATCCGTACAATGTAGAATGGCCATGTGTCACATTTTTGTTCTTTCCATAAAATGCACAACAGTTATGAAGATTTAAGTTATTACGCATACCCCTAATTTCATTTTCCACCTTTTCACCAACCCTCACCTGTGTAGCATGTTTAAATCAGCCAGAAACCCAGTCTAACTGGTCACAGAGTCACAGGTAGATGCATTTTATCTCCCCAAAACCAGCTGGAAATGACATGAAATAATGGCATAAAAATGAAATCAATCCACAGCCTGGTTGCTGTGCAAAATTCCTAAAATGAAAATAGTATTTTAAATTAATTGTAGGTGTCCTAGTTCAACAAATGGGATGGCTGCTTCATCTCACTCAGCCATCTGTTGCCCTGGACCAGCCTGTGACCAGAGGTTTTCATGAGTCTCTTTGAAGTTAGTGTGTGCTCTTTGCAGTGGGTGCAACACGGATTCACACCTTTTAGTCATGCTCCAGCCAAGGATAGCTTTCTTTTGAAGTCCCTGCTTTCCTAGTCAGCAGGTCTGGAGGATACTGACTTTTGATGCCTTTGGCAGTCCAACATTTTATTGCGGGGTTATTAGATGTGAGGTGCAACAACCAGGCTGAAGTGGGGCTTTCCTCTGTGAAGTTTTGTCCTCAGCCAGAACAGGTTTTTCGTGGAGACTAATTGGACCTAATTCACAGAAGTGTGTTTTAATGCAAAACCCTATTGGAAAACGCTCTGTGAATTAGGCCCATTGTCTCTTCAAGTGTCTCTGGAATCTTGTGGGTGAAACATAATATACATTGCTTTGGTCAACCCACACATCATGTTTTGCTTTCCTAACCTTTTTCTGTGAGCAGTGATCATTTTTTCCATTGTGGCTTTTTAAGGCCGTTTTTATTTGCAAACACATGTGCAGGCTGTTTTCGCTTTCAACGTTTAAAAATCCTGTTTTCCATGTCACAGGATTCTTTGATTCCTCCTTCTTGGGTGAATTAAACTGCTGCTTGTCCATTGATAATGGAAGGTAGGCCCCTTTCCACATGGCTCTTTAACTTTACATGAAACAAAAGAAAAAGCCAGGCCATTTCTGTTGCAGTGTCTAAATGCCTGCCATTGATGTGACAGGGAAAGCAAAAGCCAGGCCATTTTTGGTCCAGTGTTTAAATGCCTGCCATTCATGTGAAAGGGACTTCTGTTTGGGGCCTTTAAATGCACCCCACAGTGAGGTGTGGAATGAAGTGTGGTGACAGGTTATAGCTGACAGGGTGACTCCTACTGGTGCCACTTTGTGGCTCAGGCTGGCAACCTCTCCAGGCCTTTCCCGTAGGAGCATAGCACATTGATTGCATTCTAGAAGAAGCACTGCTAGTCATAGACTAGTGCTCCACTGAGAATAACCTCTCTATTCCCATTACTGCCACAGGATTGAATACCACCGGTGGAAGCTAACTTCGGAGACTCAGAAAAAGTTGAAATGTTTAGTCAGATAATCTAACAGTCCTCTTGCAAACTTTTTAATGAACTTAGTCATAATGTGGGTGGGTCCTGTTGCTCTTGTCACGTAAAACAAATGCAGAGATAGTTTTGGGACAGACCAATTCAGGAGAATCCTTAGCCCACAGTGATGCCGGAAACAAACTCAAAACAAACACAGAACGCTGTACAGAAAAGTGTGAGTCCCACTTCATCCGAATCCAACAAGCTGTTATACATTTGTGACCGCACAAGATTCAATACAAAGTGAGTGGGTGTTTCAATGATCGCATTAAAGTGAAACATGGCAGAAGATACATTTGTACTTAATACATTTTTTTTCTCTTGTTTTAACGTATATCAATCCAAGATTATCTCCAACTCAGTTGGGCCTCTGCTTTTAGGACAGGCGGCTAGGAATTCACATCATAGTATACTTCAAATTCTGTTTTTTTACCCCAACACGCTTCATCATTCTGAGGACGCAACTGTCCTCCTCTTTAGCGACCATCTAATTCATTACTCTGCTCTGGCGTCATCCTATGAAGCTGGCATCTAGTGACGCAATTGAATTTGTTTCTCTCGGGTTAATTAATAATGAGTTGAACAGATCTTCTTGGAAATCTCAGAAGGCTTGCATGTTTGCCATCTCGATAAATACCTTAATAATGTACCCTAACAATAATATCCTTTGACACCATTTTAACCCTTGACGTGTGCCTGATCACGCAAAGGGTTTTTGGCAGTTGGCAACAGCCTTTCTCTTTTGCTATTTTTTTGATCGTAAGACTTTTTTTTTTAGACTTTTAATTTTAATTTTAATGTGACATGCGTATACATGTAACCTTACACATAAAAAGAAGACAGCCACCTAGTAGAAAAATTAACAATACAATGTCATAATCCACAATCAACTAAAATATCATAAAGTTAATCAACTGCAGTTAACATTTCATAAATCTATTTCCTATAAATATTAGATTCAAACATGTGCAAGTTTAGAAGATATCTTACAACCGTAATTGTAAACCGAGTCTCCTCCCCAACAGACAATCTCAACTAAAACTCTTCTGTATGTATCTGGTGAATGTTCGAAACAAATCTACTCAAATACAATATTTGCAGGTTCCTAAGAGCTCTACAATCAGTCAAGAGGTGTCTAAGGGTCTGGACGCTATTATCATCATTGCATAGAGTGCATTTATCTGTCAATGTATTTGTACTATCACAAATACATCTTAGCTGACTGATTAAAAAGAGGTTCATTCTAAATACAAAAAAGGTTTCTAAAATACTAGTTAGGAAACCTAGTCAAATATCTTGGTCAAGTCTCCAAGGGTTTATCCAGAGGAGAGAAGGACAGCTGTATCTTCATCCTAAGCATCAAGTCAATTGTATCGACCCAGTCACTTTGGTACAGGAGTTTTCTTTATCCTACATGGGATCTCAATGAGCTCTTCCTCAGTACAATATATTCGATTTAGAAGAGAATCTGCTTATTAAAAAAAGTCAAAAACTTGGCCCCCTTGTTTACCCTGAGTCTCCTCTTTAATATGTGTGTACAGGGAATCATCACGAGCGGTGAAAGTGTTTCTATAAAGGTTAAAACATTCCAGTACAGATTTCCCCTCATTGAGGATAAACCCAGTTCCAACCTGACTGAAACTATGGGTAGTGAATTGGGAAGACCCAGAGTTTTTTTCCAAGACCGAATCTATGCTATTCCAATTGATACTGTCAGTAAAAATAGAAACTTCTTGGCCATACAATAAAGAGGGGATGGCTTTCGTTTTTATAAAATTTGATTAGCAGTATCAAAGTGAATCTGCAGTACCTAAATGTAATTCTCTTCATTTGCACCACCAGTTGGTTAGCTTTAATCTATCCAGTCAATGGTACCAAGCGTGCATAGCATCTAAAACAAAGCCCAAATAAAAGATTTGATTCAAGAGAAAATAGGGAGTTGGTCAATATTCCAAGTATATCGTAAGGGTTACTGGAACAAGGAGCAAATCTGATAATTGTTGTTTTCCTCAAATTGATCTTTAATTCATTTTTCTGTGCATTCTCTTCCACTGTTCTTATAAAATATTGCAATCCCTTCTGGGTCCTATTCAAAAGGATAACATCATCCGCATAGGCTAGCAATTGTATAAGGAGAATTTCTAAATGCAGAGTGACAAAACGCTTTGCTGTTAAAACATAGCCCAAGTTGGCATGGTAAAGACCGACTAGGCAGGGGACCAAAACACAGCTTAGCCGTAACCCCCTCTGGGCAACAATATTTCCAGAGACGCAACTCTGCCTACTCACTCAAACCTGTGGAAAAGTATCATCATGTAATTTCAGGTGGTTCGAAAGGAGATTTTCTGGGATATGTTTACTCCATAACTTATCCCATAAAAGACTACAATTAGTTCTATCAAAAGCCTAGGAGAGATCAATAGCTGCTGTAAATAATGGAGATGCTTCTTTAACATAGGCTTTCTGTTGGAGGCAGTTCATAAAAAACCCATTCAGCAAAGTCCCCATTCCCCTTCGAAACCCTGTTTGATACTTAGGGTGGATATTCTTATCAGCGATCCATTTTTCATTATTCCCGCAGCAGTAGATTTTAAAAAATCTTGCATTCTACATCAATCAAAGGAAGTAGTCTTTAGTGAGAGGGATTTATACAATCGTCTTTTTTAAAGTTTGGGATTATAATCAAGCCTCTCTGTGATTGCGCAAAGGATTGATACTTAATAATGTAAGTGAAGAGTAACGCAAGAATTCTAGCCCATAAGGCCAAATTAGCCTTTAATACAGAATTACTGAGGCCATTTGGCCCTGATGCTCTTGAGGTTGATGATTTTTTAATTATACCCTCTGTTCGTTAGACATCCAAGTTTAATGACCATGAGTTATTTGGCAGATTTGTCTCATATAGGGCAGTAAAATGAGCTCTCCAAGCCACAGGTTATTGCAATTCCCCATTTTGAGTGCAGAGTTTATTAATAATCTCCCAAATATTACACGCGTTCTTTCTAGTAACAGTTTCCAACATGTACTCACTATCTTTTTATAATAGAGAATACCAATGACCCCTAAACCAGTGTTTGTATTCCGTTTTTTTACTTCCTTTTCAGCAGCAGTCGTATTCGTTTTCATTACCTGTCGCAAAATGCATCTAAAACCGGCTTTCCATACTTGGACAACTTTATCAAAGCAGTGAATGCACTGCTTATAGACGGGCCTTTGCACTTCTGCAACATAATTATGGTCTAGAATTAGTTTGGAAAATCCATCTGGGGTAAACATCATCAACTTCTTTTCCAAACTGTTTTGTCAAAAAATGTAATTCAATCTTTCATTAAACGCATATATATTCCCAATTCTGACAGCAATGCTATTCCCACCGGAGGCAACTGTTAGATTAGTTAATTGACCTGTTATCTCATAGCTAGTGTTGATGGAAAGGGATGCTGAAAGCACCTTATGGGCACTAGCCTTCGTGTCTATTAATGCCAAGTTATTACAGAGGTCAAATAAACCTCCCGAAAGAACTATGGAATCAATACAGGACAAAACAAGATTGTTTGTCCAGGTAAAAGCAGCTGGTATATCTCCTTGCACGTTCCCGTTTACAACGTGAAGATTCCAGTCCGTGAAAGTGCACCTCCAGGTCAAGCCGTTTTGGGCATTCCGATCCCTTGTGCTGGCATGAACACTCTTTCCTTCAACATATTGAGAGTCTGAATTAAAATCACCCCCTATATTAACATGGTTGCCATCAGTACCCTCTTTATATACAGATAAAACTTCATAAAATTGCAGCCAAAAATCGGCTAAGGATATCAAAGCAGGGTTAGAAGTATATACACATCAACAGAATTATAATGCTGTCAGTGACTCCCCTGAAGGTACACTTGGCTGCCATGATTCCATAGTAAAGGCTCTAACACATTTCGTAATTTGTATTTGTATTTGTTTTTTTTTTATTTGTACAGCGCAGCCAGGCCCGAAGTTCATTATAGCACTAGATTTAACTGCAATGATGAGCCCACCCAAGCCCTTCAACCTTTAGAGGGAGTAGCCTCTTGTTGCGTAAGCACAAAACCATCAATGAATATTGGAGTCGTCGGCCAGGTTTCCTGCAGAAGTACCACTGTATTCCTGTTAGAAATGTCTGCGTCTGTCATGGTCATATTATTAATGAAGCTATTAGAGCCGCTGGACCAGGCCCCCAGTCCCCTCATTTGTTAAAGCCTTTTGCAGGGCTACATGGCAACCAAGCCCAATCTTCTGACTGCTGACCAGAGTGAGTACAATTACCTGTAAGATCAACTAATCGACCATCACAGGGACAACCTTGTATCCTAACTTTAAGCAGTTCTCCAAAGCCCCCTCTCTCCCACCAAACCCTATTATTATAGTTAGAATTGCCCTTTTGGAATTTTGCATCATCGAATGGAGGGATATCATATCCCATTTGACAGATGACATCAATTTCACCAAGAAGCATATTCATGACCAATTTGTATTTTATAGCCACCCTAACGATATTAGTCTGATTATCGTCCGGGAAATACTCTTGATCAATATCTGTAGAGGTTAATAGGTGAAGCTGTGGGATACAATGTAGGAGGCCAAGTATATTTTGTTGGTTTAGTGTAATTCCACGATCTGGGCCAAATAAAAACTCTGGCAGGAAATGATGCTGATTAGGGTCCAAGCCCTCTCGTTGATTATGTTAAAAATGTACACATTTGCAGCCATCAAGCTGAGCAACGTTCATCATTGAATTCACAGCGGTAGAGGTTTTGGTACCCGTAGGTTGAGTTATAGGTGCCGATGACCGAAATGAGACCCGGGCGTTTTACCTCAGTGGTTTGTGTTTCCATTGAGACTGCAGATTTGAAAGGGGTAGGTGTTTTTTCACAGCTGGAACAAACCCCCAATGGTACTGAACAGGTAGATGCAGTAGAAACACCTGTTTATGAGTATTGATCCACAGTACTATTTGAAAAGACCTTTTTGATATCCGTCTGTAACCCATTGTTAAACATCATAGCAATAGTAGTTTTAGAAGTTTGTGGATCTGTATTCGGATTCAAATTTGTATTGAATTTGTACTGCTACTATTTTACTCCCTGTACATTTTGTGATTGCTCTATTCACTGGGTCCCAGAATAGTCCAGTGAGACATGAGCTGTTAATAACTTCAAAAGTTGCATGGCTTTAAGCAGCGTCTTCCTCTGAAGTATGCAAATTCCTTCAAAATGTTCAGGAACAGTGGGCCTCATTACGAGTTTGCCGGTCCGGATACAAAGGTACCGGTAAGCTTACCGGTACACTTGTATCCGGACCGGCAATCTCTGAGTTGTGCCCTGCCCTGGTCTGCCCTGGCGGAATGAAAGGCACCAGCGAGCACAGCAAGCCTGTAGAACCAGCACGGTAATGAACCGTGCCG
Organism: Ambystoma mexicanum; assembly: GCF_040938575.1. NCBI lineage: Eukaryota > Metazoa > Chordata > Amphibia > Caudata > Ambystomatidae > Ambystoma > Ambystoma mexicanum. Next base: position 1,060,774,837 of record NC_090931.1, on the reverse strand, counting down.
GTGCTACAGGCATCCCCATTCCCATTGAGCCCTATGGGGCTGAAATGGGGATCTACCGGCTCCTGCACCCGCGAAAGGGCAATTACTGGGTCCGGCGGGACCAGAATACCCTGATAATTACCCATTTGCATGTGCCGGACTTTCTTGCTGGTTTGGAGGTAGCCTTGATGGTTATACCAGCAAGGCTACCTCCAGCCTCGTAATGAGGCCCATGTGTTTTGTTTTTTGCTTTTTTCCATTTGTGGATTTCATGGTTGTTCTTTTTGGTGGAACGTTCGCGGGTTCAGGGGCAACTGTTATACCCTCTTCCACCGTCCTGTGCCCAATAACAGGGGTCAGATTTTGTTGTGGCAGAAGTTGTGCATGCATACCATTGGGTGCACTTTCCAAGATAATTATGTCTCTTTGGGAGGTAATAGCAGATTCAGTCATTTCCAATTTGAGCTTTATTTCTCTCAATTTGTAGTATGTGATTTGACTTTCATTTTTATATTATCATACAGGGCGACAAAATAATTTAACACCATGTTTAAGGCTGCAAATGTTGAAGGAGTCAGTTTGCTGGAGTTTATGGACCAAATTTGGTGAACTGGAGCTCGCAGTTGAAATGAGTCACTTTTTGGATCGACATTATGTTCCATCAAAAATGAAGGCGTTTGATTGAGATTCAAAATTTTAGAAGCACCATTTCTACTTTGTCTGTGTGAAGGGTATTTCTCTGCACCATAATCACTATTAATTAACAGTATGCTTTCTGGGATCTGGTTTGATGGTTCAGTTTTCTTAAAGTCATCAGCATATCTTTGACCAGTTTTCTTAACTTGGATGAATTTGTGGTAGAGAAAATATATTGGCCCTCATGGAAGTTTGCCAATCCGGCAACAACGGTGCCGGTAAGCTTACTGGCACCGTTGTTTCCGGACCGGCAAACTACACGTTTGCGGGAGGGTTGCCATCCTGCCCGCCAGGTCTGCCCTTGTGGGTGGAACGGCGCCCGCCCGCAGACTTTCACTGCAACACCGGCACTGTTATTAACGGTGCCGGTGTTACAATGGTCCCCACTCCCATAGAGTCCCATAGGGACTCTATGGGACTGGGGAACAACATAGATACCAGCGCCTGACTTACCGACAGCCGGGGTTGTAATAGCCCAGTAATACTGGCAAGCCAAGAGGCGGTAACTGTTAATGGGTCCGGCGCCAGCCTGTCGGATTTACTGGCACGGCTACCGCCGGATTCGTAATGAGCCCTATTATCTTTGAATCACTGCATTTGGAGTCCGAGTCCGTATTACGGGAGGTCATGTTTGGATTCACTGGTTGAAACAATTCTTTAATCTGGGATGAGATCTCACTCACCACAATTGAGTCTCTTGGCAAATATTGCCGAATGTACCATTACCTATACCACAGTTTTCCAAATCCCACTCTCAGCTTCACCTCTGAGTAAGCGACTGTAGACAAAGATTGTGACGCGCCATGCAGCACATTTTTTCAAATATATTTCCATAATGTGAGAAGCTGGCAAGTAATATATCAATCCTTGTGCATATTACACAAACCTGGGAGTAGAGATATTAATTTCACATTCAATATGCCAAGATTAGCTATTTAATTCTTAAGGTTTTCTGAAGCCTCTAGTCTTTGAGTTTCTGACAATTTTGAGTGGTCTGCACCTTCATTCATAATTAAATTCTGGTTGCACCCTAAACCAGTTTTCCTTTTGGGAAAAGTGATATTTTGGAATGCACTTCCAAAAGAAAATCCTCTGCCCGGTGTTTGGTGCATATATATTGACAGTGGCGGAGGGTGCAGGTTATCCATCTCAAAAAATGCTTTTATGATCATCAGGTGAGCAATTTCAATACATTTCCCCCTGGACTAGTCCTCAAGATCTCATATTGGAAAGAGAATCTAGGTCAACAGTCAAGCATGCTGCTTGCCCTGCCATATCTCCTATTGACTTCTCATTAATATTCACCCTCTCACCGACTCATGGAATCTCCACTTTGAACTCGGCTACGCATTGAGCCATATGCCTCCTGAGCCATGTTACTTACTGCAGAGTTTCTAAGCATACCAGAAGGTCATTCTTTGGAAAAGCAACCTGCCTCTTAAACTTGGACTTGCTCCTTCCTACCAGGCTTCTTCACCAGAGCCCCTTCCTACCAAAGCCTCCATTGTCACTTAAGCTGGGTGGCTGGCAAAGGTTGTGTTAATAATCTCAGATATCTGCATTACTTCTCATGAGTTGCAAAGGGGCCCATTGTCCTGTGTTTTCTTATCTGCACTCACGCCATCAGTGGTCATCCATTTTGAGCTCTGTTTTTTGATGGCCTTAGTCTACTGTTGGCGCTGTGATAAGTGGATGAGGTTGAAGGCTAGGAAAGCTTTTCACTGGCTAGTACTGTCTTGATGTATTTCCAGCTTACATTCACTTCAGAGATGTCACATGACGTTTGGTAACTGGTAAATTATTATGAAGGCCACAGGGATGAACGTGTTTTATCTAAAATTGCTACCCACAATGTAATCCTTATATTTGGATCCGATTATTGGTTACCAGGCTAGTTATAGTAGTACACTTTAATGGTCACAGACACCTTGTCACCACTCGATTCCTGTGGGTGGCTTTCTACTCTCGAAAGCCCTCTTCTGTCCCTCCAGACCTTGTCCTTTTTTCAAAGTAGTAACTGTTGTCAAATGTAGACATATTGTACTTGACCGTGTCATTGATCATAACTCTCTTTTTTATTGACTAAAATGGCTGTTTCTCGGACACATATTGTCACTATTCTGACCCAAAGCACCCCTAAGTTGTGACTAATACAGCCGCATGAGGGGGTTGTCTTTTTTTACCACTAGTTAGCTCTTCATCATTCAAAAAGAGTTTTTATAAATGCATATGCGTGCTCTGCCCCCAATGCACGCGGTTGCCTTGGGCTGAAGGTAGGTTCATGTACGCTCAGGCATGCATTATCGCCAGAGCCTTTCTTGACTAGCGGTTAGTCCACTCACCTAGGAAACAAGCAGCCATAGGCCCTGTGAGTTTTATCCTCCTCACCACTGATGACATATTATTAATGTTCATCTATCCATCATTTATAATTACAATTCTGTGTGCAATGTAAAGAGATCACCTGAGAGCTTCAGAGTAAGGTTCTAATTTACCGTACAGTAGTCACCGGCTACACACCAGCACCCAACACCCAGACTTTATTTAATGAACAATATTATTTTTCATAAAATAATTGCACCAGATTTATTTGCAATTCTGAGACTCATGGTACTGCATCATAATGGGCAAATCGGGAGCATGATTTGATGCTGGACATGCATCCCAGAATGGATTGGGCTATGTTGGCATGCATGTATGTGACAGTAAACTGACAACTGCAAGGTGATGTGAGGTTGTTTTTATTGTCAAAAATAACTTAACTCCTCCAATCTCTTGATATTTTATTCTTTCTTTACCCTGAAACCTGCTGTCAAATACCACTAAGTAAAAAATGTACAAATGATGCTCTTCTGCACCGCCCTCTCTTTGCCAACAATCATCCAGGGTACTTTGCGCTTTTCTTGCATTCCACGTGCACCGGGAGGCCTTCCATGTTAGGTGATAAACAGAATCTTCTAGGTGAACCTGGCAACCCCCATAGCAGGCTATCACTGCAAAACGAACATATGTCTGCATGATAGAACGTTTTCTTTCTAGTTCAGCCATTTAACAAGATCTAAAGTAATTACTCCATTACAGTGAACCTGCATATGTTATATGCCATTTTAAGCACATTGCAGTAGGTCAGGGGTCTGCAACCTGTGGCTCTCCAGATGTTTTAGACTGCTCATCCCATGAACCCTAACCATTGACTATGGTGGTAAGGGCTGATGGGACTTGTAGTCCACAACATATGGAGAACCAAAGGTTGCAGACCCCTGCAGTAGGTGTGCTGCACCGGATGTGCTGATTTTGGGTAGAGCAGTGGTCACCTAGGAGGAATGTGTTGGGCTGTAGAATGCCGTCATCATCCTAAACCTGTACATTTTCTTCCTGGTGACCAATGGTCGAAGGGGAGAGCTTCCAGAAGCAGGCGTCACAGTCATGCCACCTTTTAAAGTCCTATCCCACCTACATGAGCAATGCGTTTATTTATTGGGTTTCCATAGGGCAGCGCGGCTTAGTACTCCCTGGTGCTATTTTCCTTTTATTTCATGAACTCCTTCCAATATGTCTGTGCGGGTGCTGTTTCTGCCCTACACACTCTTCCACAGCTATCTCCCACCTGCAGTGCCTCAGCTGTGCATAGTGTCTGAGGGCTTGGAGTATCGCAGCCACAGCTGCCCGGCAGCCAAATGTCAGCCCCGCCAATGATGGTTGACCTTATTTATATCTTAATTACACTCACTTGTCTGGAGTCACCTGTCAAACGTAGCACCCAACCTTGCCTGGACATTTGATCAATGGAACGATTGCAGAATTGCACTTTGAGAGATGTTTCTGTATGTTATTCCTAAGCATCCCTTGTATGCCCTATGCGAAAAAAGACAATCCTTTTCCCAACAAAAAAGTAAAGCACTTGCAAAGAGGCTCACACCCAGTCACAGTGGAACGCCAGATGCAATGCACAACTAATGCTCTGCTTATGACGCTCACAGAAAGGTTTATGAACCCCCAGACAGGTTCCATCACACCTCTGATTCCATTCACGGAAGTGCTTTTACTTTTTACCCCAGCAATGCATATTTCTTAATATAGTTTCCATAACTTCACAATGGCTACTGAAGTCCCTGACTGTATTGTGGGTAAGATGCAAAATTGTATTTTGCACACCCGAGCAGGTGATCACTTATTTTTCCCATTATTCTGTATATATTATTTGGTTCCTCCAATTAATAATAAATACTTCTTAATATGAGCCTGTGGCTTTGGTAGCTGGGTACTGCTCCCAGGAGTCCTGTAAGTAGTTCTCCTGTCAGTCAAAGTGATTAGCAAAGCACTCCTCCAGATGAACAATGCTCTTTTCCTTTTTCCTTTTCCTTTTGCTGTCCTCTTTTGGCATTTTTTAATGGTTCCTTTTTGTTGGCTTCAGAAGGCTTTATGTAACAAAATAACATTTAAAAATAACAAAGGGAAACAAGCATTAATCATCTAGGGGGCGTCTAACATTTCCACTCACGGGACTTGCTGGAAAGGTAGTATGCAGCTCACAGCCCAGTCACAAACCCTGCCCTCCTTCGTAGCAATACTGTGAGGGGGTGGGGCTGAAAAGCAAGCAAACCAATGTGCGAACTAGCCAAAGATGCCAGGGTGAGGGCCACTGCACAACAACAAAGGGGTTCAAGGATGGCTTTGCATAGCCACTTAGGAGGAGGTGCCGCTTTGCATTTCAGAAAAATAAAGGAAACACAAAAAAAGTACAGAACTGGCAGAAAGGTAGAAACTTACCTCAGATGGATACTCCCTTTAGCACTTCCCGGGGATGGACCCATTATTTTGTCTTTCAATTTGTAATCCAACAATGGCCCTCATTACGACCCTGGCGGAATTCGGAAAACGATGGCGGAAATGCAATACCGCCATCGAATAGCGCTCGGTGCGACTATGACCCGTCACCGCAAAGTACGAAGCCACTAGCGACACCGTAGTGAACGCCAACGCCAACTGCACCAAGCACGCGCGCGCGCGCCATGCCAAACCGTAAACACCACCATGGCGCAAGGGTACGCCAATTCCGACCCTAGCGGACATGTACCTAACGCCATCAAGCATGGCGGAATGTACCATTCCGCCATGGTGAGAAGTACGGCATCGCGAATCAACCGTAAACGGCCCCACTGAGTGCCTGTACACCGCTCCCTGCCCACAAAGTACAACTCCCCGTAGGTGCAATGAAGCCACAATGCAACCAGTGAAATGTACAAGTCACCCATGCATGCCAACGAACAAAAAAACACAACAGGGGCCAATGGGAGCTGCAGGGCACAGATGGCACGAATACAGACCACAGTCCCCCACCAAGAAACGCACGCAAACACAGGCACCTGTGACCAGCAATATTCCGAAAATCACATCATTCCACCAGTCCACCTGGCTGACCGGCATCTGTCACACAAAACCCAATCCCCCGCCCCTGAGCATGACAACATTCAAACAGTCATATTGGCAGCCCCCATCCCTGACCTCACAGGCTTCGTAGGCAAACGCGCCCAGTACAGTACCACGCAACTAAACTCCAAAGCTGGAACCCAATGCAGATCTCCTCACAATACATCGCTCCCCAAATAGGCATATGCCACATCACTTGCAAAGAAGAACGCTACACGGGCCAAATCAGAATAGAAATTTAATGCACAACAAAATCACCAAGCCCATACAGCCATCAGGCCATGAACTCCAAAACACATTTCACCATTGTGGGCTGCATCCGCAAGAAATGACCAGCCACTACTTGTGTGACGCCCTGTTCCATCATGGTACACAGAGCCACATTCACGTACGAAAAGGCAACATGGAAGCGCACAGAACCGCAGGGCCGTCCCAATGGGGAGGCACTAGTCCAGCTGAAAGGCCGAAATGTTGCTCCGAGCCACCAGTACTGCGTAAGGGCATGTGGCCCATTGGCGATCGTCCCATAAGATCGTAATGCTGCTCCACTGATTAACACGAAGCAGCAGGTGTCGGGAGTAAAACCCATCTGCAGGAGTGGCATACAGATGGCAGTGGCAAAAGGGGAGGAGATACCTGTCAACCAAAAGAAAAGAAAAAGAACAGAATGGCCATCAGAACTACATTCCAACAACTCACTTCAATGATCACACTAAATCCACAGCCATATGCATGCTAGCCCACTCCAAAGGTCCATCACCACCCAAAAACCACTTGCGACACATAACTATCTATATCGAGGTGTAAACACCATCACAAACGAGTGTACCTGTGCATGCGTCTGTCAAAACAGAATCCATCAGATGGGATTGGTAACGTGCATGGACACAAGTGTCTGAGGGCGCGTCGAGACAGGGAGGGCTCAACAAGGCCAGATAGACGATGGTCCCACTATGGCAGCCCTGCATCACATAGCGTAGGGGAGGCGGATCGATCCCAAGAAGCCCTGTACATGGCAAATCACCTGCCCATGCATCCATTCATCATTCCCTCATCCCGGGATCAAAACGCCTGAATATTTACTCACATAACATTAGAAATATCCATTGAGTCTGTGCGTTATGCAGCCTGCAAAATCCACAGTGCCCCAGCCCGTAATTCCAGTGTAGTGAAGTAACATGTATTTGGGAACGTCCGGCCTCATTGCCCACGTCGCTATTGCGCATCCCATACTATTCATATCAATCATTGCATCCTCGCCATGGCCCCTGTCCCAAGGACATTGAACAATAGTACGTTATATTTGCAGTCAGACCTGTGGGCATTTCCTCGCCGCCAGCTGAAAACCGAAAGCGCCGCCCTTCGAATTCCTCATTTGCAACATCACGTCGAAGAGGCATCTGTGGCCGTTTGAAATCACTAATTAATCCATCGAGTGCGGCTGTGTGTGAAAATGGCAACTGCCTTCACCCACAAATGGGACGCCCCGCCCGTCGTTGCAACTCGGTACAGTGATGCATGAGGGCCCACCGTTACTCGAGTACTACGTTCCACTGACCCTTCACAAGTCTGTTCGCGACTGCACAGATAGTATGTGAAACAATGGGACCACAGCAGAATGAACATATCAACCAATGTTACACGGCCATCGGGTACAAATACATGATTGCAATAGCAAGATGCCATTCCCCGAATTGCAGCGTTGTGCGCGGGACGTGCTCGGCCAAAGGGGAGAGCAGTTTGCACAGGTGGAATGAATCACCACAGGTGGAGGCCATACAGCCTGATAACACATAAATTGCACAGCCAGTCTCCTCCCACAACCACACCGAAATGCTACCGGCAGGACTCGCGATGTTGGCCCTGGGGGACATGATAGCACTGCAAGTACTCCAACTCCAAGAAGAAGACGAACACCAACTACAACCGGCCGCACGGAGGAGACGCAGTAGGAGGAGGAGGGCAAGGCAGGGCCAGCAAGGGCCGCCAGCACAGCCACTACCACCACGCAGGCAGCCCGCAATCCCACGCCTCCGAGCACATCCGTTCAACCTCACTGATGAGCAGATCCACACCCTCTACCGTCTGGACCGGGACACCATAGCCGCCATTGTGGACATGACACAGGCTGACCTTGTCAGCATGATAGATAGCCCAACCGCCATCCCACCCCTACTGAAGGTGGTGTCTGTACTCCACTTCCTGGCCACAGGCACCTACCAGCACACAGTCGGACAGTTGCATGGCATTTCTCAGCCACTGTTCTCACGGACACTATTGCAAGTGCTCGATGCCCTCCTGCAGCACGCAGACGACTACATCTCCCTACCACGCTCGGAGCAGGAAATTACCAACACAAAAGTGGGATTCCATGCACTTGGCGGCATACCGGGTTGCATTGGTGCCATCGACTGCACCCATGTGGAATTGGTCGTCCCACATGCCATGGAGGCCCAGTACCGCAACCGAAAACAATTTCATTCTCTGAATGTACAAATGGTGTGTGACTCCAACAGGATCATTACACATTGTTGTGCCCGATTCCCTGGATCAACCCATGATTCTATGGTCTTGAGGAACTCTACAATACCACGCTACATGGAGCGACACGCAGGGAACAGATCCTGGCTACTCGGTGAGTCTCATTACATGCATGATAATGTGGGGTATGTGATTCGGCAATGACCTGGCAGGAAGGGGGGGGTGTGCGTACGTAGCAATGGCATTCCACATCATACGTTTATCGTCCACATACAGGTGATGCTGGATATCCACTGAAGAGATGGCTCCTCACACCAGTCCGGAACCCACGGGACCAGCATGAGGAGGACTACAACCATGCCCACTCACGTACCCATGTAGTCATTGAACAGGCATTCGGCCTACTGAAGGGTCGTTTCCGCTGCCTCAGCAGGTCTGGCGGGGCACTCCTGTACCGCCATGAGAAGGTTGCAAAGATGGTGATGGCATGTGTCATGCTCCACAACATGTGCGTACGTAGAAATGTGCCCATGCCCCCTGACGCAGAACTGCAAGCACCTGATGATGGTCATGATGAGGGTGGGGATGTGGCAGCACCTCAAGGAGTCTGCGAGGCACCGGAGGGCCGTGACATTCGTCAGCATCTCATTGATGTATGCTTCTAGCACTCACGCCTGGTGGCTGATACATGGACACGGGACTCGTGGCACTGTGTGTGTCTGGGACATGCACAATATGGACTGTACGCCTATGATGGCCTAGTACACAAAGATCAATGTCCACACATCTCATTGGTTGATCGTGCACTGTTTATGGCATATGTGATATCATGTAGTACACCCTATCGACCCGCCACCCAAGTGAGCCCAACACACCCCCTCCACCCTCCTACCTCCCCCCCGAACACCAGTGTCCAAAGATGCTCATTGTCAGTGGGCTGTCGCTATTGCAAGCCCCCTCTGCGGGTATCAGGGGCACCCCTGCCTGTGGAGCGCAGGTTCCTCCCAGATCTACGTTGGGGGCTGCCCTGGACGGAACTTGCAACGGATGATGTCTCTGCCTGCTCACGTCCATGCATGTCCCTAAGGGTTTGCGAGAGCTCAGTGAGCACACGGCGCACTGCGGCAAGTTCGGCACATACGTCCTTGGACGTCGCATGCAGTTCCCCCCTCAGGCTCTCGGTGCTACTCTCCATTTGTGCCCTTAGTGTCTCTGTACCTCTCTCCATTTCTGCCCTAAGTGTCTCAGTTGATGTTTCTATGTCTGCCTTAGTGCCCCCACATTCATCGGCATGGTCCTTGAGGAGCGTGGCCAGTTGCTGCTGTTGCACGATTAACTGGTCGAGGGACTGTTGCCTCTGCTGGGCCATGGCCATTTGCGGGGGTGTCACAGAGGGGCTGTTGTCCTCATGTTGCCTTGCCACAGGGCTTGTGGGGGATGGCCAGTCGTCGTCTTGTGGGTGCCCCTGCGTGGTATCCTCATGTTGTACGGGATGGGACAGACAGGGGGATTGGGACAGGTCATGGATGGATCTGACTTCGACATCCCCGTCTTCTGTGTCGGAGCATGCTGCCATCAATGGGGTGTCACCTATGGTGCTGCTGCCACCAGAGGCAGTGCCTTCTGTGGCATCCGTTGGGGGGACCTGTGGTGGTGGTGTTGTGGGCATGCTGGCTGCTGGGGTGCCTGTTGATGTTCCCTCCTCTGTGCTGCCACCTGATTTGTGCTGCTGCCGTGTCTTGATGCATGCAGCTGAGGTGGAGGGTCTTTGGCCGTTGGTCTTGGCCCTCTTTGCAGGTGTGCTGGTAGGGGTGTCCTGATGCTCGTCGTTTGGATCGGACCCTGTGGTGGAGTAAAGGAGGGCGAGGGTTATTAATGGGTCTGTGGGTATTGGAATGGCATTGTATCACATGCATTAGGGTGGTACCTGAGGGTGATTTGGGTCGGGGCCTTGGAGGTGCTTTCATTTGTGTGTGGGGTGAGGGTGCAGTTGTTTGGCAGCCTGCAGTTAGGGTGTGCCTGCTGCACGTGTAGTGCGTGTTTTAGGGGTTTTTAATTATTTATGTATTTATTGTGGGTTTTAACGTGCGCTATCAGGCCGATGTGTGTGGACGTTCTCCTGGACATGTGTTTCTGTTGCACTATGTGGACACATGGTACTTCACATGGATGGACTTTGTGGATTTGGCATTGTTTTATTTGGCCCACCTACCTGAATCTTCGGATGTCTGCACTCCTTTCTCCATCCCTCCGACTCCCTCTATGCTCTCCATTCCGATGGTGGAGGCACAGATTTCTTCCCAGGGGGTCAACTTGATGGGTGATTCAGGACCTCCCCCGGTGGCTGTGGCAATGTTGCGGTTGGCAGAGAGTATGCTGCGGACGCGTATCCGCAGGTCGTCCCATCGCTTTCGGCATTGCTGTGGGTTGCGGGGTGCGGTCCCCACCGCACTTACCCGCTGTGCCACCAGAGCCCATATGGCCTTCTTGTTTGCAAGTGCCGTCCTGGTCATTTGCGTGCAGAAGACGACGGCAGCATTCTCCTGGAGGGTCTCTGTAAGCACGGTGAGTTCCTCACGGGAGAAGTGGACCTGCCGCTTGCGGTCGCACGCTTTCTTCGCTACTTTTCCCATTTTTCTTGGTTTCGCTAGGGTGGATGTCGGGTTGGGGTGTGTCTCAGGGTAGTGTTTTTAGTGGTTGTGTGGTTTTAGTGGTTTTATAGGTGTACGGCGGGATGTTTCCCGTTCCGGGCCCATGTTTTAACTTCCGTTTCCGTATATTTCCGGTCACCGTACTTTCCGGTAGGCGCACACTGCGGTGTCCGCTGTGATGGGTGGCGGTATTGCACCTAGGGCGCCGTACGGCGGCGGTGTGGGCCGTTTTGGGGTCATTTCCGCCATCGCGGACTTTGCACTTCCGCCATGCCGTGGTGCTCGTGCCCGATGGGTCGGAATGGGCCGCACTTTGCTCCTTCGTGCAATGGCGGAAACGCTATTTACGCTGTGGCGGTCCGGTCAGTCACTTTCCGCCAGGGTCGTAATGAGGGCCAATGTGTTTAAAAAAGAATATTGCACAATCCGATCAAACTGTTTTAATTTTGGGCCGGTTTAGATCACAACATTGTACATTTTTAAAAGTATGCCACTTGCGCTAAATTCTCTCTTCAAAGTCGAATATCCAATTCTTCACACAACCAATGCTCTGGTTATGAGTCTCGAACAAGCGTTTATCAGCTTAAACACTGCATGGCATTCAACTATGTGCAGTGGATGGCATTCTGTGCAAGCGACCCCATGCAAGATCCCAGATGCCACACAATGGAGGCTGGTTCCATAGCTGCAGAGCACCACAGTCAATAGTGGTGTGGCAGGATTCAGGAACCTGACCCTGTCAAGATGGAGTTGGGACCCCTCTCAACCTGGGGCAGGAGATCTACGGGCGTGTCTGCCAGAGTCAGTCATGCCCCAGAGGCAGGGGTTGGGAGTCACTTCTACCTGTGTCTGGCTAAATGTGGTTAAGTGCCACTTCTTCTTGCCCATACCTGTTGTGCCCTATGCTGGCCAGTGTTTCTTTCTTTGTCCGTTAGGACTACAGCTACCAGAGGTCCTTGCAGTGGAGACTTGACTTCAGAAATCACAGAGGAGAGAAACAGCAGTGAGCAGGAAGGCAGCAGAACATGTCAGACCGGCAATTCAGACGATCTGTGTAACACGGGCACGGACTCCAGAATGTTTTGCTTACAACATGCCCCCTTCACGGAGAGACAAAAGACCCATTGAGGAAAAGTGGGTGGGGCTTACGGAGCATTTTCTGTATTTTGATACATTTAACACATCCCAGGGCCGAGAAGGCAGCAGTCATTGGCCCGAGGAATGAAAACGGGGAAAGGTGTTGCATAAAGATAAGCTGGGGTCAAGGGAAAAGAATGTGGACCAAGACACCATGCAGAGGTCGGACAGTAAAGTGGAGTGTGGAGGAAGATTACAGAGAGTGGCCCTCATTAAGAGGTTGCAGGTAACCATGCCGCATTTAGTGGCATGGTTGCCTCCTTACCGCATACCATGCCCGGGTTCCTCAAATGAGGACTTACCGGGCCATGCCAACCTTGGCGGACCCGGTAATTCCTCGTCCGAGGAACCCGGACCCGGTCCATCCCCATTCCCATTCGAGCCCCCTTAGGGCTCAATGGGAATGGGGAAGGAGCTAACAACGGGCCCGTTGTTAGCTACCTGGTCTCCTTGCGGGACCCGGTAAGGACGCCTGGTTTACCAGGCGCCCATTGCAGGACCCGTGAGGAGACCTCGTAATAGGGCGGAATGGGTTTACCGGCACCATTACCGGTGCGGGTAAACCCATTCCACCAACCTCCTAATGAGGGCCATTGTGTGCACAGTAAGGCATTGGTTAGTGAGAGAGAGTGGTACTTAGGTGTGAGAGGGCGTATAAGGTGAGTGAACGAGATTAAGGGACAGTGTAGGGGTGTGAGTGGTAGTGATTGACAAAGGTGACTGGGGGAGGGAAAGGAGGGTGACTTTTGGAGAAGCTGTGGATGGAGTGGAGATTAGTGGGAGAATAGAATGGTGGGAGGAGAGAGTAATCCAGAGTAGTGGGAGGAGAGAGTAGTGAAGAGTAACGTGAGAAGAAAGTAGTGGAGATTTGTGGGGAGAGAGTAGTGGGGTGTGGTGAGAGGAGAGAGAGTAGTAACAGACAGAGCAGAGAGGAGCAAAGAGAAAATTGGAGGGACAGAAGAGGGAGAGAGAGAGTGAAAAGGATGAGACGGTGGGAGAAGATCAGGAAGGAGAATAGGAGGAAGAAAAAGGAGACAGGGAGAAGATCAGTGCGAGAAATACGAGGCATGAGAGGGAAGGACAAGTGGAGACTGGGCAATTGGAAGGCTCCTATTCCATTTGTAAAGACCAATTTTATTTTGTGGGACCCCTAGAAACCCCCGAGCAAAACAGCTTAATAAGGCGTTTGCCTTTAGGCCATCAGGGACCGCCCGCCAGTCAACTACTAGATATTTATTTATTAGAATTTTCTTGTTTAGCACTGGCCCTACCCAGAGGGACTCGAAGCGCTTTACATGGTTTCAATATTGAAAAGGTAGGAGGTGAAAAAAAGTAGTTACAAGGAGAGGAGAGGATAGGAAGATGAGCATAGACAAGTGAAAGCAGTGGGGACGGGCAGTGTTATGTGTGGGGAAACGGGCATGTTTTGAGACTCTTTCTGAAAGCGGTAGTGGTAAGATAGTAGGGGTTACCGATCTCTATAGACAATCGCGGGATATAGCGATGCATGGCCTAGGCAGGGAGCAGCCCACGGGGGATGAGAGGGAGAGGGATCACCATTAGTGTTGAACCCCTTCCCAAGCCTTTGTATAAACACCTTTGAACCATTTTCAAGGGTTGGTGTGTTCTTGAGGCCATGCATGGCAAGTAGCGACAAGGGCACCCACATCTGACCCAACTGTAGAAGGGCTGTGAGCCTTTTACAGTACTTTGCTTTCACTTTGCGCACGCCGGCAAAGTGCTCTACACTACCAGTGCGCTGGTTGGAAGCATGATAAAATAAGCTGAAGCACAGCATTGGACAGTACATGATATGATATGTTATTTATAATGCACTTAATACCCAGAGGTTTCTAAGCAAGGACCCGGGGATCGAACCCATGTTGCTCCCTGTCGTCTTGCTTCCAAGGTGAGCACGTTGCCCCTGAGCTATCCTCCCGAGACAATCACTAAGCACCAGTGATGGCATTCACTGGCTGTAATGAAGGAGAGTTTGAAAGGCAAGAGGCCGGGCACCGCACAACAGAGGCATATTCCATGTCAGTGGAGGACGCCCATCAATATTAAAGTAACATGTCAAGTTATGCTATGTTATATATGTTTTAACCTGCGCCAAATCACTACCATAGTGGTCTCAGAGTGCTTCACTTGTACAGTGAGTGGGAGTGTTGTATCCCCACCAGGGTTAAACCAACTGAGAACATAAGAACAATACAAAGAAGCTTACGACTCCCTGAAGAATGAGCAAATCGGCGTCCAGCTGCACAGAATGAGTCATTTTGTCAAAGCCTGGGCTACTGACTGAGCTAAGCCTAGAGTTGTGGAATGCTGCCAGTGCGACTTCCTTTAGACTACCCTGCATAGTCTGTGTGTATATCTATATCTATCGGTATGGCACAGAGACAGTATGATTAGATATTAGAGAGAGGTTTGTGTGAAATTTGGGCAATCATGATTCCTCCCTTTTAATAATGCTCCATGGCATGGCACCCTGTGACACCAGGCAGTGCAAATACCCCACCCTCACCCCTAGTAGCTTCTGTGTGTGCCTGTTGTGACCAGAACAGCAATATAACATTCCCCCTCCCTCCCTCTCGTTCCCATGCTAAACCAGCTGAGGACATTAAATGGGAGATGTGCAATACAAAGAGAGGTGAATGGTGTTGGTAACCAAATGCAAGAGTATGCAATGGACAGAGTTAATAAAGTAAATATGTTATGTCTGGTCCGCGATGATTGAAAGTAGCCAATGCTGCTGTTCTCAGTAGTGTTTAAAGACACAGTAGGGCCACCTTCCAGCACTGAGGAGTGAGGAGGGAATCTTTCTTGCCGTTAGCCAGCAATGCAAGCACCAAGGTGCTCTGAATGGCCATACACGGTCTATTCTGTAGTTGGAATAAGAGTGTGACCCTGAAAACAGTTCTGGGTTAGGGTGGCTTCCAGTAGGCAGGTTTCCTGCTGAGGCTTTATCCCTGTTGTTCCTGCCCAAACAGTCATTGCACCATGCCAGCAATTATTTTAAGGATTTCTGGGCTGTTGTGGTGACTGGGCTTTGGGGTTGCTGGGCTCCTCTGCAAATAATCTGCATATAAAGCTCCTCTTTCCAACCCTATTGCTTGAGCTGCATTTGCTTAGTTAGCTTAACCGGTGTCACTGCAGAGTCTCAGGACAACCTTCAGGCCCACAATGGAGAGAATGGGCCTGGGAACGCACATGAATGTGCCCCTAACATGGAGCCGGGGGCAAGAGGAATGTTAATCTGCAGATCATAAACACCTGGAAACTCTTTAACCCCTAAGTGCCAAGGACGAGTATGCTCGTCCTTTTTGCATAGACTTGCATAATGCAACGGGCAGTTTGCCTGACACCTGTCACAATATCAATGAGTTCACAGTAAAGCTCACAGCCAGACACAGGCCCCTGTCCAGCAGCACGATAAAGGGGGAATTGGGCATTGACCCCTGTGTGCACCTGCACATGGCAGAGACTTGAAATGGTGTCTGTGGAAGCAAGCATGGTGCTCCATTGATTTCAAAGGATTGCGTCTGGTATTTCCTAGAACAGGGAAAAAAGGCACGCTCCATTGAAATCACGTGGGTACATGATGGTTCCTGCAGTGCATGAGCAGTTCCGGCTCAGTCCGGGAATTCGCGGATAAACTTTGGCGCATGCAGGAACTCGTAATGAACCACCGGCAAGGAAATGGCCGAAGGCGGATGAAAACCCAGAAAGTAATTTTCAGACTTTTTTCTTCTGCATCCATTTCCTGAAGAAATCCTATTGCCGCACAACCATTACTGAAGATGCCTCATTTATCAAAGTGCTATATACTCTTGGTTACCATCATTCCTAAATAAATTGCCACCCTTTGGGAGCACCTTAACTTCTATTACCCTACCTTGTTGTTTTGCCTGTGAAATTTAATCAGAATGAGGATAGGAAAAAAGGGCAGTAAACCTTCTATCCCCGAAAATTAACCACCTCTAAACAAAATGTTTTGATAAATAATTTGATATGGAAAAACCTGGCCTGCATGCACATGCCTTCATTGTAATGCCAAAGAGAGAATTGGGGTGTGGCTCCCTCTTTTCTGGTTTTGCTGATATGTAAAAGAGCGCACCAAATGTGGGGACACACGGGGCCTGAATCATAGAAAAGGCGCAAAGTCCCTGCAAAGTGCTTAGTGCGTAAAACAACTTTGCGACTAATTGTATGCTAATGTTTTTTGTGCGTTCTGCATTTTCATGGATTTCTATCCGCAAGTAACACGAGGCGCAAAGAAAGTAGAGTAGCACCCAGAACGCCCACAACTCACCCTGATGCAAATCAAAACTAGCCACATACACCAACATTTGCACCTACCATATCCCCACCATCAAGCACCACGGTAACACAGCAGCGACATGTAATGTCGTGAAAACAAACGGTACAGGGTATCGTGAAAGTGTACTGAAAAACAACCCAATTAGACGCCAACGTTTGGTAGCGCAGCCGTAGCTTATTACAGCTGGTCTTCCAACATTGTACAATTCAAGACTGTGGGAGATGCTTACCTTTCTGGCTCACGTTATAAATGACCGTCATTCCCAGATCGTCGGTGGCCATCATGAATGTAATCAGACAGTCGTTTTCACCTTTCACAGAGCAGAGAACCGAGTCCTCATCAGGAAACTCTGCAAGAGAAAGAACCGTATTTAAAGGTCAAAAGAGATCCACAATGCACAGCTGAAAGGCTGGACAAACAGTCAAAAAGGGGGCTGCGCATGAATAATCAATAATGCTAGTGTTCTTTCCCCCAACCACAGCTTTACTACTATTTCATGAGCTTCTAACGATGTTGGATGATGTCTTCTTTCACTGTCCAGGCTAGTAATTGTAGCAAATACCTTCTCGGTGACTTGCAGTATACTCTCTCTAGGACCTGCTTGTATATATTTGTTAATATTTCAGTTGTACTCATACTTGTAAATATATATGTACTCTTTGTTGGATGACTGTAATAACTTGACTTTTTGTAACCTATTTGTAACCATGTAAGCTTTGCATATCCTTACTGCTGCGCCCTGTTACCTTCGGGTTATGCGCGCATTAAAAAGAAAGAAAGAAACAAACAAACAAACAAACTTCCACAAGTTAACATTGTCATATTTATAAGAATACTTGCAAATTTAGTGAAAAAATATATAAATGTACCTTTTGTGTTCCATAACCTTATTAGTTTTATCTCAATATTTAAAATATAAAATGTCAAACTAGCACGCCCCCTTTGATCTTCAAGCTCAGCAGTAGATCATTGATAATAAAGGCTTATGAATGTTATGGTATTAATTGCTCTCACGTTTCTGTTTGTAGTTTTCATGTTATGTTTTAGTCCGGTACTTTTTTTAATGCATATTTTATTTTAAAACATGGCAGCAGAACCTGTACGTTTGGACATTCATTTTTGTGTTTTTCAGAGACACGCCAACGTTGATGGCACTTCCACGTGACCAGACACGGCATTCCGGCATTGGAAGATTGAGCAGGGAGAATCTTCTCACTTCTGTGAGCCCTTTTCTTATTGGCTGCCTGCAGTGTGAGCCCCTTCCGTACTGGCTGTCTGCAGTATGGGCTGTTTCACAGGCTAAGGTGGTTATCACCCTCTCTCAGTGGGGAAGCCTGGCGGTGCTGCCACCGTTGGGACTAAAGGCTTGGTGGCTGGTCTCGTCTGCCCTTTTTTTGGACTTTTCAAATAAATACAGACAGAAATTAAACGTATTTATGTCCGAATTGATCAGGTTTTAACATTGAAAACAAAAAGCAGGAGCCCGAACCACATTTTATTTTAATTTGACACTTGGATTGTTGCATTTTTCACTACAAACATTAACACATAGAATAATTCCCATATCTTTAAGGTTTACTTTGCCAGCCATAACTAATTCCTAATAAAGCACCTGTCATCATTTTTACAAATGTATCATTTATGTGATTATTCATTTTTTTGGGAACATTTGTGAAAGGCAATCCTAGCCTCAGAATGCAACAGAGTGCTACTATACATAGAACTGGGGGCTGGATGGGGCAAACAGCATATGCACATTCTCAGAGTAGAAGGGGCGCAAGTGTGTGTGTGTGTGGGAGGAGGAGTTGCTGAAAGGTGGCTTGCATTCGGAGAGCTCCAGTTCATGATGGCCCATACATCCAGAATTTAAATAAAAAAGTTAAATTTCCATATTTGCCCAGACAAATAGCTCATGTGTAAACGTCTGAACTGTTGAACCATCTGCAGAGCACTTTGTTGACCAGATAACCTGTAAACAGACAAATTTTGCATCTCAGTGCTTTTGAGTTTCCCAGGCCTACACGTAGTCTTTGTAACTACTGCCCATACCCCAGTTACTACTGCCACATTTAATTGATTAAATCATAGCCAAGGTGGGCCAATGGGTAGACTATGTAGGATTCTTAACAGCATCAGTGTGATCACTTAATTTCTTAAGGGTGGCCTAACTCAACCAATAATCTTTTTTATTTTGTGCAATATTTAGGTAGCTTTAAGAGAAGCAGTGGCACAGTTGTCCATTTAACAATATTAGATAATGATTAGCTGGTCATGGCATAGCATACACCGTTCTAGCATATCTTAAAGGTCAATATCAGTCGGTAATTCATAGGGTCACTTCTGTCCCCCTTCTTAAATATCGGAATTTACCACTAATTGCTGCCAGGAAGAGAGCGTAGGCCCCTGTTACTTATTAATGGTCATTGAAAAGGTGAAACGTATAAGAAACTGTCTTCTTTTGAATCGGAAAGGCATATTGATATCAGTTGCATTGAGAGCTATGCGCAGTATAAGAACAGTATCTTAGTTTAATCCATGGATTACACAGGCCTCTATGATGTGTCTTTGTAGATGCGTAATTGTCAACCTTGTTCCATTGCAAAGTCCCACTGATGGCATAAAATGGCGAAGTAGCATAATTACAGCACCTACTTTCAGTTTTAGCTCATTAGGAGGCATTCATTCAACAGCGTTTCCCTCTTTCGAGACTGAAATGTTGAGCCGGTAATTAACTGTTTATTGACACTGGAACTGCAGGGCCCTGTGTGAAGAGAAGAGGGGTTGGAAAGAACTAACTGCATAAAACTGTGCTCATTCTGTTTGTTGAAATGATACCTGTTGTTGAAGTGGAAGGGCACACAGGGGTGCACATTGCCATTTGGACAGCAGAGGGCAAACTAACACTGATCAATTGCATCCGCTGAGTATGGAAACATACGTAAGCATTTTATATATATAGATATCTGATGACAGGTTTACTGTATTTAAGGTGAAATAATACTATGCACCAACTCTCCTGTTCACCTGCCAATCTGCAGCTAGAATTGTGTGAAGCCACCAATCTGCAAATCGTTTTCTTCTTTTTTTCAGATTGTTTTTACGTGTGTCAATCTTAATTGACCATCTTATACCTTTATCTTATATTGACTATTGCATATATCTGCCGGTCTTTATTTCGTTTTTCATACATCCTCCATCTCCGCACCATTTTAAACACTTCATGTATAAAGCAAATTCTAGCACAAGTCACTTTTTCACCTGACAAATTGTGTCATATAATGCTGCATGCAGAAGTCAGTGATTAGACTTCTAAAATTAATGTCACATTTTCCTGCAGAAAACATTTCGCTTGCTTAGAATGCATGTTTAGACCGTACCTGAATGAGGAAAACACAGCAACTATTGCTAGAGCATAGACTACGGAAATGCATTGTTACTTGGAGAAGCCAAAAAAGATCTTGTGAGATGTCAAGTAATGGAAAACGATGCGGTACGTATAGTAAAGAGAATTAAAACTAGGGAACACATAACAACGGGACGAAAATCTTTGCATTGGCTAAGAGTAGAAGACAGAGTGAAATTTAAGTCAATGATACATAGGTGCCTCTTTGGAGACGCGCCCTGCTATTTCAAAAACCAATTCGTAAGATACACTCCCCTGAGACAGCTACGCTCAGCGGATAAAGGACTGCTTAATGTGCCAAGACACAATCGTAAGGCAGGACTGGGCAGATCCTTTTCAGTACTTGCCGCGCTACAGTGGAATAAACTACTGCCTACTTTGCGGTTGGAAGAGAACTATCACATTTTTAGGAAATGTCTGAAGACATTCCTTTCAAGTGATTGCATCTCCATCAGGAAATAGAGAGTCTGTCTCGACGCCTCTGGCTTGTCCAAATGTATGTCTAGTATTGTTATATGTTTTCAAGCGCCCTGATGCCTGTGGGCTACCGGCACGATATAAGTACACATAACATAACATAACATGATGCCTCAAGTGCATACGTTTCGTGCACCGCAAACTTGTATTCATCGTTTTTGGATTGTTTTATCATGACTTAATTTCACATGCCCATCTATTTGAATTATGAAATAAAACCACATGGGGATTATTTAATGATGTATTAATTGCTTCAAACATAACGTTTTAGTTGTACATTCTAAATTGAAATGTCACAAAATCACAGCTGAACAAGTTGACTGGCTGCTATTGCAAGTCTAACTTCAGTAGCCTTGAATAGAATTGTGGCCGTAACCTTAATCAGGATGCCTTATTTGCTAAACTTGGCACCTTTATTAACTAATGTAATGTAAAAAATTGGCTGCTGCACTTTGTTATTTTGGAATTTTTTCAAACTCTGCACTGCAAGTTGGCCGCTGGACAAGTTTTCATGCAGCCATTTTGGAATGCAGCTACATAGTCATAGGAAAACCTTGGCATTGCTTTGGCCCCCTTACTACTATTATCACCAACCTGTACCACTGTATGTACCTGCCAATCAGTATGCATAATGTGTTCATCTAAAACTCTAGATAGGCCATTCCATGCAGCAATCACTGTGCATCCACACCTGTTCCCTTACAATTGTATAGGGCTTATATGTTCTATTGTATGCACTTTCCAAAATCCACTGAGCATTTTATGAACCTTCCAACTGGCACTGATAATTGTGTGCACCGTCCAATTTACAAAGACTGATCAATCTCCCTGCCACCCGTGACACCCCTTCTGACACTCTGCGTCGACTGCTTTATGATTCTTCCAGTCAGGTGCACTGGCCTGCTGGTTGAATCTGGCGGTCTGTTCTGGCACTCTCCAAGCCTTGCAAACTCGCCTGCCCGTCTTTTTTGTACGCGCCCTTCTGTGTTCACCATTCACCAACGCGCTAATCTGCCGTGACCATCTTGTGCACCTGTCATTCAGCGTCAGGCATCTGTTGGGCTTAGAAACCCGCATCCGTTACCCTGGCCAATCTGCATTGGCCATCTCGTGATCCTGCCAATCAGCGCTGACCATTTAATTCACCTTTCAGTCAAACATTCCGCGGCTTCAGCTACATGCAAATGCCTCATCACGAGCTGGCACCAGAAGTCAGTGGAGTAGAAGGGGGCTGTCACGGTCCAAGGGAAACACAGTGGTCTCACTTTCTGAAACGTCAACGTCATACATGCCAGGGTTCACTTTCCTCGTCGTATATTCAGAACACAAGCGGACACCGACTGCTTGTGAAAGGGCTGGCCTGCATTTACCACCCAGTAGACAACTCAAGGGAAGGCCCCGAGTGGGAGACAGAAGGGCTCAATAACGATGTGAAACAAAAACACAGTCTTTCCCCCTATCAATGTAACATACTTTCAATCTAAAATTCTGCTGGGATAAGTCACTTATCCGAGTCGAATTTTAGAAACATTGGTACATAGAAGATTTGAAAGTATGTTACATTGATAAGGGGAAAGACTGTTTTTTTGTTTCATATCCTGCAATTACTCTCCGCCTCTGTTGTTGAGACACATATTGTCACATGACTAGATATAAATAATGAAAATAATAGTCATTTGATTCCATGAGAAAGACATTGTTGCCGCTTGCCCGTGTAATGCTTTCCAGCACCGCGTGCTCGCAGGTGAAGAAAATGAGCGAAGCCGTTTCTTACCCTTTCCTTTTAAGACACTTCCATGGTTTGTTCATTGGGAGAGAGTAAACAAATAGGTTTCCGCATAATGAAGCATAGGGGCATTACTAAAAGTCTATCCATCCACAGCAACATCGATGGCCCCTCCTGCGACACTTCCCTACTCAGTAAAGGTACCCTGTTATTTTATTCTGTTTTCATAAAAATACTTCTGCTTGGTTCGGAAACAAGGTATAGGGCACAGCACGTGCAATAAGAGATGTGACCTCTACCTTATGAGCGCATCCACAGCATAAAGCATGCCCGTGGCAAACGCTGGCAAAGATCCAATCTGCAAACGCACAACTTCATGTGCCACTCTTGATGCTCTTGGCACATGCCCAATGCATCACATTTGTTAGGGGTAAAACTTGTTTTTGTATTCGAGGACAAAATAAATTGTATTTTTTTAGAAAACATAAACACGAAGGCTGGGCACAATTTCTGCTGGCAAATGGAATTGTTGAATTTCTCTGTATATTTGCCTTTCACCATTTGGCGTACAAAAAGCATTTTGCACGGTACATTGCAAAACGCAACATTTTGTATTTCTCACCACTAGAATTGCAGCGATTTTGCAAAATCCCCAAATCATGACATTTCCCAGCACGTGAAATGCACATTTTCAGGATTGGCAACATTGGCAAAAATAGTTGAACTTCCCACGCATTTTCGCAAACAAAGAATGTTGCCCATCTCTGATAACCATAGAGAGACAGAGAGAGGGGGGAGAAAAGGGGGAACTGTTGTCGACACAATCAACGAAAACTACAAGAAAAACAAAATCAAAACATACGCATTCAAGGAACGAATCAATAAGTGAGGGCACAATAAGAGTCAAATGCTCTCCATTTGTCGCCCTTTCCATCTACAGTTCGGTCTAGCGTCTTAGGGCCTCATGAGGTTACTGGGATTCTCTCTCCTCCCATTTGTCCCAAATCTTAGAAGCTTTGGTCGGGCAGCCTCTTGCTTTATAAACTCTGTGCTCTAACATTGCGAGCATGTCCATATCATCTGCCCATTGTTCCAGTGTTGGGGACTCTGGGGCTCCCCATTTTTGTGCAATGTTCCGCTTCATCAGTCCTGCGGCCGTAGATAGTTGCAATCCTTCCCATTTATCAGTCGTGTTCTCATCGGGAGAGCCCAACAGCAACACCTTCGGGTCCATTGTTATAATGCGGCCTAGCACCCTGGATAGTTCATTGCAGCATTTCCTCCAGAAAGTCTGGATCCGCAGACATTCCCAGAGGATGTGTATGAATGTACCAACCTTCCCCCCGCAACCGAGGCAGTTCGGGTTTGGGGCACGTTTCCAGCCATGCATCATGGTTCTTGGATAATATATTCTGTGAACGATTTTAAGTTGGACCAAGCGGACTCTGGAGGAGATAGCAATCTCGCTGGGATGCATTAGGATCTGGATCCAGTCCTCCGGGTCTATGGCTCCCACATCGTCCTCCCATTTGGATTTAAGACGAGGGAGTTCCGGAGTAGCAAAGGAGGACATAGCATTATACAGTGTAGAGGTGACTCTAGTAGGGATATGTGCTGGGAGTATATTCGTTCTATGGGTGTGTACTCGGGAATAGCGGGGTCCAACTGGATATGTGTTCGTAGGGCGTGAGTCAGTTGGGTATGGTGATAGCATTCGGTCATTGGAAGGTGGAATTTCGGCTGCAATGCTACAAAGGAGGCGATTTCCCCATCTATCAAGACATCCCCAATCCGTGTGATTCCGGCCTCCACCCATTTGGGCCATGGTCTGAGTTTCCCCAGTTCGGCTAGGTTACTGTTGAGCCACAGGGGTTGTGCCGTGGTGATCTTGTCTTTTCATCCCACATAGGTGTGGGCCCGTCTCCAGACCCATGAGACATGTGTTGCCATTGTTTGGGGTAGGGGTCTGTGGAGGGGCTGGTAGAGCAGGTGTAATGGGTCAGTGTCGTGGATGGCTGCAATGTCTGCCTTTATGTGCAGGAGTTACCTATCCCCATGCAATAGGTCGTTAACCAATGCCAGTTGGGAGGCCCAGTAGTAAGCTCGGAGCAGAGGGCGCCGATACCCCCTCCCAAACCAATCTCTGAGTGTAGCCAGTGCAATATGAGGCTGTCCCCCTCCCCATATGAGGTCTCTAAGGAGGGAGTCATGGCGGTCAAATTCGGCGTCCTGAATCTCCAGTGGTGCATTTTGTAATACAAAGAGGAATCTGGGCAGGGTGATCATCTTAAAAAGGGTGGCTCTGCCCATTAGTGTCAGGGGGAGAAGCCTCCAGTGGCGGACATCGTCTTTAAAACGGTCCATGATCGGCTGGAGGTTATGGGCTGCATAGCGCGTCAGGTCCTCCAATATCCAAATCCCAAGATACCGGAAGCCGCTTGGTTCCACCTTGTATGGGCATTCCTGGGGGACGGCCAGTGTACCGCCCTTTACCGGGAACAGGATAGATTTGTCCCAGTTGATTCTCAGCCCACTAAATTCTCTGTTATCGGATCGGATGAGCATTTGCGTTACTATGGGGCAGGTTCGTATCGGGTCACCCAAGTATATCAAGAGGTCATCCGCGTACAGAGACGCCCTTGTCTTTGTGTACCTCCGGCCACCTGAATCCCAACCAGTCCCTGCTCTGGCGGAGCCACAGGGTGAGTGTCTCTATCGCGAGGGTGAAGAGAAGGGAGATAGGGGGCATCCCTGCCGTGTGCCCTTGCCTAGGGGGAAAAGTTCAGAGGGCCACCCATTTACCTTCACCTCTGCTTGTGGGTATGTGTAGAGAAGTTGTACCCATCTCAGGAAGTTGTCCCCAAATCCCATTCTTCGCATAGTTTCCCAGAGGCTGTCCCAGCGAACCGAGTCGAACGTCTTTTCAAAATCTATGGCAAGTAGTGCAAGCGGTTTGTCTATGATAGGGGCCCTTTCCAGCAATAGGTGGAGGCGCCGCAAGTTCATACGTGTCAATTTATGTGGCATAAACCCACATTGGTCCGGGTGGACCAGGAAGGTAATTACCGCTTGCAACCGGTTGGCCAGGATCTTGGCAAGGATTTTGGTTTCACTATTGAGTAATGAGATAGGCCTATAGGAGGCACATTGCTCGGGTGGTTTACCTGGTTTGGGAATAACGACTATCGTGGCTTTATGCAGATCCAGCGGGAGAGCGCCCTGGTCGCGGGCCCCGAGAAACATTTTGTGAAGGTACAGTGCCAGTTTTTTTTCCCCACCAAATTTCTTCCCGGTCTCGACCGGGAACCCGTTGGGGCCTGGTGTTTTCCCTGACTGCAATTGAGCTACAGCCTCAGCGATCTCCGGTTCAGTGAGAGCCGAGTCCAGTTGTGCCCTCTGTTCTTCCGATAGGAATGGCAGGGCGATATTGTCTAGTAGGGAGGGATCCAGAGGGGACACTGGGGTGGCGTACAAAGTAGCATAGAAGTCAGCAAAAGCTTGTGCTATATCCCTGTCTGAGTGGCATTTCCCCTTCTGCGGGGTTATGATCTCTCTAACGTGGCGTTGACCCTCATCTCTTCTCTCGAGCCAGGCCAACATTTTCCCAGCTTTGTCCCCGTGTTCATATACCCTTGCCCTGGAGTCTTGGTGGGCTTGCCTGGCGTTGTCTAATTCGATGTGTCGAAGGCGTTCTCTAGCACCTTTAAGGGATCTGAGAGACTCCGGGCTTGGGTCACGAATATATTTGGCTTCCCAGTCGCCCACATCAGTTTCCGCCTCCAGCAGCTTCCGAAGTCGCTCCCTTTTGTTACCCGCTACCCAGGAAATCGCCTCCCCCCTCAATACCATTTTATATGCTTCCCATATCGTGACTGGGTCATCGACCGTAGGGGTATTAATTTCAAAATATTCATTAGTTACTTCCGTGAGGTGGTCAACAAGATCAGGGGAGCCCAGATAGTAGCTATTCAGCCTCCATGATCAGGGTGGGATTTCCCTTTGTATTCGCAGTACCGCCATGAGGGGTGAGTGGTCTGAGATGCCTCGAGAGAGTAGGTCTGCAGTGGTCGCCCTGTGTATATCGGTGTTTGGGAGGAAGAGGTAATCTACTCTGGACATGGACTCGTGTGCTCCCGAGTGGAACGAGTAGGCCTCGTCCACAGGGTGGAGATGCCGCCACACGTCCCGAAGGCCCAGGGCCGACGCAAATTTTGCTAGTTTGGTGGGAGTATTCGGGTTATGGTCCCTGATGTGAGTGCGATCTTTTATATTACACATGATGTCATTAAAATTGCCACCCAAAATCCACGTATTAGGTTGGTGTTTTGCCATGAGGGTGACCAACTCCTCCAGGAATTCCTCTCCCAGTCCTGGTGGGGAGTACACTGATGCAATGGCCAGTGTTTCTTGTCCAAGTGTTCCTATAACCACCACATAGTGACCCCGGGGGTCTTGTTCGACTATTAGCGATGTGAATGGGACGCATTTATCTATCAGGATAAGAGTCCCTCTGGATCCCATAGTGTATCCCGCATGTAGGGCCAGTCGGTAGTTGGTTCTACGAAAGAAAGTGCAGCTGGTCCCAGCTAAGTGTGTCTCATTTATCAGGGAGATGTCGGGAGAATATCTATTCAAGAACTGCAGAACAAGACGTCGCTTGATTTCGGACCCCAGTCCATTCACGTTCCATGTGATTATTTTGGGAGACCTGGGACGCTCAGGGGTTGATGCGTGGGTCAGTGTGGTCGCCCTTTATTGTGTATTGTATCAGGTTTGCAGACATTATGGGCTGTTTCATGGAGTTGCCATATTTTGGGTATGTTGGGTGGCGTGATCCATTAGTTTCGTGACTGCGTAATAAACGTGTATTAATACTATAACAAAAACAACATAAACTCACCCATCCCCCCTCCCCATACTCCACCCCAACACGAAGTACCTGTCACCCGAACATCGTTGGCACTCGGAACTAGAGTGTCAGCTCAAACTTGGGGTCCTGGCTGGCTGGCGAACAGAGGGGGCCCCCTCTGGTACACAGCTCCTACCACCTTTGAGCATTCCGTAGTTCTTAGGGTCCACTTATGAGGTTGGCCTCTCTTCGTTTCGATATTCCATCACTTCCTAGTGTTCATTGGTTTCCCTTGCTTCAGTTGGCGGGGTTTGCCGCTTGTTCCAGGATCACTGGTTCCTGGGCCTCCGGGTGCCCCCCAGGAGGGGGGCGATCCGCCCCAGGCCGGGGTCTCCTTCCCCGATCTGTTGGTCATGCCATCCAGTCCCCTTCAATGTGCGTTTCTGCCCATCTCCAGGCCTGCTTCGGATCTGTGAAGTGAACTGTGGTTCCCCTGTGGTGGATCTTGAGTTGGGCCGGAAACAGCAGTCCGTATCTTACTTTCATCTGGAATAGTTGCCTCTTCAGCGGTTCAAACGACTGTCCCGCCCTCTGCACCTCCCGGGTGTAGTCAGGGAAAAAGGCGATTCAGGAGCCGTTATGGGTGATTGTACCCTTAGAGCGGGCCATTTGAAGGAGTGCATCTCTGTCCCGATAGTTAAGGAATCTGGCTATGATCGTCCTGGGTGGTGCGTCTGGTATAGGCCTGCCCGATGGCATTCTGTGAGCTCTCTCCACCGAGAAGAACTTAGAGAAGGGGTGAGGCGCATAGATGTCCGCCAACCATTGTTCCAGGAAGAGATCCATACTGGGCCCTTCCTACCCTTCTGGGAGGCCGAGGATGCGTATATTGTTGCGGCGCGATCTTCCTTCCCCCTCATCTACACGGGCCTCTAACATTTTCGGTTGATTTAGTGTCTGGGAGAGTTGTTGATTGATGCCTCTAATGTTATCTTCAGTCCCCGAGATGTGCTGTTCCGCCTCCCTCGTATGAGCGGAGAGTTTCTGCAAGTCGTGGCGCAGAAAGGAGACATCCACCGCTATACTGCCAATTTTCATCTCCATCGAGGAGCGGGAGCTAGCGATGGCGGCCATCACGTCTCTCAGGGGGAGGGCAGTCTCATCCTCAGGGGGGAGTGTCTGTGGTGTGTGAGACTGCGAGGCCTGGGCCTGTGCCACCGCAAATTGGTCCATCTTGCGTTGCGTAGAGGCTTTTTTCAATTTGTCTTTGCCCATCCTTGGAGAGAGGCAGTTCCGCGGGGTTATGTGCACCCGGGAGGGACCGAGGCTTGCTGTGGGTCGGGTAGGACAGCGTGTGCGACGGCAGTCCCGGTCAGGCGAGTTTTCCAGCCGAGGTCTCTCACAAGTGTGGCTCGGAGAAGGCCTTCCACCTCGGGTTTACCAATGCGTGGTTTGGGTTGGTGACTGGGGCCACTCACCGGCCTCGCTGGATGTTGCGGTAAGAGAGTCTTCCTGGCTCGGCCATCGAGCTCCTCGTGGGCCAGAGATGGTCCGGCGATTTCCGTCAGGACTGCTTGCAGTACTGTCGCTCCCCGCAGCCCGACAGGCCCCGAATTGCATCACGCGCCAGCGGTGGCCATTTTGGGAGCAAGGGAGCCCTCTCCGTTTCTCTCTTCACTCGCCTCGGGTTCACTCTTGGGGCTCCAATTTTCCCTGAATTTTGCATCCGATGGTGCCCCAGTGCGTCAGCTATCGATACAGGCGTCAGAAGTGTATAGAACTCTCAGGAATCAGGCTATAAAAGACAGGATATTTGCGGCGGTCACAGAGCCGATCGAATTCACGTCCGCTCCATTGCGCTGCTGGCCACGCCCCCCTGTTGTGGACATTTTTATTACGGCTAGTGGATGACCTCTGATGGCAGCGTGTTCATTGACTCACACATCTTAGCTGGGGGCAACAAGGCAAGCCATGGGAGAGACAGACAAGTTGCAACCAATGAAAGGCAACCAGATAATGGTGCTTTGTGCAGTGCACCGCTGTCTGTGCTTGATGTGCCCACCTCATCACGACCCCACCCGTATACCGTTAAATTCAGGACATTTGACAACAAGGCCACACATTAGCAATGCTTTTTAAGGATAACTCTTGCCTTATGTCACAAGTCATCCACATAGTTTTGTGGAAAACACGTGAGTAAATGCAAAAGATAAGTGCGAGTAATTAAAAAGGATTAATCTTTATGCTGATCGGGAGAAGGGGAAACTTAAAGGCAAAGCTACAGTGTCATTTGATGATCCTCCTTCTGCAAAGGCTGCCATTGATTGGTTTGATGGGAAGGAGTTCTCCGGCAATCCAATAAAGGTTTTGTTTGCAACCAGGAGGGCCGACTTCAACAACAGAGGTGGTGGCAATGGAAGAGATAGCCGAGGACGCGGGGAACCAATGGGACGTGGTGGATTTGGCGGTGGTTCAGGAGGTGGTGGTGGTGGTGGTGGCGGCGGTGGTGGTGGCTTTTCCAGTGGTGGAGGGGGACAGCAAAGAGCTGGCGACTGGAAGTGTCCCAACCCAACATGTGAAAATATGAACTTTTCTTGGCGAAATGAGTGCAACCAGTGCAAGACATCCAAACCTGATGGACCTGGAGGACCACACAAGGGTGGTGGGTTTGATGATCAGCGAGGTGGTGGTAGAGGTGGTTTTGACCGAGGTGGCTTTAGAGGCAGAGGTGGAGACCGAGGTGGATTTCGATCGCAGTGATGACTGAGGTGGATTTGGACCAAACAAAATGGATTCCAGGGGAGATCACAGACAAGACCGTAGAGAATGCCCTTACTGAATGTGACATTTGTACTTTTTTGTTTAGTATGTCTGATTTTTGGTGCTGCATCGTCCAACTTTCTCCATTTGTGTAAACTGTATTTTCAAGATTTTTATTTGCCTGTATTTGTATGCCTGAACATTAAAATAGTTATTTTAAAAAAAAATTAAAAAAAAGTGTGATAGGCTCTTTTTGTTTCTTACTATAGTCGGTATTTCACAAGTGCTCACAATAGCAGTGTCCGTGCCAGTTTTGGCTTCTTGCGCAGGAGTTAGCACCTCATTAAATAAGTATAATTATCTTCCAAAATACCGGAAATGAAAGTAACACAGATGGCTATCTGGCACCGAGTGAAGTAAGAAATCATTCTGCTCAAGGCCCAGGTGAAAGGTGCTATGATCTCACTGGTGATATTGCCCTGTCCAGATGTGGACCTCCTTGCCAGCATTGTGTATTGAAGTTGGATTACTTGCATTGGACAACACAAATCCTTCATTGTAACTCAGGTATGATTCCAACATGGTCACATAGATGGTAATCCCTAGGGTGGTGAGAGTATGCAGGATGATGCACGGGCTAGGGTTGGAATCTATTTGGCAGTTTAGGGAGAATAGCTCAGGGGCAATGCGCTCGTCTTGGAAGCAAGAGGACACGGAGGAACACACGCGGGTCCGCACTTAGAAAACTCAGGGTTTTAAGTGCGTTATAAAGAACCTATCATATCATGCAATGTTTTGCTGCCCCGATTACATTACCCTCAAGCTCAAATGCTGAGTGACCATTAATCGGAGAAATTGAAAGTTTCAGGTGGAGGAGAAGGCCTCAGGGGGAGGCAAGGCTGAACAGCTCTTAATCTGCACCAGTTATAATGATATTTGAGAAAATATGAATTAATGTTCTTTGTTATGACCCTGCCTTACCATGCTGGAAATACCACTGTATCATCTGTGCCCACTGAAGTTTCTTGCACACATCCTGCATATGTCTCTACCGCAAAATATTCTGCCATGTCAGGTAATACCTACTGTCCTGCTAACGCTAATACTATGAATGTCACCTTGCACTGCCTTGCTGATATTACTGCCGTTATCCCGCACTGCCCTGCTGATGTTGGTACATTACCTTGTAACACCTCTTGTGATGCACTGCACTGCCCTAGTGATGTTACTATGGCACCGTGTGAAAGCGCTGATTTTATTCTGCATAGCATACCGTATAATTCCTATGTTGATACCTTGCTCCCCCTACAGCTGAAACCATTCTGCTACCTGCCCCTCCACCACCCTTACCCACCTCACAGGTGCCCTATGGCACAGTCACCGCCCACGTGGCCGTCCATACCCTCTCTGCACCTATGCTCACCGCCCCAGCTCATCTCTACCCTGCCACACACCCCCAGCCCACCTCTAATATGTTCCCCGTGGAGGATGCCCCACTCAAATGTGCCCTTATCAACTGCCGCTCTCTACCAGCACATGCCCTTGACCTCACCAGCAGTAACAGCCTTGACAGACTCTTCCTTAGCGAGACGTGGCTAAACGACTCTTCCGGCCCTGCCCTCACCTTCGTCATCCCTGATGACTACACCATCTATAGACAAGACCGCTCCTCTCACAGAGGAGGCGGCGTAGGAGTCATCGCCAAGGACACCCTCCAGATCAGGAAACTACAGTGTGACCTTGGTCAGAGCTCTGACCTTCTCCTGCTTAAATTAAAGGTCTCCCACAACTGCACAATTGCCCTCCACGTTGTGTACCGGCCCCCTGGTCCTACCACCGACTTTCAGGAGGCACTTATCCACTCCCTCTCCGACAACCTCAAAAAGTCTACCAAAATAATATTCCTTGGTGACCTTAATTTAGGACTCAATGACCCTAAAGACTCCCACGCTAATGCCCTCCACAAAGCACTCTTCACACTTGGATTCTCCCAAGCCATCTCTCAGTCCACCCACATTAAGGGCCGCTCTCTCGACTAGGTTTTCCATCACAACTGCCCACTCCTTATCAAAGATATCACCCCTATCCCATGGTCTGATCACCACTGTATTATGTTTGATATCATTAACACCAGAGATCAGACTAAACCTACTATCCCTCTCCCAACTGCACTCTCGAGAAGCTCTAGGCAGCTCACGAAGGGAAATCTCACCCAACCCCTCTCAGGGCCAGCACTACTGCCCCCCTTTCCCAACGATCCTGAGGTATTAGCTAATATCTTTAAGACGACCATCTCCCATGCCATTGACGCTATGGCTCCGCTCACCCTTAAAAAAGCCAGAAAAGTCAAGCACAACAATGCATGGTTCACAAAGTAGCTCCTAGAGCTATGCGCAACAAAAAGGGTTGCACTATCTAACTGGAAAAACAACCCTACGGAGACAACCCTAGCAGCCTTCAAGGCACTATCTAAATACTACAAAACTGCATTAATCAAAGCCAAAGCGGCTTCCTACAACACCAGAATCTCTAATGCCAAGTCAGAAACAAAAGAAATATTTGCCATCTTCAGGGAGCTGGAGAACCCCGCCCCTCCGCCCCCTACCCTCGTAAAGGATGAAACATGGTGTAATAATATTCAGTGAGCCTTGTTGGACAAACTTGACACACTGCACGCCAAAATACTCACCCACCAACGAGCAATCTCTAATCTTACAGCCAACAGCAATAGCAGCCCTCCAGCAGCCCTCCCCCACCGACCACCCCGTATCACTCTCCTATGTTTGAATTCAAAGACGTGACTGTCCCTGAAGTCATCACACTCCTCAAATGCATCAAACCGTCCAACTGCAAAGGAGACGCATGCCCAGCACAAGTCATCAAGGACTGCGCTGCCTCCCTTGCCCCTCTCATCACAGCATTCATTAATGCCTCCGTCCAGTCAGGCCACGTCCCAACTGGACTCAAAGAAGCGTGGGCTCGTCCGCTCCTAAAAAACCCACCCTTGACCCATCGGTCCCAGGGAACTATAGGCCCATCACCACTGCCCCCTTCCTACTTAAAATACTCGACAAAGCAACTTATCTGCAAGTGCAAACATTCTTAGAAGACAACCATCTCCTTGGTCTCCGTCAGTCAGGGTTTCACCCGCCTCCTCAACCTTAAGAACCAAATGGATGACCTCAGAGACGTTGGCAAACCAGCGCTCCTTTTCCTACTTGACCTATTGGCCGCCTTTAACTTGGTAGATCACAAGACCCTCTGCCACCATTTTACTACCGCTGCCAAATTCTCGACTAGTGCCTGCAACTGGAAAACCTCCTTCCTTCAGGAGAGAGCAATGAAGGTATTCTCTGAATCCTCATGTGCCACACCTAGCATCATTAAATGCGGTGTTCCCCTGCGTTCATGCATTGCTCCTACCCTGTACAACCTTTTTACCAGACCCCTGTTCAAAATCCTGGATGCCTTGGGCATCTTGTACACGAACTATGCGGATGACACTCAGGTACTCATACCCCTATCGGGCGATATGCGTCAGATTTGAACACCCTAAATTCAATCTACTCCACAATCCAATCCTGGATGGCAGATAACTGGTTATGCCTCAATAGTGAGAAAACTGAACTTCTGCTGATTTAATCCCTGTCCACCTTGGGCAAGCTGGACAAGCAATACAATTGCTTCTCTGTCGACAATATTCCCATCACGTTGTCCCAGGCGATCAAGACCCTAAGCGTTTACCTTGAACCCACCCTAACCATGGAAAGGCAGGTTAACGCCATTGCATCCTCCTCGGCTTATCATTCTAAACTTATCAACTCAGTTAGGCCGTTACTCTCCCAGCAAAATTCTCTCACCATCGCGAGGGCAATAATTGGCTCAAGATTGGACTACTGTAACGCCCTTCTTGTTGGAACCTCAGCAAAAAACATAGCTAAATTACAAGTTGCTCAAAACAATGCCCTCAGGGCCGCCACGGGTCTCTCACACAGAGAACACATACCAGAACTCAGGAAGCAGGTTCACTGGCTCCCAGACTAGTTAAGGAGAGAATGATTTTCAAGACCCTCCACGACCTGGCTCCCCCTTACCTTGCCCAGAGGATCTCCAAACCCCTCTCTTCCAGGCCATCCAGAACGCCCTACACCAACATGATCACCGTTCCTAAAACTATCAAAATGTTTGCAGGCGGAAGCAGCTTCCGTACTCAGGCTGCTCACAACTGGAACTCCCTACCGCCGCACATCAGACTGATTGACTCTCATGCAGTCTTCCGTAAGGCTATCAAAACTCTGCTCTTTGTCTGATATGTCTGTACTAAACTTGCTTTGACTACCGCAGCGTTAGTGACTATTTAACCTGTCACAAGTATGTTGTATTACCTTGTACCTTGTCTAAGAAGCTTCCATGGGCAGCATTCATGTAACCCAGAATCATGCCTTCTTAAGCTCCTCTTATAGCTCCTCGATGCCTAAGGGCTGCAGTGCACTCTACAAAATCTAAAAAAAAAAAATGTGTTGGCTTTTTTTTAATAGGGTTTAAGGGGGTGCTTTATAAAGATGAATTGGAATATATTTGCGTGATGTTTTATTACTGTGGATATTGTCTGGAGGGAAATGATTGGTTGAAAAAACAGAAATAAACTTTTAGGTGCACTTGAGAGTCATTCTTTCACCATGGAAGTCACTCTGCCACTATCAAAGGCAGCCAAGGAATCATGCATCGGCTTCAACGACAAGGCGCAGTGGGGTTTCAGTGCATTTCACGGAAGAGAGGAGAACAGCCTCTTTTAGTGAAACCAGATCGGTTTCATTTGGGTGGTTCTGCTGGTAGACAATGCGACATGTCCAGTGCCTAGAGGTTAGATCAGTATCTCGTCAGTGTCTATTACACACACACACCCATGTGCACTCATGCATTCGGCTCTGCTTCTCAGCCCACTATTCGGCCTGATACAATCCTATCAGGTTCCATGTTGCCCGGCCGCTCTGGTTTTGTTTTCAGATGTATGGAAACATTGCCGCTGCCTTTTCTGAATCTAAGTACTGACTGGAAAGTGAGAGTACATGGATGGAAGGGGAAAGTCTTTGAAAGCGGGACCTGAAGGAAGGGAAGGGAAGGCAAGTCCTTTTCATGGGTGTGACAAAAAACAAAAGACTTCTAACAGTTTTGGCAGGATTCGAGAACTGCAAGCATGTCATATAGCTTAAGGGCAGCAAAAACTGCACTCAATTTTTGTGCAATTTTAAACTCAATAAAATATTTATTTAAATAACTGATCCTGGGCAAGTCATGTTTACAATAGTGTTGGCATCCATGTTTGTGTATTCAAGAAATGTTCTCCATTTACACTAACCCTACCTGCCACTAGTATCTGTCATTTATCTACGCCGTGGTGTGGGCTTCCCAGCATGTGCCACCGATGCCCAATTTCTAATCAGCATCGCTGGCAACCGCACAGCCGATACCGCCAAGTTGGCAAAACGTGTTTTTTAGTCTCTGAAAGTCTGGATGAGGAATAACCAGCTGTGGTCTAAGTTTCAATTATTCTCTATGTCTTACAATTGTCCAACCAGAATGCATGAGCGCAAGTCCCAAGTCCTACTACTTTTTCCATTAGAAATAGTAGTCTCTCACTGCTAACCTTCACTCCCGGCATCCCTCAGTTTCAGTCTCTCTTTCTCTCTCTCTCTCTTACTCTCTCTCTCTCTCTTACTCTCTCTCTCTCTCTCTCTCTCTCTCTCTCTCCCTCTGTCTCTCCCTCTGTCTCTCCCTCTGTCTCTCCCACTGTCTCTCACTCCTCACTCTCACTCCCAGCATCCCTCAGTTTCAGTCTCTCTTTCTCTCTCTCTCTCTTACTCTCTCTCTCTTACTCTCTCTCTCTCTTACTCTCTCTCTCTCTCTCTCTCTCCCTCTGTCTCTCCCTCTGTCTCTCCCTCTGTCTCTCCCACTGTCTCTCACTCCTCACTCTCACTCCCAACATCCCTCAGTCTTAGTCTCTCTCTCTCTCTCTCTCTCTCTCTCTCTCTCTCTCTCTCTCTCTCAATCAGCCTCTCCATCTCGCTCTCTCTCTCTCTCTCTGCCTCTCATTCCTCATTCACTCCTAGCATCCCCCATTAGAAATAGTAGTAGGACTTGGGTTGCCTAGACAACCCTTGTAAACTTGGGAGAAACCGCCTTGCCGACCGACCCAGACGAAAGGAGATTGAGTATAAGCCAGAGGGGGATTTAACCCATGACTTTCTGTTCTACTGAATTGAAGACTTTTGATTTGGAATATAGTTTTTATCATCAGCCCTGATTTGAAAAAGACACTGGTGTGTTGAAACACGGGTTATCCAAAAGGGCATTATAATCAATAAATGTCAGTTTCCACAAATATACGTTGTGGTGCAGTTCTTCGAGTGTGGAGCATTTTTTCTTCAACTTTTTCCTCAAGGGGTAGGGATCAAATGCCCCTTTGTTGCCCCACATCAACTGCGATATTTTTCTGAATTGTAATACTTAACCAGGCGCATGGAAAAGTTTTCGTAGTTGGTACAAAATAAAACCCCACCAGTGTGGCTTACCCCTAACAGCTTAACAACTCTCTTTCTTCACCCCTTTGCTCTCAGACATATATGTCCACTGCACACTCATAAATCCCCTCAAAGATAGAGTTGTTCCATTGCCGGTGTGATTAATCGCAATATTCATTTGCTTCTTTGCCTCTTGCCAAACCTGTCTTCTTTGCAGGCTCTTCCCTCTCTTCCTGCTTCTATTGTGCCCTGTATGTCCTGGATTATTCTTGTTTATATCAGAGCTCAATGGGCCTTGGCCTGTCTTCTTGGTCTACTATCGAGGGCTGAGTCATTCTCCCATTTCTGGTGGTGTACCATGCAATGACATCTTCTAGTCATCTTGACAGTATGCCATCTTCCATTGCTCTGATGTGACTTTATCATGTGGCCTGAAGCATTTATGAAGTCCTCCCAACTTCCTTCTATTAATCCAGGATCATAAACCAGAGCATGGGATCCATGCACCTCACACATCATACATGCGCCTGGTCCACTCATGCCACCTCTACGAGAAGTTTACACCTCTCTGCACCTTCGAGGGCACTCCCTTTGCACACAAGAACCGACCGCATCATGAATGTATGGTGAGCAACTTTAACCCAACACAGTGCCCTCGTCACATTTTTCTTAAATGGCAACTCATAAGCAGGGGTGGACTGTCCTATAGGGAACTCTGGAGATTTCCCAGTAGGCCTCTGCACCCTGGGACTCTTTTGTGTGGTATTTCAAAATGTCCCCATAGGAAAAGAGTGGGGCTTGCTGAAAATGTGTAACATTGGGCCACTTTACATATGATTTCCAGGGCCTCTTTTGGTTCCCAGTTCACCCCTGCTCATAACACCACTCTAACTCTGGTAGAGTTGCCAATAAGATCAAGTTACTGCCTCTCGCCGCCCACCATCCCCACCCCGGCCCCGATCATGGGGTCTCGCTTTCAAAATCAGTCTGTGCTCAGACCCAGGTTTTGGAGGCCTCAGCTTGGTGTGGATGGGGCTTACGCCATCTTCATTGCTGTATGCGTTGCCTCAGCATCCCCTTTGCTCGTCTCTCATAGATGCCATGTGGGCACCGATTTGGGTGGTCTGATTGACTCTGCCAGGAGGTGGGGTTGAGGCATCCAGACAGGATGAACCACGTCGAACTCTAGAAGGCGAATGTAGGAAGGTACTCACTATACCGTCTTCACTCACGTGTTAAGGGGCACGGATGGGAAAACGAAACATTTCTTCCAAGGCAAGGAACACCATGAGCCAGTATTGTGACGTCAGCCTTTTTCATGAACCTTCCTGAGGAGCTGAAATGAAAGGTGCACATATTCACAACGCGATACCACCGCGCCAACTCAATCCTGCCACAGAGTTCCCTGATTCAGCTACACTTCTGTGCTCTCAATCCATGAATGTGCCAGACTAAGCACTTCCCTAGGTGGCCAGGCAGCTGAAGTACAGATGGTAAATTGTGATGACACACAAAAAAAAATCGAAACGCTGACACTTACAGCTGCAGCCCGCAGTTTGGTAAAAACCCAAAGAAATGTTGCGTGCATGGTTGAAAATGGAATGACCGCGAGCTAGTCTGCTCACGCTCCATACCCAGAGGTTTCTAAGCGCAGACCCAGGGTTTGAACCAGTGTTGCTCTTCGTCGTCTTGCTTCCAAGGTGAGCACGTTGCCCCTGAGCTATCCTCTCGGCCCTGAGCAAAAAGCAAGGCATGCCAAATGGTGACTGAGATGCAGCACAAGCTTCGATGTGAGCCGTTGTGGCATGATGGCAACGTTACAGGCAGTGGCGGGTCACCGCTTCTTCCTCTGGGGCCTTGACTGATGTGACCAGTCCTCCTCCATGGGAGGCCATTTAGATGAATGCGCCTCTCATTCCAAATTCCTGCCCAGGCTTCAAGCTTGAATGGCGCAGGTCTCATTAAGGGAATTCTGGGGGATTTGAGATCCTCAGGATAAAACACAACAAGACACACTGAGAGCTCTCTGCCCATGCACCTTCTGACACGGCAGTGCACTCTTTTTTATTACTACTGCACGTGTGGCTGAGGCGTGTCCCATTTCTCAACATCACATCCCCACTGCAGAACCGCTCTAAGCCCAAGAAGCCGGCCAGGTGCATCATCAGTTGACACAGTTCATTGGGGAGGTTTACTTCAGAGGCCCTGCTCAACTTCTACGCTCTGAGGGTAGAAAACACTCCTGATAATTACACAGTACATCAAATGCCCCATCTGTCAATGGAAACAGCCATAGAGTATGAAACTTGCACTAACACCTGGATTTAGTAAATTGCACGCCACCACCGATGACCATGGACCCAGAGTGGGTACAGCATACACTCCTCATCTGTACCCTAGGGCAGAGGCGTCCTTCCCACACTGTGCCCGTCACCTTCCTCTCTGACATAAGGCTGAGTGATGAACTAATCTTTCATGTAGGTTATCAAGGGTGGAGCGTCATCTGAGAGAGATCCCTACACCTCGAGCGCCATCCTCAGATGAGTAGTGTAAGGCGTAAGAGATAGAAGGCAGAGAAGTGGGCAGACTACATCTGCATTTGCTTCTCTTCCTGCCCTTCTCACCATCATGCCTCTCGCAACACACACCGATCAGGGCAGCCCTCCCCATCATGGCCCTCTTTTCCACCAGGAGTGGCATACAAATAAAAAACTCAAGGTAGCAACATATGCAAATGAGAGAGGTCACCCTGCCACTCCAAACTCACCCCAAACCTATCTCCATCCTATGCAAAGTTATGAAAGCCTCAAAGATCAAAAAGTTGATCAATGGCAGTCTTTGTCCTTCCCATCATGCAGTCCTTACGCCTTTTCTCCGTCTAAACCCACCTTCCCTCAAAGTCTCCCCTCTTTGTGCCTACTTCTCCCTCTCTCTCCTCTCTCTCTCTCTCTCTCTCTCTCTCTCTCTCTCTCTCTCTCTCTCTCTCTCCATGTCTCTCACTGCTCACTTTCACTCCCAGCATCCCTCAGTTTCAGTCTCTCTTTCTCTCTTTCTCTCTCTCTCTCTCTCTCTCTCTCTCTCTCTCTCTCTCTCTCTCTCTCTCTTTCTGCCTCCCTCCCTCCCTCTCTCTCTCTCTCCCCCTCTCCCTCCCTCTCTCTCCCCCTCTTGCTCTCTCTCTCCCTCTCTCTGTCTCTCGCTCCGCCTCTCTCTCTCTCACTCTCTCTGTGCCTCTCCTCTTCTCTCTATCTCTCTGCTTCTCTCTGACTCTCTCTGCCCCCCTCTCTCTCTCCCCCTCTTGCTCTCTCTCTGTCTCTCTCTCTGCCTCTCTCTCTATCTCTGTGCCTCTCCCTCTCTCTCTGTCTCTCTCTCTGCTTCTCTCTGGCTCTCTCTGCCTCCCTCTCTCTCTGCCCCCCTCTCTCTCTCCCCCTCTTGCTCTCTCTCTGTCTCTCTCTCTGCCTCTCTCTCTATCTCTGTGCCTCTCCCTCTCTCTCTGTCTCTCTCTCTGCTTCTCTCTAGCTCGCTCTGCCTCCCTCTCTCTCTCCCCCTCTCTCTCTCACCCTCTCTTCCTCTCGCTTAGCGTCTACACAGAGAGCACCGCCTAGTTAGCTGCATTAGTTTCCTCTTTCACCTGCCACAGTCTTCCCTCTCATTTCACTCTCAATTCGCACGTGCGCACCAAATGACCTTATCTGAAATTGCACTCTATGTAGGTTTGTCCCACTGAGAGTTATAATGATTCATTCTGTCTCTTTACAGCAGTCTGATATGATTTACAAACTGGCATCCCGACTATGCAGATAGGCCTTTGGCAGTCGCCCCTCATCTGGTCTGAGCGAGTCTGTACGTTTTA
The DNA here is from genome assembly GCF_040938575.1 of Ambystoma mexicanum. Lineage (NCBI taxonomy): Eukaryota > Metazoa > Chordata > Amphibia > Caudata > Ambystomatidae > Ambystoma > Ambystoma mexicanum. Next base: position 1,060,734,553 of record NC_090931.1, on the reverse strand, counting down.
GTCACTGCGTTACTTTTTGGAAACTGGAGAATCTACCCTGTTCCAACCACAAACAGGCATCCTGATTTTATTCTCATTCTTGACAAGGAACCTCACGTCATCATCCAGTCTCTGAACGTCTTGTGCTTACCTGCCAGAGTAACAGAAACTGGTTGACAGAAGGACAAAGCACAGGATAGGTTATTTGGGTTATTGTCTAATCTATAATCAGATATTCTCGCTTCAGACAATTCATTTGAAGTTGTTGTGATGTCGCTGAAAGCAGCCAGCTCCCACATCACGTGGAGAGGGAGATGGGGCTTTGGGACGGGGAGGGACGGGAGATGGGAAGTTCAGTTTGCAGTTGGAGTTTGAGGAATAAAGACGTGTTGCTTCCTCCTCCTGTGTCCGCCTTCTCATTGTGTGTCTGCATGAGTGAGGCCGTGTGAGTGAATGCCTGGACCTCACCAGGTCCAGATTCTACAGTTGCCTGTATCTATTTGCTCCCTGAGTCTTCCGCCATTTCGTAGCTCTGTGTGCTTCCCTGCTTTTCTGTGTAAAGAACCATATCGTGAAGGACCAAGTATGGCCCTGGATGGACGGCTTCCCTTGCACGTACTTGTGCAGCATATTCCAGTGTCGACCCTTTCGACAGCCTCCATTCTGCAAAGCACTCCTTCCTTTCTGCAGATTTCACATCCCCTGAGGTTATGACCCCTGCCGCGATTCACCATCCTCCTCCCAGCCTGCGCTTCCCTTCTCTGCCGCCTCCAGCCTCTTGTGTTCTGCATCCACCACCGTTTGGGCGGCGTCATGCTTTCTCTGACTGAAGCATTCACTGCAGGGAGGGATAGCATTAACCCAGGACATCGTGGGGAGGTCTACCCCTGCTTCACCTTTTTTGCAGCCGGGTTGTCCAGCTTGAACAGCTAGTATGCGTCAAGGACTATTATTTCGGCAAATATTCCTTCCCGGTATGACGTCTGAGCCAACTGCAAGATTATCCGAACAGCTAATGGCTTGCACAGGTCACAAATCCGCAGGCTTGATCTCTTTCAATAGTTTCGCCAAAGGTTAACGGCTTCACATCAGCCTGTTTCATTGCAAACATTATCTGCCCTCGATGGGGTGAAATGCACGGAAACATATTCATAAGGAATGCACTAAAAGGTGTTATTCAGAAAAACCTTTATTTGCAAAGGTCATGGTTCCCACTATGGAGAAAGAGGAAGAATCGCACTGCTGCTCCTTCTGCGTGATTGAAATGCGCCCCCTTGGCAATTCCTCACCCTGCCCCCTCGGGGATTGCCTTCTGAATTGCAGGCTATTCTGATGCATTGTTGCCAACTCTTTTGCCATGGTCAGAGCCCTTGGTTCCAGTCCACTCCTCGCAATGCTTTATGTGCTTGAAAGCTGGCACTAATTCCGATGCCCTATTACGTTCAACCGGCGCAGGTCCCATAATCCCAATCATTTGATTAAGGTGAGTAAATCTCTGTTCTGCTGCGGGCATGTACCATGCACATGCGTTCTCTAAATCCATTTCCACCCACGTAGCAACTGCAAGATGAAACCTTCCCCATAAATCCGCCTACGGTTGCATCATGCGTTCGAGGCAGCCCAAAACTCCATGGGACAAGGCTCGGGCCCTGCTCTGTCAGGCAGATGCATGGCGAATCATGTTAGCGAGGACCGGGAACCCCCGACACAGAGTTTAAGAATTATAGGAAGAAGGATGGATTTGTAGCATCAGGAGTACGCCGCAAGGCATTCGCAACAAAATTTGTATTTGAAATATAACAAACTCCTCTTCAGCACTCATTTTCAACACACTCTTGATTGGCAGTTCTGCAGCAGAGCCCTCCATTTAAAAAACAGAGTACTTCTATTGCACCCTTGTGTCTGATGGCGCTCTTCAGTGGTCAAAGGACACTTGGAACTGTGTGTCCGTATGCGAAGGTTTGACAACCTGGCTACTCTCAAACTGCAGATTGGACAGGCCAGCAACCCAGGGCTACATGAACTGAAATTCATCATCTTCATTTTAAATGTGAAGGGCCTGGGGCTAAATTATGTAAATGGGAGGTGAAGGCCACACCACTGTAGTTGGGGCTACTGCCCGTCGGTCTGTACCATTCAATAATGCAGGCCAACAGTGACGTGTGGTGATTTCCACCAACAGGACAAAACATGACGGTGGGCTCCTCCGCTTGACACTACCAGCAGATAAAGCAGTTGAGCCACATTAGCCTTAGGTCACATCCTGGTGCTAATGCGGCTCTTCTGTCAGGTGCCAACAGCACTGAGTGCACAGTTGGCTAATGGAGCTGGAAGACCCGGGCAAACACCACCCAGTTTTACACTCTGCTTTAGCTGATGTACATGTGTGCAGGTTGTGCAAGGGGAGATTAAGGGCACATGGGATAGTCTTGTCAAGCAACCCTTCAAATTCCTTGTCAGTAGGCTACAGACAACATCTCCCAGGTGTGATGTGGGGGTGGGGGAGAGCCACCATGTAGCCCCAGACATTTCTGCCTGTCGGTCACATGGAACACTGGGTGGACATTGCCAGCCAGAAATAATACGGGCTAGTCCATAGCCTTTTCCTGTCCACTCAGGCAGAGGGGGCTTGTGTCTTTCAAGCCCACTCTTCTCAGTGGATAGATGAATATCCCGCAACTTGGCCATGATCTTAGACAGAAGAACTCTATGAACTGGATTTACAAAAGCGTTCATCTAGGTGAAAACCTCACTGAAAAACATTTTGTGAATCAGGTCCTATGTGTGTGTTCTGTGATCCGCGTGTGTCACAACTCCACACACGTTGATGTGGGCTGTGGAAACAGATGTAGCCCATACACTACTATTTTTAAGAGAATTATGCTAGCCACAGCCCACACACTACTATTTTTAAGAGAATTATGCTAGCCACAACCCATAGCACATGAGAGAACTCAACTATCCAGACATGTCATTGACTCCATGAGGGCTACCGTATTGCCTCCCCAATAATACAGTCCGTATAATGTAAACTGGTAAGAATATATTTAACTAGATTAGAAAATAGATGTGACTTCATTGTTAAAGGTAGCAAAGGTTGCCTGTGGCTGTACTGTGTGCTTCAATGTGATAGTCGCATTATGCAGGTTAGTCTGTTTTATTCAAAGCAAATAAACAGAAGGGACATCGATAAAGCGAGTGAAAATAAAAACCTTCTGTTGTGCTGCTGACAGCGGCATCCACCAGTTTACATTTCTCTGCGCATTCCCCCAGTGACTGCTCGTCAGTGTAAGCCAGATGGCATTCTAAGCAGCTCCTGTGGAAAACAATAACAACACACCTCATCAATCTTTGTCTGTCACGCAGCGTCAGTAAAATGGCGGACGTACTGCCCACGTTTCATAGAGCGTAAAAGACGTTTTGCGCCATAGCAAGCTCAAAAGAACACAGTGGCCTCGAAAAACAAGGTGAACAAAGGTACAGTGGGATGACTCAAAACACCAGGAACTCTCGCGCCGCACAAAGCTCTTATCAGAGAGGAGACACGGCCCAGGGCTAAATTATTCATCGTGTCTGAGGAGCGGTAGTCAGTCACACGTACACGCACAAGAAGACCAGACACAATACCGATCTTGGACGCACCTGCTGCCATGAATTAAAAGAGTGTCTCTTCCAAAGTAATATATCTATAAACCCTGGGCTAAAGGGTGCTGAGGGAGTTGCGTATGCTTCCAATATCACACTAGATCGTGTTGCATGCGTGTGGAAATACTGTTGTTTTCCCAGGGATGTATTTACTTGTCAAACATCAACCAATTGATAGTGCTTCGGTGATGGAATAAGCAGGGGCGAGCGCGGGGAATATGATGCTGCACCCCAGTTTGGAAACTTGAAATATTCCCATCCACACACACAGACTTCACTCATAAACTGAGGAACAGCTAGACTTACGGGACACTACATCTATTTGCACTTATTATCCTATAACAGTAAAACATAAAACATCACTGCCAAACTTGCTTTGTGATGGCAAAAAGACCCTGGCTTTTTATTATACATAATACTAATAGACATAACTGAGTATTATGGACATTCCAAAACAAACAGGTGTGCAGTGTCTTCTTAGTTCTGTACTTTGGGGCACTTGGGCCAGGAACCGGAAGTTACCCTTCCTTGCTCACAGGGTGCCACCAGCGTGAGCTCCCAGGTCCGTGCATTTGGGACCTGTACATTGGCTGGTGCAGCACCCCTGTGCCTGATGGCTCTCTCCATCCAGGCCGATGCCGCCACACCTGAGTGGCTTCACGCCCCCTCGCGTTACCCCAAAAGGACTCTTGCGCTACTTACATCCCCTTGTTGCTAAGGCATTCAGGATCCATGTGTGAAGTAGCTCCATCCCTTTCACTGATAAATGGATTCCATTTCTGTGAAATAGATCCGGGTCAGCTAATGCTATGCTCCAGTGCCTGATGAAATTCAGGCCCCTGCTTGTGCAAACAATGTCTATGCTTTTGTTTAGTTTCTTCCTTTCTATGTCAATTGCTTTGTCTGAAGATGCACCACTTCATATTTTTCTGGGCAATATTGCTGACATAAATATCTCACCCTAAATAAATGCATATATAAAACAACCCATGCCTATCTCATAAGCCGTTGCTGAGCTGTATATGGTCAATAAACATACAGATTTGACAGCAAAATTACTAAATGGTTGCACCTTAAACAATCTTTTAAGTGTATTTTACAATTGCAATGAGCCACCTAACATTATATCAGTTGTAATCAGTAAATCGGTCCCAATGAAAAGACTGTGTTGCCCCTCCGCCCCGCCCCCTCTGTTAATTTTGTCTCTAAGAGGTGGTGATACCCGCTTGAATGAGAAACAACTACTGGCATAAAAAATATATGTGGGGTTGGCATTTGATTCCTGGCATTTGTGGAGGGATACATATCAGGCAGTACATGGTCAGTTACACAGTCTCTGTGCTATCATAGGTTAATTAAAACAGTCATGTCCACATGCTAAAACAGTGCTCTGAAAGGTAATGGCTTATTTGCAGTCATTCAGGTTCCATGTCTAAATTCGTGTCACTTTTATGTGATTTGAAACACACAGTTTTGCCTGCAAAAGTATCTGTCTAAAAAGTAATGAGTCGAACAGTGTCTGGAGAAATAAGAACTTTTTTGTTACTTTCACGCAAAACAGCATCCCAATCCATGCCTTATTAGTTAGCTTTTCATTTTTCTTTTTTTTTTTTAATAGAACATGTTAAGACTAGTAGTAGAATGTTATCATTGTTTTGTTCTGTAAACAAAAGGTAAAGGTCACATGTTCTGAATTGTATAAAGCTCATTTGTAGAACACAGCAATATGTACATGTTGTAATGTAAAAATATCTTAATCGGTGAAACGTTTCTGCCTATGGCAATAACAAAGCTCTTGCCTTTGTCAATGCTTTTTTTTTTTAGATTTCTGTTATCAAAAACGTGCGTTCTCGATCGGAATGTCCCGCGTGTGGGGCACGTTTTTTTAGCTTTTCTAAACATCTGTTTTGGATGTTTATATGAAACGAAACGTCGCACAAACAAGTGCAAATGTTTCCTCTCGTGCAAGGTTTTATTTAGCAAGCACCCAGCAGGGCTGGGTTAGGTCAAACAATAGTTCTGGACTGGTGCAATATGTGAATATTTCGTTAAAATATTCGAGTATTTTGCGGAAACATGTATGGGAAATGGCGCATTTCGTTCGGCTGTTACAATGCACTAAAAGTAATTACACCGGTCCACGTAGTCGCAGGAAATTGTGCCACAGTCGCCTGATGTGCCGACCTTTCCCTGAAGGCCCGTCCGAGGCTGGCAGCCAGGACCAATTAAATGGGAAATGGCAGTGCACTGGCTTCCACAGCAATCATTTTGTTAGCGCCATTACCTAAGCTGGCATTAAATCTTGCAAAAGCAAGCGAGTTTCAGCTCCAAAGAGATATACCTGAAGCTCACGAGGGACTCTGACAAACGTGCTTGGATGTAATTAAAACGGAGATAATTGACAACTTGGCAATTGCAATCTTTGGTAGTGGATTTAACATGACTTGGCAATGAGCAATATGTCTGGAACCTTCTATCTAACGCATTTGGTGGACACTTGAAGAGCAGCGGAAAGTCATCTTCAATACTCAGCAAAATCGCTTTCTGATGTTTAACTGAGTGCCCGCCAACCAAATTGTGATAGCCATCCGCACAGCTGTTAGCTATTAAAACATCCATAGGTCAGGGTGGCTGTCATTAGCATCTTGCCATGTGGCAGGTTACATCATGTGGACCGCTGCCAGGGTTTGAAATTGCTGAGAGCCAGGAGCTATTTAGCTCCTGGTTACAGCCAAGTAGAGCCTGGTCGGCTTGACACCAACAGCTACCAGGAGATTCCTTTGACTCCTAGGCCATCTGGTACCATACACACACACACATCTATGCAACACATCCACAAGGCTTTCTGGGGCTTGGGACCGCTCTACCACCAACTTTCTCGTCAAAACAACTTCCTTCGCAAGCTCTCTGCTCATCCACCTCCAACTCTGAGGGTCAGACGCTTCTCCAAGCAGAGAGTTGGGGGCAGATCTATCTCCTCAGCTGGGGCCACCATCTGGGACAGCCCCCCTGCCTCTCTCGAACTTGAGCAGAACCACCTCTGGTTCCAGAAGCAACTCATGATCTTCCTTTTTGCTTCCGCTTTCTCTCTTCCTCTCCCCTGCTGATGCACCCGACTGATCTGCGCACTGGTCACCCTCTGGACTCGGGCCCAGGCTCCTGCATGTCCAGCTGCCCTTATACTGCCCCCGGGCTCCACAGCACTTAAGGGTCTGTATCTGCAAACCTACAGTCGCTTCACTCTGCACGTATGAGCCACCCGCTGGCTGCACTTGTGAGTTAACTGCACTTCCCCCTTTCCCTGCCACTTCTCCCCTTCCCTCTTCTCTGCACTTGCACGATCTGAATGACATAAGGCCTAGTAAGATTATTTTGTCCTCCCTTTGGTTCCCCCTGCTTGTATCATATCGCCTAGAAACACTTGGGTACAGGCGCATCATGAATGCCACATATGACATTAAGGGCCCGATTCATGGAATTTTGTGCACATGACTTTGCACTGCTGAAAACTGACTTTGCACTGCCAACACAAACCCTGATTCATGGAACTGTGAAAAGTGTATTTTTGGGGCGCAAAGTTAATTTTGTACTGCAAAAATGAGTTTGCACTGAATTTGCACTGCAAAAGAAAACCCTTAGTCTGTGTGTCTGGGAAAGTGTATAATGGAACACTGGCAGAAGACATTAGTAACATAATGTAATCAGCATAAAGTTATGTTTTGCATCTCACGTGGAGCTTAGATTTGTGGCATGCTAGGCACTTGTTTCTCATACCCTATAGGAGGTTCCTGCACACTTTGTGACGCTTTTAGCTACTCCGTATCGCACCCTTATTTGAATCCTGGAGATGGTTTATAAATGCTGAACAGCGCAAGTGCTGAAGTGAGGGCTGATTGCGCTCAACCCTAGGGGCCCCGATTCGATAAGGTGGGTAGCAGCAGCTTATGGTGGTGCATGGATTTGTACGGTGAAGGAATGATGTAAACAGTCTTAAACCATTCTGGAATAGTTGTGTTTACTGCAGTTATTCGATTAGGAGTATATTTATACATATATGGGGATATCTCAAACTAAAACCCTGGCTTGCAAAGCAACAACGTTTTATAAAAAAAATCTTAAAAGAGTGCATTTTTATTTTTTAGTTGTCAGTGGTCTAGCTCTCTACTTTTTCATTGCATGTGGCCCTTTTTAAACCTCTCCTGCTGTCTGTTTCCCTTCAGTTCTATTTTCCCCTTTCTATCAGTGGCAGTTTTTTATTGCATATCCCACTTTTGGTTTCTGGAGCTAGTCTTTTTTTTTGTTTGTGCTTGTAGCTCCATTTTATCTAACACCACTGACCCAGCATAGTTACATCCAAAATCTTGTCCTTTTTGCATTTATAACTTTAAACTGACACATTAAAACACATGTGACTGCTATTGTTTAAATGTTTTTTGGCACCATGTTATTCAGAGGTTTTGACTTGTTACATAGTTTTTCAAGAAACCAGCATCAGCTCATCAGGTGTTTGGGTGTCTGCTCTTGTGCCTTTGCTTTATAATCCTCTGTGTCATGCGTTGGGGCTAGGCACTGACTAATTCACTTTAAACAATGGTGGAATTAGTCAATGGCAATTCAGTAAAATGATGAGGACGGCAGAGAGTTTTGGAATATAGTGGTTATGAGTGAGATATCGGTATACTGAAGTTTCCGATATCCATATCCCTGAAAAGGATTGGCTGTATCATGTTCAGGCCCTTTACACCTGTGAGGGCAGTGCTCGTTGTGTTATATACATTTCTGCTCACTCTGTGGAGGGTCAACAAAGCCCAAATGCACTAGAAGAAACGGAATATGTCATCTCCAGACAAAGGGACCACAAATCTCCATGGATTGACAGGGTCCCCAATGCTATTTTTCTCTGCCAGACTGACTTGTGGATGCCGGTTCTCATACAGGTTTTTAATGCATTAATTACAGCGAATACTCTCGCTCCCACTTGGAAAATTGGGATCATCCTTGCAATATTCAAAAAATATAACAAATCTGATCCCTCTGTATCCCATTCGGTGACTCTATTGGATGGTACCTCTAAGCTGTTTGCAGGTATCTTACTAAAAAGACTGGAAGACTGGGTGCAGGAAAGAGATGTTCTCTCGGATACCCAGCTCACTTTTATGGTGGGCACTAGAACTATCTATCAGACACTTTATATTTGATCTTGGCAAAGTATGTGGAAATCATGGGCTCTACTGTCTACGTGGCCTTTATGGACTTGAATTTAGCATTTGACCGCATGGACAGGAATCGCCTCTGGTCCACCGTGAGTAACATGGGAGTGCCAACATTCGTACTCTCCATGATAGAGGCTATCCACACCAATTCAATGGTTCGTGCAGGCTATGGAACCAGAGGTGAATTAAGAGAAGACATTAAGGTTACAAAGGGGGTTTGGCCCCTCTTCTTTTCAATTTTGTATGTCACCTCATGTGCAGCTAGTTTGGAATCCATCAATGCAGGTGTACCAGGATGTGGGACTAGGAGGTTGCCAGCCCTAAATTATGCAGATGATGCTGTGCCTCTAGCAAGAATGCTAAAGTCTCTTCAATTATTGATTAATGAATATACAGGCCCTATAACAGCTAGGGGCTTAACAGTTAACACAGCAAATGCTACATTACGTGTGTCGGGTACAAAAAGAGATCCCCTTCAATTTGTATGGATGGTCACCAACTTGGTATGTGTGACAATTCTGACTATGTAGGTCTCAGATTTAATATAGGTTAACATGGAATAAACACGTTGATAAGAGAGCTGTTAAAAACACGTCGGTGTCAGGGGCTGTCTTCAGATTTGCCAAAACTATTCAACAGCACTCAGGCAACCATATGCTGGTGATGTATAGGGGTAAGGCAACCCCTGCAGGGCTGTATCGGTGTGGGATTTGGGATTACAGAAATGCAGACATACTACAGAAAGCATAGAATTTGTTTTTGACTCTGCTGCTGTCTGTTCTGCATTCTACATCGGTCTATGTGACCCTTTTGTACAGTGCCTCAACATATCTAGTCGATCGCTTGCGTTTTAGGCTGATTTAATTTTGGCACATTCCTGGACCGATAGAGGAGGTAAATTGACATAGGTCTTAGTTACAAACTGGCTGTCACTGACAAGCTGTTTGAAAATAGGTTGGTTTGCTCTTATTAGATCTGATCTTCACAAATTGGGTTTACGGGCGTGTGTTGATAATACCAAAATGTTGGTTCAGATCTCTAAATATACATTGAAATCAAAGATGATGTACTTCTTTGCCCACATCACAGAGGATAAAATGGTCCAAAGAACTCAAGTTAGTCTGTACTTGCCTCTCTCCCCTATGGTGGGAGGGAGGGGACGGGGGATTGCCACTGGGTATCTGTCAATAGTTACAGATGTACAATATAAGATTGCTTTCACCAAGGCAAGGTTCAACGTGTTATCACAGAAGGCGGTGATGTTGAGATGGAGAAATGACCCATCTGTCAGAGATACCTCTCCTTGTGGGGAAAGAGAGACTTCGGTACATTTAGTTATCTTTTGCCCACTTAATGCAGACATTGGGGAAGTGTTGTTATTGGGATCTTGAGAGAAAGTGGCTTAAGACATTACTTTACTTTTACTTTACTTTATAACATTTATACAGCGCGGCCATGGACCCTAAGGTGTGAGGGCTACAAGACATTAACAACACATAACACACAAGCAGCTAGGAAGATATAATCAGTACCAGAAAAAGAGACTAAAAGCATCAATAAAAGATTAGAATCAGCTTAATTAAAAATGTGAGTCTTCAACCTTTTCTTAAAAATCTGAAGTGACTCAATGCTTCTCATCTCCAAAGGAAGAGAATTCCAGAACTTAGGCCCAATGGAGAAAAAAGCTGAGTTGTCTACTTTTACAGTTCAGCATTTCGGAACTGATAGCAGATGTTGGTTATTTGATTTTAGGGCTCTAAAGTTAGTTCTCATGGAGAGAAGCTGTTGTAGGTAGTCGGGCATATTGCTGTGTCTACATTTTTGAATTATGGTTAGGGTCCTGTACAGAATTCTGGACTCCACGAGGAGCCAGTGGAGAGCATGTCTCGCAGACGTAACATGATCTCTGCGTTTAAGTTTCATAACAACTCTAACCGCCCCGTTTTGGCACACTTGCAGTGTATTACCATCAGTCTTGACTAGGCCTATAAGGAGACTTGAGCAGTAATCAATTTTGGACCCTATTATCGCTCTAGTGATGGTCTCTGCATTTGCTTGTGCTATGAGGGGCCTTAGGTGAGCTAATAGTTTTATATAGTAGGCACATGAGGAGACCAGGCTGCTAACATGTTGCTTCATAGTCAATTACTGGTTCGAAAGTCACATCAAGTGTTTTCACTTTTTTAAAGTAATGATAGTTTCTTCTCCCAACTGAAAACTATCATAACTTGGACCAAGTTTATTTATTATGTGAGAAGATCCAATGACAAGAAGCTCGGTCTTAGATTTGTTCAGAGCCAACTTGCTATGGACCATCCAAGTTTCAATTATAGTGAGAACTTTTTAATGGCCAATTCATCCAGGCTATGTGAGCCGTACAGCGGGGTGACACATTGAGTGTCAACTACGTAGTTAGTGAATATTATGTTCTCGTGGTCTAACATGGTGAATAAGGGGGCTGTGAAACCCACGTAGATGCAAAGGGAGAAAAATGTGCGACTTCGTGCAACCTGGTGGACATGATATGTGATCCACCAGGTCGAACGCTGCAGAGAGATCGAGCAACATAAGTAACGATGCCTCATTTTGGTCCATACGGGACAGTAGCTTGGACTTGAGTTCCAGAAGGGCGGTCTCTGTTCCAAAACCAACCGGGAACCGAGACTGGGGATCGTTTAGAATGGGGTACTTCTTTAGATGGTCTGAGATCTGTATGTAGGCCACACAATCAAGAATCTTAAGTAAAAAAGCAGTGTTAGTGATGGGTCTATAATTATTTGGCATATCCACTGAGACATGGGCATTACCCAGGCCTTCTTAAGATCTTGGGGTGCAATGCCAGAGGTTATAGATGCATTAATACATTTACAGATTGAAGTGATTAGGGTGGGAGAGCATGTTTTGATCAACATGGTGGTGTAGATGTCATTTTTGCATTTAGTGGGTTAAGTTCTTTGATGACGATTTCCAGTTCTTCTTCTGTAATAGGAGAAAAATTAAAGGTTGGAATAAGCGAGGATCTTCGGAAAGACCACTCTGAGTACTTATGCTCATTACATTTTAGGTTATTATTTTTTCCATAATGTTATGCAGTTTTTATGCATAGCTTGTTGCAGTACATTACACCAGGTAGCATTATCTGTAATGGATCTCTCTGCTGTTGAGTGATTGGTACTTTCTTGTTCTTTCAAGATGCAGAAGAGTTCTTTGTTGTCTTGCTGGGCACTTTGAACTCTTGTTGAAAAAGTTTTGCTTAGCCTCAATTACAGCCTTTTTATAAGTAGAGTCTGTGGATTTATATTTGCTAAGGTGCAGGGATGGGCCACACGCCTTCCACGCATGGTAGAATTTAAGGGTAAGGACATCAGTGATTGTAATTCCCGTGTAAACCAGAGATTACACTTAAGTTCGGGCTTTGCTGTTTTCTTCTTAATGGGGGCCAGGATGTTGGCAGTGATTTCTAGATTGGTGGATTCTGGCTAAATCCTCGGGGGTGTCTATATTAAGATGGCTGGGTAAAGTATTAAGAATCGGTTCAACTTTACTAAGAGTAATGTTTTTCAGATTACGGTACAATATTTCAATATTATCTTGGTGTTTAAGTTTAATCAGGGGATCCACCATGATAGCAAAATTCACAAAAAGGTGATCCGACCATGGGCAAGGGGATACTGAAATTTCATTAATGTTAAGTGCATGACCAGCCACCCAATATAGGATATGGCCCATAATGTGTTTTGGTGCTTGGATGAATTGTGCAATTCAAGTGCGTTCTTATCTTCCTTATGATTGAACCATAAATCAAGTTCTTCCATAAGTAGGTATTTTGCATTAGCTTTAAGAGAGGAAAGCAAGAAGGTTGAGATATTTTTCGCGAAGTCTGCAGTTACATTTGGAGGTTTATAGATTAGTAGTATATTCAGTGTACTCTCAGCATGCAAACTGGTTTTGATACAAAGGGAATCAACACCTTCCATCACAAAGTCCCTGCTTTCCCATATATTAAAGGTTAGCTTATGTATAAGGGCAACGCCTCCTCCCCTGCCATCTTACCTGTCACTTCTGATATTTCCATATCCTGGTGGGATGGCTAAATTAAGCGAGGGCCCTGCTGCTGTGTATGCCCCGGTTTCCGAGATAGCACACATATCGATATTCTGTTCTTCAATGTGTGTGGCAATCTCTAAGGCATGTTTAACTAGAGATCTAGTGTTTATGAGATGGAACTTGGTAGTGTGGGAGGTGTAAGGCCTATTGGGTTCCGAATCAGAGGTGTAGGCTTCTTTCAGTGGGATCCTATTATTAATAGTTATAGGTGGTTCGGAGATGTGTGGAGCATTAACAGTGGGTGTATTGACAGAATCAGGGCTGACATTTAAATTAGTGGCTAATAGACTCAGTTGTGTAGTGGCGGTAGAGTCAGGAAGAATCACAGATGTAGGCTTGGAGTTGCGCAATGCACAAGTATGATCACAGTTTTCCCCCATTATGAACAATTTGTTGATGTTAATTAGCGAGGCCTTGAGTAGGTTGGTTTTAATGCAGATTTGGTCTGTCATATCGTGGTGTCTGCTCAGCGTACCTTTAGCAGCATCCTGGGCGGCAAGGACCTCTAGTATTCCCATAATCCACAGAGTATGCGACAGGACGAGGAACGCGAACGCGATCCGACGCAGACTGACGCTGTATTGACCTGTGCGCGCAGGCGCGTCCGCACCGGGGCGGGAATATGAGGGTGACACAGAACTACAAATCCTATGGGAATTGTAGTTCTGTGTGGCTTTGCAGTGCGTGCAGAGTGGGAAACGAACTCTGAATCAAATCGCACAACGCTAAGAATGTTAGAGATAATGCAAGTATAGGAGCCTACAGTAAAAGAAGTCAACAGATCTAACAACACAATTTCTAAAAAGTCAATATATAGATTTTTTTAAAGATTAAAAGCACAATTAAAATAAGCAATTCAGGGGAAACAAACAGCTGTTTATGTTTTACTGCCGTGTTTGGAGGTGAAGGTGGCTTTTGCCTTTGCCAGTTGCTTGAGGAAGGCAGGGGCAAAGGCAGCATACTTACTTTCACCAGCACCTAAGCAAGGGGTTGCTGTATAAAGGGAAATATGCACTATTGTTTGGGTACCAAGGCTATACTTTATTACCGTGTGTTGCTCTTTGCCAGTGCATTACGTGTATCGTCTTTTGTTTTAAATACAGGGCGTTCACCCAATATGTTAATCATTTAATTTTGAGTGTATACATATATGTATGGAACACGTGCTCATTTAATTTATAATTGTAACTAAATGTGTTTTCATGTATGTTTTATGGATCAGTGAGCCGAAATAAACTATCTGATAAATCACTTTGAAGCTGAAGAAAGGTTAAGGTGAGTCGGGCACAAATACGCCTTTAACCCTTTGGCAACATCTGAGGCATTAAAGTGTACAATGTCTTTTCGCAAAGCCATTCTTCTGGGGTTCCTGCAAATAGAAAAGCGCACTGCCAACACGCTACACAGCTTAGCACATGACAATAATGCAATGACAGCAGTACATTTGTAAAACATCAATTACTTCTTGTTAGGATTTGCCCTTTTCGTATACGTCATTTATTTACTTCTATAGCGCAGGCATCAGGGCGCATTACATAAAGACAATACATAAAGACAAGGACAACAGGAACGTGACGGGATAACAAATACTTTATGTATAAAACGATGAACAACCAACTAAATGACTTCCTTCTCTGTCCATTTTCTGGTCTAACAGTAAAGTGATAAGTGGGCCACAGAAAAGTGCTGATTATTTATATTTTTCTGGCATGTACAGTAGTAGCCCAGCTCACACCACTCTCCAGCAATAAGCCCTAGCGATGCGGCCTGACTCACACTAGCCCAAGTCCCGCCCCAATACACCCCGATTGCCACTACTATGCTTGGCGAAAAACATGAAATTACCGTTTTGAAGTGCAGGGGTCACCACAAGTAGGGCATCGCTCACATGTGTTACCTGAAACCCCAGGCTTCGTGCAGACGCATTTCCCGCATATGCAGTCACCTCGCCCGCTGCACAGGGCCCCGTCCTCGGAAACACATGTGTCGGTACTGGTCGTGCAGTTGCAGTATTCAGTGACCCATCCGCTGTGGCACACACAGTCGCCACACTCGCAGTCACCGTGACCTGAAACACAGTGCGCATGCGGCTTAATCAGAGTGCCTAGTGGGCTAATAACGACATTATATAGAACTGTGGTACACCGAAAACACTTTACATTTATTAACAGGAATTAGAGTTAGAAACCATCGGCCTCGGTGAGATGAAAGGCTGAGCTTTACTTGCCTGTGGTAATAATAATATACTCAAAATAACTTGTTTTGATATACTGCTCGCTACCACGGCTTCCGCCATTTTGTAGCACGGCAAAGAGCAGATTTGCACTTTTACCTAAATTAATTGTACCCAATTTTATCAACCTCAGAAGGATGAAAGGCGGCCGTGTCTAGGCTAGGGATTCAAACATGAGATCTGAAGGTTGAAGACTGTTCTCAACAGCAGCCGGATTGTGTAAGCCTAAGGCCTGGGCTCCTTGAGCAGGTGGTACCTGTGGGCCGTTTAGGAGGTACCGAATATCCCTTTTTATACTTTATTTTCTTGAGGAATTGTTTGTAGAGCATGCCACGACCCCGCCAATTCCAGTCGCTTAAAAAAAGGCATATGTTATAAAAAAGCATTGTTGAGAAAATGATGTCCTTTGACCTCAAAACATGTTGCATGTTTGTGACTTCCAAAAGGAAATTAGTGGAGTACTAGTGCTGTGCATTCACCGATTAAAGAGCATTTAGGAAAGACATAAAGGGCAAAAACCTACCGAACTAAACAAAAGGTGACAGCAATGCAACCGATCACACAGGTCATCAATACGCAAACAAACATACAAACAGAAATCCTCAGTCATAGCAGCAAACTAGCGCTGGTGATCTCCAGCAAAGGGCAAATGATGACTTCCTGTTGCCTAACACGCAGCAATTCCAATGAAGGAAACAGCCATGACCTGACAGCGCACTTGATCCGGATGTGCTTAGCAATGACATGAACATTCCCATGCAGGCAATTCCAGTGACACGCTGACAGGGCCGAGGCAGATGCACGCGCTATCCACAATGAAGGGACACTGCCAGGACATGAAAAGACCCCCATGGGAAATGTAATTCCCCAGTGTGCACCTGTGATTTCCGAAGAGAGCTTGCCCTCCCCGAACAAACACAAGTTCCCCGGAAGGTTGTATGGGGCCGGTGGCACAGATTTAGTTTCAACGTTCATGGTCGTTCCCTACAAGGAAATCGAGGAACTGATTTATTTCTAACTACTCCAAACAAAGACCCAACTGCGGTTCCCGTATCACTTTGGCTTTGCAAATAAACTCACACCAAGAAAGTCGGGCAAACGAATGCTGAGAAATGTAAGGTCAAGAGTCAAAGGAACAGTCCAGCTTGTTTTGCATTTGGCCCGCCGGCCTTTGCTAACCAAAAACAAAAAGGAAGCAGGTGAAGGGGTGAACTTTGTGCTACTAAAGCCAAAGAAACAGGTGCTGGGATAGGGAAAGGAGGGAGGCGGTTGGAGAGGGTGATCAGGAGACAAGCTATACAAATAGGCAGTCTATAAACCAGAGCCTAGTTGGTACTCAGGCCCTGGAGAACAAGCGATTCTTGCACGTTGTCCCTTCTGTGAGCCACACAGTCAACAACAGAAAATCCGGAGGAACGCGACTGTCCTTGGCTGGCTGGTTGCCGCCCCATACATGACTTTATTCCCGCCATGAAAGGTTTTATTAGATGAAAATATATTCCACGAGGATATTGGATCAGTATTTGTATAATGTAGGAAAAGCGAGGAACTCAGTTCTGTGAATGGTATATGGATGTGTGATTTTTGCACATGCAAACTTTCTTGGATTTCTGCAATACTTCGAAGACTTTGCAAGCAGGGAGTAATCTTTAAAAATGTTTTTCTTTTATGGAATGAAGTAAAACTAATTATTTTAAAACAGACGTCAGAGGAGTGCCTCTGTTTGTTTTTTTGGTGTGTGTGTGTGGATCCTCTCGGCTATCGACATCTGAGTCCTCTATTGTCTGTATGATATCATCTGTGTCCTCAATAATCGTGCACGGTGTGAAGAGATATGATGGTAGCACTAGGGCACAGGTATTTTAGGGTATTACATTAAGCAGTTTGTAAGAACACCTTCCCCGCTCCCTCCACCCGCACTTGCCTGGTGATCTTGAGCATGCAGATATAGATTTTCCGGGCATTAATGCACATGGGTAATTATAATAGAGGCAGATATTTATCAACCTTAGGGAGAAATAATCTTGCAAAGATTTTGTACCTGTTGTCACAAGGTATCATCCCCTATTATTGTGTCTGCCCAATAACAAAATGAAATGAAGTCAAAGTGGGGTGGCTCATCTGCGCTCAGTATCAGGATTTTGAAGAATTACAATAAAGCTGCTTCTTTGAATACAAGTTGGTCATTTAATTCTATGCTATTTTTCTCACATAGCTGGCTTAAACAGATCCTCTGTATACAACTTGTTGGAATATTAGTTTACATCACTTTTGGTCATTGCTGTTGTCGGAATATTTTCACAGAATAGGACTCCTTTGTGAACATTTACTTAAGCCATTCAATTCTTCTTCTTCAGAAATGTGTTGCATGCTATTTCTCTCTATGTCTTGTCAGAGGATTGATTAAATTCTATTACTCTCTATACGGTTTCACAACACTTTTTATGGGGCTCCTCAGCAGAGAAAATAATGGTCGCATCTTCTCAATATAGTAATGCCACTGAATATTTTTCTATTCTTCTAGAACTCTAAAACAAAAACAAATGTAATGATTTTGCTGAGTCTAATTGAATTTAATTACTTTAGATAGACTGTTTGAATTGAACATTGGTAAGGTTAGATCTACTCACGGATAGGGTTACTTTAAATGTGTGCGGGCTTGTGTCAGATAGACATTTTCCATGAATATGGTTGCCTTGTATAAGTACAAAATTATTCTTATGAGTCTACATTTTACTTGCTTTCCAAATTCAGGGCTTATATTGTTCGCTTAGGGATGTGAGAACGGAAAAGTTTACTTTATTCCATAAGCAAATTACCTGTAGATGAAGATGGATATGCTAGTTCATCCTCTAACGTTGTCCTGGAATGCCAAATCTGCGTGGTTTTGGCATTCCAAGATGGCTGCTGAAGTTTAAGCCCGCGCTTGACATTATGTGGTCACATTGTGGACGCGATGACGTCGTCACGCTGATGTTATGAAGTGCCCATCGGTCAATTATGGGCTGTACCGCGACCGCGGCTGAACATTTTACAAATGAATGAAATTAGTATTATGCCACTATTATTTAGCCTTCGTGATCGTTTGGCCCAAAGTTAAGGGCTTATTAATTTTTATTAATGATTTTTTAGGTACTAACTTGATTATCAACTGACTTTTTAGTGGCTATATACTGGTCATACTCCTTTGGTCTTTATAATTAAATTGTTCTAAATTCACATTTTGTACCACAAACATTAAACAGTATGTTTAGTGTCACACTCATTTTATCCTCCCCTTTTGGGCAACATGTGGATATTCATTTTATTTTTATTAGCCTATCTTGATGGTTAATAACAACTTCTTGTTATATATGAAATGTATGCACATTGTTGCTGTTAAATTACATGCATCTTAAATGAATTACAGATAATTCTTAGTTTTGGCAATGAACGGCGGAGAGAAAATCAAAGGAAAAACATTTTAGTCCAATGTTAAGAGAGTCTAAAAATTAGGACAAATAAAATAAAATACAATTAGAGTGTCATATAAGTACCAAAAACTAATTTCATCCCTTATGACGATGACTCACAGATAAGTTTATAACTCATTATCTTGATTGAGACTGTGAAGCACATGTCCATAATGCTAACCCATTCAGATTCTCTTTGTCGTAGGAACAGTTCTCTGTTTCCTCCTGTTGGTGGCATTTCTATTCTTTCCTGACCTCCTATTTTAATTTGATCTGATTTATCATTGGAATGTTCTGAACTGAAATGCACTGCTAGCGGGTATCAGGTGTCTGTTGACTATATAACTACATTTCCTTTTTTCTTGTATGTCCATATTCTCCAATTGTTCATTCTTGCCATCCTTGAATAGTTTCCACTCTGCCGAGAAGGACAGAGTGACCGGAAACCGCTGGTGTCAGCCCTCTCCTTGGGAAAATAGCCTCTCCTGTCATGCTTTCTAAGTTTTCAAGTGACTTGGTCAGAGCTTAATTTCCTTGCATTTGAAAGATTTAAGACTAGTGCACAGGCGGGGTTTTTGGTTGCAAGAAACTTTCAACGGGTGTGGCCAAACCTAAAGCTTCACTCATTATCGCATCCTTGTTTGGATATGGGCCTTCTGGATGGATGATTTCTGCCCAGAAAATGTTGCTCAGAATGTTGTCATTTAAACGTGAACCTTTGATTGCACACCTTAGGCTCCATGCCTGAGAAGGGATTTCAGTAGAGTGAAGTCACAACCATCCTCCATGGTGGCATTTGAAGAACATTTATGAATGTAACTATCTCTTGCCACATGCATCTCTGCTCCTTATTTATGAGTGTTTCCCACAGCCATGTCCAGGGAGTGGCCTGGGGTGGCACGTGCTAACCCTGGAATCTGATTGGCCACCCCAGACCAGACATGCTACTGCAGAGGAATCGATACCCAACCTTTGAGGGACAGATCTGTTCTGGGTGAGCAAAGCGCTGAAAGATGAATCTTGTCTTGAAGCTCACACTTCCATTCATTATAGCACTTGCTTTAGCTGCTACCCTGTGGCTTATATGTGTATTCCATTGCTGGTTCAGAGCGAGTAGCATGCCAAAGTAGCTGAATTCCTCACCCTTTCCAGTACTTCCATGACTAGCCTTTCATAACCTTGTGTTACTGATCGGCTGTACGTGATTTTCGACTTCAAGTCCTGGCGATCATCACAGTAACCGACATGTACCAGGAATGGTATGAAAGCCACCCTATCTGGGAGGCTGGGACAGATGGCGTCGTTTAGCTGGGTTGATAGAAGACCTATTATGGATAGATTGAAGAGGTTGGGGGCTAGCAGGCAGCCATGCTTCACTCGGAGGCTCGTTTTGATGTTCTCAGAAAGTTGCCCCTTAGTGCAATATTGTATTAGGATAGATGGCTTGGAATTCAGCTTCTGTATTCTTTCCACCAGATGCAGGTCCATTCCACAACTTCGTGCCTTCTCCCTTTGACATGGTCTGCTGGGTGAGCTAAAGGCTAAGGGAAGACTGCGTGCATGCCTTTCTTTTAGTATTTTATAACATATAATTAACTTACTACATCAAACAGTGACTGCATATTGTTCTCAAGTGTCCGCATGAGCCCAGTCATGCCCTAGAATCCGTCAATGCTCCGATTTGGGAGACGGGCACCTCCAGGAGACCATGCAATGGAGGATGCTCCATTTCAGTCCCAGTAATGATGCTGAGGAACTGCCTCCACAGAACTCTACCAGGGATACAAGACCGCTTAATATCTCAGGGGTTCCAGCTGTACATAGGTCTACTATGTCGATATATATGTCTCACACAATGGGCCTGAATTACAAAAGCGTTTTTCAATGGGAAAATCCCATTGAAAAACACAGTAACACTCATGCCCAGTATAATTTTCTAAGTGCAATGAGGCTATGCTAATGGGATAAAGGTGCTATATAAATGACAAACTACTATTACTAATAATGCAAAAAAACACATTTGGTAAACGTGCATTGTACAACAATGCAAGAACATAACATCGTATGTACTACTACATTGTTTAAAGGGAAAATCCTTCAACAAAATACTACCAGCAAAATTCCAAGCCACATCCTATCTCAGAACCTTTAATTTTTATTTAGTTCAGTATAAGGAAATGTATATTTTCAATATTTATGGTTCGCTCTTATGGCCGCCTTTCTTAATCTTTCAGTTAATGACTAGCTGTGTAGTAATTGTGCACAATTTAAGCTACGCTGTGCAAAACTGATGGTTTACTGGGGAGTTCTGGCTGCTGAAAACATGCTGGAGAAATCGGGTGCCATCAAACAGCCCCATAGAGTTCTATCCAAGTCTCTATTCTGCAGAATGAAGCGCCCTTGAAATACTGCTTATGAACGGAGATAGGCATTGCAGTGGAATGAAATCTGTGCCCCACAGAAAGTCCAGTAATTTGTGCTGTTTCCTCTTTCTCTCCTGTAGCATTTCTAAGGTCACTGAAAAGTTAGTGTATTTGCCTAAAATAAACAATGCACCAAAGAGCAGTTTTCAGGAAGTTTAACCAGATAGACGACCAGCACTAAATGGGCAAATGTTCTGGCATCAGTGCCTGCAATGGCAGGTCTATAGTGTTGCTATGAGGGGCGCCAAGTATGCAGGTGCTCCGGGGTCCGGGCACCCCCTGGGAAATGCTATTTTCATGAAAGTCCCTATTATTAGAATGGGACATTTTTTGTTGCCACCGCCCCCCACCTCAACCCCCCCCCCAGAGTGAATTCAAGCATAGATATAATCATCTGATTTGATTCATAGTAGGAGATGGATCATGATTTCAGAAGGAATTTAGTTGTCTCAATAGCTTTCTGAAGTCGAATGCTGGTGTATAGAGATGTTACATCTAATGTTACAAATCTATAGTTAGCATTCCAGGCAATGGAATCGAACTGCTGGATTACGTGTTTTGTATCTTTTATAAATGATGCCAAATTTGAGGCTAAAGGTTGCAAATGAACATCTGTGAATGGACATATGCCCTTGACGCTGCTGTACCTTTAAAGTTGAGTGACCGTATCAGCCCTTCTTGGCTTAAGTAAGATCAATGGAGGACCATCTTCCTTTCCACTCATAATACTGGAATGAACCCTCCATTTGCCAATTCTGAGAATCGGGAGCAGGCTTGGAAGAGATGGCCCTTTCCCACAGTCCCTGCAGAGGAAGAGGAACTGCTATGGGGGTCAATGCACATTCATCTGCAGTTCTTGTTTTTGTGGTGTTGTATGTCTGTTGTAGCAACCACTGTTGTGATCTCTGTAATCTGGACAAAGTGGAGCATCATCTCCTTTTGAATGTGAATGCTGTCAATACATTGTACCGACGTGGTCTTCTTTTATACTGTTTTAACTCAGCGTGGAAAAGAACTGATGAGTGGTGTTGCCCTCTAAGCCGCAATATCACTTATGGGAGGAAGTATATTTCCTTTTGTATTGTATGTCCATATTCTCAAATTGTTCATTCTTGCCATCCTTGAATAGGTTCCTCTCTGCTGAGAAGGACAGAGTGACCGGAAACCGCTGGTGTCAGCCCTCTCCCCAAAGCATAGCAACGTCCCCAGGTGGTCTCCTAGGAATCAGAGCTTCACAGGCAGCACTGACATCTCACATCAGGGTGCTGACTACTGGAGTCCAATTAAGCCCAGCTGACATGGGAAGGGGGCAGTTCCAGAGTAGCCAGAGAGGGAGGGTCGGCCTAGAGAAAGGTCTCATCATCTTGGTTTCTCTTAGGCTCTCATTCCCTGTGCCCAAGGTACTATGAGTGTGATGTCATAAGGTGAAGGGAACTTCTTACAACAACAGGGATTGGACCCCTACAGCAGGCTTGTTTTTGACCAATGCCTTTAAAAGGGGAGAGGGAGGCACCCCACCATTTTTTGATTCATCTCTGGATTTCCACAAGGACAAGAAAAAATCATCTGGACTTCTGTTGGAGGTAAAGAATGGGTCTCTAGGTGGACCACCCAACCACAACTGTGAACCATTTGATTTTGAAAAAATAGTACAAAACACTGCAACAATAAACAAGCCTTGGCAAAGCCAACAGTCTTTTCTTTTGTATAGCTATAGTCATTTGACGGTCACCACTGAGGTACTCACCATTTGCCTTCATATGTCCAAGTAGTGTGGCCTGGAAGAACCATCATTTCCATCATTTCTGGGTTATAGCAAGGTGCTCCCACCATGTGGTGTGTACTCCTAATGTATGCCAGTCTTTGCTACCCATAAACTTAGGCACGGATATCATTGTCAGATATGGCCATATACGGTCCAAAAATTCTTAAATGCCTCAGTAGGTACTGAAACTATTGAAATGTCGTGCCCCCAAAGAGCTAAGTATACACACCATAAGCCAAAACTAGCAAATTAGCAATGTCCTGCCTGACTAGGTAACATCTCAAAAAGTGTACGGCTTATTGAAACCCGCAGACCGTTACTGGCTCCTCAATGCTACCTGTCTCGCACTAAAGTATAACAGTATGTTTGTCTTACATGGTGGTGCTCCAGGGCCGCCTCTGACCCACAACTGAAAATACCATATCAACGGTGACATATATACTACTTATAAGAATATAAATGGAATAAGAATGGGTCTTCTAAGTATTATTCTTATAAGAAATGTTCTTAAACTAATCGTATACAAGCACAGGTTTAGTAAGATCTTCATAAGATCTTATTCTAATAAGAATGTATAAGAAAGATATTACTTTTAAGTGTTATTAAAAACTCAGTTGGAAAATAACTTACAGATTTCCTAGTAAGCTCTCAGTTATATGGGTGTTCAGGAGAACACTGAATACATTGCTCTTCAACTAACTTTGCGCTTAAGGGTCTTGCCCCTGCCTGATCGTATATCCTCCCACTTTTCCCCCGACCCTCCTCCCCCCTACTCGGCATGTCCACTCAAGACTTAAGTGTAGCTGGTTGTAACAGCGCCTTGATGCCTACGGGTTTAGTGTGCTTTATAAATGTAACCATGAATAAAATAAATAAATATCATATATAATACTTATAAGAAATTATAACACATGTCATGTAAGATGCTGGTATGATACTTATAAGAAAATCAATGGGAAATGTTTGTATGGGCGTGTATGTCTGGGGATGCATTATTTGCCGTGTGCAGCAAGCAAGGCTGTAGCCTCAAAGTGTCAAATTATCAGGCAAAAAAAGCCTCTGGAAATGCTGTGGACCAGGCCGTCTGGGATCCCGGGACACTCTATAACCTCGGCCACGGGTTTAGGGAATCAACCTTTGAGGAATGATCCTGGCATTACGTCTCTCTAATGTGACTCTGGCGTCATGCCGTTCCATGCAATTTTCCAATTCCTCGAGCGGGACACAGGAGCTGGAGGACCAAAGCTCCCAGAACGAGAATGTAAACTTAATGCTCTGCATTAACGTAAGTTGTTTATTGTCCTCGCTTAAAGAAACTGTTCCTTAACATGTAAACACGGGGTCTGGATCGGGTTTTGCTACTGTGAACAGACTTCCGGTATCAGGACAGTCACAGGGTTTCAAGCTTTGCCCAAATGTTTCCTGAAAAGCTTCTGTGATAGACAAATGGCCCAGAGAGGCTTTGAAGTGGGTATCATACTAGACTAGGCTTCACTGTCCCTCCTAGAATAGGCTTGCCTAACTTCCTCCCTCTAAAGCTGGGACACACTAGAGGTCTATACTATGCCTCAATGGATGTTTATGTCATGGCCACTGCAAGGTTTACCAACAAGGATATTGTAACATGGCCTACCAGTAAGAAAGCTCCCATAGCCATTAGAAGCACAGGCTATTCCATCTACTTATCCCATGTATCAAGCCATAACACAGCACATTAAAACACCTTCATTATATGTCCAATGGTCCCCCTATAGCATAGGATAAGGTCTGGCCTTTTGTTTACATAATTGTGCACTTTCATTCTCTCCCCGCCATGGGTTGCTTCCAGGAGCCATACTCTGATAAGTCAGATTTCGTTTGTCATTTCGCTGTTTTGTGTCCTCCAACTTTTCTTTCAGCACACAGCCAACTCTTGGCTCTGCCACCCCTGTCAGCTGGCTCAATAGCACCAGGTCCCTCGAGACTCCTCATATATCTGGTCTCTAATCCTTCACAACATCCAAGAGTTCAGCGGTAATGTAATTCCCCATTGAGCCCATTCGGGAATGCCCCATTCCCCATTGGGCTCAATGGGGAAAATTTGCGCTCTTACCGCCGGTGGAGTTCCCGCCGGCAGTAATAGCGCGAATTTTCGGCAGATTTCCCCCCAGCTCAGAGCTGGGGCGAAATCCGCCGAAGTCCTGATTTGGCGGACCCTTAAATCCGGCGGTAATAGCGATACCGCCGGATTTAAGGGTTGCTGCCAAAATCGTGATGAGGCCCCACATCTCAAAGCCATCACACATCCATAATCTTACTTATAATTAAAGATACAACCCATTGCACTCCTAACTGACAACATCATTGATTTGCCCATTACTGACAGCACCTGATCCTTTGCATGACCGTTTTGGTCTAAACTCATGCTACGGTACAGGCATCCCACCTAGTGCTACCACTCAATCCTCATGTTATCTCCCCCACTCCTTGTCACCTTTTGTCTTCTGCGCTCTCTCTGGGCCTCATTAGGACCCAGGCGGTAAGGGGTTTACGGCGGCGTAAACAGCGCCGACCCTTACCGCCTGATTCCGAGGTCCCGTAGCGCCATGGAGGATTCAACACCTGCTTTTAGCAGGTGTTAAAATCCATGGCGCTAAGGGACCTTGTTGCTAATTACGCCACCGTAATTTACGGTGGCGTAATTAACGCCTTCCCCACTCCCATTATGCCCTATGGGGCAAAAATGGGAATGGGGAAGGGTAAATGGGGTAATGGGGACTTACCGCCCCGCCAACCTCGGAATGGGGCGGTAAGTCCGCCAACCACCATGGCGTAAACGTAGTTTACGCCATGGTGGTAAAGGTACGACCGAGGCGGTAACTTACCGCCTGGGTTGTAATGAGGCCCTCTGACTTTTCCAGCTCTTGCAAATTCCTGCTTAGCTTTTCCTCATTTACGTCTCATGCCACAGACCACAGTCTACTTTACACCCTCCGTGGGGTGATAGTTCACCCACATGGCCAAGATTTCAGTGCTCTAAGACCACTATGGTGGTGAGGTGTGCAGTAACATACAGTCTATCCCAAATTCCTCTGCAAGGGAGGTGAAGACAGAAGGTATCCAGGGCAGAGAAGATCTCTGTTCTCCTTGTGATGCCTGGGAATAGTGTGGGGTGACCACCATTGGACTAAGAGCTCTATGGTTGCATTGAAACCAGGTCCCTGTTCACAGGAGGTGAAGTATCCTCTGTAAGCCAAGCTCACTGGACTGGGGGTACAGACGGACTCACCATGTCCTAAAGCCCCTGAATTGGGACTGCCAACAACCACAGAACCAAGACCTCCCTCTTAAAGGAATGGCTCCTCCCTACCACCTAGGTCCACACACTCTCCTCTCCCTACCCTACCTGAGACTCAGTGTTTCTGCTCCTCATGGTTTCCCCCCACCCCGTTGCTCGTAGATCCCTTTATGACAACTGCCCGCCCTACCCTGTTGTTAGTTTCTGGCACCCTTTTTCTTTGCTTCGTTCACTGTGTTCTTCTCGCTTTGATTCTAAAGTGCTGTGTTGCTTCCTGAAGCTAGGTCCGCAATCAATAAATACATGTCCTCTGTCTCTCCTAACATCTATGAAGTACATAAATGCAGATTTGGGCAGCTTTGACGTCATCTAAGCTCCTGCACAGGAACTGTCGATGTTCTTTCTAACCTTGATGTCCAACCTCCTCCGCATCTCACAGTTTCAGTCAACACTGATGCCGAAGCTCTGATGTTTCTCCATCTGAAACCCACCAAGTCTTCTAGTGCCCCAACTTTACACCACTGCCACAGCACCAACTTCTTCAAGCAACAAGCTGACGCTGCTGCATTGCCCCAATACTTGGCCTCATTACAACTCAGGCGTTAAGGGTTAACGCCACCGTTAACCCTTAACGCCTGATTCTGATTTTAACGCCTGCTTTTAGCAGGCGTTAAAATCCATGGCGCTAACCTGCCATGGTGCTAATTACGCCGCCGTAATTTACGGCGGCGTAATTAGCGCCTTCCCCACTCCCATTATGCCCTATGGGGCAAAAATGGGAATGGGGAAGGGAAAATGGGAAATGGGGATTTACCGCCCCACTCACCTTGGAATGGGGCGGTAAATCCGCCATCCACCATGGTGTAAACAGAGTTTACACCATGGTGGTAAAGTTGGTGCACTTAGCACCAAGGTTGTAATGAGGCCCACTGTGTTGAAACAGCTGAGCCTGAGGCCAGTCTCTGCTCCTGCGCACCAGAGGCTTCCAAGTCTTTCAGCACCACCAACCTGACATTGTCTTCCGTTCCCTGCATCTTCGACCGACAAGCTGTGGTGCTGCTGAACAGCACTGAATCACATTGGGCCTGTGTGGCTGTCCCAAAGACAAGTACATAAGGTGCTGTGCAGAGGCCCGGTCCCCCAGGTTCCCTTTCAGAAGCATTGTGACTTTTAAGCCCTCCTTCTCTACTTTGTTCTTAAAGACATACCTTTGATCAGTGACATAGTGCCAGTTAAGTACCCCGAACATACCTTCTACCCAGAGTGTCATTCTACAACAGTCTGCATTTTATGTTTTTCTTTCACATGGCTCGAGTCTCCTAGTGTTTTCCAATTAGTTGTTTGCACTATAGAATTTGTTTAAAAACCTATATTTTTTATAGAACTTTGATTGGATATTCTTTTATTTTGGACGATTATACTTGATTTTATTGGGTTGCTACTGTTATCAGCACACAACCCTCTTGAAGAGTATAGCCTGTTCTCGGCCTGCACTACCACAAAAGGCGAAGGAGTATAACTGCCAGACTGTATCTCTTTCATGTTTATGATTAGGATCGCTGCTGGTTTGGTAGTAGTGTGAGGGAGTGAGTAGGCAGTTTAGCCACTACTTATCCCTCTACCCATGCAGGGCAGTAGTCATTTCACCACACCGCTCCTTTGTTGACTTCAGGCCCAGGTCAGTGTTTCTGTCTTCTGTCTGTGTGGCTGCAAGCTCTGATTTCTATGACAATCTCCTCGGTTACTGTGACTAAAGGGCCTAGTCTCCATGTTCCTCTTTTCTCTGTTTGTGTGGCTTCAGGACCAGGGCCTCTATGTTGTTCTTCTCTGTAAGTGTGACTGAAGGCCCTATTCTCTATGGTCCTTTCCCATGTTTGTGTGATTACAGGCCTGTGTTTTTATTCTATTTTAGTGTGACTAAAGACCCTGATCCCTAAGTTCCTCTCCAATGTTCGTTTGGCTACAGGCCCACGTCAGTTAGTCAGCCAAATTAACTCTATTTAGACACTATCACCATAAAAAGCTATACAATTCAAAATGCATGCAGTCAGTATGGAGAAATCAAACTGTACCTGGCAATACAATGTACATTTTTAAATAATAAATCAGTTAAAGTTCCAACAAAAATAAAATGATCAAAAATAATTCTAAAAAGATAGAAGTCTTTTGATTAATGTAATAAGCACTTTTCGGCTAAAGTGCTTTAGAGACCACATTTAAAATTGGTCAAAAGCATTAAGCAGATACCACAGGACAAGCTAACAATGAGTTACGAATAGTGGAGGCAGGGGCAAAAGAAGAGAACATGAATCAAGGATTCGTCTTTTTGACATGATCTTTTTGCCGTTCCATAACAACATGACAGAACTTAAGCCCAGGCAAATGGATCTTAATTTAGTAATGAACGTATTATGATTAACATGGGTTGCCCAGAGCAATTAGGGCTAAATACCTGAATGAAAACGAATTGCTTCATGCATTTTATTCATTGGTTAGATCAGCTCATCTTCTTCTCTTGCTCATCCATACAACCGCAAGAGGTCAGACCTACATTTTTTAATGGATGGCATGCTAAGAAGAAAATTCAGAATAAAGTCTAAAGAGCCTAATGAGAAACTGAATTTTTGGAGGCCATGCTTAACATGTCCAATTTGTATTTACAGAACATGGTCACTACACCAAAGATCTTTAAATATAAGCCGTGTGAGATGGACTTTTGAGTTGGCTATTAGTTTGAAGAAAAAACAATAGATGCTGCACAAAATTGCTCAGTCACAAAGGCAAGACAGAGTTGTCTATGGATGACAAAATGTGTGGGAGACATGGGCAAAGACAATCATCTTTTAACAAAAGAATTTATTACAATTTGCAAAATCCCTGCGCTGATGTTAAAGCCCAATACTTCAGACTCATAAAGTGCAACTATGCAACCGTTGACCTCGTAGACCTTGAGCATCATGTTTATTGGACAAACCTTCAACGAAGTAAAAAATAACCCATTTATCTGCTTCGTATGACATGATTGTTTTATAACATGCTTTACATTATACAGGGGTGAATAGATCTGCATTCCTAAATAGTCAAAATCCTTGACTATGGGTATCCTCTCAGCCTGTGTAAAATAGCAACAGTGACACTAAACATTTCTTAGCACTTACTGAATGTGCAAGTTAAGCCAAGAAAGCTTTATCAAAGATTTTCAGAGAGCAATCTAAAAGTGATATTGGTCAATTACTTGACGGTTGGTCTCTGTCACTTATTTAAAAATGGATTCGGGGAAGCTTCTTAACATTCAAAAATAAATAAACATATTACATTAAACTGGGACCAGATTTCTGGATTGCGCATATACAAATCAGAAGGGACTGGATCCAGACTACGCGCGTTGTTGCCTTTTTGCATAATGATAGTCTTAAACAGTTTCAACTCAGAGAACTGGAGGGGAAGATAATGAATAGACTCAGTGTGCATGAGTATGGAATCACAATGAGCCTCGTTTACTAACTTGGGATTTGCAAACAACTTGGAGAATTGTAGCCTCCAGCCAAACTTTGGGATACAAACAGGACTCACTGTGACCCCATGGTATGTAGGACCTGAAGAAGCCAGCTCCCAGAAGTGTTTAGTATTAATAGAAGAGGCTGCATTTAATAGGTCCTCCCACACAGCAATGGTTAGAGATTTCCTCCTGTAGGATATGTGTTTCATAAATACACATCTGGACTTTTCGACAACATGTCATATGCTCAGAGGAGTCTTGAGAACTTTGAGTAATTCTTTTCGTGCTTATATCGACTCTTTATCCAGCCAGGAATTCGTATGCCTAGAAATAGTGCACTTCTGTTCTTTCAACAAGACCTGACCTCTTTATTCCTCTTCTCTGTTAGTAGGACTACAGACCCTTGTCCCTATGTTGTTCTTCTGTGTTAGTGTGACTAAGGCCCTTGTCTCTATGTTCTCTTTCTCTGCAGGAGTTACTAGTGGCATTTGTCTCTACATTCATCTACTCTTTTGTGTGGCTACAGTCCCTAGTCTCTATGTTCCTTTTCTCAGTTAGTCTGACAACAGGCTCTGGTCTCTACTCTGTTAGAGTGAATAGAGGCACTGGTCTCTATGTTTGTCTTGTCTGTTAGTGCAGCTACAGGTCCTAGTCTCTATGTTCCTCTCCTCTGTTAGTTTGGCTACATGCCTTGGTTTCTACATTCCTCTCCTCTGTTACTGTGGTCACAGGCCCTGGTCGCGATGCTAATCTATTCTGTTAGTGTGACTACAGGCCCTGGAATCTATGTTCCTTGTCTCTGTTAAACTAGCTGGAAGGCCTGGATTCCCTGGATCTCTGCTAGACATACTGGCCGGCCAAATCGCTAATCTTTTAATCTCATTGATTGAACAGCCCCACCTTTTGAGGAGAATTCAAAACGAATGAGCAGTGCTGGCAGCAACCTGTGCTTAGAAATGGCCCCAAAGTCTTCTCAAAATGAAAAATGCAAAATCCAGATGTTGAGTGTGAAAATGTTATAATCCAGGAATTGCACCTAAAGGGTCCACTGGTCAAACCTTCTCACTCCATGGGATGCAAAAATATAAAATGTTATTTAATCAATGTTAAAACAACATCTTGTGAAAATTTGGCATGTGTAAAAGTAGTTGATGAATGATCTAGTTAATTTTATGACATAATATAAGAGGAAAGACAAAGTTGAGTCCTACTCAGACCCCAACCACACAGACACACCGAGCACCCTGAACAGATTAAGCAGCGAGTGCTCAGGAGTCAGAGCAGGAAGCAAATACATGTGTTTCCAGGTGCTCCTGCAGCAGCAGATACTTTATGTAGCAGCGGCTACAACTGGCATTGTGTGATGGTCGTATTCAACGCATGTCTGCTCGTCAATTATTTCAAGGGCTTTCCATAACTTTATGATTACGTTGAAGAAGGAAGAGTGCCACACATAAAAGATGGAGAAAGCAAGACAATCATGTGAGATACCCCAACGGAGCCATCTGTAAGGGATCGAGGTCACGTGACCTAAACCCCACCGCTTAGGCTTGCCCCTTCCTCGCCTTCTTAGCTGTTAGTTCACGGCGCGTCTCTCACCCAGGCATCTGAAAAGAAGGGTAGTCGAAGAAAAGGGCAACACCTGTTTGGCTCTGTGAGGGCCTGGAAAGGGCCAATGGACAGGTAGTCTGCCTGTGCTTCACAAGGTAAATATCACCATGGGTCTCCACTCACCACACCCCATTCCCATCCTCTCCAAGGCTCACATAGCCAGATGCCCCAGGCAGTCCCACACAGCTAACCTGGCAAAGCTTATCAATATCCACTGTACACCCTGTACACCCTTATGTCATGCGCCTTCTATTCATGTCTGCCCGGTCATGATGGTTAATGCCCGCTCAGTGGTCGCACACGCTGCTGATATTGCCATGCTCATAACGAACAATGATCTTGATGCACTTTCTATTACTGATTCATGGCTTACTCCCTCAAGGGTGAGGGATCATGGGAGTCGTGGTGGAAAACATCTGATGAGTCACAGGTTTCAGATCGCTGGTCAGTAAAAAATCATACATTTTCCCTGTTTAACATAGTGTATTGGAGAAGCACGACCATATAGTTCAAGGGTCTGCAACCTTTGGTTTTTCAGGTGTTTCAGACTACAACTACCTTCAGCCTTAGCTAGCATAGTTAATGGTAAGGGGCCATGGGAGTTGTAGTCCAAAACATGTGGACAAGCGAAGGTTGCAGACCCCGGAATAGTTTCATGTTGCTCATTTTGAGAATATTGTGCATGATAGGTTCCTCTTCACAAAGACCAAGGGGCTGTAGTGGTGAGGAGTGGAGTCAGGGGAAGAAGATAGGTGGCTCAACACTTGAAATTTCAGACTGAATGATGCCAGATCAAAGTCTGGCTCTGCATGTATGCCTTTTATTTCACTGTTTGCTCTTAAGTCAATACTTCAGTGCAGACCATGGCAGGAAGACACAGGAGTGGCACATTTCTTAGACTAATGGTGCATAGGCAATGAAAGTCAGAAAAGGCACAGTTGAGATAAGGACAAGGAACAATGATTAAAAAATTTAACCTCTCCCCTCCTGTCATACACTGAGTCTCACGGTTGCCTCCATTATCATATTCTGAGTAGGGGTCCTACTACACTGAACCTGTTGAGGTGTATTACTTTGAATGAGTTGTTTGAGTACATCTTGAATCCTCACATGCTCACAAGCTGTGATTTATAATATGTTATATTAAAACTATCCTGAATTCTCCCCCATCTAAAAGCACCTTGCAACTTTCTCTTAACTTTCTACAGAATTCTTTCACGTGACAGACTTGTTGCAGCACAATGCACCCCAGCATATCAAGCATTGCCCCCTCGATTTTTCCTACTAGTTTATGTCTTCCCTTGTTCCTCCATTATTTGTTATCCCTTTTCTTCTCCTCCAATTTCTCCGCTTTTGCCGTTACTCACTGACTCCGGCCAGGAAACCCCTGGCAGGGGTGGGAGGGAGGAGCACAATGCGCCACTTTTCGATCACGCCTAGTGACTCTGGCACAACTATGGGATTTTACGTAGCATAAAAACTTCCTGACATAACATACTAATTGTGATCAATAAAGTTACTATAAACTAACAGCTTTCCCACAGATAATGGCTGTTAGATACCATTCCAGAACAATGCATTGGTAAGTGTAATTCTGTGAAAGCCTTGCCTCCTGCTGAAAACAAAGTAGGTGGCAGTGCCGTCCTAGGACTAGGCAACACTAGGCATCATCCTAGAGAGCCACCAGTGAGAGGGCGAACATTGGCAACACAAGCAGCTCATCTGGCCTCATTGCCATGAGAGGGAGCAGCATAATGCCTCTTCCCCTAAAATACAGTGCATGTGCTCCCACAGACATTGGCAATGGACACTGCAATGAGGCATTCCCCACTGGAAGACCGCCCTCCCCCCTTAGAGCTGCCTGCTTCCAAGACAAAGGGCCTGATATCCAAAAGCAATTTTCAATGGGGAACACTTTGTAAATCAGGCCCATGCGTGTAAAAGCGAAAACTCCCTTTTAAAGATTAGTTCAAACCCATGATGTTCAGTAGCTTGACATGCAAAAAAGGGTTGGCTTTAATGTGCATATCAAATGTTCTTTAACATCGTGAATTACAGCTAGTGGCCAGTCTATGGCATATACAAGGTGACCTTTTCAGACCATTTTTATTTGCGCAAAGGGTGTGTTTATTATGACAAAACATAAAAAGCATGTACACAATGTATGTGTAAAAGTGTTACGCATGATTTTTTTTGCCATGCCATATTCTCATATATGTGCACTTTTGAGAGGGGGGAATCGCCTTTTCCGCAGCCTTCATCCCCTCTTAATACAAGGGAACAGGCATTTAGGCCAGCATATTTGCACGCTAGCACAAATATTTTTATGGAAACTGACTGCTTTTTGCACCAGCTATAAGCAGGCAGATTTCAAACGAATCGATTGCAAAAACCACCCGCCATGCATAACTGGCAAGCAGCGTGAACAAACTAAGGCCTGCAAGCGAGTACGACTGCATTTACACCTTTATTTTGCACTTCAACTGACTAGTAGAAATTACCAAAACTGCATGCAGGGGACCTGCTTGCACGTAAATTCAAACGTGGCAGGTCCCTTCCATGACATGTACATATTTAAGTAAAAGGACTCCCTGGGCCTCATTACAAGCATGGCGGTCCGGGAACTACAGTACCGGTAAGCATGCCGGTACTGTAGTTCCTGGACCGCCATACTACGAGCTGTGCTCGCGGGTGCTGTTTCACCTGCCAGGTTTTTCCTGGCAGGTGTAACGGCACCCGCGAGCACAGCACGTCGAATGCACCGGCACAACTCTCTATGTGCCGGTGCATCCGACCTCCCCATCCCCATTCAGCCCTAGGGGTTGATTACCATGATTACGGCACCTGAAAAATGGGCAATTACAGGGTCTGCCGAGCTCGGCATGGCAGGTTCTTGCCCATTCGCGGGTTCCGGAAAAAATGCAACTCCGGTGGCAGCTACCGCCAGAGTTGTAATGAGGCCCCCTGTATTTTTTAAAGTGATGAAAGCATACTGCTGTACGTTTCTCTAGGGAAACAGGAACAGGGAGCCAGAAAAGTAAATTTGTCCCACCTACACAAAGGGCCAGATTCATGGAACATTTGCACCAGTTCAAAGTGAATTTGCACTGCTGAAAAGTGACTTTGCACTGCCGACACAAACCCTGACTCATGGAACCGTGCAAAGTGTATTTGTGCAGTGCAAAGTCCGGGCAAAGTCAGTGCAAAATGGCTTTGCCCGGACTTTGCATTGAACAAATACACTTTGCACGGTTCCATGAATCAGGGCTAGTGTCGGCAGTGCAAAGTAACTTTTCAGCAGTGCAAATTCACTTTGAGCAGGGCAAATATTCCATGAATCTGGCCCTAAGTATCTGAAGGTAGTCCTCCTTCCCATGTGACGCGTTAACCCGCCTCCTCCACCCAGAAGTTACGATTTGGTTGCGCCCCTGCCCTGCCCCTATCTAAACGTAGAATTTTGCACGCTGTGACAATTGGTTTGGGTTGCGGTTTTGTCACCTATATTTTAATATTTTCACAAATGTTCAAACATTAACATCAAACGTTGATAACTGATGTAGTAAATACGTTATATATCCTACCTCCACACATGAGCCCTTTATGTCTCAGACAGGAAAAGTCGTCACATTCACAATATGGGCCGTATATGCGTCCATACTCCGAGGGGTAGCAGACGCACTGCCCGCAGAAGCAGCCCCCGCGCCCGCTGCAGGAGTCGTGTCCGTGGGCTTCTTTGCAGGAGTTTGTGATCAGCGTGGTTTCGTCACACTCACACCGAGGGCCCAAGAAGCCGGGGTTGCACACGCACACGCCGCAGCCGAAGGAACCCCGGCCGCTGCTGCACTTGGAGCTGTTCGCCTCGGCTTCCCCCTGGCAGCGGCAGCTGCAGTGGGGCTCCAGCTGGACCTCCAGCGAGTCGCTCAGTCCCACCGGCTTAATGGCAATCCGCCTACTCTTCCCCTCGCAGGCCGCCAGGCCGACGCTCACGTTGAAGGACACCTGGAAGAGAGAAGCAACACGCTGAGGGCCAAGACAGTGCCACTGAACAGCAAACACTCCGCTGCCAACTGTCACCAGGAGAAATGCATGCAAAAAATTAGCTCTACTCTGTCAAGAAAATAAATAAAAAAGAGCAGCAGCATTTTGCATGAAATATCCACAGATGGTAATTACAGCGTCTGCACGCGCAGATCCGATGATTAGCACGCTAGTATGCCAGTGACGACGAGAGTGCAAGGCAAATGGAGGAGGCACCCCGATAACCCGGGCAGCGTCCTCCTCCTGGCCTCCCCCTCCTAGGAAGAAGGGGGGGCGGGGACACCGGCGCGGCAAGAGGAAGGAAAAGGCCGCAAAAGAAAGCGAGGCGGAATCTGGGGAAAGCCCGCGAAGGGCGAACAAAGGAAAGGGGAGGGGATTCCCCTTTATAATGTGCAGGCTCTAGACACAAAGCAGCATCTACAGCTGCTTCAGAGGACGCCTGTTACCTACCGAGGAGCTCTATTTTAAACCATAGGGCAGGCGTGCAGTTTCAAAGTGGCGGAAGGCTAACAAGAATGTGGCCACATAATGTTATCCATATTATCCATATGTACGGTCGGGGGGCATGTTTTGAATAACAATTGGGTTGCCTTGCCTTCGTTGTGACTGGCATTCTGGGGCAGTAATGGTTTTGAAATCTGCTTGCCGTGTAGTGCGGCCAGCCTGTGATCGTGAGGAGTCATTTGGTGCACATGGTAGCCGGGATGGGGTCGCTTTGGGCATGTCGGGGACTGTAATATTTCACAACCAAAGTATCGGACATGTGTTGCAGTTACAGGTGTGGCGGTGGCGGCATGCGGGGAACCCGCTGTGTAAATATTGAAGGTCAGCCGGGGAGGTTATGTTCCCGGGTCCGCATTCGAGGGCTGACGTTTTTGGGCGTGCCACTCTGTGTGCTTGGAGGGGCCCCCAGGCGGTGGTATCACCAGGCAGAGTGTTAGATAGTGGATCGCTAGTGCCGCGAGCACTAATGCATGGCTGGGGGTATTTCAATTCCTTTTGGTTAAATTATTTATTCAGCCAGGTTGGGAGGGTTTGTGGCTGCATTTAGACGTGGGTATGCAAATGTGCTATACCGGATATAAATTTACAGTTTTAAGGTACAGGCCGGTTATAAGGCGTGTTCCGTGGGTCGTTTGTCTGACCATAGCGGGAGCGGTTCTGTTAAATGCTATTTTGGCACGCAAGTTGTGGGAGCTGCGCGAGAGGCAGCAGTCGATTCAGACGCTATGGTTTCTGGTATAAGGACAGGAGATGGATTGGAAGGAAGCGGGCGCCGTCCCACAAGTCGGCTGTGTTGCTCATGTGCTGAATTGATAAGGGCAGGTTCAATGCAGCTGAGCCTGCGAATTGATGTACGGTTGTCACAGCAGGAATTGATAAAAAAGTGCGAAGGTTATAGCCAGTATGGGCATCGCATGGTGTTATGAGCGGCGGCATTTAACACACAAATGTATTGGGGCAGATAATTACACAGAGGTGTTGTGGTGGAGGCGATCCCAATACGATTTTATGTATGCACATGATGGTTCACCACATGTAAGGACTGAAAGGGCAAGGCGTTACAATCAAGGTAGTTGCCCCTGTGGGTACGATGTCGGATTCACCTTGAAATGGAAGGGACAACAGCTGGTCCGGTAGCACAGCGAGTAGAGCGCTCACATTGACATCTGTGCAGAGCCTGCTGACGCAGGTTCGGATCCCGGCAGGGCAAAAACTCGCCCATGCATCCTTCCGAAGTCGATAAATGGCCACCACTCACCAGGGGAAAATAAGCAGCGCTCAGAAGTCTGAGGGTTCGTAGCGCTATATAAATGCTAAAGTATTATGTTAGCCCGTGGCTGGCGCTATGTATGCTGCATGAATGATAAATAAATTACTGGTCTCAGGCGGTTCTGAACCGTACGTCTGGTTAACTACAGACGGACCAGGCAAAAACTTTAGTTCTAAACAGGTAGTGCCGAGAAGGAGCAGGGTTTCGAGTTTGAACTAGGCTGAATGGAAATTGTTCTCTTCAGCTATGGGGGAAGATGAGTGTTCACCATTAAGCTGGTTTGGGTGGCCCGGCTACAGGGGTGTTTAGTGGCGGAGCCACGCAGATGGTAAATGTGCGGTTCAACAGGTGTGTACAAGCAGGTATTATAAGTAATGGGCTTGGCTTGCAGTTGAACTATGTTGCAGGGAAATTGTTCTCTTCAGCAGTGGAGGAAGAGGGAGTGTTCGCCATTTGATCTTAATTGGGTGGCCCGGCTACGGGGGGTTGCTCCATGGGGGAGCTTTGCAGATTTAAGGTTGCTGTTGCCCGACCACATGGGGCAACACAAGCAGGGATTGTTGCGGCCGATGTTAAAGTTGGCGCTCACGGTCTGAAGCCGTGCCGCATGTCCGGTTTCAAGATGGAGGTTTACAATCATTTTGGAGAACCTGGGTCAGGCTTCGTTTACGTACAAAGGGGGTATTGGGGGAAACATGGCCAACCCCAACATGCTTAGTCGCGAGCACTCAAGCCAGTGACCGAATTAGTCCACATGGGGAAAGGAGATCTAGCGGTCGCCAAAGGGGTACAGTTCTGGGAATTGAGAGTGGGGTAAGCGCGCAAGTTTTGGAAACAGGATGGCACAGAGCAACGAGGGGTGTTCGGTTCAGTTAATCCGGATGGGCCACCCTCATCCATCCCCCGGACTTCAAATATCACAATTCAGGGGGGCAAAGCGGAACCAGTCGGTTGCTGGAAATAGTTATTGTACAGGGCGTTTCAACCCATGGAGAGACGGGGGCTCAGGGGCACAGTACAGACATGGGATTGGCGGATGAATATCCCTTTGGGTCTAGTGAGGAACAAGTTGTGGTCACAGGCGATTTCCCAATCAAACGATTACTTGGTTTGGGCTAACCTAAGCGTAAAAGTAAGCAGGGACGCGGCTGGAGCACTCAACAAGCGGCGGTAGTGAAGTGAGCTGGGGCAGGGGCCCGACCCCATGGGTTCAGGTTGGGCATGGAATCACGGGAATGTTGCCCTAGGTTAAAGGAGGTTGGCTGCCTTACAGGTCCCCAGACCGCGTGGGGCAGTGGCATAACCTATGCATCTGCATTATAGCAGGCTGGTAATTCAGTCCATGGTGGGATGCCTTACCCGGGGAAAGGTACGCTGATTGCGGCATGACAAAGTGGGTGCCTGTAGGGGGCTGGCAGCACCCACAAGGTTATAATTGGCCCTTGGTTACAGGCAACGGTGGCAGGAGCATAAAGGGAAGCAATAGCTGCCTGGGAATATGATTAGGCAGGTAAGAACTGATCAAAGTATAATGCACCCCCTGCTCAGGCATACGTAGGGCAATACAGTGGGATGGCCAGTTAGCCCAATGTTTTCTTGACATAGGTTTGTGGGCCGACAAGGAAGTATAATGCCATGGTTTCATTTGAAGGAGGGGTGATGTTACAGTTTGGGCTGGGAGAGTCTGGTGGGTCAAAGGACGGGGGTCGAACTGGGTGGTAGTAGGTTATTGTTCTGGCCCCATTTCATCAGGGGCAGAGGACATCAGCAACGGTGGTGTTCCACATTGTGGCGAAACACCGTCATGGGGGACGGGCGAACAATGCAGTATTCTGGCAGGCGTCCGTAAAGGATTATTTCATGTGTACAGCCAGGTTCAAGTTGTATTGGGTCCCACTTTTATTTTACCGGCGGGGCAACCCGCTAGCAGCGAACTGAAGATGGGCGGCCAAAGGAAATACAGAGGGCTGCAGCCGTTGGTTTAACATTTTTAATTTTGGCGGCAGAGTTATTGCTGGATGGGGACAGTTTTAAACCGCAGCGCGTTCCCGCGCAACTGAACAATAGAGGGTTAAATCTTTCAATTGGGACATAGTTTTCCTGGGCTGAGCGTTCCATAGGGAGCACAATTCTTACTATGGGCAATGGCAACTGCCACAGGTTGCATAGGTTGGCCGTATTGCCGCTGTTGCTATAGGCAACTCTGGTCTAAGGCTGTCATTTTATGGGACAGCTTAAACCTGCCTGTCCACAAGTCAGGGCCACGGTAAACTAATACCTTCCTAGTCAGCTCAACTGTAGTACGTCCTTAACCGGGGCATGCCAAAGGGAGACTGGTGGGTCGACCTAACATTACCCTCCCTC
This sequence comes from Ambystoma mexicanum, assembly GCF_040938575.1. NCBI lineage: Eukaryota > Metazoa > Chordata > Amphibia > Caudata > Ambystomatidae > Ambystoma > Ambystoma mexicanum. Next base: position 1,060,695,173 of record NC_090931.1, on the reverse strand, counting down.
CCTCTCTCTCGGCCAGAGCCACATAACACAAGAAGCACCCGGTAGGCGGGGTAACTCTATAGGACAACCTCGGGTGTCAGGGATGTGGCAGCCAACGGGTTAAACAAGTACCTGGGGGGTGAAGATTAGGTGGAAGGTTTTGGGTGCCCACATTTTGGGATAAAACAGGACCTTTGGGGCGATTGAAGGGTGAGGTGGAATGTGGTGGGCCCGGTTCGGTTCACAGCGGTTCAATTTACTGCTGGGGTCAGGTCCTAATAATCAAAGTGGGGGGACTAATCAACAAGCAATGGGAGGTGGACATCAGCAGTAATTAACAGGTCAAGGTCTAATAGTGTTGGGAAGCACTGAAAGGTGTGCATTTTTAACTCCTAGCTCGAAGGGACTCGCACTTCTCGGACCGGTGCCTCTTGGGAGCCTAACGGCAGGGGCGTCTGGTTGTAACAGCAAGGGCCCAGCTTCCCCCAAAAAAACGAAACGGCGCTCTCCCTGCCCACGGACACCTGCAAGGGCAAGGTAGGCGCAGGCTCAAAGGGTGGGAGAGTGGGGCCTACTGCAGACTTGGGCAAACAAATAGGGGGAAGCAGGTAACACCTACATTGGCAAGCAGAGGTGCCCACCCTGGTTGAAGCGGAACAAGAGGGAAAGGGACAATTGACATGCCACCTTGTTTCTCCCCACCAGCAGCAGCCCGGAGGAAAAAGAGAGCGGTCTGGGTGGTAGGTCATTCATTTGTCTCAAGGGCAGGGACAACCTGGTCGGCAGAACAGGAGGAGTTGACAGACAGCAAAATTTAAAATTGAGTGGCACGGGGTGCCGGGGAGGAAGTGGGCACAACTGTAGGGGCAGGTGCGCAGATTGCTGGGGAAACAGCAAAAGCTGGACGTGTTGGTCATACACCTGGAAGGTAATGACCTGACAAGCCTGGGAAGAGGGGCTCTGATGCGGGTTTGAGGGGCTCTCTACAGGAGCTGGCAGGTCAATTGGGGGAAACAGAAATCAGTGCAAAACCAGACATATTGGTCGTTCCATTTGGGGGGTAATGATTCGACAAATTTGGGGAGGGGTGCATTGAGGAGGGAAATGATGTTCTCTTTGCAGGAGCTAGCAGGTCAGCTGGGGGAAACAGAGATCGTCTGGTCAGATATCATCCCAAGGCCAGAATGGAGAGGTGCGGAGAATCACGCAGCTGTAGAGAAGTTCAGGCGGAAGCTAAACTGCAATGGCAAAGTTCGGCAGGGGCTTTGGCCAGATCAGGCACGGCCTGATTAATTTGAAGTCTACAGAGTATTTTCTCAAGGATGGGGTGCACCTATCAACATTGGGCATGGATCTGTTTCTGGCACCTCTGCACAAGAATATTGGAAATGTAAGGAGAGAAGCAAAGGGGGGAGCCACAGTGGGCGGCAACCCACTCGTGGTGTGGCAGTGTTTGGCCAAACAAACACATGAGACAGATTCCGGAGGAGCCAGGAGAAAGCCGGAAGGGTCTTTGCTCTTCTCTGATCCAGCGCCCTTTGGGAGCCTAAGCGGCAGGGGCGTCTGGGAGGAACAACTAGGGCTCAGCTTCCCCCAAGGAAACGTCACTCTCCCCGCCCAGGAGCTCAGCCGCAAGGTGGTGAGAGTTGGGTCTACTTTTGGACACTTGGGGAAAGAAAAGGGAAAGGAGTTATTTGGGACACGGAGCAGTAGCCGCATCTTATGAGTGTTTTCCACAAATGTGTGCAGTGTTGTTTTGTGATATTGTGGAATAAATCTGCAGCTTTTTTATGCCAAAAACAAACAAGGACTCATTCTCAGCTTTTCTGGGGGGAAAAGGAATGAGCTATGGTTATGTGCTGGATACAAAGGGACGGATGCCGTGGTTATGCCTTTACTCTCAAGGTGCGGTGAAGGTAATATCCGCCACCCGGACCCCATGAGAAATCTACATGCGGTAACGTTAGGCAGCGCTATCGCAGGCACGCAAAGCAGGAAGTGACACAGCGACCATCAAAAGAACAGCATAGAACCACTGGACCAGTGGCCTTTAACCAATGCACTAAGCAATTTTATATGTGTTTCATAAAAAAAAAATGTGAGCTGGTCTCTTTGCACCAGGCATCCACGTGGGGGCCCTCCCAGGGTGGAGGCCTTCCTTGTGCCCACCCATTAGGAGGTCTCTGGTTGTAGTGTGGCACACGCTTTTAACGTCATGCTGTTGGATAGTGCACTGCTGGAGCTCGGAGCCTGCGACCTGGCTGCTGTTGACAACAAAGTTCGATCTGATCAATTCATCCTATCATGAGGCCTTCTGACGCTCTGTACCCACTTGCGAAACGTGTTTTACATTTATTTGGGAAATGCGTTGATCACGTGCAATAATCCATGTTAAGCTGCACATGTAAAGGCTTGACTTCCACTTTGGTTTAGAAGATAGCTCAGTGTGCTTTGCAGAGGTCTGTGTTCACATGCCAGATGAAAGTACCAAATCCCTGCAAGGGGGACTCCGCCTTTCCTCTGGGCGCAGTTGATAAACCGAGCATATGAACTATGGGGTTACACCTACTATGTTGCAAAACAATGCAGCTGCAGCAGAACGTGCTAGTTATAAAAGATCACGATTGCATCCATATGGTGCAGGTCAAGAGCTCAGTCATTGCAAGCACAGGCTGTCAACACTGGGATGCACTGCCCAGCATGGCAATACATACTGCACTCATAATACAAAGCATAATGTGTTTGTCGGGAGAGGTACTGAGGCAGTGGCAAGGCTCATATCCGGATGTTGCCACTAGACGATGCTGTGATCCTTGACAGACCATCTTATCTCACTACATGGTACTCTGCTTACTACTGTGAAAAGCTTTGCATTCTCGTGTTCTGGTGGCATTCTTTAGCCAATTGCCCGTTCTTCCTTTTAATTTTTGCCATTTGAGTGTCCTTAGACTTAGTCAGGAGATAGCTAACCAAATGTCACAGGTCTCTGGGGATATTATTTTCCGGTCTGCTTACTTGACGCAAAAAAAGTTCTGGTATGCATAGGCTTCCATGTATGATGGTGAAAATAAAGCTGCAATCATTCTCCTTTTGCATAATATGTTCCCATTAGGATTGGTTTTAAATATTGGCATGTTTGTTATCATGTGATATATGTACTTTCTAACAAGGTATTATTTTAGTTCTAGAAAGACACACATTTGCAAATAATGACACCTTACTGTACGCCAAAAACGGAAAAATGTGGCGAGGAGCAGAAACTTAAGACTCGGCTCAAATCCCAGCTTCAGCAATTAACACCACAGCGTGTGATCTTGGGCAACAAATTAAATCATAGCGCCTAACCTGTCAACATTGCCAGCCCCTAAATATTTCCTAATTGTTTCTGTCAAGAGCGGTTTCCCTCTCCTAGTACAGTGTTGCTTTAGGATTGGTCCTCATCCCCCACTAGCAGTGGGGTTGGAGAGGACATGGTTGCAGTAGAGAAGAGAGGGGCCTGGCCGGCTGGCCTCCCCGAGCAGACCCTGCTGTGCAGACGTTCTGCCGCTTGCAGTGATTGGCGCAGCAGGTGCTAAGAGGGAAGCATTGGCTGGAGGCGGTGGTGTCAGGGGTTGCAATGGTCGCAGTGTTGTTCATCTCTTTTGACCTATATGTGCAATACTCTTGCTGTAGTTTTGCAACTTCTAGTTGTCTGTGAATGTCCTTTAATTTAAGTGCCTCCTTCTGCCACTGTCAGCTTGCATTTGCCACCGCTTCACCCTCATCACCTTTAATTATTTACTGGTTAACCACTGCAAATAATACCACACTCAATGCTTGGTATTACAAATGGTTTTCGCGCCTAGAAACACATGTGTGCAGGCACGTTATAAATGACTTATATTATACACGTTGGCATAGTAACCCAGATCTTACATATTGTCATGTATTTGTTGCTGGGAACCTAGTGTTTGCATGCTGTAAGCCTTCAATGAAAGCTACAGAAAAAGAAAAGTGTCTTCTGTTTCACGAAGTACTTACCGTGTCCCCCACTTTTATGCCAGAACACTTTTTCTGGTGTGGCAAAACATTGTTGTGATGGCAGATTGCAGTGAAGTCCAGGTTGAGTCCCTCGGTGTCCCCCAGCACCTCCATCTCGACTTCAGATCGCAGCTCCTGGAAGATAAGACATTGCTTGAGTTCGGCTAAGATTATTTGCAAACTTCGAGAACATAAGCTGCAGGCCCTGCTTTCAGGGCCCAGGGACTATAATGCGTCCTTTAAACGTAGACCCCACTTTCAAAAGGAAACACGGGTTTGACAAAGCCAACAGTTTCGTCTTTTGAATAGGGAGTCATGCTTCACCTAGTCATTCATCTTGAACACTCAGGCCTGATTCACAGAAGCGCTTTATAATGGCGTGATTCCATGGGAAAAGCTCTGTGAATCAGGCCCTGTATCTTGTTTGTCAGATATCTCAACAAAAGAAGTTGAAAACCAGGCCCCTGTGCAAAATCAGGGGGTATAACAAAAACCAAGAAAACAATCAGCCAAACGCTCTGATGGCCACATTTTGAATGTGAGGGTCTAGATTCCAGAAGTAAAAGAGACAGCCTGAGGTACATTGATTCAAGATCAGAAAAGAATCACCGTCTGAAATGTGTTAGGTGAGGAAGGAAGCATGGTAACAGATCTGGACTTGCGGACGGGGCACGTCAGTCAACATTGGGGGGAACAAACAACTTAAAACTGCTAACCAGAGCTGACATTTCTGAGTGGGACACCAACATGACTGCACACTCGAAGTAAGGTCTTAGGCTAACAAGTGGGTACTTTTAAGTATTTAAGGGAATTACAAAAAAACCCATAAAAAAACAGAAAACAATAAGATCGTCCTGGATTTTTGAAGACTGCTGTCATCCTTTCTGGGAACAGCTGGAGTCCATTTCAACAGCTGGAGTCATCTGAACCTTTTGGGCATACGACAACCGACTTTATATAATGCTGTTCCTCCCTTCCCATTCCCCTTCCTTATTCAACATTTGCCCTTTCGTTCTTTTCCTTAATTAAATATGTCCAATCATCTCAAAATATGAGGTAAGACTCATCCCAAAATATGAGGTAAGAGGGATGCTGAGTGAGTATCAGACACGGCATCCCAGACAAGGCTCACAAGGAGAACCCCACCCCCATTTCTATGGGTCCAGTGTGCAAGCTAGGGTGGCACCTGCTGTTTACTCTATCACAGCATTGCTTTGAATCTACCACACGCCTCCTCTTGCCAAAGCTTCAGCCTCTCTGCCTACTCTTAGTCCATGTGAAACCCTTCACGGCTTCACCAAGTGCTTTGTCACTTGCTCCCTGTGGTTGGGTAGATGCTTTGCTTGCAACTCTCCACTGATGGCAAGTATGAATTTGCATGTAAATTTTCCGTTTTTTTTAATCCTTTAAAGAAATAGAGGGTAACATGTCATGAAGCACTTCAACCGAAAATTCCACTCTTCAAGGGGATACCAGATGTTAGGCATCTTCTTCATCACCAGCCCCAGTAACCGACACTCTGCTGCCCTACACACGGAGAGCTGTTGACCACTCCTATTCACGCGTCACCTCAGCGTACAGGCCGATACTACACCCAACACATACACCACAAGCATAAGTCAGACACTTATCACCCCCACATTTACACCGAGCCTTGCTTAACACTCCGCTAATCCCTTTTCAGTACTCCCTCCATTGCCCACGATGCTGTGCCCCACACTTCAACATCTTCTGGAAAGTGAAATCCCCCCTCTTCCAAAATCACCTTACAGAATAGGCTCACTGGACACCAAACTCAAACTTGGGAATCTTGGCTTGTTATAATTCTGACACTCTCTCTCTCTTAGCCTTGCTCAAGGCATGTCTTACACCTGGTTCTTAATTGCTAACAATCCCACCTCATAGACAAGCCCTTTCCTATTTAGCCTCAATATTCTCACCATTCCAATGAAGTCTTGTCCTTTCACACGTGGACTTCCAGCAGTACTATCATGGCTAGCGGCACTTAGGCACGCATCGACAGTACCTGTGTGCGTGCTCCGAAAGTATTGATTTTTAACATTGGCTGAAATGGCTGCATCGGCCACATACTTTGGCTCTGGTTTGGCCCTATTTGAATTGAATTGAATTGATTGTTTATTTGTATAGCGCCTATACACAATGTGTTTCAAAAAGCGAATCTATTGGTGATATTGATAGTAAACAGCATTTTGAGACTCTGTTTCTCCTTTCACCTCTAGGTGGCACCATGCAATTCGGGCAGGGCGCTGCTGGCTGGCCATTGCCACAGGCCTACTCTGAAGTGGGGGAGAGTGTGACGCATTCAGGGCGAACACCCTTACTTGATACTTGTGATAGACTGGGGAACAGGGTTCGAACCTGATGTGGGCCTCATCATCAACTGGGTGACCCCCTAAGTCAACTGTGTCTGAGGATGCGATCTGCTGTTGCCACATTTGATGTATTAATTAATTTGTACAATTCATACATTCTACAACTGCATAAATTCTACATCTGTATAATTTCTTGTGTATGTAGTGTGTTTATTCTGTCTGTTTTGATTTGCCTACTGCTTTTTCATGTGAGAATAAAGTGATGCTTGGGGACATCACACAAAAGCACTGAAACAAATTTTTAAAAAGGCCCACTCCAAAAGTCATTGGAGGGGGTGGGAACCAAACCCAGCTCTTTGCCGGGAGAGGTGAACCCTCTCACATCTGCACTACTAGCCTGGTGAAGCATAACTGAGCTTCACCCTACCGCCATATGTCACGATGTAATCAGCTACAGTCACAATCACATGTCTAGTGCTGCATGTATAGTGTCCACTCCACATGTCCCCTTGCTCGCTGACAAAACATTCAGCACAGTTCTTGCAGATTATGCTTAATTGCAGGATGTTTGAGGAAAAGGCGCACACCTTTTGTAACTTACTATCCTGCCCGCTCTCCACACCCACTCATGAATGTCCCCACCTCTCTACCCTGCTTGCTCTTACAGCAGAGCAGCTCATTCACACCTGACTTTAAGCCACTCCTGTGCCGTTGACTTGCTGTGGCCCTTTACTGGGACCCAGGTAGTGGTGATTGTGTGTAACGCTTGATAGAGTTTGCCTCTTCCTTTTGGTGCCTTCAATTTGGTGTCCATGAACGCAATCGTTATCACGGCTACAGTACGTCTCTTCATCCTAGAGACATTAAAGGGACTGCAGTTGCCAATCGCTCATAGGTGTACCGTACGCTTGGCGACAGCTCACAGCCTGCACCTGTGGTCATGTTTGCAGCAAAGAGGGTATGGGTCAGATAAGACAGTTTCATGTATGTTCAATGAAATATTAAAAGATGAACAATTATATAATACAGAGTTTCTTTTATTTGTGAACAGGGCCTTTAAAAAACACAAACAATGCAACATTAAAACTTGGAAACCGAGTCTGTGGTTATAGACACCTGTGCTCTCTGACACACAACGTCTGTCACGTGGACAAGATTGCCTGGTCATTCCCATTACTACATTTATGGTATTGGTCATCATCACACCTCAGCATTCACAGACTGGAAGAGCAGACATAAAGCCATCAACGGCACAAGTAGCAATAGGGCGGGGATGTCCTGCCACTGCACGAAACATGTATCCACAACCTGCAGGTCGCCAGACCTTTTTAACTACAGCTCCCAATAGCGCCAACCAGTTTGGAGTTGAAGTGCAAAACAACCGGAAAGAGGCATAGGTTGCATACCTTAACTTTTATTTCTATGATATGTGCCTAATGTACAGACCATACATCAGATACTGAGCTTGCATCCCTGGTCTCATCGAGAAAGAAACTGAAAAAGAAATTGCAGAAGCCAAGAGGAGTAAACACCGTACAAGTGACCAAAGCGGGTGGCAGGCATTCTGCAGGAGCTTAACCTCTCCATATCCAAGGGGCACCCTTACCCTTTGAACAGATACACTGGGAAAATTGCAGCAGGCTCTCTTAATGAAAAGCATCCTTAATGTATTTAAAACTGTGGTGATAGAAAGGGGATAACTGAGAACTAAAATAATAAATGACAACTAGACAGTGAAATGTGAGTGGTCTTGCATAGCTCCCTCCTGCCACTATTGTTGACCTTACTATGTGTGGCTCTGTAAGAAGAAAGGAGGGTAGTGGTGGTCATTAGTGGCACATTGGGAAAGGCGGATGTGAAACCTGTGGTGATGATGGGGGAAGGACGGAAGTACCCAGTGCCTGTGTGCCAATCTGCTTTCTATGAGTTTGATGGAGAAACTTGGGAGTATTTTATCCAAAGAGATGAACTAATGGTTTGAGGGACTAGAGCACTTTGGGCCTGGTTAGCCACTGATGTGAGAGAGTTAGATTGGGCTAAGGAGGAGCGCTTAGTCGTGTTTCGGATTACTGTTGATGTGCTAATGGATAGGCCTGTGGCAGCCGTCTGTGAGGGGTAGTGGTGTGAGTATTGTAAGGTGCTAAGAGATCTAAACAGTGAGTCATTTTATCATGGGAAGGGGGTGTAAGACTAAAAGGCAAAACAAACTGCAACCCTGCAATCCTACCCTATTGCCATTTGCAGACAGGTCACCTTTCTGTAGCTTACAATGCCACTTGTCAGTCCCTTCCCTCTCACTCTTAGTGTCTCAAATAGATACATTGTATCTGTTGAAGAACAAAAAAAGCATATGTAAATTGGCAGATGAGGGAAAGGGGCAGTCTGAAAACGCCAGGTATTAGCATGAAATAGTTTCTAAGGGATATGGGAGGGAAGAACATTTGGTTTAGATTAACTGCTGCTTGAAATCTGAGGGCACAGTCTCCCATTTCACCTTCCTTAGTTTGTTGGCTTGCAGGCCGAGAGATACCTCAAAATTCACTCTAACATGTTCAGGTGCTGTGCTCAGTGGCCTGCTGGAACTTTTACCTGTTGAGGGTAGGGCCCATCGAGGAATGGAAGGTGTTTGTCAGGTGTTGAAAAGGCACTGGTTAAGGCAGCGGCCAAAGTCCAATGCACAGAAGATCACCTGAGGGCCCTCAAGAGGATCCCAGGAGGATAGCTCAGCGGCAACATGCTCGCCTTGGAAACAAGACGACACAAAGCAACACAGGTTCGATCCCTGGGTCCGTGCTTAAAAACCTCCGGGTATTAAGCGCGTTATAAATGCGCAACTAAGAGACATATTCCTGTGACAGTTCCTCGATGTCCCTGGGCTGTGTGAGCACTTTAAAAAATGGAAATTAAAAGACATGGCTATTTCCCCCAGCACCCAGACAAAACCGGCCCTCTTCAGGTTAGGTAACCACTTTGCAGGTAATCCGGGGCAGCAAGAAACTTCCATGTAATCACTAAATGAAGGTGAGAATAATCTAATAATCTCCAGCAGACCACAGGACAAAATCCATGACACATCTACGAAACCAAGGAGTCAGCCAAAACACACGCTACGTATCGCATTCCATACTCATGGAAGACAGCCGAAGGCAAGGCCACCCACCCGCACACATCTGCAATCATGCACCCTTTTCAATAACACACTGCACAACTTTTCTGCCATTAGAATGCAGCTATCCCTAAAACATAAATTTGGTCGAGTCGGCCACGTCATTGTGTTTCCTGCTCTCGCATACTCTCTAGAAGACTTGAAAGCACCTACGCACCTGTGGGCTCGATATGGGTAGCTACTATAGACTTTGCTACCCCTATGCAACTTAGCATTGGCTAAAATGCACACACACATTCTAAACTCCTCTGATCAATTTTCCCACACCTTGGACTTTGGTCCCCTGAGGGCGTTCACCTACAGCACTTTGAGACGATACCAATGGGAAAATGCGCTACACAAATGACACATTACATTACATTACATAGGTTTACCCGGCTGCCACCCACAAGCTCCACACATTTCTCACACAGTCCAAAATTAAATGGGCAACTCCCAGTAATAACAGCTGCAAGTAAGAAGTAGCAACACAATAAAACATGCAACTCAATTTTATATAAAGAAGTGCAGCATAAACAAGAAAATGCAGTGCTGGTTCTAAAAAGGCATTGGCGAAGGTGACATTTGAACCTTGCACTCAAGAGTGCTCAATCAGAAGCCCGAGCCATTATTTGTTTCATAATCCAAAGAGACATGCAGGTACGGTCTGCAGAAATGTGTCTCTCACCCCTGCCAATGCCCTTTTTTTAATTTGCCCGTCTTAATATTTTTTGGTGCTATTGTGTCTATGTCTTCAAACAACTTAAAATACATGTATTGCAAAATTAACAAGAGCGTGGCAGCCTGAGATCGAAAATGGCTCAAATAATCTCCTCAATGGAATGTCTTCCATTGAGGAGGCTCTACAGCCACATTTTAGTTCACCGACCCTCACAGAGGAGAAACGTGGTTGTAGACCCTCCTCAGTGAACAGCTTTCAGTAGAGGGGCACTCACACTCTTGTTAATTTTGTAAAACTTGGGGCTTAACTCCTTGCTCACTGTGCCTTAGAGAAGATCAGCTTCACCTTACTAAGGAGGCCCAAAAAGGAAGAAACACATGTCTGGGGTTGCTTGTAGAACTCGTGTTCAGAGGAGCATTGCCTAGCATTTCAGTGCTGGACTGCCTTTGTGGGTGGGACCAGAGTGATAGGCAAATGGATATTTCTCCTCTATGAAGGGGGAAGTGAATTAAAACATGGCTGTAGACCCTCCTGAGTGGAGGACATTCCCTAGAACAGGTTATTTGAACCATGTTTGTTCTCAGCTGAGGGGCACCCACACTCTTGTTAATTACATTTAACAGCAGACAGAATAGTCCTGCCAACCAATGTTGTTTTTGGCTTTTTGGGTAAAATAATAATGCTTGCAATCGTGTCTGTTTATTGTGACTTCTTAATTGAATTAGTTTGGGCTGGCGTTTGGATTTTTTACTTTTCTGAATTTTAAGTACATTTAAATGTACCCACAAGTGTACTGTATTGCCAATGACATGATTATAAAATCAAGAATTGTAGCGCAAGGCTGTTCCCATTCCTACTGTTTGGGGAGTAAGCTTTGACTTTACAAAAGCAAATAAAAAAGTTTTTAAAAAATGGCGTTGTACGGCAGGGGGGTTAGAAATGCGGCAAATAAGATGGAATATGCGCTATTTGCCCTTGCTCGACTTTTCCCCTTGGCCATCCAAGCCACAGGATTAACTCCATACTGCATTGCCTACGACATCAGTCGGCTTATTTTATGTCACCGTGCACTCAGCTTGGGCAAAAACTTCAGCATGCGCAGCAGGGTTTCTGTCGCGCACCACTTTGTGGAGAGAGTGAGGAGGTGCAGGTACTTTCTCCTTAGGCATATTGGCTATGGGGAAAACAGAAATAAATCAAGCAGAGGCCACTCAATGAAACATCAGATCTGGCATCAGGGCAAAAGGCACATTGTGTGTCAGGCGATATTTCTGTTCTTGCCGACAGGTTCTGCATATTAAATGTTACATTTGCTTACAACCCCAATCCTTGCTCACCTTCCACAACCAAGCTCCAATAATCGCAAAGGGTCCACTATATTGAATACTACTTACTGCAAGTTAATAGTCGACTTGCCACAGATACTGGCGGTTTTACACTTGGTTTCATTCATATCCACCAATTCACCACTTACTGCTGCTTCCTGAGCTCTGTTCTACTTTAGCTTATTGGCTCTGATGATTGCTATTTGCGTCAAAGCTTGGTAGTCCCTGCTCTGATTTTACCTGCACTGTGCTAGTACTCTCCCAGCCTATCGGCACAACTATATCCAGTGACAAAAATGGGTGGTTGAAAGAAGGAGGTAAGGCAGAAGAGGGTGCCTTTCACGTAGGACATTTTGGAGCAAAGGGGGTAATTACAAGTAGGGTGGTAAGGGATACTGGGCACCGGTAAGGGGACCGGTGCCGGTAATCCCCTACTGCCCTATTCCGAGGTCCCTTGGAGGGAACGGTAAGGAACGTGTGGTCTGACCACACGTCCCTTATGGGTCCCGCTAAGGGACCAGGGCACTAATCACAGGCTTGCCATTCGTGAGCCCATTATTAGCGCCCTCCCATTCCCATTGAGCCCTATGGGGGCTCAAATGGGAATGGGGAATGGTTTGTTCAATGGGGACTTACCGGTCCCGCCAAGGTCGGACTGCACCGGTAAGTCCCCATTGAACAACACCGGTGCCGGACCCGTTATTGGAGGCAGTCATGGCGCAAATAGTGCCATGACTACCTCCAATCTCGGAATGAGGCCCAAAGTGTTTTCAAAGTAGTGCGTTTTCAGAACAAGACCTGTCTGGTAACATGTTTGTATTTGACCACCAACAATCTTTGGCATGAGGTAGTTCAGTGGTTTGAGCACCTGTGATTAACATGCAGGTACAGTAAATGTCTTCAGCCTCAGATAGTGAGAGAATCTGCCAGGGGTGGACAGTGTGAGGACCTGCCCCTAGTGCACTTATAGATGATGTCAGGGGCTGTCACTAGTGGGCAGTGGTTGGTGCCTGCACTGGTGGACAATGTGAGGATATGGTGGTGGTGGGACAGTGTAGCATGAGGAGCTGACACTGGAATTAGCAATTCCGCATAGAGCACTTAGAAACAACCAACATTTCCATTACAAACATTGAAAATGTTCAAAGCACATCGACAGAAAAATAATGTATTTTCATCACACTCCTAAATTGTAAAAATGCTAAAATGATACAGGATAATATGGAGATAGCACTTGTCAACAACAATACTTTCCGAAGTGCGTATGAGTGCTCGCCAATATTATAAACAGAGCAACATTCATAGTCTAAACGCCTTAAGTGCCAGGCTATTATGCAGGTCTACCAGCCAAGAGAGGTGAGCCTCCATCTTAAAAGATAACAATTTCATGTTTTGAGTTTGTTTAAATACATATTTGTCCATGCTGTTCTTTGCAAAGGATGGGGTAATATTTATTCATTTTATTTTTGGTTTGGAAAGAAATCAAGGCAGCAAGTTTCATTTTGTGGTTGTCTAGAAGGAAAATAGAAGGAAAATAATCTCAATGACTTTTGCAGCACCCTAGGAATTTGGGTGGAGACCCGCATCATAATTACAATATCATGTGTATCTATCACATGTGATCAATATGCACACTTTAATGTTCTTGAGCCATAAACATTGTATTATATGTGAATTATGTTATACAGACATACAACTGTTGTCCCGAGAAACAGATTATGTGGCATGACAATAATCAATATACACAATATAGCGGGAAACATACATTTATGAACAACTGTGTAGTAGTACAATACTTTCCACATCTCTATCAATGATCAATTAACTATTTTAACACAATATACATATATGATAAATTGACTATATTGAGAAGAACAATGTACACATTTATAAACAAATAAATTGAATGTCAGGGTGACGCCTATGTATAGTTACCTGGGGTGACATATGTGATAGCCAATAACCAGGGAACATGGACAGTACTCACAGTTGTGTAGATTCTTGGAGTAAGTTGCCAGACCAACGTGAGTGTGTTTATATTGAGGCCAGGCCTATATTGAGTGTCATAGGGGAAGGGGGAGATTTGGAGCACCGCTCATGAAACATGGGGACCAGGGAGGTCAAAGCGTAAGATGTGGAGGGCCGCTAAAAGCGGTATGGCTACCTCCATACTCGTAATGAGGCCCATTATAGTGGAATGCACCAGTCAGAAACCATAACTGTACACTTCATATAATCTCCTCCGTAGAACTCTGCATACAGATTTAGAAACTCTCTAATGGTACAAAATACATAATTTATTAATTAATTTAATGTAAAGAAATAATGTCATTTGTAGACAGCTTACTAAAATAATAATTTCTGTTTTTCTTGTAGTACATAGTTTTCATGAAGAAACCATGCCCCAATTGAGTTACACAGAATCCCAAGAACCACAAAGAGAAGCCCTATCCCCAACTGTACATAATCAAATTATGAACTTGTCTACAGAATTGGATGAACTAAGTAATGATTTTAAGGAACTTTTACAATATGTCAAAAATCATGTCATTGAAAATGTTCCCTATCACTATCCTTCTTGCACCTGTCCCCCTTGTCCCCAGCAATCATCCCCATCAAATTCCCCAAATTTTAATAAAATTTCCCTTGCTCCCTCATGATTATTGTACAAGAATTCCTAATTCTCCCATTTATGTCTCCCATTCCGGTACCCCATCTCTTTCTTAAATAAATGTATGTTTAATACTGTAAATATTTGTGTATACTGCTCTATCACCCTTTTTTTTTAAACCCCAATTTTGAGTCCGCAGACACTACGACTGTCCGGGGTGTCTGCACACAAAATGAAGATGCCCCGGACAGGTGCGATGTCCGAACATGTCTGGTTTTGCATGCCGCACTTTTAATTAGTCCGCGGACACCTCGTCTGTTCTACAGACACAGAGTGAATGCGCACTGCATTTCCCACCCAATTGTTGTCTGCGGATGGCCATCATGTTCGTGGACGTCCCCGGATATCATCATGTGACTGTAGCCGTGCGGCATGATGGGGGTGTCCGCGAATGAGGTTCATGACCGGGGACAGTTTAAATCTGCATTTTCTGTCAGTCTAGGGTGCTTCAAGCTGAAAGTGTACCCTTCTCGAGCTCCTAGACCCCTTGTTAGTTTATCTGGCACCTTTTTACAACTTTACAATGCCTAATTTTGACTCGGTAGTCCATGGACAGTCGCGCGGTCCACAGACAGCTCCCCTGAGGGGATCCACCCATTACTTTTCCTTATTCTCATTCTAGCTATCTATGAGAGAGCACCAGCTTGCAGTTCCTGCTTTGCTGCTTTGTTTTGTGGGGACCATCATGGCATCTGCTATGGCCACTTCTGCTCCCCAACACCCCCACCAGCACCACCAGGAACACCATCTTGAGGGCCTGGAGAGGGGAACAGGCACGGTGATACAGAAGAGGAGGATCAAGAAGAAGATGAAGATGAGGTAGAGCAAGTCCCTTTCTCCAGCACCCACAGTGAGTGCTGGGTGTGGCAATTTCTCACCACTGTAGGGGGTGTACCAAAGACGCAGCCAGCCAAGGTTTGATGTACTGAGTGCATAGTTGTACTCAGTTGTGGAAAATTGAGCTTGTACTCCTATGGGACCACCGCCATGTGACGCCACACCAAGTCCAACTACCCGGGAGCACAGAGGAAGGCGGTACCTTTCTCAGGGAAGAGTAGGTTGACGCCCTCTACCCCAACTTCTTCGACTGCTACTGTCACCACAAGGCATACTTCTCTGGGGCAGAGTATCCCAACGGCCACCTCGAAGGCCATACAGAACACTGTTGAACCTTACCTTTCGAGATTCACAGTGCTATGTATGTACTGCGATGAACCGATCTGTTGGGGGGAGCAGTTTCAGAGTGCTTTCAAGGCTGAAGTCAAGGAGCATGAGAAACACTGCTACCTATATCATAAGGCCCACCCAACATCTTCCTCTCTCCACCTGCCTCTTCGTCCCTGTGGTTGGTACCCTTTCCTCCCTTCCCTCCCTTACCTTGCCTAGCATGCAACAAAAAAAGCCACAAAAATTACAAAACCAACAAAACACATTTTCCTTCACAGTTGAAAAATAGAACTGAGGAAAAAAGTCACAGGACCCTGTGCAACTGGCATAGTCTTCGACCTCGCGTTAGTCTGCGGAAATCAGAAAAATTCCAGGCATGAGGTGGAGGCATGAAAATCATTTAAATTGTTTTGCATTAAAAAATAGCAACCCTTAAAAGAACCTTTTTTGTGTTTTTGGTCTTTATATCTTTTTAAAAATGTTGGTTTATAAACTGAACAAAGAAACATTTGACTGAACTTTTTTTAAATGATTTCCAGGCAAATTTGATTACCCACATCAGTTAGATGGACTCCATTTCTCTGAAAAATGTTGGCAGTATCAAATTTAATGTTCTCATTATGAAAAGATGTCATGCCAACATCTCACAGAAAAGCACACACAGCCTTATTGACTTTGTGCCTCGCTTTTTCCATTTGCGGACCAAATAAACTCAAATGCATCCACATCTGTCTGTGAGCAATGCGATAAAAAATAATTTTTGAATTTGGGAACATTACTTTCCACTTTCCAATACCTCCTTCTTTGCAAAATGCAATGACATTCCAGTCACATAACCCAAACTGTTGCCTACACAATGAAGATGAATAATGTCCGGATGTTTCAATTTAACCATATTAGCACAAAATGGGACACTTCAAATTCATGGTATCCAAGATTTCCCACAAATCCACAATGCTCAGCATATACCTTCACCCAATGGACCCAAGAGTCCCCCAAAATCCACACACTCTGCCTTTCTCAAAAGCATAGCCATAACCATTGTAAGTGCTCTCACAACTCCTGCTAATAACCTTTTTTTGTGGTTTGTTAACAAACACATTTTTCCCCTTTGTTTGCATTTATTTACAGTAAAACTGTACACTTTACATCTTCCCTTACAATTTTCTTGCAGGAACTTTTTCAATGCATTCCTAACTTTGTATAGACAAATTGCATTTCTGACATCTGTGAACTGAACTCCATCTTCACAAAACAAATTCACACCCCCAGACCTTATATTGTCATTCTCAAAAGAGGGCATTCCTGCAGCATATAAAAAAAGCAGATACAGCTTTATTGACATTTTGCCTTGATTCTTCCATTTGTGGACTGAAAATGTTTGTTGGACATCTTCATGTTTGCCTCTGATTTATTTCTGAAAAAATAAACAGTTCCATTAGGCTTATAAAGAAATCCCTCAGGGAAGCCTGCAAATACACTAGAGTCACATACCCCAAAATGTCCAGTCCACAATGCACAGTTAGAATGTCTGGAAATTTAAAGTGAGCCACACTCACAGAATGAAAACAAGCTTGCACAGTTTAAGCCACAAACTACATGCCACACAACCTCCACTTCTGCCAATCCCATACTTTCAAAGATAGCATGATTTTCAGCATGCACCTTCAATGACTGAATTGAAGAGCCCCCCAAAATCCCCACACTCTGCCTTCTCAAACACATAGCCATAGCCATTTTCAGTGCTCTTACAACTCCTGCAAACAAAGCTCCTGCTACCCTCACTTCCTGTATACTACACCCAGGAAACCTAATTGGCTGATACCCACAGTCCCCTTTCCATGCCAGACATCCTCAAAAGACCCGGATGTGTCACAGATCATCTGCGGACTACCGCGGTGTCCGCCGACCTCGTAACAAAGGGACAGCCCTGCTACCCTTTCCACTTTCATGTTATCAACACTCCCTCATTAGCTGCTTTCAAAGAGTCACACATCCATCCATCAATCACATCCAAACCCTCTACAGCTAACCCTGTCATCTCAGTTCAACACTTCACATGTACACTTGAACTCTGAGAATACATATCTCCTGAATCAACAAGATCTGCATCTAACAAGACATAGTACAGGTATGCCTATATTAAAAAAAATATTTTCTTCAACTCTTTCACAAATATATATATATATACATATATATATATATATAATTAATTTCAAAAATCCACGTTTAGCCAAAGATCTCTGCGCTCTATCTCTATCAAATAGCTGGTGCTACCGGGCTACAGCTTGGCTAAGCTGACATTTCAAAAATGTCAAAAATGTATCAAACTACAAATTCCAGACAAAGAGATGTTTAAGGCTGAGAATATCATAGCACAATAATGCCCAAGCACTCTAGACCGTTTTGGTGAAAACATATATATTATGTAACAAGCTTCTCAATAGGCATGTTCACTGTTTAACTGCTCTCACAAATGACATGCATTGCGGTATTCATCACCTGCTCACACAAAGCAGCACACAATCAGAATGCTCTGTGTTTGAAAATGTTTCTTTTTAGAAGAATTTTGATGAATGTAAAACAATGCATATGTGCATTTATAGCAGCACTGTGTCACTTTTTAATAAAAGAACGGAAAAGCAGATAAAATAGATGAGTAGACTATTTTTAAGTGGCACTTAGTGTGTGCCAGTTTAATATGTTGGCAGTACATGCATACATCCCAACCTCACCCATTCCAAACTATAGGTGCCTATTAAGTCTTATTTTTTTCTTTGCATTCTTTCACTTCCAATTCCCCTTTCCCCATTATAAAACTCAAACTACAAGTCCCAGAATGAAAAGAAAAAAACAGGACTGCACTTGAATGAAACTGTGACATGTATATCAAATAAACATATAAAATGTTGTGCATTTCAAAATATTTCTTTTTGGAAGAATTTTGATGAAAGTAAAAAAATGCATATGTGCATTTACAGCAGCACTGTGTTACTTTCTCATGAACAAAAGTAAAAGCAGATAACATAGATTTGTAGACCATTTTTAATTGGCACTCAGTGTTTGCCAGTTTACCATATTACATGTATACTTCCTAACATAACCCATTCCATTCTTTGGCTGCTTATGCAGTCCTAATTCTTTCCTCTACAATCTGGGACTTGTGCTCCAACATTTATAATGAGAAAAGTGGAACTACACGTCCCACAACACAAACAAAAAATAGAGGACTTCATAAACATGTATATATTAGAATGCATCATGTTGGCAAGTAGCATATACTAACATATTAAACTTCCACACACCAGGTGCCATTTAAAAATGGACTAAAAATCTTTTCCATCAACATTTCTTCTCTTTTACAAAACGTTACACACAGAGGTTCTATAAATGCACATACACATTTCTTAACTTCCCGGAAATGCTCCAAAAAACAAACATTTTTAAACATCCAGCAATTTAATTAACTGTTTTTCCCAACTCCTCCTACCTTCATAAATAACAAACTTGCTTACTAAAAGTACTTCACCATTTCCACATATCCCCACTAGCTTTCTTTTACAATTACAAGAAAGAAGCACATTGTCAAAGACAAGAGTCAAAAAAAGAATACCCTTCACATCCTACAAAGTAAGCACATGAATGTACCATGTATACTTATGTAATTACAATAGCACAGTTTCAGTATATATCACCCCAGACTTCTCTTTTCGAACCAACATTTTCTTCACTCTATCTTATTATATTGCACTATCGACACTCTTCCTATTCCCATCTAAACCCCACCATTGCAACACCCACTTTTTCCCTGAAAACAGCACAATGTCCCTACTGATTAAATCATACCGCCACTCCATTACTCACTAACCCAACGCCATCAAACCTCTACAGACTTTGACTGTCACATCCTTCCCAATAACACCTGATATGCTACCTCACAATCAAACAGCACTGTATTAAGCTCTCCAATCACACCCCCATACCCATTCCCAATACATGCTATACATTTCACAACTTTCAAACCCAAACTTTCTCTTTCCCCACCAGACACAATAAAATGCCTACTAAAAAGCAACTCCCTAGAAAAGAAAGGTAACATAGAGCAGATAAGAATAAAACCAAACCATATGGTCATTCACCTCTAAAACATTTTTTTTTAGAAAACTTTAAAACAAAAGAGCTAGTAACCTCACTAAACAAAACTCAACCAGCCACAACAAAAAAAGTAAGACCCCTCTTGCAAAAATGACAAATATAAAAATATGTACAAAGAAAATTAGACCTACTAACGAACCTAACACTGTATCTACCAGTGTTAACATAGTCGCAGTAAAGCAATCCAAAAATGTATCTTACAAAAAATGGTCCACCGTAGAGTTCTTCACAATCTTATAAAAACAGCTGAAAAGTCATGATATAAACTGACAAATTACTGCAGGAGACTAATCCTGAAAGCTCTAATTGACAGCACTTTTCTACTGAACAGGAAATTGATTATATTGATTTTACACTAAATGAAACCACTAACTAAATTAATCAATACATTACAAAAAGTACTTCTAAATATGCACAGTGTCAATATAGAGACCTTCTCAAACTTCTGTGATGGTGAATGGGTGTGCACAAGCAGCAGAGAACAATATTTCAATTAAGAAGCTTATAAACAAGAACAACAAAAAACAATTGCCATAGACAATAATGGTCGAGTGTATGACATGGTAGAAGCACACTTATGGCAAAAGAAACCCTTATAGAAAAAAAGTCCCCAACAAACTTTCAACCAAATGTTCCTTTCACCCAAACAAACTGTCCAGTGTACAAATGGACATGCAGCTCAATGCGTAACGTATGCCAACAATCCTTTAAATCTTTATGACAATTCCTCAATCACTTTGTGAAACTGACAGACAAAGGTAAAATGAAAACTTTACAAACCTTGGACTCTTGTTCAGTGCGCAGCCCCACTGGATTTCAAGGACATTCATTAGCTTGCATTTTAGGAACTGCTTGCAAAAGCACCTTACACCACATCAAAATGTTAGCAACACACCATTCTGCTATACGGAATCTTGTGCATAGACTATACTATGCAAAAAGTCCTGCGCTAGAACCTTAAAATGTAAATAACATTCTCCTACATGGAACAGAACAGCCAAAGATCTCCTTCAAGAAATTGAGCACATCCAAAGTAAATATTTTGGAACTGAAGTTGGCTTAGAAAATTCTGTAACTTCAGAAAACATGACTGAAAACCTCATAAACACCAACGTCCTAACAAAGACATACAAAAAGGAATAGCTAAGTTTCAAAACACATCTGTAGAAATATCAGACAAACTATGTCTCTGTTGTCGCAGAGCGTTTTATAAATAGAGCACAAAAATAGTAGATATAGCCTACAAAATAGAGAAAAATGAGGAATCCCAATGATTCCAATTAGCTTTATATGTAATAGAAGAAACTAAATACAAAATATCTGACCCCTCAATAGTTTGCACGTACTGCATTGCTTGACAATAACCAAATGCCATCATGTGCTATCTCTAATAACTTAGAAATATTCACACTTCCAAAATCTCTCCAACAACTTAACTTGTATGAGAGCATTATAATCCAAACAGTACACCCATTTCAAGCTGTAATACGCCTTCAACCGAAATCAGCCAAATTACCTCCATCCGAGCTACTAAAGGGCATCCATGACAATGTAGTATATTTGTCATTAGATCTCAAAGAAAATGAAGAAACTCTAGGAGTACAACAACCAATAGATCAATCTTTGATTGCACTAGTTAATGGTTTACCAACAAAAGACAAAACAAATTGGCAACAACTAGTCAATTTACACAAAGTAAGACAAGCCCTACCATATCTAAAAGAAAACAATGAATACTACAAAGATATAAACATAGAGGAAAACCTAAGAGAAACCACCCAAATAATTCAAGATTCACCAGCAACTGGCCAATTTGAACGTGTAGATCCTGTTACTGCAGCCAACATTTTAGACCAGTATATAATTCATCCATTACACTCCAAAGACACCATGGATGATGAATTTGAAACATCAAATGCATCAAGCCAAAGGATCCCCAATGAGCAAATGAGAAAAAAGTGTAGAAGCACGCTCTTTTCCTATGCTCTTTCCTACAAAAAAAGGAGGAAAATATGATGAAATGTACACACAAATTAGTGCATCAAACTATCGCTCTTTAAGAATGTATTCTGAAGACCCAGATTTAGACAAATGCAGAATACATTTTCCACCTCCTCTTTGAAAGTGAACTAGCAACTCTATGTTATGGAGTTGCAAACACATTAAGAACAGGCTCTAACATATTGAACATGTCTGCTACCAAACTGCTTCGAAAGATAAAAGACAAAGATGAAGTTTTGCAGTCACATATCGCAAATCTCTTGGCCAAGATGTGTGGTACAAAAGAATACTGGTTCCAATGTCATGCCGATGTACGTTGTTTGATAAGGAACCTAGGCACACCCACATGGTTCGTTACTTCAAGTTGTGCAGAGTACACATGGAACGACTTGCACAAACTCTTACGCACTACAAACCAAAATAAAGATGGAATAGATATAAAAACACCAGGAACTCTGTTCTCTTGGCCCAGTCAATGTATCAAGGTACTTTCTGCCATGCTGCACTTTATCGGCAATAAATACAAAAATAGTCTTGGGCGCCTCTCTATGAGAACGTACACAGAAAAAATTGCCTGTTGTTTGGGAAGGTACCCACTCCAGAGTCTGCAGCCACACTTTAGTTCACTGTACCTTTTACAGATGGGAAATATCCATTTGCATATCAGTCTTTGTCCCACCTCACTGATGATGCCCAACAAGACTGAAACACGTGTATGGGGTTGCTGTTGGCACTCTTGTTGAGAAGGGAATTTCCATAGCATTTCGGTGATGGACTGCCCAAGTGGGCGGGACAAAGACTGATATGCAAATGGGTATTTCCCATCTGTGAAAGGTACAGTGAGCTAAAATGTGGCTGCAGACTCTAGAGTGGGTGCCATCCCATAGAACAGGCCATTGTTGCTGTGTTCGTTCTCATAGAGCAGCGCCCACGACTCATTTTTTGATGTTTTCAAGGGATTTAGATTTAGTCACCCTAAGTGTACAAGGGTTATCCAGACGTGGACCCCTTGCTCACTGTGCTGAAAGAGGCACAGCTCCACCTCACTGATGATGCCCAACAAGGCTGAAACATGTGTATGGGGTTGCTGTTGGTACTCTTGTTCAGAAGGGAATTGCCATAGCATTTCGGTACTGGACTGCCCAAGTGGACGGGACAAAGACTGATATGCAAATGGATATTTCCCATCTGTGAAAGGTACAGTGAGCTACAATGTGGCTGTGGACTCTAGAGTGGGAACCATCCCATAGAACAGGGCATTTTTGCTGTGTTCGTTCTCATAGAGGGGCGCACATGACTCATTTTATGATTATCTGCAATAAAACTTCCCCTCCGCTCTGAGTCTTTTGGAGAAAAGAATATCAATCCAGAGGAGCACCACACATCCACATGCCTTTGTGGCTAAAAGATGCTCTTAAATTTCGCCATGATAGTGACACCACTGTCAGTTTATTGAAAAATACATTACCTGCAACATCCCTTCAGAAACCACAGAGTGACCTACATACACACATTTTCTCTTCCAAAAACATAGTGTGGCAAATACTTCCGACGTAGATAATAAAACAGAGGCAAATACTATATCAAATGTCGCTTTGGCTTCCCTAAACCAGATTGCAAAAAAGGACAAATAAATAGCTTGATGTCTTCTGTTAAACACAGCGTGAAAGGCAAATCCCCTAAAAACACATGCAACATTAAAAGGGACAAAGCATCCAAGTACATCAATGATTACAATGCAATCATTGCCCTCTTCTGGAATGCAAACATAGACTTACAGTACATTGCAGACAATTCCACTGCAGTTGCAAGATATGTCACAGCCTATCTCACCAAAGTTGAAAAAATAGAGCTAAAAGACCTCTGGGTTGACATATCATCTGACAAAACACTATCACAAAACTTATAAAGCTTTGGTATAAAAATGTTCTCACATAAAGAATGTGGGTGCTACGAAGATGGAAACCGTTTAACAGGTTCAGCCTTATATGGAAAATCTGAACACATTGTCTCGCTGAACCTTGGTCCAAGAGATAGAAACCATAGCCACAAATGATCCCAAAAGCCTGGACATTTTCAAAAACAATTAAATTAATACATACTACACAAACAGACGTAGTGCTTTCCAAAACATGTGTCTGTATGGCATTGCCCAAAATTACACCTACAAAAACAATGTCACACCAAATAAGACAACTGGCAAATATTCAGTCTCAACTTGTGAAGGAAGCCTAGTGAAACTCACCAAAGCCAGTCTAATTAATCATATGATATGATATGATAGGTTATTTATAACGCGCGTAATACCCAGAGGTTTCTAAGAGCGGACCCAGGGATCAAACCTGTGGTGTTCCATGTCATCTTGCTTCCAAGGCGAACTGGTTGCCTCTGGGCTATCCTCCTGAGACTAAAGTTATCATTTAAATCTCCACAACATAGAGAACTGTATTACATGGCCTTACTCCAACTTTTTAAACCTTGGAGAAAAAAAGAAGAATTATTAGGTTAGTACGACTCATTTGAAGCTGCATTCAAAGCAAATGAAAGCAGTATAACAAATGACAATTTCAAACAATATAAAGAAATGTTGGACAATGAACTCCAACAAGAGAAAGAAATTGAAGCTCAACTAGATAAAGACACTCCTGAGGGCAGTCAACCTTCACTTACAGGAAGCCAAAAACCACTTGGAGAACCACTCATTCGAAATGAAGCAGAAATAGCCATGAGGTAGACTGAGGTAGAAAATACCATATATCAATATAAACAATCTGAGGAAGACTTGTCAGTGCTCGAATCACAACTAAATGATGAACAACTCACCATTTATCTAGAAGTGACTCAAGAAATTGAACATGGTTTTAAACATGAAATTAAAACCTGTAGCTGTATAAATTATAAAGCTTGGCTCCCGTGTGTAAGTGGGGAAGCTAGTTCGGGCAAAACATTCTTAATTAAAATAATCAGCACATTTCTACAAAACTTAACAAACAACAACCTTATGTTGGTTTTACTTAATCTCAGAATGCAAGAAGTCCTAAAATCTAACTACAAAAAACTGCTTGGAGGAAAACATGTTACTATTTTTGGAGTCCTCTTACAGTTAACACCAGTAAAAGGTCAACCTATTTTCAAAACATTAGGACACAAACAATGCCTGCAATATGCTTGGCAGGACTGGAAATTTAAATCACTGGCAACATTTTCACTACAGAGAACTAGTTCAAAACATGTGTCAGTCTGCAGACCTCACCTATGCTAACATTTAAAAAAACATTACAACTGGTCTGCTTACTAAAGATGCAAAATCCATCTTAAATACAAGAATAATCATTGAGCTATAAGGACGAAACACATCTGCTCCTGATGTCATGGAACAATTAACTCAATAACATATAAAATGCATGTCCTGAATGCCAATTATTGCAAACTGTAGTTAATTCAATGAGACAATGTTGAAAAATGAAATCCAACCCATATTGCTTATCTGCTCCACAGAAAAACTATAAGTGCATGGCATGACACTATGTATCAACAAGCAACAGCACGATTAAATAACTTAGAGAGATGTATCTCCAACACAGCTTGATTGGAGAAAATATTGACTTTGTGTCTAAACTGCAGAGCAATTCTAAAACGTAACCTTGACATAGAACAAGGTTTAGTCAATGGAGAAATTGGTACAGTTGTTGGCTTCCAAACATATCCACATGACAACAACAAGACATTTACATATGCAGAGAACAATTTTCTCAATCTCTTGCATATGCTGTCACTATTCACAAATCACAAGGTCTAATCTTAGATCAAGCATTGATTGATATTGGCAGCATAGTCTTTAAAGAAGGTATGAGTTACATAGCACTTTCATGTCTGCGTACACTCAAAGGTCTAGTCAACGTTGACATTCCTTGCATCCTGGAATACAACAGGCTACGTGCACTATACAACCCCCATTTAGATATGTATCCTGCACCTCAAAATAATAAACCTTTAAAAATAAAAATAAAACAAAAAGAATCTATAACAGATCTCCCAACAACATTGCTAAAGAAACAACAACCAACTCCTTCTGCATCAAAGAATGCAACCACAACACTGTCTAGTACAACTAGCACTTCCATCTGAAAACAAAGACACAAATGTGTCTTCTCCAGAATAATCTGCAGGCCTATCAGACGATCCACAAACAGAACTCACTGGTCCATTTAAATTCTGCAACATAACTGAAGTACATTGTTATGGTAATGTAACAATCAATCTTCTCTTCCAATTGCCACCAATTGTTCACAACATTTACATAAATGGCTCAGACCAGTTCTGTTTGCAAATGTTTCTCCTTCATAAAAATGACACAAATAATCCTGCCAACGCTTACAGTGTCTCAGGTATAAGGCAATAATTTGACTACTGTGCAGAAATGGTAACATTTACCATAAACACACAGGAAGATCCATACGAATTCCTAATGTACTTATAACAAGTACTGAAAACCAAAAACATCTCTATAAATGAAATGTTCCAGATTTCATACACGTGGAAACATACATGCACTCCCTGCAACCATGTTTCACAAGAGCACATCCCTAATGAACGATTTGGATATGTATCCATACCAAATTCTAAATCCATTGCATTTCACCAGCTTCTTCGGAATGCAAATAATGGCATTGTATGTCCTTTTTGCAATTCAGATATTTGTCTCATCATATAAATTAACTCACATAGCCAATATGTCATACTAATGCTTCTAAGATACAATGCAGATGGTACCAAACATAACTGTAAGCTTACAGGCTTCAAACACAGCCAAGCATCTCTTGGAAAGAAATCCATTCACAACTGTAGGTATAATATACCACACTGGTGCCACAACCACTTCAGGGCACTACACTGCATAAGTGGTTGGTTTGAATGTTTCGACACCCCTGTTACTACAAAACATAGGTTACCAGCAAATCTAACAAATGCCTACTTAATATTCCTTCAACCCAAATTTAGTCACTAAACTGTAGCACAATTAACAGTTAGAATAAACCAACAGGTATCTAACTACATCCATAATACTATAATCGTACTTTTAAAAGTCAATATAGTTAGAATATGCCAACCGGTATCTAACTACTCAATAAATACCCTTCATTATAAAACAATTCAAATACGTCATCACAATTCTTACACGACAAAACACCTTCTAAACTCAGATGTAGTTAGACTATGCCAATAGGTATCTAACTATTTTAAGCATTCCCTCAATCACAACATACTTCAAACAAACATATTATCACACTTACACTCACATAATTGTAATCAAGTTTTTTTAAATCCAGTATAGATTTTTTCCCAATGACCCATTGATTATTTAATGTCAATACAACAGCAGTGTGGAATACACAAATGTTGTACCAAACATAGTACTTAGAATGTACTGTTTATGGGTCTAAACAAGTAAAGGTATATGTAAAATTGTATACAATTAAAGCTTTTAAACTATCCTGCTTAACAGATTATACTGGATTTTTTCCACAGAAAATTAAGCAGAGGATCCAGCTTCATAACGCTATGGAACTAAGTAGCCATACCAAGTATAATCAAATACATATTCCATAAGAACTATCCTCAATTGTACTACAATCATAAATACCATATACAGTTCAATTATATCTTTCCATTATATTACAAACATTTTATACTCATACTAAATTACCTATAGTTACTATACACATATGACTATTGTGGTGATTCTGGCCATACTCCTAATACATTACCTATAATTACTATACACATATTACTACAGTGGTGGTTGTGGCCAGTGGACAGATTCTTGGGGCCATGGTCTACATCATGCCTGCCAGAATCTGGCCACTGGCTATAACCACCGCAACACAATTAACCAAATAACAAGTATGTACTATACACTGTCAAATAATAAAACTCACCCTGAACCCCCTACAATCGAAATGATGTCCGGGCACAATGAAATTGACTCCGGACTCAATGCCATTTCCAAACCCCTTTTCCCCCTAGAAAAACAACTCCATATCACCTTCACTCCACTCCCTTACTCTTTCTATGCCCTCTTTGACCCATTAAATAACCCCACATCTCTTTTCCAAGCCACTAGTTCACAGCGATGTCCGCAGACTACCACAATGTCCATGGAGTGGGCGGCACCCGCACCTGCTTTTTTCACCCAGAAAAACAGCTCCATATCATCTTTATTCCAACCCCTGTACCCTTCCCAGCCCCACTTTCCACCACCAAATAACCCAAAATGTGTTTTCCAGACTTGTTCCCCGCCGCACTATCTGTGGGCACCGGCTGCTGTTTGCAGATCCAACATGGCGGTGGTTTCCAAAAATATATCGCACCTCTTGCTTTTCCCCATCCAATCAGTGGGCGCGTCCGATGTTCGCAGACATCATGACAGCCCCTGGACCAATCAGAGACCTGTCCACGGAGCGAACAGGGAAGTGAGTCCGTGGACCGAACCCAGATATCACTAATTTGTTTAGACCTACTTCTTGACCGTTGACCGTTTTAAAAATAACTAGTGAACAGATTTACACCAAATTTACAAAAGCATGCTTTCAGGACCAAGCTGCTGCTCCTGTCGCATATTTGGTGAAAACCCATCCAGCCGTTTGGATTGTAGGCATGAGCACATTTTCTTTCTATTGCATCTATGGGGAAAACCACAACTTTTGGGACCCCCTATAACTTTGCACCTCCTGAATGAAACCTCATCAAACTTTGCAGAATCAATTCGAGGGTGCCATATACTTTATCTGCAAAGTTTGGTGAGGATTCGTTCAGGGGGGGGGGACATTTATAAGCTGACCAAAAAGAGCTCTTCCTATGGGTTGAGCAACTTAACCATAACTACTGGGCCGCTACCACAGGCCCTGTAATATGGACACGGATCCTGGCCCTACCTTTGGGTACCATTTCAGGGCTTTCAGTGTTAAGCAAGATTAAGTTATTGACGCATGGGTATTGGTTTCTAATGGCTCTAATATGAAGTCATTATATTCATTTTAAGCTTGAAGTAGGATTTTCTTAGCGAAGGCGGTGATGTTATTGGGTCTTATCTCATGTGATGCTTTTGGAGTCAAAGACTATGTGACATTATTTACTGTGTCATCCAGTCAGATAGTGGCAAAGGGCATGTCATATCACTAATTCTCCTGAAGTGATGTCAACTGCATTTTTTGCTGGGATACTTGATGATATCAAACTGGAGTATTTCAAAAGATGCTGATTTTGTGAATGAGTTGTGAGACTGTAAAGGATAAATCTGCAGATATGGTGGCCCACTGTAGTAAAATACAAGTTATCTCCTCCAGATAACTTCTACCTACAGAGGGACAGACCTTCGATCCACTGATAGCTTCCTCATGGCTGGTAAATGGAGTAGACAGTGATTGTTTTTTGCCAAATAAGAACAGTACACCAGATAACCACTTCAGACTGCAATTACCATACAAAAACGTCATGCAACTGAAGCAAAGTCTTTCTCATACTCGAGTCAGAAAACAGGTCGGAGCAAATGAAGAGATGCTCTTGAGCACCTCCGGTTTGTACCGGCTACCTTATACCCGTGCTTAATTTGTGGGGGTGTTTGCCAGGGCTAACCCCAGGCCTTTATTATTGAGCCCCGGCACTTACAGTCTCAGACTCACTTTAATTATGAAGTGGTGATTGTCTGTGCATCCATCAACCACAATGAGAAGGTGCAAGCTGTAGGGCAACCCCAAATATGCCGACACTGTGGGGAGCAGCTATGCGTGGCGGCAGCAGTGGTGGGGAACTGCCCACCCACAGTGTCACAGAAGACAATATTTAGGTCCTGGCACTTATATTTTTTACAAATTAAGCAATGCTGATACCTGATTCTCAAAGCGTGCATTTAGAGGAAGTCTGGGGATCCCTGGAGCAGGTTTGAGCTGCTCACGTGCAAATGCACATTACAGAGATTTGCTCAATGGGAAACAAGAGATGCTTCAGCGGGCATCCCTAGATTGTCTCCAGTGTAAGGTTTCCTGCGCCGAGGTGCAAGGTAGCATATTACTAGCGCTCATCTTTCTCATTTAAGAAAAAAAACCAAAAACAAATCCTAGGTTCTGCAACCTTCAGTGGGAAGGGAAGCCGGGCTACCTGCTCACTGCAGGGTGGTGTTTAGCTGCAGTGAATGGCTGCTAGACTCGTGCAGATCACACGTTGCCCTGCTCTTCTTGGCATACATCCCCTGCCTGGTCTCCAGCTTTACGCATGTATACGCCATCTCATACTTTTTTAAATGGTGTTCGTGCACGTAGAAACGAAAATGAGCAGCTGGACAATCTAAATCCGGACAATCTAAAGTGACCAAAATATGAAGAAAGACCCCAAAATGCGAACAAAATAACAGTGAAAAGTCAGCCACCAGACAGCTGGAAACATGCGCTTATTCATTCTGCTGGGAAAGGGGCGCATTCTCACTGTCATGTGACTTGGCGGTAATGGCAGAGCACATGGTCCTTCTCAGATACACACACATACTTTAATGACGGTAAATTGTGTATACTGGAGTACAACGGGCAAATAAACACGACAGCTATGATGTCATTGTGTCACAAGGCTTCCTTTAAATTCGGAAACTCGGCTTGCAGTGAAACCCTTTATGGGGGTAGGAAAGACCGGCATTATGCGCTGAAACGAGTCGCTGTGAAGAATTGGAAGTCTGTACTTAACCTGAATCGCTCTGGTAAGCAGTGGCATCTGAAAAATGCTCACCTGGAGCTCTGGCAACTATTGTGGGAACTCTACCAGCCTGGTGTCAGGTCTAGCAGCGGTTGCGTTGCCTCACAAAGAGAGGTCATTTTGAGCATTACATATTCAACTATGGTGGGATCTCATATGTAAATCTTTCACAATACATGTGCCATGGATACAGACCAGGCATGCAAATCATTGTTCGTTCTGTATGCACACTCTCTGCGGTTCATACCATGGGATCGTTTGCTTGAAAGGGAAGAACCTACGCTGGGAACAGAAGCTGCAGAACCTGTGAAAACGCAAGACGGAGTTCCTACCCTGCATTCGTAGAAACAATAGTGTGGCATGGAAAGGTCATATTGTGGCTTAAGGAAACCTATAAGTCAGTCATGAAAATATGCATATCATGCACCATGCCAGAGACTTGCACACATGCCCGGAAACACCTTCATGCAGAGCTGGAAGGTAGGCAGATGAGGGCATGTGCCCAAGTGGCACTTGATATCACAAATGGTTGAGCCAACACTTGAACCCATGCCCATGTCAAGTTCTACCTCATGCCCACTTGCTGATAATGGGCAATGTGCCATGACCAGCATGTTAAGTGTATGCAATGCTGCAGAAGACATGTGAATGATGCATTTAGATGCTATACAACAGTACCTGGCCTAGATCGACAAACCACTAGATGGCCAGACGGGAAACAAAGAATGGCAAGAGGGAAATACCTAGAAAACATGCCTTTATCTGCTCCCCAATCTGTCTCTGGAACAAGCTACCAACACAACTAAGGCTGTCCTCCTCCATCCTACATGTCAGGAAAGACCTGAAGACGCTACTCTTCAAAGAACATCTTTGCCAATCGATGATCGTCCACTCAACAACACTTCCTTGCTTCTGCAGCACCCACTCCACCTCCTCTCCCTGCCCATTCGAGCTACCTCTCCAACCCCTACGTGTAACCTCCCTGGGAACATCCTCAATGTACAGCATTAAAGGAATAGTGCGCTAAAAAATGTGATTGTCTTAAAAGATGGGCAATAATAAAAAACATACATTAAACATCTTTTTAAAGAAAGTTCCTATGTAAAATTTTGCACAAATAATGTTTAAACCCCTTTAAGCAAAAGCTGCTGTAATAAAAGCTAGCAGCAGGTGGCTTTTGCTTCATTATTGCCATACGGGCAGAGAATAACACTAACACTGCAGGCCCATCCATTTCACAAAATGGATGCCTCCTAGTGCTTGAAATTAAAGGGGTTTAAACATTATTTGTGCAAAGTTTTACATAGGAACTTTCTTTAAAAAGATGTTTAACATATGTTTTTTATTATAACCCTTCTTTTAAGACAATCACATTTGTGAGCACACTATTCCTTTAAGCTGCTACTCAGCGAGGTTCTCTCTTTATAAATGCTTTCCATCAATACGGTTGATTGCATGGGCTGGAATGCACAAAGCGAGATGGGGACACAAATTAGAGCATCTGCACAATCCCATTAATATGAATAAACCACCACATTCAGGCGGCAATGTTTATTCATTGGCATTTGATTTTCTTGCCCCACACATGAGGGAGGATCTGCTGACCTCTTACAGAAGATGCCGCATGCATGGCTCCTCTCTTGGGAAGGACACATTGTTAGCAGCTGTGGCAGTCTTCTACAAAGGGCACCCCGCCGCTGGAAGGGCATTGGCAAGGGCGTGCCTAAATGAGCACCACCCCCAAATAGATAAGGCAGCGTTTCCAGTGGCTGTGGTTTGACTGGCGTGCTGCTGAATATGGTCCTGCAATGGGGTGGCACTCTCAGTCTAAAGTTGTACCCATGTTTGTTTAAAATACCCCCTTTCCTTGTTTTCATCATTGATTTTAAACACTCCTTATTCACGAAATCAAGGAGTCAGTAAAATAATTACAGCACCCTTGTCTTTCATAATATCTTTCCTTCCAAGAGACAACCAAACATCTCTGTATACTGCCTTTTTGTATTCACAAAACAGAAGTCACTGTTGCACACCAGTAACTTGCGAATAAAATGTACAAGCACGCAATACATTGCTCACACAGTTTACATGTCAACAAATTAAACACATCACGGACTAGTTAGCATTTAAAAAAAGGCATTATATGGGGACGGTATTCACTGTGGAGTATACACAGGATGAGGGGCTTTGGAATGCTATTGCCCCTTTCCCAGTGAGATGTGACCTAACAGAAAAGAGGGCATTAGCACTTTAATTAACACTTGTGGCTGCCTCATCCAAGCAATAAAAGAAAAGACTTGAAATAAACAGACCAGGTGAATGACTGACCTGTGAAGCCCGCTATGACTTCAGCATCAGCCCTTGATAGGTGCCAGCCTGCTTATACAAAAAAACCTTTTGTTAGTATTTCACAGAGGCAGACCCCCATGCTTTACACTAAAAATGGCACCCTTTTTCTTGTTTTCAGGGACGAGGATGCGTACCACTTAGCATTTTAAGTGCCACCATTGGGGGTCCTCATGGTCCAATAAAGTTGTGTTTTGCTGCCTCTGGCTGCACCACCTAGCGGGGGAGTGCATGACCCAAAAAAACTATGGTGAGAGCACACAGCCACTCAAGAGCAGCGGTGAGACAGAGCCTGCACCGTTATCAGAGTGCGTTTCGTACTGAATAAGAGGAGTGTACTCTTAGCTTCTACTGTGACCCAAACATTATGCAACTGGAAATCAGACCCATGTTGCAACTTGTGCTTCACCTTCTACATTGAAGGGGCGGATGCTCCAGGCTTATTATGGAGCTACACGTGTAATGTGTCCAATGTGTTCTTAATATTGCCTTTCGCAATGTTACCTGAAAAAGCAGACTGCTCAATATAAACATTGGAGTCAATATATATTTGTTCATTCATTTGGACATAAGAGGTCATCATCTTTGAACCAAACTTTCTTTCTCTTGCCCCCAATCCTTTGTGCAGGGTATTATCACGGCAGCCCTCTGATTGGTGAGTCTGGGCCCTGCTTACACTACTCCAAAATCAAGGATTCTGGCTTCTTCCTACCTATAGGTGCAGAATATACCAGCTGTGAAAGATCCCTCTGCCCAAATGCCGCTGTGCAGGATATACCCTTCCCGACTACACTCTTGTGCAAGGTGTCTCATGCCAGAACCCACCTGGGTGGGATGCTCAGTTCCCAGAATTACACCCTTGATGCCTGATCTCCAAAGCAAAGCATCCCTCATTGTTCATTCTTAATATAGAATCTCCTTCGCAAGCAGTATACCGCAGTGCAGATCTCCCTATGCACATCAGTGCATGATCGCCTGGAGTCTCCCACAAATATGACAGTCTTACTCAACCCAGGGAAAACGTTCAGGGTGTGAATTTACGTGTAGCGTATAAGCACACCTTCATTCAGGGTCCTCCATGAAAATAACAACACCGCCATAGTCTAGGGAGGGCTTCTCACAGCAGCACACTGAGGTCGGAAAGCTAAGGTCCGTGATTGCACCGTTATTCTAGATGGGTTCTTTCTTTTCTGACAGAGTGAACAGCACAAGTCTATTGTGACAATTCTGTTACAGAGGGGTTTGTCTTGACCTGTGAGGTTTCACATGGCTCATGTCTGTCCCCCACACTTTTCAATATTTTTACCTTGCCTCTTTTCAACTAGTTGGATTCCAATCATGAGATTTATGCAAACTATGCTTATGACACCCAGTGTCTCATCACCCTCACGGGTAATCATGTAGTTGACTCCCTGACAATCAACTCCACGTATAATCTTACACATAGGTGGATGCTGCTCAATGGTCTAGGACTCAACAAATCAAAGACGGAAATCATGATTGTTGGCATTGCTTACAAACCCCATCAACTGGACCCTGTATTTCAAACCTTCAAAGTGGCTGAATGCTCTCTTAAAATTCTTACGACGGTTAAGACCCTAGGCTTTGTTCTGGAAAAAGAGTTGATCATCAAAACTCATGTTAGTCATCTTGTTTCCTGCTCTTCTTATTATATCAAGCTCCTGGTGCAAAGCCGCCCTTTCCTAGATGCAAACAGCTGTGCCCACTGACGCAAGCCATCATTGGGTCCTGCTTAGATTATTGTTCCAGCCTATTACAGGGGGTAGGTCAGGGTGAACTGAAGCATCTCCAGGTTGTGCAGAACAACGCAGTCAAAGTAGTTTGTGGCCTGCATAAATCAGACCATTTATCTGTAGCAAGAAAATCCCTGCATTGACTCCCTATTAGGAAGCGCATTGTCTTCTGCACGCTGTGCATTGCTCACTCTTGTCTTTTTTGCAAGAGCCCAGCCTACCTTTCATTTTTGTTGGGATGGGACCCAGCCAGATGCACATTAAGATCCAACAACTCAGGTTTCTTTCTTACACCAAAAGCTAAACTGAATATGGTTTCAGAAGGCTGCTTCCCAATGGCAGCTCCTCGCCTTTGGAATGCACTGCCACCAGATCTGAGATCCTGCTCCTCCCTGACATTGTTCAAACGTATGCTGAAGACTTTCCTAGTTGAATGATAGACCCTTTGCTTTTCCCCTCTGACAGTTCACTTTCTTCTGTGTTTTCTGTTTGTCCATCCAGTCCCACGCTTCCATGCCTAAGGGCCTAGTACCAGCGCATTACAAATAAAATAAATAAAAAAGACAGGTAACACTACAAGCTTACGCACGGCCCTCAGGATGTGGAAGAATGCAGAAGTGCATCGCTGTCAAGCAGGGGCTTGCTAAGGAAGGCTGAGAGCAAGCTGGAAGAGGAATCATTCTACATCTCCCTCCAATTACACATTAATGCCTTCGTATTTCCATGAGGGCCGAGTTACTTAGAGAATATCAAGTGCACTTTCTCAGCAGTACTGGAAAAGCAACGTGTTTTGGCTTCTTTATGGGCACTGGATAGGTATCCTCCAGGTACTGCCATTGGGTACTCTGTTTCCCATATCATTTGCATGCTGTTGCCAATTTATGGGTTGGTAGTAGCCCCACTTGTCATGCTTTCCCATGGTATGTCTATCCCATCCCAGGCTACTGCACATCATATGGTAGTTATTGCTATCATGTACCAGGTATGTCCATTGTACGATCTGTAACTGGCATTTTCATCCAATGTCAAGTATTAACATCACTGGCTGATATTGCATAATGAAATGCAGGTACTCACACCATTGTATTCGTATTGACCCACATTCTCATTACAACGTGCACCAGATGCATCAGAATGACTGAATCAACATTGTATACAGGGTTGGCCCACAATTGCTCAACAATAGGTTTGCTAGATACACAGCCACTAGACTGGAGGCAGGGCTTTCTCATTGCAGTCCCAAAAACATCTCGGGAGGATAGCTCAGTGGCAATGGTCTCGTGTTGGAAGCAAGACGGCACAGAGCAACACAGGTTCGATCCCTGGGTCCACACTTAGAAACCTCTGGGTATTAAGCGTGTTATAAATAACCTATCATATCACATCATATCATATATCTGGTACTTTCTACCATAAACAGCCATAACATCATTGATTAACACCTTAAGACATTGATGTTTATCCAGTAAACAATTCCCTCAATAACTGTATGAGAAGTTTATAGATACCAAAGCGGCCCATAGAAGTTGTTTTCTTAGAGTAGGTGGAGCACCACCCTGCACCCAAGATTCCACAGTATGTGCAGCTTTAAGAAATAAATGATCCTATGTAGAATCTACAAGAGCTCTCTCTAGCAGAGTATTAGATAGCAAAGTCAGCTGATAAAACTGACACACATACTGCTAACAACAAATAACAATACCAGGAAATTGAGCTGGGGAGATTGAATGCCATCTTCACAGCTCCACACTCCAAATGATTTTGGCATGGGTAGCACTAAAACTAAAGTGACACCAACAAGCCGAAACTAAAAATGAAAGCTTGCATTGGAGGTCATTTTCCAAGTTCCCCAAAATCTGAAGAAAAGTGTAAATACAGGCATTACACATTAACACCTGTATTTACATCATGTTTTCCGATCCATGGATTTCGTTTTTGTTGTGAGGCAGAGTAGGGGCATTGAATGGGCTAACGATGTCTGTCATGTACCCCTGCTCCACTTCAAAAAAACACATGCATTAAAACCACCACACATGGATTCCTATGGGGAAAAAAACTGTTTGTTACACCTCATAAAATCAGGGGGGTCTCAAGGAATCCATTGTAACAGCTGTGGAATGCTATTACGCTTTTGCTCAATCCAAGTGGAAAAGAAAGGTGTCAAGGCGATTTCTCCTCTTTTAACACTTTTTGTATCACTACATCTTATGTAAGGATATATTTAGAGTTTACCCTTGACATAGGGAGTTCTTCCCCCCAATTAAAGCGCATGTCTTAGTCAGTCTAGCCCTGTCTATGACTAAATCTGATTAAAGTCCAGTTCTGAGGAATGGTGACAGTTAGGAATTTCGTTTTTAGACTGGGACACTTTTTAGGGAAGGGATTGACAAGGAAAATAGGTGCACCCAATTACATTAACCAGCTATAGTTTTTATTCACACTGGGAGTGAGTTTTGTTAACCTTGAAGGTTAACAAAATCACCCTGTGTTAATTAGCTATAGGGGAATGCATTGAATTATTATTCATCAAAATATACTAAAGGTCTACTTCCATAACCCTCACCCATTATCTATGGGGAAGATATTAAACTCAACAAATCCCCACACTTGGTTCTGTTGGACAAACTACTTACATTGGATTTCTGGGTTCGCTGCTTAGGAAAAACATCAGTGTTTCAGGACCCTCTCTTGGAGAAGCACAGGGATCTAGTTAGGCACTTCAGTCATGGATAGCCACCAGCATTCATCCCTCTATTTTTCTCTCCTTGCAAATATCCCAGCCTCTTCAGTATTTCCCAATTGCTGTATCCCCGGCAATGTTAAATATGCATGCATTTCTTCAATAGTTCCACCCAGATGATTTTTAACAGCTCCCTCCTCTCTGGCTTGTGCATCCACTTTTTCGCCTCAAAGCCACACTTCAAAAATATTAAAATCAAGAGGTGGTAGCTTATTAGCCCTGAATTTGTATTGGACTACTACAGTCCTCTCCACCCACGAGGCCCAGCCCCTCACTGTGGATAGGCCCCTGGAGTTGTGTACTTGAAATGACAGGAGGGCTGAATCACCCACTGGAGTCTCCATTTTACACTTTTCAATGTTTCACCTAAAAAGTAACTGCATGGCAGCTTTCTTAATTTTACACATACACCTGACAACATATATATTTGCCGGTTCCTCTAATAATTGTGCTCATAACGAACAAACTCCAATTTTTTGCATTTTATACAAACATTATAATAGTTGTGAATGTGACATTGTCTACCGAGATATCTACTTTATTAATTTATCAGATGACTGCATCTCTAATTTGTGGCATTTTCTCAGGAATTAGAAACACATTTTAGGTGGTAACTCTTGTCCCCAAGGTCGAATTGTGACAAGGGTTACACCAATATGTAGGCCGGTCCAGCAGCTGTTTAGTGATACTTGAACCATTGTGGTGCGACATATGATTCTTGAGAACTTGAACAACTGTGATCGTCCATTTAAAACTAAAGGGCATCTTCAAACATAGATGCAAATCATGACTTTCATTTCACATTTAAATTTCATTTTTTCTCAGAGCATATGCCCCAGTCTCTGCTGCTCAGTTGTTGATTTCAACCTGCAATTACCCCAATCACTATTATTTCTCTCATAGTTATCCTGTTGCTTATCTCATAGAGCAGGCCCCAATAAAATTCCTTCCTTGTCACTGCTTGAATGTTCTGAATAGAAACTCAGCCCTTGACTTATATTTGTGAAGTTTATATTTCCTTGGGCACATTAGGCTTTAAAAAACATTGTTTATTAGGGTTCACATCTCATACATCATTACAGACAGTACAATGTGGCTTTCCAGTGTGCCATTCAACAACATCATAACGGTTAATAGGCATCTTAAATCCCACCATACTGAATACATTTCCCATTGTGCACATTAAAACAATGCAATGGTTACTACAATATCCGTCTTGGACTCTCCACCATCCCCTCCACTTAGCAGCAATGTACCCCAGATCCCAGATCTACACAACAGATATGTTTTTGGATTCCTGGGGGACCTGGGGCACCACCACCCCCATCTCATCATCCCATTTTCAAGATCCCAGAAACATAGTAAAAGGGCCCTGGATGTCGCATGGCTTACCCACCACAGCAACCAGCGTACTATACTCATGATCAGTGTCACAAAGCCAAGTCATTTTTAAATTTGTTTAATCTGCCAACTATTGCCTTGAGGTCTGGGAGGTGGGGTTCGACCATTTTAACAGGATTCAGCTCTGTGCCATTATCATACCTTTAGTTAAGAGTTTCCGATAGTACCTTGATAGCCCTGGGAGCCAACCAAACATGCAGCATGGAATATCACAAGGAACTTCAGTACCCAGCATCTGACTATTTATAGTCACCACTTCCCACCAAAAATCCAGAAGCTTGGGGCATGACCATAGCATGTGAATTAAGTTTGCCAACCCAGCGCAGCACCTGGGGCATCTATCATCTTTAGGGGGGGGAGGTCAAAAAAACATAAAGGCACAGGGGCAAGGTACACTCTATGTAAGGTCTTGAATTGTATGAGCTTAAGTGTAGTATTTACAGCTCCACTATGTGAACACTCGCACATTGTGGCCGATTGCTTCTCGGTAAAAGCAATGCCAGTGTCAGCTTCCCATTTTGCTTTACACCCTAATTCAGCCTTCGGGGTGCACTGTAAAACTGCTGTATAATTAGAAGAAACCTGGTGTTTTGCCTTGGCCAAGTTCAACAGGTACTTCTATAGGGGAAAACTGGATTGTTCGACCGTAAAGGGTGGGGATCATGCTTTAAAGGCCACCCACATTCGAAAGTACTAAAATCTGCGGTAGAACTCTCACTCCACCTTCTTTTCAAATAGATCTGGTGTCACAAAGACCCCATCAGGATATAAATTAAACATGTATCTAATGCCCAAGTCTTCCCACTCCTTAGCTATAACACCTTCACACGTTGGCTGAATGGACTCTATGTTCCATATCCAAGGATCCGGGGCATAGGGATATTACTCCTGCAGTCGCTTAAGAACCCTGCTCTACACATGTATGGTACATCCACTTTCAATAACGCAAACATACCCTGCAGGGAGTGGGTGTGAACCGAGCAGTAACTAACAAAATGGAGTTGCACTGATAGAAAGTACTTCTCCATGTCTGGAGCCCCCAGTCTCCTATCCACATACAGCCTAGTGAGCATGTCCCATGTAACCCAAGAGTTCTTACGATACCATGCTAACCTTCCCACCAGGGACTTCAGTTAAAAAAGAAACGCCATTCCCTGCCAGATTGGCATATTCTGAAAAAAAAGACAACAATCCTGGCACAACCACCATCTTGGCTATAGCTATGAGTCCAATTGTTGAGACAGGCAATTAACACCATCTATCAACGTTGTCCCTGAGCGTTTGCAGGTAAGCCAAATGGTTCTCGCTCATCAAGGTTTCATATTGCCTACTGACATGTAGATACTGTACAGATGTCTGCTTTCATCTATAGCATCCTATATTTTAGGATTCCTGTGTAGCTTCAGTTAAAGGGAACAAGATCAATTTGGACCAATTTATTCAAAGACCTGAGAATCTCCCGAACTATTCCACTTCATTTGTTAGTGGAAGCAAGTTAATACTCTGGCTCTTTAGGTACAAAATGATGTTGTCCACACTCCCTCACGACAGCCATCACAAGTCCTTGCTCACAATGGAATTTCAGAAGACACACCGCCAGAGGGTCGACTGCGATAGCAAAGAGCAGAGGCGAGAGTGGGCAACACTGCTGAGTTCATTGCCCCAAAAAAATGGTGCTGAGCACTTCTCTGATAGGGGTGCTAGCCCCTGCATATCAAAGCTGTACTGCATCAAGAAAATATTTTGGCACGCCCACCATCCTCATGACCGAAAACAAATATTCCCACGATACTGAATCAAACGCCTTTTTGGCATCCAATAAAACTGTGACTGCTTGCACCTTGGGATCTATTTGCAAGAGCATGGAAAACAGGCATCGTGGATTAAATGATGTTGATCTACTAGGAATGAAGCCTGATTGGCCCAGATGAACAAAAGTCATATGTAGGGAAGTGGTTTATCAGCCAGGATTTTTGCAAAAGTATTAGTATTGACAATGAGCAACGAAATCAGCCGGTATGAAGCACAGTCGAGAGGGTCCTTCACAGGTTTCAAAATCAATTTAACAACTGCCTCACAGACCCCACACACAATGCCTCCTGCCACATACTAAGCATAAAGCTTGCCACATTAGGGCCAAACTCAGCTGTAATGCTGCAGGAGCCTGGTGCTCTAGACAAGGCTAAGGATCGTATAGCCACAAGTATATCCTCTAACTTAGACGGTGTCTCTAGCAGCTTTCGACTGCATCCTGACCTAGTTTCAGTAATAATGCCTCACAGAGGTATTCATTGAGGTTCTAGGTCAAGGGATCGACAGTAAAAGGGTTGAGAGGTGAAAGGATCGACACCAAAGGGTCGACAGGTCAAAGGATCGAATTTTTTTTTTTCACATTTATTTTTTTGGGGGGTTCCCCCCCAACCACCCTTTTTTTGATACAAATTTTTTTAAAAAAAAATTCGATCCTTTGAACTGTCGACCCTTTGGTGTCGATCCTTTGACCTGTCGACCCTTTATATTCGATCCTTTGACTAGACACCATTCATTGAGCATTGCAACATCAATTTGACTCTGCAATGCATATGGGCTTCGATATAATGTCCTAAAAGTCTCAAGAATTCGCTCATGGTGAGAAAATACTGCCCCCATCTCAGTACGTACTGCAGCAATTTCAACAATATCTCCCTCTCGTTCATATCAACTTAGCCAGGTGACAGCCAGGTCTTCCCTTCTCCCCATACTTCCTAGCCAAAAGTGGACACATCAGGTATTTCACTTCCCGCTCTTCCTCCGTCCTAAATGTGTCTACCACAGATGTAATCAAAGCTCACCTACCCACATTATCACCCCCTCCTACACCACCATCCAAATATTTAAGCTCTTTCTCAACCACAGACAGGCTATGCCTAATGCATTTCAACACTTCAAATTCCAAAGACTTGCATCTGCCACTAAGGAACACTTTAAAGGCCTCCCAAACGGTGTCCATAGATTTAACTGAACGCACATTGCAATCATAATAGGACAAGGTCATTTCTAAAACCTCACTACGGAATACTACATCAGTCAACATCAACACCTTAAAACAGCAGAAGGGCTTCACCATCGCTTCGCTACCAAAATTGACCGTCCATTAAATCGGTGATTGGTCAGACATCCTCGAAGGGTATCACATCCAGTGGTTAAGCGCACCATCATCGAGCTGGACAAGATGTAATCAATCTGGGACGTCATGTCGTTGACCAACAAGTAGTACGAATACTCCCTATCTTCCAGATTAAGCGTTCGCCACACATCCAACTGATCCAGATCTTTCATACAGCTCACAAATTTAAGACCGGCCTAGGAAAGGGGCTTGGCGATACTCCTAGATTTGTCTCTGAACCCATCCAAGATCAAGTGGAAATCTCCTGACCAAATGATGTTTTTATCCATACATTTCAGACACTTGATTAATAGACCCTCAAAAAAGTCTTGATCATCGAGGTTTGGACCTTAAATATTAACAATTGTAACAGGAGTCTGGGCTATTACACCTGATACAATAACATACCTTCCCACCTGGTCGATCACCTAGTCCAGGTGGCGAAATCTCAGAGACCTGG
Source organism: Ambystoma mexicanum (assembly GCF_040938575.1). Lineage (NCBI taxonomy): Eukaryota > Metazoa > Chordata > Amphibia > Caudata > Ambystomatidae > Ambystoma > Ambystoma mexicanum. The sequence goes on along the minus strand of NC_090931.1, from coordinate 1,060,653,107 downwards.
GAACTAAGGTGCTCGAATAGGTAGCGAATGATGAATAGTATCTACTATTCCCCCAGGACATGGCCCCTCCTTCGTTTGCAGCCCCAAGGTGAGTCTCCTGCAGTAGTATTAGATTGGCTCCATGGCATTTCAGTAATTCACCACTGCCTGCACTTTACGCTGGTTGTTAAGCACGCAGACATTCCAACTAATAGCAGTGCAAATCGCTATACGAGATATATAAATAAGAACATCTGTACACGTTGCTCCAATAGAACTTTTGATACACACAAACGCTTACACAAATGCCACCTCTGCAGGGATGCAAATCAGTTTCAATTTTAAACACCAGCAACCCCACGCCCTCCTACCACCCAAACCTCAACCATTTAACATGTCCCCTTCTCACCCCCTCGTACACTGCCCACACCAACACTCTGTGAAACACCCTCACCTATTATCCCCTTCACCACCATATAACAACACAGGTAATCACCCGGGACGTCAAACTCAACGACCTTAATGGCCTATCCTATGAGCGGCCCTCACGATGGGGAGGCCAAACATTTCAAAGTTTGCAGCCGTTAGGCTTTACTGTTACATAGACAACAATAGCAACACAAGGGGTAAGCATTTCAATCAACCTCAACAAATATTACCCCATTCATGCAGCATCACATGTAAATCAAAGAATAAAACAGGGGGTGCACATCACACATGGAGCCAGTCCCCAGAAACGTTCCGAACTTCGTATGCCATGCCTTCCAGCTTGCTATTAATGGAGGAAAATCCACTCTTCATCTCAGCCAGGCAGTACTATTACCAAGTCCGAAGCAGGGCTACCCAAACTGGAACTCAGGCACACTACACCAGAACTCTCTTGCTTCCCCATTTTGGCAGCTGACCTAGGTGAAGACATTGGGTCTCATTACGAGTGTGGCAGTCCATAAACAAGGGGGCCGGTAAGCTTACTGGCATCCTGTTTCCATACCATCTGCCTACAGGGGCCACAGTGCCCAGCAGGTCTGACCCTGCCGGGCGCAACAGCCGCGGTAGGCAGAGTCATCACGGAAGCACCGGCACCGTTAACAACAGTGCTGCTGCTTCTGTTTTCCCACTCCCATGGAGTCCTATGGGACTCCACAGGAATGGGGAGTTACTGAATCTGCTGCCTGACTTCCTGCTCCTGCCCCTGCACATGGCCAGAACTTCACCCCCAAAGCCTTGTCACCCTAAACACCAACAGCGTTAGGCAGGGGAGCAGTCAGACAGTAAACAGGCTCATTTTCGGGGCCATCATGTTATCTTCGATTCCGGTGCCCAGCAGGGCGAGCAGGCCGCCTCCACACCCAAAGTTGTTTCTTCACATGGCCCCTGCCCATCAGCCAAGCCTCTGACAGACTGGGGTGGACGGTCCTCCCCAGTCCTCACATACCTGCTCCAGCAACACAATGGCAGACCTCACACTGGCCCCCCTGTATCCCCGCTCCCTATCAGCTCCTCAATAACGATGGTCGGCTCTGACACAGAAAAGTAGTGTAATCATTCAGAGGCTCTGCCTGCTGCCTCACCTCAGAGCCAGTTGTTCAGGTCGCTCTGCCGTGTTCCTACCATCCACTCCAGGTTGCCTTCTCTGGGACCTCAAATGCCACAAAACTCTCACCACAGGAGCCCCAGATCACCAGATCCCTACATCTGCCGATAGATTTTCACTGCACCAGGTGTTGGCAAAAGGCAATCTCCCCCTCACGGTGCCCCACCACGGAGTTCAGAGAGGAGCGGTCACCTTGGTCGCGAGCTCATGAGCTCCCCCACAGAGGCCTTTTTAATATAATTGCATCTTGCAGCCACTTGTTCATTTTTTCATCAAGATAGTTTCCTTTTGGCAAGGAAAATTGTATGCCATTTGTTTATGATTTCAGCTGCAAAATGCACCCACTTCCATGATCGCAGTTTCTGTGTTTGCAAATGCCATGCTTTCCATGTGGAATAAAGCCTTTAATGTGTCTTGGGTTTATCAATCACATGTGAGGACCAATCAGTATGTGGATTTCTCTCTGTTTGAAACAGCATTATGATATGTGGCAGGTGCAAATGAAATACTGCCTTTTCACTTGGCCTTCATCTCGGCATGTTTTCAATGCCCTGCAATGTTTAGGCCCAACGTGGCTAAATGCAGTTTCATCCTTTTTATCCCGCAGTTACAAATGAGTGAAATGTTCAGAGGGGAACTTTTGCTTGAAAATGCAAATGTAAGTGGTCCCATTTGTGTGATTTACTCTCCCTATTAAAGTGCCCGACACTGTCTTTTCTGTTTAGTATCGTTGACAGGGAACCTAAGGTGCACATGTAAATAATGACAGATTCTTTCTATTTTAAAACCCTGAAATAAATTTTGTGGCTGAGATCTGTAACATGAAGTACAAATGATGACATTATTAAGAGAAAAGGGCAGGATTGGTGCAATCTCTGCTGCTGGAGAATGAAAAGAAAATCATACATGTGATTTCTGTTTTTGTCACACTTGTATAGCACATTCTCACACTTGTATAGCACATTGCTGAGCATCCAAGCGAGCATCTGGGCAAACTGACCATGATGAGTGATAACATTATAGAAAGACAGAGAAAACATTTTAACACAAGCTATGGAAATGTATAAGTGCAAATGAAAACATAGTAACAATCAAATATGATCAAGAGGGCGTTAGGAACTTAGATGGGGGAAGGGCTCAGTACTTTTATTCCCTTGTCCGAGCATTGACTAGGCTGTACCGCGACCAGCCCATTACATGCTAGATCATGGCCTAATTGTGAGGGAGTAAACCCACATTCTCTAAGATTAATTGGAAGAGGAAATGTCAAGCAGGGACAGACATAATGCAGACTGTGTTCTAGAGGCTGATCGATGGCAGACAGGACGTGCGTTGTAGATGTGCCATTGTTGATACCCTCGAAGGTGCAGTGTTTGGAATCAAGCACAAGATGGAGATGTGTGATTGGCAGGTGAATCTAGAAATTATTGTAAACTGCAAAGCTTTACAGTTGGTGAGACTTCTCGGATGGTGAGGGGGATAAGCCTAGCTTTCCATGGCTAATCCTCCACACCACAGGATTATTCTAACCACCGATCCTTTGAGGGCATTTATCAGTCAAACAGTATTACGTGACTGAACCCTCGCCTCCTTAATAATGCTAAACACAGAGATGATGTGAAGAGCTAACATCTGATATGCAATTGTAGCAGTGAAATGTCACCTATTGTATATGCGCTGACAAAGCACCCAGTGAGAAACACACATTTGCTGAGGAATTAACCAGGAGCTCTGAAATGTGGTGATTGTTTTCTGAAGCAGTCCCTGACAACTAAACTAACTTATATTCAAAGACAATACAACTGCACAATACATTCGAACACCAGTGTGGAAAATGAAGACAGGAATAGCTCTTTGCTTGGATTATTTATGGGCAACATGACCCACTATACTCCTCCCTTTCAGGGTGTACTTAATTTTTCAGGAATGTAATGTCCCTCGCCTTCTTAAGGAAGCATAGATAACTCCCCTATTGAAAAAAAAGAACTGGACCCTTCCATCGCCAAACATTTCCGACCAATAACCAATGTCTCTTTTTTGTTGAAGATCATGGTTCGCGTTGCGTATTCTCAATGGCAAGAGTTCATCGAAAGTAACACCATCCTAAACCCCCGGCAGTCAGGCTTCAGAGCCAGACATTGTACGGAGATCGCCATGCTGGACCTTAAGTCCAATCTTCCAGCATTGTGGACAAAGCTCAGCCATCCCTTCTCATGTTATTAGAGCCACCTTGTGGGTTTCATCTTTCCTGGGACCTCAAAATGCCACAGTAGCAATGGAAGGCGACAGCTCTCTACAAGCTGACATCACTTGTGGAGTCCCGCAGGGGTGCTGCATTTCCCGACATTGTTTAATATCTATGTCATGCCCCTCCTCTCTCTCTTGGATGACCTGGGTGTTCAGTATACCAACTATGCCAACGACACTCAGGTCATCCTTGAGCTGTCAGGCAACTATGCTCAGGATGCCTGTACCATTAACTCAATATATGAGTCAATTGAGGTATGGATGGCAACCAATTCACTTGCCCTTAACTCTGGTAGTAAAATCACAGTGGCTAGGAGTGTCATGACTTTGGGCGTTATTCTCGATGCTGAGCTCACTATGAAACCCCAGGTCGCTCACATTCGGATCACCTGTATCTACATTAACAAACTATTCAATTACATTCGCCCATATATCTTTTTCAACAATAGATCCCTGCTCGCCACTGGCCTTGTGAACTCACTCCTAGATTACTGCAATTGCCTGTTGCTGGGTACTGCAAATGCTAATATTAGGGCATTCCAAGTCTCTCAAAATGGTGACGCCCGGGTGGTCCATTGGATATCCCGAAAAGATCACAGCACTACAGGAGGGAGCGTCACTGGCTCCCCATAAAACATTGCTTTACACAGAAACTTCTCTCCCTGACCTACAAGTGCCAGAACGATGAGTCGCCTCAATACATTATGGATCGCCTCAAAATTGCACATTCTTATCGCACACTTTGGTCCCAAGACCCACATAAGCTGGCGCAACCCAGATTCAAGCTCACCAGATTTGGTGGAATCATCTTTGATGTCCAGGTACCTTCAGCCTGGAACGAGCTCCCACTGGGCCTGAGATTGGCAAACTCCCTCAAAGAATTTAAGAAATTGACCAAGTCCCACTTATCCAACCTTAAACCAGGAAAAGAAACCTGTCAACCATGTTCCCTTCCTTTCCCCGTCTACTTCTATGGTGTTGTTCTTTTGTTGTCTATCATGTCTATGTTCAATGTGCGCACTGAGGCCCAAGGGCAAGCAGCACTGTATAAGAATAAAAAATAAATAAATAAAAAATAAATGTACATTAATTAAATATATACTTCGACACAATGCATTTAGTTACTATAGAAAAGCACACCTTTTTGTTGCTGTAAAATTAAATTTGACCTAGCATCAAGTACATCTGATACACTCAACTTGTGCATGCATTGCGCTCTACATTGCAAGATTTCGAAATCCACAACACATCAGCCCACATCAAATGCAGCCCCATAAATCTCAAAGCATGCAGCAATAGAACATAAGAACCATACTATCACTTACATATCAGACACTCGTTTTTTTCACAAACACCCACCCCATTTCCACACGGGCAAAGAAGATTCCTAGGTGCGAATTTTATGTCATTTCACTACGAAGGGCCAAAGGTAGGTGTAAAAAGCTGGCAAAATTGCCTTTACGTCGCCCTTTTGCACTTCTCAGTGCAAATTGAATAATTTCCACCTGTCATTTATACGTGACAGGCAGCATTCAAATGAAATCCACCTGATTTTTCCTGATATAAAAAGCTGCTGGATTCCACACGAATCTACAGCGTTTATACCAGTGTGAATGTGTCACGCTGCGGCAAATGCTAATGTATTTATAAGCAGCGAATGGGGTGGCAGACATGTAATTCTGTTCCATGCCCCCTTTCTGCCCAAAAAATGTGTTACACTATGGTGTAGAGTAAACTTCATGCATGCATTGTATGCATGAATTTTACTCCAAAACGAAAATAAGCTCCACGTTGTCTTATCACCAAATCACAGCCATGAACTTCTAACATGTTCTCTTCTCTTGGGGATGAAAGTCAAACATGCACTTTTCAGGATCACATAACTAGGTAACACTCAAGCACTGACCCGATAAGACAGCCCAACACCTACAATTGACCACACACACACACACGCGCATGCACGCGTGAGGCGTACCACACATATCTTAGTGGTTCTTGTCTTGCCATCACCAGGCAGAGATGACTCCAGCCTGCATTAAATATGCTGACTTGTGTGCAGTGACACGTTACATACATCACAGACACTAGAGGCTTGGCTCACATTATGCCTTCGCATGAGAAGGCAACAACATCCACACTAGAGAACAGAAATGGAAACCACACATTCACTCATACATCACAAATATAGAATCAAATTTAAAATCCTCACAATCACACACAAATGTGTCTCCAACAAAGCTCCAGCGTATCTCAATAACCTGATTTGCAAAACCCAGTCAAGTAGACCTACTCGGCCCCATTACACCAACCTGCTCACCAGCCCCAGATTCAGAAGATAGAAAGCAGGGGGCTCAAGCTTTCCAGTGATCGCATCCCAACTTTGGAATGCTCTTCCCATGCATCTAAGAAACAACACATCCCTATGGTCGTTCAGAACAAAACTAAAAACCCTACTTTTTAGGTTGGATCTTCCTCCACAGTCTTCATGACCATTACTATCAATCTGACCTGATCACCTGTATATTCTGAATGTAAAGCTTACCGTATTCCTTGAACTGTATGTAAGACGAAAAGATCGTACTATGTCTAATGTGTGCTAATAAAAAAAAACGATGTAACCATATTCTTAAGTGTCAACGCCTAGTTGCCTGTGGGCTTTGTGTGCTCTACAGATGTATAAATAAATAAATAAATAAATACGTAAATAAATAAATAAATAAATCATCAAGCCACAGACAGGAGGAGGTCCTACATTGAACCTGACCCCCATGCTAAGACTGCACTGGCCGCCTTCCAAAACATATTAGACCATGAGTGGTCTTTCCTTTGCCCGTGCACCAACACTGACTCCTGCGAGCACTGAGTAGCAATCACATGAGCACTCTCACATCAGCCGTATTGCCTTTGGATAGCGTCAAGAATTCACTATTACAACCCGATGAGGTTAATATTCAGTTGAAGATTTTTCCAAAACTCCTCCAAGAATCGGCCCCAGTTAGAGAATATTTGGTTATACATCTAAACAAAAGGAGTCACCCAAGGTGCAGTGTCTCATATCAAATAAGACAACGCAAACACCGTCCCTTTTAAAAGCATCGAATTGAGTAGGAAACAGCACTTGCCATCCTGTCACAAATACTGGGATATTTGGCCTGTTGGTGTTGCCGTTGCCATTTGCATTTGTTAGGTGTTAGTGTCTGCATTTGTTGCGTTGAAGTGGATGTATAAGTTCTGGCTCGGGCTGATTCCCCGAGCTCACAGGAGTATCACAGTCAAAAGCAACAGTTTCCACCCACAGCTCCGGCATTGCCCTCATCATGTCGCCAATGCTAGAGGATTGTGCTGATAAGGTATATGGGCTTGAAATTCTGTCCGATTCTCTAACCAACGATCTTAGTTCACACCATTGTTCACTGGTGTTGCATGTACCGCACCATCCAAACATCAGTCCCGCTTTCAATAATTGAGACAACACTCAGTAGTTGGATCTCTGGGAAGAGGACTTGGATCTAATCTGTTGGATAGTTCTAGGGTTAGTAGGATGACTGGAATGATGTAGGTTGTTTTTTGTTATTAGAAAGGGTGTGGGAGAATTGTAATGCACCTCGACTCTTGCCTTTACCTTTTCTCTTCTGAGCCCTTAAAAACTCATGCATTCCATATTCACTCTATATGTACATATAGGTTTTATTAAATATCTACCCCCACACATACAGAATTTGAAGCCACTCAAACAACAAGCATTAGTTTGTTAACAAGTTGTAGTTTAGGGATGTAACTCTTACACCCATAAAATCTTGACAATCAAAATGCGTCTCAGTCTCGATTGGCTGTTTTCACCGTCTATGTGTGGATCCTGTTCTGTGGAGGGATCGAATGAATTTGCAGTAGATATGTCTACTACAACATACAACAACATTTAATCATAATTCTTCAACTACTTGTAGGTCTGATTAGAGTTTTCAAAGCTATTGCTTTCATGAGATTTCACTCCTGTTTGGTGCATGTAGCACCATGAATGAGCTTTAATGCTAGGCAGGCATTTGGCTGTAAGGTACAGCAAGTCTCCACTATAAGAATTCTGATGCGCAGAGCCCCTTTAGAATGTTTTCAGGAATCTTTACCTCTTTGGTGGTGACCACAGCTTCTCCAAGTTGTAACCATGCAAGAAACCATCAATTGAAAGTGATTGAGGTGTTCACCCTTATGGGCCTTTTGCCAAGAAGACAACTACCCGCTCCTCCAAGCCATCAGGGGCCTTGTAGTTCTGAAAAACCCATGATGGAATCAGGGATTCCCAGTGTAGCACTACTAGTCAAGCCCACCCAAAATATTCTGCTGACACACTGATCATGCACCCTTACATCTCTACTGCTCCTATGCATGGATCTTCATATTATGGACTGAATGGAGCAGAGGTGGTTTTATGGATTGAAGGATGTCTGGGGCTTAGACCAATTGGATAATTGGGACTGTGACCTAGAGTGTAAGTACCAGGGACAATGTGGGTGCTGGGGTCGTAGCCCAATACCATTGTATTTGGCAACCATCAATATAATTATAAACAAACTCAAAAGAAATTCATCAAAAACTAAGGTCATGCCTTGGGTCCAGAGACAAATCTCTGGACATTCATTCTGGCGCTCTAGCTTTGGAAGCTGATCTGCTTCTGTCAAACTGAAGAACAATCTAAGCGTATTCATGATCAATAAGTTTTGCCTGTATGAATGGGATTTATAAAGCATGAACCTAGCTGAGTAAAAAGACAGCGCTGAACAAAGGGGGTGCATCCAGGGGCTTACAAGTTTCTTACAGTGGCAGCAGAGAAGCTGGGATGGGTAGGAGGAGCAGGGGAGAGGGATCCTCCAGATGGGGAGAGATATAGTTGAGTGGAGAGATGAATGACTATTGAGAGGTTCTTTGAAGAGTAGGGTCTTCGGGTCCTTCCCGAAATGTAGGATGAAGAGGACCAGTCATATCTGCATTGGTAGCTTGTTCCAGAGACAGGTGCATAGAAGGAAAAGGATGTCCATAAATTGATCGAAATCGAAATGTCTGAAGGAAAAAAAAAACGAAAGTTATTTGAATGAAAATAACCTTCGGTTTTCTCTCCCGCAGACATTTCCGACAAACTACTCCCTCCTCCCCCTTACTTACCTTCGGGCAGGACACCTCGCTGTCTGCCGCAGTCTCCGCCATCTCTCTGAGATGCCAGTTCCCTTCACTTACGTGCATGGTAAGTCGGAGCCGCAGGGTACTTTCTTTTTTTTAAACTTTATTATGTGGGTCGCGGGGGACATCCCTGCAACTCTGATGCAATTACAGTGAACAAGGGTGCGAGGGAGACCCTGCATCCACCGCTCCCCTTGCTCACTCTAATCACACCGAATGGTATATGTTTTCAAAATGTTCTTCTGTATGTAATTTCCGTACAGCCGAAATTCGAACATATCTACCATTAGATTTATTATTTCGGTCTTTTATACAGATACCAAAGGAAAACGCCTGTTTCCTGGGTTTTTTCAAGTTGCAATCCTTTGGTTCCAGTCTGGGGCTGTTGTGGCTTCTGGTGGTGTGCTTGTCTCTCTAGATGGTAAGTTTCCTGGCCAAGCAGAGAGGTGTTTTGGTTTCGGATGCTTTATAGCCGATGCAGGCAACCTTGAACATAATGTGTGCTTGAAGTGGAAGCCAGTGCAGGTCCTGAAGGATGAGTTATGTGGTGGAATTTTCTTAATCTTGTGATGAGTGTGCTGCAGCATGCTGAATATCTTTCAGAAGGGTGAAGGTAGCATCTGTGACTCCTCCGAGTAGGGAGTCTCCACCGTCCAGGTGAGAGATGACCAGAGCTTGGACTCTTCTGAAACTCAGAGCTGGGATGAAAGGCTTGACTTTGCGGAGGAGTGCAATCTCGTACCATGTGCTTGGGTCTTCTTAGTGATGTGTGTTTTGAATTAGAGATCATAGTCGATAGTAAAGCCTGGAAATACTGCACTGGGAGAGAGTGAAGCATGAATCCGTCTAGCTTCATCTCAGTCTGTCAATTCCGGACTTGGGCATGCTTAGTGTGGCTTTACTGGAGCCCCAGGTTGCTGCCACATCTATATTTGTGTTGTTCCAAAGGATATTGTGGAATTGGGATCCCCTCAATGTGATTGTGTAGTCCTTCCATAAGTAATCTTTAGGAATAGGTCTCGGCATCAAACAATGACTGCTGGTGTGTCTACAGTGAGTACAATATGCATCTGCAGTCTTCTATTGGTTCTCGCCTCTATGATCACATTTCTCTGGCACTTTGCAGCCTTCCCTGCCTGCTGGAACAGAAAGGAAATGGACGAAAAGCATGCAGCCTTGCTTAAAAAGCAATGTTTATGGGTACCCTGAGTTTTACCAGATGCAGGCTACACCACTACACTTCCTCTTACTTAAACTGTGACAAGATCTCTGCTGCATGTCCTTAAAGTGAGGGAGGCCCGCTGGAACTGTGGTGCGGTTGAGCATTTTTTTCATGGACTTTGAAATTACTTTCCACTGGAACTCCATTTCATGTAGAGCATTAAGGTTCAGAAAAGAACTTAAATCACAGATTTGTTGTCATATATTTAGGATGCATCAGCTATGGCTTAGCATCAATTTGTCATATGAGGTATTTTTTAATTATTTTGGTAAACTAAAGAAACCAGGGAGGTCAACTCCAAAGCCCTAAAGGGTGTCATTAAGGTAGTGCCATTCAACTGAAGTGACTGTTGTTTCCACCTATGTATGTAGAGGGGATCCATTCTGGTTAGCTGTCACAGAGACTCTCACAAAATAAAGTGACTTCCTCGCATTATCTGAAAATTCCTACTGGTATCAAAGCCCACTTGATCTTGTTGTATTCCAGTCATTAACACACTATCCATAATTATCTTCATAAATATATTTGAATCTACATTAACCAGAGAGATAGGTCTGCAGTTACCACAAACAAAGATCTCTGCATCATTTCAGTAGTGTCTACCATGTGCCATCCACTGCAGCAGAGTACAGAGGTGCATTACATAATGTACCTCTTTGACTGTGTCTAGTTAAATGGGCTCACAGTATTTTCCCCTTACAGTGTTCATATACAGGTCTATGACTAGTTCACATGAACCTCCATCACTGTACTAAAGATAACATTCCAGCATGGTCCATTGTAATCAATCTTCCAGATGCTTGAGGTCAACCAATCTGAATCCCCCAAAAATACTGCTAATGCCTCTCATTTCCCAATATTGTTTATGTTTTGAATCTAGGATTTCCCATTACATTGATGTTTTTAATCTAGGTGCATTTCCCAATACTGTTTAAGTTTTGACTCAAGGTGCATTTTACAATACATTTATGTTTTGAATCTAGGTGCTTTCCTACCACAATCCGCCCCTCATCACACATTGTTACTACTCTCAGGCTACACTCTGCCTACATGCCAGACACTGCAAAGATCAGAGCTGCATGCTGGCGCTCCAGAAATCTAACTAATGACCTACCCGGTCAACCTCCCCACTTCCTTCACCCGCCAGCCCTTCCCTGCCCAATCATACTCACAGCCCCCTCTCCCTGCTTCACCACACCCAGCCTGATGCTCACCTACCCCGCTCAACCCTCCTGTCCTCATACCATGCAGATCTCGCACCTCCCAAAACAGAGCTTCATGCTGGCACTCTAAAATCGAAAACATCTGTCCCTTCAACCACCCTCCCATCTCTCCACTCCTGCCCTCCCCATCTAACTACCCTCCCACACACACCACCTCCAGCCATTTATCCACCTCTCCCTCCACCAAGCATACCCTTACTACCTACCAGCCCCTCACTAACTAACACTTCAGATCCCTAAGCACAGAGAGGGCCGCCCTGGCCAATACACCAATCTCAACAGCATCACCCACTTTCCCACACACTCCACTGGCCCACTGAACCTCCCAAAAGAACACTGTTCACATCCACCTCAGGACCCCGCCCTCTCTTCTCCTCTGCTCTATCTGAGATCCCAATCTTTCCCCTTCCTGTTACGCCCAACAGTACCCTCCCACCCCAACCCCAAAGCTCCTCCAGTGGCCTGAAAATCATCCCCTCAGCTGAACATCACCCTTGGCCTTCCTCGGGAACCCCCCATCCTTTCCTCTGCCACCTCCTCCCTCCTCACCTATCCTGCCCTTCTGATCCTACAACAATTTACCTCGCCACCCTTGCCCGGTCAGACCCTCGCACTCACCTTTCCTTTGCACCAATGCAGACACCAATCCCTGCTTTTGTCCCTAACCCCCCTACATCCAGAAACTTAGCCTGCTCTCTTGCATAGTCATCAACGCCAGGTCAGTCTCCAAAAACAAATTTAACATCTTTGACCTTATCTCAGACGTAAATCCAGACATCCTCTTTGTCACAGAGACTTGGTTCTCTGACAATTACGAACCTATTGCACACAAGGCCAGGTTTCAACTATCCCCCTCAAACACCCACAGCTTTCTTCTTCTGTACAGACCGCTGGCTACAATAGGATCTTTGCAGATTCCTTCATTGAGGCTCTATCCGCAATCCTAACCCAGAATCCTTCTCTTACCATATTAGGAGATATTAACATCTGGTTCGACACCCCATCAAACCGCATGACATGCTCGCACACTGATAACCTAGAAGCCATCATTTTGACACAATTGATATTTCTCCCCACCCACTCCACAGGCCATACCCTTGATGCTGTATTCAGCACTACAAACCTGATATCCACTTTCCTCCCCTGGCCTCTAATCTGGACAGATCACTCTGTAAACTTCTTCTCCCTCCTGATCTCCCCATTCTCCCTCCCCAGCACAACAACCCTCCATCTCCAACCTCCCCACCCCCGTCACTCTCTGAATAAAGTCACTATTAACCACGATCTAGCTAACTGCCTCCTAAACCAACTCCCAGTAATCTCACTTTAGGAAGGTCCTTCCCCCATTGAACTCTTCGATCATTGGCTCTCCAGTGCCCTCATCCCCCTGACTCCAACGAGCCATAGCTCCCAGAAAGTGGGCTCCATCCCCAAGTGGTACACAGCCCACCTGAAATCTATCAAAACCCTCAAGCACCGACGGGAGCAGACTTGAAAAACCAACCCCTTCATCTCAAAACAAAACCTCTCTTGCAGGATTGACAAGAGCTTACTGGTCAGAAATTAAAAAAGCCAAAACTAAACTTTTATGGGAACAGAATCAACAACTCCTGCAACCCTAGCCAGAACTGCACAGAATCATCTCAGAATCCAAAATGCCTCACTGCTCAACCCCTTCCCCCCAACTCCCACTCTATGACGCCCTGTCCGAACACTTTCACAATATCGGCATTGATAGACACTGCTCCATTCTCACCAAATAAGCCGACCTTCAGGCTCTCCTGGAGACCACTGCAGCCCACGCTTCTTAAGAACATCCAAACGACAACATGTGCAGGCAGCATTGCACTTTCTATCATTAACCAGTCCCTCTCCTCTGGTATCTTCCCGAAGGCATTCAAAACCCTGTATGTCAAACCTCTCCTCAAAAACCTATTGCTCGATCCCCTCCTTCCCTCCAACTACTGCCCTATTTCCAACACCTGCTTCATTGCCAAACTCTTGGACCGCACAGCATACAAACAGCTCAGCCTCTTCATAGAAACCAAGAACCTTCTTTCCCCAGCCCAAATAGTCTTCAGCACCCATTGTGTCGGTTTGGGATGACATAAAAATAACAGCAGACTCGGAAGGATGCACAGCTCTCATCCATCTCCACCTATCTGCCACCTTCAACGCAATTGACCACACCATACTCCTAGACAGGCTACTCTCCTTAGGAATCAAAGATGCCGCTCTAACATGGATCTCCTCCTTCCTCTCAAACTGCTCGCAAATTATGCTCCTCCCCCCTTTCTCCTCGATCTCTCACCCTGTTCCGGAAGAGGTCCTGCAGGGAGTCTCCCTATCTCCCCTCCTCTTCAACATCTACCTTAGCCCACTCCCTGCACTCATCCGATCTCATACACTTTTCTGCTACAACTATGTCGATGTCGATAAAACCATGTGCATCACTCACTGTGCCCTCCATAACACTGGATCCAAATTCCTCCAAGATAAGCTCACATGATATCAACCCTCCTGAAACCTAAGATCTGCTGCTGCTCTCATCCTCGTTATCCCCCATTACAACTCCACCAGATTGGGAGGGTCCTCGTTCTCCATCCAACCCCCGCCATCTGGAACTCCCTTCCTCTCCACATCCGCCGGATTGACAATTATCTCTCCTTCAGAAAGGCCCTCAAAACCTGGCTCAAAATACTCGCGGCTAGAAACACTTGTGTACCGGCACGTTATAAATGCCATATCATATCGTATCATATCATATCCCACAGCAACCTGAAATACTCTCTCCCACCCCTATCTCTATCGTCAAGGCATCATACGCATGCATCAACCTCACTCAAACCTGCACACCAACAAGCCACATGTACATACACCTACAGGCGGATGCCGGCTGCTGTCACAGCAGGCTATCCTACACATTCAATCCATGCACTCAATGTACACAAATACACAACTGTTCACATGGCTGCTTTCTCTCAGACTGGTTCTCCCTGACAGTTTGATGGTAGCTGGTTCTTTACCAAAGAAATGTTCTATGATAGCTGCCTGGGGCACGAAATTAAGTACTGTGTTACCATCCGTTACATCCGCCTTGACTACACACCTCAGGATCCATATTAGTGACCTATCAGCATTTAAAGGGCTATGGGAACTGCAGGTAAAATACTCAGAACATACTTGAAATCAAAATCTTAAGCTCAATCACAACTTGTCTATTACGATTAGAAGAGGTATTCAGCCCGCATTTCCTGTTCCTATCTAATGATAACGCAGCCTATGCAGATGACCCCAGCACCCAACTATTTCAAAGACAATTGCAATGTAAGAACTGTAAAGGCTACCACATGTACTGCTCTAGTAGAAATTGAGAAGGTTATCAGCTGTATCTCACTTAGATGAGATGTGAAGGTTAGACGGATTGGAGGGTGGGCTGTGTGCTGTACTCATATGGATCTGGGAGTGGGCATTTTGGGATGCACCTTATAAAGTTATCCCATCTATTCCACTTATGATATGATATGATAGTTTATTTATATAGCGCCTATACACAATGTGTTTCAAAGCGCTTCAATGCAAGGGAGGGAACAAGGGAAAAAACAATGACATTCTTACAGTCCATGAACAGTAAGGATGTGAAATTAACTATCATACTCGGCCTGACGACATTTCAGATGGTGCAAGAGCTAAGACATAGATAAGGAAGGGAGGGGAAGAGTGGGGAGGAAATGGAAACAGACAGGCGACTACCATACTAGGCCTGATGACATTTCTGGTAGAGCCGGGAAAAAAACAAGAGGTGAGGGAGAGGCGTGCAGAAAGATAGGGGAGGAACAAAACAAGCGACTATCATACTAGACCTGATGACATTTCAGATAGTGCTGGAGGGGGTGGGGAGGAAAAAAACAGTAAGGGGAGGGAGGAGGAGACAGAAGAGGTTGCTATCATACTAGGTCCATGGACAATTCTGATAGAGTTAGTGCATAGAAGAAAGTAAGGGGAGGAGATGGGAAAAGGGAGAAGGGAAAGGAGGGGAGAATAGAGAGTTACCAGTCAAAAAGAGTGGAGAAGCAAGAGAGGAGAGTGAATACAATTGCAGAAGTCAGTAGTATCACATAATGGCAACAGGACTTGCCCTTTTCTTCGTCTGCCCTTCGCTTAGGACGCCCGGGCTTGAGACACCCTTGATCTAATAGTTAAGAGCAGGAAGGAAGAGGCAGGGCTAAGAAGGTGGGTGGTGCTTGCTAAGTGGTGAAAAAGAGCAGCAGGCAGGAAGGCACCAGGTGGGCGGGGCTTGCTAAGTGGTGAAAAAGAGCGGCAGGCAGGAAGGCACCAGGTGGGCGGGGCTTGCTAAGTGGTGAAAAAGAGCGGCAGACAGGAAGGTACCAGGTAGGCGGGGCTTAGGTCAGGTGACCTAGATCCACTTGCACCTGCTCCCCATCTGCAAAGGAAAATAGGCTGGAGGGCTCTCCTTAAGTAGGGAAAAACAGCAGCAAACAGGAAGGCACCAGTTGGGCGGGGCTCGCTAAGTGGTTAAAAAGAGCGACAGGCAGGAATGCACCAGGTGGGCGGGGCTTAGGCCAGGTGACCTAGATCCACTTGCACCTGCTCCCCATCTGCAAAGGAAAAGAGGTTGAAGGGCTTGTTAAGTAGGGAAAAAAATCCCTTGAAGATTTATGATGGTTTGCTATCCATCGCACAAGTTAGCCATTGTATATATGCCGGTATGCTTGATATTGAATGTAAAGATGTCTGATGATAGCCTATTATGGAACTTAGAAAATATCAAGTAAGACTATAAGGGTAGCCAGTCTATTGTGCTTTGGGATCCCATGATCCCTACACCCAAAGATGCCTGTCTGCCATGCCTAGAAGACGTAGATAGCTGGGTTGCTTACTGGAGCTTAACCAGCCCAACTAATTCCTAATCTTGGCCAAATACACAGACACATTCTAAGCCTTTCTGAGAATGTTCTCATACTCGTTTTTCGGTCCCCCAGGGTATTCCCACCACAAGCGTGCTGAAGCCATACAAATGGGAAATGGCGCTATATAAATGACTACTACAACTACTACTACAAAGCTTCTTCCCTCCTAGCACCGAGGCAGCCCATGACTGAACACCCTCATCTCAGTATCTGGGGAAATAAAGTGCTCCTTGTTGCACATATCAAAATCTGGTCCCTCTTGGGCTCCTGCCATTTAAAAAGTCTTAAGGATCAGAACTCCATGCTCATCACAGTTTTGACTGTGATCATTAATTCATCTGTGGCGACGAGTATTCTATCCCTGCCTTCAAGAAGGCGAAAATTACAATCTTATTAAAGACACATTCTTTAGACCATCTGAATGTTGCTAATGTTCACCATGCTTCTTTACTAGCCTTTCTTGCAATAATGATGGCACACAGAATCAAATTTCGAGACTGCTGACTTTCTTAACCCTCAGTAAGCTGTTTTCTGTACAGTTAGGCCACATAATACAGCCTTTGGATGCTTTTCAGTTAGCAGCAGATGGCAACGATATTTCTACTTTTATCCCTACCTGCAGCTTTGTAGACTGGCGGAAGCCAGCATGGTCTGTGGCTCCTTGAGGACTGATTCATGCATTCTGTATCCATTCCGCCATTCAACTCACAAGAGCTTTGCTTTAAGGTGGGGCTCCCCAGAACCCCTCACTGTCCACTCTGCTTTTTAAAATGTGTATGCAGCCAATGACAACGCTCAGCCACTGCTATAGCCACCGCTCTTAGTCTTATACTGAGGATACTTAGATTATTCTCTTTTTGGATGGGACAGAGTGTCATTGCTAAAAGAATTTCAAAGTTGCTCTTTGCCCATTGCCCAAGTTCAGGAGCCTCCATAGTGGTTCCTATGTGAATCAAATTACAGGGGGTAAGATAACATGGTCTTTGCTACCCCAACAGAACTTCCACAGGGTTTAAAGGACATAAAGTCCTTACCCTACTTCTCCCTTGCTTGACTGCGATCAGTTGAGTTCTGGTCAAGGATCCTCTCCTGGGCTTTCCCTTAGGCATTGGGAATGGGAGAGGGTTCCCTTGTTCTTACCTTTGAAAACACTTAGGGGCTCATTGTCGAATTACAAATCTCTGCTGTGTACTTTTCCTCATTTGCACACCAAAGTGCAAAAAGGGAGTGTGTAATGGTGGTGTAAATGCATAATGCCACCCTTTTGCGCTTCGCCATACAAAATGAGTAAACACCACCTGACATGTACAGATGTCAGGCAGCTTTTACAGTGGATTTCTGTGGCATCCACCTGCTTTTTCTGGTGCAAAAATCAGGTGGATACCGTACGAATCCACAGCATTGGTGCCAGCATGAAAATGCATGCTCGTGAAAATGCTGGAGTTTTTGCATGGAGAAGATGGAGGGCGAGGCAGAATCATAACTTATGGTTCCTCCTCCAGGCTAATTGTTTAAAATGAGCCACACTGCACAGAGGGTAGGCCCCTCAACTGAATGTATAGGAGGTAGACCCCAACCCTCTCAAACCAAATGCAGATTACTTGTCGGGTTGATCAATGACTCTAGTACTGTAAAAATCAGAAATTTAGTGCCTTTCAGATTGAAAAGCACTTTGAAGGGCAATTTATTTTGTGGGGTCAGAATGCCTTGTGCAATGAAGGACCTGTTGGGTAGCATACATTTATCATAGGTACCACATGTCTAGGCTTTAAATTGAATAGGAACCAAGTTATGATTACCTCTAAGATGGTGCTGGGCATAGAAATAATGGATTTCTGCAAAATCATGCTGAAATAATGAAATTATTACCTCATAGCAGTAGATTGAGGCAGGGCCAAATCCAGACAGTTTGTTCAGACTTCATATCAGCAATTATTAGATAAGTGACACACTTGGTGTTCAAGGCAAGGTAGCAATAAAACAGACAGCTGGTCAGCAACAGTTGTTGGGTTCACAGGGAGGGCACAAAGCGGATGCCTATACTTGGGCTCTTGTGACAGGGAGACATGGTGCTGCTTGCAAAAATGATCTCAAGGATGATGTCAGAAATGTTCTCTCTTGATACTTCAAAGGATTCATTGTAAAGGTCAAGTGTATCACATACAATTTTAATTAGTTGCATGCATAGGTATTACATGGGAACTTGGTGAGTGACTGTTCAGTCAACCAACCCTAGAAGGGGAAGGGCTTGTCTTTGAGCGTCTAAACCAATAAGAGTGAACTCCATCATGAAATAGAAAACTGTTCCAACTGCAAACTGAATATAAGGGGGCTAAATTCAGAGCTTGTTAGATAACTGTTGGAGTTCCTGGAGTATGCTGACTGCTGTCTCTTGCTTTGCTGTACCCTAGAAGAATAAAGATGCCTTTGAATTTCAGCCTGAGTCATTGCCTGCTTTCATATTTGGTCTCCAGAATGGCTTCGGAGATCCAGAGATGTCAAGACCCTAGGGAGGGCGTTGGGCCCTCCTGTACAACACTGTTATTTGAATGCATAAAAGTCTTACATAGGCCTTTTACACATTCAATTATTGTTACTGCTCAAGGAACATGAGCACCTTAGAAACTGCATGTTGGTGTTGCTAACACTTGTTCAGATTACTTCAAAGACTTGTAGCTACCTGCAAAGGTTTCCATGTGGACTTGTGACGGTAGCCACTTATAATATCGAATGCAAAAATGTCGAAAGAAAAAATGTCGGAAAAAATTATAATGTGTTTTTTTTTAATTTGTATGTTTTTTGGGTTTAGGTAGTAAAAATAAATGGGGGGTTGGGGGGAGCCCCGCCATTAAAACAATTAATTTAAAAGAACCACATTCGAATTTTGTTTTTTTTTCCACATTTTTCTTTTCAACATTTTTGCAGTCGACTTTTTCACTATAAACCACTTGTGACTGTAGGCTGTAATTCCCAAGGACTCTATGGGGATATTTGGTGCTATTACACCGGTGGTAATAGCGCCAAAAATGGCCAAAAAACAGACAGAAAGCTGGAGGTGCAACTCCAAACATTCCGCCAAACTCATGATTGGGCCAACCCTTAAATGTGGTGGTAATAGCATTAACACTGCATTTAAGGGCTATCACCCAACTCATGATGAGGCCCTTAATTACCTGTGATTTCTAATTGATAAAAGTTGTCTAAGGCCTAAATAAATATTACTGTATTTTTATACATTTTGCCTAACTTGTGCTACTAAGAGTGCTCTGCAGGTGCTAAACTGAACCCTTCACCATTCCCACCCTTTCCTAAGTCAAAGCCTTACTGATCAGTCACACCACCTTAATAGAGTTTGTCTAGACATTAGTGTCTTTCCCTATTCAACAGAATAGGGTAGCTTCTCAGAATCTGTCCACAGGGCCGTTTCTGAAAATCCATCTTAAAAACCTGCATGGATCATCCCTCTGGAATGCTCTCTCGCATTACCTATTACTTGAAGTTGACGTCTTCCAATTCAGGCGAGGTCTAAAGACACATCTCTTCCATTCAGCTTATAGCCATGATGTGAACGTAACCATGGCAGCCGCAACCACTGCATCCAGGCCCCACGCATTTCACTGACTGTTTCACCTGAGACCATCCTCATCACGCATGATACTCTGACTGTTATTTAGATCAAGTGTGTTCCCCGTTCAAAGGGAGATTCACAATGAGTGTCAACACTCCAGGATGGCGCGCCAGCTTGACAACACATGCTCTGGAGGACTAACACAAGCTGTGCCACTATGTTCTGCTGCATTGCTTTGCACCATCAGTCCTCCCCCAAGTACCCTCTCTGAGGCGTTCAAAAGGTGGTGTGCAGTGCTCAACAAAGTTTAAAAAATAAACGCATACATCCTAATTGTGTGACAGATCTGGGGTGCTGTGTGCTCTCCCCAGTCAAAATCATACTCTGTGCCACCTTTTGAGGCATTTCCTGCCACAGTCATGCACAGCGACACTAACAGGCTTGCACAAATTCTTCTATAAAGCATCAACCCTGGGAGCTTTCTGAGGCGTAAGGCTTTTGACTTTGTGCTTTATATCTTCTGGTATTTTTGTCCTATTAAGTAGGCGCATTTTCAATTGAAAGACAGTGATACTGCATATGCAAGAAATATGCTTCAAATAAGGATTTCAATCAACATAACATACATTTTGACACAAATGCTTGATACAAATGTTGCTTCAGGTTCCCGGGTTTGGATCTCGGCAACGCAATCTTTGAGGGTGTGATGGTCCCCAGGTTACAGTTCACATGACTGTGTATCTCAGCAGCATTACTCGTTTCCCCTTCCCATAAAAATATGCTAAAAGTCTGCTTGCTTTATGGATTGTTTTGCAGGGCGGTGATGTAGCAAAGACCTAGCGCAAAGAAACGGTGGGACATTTAGGTGAGAAGGGTAGTCTCAAGCATTATGTACGCTGCATAGGACAGTCGAGCATTTATGGCCTGGGGTGGTTGTGGTGGGGAGTAGGCGGGGTTAGTGCCATGCAGCACACCGTCTAGTTGATTTGCACATATTTACTCATCAGTCCACCAAGTGATTTGCCCAGACTCACCCGAAGTGTGTGATTGAATCTGTCCATTCATCCCATATCTTGATAGTTGGGAGTGTGCTATATTAAATTGAAATGAAGTGACACAAATACTGCATGCAGTCAACTTTTCGTTTTCTGTAGCAAATGCTTTTTGGACCACAATATAAACTAAGAGGCACTACTGTTGCAATTAGTACACGACAGGCAATTCAGTTGCCCGTTTCACAGGAAAGCAAATAACAGGCATGTAATGTCTTACTTTATATGCATCAATAATCAGCTGCAGAACATTTCCAGAATTTTCTTCAAGAACGCCGACAGTGGCTCCAGGAATGAATTTTGCGTAGTTCTGTAAAAGAACAAAAAGGTACTCCGTTAGCAAAACAGACTATCATTTCAATAGTGTCTCCCTTTTCCAGTCAGACTGCTCCTGTGCATCAGCTCGGGTGAAGAAAGAAGCCAAGGCAGAACTTATGACCATTTGAAGGCTCAGTCCATCCATGCAATGTTCTGCCTATACACTTCAAGCAATTGCTTAAGACAGTTTTAGTGCTCTGGAACGGATGGTTTATGTATATTATTTTAAATGAAATTAGCTCAATTCACTTAAAATACTCCTGACAAAAAAATGCAGGCAGTCCTATCAGCATCAGAGAATGATGGAACAAGCTCCTCCGATGCTTGAAATGCATACAGATGACACTTGCAGTCAATTCGGCATAAGTCACACTTTTATTTATTTGCTGTTTTGGAATAGCAATTACTGCCAAGCCACTGTAGCATTACACTGCTAAGGGTTAGAAGTGAAGTGCAGAAAAGAGAAGACAGAACACAAACAAGTCCAAGACCCATAAGCAGAGAAGAACAAGGGAGTGGTCTTAACGCAATCAGATTCTAAGCGAAGATGCCGGTGTAGTGAGCTCCAGAGGGAGGAGCCTTGATGATGCAGGAATCTATCCCCATAATGTGCCTATTGTGGGTGGCGTGAAACCAGCCGGGTATGGGAAGCCAACCACAGGTGTCTGGCGAGTTGGGAGACAGGTGGTACTTTGGCTAGGTAGTATGGCGCAAGACCAGAGATGGTAAAGGGAGGATCTTAAAGACAATAGTCAATGCAAGAATTTCCAAGCCCAAGTGACATGATTGGTTTATTTCAGGCCTAAGAAGAACCGGGCAACATATTTAGGAACCCTACAGTTTGTACAGGGGCAGACATTGTGAGGAGTGAAACCAATGCATATGCCATTTCAATACCCTCCCCTCACCAAAAGCTTGGTGGATGGATGAAAGAGCCCAAACATCTTTCAACAGACCCTCCCCACCTTGCAACCAACCAGACATCACATTAAATCTGAAGCCAGTTACCCATAGGAATGGGGGAACACTGATAATCAACCTGAGGTCTCATGAGTGCGCACAACTGAACTAAGATTGCTCATACTTTGTCACGGGTCATCCAGAGTAGTACACCCATGAAGATAAGCAAAGACCCACTAACTAGAACCCTGTACCACCACAACCAATGAAATAGTGTCACACAAGAAGCATTGTAAATTGTTAAGGATTTGCTCAGTTGGATTGTCTGGGGTTGAGCATTCCATTTTTTGATAGCAAAGTAGGTGATTTTCATATTCCACCCATATGTACACGCATCTGTACAATATGTGTGCAAACACATTTTTGTGGCAAACTGTGTGCACATCTCATTTAGCACATCTAGCACACTGCATTTGGGTTAGAAGATAAGGGTGACCCATTCCCGTAGCCACATTGACACCTCCTCCAGCACACACAGATGGCAAGGAAAGAAAAGGACAGTACACTATTCCAAAAGGCATTGCGGCAAACGCTATTTGCAAGATTATTAACTAGATGAGATTGGATTGTGGTAGCAGAGATTAAAAGACAGCCACTGTGGTTAAGGCAGTAGACAAAGAGACAGAGCAGGTGACGGCAGATATGGTAGAAGGAACTGTAGGCAGAGAGATTGGTAAGGCAGTGCTAGTACAAGAGAGGCAAGAGCAGGAACCAGATAACAATTGAGGAATGGAGTAGATAGGGAGTTCTGGAGAACAAAGGGCAACAGAAGGAGCAGAACACAGATGAAGAAAGGGAAGGCAAGAGCTCCAGGAGCCATCAGCTGGAGGGCAAAGAGAGCATGCTGTTGCAAAAACAGGAAGTGTAGCTGGGATATTACATAATATTGTGGCTGGATTTGGAACTATAGGAAACTGCTAAAACAATAGTATTGAGAGGGCAGAGATCTTGAATAAATCTGCATAACCCAACTTTCAATTTCTTCACAGGGTACACAGCCGTGTTGCACGGGATGTCTGACGGCACCAATATTCCTTGCTGCATTAAAGGGGAAATGGTTTCTAATATGCTCTCATACGCTTCTCTGGACATGGGGTACTACTTCGCGGTATCTGCAGAAATGATCGAATACAAAAATACCTAATGAGAAATTACCAAATTAATTTGGTAGAATGTGTTGTTTGTATGTTCATTTAATTATTATATGAATATGTGAATGGATGCGTGTATGCTTGTGTTATGAGTGAATGCATGATGGATGTTTGTGTGAATGAAGCAGAGTGTTTGCTATGTGTATGTAGTGTAAATGTGTATGTTTGTTTATTTATTATTTAAATATGTAAATGGGTGCGTGTATGCTTGTTTTATGAGTGAGTGCATGATGGGTGCTTGTGACTGCGATTGAGATAGTAAGTGCTTGCTGTGGGTATGTTCTGTAGGTGGGTGTGTGTCTGTGATTGTAAGAGATGATTTTGGTGATTGGGGTAGGAGGTTTGTACAACACAGGCATTTTAAACATGCCTTTGTTGCACAACCCCCCCTACCCACTGGCCAAAAGCAGCTCTATGTCTGAGGTGCAGGGGGGCCGAGGGGACAGGGATGCTATTTTCTTACTGGACATCTATGATGGATGTCTAGTAAAAAAAAAT
The DNA here is from genome assembly GCF_040938575.1 of Ambystoma mexicanum. NCBI lineage: Eukaryota > Metazoa > Chordata > Amphibia > Caudata > Ambystomatidae > Ambystoma > Ambystoma mexicanum. Next base: position 1,060,629,192 of record NC_090931.1, on the reverse strand, counting down.
ACCATACCTGCTCCCTGGCCCCCCAGCGCCTTGCATACACACATAATCACTTTGATTGTGTGTGTGTGTGTGTTTGGCACTGTGGGGCCCAGGGACAGGCATGGTATTTTGTTTACTGGACATCTATTATAGAATACCATCCATGACCCCTCGGCCCCCCAGCACCTCAGACATAGAGCTGCTTTTGGCCGGTGGGTAAGGGGGTTGTGCAACAAAGGTATGTTTAAAATGCCTGTGTTGTACAAACCTCCTACCCCCACTCACCAAAATCATCTCGGACCATCACAAACACACACATCTACAGAATAGAAGTCCAGTAAAAAATACCATCCCTGCCCATGGTCCCTCAGTGCCTGGTATACACACATAACCACATTGATTGTGTGCGTGTGTGAGGAGCTTGGGACCCAGGGGACAGGTGTGTCCATTCTTCTGCTGGGCACCCTTGAGTGGTGGGGGATCCCTCACTACGCTCGGTCGCTCTGGCAAATCTGGGACAAATATTTACACCCCACCAGGAAAAAAAATCACCAGCCGCCACTGCCCCTCCACTTGATAAAAGATGCTGCGCGTTTGCTCTTTTCCCAGGCCTCTGTTCATGTTCCACCTGTCTTTGGCCTGCTCATGGTCCCGCGTGATTTGACACCGCAGCCTCAGAGTTACTGCACAGTCATTTTGCCTGCACAAGCATCAAGAGCAAATACCATTGAGCTTTTATATACAGCATTTCTCGTCAGACGCCTCCAAATTCTACGCACGATAATAAAAGATTGTATTACCAGGTTAAACAGAAGGATCAAAGGCTGAGTGGCACCTTCTAAGGCTCGAACGCACAGATATTTGAGCAAGCGTTGTACTTTCAGCAATTTTGCCAGCTTGTAACTCAACCAGCACATGTCAGGCTTTGAAGGCTTAGAAGCAACAGTGCTGCCCGTTACCACTTGTGGTGCGGTGAGGACATCTTCTGCAAAATGTAGGTCCTGGACTAACTCCGTGGCTGGCATGCTCCGTGAGGACGTGCCGGGACAGACAGACGGTCCTTTCGGTCTGTAATTATGCACAAGGAGAGGACCGGTAGTGGTGAAAGGCAACTATTAAAAAGCGAACACTTCCACTGTTTACGGGTTTTTTCCCCACAAACAAAAACGTGTTCAGCTATTAAAAGAACAATAATTCTTGCAATTGAGACAGTGTAAGGCAGGGTGACTAGGAGCAAGGTCAGGACATTTGATTGTCCCCAACAAGCTACATGCCCAATCAAGCACACACCCAAAAAGCGGGACATTATACTTGTTTTAAACATATTTTAATGAAATTGGCTTACAAAAACCTTTTCACTTAAATTAAAAGTAAAGGACAGTCATGTGAAACTTAAGATTCATAGCAACACAATAACGAAATCAGTTACTATAAAATCCAGTAAATTTTCCCTATTAAACACTTATCAAACTAAAAAAATCACAAGTTATTCCTGGCGTATTAAAAAGCATCCAGCATGCAACAACAAAACAAACCACACATAGGGCCTCATTACACGGTAGGCGGTGGACCAAGGTCCAATTAGCACCTTGGTCCATGCCGGTAAAATACCGGCACCACCTTGGTGGAAAGGGGAATTACCGCCCTATTCCAAGGTTGGTGGGCCGGTAATTCCCCCTTCCCCCATTGCCCTTCCCCATTCCCATTTTTGCCCCATAGGGCATAATGGGAATGGGGAAGGTGCTAATTACGGTACCACAAATTTGCGGTGCCGTAATTAGCACCAAGGTCCCTTAGCGGGTTGGTTTTTAACACTTGCAAAAAGCAGGCGTTAAATTCTCCAACCCGCTAAGGGACCGCGCAGTAAGGCGGTAAGGGTTAACGGCCACCGGTACCATTACCGGTGACCGTTAACCCTTACCGCCTACCATGTAATGAGGCCCATAGACTCGCACAACAGCACACAACAACTACCAACCTTAAAACACCCCAAGCCCAGACAACGGACCTACAGGGCTGAGGCCGCCAACAGCACATCACTGCTCTCTTGCACTTTTCCAGCTTATTCCCACTAACTCACCCCCCACCCTTTCCCTTTTTCAGAGCAGCCAGAGCGCCAGGGGACCACTCCGGTGGTGACAGTGTGCGGTACAAATATCCTTTAACATTAACATGAAAATAGGCTATCAGTGTTTTCATCACTGCGCACGCACCACTGACTTCTTCTGTGCACGTGCTGTGTCGGGCCGCGAATTGCGCGGAGTGCGTACGCGACGGTCTTAAGGTTCTGTTTAGATTGTTAAAAGAGAAGAACACACTTTTCTTTGTAGAGAAACACCCACGACCTTAAGCCATCAGTCCCATTGCCCATCCTACCGAAAATAAAGCTTTTCTTTAAAAAAACATATCATCTGCCATGTGTTCATGCAACTTGCTGCGAGTTGTCCTTTTATTAGAATTATATACAATGCTGTGTACAACTTGCCCTGTGTGCATTTTACGCTGCGATTAAAATGCAAATCAGCGCAACCACCAAGTAGCTTTCTCTGCAAATTGTAAATATCCAACTTGCAACAGAAGATGTCCTCTCTGGGATTTCCCTCCCAAGTCGCCACGGTCTGGCTATTCCCTAAGTTGCGCCCAGGAATGCGGCGTGCCATTGCGCTCATTACTGGTTTATTTTCCGCGAGCTGCAAGACACACTCGGGCGGAAGAAGCACTTTATAAAAAGCGTAAAGGTAACATTGCATAACCAGCGCATACGGCTAACTATACATAAACAAAATGCATCATAACTAAACATGACTTATAGTAACTAAGCATAACCTCTAAGCACTACTCAACGAAACTGAACAGACCATATACCCAATAAAACATAACTTACAATAACTGAACATCTCATGAGCTTATCATGAACTAATGTTCTTTAATTGCTAGGATGTCGCAGACATATGCTAGACCTATGTTGAAGTGCAATGACACAGGAAGTCTTTCATCAATTATTGCAATGTTTTGATCTGGGGTCGCCAAGTCCGGTCCTCAAGATTCGCACCAGGTTTTATGGATAGCCGCTCACTATGTCATTTTTCATAACTCTAAATTCACTAAGGCAGATTTTCAAAAACAAGTGCAAATTTTTAAAAAAAGCACAGATGATTCTCCTTTTTCATTTGCCCTTGTTTGCAAGCTGCGCAGGTCCCCTTTTCCTCAAAGGTGACAGGCGCGTTTCAGTGGGGCTCGACAGGAGCACTAAAGACGTGCTGTCCAGCCCTCATGCATGCATGGGTGTCGAGAGCATGCGCCTGATACGCATGTGAGACAGGCTCCCAACAGCCATGCGCGTGACGGGAGGGCATTTCACAATGACAGGCCCTTCCACCACGGTCTGAGGGATAGACATGCCGGTGGGGCAGCAGTGCTTCCTGCAGTATGCATCCTCCTCCACCTGCTCCAATCAGGTGCGGTGGGGGGGGCGGAGAGCTTAGTGTGCATTTTTAAAGTGTATTCCATTTGTGAATGCGTAGAAACGTCCCTTACTGCCCCATAGTATTCAACTGCTCTAAGTGCGGTTATGGCCAGCATGGAGCTCTCGCGCACCCAGGTGGGATTGATTAACTTCTCAATGACTGATCACATCAGTGTTTTGCTCTATTTTCTTAGCAGTCCTATTGAAGGCATCATTCGAATTCCCTGGTGAAATGTCATATTACTCATGCAGTAATAACACATTCAGTACGGCTTTCCTGTGGAGGATGGGCCTTTTTGATGAGTTTTAGTCCTGGGAACTTGGTAGAAAAGCACAACATCTCGTATTCTGCAGGCGTTTTACACTACCGCCAAACTCATAAAGAAGTCCTGAAACGCAGGCGTGTGTGCCTCTCCTGGGGTTAAAGAACATGTGCATTAAGTTGTACCCACCCTGGGTATCTAGGCGTACTCCCTCTTCAGAGCAATGCCTTGCATTTCCTAACGTCCGCTCGGGCGAACTTCGCATATTCCAGAAGGACCTGCAGCCTTTACAGGTAATTGTTGGGTGTGCTGACCCACGTTTGAGCTATCATGCTGCAACATTTGGTGCTGTGGGCTTAGAAAATCCAAGATGGCCAAAAAGCCCACATGTGCGTGCGCCAGAATCTAGGAGAACCACGCAGTTTGTGCACACTAAAATGGTTGCCTAACTTGCCACCCACCAGTGCGAGCAGGATGGGCCGGGGTGCCATGAGTAAAAGGTGTGCCAAAGGAAAAACCGCACTTTAAAATCATCTTTTGTTTCTCTGAATGCCAGCTCAAAATGCCTATTTTCAAACATTGCAACACATCCAAAAATCTCACTGAACACCAGCGGACATCTGGCAGAATGAAGTATGTGTGCATACTAAATCTGGGAAGTTGAAGAGCCCCAAAACAATGTTCATAACAAGACTGGCTGAGCTCTGCAGGTCTGCAGCAGCCTAACTGAAACTGGATTTAAAACTACCAAAAATCGAAAATGTTTAAATTAACTGAGTGACCTACTTTGAGTGTCACATAGCTTGTCACTGTTGAAATGTCATAGTTTTGAACTTAGAATCAGCATTCTAGCTGCATATGTAAAAATTGTCTTGACTTAAACTGGGGAACAAAAAAATGACATTTTATCTGAAACCTGGCTTAATGAAACTGAATTCTGCTTGACATCTACCCCCACATGAGTTAAAACCTGCTCAGCCACTCTTCCCCTTGCCAAAAGGAGTTGTCACCTCTCTGATTAGATTAGGGGTGGAGCAGCTACAGGGAGTTGAACAAAGGCCTGTCCTGGGCCCAGGCAGATGGTTTATTAGGGTGGTCGTAAATGGCTTCCTTTTGAACAAAGCCCTTCCTTGACTCAGGCAGATGGTTTATTGGGGGGACCGTAAAACAGCCTCCTCTTGGCAGAAGCTGGGAGGGGCAGGGTCTCTGAGCTTGGCAGAAACTGGATAAACTGGTTTCTACACCATGTGACCTGAAAAGACACATCCCTGTTGGCCCGAATATGATTCTAAGAAAGATGTATAACTCATGGTGCGGACTTGTCAAAATTATTTAAATGATACCATAATTCTTGTGATTTTTCTGTGCACATTTTAAGACGCGTTGGGAATTTGTGTGATGTTCTGGGGCAAAACCCCGCTATTTATGGATACTACAGACTCTGTGTTTAAGCTAGAGACATGGGAATTTACTGGACTATGTATGGACAGGCCGTGTATATGTGTATAATTTTTAATGAAGAACCAAGGTTGCATAACCCACTAAAATCGAATATGTTTCCGTTTCTGAATGCAAGCCCTCAGGAAGAGCAGATTTGGGACAGAGACTACCTCATGTGATAGGTAATATGTACATGCAATGACAAACCACTATGTATTTGAGAAATGTGTATTTTGATCAAATATAGATTTGTGTGCAATTTGACAGGGGAGTGTCCTTTCTGCAAGCCATTAAATGACATCATTCTGACACACAATCCTGCTCTCCAGTGAGAATGCAAAGAATTCTCCAACCTATCAGAACTCTGAAGGGGTTGGGCCTAGAAAGCTAGCCTCTCCACCCACTTTCAAAAGACATAAAAAGAGCCACTGGAAGCTAGAGAGGACATTCAATTCCATTTGCTGCAACGCGCTCTGACGGACCATACAACATCCAGAAGATACCAGATTTAACACTTAGACTTTAATACTCCAAAGAACTTGATTCAGAACTCAAGGCAAGGGCCTAAACCCACCAACTGAGAACTCTTCTCAGTAGGCCTCAGCATCCAGCAAACCTAACAGCGGTAGCAGCATCCAGGAGCCGTGCAGATCAGCGCTGGATCCAGAGAAAGCTGTGCAGAAAGATCCAGAAGCAGTGCTGTACCCAGAGAAAGCAGAGCAGTATCCAGAACCAGAGGCCAGAGATCCAGAGTGACCCAGACTGCTGTTAGCAGAACCAGAGAGCTGACCCAGATCACTGTGAAGTGCCGAGACCAGAACCGGAGTCCAGTCCAAAACCTGACCAGATCCGTGGCGAGGCATATTTCTAAAATATATTATGAGTACCTAGCAGAACAACCTTAGAACCGACTTGCTACTCCTTATACTTTTGCCGTAATCACGATTCACGCATTCGCAAATTTTACCGCGATTTGCGATTTGGTTAAAAACCCAGCCACGTGTGAAAACAGCAGCTTCCTTGCATTCCTTTGCCAAACATTCGTTTAACCTGCTAGTTACTCCTAGATCCTTGCTAAAGTGAGCCTGAACTCATCCCAAGTATATTTCACTGACCCTGAACCTCCTAAAGGGAATTAAAACCATTTTCAGCATATTCCTCACTTCATTGCCAGCACATATAAAAGCATTTTGGGCCTGTGTTTTAAACTTCTGTAGTCTAAGCTTGCTGGGGTGAACTGAATTACATTTGATTGCATTTCTCAGAACTGTGTGCTCTCCCCTTCATTTACTTACATTGCATAAGGGGGGGAGTGGATTGCCAGAGAAAAGTGATTACATTGTTTTGTTGAAATCATATCAAGTTATTTTCTGTACTGCATTTTCATTCCACCTTGCATCCATTTGAAACCATAAAAGTATTGTTGCTATCTTATCCATCCTATAACCACTCATCATTGATTATAAAGAAGCGTGCTAGTGCCAGACTATCCGTTATTGATTACTGCTCAGATTAAGTGTGATATTCAATTATTAATTTATCATAAAGTGTGATATATATATATATTGTTTAAATTCTCAAATAAACCTTTTAACTTGCAAAACAGAACTACTTCTTGGCTCAGTGGGGTCAGGGGGATTCCAAGAGAGGGGTGTTATATAGGGGTAGTCATCCAGAACTCATGAACTGGACATAAAGATATATCAATAAGGGTTTCCATTCAGCATCCCAGACTAGGCATTGACTTAGCTGTAGTGTTGAATTGAATCCTCTTACATAATGAACGAGTCCTGTTCAGAAAATGTCAATGCTTTTGGGCTCAAATCCTTGCAATGCACATTCCTGCGGTCTTGTGCAAACACGTACCCAGATGCACAGCTGCCGCCTGTCAGTACAAGCATATCACACCATAACATCAGCCTTTGGTGTTTTCATGCCTTCCTCGAGAGGACACATACTTCAGAATATGCTCACTGTTCCGGTCTAGAGATGACACACCAGCCTACAGCCTACACCAGCCTACACCAGCAGTACAGAGCCTACACCAGCCTAGAAAGCCCACAGCCTACACCAGCCTAGAGAGCCTACAGCCTACACCAGCCTACAGAGCCTACAGCCTACACCAGCCTAGAGAGCCTACAGCCTACACCAGCCTACAGAGTTTACAGCCTACACCGGCCTAGAGAGCCTACAGCCTACACCAGCCTAGAGAGCCTACAGCCTACACCAGCCTACAGAGTTTACAGCCTACACCGGCCTAGAGAGCCTACAGCCTACACCAGCCTACATAGCCTACAGCCTACACCAGCCTAGAGAGCCTACAGCCTACACCAGCCTACAGAGCCTACAACCTACACCAGCCTAGAGAACCTAGAGCCTACACCAGCCTAGAGAGCCTAGAGCCTACATCAGCCTACAGAGCTTACAGCCTACACCAGCCTACAGAGCCTACAGCCTACACCAGCCTAGAGAGCCTAGAGCCTAAATCAGCCTACAGAGCTTACAGCCTACACCAGCCCACAGAGCCTACAGCCTACACCCTACACTAGAATACAAAGCCTACAGCCTACACCAGCCTACATAGCCTACACCAGCCTACAGAGCCTACAGCCTACACCAGCCTAGAGAGCCTAGAGCCTACATCAGCCCACAGAGCTTATAGCCTACACCAGCCCACAGAGCCTACAGCCTACACCAGCCCACAGCGTTTGCAGCCCTACACCAGCCTACAGAGCCTACATCAGTCTACAGAGCCTACATCCTGCACCAAACTAGAGAGCCTACAGCCTACACCAGCCTACAGAGCCTATAGCCTACACCAGCCTAGAGAGCTTGCAGCCTACACCAGCCTGCAGAAACTACAGCCTACAGCAGCCTAGAGAGCCTACAGCCTACACCAGCCTAGAGAGCCTACAGCCTCACCAGCCTACAGAGCCTACAGCCACACCTGCCTACAGAGCCTACAGCCTACACCAGCCTACAGAGCCTACAGCCTACACCAGCCTACAGGCCTACAGCCTACAGAGTTTATAGCCTACACCAGCAGACAGAGCCTACAGCCTACACCAGCCTACAGAGCCTACATCAGCCTAGAGAGCCTACAGCCTACACCAGCCTAAAGAGCCTACAGCCTACACCAGCCTACAGAGCCTACAGCCTACACCAGCCTAGAGAGCCTACAGCCTACACCAGCCTAGACAGCCTACAGCCTACACCAGCCTGCAGAGACTACAGCCTACAGCAGCCTAGAGAGCCTACAGCCTACACCAGCCTAGAGAGCCTACAGCCTAAACCGGCCTACAGAGCGTACAGCCTACACCGGCCTACAGAGACTACAGCCTACACCAGCCTGCAGAGACTACAGCCTACATGAGCCTACAGAGACTACAGCCTACACCAGCCTACAGAGACTACAGCCTACACCAGCCTACAGAGACTACAGCCTACACCGGCCTAGAGAGTCTACAGCCTACACCGGCCTACAGAGCCTACACCAGCCTGGAGAGCCTACATCCTACACCAGGCTACAGAGCCTACAGCCTGCACCAGACTAGAGAGCCTACAGCCTACACCAGCTTACAGAGCCTACAGCCTACACCAGCCTAGAGAGCTTGCTGCCTACACCAGCCTGCAGAGACTACAGCCTACAGCAGCCTAGAGAGCCTACAGCCTACACCAGCCTAGAAAGCCTACAGCCACACCGGCCTACAGAGCCTACAGCCTACACCAGCCTACAGAGCCTACAGCCTACACCAGCCTACAGGCCTACAGCCTACATCAGCCTACAGAGTTTACAGCCTACACCAGCCCACAGAGCCTACAGCCTACACCAGCCTACAGAGCCTACATCAGCCTAGAGGGCCTACAGCCTACACCGGCCTAAAGAGCCTACAGCCTACACCAGCATACAGAGCCTACAGCCTACACCAGCCTACAGAGCCTACACCAGCATACATAGCCTACAGCCTACAGAGCCTACAGTCTACCCCAGCCTACACCAGCCTACAGAGCCTACATCCTACACCAGCCCACAGAGCCTACAGCCTCCAGTCTACACCAGCCTACAGCCTACACCAGCCTACGGAGCCTACAGCCTACACCAGCCTACAGAGCCCACTGCCTACACCAGCCTACAGAGCCTACAACCTAGAGCCTACACCAGCCTAGAGAGCCTACAGCCTACACTAGCCTACAGAGCCTACAGCCCAGACCAGCCTACAGAGCCTACAGCCTACACAAGCCTTCAGAGCCTACAGCCTATACCCTACACCAGAATACAGAGCCTACACCAGTCTACAGAGCCTACACCAGCGTACAGAGCCTACAGCCTACACCAGCCTACAGAGCCTACAGCCCACTGCCTACACCAGCCTACAGCACCTACAGCCTACAGCCTACACAAGCCTACATAGCCTAGAGCCTACAGCCTACACCAGCCTACAGAGCCTACAGCCTACACCAGCCTACAGAGTCTACAGCCTACACCAGCCTACAGAGCCCACTGCCTACACCAGCCTACAGAGCCTACAACCTACACAAGCCTTCAGAGCCTACAGCCTACAATCTACACCAGCCTACAGAGCCTACAGCCTTCACCAGCCTACAGGGCCTACAGCCTACACCAGCCTAGAGAGCCTATAGCCTACACCAGCCTACAGAGCCTACACCAGGCTACAGGGCCTACAGCCTACACCAGCCTAGAGAGCCTACAGCCTATACCACCCTACAGAGCCTACAGCCTACACCAGCCTACAGCCTACACCATCCTACAGCCTGCACCAGCCTACAGAGCCTACAGCCTACACCAGCCTACAGCATACAGCCTACACCAGCCTACAGGGCCTATAGCCTACACCAGCCGACAGGGCCTACAGCCTACACCAGCCTACAGAGCCTACAACCTACAGCCTACACCAGCCTAGAGAGCCTAAAGCCTACACCAGCCTACATAGCCTACATCCTATACCGGCCTAGAGAGCCTACAGCCTACACCAGCCTACAGAGCCTACAGCCTAGACCAGCCCACAGAGCCTACAGCCTACACCAGCCAACAGAGCCTACAGCCTACACCAGCATACAAAGCCTACAGCCTATACCAGCCTACAGAACCTACACCAGCCTATAGACCCTACAGCCTTCACCAGCCTACAGAGCCTACAGCCTACACCAGCCTATACCAGCCTACAGAACCTACAGCCTACACCAGCCTACAGAGCCTACAGTCTACACCAGCCCAAAGAGCCTACACCAGCCTACAGAGCATACAGCCTACAGTCTACACCAGCCTACAGGGTCTACACCCTACAACAGCCCACAGAGCCTACAGCCTACACCAGCCTATAGGGCCTACAGTCTACACCAGCCTACAGCCTACACCAGCCTACAGGGCCCACAGCCTACAGAGCCTACACCAGCATACAGAGCCTACAGCCTACACCAGCCTACAGAGCCTACAGCCTACAATCTACACCAGCCTACAGAACCTACAGCCTGCAGCAGCCTACACCAGCATACAGAGCCTACAGCCTTCACCAACCTACAGGGCCTACAGCCTACACCAGCCTAGAGAGCCTATAGCCTACACCAGCCTACAGAGCCTACACCAGCCTACAGGGCCTACAGCCTACACCAGCCTAGAGAGCCTACAGCCTATACCACCCTACAGAGCCTACAGCCTACACCAGCCTACAGAGCCTACAGCCTACACCAGCCTACAGCCTGCACCAGCCTACAGAGCCTACAGCCTTCACCAGCCTACAGCATACAGCCTACACCAGCCTAGAGGGCCTACAGCCTACACCAGCCGACAGGGCCTACAGCCTACACCAGTCTACACCAGCCTAAAGCCTACACCAGCCTACAGAGCCTACAACCTACAGCCTACACCAGCATAGAGAGCCTAAAGCCTACACCAGCCTACAGTGCCTACATCCTATATCAGCCTAGAGAGCCTACAGCCTACACCAGCCTACAGAGCCTACAGCCTAGACTAGCCCACAGAGCCTACAGCCTACACCAGCCTACTGAGCCTACAGCCTACACCCTACACCAGCATACAAAGCCTACAGCCTACACCAGCCTACAGAGCCTACACCAGCCTATAGACCCTACAGCCTTCACCAGCCTACAGAGCCTACAGCCTACACCAGCCTACAGAGCCTACAGTCTACACCAGCCCAAAGAGCCTACACCAGCCTACAGAGCCTACCGCCTACAGTCTACACCAGCCTACAGGGTCTACACCCTACAACAGCCCACAGAGCCTACAGCCTACACCAGACTACAGGGCCTACAGTCTACACCAGCCTACAGCCTACACCAGCCTACAGGGCCTACAGCCTACACCAGCCTACAGAGCCTACAGAGCCTACAGCCTTGACCAGCCTACAGAGACTACAGCCTACACTCTACACCAGCATGCAGAGCCTACAGTCTACATCAGCCTACTGAGCCTACACCAGCCTACAGAGCCTACAGCCTACACTAGCCTATAGAGCCTACAGCCTTGACCAGCCTACAGAGACTACAGCCTACACTCTACACCAGCCTACCGAGCCTACAACCTACACCAGCCTACAGAGCCTACAGCATACAGCCTACACCAGCCTACAGGGCCTCCAGCCTACACCAGCCTACAGCCTACACCAGCCTACACCAGCGTGCAGAGAGTCAGGGGGAATACAATGCATTTGACCTGTGCTTTGCCTCTTTCGCTAGAATGGATTAGGTCTTGTTTTTTTCTGACTTTAACTACACTCGTTTGGCAAGCTCCATCTATTTGAACACTTTTGTAGAGCATTTCTTATTAAAAAAAAACACAAGGTTTGGAGCACCACAAGTGCACATTAGCAATACATACCTAATTACGGTGCTCAGGGTGACCAAACAAGCATAAAACAGCCTAGTCACTGGTGTGTGCACTCCCACTCAGGTTGGGATTAATGTAGAAGCCTTGTATACCCACTAGAATGCGGAATGTGCTCGCATACCTTCCCTCACACCAGCATTCAAGTTGGGGGAGTTACCTCATTTGCACTGGACATTCCCATTGGAATTATAGGACACGCAATCAGAACCCTCAATGCCTTGCCCCAGGCGGAACTCACAGTATAGGCAGGACTATTACTATACACGCTATTGCACGCTCCGCCCGGCTTTGAAATGGCCCTGAACCCTGTTGTGTGATTACTTCAGTGTGGTATTGCAACCAGCTCAACACAGGCGCTCATGACTCCTCTAAAAAGCCAGGTGGGTCCTCATGCACAACCATCCCTCTATCAAAATGATCTAGGCAATGAAAGAGCAGGGGCTATACTGTGTGCAAGTGGGGTGCTCCTGTCCTTCTGAGTTGCGAGATATCTGCATAGTGGGCATCCCAGTGGAAGTCTACCTAGCTAGCCAGCGATTTGCTAATTGTCCTAATCAGAACCCCATCCACCACATGTTCTGTAATGCACCCTTACATAAGCACCATGGACGTAGTCACCTAGCTCTCCCTAGTGTAATGGACTTACTGTGAAACTGCAGTTGCAAGCCAACACATCAGGAACACACATTGTGCCTATTTTCTTATACATATTTCTGCTGGAAACCTCTGTTATTACTAGTAACAGTGTAAAACGAATGCCAATACCTCCCTTTGTCTCTCTTTTTACAAAACCCTTCTCATCAAATTTGGCATACAGCATCATTTCAACAAGAGTAATGTTGACAAAACCCAAGAATTTTAGGTATTAAGAGAGGATTGCAGTTACCATTCAGCAGTGCAGGTCAAGTACTTAAAAGTTATATCCGCACCCAGGGAAGGACGCTGAGCCAATCAGGTGGCTGGAACAGTGGGAGGGAATATACGTTCTTCACCCATTGTTTTCAGTCACCCGAGGCCCTTCTGCAGGTGGTGCCATTTATTTTTTATTTTTGAATGTGGTGAGGCAACAGGAAGTCTCTCCCTGTTGCCCCCACCTGCTTCCCCAAACCAAACCTCTCCCACACCCCCACCCTCCCTCCCCACTTACCTGCAAGACCGGAGGTTTATGCTCTGGTCTGGCGCACCCTGTAAAGACTGGAGGGGGGAGCCTGTACTTCTGCTCTCTATATGGTAGAGGAGAGGCACATAGGACCCCAGCCAAGATTCTCTATTCGGTAGCTATGGTCGAGCAATCAAGGCCTAGCTTCTCAGGAGTTGATGCAGGCTAGTTCTTAAGTACAGTGTAGTCCCCAAGCACCCACAAAGGAATGTCCACACACTGTATCAGTTAAAACACAGTCTTTCTATAATTAATATTCAAGGTTATGTACACTATCACAATAACACACTTTGTGCTCAGAAAATCAATAATGGTAAATATATACAGTTCTAAAGTGGTACCACAATTATTATCAGATCTTATTAAAGTGCATCAAATATACTGTCAAAAGGCCACACAGATCAATAAAGAGGAAACCAGCAGTAGAGAGAGGAAGGAAAGCAAGATGGTTGAACACTTGGCAGAATGCTGGCCCCGTACCACTAGACACAGTTGTGTGGAGATCCCCACACCTGGGCAACCTGTAAAGCAAAGATGTATCACAAGCCCAGTCCATATATTGTTCTACGAGTCTTATTTCCCTCTACAATAGTTCTACAGCCCCAATGTACCTGGAATTGTAGCGTTCGTCATTGGGGAAGCGACGGCCCTTCTTGAGTGGCCTCCCTTTAAGGCAGGAGTCACAGGTCGTCGAACGTCGACGGAGAACAGGGTGAATTACGGCGGTGAAGTGGCAGCTTCGTTTCTAGCGGTGCTCGTCGACGACGGAGCGTTGATGTCCTGCAAGGAAGAGGCGTGCAGGGCACCTCGGTGACGGTAGTTCTGGACCGCAAAGAGATGTTGAAGAACTGTGGCCCTGGAAGGGCATTGAGTCATTGGCATCTCTGTGGTCTTTAGGTGGTGGGAAACCCACTGGCGGATACTCCTCAGTGCGTCGACGCTCGGGCCTTCTCCAGCAGGATAAAGTGGGCAGCGATGCAGACGAGAGTGTCCTTGGCTCAAATTAAGTTCTTAGGCAAACGGGAGCACGGCGGCTCCAGTTGGTGACGGCGGTCGTCGACAGTGGCGGACAACAGTCCGGGCGCTTCTCTTTGGGATTCTGTGGCAGTCCCCGTCTCTGGTCGGCAGACAGTCGTAGCTCTGTCTGCCAGGGAGCTTTGGCAAAGATCAGCTGGTGCACGATGGTCCCTCGTAGCTCGGGAAGAGGGCGCCTTACCAGGTCCTCTCTGGGTCAGTCCTCGGAGACACAGCAGCTTTCAGATTGATGAAGGAGAGCAACAGCAATTCTTCTCTTCCAGCAGGGCTTCAAGGTTAAGCTTCAATTTTAACTCCAGTTTCTCTTCAGCTTCTGAATACGATTCCTAGCAGTGAGAGGTCCCCAGCTATACTAGTTGATCTCCCATTCATTCTGCTGGGTCACACTCAGGCAACCAATCGGTCAGAAGGGCATTCATGCAGGCAGGCAGCCAATCAGGTGCATAGTGCATTTAGGCCATTCACTCCTCTCCAGACACTCACAACAGGTTATGTGTATTGGGACAAGTACCCAGCCATTCAACACCTCACACTGCATTCATACCAGTTTCGGGCAGGGCTGTCTCAGTCATTGTGTCAAACACCAGATACTAGACACCCACAACACAGAATGCGTATTTGTCACACACTCCATTCACCCAGCTCCCACCCACAGGGTGTACCCACAACATACAGTCACTGTGAAGGCTCCAGCCAGTCTGGCCTGGACTTCACAACAACACCATATATGGAACTTCCACACAACAGCCGGTCAGGGGGAAGGGACAGAGTCAGGGCTTCCCAGGACTTTGGGAAAACAAGGTAACAGGCAATAGAAAGCAAGAGGCCACAGGTGCCATCTTGTTTCCTATCAGGAATCAACTGATTCCAATGGCAGGGCCTGGGTATCCCAAAATGGAGGATACTCAGAGCACCTGTCAAATTCAGCATGGAGCTGCCACCAGCCCATACCCTGCTCTGTGGGCCACACACAGGTGCCAAAAACATACACTAGGGGCACAGGGTTGTACCCCCACCCATGGGTGCCATAAGGGTATCACATGGGTCTGTACACCAAACCAAAAGAGAGTGCTGCACCGCCAGGTGTCCCACATGAACTCATGCGTGGAAAATATGTCAGAACACATGATAAAAAGCAGTAAAGGACAAGGATACGGAGGTCCTGTCCCTCCGATGCATTTCCAGCATCACACATCGCCCTCTCCGGCCACCACTACAGAAGTGGAAAAGGGACTTAGTGCCTGTTCCCTATGGTGGCAGCCATCTTGGTCTCTTTCTTTTTTCCCCCATGCTCCGGAGACTGGAGTTACTTGCGCCACCAAGCTCCAGAGGAAGAAAAAATCATTTGCACCCCGGATAAACTCTGGGGTGGGAATGGCTTTCACCCCCGCTGACCCCCACAGTGGGGGTAAAAGCTATATTCCATGACCCTAGTTACATATTTTGAATCTATGTGCATCTTGATAATGTAAATGTTTTATGTATTTTAATACTGTGGATGTTTTGAATCTAGATTACCCACTTACCCATGCCCCACTCTGGAGCCTCACACTCTCTGACCCTTCCTTCACCCACCTCCCTCGCAAGGACTGAGTAAACTTTCAGTGGCGCCATCCCCGCTAGGTGCACCCCACCCTCTATTAATACAGACGATACCCACACTATGTCCAACAATTCCAAGGACAGAGGTGCTCTTTGGCATACTAGAATCCAGACCATTGCCCCCCTTCCCTTCACTGCATGGCTCAGTCAGGACCTCCCCCATCGTCCTTGTAATCCCTCTCTGCCCCTACAGCATACCTCGTATCCATCTCCCCTAACCTTCCATTCACCCCCCCACTCCCATTCTGACACCCCTCTTACTCCCTCCCCCACCCAGTCTTCCCATCCATAATTGCAGCCCGGGCCGCTTCGGCTAAGACTCCCCAGTGGGCAGCCCCTCCAACCCTCACACATACCCCTTGGCACCCACACACTGATCAAAACACAGATGTCACTGGCACTGTACACTAACATCCCATCAAGCCTCTCCCATTCTGCCACCCAGGACACAATCCTCTCCTCGTTCCTATACCCTGACTACCTCCCTCCCACTCCCCACCCAACCCGTCCACTCTTCTCCTCCCCTGCCAACTCTCCTAGCACTGCCCCTCCTCCCCCTCCAATCCCCAACTCCCCATTCATCTTTCCCTCTCATCCCACCTGCCACCCCCTCTTTTCTCCCACCACCCCTTCCCTCGAACTTTAGCCATAGTTTACTCTAGCTCGCTCCCTTTGACCGCCTCCCTAGAATTCTCCCCTCATGAGCACTCTTCCCTCCCAGCCCCACTCCACCACTAGCACTTACTCCCAGATACCTTCTCAGTAATACCTCCTTGACTATCCCCTTGCTACTCTTGATCATCCTTCCACCTACACCCTGCACACCCCTCCTTCCTCTACCCTCCCCTTTAAAATCCCTCCTAAAAGCTTGCATCACCCGCCCACACTTTCTACCTCCTCTAGCCTGCATCTTTTTCTCACTTATGACCCCCTTCAAACCCCAAACCCCTGTCACACCTTCTTCCTCCCTTCCTTTTGTGTCCCCCCTCTGAAACAAGCTCTCTATATTCCCTGACCTAGCTGACTCCCTGCTTTCTTCCCTTTCCAACCTCCCTATTCAAGAAGGATTCCCTTCTGTCGACCACTTCGACTGATGATTCTCTGATGCCCTCACCCACTTCCAGATCCTCCTCTCGCAGACAAGGCCTTTCACCGGAGTGGTTCACTCCCTTCATCAACTCCCTCAGAACACTCAACCGTTGCCTGGAACGAAAATGGCAGCCCAACCATTCCCCTCAGAACAAAGCCACCCTGGCCAGACATAGACAAACCGGGGCCTACTGGAGTGAAATTAGGAAATCCAAAAGATCCTTCCATGGAAACAAAATCTCCAATGCCTGCAACACCAGCAGGGAACTCCACAAGATCATCGTAGAATTCAAGGCCCTCGTCTGCTTTACCCCCACCCCACACTCCCAAGAACTCTGTGATGCCCTTTCCGATCATTTCACAACATCGCTATCGAAAGAAACCACACCATCAGCTCTTTGCTGGATCTCCTCTTTCCTCACCAACCGCTCACAAATCATCATCCTGCCATCATCCTCCCTCCTCCTTCCCACCTGCCCTGTCTCCTATGGAGTCCCACAAGGGGCATCACTCTCCCCTCTCCTCTTCAACTTTTACAAAAGTCCCCTCCTCGCCATAATTTCATCTCATGACCTTACCTGCTACATGATTGCCAATAACACACAGATCATCTTCAAGATTCCCAAATCTCCCACCCAGATCTCGCCTCCTAGCTCACTGAAATCGACCACTGGATGACAACCAACCGCCTCCTCCTGAATGCAGGTAAAACCAAAATCCTGATCCGCTGCAAGACAGCACTCCTCCCCCAACCCACACCTTAGCCATCCTCCCTAACCCACCACTTATAGAATCCAACCCAGTAAAGAACCTGAGATGTACGAGCTCAGACCTTACACTTTCTCGCCACATCAATGCCATCTCAAGATCATGCCAATTTCACCTCCACATTCTCAGACAAATCTTCCCTCATCTATCCTACCCTCACAAAATCTCAGCAATTCTGGCTATAATCCTCTCCCATCTAGACTATGTCAACTCCCTCTATCTAGGTGCCCCAGACTTTCAGCTCAGAAAGCTCCAACATATTCAAAACTCAGCAGCCATTCTTCCCCTTGCCCTCTCCCCAAGAGAACACATCTCCCCCCTGCCCTCAGGGTTCTCCACTGGCTAACTATCTGTCAACAGGCCACTTTCAAAGCCATGTGCATCACCCACCATGCCCTCCACAAGGAAGGCCCCGAATTCCTCCAAAACAAACTCACACAATACCGACCCGACAGAAACCTCATATCCAGCTCTGCACTCCTCCTTGTGACTCCCCCTTCAATCGCACCAGAATAAGAGGTTCCTCTTTCTCCGTTAAAGCTTCCACACTCAGGGACACCCTTCCACTCAACATCTGCCTCTTAGAGGACCACCTCTCCTTCAGGAAGGCCCTCAAAACATGGCTTTTCCCCTGACAACCTGACAAACCCTTCTCCCGTCATGCCTACACAAGGTCTTAAGGCTGCTACAACATGCATGCCTGCTCGGTCCCCGACTGCTACGTGATTTGAATCATGTGGCAGAAGACACTCACTCCAGCGATTCTCTTATTAGACCCTCGCCCTGGCAGCCGGCTGGGGGGCCAGAGGCACAAGCGGCTCCCTGAGGTTGCTCCCATCTCCTGTTTGACCTGTTTGCAGGTAAGAACCCCTAGGCAGGTCATGAGTCGAGATGCCAGCAACTGTCAAGTAAGAGACAACGTCCGCTTAGTATTTAGCCAACCCCTGCATTAATTGTGGGTGAATGTCTCAGTCTAGCTACATATGCCATTTAGGTGAATGGTAATAGGTAGTTTCTTTTGAATGCAGCCAGTGCATTGAACCTACGTAGATATAGAATGTGGTATTTGCTTTGATTCTGGGCTAATGTGGATTGTATAAATCCAAATGAATGTAGAATCCACCCATTGCATTGAATCTAGCTGAATGTAGAATGTAGCCGTTGTACTGAATCTAGCTAATGGCAAACTTTAGCCAATTCATTGTATCTGGATGAATTGTAGTAGCCAATGCTTCAAATCTAGCTGTATCCTGTAGGTAGCCATTGTATTCATTGAAGGTGCATGTTGAGGGTAGCCAGTGTGTTGAATCTAGGTGCATGTAGAAAGTAGCCATTGAAATATATCTAGGTAAATCTTAGAGTAGGGCAAAGATAAGGAATCTAGGCATTTGTTAGAGTGTAGCCAATGTACTATCACACTCCATGCTTAAGCTATTAAGCAAAAGGAATGGCTACCACTCAGCATGCACCTGTTATCATACAGAACTCTAAGACACTTTGCAGAACACCTCTGCCATAAGAATGCAGCTACCTTTCATGACAAAAATTGGAACTGTAGCTACACACATAACTATCCTCTCTCATAGCCCCTTTAGACTACCTCCCTAAACTACCTCTCTCCACCCATCCACATGCCAATTAGACATGGGTGGCTAGCAGGGAATTGGCCACCTTTATATCCTCGTCTTAGCTATGCTGCTCACATGCATACTAGCACTCTCTTGAATTTCCCATACCTTGGTCTTCGGTCCACTGAGGGCATTCAACCGACAGCGCATTGCGACCATACAAATGGTGAAAGGTGCTATACAAATGACGCATTACATTACATTACTATATGGTAATAGCCTTATAGATCTGGGATGGTAAATGGAGCTTAGGGTTAGACTGAAGGAGGGTCTTGGATGTAACAAGCTTCTAAGATAGATGTCTGCAATAAATGCTTTAAAAGATAACAATGGGCTTCCATGACATCAGAGTGCACAATTCGGAAAAGGGTAATTCATGACCCTTCTATGCATTTTGCCCGATTGCAACACCAGCTGCACAAACTGCTGCTGCCCCACATACATTTCCTTCCAAATTAGACTTTAACTGGCTTTTAAAGGCCAGTTTTACTCAAAAACAAAACCAAAGGTTTCACTTACAAAATGGGCAGTTAGTATGCAAATCCATAGCAGTATTTACTCACTGGAATCTCAACATGCCATTTCCGTGGATTCATGATACATCATGCTCATGGTGCAATAACAGAGGGTGCCCAGAAGACCTTTGAAATCCTTTGAGAATGTGTGTATTGGCGACACATCTCCCAATATGTTGATTTAAACACTAGGGGATGTCTGGTGTCTGCCAAATTCCTACCCAGTTCGCCAACACAGTGAGCACTGCTACTAAAGAGAGGTTTGATACTGAAACTACAAAAGCTCAGCTAGTTGGTATTATCCAAAGTGTAATATTATACCAAGGTGGACATGGGATAGGTAACATGCTGGGGACTCCTTCAATAGTGACCACTGGACAAATGTGTTCAGGAATTACATGAAAAAAGAATGTTTTCTTATATATCGCACTTTATGCCAGAGTCCAGCCACTAAGCTTGGGACCGTGTAAGGAATATGTGGTGCTCCACATTATCTTTTTTACAAGATAAGCGCATTACTCTGAGCTATCCACCTGGCCCAATCAATGCATCAAGAGCATGTGAGGTATGGGTTACTTTGCTATATTATATGCTTATCTAAATGATGTACTGGCTCATGTTCAGAACATTGTAAAGGAATGACTAGCCCCTCTCCCTCAAACTGAATGTAGTGGAGATAGACCCACACCCCCTCAAACCGAACGTAGATAACTTGATGGGTTGATCAATGACTCAAAATCTTGCAGAAACTAGAATTGTAATGCTTCGCGGGAAATGGCTTTAAGGGATGATTTAGTTATGGAGTCAAAATATCATGAACGAACAGTAGAGAATGTGTCAGGTAGTAAATGTTATGATATATTATCAAAGAATTTAAATCTAAATTAGCGCAGGTGCCAAGAGTAAGGCAAAATTTGGGTAGGTCAGGCATTTTGTAATAAGGACAGCCATTTTAGGTTTTGTGACAAGGGCAGGCCCTTCAACATGGATACTTACTTAAGTAGACCAAATGGTTGCTTTATGCTAACTCACTCTGACCTCACTGGACAGTTTATAAAGAGTTCATGTAGGGGACAAAGGTGGGGGTAAGGAGTGGGTAAAACCGGTTTAGACCAGATCTGAGTGGCAGATAGGCCAGCAAATCACAAGTAGAGAGAGGAACGGCACATTGATCATGCCACAGAAGTCAAAGAATCACAGATAGGAAAGGGGCTGTCTTTGTGACCAAACCATTGCCTCGCCTCTCTAAATGTGTATATAAGGATGAGTGAGCCTAATAATTTTATCAGAGTCCAGAGGTGATTCTGATGATGTATCCTGTGTATCGCCTGTTGGAAATAAAACCTGATGACTTCTTGCAACCTGCCTGAGTGTCCTGCTTGCTCCAGAGTGTCTCTTCCTGATCCCAAGAAATGCCAAGGCCCAGATGGTGGGTTGGTTGGACCATCTAGAACATTTGGCAAGCTAAAGCCAGGACGATTAATTTCTTCGAACCCAAAGATCCTGGAGACATAGGTAAGCTATGCTATGGGTGTCTGGGAGAGGGGATAGGTGGGGCAAACTGCAGATGCTCAAACCCCAGTAAGGGAAGGGATCTCCCAGACCCTAGCACTATGGCAGAGGGCCTTGGCATTAGGCCAGTGAAGGGGACTATTTATTTTTGGCAAATTTCCAAGAATAATTATTTCAGAGTCCTTTTTTGGAAAACTTCCCCAAAATGTATAATTGAGTAAAAATGTGAGGGTCTTCAAAACTTTTTAATGAATTATTTTAAAATTCATGTTTGGGAGAAGCACTTTAGAAAACACATTTTTTCAATTTTTTCAAGAAAAATCTAAAGTCACTTGGAGAAAGCACTCTCAGAAGAAAAAAGCTTTCTGAGTTAATGTTTGCACAGCTTTCAGAAACAAGATTATCACCTGCGAGAGATGCCCCGTTGGATCTTTTGGGGGAAAAAAATCAATGGTTTCTTTTTTTTAATGTGTAATGGGAAAATGGGATAAAACAGCTTAAGGAAATGAGTAGTGTATATATATTGAGCAATTAACTTGAGAGAGGCCAAGTAACTGAATTAGTGAAATATTGACTTGAGTGTGGCCGAGCAATATAAAATCGTGAGAGTGGCCACGATAAGAGAATACGCCTTGGCCTGTATTTTTTTACAACATAACAGAAGAAGTTTGAACCCAGAATCCCATAGCAGAACATTAGTAGACGGTCCCATTTAAAGATGGTTCCAAAGGGATAAATTGCACTTCAATCGAAGTATTTTTAGAGGGCAAAATGAGTCTTAAGAAGAAGATCGTAGAAAATGCATGTGACCAGTCGAGTCTGTTTTTTGTTGTTGTTTGTTGTTGTCTGTTTTGTTTTATGCGTTGTGTTTTATGTCCCATGTCTGCAATGTACATTTGTTTATGACTTAAGAGAAAGAAAATACAATTTTTAGTTGATTTAGAAAAAGTTGTCATCAAGCCAGGAATTAAAAGTGATCAATTATGAAAATAAGTGAGATAAAAATATGCTATATGTCAAAGTAAACAGGTTTACATTGTTTTAATGTTGATAAAAATGACGTTTGCAGAAAATAAATGGAAAAAAACAGGGAGAAAGTGCTTCCCTTTAAACCTCCATAGAAATCAAAGTCCAGTACCTATGGAGTTAATTCCTGTATTTACTAAAACTCGACAAGTCAATCTATTTAATGAACCCCATACGGGGAAAAACCGCGTCCATTTTGATAAGAAACAAGCAGAAAATAAGACAGACACGGGATAAAAAATTATTGAGGTTTTCTTTCTTTTGAACTGCGTTATTTCAGGGCAAGGCGCTGTAATTATGCCGGACGCTCCAATGTAGAGCAAAGGAGATTTACTGTTGAAACTACATAGCTTGAGCGTTGGCTAAGATAAGGCCCGCACTAAAGCGAGCTACGCAGTAAAAATGAGATGAGCTATTTTCGCAGTTTATGGTTTTTGGAATGGAATGTGTTGTGTGCGCGGCAGTGAGGCAGAAAGAGATGCCAGGAAAGTTCTTTGCTTAAAGACGAAGCAAGTTAACTTTTAAATGGACTGAAATGTTGAAAAGATTGATGTTTTAAAATTAGAGAGCTGAAGAGTTTTGGGTTGATTTATATTGTTGTAACACCCTTTTAGAAAGTATGTGGGCTGTGTCCCAAACACGAGAAGAGTGTTTTGATTATGCTAAAAACAGGCTGATAATGGATGCTTTTTGATAAATACATTATAAGCAATAATTTATAGGCTATTTTGGTGTTATGTATCACAGGTGATTTTAAATGACATAGGTTTTTCATGTGCTCCATGATTGGGAAAAGTGCACTGCAAGTAGCCTGAAGTATGAAAGCATGCACATGAGAAGGTATGCATATAGTTGCAGTAACATGAAAAAAAAAACATGCACACACATTTGAAAGCACACACTATTGAGTACACAAAATGTTTTTTATTTTTTCAGTTAAATTGGAAGTTGACATAGGCAATAGTTAGTCCCTTAAAAGAAAAAAAAGCAGAAAAAGGCAGAGATTTGTGTATCTATAATTAGAAATATTGAGATTCTAGCAGTGCGCAAGCAAGAATGAAAAACAGTAATTGTGTTTTACTGTGGTCATAGGTAAAGGCTATTTCGAAACACGAAGGAATGGTATTGAGATTACAGGACAGGAATGCAGCAGAACCACACGATGGAGCAGCCTTGAGGAAAATTCTGCCAAAATTAAAATTGGCTCATGATAAGGAGAGCCAAGAATACGGCGTTCGCACATTACTGACAAAATAATTAAGCAGTCTTTTGTATATAATGGCTTGTGAAGGCCACAGATGATTAAACATAGAAATATTTAAGAAGTAATGGGAAGAGTTACAAATCACATACAAGTGGATGCACTACTGGTAGGCTTTTGAATCAATAGCTTGCACCAATGCAGATTGAAAATGTGAAAGGTTTGTTCTGCCTCAAGCATGCAGGTCAGGACAGAGCAACCTTCAGAGCAGGGACGTCATTTAGGGGTCACCAGAGGTCGCAACTGCGACCTCTGAGGTCTCCCTTGTGACCTCTGTGGCCACACTTGCCACCTCTAGAAAAAAAGAAAAAAATATATATTTTTAATTTTTTTTCTTTTATTTTTTTAATGCAAGCTCATGGGCTGTGGCCAGCACCATGTGGCTCTTTAGTTCTAGAGTGGCTGGCTTTCTTGTTAAAGCCGCTTAAAAAAAAAAAGAAGAAAAGGGGTGACACAAGTCTAACACTTTCAGCACTGACCCTAAATAAGAAAGATTAGGATTACCAAATAATGTGTCTTTCTGGAATTCTATACAATAATTGCTAGACTCATTAAAGGTTTATTTCAGGCACACTTCAGGGGGTGAGTCACTGATTTAGTCTGTTCTTAAACGCCTCAACTCAGCCTTTCATCTTTCTGAGGTCGATAAATGAGTACCAACACAGGTTGGGTGATATTGGGTGCATATTTTTTCTATATCAAGTGTTTAAGCGTAAGTGCTATATAATAACACATCATTTTCATTTGGTCATGGATGTCTGCTTGCATTCACAGTAATTTGGTAGTATGGGCCTATACACACTGATCGTACCGATTCATATGGCGATCCATTCTTGTATGACATGTACATCACATTATAGTGATATAGTAACCATATTTTTTGTAGTGTACAATGCTCTGTGATAGAACTTCCTGTTTTGTCAACGGGTGAAAGGTCAAGTTCTATCGCATCCCGTGATATCACTTTGGGGTGGGGTCAAATGACATCACTTCCTGTGATGTCACCAGGGGTCAAGGGTCGTGTGATGTCACTCCCGCTACCCCTGGCATTTTGGTAAAATGACGTCCCTGCTTCAGAGGAGAAAAGGAAAAAAATGACAATGTGGCCTTGAAGGATGTTTTTAGTGTATAAAAAAAGAAGATGGTCAGGTTTAGATGCATTTGTATTTCGGGTATCAGAATCACTGGATCAGTTAGAGCAACTTAAAAGGCAACGTCATGGTGAGTGTAGGGAGGTTGCCACCTCATGTGAACAAAATTAAGATCATTGCCAGGTAGAAGGTGGTGCAGAGCCATTGCCCTCACTATGGACAGACAGACAATGAGAAATGAGAATTAGTTTGGGGCTTCACAGTTTCCCTTGCTAGGGAAAGGGCGAGCTAGATCACAGTATGTACCTTGACCCCAGATGGGGAAAGGTAATTTAAGGTACAAATTCCAGAGTTTTGTCTTCTAGTGTTGACATTAGTCTTCTAGTGTCTTCTAGTGCATGTATTAATAACAAACAAATAACCAAGTGTCAGTAAGAGGCATATTAGCTACAGAAGACAGTAAAAGTCTTCTAGACGTTATTCTTGGGGACAAACCTGACAGTTGGTCAAGGGTAGGACATTTGAGCATTATCGCACATGATTGAGTGCTGTTTAAACAATAGTAGGGTGGCAGTCTGGAAAGCGCTTATAGTGCTGTATCCTGACACGCCAGATGGGAGAGCTATCAAAATGCCAAAGGCTGTCAGAGCTTGTGCTGGCACAGCTTAAGGAATTAGTGGACCTGAAATCAAGGCCATGGTCAGAGATGCAGCAGACCATCATGCATTAATGCAGACTCCTGCAAGAAAAGAATTGCAAGAAAAATGATGTTAGGAAAATGAAAAATTGAAATCAGTTCAGAAAATTGTTGAAAAACACCATTGAAAGGGTAATGTGAATAGTGCAGACGGATCAGGGTCACAGTAGGCTGCATATATGCCACAGGTGAAAAACCAAAGGCAGTATGATCAGGGTAATAATGGGTCTGCTCCGCGAGGAAGAGGTTTTCAGAATAATTAGGGAAGCATTACGAGTAACCAAGGTGGGTTTCAAAGCAAGCAGGAGAATAGTCAAAGCACATGGGAGAGCCAAGTTAGGAGACCTCATGTATGTTGAACATGCAGTATTTCAGAATACCGTGTACACATGACTAGAAGCAAGGATTCATGCAGAATGGACAATTCTCGAGAGGGGGACAGCATGCCCCCTAGTGTACAGCTCACAAATAAAGGAGGGGCTTTGATGAATGAGAGAAGGAATACTGAGTAGACTCCGGTTCAAGGATGCTCAAACTATACTGAGGAAATGTCCTTTTTGCCATATGCAAATGGGATTGCTATAATCAATATGCATATGCAGAGACTCATATTAGGGTGGGCCTCGTATGCACTACAGGAGGATTTTTTGGACCCAGTAATAAGGGGTCACTCCCCTTGCGACTAAAGATGATAGCTGTTGAGTATGGCATTATGAGGGCTGGCAGTACAGTGATAAGATGATTTTGTGACGTAATGTAGTGAACATGTAGGGGGTTTTCTGTTTAGGAAAATCTGAGGGTATGTTGGCGTCTCCAAGGGCTACTGCCTATGAGGGGGTTGTGTTAAAACTGGTGATCAAATAGTCAGACATAGAAAAGAGAACTCTGCCATGGGTGCAGCAGAAAGCACTGGTAGAAATTGAGCAAGTTCATGGTTGTTTGTATTTTGAAAAATGTTATGATGAACCCTTGAGGGTAAAGGAAGAAATAGTGGCAGTGGGGGAGATTCTATTTTTTGAAGGTTCTTTGAGAATCAATCATGGTAATAGACTTAGAGATACAGGTGCCACTGTGGTAAAGCGCACGACTAATGGAGATGGTTGAGGTGTTGACAAAATATATGCCTACCGTCTTGCTTTTCGTCACAGGCTGTTGAATTAGTGGCACTGATTGTCGCGCCGGAGAATTCTTACATTCCCGGAAGTAATGGTGTACAGTGACCCCGCCTGTGTGACATCAGCAGTACATGCAAAACTAGCACGTTGGAAAAGGAGGGCTGACCCCCGAGTGGGCGACACTCCTATGCAGCACGCAGCGTTATTGAATAGACCCATGGGAACGAGCACTACGACTACGAGTAGTCATTATAGTAGGTTGATATGTTAGCTACACTGTTTTGAGTACATCAATAAAAAAGAACCACGCCGCAATAAGTGCGAGGAATGGTTTGGTTTGAATAAAGTAGGACATGTTGCATTTTGTATACGTAAAGTGCACCGTATGTAAAATGAATTTACTGCAGAGGTCAAGTACAAATAAGCCCACATGCAGATTTAGCAATATGCAAACACTGAATAAATAGTGACATGCAGGAATGAAAGTGTATGATTTTAAAAAAGAGACACAGTTTTATAAAGACAAGAGTATGCATGCATCCACAGTAGGACAGCCTCACAGGGGTGGCTTGATGCATTTAGAATTGTTAGTGGCACTAGGATTTAACTAATTAGACTGACAAAAAATTCTCCTTTTTTGTCAGTCTAATTAGTTAAACTGTCTGAGTGAATTGAAAATTCCAATGAAGGGACAATCTAATCCTAATTATTGAATAGAATTAGAATAGAAGAATTAGAGATTAGAAAGTCATTATCTCTAAGATCTTTTAGAATTGTATGTTCTTAATGTTTGTCTTTGTCAACACGATACACATGTATCTTTTTAGAGGGTTTAATCATGTATTTTAGACTATTTTGTTATCTCCATTAAAATTTGTACTTTTTGAATTAACCAATGGCATTCAGATGAATGGATAACTGTTGATAAAGGATTAAGTGCTAGGACACACAAACAAGGTTTTTTTAAGGGGATGGGTTGACAGGAAATGTACTGATAATAGAGACATACTTATTTTACAAAGGAAACTCATTCCGTTTTGTATTACAGATGGACAACGAGGGACCTGTATGCCTCAGAAAATTGATATCGAACCACAATAGGAGAGAGAAGTCACTGAGGAACCCAATTAAATGCCCTGTTCGATCATTCACCTGAAACATTTCTGCAAAAAACTCCCCCATCCTTGGGTCCCCATGCCAAAAATGCCCCCTCTTGTTGACATTTAATGGACATACAATTAATGCTTTGTGGAAGAAAAAAAGAGGGCAAAATCGACAGGACACAGACCGTCCGCGGATGCCAAACCGAGATGAGTCGGGTGGAAGATATGCGAGGTGAAAATGTATTGATGAGAAGAAAAAATACATGTTGTAAATACTGAAAATATGCATGAGAAAGAGAATGGGAACCAGGAAGAATGTCGTGGAGTGGAAGTTTCAGGAAGGATGTGGACCATGAGCCACGACATGGACAAAATATGTGCAGACAATGGGGTTTTGGGTTACCTCAAAGCTTGACTAAACTCTTGAGTCTCGTAGTGGCTGTACAATTATCTGAGGCATATAGTTAGTTTAAAGATAAATTGGGGAATGGAGGTAGGGCTCAAATAGAAGTAAAAATAAATAGTTTTAGGGACACATATATGTTTAGACTAGGAGAGTATAATGTGTTAGTACTGACGTTGTAGAAATGTTTTAGGATATCTCTTAGATTAAAGTAAATTGTTTCTGGAAAAAGGTGATTAGGTCAGAGATGTGTAGGTACATTGAAAATTGAGGAGAGTGGTCATGGGTATAGTTGTAAGTATTAAGTAGATGACTAAATACTGTACAGAACTGGGAGTGTAAAGGAATTACTATCCCCTCCCCCTCTAACTGAATGTAGTGGCGATAGACCCACTCCCCCTCAAACCGAACATAGATAACTTGGTGGGGTGATCAATGACTCAAAATGTTGCAGAAACTAGAATTGTAGTGCTTCGCGGGAAAGCACTTTCAGGGATGATTTAGTTATGGAGTCAGAATGTCATGAACAGTAGAGAATGTGTCAGGTAGTAAATGTTATGATATATTATCAAATAATTTAAATCTAAATTAGCGCAGGTCCCAAGAGTTAGGCAAAATTTGGGTAGGTCAGGCATTTTGTAATAAGGACAGCCATTTTAGGTTTTGTAACAAGGTCAGGCACAACATGGATACTTACTTAAGTAGACAAAATGGTTGCTTTATGCTAACTCACTCTGACCTCACTGGACAGTTATTTTTAATAAAGAGTTCATGTAGGGGACACAGGTGGGGGTAAGGAGTGGGTAAAACCTGTTTAAACTAGGTCCGACTGGCAGATAGGCCAGCAAATCACAAGTAGAGAGAGGAACAGCATTTTGATCATGCCATAGAAGTCAACGAATCACAGATAGGAAAGGGGTTGTCTTTGTGACCAAACTATTACCTCACCTCTCTAAATGTGTATAGAAGTATGGGTGAGCCTAATAATTTTAGCAGAGTCAGACGTGTTTCTGATGATGTGTCCCGTGTATCCTCTGTTGAGATAAAACCTGATGACTTCTTGCAACCTGCCTGAGTGTCCTGCTTACTCCAGAGTGTCTATTCCTGGTCCCAGGAAATGTCAAGCCCCAGAGGGTGGGGTGGTTGGACCATCCAGAACACTATAGTGTTTATCAATTAAATTTGTGGTCAATTGTTAGTCCTGAAGGAGAATTATATTCAAAATGGCTAGACAAGATTTAGGTTACAGTACACGGATGCAGCAGTGAATTTAAATGAATTAATTTACCATTGATGATTGATGGAAAATTAATGGAAAGAAAATTGCATAAAGTGGCTAAATAGCCCGCAGAGGTTTGGGAACAAAGTTCTTGGATCATAACCCGAACATGTACAGGGCACTCCCACTTCTGCACTTTTCGATACAACCTTCCTCGATCTACACAATCGAAGGATAGTTTAAAATGTATAAATGCCATATAATCTAATCAGCCCATCTGTAAAAGTTTTTCCTCACTACACTCAAAGCCAGCAAGTTAACCGAGGTGCCTAACCCTGGCACAAACCCTGATTGACAAATATGAAAACAATTAGCCTTCTTGACCCACTTAGCCAAATCCCTCAAAATTAAATGGGCACATATTTTTCCTGGAGCATCTAAGAGAGCTATTGGCCGGTCGTTCTGTGGTGCTTCTCACTCACCTTTCTTAAATATTGGTTTGAATACTGACTTCTTCCAAGACTCTGGGATTGATTCTGTTTTGTAGATTTGCTTAAATAAAGTCTCCTGAATCATGACCCATGCCTCGGGGTGGGATTTAAACATCAAATTTGATAGGCCATCAGATCCTAGAGCATGCAAATTACCCACCTTAGAGATGAAACTCAAAATATCATCTTGATGGAAAGACATGTTCCAGTCGCACTTTTCAATACCTCCACTTGTACTCTTTGAATTAGGAGGTAAGGCAAATAAATCAGAAAAATAAGTCACCAAGGATTCTTCTGGAAAAGAGTTAACCCGAAGAGCCAATTTCTGTCAACTTTTATAAATCTTTAACAGGGACCACATTTCAACACTATTTTTAGAAGCCAACACAAATAAAAAAAATGTTGGCATCTCATTGAGCTAAGATATTCCTATGGCCTTTAAACCAGGTGCTATATCTTTGTTTTAGGGGCTTCACCTGAATAGATCTCAATGCCCAGTCTGAAACTCCCAATGCTTGAATTTTCAATATTAATTGATTTTTCCTGATGTGTATTTCTTCATCATGAACATGTTTGTGCCTGAAGATCCCTCGATTATGAGGAGTAATCTTCTGGACAAACAGATTAAGAATGGTTGTGTAATCTGCCCTCTCCTTAACAGGTTCTAAAGGAGTCAAAAGCTGTTGATCTATTAATTGAGTATGTAAGTTAGCTAAAGACCACTTTTTTGATTTAAATCTATTTCTACCTGCGGTCACTTTCACAATCGGACAGTAAAGATCTCTCTTGCGATTAAGTAAAGAAATACCCCATTTAACTAACAGCAAATTGTGGTCATTCTAGATTGCAGCACAACTTTTAACTCCTTCAACCCCATAAATAGGTCCCTTGATATGAAAAGTAGTCAATTATTACAGCTTGGCTAGCCCTTCGCCATATTGGGCGGGGAGGGATGTCCCCCTTTACAGCTCCATTGAACATGAAAATGCCCCTCTCATCCATAATAGCCAGCCATCTCTTAACTCTCTGATCTATGGGGCGGTCCTCAGTCTGGAAGCACGTTATGCTTAAAATTCCGGCAATAATAAATGCTGATATTTTAGAATCGACAGCACATAAATTCAACATACTCACAACCCCCTCAAAAAGAAATCCATACAAAAATCAGTTGGGTTCCAATACAAATGGAGTTAATAACCCAGAGGATGGTCTACCAGTAGTCTCCCTAATGGCCTCCGACAAAATAAGTAAGTAGCCATACCAACTCGGGGGGTGCAAGAGCCAGGTTTCCTGAAGTAGTACAATGTCCACGATAATTAGAGGATTATCGTTTTTTATTAATAAATGTTTGAAGCCTCTGGTATTCCACGACCCCATATTCAACTGCAATTGAGACTGCACTCTGGGTAGCTAAAGAGATTGAGCACCCAAAATCAATGCTCCTGGTAACCACGGCAGGTCCGCGGCCGTAACACTCTGAGGTATAGATTTAATTCATTTGATTTCCCGGACCCCATTCCAGTTCCTCCAGGAGCAAGTAACCCTCAGAGGTAAAAAGGGCGATGACTGTGTTTTAGATACAGGAGCTAATTTAAATGATCCCCCTGTTTGCAATAACTGTCTTTTGTCCACCTCCCCTATTTCATATCCCAAAGAGTGGAACTGATTTTTTGTTGATAAAAGAACTTCCCTTACCAGCTGTGAGGGGATATACAAAAAGACTCTATCAAGATCATAACCATTGACAAACTCAATTTGGGATATGTCACTCGATTAAATGGCCCTCAAACATGGGATAATGTCAAAATGTTTCAAGGCATTTGACCAGTTTAAGGTTAACAACTCGGTTGAATTGCCCAGCCTTTCCATGAAGAGGTAATGGACAGGGGCTGTATTTATTTTAAACTCTTGGTTTGGCAGTCAATGATGGCAAGCTAGATGAAGACCTTTTCCTTCCTCTCAATGGATCTGGGTTTATGGTGGTAGCACCCCCCCTTGATTCTGGTAAAATGGATCTGTCAACTGTCTGGTATTTATTCTTTCTGCTACCACTTGGTAATCTTCATCCTCGTTAGAGATCTGAAAATACTTTGATTTACTAATTAAATATCCCTTTTGCTCCAGGGTTTGAAACACTATTAAGTGGCTGATTGACGTGTTTATCTTCATGGACCACCCTCTGCAGGAAGTTTAGAAGTTGACCTTTTGAGAGTGGTCGATTAAGCAGAAGGCGGTTTAAACTATGCCCCTCTTGTTGAGTCGGAGAAAGTTCCATGATGCTTACATATTCTATAATTGAGTCAGTGGTTAGGTTAAAAAATTCAGTATAAATAGGGGACGATGGAATATTTTCTGTTTGACTCTGATCAGTCAACCTCAACTGTCTTGAATCCGGACACGAATCTTCACTAGTTTTGTGGTTTCTTTATGCTGTTTCCCCTTCTGTCTTTTCACTTTGCCCTTAAGATCAATCTGAGTATGCGGAGGGGTGGATAAGACTCTCAAGAATTTTCTAGAGCCTGAGTTCAACGATCTGTTTTGCAGCTTTTGATTTTTACGTTTTTTTCTTTTCTGGAGGTTGAAAATCCTCCCCAACCCCCGCCCCCCCAAATAATTTTACTTTTTGAATTTTTACTTTTTGAAAAAACTGCACGTCTCCACAACCTCTGGCAAGGAATCTTCGGGAATATATTCCGACTCACTCTGTGACATTGACGGCTGGATAAGTGAAACAGGCCCAGTCCTCTCAACTTAAATCACTTTAGATGATAGGTGTAAACCATCATTCATAAATTCAATTCCCTTGTAAATGATCAGGGATAACAGAGCCGATTGATAATAATGCTCCTCAATCTATGAAACATTTGTGTTGAAGGTACACTGCAAACTTACTTGCTCTGCAATTTTTGCATCTAGAGACTCAGGCAATTTAGCCAGCTGCAGCATTGTGATCTCCATAACTGTTCATGTTAACTCCAGTATAGGCGTCGCAAGCACTTGACCACATGACCTTCTTCTAGCTGGCTGAAGAAAAGAAATGGAAGAATTCGAGGAGGAATCAACTACAACAGGAGGAGTAATTACCCATACCCTTGATGGCAAGTTAGACGCGATTGGTGTATGGATTTGTGCATGCTGGTGAGATAGCTCAGCAGGTTGAGCGGTCGGTGTGTGATCTGCCAGTCACAGGTTCAAACTCCTCCTTTCATTCTTCCGAGTGCGATAAGTGAGTGCCAACTTCGTTTGTGTGCTAATTGCATTTAAAAATGCTGTGTGTGCAGGGCTTTGGTGAAAGTGCTATATATATAACAAATCATCAGCCTCCCATACACGCCCATAAATTACTTTTTCGTTGGAGAGTCATCTTTTGTGAATTGGGTGTAATTGTGCATAAGTAATTACTTTCTGCAGGTGTGAGTTACACGTGCGTCTGGTAATAGTTTTGAGACTATAGGCCCCTGCCCATTGTCCTAAAGGGGTAATAATTAGCGTGCGTCCCGTGCTCTGCGTGGCCACACTCCACGAAGCTTGTCCCATAGAGTCTATCATCTTCCCTGGCTTACATGTGTCCAGGGGTGATCCCCTTCCTGCATCGACCATCCCTTAATAATAATTACCCGCGGTGTGTGGTGTGGTGCTCATTTATCGAGCTCAGAAGAGTGAAGGGCTGAGGTTGGCCCTACCAGGCAGGCTCTGCACTGATGTCAAAGCGAGCTCTCTACTCGCTGGTAAACCTGACCGGCAGTCACTGTGATATCTGACCGGCACCTTATACCTTAAATACAAGCTCAAGCAAATGATTGACGTTTGACATTGTTTTCTTTCCAAAGCCCTAAAGTTAAACTCTGCATAGTCTAGATGTGTTTTATACGATCGCTCATACTGACGACCTGCCCACGTTTCTCCTGTTTCATCTCCTGCATTTCTAATTGCTGAGAAATTCCCTTTATTGTTCATATTTAGTGAGGAAGGGATTAAGTAGAAGTAGACTGGCTTTCTTTCTTCCCCAACCGGCCACCGGTAGTGCTCGATTCAGGAAGTGCCTAAACAATGCTGCCGCTGTCTGCCAGCAGATATCCCAGCGTCCTTTGCTCTTCGCCTGACTACCCTGTGATTACACGGTGGAATGGCATCTTAATTAAAATGCAGAACAGGAAGAAAGTTCAAAGTACAACAGTGGGTGTCAACTTTCAGGAGTAACATATATTATAAACTGCAGCCCATGGCAATGACTGAACGTACAGTGCGAAGATTTCTAGGCGATGACTTCATCCCACTGCCACTGATTACAATGGAAATGGCATAGAGAGCCAGGTGTGGCAACCGCAGGCAGCCACTTACCCTGTAGTCCGTTCATTTTGTATTCATCGTGAACCTTTTGTTTTTAATTTAACAGTCGTTTTTAACAACATATATTTCATGTGCACTTTTTCTAATTCTGATATTATCCTCCAGCATAGTTATTTGCTCAAGCTTTCCTTCGACTGTTCACACAAGAGCTCTCCCCATCTCCCCACCACTCCCCGCATCTGCTCAGCTGTGCAGTGATGTCGACATTTGAAGACATGTGACCTTTTTTCCTCACACGATTTCAATAAAGATTAGTGTTGGACAACCTTTCAAGAAAAAAAAAATGGTTCAAGAAAATATTTCTTGACAAAGGAAACGCAAAAAATATTAAGCAAACATCGATTAGGAGAAGCTGGCTTTCGCAATCCACAACAAAACTGGGCCAACCACCCAATAAGATTTTATGGCTGAGGCCCATAATACACCTAAAGTTTGTGGCAGGAGAAAAATGCTGAAGAAAATGTGTAGATGTTGGCTTAAGCAGGACAGCGCTCAGGGCCTGGTTGGGCCTTGAGTCGATTTAGCCTATGTGAGGTATCCAGTAAAGGCAAATGTCTATAGGTTAACACGATGAGATGCTTACCGCGTAGAAGCTTGATAAGGAACACTGGGAGCAGGTGCTGCGGCATGCAAAAGCAAGATGCAAAGACCTCGGATCAACATGACAGTTGTGCCCCCTAATCTTGGTGCCTACAGAAAGACCTTGGTCCACACCCCCCTGAAGACACCCAGCAAGGCAGAAGCTCCTGTTTGCGAATGATATTGGTACTCTGGTATAGATGAGAATTTCCTGGGATTTCAGTGCTGGGTTGTCCTTGTGGGAATGATCAGACTGATACACAAACTGATATTTCCTATTTGGTATTGAACAGAGAGCTAAAAACGTGATTGTAGATGCTCATGAGCGACGGGATGGCTGGTACATGGGGTAACAACATCGCACTTCCCGGAGCTGAGCTCAACAAGGTGCTCTCGATCAGCTCAGGTGGTTCTATAAGACATTTAATTTTACTCTTGGAATTGTGCACATCCTGCCTTTAGAACCTACTTCTAAGTTTGTTTAAACAGCTTTTATGTTGCACGTTACATTTAGTTGTTCTTTAAGCGATTCTCTTGCTCAGCTTCCAAGATCAGCACCATTGGTGAAGACACAGTTAACTTGGGTCTACCACCTTGTTCCTCTCTGAATGGGCCGATTTCTTCTTCTCTCTCGTCGCAACCACCTCTAAACTCCTTCTCATGGGCGATTTCAACATCCACCTTGCCTCCTCAATCACGGCATCCACTCTCTTTCGTGACCTTTGTGCCTTGCTCTCTCTCCATTCTCCCTTCTGGTCCTACCCACTCACTGGACACACTCTTGATGCCTTCATACACATTGATCTTTCACTCTCCTCCCCACTGATCACCCCTCTCTCCTGGTCAGACCACTCTCTCCTCTCTCCTGGGTCCTCTCGGCCCTCTGGCCACACCTCCCACTGCTGTGCCACTCTCGTTCACGAACATCCGTCCGATGAAACGAGTGTCAGCTGCTGCCTTGGAATCTACCTTCATCCCCCATTTCTCCCTCACTACAGACTCTACCTCTGACACTGCTCTCAGCCACCTCCATCTCGCTTTTACTAATACCCTTGACATTCTTGCCCTTGTCATGAGGATCCGCCTGAAACATGCCTCCAAGTGTAACACCTGGTACGACTCCGAATTTGCAGCCTTGAAATGCAAGTGCAGAGCTGTGGAATGGAAGTGGCAGACTTCAGGCTCACCCTCTGACAAACTGGCCTGTCGCTGCTCCAAACGCAATACAGACTTTGCATCTGCACCAAGAAAAGGACCCACATCCAGGCTTGCATCTGTGGTGCATCGAACAACACGGCTGAACTCTTTGAAATCTTCAGGGAACTAGCCAACCCTTCAGCAGTCTACTCCTCACCTCTTCCCTCCCAGACCGCCTGCAACGCATTGGCCACATACTTCACTGCGAAAACTCAGGACATCCTGAGCACCCTTGAGTCCCTCTCCCCCAGCCCTTACCTCACCCTTCTACTTCATACAGCCTCACATCCTCCCTCTGCCTTTCTCTCCACCATCTCTCTTATCACACCTGATGAGGTCATCAGCGTTGTCCACTCCATGAAGGTCTCTTCCAAACAGGTTTCCCCCTGCTCTTCCAGAACCATTAAGGACAATATTGTCTCTCTTGCCCCTGCACTTGCTGATTTCTGCAACCACTCTTTTGCTACGGGATCTTTCCTCTCCTCCCTCAAGCACTCCCTTGTGCACCCCCTCCTGAACAAACCTTCTGCTGTCCCGTCTTGTCCAGCCAACTACCGCCCCATATCCATCACCCCTTTCCTTGGAAAACACTTGGAAAAGATGGTCTTCCGCCAACTGACCCAGCACACTGAACTTGTCGGTTGCCTCCACGACCATCAATCTGGATTCTGAGCATCCAGAGGCATGGAAACTGCACTTCTGAACACCAGCAAGGAACTGCTTGCTTCTCTTGATTCCAACTCGCCTGCTGTTCTCATTCTACTTGATCTCTCATCTGCAATTCATATGGTCAACCACATCCTCCTCATAAAATGGCTCCATGATACCCTAGGTATCTTGGAGCGGCACTGGACTGGCTGACCTCCTTCCTCAATGACCGCCTGTCCCAAGTTATTCTGGGCTCTTTCTCCTCCCCCACCTCTATCTCCACCTGCGGTGTCCCCCAGGGCTCCAACCTTTCACATTGGCTCTTTAACATTTACCTTGCTCTGCTTGAATACTTAATTTCCACCTTATCCCCTAACTTTGAGTGTTATGCAGGTGACACACAACTTTTCTTCAAAGTTCCCTCTCACCCTCTCCTTACTTCCACCATCATTCCTGACTGCCTATCTGCCATCCAGTCCTGGTGTATTTACAATGATCTCTGCCTCAATGCCAGCAAGACTGATATCCTTCCTTTTTGTACTCCTGCTCCCTCTTTCTTCCCCTCACTCTAGCCATCTTCTATGGGCTCTCCCCCTTCTCCTTCATCTGAAGTCAGAAACCTTGGAGTTATCTTCGACTCCTCTCTTTCCTTCCTCCCTCACATTTAGGACCTTGCCACAAAGGCCCACTTTGAACTCCACCCCTTCAAGGGGATTCTTCCTTTCCTCACTTTCCCGCAGAAGCTCAATGTCTCTAGAGCCCTGGTTCTCTCCAGGCTAGAATACTTCAAAAGCCTTTTCCTTAATCTACCCTCTTCTTCTTTAAGACCGCTCTTGCTAATCCAGAATAGGTCTGCAAGACTTATCCTTGGCCTCAAGCCCAGGGACCACATCTCTCCAGCCCTAAAAGCTCTCCACTGGCTCCTGGTTGCTGCACGGATCAAAATGAAATCCCTCTGCATCATCCATAAGGCTGCCTGGGAAGCCAGGGACCATGCTATCTACAACTTGCTCTCACTAAATACTCTCCCTCCAGATCTTTATGTTCCTATGGCACCAACTCTCTGTGTGTCAAGCGCTACACTAAACAGCGTGCTGGTGGCCGATCTCTTTCCTCAGCAGGCTCCCTCCTATGGAACAGCCCCCCCTACCTCTTTGTCTTGAGCCAGATCTCCTCAAATTCCGGAAGCTTCTCAAGACTTGATATGATATGACATTTATAACGCACCTATACATAAGTGTTTCAAGGCGCGACAAGGCAAGGGAGGAGAACAGAGGGAAGACAGACAACGATCCTACCAGGCCAGGTAACATTGAGATCGCGCAAGTGCAGGGGGAAAGGGGAGGGGGCAGTGCAGTACATAGGATAACAGTGAAATAAATAAGACAATAAATAAAAGTGTGGCCAGCTGGTGCCAAGTGCAAAGGTAATTGCAGACATCAGGGGTAAAGTGCTAGTAGGCGCTATAGGGATACAGAACAGTCCCAGAGTCCAAGGGTTGCGTTGCCAGGGGGGCAGTGCATGTGTGCAACTGGTGGGGAGGTGACCTGGGCCCAAGATCAGAGGATAGCCAGGTAACCAGTGCAGTTTCAAATTCAGCCTTTCCTTTTAACCTCCTCCTTCCCTACCTCCCTCTGGTCCTCACACCACCCACCAGCTCTCCTCACCTCCAACACCACCCCCAGGCAGATCCTCAGGTCCTCACACCACCCACCAGCAACCCTCACCTCCAACACCACCCCCAGGCAGCTCCCTCAAACCCAGGCTCCACCCCCAGCCCTCCTCATCTCCAACACCACCCCGAGGCAAACTCTCAGGTACTCACACCAACCACCAGCCCCCGACCTCTGGCACCACCCCTAGGAAGACCCTCAGGTCCTCACACCACCCACCAGCCTGCTTCACCTCCCATAACACCTCCAGGAAGCTCCCTCAACACAGACCCCAGGCAGACCCTCAGGTCCTCACACCACTCAGCAGCCCCCTCCAACACCCTCCAGGCAGACCCTCAGGTCCTCACACCACCCACCAGTGCCCCTCACCTCCAACACCACCCCCAGGCATCTCCCTCAGGTCCTCACACCACCCACCAGCCCCCTCACCTCCGACACCACCCCAGCCTGCCCCAGCCACATTACACCCCAATTAGTCCTATGTTGACCAACAACTCATCTCAACTCCACTGGCCTGACACCAATCTGAAGCACACTGGCCACATATCCACCCCTAGACTGAACAACTCGGGGCACTGATGTAGAATCCATGTTCATAGCTCATCAAAGGACTCCCTGGTACATCACAACCAGTGGCACAGCAACAGGACAGCAGAATGTAGCACCAGATACACTGTGGATGCAACATGTACATGTGACATAGTAAGGCAATGTGACGTATCATTGTGCCCATGTGCCATTTCAATGGCCTCAAACTGCTGTAGGTGAATGACCCAGGAGGACACTAGACCAAGACATCTGATAGGACAGAGTCACATGTAATGTGAGTGCATAGTAGCATGCAAAAATCAATGAATGAAGGGAGTCTGGTATGAAAGCACAGCAGTCAAAGCCCCTGCAACTAACAAAAGTTGAACAGGCATGTGTTTGGGTGATGCGAAGGAAGCCGGAGAGTGTGTGAGCCAAGGAGATAGATGATGTATACAGCCAGATTAAAAAACTCACATTTGCAGATGATGCATTTCAGTGGCAGATGTGCAGCATGACATGAGAGCATCCACTGGGTGGTAGCTGGTGTGTGTAGGTGGGTGGCCATGCATTGGGAGGGACACACCTACCGAACAATGACTGCACAATGATGAGTGTATGGCACACAAACACAGTGGGGCCCCCAACCCACGTGACAGTCACAGAACAAATGCATACCAAAACCAAAGAAAACAAAATGAAGCACAAGAACAAAGAGACACCAACAACTGCGTGTAGAAGAAAAAGAAAACTGTATTATCAATATTTAAACTACGAAAAACTGCTACATGAAGGGGGAAATACCAAAGGGCAAAAAGGAACAAAAGTCAAAAAAGAAAATACACACAATCAACTATATACATAGGCAGCGGGCTCAATAGTCTCTCATCACGACCTCCAAGGCAGAATCGCATTCATCGTCCTCCACATGGAGGCGGACCACTGTTCTCCCCTGGGTGGCTTGCAGGCTCTCCATCAACCACCTCTCCACCTCCCCCTGCTCCTTTCAAGCCTCCTCCGGAATACCAGCCTGTCTCAGTGTCCTTCTCTCCACCACCTCTGCCCTGGCCCTAGAACCCATGCCATCCTAGCCCGCTGCCTCTCCGCCATCAGCTGCATCCTGAAGTCCTTCCAGATGCACACCATCTCCCTGAATCGCCTACGCTCCTCCTGCCAAGTGCCTGAACGTTGTTGCCTCCCTTGCCTCCTTGATGTTGTTAGGCCCTGCGAAGATTGCCTCTGGCCACTCCTAATCTGCTGCTGCCTAGCCAAGCATCCACTGTGGAGGTACCCCCACCGTCTTGATGTTGCACTTTGGGGGGTACAGCAGCAGCACCGTTCCTGAGGTGCCAGCTGTCCAACTGATGCCTGTTCCTGTGTTGGCGCATGGGCAGGCACAATGACCACCTCTTCTGTACTTGCCGGAACTTCCGCTGGAGGCAGGGACGCGCTCACCACCAACCTGGGTGGTGTGGGTGAGATAGGAGTAGAGGGGCCAGCTGTGGGAACTGGTAAGGAAGGCCTCCCGCAGGGTGACTGGGGCACAGAGAAGGCAGTGGAGGACGCTGCAACTGAATGTGCCAGCGCAGATAGACCACCCGAGGGTAGCACACGTGCATGCTGGCCCAGGTAGAGATACATCGATTCATGCTGCTATGAGAGCATGGAACAAAAAGCTCTCACATTATCACAAATCAAGGCCGTCCACCTTGCAGTACCAGCCTGTAGGGCGTGTAACATCTCAGGGGTGACCTCCATTTTCCTAAGGGAGGACTCGTCTGGGTGGAGGCATCCATGACAGTGATCAATGCTGCAGCAGATGGAGCATGGACAGGTGGTTGGGCAGCTACCTCCTTGGTGCATTGCACATCCTCCTGTCCATGTCATGTAGCCTAAACACCCCCTTGGATGCCCCCACCAGACCCTGTGTGCTGGCCTTCATCTGCCTCCTCCTCCACTACCACCTCCATCTCCCTGGATGACTTCAGAGTGCCTTCCACCCTGGACGGCCCCTCTCTTTCCTTATCCTTGCCCACAGCCAATGAGGAGTCCGCCACAACAACAACCTCCTGGGACGTACCCCAAGTAGCTCCACCCGATGTTCCTTGCGCTCCCCCAGCCAACCCTCCCTCAGATGATGTGATGTGTGTCATAGATGACATAAACATCAACAAACATGCAGCATGTCACAACCATGAGCAGACACACACACAATGCACGCACACATGTACGTTGCCCATGCAAGCTGCATGTCAACTTTCACATGAGTGTAGTGTAAAGGCCGGATCACAGTCATTACACATGCACATGTCAACCAAACACACAGTTGAGTGGCCACCAACACATCACCAAAAACAGGCAACACCAACATATCAATGGCCAATCAACAGAAATATGAGATGCAGCCATGAGCATGGGAACAGCCCCAGTGTACATGCCCACGCAAACACAGTCACCAACATGCACATGCAACAGCATGAACTGCAAGCAAGCAACATATCTGAGAACAAATTGCACATGTACTGTGGCCCAGCATACATATATTGCATGTTCACACAGACACTTGTGTTCCAAATGCAGTGGGATGAGACATCACAGCCCTGTGCCATAGATGCCAATGCATCAACTTCACAAATACAGACATCCATACACATGTGTCATTCTCTGCAGATGTGTCTGCATGGATGCACTGTCACGTATGCCACACATGGAGTAGTCCATTATGCACATCCATCACATGCTCACAACATAGCATGCCCGCATCCGTACAGTTCCAGTACTTGGTCCATGATTACACAGCATGTGCCCGAGTACAACAAGCCATTGATGGGATATCTGCCAATATACATGCAAAAGCCAGTATACAATGCCTGATGCCACATATGCCAAGCACTGGCATGAGGCAGCAAGATGTTGCTTCTCACACCCTACACAAGCTGAAAACAGGATGTGGCACCTGTAAACATGCATGCCACACATAATCTGCAGTGCATTGCCCCACAGGGGTACTCACCAGCAGCTTCTAGATGACTTCTCCACGCCAAGATCTGGGAGTGGAGGTTCGGATAGAACCTCTCAAGGACCAGCAGCTCTACCTGGGTGAACTGGTGGCAGCCTGCATGGTACGCCTCCACGGTGGGTACCCTGGTGAGGGCTGCCACCATCTTGGAATGGCTACGGGCATTGAGGTTGTCCCAATACTTCTGCACTGTGTTCTTTTTGCGGTCTACCAGCCCCTCTGCATTGATGGCAGTCGTGATCTCATCCCAGATTCTCAGCTTTGCGTCATTGGCCATCTGCATTGCTGGGTTGAAGAGGACATTCTAGGCACCCAGGACCCGATCCACCACAATGTCAACTTCGGTGGAGGTGAAGTAGGCAGCCCTCTGCCTCGACGTGTGGGTGCTGCACTCCTCAGATGATGACGATGGGGAAGACATGGCACCCATGAGGCAATTATGGCTATTCCTGGGTCCTAGGTACGTGCTGTGGTGGTGTTGGCAGGGAGAGGTGGAAGTCCAGAGTACAGAAGAGATGGTCACAGGCTGAACAACTCCAAGACAGTGCTAGTTGCAAGCTGGCACTCACACCCAAGCAGGCAGCTGTAGGTTAGGAGTGAATAAGGCAAAGCAGGGCCACAGGAGGCAAGAACAGCAGTTTACAGGGAGGAGGAACTGTGGTGTGCATCTCACATTCGCAACAGCCGATAGCAGAGCAAAGGCCCTCAACGCATAAGTTAGGTCCTATGCATGGGGATGCAGCATGCCTATGCGGCACACCTATGCGGCTCACGGCAATGACGGTA
Organism: Ambystoma mexicanum; assembly: GCF_040938575.1. Taxonomy (NCBI): domain Eukaryota; kingdom Metazoa; phylum Chordata; class Amphibia; order Caudata; family Ambystomatidae; genus Ambystoma; species Ambystoma mexicanum. Next base: position 1,060,586,682 of record NC_090931.1, on the reverse strand, counting down.
TAATGTAAGGCGCGCAACGCGTGTATCACTTGTGCGTGTGAAAGTACGATCCGGATGAGTGTCGCATACATATTTGGGTGCTATGCAAGCTGTTTCCCTCAGGTAATTCCTACCATTTATTTGAGGGGTGTTGCCTCTGTGCATACATACATGGATTGTTGTACTGTTTGAGGTCTACTGTGTGTCGCGTATGCAATTTTTGAGTCTCTGGGTGCCTTTACATATCATGTACAGCATTTCTTGCATTTTGGAAGATTTCCGGATATTGCGTCTGCATTTTTTGAGTTTAGGGGTGCCTCTGCATATCGCGTACCACTTTTTTCACTTTTTTGGAAGCTTTCCGGTATCGCGTATGTAATGTTATAGTTCAGGGGTGCTTCTACGTATCACATACCGTATTCTTTGCTTTTGGGGTACATTGGATCCTTGCTGGGACACACATCTACGTCGCACATCACGTAGACAGTTCCCTTCCTCATATTGCCCAGCACAATAACTTGGTGTGCCTTCCATTCATCCTTTACACCTGAAACATGAGTGGAAAGGCCCCAAGAGGGAAAGGGTGCAGCCGGGGTTGGGGACATGGTGAGGACACATCTAACCCAGCCCTAGGAGGACATGGACAGCCCCAGGCCACAGGTGACCCGGCACCTGGACGCCAATGTGGTAGCAGACAGACAGGTGAAGCACCACCACCTAGGGCCCCTCGGGCTAAGAAGGGATGCCCTGCAGAGCAGGAAGAGGCTTCAACCCAAGACACGGCACAGGAGACGCTTCACTGATTAGGAGCTCCAGATCCTCATGGACTACCTGATCGATCACTAGCGTGAGATGTGCCAGTATGTGGGGAGTACCCATACACCTGCACAATGAATGGTGCATTGGCAGCAGGTCACTGACCAGATCAATGCCTTAGGTGTGGAATGCGCACTGCTGAACAGGTTCAGAAGCAGAGGAATCATCTCACACGTAGGACCAAACACAAGCTCAGTGTCACCCTGGCCTCTGCACTGGCCACTGGAGGGGGGGGCATCAGAGAAGGAGCAACTGACACTGCATGAAGAGGCCACAAGTTAAATAATTCTCCTTGAGCAGGTGAAAGGCGTGGGAGGCCTGGAGAACTATGAGGACACATCTGGTGAGTGGAATTTCTTGTGCATCGTATGTTCTGCCAGTCATGTAAGACACAACATATGTGTGTAGTGGTACATCTGTTTGCAGTTGTCTGACATCCTTGGGTAATGCATGCTTGGTAACTTTAAGACTCACGTCACATGGCCCTCTTTCTGGGAGTATCCTGTGTGGTGGATGGTTCTATGTGATTTTACCGAAAGAAATTACAGAGAGGTGTTTTTTACCAAAACATTTACAGTGAAAAAACACTGCCTCGAGTAGCAGGAGTGATGTTGATGCAATAACACTTTTATAGTGATAAAAGTAAACGAAAGGAGGGTAAGGACACAGCCCCCCTCCCAGGCTGCTAAGAAAGGTCTCATAAAATTCAAAGAGGACAAATTATATTTGCAGATAATGAACAAATTCTGAAGTTGTTATTCACAAAGATGTTTTCACATGGGACTTCTGCAACAGCATTCTTATTGACTAAATAGATTGGCTTGGCATAGGCACAGGTGGCCTGCCAGTTACACAGTGCTTAGAATTAGCAATATCGGCTGACACATGTGGCACCCTTTGCCACGTGACAAGAGATCCTTCATCTCAGCGAGCGGCCACTGGGGAATTTATTTAGTTTCTCCCATCATAGTCTTGGGAGCAGGTTAATTTACTGCAGAAAAGATTCTGGTGGTAAAGGATTAGGCGTCCCAGTAAAAAAAAAAAAAAAAAAACTTTGGCAATACCAAGAGTTTGGGCTTTTGTGTAGGCATGGGAAAGGCACTGGCCAGGCACAGCCGTAGTGCTATTAAGTACCCATTGTTGGTAGCAGGTACAAAATGGTGCGAGTGCCTGGGCATCTAATAGCAGTGCCTGTCAAAACGTTAAAAATTATGAACAAGCCAATAATGTCACGCCGCCGCGTGCGCATACCCTTACGGGGCAACGCCACACTCCTCCTTTTCGGGAGGAACAACAATAACACACACTTTTAAATATTGCACTGCACACAAAACAACAATTGAAAGCTCAGAGCCCATGCCCCTTTAATATCAGCCACCCGGGTCCCCTCACTCCTGAACGCACTCAATCGGTCCTAGTATATAGTCACCGAGGTAGGCAGGTTTCCCTCGCCCAGCCCTCTGGGGGTACCTCCCGCCTACCTCCACCGCAGGACTTCCCATGGTTCCAGTCCCTCGATCTGGCGACACCGGGATTTCCCCCCGGGGTGTGCCTTCATCCGGGAGGTCCCCCTCCTCCGGGTCTGGCGGGAGCTCAGCTCGAGAGTCACCCAGCTTCTTAAAGAAACTCACATTCCGAGTGACGGCCGATTTCCCATCCGAGGCCGTCACCATTGACCCTTTCACAGCAACCACATCCAGTGGATCCGGTTCATACGGGAGCGAGAGCTTGCCATGAGGATGTCGATTCCGGATCAGTACTTCGTCACCCGGCTCCAGCCGCTGCGGACGGAGACCCCGCCGGAGATTTTCCTGGTGTGTCCGTGTCTGTAGCTCCGCATCCACCCGTTGATCGTCTATCACGCCTGGCTCCTTTTCTTGTACCTCCGGCAGGAGGCCTCGGGGGCATTGTCGGAATAAGACTTCCGCTGGGGCAACCCCAGTCGAGGCGTGTGTGGTGGTGCGTTATACCCTCAGGAACTGGTATAGTGCCCGCTGGAGGGGCTGGCCCTGCCCTTGGGCTATCCGGAATGTTTTATTCAGTGTTCTCATCAGCCGCTCCGCGTCCCCGTTCGCACGGGGCCACAGCGGGGATACCTTCCTGTGTATCACTCCGCAGCTCTCCAGGAACTCCGAGAACCGTGCACTCTGGAACGGGGACCCATTGTCCGAGCATAGAGTCATGGGAAAACCATGGGTGGCAAAGATCTTCTCCACTGCTCCCACCACGTGCTCAAACGCCACTGACTCAACGAACTCTACTTCGGGGTACCGGGAGTATTCGTCCACTATGGCCAGGAAGTGGGTGCCCACTGCTGTGGATCCAAAATCCGCATGTACGATCTCCCACGGCCGGGTCCCTCGTGGCATCACCTCGATCTCCGGTTAACGCTGCACCGGGGAGGCCGCCTGGCACCACACGCAGGCCGCCACGAAGTCGTCCACCTTCCTCTCTAGCTCGGGGAACCACACCTTCAGCCTCAGTCTCGCCTTCGTCTTGGCGGCTCCTTGGTGTCCCTGGTGTGCCAGATTGATGACCTCATTGACTTTGGAACCCGGCACCACCAGGCGATCACCCCGCAGCAGAAGGCCTGACTCCGAGAAGGACAGCTCGTCCTTCACTTTCCAGAGTTGCTCTAGGGTCACTTTGGCCTCTTGAGTGCGCCCCGCCACCAACTCCAGCACGGACTTCCAGGATCCCGACCGCATTGAGTTCCTCAATATCCGGAAGCACTCGTCGTTGGCCGCGGCAGCCTCCAGTTCTGGTAGCGGCATCGCGTTGGGGGTGGCGCCCTCTACCACCATTCTGATGTGGTCGTCGGCTTCTTCGGCGCAGGAGTCTTGCACAGGTCCTCCACTACCTCCCGGGTGTCGGGACAGGTAGTCAGCCGCATTGCTGGCACCCGGCCGGTAGATCAGGGTGACGCCATACTCCAAGAGGGCCAGCATCCACCTCTCGATTCTGGCCGGCGGCTTCGATGATGATCCAGCCATGATCGGGAGCAGCGGCTTATGGTCAGTCACCACCGTTACAGGTCTTCCCAGCATATACAGACGAAAATGCCTACAGCCCCACAGGACGGCCAGGGCCTCGCGTTCTATCTGGGAATACCTCTGTTTGGTTTCTGAGAGGGCTTTGCTGGCGTAGGCCACGGGTCTGATCCTCCCATCTCGGCCCACCTGAGTGAGCACAGCTCCCAGACCGAATGGGCTTGCGTCCACAACAATTTCCGACTCAAGGGCCGGGTCGAAGAAGGCCATGGTATCCTCTGCCGTCAGGGCGCCCTTAATGTCCTCAAACGCCGACTGCTCCAACGGACCCCACTGCCAAGCTGTTTCCTTCTTTGTCAGGGCCCTGAGTGGCTCCGATCTCGAGGCCAGGTTCTGGATGAAGCGCCCGCAGTATGTCACCATACCCAGGAAGCTTTGCACGTCCGATGCCGATTTAGGCGGTCGTGCCGTCTTGATGTCACAGACTTTCCTCGGGTCCGGCGACACACCGCCCTCCTTAAATATGAACCCAAAGAACTCAATGGTTGGGCGGAGGAATTCGCATTTGTCCTTGTGGAGGGTGAGCCCCATCGACTGCAGGCTCTCGAGGGTCCTGGCAAGGTGTTTCAGATGGTCCAGCTCAGTCCTGGCGAAGACCAGAATATCGTCACTAATGTTGAGGACGCCCTCCAGATCTGCGAGGGCGCCTCGAATTATGTTCTGAAACACTTCGGCTGCTGACGATACTCCGAAGCTCAGCCGCTTGTATCGATAGAGCCCCCTGTGGGTGGTGAAGGTCGTGATGTAGCGGGACTCCGGGTGGAGGACAACCTGATGGTATCCGGCTCGTAGGTCCAATTTGGAGAAAAACCTTGCACCCTGCACTTCTGCAATTATGTCATCGATGGTCGGGGTCAGGTGCCGTTCCCTCCTGATGGCCTTGTTGGGCAACCTCATGTCCACACAGATACGGACAGAATCTGGCTGTTTCGGTTTCCTCGCGACCACGATGGGGGACACCCAGGGTGTTGGGCCCTCCACCTTCTCGATTATGTCCAGATTCACCAGGTTGTCTAGTTCCTTGTCAACCTGGTCCCTCAGGTGGAACGGGATCCTCCTGTGCTTCAGAGCCACCGGCTGCACCGACTCATCAATGTGGAGCCTCACCGGGTCACCATTCATTCTCCCAATACCCTTAAAGATGGCAGCATACTTGTCCAACAGGTCGTTTATGTCTTCTAAGTAGACTGAGTATGCGAACCTCACGATACCAAGAGCCTCCGCCGCCGCACAACTCAGCAGGGTGTTGCTGCTCACTGGAGTCACGTAGAAGCGGGCCTTGATCATGGACCCATCGTGCTCCACCTTTGCAACGAATGCACCGTCCAGTGGTAAGGGCTCCCGCCCCCCAAATGCAAAGATGCGGGCCCTCGGCGTCGCCAGGCTCGGTGGTGGTTTCATCGCGGCATAGTGTCCTCTCGCCATTACGTTGACTGATGCCCCAGTGTCGACCAGCACCGGGACAGGCGAGCAGTTCACTTCCATGACGCATCTCGGCTGTCTCCTGCTCCTCTCTTTGAGGACTTCCATGCTGGAGACGAAGAAAATGTTCTCCTCGTCCTCCTCCTCAGCGTCCTCCGCCGGCGCATCCTCTTCCATTTGCTCTACTTGAGCCACATTGGGCAGGCGATTCTGGCGAGGAGTCCAAGGTCGGGGTTGTCCTCTCGGAGTCAGTACCGGTAGGGCCGCCCTACACACCCTCGAGAAGTGGTCGGGTATCCCACAGCGGCCACAGATCTTCCCTATTGCCATACATTCCGATGAGTGTGGGAGGTCATAGCCGCACTTTTGGCATGACTCCACAGGCTTTCCTGCTCTGTCTCTGGCAGCTCCCCCGGGCCTTCGCACCCCTCTGCCGCCCCGCCAGACGGCGCACACCTCTTCAGGCCGCGCGGCGCGGGATCCGGCTTCCATTTTGTTGGCACGGGCCTCGGCTACCTCATGACAACGCCCCAGCTCAAGAATGCGGGGTAGAGTGAGGCCGGGCTCTCTCAGGACCTGCCATCTCAATTTGCCAGATGAACAAGCCTGGATTAACATGGTCCGCATCATGTCCTCCGCATCCCCCCACGCACACCCTTGGGAGAGGCGGCGCAGGCGACCATAGAAGGTGTCCAGAGTCTCATCCTCCTTTTGCCTGGCCGACAGCATGACGAATCTCTCGTAGTCCATGTTGGCAAGGGGAATGAAGTGTGCGAGGAGAGCGGCTTTGGCTTGGTCATAGGAGTTGTCCACCGGAGTCAGCGATTCAAATATCTCCTGGACAGAGGCTCCCGCTGAATATAACATAGTGGCTACCATACTGTCATTGTCTGTCACCTGGGCGGCCCTGAAGTACATGTCCAGGCGTCCGATCCATCTTCTCCACCGGGGGCCCAGGCTGGACGGGGGACCCGTGGTATCAAATTCTGGAATGGGCTGCAGGGCTGCTTGCGCCCTGGCCTGGGCCATGGCCAGAGGAGGTGGTTGAGCGCCCTGCAAGACCCCAGGTCCTGGCTGATTCGGGGGAGCGGTGGCACCTACCGCGGGTCTCGGCAGTCCAGATGTTGCAGGTGGTGGTGGCCGCGGGGGACTCTGCCGAAATAAATCTGCCAAGCCTTCGTCCTGTGAATCCTCCGAGGTCGTGGCAGCTGCACCCTCCAGGGCGCCGATGTCACTCATAGGACCAAGCGCACAGGCACCCTCGTTCCAGTCCTGAGGGCCGCAACTCAGTTCTCTCCCCACACTGCCACCACCCTCGTGATGATGAAGGGGTTAAAGAAAAATGCGACAGAGATACACTGCCGCATACCACCTTGACATGGATGTCCCAAAAATTGAGCTTGAAAAAATTGGAGTGGGCTGAGAAGGCCCAGCCACCTCAGTCCTTCTCCCAGCTATCACACGACGTCAGAGACCCAAAATTGGTCAAAACATCAAAACCCAGGCATGGGCCTGCAGGTTAGGCTGCCCGCAGTCAGCATGTCCAAAAATTTGGCTCGGATCACCTTCCGACTCCAAACCGGAGCTCTTGGAAGTTCCGCAACCACGTGTGCAAAATGGCCGCCAGCCGCGTGTATGGTCCGCGGCCACGGCGTGAGACGAAATATCCGCGGATGTTCCGACGTATGGAGAAAAATTCCGGGATGGCTCTCACCGCCGGGCCCGGGCGTCCAGTACCACTCGTCGCCACTGTTGGGGGTCGGTCAGCACCCCCATGCGTGCCCGTGAGCCCCTCAACCCACAGACCTCACTCGGGACACGTCTGTATAGTTCGGGCTCCCCGGTTGCTCTCCCGCGGCCGGGAATGCCCCGTTTATTTAAGCCGCACGCGGCGACGTGCAACGTCACACCGCCGCGTGCGCATACCCTTACGGGGCAACGCCACAACGCATTTTTTTTTTTTTACACAGAGTGTTTATAAATCGAGTGGCTGAAGGATGTCCTGGTAAGACATTTTTAATATACCATTAGCATGTTTACAACTCCAATTGAGACATTAACTCTGAGATGACTGCTTTGAACAACACTGGCAGGCACTTTGAACGTAAAACCTGATGTTAAGGCTTGATTAAAGTGAGCTCAAAGAGTTCCAATACAATAGTTTTGGTTTATATGTGTCGCAAGCAACACCTAATAATCCAAACTAAAAAAGGGGGCTGAGGAGGAGTCCTTCATGCTATGGGAAGGAGGACAGGCAGGCAAAACCCCAAACAGTTTTCAATCCTTTCAGTCACTCGGGATTATGTAACTGCTTCATTACTTCTTTAAAGGCCACTTATTGAATCACAATTACCCAAAGATTGTCGCGCTCTGAGCGTCGTTTAGCGTCGTTGTTGCTCCTTTGATATGGAACCGCTGTGCCTTGAAAGCAATTTTCAGCTGAAGAGCCAGGGGAAATTGACAAGTTCCAGGATGCTTGGCAAGCCCTTTGCAAATCGTAAATTAAGCTTCATTTCATGGAATGCCACCTTTCTCTACGCAAAAGAAATGTTTTGGCATCCGCTGCCTAGCTTCACAATGCCCAGGAAATGCTGGAATAAAAAGTCTGGCCTTGCGTCTGATCGTGCTGAGCTGGATTCTTAAGGGCAGACTAAGCGTTGATGTAACAGTAACATGGCTACTGAAGAGACATTCCTGGCCTCACCTAATCCCCCGCGATGCAGGGGTGGACTGCCCTATAGGGAACTCGGGAGATTTCATGGTAGGCCTCTGTACCCTAGGCCTCTTTTGAATGGTAACCTATTTTGTTTACAAATGTTCTCATAGGAAATGGTTGGGCTTACTGAAAACGTGTAATATGGTGCCACTTTGAACATTATTTACGGGGCCTCTTTTGGTACCCGGATCAGCCCTACCGCAATGCAATTCAAATGCTACATTAGAGTAATCAAACTAGCAGACACACTAATTGGCATTGTGACAGGGTCTCTAATGCATATTATACCTTTTAGTGGTGGTTTGTAAAGTGCCAGACATGCAAAATAGCTCAACTCACAATGCTCCAAGATTGGAGAAAGAAGGAAGGGACAGATAGTGCGGGGAGGGATTTGCAATGAGTAACAGTATAGATAACAAGCATTGGCAATGGCAACAGCTTTGTGTAGGCTTGGCAAAAGCACTGGCCAGGCTCACCCGAAGTGGTTATAACTGACCATGCATGGTAGGAGCTTCAAAATAGTGCGTGTTTTGGGTGGGAAGGGGCAGGAAGTGGATGGGAATTGCCATAGGGATTCATATTGGCATGGGCATTCAATGGATGGGTACATTTCCAAACAGCAAACAACACTTAGAAGCTTTGTGTCCCTCCTCATATGCCATTTCCCCCTACCTGTACTCTAATGCAATTGCTTGAGCTTATAGGTGGTGCTAAAGCACCACTTAACAGTCTCGCTATCATAGTGCTTTTGGTATTTCCAAACAAAGGCTAGGGAACAGAGATTCCGTCAATGGCAGGTTCATAGCTAAAGCATCTGTTTTCCGATTGGTCGCCTCTACTACACAATACAAGCATTACATCCGGAATACGTAAACTCATATAGGAAATACAGTGATATAAATGAAGCTGGGACTGCCTACCTGATATATAGGCACCTGTGGTTTGGTAACAGCAAAGATGAGCAAGATGTTATTTTCGACCAGCTTGTCTATTAGTTGCCCAATCGTTGGGTACTCCTGCAAGAAACACAGTATGACGAGTTGTCAGGTGAGACGCTTTCATTCAAGGGTAAAGATCTGCTCAGAAATCAAACGTTTTCAATAGAAACACACTTACAAATGGGAGAGAGGCGAGTGAGAAAACAATGGGACCAATGAGAGCGAGGCGAGTGAGAAAACGATGGGACCAATGGGAGAGAGGCGAGTGAGGAAACAATGGGACCAATGGGAGCGAGGTGAGTGAGAAACGATGGGACCAATGGGAGAGAGGGGAGTGAGAAAACGATGGGACCAATGGGAGAGAGGCGAGTGAGAAAACAATGAGACCAATGGGAGAGAGGGGAGTGAGAAAACGATGGGACCAATGGGAGAGAGGCGAGTGAGAAAACAATGAGACCAATGGGAGAGATGCGAGTGAGAAAACGATGGGACCAATGGGAGAATGGCGAGTGAGAAAACGATTGGACCAACAGGAGAGAGGCAAGTGAGGAAACAATGGGACCAATGGGAGAGAGGCACGTGAGAAAACGACGAGGGCAATGGGAGAGAGGCAACTGAGAAAACAATGAGACTAATGCACAAAAGGATTGCAGGAGTAAGTGTGGCTTGGGCCAGGAATATGTGGGCTATCCCAATGAAGATCGGGTGAAAAGTGAATATTCATGGGTCACTCAGGAGTCCGAAATCACAGGATTGAATCACTTTGGAATTCAGAGCTTTGCATCACCAAATTGAACATAGTATTTGTTCCAGTCTGTCAGGAGGGGGCAGCATTAGAAATAATAGTATGATAGCATTAGGTATTTTACATAGCACTTCATACGGGAGTCCATCTGCTTTTAAGTATTATTACCCAATCTAAGGGTACTCAATGTGTCGATCTCCGATGGACAAAGAGCGGAATTGGCCCTGTAGGAATTGGGTCTTTGGAAGTGTAGGGTGCCCACATGTCAGAGGTCATGTTGCTGATCTATCCTGACAGGTATGGGAACCTATGCTAGAAGTTATGTTTAATTATTTTTTTTATTGCAGTCCCACTGGCACTGAAAATAGAACAAATATTATTCTAGCATGGGCATACCTAGCCTAAGGAAAATAAATAATGATATTTTCCCAGTGACCGTGGATATAAATAGCCATAATTGTCATGTATTTTACTTTGGATTGATTTAATTAATTGAGCTGATATAGCATTTTTGCTGTGCGGATAATAGGGTACAATTAAACAGTTTACATAATGGACAATACATTTACCAATTTACTAACGAAAGTCAAAAAGCAGAAGGCGGAGGAAAATGTTCTTTATGAAAAGAGCGAAAAATAACAAGTGAGGAAGCGGCATGCAGATGTAAATGCAAAGAGTTCCCCGATAAAGTAAAATAATAGAAAGAAGACAGCACACAAGGAGGATGAGGAACAGCCAAGAGTTATGATATGCAAAATGAAGGGAAGGTGGAGGAGAACAGAGCGAGATCAATAGAGAAAGATACAAGGAGCCAGACTGTGAACACGATAAACACGATGCAGAAAAAATGAAAGGGAATTTCTGACTGTGATACCAGGGACGTCATTTCACTAAAATGCCAGGGGTAGCAGAAGTAACATCACACGACCCTTGACCTCTGATGACATCACAGGAAGTCTTGTCATTTGACCACACCCCGAAGTGACATCACGGAAAGCGACAGAATACAACCTTTCAGCCCTTGACAAAACAGGAAGTGGCATCACATAACATTGTTTCTAAGTACACTACGAAAACTATGTTTATGATATCACTGTAATGTGACATACATTTCATACAAGAACGGATCACAATATGTATCATTAATATCAATTTGTATAGGCCCATATAACCAAATTACTGTGACTGCAAGCAGACGTCCAAGGCCAAATGATAATGATGTGTTATTATACAGCATTTACGCTTAAGCGTTTTATATAGAACAAATATACATACAATATCACCCAACCAGTGTTGGTACTCATTTATCAACCTCAGTAGGATGAAAGGCTGAGTTGGCATTGCCAGGATTCGAACTTGCAACCTGCAGATGACACACTGATCGCAGCAGGGGCATTATTTTATGAGAATGACCCTTCTGTGAGAAAATAACTGGTGATGATTAATCAAAATATGGCTGATCGTGTTCGATAAGCCGGAGCTTGCAAAACTGTACATATTGCTCAAATGAAATATTATTTTTCACAAAGACACAAGGGCAAAGCAAAATTCAAATAAACATAAACTCTTAAAATGTATCTTGGTTTCATAATGTGATTTATTGACCTCAAGCCAAAGGGCTGCGAATGTCAGTTGTTACTGTGACCCAATGGATGTCACTAAGCTCATTAAATGTGGGAATATTACAGGCCAAAGAAACCAGCCTGAACTACTGTTTGCGACTCACGGTTTACTGAAATTCCTGTAGCAGGTGCGAAAACATGCTGAGCAATCTCACCAGCCTAAAAACTAAGAACACGTGTTCAATGCACGAATATGCGAAACGTGGAAATGCTCAGTGTGCCACCTTCTTTAGCCAGTTGCGAGAGACATGGCCTGAGAGGGAGCCAGTCAGCGATAGTTCTCAGGTTGAAGCCTGAGAGGGAGCCAGTCAGCGATAGTTCTCAGGTTGAAGCCTGAGAGGGAGCCAGTCAGCGACAGTCCTCAGGTTGAAGCCTGAAAGGGAGCCAGTCAGCGACAGTCATCAGGTTGAAGCCAAAGAGGGAGCCAGTTAGCCATAGTTCTCTGGTTGAAGCCTGAGAGGAAGCCAGTCAGCGACAGTTCTGAGGTTGAAGCCTGAGAGGGAGCCAGTCAGCGACAGTCCTCAGGTTGAAGCCTGAGAGGGAGCCAGTCAGCAATACTCCTCAGGTTGAAGCCTGAGAGGGAGCCAGTCAGCGACAGTCCTCAGGTTGAAGCCTGAGAGGGAGCCAGTAATCCATAGTTCTCAGGTTGAAGCCTGAGAGGGAGCCAGTCAGTGACAGTCCTCAGGTTGAAGCCTGAGAGGGAGCCAGTAAGTGACAGTCCTCATGTTGAAGCCTGAGAGGGAGCCAGTCAGCGACAGTCCTCAGGTTGAAGCCTGGGAGGGAGCCAGTCAGCGACAGTCCTCACGTTGAATCCTGAGAGTGAGCCAGTCAGCGACAGTTCTCAGGTTGAAGCCTGAGAGGGAGCCAGTGAGCGACAGTCCTCAGGTTGAAGCCTGAGAGGGAGCCAGTGAGCGACAGTCCTCAGGTTGAAGCCTGAGAGGGAGCCAGTCAGTGACAGTCCTCAGGTTGAAGCCTGAGAGGGAGCCAGTAAGCGATAGTTCTCAGGTTGAAGCCTGAGAGGGAGCCAGTCAGCGACAGTCCTCAGGTTGACGCCTGAGAGGGAGCCAGTCAGCGATAGTTCTCAGGTTGACGCCTGAGAGGGAGCCAGTCAGTGACAGTTCTCAGGTTGAAGCCTGAGAGGGAGCCAGTCAGCTATAGTTCTCAGGTTGTCGCCTGAGAGGGAGCCAGTCAGCGACAGTTCTCAGGTTGAAGCCTGAGAGGGAGCCAGTCATCAATAGTTCTCAGGTTGAAGCCTGAGAGGAGCCGGAAGCCATAGTTCTCAGGTTGAAGCCTGAGAGGAGCAAGTAAGCCATAGTTCTCAGGTTGAAGCCTGAGAGGGAGCCAGTCAGCGACAGTTCTCAGGTTGAAGCCTGAGAGGAGCCAGAAAGCCATAGTTCTCAGGTTGAAGCCTGAGAGAAAGCCAGTCAGCGACAGTTCTCGGGTTGAAGCCTGAGAGGAGCCGTAAGCCATAGTTCTCAGGTTGAAGCCTGAGAGGAGCCAGTAAGCCATAGTTCTCAGGTTGAAGCCTGAGAGGGAGCCAGTCAGCGACAGTTCTCGGGCTGAAGCCTGAGAGGAGCCAGTAAGACATAGTTCGTTGAAGCCTGAGAGGGAGCCAGTCAGCGACAATCCTCAGGTTGAAGCCTGAGAGGGAGCCAGTCAGCGATAGTTGTCAGGTTGACGCATGAGAGGGAGCCAGTCAGCGACAGTTCTCAGGTTGAAGCCTGAGAGGGAGCCAGTCAGCTATAGTTCTCAGGTTGTCGCCTGAGAGGGAGCCAGTCAGCGACAGTTCTCAGGTTGAAGCCTGAGAGGGAGCCAGTCAGCGATAGTTCTCAGGTTGAAGCCTGAGAGGAACCAGTAAGCCATAGTTCTCAGGTTGAAGCCTGAGAGGAGCCAGTAAGCCATAGTTCTCAGGTTGAAGCCTGAGAGGGAGCCAGTCAGCGACAGTTCTCAGGTTGAAGCCCTAGAGGAGCCAGTAAGCCATAGTTCTCAGGTTGAAACCTGAGAGGGAGCCAGTCAGCGACAGTTCTCGGGTTGAAGCCTGAGAGGAGCCAGTAAGCCATAGTTCTCAGGTTGAAGCCTAAGAGGAGCCAGTAAGCCATAGTTCTCAAGTTGAAGCCTGAGAGGGAGCCAGTAAGCCATAGTTCTCAGGTTGAAGCCTGAGAGGGAGCCAGTCAGCGACCGTTCTCAGGTTGAAGCCTGAGAGGAGCTTGTAAGCCATAGTTCTCAGGTTGAAGCCTGAGAGGAGCCAGTAAGCCATAGTTCTCAGGTTGAAGCCTGAGAGGGAGCCAGTCAGCGACAGTTCTCAGGTTGAAGCCTGAGAGGAGCCAGTAAGCCATAGTTCTCAGGTTGAAGCCTGAGAGGAGCCAGTAAGCCATAGTTCTCAGGTTGAAGCCTGAGAGGGAGCCAGTCAGCGACAGTTCTCAGGTTGAAGCCTGAGAGGGAGCCAGTCAGCGACAGTTCTCATGTGGAAGCCTGAGAGGAGCCAGTAAGCCATAGTTCTCAGGTTGAAGCCTGAGAGGGAGCCAGTCAGTGACAGTTCTCAGGTGGAAGCCTGAGAGGAGCCAGTAAGCCATAGTTCTCAGGTTGAAGCCTGAGAGGGAGCCAGTCAGCGGCAGTTCTCAGGTTGAAGCCTGAGAGGAGCCAGTAAGCCATAGTTCTCAGGTTGAAGCCTGAGAGGAGCCAGTAAGCCATAGTTCTCAGGTTGAAGCCAGCACAAGTTAAAGCAGGTGGAATTCCTGGAAATGTGCGAGTGTTCAGTGCAAAGGTCTCCTCCAGCATGTTTCCACGTTGCCAGCTTGCCTTCTCAATGTGCATATTTGGTTTCTGGTCAAGATTTTGTGATATTTCTTTCAACAACAAGCTTAACACAGGGCAGCAGCGCAGGCTCCATTTGCAGACCGGTTATCATATTGATGTGGGCACCAGGGCGCCGAGTTTGTGGGTACTCCGGGCCCGAACCCTCTCCTCACACTATCTTCATTAAAGTCCATATTTTTATAATCTGGGGTTTTTTTGGCCCGCCGCCTGGCCACAACCCCCCTCTAACTCCCACCCTCGCCCTTGGCTCACCACGGTAAAACCAAAAGTCGGTGCCTCTGGCTGGCACAGCTATGTGGATGCTCGGAGGGGCGCGGGGAGTGGGGCTGGAGAAGAGTAAAGGTAAAAAAAAAAGCGTGAGGGAATAAAGATACTAAAAAGAGAAAAAGATAGGAACTTTCTTTTCCACTGGGAAATAGGCACAAGATAAACTAACTGCGAGCAACAACCTATTTAATTATTGCAAACACTCTGCAAACTGAATGATAGCAGGCGGTTTAGCAAGCTCGTAAGAGTGAAAGGCCGAATCGACCCTGCAAACGAGTGACCTACTGAGCTATCGAGAACGGGGGGAGATGGCATTGAGCCTGTGCCTTGGTTACGCTTGTCTGTGATAACCTGGCGCGTGCTAGCCTGGAATGCAGCATTCAAGCCTTGCAGATGGTTCGTGGAATTCGCGATCTTCATGCAAGTTTTGTGTCGCTTGCTATGCCGCCTGATATCCATGTCTAAGCGTCAGCTCCAAGAAACAAGGCAAGGAATGTTGCTGAGTGGCATTAGGGATAGCTATTTCCTGAATGATGGAGAGGAATGCAGCGGGGGCTGTGCGTGAAGGCACCGAGCGGCATCTGCACGCGCGTGCACTCACCGCTGCGGAGGAAGAGGCCGCTAACAGTGGCTGCTAAGGTTATGGCTGGACATGAAATAAGACGCTGTGTGGTCAGACCAGTCAGGCCATGCACAGTCTGCCATTGTGCAATATACTGAGCTCTGCGAGGCCGCACTTCCTCAGCATTCATCGAATCACGCATGTGTATGCAGCACACATATTAAGATATATCACCTTTTCAAGAGGGATGCCATAACAAGCAAATCCTTTTCGGAGGCAATGGGGGCCATTTTCACGCGTGTGGAGAGGGAAGCGGATCAAAGAGTACTGGCATAGACCCTCTCTCCACCACTACATTACAAAGCATGGAATTCTGTTGGATTTCATGAGCAGAGAAGGGGGTGAGCGGTACGCAATGCCTCTATCTGCCTACCCCAACCTCTCTGTGCAGAAAATGCACATGCACCGATTTAATGCAGGCGGAGAGGCTGAAATCCGCAAAGGGTTCCATTGGAATCCCTGTAAATGCCCTCGGCAACGCACTGACATTGCAGGAAGCATGTACGATTATTGTCAGCAGCAAGCACTGGGACCTGAGAAGTCACTCAGACATCTGTCCAGCCTGCAGGACACACATTTCAATTCTGCCAGCATCGACTAAGCCTTTGATCCTTCTACGGTCGATAGATTTAGAACTATAACATTTAAATTGCAGAAGCAATTTTGAAATGATCCCTTATTTGCCAATACAAATGTTGCCATCGTTTCCCAGAGTTTAGAGACCTTCAAAATATCGCTCTCAATACCAGTTTCTAAGAGATTTCTGAACCTAGAAATGTGCTTGATACTGTCCCATCAGATCCAGAAGTTGATCCATCTACTGTTTTGGCAACTCATGTTAGACCTAACGCGCACTTTTGCCAATCCTTTCCTACAGGCAACAATACTGATACCTTTTTCTCCTAGTGAGCTTCCATCTTGTGAAGGTGGGAATCAGTATCTCTTCAGTGTTTATGAAACAAAACTTGTCCAGTGATCATGCAATCGCCTCATATCGCCTTGCATCCAGTGACCGCATTACTATTAAGGAGGCTGATAGGGAAGCGGAAATAGCTATATTACCAACTAAAGATTATGCTAATGAGATGTGCAGGCAGTTTAGAGATCGTACCTCCTATTGCAGGTTACTCTAATACAACTCATGAATTTAACAATAAAATAAATGTGTTACTAAACAACTGCTATTTAGAGGGGATTTGCACTATAGTGGAATGATATTTGTATGCCTAAACATCCTATGACCCTTGTTTTGATATTTATTTCACAAGATCCATAAACCCTACCGACCACGAAGAGGACGTCCACTCATATCAAGAATGGCGAGCATTACCAAGAACTAGTTTCAGTTTGTGGATAGATTTCTCAAGGCTTTTGTATGAAACCGACCCTGATATGTATGCGACCACACAGATGTAATGTGAGTAAACATGGTAGTTAGACACCATGGATGTTACCTCTCTATATAGCCTGTGGAAGATATTCTATGCACTAGATCTGCTATTTATTTTCAACATTGAAAAGAGAAAGATGCTTCTTGAGAGGATAGACTTCATTTTGAAAAATGCCTATTCTCTATCTGGTGATAGTTATTTCGTTCAGCTGCAGGGCACGGATCAGGGGAGCAGAGGAGCCCCCCGCGTACTCTAACCTCTTCATGGGGTTGTGGGAGAGTATGCATGCCTGGTCTATGCATATTATCCACCATATAGCTTCTATGTGGTCACGTGGCAAAACTATATAGCTGACCCCATTCTGATTTGGGATGTCTCATTAGACGAACTCAAGTTCTATCATAAACGTCTAAATGTAAACTCAAGCCAAAGTGGAGTTGAATGTGATATCCAGTCAGGATTGTGTTGAATGTTTAGATCTTATATTTGCGAAGGATATCTAATTAGAGGGCACTGTTGTTACATAAGATATGGCCAGGAATATTATTGTACACAATGATGGTGCCCAACTCCAATCTCTAGTTTCTCATGGCAAGTTACTCCACACCAAAATAAATTGCTGCTCTTCTTTTCAATATGAAGACCAGGGCAAAGTCACAATAACACTTTATCAGGGCAGACGGTACTGACACAATATGCTTTTTCAAGCTTGTTTTAAAGTGGATATAAGGAATGTGAGTCTTTAGTAACTCCCATGATCACTGAAATGGACCCCCTGACCAACATGTAACTGCCAAGTGAGGTGCACATGGGAAGATCGGGTTCATTACAATGTTGACTTCTCAACACCGTGACATTTTAAACAATCTTCTTAAAACAAGGCTCTCTTTCATATTCTTATGTGCAACTCGTGCCTGTTTTATCAACACATCCAGGAGTCAGCTAAATCAGAGGCAGTAAAGTAACCCCAATAGGTAACATCATTGCCCCAAGTGTTTTTTAGAATCATTCTAAGCACATCAGGGAGTGTGTCTCCTGGTTAACTTCACATGCTGTGGATATCCAGAAATGGAGTGAAAGCTTGATCTGTAAATTGTGGCTCAACCTGAAACATTAAAAGAATGTAAAGGCATGTACTATTAGGATGGACCTGGTCCCCCTGCAACTATAGGCGGAATCCATCATTCTCATTGTTGGATGGGCAACAGCAATTGTTAAGATGGCAGCTGCCATTGCAGCAATGGCTTCCACCGTTGCTGTTCATCACATGTAGGTGGTTCCCAGTGATTTGCTGGTCTATTTCCACTACATGTGATATGGGTCACAACAGCAGCGCTATTGGCTGATTGGCTGTGCTCCTTCGTGCAGCCATAGGCGCACCTTGGATTGAGTCTATACATTCTCAAACTATGCTGCATAGCCTACTATGTGATATTCATACAGGATGGTAGCTTAAGCACATTGTTTTCACATCATGGGATACATGGACAGCAGTTCAATTGTTTTCTTTTGTTCAGAATTATAAAGCATGTCAAAACGATATACCAAATAGCACAGGTGAAGGAAGGTGAATTTTAAATGTGCCTGGCATCAATAAGATTGTCTATGTGCCAGGACGTGAAAGACTACAATAGATTGCACCCCATATTAAAGAGGGTACCAGATAAGGATACTCAGTAGAATTCTTAACCATATTTTTGGCATTTTGATTTTCCTTGAATGACTTCTCCAATTGCTCACTCCACTCCGTGGCCAGATCTGGACAAATGCAATTGCCGCTTCTGTCTTCCATTTTGTTCTCAGAAGATAGGAGCATTGTGCCTGTCTTGTTACCTAACAATACTTCTGTCACCAAATTAATTTACCCTCAAAATATTAAGCACTTCTACAATTTTAGGCTTGGAATGTTCTAGATTCTACCTGCAAAAGGTTAACTAAAGCTCTGCTTATGTTGGTAAAAGGGGAGGGAATGCAAGCATGGCGGAGCCCGCGCATCCTCTTAAGGACAGAGGTTGTGCGAATGTCTATTCCGTGCTGCGATGTGTAAATACCCACAACCCCATACAATGCAAAGTGCATGAACAGAGCAAATACTGTAACAGAACGAGAAGAAGGCATCATCTTACCAACACAGTAGACATTGAGTACTCGTTGTTGCTGTCCAGATGGCAAAGGCCATCATTTGGAATAACAATGCCAGCCAATTTGCTGTCCATTCCAAAGTGTGAGTCGGCATCGGTCACGAAAACCAGAAGATGCAGCGAGTCATTTCTCCACCCAATTTTTTCCTAAAATTGCAATTTAAATTATTAACACAAGCAAAATGGAATGGGACAAACTAGTTTTGAAAACGAGCTAATTTTGTTCATTTTTCAGCTCCCTCCAGTCAATGAGAATTATCCATTTGCAGTCAATAACTCCAGTTTTGACAGAATCCTTGCAATCAGACAGCAGCTGCATTGTCTTAAATAGCAATAAAAATCTTTGTTTTCAGTGATTATGCAAAACAAGCATCCAATTCCACTGTCTGAGGTCTCGCTTATCAAAGTGTCCTAGTTCACTGTTGTTGGTTCTACCTATAAAGTCTAAGGATAATATTTGATTTCAAAACTGTGCACCTGAAAAATAATAATGTAACACCACAAGCACCACACATATGTATTTCTGTGTGCAAGCTGCAAATGGCTCCTTAACAGTCAATGGGCATCATTATGAGTGTGGCAGTCCGGGAACAAGGGTGCCGGTAGGCTTACCGGCACCCTTGTTTCCGGACTGCCACACTACAAGTCTGCCTGCCGGGGTCACCCCGCCCGGCACGTCTGACCCTGCTGGGCGCATCAGCCCCAGTAGGCAGAGTTGTCACGGAAGCACCAGCACCGTTAGCAACAGTGCCGGTGCTTCCAAATGATTTACCGAATCTCCCGCCTGACTTCCTGCTCCGCCGGGACTTGTAATATCTCAGTGGCACCGGGAAGTCTGGTGGCGGATTTGGTGTTTCGAGGACAGCGGCAACCCGCCGGTAGCACCAGCGGGTTACCACTGACCTTGTAATGAGGGCCAATATCACTAAGATAAATGACCTTTCCCAATGTATGGCCTTTAGCCTTAGTCTGAGGCCCTAACTAAGGTGAGGGATATTATCCTGTGATCATTTCTGTTCATGCTGCCCATAAGGCTAAAATAAGCTATAGTTTCACTCCACAATGTAGACGGGTAGTAGTATAGCTCAGTGGCAATGTGCTCGTCTTGCTAGACGACACAGTGCAACACAGGTTCAAATCCAGTGTACCGCATAGAAACCTCTTTGGAATTAAGCACATTATAAAAAAACAACTATAATTCATATAATACAATGCATGTTTTAACATGCGCTGTTTTCAGCTATTTATTTTATTGTAAATTGGTTTCAGTCAAACCTTGCACTTAAAAACAAAAAAAGAAAACAGTTAAAAACATCATTTACTTATCTAATACATACAAAATATGCACATTCATAACAAACAAAAGCAGAGTTATAAACTATAAATCATTATATCCATCATTATTTACTAGAAAATCATTATAATGTATCTACCTACAAAATGCGTTTCCTATCTTTTTGAATTCATTTCCTGGAAATGAAAAAACATTAAACAAATGGTTGTCAATGTTAAGGATAGCTGATTATCTGCCAAAATTAAAAGCCCAAATTCCACCTATATCATGGACAAAGTGCCTAAAATAATCCCCTCTTAACTGCTTTAAATTAAGCTACTGGAGAAGGAAGTACTCTGCAACCTCATTCTTCCCTTGGAATACCTTTACGCAAGCCTAAGATCTTGTAAGTAGGGATGCGATCACAACAAATCCTCAATCAATCAATCAATCAATCAATCAAGTACTTATATTGCGCACTGACACCAAAGGCATCATGGCGCATTAGAATAAGATACTGGAGAAATGAGAGCGGAGAATCACGTAAACCGATGAGTTTTTATATTTCGTTTAAAAAGTGCAAAGTCTGTGGTATGCCGTAGCACAGGCGGTAATGAATTCCAGTGTGCGTTCCCGGCAATGGAGAAAGCTCTACCCCCGATTAGCTCCTTTTGATATTTAGGGACACATAGGAGTGCTGCGTCAGTAGATCTGAGGGGCGGCCTAGGGTATAGCTATGTAGTTTCTCCTGAACGGCCCAACAAGCTTTCGCACTCAGAGCTCGATGGATCATACAGGAGGCTTTAAGTTTAACTCGGGCTGCAACCGGCAGCCAGTGTAGGGATTGATGCGCCTCAGAGACATGCTGACCAAAAGGGATCCATTTCACTAATCTGACTGCCGCGTTTTGCAACACCTAAAGACGCTGAATGTGATACAGTGGTTGAGCCAGATAAATGGCACTACAGTAATCGATGCTGTCATTAAGGCAAGCTATGACTACCTGGGCATGAAATTCCCCAGGGATAAAAGGGAGAACTTTCTTCAACTGCTTCAGTTTGAGGAGGCCAAGCCCACAGACCGAATTTATCTGGTTCTCCATAGTCCGTGAAGTGGGTAATCCTCATAAACATTTTCCTCCTGATAGCATTCAGAAAATTCAACAAATTAATTGGAGTGTTCCTCAATACTTTTTTTGTTCAATTGTTTACATAATGTATACTTTGGGACCTGATCCCTGGTAACACACAAGTCAGCCAGGTTGGGGTTAGTTAATAATAATGAATCCAGGAAGATCTCTTCCAACATCAAAATGGTACTACATCTTAAAATCCATTAATGCATTTCATCAGAAGATCCATTTGCCAACACCTTCTTGAGATCAATAAATAATATGTTTTCTGGGAGGCGCTAAAGCTACAGCGGGCCCTTCTGCTCCTGCAAATGGGGAGCCCATGGAGATTCAGCGAATGATGGACTATATACAGGAAGGGTTCACAACCCTCAACACCAAACCGGATGACATGAGTGGGACGATCAGTGCCATAAAGGTCTGCATGGAAACGACTGACTCCCGGGTCACTGAGGTTGAGTACAGATTCGGACTAGCGGAGGACGACATCACGACGCTCAGAGCTGAATTGACTTCACTTACCAAGCAGGTGCAAACTGTCAGCAAGAAAAATTAGGATTTAGAGTCCTGATCCCGGCGCAATAATCTACGCATAATCGGGGTCCCAGAGGACAACATTACGGCCCCCATGGAAGATTATGTAGTGCGCACTATTCTCTCCCTGCTTGATGGTACCAAACTATTGCCTCAGTTTGCTATAGAACATGCTCACCGCTAACTGACCATAAAGCCTAAACCAGGAGCCCCTCCTCGCCCAATTATTGCCAGAGTCCTGAATTACCGAGAGAGGGATGCACTGCTGCGTGCTGCCAGAGCCAAAGGGAAGCTCCTGGTTGGATCTAATAGAATTCACTTTATTATCCGGATTTCTCCATCACCGTGCAGCAGGAACGGAAGTCCTTCATGGCAGTGAAGATGAGACTTTGCGAGCTAGGGGTCAAATATGCCATGTTATTATTTCCTGCTAAGCTCAGGGTAGAGCACTCTGACAAACTTTACTTCTTTACAATCCCTGAAGAGACAATGAAATTCCTAAATTCCTGGACCAACACTTCCCTGGGTGAACCTGCTTATCCTTTCAGTATGCCTCTGATTGGGAGGGGGCTGGGGGAAGAGGGAGGGTTGACGGAAAATGTTAAATGGAAAATGCTTGACATGTGTGATAGGGCTATCAGTGGGCTACCACTCTCTGAAGTTTTTCTGACAAGATGCTCCTTACTGGCCCGCACTGGGCCCATGACTTACCACCTACAATGGCCTGATGGTGGCTGACACACTGAAGTGCATGAGCTGGAATATCAGAGGTCTAGGCAATCATGCTAAGATGAGGAAGCTGCAGCTCTATGCAGAACAACACAAGGCCTGCATTCTTTTTTACAGGAAAAACATGCACTAGCTGCAGGCTGAAATAGGTTTGCTAAAAGCTGGGGTACACATCATTTCTATACATAATATTCTACCCAAAGTCGCAGTGTCATGATCCTGATTCCCAAATCATTACAATATGTACCGAAGGCCACTCCCGTAGATCCGCTCGGGTGCACACTGTGCTATCTGGTCTAGACGTGGTAATGCTCAACATTTACAGCCCCAATGTAGATGACCCCGACTTCTACTCTCAGATGATAGACTTATTGGCAATGTACCCTTGAGTGCCTGTCTTATGGGATGGGGACTTTAATACCATTGCAAATCTTAATCTGGACAGGTCTGGGAATAGAGCCCGGCAGCTTTCTAGAGCCGCCTGGACCATACTTGAAGGACGGATCAGACTGGGAGCAGAAGATGCCTGGAGACTGCTATACCCACAGTCCTGCGGGTTCTCATTTTATTCAACAGTTCACGACTCGCACTCTAGAATTGGACGGTGGAGGCGGATATACTGTCCAGGACATACTCAGACCGTTCCCCGATAACCCTGACTCTGGCTTGGGATGAGAGACAATCTGTGGGATGACCCTGGGGGCTTAAAACTCAGGCACTATTAGACCCGGTATTTGAGGCAGAGCTAGGGGAATGTGGTGACGACTGTTTTAAAATAAACGTGGGTACGGTGGATTCCCTGGCTACCCTTAGGGATGCCATCAAGGTCTATATCCATGGCATGGCCATGGCTTAAGAATTAGGGATTATTAAGGCTATACACTGAAAAATCCGAGACAGGTAGGCCTCCCTTCAGCACTCGAAACACAATATGCAGCAAATCAGGCCTCCACCACTCTAGGTGAAATTAAAGAGGCATTGGACAGCTTCAGAGGCCACGCTGATAAGGAAAGGAAGTTCCTCGACATCCATGGGGCAGCAAGGCAATATGGCAAAGTGTAATGCCCGGGTAGACTGGGGTCCTAGTCCATACTGAATCAGATGTAAACAAGGTGTTCCATTCCTTTTATATGGCACATTACGCTAATAATGATATGACGCCTGGCTCAGATATAGATGCGTTCCTAGACTGACTCCGGCTCTCAGTGCTCTCTGACGAGACTAGTGAGGCTCTCGACTGTCCGATGGGGGTTGTGGAGATTTTGCATGCCATCGAAGCTCTGCCCTCCGGTAAGGCCGCCGGTCCGGATGGTCTAACCATGGACATTTATAAATGCTATAAGTTCCACCTTGTGCCTCATTTGTCTGCCCTATGGGACGAATCCTGTGCAAAGAAGGAGCTACCCCCCATACTTAGAGAGGCAATGATAACCGTGCTTCTTAAACATGGTAAACCTGCTACGCACTGCGACTCATATCATCCCCTTTCACTCATCAATAGTGATCTTAAAATATTTGCAAAGGTGCTGGTCCTTTGGCTCGCCCCCTATATGACACATCTTATACACCCTGAATAGGCTGGATTTGTGCATGGCCGCTCCATGGCCCTCAATCTGAAGCACCTATTTAACATCCTAGCCCAAGTTCATCCTGATGTGGGGGTGGTGGCTGCTATATTGGATGTTCAGAAGGCCTTTGACTCAGTATCTTGGTGGCTCCTCTGGGCTGTACTTGAAAAGTGCAATTTCGGCCCCAATTCATTTAATGGATACAGCTACTTTACACATTGCCTGTGGACAGGGTCTGCACCAGTGGTCTGCTCTTGCAGCCATTTGACATCTGTACGGGGACATGCTGTGGTGGTAAGACTCAAATCGGCCACACTTACGAGACCATATAGTCAGGGGGGACTGGCGTCCCCAGATTTTGAGAAATACTGGTTGGCAGCCCAGGCTCAATATGCAGTTTATTGGTTTACTTATTGGTTCCACTCCCACATGGAAAAATCGAGCGCCACGTGACTGCACCCCGCAACCTTCACTCTTTGGTACTACCCCCAATGTGAAAAGATCCTAGGGTGCCCAGTCCAGTGGCCACCACAGCATTGGCATGGGATAAAATATGGAGGCTGATCGATAACCCTCACCCATTTCATAGGGATCTACTGCTCTGGAACTTCTGTCTGGGGGTTCCCTAAAATAAGCAGAACTGCTGTGAACACTTGGGCAGCTGATGGCTATCCCACTCTGGGCGACATGTTTGATATGGGTACCTTCGTCGCGTGGCCTGATCTACCTAAATATCCTGGTGGGCAGACCTCTCGGTGGCTGCAGTACGCGGGACTGCCACGCAGTCAAGAAGACATGGAGGGTGTTCCCCTCTTCGCACCCGGATGAACCACTTTTGGCACTGATTACAGAAAGTGTTTTTTCTACTGGGTTAGTATCTAGACTGTACAAGCTGCTTCAGGACCAGATTAACAAACCACTATCCAAGCTTCAAGAGACCAGGGGCGGGGATCTGGGTACTAGTATCACTGACACAAGCTGGGAAATGATGTGCATGCAGACATGAGAGGTTTCCTGTAATGCCAGTTTCCGCCTGATTCAATTCAAGGTATTGCACAGATTTCACTACACCCCAGCTAGACTACACATTATGTCCCGAGACCACTCTCGCCTCTGCCCTAGATGCCACTCAGACAGCGCAGGCTACCTTCATATAGTCTGGGCTTTTCTGAGAATTTCGGGGTATTGGGCGGGGGTCTGTACTGCTGTATCTGAGATGCTGGACTGCACTATGTATCCGAATTCTATGAACTGCCGGTTTCACGAGTTCTTGCCACTTCAGGGTGCCCATCGTAAATGTGCTAGTCTTTGTATGATTATTGCTGTCCGCTGTATATTGTTGTTATGACTTAGACCTGCTAGCCCCACCATGGAACAGTGGCTCTGGGATGCCACTTGGACATCAGACTTGGAGGAACGCTGGATCTCCCTGCAAACTGCCTGTTGCACACCCCCTTTCCGAGCTTACCTGCAAACAATCACTACTGGTGTACTGGGACATACAGACCCCCCTGATCCTCCTTGAACTCTTGAATTTGCATGTTATAGGTATGCATTTTCTACTCCTTGCTATGAACTGCTCTTCAGCAGTAAATTGTAACATTTTTGGGCGATGTGGTCATTGCTATGTATATATAGCCTTGTATAAACTGTTGATATGATTGCCCCATCACATTGTCAAGCACTTAATAAATCAAGGGCCACACAGCCCTGGCGGAGACCTCTTACAGTTGGAACATTGGAAGACATCAACCCATGACTGTTAAGTCGAATCTGTACTGAAGTTTCCAAGTACAAATCTACCAAAACTCCTAGAAGGCCATCCTGCATTTCCCCACTTCTGGTCCTGTTAACTCTATCTAATGCTGCACATGGATCTCTAAAAGCAACATGCGTTGTCCTGCCTTTCTTCCAGGCTTCTCACTGAAATATCCTGAGCACAAGCCCATTTAAGGATCTCCATAACCATTTTCTAAAGCCTGATTGAAGATTATCTATTTTCCTTTTCTTTCTTGCCCAAGATTCCACCTGATACTATATAATTGAGGAACATTGTATGCTGGCCTTCTTTCAAAGCAATGTGTATCCATCCGTAAGCAGGGTTTCTCTTAGTCATGATTTCTGCATCATAATTACATAAGGGGGTCACCGTTACCAGCCCCTCAGAGTGTTCAATAAATAGATTAGAGTGATTCCTAGTTTTCCAACTCATCAAATTAAATATTTCTCCCACAAAGGTATTGCTTATCCACCCGCTCCTTATTAGTGTGCAAAATCAGGGTTCAATAATAACCAAGCCCAATCGACCTTTTTGGGATTAGGTGCTCTTTCTTTTCCCTGAAGTTGGACTCTGTTATCATAAGTTATTTTCAAAGGCCTCTCCATAGCTGTAGGCTTCCCCCTCCGATTACTTTCTATTAGCTCAGATTCCACCTTCATGTGAACGCCCTGATATCTTCACACTTTGCTACAGGGATTAAATGGCACCCTAAGGAAAGAAGGATGCCTGCTTGCGCCAATGCTGTTTCAGTAATCAGGTCTTCAGTGTGCTGCTTTATCAAATGTTGATATGTTATTTTTACTGCCCATTTCCTCATCCGTTATCCTGGGAGTAGCAGAGTTTTTGCTTGCCAGCGGGTTAACCCGTTCTTGACCCTTAGACGCATGAGATTGCATAGCCCAGAAAGCTGCAATTGCAGCTGATTTACTCCAGAGGCCATACACAATGCAAGCAATTTTAACTGATGTGTGCGATCCAGAAAGCAACAAGATCCTGCCCTGACTCCCAGGATGAAAGGATACACAGGGTTGGTCCTGTTTCACAACTGCATTCAACGCGCACTTTGCGTGCATGCTTTGCATGCCGGGCCTCTTTGTGAATCACCGCCTCCAGGGAAAGGCTGAGTCTGGGTTTCCTCAGTTCAAATCAGCCACGTGGAGCAGAGACAGCTTCCAACACTGCTTGCCAACTGAGCTTAACATGCTCTTTCACACTTTGTCAAACTGGATATTAAATTATGCCTCCTATTGTAACGATTGTACGTATATTGGCGTACGCCAAGTTGCTTAAAATTGTACGCGAATAACTCTCTACGGCAAGGTCTTGACCTTAGAAATTGATGTAAGCCGCCATCTTGAATCAAGCCTCCATTTTAGGTTAGAAGCGCCATTTTGGGGGTTTTGTACAAAGTCACCCTGTAATTTAAAATGGCCGTCTCGTTTGCTCTTGTTCTTGTCTTAACCTCTTCAACCTCCGTAGGAGAGTTAATGTCCAACCTGCCTTCAGGCTACATGTTAGGATCATGTAGACCTTGTCCTTTGTTGACCTCGGGAGCAGGGGATTACTTGAATCAGCAATGTTAAACTACAAGTATACAAGAACAGTAACGCTATCCGAATATAAAATGCGAAACATTTATTTGATCTGTATTGAAACAGTATGTAAAGAGTGTAACGTTAAATTAAAGAATAATGGAGTTTGTATTCAAAAGTAAACCGCATGCACAAGATATGTAAATTAGGAAAGTGAACCTGGCGCGACCCTAGCCCAATGTATTATTAACTTGTAAGAGGCTGGACATCATTTTTACAAATTGTATAAATATGTCGATGTCCAGCTAGGAAATTCTGTTCACTGCTCACATTGAACCCTGCTGGTGGTCTCTGTGATGTATTGACGGCCAAATAGCTATTTGTGTACTTTGTTTAATACTGTTCAGTTTTGTAATAAAGATTCTGGGAATCTTTACAAGCCCGTGTCGGTGTATTTTCCTTTGCTTGGTGTAACAGCCGTAATATTGTATTTTTTCTGATTCCACAGATGGCGCCCGATAGGGACCCTCAAGATTGACTTTGTCTCGTTGAAGGTTGGCTTGGCTATCGGACCGGGATCGGAGGGTGCCAACAGAAACGGCCACTCTAGACGAGAAGCGAATTCCTCGACGAAACTGCACAATCCGATCCCTGGACGGTGAGCTGTAACCCGAGACGACGTCTTGACGAGGGTCCATATATTTGAGGTGGGTAAATTTGCCGAAAATCACCAGACACGTGGGTCCTTAGCATTGTCCTTAGTAACCCGATCGGGCCTCCCAGTCCTTTGGTCAGGTGAATCGTGTCCCGATTCTTAATCTAACCCTGACAATTTGAATTTGGAGCATTGTACTCGCGAGCACAATTATTTAACCAGGTAACACCAGAACTTTGATATGCCTGGGAAATTGTCTGCCTGCTTTAGGGCATTATTCCGCAGCGACAGACAATCTTTGGAAGATAGCCGTCCCGCACCACAGGAGGGGTCGTCTGCGTTCTACTATGTACTGTAAGAAAGGCTTTGGTAGTATAGCATTTAATGACATTTGGCACAGACAGACCAGACATAATTCTAATCTTCGGTGACCAACCAATGGTAGTTTTGAAATCCATCGTATAGAATATTTAGAGTCTGTATTAGTAAAGAAAAAGGCCAGACCTGCAGCATTTGACGCATTACACAGTTGGAAAACAGAAGCTTTGCAGCAACAAAAGAGTAGAGAGAAACATATGCGTAGACATATGACAAGTGTCGAAAAGGCACGGTTATATGATCAAAGTAAACAATTGGAGTCAGTTTGGAACACGAACAGGGCGTTTCAATTAGGCATTCAGAAAATCTACCCTTCAAAAGATTTTCATACGTCAGATGGATTGATTAATAAACTTTTGCATGAACGAAGGCCCGATGCCTCCGCGCCACCTCCATACGTCCCTCCTCCTGGCGCTTTGCCCCTTCCCGTTGTTGTTCCCCCTCCTATAGTTCCTCCGGTCCTCACTGCTGTTCTTCCTGTTGTTCTTCCAGGCGTCGCTCCTTTGCCTGCCCCCTTGCCTTCACCTGTTGATAATCAGCATGTGCCTACTCTTCTTCTTCCAAGTGATTCTGCATCGCTTATAGTAGACCAGGGAGCGAGACCAAGGGTTGTGACTCGTAATACTGTGTCCCCAGACAAGAAGAGTGAATTGATTCCTTGGGCTAAACATTGTATGGAGAAGGGTGAACAAGCCGATATTTTTTCCACACTCAAAAATTTTAAAAGTATTCCTGAGAAAAATGTTTTTATTGAAGGATTAGGGACTCATTTGAGTATAATGTGGAATAGACTAAATGATGTAGATTTCCCACAAGGGTTACGGGATTTGAACGCCTTAGCGTTGTCCAGAGATACTGCGGAGAAGGTATATGAGCATGTTGAGAGGAGTTTTGAGTATAGGAAGGAGTTGGCACAGTTACAGAATGAGGAAGCAGATGGTGGTAGTTTAGGTATTATGTACTTACAGAAACGGTTTTCTCCTCGCCGCCAATTAAAAGGAGAGGAAGCGCGAATTTGTATAAAGGATGCGATAAGATGGATTTCGGATATGTCGATAACTCCAGATGAAGTATATGACACATATAGTCAGTATACGTTAGAAATGCAAAAGAAAGTGATACAGGTGATGGTAGAGCACCTGCAGAATGAGTGTGTGAGAAGAAAGATTTGTTGACATTTGTCCCAAAGGTTGAGGTTGCGGCCAATGCTGCACAGGGTATAGTCGCTGTGAGCATTCCCGCACATTATGTATCACAGTTTGGTTAGTCCCGTTTTCAAGACAGGAAGTGAACACCGTAAAGCAATCTATTCCCGATATAAGAAAGAATCCGACCGGATTCTATAAAGAAATAGAGTTGGTCTTACAGTCGTCGGTATTCACCTTAAGTGATATTGACCTATTATTTCCCGTACTCCTGCCAGTTGATTTGTGGAAACAGATTAGGACTATAGATGACATACCTGGGTTGGGAGATACATGGGATAACATGGTTAGGCTAGATAGAGAAAGACCACCTGGCGAACGACCACCTCAAGTGATATTAACCTTGCCTGATAGAATTATTGTAAAATTGAAAACTATGGTTCCTGAAAAAAAAATCATTTGGGACAAGCTTACGGCCTATGTCCAAGGAAAGACTGAGGGTGCTACCAATTTCTTCAATCGATTCGAGCAGGTATTCTCAGATTTCAGTGGACAAGACTTAGGCACAGAGTCAGGGAAAAGGCTGTTTGTCGACAAATTTGTACGTGGATTGCTGCCTGACATCCATTTACAGATTATGTCTTCTGAAAGCGCTTGGCAGGCGAAGTCTCAATCAGAAGTACTGCATATGGCTCAGTACTGTGAAAATCGTGTAAATACTGAAAAGGAAAAACTTGAGAAAAAAAAGGGTGACCTGAAAACTAAAGTTTTATTACAGCAGATTGTTAGAAGCCCTAGAGGGGGTAATCAATGTAGAGGTCAGGACATTCCGCAGGGAAGTGCGCCCTTGGCTCCGGTAACCATTAACCAGTGTACCTATTGCCGGCAGGAAGGTCACTGGCGCGCACAATGTCCGACCTTGCAGCAAAGGTAATTTGGGAACATGGGTAGACGATCCAGAGGTCGCCCAGGTGCAGGGGGTCCTGGCAGAGGTCAGTTTGCACCAGAATCACAACAACCTCCTTCACAAGATAAGCAAGTTTCGAATATAGATAATAGAAACATTTTTGATCACCCTTCTGCCGCGTACCTCTCTGAAGAGCTTCCTTTTGATAATATTCTGTTTCGCTAGGATTGCCCGAAGCAGGATTTGGAACCTACGCCTATTCCCGTTCATCAGAAAGGCCCCTACGTTGAGATGGCGGTGGGAAATAGGAAGCATCTATTTTTAGTAGATACGGGAGCACAGAAATGTTCCATTGATCATTCACGGGTTCCAAATATTCCCCTGTCAGGGCAGTCCAACGTTTCCGTAGGGTTTTCAGGCACACCTGTAGTTTGTCCGGTCTCTTTGCCGGTACCGATAACACTGGGTCCCTTCACGGAACAGTGTCCATTTCTACCTACCACAAACTGTGGGGAGAACTTGCTGGGGCTAAATGTGTTGAAGGCATTGCATGCAGTAATACATTGTTCTCCGGACGGAGTTCGGTTAACAATTTCACCTCAGCAATCACTCGCCTCTCAGATTTTGACTCAACCTTTACCGCCAGAATTTAGTAATGTTCCAGAATGCTTATGGGCAATTGATGATAATGATGTGGGCATTCTTCAAATTGAACCTGTTAAAATTATTTTGAAACATGGAGTAAAATTGCCTCGCATCCCGCATTATAAGATCTCAGTTGAAGGCGGACAGGCTTTGAAATGTATAGTTTCTGATTTTGTACATCGTGGGGTAATTGAGGAGATTACGGGTAGCATATGTAACAGCCCCATTTTGCCAGTATACAAAAAAGGTGATAATGCGATTCCCTTTAGTTTTATAATTGATTTACGCGCTATTAACAAAATTGTGGCTCCTCAATTTCCTATTGTACCTGATGTTACAATGATACTAACCATGATTCCGGCTTCTGCCACTCATTTTAGCATTGTTCATCTTAAAAACACGTTTTTCAGTATTCCCATACACAAGGATAGCAGGTATTTGTTTGCGTTTATCCTAGGTGGACGCTCGTTTACATTCACTCGTGCACCACAAGGGTACACTGAGAGTCCAAGTATTTATAGTAGGGCATTGAAAGAGCAGCTCGATACTCTCGAGTTGCCTACTACTTGCACATTACTGCAGTATGTAGATGACCTCCTCTTGGCTGCTGATTCTGAGAGCGTCTGTAAAGAAGGCACCGTGTTGTTGCTTTGTCATCTAGCAAAACATGGCCACAAAGCTTCACTTAAAAAATTCCAATATTGTTGTCAGGAGGTCACCTATTTAGGCTACCTCCTGTCAAAGGAGGGAAGACGGTTGACACCTGAACGAATAAAGACTATTTCTGGCATGTCTGTCCCAAATACGCAAAAGGAAGTTAGAGCCCTGATAGGTATGGCTTCTTATTGTAGATTGTGGATCCCTAACTTTTCGTTAACGATTAAACCAATGTTGGCTTTGACAAAAAAGGACATTTCTTTGCCATTGCCATGGACTTTGGAACACCAGACAGCATTTGATTTGCTCAAATCCGCGCTGTGTTCAGCGCCGGTTTTAGGAACTCCAAATTATGACAAGGCCTCTGTATTGTTTATGCATGAACGTGATGGATGTGCTTTGGCTGTATTAACGCAGGAGCATGGAGGGAAGAATAGGCCGTGCGGTTACTATTCCTCTGCCCTTGATCCTGTAGCATGCGCTTTGCCAAGATGTTTGCGCGCTGTTACTGCTGCTGCTGCGTCTGTAAAACAGAGTGAGGGAATGGTCCTGGGTCATGCGTTAACCCTAATGGTACCTCACTCTGTAGATATTTTATTGAATAGAACTCAAACGCAACACCTCACCTCTGCACGATTGACAAGATACGAATTAATCTTGTTTGCCCCCCACATTCAAATTCAGAGGTGTTGTGTATTAAATCCGGCTGAACTTTTACCTGTCTCGCAAAATACTGTTGATGATGATGATACGTCACACGATTGCCTTTATATGACAGAACAAGAGACTAAAGGCAGAATCGATCTGAAAGACACGCATTGAATAGCCCACAAGGAGAGCTATTTTGTGATGGCTCTTGTTTTAAACTTCCAGACGGTACAGCTTATGCTGTTACTACTTTAAACACAATTGTGGAAACTAAAAGAATTATGCATAACTCTGCGCAGGCCGCTGAAATTATAGAGTTAACTCGAGCTTGTGAACTTTCTGAAGGCCTTACAGTGAATATATATACCGATAGTCAGTATGCTTTTGGGGTGGCCCACAATTTCGGTAGACTTTGGAAAGAACAAGTTTTCTTGAGCTCGCATGGAAGAAAAATCCAGCACGGCACTTTAATAGTGTGATTACTTTCAGCACTCGCACTCCCTGTTCAGTTAGCTATCATAAAATGTTCAGCACATCAAAAGGTTACAGATGATGTAGGAAAAGGGAATGCTTTCGCCGATCAGATAGCTAAACAAACTGCCACTGATTTCAGTTCAGAAATGTATGCTGTAAAAGAAATTGTAAATGTTTGCACTTTGGGTGAAAGTATCAATGCTGTAAAAGATATTCAAGCAGATGCTACCATAGAGGAAACTAAGAGATGGATCGAGGGTGCAGGGATATTGGATGACGATGGGTATTGGGTAGACAATATTGAAGGGAAATGGTTACTCCCTGACGCCTACATTACAATGATGGTTATTATGGCTCATGGTCCGACACATGTTTGTGCGCGAAAATTGACTAAAATGTTACACAATGTATGGGCCAATGATAAGATTTTCAAAACTGCAGAGCGTTTTGTCCAAAGCTGCATGGTTTGCTTGCAGCACAATGTAGGAAAAGGTACCTCGACTCCTAGAGGAAGTTTCGCTCCACCTTCTGTCCCGTTTGAGGTTATTCACTTTGATTTCATTGAAATGGAATGTTGTAACAATCTTAAATATGTATTGGTTGTTATTTGTGCCTTTAGTAAGTGGATTGAGGCTTTCCCGGTTAGAGATGCAACGGCCATAACCACGGCAAAAAACTCTGTTGAAAGAGTTTTTTCCTAGGTTTGGGCTGCTGAGAGTCATCTGGTCAGATAATGGGCCACACTTTATTGCCACTGTAATCCTACAAATTTGCAAAGGATTACAGATTGACAAGCGGTTCCATTCAGCTAGACATGCCCAAAGTGCCGGATTAGTGGAAAGGCACAACGGCATTATAAAGAACAAACTCGCTAAGACGTGTGCTGGCACCAAGCTAAAATGGCCGGATGCCTTACCGATCGTGTTACTATCGATGAGAACAACCCCTCAAACTAAGACTGGGCTCTCTCCCTTTGAGGTGGTAATGGGGAGACCTGCTAATATTTGGGGTATGCCAAAAAGTCGCTCATTGCGGGACAGAGAAAATGTGCTTCTTTCAGATTACTGTAACCAGTTGACTAAAAATCTGTTTTCAATTTATCACCAGGTGCGAGAGGCATTACCTGTGCCCTACGAGGGTCCTGGTCACAGTCTACGACCGGGGGACTGGATCCTCACGAAGGTTTTTAAGAGGTCGTCTTGCCTTGCACCTCGGTGGAGGGGTCCCTACCAAGTCCTGCTAGTCACCCAGACTGCTGTGCGGGTAGCGGGTCGTAAAAACTGGATTCATGTGACGCACACCAAATGGATCCCACAGCCCGTGCCATATGATACAGAAGACACAGAATCCCTTCCCACTGTTGTAACTAGTGTACCTGAAACAGCAACAACCAACAAGGGAGAATCGGAGACCGCTTCAGAATCCGCAAGGCCAGACAAAACGGTCATCTTGTCGCCGCACTCCCCAACAGTGGAACTTCCAGATCAATCATTTTCTGATCACATTACCGTTCATTCGCCACTTCCAGGAGGAAGTGACGACACTTTGTCCTCACCAGAAACTGCAAAATATAATTTGCGCCCAAGGAAGTAAATGTACAGCATGGTCTGACTGTGCGATTGAGAAAATCATTTGAGGGCTTGCCTTTTGGCCCACTGTACGGGAAGATTCTGTTGGCTAAGGGTTGTGGGAAAGACATTAAGAAGACGCGCAACTGGAGTCGCCAGCAAACGACAATTGGTGTTTTTTCGGTTGAAAACAACAATGCCTGCACCCGCTACTGCTCGTACCGAACTTTTAAATAAACATTTGACTAGCAGAGACAATGATCAAGCATGTAAGGGGACCCCCAAAGTGTATTGTTGCCTTTTTGTGATAATTACTGGATTTTTAGTAACTGTTGGGTTTGGGTTATGGTATCTGGAGGAACCATATCCGTTAGAGGACTTTTTACCTATTGAAAATGTATCTGTTATTCCCACTCCTTCCGTGCAATTGCATACTTTGTCGCCTAGAGATTCTTTGCATCGATGGAACTATCAGAATAACACTCTTTTGTTAATAATGAATGCCACTCATGCAATTTTTAATAAGACCAATTGCTGGATCTGCTCACATCTACTGCAATATGGGGATAAGGGGCTAGGCTGGTATATTTATCCCTTACCTTTGACAACTGCCTGTTACGCTTCTCTTAGAGCACTATTTTTTGGTTGATGGAATGACAGCATCTCAGGGAACTTTGATGGTACAAATTTAAATAGTTTTGAAAAGAATGTTTTGATGCCCCTGGGATGCTCGCTTTTTGCAAATAGAAGTAAGCCAAACGTTGCTTCTGTTAGGCCCTCTGATAGATTGTCTCGTCCCTTTCAGTCTTTAATATCTTTCAAAATGGCTCCTATAGGCAATAAGGATGCCACGCCTCCATCTTATTCTGTTAATCATAGCCTCGATTCAGTATCCTTTTGCATACAGAGGAATGGAACACGGTCAATGGGTAATTTTAGAAAGTGTGCCAACATTGCGAATTTGACTAGTGAAAACAGACCTCTGTACGTAGGCGAACCTGTCTATTTTGTGTGCGGTAATGTGGCATTTCCATGGTTGCCCAGGGATTGGCAAGGAACCTGTTATTTAGGGATTCTATTATCTGGGGTATTTATTGCCAGTACTGTAGAAATTTCAAAGACTCGTCCATGACAAGGTGTGAAAGGGGATACTCCAGCGCAAACTCTAGGAGATATTATGAAATCTTTTGTGCCATTTTTTGGGCAAATTACGAATTCAGAAGATATCAGGGGACTAGCGAGAGTATTGGAGAGAACCATCAACCGGACCACTGACATACTCTATAATATGACGTTAGAGCAGAGAGCGATAAGATTAGTGGCTCTTCAGAACCGGATGGCATTAGATGTCATCCTGGCAGAGCGAGGAGGAGTATGTAAATTAGTGGGGTCCGCTCGCTGCGTTTACGTACCAGACTCCTCTCCGACGATC
Source organism: Ambystoma mexicanum (assembly GCF_040938575.1). Classification (NCBI taxonomy): domain Eukaryota; kingdom Metazoa; phylum Chordata; class Amphibia; order Caudata; family Ambystomatidae; genus Ambystoma; species Ambystoma mexicanum. The sequence goes on along the minus strand of NC_090931.1, from coordinate 1,060,551,099 downwards.
TTTAGGGCTATCCAGAATCTACATGTTCTTAGTTCAGAAGTACATGTTCCTGAGGGAAACTCGGAACTTAGTACATGGTTTTGGGACCTCCTACGGTCATGGGGATGGAAGTTGCTTTTGGCCCTGCTGATTATCTTGGGAAGTTTTCTGTTTCTTTGCTGTTGTACACAGAGTTCTGTGGAGGACGGTTGGTCGGGGGATGGGAGCATGTTGAAGTCTAAAGCCCGCTCTCTTGCTAAACTTCGATCTTTGAACTGAAACAAATAATGGACATTTCTATTTTGTACTCACGTGGTCCCTGCCTGCTTCCTGCGTCCTGGCTCCCACATACTACATTTTGGTGACAAGGACTAAAACTGTCCCACGTTGAAATGTGGAGCGATGGTCAAAAGAAGGCCAATTTCGTTGAGGAAGAACAGTGATGAAGGAGTTGGGAGAGAGTCAGTGTGTTTTCATGAGGGGAGAGACTGCTCCAGCAGAGGACGGTTTGCACCCCATACTGCTGTGGCTGCTGGAGGGTAGCAGAAGCATCCAGAGCCCCCATGGCATGGACTCCTTGGGAGGAAGGTGTGGCTATGGATTGGCTTCCGGGGGCGAGTCAGGCAAATCGGAGGTTCCATGGAGTGGACCCCTCAGCATGAAGGCTTTTTGAATTTCGGAGTCCTGGGGACTCCAGGTCACTTAGAGTCTGGTGGGTCCGGTTGGTGTGTGTGATGCTGGAAATGCATCAGAGGGACAGGGCCTCGGTATCCTTGTCCTTTACTGCTTTTTATCGTGTGTTCTGTCATATTTTTCTGCACAGGAGTTCATGTGGGACTCCTGGCGGTGCAGCTCTCTCTTTTGGTTTGGTGTACAGACCCATGGGATACCCTTATGGCACCCATGGGTGGGGGTACAACCCTGTGCCTCTAGTGTATGTTTTTGGGCACCTGTGTGTGGCCCACAGAGCAGGATATGGGCTGGTGGCAGCTCCATGCTGAATTTGACAGGTGCTCTGAGTATCCTCCATTTTGGGATACCCAGGCCGTGCCATTGGAATCAGTTGATTCCTGATAGGAAACAAGATGGCCCCCGTGGCCTCTTGCTTTCGATTATCTGTTACCTTGTTTTCCCAAAGTCCTGGGAAGCCCTGACTCTGTCCCTTCCCCCTGACTGACTGTTGGGTGGAAGTTCCATATATGGTGTTGTTGTGAAGTCCAGGCCAGACTGGCTGGAGCCTTCCCAGTATGTTGTGGGTACACCCTGTGGGTGGGACCTCAGTGAATGGAGTGTGTGAAGAATATGCATTCTGTGTTGTGGGTGTCTAGTATCTGGTGTTTGACACAATGACTGAGACAGCCCTGCCCAAAACTGGGATGAATGCAGTGTGGAGTGTTGAATGGCTGAGTACTTGTCCCAATACACATAACTTGTTGTGAGTGTCTGGAGAGGAGTGAATGGCCTGAATGCACTATGCACCTGATTGGATGCCTACCTGCATGAATGCCCTTCTGACCGATTGGTTGCCTGAGTGTGACCCAGCAGAATGAATGGGAGATCAACTAGTATATCTGGGGGCCTCTCACTGCTAGCATTTGTGTTTAGAAGCTGAAGAGTAACTGGAGTGAAACTGAAGCTTAACCTTGAAGCCCTGCTGGAAGAGAAGAATTGCTGTTGCTCTCCTTCACAATCTGAAAGCTGCTGTGTCTCCAAGAACTGACCCATAGAGGACCTGGTAAGGCGCCCTCTTCCCGAGCTATGAGAGAACATCGTGCACCAGCTGATCTTTGCCAAAGTTCCCTGGTAGACAGACCTACGACAGGCTGCCAACCGGAGATGGGGACTGCCGTAGAATCCCAAAGAGAAGCGCCCGGACTGTAGTCCGCCATTGTCCACGACCGCCGTCGCGACTGGAGCCGCCGTGCTTCCGTTTGCCTAAGAATTTCATTTGAGCCAAGGGCGCTCTCGTCTGCATCACCACCCGCTTTATCCCGCTGGAGAAGGCCCGACCGTCGACGCGCCGAGGAGCATCCACCGGTGGGTTTCCCGCCACCTAAAGACCACAGAGACGCCAACGACTCAACGCACATGCTGGGCCACAGTTCTTCAACATCTCTTTGCAGTCCAGAACTACCGTCACTGAGGTGCCTCGCACGCCTCTTCCTTGCAGGACGTCAACGCTCCGTCGTCGACGAGCACCGCTAGGAACGAAGCTGTCACTTCACTGCCGTAGTTCGCCCTGTTCTCCGTCAGATGTTCGATGACCCGTGACTCCTGCCTTAAAGGGAGGGCACTCAAGAAGGGCCGTTGATTCCCCAACGATGAATGCTACAATTCCAGGTACATTGGGGCTGTAGAACTATTGTAGAGGGAAATAAGACTCGTAGAACAATATATGGTCTGGGCATGTGATACATCTTTGCTTCACAGGTTGCCCAGGTGGGGGGATCTCCACACAGAATTGTGCCTAAAGGCCAGTATTCTGCCAATTATTCAACCATCTTGCTTTCCTTCCCCTCTCTACTACTGGTTTCCTCTTTATTGATATGTGTGGCATTTGACAGGATAGTTGATGCAGTTTAATGAGATCTGATAATAATTGTGGTGCCACTTTAGAACTTTATATATTTACCCTTATTGATTTTCTGAGCACAAAGTGAGTTATTGTGATAGTGTACATAACCTTGAATATTAATTATATAAAGACTGTGTTTTAACTAATACAGTGTGCGGACATTCCTTTGTGGGTGCTTGGGGACTACACTGTACTTAAGAACCAGCCTGCATCACCTCATGGGAAGCTAGGCCTTGATTGCTCGACCATAGCTACCAAATAGAGAATCTTGGCTGGGGTCCTCTGTACCTCTCCTCTACCATATAGAGAGCAGGAGTACAGACACCCCCCTCCAGTCTTTACAGTGTGCAGGTGCAGGAGTCCCAGCGATCGTGAGGCGGACTGGTGGCATGTGGAGGAGGTGCATCGTGGCGGTCAGAGGCTGCAAGCCTAGCAGGGAGTCTAGGAAGAGCAGAGACGTTATCCTATTCGATACTGCAGGGAGAATGATTTCATCAGCAGCGTTGGAAGGAGTGTCCCATTTGTGTGGGCTGGAACTCAAGTGTGAGTGCTGTAGAACGTAGCATGAACCCATGACATCACCAGAACTGGAAGTAGCAACCCTACGGCATCAGCTGGAACACAGCGCCGATGTAGGGCTCGACATAATTTCCTTGGATTGCAGCAGGTTCTTTGAGAACATTTTGGATCCTGTTGTCGGCGCATGTATGGGCAAGGAGCATCTATTGGGGGATGATGTTGGGACAGGAGGAACAACGGGGGTTAAAAGGCAGCAGTCAGCCGTCACTGAGCAAGCGTTTGAGGTGTGTGGCCCAAGAGGAACACTGAAGGGGCGCTTTATCTCTGGTGTGTTCGAGGCAGAGATGACCTGCCCCATATGTGTTGTGGGTGAGCTTTGCAGTAGCTGCAGTGGTTTTGTAAAGAAGTTAAGGGAGCTGGACTGAAGGGCTCCTACTCTGACAGAAGATTGATGGGGTTAGGCATGTGAGGGAGGCAGGTAACATTTTTGTATTGTTGGTAGTGTTGTGTTGTGGCCTCTGGGTTATCGTTTGTTTGTGGTGTTGATCACAGGTTAATGTTTGTCTGGGGCTGTTGAGTGCTGACATGAGATTTTTGTGTTGGCCACTGGGTGCCCTGATAGTTGCTTTGAGATTTGTTCCAATGTTTTTATAATGATGTCATGATCTTATTATGATGCCATGTTTAAATTATATTTTTTCCCTAGTGGGAGCCTGGACTCTTGGGTGTGGGGCTTACCTTACGGGATGCTGGTTTGTTTCACTGGCTTGTTTTTACTTTTAGCGTGGACTTCCACTTTGGGGAACTGTGCTTTTTCATACGGCGCGGACGATGGTGTCTATCCATCTATCAAGGACAACATTGCCTCCCTTGCATCTTCCCTTTCTGATTTCTGTAACCCTGCTCTGTCAGCGGCTCCTTCCCTTTAGCCCTCAAGCACTCCCTTGTGCATCCTCTCCTTAAAAAGCCCTCTGCTAACCCCGTCCTGTCTGCTATAGCCCTATGTCCATTGCCCACTTCCTGGACAAACTCCTGGAGAAGCTGGCCATCTACCAACTGACCCAACACGCCAAATCTGTCAGCTGTCTTCACGACCACAAGTCGGCTTCAGAGCAGCCAGAGGCACAGAAACCGCTGTACTGAACACCTGTGATGACGTGCTCTCTAATCTTGACTAACTCTCCATCTATTCTTATCCTCCTGTATCTTTCCTCTGCCTTCGACACGGTCAAGCCTGCCACCCTGAAAAATGGGCTCTGTGACCCCCTTGGCATCATGGGCCTGGCACTGGATTTTTGACCTCCTTCCTCTCCAACAAACCTTCCCAGGTTCAACTGTGCCCTTTTCTCTCTCCGATCACACACTCCACTTGTAGCATCCCTCAAGGCTCTATACTGTTGCCGTGGCTTTTCAACATTTACCTTGCCCCTTTGGCCCACTTGATCTCTTCCTTCTCTCTTCACTTCCAGTGTTATGAGGACCATACACAGCTCTCCTTCAAGATTCTCTCCTCTTCCTCCTCTCTCATCCCTGACTGTCTGACTGCTATTCAGTCATGGTGCGCTGCCAATGTTCTCTGCCTGAATGCTAGTAAGACTGAGATCCTTTTCATTGGGACCCCAGCTCCCTCCTTCCCTCTGGCCCCCCTTTATGGGTCCCTCCCCTCACCCACTTGTGAGGCAAAAAACCTTGGTGTCATATTTGATTCTGCTCTCTCCTTCTCTCCCCACATAGCGGATCTTGCTAATAAGGCCCACTGTCAGCTGCACCTCCTCAGAGGTATTCCTCCGTTCCTCACCTTCCCCCAGAAACTCAATATCTCCACAGCTCTAGTCCTCTCTAGGCCTGACTACTGTAACAGCCTCTTCCTCAATCTTCCTTTATCCTCCCTTCGTCCCCTCCAACTAATCCAGAATATGACTGTGAGACTTATCCTTGGCCTAAAGCCCAGTGACCGCATCTGTCCAGCCCTAATTTGTCTCCACTAACTCCTGGTTGCTGTAAGGATCGAATTCAAGACCCTCTGCATCATCCAAAAAGGCTTTCTGGGGCCTGGGTCCCTGCTACATCCAACTTTCTTTCCCTAAATACCATCCTGCTAGAGCCCTTCGGTCTGCTAGCTCCAACTATATGCAAATCAGATGCTTCTCTAAAAAAAAAAAAAATGAGGGGGGTAGATCTCTACTCCGTAGAAGCCCCCTTCTGGAGTGGTCTCCCTGCCCCTCTCAGACTTCAGCTGGATCGCCTTAAGTTCCCAAAGTTCCTCAAGACCATCCTTTTCTCCTGTTCCTTCACTCTCCCCCTCCCCTGCTAGCTCCTTCTCCTGCCTCAATGAATGGCTGCCTGGCTCCCTTTGAGTACTACGGGGCTCCAGCCCCCCCCCATTCCGCCCCCTTTACCTGTACTTACCTGAATTCCCTTGCACTTGCCCTCTGGACCCCCCTTAGCACTTCACCTAGCCTCATCACCCTTTTTTCCTTCCCATTTTAGCACTGAATTTTGAGCAGACCTGCACTCCACTTCTTCTGCACTTGCACAATCTGAATGTCACAAGGTCTACTAGGACCGTTATTGTATCTTTCTCCCCTGTCCCCCTCCCCCGCTTTTTTGTCTGTGGCACCTTGAAACACCTTTTGTTGTATATGCGCCTTACAAATGTCGAATAAACAAATAGGCCCCCACGGTTTAGCCGAGCCAGTAATGTGGTTTTGATTATTTTAGCTCATTTCCCTTTCCACACAAATCTTAATAGATCACTTTGAAGTTTCAGTAATTCCTGTTTGGGGACCCTTGTAGGGATAGGTTGGAAGAGGTAAAGTAACCTTTGATTGTATTTATTCTACCCACCCATGAGAGAGATAGTGTAAATCATTTGGCAACCTCTTCCTTGATAGACGTGAACAGTTTTGAATAGTTTTGAATAGTTTCTTTTGTAACATTTTGCTGTGTTCAGAGTCCATTTTAATAATAATAATAATTAGGCTTTTATATAGCGCTACAAACCCTCAGGTATCTGAGCGCTGCTTATTATTACCCACGGCGTGTGGTGCTCATTTATCGACCTCGGAAGGATGAAAGGCTGAGTTTGGCCCCGCCGGGATTCGAACCTGCGTTAACAGGCTCTGCACGGGTGTCAAAGCGGGCGCTCTACTCGCTGTGCCACTTGACCGGCTGTGCCATTTTACCCTCCAATATTTTATATATTGTACATCACATTTAAAACGGCTTACACCTCTCAATACTTTCTCATCTTCTAGGGTCACCCTCAAAGGAAATATTTCAGATTGTGTGTGTTATTGATCTTGAAACAAGATACACTCCTATATTTCTGTAATTCTTCCAGTAGGTGTTTTATTGTAAGCTCTGGTTGTGATTTTTACAACAAACACAGCCATTTTGTATTTTTTTTACCAAACATTTTGCCCCGTATGTTCTTTCTGCCCAAATTCTTTCTGAAAATGTTTCCCTAGAGATTGTGAAAAGGAGTAGGGAAAGCGGGCAACCTTGTCTGGCTCCCCTTTGAATTAATACCTCTTCAGATAGGCAGTTGTTGACTCTTATCCTATCTGTCGGTTTGGCATAAATCACTGCTTTCCATCCATAAAGGTATGCCCAAACCTATAGCTCTCACTGTTTTCATCAAGAAAAATCCAGTCCATCCTGTCAAATGCCTTTTCAGCATGCAGAGATACCAGCATGGCACAACCTCTACAAAACCTGTGTGTCTTGTCCAACAGGTGAACATTTTTGCCTATGTTATCAAATGTATGCCATGATTTTATGAACCGTGCTTGGTCAGGATGAATCAAAACTGGGAGGAGCTTTTTTCAGTCTAATTAACAAGATCTTAGTGAACATTTTATAATCAATATTAAGTAAGGCAACGGGTCTAATAGAACAGGAATTTGTAGGACCTTTGCCCGGTTTTGGCATTATCTCTATCATCACCTGGGACATCACCTTATTGGCTTCCAGGGAGGAGATCACCTTCAGCACTTCTTTCTTTGTAATCAGGCTGTTTAACATATGCCTTTGTTCCATGTTTACTGACATTAGATTTGCATCTCTTATAAAGTGTTGTTGGTGCTCCTTGTTGGGTGGACCACTTCCATATAGTTCATTATATAAGACCTGAATGCTTTCTTCTCCAACCCACCTACTCACTACCAGGTCATTAAAAGTGAATAATATGACATGTTAACAGAAAGATGATTCTGGGAAGAACATAACAAGCCCTCACTAACAGGCCGATTAATGGAATGAATGTGTGCTGAAAAAATAGCCGCACGCGTGCGAAAACGTGTGATTCGCAGTGCTACTGGAAAAATCGCACTGCAAGTGCGAATATCGCAGGGAAAACAGCGCACATCTATTCATGGAAGTCCGTGCGCGAGTAAAATGTGGGATGTGCGCTGAAAAAGTGCATGGCGCACGCCGGCGCACAGGTCATCTAACGGCATGCTCTAAGGCCACAGCGAAGGTGCACATAGCGCGGTGCACATAACAAAAGTAGGCGGAACACGGGGCGTGACACGCGGAATGGGGAACAACTCGTGAAAATGTGGGCGTCACGGGGAAAGTACAGGAGGCAAGTGCGCGGAACGCCCACACACTCGCCTACAACACGTATTCATGGAATCGAATAGGGCAAACCAGCGCACGGGCAAAGACGCGCACAGGCCCATACACGTCCGCCACACGAAAGCAGGCGGTAGCGTCCCTGCGCATGAAAAAAATGTGCGCAAAAATATGCGCTAACAAAAAGCACGTATACACAGCTCTGATGAATGTCCCATACTGTGGTCCTCTAGGACAAATGACGTGCAAAGGGGTACGTGACAAACACGGACACCGCTGTGTAAATAATAGCGTCTGCGTGTATTCCGTGGGTGCGCGGGAAGTTTTACATGCGATCGGGCCTGGGGGAGCGGGGTACGTGTATTTCAGGGGCTCGCGGGAAGTTTAACACGCGATCGGGCCTGGGGGAGTGGGGTACGTGTATTTCATGGGTGCGCGAGAAGTTTCACACGCGATGGCCTGGGTACGTGTATTTCGGGGGTGCGCGAGAAGTTTTACATGCGATTGGCCTGGGTACGTGTATTTCAGGGGTGCGCGAGAAGTTTTACATGCGATTGGCCTGGGTACGTGTATTTCAGGGTGCGCGAGAAGTTTTACATGTGATTGGCCTGGCTACGTGTATTTCAGGGGTGCGCGAGAAGTTTCACACGCGATTGGCCTGGGTACGTGTATTTCAGGGGTGCGCAAGAAGTTTCACACGCGATTGGCCTGGGTACGTGTATTTCAGGGGTGCGCGAAAAGTTTCACACGCGATTGGCCTGGGTACGTGTATTTCAGGGCTGCGAGAGAAGTTTTACATGCGATTGGCCTGGGTACGTGTATTTCAGGGGTGCGCAAGAAGTTTCACACGCGATTGGCCTGGGTACGTGTATTTCAGGGGTGCGCGGGAAGGTTTACACGTGATTGGGCTGGGTACGTGTATTTCAGGGTTGAGCGAGAAGTTTCACATGCGATTGGCCTGGGTACGTGTATTTCAGGGCTGCGCGAGAAGTTTCACACGCGATTGGCCTGGGTACGTGTATTTCAGGGGTGCGCGAGAAGTTTTACACGCGATTGGCCTGGGTACGTGTATTTCAGGGGTGCGCGAGAAGTTTCACACGTGATTGACCTGGGTACATGTATTTCAGGGGTGCGCGTTAAGTTTTACACGCGATCGGGCCTGGGGGAGCGGGTACGTGTATTCCAAGGGCTCGCGGGTGGTTTTACACGCGATCGGGCCTGGGGGAGCAGGGTACCACTCACCGTCTGCCTTGTGTGTAGAAGAACGCGTAGCCAACACCCACCCGCTGTGAAGTAATAGCGTGTGAACCCCAACGCATGGAAAACACACGCACCGCACCCCACGAAAAGCACGTACAGAGCAAGGGAAATCCACGTGGGATCTTCAAGCCCTGCCAGGGCAACGCCCGTGCGCGATACGTCACAGACGCACTTACGCGCTAAGGGCCTTTGGTCCAATGAAATCGCTTATGCGTGCAGACGCGCTTACGCGCTAAGGGCCTTTCCTCGAATCACACGCTGACATGCAGAATTTTCACGTGCCAAATCACTCCGTATCAAGCTGGCCACGCGTATGCACACGGAAGACCACGCTCCAGCCCAGAAGGCCGAATTACTGCCCCCCAGAGCCCCGAGCACGCTCTCGCCTGCCATCTGCTGGTGCCTGACTGCCTGCTCCCCACATGCCCTGCTATTTGCTGCCTGCACATCAGCCAGGGGTGCAGTTGCTGTGACCACCCTTGCTGGAACTGAAGACTCCCGACTGGGATTCCATCGCTCCACAGCCCAGCCCCAGGACCCAGTTGCCCACCCACTCTCGCCTCTGGGGTTGCCATGTCGTGCACAACACCATCTGGCAGCACTGGCAACCCCCAGCCAGAGAGGCAGAGGGCCACCAGCTTCAGTGCCACCGAAGTTGGTGTCCTGGTGGAGCAAGTCCTGGGGCAGTATGATGCCCTCTTCGGAAGTATGCGCGCCGACAAGGAAGGACGGACCAGGATCTGGCGGGACATCGTGACTGCCATCAACATGGAGGGGGTGGCAGTCCGCGACTACGAACATGTCAAGAAGCGCTGGGATGACTTCAGGGCCAGGACCCTCAATAAGGCCCGGCGCCTCGTGAAACCAGCGGATGGTAAGGGGCGCCGAGGCCACCTGTCGGAGCATCAGATGAGGGTCCTGGAACGCGTATCCCCAGCGCTCCACGGCCAGGTCCTTGAGAGGCAGACCCGTCTGGAGTCGAGCGGTAAGTGTACATGCATGCTGATTGTAAGCTGTGCGTGTGGTGGTGTGCCTGTAGTGTGCAGGTTGCACATGTGGTTTTGGAGGGCCATGTATGGATGTGTATGTACAGGGCCATGGGGCTAACACATGCGAGTCCTCTCTTGTGTGAGACACATGGATGGTGCATGTGTGTGGAAGCTTGCACGGCAAATGCAGATGTCTGAGCACACATGTTTGAATGACTGTGTATGTAAGTTGTCATGGTTGTGGTGTGACACATGGATGTCGGTTCCAGCTGCATGTATCTGCACCGTGTACATGTGCATGTGTGTGTATCTGACAAGGGTGCAACAGTGATGCAACATGGATGCTTGGGACACTGATATGTAGAAGATTGATTGCCTGATGTGACATGGGTTCAAATCTCATCACTGCGACAGTTGGTGGAGATGTACACATGCATGTAGGTGTGGTGGCGTGAGTGCATGTCTAGTGCACTTCCTGTGTTTCATGTGATGTCTGGCTCACCTTTGGCTGCTCATGCTGTTGTATGTGTATGGATGTTGCTGCCTGTTTCCATATGGCTGTAGAATTGCTCATGTGTGTGAGTTGATATGCCATGTGTGTTGGGGATTCTGATGCCATGTCTGAAGTCTGACACTGCCACTCATGTGCAACTGTCATGTGTGTATCAGTCCATTGTACAGTGTCCTGATGCCTGTCTCCTATCTCTCCCTGTCTGCAGCGTCAACTGATGGAAGAGGGCGGAGAGGGTGCTGTGGAGCACAGCGGCGGGGATCACACCACCAGCCGGAGACGCAAGGCCCGGCTCCCCTCCCAGGTTGTCATCTTGTTGGGGAGTGAGGAGTCCGGTGCCGTGTCCCAGGCCGCAGCTGCCGGGGGAAGGTCCAAGAGGCGGAGGTCGTAGTTGGACTCCTCGGCAGCAGAAGTGGCAGCTGAGACCCCACAGGGTCCTACGGCGGAAGATGGCACGGGGTCATCCAGGTTGGTGGAGGGTTTGGGGGAGGAGGAGGCCGTGCAAGGGACAGATACGGGGTCTGGAGGTGGGGATTCCACTGGTGCTAGTGGTGCAGCGCAGGGGTAGGGACAGGAGGCATCACAGGCCGCCGTGTAGGTGCCTATGTGTAATCCTGTCCCCGATCCTGTGACTGCATAATCTCCCACCAGCAGGGATGCCTACATCCAGACCCGTTTTCAGGGAGGGGATAGCTGCACAACAACTGGCCTTCCTCTCCCTGCAGACGTGGCTATCCGGGACCGGGTTGAGCCTGTCATGAGTGTGGTGGCGACGCGTCAACGGGCCATGCGAGGTGACCTGCGGTCTTTAAATGAGGAGACTTCAGGTCATCTCGTATGGCTCGTTGACCGCATCAGCCTACTGGGACAGGTCACCCAGGCCGGAATCCTCCGTTTAATTGAACTTGCTACGACCCCCTCCTCACCTGAACCCCCTATGCGCCAGTCGTCCTCCGTGCCATCTTCCCACCCATGTATCAGCTGGGTGCCCTGTGGAGCTGCCTCTGACCGTGCGGCCAGGCTGGTGGAGGACACATCCCTGCCACAGTCGGGAGTCGGACGTCCAGCAGGGGTGGCCACCTCGACAACTGCACCCCAGCCGGAGGAGGATGTGCAGGCAGCAGGAGGCAGGGCACAGGCACAGCAGCAGCAGCAGCAAGGTGGGAGCCATGATGGCTCGGGGCCTTCGACATCGGAGGGGCAGGCATCGGCCGGAGGGCAGGAGGACCCAGGATGGGAAGTGTCTTCCGTGTGGCAGCGGTTGGGCCACGCCATAGATGCGGAGCGGCAGCGGGTGGAAGAGGCACGGCTCACGATGGTCAGGGCGGAGAACTCCATGCGGAGGGCCCTGAGGCGGGCCGAGTGCCTCGAGGCGATTCGCAGGGACTTGGGGGTCCGGATGTCATCGTCCCTGCGAACCCTCGGGGACATGGAAGAGGACCGCCTCCGGGACATAGAGCAGGAGTTCGATGATGCCCTGGCCCGGGACATCCATAAGTGAGCCGTCAGACTAGCCCGCTGCACTTGTAAATAGTTCTTTAGTGTTAAGTTTCCTTTCGTTTTTTCTTTATTTTGGTTGCGCTTGAACAATGCACCACGTTTCTGTATATATTTTTTAGTAGGTAGGATTTTTGTTAGGTTTCATTTCTTCAGTTGGGATCATGGACCCTGGATTGTTCATCTGTATATAGTTCACCATTGGATTCTTCTCTTTATATTTTTTTTTTCTCACCATGGAGCAATGGTTTTCACTATCATTTTTTGTCTTGGATTTGATATGTTGGACTGTGACTTTGGACACCATTTCATTTGGATTTCTTTGGATTTTGATTTCTTGTTTTTCATTCTTTTACGGACATGCTGCTTTTCTTTTTTTTTAATTCCCATTGCTGTTTGTTTGATTTTAATTCCATTCATGTTGTGATTAATACATTTTTTTCTTCATACTTCGATGTGTGGTATTATCTCATTGGTTTCATGCATGTCATGATATGGGTTTTGACATTCACTTGCACCCATTGTGTATGTGTGTGTGACGGACATGTGTTCATTTGCATACTTGCCATTGGGGTTGTATCATGTAATTGCCTTTTCTATGTGGGTGGATGCAATACTTGGTTGGGTCTTTGTGCTGGGTATGCTGGCCATAAGGGCCATGATTGAGGATCGTCATGACCTGGGCACACTGCTGGGGGTTGGGGGTGCAAGGGGACATGAGTGGGACATGAGTGGGGGCCTGCTGGCAGGTGCCCCGCACTGCTGGGGGGTGGGGGTGCAAGGGGAAATGAGTGTGGGCCTGCTGGCAGGTGCCCCGCACTGCTGGGGGGTGGGGGTGCAAGGGGACATGAGTGGGACATGAGTGGGGGCCTGCTGGCAGGTGCCCCGCACTGCTGGTGGGTGGGGGTACAAGGGGACATGAGCGGGACATGAGTGGGGGCCTGCTGGCAGGTGCCCCGCACTGCTGGGGGGTGGGGGTGCAAGGGGACATGACTGGGACATGAGTGGGGGCCTGCTCGCAGGTGCCCCGCACTGCTGGGGTGTGGGGGTGCAAGGGGACATGAGTGGGACATGAGTGGGGGCCTGCTGGCAGGTGCCCCGCACTGCTGGGGGGTGGGGGTGCTGGGAGACATGAGTTGTTGAGCATATTGAAACGTGACATGTGGCTTGGCTGGGGGGTATGCACATGGTGGATGGGCTGCCTGCGGGACATGACCAGGGGTGTAGGGTAGTCCCTTGTGGTCTGGGCTGGCTGCAGGGTCCGTGGAGCGGGTAGAGGGGATACCTGGGAGGACCCAGCCCAATTGCGTGTAAACCTTCCCGCGCACCCCTGAAATACACGTACCCAGCCCAATCGCGTGTAAAACTTCCCGCGCACCCTTGAAATACACATACCCAGGCCAATCGCGTGTGAAAACACCCGCGCACCCCTGAAATACACGTACCCAGCCCAATCGCGTGTAGAACTTCCTGCGCACCCCTGAAATACACGTACCCAGGCCAATTGCGTGTAAAACTTCTCGCGCACCCCTGAAATACACGTACCCAGGCCAATCGCATGTGAATACACCCGCGCACCCCTGAAATACACGTACCCAGCCCAATCGTGTGTAGAACTTCCCGCGCACCCCTGAAATACACGTACCCAGGCCAATCGCGTGTGAAAACACCCGCGCACCCCTGAAATACACGTACCCGGCTCAATCGCGTGTAGAACTTCCCGCGCACCCCTGAAATACACGTACCCAGACCAATCGCGTGTAAACCTTCCCGCGCACCCCTGAAATACACGTACCCAGCACAATCGCGTGTAAAACTTCATGCGCACCCCTGGAATACACATACACCGGTCCCCCAGGCCCAATCGCGTGTAAAACCTCTCGCGCACCCCTGAAATACACGTACCCAGGCCAATTGCGTGTGAAAACACCCGTGCACCCCTGAAATACACATACCCAGCCCAATCGCGTGTAGAACTTCCCGCGCACCCCTGAAATACACATACCTAGGCCAATCGCGTGTTACCGCGAAACCCGTAATACACGTTCCCCGCTTGGCATTTGCTGTTTGGCAGTCCGGTAAACTGGTCCAGGGTTGGCGCAGCCCTTTGTGCTGGTTTGGGGATTTTGATGGCTTTTCCTTGCGCGAGGGCATTCTTAGGGGCGTAACTGGCGCTGCTGCAGGGTCGCTGCGCCACGCTGCGCCACGGCTGGTTTTGGATGCGAAAATCCATGAATACGCTGTGCGCGGAAATCGATTTTAGCGCACGCGGCTGGCGCAGATATTCGCACGGGCACGCTGTGCGCCAGCCGCGTGCGACACTTTTTGCTGCGAAATTCCATGAATTACCCTGTAAATATATTCAAAATGTCTTACTTTGTACAAACATATATGGGCTGTATGCTGACGCACAATTTACTTGTGAATTGCACTCCTGAATATAAAATACTTTTCAATTGCAGCTATCTGAAATTGCAACCCATCTTCTACCAACGTTTTTTTAAAGATCTGGTTGAAAAGTATGCTTTTCAAACTAAGCCATTGTTAGTCCTCCCAGCAATGTCCAATTAGAATTCAAGAGCTATTTTAAGACTTAATGCATTTTTTTAAGCTATCATGACATTATTTTTGACTGTGATACCCTGGGCATTTAACTCTAGCGTACTCTGCTGTGACTTGAATCATGTGTAGACCACTCACAAATGATCGCAACCATCTTCCACCTTACGACCCTACCTATTTTTGCTGCTGCCAACAGTCTCTATAAGGGAATCCATTTCCTCTAGGCGACATCTCCAATATAATATCAATTATAGGTAGATAATGGTTGCACTGTATGGGAATCTCAATGTTTTTGAAATGAAGTCTCTTTAGGACAAGGAGTTGTGATACATTCCTTAGCAGTTAAATGGCCTGTGAGATCTGCATTGACAGACGCCTGTTGTCAGGAGGGGCCTGAGGGTAGAGGCGTGCCCACTAAGCCAAAGGGAGAAAGGCACACAAGAAAGTGGATTACAAGGAGTCCTGTAGACAAGAAAGGATAGGCAGCAGAGTCTGAATAAAAAGGGGCAGGGAATACAAAGATACAAACACACTGGATTCCCTCTTGGGCTCTACGCAGAATGGGGAAAGAGTGTTCCACGGACCTCGGGATACTCGCCTTCTTCTCAGATTGCTATTACAGGGCCCACTCTGAATGCTCATGGCTGGGAGCAACAGCAGTGGGTGTCTGTACCTGAACCCTAATGCACGAACAAGGTAACAGTACTCACAAGGCTGAAGCCTGTACAGGTCGAGAAGGAACCGAACAATGACTGCTTCCTGAAACAGGAACCAGTACACTGTAAACAATGGCACGAAGTACAACACTGAAACGCGACAAGGGAAGGGGCAGAGATTGCCTGCTGCAAATCCAGCAGCCTAACTCTGTACATAGGAATTACATAAAACACAAGTGAAGACAAGAACAGAAATATCCAGGGAAAAAAGGAAGTCAGAGAGCGCAAGGTTCAGGACAGAGAACTGGAAGAAAGCAAAGGCAGAAAACTAGTATCTAAATGCAGGGAACGGCGACTGGAAAACAGTACATGGGAATCAGGGAACTGTAACTCAGGGCTGGAAGACAAGAGAAAGCTAGCAGAGAGAGATCAAGGAAACAGAACTACTGAAGTGGATGAAAAAAGGGAAGGACTGAAGACTCAAGGAAGCTAAGGACAGGAATCATGGGCGGAGGGTGCAGCACACGGCAAGGAACAAGATAACTGATGGTAGAAAGCAAAGTGGGTGTTGCCAGGGAACAGAGGGCTGCAAGCAAGGAAGAGAGCAAGGAAGCTGTAGTCAGGAAACAGAGGGTTTCAAACAAGGAAGAGAGCAAGAGGGCTATAGCCAGGGAATTAGCCAGGGAATAGAGGGTTTCAAACAAGGAAGCAGAGCTGCAGTATGGAAAGCACAGAGGTGCAGACAAAAGGCAGGGGAGAGAGGGCTGAGAAGCAGGGCTGCAAGGCAGGAAGCACAGGGCTCTGGAACAAGAACAGGAATTGGAAACCACAGGACACAGCAAATATCCAAGGAACAGGGCAACAAAGGGCTGGTAGAAAGCTCAATGCAAGAGACCTGTGCTCTTGCAGGCAGCTGCTTAAATACTGAGCTGCCCTGTGCTGAAGTAGGCTAATTAGCAGCACCTGGAGGAACACACCTGAATGTAATTGGCCTCCGCCCTCTCTAGTCGTGGGAAGGCGAAAGCTGCACTGCTCTGGAAGGTTTCTGGGGAGTGTAGTGCTAGAACTGCTGCATAGGAATAGCTAGGAAATGGAAACTGCCACAAGGTGCATTATGGGACATGTAGTTTGTAAAAGTAAATAAGAAAGTTCCAAAGCCTTGCAAACGGAATGTAAAGACAATAATATGAATAGGTGTTGTCCAGGGAGTATTACGGAAACAAATGAGTCCCAAATAGTCCGCGATGGGTGCCAATTGGTGCGCCACTGGCACAATCGTGACACATGCCTCTTGAGACGACCCCACTAGATCCTTTGTTGATTTACCCCAAAAACAGATCAATGGGCCCCGTCCGGCATGAGATAGGGGGACACTCTCATTGGTCTCCCTTGCAATGGTAACAATCCGGTGGGGAGTGTTTGAACCCAGCTCTGCTTCCCAATGGGAGCATCTCCCTCCTCGCCAGAGCCCCAGGCATGGTCCCTTGCGCAGGGCAACCAAGGGTCTCTCTCTTCTATTCCTCTACCCTCCCAAGAAGTACATGGATGTGTCACCCCTAGCACACAGCCTGCACTTCCACTCTGCAGAGGATTCTCATCGCCTGGCCACACACATACATGATGCCCAATTAGGAAATCACAAATTCACTGGGGAGTTAGACAAGGTACTAATCGTGCCTTCTTCCCACTGCACACCTGACATTTTCAAAATACTTTCATGAATCGCCCCACATGCATTTGAAAATTCTGTGAGATATATGTTTTCCACTCGTCTTTAATTGCTAATTTACATTTAATAGGTATGGGATATTGACCATCCATTTAATCAGATTACTATCTATAATGGTTTAGTTTGAATGGAGGCTAATGTAAATATCTAGTCAGCACCTCGTGTATTAAGACACTTGAATGAGATGCCAAACTGGCTTAAACATGCATGTAACATGCCCAGGCATTTGGAACGTTAAAGTGCATGAACAATAATACATTTACCAAAAATAGGTATTTACCTTACACACGGCTGCCTGCATGATTGCGTCAAATCCTCCCTCACGTGTGTCGATATTGGCAGAGATTCTCTGTTGTTTGATAATTTCATTAAATTCTTCGGTATTATTTGTCAATGGTAAAACGTGTTTGTATCCAAAATTGGGTAAGCAGTTGTAGGGAATACTCCTATAAAATGGAGAGGTTGGAAAGTTTACATGCCAAGACTGCTGCATAAATGTACAGGATTGGTGAGAAAATGTTCCGTTCTCTGGTGTACACACACATGCCACATTACAGCTAATGTTTACCTTGTCATCAGTCAGACATAGCACATACACCCAAAGTTAAGCTTGTGCCAAATGCTGGGTTTGTGTGCATGGGGTGTAATTGCTAAATCCACATTACAAACCTTCTGAAATAAAATAAAAGTGAAGCGATTTCTAACAGCAAGTTGTAATTATATAGCTGTGTTCCCTACTATATTCTTAAGGTCATTTGAATGGTTTTGGCTGCACAGCTAAAAGAATGTTCCTCCTCGTAGTCATGAACAAACCTCCTAAAAACAACCATGCAGGTTCCTATGAGACTATTCTGAGCTTCAAACCGCAGCCATAGATAACTTATTTACTGATGAATCACAAAAATCAGGAAACATATTGACAACGCTGCAGGTTCTAACTCGCCCTCCACCATCAGCAGATCAATCAAGGGTCAAGCAGTAGTGGGCCTCCTCCACATTCTCAATCCGTCCCTCTGTCACGATAGCTACCCAAATCTCTCAAAACAGGCTTAATATGCCTGCTTATCAAAAATGTGACCCAGAGGACCTGCAAAACTATTGCCCAGTTACCCATCTCCCCTTCCTCGGAAAAGCCATTGAAAATTAAACACTGGTCGCCATCTAGTCAAACAAATAGGCCAACTGGCTCTTCCTAGGATTACAAGTGTGGGTTATGATATGATAGGTTATTTATTTATTATACGGTTAAGGTTTAGATGTAGCACTGAGACAGCAGCCTTGCAGGTCATTTCTTGGACAAGAAGTGATCGCGTCTCTTGGTCCTGCTCGCGCGCTCTCTGCAGCATTTATTGTGGTTGACTCTGCATCTCTTCGTACAGTTCTCACCACACGGACGTGATTGGCAGACTCCATACACACCCACTTTGCCACCTATCTGTTGGCAGGCTCTAGCTGAACCAGATGTGAAGTTTCAGATGACAACCCTGCCCAGCCATGTGCAGAGTCACGCAAGGCTCCATCCTGCCACCAGTCATCTTCATGGAGCCTCTTGGAACTTCACTCAGTGGCCCTGGCACATCGGGACATGAATATACAGATGGCACACAATTTTACTTCAAGGACAGCTATGCCAAAGACATCTCATGACTGAAATGCTGCCTTGCACTTGTTCAATTCTGGATGCCAAGTAATACCTACAGCTGAAACCTGTCAAAACAGAGCTTGTTCTCCTTTGCAATCGAGCCGGTCAATCCCTCACCCAAGTATGGCTATCTAGCATTGATCTTAAACACACCATGCCAATTCTAGTACCAAGAGACCAAAGACCAGGGTTTATCAATCACGGCAAGCTCTCCTTGAACCATAATATCACCAAAAAGGCCCACATGGCCTGGTACAGATTCACACTGCTGCACACAATTAAACTCTTCACGCCTCTTGCTGAGGTCAGGACGGCTGTCCAATCCCTGGTACTATCCCAGCTGGACGAGGTAGCAGACTTATCTTTGGTATCCCAAAGGCAGTCCTTGCACCAATCAAAGTCAATCAGCTACACTAATTGCCAGCACAAATATATGTGAATACACTGCTCCACTCTAATGGAGCAGGATGCTAGCTATACCAGACTGGATCAGCTTTTAAAGCAGCCTGTCTTCGATAGATGGCTGTGGTAGCTGAAGCACATCTCCTCTATCATAAACACATGTTCTCGAAGAAGGTCAGTTTCAGAAGCCACATCACGAGTCTGGAAAGGAGAAATATATTTTCCTGCTCCTCGTAGGTTCTAGCTCTGTATCACCGCCCGCCGCCAAACCTCCACACTCCTTCATTTCTACTGCAGTTCAGGAAAGCACTGAAAATATTGCTGTTCAAGGAATGTCTCTAATTGAATTGAGAACCTGGTAGGCAGGCCTGCTCACTTCCACAACGGAGTCAGGCTTTCATGCACCTTCCCGGTGTATACGCTGCCGCTTTTGATTGCATTCTCTTGCCACCTAGCTAGGTTTGCACTCTATACCTATCATATAGTATATAGCCTTTTAGCTCGGGTCGGAGATCTGCGGGTAATTCAGGGAGTGAGATTGGAACACCCAAAACTCTTTCAGAGGCTTGAGGCAGCCAATCATAGCCCTTGAACGTTCGACAGTGATTTGGGGCTCTGTAAATGTCCCATTAACTTCCTGTTCCTGTGTGGGATTTGCAAGGCTATTGGAGCTGGGTCCAGGTGAATCCAGGCCTAGAGAGAGATGAGGAAAGTGTTTTAGAGAGAGGGAGATTCCATTTAAAAATGTTAATAATCCTTTGTGATGTTCTATAGTTTTGTGGTTTCATTAGCATTCTCTAATTTAAAATGTTTTAATTTTCATTTTATCCCTTCTGTTTAGTTAGTTTATCCCTTACTTTGCCCTTAAACGTATTTATTCCCTTAATTGCCTCATGATTCCCCTTATTTCCCTGAAACTCCCACACTACGTTTTTTAAGTTAATCCCTCCACTTTCTTGATTTTCTTTTTGTTTCCGGGGACTTTGAAAGTTAGGGAGAAGGTTGGCACAAGGAGGTGAACTGCAAAGAAGGGTTGTATCAGGAATTCTTTGGCTCCTTTTCATTCTCACCTGAGGAAGAGTTGGTTTTGGGGAGACGGCTATGGTGGGTATAACGCATTTGCTTGCTCTGGTGTCTGACAGTAGCTTCTCGGACCAGGAGGTGGACACGCTGTTAGATGATGTGGATGCTGTGGACTTTATTGTGGGGAGGATACCTCTATTTCTGTTGTTGGGGCAGGTTGGGTGCTTGGTGGAAAGCAGGGTGGTGAAGTTGGAGGCATTTCTGCAGGCGTTGTTGGAGAGCCCTCAGTTGATGCAGAAGGTAGAAGTGGCAGTTGCTGAATATTGGCAGTGGAGGAGTTGGCAGGCAAGGTTCTGCTGCATGAGGCAACTAAGGGATAGTGGAAGGAGTAGGTAACAGCTGCAGAGGTGTATGAGATGGCTGTAGTGGGGAGAGTGTGGCAGTTGCAATAGAGGCCACACAGGCTCTGTTGTAGAGACTTAAATGCCAGTCATGTGTTCTGGGTGGTGGCCTATTTCTCCCAGAAAGATGACTGTGAGATGGGGAAAAAAGTAAATGTTACATGTTGGAAAAGATGACCATGCATTACTAAAGTCATGACATTGGCCATGAACCCCCCCCCCCCACCCCGGAAACCCCAACCCTTCAGCAGCCTGCAACAGTGCAGCCTTTAGTGGTGCAGAAGTGGTGTCTGCTAGCAAATATCCACCAAACCACAGCTAACCTTGGTCCTCCTGATTAGAGCAAGAAGCAGTGTTAGCACCATTCAGAGGGCTGTGTTAATTATCTGCCTGTCATTGGTGTAGAAAGGGAATATTCTGTATGCACATGTTGCTGGTATTGTGGGCTGTTGATTGGGTGGGAGTTTTTGGAGGATAGTCCAATCCAGGATGCTCTCCAGAGTCATGTGTATGCTCAACATCACACCCTCCTGCATAAGAGGACAGAGACAGTCAGAGGAAACATCAATGGCAGAGGTAACCCCTTTTTGAGGGAATCGCCAGATGGTCATACCACTGTTTGAGGGGTTTGTTTTGCCCTGTGACAGAAATAAACAAACATTATGAGCAATTCTCCTTTGAGGGAGCGCTCTAAATGTGAGAGTAAGTGACTCCTCTTTGTGGGAAAGGCAAGAATTTTGACAGCACTGTAGGGCATCTCCTCTCTGAGGTGGCATCAACATTTTTGATGGTTCGACTCTCTTTTGTGTGAGTGCCATAAAATTTGTGGTGGAGTGACTCTGCGCTGTGGGAGAGTCATGCACATTTTTGATGGCCATAAAACATTTGATGGGGTGACTCGCCACTGCTGGATAGCAGTAACATGTTTTGAGGCAGTGACTTTCCCCTGTTTTCCATGTTTGAGTGTCTTCGGCGGGAATGTGATCATCATTTTTCAGGGTGTGACTCATCCGTGGTAGAGATGTAAAACATTTTGAGAGGGTTTCTCATCTGTATGTGCGCCCAGCTTTAATAGACACTAGAAGAGCACTATCGTCACCGCCAGCAGCTTTGCTTTGCTTTCAGTATTTCTTGACAGTTTTCAGCTCTACCAGCACAAAACATCCCCACTTTGACTTGTACTGGTCAACAAGTCATCTTCTGAACTGGCATCGTGTCCATTCCACCTTCCGTAGGGTTGACTCGTAGGTGTCCTGTAGTCTTCTTCGACTTCCTCAATTTAGTGCTAGTTTCTTTTTTAATTAATATCAGTTATTGAGCTTAAGGAACAGTAAGGCATCTTCTTTGTCTAGACTCAATACCCAGAAAAACCCTAAAGACGTTTTTGGCTGAACACGAGCAAGTGGGAAACATAGAGCTTTGAAGGCAACTCTGACAGGTGTGGCTGATCACAAGAACTCAGAGATCAGTGAATCCTTACTCTGTTGGATCATAATCTTGTACCCGTTGCCATGTTTCAAGTAGTTATGAAACACATCCTTCATCTGTCTAGCCAAAGGGCCAGTGTATGCTGTAGACCCAGATACATTTAGGAATCCTGTCTCATGGGGGAAATCTGCCTATCTGCTCGCAGGCCATTCAACAGCAGTATTCAATGAACTTGTCTCATTTGTAACTGAGAATATGGGAGTACTGCTGGTTGACAATGTTCTTGGTAGATATGGTGGTGGACAGTGCAATTCAGGGGTGTTGTATGTTCTTTTTTCCTCTGCTCTTCATGAACACGGTTTTCCAAGTACCTCAGGCTGACATTCATAGATGTTCTGATTTTGCAATTTCCCATGTCTAGGCCCTCAGATTTCACACCCCATACTTCTGAAAAGTGTTGGTTTTCACCATTCTAAGGGATATTTTATGTTCCCTATCATTCTGACTTTTCCTGAATCCGCATGCAAGGTTGACAGCAGTTCTTGGACCTTCTGCACTGCATCTGCCATCCCAGCCCAATCACATTCCCACACCATGTTGGAGAGATTCAGTTCCAGCCTACAATGGTCACATGACCTCACTAAGCGATGGTGATGCCGCATTAAAGCTACAATGGCTGGTGCCCTCCCTAAATGGTCATAGCGCATAACATACCTTAAGGAGCAGATACCACGATCAAATACCTGATATAATGGCTGCTATAAAAGTTACCATAGACATTTATCTTATTGATTTACTCACATACGTGGTCCAGTATGTTCAATATGGAATTATAGGCACATGGCATGCTCTCCTCAGCTGGCAATGTGGCAATGTGTGGTGCCAAAGGATTATAAAATAAATATAGTAATACAATTGTATGACCTTATATAATGCTTCATGCTAGATATGTCATGCTTCTAAGCACTGTAATAACAGGTGTTATTATTACTAATTTAATGGTACTCTATTTATCGACATCAGGATGGAGGGTTGGTTTGTTTCTGCCTCAGAAGCACAACTTGTAAAGTTCAGTCTGGCCCCATTTCTGAGATGGGTACTTAACTCGTGAACTATCCACCAGAGGTAACAAGAATCACCACAAGGAGGAGGACATGGGAGAAGCAAGGTTCTTTCATTGCCTGACAAATTCTTTGGGTAGAAAGTGCACAGGAGCCCCTCATCATACAACTGAGGGGTATTGCCATACAGAACATTGTTGTGAAAACCACATGTACTTGAAGACATTTGACTTGTGTAGTGTACTATATATAAAGTGACAGTTGAAGTGAGTTTTGTCATACCTGAACTACTGTAATTGATTGTACTTGGGCCTGAACAACATAGCTATTGAGCCCATAACACTAGTCCACCACAGGATCATCTGCATGACCTATGAACTCAAATCCAGAGACCATATTTCCCCCACAGTGGAGCCACTCCACTGACTACTAAATGAACACAGGATCACATTCAGAAACATCGGCATGACCCTCTGTGCCTACTGGTCTAGTGGACCACAATATATCCCCAACCACCTCAGACACTACAACCCTCAGAGATAAAAAAAAAACCTTTCAGTTAGGAAATATGCTGAGACTCTCCATCACCAAGGACGCTTGATCAGGCAAGATGAAGCTCTGTCATAGGTGCCCCGCTCTTGAATGGCCTCCCAAAATGATGAGACTACAAGATGACGTTCTCAAATCTAGAAAAACGATTCAAATTGTGATCTTCTGCCAGAGATTTCCTAGCTTGTGAGTACACTTCTACATTGGCTAGCCTCATATCTGTCAATCCCCTTCAAGCCATTCACTGTACTTCCTCTGGACACATTTATGCACAGACTAAACTATTCTGTACTGTTTAACGTTATGTCTAATTTTTTGTATTGATTTTGGTCTCCAGTGTTGTGATTTGGTCCAAAATGTATCTGTTCTTTGCAATGTGTTTCATATTTCACAATTCGCTCTCTCCACCCATTCCACCTCTTTGTGTTCTGTAGCATATATCATTGCATGCAGCACACATCATGAATAACACTTCAATGCTGCACACGTAGTTTAGTGTGTATTTATTCCACATTTAACACTGACTTTATGTTGCTTAGTGTGCTAGCACAGCAAACACCCCATATACATGAATGAATGGCGCACAGCAAACATCACAGACAATGCTTTGCCCAGAAAGTTAAAGAGGAATACTTCCACATGCTTCAGAGCTATGCATAATGTATCCATTCAATAATATATGTTTAATTCATTTAAAACAGAAAGAAACTATGATTTGGCCAGCTCTTTATAAATGTAGGGCCAGTGGGAGTCAATATTGCAGTCAGGTAGAATTCCAAAACTATTTTTTGTGTGATGCTGGGCTGGACACCTGATTCACAGAGCATTTTCCAATTGGGGTTTTCCATTATAAATCGCTTCTGTGAATTAGGCCCAAAGTATCACAAAATGAAATGCGAAGGATGAGTAAAACCATTTATGAAACCCTCTACAGTTACAATACAGCGATTCAAGCAAGACCTTTTGTGCTATATTTAACAATATACCTATACATTAAGACCAACAGCTAAGGGTGTCGTTTTTTTTTTTTTACTGGAGAACATTTTATTTTATACATTTTGTTTGCTGTTCAGGGTTCTGTTTTACTTAATGCTTTTGATACATTCTTTCTTCAGCTTGTACTTTGTGAATTACTACTGCTTACGTTCTAAGCCCTCACCGAGAGCACATAGACCGGGATATGTTCTCTTGATGTAAACCTGGCAAGCCTCGAGAAGATTCAGTAGGTTAGAGAGACGTGTTTATATTTTTTGCTTAAAATTAAGGTGGTTCTGAACAGAAAAGAGGTTCCAAGTTATGGTTTCCCAAACACAATGAGCAAGAACTGAAGAGGAACGGCCCAAAACTCGAGATGCGCATATTGAAGGTCCCTAAAAACAGACTATTGGGCATAGCAGAGATTTCCAAAATGGCGGCCATAAAGCAGCAAGTGAAAAGGCTAAGGGGGTAGCCAATTCATTGATGTCCTGATATGCAACGCAGAGGACATGAAATCAGATTATTTCATGCATCAAAAGCCAGTAAGGGTCTCTGAAATGAGGAGTTCCGTCTCCATCCTGTGGAAACCGTGAGAAGTTGAGCCACCTTATTTTGGATCAGTTGCAGCCTCTGTTGGGAATACGTAGCAAGACCCGCATGAAGTGAATTTCATAGTACAAATTGTAGTATGTCCCTACTGATTTTTAACCTAGGACCGGTAAGAAAAGGAAGAATCGTTTTACAGACCCTTTACTGAAAACCACATAATAGCTGCTGAGGAAACTAGTGTTCATTTATAATCTATGAATTTTGATAGTAATCATTTTTGCCGAGGTGCAACAAATAATGATAGTATCAGGTGTTAATATAACCCTTCATGCCATATTCTTCCTAGTTCTAAGCACTGTAATAATAGCTTTTATTATTACCACATGTAATTGTCCTGAATGTATTAACCTCAAAGGGATGAAGGGCTGCGTCAGCGCTGCTGGGATTAGAACGTGTGAGGTGCAGGCTTACCCCATGCCATAAACAAATGCTATGTGAGCTATTGAGCTAGTGGACAATACAGCAAGGCAAGGACCTGAAAGTCCAGAGAGGCTGGAGGACAACCAACCACCATGACTTGGCATTTACTCCTATTGAGCTGGAGCCAGTGGCAGCGCTTAGGTTTATGAGTGTCAGGCATGCTTTAAAGGTATTGGGCAGTGGTGGCACTGGCAACCTGGTACCATCAGGCTCAGGCTGACCAGTGTTACTGAATACATATTCTTTAAAATGCACAATGTGCATCACGTTTTATCAAATACACCCCCCTTTGGTTACTGCTCAGTCTGTCACAAAAGGAATGAATTGCCATTTGCAACTGTGGGCCACTTTTTCATTGGTGCCAGAGACAATGTTATGCCCCACTCCGACCCTGGGTGCCATCCAGATGGAGGAGCACCTCAATGTCTTCAGACTAAGGGCATAGACCAGAAGTCATGAGAGGATACGTTTGGACAGTACAAACTATGAGTACGAGAATTCTGGCAGACTCCAAAAGAGAACTGAAGCGGGAGGTAAAAGGGAGAGGAGAAATGTTGTGGATCCAATTGTGGAGATGAGATCCAATTGCCTCATGATTTATGGTTCAAACTGCTGGCGAGATGGAAAGAGGAATCAATACATATAGGGTGGGGTCACCCAGTTAGAAATTCCCACAGGACGGCTGTCGGATCCGTGTGTAGTGTCACCAGGATAACCTTGATGGCAGTAGACACATATGCATTCAAAGGGTAAGGCCAAGCAAGCAAGTAGCAAGACATTAGTTGGTACCACTTGGTGGAAAAGTCACCAGAAAAGGGAAGTAGAATATTGAAGCATATTACCAAATGCTCAGTGCAGACCATAAGGAGGAACTAATATATGATGATTAGAGATGATGACTAGAGATGATGATTATCATGCAATATGGGTGAGTAAGCCCGATAATCTTATGATCAGAAATACGTTTCTTAGGTGAAAACGGGTGAAGATGCTCATGCTTGAGGCCTGCCTTGGGGCACCTGATGCCTACATCTGCTCAGCATATGGATTCGGCTACTAGACATTCGACTGCTGAATAGGGTGATGTAAAGCCAAATAGGAAGAGCAACAAACTCCCTTGCAGATGAAAATCATAGAATGCTGGTGGGTGTAAAAAAAAAAACAAGCGCCTTATAAAGAACCTACCCTTCCACAATGAAACTAGCGCCTAAAACTAGCTACAAAACCATTATATTAAAAAAAGAGTCACAAGGGGGCGGTGTTCAAACAGTTAGGATTAGGGTTATGTGCGCTGTAAGTAAATGCAAATAAATAAACTTAGGTGATTGAAGTGTAGGGACAACTACCTTAATATTAAAATCTTTGGAGGACAAACCAAAATGTGCAATCATATTACCCAGTCTTTTTCAAAACAAGCTGATTTTGCCATTAAGGATGGAGACCGCAAACAATAGAACCGTATGAATGGGAGAAAGGAGACTAGTTACCAGTAGAATGTTTGTGTTTTAATGTGGTTTAGAAAGAGCTCATTGGAAAAGTGTATTGGACTGCAAAGGCACCTCCTATGCCCAACCTGATCTTTATCTCTTATCACAAGAGCAATGTAGGAAGCTGGGGAGTTGGGGAGTCTAATATGGACCAATGATCAACATTATGATTTAGACTAAGATGATTAATATCAATGCAGTTCCTGGTGACAGGTCTGTCATTAATGCATCCAAAGTTAACAGGGGTGCTTATCAATCAGGGTGAGAATAGGAGGTGATGCATTTGGCAATTTCAGACAGGGTGCTTCAGTCTCATGATTCTGGGACGAGTGAGGACATTTCAGGAGATTCCCATTCTGATGGGGTTGCATCCAGTAGAAAAGGTACATGGCTAATCAGGCCAAAGGCTCAGCTGGTACGTAATAAAATCGGTGGGAAGAACCAATTGGTAGCTGGCCCGCCATGTGTAGTCAATGCAAAGTTGCAGTGCAAACGGGTAAAAATGTGCATGCTTGAGGCCTGTCCTTGGTGCAGTTGGTGCATTAATCTGCTCAGCATATACATTCAGCTACTAGACATTCGACTGCTGAA
The DNA here is from genome assembly GCF_040938575.1 of Ambystoma mexicanum. Lineage (NCBI taxonomy): Eukaryota > Metazoa > Chordata > Amphibia > Caudata > Ambystomatidae > Ambystoma > Ambystoma mexicanum. The sequence goes on along the minus strand of NC_090931.1, from coordinate 1,060,523,653 downwards.
TAGGGTGATGTAAAGCCAAATAGGAAGAGTAACAAACTCCCTTGCAGATGAAACTCATAGACTGATGGTGGGTGTAGCTAAAAAGGCCAAAAACAGGAAAACTAAAAACTAGAAAATAATAAAGAAAGATAGAGGAAAAGGAGGCCAGAGGGCAGTTCAGGTTCACTGTAATAACATGGAAACAAAGGACGTGATACAATTGGCAGACAAGGCAATCCTTAAAACAAAAAAGTCAAAAGTAAAGAAATTAAAAGAAACAAATTAAAATACCTTAAACAATGTGGCCAAGTAGTTGGCGCAACACATCCCTAGCAGTCATGTAACTGGGTGCAAATAATTGGACTTTGTTATAATTTCGTTTTTTGTCACTGTTAATAAAATACGATTTGTAAGAAATGAATAAGGTCATATTCCATGTATAGCTAAATTATAGTGTACTCGCTTGATCACTCTACTACTCCCCGTTAAACTGTTCAACATGGAAACCCTTCTTGCAGTCACAGGCTTTAAACACAGAGACTGGGAGTATCTGCTTAGATCATTTACCTGCAAGGGTTCTGAACATCCTCAGGAACCGTTTTTATGAAAGGAGACACTGGCTTCTCTACAAAAGAACCAAAGCCGAGATGAAAGTTGGTTGTTAATTTTGACATTTCCTTTGAAAGTGTGGACCCCAGCTCTTTTATCATGCCCAGATCATCGTCCATTGATGCAGACAGGTCCATGAGGTAATATATATCAACAGGATAATCGTCGCTCTGCTGGACGTCCACTTGTATTGTTACGTCACTACCTAGTGAAGGCAAAGAGAAGACAGTCTGCAAATCAGCATCCATAAGTATGCATTTAAATTATATTCTACTAATCATGCATTTAAATCAACCAATATCATGATTCATTATACATTTCCCAACAATTAATAAATGGGAGGATCAATGGGTGGGTAGATGGTTATATGTTTGATGAGAAAGGTGGATTTGTTGGTTTGAATGGTCTATGTTAATGAAGCAATATGCCCCGAGTGGCGGGGGCTTTACTGAGTCAGGTAATTCCCCAATGAAGGCCCCAGGGCATTACCGGACCCGTTATTGCCCCCGCCGCAAGGGGCATATTGCTATTAGTACCTCATCCTGCAAGGCCGGGGTACTAAAAGCATTTTTTTTTTGTTCCGAAACGCGGACAAAAAAAACAGACCTGAGTCCCCGGTAGGTGGTGATGGCAGCTTCTCATCCGTGTGGAGGCTCGGAGTGGGGAAAGCCCCGCTTCGAGCCTCCTCATTCGCTGAGGGGCTGCCACACCCCCTGCCGGGAACAATGGCCGTGGAAACCCGGCCGAGGGATTTCCTGCCAGGTAACGACCCGGCGAGAGCCAATCAGAATGTGTTTTACATTCTGGTTGACTCTCGCCAGGTACTAATTTGGATGAGTTAGATGTCTGACTGAGTGGAGAGGATTTTAGTGGTTGGGCAGGTGAATGGATGAATGGTTGTATGAACTGGTGTGGCAGATGAATCGGTGGGTGAGTCTATGGTGCTTGGAAGAGGACGGGTGGTTGTATGGATGATTTAAATTCGGTGGTAGGAATTCAGTGAATGTCTGCGTATTGGGGAGCAGATGGATGGATTACTGTATGAATGAGCGCATACGGAGAGGTAGGTTGTTTTTCATATGTATGAGAGTCAAGGTGCATAAGCGGATGACTGGGTAGGTTTGTATGTCACACAGAGAAATGAATGTTCTTTGTTTCTAAATGTTGCACTTCAATCAAATGAAAACAAAAGTGAAAGAAAACCAGTTTCGTGGGAAAGAAGGTGTCCCCTATAAACTAATGGGAATGCAGGAAATGGTCGGGCAAAGGGTCTTTGAGGAAAAGGTGTGACCCATCTTTAAAGAATGAAATTGTTCCCAACCTTCTATTGTATTTGTACCAAGGAAGTGTCCAGATATTCTATAGAAGCGATCACTCAGAATCTGAATGCCATGCATGACTAGGGCCTGATCGCTTTTACCAATGTTAGGACTGTTACATTTCTGCTGTTTCCGGTTCTGGCTGTGACAGCTGCTTTAGCCAGCCAGGCAATTGCAATCTCTGATAACTAATCCCTACAACCCTTACCCCTGGCTATCACTGAATGTAGCAACTTGAGCTCCTAGGCTGGCCATGATGTAAACAATGAGCGCTGGCCTGATTACCACTGACTGTACCACGCTCTAACATTGAAATATTATCACATTTTTAAAACAGACAGTGGATGGGATTGCCATTAGTGGCATGCTTTTTAAGTGCTTGGGAGCAAGTACACACGAATTACTTCCCTGTAACAAATTTCCAGCCATGTTGACACATCAAATTAATAATTTGCTTTGTAGAAGATGAACATGTTCTCTTTATCGCTGAGGATTAGTTGTTTCCAAATGTAATGCATGGATGAAGAATAGTTGTGTTTTCTTTCTGTGAAAGTGTGTGGAAGATTTTGATGACCGTGGGAATGAGGCACCTCACCTGCTCTGAGTTTAAGAATCATCTTTTGTGGAGCAATCTGTGTAACATCCGAACTATTCCCCCCGTGAATTCCAGGTCCAAGATCCTTATTTTGTAAGATTTCAATGTCAGATGTGGGGAATTCAATAAATCTAAAATTGCATCCTTTTGCCAGAAGGTTTCCCGGAGTATCACATCGCTCTCCTAGTCCAAATGAGTCGGTGAAATTCTAAAATAGAATGTGGGTTAAAAATAAATAACTTAGTTCGGCAGATATTGAACACATTTCTGAATTTTTACAGTGCAAAATATACTGCTTGTAAATCATGCGTGTGTTAGGGCAACTAGGCATCACAACGTATACAAATACATTTTATCCATAAAATTGAAGCAATTGTAGGAAATTACTCAGCATATTTTACATAACGGATATCTGCTGTCCTTGGGATCTAGAGGCCTTTTACCAGTATCTCACAGTGTCTCCAGGTCATGACCTGTAGGCAAATGCTTTAGCTCATGCTTTTCTCCCATAAAGTGTCCCATATTATATTTATCCCAAAATCCACCTTGAAAGCTGGTCTTATAAAGTGGAAGACAACAACTGCAAATTTGACAAATTATGCATTTGTTCGTAAAACTTAGTATAAGGAACAAGATAGTTCGAAATTGCTGTTTTTAGGAAAGTAAGAAAAGGGTTTTCATAGACGTTTAGCCCTCACCTTCCTTTCATCCCGCCCACCTTTTCTTCCCCTTGAAAACTTTCCTGTTGCTGTTATTCCATCCTTCTTCCAAATTTGACCCCTTTTGGGAATTCTCAAGTTATTATAGACTTATCACTTGAAATTATTGCAACGTGACGCCTTTTATATCACCTCTATGGTTATGATTAAGGTGATACAATTTCAAATGTGTTGCTTTACAATTTTGCGATATCTCATTTTCCACAGGGAACATAATCTTTTTTTCAAAAATCACATTGCATCATGGAGGGAATGAGCAAATTCTTTTGAATATATTGTCAATCATTGCTAAATCCATTCTACACATAATTAGTAGTTAAGTATTGTAAGGGTCTTTTTCTGTTCCCTTACCTGCAATTGTTCTGCATGATATGATCACATGTTCCTCGTATCAAGAAGAAGTACCAAAGGTAATACTCTGACAATTAGCACCATGTATGCATCTGTTTCCTTACATCATACTGCTGATTGAATCATCTGTAATGGTACTTTGCTTGTGAGCAACTTTGAGCTCAATACTGCAGAACTGGTGTTTGTAAAGATGCATAAGTGCACCAGTGAAGGTTGAAATACAAACACTACCTCTATAAAGTTATTCGTTTACTCTTTGTCCAAATAAACACCCCTTTCATAGTGCTGCCTATAATGTATACTAAAGTTGACTTCTGGGTCATGTCCTTGTAAGGATTGTTTGACGCTCCACATGAAGTGTATTGTCCATTACAAGCACAATACCGTATTAATCAGGGGACAAGTCTTGAAAGAATAAGCAGGGGGCTAGTTAGCATATGGTATGTGCAACAGCACCACACAAAATGATGTCGAGTATGAGATCACAGGAAAGCAATTTTAGCCACTTTTAGTAAATGAGGACTGCACCTTCGCCCATGGAATACATTAATGTGGTTATTAGTGGTACACATTCTTTCTTGCCACAAATTAGTCCTCTGCATGTAAAGTAAGTATTGAGAAGGAAATGATGGACCCCAATACATCTAGTAGTGTTGTACTGATGCCCTAATGTCTGACCTAACATCACATTCTATATATGTACACTTATATACAAAAACAAATATGAACATGGAGTGCTCACAATACATTATTCAGGTCCTTCTTTTAGCGCTTGTCATTTGGCATTCCTGTAATATTCCTATGCTGTTATTTTGCCTCAGCAAGCATAAGGGTGCAAATACCAGAATTCAAATTCATGGGAGCTCAAAAGCCAGGACTAGCTGTACAGTCTACACCTGAGATGGGTTACAATGAGACTCCTCCTTACTTCTCTAAACACTTTAAAGACTCAAAGACACACCCCAAAAGGGCCTGTGATTCAGTCACATGTTTGTAGTCATTCTTCGACAGTCATGCAGCTTGTTGTTATGAATGTGTAGTTCAACGAAAAATGATGTTGTTTACCTGTCAAACAAGCAGACATTGTGGAAATAGAATATGCAGCTTGAATGCTGGTAAGTCAACCGAGAGGGAGGAAATAGTGAGTTTTTTTTTTATTCTGTTCAATCTTTGCTAATGAGCAAACCATTAGGCCATGCCGAAGAAGAAGGCCATTCCCTCAATCCACTGCCAACTCTCCATTTCATGTCACTAAAATAAGATGTACAAGCACACCGGAGAACAATGACATTATTATAATAACTAACTGCAGGGCAGCATTAGACTTCTTGAGTGCTTGGCTACACCAAGCTCTCTGCTGGAGTAAGTGGAATAGAGTCAGATTCTTGCCACTACCATGCTGGTGAGCATAGCTCGTTATTGCATTGGGGATATCTGGTAGTTAAAAAGTAAGATCTAAGCCAGTGCTGGCTGCATAATTACCTTGCACCATCTCTAGTAAGATAATGTGTAGTGGGCATTACTGGTGTCCAGTCCAGTAGAGTAGTCCCTCAATATTCGCTCATCAACACTACCACATCAGGACATGGACCTTTGCTCTCTGTGCCTAGAGAGGCACCTCACCTCAATGTTGACGCCCATTCAGGCAGACACATGTGTCTAGGGTTGATGTTGGTACTGGTTCCTAGAGGTGATCTGCAGAGCGTTGTAGAGCTGACTGCCCTTTCCTAACCAGTACAAATCTGTATCAAGTGATGCCTTAAATGCTCAGTTCTTAAATACCCTTCCACATGCCGGCTAAAATCATCAATGTGCTCCAATGATCAAAAATGGTATTACAAAAAACAAAGGGTGTTCATTTCAGTGGTATCAAAGTTCACACAATCTACACTTTCAGCCACATTAACACCATTATCTACATCCATTCACATCATCTACTGTCATTAAATACCTTATAAGCAAGTTACTTCTAATCCTTACTACAACCCCAGAGGGAACAAGGATGCAGGGAGTTGGGAACCCTGTAACACATTTTCTTTTTAAATTGATATCGAATTTTATGGAGCAGAGACTAAGATGACAGAATGCATGATGGGGTGGAACAAAATGGCGGGGTGGTGTTGGAGGAAAGGGCTGTCTCTTCCAATATGTCTGCCAAATTCAGTGATACGTTTCGACCACATAGGAGACAGAAAAGGATTTGTTTTATTAGAATATGTCCTTTTGTGACGTCTACTGTGGAACACAGGGTTGGCATGGAACTCCAATATTTAGGGACCAAAAGATGAAGAAGGGGAAGTACGTCAGCAGCAGTGAAGAACTGGCTTCGTATTACGAGTATTATTAGCAAGGAACATGTGCGCAACATTTGACATGGACATTTAAAGTATTCATGAACAGATCATGATTTTTCAGCCTTGGGATGGGCCCTATTTGGAATAGCATATGTGAGAACTATTGAACTGTGGCTGTAAATATGGTTACATGATGTGTGGAAAGTCGATATTTTGGCTCCAACAGTGTGTACCCTTAGAGAGACTCCAACAGTGTGTACCCTTAGAGAGACTACAACAGTGTGTACCCTTAGAGAGACTCCAACAGTGTGTACCCTTAGAGAGATTGCCCCATTCTGATCAGTTATGTTTTGAGTCAAAACTGAATAAGAGTTGGTGGTTCCTTATGGGGTTACATCTAGCTAGTGATCATGCTGTGGGGTCTGTGTAAATGTTGTAAGGTTATGCAAATGATGAGTATATTCAAATAAATCTTAGACACATGACAGCAAATCACCTGCACAAGCCGGATGTCCACAGCTGCTGGGACAGATCTACTCTGAAATCTCTCGCAACGCGTAACTCATTAGAAGGAATGAGAACAAGCAGAACAGTGACTGCTGAAAGGGTTGGGAGAGAGTTTGGGAGAGAGCTTGGGAGGGGAGGTCAGTGCTGATAAAAGTGTGTGCTAACAGCGGTCTTGTCCTAGAACAGCAAACAGCTCAGTCCTACACACCTTGTTTAGATGAAGTTCTTGAAAATAAATGTTGTTATAAATATAGTCCTTTGCAATCAGCCCCTTAGAGGCAGTGCCAGAATAAAAATATGTAATTTTCCCATTCTCTGGCCCTCCTTCTTCTCGAGAATAAATCCTTTTCAAATCGCACTCTTTCGTTCCATACGGCAAGGCATCTTCTTAGATTAATTTTCTTGGTTCAATCATGCATTATACTTCAGCGTTTTCAACCAAGTGATCCCCATAGCACACAAAGTTGTTTTAGGACAAGCCCATCCCCAGATATAGAAATGATTTGGTATACACGATTATCATGAATTGAGAATGCTTTTTGCATCGAAATATTGAAGATTAATTTGAAGATGTATTCCCAGGAAAAGGATTTCTTCTTCACTTGGGTCTCCTAAGTCCCAGAAAAGCAGAGAAGGCACAGAGCACTCGTCACATTAATGGTGCAAGTTTATACGACAGTGCAAAAGCAAAAAAACCTTTACACAGCCACGAATCCTACACTGTCACACACAAGTGATGGACCTGTGGCAGCCTAGGAACCACAGCTCTGTAAAACTAATAGGCTCACAACTCTCACAGTGACATAGTGTTGCAGCATAATAGATGGGTGGGAGGTTGGGGATTGGTGGCATTTTGCCAGGTACTTGTTTGCTACTCTCTGGTGCAAACATGAGGGAGATGGTGAAATGAGTGAAGGGGGGAAGGGATGCTCAGAGGGGATACACAGCATCAAAGTCGTCTTATGGTTCAGAGTCACATTTCAAACTCAAGGTTTTCCTTTTTTCCTATCAGATGCCTCTCGACCTTCCTTCGCAGAACATATCCTCATTGCTGACAGTTATTTATCTATATTTCTACATATTGTCACTTTCCTTCAATATCAACACTCGCCTGCTTCTTAAGCCCATAATAGTGTTGCTGGCCAATAATTAGCAATAACCGACCCTGTGGGGCACAATCCTCAATTATAGAGATGATCAATCATGACAGCATTTTTGTACTAAAGATATTTCATAAACTGCTGCACAAAGTACTGTTATAGCAGTTCTTGGATAAAAGGTGCACAAGGAGGAAAACATCAACAAGACCAATAGGCATTGCACCTACAAAATGACACTGATATTTCTGATTGCAGTACAATCCCATAAAGTTATCGATTATTAGGAGCAGGGCCGGTTTTTTGTGTAGGTGTGGCGTTTTTGCCTCAGCGAGAGCCTATAAGCGTGGCACAGCGGTTTTGCTACTCTACATTTTTGTGGTCGGACCACAATGACATTTTTCTTCAACTATTCTGTGAGTAAAAAATATTAAATCTCTGCATCTATCGAAACGTCAAGAAAAGTAACAGCATTGCAGCTCATTAACTATTTAGGATGGAAGACTACAGGCAATAATGTAATAGCAAAAACAGGACAATACTTGAAGCAACATCGCTCAGATGCCTCGCATTTCATGTCCTAAGAAGTCAGGGTTGCATATGATCGTTTGTTTCTTAACTATGAATTGTAACCTTCTGCTTTTTTAATGATTTGCTTTGATTTTTTTGTATTGTATCACTAATAATTTTGTTCGAATTATTTTGTTTTTAATATTTTCATTTGTTGTGAGACCCTGAAAGTCCCCATTCCCTTATGTCTTCAATGCTCCTCGGTTTCTTCCCTTCCTACACCCAGACCCTATCTAGGGTCCTTCTCTGCCCCTTGTCTTTGTTTTCTTCCATTTCCTGTTCCGATTGCCTGATTGCTCTGCCCTTCCCTTCCTGGGACTCCACCAGAGTTGTCTTCATCCATGACGCCCTTACACTGTGTTGCAGCTCCATAACTATTCCTGCGGCTGGGCCATGCACCTCTGGCACCTTTTGCATCTCTTTCAATCTTCTTGCAGCCAAGTCACTTCTCTTTTGGACATAGATAGGGGACTGCATAGGCTTCAGGAAGGTAAAAACATTCTCTATTGTATGTAGGGGGGACTCCCTTTACCATCTTGAGGAGCTGACTCTGCAACGTCACCCTTGCGGTAGCAGGGACTGGTCTGACTTTGTGTTTGACTGGCACTGCACCTTCTCTCAACTGAATTTTATGCACATAGTTCTTAATTCTTCCTAGAGCTTCAGAAGAGAATCTCCGGAGCTCTTCCCTTGAAAGCGACGCTCCCCTTGCTCTTATAGAAAGTACATGATCATCGTTATTGGGATCCAGCTTGATATTCAATTTTGCCTAGCCTTTCAACCCAAGAACTGCAGGTCCATCCTCTGAGAAATATACTCTCATTTATGTATGTCTGACTTTAAACTCCATGTTTCCTTTTATGTACTGAAGACGGAGGTCCAGGTATGGCTCTCATGACCCCACACGACTGTCAGCCCGAAGACAGAGACAAGACAGATGCACCTCACTCTTAGGCCCTACACAGCCATCATCAATGGATCGCAGATGTGAGAACCGTTACTCTCTCAGACAGCCACTCAGGCCATACCCAATCAATGATCTGGAGGAGATGGAGATGCCATCAATCGAACAAGTCGACTGACTGCAAATCAAGGAATCAGTGACATCATCACTGACATCACGACGCAGCCGCACTTAGACAAACATGAAGTACATAGATATCCATTCACGAAGTTACACGAACATGCATTTGTTTGTTGCATAGAGACACGAAAAACATGCTTATGACTCACGCAGGTAGTTGAAAGACATACATATATATCTCTATGTATACCCACATTATTCACCAAGGCTGAACCGCAAGACGCCAAAGTATATGTATACCAGGCTTGTATATGCTCCACTGCTGCTAACATGGAAAAGCCATAAGGACAAATATGGAAGCTATAGGCCCACTTAAGTGAATAAGGGAGGGGAGACAGGCTTCGAGTACATGGAAGGGCTGGTATGATCGCTGCAGTCAGAGGCAAGCAGAACGATGCACTCAGCCAAGGACGAGTAGAGACGGAAAAGTTCCTGGTTACCAAGACGATAAGCCACCTGCAAGAAATTCAGGCTAGAATCCCCATAATTACAGGCAAGAGAGCTCCATCTCGTGGTCTCAACACACATGGCCCAGCAAAGCAAGACAATGCCCATTCAATCAAGGTAGACAAAGAGAAGCTTGTCCCACCAAATCTGAGGTCGAAAGATACAAGTGTTGCTTACAAACTGCCAACTGAATGCACTCTCCCAGGCTTAGGTGATCAGAGATGGCAACATTAGGGAACACACAGCACCTCCATGTTAATTTGCATTGCCTTGAAAAAGTAAACTCATCATGGTAACCATCCAGGGTCATAGGGCTGGGAGGACAGATTCTGCCCAATCCAGAAGCACCATTCACGTGAAGATATACGTTACAGGAGCCAATGGTCTCCCTGCGACCCTGCAACTTTGGAGATTGATACATGTAGAGGTGGTTCCAGGAGGAGCCACCAGATATGGCCACCCAATAGTAGAATTAACCATTGTAGGATACATACATAGTTCACCTAAACTGACTTTTGTGAACGCCTGATAGGTTTCAGGCACAGAACTTGGTTTTGTGACATCACACCTGGATGAAACCGGGTGACACATGCTCAGAAGACGAGAGCCCTGGAGAATTCATGCTTCCTAGTGTGATCCCTGTTGTTTTGTTAGATAATAAAGACAGCAAACTTTGCCCCATGGCTGAGTCTTCCATTCTTGTGGTGGGGTGTTTTTGATGGGCCCGAGTGTCTCTTTGCTGGTAATTGGGGTGACTGCTATAAGGCCCCTGCCATTCCTTGCCAAGTGGTAACAGAGGGATGGTCATTAAGACCCTTTGGCAGTAGACCGCTTCATCCCACCGCATGCCGGAGGGGCTGTGTGGTGACCCATGGAAATCGATGCCTAAATCCACATGTGGGCAAAAAGAGAAGAGGTCGACAGGATCCGCCTTCAGAGAGAATTACTGCCCACTTCCCGTGGGACGCCTAGCAGATCAGACGACAGAGTGGCAGGTTGTTGGAGAGTCAGTGTCTGAGGGGCTTCAGTGAACCACAGAGTGTAAGTATAGACTCAGCTATATGACAAATGTGGGGGTGGGATGCTTGATGTTTTAATTTGTGGTTTTTGTTCTGTCTAAGTATTACCCATTCTTCAGGCGGTCAGTTTGGGCAGTCAGCTTAGACGGTCAGTTTAGCTTGTGGTGAAAAAACTTTCAAAAAGAAAAAAAAGAGAATAATGGTTTCCCTGTGAGCTATGCAATTTAGCTTGGTTCATGTATGGTTTACCTGTGTATAGGTGTTTGCAGGAGAAGCTAGCTTATATCACGGAAGGTTTAGCTCTCTGAGAGGCATTCCCATATGGCGATGCTATAGAAGACAGAACCAGTGACTTAATGGTTTACCCTGTTAGTGAGGCAGGAAGACAGCCATGTGTGTGTTACGTCATGTTTGTCGTTTTGTGTTTGGGTAATTAGTAGCAGGCATTTATATATGCTGTACAGTCAGGCATTGAGGCTATTCCTCTAAGGTATTGGTGACATCACCTGCAAAGTTGTTTAATAGGACTTGAGGTGTACTCGAAGTGGTGGATTTTAGTGGTTAGATTGTTGTGCCATTGGGAAGGAGCTTGAGAAGCGCACTAGTGGAGTTGTGATTTGAGCCTTTAGGGTGAAGGGTCGCTGTGGGGCGGTGCATGGAGCATGCCGTGTTGATGGTGGTGAGCTGGAGAGGCTAAGGAAAAGATTTCATGGCACTTATGATTTGGAGACATGGTATTTGAGAGACAGTACTGAGATTATGAATTGCTAAATTGTAAGGTAAAGTGGAGGTATCAAAATATCCATTTACGGTCAAGTTATTAGTCACAAGTGTTACATAAGGTGACGGAATGAGGGATACACTTCTTCAACACTTATGCAAGTCCCTCCCGCTGTATTAAGACAGAATACACAAGTATAGCACGGAATGGACTTGCGATACCGAGTGCAAGTTGCCAAAGTCATGGGCCAAAGGCGGCAGCTTTTCCATATATGTGCAGCAACAATTGACCACTTATTTACAATCAGCATATAAGAGGAACAAATTAAGCAAGCTACTGGCTATTTTATAGTTATGGGAAATGTTTCAGGATGAGGAAGGGGACTCGATCCAGTGGCATTGGATGCTCAGTGAATGGGATATGGAAGGCGAACGGCCCTTGGCTCCCCCTGCTCCTCCTCAAACCGCGGACGTAGATGCTGCAACAGAAAGTATGGAATTTTACCCCATAAAGAAGTTAAAAGCAGCAGCGGGATACACCAATCCCACTTTCGCACCTCCAGTGCATAGTGGCAGAGATGCACTTAGTGGCACAAAGCAATCAGGTAAAGTAACGGGAGATAGCAGAGATTGTAAGGAGCGCAGTGAGCTGCAAGCAAATCTAAGGAGAATGACTTAGGGAAGACAGGGCTTAGCGAGGGCCAAGACTTGATAGTTCTGAATGAATGGGTAGGCGGACAGATATTGCTCAAATTGTACGGGAAAGCCACAAGTGAGACAGGGAATGGAGGGAAGGAACTACTGAGTAGTAAAGACACGGAGGAGGAAGCTAAAGAATGGGCAGATATAATGAAGGAAGTACATAGAAGGAACAGGCAAGAGAAGGAGGCAAAAAGATAGAGAGTGAGCAGAAGCACCAGAAGGAGAAGAAAAGGAGAAGAGAAAACAGAGAGGGCTAGAGGACATAGCAAGGAGGAATGCGAAAGAAGAGCTGGAAAAGCAAATGCAAATAAAGAAATAAAAAAGGAGGTTAGAATTCGAGTGGGTCATTAAAGAAAAGTGACGCAGCGAAGAAGAGGAGCGGAGATGTGAGCATGACAGAGATGAGAGCAGAGAGAGACACTCTTTGAAGGCGGTGGAGATTGAGATGGATTTGGCACATTTAAATGATGAGGAGGGGGAAGGGATATGAAGAAGGTTAGGGTAACGCTACAGGAGTAGGAGAACCAGCACGTGAGCCCAACGGGAAGATAGGAGTGCTACTAGGCTCTCAGTGAGGGGGGAATTTAGGATTACAGATCGAGACAACAGAAAGCAGTGGGAAGACCCACTGTTAAGGACACAGCTTCGAGGATGAGAGAGAAAGGGACAGTGACAGTAATATCAGGACCATGGAGTCAGACGAGGATTAACAGGAGAGTGATGATGACTAAGAGAGAAGACCCTCTCGCTGCTCCAGGGAAGCAAGCCCTGATAGAGACACAGTATGGGAAGGCAAAGAAGACTTGGAGAGAGGAGAGGAGAATATTGAAGGCCGACTGCCATCTCCCAAGTGTGGATCGCGCAGTACGGACAATATTACGCTGTATGTGCAGAGGCTCAGGGCACTACCAGGATGGAAATGGACAGAGATGGCAAGGGCGTTCACCACCACTAAAGACATGGGGAGACAGGACGGAGGGACGAGACTTACACAGTTTCCATTATTGGAGAAGGATGGAGGGCAGCCTCAGTATATTCCATGGCAGCAAATGGACAAGGATAATTTAAGATGCAAGCTACCTTCGTTGACTTCTGGGGCTGGAAAATGGATTTATGAGCTTGAAAGACTGACAACAGGGACGTCATTAGTGGTGGATGACATGAAGAGTTTGCTCTCAGCCATTCTCGGGGAGGTAGCAGAGGATGTATGGAGAAGAGCAGGGTATCCCAGAGTTACTGCACAGAACACAGCACACAATGGTGCACCATTCAATAACTGCTGAGCAGCCTTATGGCAAGCTCTAAGGGTGCAATACCCAGACACCTCAGATATAAGCATGACTATGGCATGCAAAAAGCGTGACGAGGAAGACCCACTTCAATATATTCAAGAAATTCAAGAGCGATGGCGTCTTCTCGAGACGAAAGAGCCGTGGTACAAAACAGTGGGGTTATTGCACCACATATGATGTCAAGGGTTGCTTGAGCAGAAGCAAAAACAGCTTAAGAAGGCTAAGCCATGGTCAGAAATTCATCTAACCATAGTGCAATATTGTAGGCTAATGAAAGAGAATGCAAAAAAAGAAGCATAAGGAGAGACAACAGGAAGAAGCAAAGTTTGTGAAGAAGAAATTATCCAAGTAAACAATGGAAGGGGCAATGCTAATGAGTGAGGATGTACTAGTTACTCAGCATACGCAGAACAGACCGTAAATAGCAGGGGGAGGCTTCACAGGGCAAGGGAATATAAATGCAACAGGGTGCAGAGGGGTGTCATGGGGGACAGCAAAGACCAACGGGGGTCCCATACAATGTTGAGTATGTGGGCAAATGGGCCATATATCACGAGTGTGTAGGGACACGGGTGGGATGCACCAGAATGGGGGAATGCAGCACCAACCCACATATCAAACACAGCAGACTGACTATTATGATCAGGATCACACATAAGTGCAGATGTACGCTCTGTGAAAGACGCAGACAAATGCATCCATATCATCCCATGACACATGCATCGCAGATGCAGGGACACATGCAGCCATCACAACCAGCAAAGCAGACACCAGCACAGTAGAACATCATAACCACGACACATGCAGGCTCCACAATGCCGACTCCCATGCGATAGCTGGGGGGGGAGTAACTGTTGTAGGGGGCAATGCATTCACAGGGACAGGAATGTTATTATACCCACAATGGGACAGCCCACAGACAGACCTGATGTGTTCATTCCTATCCGTTACACCCAATCAGGCCGAGGAACCACGTATCGGGGTGACAATAGATGACAAGACTTTTCCCTTTCCTGTGGAAATAGGGGTGACTCAGTCCTGCATTAGGGAAGGGAGATACCCAATGTCATGTATTGCCATGAATGCCCAGGGATTCTCTGGGGCTATGGACTTGGCAACCTTTACCAACAAACTTCCATTTTCTGTAGGAGAACATGACCTGACCATGCCACTGTTATATTCCCAACAGACACCAGTGAACATAATGGGTAGAGACATGATGAGCTGACTTAACATGACCATTTCATTTACAGACCAGGGAAAAGTGTGCTTGAATGTGAGGGAGCTCGTCCAGGCATATTGCGGGCAGATGGTACAGAGGGGGTTCTCTCACATGTTGAGCTGTTCCAATATGGAGCAGAAGTATTAATAGTGTGGCTCACAGGGATACAGGGAAGACTGTTGCGCATACCCGATGAGTTCTTATTGTTATCAGAGATTCCCCTTGATGAAAGGGAAGGAAAAGTGATTCCAATAGAGCTTGAGGCAGTCACAGTGAGAGACGAGAGAATAGCATTGCATGGGACTGATGGCACAGGACGATCATGGAGAAAGGTGATTGCAGTGTGGGAGGGATACAGGTTGACTGGTGTGACAGATGAGAAGTTATTTCAGATCAGATCACGAGGTGGTGTTTGACATAAGCATTGCATACTGTGTGAGAATACATTATAGGAAAGTGTCAGAGAGAATGGCTGTGTTGCGAAAAGCACCACCACCGTTTCTCGAGGAAGACTTGGGGTGAGTACCCAGTGTTTTATGGACTGGTGGTCCCTATGATGTGGGTTTGCTAAAAGGGATAGGGGCAGTCAAGATAAAACTAAAACCAGGGCTTTTTTTTTACCAAGGGTGAACAGTAACCCCTATCAAAGGAAGCAGACAAAGGTATTTATGAGACGATCAGCATGCTAGTGGAGCAAGGCATTCTGGTACCCTCAGAATCACAGTGTAACACTGCAGTGTAACCTGTAAAAAAAGGAAACTGAGGAGGTCTCAGTATTTTATTCAGGATGTGTGTCCCTTGAACCAAATCGTTGAACCAGAATTCCCATTAATTCCTAATCCAGTGACAATTCTGTTTAGCATCCCAACGGAAGCTACCCACTTTAGAGGAATAGACTTGAAGGATGCCTTCTTCTCTATACCACTTCAGAGTCACAGAACCTGACCTCATTTCTATAGAGAAACCAGAAGTGGAAACACACACGATTACCACAGGGGTGCAGTGAGTCACCTTCTATCTTCAATAAGGTCCTCCAGATGAAACTTGGCAGCATACAGATGGGGAGCACCGTCATACAGTATGTGTACAACATTTTGATTTGTAGCAAGTCAGAGGAACAGTGTCAAAACTACTCAGTATACTTGTTGACAGTATTGGGAGAGAAAAGTTACAAGGTGGACAAGGCAAAATTAAAATATTTCCAGAAGGAAGTGCTATATATCAGGCAACTTATATCGCAAGAAGGGGGCGAAAAGTGACTCCAGAAAGGGCGGAGGCGATCTGCAGAACGCTAATGCCAAAGACTGTGAGAGAAATACAGCAGTTCTTGGGACTCTGAAATTACTGCAGAGCCTGGGTGTTTGATTATAGCAGATATACAATAGCCTTGTTAAGTGGACTCTGGGAGGCACAGAGAGGGGACGGCAAGTTGCTATTGACACACAAAATGACTGAAGCATCGAGGGGCTGAAGAAAGTGATATGCACAGCTCCAGTGTTAGGGATCCCAGACTACCATGACAAATTCTATTTGTTGTCACACTCCAATGGAGTATTGATGACTACGGTACTCACACAGAAGACTACCATAGGGCACAAGCCACTGGCCTACTATAGTGGACGTTTAGACCCAGTAATGCGAGGACATTATCTATGTGAACAAGCTGTGCCTGCTGCCGCCTTCACGGTAGAAAGGTCTGCGAGTATTACGAGGGGGTGCAGTACCACGTTTTCTGTGGAGCAAACCTCTCTTTGCAGTCCTCGAAAGATCCAAGAGTACGCTAACCACACAGAGAGTAAATGTGGTGAGGTGCAGAACTGCAAATCCGGTGACATTTCTAGATGAACCATTGGAGGAGGGAGGGAGACTATGCACACAACTGTACTACATACATGGAAAAGTATGATGACCTTCCCAAAGTGGGGGACAAGCCACTTGAGGGGGGAGAAGTACTTTATATTGAGGGGTCTACGTTGATAGACCAGACAACAGGGAAAGACATACGTGGACGGCAGTGGTGAGAATAAAGTCAGATGGACAGCCAAAGTAATAGCAAGTGCAAGATTGCCTTCACATTTTTCAGCGCAAGTGGCAGAATTAGTGGCTCTCGTAATGCCACTAGAAGTGCACAGAGACCATGAAGTAATAGTGTATTCTGATTCAGCCTACGTGAGATCTACAGTACACTTTGGGATGTCACAATGGCAGAGGAGGGGCTTCCGAAGTGCTGATGGCACACCAGCCCAGCACGCGCTCCTAGTGCGCAGGCTCATAGACACGCTCCAGTTCCCAGCAGCAACAGCAGTCGTGAAGTGCAATGCCCACACGAGGGGGGAGGACCTAGTCTCCCAGGGTAATGAAGCTGCAGATGCAGAAGCAAAGCGTGTAGCATATTTCCCTAAAGTAACTGACTTTGAAACCCCATCGAACACACATATCCGTGTGCGCGATATGATTCTAAAGAAATGCTATAATAACTTGCCAGCCACGCAGATAATGGAATTTCAGGGAAGGGCACTGGTAGAGGAGAAAGAATTATGGGTGAGAAGGGGATGTTCAATATTCCCCACCGACGCTTTGTGGCGACAAGTGAGCAAAGGCAAGCTAGTAATTCCAACAGCACTATTGCAGATTGCGCTCACGCAATTGCAGTATCCTCCTCTGGGTAAGGACGTACTTGCCACACACATTGGGGAAGAGTGGTTCTGTCCAAATATGGTGGAGCATATAGCCGCATTCATGGAAAACTGTGTCACCTGTAAGAAATTCACAGCTGGGCATACTTTATGTTTAGAGAGAGGAGGCATACCCAGCCAAATCGGGCCTTTCCAACACCTCCACATAGACTACGTCGATATGATCCACGAGTGCCATGGCTACCGCTACATGATAGTGGTTGTGGCCCATTTTCCCGATGGATCGGAGCCAGTCCCTGCTCACACCCTGATCCTCTCATAGCAGCAAAATTATTTGTTAGAGTGGTGCTCCCACAATGTGGGTCCATAAGGTCCTGCGGTCTGACAATGGACCTCATTTTGTAAATTAAACTTTTGAGCACATAACAACTCTGTTGGGGATACAGCACACATTCTCCTATGCTTATCACACACAAGTGAATGGGAAGAGAAGATTGCAAAAATAAAAGCCACCCTAAAAAAGGGATAGCTCTATTGTTTGCGCTTATCCCTGTTTGCACTGCGCAATCAGCCCGGATACAAACACCACTTAACACCCCATGCGGTGGCAACTGGATGGCGCATGCGACTCCCCCAGGCTCCTCCCACAAGGGTGTTGACAGATGACCATGCCACCTCTGACGTTTTTGGAAATGAAATGCACAAATATATTCCTTCTTTGATGGCTAGTCCCCCTTTCTTTTATTTCTCGCCATCTGCATGCAGGGCAGGGGAGGTCGAAGAATAGCGAGAACGATACCCCAGAAATGAATGAAGGAATCCTAAACCCACCACGACTTTACACTGGGGACACTGTTCTTCATAAGGCTGGGGTATAAACTCAGGCTTGAGGGGCAGTATGTCGTGGAGCAAGCCACGGATCATGCAGTGAAACTAAGTGGCAAGAAGGTCTGAAACTACATTGGAGACATTAAGCCCTGCTGAGGTGAGACCTCGTCCCAGCCAAACGAAGACGATTTGATGCAAGAAGAAGAACAAGACAAGGAAGTAGCACCACAACAGTGGCTAACCCGGTCCAGGACCAAAAAGTTAGGGAAGGATCATACACACACCTAGATTAGGCACACTGGACTCCATTCCGATTGGGGCGGTCTGGTAAAAAAGTGATGGTATGCGTGGATACCAGCTCTCTACTGCCCCGCCCGACTACGGGTTTGCCGGTGGGTCACCTGGGTTACATGCAGCTAAATGCTAAAGCTAAGCCCGGCGCCCTACCGGCTAAAAATGTCCTTGTTACCACCAATGGCATTGCCGATGGCTGTAATAACGGAAAATCCACTCATAGGGCCTCATCACGACTTGGGCGGTAACGGTAACGCTATTAGCACAGGCGGTATTAGCCCTAATAGCACGATTTTCGGTGGATTTCCCCCCAGCTCAGAGCTGGGGCGAAATCCGCCGAAGCCCTGATTCGGCGGACCCTTAAATCCGGCGGTAATAGCGCTACCACCGGATTTAAGGGTAACCGCCAAAGTGGTGATGAGGCCCATAGAGTTTTATGGGATTCCATGGATGGGGATTTACACCGTACCGCTGGTACCCGTAATCTGGTGGAAATACTGCCAGATGTAGTGCCGGTAAAGGTAAGTACAAAATGCTGATATCCTGGGGGCTCTATCGCCAGGATACCGGCATACTCAGAATGAGGCCCACTATCCTTTCCTTGCATTAGGTATTCATTGAGAGAGTTGGGACTTTCATGTGTACATGGTTTCTAATCGGCATAGGTCCTTTCAAGAGTCCTTCTTAGATTTGTAATACAATCGGAAACAGAGCGGATGATTTCTCCATGATCGTTTTTCCATGCCTTTTTGCTTTATGTAGCCCAGACCTACCCACAGTCGACTCACAGAGATCCCAGTATAATTACATTCCTCAGTGATTCTGAGATTCACATAGTTTGGGAGCGATTGCTCCATGCAGCACTCGCCCACCACTATAGATGTAGAGCTTAACCTAACACACACTAACCTCATAATTACGCATTCTTGAGGCTTTTCAGGTGAATTTTACAGACCCTTGGAGCAACGCAAGAAAACATTCAGTAATAACAAAATGGGAAATGTAATTTGAAAGGTTGTCGTAATGTTCTGTGCTTTCTGCTGTCTCTACCTCTTTACCCTCCTTGCTCCACGAAGACTGTTATTTTTACATGCACAAGCCTGGATCCCTACTAACGTGACCCCTATCTATACTGTTACGGAAGACATGTCTGGCCCAGCAATAAGCACTGTTAAGGAAGTAAAGAGACTTAGACGCATTGCAGACATAGGGCCTCATTACGACTTTGGAGGTAGCCATGAGGCTATTGGCGCCAAGGCTGCCTCCAAAATCGGGTCTGGGTCCGGGTTCCCTGAATGGGGAATTACCGGGCCATTCCGAGTTCAGAGGGCCCTCTAATTCCTCCTTCAGGGAACCCGGGCCCGGACCTTCCCCATTCCCATTAGAGCCCCCATAGGGCTCAATGGGAATGGGTGCAGGAGGTAACAACGGTCTGATTATGACCGGCCTGTTGTTAGCTCCCTGGTCCCCTCGCGGGACCTGCTCTGGACGTCGGGTAAAACCAGGCGCCGTTAAACCCATTCTGCACATCTTGTCATGAGGCCCATAGATTTCAGCCAGGTAAATTCCTATCTAACTGACATCCCCTATGCCTTGAGTTCATCTCGGAAATTCCTAGCAACTGAAATTCCAGCGGCCAGAGAACAATGACTCATGCATCTATCACTCTGCACCACAAGAGGACGATTCCAAGGGAGACGAGCCACACTAAGGTGGATGTCCAGAAAGATGTTTTCTGTATGAAGATAGTTACATCAAAACTCAAGAAATGATGGACGATTACTGCAGTACAGACAATACCATAGAATATATCACTGAAGGTCCGCACAAAGGAGAAACAAAGGTAGTGACACAAAGGGAGTTATAGTGCCCCAAGACAACACCAAGGGATATGGGAGAAATGCCAGGATGCTGGGTACAATGGCAGATGCTAGGGTATGGACAACTGTACACAGCAGATGGGTGGAAGGAAGGAGTGGTTGGGAGCAAAGCACATGCACTCCTAACAGTTCCAGTGGAAGTAGTGCAAAAGAAAAATGACAATTGCATCAAGGAATGGGAAGCAGCTGTGAAAATGCTTACATGGGTGGAAAACAAAGCATGGCCCATGCCCATTATACCACTTGAGGGCACTTCTTTATGTTTCCAGATTGATGGTCCAGTAAAGTTTGGACAGACTAAGGGGTGTAACCGATCCCAGAGATACCAGGCTTGAAAGTCAGAACCGCAGTTCTTATGGACCACTACTGGGCCTGCCGGTCTAGGGCATACCTGAAACTACCACCCAACTCGGAAGGAATATGCTCACCTGTACAGTTGAACACACCAGTGTAAAGGAGCAGCTGTATACATCTGCAGGAGATCTCCCACTACCTCCCCTGTATTGCAGACATGAGACTGTGCCTTGCTTGACACCAGCTATCGTGCCAACACTGCAGCCAGTCTTTGGAAGGAGATACCAATAGAGACAACCCTATCGAATGTACCCACAATGTGACGACAACCTGCAGGAGGAACTCCCTGAAGGAATATGAGAAAGAGCTACGCAAATGACTAATGACATCATGAGAAAGTGTGCACGACATCCTGAGATATTGACCGAAGACAATGTATGGATCCTAAAGAAATTAATGAAGAAGTAAAGAACCAAGTGAACTCCCAACTGTAAATGAAGAAGGTTACATGTGCACAAAATGGTGCAGAAAACAAAAGTTCAATGAATGTACGGATGCTGAAACGCAAGGTAGATCAAGTCATCATAGAAGCTAGCTATGAGTACTGAATAGAATGCAGGCAAACCCACCATTGTACATGAACTGGACATTGGTATCATGAATTAAGTAAGCCAGAAACCATGAAGGGAGAGTGGAAACCTATGTTGCAGCAGAATAATAGGCTCATGGAGCTGAGTAGCAAGGCTGCCTGGTCTGAAGTCAAGATCCTAGAAATCGAGGTCAGCTATCTACTCTGAAGAAAGGGTATGCAGAGGATGAATCTTCTCAGGTTTAGATGCAAGAAAGAACACAGTTGATGCCAAGTTTTAAATCATTTGGAGCATTTAAAAGCTGCAAAATTGACCAGATCGTGGTTTCCTGTCACTTGAGCCAAGGATGGAAATAGAGCTTGGAGTTCCAGACACGATAGCGATTGCCCTCACTCCCATTCATTCACAAAGACAAGAATACTCTGCAAGGCCAAGTACAAAGACAATGTCATGGCAGAAGGCATGGGTGATTAGAGATACTAGGCTAATTGGGTGGTGAGGTAGCTTCATGTCCTATCTCCCTGCACGTGGGTTTTGGCTTACATGCTGCTAAATGAACTGAATGTTCCAGACATGGCACAGGTGTGCCAACCAATTGTATTAGCCTGTATAACAAAGGGCTTTACAGTTTGTAAGACCAATGAGAAACTGTGTATCTAATGTTTTGGAAATTACATGTTTTTAGAGGTAGGCATAAGTCGTCTGCCTGATACCGGACAGCCAATAATAATCCTAGCTCCTACAGAAGTGTATATCTAGATGACTCCATTAACCAATCCTGACCCACGATAGGTTTTTCACTATTGCCACATAGTATGACATCACTGTGAAGCATTAATAAGTATAAGAATTGTATTTTTTGTTGAGATAATTGAGAGACTGAGTGTACAACCATTGATGTTTGTTGTAACCTCCCTGTTTTAGATACTTGTTAATAAAACAGTACCTTGCCATATTCTTGAGTTTGTCTGGTTATTTGGACTCAGAATTATTCTGGTGTAATCCCATCCATTACCATATGCACGTTCCAAAGGGCCATAAGCTTACGTGCTAGCAGTGCAGATGGTTTTGGATCCAAACAAGTTTGGCTCCAGGGTTTTGGACGATCGGACATCCTCGGCCATTAGCTGGAAGATCGTGGAGTTTCCTGTGGAGAACGTCTGATAGAAATAAACTTGCGAGAGGAATCGAGACGGTGGGCCCTTTGTAGAAATCCCTGCTCTGTTTCCACAGGCGCTCCACAGACGGAAGGCGAAGTGGTCGGATTGGAGGAGGAGCCGATACCAAAGGCCTCGAGCTGATTAATGGATGTGAGTAGACTAAGGGAAAGGGCAATATAAAGGGGTGGGATTGTGATATTTTTGAGTAATGGGTAATTTGGGGGCGATAAAGGAACGCCTAAGTAATCTTATTTCAAGGGAGATAGAAAATGACGTCACAAATTCCAATCAAAATATTAAGATAGAGAATACGCACAGTCAGGACTGTGAAAGGTGACGTCTTAAACCCTGTATAGGGTAATATTATTGGGGGAGTGGGAAGTATACCTCTATAAACTGTTATAAAAGAAGGGAAGGTGATCACAGGGGTTATTAATGTATATTGTGTTATTATTTTGAGTACTATTTGTTGTGTGTTTTGAAAAGTATCAAGCTGTGAAGGATAGAAGTGACGTTTTAAGTTAAGGTGTAGTAAAAGAGTGGCCCCAATCAGGAGACAGATAGGTTGTTGAAAAAAAAGAGTATTGAGGAGTGATTGATGGTGCTTGCTCATATTTGTTGTTTTGAGATTAAAAGTGGTGGTTGATTAGGCTTGAGATAGAAATGTTATATAACGATCTGGTAAGTATCTGCAGTCAATTGCGACTTGTCATTATGGAGGACACCCGTTTTATGCAACTTTGTAAAACACTACCAAGACATGCGCCTAAGCTCAAGCATTATAATGCATAATGGGTAAAGGGTACAGCTGATAAAATGTTCATGCCATGGCCACATATATGGGATAATTGTCAAAAGCAGTATTACAACATATGACCACCTATGTGGACCCTGCGTACACAGGGAAGAAATTAGAGAAACGATTGGAAGTTTTAGAACTTTGGAAAATGTACCAAGAGGAGAAGGAGAACCCGCCACAAGAGGAGTAGATGCTTAATCAACATAACGGGGAAGGCATTGAGCCCTCAGCTCCTCTTACCTTGCCTGAATTTAAGAGCGCAGATACAGACAAGATAGGGATTTATCCTTTAGAGGAATTGAAAGCAGGGGTGAGGTATAGTAACCCAACATATGAACCCCCGGCTTACAGTAGTGATGACAGTCCAGAAGAGAGAAAAAGGAAGGAAGATGCCTGTAAGTCCATACGAGATAAGGGAGAAAGAGGCAAGAGATTGAATATATCGACAGACATAGACTGGCAAATCAAAAGGTGGAAAGGAAAAAGTATAGGCCTGATGAGGTAACGCTCATACAGAACGAATGGATGGGAGGACAGATATTACTCAAGTTAGATGGGAAGAGCATCAAGGAAGTTAGCAAGAGAGAAGACAAAGACGAGCAAGAATAGAAGGACAGGGAACGAGAAAAGTGACTAAGGGAGGATGAGCAAGGAAGAAAAAGCAGTGAAAGACAGGAACAGATACATAGAGAAGAACAAGAGAAAGCCGAGAAGCATGCAGAGGAACACGCTAAGTACAACATTAAAAAGAAAGAGATAGAAGAAAGAGACAGGAGAGAAAGGAAGAGAGAGGAAGAAGGGGCACAAAAAGGAAAGGACAAAAGATTGCAGAGAAGGAGAGAAGAAGAAGAACAAAGACAGGAAGTGAGAAGGGAAGAACGGAGGCAAGAAGAAGAGAGGGTAAGAAGGTATGCAAGAAAACGAAGGGAAGTGGACGAAGAGATAAAACAGAATAGAAGGCAGCGAGGTCTGGATGCCAGTCTCATTCTTAAGGAACAAATGAGACAAAGCAAGGAAATACGATGGGATAGAATAAGAGAAATTCCCCTGATAAAAGAAGTAGTGCTAGAAACACCCAGAGTAGCAGTAGAAGAGAAAAGATATGATTAAAAAAATATTGGAGAAAGGATCAATAAAATATATCGGCATATAAGGCAGGACAGTGAGTATGGAACTTGATGGAGTCGCAGTCGATCCCCGGTATCTAAATCACAGGATGCAGAGGAAAACAGGTTTAGTAATGAATGCTGAGCACTGTCTTTAAGTAGATTAAATTTAGATAGGGAAAAGGAGAATGAGAGACACACTAGTTGCGGTCTATTCATGTCAGATGAAGAAAGAGAGTCAGGTTGTGAGACAGATGAAGAGAGTGCGTGCGTCCCCTTGGGAAGTCAACAAATGGATAAAGAGGTAAGATGGTCGGATCTGGAAAACCCTAACGAAAAAACACCAGATCCTGTACCATATCCTGAGCTTCCCCAAAGACGATCATGTAGTAAGAGAGGAGAATCTCCATCTTATGTGAAAAGGTAAAGGTCATTACCAGCATGAAGACGAATAGAAACGATCACTCCGGCAATAGGTAAAAAAATAGTGGGATCCGATAATGGGATGGGTTCTCACAGTTCCCCTTGCTAAAGAAGGAGGGAGCAAGACCGCCTCAAATGGATAAAGATAACTTAAAGCGCAAGCTTCCTAGTTTGACTTCGGGGGCTGAGAAATGGATATACGAATTAGAGAAAATGACAGGAGGAAATAAGCTGGCCATAGGAGACATAAAGGGTCTACTGGCAGCCATTCTTCTTGGAGAGAGCTGGTGTCATTTGCAGACGAGCGGGATATGCAGGTGTGACAGCACAAAACACAGCACATGACAGAGTGCCATTTAGTAATTGCAGGGCAGATGTTTGGAGGGGTCTCAGGGTTTAGTATCCTGATACATCAGATATGGGTGCAATTATGACAGGTAAAATGAAGGAAGCTGAAGACCCTATTGCTTATATTCAGGATATTCAAGAGAGATGGCAGCTTGGAAAACAGTGAACCGTGGGAAAAAACAGTGGAGCTATTATATCATGTTTTGTGTCAGGGATCTCCAGAACCGGTAAAGTTGGGACGGAAGCGAAGCCATGGGCTGAGATACAATTAAATAGTGTGCCTTGTTATAGTTGAATACAAGAGAAGAATAAAAAGAAAGATGAGAGTAGAAAGATTGAAGAAGCCAAGTTAGTTCAGAAGAAACTGTCAAAGTTTGCTATAGAATGGGCAGTATTGACAAGTGGAGAAGGAGTGGGAGCACAAGAAATAATGGGTACATCACAGGTGAATAATGCACACCCAATGGATCAAAGTGGGTATGGGTTTTGCCCACGAGGTAGAGGTGTAGGTTTCAGAGGAAGAGGAGACGGATTTCAGAACACCCAAGGTGGATTTCAGAACACCCAGGGTGAATTTCAAAATACTCAGAATGCAAGTCAGAATACTCAAGGAGGCTATAATGGAGGGTTTGCCAGAGGGCCACCCTCAGTATGTTGGAATTGTGGGATGACAGGACACATTGCGCGTGTATGTAGAAGCCGAGGAAATGCGCAACAAAATGGACCACCTTCAAGAGGGGGGACAGCTTATCCACCACCATATAGTACAAAAAAAGTGAGAATTGTGCCTATGATCACACATCCTAACAGGCACAAGCACTGCAAGTACAGCAGGCACAACAGCAGGGGTCGGTACAAATGCACCCACTGCAAGAGCATTCACAACAAGCACATATGCAAACTCAACAGAATGCAAATACAGGACAAATATTAACTCCTAGGATAGGGGGTGTCACTGTGGTAGGAGGAAACCCTTTTACGGGGACGGGGATGAATTTGTACCCTCAATATGACAGTTCACAGGGTAACTGAATGTGTTCAGTACTATCTTTGACACAAGACCCCCAAGAGGAACCAAGGGTCGATGTGACGATAGGGGGCAGATTATTTTCTTTTCTTGTAGACACTGGGGCGACTCACTCTTGTATAAGAGAGGGAAAATATCCAATGTCAGATATTGCCATGAATGCTCAAGGGTTCTCTGGAGCTACACATTTAGTTCCTTTTACTGATAAATTACCTGTTTATATAGGTGAATGTGACATGTCTGTCCCATTGCCATATTCACTACAGACGCCAGTTAATATCCTGGGAAAAGGTTTAATGACGAAACTCATCATGACAATTTCATTCACTAATCATGGAATAGTGTGCTCCACCCCAGGAATACACTATTTAAATGTGGGGGAGTTTATAGTGGCATTCACAGAGCAACTGGCTCTACAAGGAGTCCCGGTAGATCTGGAAGTCTTCATGTATGGGGTGAGCATTTAATTGACATGGCTACCTGTACTGGTAGGGAAGAGTGTGAGGATACCTGATGAGGTTTAATTCATACCACAAGTACCTATGGATGAGGAAGAAGGGCATACTATTCCTACAGAACTGGAAGCAGCTATAGTACAAGGAGAAATAGCAATGCTTGAAGGAGTAGATTATGAGGGCAGAGCATGGAGGACAGTGATAGCTCTTGAAGAGGGATAAAGATTGACTGACATAACAGGTGAAGATATGTTCAGAGATGAACGTAACGATGATGAGGTAGTGTTTTTTATAAGCATTACCGACTGGATAAACATCGAGAAAAGAGAGGTCCCAAAGTGAATGGCGATAATGCAGCAATGACCAGCATTCTTTCATGAAGACCTAGAAAAGGTGCCACGTGTCCTTTGCAATACGGGCCCATATGAGGTAGGCCTATTGAAGGGAATAGGAGAGGTTAAAAGGAAACTCAAGCCAGGAGCAATTTTACCACGGAAAAACAGTACCCCATGTCTCAAGAAGCTCATGAAGGCATATTCAGGACTATTTCAGCACTGATGAATCAGGGAATCCTAGTGCCATCGGAACCCCTGTGCAATACTGCTGTGTATCGGATTAAAAAATTTAAAGGGGGGTCGTGGAGATTTATCCAGGACTTGCGTCCTCTTAATCACATTGTAGAAGCAGAGTGTCCATTAGTTCCTAATCCTGCGACAATATTGTGTAGCATCCCAGTTGAAGCTAAGTATTTCACAGTGGTCGATTTGAAAAATGAGTTTTTCTCAATTCAATTGAACAAGGACTCACAAGACCTTACTTTCTTTATGTTCAGACAAAAAAAGACTAAATCATACTTATTTACCTCAGGGTTATGGTGAGTCCCCATCGATCTTTAACAGGGTCCTACAGATGAATCTAGGTAACATTGAACTGAAAAGTGCTGTAATTCAGTACGTAGTTGACATACTAGTCTGTAGTGGAACAGAGCATGAGTGTGGACATGACTCTGTTCAGTTAATGACTATATTGGCAGACAAAGTATACAAGGTAGACAATTAAAAATTACTGCATTGTCAGGAAGAGGTGTTGTACATAGGCCAGTTAATTTTGCATCAAGTAAAGAAAGTGATACCTGAAAGTGCTGAGGCAATCATGAAGACACCAAAGCCAAACACAGTGATGCAAATACAGCAGTTTCTGGGCTTATGCAATTATTAGAGGACCTGGGTTTTGGACTACAGCACATATACTAAGCCACTTTTGCAAGCACTAAAGAAAGTACAAGTTGGTAAGGAAAAGATAGAATGGACTGAAGAAATGGAGGAAGGAATTGAGGAATTAAAAAGAGCAATATGCACAGCTCAATTTTTAGGGATTCCAGACTATAGCGAGGAATTTGATTTGTTTTCACACACCAATGGATCAGTAATGACAGCAGTACTCACACAAAGAGTATAAGCCTTTGGCAAACTACAGTGGGATTTTAGACCCAGTCATGAGAGGACATTTTCCATGCGAATAATCTTTGGCTGCTGCATTTGCAATTGAGAAGTCCACAAGTATTACTATGGGCTGTTCCATTACTCTCTACATGGAGCACACCTTATTTGCCATTTTAGAGAAACCCAAAGGTACATTGACGTCACAGAGAGCTTCAGCTTATAAAGTAATGATTTCTAACCCCGCGATTAAGATAGTGAGGTGTAACAAAGTGAACCCAGCCACGTTTGTAGCTGAACCCATAGAAGAAGGTGATCATGTGCATGACTGTTCAAACTATGTTGAATTCTATGATGATAACCCTGTGTGAAAGAAAATGCTTTAGCAGTAGGAGACATTCTTTTTATTGATGGTTCTTTAAAAATGTACCAGACTAGTGGGGAGAGGCATTCAGGGACCGCATTTGTAAGACACAGATTAAATGGTGAATATGAGGTAGTATCTAGTGCAAGACTACGTCTCATTTTTCAGCATAAGCGGCAGAATTGGTAGCACTTATTGTTGCACTTCAGAAACATGAAGGGCAGGAAGTGACAGTGTACAGTGACTCCACCTATGTGACGTCAACTGTGCATGCAGGGCTATCTTGCTGGAAAAGGAGGGGTTATCTCCACGCAGATAGCACTCCACTCTTTATTGGAAATGCTCATTAAGGCACTAGAACTCCCAGTAGCCATAGCGGTTGTAAAATGTGAAGCACATACTAAACGAACAGACTTTATCTCTCGCGGAAATGAAACCGCACATAGAAGCAAAAGAGTTGCATATTCTTAAGAAATTTTGAGTTTTGATACTGAGGATATTAAATACATTTTGAATAGAATCATGCCAGTACGAGAAGGGCTTAATATGCTGTCAAGAAGACAGGGAAGAGTCCCACAGGAAGAGCAAGAGCCATGGAAGCACAGGGGGTGTTCTTTATCCCCCACAGAAGCATTATGGAGACAGGAAAGCACTGGAAAGCCAGTGACGCCAGTGGCATTGTTGAAAGTCGCACTTGAGCAGCTGCATTACTCCGTGCATTTAACCAGAGAAAGTTTTGCTCCCACCATTGCAGAAGACTGGTTTATTCCTAATTTATTGGAGCATGTTGCACAGTGCATGGTGAATTGCATTGTGTGGCAAAGGTACTGCTGGCATACACTGAGAGCAATTAGAAGAGTAATACCTCCACCAAATGGTCCATTTCAATATTTACATATCGATTACGTCGATATGCTTCAAACATGTAATGGATACAGGTATCTATTAGTGGTGGTGTGTCCCTTCTCTAGGTGGATTGAAGCCAGTCCGTGTTCACACCCTGATGCCACTTGCAGAGCAAAGTTTCTAGTGCGTAAAATCTTTCCAAGATGGGGTGTGTGTGAAGTACTAAGGTCCGATAATGGACCACATTTTGTTAATGAGCTATTCAAACAAATAGGACTTCTATCGAGAATAAAGCACACATTTTCTTCTGCTTATCATCCACAAGGAAATGGGTTATGTGAGGGTCTCAATGGTCTCCTCAAGTAGAGAATAGCCAAGATCAAATTAACTCTGAAGAAGGGATGGCTATATTGCCTACCCCTAGCCTTATATTCCCTTTGAAATCAGCTAGGTTCCGACTGCCATCTTACTCCTCATGAATTTGTGACAGGGCGTTGCATGAGAACACCTCTTACACCCACATCTAGAGTCAGGAGTGATGCCCAGAGTGTAGTAAAAGCAGTAGGTGATGAAATGTATGATTATTTGACATAAATGACTACCAGTGTTTCTTTCATTGCAGATCAAGTCAAGCATCGGAGAGAGGGGTAAAGGAACACGGAAGAGGACAGTCCAGTGATCAACCCAAGTGAACTATTGCCACCGCCAAGATTATATGTTGGTGATTTAATCCTCATTAAAAACCTCACCAGAAAATGGCACAAGTCTAGGTTTAATGGTCCCTCTAGTGTTGAGGAAGTCTCCCCTTCTGCAGTTAAGGTAGCAGGAAGACAAGCTTGGCTGATTTTAGGAGATGTAAAGATATACAAAGGCGAGACCCTCCATCCAGCATTTACTGACCAAGAAGTAAGACAAGAAGAAGAATTTACACCTGTGCAGACTCGATCAATGACCAAGAAGAAGGACGATGAAACAGCGAGTGGTTAGCACACATTTCCTTTGGAATGGAATTCAATGGACACTCCTTAGAAATTCTTTGAGAGATAAAAATTGTATCAGTACTATGCCGAAACATCAGTTCCTGATTAGAAATTGGAAAAGAAATCAATACCCATATTCCTTTTTAGGAGAATACCTGTTTCACTGATAAATATATAGTACCTGTCGACAGTGACACACGTTGGCTCATAGTTGCTATTTTTGTGTTTATACTTCAGTCTTACCCTGCTCCTGTTAGGAGAGATGTCAATATATACCTTTCTACATGACCACAGAAATGGCCCCTTGATAAGAAGACTCTTGTTAGGGATAATTGAGCAGATTGTGCAACTACGAATGTGAGATTGAATATTTGCATTAAAAATTATTTGTGAAGAAGATAATGTGATTATAGAGAGAGCACGAGTTCAACAAATATTGGGATGGCACACCAAATGTTTTTCCAGACTTCTATGCTTGATATACACATGCATGTGTATTCTCTTATTTTTCTGTACCTTACATTTCAAAGTCTTTATTATCCTAATGGTCCTATTGAAAAAACAACGCTGATGATTTTCCCTATTATGAGTACAAATGATGATAATTTCTTTAACCTCAATGGGCATGTTAGGCGAAATAAGAGGGATGCAGAAGAAGATAACCATGGGATAAATAGCTATCTTGATAATGCAGCTCACCCGGGGAATAATATGTGGTACCAGCACATGAAAAAGGTGGGGCAGAGAGCATCTGATGAGAATTGCTAGGTCTGCTCTCTCATCCCCTATGCCATGAATACAATAAAAACCTTCATTTCAAAGGAGATGCCAGTGCACAATGCAAAAGGCCTCAGTCATCTAGCAGCAGGTACTAATAGAGGACAGTTTCAAGGGAACTGGGCAACCTTGCGATGGAGATCAAGACAATCTTTCCATACCAAGCTGCTTCAAACAATCAATGCCACTTTAAAAGGATTTCACACCATAAACGTAGAGTTGAGGGCCATAAGGTTGATGACCTCCAGAATAGATATGTTCTTGCCATGATTACAGCAATGGAAGGAGGTGTTTGCACCAAGATCAGGCCATAATGTTGCACATTCATACCATCTCATGACAGTGAGAACGGGACCTTGACGGAGGCCATATCTATGTTGACAGATCTGCATGTGAAAATGGTGGATGAGACAGAGGCCATCGCAGATAACAGTTGGTTCACGCTCCTGTTCTCATGGATTCCTTATTGGATGGAAAACGCATTCAAGTTCCTTGGAGCAATATTGGTGATTATCATGTTTGGATTCTGTATGCTCAGAATAATACTTGCACAGTGTAAGAAATTGGCAAAGAGAGCAGTGGGAATTAAGATCATGATTGATGCAAAGCATGAACCAGAAGAGAAGGTGCTGACCGATGATGCCATCAGAGGCTACATAAAGGCTACATAAAGGCTAGTATTGTTGCACCCAAAGGAACAAAATTCTGGTATCCAAAAGATCTTATGAATTATGTGGGACATTGGGTCTACTGTAACCCAAATGGACACTGCAGCTACATGACATGGACTGTGGATGAACACATTAAAACGGGCAACCTGAGGGGAGTGACGAAGATATGGACACCCAAGACACATTTTTTCAAGAGAAAATACAAAGGAGCAGAAAAACCTGAGGAGGTGGTCAAGGACTCGACCAGAGGGGGAATGTAGAGGAGCAGCTGTATACCTCTGCAGGAGATCCCACCCCCTACCTCCCCTGTATTGGAGACATGAGACCGTGCCTTGCCTGACACCAGCTATCGTGCCAATACCGCAGCAAGTCTTTGGCAGGAGATAAACATTGAAATAGCCCTATCAAATGTACCCTCAAAGTGATGACAACGTGCAGGAGGAACTCACTGAAGGAATATGAGAAAGCGCTGCGCAACTGACTAATAGAGCTTGAACTTGGAGTTCCAGACACAATAGCGAGTGCCCTCATTCCCGTGCATTCTCAAAGACAAGAATACTCTGCAAGGCCAAGTACAAAGACAATTTCATGGCAGAAGGCATGGGTGATGAGAGATGCTAGGCTAATTTGGTGGTGAGGTAGCTTCATGTCCTATCTCCCTGCACCTGGGTCTGGGCTTATGTGCTGCTAAAAGAGCCAAATGTTCCAGACATGGCACAGGCGTGCCAACCAATTGTATTAGTCCGTATAACAAAGGATCTTATAGCTTGTAAGATCAATGAGAAACTGTGTATCTAATGTTTATGATATGACATGTTTTAAGAGGTAGGCATAAGTTGTCCATGTGATACCGGACAGCCAATAACAATCCTAGTTCCTATGGAAGTGTATATCTAGATGTTTCCCTTGACCAATCCGGACCCGTGATAGGTTTTTCACTATTGCCACGTAGTATGACATCACTCTGACGCATTAATAAGTATAAGAATTGCATTTTTTGTGGAGATCATTGAGAGACTGAGCATCCGCCCATTGTTGTTTGTTGTAACCTCCCCGTTTTAAATACTTGTTAATAAAACAGTACCTTGCTATTTTCTTGAGTTTGGCCGGTTATTTGGACTTGAATTATTCTGGTGTAATCCCATCCATTACCATATGCTATTTACAAAGGGCAATAAGCTCGCCAGCATCGGTATTGCCCCGGAAGGACATACAAGCAGATGGAGTCCCCAAAATGAATACTCGCCAAAGAAAGAAGGGATCTGTAGGGTTGACCAGAGTGGAAAGAGGGTATTATGCATAATCAAAAATGGAAGAGGCCCTGGACGCGATACCACCAGTGCACAGACTGTTCAGCAGAACGGAGATGTTCTTCACGTCCATAGTTCCAGCAGTCTAAACTAGCACAAATGCCAAATGGCTTCAAAAAATGCATTGGGAGCCGATGCAGATGAGAAATCCAACTGCCAAAGGGTTCAATCCATCAAGGAAGAGCTGCGAGCAGTGAGGTTAATGGATCTCCAGAACAGATATGTTCTAGACCTTCTCATGGCCATGGAGCGAGGCGTTTGCGCCAACATCGGGTCATCTTGCTATACATTAATTCCTGCCAATGATGAAGACAGTGCAACCCTGACAGAGGCCATTACCCGCCTATCAGAGCTGCATACTAAGATGAAGGCAGAAACTAACACTGTAGGAAAGGTCGAAGGCTGGCTGTCGTATATCTTCTCATAGATACCAACATGGATGGTTAACAGACTGAAAGTATTGGTGGCAGCCCTGGTACTAGTGGTGTTCACCTTTTGTGTCATCAGAATAGCCATCACACAATGCAAAAAGACCACTGAAAAGACCATAGGTATGAAAGTATTGGTAGACTTAGAGACTGAAGAAGATGAACAGACAAAGATATGGAATACACTGAAATCACAACTGACACAGTGTCCTCTGTTCCCGGCAGGATTGGTGTTCTAGTTCCCATTCAAAACCCATGACTATTGGGGGAAATGGGTTTTGTGATGTCACACCTGGATAAATCCGTGTGACACACACTCAGAAGATGAGAAGCCTGTAAAATCCATGTTTTCCTAGTGTGATCCCTGTCATTCTGTTAGATAATAAAGACAGTAAACGTTGCCCCATGGCTGAGCCCTCCGTTCTTGCAGTGGGGAGTTTTTGATGGGCTTGAGTGTCTCTTTGCTGGTAATTGGGGTGACTGCTATAGGGCCCCTGCCACTCCTTGGCAGTACGCCAGCAGGTGTACTGTGGCATCTCCAAACACCTTGGGTCTGTACTTTCTCTTCCTAACATCCACTTCTTGTTTTCCCACCATTTCTTTGTAGGTGCGAATGGGCTATTGGGTCAGATCTGACCCCGAATCCACTGTCACTCTGGTTTCATTGCAATCCATTTTTATCAGGCAATGAGGTTTCCCCCATCTGGTTATCGTGCTGTTCACCATGACGGTTGTGGGTTGATCATCTTCAGACAACTCTTTTTCCACCATCTCTTCCTGTGCTACTACAGAAGTTACTTTCCTTCTTGGCTATCGACACACCGTGGCAAAGAGTCCAATTTACTTTCAGTTGGTGCATTCTTTGCACCTGGCCAGACACACCTTATCATTTGCGAGATGTCAAGTGCTCACACACCTGCAGCATCTCAGAGGTTCTCTCGGTTGTCTCTTCCTTCTTTGAAATAATTCACAGGCCTTCCTGTGTTCCCTTGATACTGAAAGGCGTGCACCTCCGTACTTCGCCTGCTTCCCACACTTTCTTTGCATGTAAGCATAGTCTCATCTGCAGCTCTGGCGATCTGAATGGCTTTGCCGAGCTGTAGTTCTTTTTCTAGTATGTACTTATTTTGCACCTTCCTGCTGTTGGCGTGCACCACCAGCATATCGCATATCATATTTTTTGTGCTGTTCCCAAACTCATATAATGCTGCCATTTTTTGCAGTCTTGAGACAGGGTCATCTACAGGCTCCGCATTCTCCTGCTTCCTGATGTAAAATCGTACTCTGTGTAGGTAGCACAGTGTTCCCCTTGTTAGAGAATCTCTTGACTATCCCTTGTTAGCGTCCTTATCTACATCATCTTCCTCATGCTCGACTGGTTCAGGCTTCAGTCTGGATGTTCTCTGCACTTCCACCCTCATAGTTTTCAGCAGCATAGCCTTCTTCCTTCCTGGGGCGTAATCTGCCCTTCCCAAGGCATCCACATACCGAATGAATAGTGGTTCCCACTGGGGCCATGGACTCACTGGCCTACTTGGCATCTGCAAGAACACTGGGGTGGTGTTGCTCCTTGCAAGGTCCATCAGCAGCTATCAGTGGGGCCCACTGGTCATATCCTGTCCTTGTTGCCAAATATGGTGTGGCCTGCCAATGAGAGACTGCACTGAGTAGTGTACTATGACGTTTTTTAATACCAAACAGCTTATATACAAGTAAAGGCAGTTAGTTTCACTGCCTGGTAAGATAAAGGCCCTCATTACGACCCTGGCGCAGAGGGTTTTACGCCGGCGTAGTGCATGGCGTATCTTTCCGCCTGACTACGAGTTCCCGTAGCGCCTTGGTGATTTTTACGCCTGCTTTTTGCAGGCGGAAAAATCCATGGCGCTACGGGACTTGTTGTTAATTATGCCACCGTAATTTACGGTGGCGTAATGAACGCCTTCCCCACTCCCATTATACCCTATGGGGCAAAAATGGGAATGAGGAAGGGTAAATGGGGATTGGGGACTTACCGCCCCGCCAAGGTCGGCATGGGGCGGTAAGTCCGCCAACCACCATGGCGGAGTTGGCAGCTTAGCGCCATGGACCATGGTGCAAATTGCACCATGGTTCTCCGCCAGGGTCGTAATGAGGCCCAAAGTCTCTAATAGTAGCTTGTGGCTCAGCCAGTTTGTATAATTGAGTCTTGGGCAGAGGGAGTGCGGTGCATGAGACTGCCCACCTCTCTGCAAGCTCCTCTCTCACTCGCTCTCCTTTTCCCAGCCCCTGCTTGTGCTGCCTGCTTGCGAGAGTATGGCCAGAGACTAGCACTCCACAAAGACATGCACAAAGCTATGCTTTTGTGAATACTTTGGAATGCAGTGAAAATGCCATAGCTGCGCATCTTGATTTCCAGCAGGTGTCTGGCGATGTCACGTGCGCCTAACCCATGATCCCAGAACAAGTGGCTCTTCCAAAACAGGGGATAGAGCACAAACAATTCCTCTGGTTTTTTGACTGCACTGGTGTAGTAATATACAAGAAATTGTGTTTCTGAGCATACATTTGTGCTGCTATGAACTTTGTTTTGCAGTAAAAAAATCTATCACCGTAGACGCAAATGTGTTCCTGTATTTACCATTGTTTCACTGTTACAACACTAGTCAGACCATCCAGGTTATAGTGATGTTGCATTCACAACAAAAATTCAAAATGTGTCTTTTTCAAATGTGCTCCAAAATTTCGGAAATGGCACTAAAAAAGTGCAAAACTTTAAATTGTACTGACCTGCCATTCCTTTTCATTAGTCTAAAGCACAAATCAATGTCAATCTCTGATTATTAGGACAGATTGTCTGTACTCTGGCCTGGTGGACATATGTATAGAAGGCCAGCCTATATTGTGACAGGGACAACTCTGGGGAGCTGTAGCCAAACCAGTTTGGGTAGCAGTGACAGGCGGTCTAGGCTAAGATCTTCAGAGGTGGTGGCCTTGCAAAGTGTCCACAATAAGGTCAAACAATGGGAATCACAGATTACACTTAGACAGGAAGCATACAAATACAGTTATTATTTATTGCCCAAAACACACTATAGACAAATGACTACTAGCAAGTAGTCTTGTCACACAACACTGATAAGAATAGATACATATATACATTCACTTATTACAGGGCATAATACATATCACAAACTCCTGAAAAGGAAAGGTAAGATTAGTATTACACAATCAAGGTCCACAGAGAATGATCCCTATCTCAAATTGCCCAGCCTTAAGTTGTCGGAGGCCTTTTGCCCAATAGTTCACGTAAAAGTGCCAAAGAATTTTTAAAGCAGGAAAAATGCAGGTAGGGTTTCTGGGGTCCAGTGAAGGGTTGTTAGGGTTAGAGTACAAGTTAAACTAGCTAACAGAAGTAGCCCCAACTTTCAGAAGTCTTGCAAAAGCAAAGGCAAAGCCCAAGGTTTTATAATAAAGATGTGTTTTAAGCCCATTGACTTATAATGGGAGTGT
Organism: Ambystoma mexicanum; assembly: GCF_040938575.1. Lineage (NCBI taxonomy): Eukaryota > Metazoa > Chordata > Amphibia > Caudata > Ambystomatidae > Ambystoma > Ambystoma mexicanum. The sequence continues at coordinate 1,060,486,983 of NC_090931.1, read as the reverse complement.
AGGGGTAGACAGGAAGCTCAATAACTTAGCCCCTTACTCCTCAGATTCCTCCCAGACTTGGCAGGACAAAGGAAGAGGGTCTCAGGTTGCGTTTGCCGCTTCAAGTCGCAGTCCTCGATTCACTGCGCTTGCAGGTTCTAGCTGATCTCCGGTTGGTGTCTTTCACTGTTGCAAAAACTCTTGATGGAAGAATGCAGCAAAACACTATGCAGGACCCCTCTCAGGACTGGGCTCGTGTCAGGTAAGCAATTTCAGATGGTGATCACCGCAGCACAATGACGCAAAGGGACTCAACTGCTGCGGTAAGACTTTCACTCCTATCACGGGTCCCCTTGGTGCTAGGATGCCGAGTTTTCGCAGATATTAGTGTCATAGGGCCAGCTGAGGATCTCCCAAGTTCCAGGTCAAAACCCAGGATGGTGATGCTGGCAGCAGGGTATCCCAAATTTGGAGCTGGTCAGCCACAGGACGGTTGCGGGACACTTCCGAAGGCTCTTTGTTGCAGGGTACCGAGCAGACATCAGGAATGGATGTTCCCTCCACCCCAATGGTCGCAGCTCCTTCGCAGAACTGCTAAAGATCTTCAGCAAGACAGGGCTCCTCCAGGACAGAAGCAGAAGTTAGTAGCCAGCCTTCCTTCCGATGGGTTTCTTCGCAGGTCTCACAGCTGGATAGGATTCTTGGCTCCTTCAGGTTTCTCCAGGATCTCTGAGGAATGGGTGCTGGGGTCCTCTTCTTATCCTAAAAGCCAGTTAAGAGCTGCTGCCCTCACTATCCAATGACAGGACTAGCCCACACACACACTGCAGCAGTGGTCCAATCAGGACCACTGGCACGAACATTCTCAAGGGCCAGGAATAAGGCTAAAGAACAAGATGGCAAAAGGACAAGTGAAAAATCTTGTTGCACGGCCATGCTTGACCAGTAGCCACAGTTAGTAGCCAAACCCGGTAAACGCAGTAAAGTTAAAATAAATGTCCCCAAAAGTGGGAAAGGTCACTGCTGCCACCAGCTTATCCTTTTAGCACACTGAGAGTAACTAAAAATCCTCTCAGTGTTAGTCTAGGGCAAAACAAAAATGTACCTCATTGTACTGCAGTGTCAGCTGCATTGTACAGTGATAAAAAGTTACCACAAGTGATACAAAAGTAACCAAAAGTAGTAACACAGTAACATGACTAAGGGAAACAATGTTTCCCAGTACTGACAACTTGAAGGACATGTCAGTTTCCCCATAACAAATGAGCAAAAGCCAGTGCAATGAAGCTTAACGCTTCACTGCGCTGTGAAAAGTACAGCTCAGGTTCAAAAATAAAAGCCAAAAGCAAAAAAGTTTGGGGGTTCCATAAAAATGGAAGGAAAGGTGCAGTGAAGAGAAATCTTTCCTAACACTGATATCCAGCGCACACAGGGCTAGTATTGCCAAACTCCACACACCATTTAAATCATGTATCATGAAGCGCTTATTTTCAATCAAAAGTCACCATAGGGGCATAAACAATGTATTCCTTGAAATTCAGTAGCTATCTATCTATTACTATGTTGATTAAGCATAAATGCTGCCATATTTTCACATTCCTGCTGCATTATCCCTTTTCTGTTGCCAAAAAATATTGAAATCAATGCCACTTGATACAACGGGGTTACAGTACAAGCAACAGTATTACCTGAGAGTTGTGCTACATCATTCACTAATTACAAAAAACGTTCACAGCATACCGTGCACAAGCAGTTCCACTTTAAGTACTTGTGACATCGGGTGCTATTACAGCAACTTTCACGTTCTTTGCAATGAAAACAGCCAAGGCCTGATTTACAAAGTGTTTTTCAATGGGATTGCGCCATGGTAACACGCTTTAGAAAATCAGGCCCCCGGAGTCCAGAAAGGTGAGGCTATCTATAAATGTCAGATCAGGGGTGTTACTAGGTCTGGAAAAGACCCAGGGCTAGGTTAATGTCGGAATTGTCAGGACTGGGGGCTAGCTAGCCTTTTGGTTGTAGCTCCTGAAATTCTATCCGGGGCTACAACCAAAAGACCAGGGGCTATAGCCCCTATAGCCCCCCCTAGCAACGCCTCTGTGTCAGATTATTTTTTGGGATCAGGCTTGACATGGTCCTCACTGACTTTTTTGAGTTGGCTAGCTGCGAAATCGTTTGGTTGAAAGTGGAGAGTGAGGCTGAAACAGCGGCCGCAGAGGCGGAAGCCTGCTCAGGCATGCTCTGGCAAGTGATCCCCCCAACCCCCTGTTGACTCATTCTTCAGACTAAGACAGCAGAGAGCCGGACAAGATACCTTTGGAATTATATTACTTTCCAGCGGTAAATAGCGCACTGTGCCAGGTACGGTCACTAATACATATTGTATTATGATGTTTAATTGCTGCAGTGACATGCAGTAACACAGATTTCGTTTTTTTGTCTACTTTTCTCATGTCCTGGTCTAAACAGCTTTAAGACTTGGGGGTGGGGGGGATTAAAATGCTAAAATACAAGCTGAAAGGCTGAACTTCAGGAACAGAGTGTGTCCAACTACGTAGGATGCCATATCTATAACAGACAGTTGAGTCAAAAGGCAGACAACATGACTGATAATACAAGATGGATAAATACGTGCTTACAGGAATAGAACACTACATATAAAGCATGTACATGCTGTCTATTGATGTGAATAACTGCAGCATCAGACTGTATGATAATCCTTGTGACACAGCAGTGCTTCCTGCTCTTTGGATCTGTAGATGAGAGATCCAGTGTGTTTTTCCCCAGCTTTTGGCGTCTGTACATGTGTGGTCGTGTGAACCTTTGAATACGTCGACACAACCAGCAACCTTCATAAGTGGTAGGAAAGCCCTGAGAACAAGGACAGGGACGGTCAAGTAGAATCTTCTTTAGGCAGTGAACTCTGAGGTGGATTTCCTTGGAATCCCTCTGATGCCCTGTTCACATGGCACAAGAACATCAATGAGAACCAGGCCATCTTGTTCCTCTATAAAAGACACAACAAGACCTCTGAACCGATATAGTGTGAAGTCACTTTTTCGGGGAGGTTGCAAAAAAATCTTACCCTGCTATTAAATAAAACATCCCCAGCTGAAAGATGTTGGAAATAACCACATACACAAAACTAATCACTGATATGAATGAAGAAAGTATACATATTGTTTTATATCTTGAAAAATGGTCATAATGGTTATGTGTGAGCTTACCGACCACAATTACAGAGTGCTAACTTTCATTGCGGACAAAATACCGAAAAACACTGATTTCTTTTTGTTTTTTGTAAATTAAGAGGCCCCCCAAGCCATCTGTTTTTTTTACTCTTGTAACGCCACCCCAATCCCATCCAGACCCATTTTAGACCCTTTACACCACTACCCTTTATTTATTTAATTCATGTTTGCAGTGTTTTTCAGTGTTATGGTCCACTCTGTAATGTACCACTCTATCATGTTTTAGATATATTGACTGGATACCATCATAATTCATATATCAATACATCAAAAACAATGCAAGCACAAACATGTACACAGAAAATCATTTGACAAACAAATACAATTAATGTCAATATCCGCTATGCCAAACACATCCAAATCATGTCAACATAAGTTCATGGATGAGCTACATAACCACAGCCAAGTGTATAAATGGAAAGCTATGTATATCCGTCCCAGTGTTCCTTACGTCATTACAATTTCTGACATCAGACAAATCACTAAAACATTATTGAAACACTCTAAAAGAGGAAACATGGCCCGCAATGTTTCAAACCCCTTAATAAATCTGGGATTTTCATCAGGTGAAGTACAATTTGCAGTTCATAATATAGTTGAAAACATTCTGAATATCAGTTGCACAGATTGTGACATACATTGTCTTCATCAATGACGTAGCAATTCTGCCAATCTGAATTAATCAATCTCAGCTGTGGTCTGTATCTATTGAGCCAAATTGAAACTTCCGATACAAGATCAAAGAGATAATCTCATCAATAGGTAAGGACCTAACCAGGGCTAGTGCTGTGCATCATTCCTTGTCAGTCTAATGTATTATAATACCGACTAGTCGGAGTATGTTGTTAAAGAGTCACAGTGCTGCTCGTTCTTTCCAAAAAGTATTGTTGTGTCTTTCATGTGTGTAGTGCCTATTTGACCTTTAGTGCCTCTACCTTCTGCATTAGGCTGACCCTCCATATGTGTGTTGACATTTTTTCCCTCTTAACATCACCACTTTTTTTTATCATGAGGGTCTTGCCCTGTAACTATAGTAATTGAAGTTTAGTCCATGATGGGTAGTTTGTATCAGAAGAACATTATCCTGAATCATATGCTCTGATGTTACATTGAAATGAATGCCAAGGAATGTGAATAATGTATGCTCTATTCAGGATGCCACTGCTCTGATACTCTCATCTTGGATCATCTGTACGGTGGGGAGGGGTCTAACATGTCATCCATGTGACCTGCCAATAAATGATGATCTGGGATTTAGCAAACAGGTACTCAGAGCTTCCAGATTCAGAGAAATCAACACAATGTCACATGTGTCTTCTTCACACCCACTGATGCATGCCGGGACTTTTGGTGTGTGACAAAGGATGAGGTGGTTTCTGAGGGATGGGGTGCTATAAAGAGCAATGTGAAGTGATAGCACTCCCTATTGCTGATGCCACCAAGAGGAAGAGAGCATGTAAGGTCTCCGACTATTAACAATCACCATTATTGGTGCTGCAATAGTATTGTATGTCTGCGGCTGCCAAGTGCCTGTAGTTCCCGCCTGCTGATGTCAGAGCTTTCTGAAGCCTGGACTGTCTTCTCTTTTAAATAAAGTAAGTGAATACCTTTTGAAGTTCAGCCACGCCGCCCCACAGAACACAGGCTGTGGCCAAGTGTCTAACACTTATTCTTGGCTGTGCATGTCTGACAGTTGGCTTTACAGTGCCTGATTCTTCTCTCGGTATTGACAGGGAAATCTAAACATGTTAGGTGGCAATCAATCCTCCACACGTCAAGGGCATGCTTGAGAACTTCTCGAGTTCTTCACATATCCATGATCTGACTAATTCTCATACCACCATTCCAAGTGTCACAAACTGCTATCACTGGCCAATGCATTTTACCACACAATGGGCCTTATTACGACCCGGGCGGTAAGGGATTACCGGTACCGGTAAGGGCACTGGTGCCGTAATCCCTTAACGCCCTATTCCGAGGTCCCTTTGCGGGTCCTCCCTTAACGCCTGAGGACAGGACCCGCAAAGGGACTTTGGAGCTAATAACGGTACCGCAATTAGCGGTACCGTTATTAGCGCCTTCCCCATTTCTATTGAGCCCTATGGGGGCTCAAATGGGAATGGGGAAGGGCCCTGGTGAATGTGAAATTACCGCCCCCGCCAACCTTGGAATGGGGCAGTAATAGCTCCATTCACCAGGGTGGAGTCGGTATGGGTTTGGAGGCAGCCATGGCGCTAATAGCGCCATGGTTACCTCCAAACTCGTAATGACCCCCAATGTTTTATTATCCATCTTTCTGATCTGCATTCCATCTAATCTCCTGTCAATGACTAAAGATGCAGGCCTACTACCACAGTCACATAACCTCTCCCTCAAGCCCCTCACGTCTTTTTAATTTGCTAGTTTGGGTATTTATATATTATTCTGGTTTCTCCCTTCCCCTCACCTCGGTCTGGTTGCCCCATGCAGGGGGCACTATACACCGCTTTCTGACAAACCCTGGTGCTGGAAGACCACTTAGGTGGAGGTCAGTGCAGTATAAAACCTCATTAAGGTAAAATGTAACAGTTTAGGATGAGAACTGATGCCAGGGGTTGGTGGATAAATAGCATCTCACAGTATCAAGATGTGGTAGGCAATGGGAAACAAGCTCAAAGATGTGTAGTTGTGTTGGGCCTATGCTTCCAAGATGTGTGAAATCTCCCTTCTCTGCATGTTATTTAAATCTATCCCTACTAAATCAAACAACGGAACATCTGAAACATACACACGTTTGTTGTTCCGTTACTATGTCTGTGTCTATATGGAACGCGCTCTGATGCCTGCGGGCTGCAGCGCTATACAAATAAATAAATAAATAAATGAAAGCCCTTAAGTTCCAATAGTTTTGAGTCACTCATCTCATCTCTTGAGACCTACTTGCATTCCATTAACTTTCTCAGTAACATGGCTGCTAAGCTGCTACCCATCAGCAGAAAGATTGCACTCTTGACAAAAAGCCCTCTTACCTGTAACATTTTAGGAGTCTCTACTACCTGCAATGAGGGTGTGATGACCAAGCAATAGATGCATGCACTAGATTATGCAGGACAACGTTTAGTCGATGAACTAAAACTTCGTCCCGGTTTAGTGCTCACATGTATGTTCAAGGCAGGTCTGCATGAGCTGCTCTCCAAGGCTTCCTTTTATTCTTCGGTAATAGGGTATCAATGTGCCTTGCCCACTGAAGGCGTGAGCTGCAAAGGTTTCTTAATAGCTTCCATTGTTCATAGGAGTGTGTCTTTTATCACTTTCTATTATCATGATGGCAGACCTTCTGGCTCAATCGACGGGAGTGCTGGATGGTCAAAGGAAAGCTCAATGCCGCCATTGTATACTCGGAGATCCGAATCAGTGGTTAATTCTAAAGAAAGATTAACTTTTCCTTGATAGAACTTTGAACAGACCTGGTAAACTTTTAAGACTGCTGGAATATCAGCAGTTTTAGAGACTTTCTCTTACTGTTAAATCAAACCAGGAGTGACCTTTGAATCAATTATCAATCATTTACAGGCTGAAATCATGGAAGGACATTTTCCAGATGTATACACATTTACTTTGAACATATTAAGAAATCACAAATGCATAGCATTTCTCGGCCATCCTATTTATGCTATGTCTTTGTGGACTTGAAAACAATTGTGTTTTGAAATGTATATGTGTTCTTGCAAGGACATATGCTGGCTGCATTTAGTACTGTTTTGTGAGAGGGTTAATGAGCGTGTGAAACTGTGCACTTTTTCCTCAGGCCCAGGGATCGTATCTCTCCAGGATTGAAATCTCTGCACTGGCTCCCAGAGGCTGCGAGGATTAAGTTAAAAACCCTGTGCATTGTCCACCAGGCCTTCTGGGGTCTCAGGACTCAATACCTTCAACTCTCTCTTCCTAAATATCTTCCCTCTCGAAGTCCTTCGCTCATCTGTCTCCAACTCCCTCAGAGTCAGTCGCTTCTCCAAGCAACGAGTTAGTGGTAGATCTCTCTCCTCGGCTGGGGCCTCCATCTGGAACAGTCTCCCTGCCTCCCTGAAACTTGAGGCGAACCATCTTTGGTTCTGGAAGCACCTTAAAACCTTCCTCTTTTCTTCTGCTTTCTCTCCCCCTCTCCCCTGCTGAATTCCTGGCTGATACTGAGACTGCACTGGTTACCTGGCCACCCTTTTGTTCTCGGGCCCAAGTCCTGCCTGTTGCATACCTGCACTGCCTCCCTTCCCTGGCATCCCCTGCGCCTGGGGACTGTTTTTCTGTATCCCTACAGCCCCCCCCCCCACCAGCACTTGTGTCTGCACTCACCCTGCACTTGCACACCAGCTGGCCGTTTTTATTTATCTCGTTATTTTATTATCCCATGTACTGCACCCTCCCCTACCCCTCGCACTTTTTCCCTTCCCTTGCGCTTGCGCGATCTGAATGACACCTGGCCTAGTAAGGTCGTTGTCGGTCTTCCCTCTGTTCCCCCCCTGCCTCGTCGCGCCTTGAAACACTTGTGTATAGGTGCGGTGTAAATGCCATATCATATCATATCATCTCATATATTCCATTTGGGAGCCATTGAGTGTACCATTCATTGCAAGAATTCATAGCTTGGGCAGTGTTGCTAAGTCAAGATAATACATTCAAGTTTCCCGCTGGCCTTCTAATGAGGGTAAGAGTGAGTAGAGAGAGCGAAAGAGAGAGTGAGAGAGAAAGAGAGAGAGAGAGTGAGAGAGAGAGAGAGAGAGAGAGAGAGAGAGCGAGATTGCGTTCTCCCCTCCCCGTCTGGCCAGCATGGTTATATGACAACTCAGACTTGAGAGGTATAACATTCGCACAAGTATTTTTTACCATTGACTAGGGTGCCGTTTTTCAGCTCTTAGCTTAGAAACCTGACCTCGCACTAACTTTGCTTGTTTCTGCATTGTCATTCTGCCAAACTCAAACTCAAGATGCCTGAACCTGAAGGACATTTAAACAGAAGAGGAGATTCTTTACTCATTACGGGACTCTAACTGGTACGACGTTCATCCATCGCCTGTTTTTTTCGCAGCACTTTTTGCCGAAAAAATGTTTTCCCGAAAACATCATCAAAAAATATGGAGGGCGGCGCAGGGTAAGGGCATATGAGGGGTAGGGTGGGGTAGAGGGAACAAGTAGGTTTGGGGGGACCTACCCAAATTTAAAAAAAACAATAATTCAATGAATTTTTTCGGCAAAGAAATGTCGTCAAAAAAAGCGGCGAAAAGAATACTGGGGATGAATGAACATTGAACCCTCTAACTAAACCCCCTAGAGGAAACTTGCATTAGATCTGTAGGTTTCCTTAATTGGGAAGAGCTAACACAAGGGGGAAGTCAAATGAATACCAAAACAATGAAACGGCTTTAAGAGGCCCATTTAGATATGTCATTGGGTCCCAGGGGCCCAGAGTACTCCAACATGACTCCCCATGTCCATGCTACTAGTGATCACTTTAAGGAGTCTTGGTTCATATGCCTGCTGGTGATGAGTATGCATGACACACACTGGAACATATGAAGTATACAGCCTCTGCTGTGTGTGGACACCAGCAGACCTCGCCCCTAAGCTGACTGCATGAAGTTCGCCCTGGCCATTAGAAATCATAGTTGAGTGGTTCAGCGGAAAGCAGGGAAGATTGGACAACCACTGGTTTCCGGGTGTATCTGTATATAAGCACCACAGAGTCACGTGACTCGCTGTTCCCTCCGCAACATGGTACAGAAGTCTCCAAGAAACATTGTAGGTCTGAGTAGGCGGTTCTTTCACTGAATTACACTTACACTGAATTATTCTACTGATTTTACCACCTTCATACCAGAAAATGCATTGGAAGACCCACGCATCCCCATTACTCCTTCCAACCTCCTCTTGTATTCCTTACCCCAGTTTACCATCTGCATGTTCGCGGTAAATAGAAAGTGGTGAAGCAATGCAGTAAATAAATCCTGCTGAAGTGTCTAACGCCGGATATGCAGCTTTTAAACCCGCTAAGGCAATTATTAGGCATTTAGTTGACCCACCACAAAATGTGAGTTGCATGAATGTCGACATTCCTACAGCACGACACACATATAGCACCACCGACAAGTCCGCTGATGCACTCAGTTGTCTCCTGGAGTGCGCTGCAGTGTGAGACGGGGCAAAAACAGGTTGGTTAATCAATGGAGATAGAAGAGTTGTCGAAACTGATATAATATTGTTTCCACTTCATTCTATATGTTGGCCTATGCCCATTCGCTTTGCGAGGAAATCCGTATTGCAAGGTTGTGACCTTAAGTTAATCAAGCCTCCATTTTAGGTTAAACCGCCATTTTGGTTTATCGTGCAAAGTCACCCTGTGGCCTAAAATGGCCGACATGTGTCCTCTTGTTTTCACTTTAACCTCTTCAACCTCTGTAGGTGAGTTAATGTCCAACCTTTCTGCAGGCTATATGTTAGGGTCATGTAGACCTTGTCCTTTCTTGACCTAGGGATCAGGGGATTACTTGAATCAGCGATGTTAACCTACAAGTATACAAGAACAATAATGCTATTTAAACATGATATGCGAAACATCTGTTTGACCTGCATTGAAGAAAATGTGTAAAGAGTGTAAAGTCAAATCCAGAGAATAGTAGTACTTGTTAGTAAATTAAGAAGTAAACCACATGCACGAGATAGGTAAATTAGCAATGAACCTGGAGCGAACCCTGGCCGAGTACATGATTAACTCGTAAGAGGCTGGACATTGTTACGAAGAAACTGTATAAATATGCTGATGTCCAGCTAGCAATCCCTGTTCACTGCTCACATTGAACCTGCTGGTGGTCTCTGTGAAGTACTGACGGCCAAATAGCTATTTGTATACTTTGTTTTGTAAACTGTTCAGTGTTGCAATAAAGATTCTGTGAATCTTTACAAGCAAGCCCGTGTTGGTGTATTTCTCTTTGCATGGTGTAAAAGCCTTAATATTGTATTTTCTGATTTCACAGAATGAACAAACTCGGATAGAGAAGACAGGGAGGAAAAACGAGAACAGTAAAAAGAGAAAGAAGTCAAACCACATAGAGCCAATTGTTATTTGTTTTGGAAAATGAAAGTAACTTTAAGTGCATGCAGGTGGAACTTGACACTTCATATTGAATGTCATTGCATTGAACAGCCTGGTCTGCCTGGCGCTCAATACCGGCACTTCCATTTTCTGTGTTTTTTTAGCGCTGGCATGGGCACTATGCCAAGCTGAATGAGACTACTTCTTCTGAATAATGGGGTGGTGCACAATATTAATTCATCACTTCATGTTAACAGGTTTCAGACCTGTGCTGCAGGCAGGGTTACCAATACACCAGACCAATGTAATAACATGCCCATGCTGGCATGAGGCCTGTGCTCGCTCTGAGGGCCGGCCAGGAACTAGCAATGCCAAGTCTCAAGATGGCATGGGTCCAGTGTCACATGCTCTTGTCTTTGTGGTGACCTGAGAGTGGAGGAAAGCTGCATGCTGGCGACTGCATGCTGGCACAGCAGCCAACTAGTCCCACCTCCACTGGTTGCAGCCGATCCAGCCTTGTGTTTAGATTTCAATTATATGACCTGTAGAACTGCATTCTCAAAGAAACATGCAACACTACAACTACCACAAAGCAGAGATTAAGGAGACTTGACGGGCTATAACCATGTGACATCGCTTTACAGTGATTTATAACAGACAATTGCCCTGCCTGGAAGATAAGGGGTTAATAGCAGCTATTTTACCCCCTCCTGGTCTTAATCTTTGTTAGGTTATGGTGAGTTGGAATAAAGGCAGGAGTTATGTTATGTCAATAGGCTTTTATACTGTGCCAAATCCCCACTGCAGTAGTAGAAGAGGACCAAGGTGTGTCCTAGGACGGGCACGCTGTGCCAGCGCCAGGGATCTCCAGCCTTTACTCTACTGGAGTACAGAAAATGGGGGAGGGAACGATAAGATGGCGGGAAAGCAGGCAAGAGATGCTAGACAGAGGGAGGGATGAAGCAGGTGCAGAAAGATTTGTGACCTCATGGGAACATGTAACTTATACAAACCTATGGAAGAACTGTGAATTTTAGGGACTTGATTTCTCCGCAATAACACATCCCAATACACTGGCTTGAATGAACGTGCTGCGGATCTGAGGCAGGTACATGTGCAGACAGGATGCGCCTGTTTACTCAGTAAAGTATGCTTTGATCTCATCTCTCTTAGGATGGGGATATATTGGAATATGGGCTTGTGTATGTGTTCCCTCGCTCTGCGGCACATAGATATTATACCACAAGCTTAGATGTGGCCTTGACATACTATAAGTAATCCAAAGTGATTGAAAGTAATCCAAAAATAACACAAAGAAGTGTGAAGCGCTGATTAGTAATGCAAACCTATTATGATGTAATTCAAATTTATCTGAAATTGTTAATCCAAATGTATTCTGAAGTAATCTGAAATTTGTATAATTTAAATGATTATCAAACAAAAATCTATATGTTAGCAACTGGATCCAGTAAAGAATGCATCATATATTTTCTACTGGATCCAGTTCCTGACCTATGGGTTTTTTACATTACCTGAACCCCACTATAAAGTAAGTCTTTGTGGTGATTTGTGCCGCTTTCTTTGCTCTGCACAACCCACCCCTTGTCTATCAGCACATCCACAGACATCCCCTTGTGAGAGCCACTCTTTTCCACACACCCAACCTCTCTTTCCCCCGCTCATCATTTTCATGCTCCCGAGGTCCCTACATTGGGTGTCATTACATTGGATTGTTATAACGGCTATTAGTCCATCACTCACAAATGTGTGGGACACGGCATGTGGTGCTATATAAAAGATATGATTATAAAAATGTGACATTTAAAAGAGAATACTTGAAGTGAGTTTCATCATAGGCTGCAGTCATGTTACTGTCAGGCAAATTAAATTACGTTAAAAATAGTCTTAGTGCATTTACTAGTTAGATTAAAGGGAGTCATAGATGTTGATCTTAATTATGGCACCGCCTCTGCATTAGCACCAATCTCTTTGCTCATTCCATTTGCTTTATAAGATTAAATAAAAATAAGCTCAAGTAAAATGTTTATGTTAGAGATGAAAAAAATGATTGTGAGCGTGTTCGATGATCAGTTCTCATCCTTTCACCGCCAGTTACGCGCTAGTTTGGAGAAGAATACAGTATGGTTTTTTCATTAGTGTTTTGGTTAAATTTGTAACCTTTTCACATTACATCCTAAAAAATATAAAATTCCTATTTTCATTTAATTTAATTTTATTAAAATTATAGAGCGCATTTTGCCAAAAGTGCTGAACAAAGTGTTTCAGAAAGAAGCCGTACAATCACGTGATAATGTCAAAATGAATAGGAGCGGAAGAGGGAAAAGGCAGCAGAATTAAGAGGAAAGGGAAGATAAAAGAGGAGCTTTCAGATTTGATTGAAAGAAACGAAGAGATGTAGCACAACGAAGAGAAAAAGGAAGAGAGTTCCGAAGTTTAGGACCGAGAAGAACAAAGGAGCGGAAACGAGAAGAGGCACAGGGGTGTTTAGGGGCAGTAAGACCTAAGAGAGCGAGACGGAACATGGAATGAGACTAGCGAAGAAAGATAAGAGGGAGCTAAACCAAGATTTGAAATTGCACAACACAAAAGATGCAGGGGAATATAGCGAGTAGTCACCGATGTTTCAACTTTTGCAGGGATTCTTTCTGCAAGATTTATATAAAGCAGAATCCAATATGGCAAAGGAATGGTCCAGCTATGTCCCAAAAGCATTTATAGGCTATAGGTAGAAATATGTAGGGACATGTCTAACGATGTCGTAGATAAGTATTTTTTCCTTTCTGAGATAAGATATAATGCTTCTGGACTTACTGCCTTCTGGTCTAGTGGTCCATGTATCCCAAAGGCACGGATGACTCTGTGTCTTCCAGGAGCCTTTCCTTGGAGACGCCCCTGGTCACAAGCCATGCATCTGCCTTCTGCACCTAGACATGCAGCCCCAGAGGCATAGACATCGCCGACTGCCACACGCCCGCAGAAGTCTATTCTTACACCAAAGTATTATGATGCCAGTTGGTGGCATCGGAGCAGATGACAGTGTTGAGACTCACTGAATGTTGGCTTGTCCTGCTGGCCATCTATGAATGCTGATAGAATGTTAGTGAGTGGCAGTGCCGGGGACATGCCAATGAATGCTTGTGAGGGGATGTTCTGAATGCGTCAGATGCGGGCATGAGCTACAGTGCATGAGGATGGCTGGTAGTCGATAGTCAAGAGCAACTGGAACCTTATCGTAACTGTAAATAGGTATATTAAATCTACCTACCCTCTCCAACAAAGAGGCTCACTGCTGGTCTATTATTATTATCATTATGGTATTTACTGTGCGCGGAGCTAGCTTCCAGGGGCAATGGAGCGCTTTACAGAGGTATACACCAATACAGTTCTATGCAGGGACATCATTTCCCCAAAATGCCAGGGGTAGCGGAAGTGACTTTCCACGCCCCTTGACCTCTGATGACATTACAGGAAGTGATGTCATCTGACCCCACCCCAAAGTGACGATGGAACACAACCTTTCACCCCTTGACAAAGCAGGAAGTGGCATCACATAGCATTGTTTCTAAGTACACTACGAAAAATACGGGTATGGCATCACTGTAAAGTGATATACTTTACATACAAGAATTGATCATCATATGTATCGTTAATATCAGTTTGTATAGGCCCATATTACCAAATGACTGTGAATGCAATCAGAATCCAAGGCCAAACGATAATGATGTGCACTTAGACTTAAGCGCATCATATAGAACAAATATACATACAATATCACTACTCATTTATCAACCTCAGCAGGATGAAAGGCTGAGTTGACTTTGCCGAGAGTCGAACCTGCAACCTGCAGATCACACACACATTGCAGCAGCGAGCGCTCAACCCACTGAGGTATCTTACCGGCTATAGCTAACAGGAAACCAGCCATTCCAGAAACAAAGAGCCACATGCTTCTGGCCACAGCCCAGGAGCCACAATAAAAACATTTTTTGTTTTATTTTTTGAGTGGTAAGGGAGACCACGAGGGTAGCAAGTTGCGACCCCTGGCGACCCCTAAATGATGTCCCTGGGCCTCGCGTCAGAATCGAAAGCACACTGCTGGCATGTAGCAGAGTGTGCCCAGCAAACAGCTGCAGATGGAGGCATTTACCAATGGATGCCTACAACATGCACCTGGAAGTGTAGTGATCGGGTCATGCGTGTTGCCACCATGCACCTTCCTAAGCCTGTCTCTCCATTGGTTGCCTCCTTGGTTACATGTGCACACTGTGCAAATAACCTTCTAATTTCCCCATAATGAGTTCCCCATCGCCAACCTCTTGTCTAGCCAGATAAGTCTGTAACTCTGCATTCAGGCACTGCCATGATAAAAAAAAAAACACACAACATAACCAGTATGTTGGCTCACCTATTGGAGGGAGAAATAACCAAGTGGACCAGCACGAAGCAAAAAGGCAGTGTGAAGTTTACGACCATATTTAATGTACTCCATGCAAAATTGCCGTTAGAGCGTGGGTGCGACGACGTCATCGCCGTGATAACATCCTCACATGTTCAGGCTCAGCGGTTCACCCAACCTTCTTGACTACACTGTCAAGAATCAGTTCACATTAGTTCTTTTGGCCCCAGTGCAAAAGGGGCTACTTTTGGTTACAGGACCACATAACGATTATACTCAATTCAACTACAGCTCATTATTTTGTGGTGCCCACTCTCCCTGTTCTTCGCATCCGAGTATAACAACCCACAAATCTCGGACCTTCTCTAAACTTTGTCAAAGCTGTAATGTGCCAAAAACCTAATCTCAATCCCAATGACCCAACTGATTGATCTAAAGATTAGCAAATATCCAACTCCAACCACTAGCTTGGACCTCCTCGATGCAAATCAGGTTGGGAATCTATCTTGATATCTGTTCTAGACAACATAGAAAAGGTGTTGGATTTTGGCGCTGCTGCAGCGTAGTCCTTTTTTATTTCCTAGCCACTTTTGACAGGTCGGCCTCAGCATCCGTCTGGGTCGTTTCAGCAAATCGGCTATCCATTCGCTTGTGCTCTGGTTGAGGTACTGAATCAGTGGCACTCGTGCCATTTGATTCTGCAAACAACACTTTAATTTGTGGAGTTCTCCACGGATCTATATTGTCGAAACCATTTTTTGTCCACGATTTCCTGTTCATGTTTTATATACTTGCAGAGGATACCAAGACCCCCCTGAGATTGCAGTGTATGGGTGGGATCAACTGGACAGAACTTGAACTGCTCCGTGGAGGAAACAATGATCTGGATTCAGTGAAACCAGTGGAAGTTTGGTCCCACTACAAGTTATTATCTTCAGCTAAAAGCAAACTCGGCAGAATAATTCCTTGCGGCTTCCCACTCTTGCCCAATGTTTGGATCCAGTCCTCCAGGCTCATAATCTGGGTGTCAATTTGGATGCAAATCTATCATTGAACCCTCACATTAAGCAAGAGGTAAAAGCTTTATTTTTCATTTGAAGAAAATTGCACCGTATTCTGTCGCTTTTCTCGACTGCCGGAAGAATTGTTTTATTGATGGCTCAATTTCACAGAGACTGCATTCGTGTTATCCCTTATTCCTCAGGCTTACAAATTATCTAAGTTTCATTGTTAGAGCATGTAGAAGGCTGCTATTCATTTCATCTTTTCCTTGGGAAGTGGGAGCTTGTATCTACCCTTCTCAAAGGTGAGCACTGGTTGGAACTATGAAGCCTGCCTATTCTGCTGGCCTTCCCCCATGTAGGTTCTTATCTTTCTTCAAAAAGGAATTCCAGACATTTACCCACTCGCAGATTAAGATCTCACCTTAGACTTCTGGGGATACCTGAAATTAAGCGACAGATTTTGGGTGCTTTCTCTTTTTCATAATTAACCTGTAAATTATGGAATTCGTTTCCAGTCCACCTCCAATTTCTAGATCTTCATCGCAATTTCTGCAAAGATACTCAAAATATGGCTTATTTCTGCAAAGTAAACGCTTTCCCATAGGGGGTCGTTCCCCTTCCCACAAAGCACCAAGCCACGTGCGGGATTACAAGCACTATAGCAATGAAGCAAACTAAAACTCTGTAAACACAGTTAGGGGCTGCATGAGGAGATAATATGCTTCTAACGCTCCCCCCCCATAGAAGTGCCTTCAGTTTGCAGGTGTGTTGTCGTTCTCCGGGGTATGCAAACAAACACACGTGCGACGTGTCATACATGTCAGATTCAGTGGGCATTGCTAGTTGGAGAACAAATACTACCATGGGATTTCAAAACATGACTGTGGGAGTTTACCTCAGACTGTTATATATATGGATGGACTCTTAATGACCTGAGTCACAGAGCGTTTTCCAATTGGATGGTGCCATTATAAAACACTTCTGTGAATCAGGCCCTTAGCGTGAAGGCAAGGTAGACATTGACCTCTTGCTCTTAATGCCCAGAGAGATGCTACACCCCAGGTGTGGAACCAGGCAGAACATGTGCCGGAAGGTTCTTGGCGGTACTCTTGTTCAGAAAAGAATTGCCTGGCATTCGGGTCTGGACTGTCCTCTCGGGGGGGAGGGCACACTGATATTGAAATGAACATCTTTCCTCGGGTAGGGAAGGAGCTTGATTTGGTGGCAGACCTTCCCGGTGGAGAGGGATATTTGGCCTTGTTTGATCTCAGTGAAGGGCACTCACTTTTTGGCAATGTGTATATGGATGACTTGTCCTCGTCCTCGAGGGTAGCAATGAATTCTCGGGATTAAGGCGGTGCCATTGGCTCTCCTGGCTTCTAGCGTTCCACACCTAAGGAAGGCCAGCGAGCAATCTCTGTCCTCGATGTGCTTACCTCCCCGGGGTTATTGGACTCTCTACTTTCCAAACCCTGGCTATTCATTATGGGAGAATGTGGGGCTCTCTGCAGAGACCCACTCTGTTTATACTCTCATGAACAATAAGGATTTTCTCAGCTTGTATCTTGGTCAACCCAGGCATGGGGTGGGTTCTTGAACTCATTGATGGTAAAAGTGCCAATCTCTCCATTAAGGCTGTTCAAGTAGCCACTTGGGCAGCTCATCGGACAGTGACATTTAGCTTCACGTATCAAACTGGCAATGGCAACCCTCTTACCCTTCTGAAATGCTCCTGACAGGCCTTACCCATGAACTCAATGTTTCTCTTTTCTATAAAACAAAACATGCTTAACCCACCACAATGCCCCAAAGCGTTCCTCTGCTCACGATACCAGAGCGTAATGCATTGTCGTGCTTGCGCTATGCATGGTTTTCAATGAGCCCATTGAATCAATAAGCAAGACTCCGTTAACAGTCAGAGTCCTCTGCAGGAGTGGTCTGAAGAGTGTTTCCTCTTCATGACGAACCTCACATCCATGAGGCAGAGTGTCCAGGAGAGACAAGTGAGGGCCTCTGTCAAACGCATTGATTACCTAATTCCAGATCATATCCCTTCTCCACGATAAACTTCTTCCCCTCTTTCTACCACAGAAGGAAACATCAAACTTACTAATTACAGTACTCTTAGAAGATTAGCACCTGGCGAGGGGGGTGTGGTGGCCTCCCAGCCAATCAGGTGGCTCAGAATGGGGGCTTTACCACACAGTAAAACCCACACTCCGAGCCTGCTCAGAGCTGGAGGCTGCCATCTTCCCTCTCCGGGAATCAGGTAAGTGCTCTCCCCTGCGTCACCTTCCCCCCACACCCACCTCCCTTTTCCACACCTACAATCTCTCTCACCCCTGCCTCACTTACCTGGTGCTGCCTTGTACCTCACCGGCGACAGGAACACTAGTGTTCCCTGGGCGCCCCTGTCACTGCAATGGCCACCATGGAAAGGGAGAAGGGACTACATGTAGCTCCCTTCTCCCGGATCCATGGCGGCCATCATGAGTTGTAGTTTTTTCACAAGTTGAGAAACAGCAAACACACCATTTCTCAGCTTGAGAAAAACACTATTAGTACCCATGCGAGGGAACTAATAGCAAAATAACCCTTGCGGGGGGGGGGGGGGCATTACCGGTAAGGTATTGCCCCAGGGATAACTTTATATCCCACGCTTCGCTCGATCTTCTAACTTATGCCACAGGGCATTACCTGACTGGTTCTGCCACCGCCTGCTCGGGTTATATTGCTTAAACATTGTACCATCGTAGCCTACACAAGTACAAACTGGCACAGGTTTACTTTTCAGACTATACTTCTGTTTTACCCATCAATGAGCATTTTAGGCAAACGCTTGAGACGCTTAGAAAGCAAAGTCATTCTTTTGTTCAAAAATCCCTTTTTAACAAGTCTTTGTGCTACGCAACTTTAAACTCATTGCCAGTGTTACTAGAGTGCCTTAAATGATGGTGTAGGTTAGGGTATTAATGCATGACACATAGCTGGAGCGCTCCATTGCATCTCGTCAATACATTCTGGGTTCAAGCACCGGCAAATATCCCAATTCCAAACACTGGGGGTTGTGTCTGTCTTTCTCAACATAATTATTAGGGACATAGAGCCTTTCTTGACAAATCTATATCTATTCGCACAATTGCTCAACAGGCCTGTCTCCAAGGCCATACTTCCCTCCCACCTGGTGCGGTGCGAAAATGTTTTGATTAACGTCTCTGAAGTTTGGCCTTTTGAGAAAATAAATCAGATAATGTGCATTTAACACATGCAGGTCCTCAGGGAATATTCCATTGTTTAAATCTATTGGTCCTTTAGTTGGGCATCTGCACGTCAAGCTTTCTTCCAAGTGCTGAAGTGCCGAAGTGCCGTCTGTCCCGGTAAGGGAGAATGGGTCTGGCAAGAAGGCCTAGTTACAAGCGTTTCGAAGACCTGGGTCTGAATAATCCATCGAAAAGGCACCAGGTCTCACGTGTCTCCTTCAGTTCCTGGATGGGACTCGCATACAGGAGATGCCCTCACTGGGGACCTGTAGTTACTGGCTTCTGAATCGTGGAACCTTCAAGGACTAGAGGCCCACACAAGGGAGCTTTCCCGCTGGCTGATCATCGGGATAATGTCTGCGGCAGGTGTGCTGGCTTTCCGTCGAATAGAGCCTCGTGCACAATATATCAAATTTCTAATTTTTGATTCGGTGCAGAGGCATTAGGCACTTGCTTTATGTTCTAGTATTTCTTTCTTTCTTTCTTTCTTTCTTTCTTTCTTTCTTTCTTTCTTTCTTTCTTTCTTTCTTTCTTCCTTCTTTCTTTCTTCCTTCCTTCCTTTCTTTCTTTCTCCTTCACTTCTCTATTGCTATCATATTATTTTGGTGTCCTCTGTCTGATGTCTCCTCAAATGTTTCTTCCAATTCTTTGGCAGTGGCATCCTAGTCTCTTTGAAACTTTGTCCTGAGGCCTTCCTGCAGGACTGTGAAAAACGAGACAGCCATTTAACTGTCACTTATGCAAAGTAAACAGGTACATCAGAAGTGGTCGTGTATGGTAAGTGAAAATGTTCTCCGTTGCTAGTGTAATCTAGATGCGATCCGTAACTGTACTTTTGAAAATAAGTGAAAAGGAACAATGATGATTCTAAATGTAGGTGAGAGAAAGACGAGGGTGTTTCATAGAGGATGACAAACCATGGGAGGTAAATTGAGATTTGGGGAAGAAGAAAGTAGGATGTGCAAGGGAAGAAAGAAGAGAAGAGAAGAGAAGAGAAGTGAAGAGAAGAGAACAGAAATGAAGAGAAGAGAAGAGAAGAGAAGAGAAGAGAAGAGAAGAGAAGAGAAGAGAAGAGAAGAGGAGAGAAGAGAAACAAATAGGGAGAAAGGAAAAGAAAGACCATTTGAGTGAGAGGTGAGTGGATAAAAGAGAAGGGGTAAGTGTAGAAGTGAACTTAACGAGGGAGAGAAGGGCGACTGAGAAGAGGGAGTTTATAGAGGAATAGGTGAAGCGAAGAGTATGAGACAGGGTGAGGGCAAATGAGAGAGTAACTGAGAATGGAATGAGAAACCTGTCCACAAAACTCCTTTCATTGCGACGTTCAGAGTCTGCCGGGGGCCGGTTTGTCCTGTAGAGGCTCGCAGACAGCTTCAGTCACAGCTGCGGCCCAGGACCAGTCCCGTGAACTCCTGACACGCGCAGATACAGCTCAGAGCCATCACCAGCATGCAGCTAGAAGCGAGGGAATATTCCAACATGGCCTCCATCCCCAGCCTGCTGCACTATGTTAGAGCTGGTCGGCTGTTGGAGCCCATCGAGCTACTCCGAAATAGGTTGGCTTTTTTCAGAAATGTAGGGAACCATTTCGAACATGGGGGATCTATTGGACACGGGAAGGGGCCACCTGCTAGAAGGTTAAAATCAACAGCACCACATAAAAGCATCAGTCACGCATATTATCGCAGAGCTCAGGGGTGGCGTGTCTGTGACCTCACATCGAATTATTCCCGGCCCCGTTATTGCATAAAGAGCACAGTCTTCCCGGGGTCCCAAGCGTGTGAGCACTGTGACTGTGACAGTCAATTTAATGGGAGTGTCACCTACAAACCAGGAGCCCGTGAACACATTGTGAACTGGGCAAAATGACCCTTAAACGGCAAGCTGTCCAGGTATTTCCATGAGATTTCCTGGCATTTTTGTTGTCCCGCATTCACCTTTGCTGAATTTTTTGGGCCGTTTTTACCACGTGATTTACCACAAACAAGTGGAAGGGGAACCTTCGGCCCCACCTCTCTCCCGCAATCCCCCCTCCTACACACGAAAGCCAAACTTACCATCTGTAGTTTTGTGATTTAAAAAAGTGGTACAAAATAGGCCAAAAGAAATTCGGGCAAAGTCACACTTGGATAAGTCAGGAACGCCGCCCAATTAACTACATCTGAAGAACAACAACACTGACATTAGTGTCTTTGTTTTAAAGGGCATGACTGCTGTCTTTGGTGTTAAACCACACTGGCTAATTCATAGCTGCTAACTTCCTAAACAACCAAGAACTTTTGGATTGCTCTGGGTGCGGCTATGTCCTGGTCCTTAAGCGGCGCCAATGGGCAAAAGCTGCTTCTTCAATATGTTACAAGCTAAACTATAGTTTACCAAAAATATCTCAAAGTAAACATGGCACTGTGGTGGGCGCTGCCACCAATTCAAACCATTCTAATAGTAACACCCCTGAGGAGAGCGTGCAGGCTTCTTGCCTCCAAATATCCCAGAATTCCGCAGAGAAAGCAATCTTTGGAGTTTTAGGGATCCGTACCCAGAATCCCCTGCAGATGCTGGTCTTGGTGTCCATCTTGTCTTAAAGCAGCAGCACCCCAGGGCCTTTTAAAACTGAAATCTCGGCCTAGCATGCCCATGCCTTTAGAGAAGATCAGACAGTGGGGTTGTGTACTTTCAAGTGAAACTGAAGATGGTACGATGTGTCGCCCACCAGGCAGTCAAGAGCTGCTGTCCACTCACTCTGCCCTTGCCATACTCCTCCCCTACCATCCTCCAAGACACCGCCATTCCAAATGACTGCCATAGTAACCACGCCAACTGGTGGCACATAGGGTATATGGCCCCAGAGAAGCATTGCGACTCACTTGATGTTATGGAGGACATGATGAAGATGAAAAGGAGGACTTTCCATTTTCTGGGAATACCAGACTTAACCATTCCAGTGCCTTTGGGTGTGGTTCGGGGGTAGATGGGGACACTGCGTTGGAGGCCCCCAACCACCAGTTAAATAAACTTCCCCATGGTCGAGAGGTCCAGCGTGCACATGATTCTAGGTAAACATTGTGAGCCCTAAGAGGGTGGCACTGACTGGATGCCACACCTCTGGTGTCTTCCTGGCTAGGCAACACAATCTCTGAATGAATACATTATTCTCTTTGAAACGACTAGCCCCTCTGCTTGGCACCCCTGGGTGCAATGGACCCTTCTCCGATGGTGGCGGGAGCAGCGATTGTAAAGGGTGCGCACGCCGCGCCTGTGCTTTAGCCACCTCAGGGGAGGGTTTGGCGATCTACTGGGCTAGCATCAGGTTTTCTCCTGAGGGTTTAGAGCAGCTCACCCCGAGGCGTGGAGCACAGTTCATTGTTTGATGGTTATACTCCACTAGCCATAAGATGCCTAATGGACAGCTGTTTATACATCGCCCCGCCCATGTTCTCATGCTCACCGAACAAGGTGTGCATTGTGTATCACACTTAGGCAGACAACACGTCATAAGTGCTTTTTGTTTGCTAACCCTGGTCAATAGCTAAGTGTTGCCGACTTAATGCATTTAGTCATCTTTCGTTTCCCATTGTAAATATTGATAGTCATTTTGCAATAAAATCTTTGGAAAGGTTACAGTTACCTCTTGCGAACACCAGGCACAGTACGGTCCAAAATGCAAGCACTCTTCACATGTCACTGCACTCCCCAAGGAGCAACTTCCTAGAATGGGAAAAAAAGAAACCTGGTCAGGTGCGAGCGCGTGCAGGGGCATGGGAGTCTGTCGCGACACAGGCATGATACCGCTTTTGGAAAGAAGGTGGGTGAAATCAGGGTTCCCACACACCAGTATAACACTGGATGAAGACACAAACATAAGCCAAGCATTGGAACCGATGGAGAAGTGCTGAGCCACCTATGCAGGGACCAGAGAAATTCCCAAAGTCATCAATTATGTGCCCAGAAACACATAGGGCCTGATTTACAAAAGCGTTTTACAATGGCGCAATCCCACTGGCAAATGCTTTGCAAATCTGCCCGTTATCTCGGGAGGATAGCTCAGGGGCAACGTGCTCGCCTTGGAAGCAAGGCGAAATAAAGCAACACAGGTTCGATCCCCGGGTGCGCGCTTAGAAACCTCTGGGTATTAAGCGAGTTATAAATAACCTATCATATTAACATTTCAGAATGGGAGACTGATATGCTAACATATTTAGAGGGGTGCGGCCCCCGACTCGGCCGTACATAGGGTTGAAGCTGCCAGGCTGTTAAGGGTTGGACCATGCTCATGTGTCCCTCTGCAGTTGTGGTGTCTCATCAGATAACGTGAGAGTGTTGGCCGAGAACTCCCACCCGTGAATGCACCCTTCCACGCCCCAAGAACGCAGCGTTCTGGGGGCTTCATTTTCGGTTTGCCCCCATGCCGCTAGCAACTACCTCCAACAGAGGCGGGGTGCATTGGGCGGTCTGCCCAGGTGGCAGTGTGGGACGGGTTCACAGAAGTGTTTTACAATGTCCAATCCCATTGAAAAACGCTGTGTGAAGCATGCTCCCTGTAAGATGTTCACAGTGCAGGGTAAAGCGTAAAGGTGCGCCTTTCGTTGGAATTTACACCAGGGAGAGTGCACAAGAACCCTGAAGAGAAGAGCTGGCTTGTTTAATTGTGTAATTTACTATCAGCTGATCTTTTTTTTAAATTAAAACATACAGTTGCTACTGTGTTAAATCTTATTAAAGAACCTGGTCTCTAAAGCCCACTCGACCTCATTATACGCCACACAGCCGCATTTTACACCAGAACTAAGGCCTTGCCACCTGTCAATAAACACACACAGGTTGCGTGCGGTTAGAACAACAGCTAAGAAGGTGCGTGTTGCCAGGGAAATGGGCCTCGGAAAAAATCTGTGGTATTTCTCCCGAGAAAGCCTTCGGGGAAGAATGCAAGTCGGGGCAGCGAGACACAAAGTTCAAGTGGCTTTTGCAGGAGGCTCACGCCCGTCTTACCTTGCGCATGCTGACTCCTCTGCAGACACAGGAAAAGCAGGCACAGCAATGCAATCCCCATTCGCTTTCAGTTCTGGCTGTGTACAGAGAGACACATCGCAATTATCGTCAGCAGCATGCAAACAATACAACGTAGCATTTCATCCCCATGGCCTTGACTCGAACGCGTCCCCTTTAAGATGCAGTAGCACTTACCGCGGTGCGACAGGAAAACTCCAGGTGTTGCGGGGGAATCAAAACACACATGCACACACAGGCAACCTGTCCAGGTGAAGCAGAGGAGGCAGCCCAAAAGCAGTGCGAGCGCGCCTAGGGGACTTACTCGCGCCTTCCCCACTTCCTTGTTTTCCTTATAAGGAACACAGGTGGAACACGCCGGGGAAGGTGGAGGAATTCATTCAGGTAGACTTTCCGTGTGGGGGAAGGAGGTCCCTGGGTCCTAGAGAAAGCCGCCCTGTAACTCTAGACAGACGCACTTCCTCCTCAGGCGCCCTGTCACCAGCCCGTCTCTGCCCACTCTGGCAGGGGGAGTCTTTGCCCCAAAGGGTTTCATTTCCAGGCAGAGCGCGATATTAATTTAGCTGACATACCTGTGGAAAGGTACAAATCCCATGCTCTTCGGGGGTTTTGTTGTTTTCGTTTGAAACGCAAATCAAAGTCAGTCCCCCCTGTAAAGAAAACACGGCTTTATTAGATGCGGGGGCGTTCAGGTTTCGACTAGACTCGTGGAGCCTTTTCACACAGAAGCATCACTTAAGGGCTTGCTGTGTAGATCTGTGTTGCGTCTTTCCTGCGTTGTTATAAGGAATACATAATGTTAACATAATGTTACATCACTAGCACCCGACTCAGTCACAAACGCGTTCGAAAATCCTTTAAAATAAAAAAAATGTTTTAATATACAATGGGAAGGAACGACACCGACATTCGAAATCTCATCAAAACCAGTGGAGCATTTTGTTCGTTTCATTTAATTACAGGTAATATTGAGTGGCCAACATGACTAAGAATGGGATATTTTCCATACAGTGCACATCTGAAGCAATGTATGGAGTAATTTGCCCACATTTGCCCCACCTTTTGTCCATCCAATGTGGCAAATATTCCACCAAAGACCAACTCATAAATTGGTGGTATTTTGAAAACTAGTGGTATTTAAAGTACCATGTTTTTACTGTTACCACCATACTCATAATAAAGCACCACCTCCTCATATACATATTAACATCGTGTGTGACATGCACCTGGCATGGGCAACAAAGTCACGAGCAAACCTAGATGTCATGTGGTTATAAAACAGACTTGTGCAGTCTGGAACCTACGTTGAGGAACATTTTAGATTACCCGTTAGACATGGCTTCTACTAGATTCACTCCCTGTCGTGCATTTTAACACTTAAAAAAATTGGTTTACCTCAGTTGTGTCACCAAATCTATATTGGCATCTCTGGAAATGGCTCCTCCCAGCTATATCACTTCGAATCAGATCCAATCCTGGAAGAACACCAAACGCTCTCCTGTAACAAGTCCAAAATAGAATGTCTCACTCCAGCTTCTCCCAAAGCCTTCTCCCCCGTCGCCGCCTCCTGCCAGAATGTGATTATCTATGATCACAACATCTTCAGCACCTTAAAAGAAAAAAAAGTCTTGGTGAATCCTCCCTTTCATTGTAGACACACAGCAAGTCAAATGTCTCATTGGGGAACTTCACTCTAAAATTCCTCTTTAGCAAGGGTTCTGGTTTAAAGTAACCCCTCATACAATCCAAACAAATGTAATTAAACATTTCCATACATCAGAATATTCCATCATACAATACAGGACAAAAACAAATTCATTTTTCTTCCATAAGATCATTTCATACAGCCAATAAAAGTTTAACTATAATCCCAAATTAAGTACAAACCATAAATAACTAATAAATAGTTCTTGGGCAGCAGTTATATTTACAATGAGGTGCTTACTTATGTTAATACAACTGGGATAACACCTGCCAACAAAACTGCAATCTAGTCAAAATGTCCACATTTTTCGAAATTCAGGGAAAGTTGTCTGCCACTCAGTAAACTTTGGCAAAACTGTTTAGCTCTGAGGAAGGCCATGTGGGAATTTACTTAGTAAAGATTTATGTACAGCCTCAGTCACCGTATGTTTAACAATAAGATGTTTCAAACCTTCCAGCCAGAATAATTGCTTACAAGTTTCATTGTTGTGAGAGAAAGTTCTATTGTTGTGAGAGATTCCCTGCCAGGCTCCTCCTCTGTGGGGTTTAATTAAAGGCCCAAACAAACAAAACTGAAAGATGCACTAGAGAAATGACCTGTCAGCCTACATAACCCATCACACTGAAAATGGGCCTATTAAGTCAGACTATGTGGGTATCGTTCTGCAGTTGAAATCCAGAGAAAGCTGAAAAAAATGTAATCATAGTGAAGATTGGAAAGGCACATCACATTGCTGGCTGAGAGATAAATGCAGCATTTTCACTGAAACTGCCACCCATCAAAAGGCGGTGCACTATGACAACTCAGACACACTTTTCAGGATAAAAACTAACAGCAGATAATTGCAAATATATTTTATGAATGACTGAAATAAACAGCCCTGTACTTTCAGCTGCCATATTTAAAAACCAACACTGTTTGTAAAGAAAGAAGAATTCAACTGATGCAATAGCAAAGTGAGCCATGATCAGTAAAATGCACATCATTCCAAAGACTAAAGGCTCAGTTTAGAAAATGAAATATGTGAGTTAATTTCAGCCAAGGACAATCTGTGGGTCTCTGGGCAGAATTTGTAAATGGCTTCCCCCACTGCAAGCCTGTTGGCCTCTGGATCTGGAAAGGGAATTCATTTGAAGCTCTTACATACCAGCTATTTACAACTGCAATAACGTGACTAGCAGCATTCTGGTCAGTGGGGGTGACTTCTACATGTTTGTTAAAAACAAACTTTTCCCATTGCCAGATCTGTTGTCTCTGAAGGATCATTTCTCTGCAGGGCAAATGGCCCAGCCAGTGTGTGACTGGAATGTATGGGGGGGGGCTGTGTAAACAGGGACTGCAATCAAGGGAATCTGATCTCTGAAAAATACAACAAAATATAAGGTTATAAGATCAGACTGGTGGTCAACTTCAGATAACAGGACCAAGTGCCAAATGTCAGTATGGCCTAATAGCATTTCAAGGCACAGGTGAACAGTCTGTTGCCTGATAAGGATCTCATCAACCCATCAACTTTTAAGAACAAAGAGACTAATGGCTTTTTCTTTGACCTTAGAAAAACACAGTCCAGGAGGTTTGGTCACATCCCTGCCAAGAAATAAGTGCTGTGATGTGAAAATAGATATTATATATTTTAATGATGTGGCCATAGACTTACATTGGACATGTGATTTTATTCAGCAATTGATGCACGGTCATAGTTACAGACTTGTGGATGGTGTCATGTGAAAGCTAATTTCAAGGCGATTTTGTTGAAATAAAAGTTATCCACATGCGACATATGGAATTACAACAGCAATCTAAAATGTGTTTCTGAATGTGCTGAAAATGTCCTGAATTTAGGAGTTAGTGAGCTGATGGAGTGTAAAATTAGACATCTGGAGGTTAAATTGCATGTTCATAACTATTCTACTTTTGGTGTAAACTGCAAAAAAAATCCATATGCTAGGGCAATAAGGTGCCAAAACTAAAGTAAGCTTCACTGATCCGTCTTGAGGTAAGGAATATTAGTGTATATATATCATGGCATTTATTGATAAATTACAAACTTTTGTCATGTAGCTACTTTCTGGATAAATGGACATAGAAAAAAATGTGAATTTCAAATGGGAGTTGCAATATGTATGTTCTAGACTCTTGAACCAATCCTGAGACAGGGGTTGGGCTTTGGGGTCCGAGAGAAATGTGAAGGACCAATCAAAGGTGTGAGAAGTCTTGCAGGGCACTGCCCAATATTGAAATCTTGATTGTGTCATCACTGGTATATAAAGTGGATGCACTGTGAGAGTCGGGGAGAGCTGCAAATAAGATTACCAAGGAACATCTGATAAAAATCACCAAAGGAGATCTACTATGACTTAATCTGGGAATTTTCGATTGCTGGGTAGACTAGAAAGCAGAGACTGTGATTCTTCACTGGAGCCAGAGAGAGAAGTGCTTTGGGATCCAATTGATGGAAGTGCTGTTTATAATCCTGTTTATCCCTGCAAGCAAAGTTTGGCTCAATCCCTGAGTGCCAAGCCCAGAGATTTCCAAAAGTATGTAGATTGTCCAGAAATGGTCAGCATGCCGATCTATTTAACTAATCCATTCCCTTCCATTGGACGGTTCTTTTCCATTAGTGGGTAGGCGGAGGGGGGGTGTAGATGTGTAGATCCTTAGCATATTTGACTGAATATTAATTTAATTAATTCCCCTTTAGCAAAACACAGTGGCGTGATTTTTGTTAACATTTGAAATTAACAAAGCTCATTCCCACGGTATGCAAAAAAATATAGCCTGTAATGTAATTGGGCATTCCTATTTTTCCTGTTGACCTCGACTTTTTTGAGGAAGTGGGGTGTATTTGACCCTAACCCAAAAAAATCCCTAAACTGTGAACTTCCTCAGCACAGGCCTTTAAGTGAAAGTGGATCTGAAAATCCAAAATTCGTAATCATCCCCATTTTTCTGGCCAACTTCCCCAATGCAGGCCTTTAAGTGAAGGGGGTCTGCAAATCCAAAATTCCTAATCATCCCCATTTTTCTGTCCAACGTCCCCAACACGGGCCTTTAAGTGAAGGGGGTCTGAACAAACCAAAATTCCTAATCACCCCCATTTTTTCTGTCCAACTTCCACAACAAGGGCCATTAAGTGGGGGGTCTAAAAAACAAACTTCTAAACTGCCCACACTCCCTAGATCTAGCCTTTGAGTAGAAGGGTGCTGCATGTAATTGATTCTTGGAATTTTTGGGGCTGGGGGAGAAGTGCTTTGCAAAGGTGAGACCTCATGTATCCAACACTGAATATGTGATGTGTGTCTTGCTTTAAAGTCACCCTGTGTTTATTTCATAGCCACATTTTGGGTGAAATAATAATTGCCATATGGATTTGTACAAATCTGTAAACCAACTGCCTGTCATTTTAAGTGTGCAGGAAAATCCGAATTGCACAGCACCACATATGTAAATTGATTTTGTTTGTGGACCAGTGTTGTTATTTATGTAAAAAGAAATTTAATTGTGAGCCACAGAGAAGGTGACGTGTGCAGTTTTAGTGCGATATCCATTACCTATAATTCAAATAAATATAAATATATTTTCTATACACCGGCCTGGTTCTTGGCTCAAGTGGCATGATATGAATCTGAAATAGGACTGAACAAAGAATCCATTGAACAGTTTGTTATGTGACAACTTGATTGGGGAGGGGAGGAACTACCTGTGTTGAGAGTGGCCTCTCAATAATCTGTTACAAATTGGGGGCTTATCAGAGATTTGGCTGGCTATTTTTGACTCATGACTCATGACAAGTGCATTGTGATAGACTATACACTCTGATGTAATTGCATTGAGGTTGATGGAAAGTCATCTTTGCTTTGTTAAAGTGCAATGAAGAGTTGACCCCTGAGTTCCAGGGAGGTGTAGAGGTGAAGTATTAAGATTGAGTAATATTGCCATTTGATTTGACATTGATTGTGGAAAGTTTGTAGGAATAGAGTGTAAGTTGATTTTGTTATTGTGAAGAAAGGTACAGGGTTGCAAATAAGTCATTTTTAAAATGAGTGCCAATGAAGTAGGTGATGCCAGGGAACATCTCCTCACCAAGCTGTTCATTTGTGGTGAGTGAACAGAGGTGGATACGGGGAGCTGTCAAGCTAAAATGATGCAAGAGATTCCATCAGAAGGAATTGACATTTGGCATGAAGGTGGCAGGTTACACCAAGGGTTACAGGCATTTTACATGACCCAAGCTATACACGAAGAAAAGACTAAAATGGCACAACTCAAGGCTCATATATATTTCTATATATTTCTATTTGCAATTAGCTGAAGAGCGGTTGCAAATAAAATAGACCAGTGCCTTGAGTCAAACAAGGGTCTCAAAAAGGCTCAGCAATCATGTGAACAAATGAATGAGAAATGACAACCAACAGAGCCACATTTTGGAGGTGAAACATGAAAGTCTCATAGAACAACTGCAAAATGAGTTAAAACACCATTTGAAAGCCATTGCAGAGTGAGAAACAGAGTTTGCTAGTCTCTGAGACACCTAAAGGGAGTGTGCAGAAACTGTTACCCACATTCAAGGTAAATTGAATGATTAAACAGTCCATAGTAGTGCATTGCTGGATGAAATAGTGGCTTCCAAGCAAACATCAAGGAACTGTAATATGAAAATCTCCAGTTAATTATTAAAGGGATTGACTCCCAGGATGAATTTGACCAGTTTCACCAAGAATTGAACACTTTAAAACAACAGAAAATGCAACTGGTGAAAGAAAAAGATAGCTTAGAGCAGGACAACAGTGTCCTGCTACAAAAAGTAAACAAATTAAAGATGGATACTGAAAAGGGTGAGTCTGGGTTCCAGGAACTCACCAAAGTGAGAGAAGAAAGGAATGGACTAGTGGACTGTGTGAGACGAATAGAAGATGACCTATCAGATGCAGCGCATTGTAGGGAAGAGAAGGATATTAGTCTCTTGAAGGAAAAAAGCATTGAATATCTATGCAGCATACAAGGCTCACAGAGGGAGAATGAATCACTTCAGCATGAGGTGCATCAAACAAAAGATCAGTTGGTAGCTCATAGCAGGGTGCCTGAGACTAATCAGACCTTAGTGTCAGAATTAAAAAGCCAGCTCTCTGAATACCAACAGGAAATATGGACAGAGAAAAGCAGGTGTGAGAGTCTCACAAAGGGAATTGAGAATTTCAAACAGGCTCTGAGGTACCCTGACCAATCGAGATGAGACAAGGCCCACTGATCAATGCAAGGCACCCCTCCCATCAGGGGCCTCTGGCCAGTCATTTGCAACCGACCAGGTACAAATGGGAATTAACCCCATGCATGCCACAGATAACGAACAGGGGAACATGAGGCAGTTGGACATACCCAGGTGTAGCCCAAATGATCCAGAAGGCCAGACCTTGTCTGATCCTGATGAGTATTCACTTGTATCATACAGAAGGGAATGATGCCAGACCAGTTTATCCTGGGAGACCACGTGGCCTACTTCACTGAAGGAGACAAGCCAGACCCTGAGCCTAGGAAGAACATTTTAAAAAGCTCTGTACATTCTGGGGAAGGGGGGAATTCCCCAGACTCCCTGGAAGGAGGAATGTATTCTATCCTGTGCCAAAAAGTGACTATAGGGAAAATGACCCTGAAATGTCATTGCAGCACTAGCAAGAGGAATCCAGACCCTGTGGTTCTGGGATACATTCTCAGTCTTATAGAGATAGGGAGCACCTCGAAGACAGGGAATTGGGTACTAGTAGTAGCTCTGGGGTCAGAAGGTGAATGGACTCAGGTGCAGAGGAAGAAAAAGACAGGGAAACAGAGCAAGGGTTTTTTTGAAAGACCCAATAAGACAGATCAAGGCCATAAAGAGCTTCCTGACCCCATACCACAAGAATGCCAAGTATTTGGTTTGGGAGCACCTGTAATTTTATGAGCAGATGATGGCATCATTTCAGATCAGAAATGATGTGAATTGCATTACATTTGCGAAGTGGACATTCTCACCTGAGCACCCCAGGATCATTATAAATGGTCCACCCATAAGGCAGCCATTTTAAAACATTCCTCCTCACATAGAAACCCATATAATCTACAATGTGGGGAGGATCAGGCGCCTAGGGAGTTTGTGCAGGACATCAAGCACGCATTTGCTCAGACTTCCCGGCGAGTGAACACGCATAGTAGGGAGTTTTGTGACCACCTATTTCCATGTGCTTGCCAAATACGTAATTACTCAGCACATGACCCTGGATTGGGCAATTGAACAGCCCACTAGGATCTACAAGGTCCCGAAGCCCACTGAGAATAAAAAACACCCCCAAGACCCATAAGCCATCTAACCCACCTGCTTCTGCGAAGGTGGAAGATGTGAGAAAACCCCTCCCTTAGACCTGGAGATGGTGGGGCCTAAAAGTAACCCTCATGCCAACAAGCAAAATGGAAGGCAGAAGGGACTCCTGGCCCCAGCCCAATCAAATGGTAGTCAGGCACGGGATCAGAACAATGATCCCTCAGAGCCTGCAACTTATGTAAGCCCTAGGTACAAGGGTACCAAGCCAATCCTGGGGTATGTATACACTCCCCCAGCCCAAGGAGGATGACCAATCAGGTAAGTACTGCCCTGGGAACCTTCCCTTCAAACTTCCCTCAGGAGAGAAGTATCACTCCACTCTCAACCTACATTTTTCCACAGATATCTCCCAAACCAGAATTTACAAAATAATCCTCCTCTCTCGCCCCGATTCCAGGACAATAGATCCCCGAACCCTGGATAAGAGAAATTCAGGATGAAAAACTCTGAAGGAAATTTCCAGTACCTGAGCTACACCGGTAGAAGGGACACATACCCTTTCAAGAGCAGCAGAGGTATGACTTGAAACTCCCTACAACCCAGAAAAGGTCTTGCAACTGAAGCGACAGGTCAAACAACTGACGAACGACCTGGGGTGCATGCTCTGAGGGTTCAGTCCAACCCTCAACCTTAACCTGATTCCTAGAATTCCCCAACAGCCATGGCTGATGCACTGGGTGGGAAATGACAAGAGGAATTAAGTGCTTCTATACCTGGAGATCATCCCATGATGCCCAAGGATGGGTGAGTTATAAGGAGGCTGCAAAAAAGTTTAAAGAAGCCATTATAGCAGAGTGAAAAAATGTTTTATGATGCCAAGATTGTCACAATCTCAATCTAAAGAACGTTTTAAGATTTTGAGATGGATAGAGCATGTCGGGTCTACTAAGCATGATATCATCACTAGAGAATGTGTCTGTGTACCTCTATCCAGAATGCTATGATCGGGAAGCTTAGTCAAATCAAAGAGAAGATTGTGAAGAGGCAAAAAACTAGAAAATCTAGTAAAGATCATGGAGGGGCAACTGCCTGTAAGCCCATGATGATGAAAGAGCAGTTCAACTTCAGTTATATTACAGAAGATGAACTTGCTCTGCTCATTAACAAACGTGAACCCATAAGCTGCAGAGGGAATCTTAACCTTGCTATTGTTATTAAGGCATGTATGCCTATGTTGATTGACACACTCTGAAAGTTTGTCAATTCGTTATTTGAAGAAAATACAGTGCCAACCACCCTTAAGAATACATGGATTAATCCTAGGCTAAAAATAAACAGGTATGTGCCCTAAAATGGCATGCAATTACCGTGCCATTACAAATACATTATTTCTATTGAACATTTTGGATCGGGTAACCTATACACAAATTACTGCTCATTTCAATGCTCAGGGGATCCTCAATAAAAGACAGTCCGGTTTCAGGCATGACTATGGGACAGAGACAGCCTTGCTTGATTTAAAGTCTAGGTTATTACAGATCATAGATAGTGGGCAGACTGCGATTCTTATGCTTCTGGACCTGTCCGCTGCCCTTGACCTGGTGGACCATGAGTTGATGGCAGTCAGGTTGAGGGAAGTGGCAGGATTCTCAGAGAGCGCAGTCTGATGGATGAGCTCTGTTCTGAGCAACCGCTGGTGCAGAGTATGGAGTAAGGATGCGGAAGCACAACCTACTCCATTGACATACGGCATACCTCAGGGGACCTGCTTATCACCATCGCTTTATAATATATTTACTGCGCCTTTCAGTGATCTGCTGGAGAATATGAGGTTGCCTTTACAAATTATGCTGATGACACTTAATGTGTTACCCCATTATCAGGCGATCATTATGATGATGAAAAAAGAATCAACAAGATCTATGATCTTATACAGAATTGGATGATAAACAATGGCTTGGCCTTGAACAAAGAAAAGACTGAGTTAATGGTGATTGGC
This sequence comes from Ambystoma mexicanum, assembly GCF_040938575.1. NCBI lineage: Eukaryota > Metazoa > Chordata > Amphibia > Caudata > Ambystomatidae > Ambystoma > Ambystoma mexicanum. Next base: position 1,060,453,009 of record NC_090931.1, on the reverse strand, counting down.
AGGAAAGCGAGAACCGGTAAACTGGCATCAGACTACTGCCATTTTCAAGTGTAAAAACTTTAGGTGTCTATCTAAAGGCGCATGTGTGCAGCTTAGTTTCCTAAACCACTTACTATATCAAATAGGCGTCGCAGCTTCGCCTCTATATTTCTCAAGCAAACTGCGAAACCATAGCAAGGGCTATTATAGGGTCTAAAATTGACTACTGTAATAGCCTGCTAGTTGGCATCTCCAAATCAGAATGTGGCAGACTACAAACACTGCAAAATAGTGTGGTCAAAATAATTTTGGGCCTCAAGAGGAGAGACCATGTGTCCGAGGCTAGACTCAATCTACACTAGTGGCCAGTAGAGGCAAAACATGAATTTCACATCTTACTTATTACTCATACATGTCTAATGGGCCTAAGTCCTTTATATCTGAGTGAGGTTTTGATTAACAAATCCAGTACCAGGTGCCTGAGCTCCAGTAACATGAACCATCTTAAGGTTCCACCCTGCAAACTGTCATTAGCGAAGAAGTACGACTTTTTGTTGACCGCTCCTAGCGGCAGGAATGCCATTCCACCAGACTTGAGGGAAACTCAATCCACTAATGTGTTCTGTAAAAAGCTTAAGACTTTCTTGTTCAGATAGACTCCCTACTATTCTAGTCATGATAGCTCCCCTGACCTGTATGTATTTTCATGTTTGTCTTACTCTGTCTGTTGGTGCACATAAACCTCAGGGTCACATAGTGTGGCTTAAAAATATATTAAAGTTAAAGTTAAAGGAAATGTCTGACAAACCACAGGTTTTTGTGGAGGGGGCCCGGTTGGAGAGGAGATGTCAAGCCCTAGAGGAGGCTTCCTTTATCACCCAAACAGAACCCCTAGAAACCTCTGAGCCTGAAAGTGACTCTTCTACCCCCAGAAAGGTAGAACTCAAAGAGCAAAGGGTAAGTAGGACAGGCCAACGAAGAACCCACTTTGTGGAGGAGCTCAAGATTATCCCCTTTGAGAGAGAAGAGTCCCTGTAGGAATCATCTAAGCCAACCTTCTCTTTCAGAAAAGGTGTGATGCCTCCAAAGAAAAGTGGGTACCGAAAGAACTTGAGTGGGAGAGGGTAAGTATGGAGACCGACCCAGATTAAGAAATTCTTCAAACCCAAAAATGTGAGCCAGACAAGGCAGAAACAGAGGTGTCCTTCTCTCAAAGAGGTTCTGAGAACTGCCTCCAGGTAATGGGGACAGCAAAGAATCGGGTGAGAAAGAAGATTCCCCAAATCTGCCCATTGTTAGATGTAACATTTTCCTTACAGATTCCCAAACTCCGACACAATAAATTGCCCAAGATCACATGTTGTCGGAGTTCAAAATTAAGAAAATGACCACCGGGCTGGCAAATAGCTCTCACTTTCTTTGCACCCTGGTGGAGAAAGAAGGCAGATTCGATGTGCCAGTCAAGATGCAGGGTCAGTGTGAATTATCATCTCTGGTGGACACTGGATCCCAAGGTAACCTCCTCTCCAAAAAGGCCTTTGACTAACTTAATTCAGGACAAGGCGAGGACTAACAAATTCCCCCCATACCGCTTCCATGACAACTCAAACATTTCAAAGGGAATTATATTTACTTCGAAGTAACTGTGTATCTGGAAATAGAAATTCGGCGGCATTTAATAAAACATCCATTGATAGTCATGACTCCAGAGGGCACACATTGTTTACTGGGGAACGGAATCCTGTGGAGGTTATCACCTCTGATCAACTGTCTAAGCAAGAGCCTCTGGACTAACCGGCCTATGACATTAAAAATGAGTACCAATTATGTAAGTAGGAATGGTACCTGTCATTTAAATTGGGCAACTTACTGATTCACAATCAATTTGGTCCTAATTAATGATAGAGCCTGGTCACGACTGGGGGGTAACCCCATGAACTTTAATAACACTGAAAAAGCCTTCCGATCAGCTCAATGACTGCCTTATGCAGTTAAAGTGCAGGTATGCAAAGAGATTATCATCCCAGGACACGTGCAACAATTTACCATTCCCCTCAAAATTAAGAGAGAACAGCACCTCAAATATCAGGACGCCTGTATGAACTTAAATTCCCATCTCCAACAATAAGGTTTGAATTTAAATCTGACACCTCAAGTAGGCTTATAACATGACACCATTCAAATATTGGTGGATAACAGCGACCATTGAAGTATCACTTTGGGTGCAGACACCTTTATCGGAATGGTGATTGATGCCCAACATTATTCTATTGGTTTAGGTAATGAAATCATAGGACCAACCCCAAATGACTGTTTCGACATCAGCCACTATATTCCTCGAGAAAAGATGTTTACTAGGCATGTGGGGAATTTCATGGTGTACTCTTCCTGCCCCTATGGGGTGGAAGCAGTGACCTGTGACATCAGGAGGGAGGAGGTAGTGTTCAGAGTCAAGGACCACCCCTTGAATCCCTGCAACCCCCTGTCCAGGTCAACACCATCAAAAGAGATCTCTCCACCTAGCTGGAGGTTACCGCTGAACTTGCCAAGCTCAAGGTCTTTCCAGGTTTCAAGCAGATGGTTGGGGAAAGGATCAATCTTGCTGAGGCCTGGGAGACTGAGGAGCAAAGACAAAAGCTGAAACAGGTCTTCCTGGAATTCCAAGATATCTTTTCACTGGACTCATATGACTGTGGACACACATCCATTAATTCAATCACCATGCCCACGGACCTCGTGATGGCTCCCGTATTTGTCAAACAATACCGGTTACCTCTCACATCCATGTACTCACTCATAGAGATTATTAAACATTTAGAATCCCGTGAGATAATTCTTCCAATCCTCAGGACCTTCAGCAACATGGTACTGGGATACTCCAACCAAACGGCCAATGTAGACTATGTTCTTACTTCATGGAGTTTAACAGACGGGTCTACATGTCAAGAGGACCAGTTGCCTACATCAATCAGGGGCTGGCACAGATTCAAGGGTCAAAGGTGTACACCACCATTGATCTGGCCAATGGCTAGTGGAAAGTACCTGTGAGTAGGGAACACCAGTACAATCTTGCCTTTCCCCTCGGGGGCAGCAGCATGCATGGACCCACACCCTCTTTGGATACATAAACTCCGGAAATGAGTTCAACATCTTTCTGAATAAGGCAATGCCCGACTGGCCTATGTAGATGAAACCTGTAAGGGGAAACCTGGCCTATGTAGTGGAGGTTCTGATCAAGAGCTTAACTGTGGAGGAGCACAAAGTAGAGCTCCGATAAGTTCTAACCCAGTTGCAGAAAGCCAGAGCAAAACTGTCCTTTCAGAAGGCACATTGGTGTAAGACCTGAGTGAACTTCTTAGGGCACAAGCTCACCCCTGAGGGTCTTAATCCCCATGCGAACAAGGAGGAATCCTTTAAGAAATTAAAAAACCCTACTACTCTGCAAGAATTAAGAATCGTCCTTGGACTCACTAAATATAGTCAAAAAGTTAACTGATGACTATGCAGAGGTCACTCAACCTTTGGTCCATTTATTAAAGACCAGAGTGAAGTGGGAGTGGGGTCCGCAACAATCCGAGACAGTTAAACATTTGAAAAGAAGCCTTTCACAGGCTCCTTGTTTGACTCACCCCATAAAGAACAAGGAGTTATACTTGGAGATGGGGTTCTCAGATACTTGCCTACCTGTGGTGTTGTACCAGAAGAATGACAAGTCACCTCTTATGTGAGCAAAACTGTGTCCTCTGTGGAGGAAAAAATCAATGACTACAAGAAGGCACTCCTTGCTGCAGTGTGGGCATTGAAAAATGACCACCCATTCATCCAGAGGGAGCCCATCTTCGTCCACACCAACCCTTGCAATATATACAGAGCGACAGAATTCAGGCAGGGAACATCAGTAATTCCAGAATTACTTCCTGGATTCTGTCCATGCAAGGCTTCAAATGCCTTAAGATGCCAATCAGAAAAGGCTGCACACCCCTGCCACACACAGTCAAAGTGGGGGGGAGACAGAATTCTCACTGCAGGTTCATGTCAGTGGGTGCTGTTATATTTAACATGAAGCAAGGCCGCAGAATTGGGCTAAAAACCAAAAATGCCCTGTAAAATGCAGCTTTGCAACCTTCGAAGTGCTGTTTTGGTGCTAGATCAATTCATTTCCAGTGAATCCTTGAGAGTAAAAGGGTTACAGATCATCCAGTGTTGGATTGAGGGGCTCAGAGGAGCCAGACCTCACTAACTGACAGCAGCTAAGAAATGTAGTTCATGAAAAAAGCAGCCCAGCAATATTTGTTTAAATGTGGCTAAAAATGGCAACATGTAACAATTTCAGCTGTGCAGACAGAACTCCAAGCAAGTCTCACTACTGGAAGGAAAGGACTAATTGCTGCTAGGAGGATTTCGCATACATATGACAAAGGACCCATCAGACTTTTGTCTGGGACTCAGCTAAAGACAATGGCTATCTTGAACACTCATCCCTACAGGGCAGGGGCAGGAAACTTCCCTCTGAAGGAGGAGGACCCCATCCCGATCAAAGGAATTTGACAGCTGTTGCCAATTGAAAGAAATATAAAAAAAAACTGCAAAGGATTTTTGGTGGTTAAATGCCTATTTGTAATCAAGCTTTAAATATCTTTAACTTTGCCACATGAAGTGGTAGTTATAAATATAATTGTATGCTCTTTCTTTGAAGATTGAACCGTGTACTGCATAAGGTACCAAAGTTCCACAAAAGAATAATTGTGCCAAGACTATAGATGCTGCAAATATAATATTGTATACCCGTGTTCTAGAGGTGATTGCACAGATATGTACTGAATTAGGAATAGTTAGGCCAAACCTTTCTGATTAAAATTGACAAAATTCCACAGAACAACAAAGCCAGCTCTCACTGAGATGGGAATTGGACGTAAGGGTAACCCACAAAATATGTAATGTATGTGTACGATTTTATTAGAGTTGGAGTTCCCAAGTCACATCATAAAATATGACAGCCATTTCTGTCTTCCAACCAGAAAAAGGCAAGTCCCTGGGACCTATCCCAGCCTTGTGGGTGTGGACTGTAATTCTGCCCCTACCATAAACTTAGTGATGTCACTTGGCATGATAAATAAGGGAACTTCACCACACACAAACAGACACTGATTCCTGATTCCATCCTGATTTCCGCATGATGCCCTGTTCCAGAATTCTTCATCTTGACCTGTACCAGGCTATTTTGCAAAACCAAGGCCATCAACATTCGCTGAACTCTTTTCAGCTATGCCCAAATCCTGAAACCATCCCAAAAAACTTCAGAGAAATGATTCTGATGCAGTTTGGCTTGCTACCATTCATGCTTGCCTGCTGAAACTCGCCATCCCGCTAATCTGCAGTGTCCAGTGACCAGAAGGGCCAATACAATCCAATACAATCTGAGGTGCAGTCCAATTGACCAGAACTGCCCAGCTGACCATCCCGCCAGAAGTACCCTGTTGCCTGTAGACCCAAACTGTGATGACCAGAACCCGACAGTTCAATCTTAATTTACAGTGGACTGTAAGTATAAACAGGAATCATAGTAACCCATAGTATATTTGCCGTGTACTATCCCAATCTATCACCCATCCTCTCTATAACCTAAGAGCATGTAGTAGTGATAATTTCTTTAAAATCCTGTTGTCTTGTGAAAATCCCAAACCCTTAAAATTATCCCACGGGTAATCCGACTGAGTCCTCCAAGGCGGACACAGAGGTCCTGGGGTTGGTTTCTGCGGACCACTCTGGAGCTTACTGTGTTTCAAACTGGTAACCAGCCTGAATTCGCTAGTTTAGAGCATAATTGTCATTGGAAAAACTGATTTCTGTTTTCATTTTCACGCCTTTATTTTCAAAAACGCCTCTCATTACACGTGTGTTCTCCCATTGAAAGTATTTCCAAACTCCCATTCTGATTCAAAGTGTGTATTGATGCTTATCTGGTAGTTTATGTTCGTTAGAACCTTTTTAGTGTTGCTCCCGTAGAGATTTAAATCAATTTAAGGATTTTTGCACACTTTTCATTGTTTCACAAAGCCATTTTCAACTGTCATTTAAAAGTGTAAATTTCCAAAAACGTTTTTCTCTCTTGTTTGGGGAGGTAAGATTGCATTCAAACTCTATACACTGTTCTTTTATTCCTGAATACCTGCTGCTTACTTACATCTGTATAGAATTGCTCATGTGTGAATTAAGAACTTTGCAGGGGGAATTCTTTATCTAAGCACTATCTTTTCAGAAGCCAAAACTGTTCTTTTACCTGTTTTTCATCTTGTTTATTGCTATAAGTGAATAAAATTGCCTTACTTACTTTCTGAATTGTTTTGTCACCACATTGGTGATTGCTGCCCCGATACTTAATTGTGTTTGATTTGAATTTTACATAAATAAATATTTACCTTTTCCAACCAGCCTGATTCCTGGTCCATTGTGACCTGGGGAGGTATTTTGAGAAGGGTGTGATATGAGTGGAATATCACTCAGAATATTGAACCTATAGACACAATGAATAAGTATTTGTGCATTGCATGCTAGGTGAGACCCGGGTGTATTGCCTGATTGTAATCCTTAACATGGCCAAAACAAGAAGAGTCCCCTATCACAAAGGTTGGAGGACTTGCATGATTGTGTTCAAGAAAACTGTCTCAAGGACAAAAGTCTAATGACCAACAACAACATGGAGGCGTACTTAACTTCCCCACACAAGGTTTATGAAGAAGACATGTGTCAGGGAATACACACAGTTTATGTGGATGGGTGCTCCGACCATGTTGATAACAATGGGGAAACATAACTAGTGACTGGCATTGTGAATGCCTGAGTGAATGATATCCCGAAACTCTGTACTGGTTACAAGATAGGGTCCTGAAGTAGTCAGGTTGCAGATTTGATGGCCGTTCACCAAGCTGTCATCACTGCAGTGCACCACCAATTCAAAGAGCTGGTCAAAATCACTGGCTCCGATTATGTCAGGAATGGATTCATGGAGCACACGATTAACTCGAAAATTGAGGCATGCGTTGTGCCAACAATAAACCCTTGAAACATCGCAAACTGATCCAGTCAATTGACAATTTGGTGACCTCCAATGAGATGGCCATCTATTGGAAGAAAATAAGGGGTCATTCCAAAATAGAGGAGCCAAATAACACCGGGAATGACCTGGCTGACCAGATGGCTAAAACCAGAGTTCTGCAATGGGATTTCATAGTAACTGAAACCCTACTGGGAGAAATCTAAGTTGTTGCTGTAACTAGGTCATAAACACGTGCTAACAGTGAACTCTCGACTGCCCAGTGGAGTAAAGATACTGCAGAGGCAGATTTGATCACTGCACAGAAAGGGCACCCGATCATTGGAAAATTCTATTGATACATTGAAGACCCCATGAGTTTCCCTGTAATCAAGTGGAATTATGCTGGTAAAGAGGATCTCCGTGTGTTGATGAAGTTTTTGAAGATGTTCGCGATCCAAGACGGTTTGTTGGTGCAGAGAGCCCTATCTGGCTGTGATCAGTGCATGCTTCCTAACTCATTCTGAAGCCTGAAGTTGAACCACAACCATGACGCAGCCATTTCCGGTTATAGGAGTTTTAATATGACATTAGAAATCTTGCACGAGGTTGCCTACTGGCTACACATGGGCCAGGACCTCGACATTACCTAAAGGGGTGTCTTGTGTGTGCTCAATTAATACCCAGTTCACTCACACACAGAGCTCCTCTACAAAAAAGGGGAATGACACTGCCTTGGTCAGAGATGCAAATTGATTTCATCAGGGCAGAGATTCGCTCCTCTAGAGGAAACAAATTACATGTTGACTGTGACATTATTGTTCACAAAGTGGGTAGAATGTCACCCAGCCATGAATTGGAAGGCAGAGACAGCTGCAACACTAATGATCAACCACATCTTCTCTTGTTTTGGCCTCCCGCATAGGATTGAGTTGGAACGAGGAAGTCATTTTACCAGTGAGATAGATGATGGCGAAGATGTGGGAGAATCTAGAGGTAAAAAGAAAACTCCACATTCCTACCATCTGGCCTCAAGGGGTTGGGGGTGAGAGATACAACAAGACAATTGTGAGTATCTTAAAGAAGTACATGGCAGGCTCTGGTCCGAGTTGGCTATTAGGTTTACACCATCTTCTGCAATTAAGATGTCTCTATTTGTGCATATGACCAGACGGAAAATGGTGTTACCTCAGCATCTGCTTTGTAGAACTCAGTAGCAGAGACTAATAAATGCATCCACCACTCATGAGTACAATGAAAATTTAGGGAAGCACCTCCATCACACTTTTGCTTATGCTCAGCACAATTTAGAAAAGTCGGCTGAAGGAATGAAGACCTATTATCATCTGAAGACCACAAAGAAGGAGTACAAGGTAGAGTACAAGGTTTACCTGTACAATTTCCAAAGAAATCAGACCAAGGAGGAGAAATGTCTTCCATCTTGGCGTGGTGCCTTTGAAATTGCAGACAAAATATCACCTGTTGCCTACAAGATCCATATTCGAAAAGGAGAACGGACAGAAGAAAAATTGGTCGACGTCAATCAGTTGAAAAGCTTTCATCCCGGACAAGCTTTATGACTGATTGAAGAGCCAAATGAAAGTTGAGCAGAGGAACCATCCAAGGAGTGAAAGGACATGGTGAAAAGCTCAGATGGAGACTTATAACAGGTGAGTAGTTTAATCAAATATTCTTTGGAAATATTAAGGAAAATGTATGTTATGTTGATGTTCAGAAATGTGTCTAGTTCTATGTAATTGTTTTTCTTTTGAATGGATGTTCTGAAATGGTATGTCTATTCCTATGTTATTTTTTTCTCTCGAATGCAATGTCCGCCCTCTGGGGAAATATGTCCTGTAAAAAGTACTGAACCTTTCTTTTCTTTCTATCGCTAGATAATTAACTTCCTTCACTTCCAGTCTGGGGGCAAGAAGGGTGTCTGGGGAGGCCCCGAGGAACCCAGGGAATAAGGAAGGAAAAGGGGTTCTGTGCTACACCCCCAACCCAAAGATGGAGATTAAGGGTGTCTTTCTGCAGCTGATCCAGAGAAAGCTGAAAAAAATATTAGCAGAGTGCAGATTGGAAAGGCACATCACATTGCTGGCTGAAAGATAGCTGCAGCATTTTCACTGAAACTGCCACCCATCAAAAGATTGTACACTATGACAACTCAGACCCACTTTTCAGCATAAAAACAAACAGCAGATAATAAAAAATATATTTTATGAATGACTGAAATAAACAACCCTGTACTTTTGGTTCTATCTGATATTACCACATTTTAAAGACCAAACACAAAAAAGGTAGATTTATTTGGCTTTTTTGTGTCGGATTTAAAATGCTGCAATATGACAAATTCACACACTGCACACCACCCCAAAGTGATCCCTTCCGCACACCGACCCTCTCCCACCAGTCGTTATGTAAAATGGGGGGGAATATGTCCTGTAAAAAGTACTGAACCTTTCTTTTCTTTCTATCGCTAGATAATTAACTTCCTTCACTTCCAGTCTGGGGGCAAGAAGGGTGTCTGGGGAGGGCCCGAGGAACCCAGGGAATAAGGAAGGAAAAGGGGTTCTGTGCTACACCCCCAACCCAAAGATGGAGATTAAGGGTGTCTTTCTGCAGCTGATCCAGAGAAAGCTGAAAAAAATATTAGCAGAGTGCAGATTGGAAAGGCACATCACATTGCTGGCTGAAAGATAGCTGCAGCATTTTCACTGAAACTGCCACCCATCAAAAGATTGTACACTATGACAACTCAGACCCACTTTTCAGCATAAAAACAAACAGCAGATAATAAAAAATATATTTTATGAATGACTGAAATAAACAACCCTGTACTTTTGGTTCTATCTGATATTACCACATTTTAAAGACCAAACACAAAAAATGTAGATTTATTTGGCTTTTTGTGTCGGATTTAAAATGCTGCAATATGACAAATTCACACACTGCACACCACCCCAAAGTGATCCCTTCCACACACCGACCCTCTCCCACCAGTCGTTATGTAAAATGGGGGGGTTCACCCCATAAACGCCTTTTCTCCTCCCAACACCCCTTCCAAGCACAACACACACCAAGTTCACACAAATCGTACATACAAACACTCATGCAGACACACACACAAAGACACTCACCTGTCAGCCCCTGCACGCATTCACAAAGCGGTCAGTTGAAATTGATCCTTTTAGTTTTCGGTCAAGTGAAACTACCTTACTTTCAGCGGTCATATTTAAAAAACAATGCTGTGTGAAAAGAAAGAAGCAATCCACAGATGCAAAAGCAAAGTGAACCATGATCAGTAAAATACTCTGTATGTCAAAGAATAAAGGCTGATCTTAGAAAGTGTAATATTTGAGTTCATTTCAGCCAAGGACAATCTGTGCAAGCCTGTTGGCCACTGGATCTGGAAAGGGAATTGTTTTGAAGCTCTTGCATAACAGCTATTTACAACTGCAATACCATGACTAGCAGCATTCTGGTCAGTGGGGGTGACTTCTATGTGGGTGTTAAAAACAAACTTCCCCCATTGCCAGATATTATGCCCTTGAAGGCTCATTTCTCAGCAGGGAAAATGGTTTAGCCAGTGTGTGACTGGAATGTATGGAGGGCTGTGTCAATAGGGACTGCAATAAAGGGAAGCTGAACTCTGAAAATACAAGAAAATAGAAGGGTTTAACATCAGAATGGTGGTCATCCTCAAATTATTCCACATTATGATTCAGGTGTTTTTATTCTTCAATTATTTGTTGAAAAAACAATATTTGGTCATGTATTATTGCCTTTTTGTCATAAAAGACTGTCCCCTAAGTGAAACACTTTGTAGCTTTATTCAGTTTCTATCGAGGGCAGATTTTCTTTAAAAACCCACGGTTCCCTGGTTGGTATTGTAATATTCATACCATGCGACCATGGTGTCTATAGGTGGGTATAGTTAATAGGTGATGGACCAGAGTTCTAATGAAGATTCCTTTTCTGTCCTCATGCAGGAAGTGTCATTTAATTTGTCCTTTGGACTTCAATGCAAAGCAGAATTCCTTAATCTGTCCTATATTCTATGGAAAGACCAAACTGTAATCTGGCATTTTTAGTCCAATTTTACTGCACAGATACAGTGTAAAGATGAGCTGATCGGTTTCAGTGGTTTGGAGACCACTTTCATCAGGGCTTGAACAGCTAGTAGTGAGTAATACGCTGTTATTGATATTTTGATTTGCAGCTTGATCTGGCTTGTATTTTAAGAGGACCTGCCCTGGACACTGGTATCCTTCCTTGTCGTGGTGGTCCTAATGTGGGACTGGATAACTTCAGTCTCAATGCAGGTGCTGACACTGCTCAGCCCCATGTGCGGTAACCATTGTGTTGACGATCGCTCCCACAACTAGATATCTTTAATCGACGAGGAGAGTGACAGGGAACCTGAACAGCTCTGCTATGCGCAGGCGCACTTAGAGGACAGACTTTTATGACAAAAAGGCAATAATACATGACCAAATATTGGTTTTTCAAGAAATAATTGAAGAATAAAAAACCTGAATCATAATGTGGAATAATCCTATATAAGGGAAGATTTGGATGGTAGACCACCCTTTAGGTCCAGTACGTGGATACCGGTCATCCTCAGATGACAGGACCAAGTGCCAGATGTCATTATTGCCTAATCGCTTTACCGGGTGGCGGTGAGCAGTCTGTTGCCTAATATGGATCTCATCAACCCATCATCTTCTAAGAACAAAGATACTAATGGGTTTTTCTCTGGCCTTAGAAAAACACAGTCCAGGAGGCTCTGGTCACATGTTTGCCAAGAAATATGTGCTGTGATGTGAAACTAAATATTACATATGTTAATGATGTGGCCATAGACTTAAACTGCACATGTGATTGTATTCAGCAATTGATTAATGGTTGTAGTTACAGATTTGTGGAAGGTGTCAGACGAACGCTAATTTCAAGGCAATTTTGTTGAAATAAAAGTTATCCACATGCGATGAATGGAATTGCAATGGTAAGCTTAAATGTGTTTCTGGATGCCCTGAAAATGTCCCAAATTGAAGAATTAGCAGACTGATTGAGGGTAAAATTAGGCATCTTCAGGTTAAATTGCATGTTCATAACTATTATACCTTTGGTGTAAATGGCAAAAAAATTCCACATGCTAGTGCAGTAAGGTACCGAAACAAAAGTAAGCTTCACTGATCCATCTTAAGGAGAGGAATATTAATATATATACATATATCATGGCATGTATTGATAAATTACAAATTCATGCCACATAGCTACTTTCTGGCTGAAATGGACAGAAAAAAAATTTGAATTTCAAATGGGAGTTGCAATATTTTATTTTCTAGATTCCTGAACCAATCAGTAGACAAAGGTTGGGCTCGGGGGCTGAAGAGGAATGTGAAGAACCAATCAAAGGTGTGAGGATTCTTGCAGGGCACTGTCCAATATTGAACGTTTGATTGTGTCATCACTGGTATATAAAGTGGATGCACTATGAGAGACAGGGAGAGCTGCAAAAAGATTATCAAGGGACAACTGTGAGAAAATCACCAAAGGAGAGCTATTAAAACTTTGGACAGCTGTAAACAATCACCAAAGGTGATCTACTGAAACCTGGGGAGGAAGGATAGCTCAGGGGCAATGTGTTTGTCTTGGAAGCAAGACAACGCAGCGCAACTCAGGTTCGACTCTCGATCCCGTGCTTAGAAGCCACTGGTTGGTATTAAGCATGTTATAAAATAACAATTATAATTATAATCTGGGAGTTTTCTAATGCTGGGGAGAATAGAAAGCAGAAGCTGTGATTATTCTCTGGAGCCAGAGAGAGAGAAGTGCTGTGGGATCCAATTGACTGAAGTGCTGGCTAGAATCCTATTTTCCCCTACAATCGAAGCTCTGCTCAGTCCCTGATTGCCAAGCATAGAGATTTCCCAAAGTAAATAGATTGGCCACAAAAGGGTGGGGATCTATTTAACCCATTTCCTTTCATTAGTGGGTTCTTTTCCATTAGGGGTTTGGGGTAGGGATTTAATTAATTCCCCTTTAGCAAAACACAAAAGAGTGATTTCTTTTAACATTCAAAATGAACAAAGATCATTCCCAGTGCACACTAAAACTATAGCCTGTAATGTAATTGGGTAATCCTATTTTTACTGTTGACCTCAACTTCTCGAAACATCCCTAAACAGTCAACTTCCCCAACACAGGCCTTTAAGTGAAGGGGGGTCTGAAAATCTAAATTTGCTAATTATCCCCACTGTTCTGTCCAGTCTCCCCAACACAGGACTTTAAGTAAAAGTGGTCTAAAAAAGAAGAATTCCTAATCATTGCCATTTTTTTCGGTCCAACTTACCCAACACAGGCCTTTAAATGAAGGGGGTCTGAAAAACAACTTCTAAACTGTCCCCACTCCCTAGATCTGGCCTTTGAATAAAAGGGTGCTGAATGTAATTGATGCTTGGCTTTTTGGGGATTGGAGGAGAAGTGCTTTGCAAAATTGAGATGTCATGTATCCAACACTGAATATGTGATGTGTGTTTTGCTTTAAAGCCGCCCTGTGTTTATTTTGAAGCTAAATATTGAGTGAAATAATAATTGCCATATGCATTTGTACACATCTTTAAACCAAACTGAATGCCTTTTTAAGTGTGCAGGAAAATTGAAATTGCATAGCACTGCATATGTACATTGATTTTGTTCATGGACCAGTGTTGACTATTCCTTAAGTGAAATCCACATAAAGTAAAGTATTTTGATGTATGTTTTCCAAACCAACTTCTTTGATTTACGTAAAAATAAATTTAATTGTGAGACACAGAGAAGGTGGCATGTGTAGATATCCATTACCTATAATTCAAATAAATATAAATATATTTTCTGTACACCATCCTAGTTCTTGGCTTATTGGTGACGGAGGGGGAGGGATCCAAGTGGCATGATATAAATCTGAAATAGGGCTGAACAAAGAATGATCAAACAGTTTGTTGAGTGACATCTTGATTATGGTGGGAAGGAATTCCCTGTGTTGTGGGTGACCATTGAATAATATGTTACACCCCTGATTCTCCAAATTTGAAATTTGGTTGAAACGGAGGAGCAAATATGCCTGCCACTATTTCTTATCATGGAAATAACTCACATAATTCTGGTTCGCTGTATAGTTTGGGAAGACCTTAAGATATTTAACTGCTGAAAATGTTGCCTCTAAATACCTACCATTAGCATACCAGTTGGGCACTAACGCCTTTTCTTTTCACGTCACTCAAGATGATGGTCGTTTGGAGAGACCAGTCAACCTTGAGATCAAACTCGTTCAAAAAGCTTTTATTAAAAAGGATCACCCTGCTCCATTTACTGGAAAGGAGTCAGCAATGAAAGTTTGATATTAACATAAATCATAAATCGCCTGTGTTTAAGCAAAGCTGAGAGTGAAACTAAGGCAAGTTCTGCTCATACTAACCGGATATGTTCATTATGAGCCAGTCCCAGAATAGGTCTCCACTGCCTTGCCTCCAATCACATTAACCAGTTTTCAATTGATTCTAACTTTGTCTTCACTCTATTTAGAATTTGGGGAACAATAATTTTCTTCTATGCTTTGATCACTGGTTTCAGTGAGTGTACGCCATATTGGCAGTCAAACTGACACTGCGCTCCCCTAGTAATGAGTCATTTGGAATAGATTTTATTCCACAGTAATTTTGAATGGACAATTTTTGAGATAAGTTAATACCCAAATGACAAATGTTTCAAACAATTTCAATGCGCGTATTACCATTTACCCCCAGCGGAAAGCTGGGGGTAAATGCTGCCAAATCCGTGATTTGGCGGCCCCTTAAATGCAGCGGTAATAGCATTACCACCACATTTAAGGGTTACCACCAAACTCGTGATGAGGCTGTTAGGGTTTACCATGGGTGAAATGACCTCGTGCAATAAAAGTGGAGTCCTATGGACTCCATCATTGAGGACTAACGCTGCCTTACCATCACGTAGAAAGTGGCTGAAAAGGTCTTAGACCATAAGTAAATCTGAGTAATCCTTGGTGGATTCATCAGGGGTACATTCACCAATCTCCTAATGGGGTCCAAGTCATCACGGTCCATCTCATACACAGTCCATCTCATATACAGCTGCTTCCTTGTCTCGGCAAATATCGGCATTGTGTTATGTTACACCTGTTAAAGCATTTCTGTTAGGTGTATCGACCCACGTTCAAGTTATTATGCTAAAACAGTTGGTGTTGTGGGCTTAGAAAATCCAAGATGGCTGAAAAGCCCACATTTGCGCCAGAATCCAGGAAAGCCGCGCAGTTTTTGCGCACACCAAAATGGTCGCCTGACCTGCCACCCACCAGTGCGAGCGTGATGGGCCAGAAGCGCCATGAGCAAAATCAGTGCAAAGGAATATGGTCCTGTTCAAAATCTGTTTTAATTAATGTCAAAAATCGCTAAAATCATGGGCATAAAACCACCGGACAAAAAAATCCAACTTCTGGTTGGGTGTTCTACATTACTCCACTACAGAATCCACATCAATACAATGTTAACAAGGATCTTATGTTATCAAGTAAAATCCCCTTTTTGAAATGGATTAATTCAAGACAGCTCCCAAAAAGGGGTGCAGTACCGGTGCTCGACACTAACCGGCGCTAGCGGTCTAAACTCTGACAGGAGGCCTGTATTTCAGGAGCTGACAAGGAACCTGAGTTAGCTGGAAACTTCAAAGCCTTGCTGATCAATGGGAAGCCTTCACACCTCAGAACTCCTCACAAGAAGGCAGTCTGATTTAATTAAAAGTTCAAGAGGCCTATGTCCATGGGAAACATTCACACCTGCCCTTACCAGCAACAGCACAGGAGATCACATGGTCGTGTTAATCAGATGCAGAGTGGCACCCTAGTCTGCTGACCTCAGTCAACACAATAGACTCTTTTCTACTGAATAGGATATGCTGATTTGAGGTGTAATTGTCAACTGTTGCTCTGGGGGAAGGAAAGACATTTGATCTCTGAGTCAAGCCAAGTTCCCGGGGGCGGGGACAAGCAAATGGGTGTACTGAAGGAGAGGCAAATGTATGTTTTATTTAATTGCTTATAAAATATTGTATTAAGCTTACAAAAATGTACAATTTGGAGATTCTTAATGTGAAAAATGTACCTTCAAATTGAGACTAAGTTCAACTCTGTGTGATGTTCTGAGACCGAACCCCGGGATTTATGGATATTGTGGGTACAGTGTTTATGCTAGAGACATGATAACTTATAGAAATATGCTCAGGGAGGAGGTGTACCTAGGTGTACCTCCGTGGAAAAATTGATGAAAAACCAATATGGCGAAAGCCACTAAAAAGCGCAAAATGTTGTCGTTTCTGAACCCAAGCTCGCAGGAACATGGGGCTTGAACAGAGAACTGTATTAAATTAATCTGGGATGTGTACATGTATTCTTAACAACTTGTGTACCTTGAAAACATGTTTGATTATGAAAAATTGGGTTCTCAG
Source organism: Ambystoma mexicanum (assembly GCF_040938575.1). NCBI lineage: Eukaryota > Metazoa > Chordata > Amphibia > Caudata > Ambystomatidae > Ambystoma > Ambystoma mexicanum. The sequence continues at coordinate 1,060,436,487 of NC_090931.1, read as the reverse complement.
TAAAAGCAAAGGGGCGTTTCTTCAATAGATTGTAAAATGTAGCAACACTCTGACTCACAACTCTGTTCTCCAGTGAGAGCACAGAAAATCCTTTAACCTATCAGGATCCTCAGAGGGTTGGGCACAGAAAGTCAGCCTTCCCACCCACTTTCAAAAGACATAAAAAGAGCCATTGAGACCCAGGTAGGGACATTCACTTTCCACTTCAAACTGATTTCTTGCGAAGCAATTTGCCAGAAGACTCCAGAACCAGAACTTAGAATCCAGACTTCAGAACTTGAAGCAGAGAGGCCCAGTCCAAAAGCTGAATCCTTCTCAGCAGGCCTCAGAATCCAGCAACCTAACCAAACTATTCAACAGCCGGGCGAGCTGTTTGATTCTGGCTTAGAACCCAGTACTAGAGCCAGAAAGCAGAGCTGTATCCAAACCGCAGACCAGACCTAGACCAGACCGCTGTGCAGTGCCAAGAACATTTGCCAGAACCAGAGTTCCAGACCAGCAGAGCAGAGAGAACCGCAGCTAAACCTGTTGACCAGATCTGTGACAAGGCCCATTCCTTCCAAAATTAGGAGTGAGTATCCAGCCAGAGCTGTGGAAAACCAATCTCTTAGTTTACAATAATCTAATTCAAACCATTTCCACCTATTTAGAACTGCATATAAATTGTGTGTCCATTCTGTGATTTCAAACCTGTGAATGTGTCATTTGCCATTTGAATCTTACTTTATTTCTGAAAATCTACCTCCACTAAATCGTCTGTATCTTTGGAACCACACGTGCTAGGAACGAGATTATCATCTTAATGCTAAGAATGTAGGCTTTCTGACAAGCCCAACTTTCTACTCCTTATAATTTTTCCATAATCGCACTCGACACATTCGGAAAAAGTGCTGCGAATTGCAAATTAGCTCAATCTCACCACACGTTAAAAAAATAGCTGTCTTTTGCTTCCATTGCTGAAATTCGGTTTTCAACCTGATAATTCCTCATAAATCATTGCTAGTGTTGACCTGAACTAATTCAAAGTAGCTGTCACCCACCCTGAATCTCCTATAGGGAATTAAAATCATTTTTAGCATATTTTCACTTTATTACAAATCACATTAAAAGTATTTCTGCATGTTTTAAAAGCATACCGGTATCTCTAAGCTTGCTCGGGGGAACTATAATTTGTATTGCATTTGATTATATTCCTGAAAATTGTGTGCTCCCCTTCCATCTCATTATATTGCATGGGGGGAGTGAATTGCCACACGGGGAAAAGTGATTATATTATCTCTTGTGGAAAACATCTCAGTTATTTCTGTGCTGTATTCTTTTCCATCATTGCATTTCCTTGAAACCATGAAAGCATTCTCAGCTACCTTATCCTTTCTATACCAACTACTAAGTGATTTTTAAAAAGTGTGGTAGTGTAATATTATCCGTTGTTGATCACTGTCATATTCATAAATGTGCTATCAAATATTAATTTATTTATAAAAGTGTGATATATATCTTGTTTAATTTTTCAATAAATCTTTTCATTTGCAAAACAAACCTACTTCTTGGCTCCCTGAGGTCAGGGGGATTCAAAGAGAGGGGCGTTATACAAGGGTTTATCATCCAGATCTATGAACTTGTCCTAAAAAGATAAAAATAAGGGCTTCCCTTGGGCATCCCAGACTAGGCATTGACTTAGTTGGAGTGCTGAATTGAAGTCACTTAACATTTCAGAGCAGGTACGTAGACTGCAGAGCAACCTGCATTGGAAAAATGCGAGAGCCCAGAGTAATTGACATTCAGGAAAAAAAAGATACAACAGTTTCACAATACTATTTTAGCATGTGTTAATTGAATACATTATTCTTTAACACCCAAGCCTTTTGGTGATGGAGTGCTTTATAAATCTACATAAATATAGATATTCAATGATACAGCCATGACAGGGGGATTACAAATCACATTAAAAGTATTTCTGCATGTTTTAAAAGCATACCGGTTGCTCTAAGCTTGCTCGGGGGAACTAGAATTTGTATTGCATTTGATTATATTCCTGAAAATTGTGTGCTCCTCTTCCATCTCTTTATATTGCATGGGGGGGCGTGAATTGCCACAAGGGGAAAAGAGATTATATTATCTCTTGTGGAAACCATCTGAGTTATTTCTGTGCTGCATTCTTTTCCATCATTGCATTTCCTTGAAACCATAAAAGCACTCTCAGCTACCTTATCCTTTCTATACCAACTACTAAGTGATTAAAAAAAGTGTGCTAGTGTAATATTATCCGTTGTTGATCACTGTCATATAAATAAGTGTGCTATCAAATATTAATTTATTTATATACAAGATTTATATACAAGGGTTTATCATCCAGATCTATGAACTTGTCATAAAAATATATGAATAGGGGCTTCCTTTGGGCATCCCAGACTAGGCATTGCCTTAGTTGGAGTGCTGAATTGAAGTCACTTAACAGAGTGGGGGCTCGAGCCGGGACGTCTGGATTAGATCTACCACTTGTGCAGCTTAATACAGTGTGCTAACTGACAGGATACATAAATCCTGTTGGATCACCACGCTGTGTTACACTGTAAATTCACCCCTCAAAAGAAGGACGCTCTAAGGAGACGGTCTGTTTTGCAAAATAAAATACAAACTTCTGTAAGTCAGGAAGGAAATCAATTTCCAGAATGACGACCTTGGTAGATATCAAAATAGCCAGAGAGCACCTCTTACATAAGCTATTTGTGAGAGGCGAATGGACGGAACAGGACCAGACAGTGTGGTTGCAGGCAATCGTGCCCCAGATCACTGCAACAGGGTCAGACATATGGAGAGATCAGGGTTCATTACATGTGGCCCTGAGTGAACTATATATGGCCCCTAAAGCCAAAGATGAGCATGACAAGATTGTCAGCATAGGGCATATTTTTTTTTTTTTTTTATTTTACTTGTGTATAATCAAAGAAAAAGAAAAATGATTTTTACAAGAAGTTGATGGTTACAGTAGATGAAAATCAAAAGAAAGGTTCGCCAAGTTAAAACCCAGCGACTCAGCTGCACAGAAGTTTTCAAAAGTAGAAGAAAACCATCAGTTAAACAGCCATGGTCGGCAGGCCACTAGCTATGCCGCCAATTTTAGTGATGGCTGCTTCCAATATTTTGGCCGTGACAACCGCCCAACGAGCGGCATATTTATATTTATATATGGGAGCCATACAGGACAAATGTGCTGAAGGCCAAGATCTGGCAAATAGGCAACAGATGGCATTAGAGAAAGCCCAAATCGGACCTGGTCTCTTCCGAGCAGAGGCTGCAGAGGAGCCAGTAGTCAGAAAATGATAGTAGTCAGTATATTATTAAAATAGAAGAGGATATGGGTATCCTGCAACAGGAAAAGTCTGACCAGGATACCAGATTTCTGGCCTTACAGAAGGAGTACCAAGAAGGTTTGGACTCCCTGCTGCAGAGCCAGAAAAAGCTGGAGCAACAACTGGACTTCAATAGGGCATGCGCAGAGCAGGTAGTCACCCTGCAAAGCGACCTAGATAGGGAGAAGGCAGAGAGCAACAAACTGATTCTGAAAGACCTGGATACCTAGACAGAATTTGAGGAAGAGCGCCAGAAAGCTGGTGCCCTTAAAAGGCAGAGGGATGACCTGGCGGCACAGATGCAGGCTCTTAGTCAGGAAAGGGACACCTTAGGCCAGGAAGTCTGACAATTAAAAGGAAAAATTTAAGAAAATCACTTGGCCCTCCAGGTCTGGGTGACCTCCAAAAAGTGCATCAGAACTTGTTAGAGCACACCGGGAGGGTGGAAGATGCTCGGGCAAGAAAGGAACAGGCCAGTAGGGATGGGACCCAGGAGGTAACCCTCCTACAGCAAAGACTGGCCCAGTACTCCAAGACTAACCAGGAAGCACAGAGAGAGAATGAGGCTCTCTGCCAGCACAATGATAGGCTCCAGCAACAGGTAGCCATACAGGAGAGACTGATAGAGTCTAGTAAGGCCTTGACTGAGGAACTGAAAGCACAGGCTCTTGCATTGCAATGGGGAGCAGGGGCTGATAGAGATGAGGTTCGCTGGGAAAGGGAAACACCTGAGCATAACCTGAGGAGCCCTAGTGCCAGAGGCCTTCATCTCTCCCAGTCCCTGGACTCTGCCACCCCCATGTCCCCGGGCACACATGAGCACAGGGCCACAGGGATGGCAGATTACTATCCAGCCAAAAGTATGGGGCTCATAGGCCAGTACCACCCAGGAATGGATGGGCGGGCATCCGGGTATGGGCACCCAAGTACAGTGCAATTTAGTGGGGAACCCCAGGAGAGCAGGCCCACTAAGAGCATCCTGAAAACCTCTGCCCAGTTAGGCCAGTGGGGGGGGGTACCCATCAAATCCTGGCAGCAAGGAGGGATCTGAAGACTTCTCTGAGCATCACAGGACACAGGCGACCAGGTCCCCACATTCTGACAGCCATTCCCAGGCTCGCAGAATCCAGGAAAACCTGGAAGATCAGACGGACACCTCCTGGAGGAGTGCTTCTGAGTCAGAGGATGAATGGACCAGGGTCACCCAAACCAAAAAGTCCAATAAGGCGAAAAGGGCCTTGCTTAAGGACCCCTTAAAACAGATTAAGGCAATAAGGAGTGTCATCACCCCTTATCACAAGAACGCCAAGTATTCTGTTTGGGAACACTTGGAGCTTTGTTTGGGAACACTTGGAGCTTTACGAGCAAATGATGGAGACTTTGCATTTGAAGGACAGCAGTAGCTGCCTCCAGTATGTAAAATGGACATTCTCTCAGAATACTCCAGTTTCTTTGCGGGGCTGGAGGACCAAAACCATTCAAGATGTTCCACATATAAGGCGGCCATCTTGAAACATTTTTCTGTTCATCGGAATCCCCAAGAGGCTCACAAGGCAGCCTACAATTTGCAATGTGGGGAGGATCAGGCCCCACAAGAATTTGTGCAGGAATTGAAGCGTGCCTTTGCGCAGACTACCAAAAGGGTGCGCACGGACAGTAAAGAGTTTGTAAATATGTTTTTCCATGCCTTACCCAAATACATAATGACCCAGCTAGTGAGAGATTTTCATGAGAAAGGGTCACTAGACGGGGTCATTGAACAGGCCACCCGAATCTATGAGGTGCAGAAGCCCATAGAAAATAAAAATAACGGCCAGAAAAGTCCCAAACTGACCAGCACCCCTGCTGCTGCCAAGGTGGCAGAGGTAAAGGTTGCCCCCATTTTAGATTTGGAGATGGGGGGCCTAAAAACCTGCCTGCACAGAATAATTCCCAGCCCAGAAGGCCCTCGGGCCAGTCACAGACAGGGAGTCAAGGAGGTAGTCCCACAAATGGGATCCCTCATTCGCCTGATTATGTAAGTCCCGTTACAAGGGAAACCGACCCATCCTGGGTTATGTGTGGACTCCTCTGGTCCAAGGGGGGGGATCCAGCCAAGCACCTAACCCAGGGTACTCCCCTCCTAACTTCCCACAGGGGGGCAGAAATTCCCCAAATACTGGGCAGAACTTTTTTCCCAGCTATCCACCCAATTTCCAACCCCAAAATCATCCATCCTTCTTTCCCCAATTCCCTGAGCCCAGACCACTTAATCCGGGAGACGGGAGGCCAAGGGTGGAGGGGTACCCAAATCTTCCCAACCCGGGGTACTACCACAGAAGGTATAGCTATCCTTCCCGGGATCAGCCTAGGGGAGAAAACCGAACCCCGTATCAGCCTGAGCGGGTTTCACAGTTAGAGCGCCAGGTCCAAAATATGGCACAGGAGCTGAGTTGCGTGCTGAGGGCTCAGCAGAACCCCCAGATGAGCATGCCGGCGCAGAATGCCCCAAACTCTGGGCCTGGTGCTCCAGAACAATGACGGGGGCAGCACCCCGATAACCCACCCGTTTCCCAGGGAGGAGGCACAAGGGGAAGGGGGGTGTAAAGCCTTGGAGGAAGCTTCCTTCCCCACTTGTAAACAGCCCCTGGAAACCCAGGAACTGGAAACAAAATCTCCTACCCCTGAAAGTCTGCCACCCAAGGAGCAGAGAGGAAGTAGGAGAAACAAAGGACCCAAAGAGACGCATTTTGTGGAGGAGGTACAGATCTTCCAATTTGTGGGAGAGGGATCCTCAGAGGATCCTGGGAAAAATATCTTCTCCTTCAGAGATGGGGGAACTCCTCCCAAAGAAAGATGGGTGCCAAGGGATTCACATCCCGACTGGGGAGATGTGGGGACTGAGCTAGCGCCGCCCATCATCTCATCCCAGAACCAACCACATCAAAATCCCCTGGTTCAAACCCATCCTGGTGACTACCTCCAAAAGGGGGGGGGGCAGCTCAGAACCGGAACCAGGGGAACCCACAATGGCTCTGATTTCCAGTTGCCAACTTTTTCTTGCAGATTCCCATGACTCTCCACAGGATTCTGCCCAAATCTCTTCTCTCGCAATGTCCAAAACTAAGAAATTAGCCCACCAGTTGTCCAAAAATGTGCATTATCTGTGCCCCCTTGAGGAGAAGGAGGGAAGATACTATGCCCCGGGACAAGTGCAGGGGCAGGGTACAATTTTGGCACTGGTGGACACTGGATCCGAAGCTACTCTTCTGTCCAGAAAGGCCTTTGATGAACTAAATGCAGGAAGGGGGGAGAATTACAGTATTCCTCTCACCTCTCTTCCTGGACAACTTCAGAACTTTGATGGGAAGGAAATTCCCAGCGAGGGGACTGCGGATTTGGACATTAAAATTGGGTGACACAAGGTGAAACACCCGGTCATGGTAGTCACACCAGAGGGCACCCCTTGTTTACTAGGGAACGACCTCCTGAGAAGGTTGTCACCCCTAACAGATTGCGTAAACAAGGTCCTCTGGACCCAGACTAGCCGACCAATAAAATTAAAACAGAGTGTCAACCATGTTAGTTTAAACGGCACATGCCACATGGTTGAACAAAAATCTGACCAAGTAGATTTTCACTTCCAGAACAACCAAATTCCAGACGTGACAGTAATAGCAGTAGAACAACAGACTGGTGATGGGGGGTCCTCTCTATTTCTGAAAATCAACCTTCCTTCCAGTTTAAGGTGGTATTCCACACTGGAAGGAAACACTCAGAAATTCTTTACTAATCCACAATCAGACATTCCCACTCCAATAGCCCAGAAAGATGTGAAATCAGCTCAGAGCCTGTCTGATATTCAGCAAATTGGAGAGCAGCTGTTCATCCCTGTTCAGTTAAATGATGGGAAGAACTCTGTTCTCGCCCGAGTGTGTGTGAACAACGGTAAGAGCTTCATCAGCGAAGCCATGTTTCGCCAACTCCCAAAAGATCCAGCCATTCCCACATTCAAACTGATAGACAAATGGGAAATGGAGCTGGAAACACCCAATTCCAAACATCTCCTGCAAAGCAGGTGTATGCTCAAAATCTCCATTGGCAACAAGGCATAGTCCATAATTGTTGGGTCGTGCGAGACGTCACTGCCGCCTTATACCTTGGCAGTGATATTCTCAATCGCTTTGCCATTAGTTTGGACCTAATAAACTTCAAAGCTTGGTCCCGATAAGCGGATAATCCCATGGGCTTTGATGATCCAGAAAAAGCATTTAGGTCAGCTCAATTGCTACCTTATGCAGTTGAAATTCAGATTAAAGAGGAAGTCACCATCCCAGAAAGGACCCAACAATTCTCCCTGGAAGTGAAAGTTAAAAGAGGACAAAAATTGAAAAACCATGATGCTTATATTCATCTAAATGCTTTTCTCCAACAGCAAGGGTTAGGGGTAAACCCAACACCATTAGTCAACATAGACTATGACACCATTCCAAAGAGGTGGATAACAGCGACTTAAAGAGTATTACTATAGCCGCAGGCACCATTATTGGAATGGCGGTTGATGACCGACATTTCTCCATTGATTTAGGAAATGAACTGTTAGAACCAATCCCCAAGGACTGTTTTGACAGTGACAGTGATGACAATACAACACCAGTCAGGATTTTTACCTGGCATGGGGGGAACTTCCTGGTGTATACTTCCTGCCCTTATGGTAAGGAAGATGTGACTTGTGACTTCAGAAGGGATGAGGTGATTTTCCAGGTCCATGAGGGCTGCCTTTCCCACCTGCAGCCTCCAGTCCAAATCCGCACCCTGCTGGAGGAGACCGCTGAGATAGCAAAACCAGAAGTCTTTCCAGGATTCAGGCAGATGGTTGAAGAAAGAGTCAACCTAGCTGATGCCTGTGTGACTCTGGAGCAGAAGCAAAAGTTGAAACAAGTTTTCTTGGATTTCCAAGATCTCTTTGCGGTGGACTACTATGACTGTGGTAGCACCGACATCCACACAACAACAATTCCCACGGACCCTGGCATTACTCCAGTGTTTGTGAAGAAATATCGCTTGCCTCTCGCATCCATGGAGTCCCTTACTGAAATAATTAAGAACCTTGAGTCCCGGGGAATAATCTGACCAGTACACAGCACCTTCAATAATCCGGTGCTGGGAATATTGAAGCCAAACGGCCAGTGGAGACTCTGCGCCGACCTTAGGGAGCTCAACAAACTGGTCCATACTTCCTGATGGCCTCTTCCCTACATTGACCAAGGGCTGGCCCAGATCCAGGGGTCACAGGTATTCACTGCAATAGACCTGACCAATGGATACTGGACTGTGCCTGTCAGTAGGGAGGACCAATACAAGCTGGCTTTTACCTTTGGGGGCCAGCAGTACACATGGACCTGGACTCCCTTCGGATATCTCAACTCCGGCAATGAATTCAACATTTTCCTACATAAGGCCATGCCTGACCTGGGTGTGAGGGGTAACCTGGCTTATGTAGATGATGCCCTCATCAAAAGTTCATCTGTGGAGGAACACACAGCGGAGATCCGTTATGTTCTGACACAGTTGAGGGCCGCGCAGCAAAACTTTCCTTTCAGAAAGCACAGTGCGGTAGAACCCGTGTTAATTTCTTGGGGCATGAGATTACTCCTCAGGATCTCTTTCCCCAGGAAAAGAAAGTGGAAGCACTTCAGAAACTAAAATACCCAATAACTCTGTGGGAACTAAGGAGCTTCCTTGGACTGACTAATTACAACAGAAAGTTCATTGAGGGCTATGCAGAGATCACCAGACCCCTGATTCATCTCTTGAAGGGGGGGCAAGTGGGAATGGGGTCCAGAACAATCTGAGGCAGTAGGAGAGCTCAAAAGAAGCCTCTCACAAGCGTCTTGCCTAGCTTACCCTGTCAGAAACAAGGAGTTTTTCTTGGAGACAGGGTTCTCTAATACATGCTTGACTGCAGTATTATATCAAAAGCATGACAAGGTCAATAAAGTAATCTCCTATGCGAGCAAAACTTTATCCTCTGTGGAGGAAAAATTCAACGATTGTGAGAAGGCACTCCTGGCAACGGTGTGGGCATTGAAGAATTACCGCCCGTTTATCCAGGGGGAACACATCATAGTGGAGACTCCACACCAGCCTCTGCAATATCTCCAAAGTGACAGAATCTGGGCTGGAAATGTGAGTAATTCGCAAATTTCTTCCTGAATTCTGTCAATGCAAGGCTTTCCTGTGGAGGTCAGATATGGCCAAAACAAGAAGAGTCCCCTCGCGCAAGGTCTGGCTGACTTGCATGATTGTGCCAGAGAAAACTGTCTCGAGGACGAAAGTCTAAAATTCCAGGACAACATGGAGGCATACCTTAATTCCCCCCACAAAGTCTTTGAAGCAGACACGTGTGAGGGAATGCCCACTGTCTATGTGGATGGATGCTCTTACCATGTTGACAACAACAGGGAAAAATAACTTATGGCCGGCGCAGGGAATGCATGGGTGGATGAGTCCCCAGAACCCTCCACTGAGTACAAGATTGGTCCCCGAAGTAGTCAGGTGGCAGAGTTGATGGCTGTGCACAATGGAGTAAGGAGACCCCAGATGCTGATTTGATTACGGCTCAGAAGGGGGATCCAATAATTGTTAAGTTTTACCAACACATTGAGGACCCAGAGAAATTTCCCCTGAGGATACCGATTACATTGGGAAAGAGGACCTTAGAGTGTTGATGAAATGTCCAAAAATGTTACGAATCCAAGACGGTTTGTTGGTAAGGAAATCCCAAGCTGGCCATGATCAGTAGGTGGTCCCTACCTCATTCCGAAGCCTGATGTTAAGTCACGCCCATGATGCGGCCACCGCCGGTCATAGGGGGTTTCATACAACACTTGAGATCTTAAGAGAGGTTGCATACTGGCCACACATGGGGCAGGACCTCGACCAATACTTGAAGGGGTGTCTTGTGTGTGCACAATTTCTGCCAACATCAGTCACACACAGTGCGCCTCTCCAAAAGAGGGGGATGACACTGCCATGGTCAGATTTGCAAGTCGACTACATAGGGCCCGTGATTCGCTCCTCTAGGGGAAATAAGTACATGTTGACGGTGACATGCTTATTTACTAAATGGCTGGAATGTCTCCCGGCCCCAAACTGCAAGACAGAAACAGCAGCTGCCCTGATGATCAACCACATCTTTTCCCATCTTGGTCTACCCCAAAGGATTGAGTCAGACAGAGGTAGCCATTTTACCAGCGAAGTAATGACTAAGATGTGGGAGATACTGGGGGTTAAAAGGAAGCTACACATTGTTTACCGGCCAGCCTCTCCTGGTGCAGTAGAACGTTACAAAAAAACCATTGTGAGCATCTTAAAAATATTTGTGGCAGATTCTGGGCCAAGTTGGGATATTCGATTACCTCTTGTCCTAATGGCCATCAGATCTACCCGTTCATCTGCATCTAAAATGTCACCGTTTGAGCTGATGACTGGGCGCAGGATGGTGCTTCCCCAGCATTTGCTCTAAAGGACCCAAGAGCAAACCTTGATCAATGCCTCCACAACTCACGAGTATGTTGAATATTTAAGGAAACACCTTCAACATGCTTTTGCCTATGCTCAGCGAAACCTAGAAAGATCAGCCGATAGCATGAAGACTCATTATGATTTAAAGACTACTAGGAAATAATACAATATGGGAGACCGGGTCTATCTATACAATTTCCGAAGGAACCGGGCCAAACAGCAGAAATTTCTGCCTACATGGACGGGACCTTTTGAAATTGTAGACAAGATCTCCCCAGTCGCCTACAAGATCCGCATCCCCAAAGGTAGTTTGGCGGAAGGGGAAGACAAGTGGGTCCATATAAATCAGCTAAAGTGTTGCCATCCCAGGCACACTCTGCAGCAACTGGAGGAGTCCTCTGCAATCCCAGAGGGGACCGCTCCAGATTAATACAAGTCCAACCCTAAAATATTCCACATATAGCCCATAAAATTCTATGATTCTTGAATGCAAATGTCTCCTGATGTAAAAAATGTATATGTTCGCCCCACCATTAATAGTGGTGGGGTAATGTATACGAATATGTTTCTGCCGCTTTGCTTTGTCATCCTAGGAGAGATAAACCATGGAGATTGACCAAGGAGGATGAACCGTGGACCGGGAGCAAAGATCCGAGGGGCCCGAGGTACCGCCCAATACTCCCATCAGGACCGGTGAGGAGAACCGATCGATCCACCCTGATGGAGGAAATGATGCTGAACTGTGCAGCCTGCTGAATCGGAAGAAGATGATGCGGACATCCCAGCGCGTGGATCAAAACATCCTTTGCACCCGACTCCCCCTCGACTTGAAATCAAAGCGCAGTTGGGCGGGGGGCTTGTTAGGTGTATCGACCCACGTTCAAGTTATTATGCTACAACATTTGGTGCTGTGGGCTTAGAAAGTCCAAGATGGCTGTAAAGCCCACATTTGCGCCAGAATCCAGGAAAGCCGCGCAGTTTTTGCGCACACCAAAATGGTCGCCTGACCTGCCACCCACCAGTGCGAGCGTGATGGGCCCGAAGCGCCATGAGCAAAATCAGTGCAAAGGAATATGGTGCTGTTCAAAATCTGTTTTAATTAATGTCAAAAATCGCTAAAATCATGGGCATAAAACCAACGGACAAAAAAATCCAACTTCTGGTGGGGTGTTCTACATTACTCCACTACAGAATCCACATCAATACAATGTTAACAAGGATCTTATGTTATCAAGTAAAATCCCATTTTTGAAATGGATTAATTCAAGACAGCTCCCAAAAAGGGGTGCAGTACCGGTGCTCGACACTAACCGGCGCTAGCGGTCTAAACTCTGACAGGAGGCCTGTATTTCAGGAGCTGACAAGGAACCTGAGTTAGCTGGAAACTTCAAAGCCTTGCTGATCAATGGGAAGCCTTCACACCTCAGAACTCCTCACAAGAAGGCAGTCTGATTTAATTAAAAGTTCAAGAGGCCTATGTCCATGGGAAACATTCACACCTGCCCTTACCAGCAACAGCACAGGAGATCACATGGTCGTGTTAATCAGATGCAGAGTGGCACCCTAGTCTGGTGACCTCAGTCAACACAATAGACTCTTTTCTACTGAATAGGATATGCTGATTTGAGATGTAATTGTCAACTGTTGCTCTGGGGGAAGGAAAGACATTTGATCTCTGAGTCAAGCTCCCGGGGGCGGGGACAAGGAAATGGGTGTACTGAAGGAGAGGCAAATGTATGTTTTATTTAATTGCTTATAAAATATTGTATTAAGCTTACAAAAATGTACAATTTGGAGATTCTTAATGTGAAAAATGTACCTACAAATTGAGACTAAGTTCAACTCTGTGTGATGTTCTGAGACCGAACCCCGGGATTTATGGATATTGTGGGTACAGTGTTTATGCTAGAGACATGATAACTTATAGAAATATGCTCAGGGAGGGGGTGTACCTGGGTGTACCTCCGTGGAAAAATTGATGAAAAACCAATATGGCGAAAGCCACTAAAAAGCGCAAAATGTTGTCGTTTCTGAACCCAAGCTCGCAGGAACATGGGGCTTGAACAGAGGACTGTATTAAATTAATCTGGGATGTGTACATGTATTCTTAACAACTTGTGTACCTTGGAAACATGTTTGATTATGAAAAATTGGGTTCTCAGTAAAAGCAAAGGAGCGTTTCTTCAATAGATTGTAAAATGTAGCAACACTCTGACTCACAACTCTGTTCTCCAGTGAGAGCACAGAAAATCCTTTAACCTATCAGATCCTCAGAGGGTTGGGCATAGAAAGTCAGCCTTCCCACCCACTTTCAAAAGACATAAAAAGAGCCATTGAGACCCAGGTAGGGACATTCACTTTCCACTTCAAACTGATTTCTTGCGAAGCGCTTTGCCAGAAGACTCCATAACCAGAACTTAGAATGCAGACTTCAGAATTTGCAGCAGAGAGGCCTAGTCCAAAAGCTAAATCCTTCTCCGCAGGCCTCAGAATCCAGCAACCTAACCAAACTATTCAACAGCCAGGCAAGCTGTTTGATTAAGGCCTAGAACCCAGTACTAGACCCAGAAAACAGAGCTGTATCCAAACCGCTGACCAGACCCAGAGCAGAACGCTGTGCAGTGCCAGGAACTTTTGCCAGAACCAGAGATCCAGACCAGCAGAGCAGAGACAACTGCAGCTAAACCTGTTGACCAGATCTGTGACGAGGCCCATTCCTTCCAAAATTAGGAGTGAGTATCCAGCCACAGCTGTGCAAAACCAATCTCTTAGTTTAAAATAATCTAATTCAAACCATTTCCACCTATTTAGAACTGCATAGAAATCGTGTGTCCATTCTGTGATTTCAAACCTGAAAGTGTCATTTGCCATTTGAATCTTACTTTATTTCTGAAAATCTACCTCCACTAAATCTTTGGAACCACACGTGCTAGGAACGAGATTGTCATTTTAATGCTAAGAATCTAGGCTTTCCGACAAGCCCAACTTTCTACTCCTTATAGTTTTTCCGTAATCGCGCTCGACGCACTCTGAAAAAGTGCAGCGAATTGCAAACTAGCTCAATCTCACCACACGTTAAAAAAATTGCTGTCTTTTGCTTCCATTGCTGAAATTCGTTTTCAACCTGATAATCCCTCATAATTCATTGCTAGTGTTGACCTGAACTAATTCAAAGTAGCTGTCACCCACCCTGAATCTCCTATAGGGAATTAAAATCATTTTTAGCATATTTTCACTTCATTACAAATCACATTAAAAGTATTTCTGCATGTTTTAAAAGCATACCGGTTGCTCTAAGCTTGCTCGGGGGAACTATAATTTGTATTGCATTTGATTATATTCCTGAAAATTGTGTGCTCCCCATCCATCTCTTTATATTGCATGGGGGGAGTGAATTGCCACAAGGGGAAAAGTGATTATATTATCTCTTGTGGAAAACATCTCAGTTATTTCTGTGCTGCATTCTTTTCCATCATTGCATTTCCTTGAAACCATGAAAGCATTCTCAGCTACCTTATCCTTTCTATACCAACTGCTAAGTGATTTTTAAAAAGTGTGGTAGTGTAATATTATCCGTTGTTGATCACTGTCATATTCATAAATGTGCTATCAAATATTCATTTATTTATAAAAGTGTGATATATATCTTGTTTAATTTTTCAATAAATCTTTTCATTTGCAAAACAAACCTACTTCTTGGCTCCCTGAGGTCAGGGGGATTCAAAGAGAGGGGCGTTATACAAGGGTTTATCATCCAGATCTATGAACTTGTCATAAAAATATATAAATAAGGGCTTCCCTTGGGCATCCCAGACTAGGCATTGACTTAGTTGGAGTGCTGAATTGAAGTCACTTAACATTTCAGAGCAGGTACCTAGACTGCAGAGCAACCTGCATTGGTAAAATGTGAGAGCCCAGAGTAATTGACATTCAGGAAAAAAAGATACAACAGTTTAACAATACTATCTTAGCATGTGTTAATTGACTACATTATTCTTTAACACCTGGTGCGTTTTGGTGATGGAGTGCATTATAAATCTACATGAATATAGATATTCAATGATACAGCCATGACAGGGTGATCCAATGGGGCAACATTCTGAAAACATGCTCCAGGGGAATCCAACCTGTCACTCTGCTGATGTTTCGGCCTACAACTCCCCTCAGCACATGGCAACCTAGTCAGTAGTGAAGGATTATTGAATTTGAAGTGCAAAACATCTGTAGAGTGAATGGCTGGTTACCCCTGTAAGACTATAACCTGGTATTATCAACATCCGTATCTGCCATGCATGAATCTAAAGCAGTCAGAATGAATAGTTTCATCTATCCTTCCTGTCAGATGGTTCACACGCACATTGATCTACAGCCAATAACCCTATACTATCCTCTGTCTTTTATGGGGGCTGGTAAGGTGTCTGTAGATATGCCATGTAAGGAAAGGACAGAGGAGAAGCAGGATAATGCATGTAACTGCCCTTAGTATGGAACTTATCAATTGTGCTACCTGGACCCAGAATTTGCAAGCTCGTACATTCACAGAATATGGACCTACCTATACATACATACTCTGCAAACAATATGGACTATTGTGGAATGTAATTAGAATCTGAGATGAGGCCATAAAAAACAAGATAATTTGTAATGTTGTATATTGATGCATGTGTGTAACGTTTTACTGGATATAGCTACATCACACAACAAATAAATAATAATGTAATTTGCAGGTTGCAGGTTAGAGACCTGGCACGGGCAACTCACACTTTCATCCTTCTGAGATTTCTTATCGAGCACTGGTGAAATGGGCGATGGTAATATTGCTACACAGCTGCAGCAGAAGCACATTTAAAAATAATGTATTATTGTCATTTCTAGGTATCTGTGGAACACCATGGCAATTCGATGATGTCTTTACAATGCAACGGAAAAGACTGCAAGCAAAACCATCTCCTTGTCCTCACATGTTTGCCCTGGAGCAAGTTCACCTGTCATCTCTATTTCCACACACGACCCAGGATTATATAACATTGATTTGGATCATGTTATAATTGGAAATATATTTGGATAGGCACATTTCTTTAACATTCCCGAAGAAAATATACATGGGGTGGAACTATCCATGATCTCTGGAATGGAGGAAAAGGCAGCACTACGTTACGACCCAGATGTACCCACTTTTGCCCCATTTACTACCAGTTACTGTCAGGTTACATACACATCACCCCTGTTCTACCCAAACATGAACCCGCGGTGCACCCAGACTAGCAGCAGGATATCGAAAGAGATGGGTATTTTCCTTACAGTGCTATGCAATCAAACTGCCACAACCACAGAGTCCAAAGTATACATTTCCGGCGGTGAAGCATGTATGCAGGAGTCAATACATTGTGTTTGCAGTCAGAGATTTAGAACAGCGGAGAGTCTTTAACCCAGTTGAATAGGGCTCAGGGGAAGATTAGCTGGGAAGAAAGTTCACTCACCACACAAACCCATGTTACCAGGTCAGTTGGCATCACTGTCTCAGATGGGGGGACGTGGGGAGAAGTGCACATCGAAGGCAGAATCATTGCTGTAAGGTTGTCCCGGTGTTTGCTAGAAAATCATCCAGTTCTTGTTTTTTCCTTGTGTTATAGTAACTGGCCACAGCCATTGCTGTGTGTTATGTGTCCTCCTGGCACAGTATTGAAAACGTGTGTACTTCTTTATTTTGGCAAAACATTTTAAAAGTCTATGATCATTTCTATTACCACCTGATTTGTATTTGGAACACTGCATCATGCAGTGATGTCCTTACAATCTATACTTGGCTGATGTGCAGCCAGTGTTTGGATTGGGCACTGCATTTTCTAATAGAAGCATCGATGATATTTTGCTGGTAAATGCTTTTTATGTACTGTGCCAGACACGGCATCTTTCCTATTGGAATAGCTCATATGTTGCCCTTCAGAAACGGACTATATGTTTCATCTCATTTCTGAAACCTGTGTGTAAATTGACCTGTTTTTTTAAAAAAAATTGTCTTGTGGGGAGAATCCCTTCACCAAACCATCCTGACATCATTGGGATCACTTATAATTGGGGCGAGTATTTATGTACTGATTTGAAAGTTAAGCATGTCGCTGTTGATGATAACATTTATGTTAAACCTTACACACTTTGAGGAAGAGCCCCCAAAGCCTTTGTGCTTAATGTACCCTATAAATATGACTCCAGCATTAGATCCAGGAATATTCATGGGTCACTTTGACCTATTTCCGAGCAGGACCTGCCTTCAACAACAGCACCCGCCCACTGAGTTTTGACGGAAGCACCGCCACTGTTAGAAACGGTGCCGGTGCTTCCATCTCCCCACTCCCATGGCGTCCTAGAGGGCTCCATGGGAATGGGGATTAATATTTGCCAGCGCCTGACCTCCCGATCCGCCGGGACTTGTAATGTGCCGGTGGCACCGGGATATCAGACGCCAGTAAAGTATTGCGAGTCTGGCAGCAACCCCCCAGAATCACCGGCAGGGTTACCGCCAGACTCGTAATGGGGGTGTCTGATCTTACAGACATAAGGACTATGGAACTTCTGCTTCTTTCTAACATGCAGTGTTTGAAGCAAAGGTACATTTTTTAGTTCATCCTGGCTTTTAAAACTCAGTTTGCTAGCTTGTAGAGTTTTAAGCCAGGAGCAATTTCTCAGTTCACCCCGGGTTTTAAGATCCAGTTGACAAGGATGCAGTCTTTCAAGTCTTTCAAGTAATGAATAGTTTCTCTATTCACTCTAGTATGTAAGACCCACCTTCCTAGTATACAGCTTTTGAAGCAATTCATAATTTCCCCGTTGGCTCTTGTCTTTAAGACTAATTTTCCCAAGCAAAGATTGGTGCCTCATTTTGCTTTGGGTTTTATAACTCACGTTCCCAGCATGCAGCATTTCAAGCAAATATTGATTTCTTAGAGTCCGCTGGAGCAATTAATTATTTCTCAGATGGCCTGGGTTTTAACACTAAATTTCCCAACATACAGAATTTCAAGCACTAATTCATTTCTCAAACTGCTCTTGTTTTTATAACGTACTTTCCCAACGCCGTTTTTCAAGCAACAAATAATATTTCAGATCTCTCTTGTCTTTATCCCATCCTTTTCTAATGAGCAGTGTTGCACAGTTCCACGTGTCTGTTTTACAGTGCCATGGTGATTTGGGCTTCTTAGCCAGTTTGCAATAAGCAGCTTTAATCCCAGGTCAGAGCTAGCACTCCATCTCATTCCCAAAATGTGGCCCTGGTTTCCCTCTGGGTTCGACTTTGCATTCACAGTCTCTTCTCTTACGTTCTCATCTGACTCTGGCTGCTATTCACCTTCCCACCCATCTCTCTCCCCAATTCTTCAGTGTGTGAAAGCATATTTCTTTATTATAAGCCTCTTGACTAGTGGGTGCCAATCTCTTTCTCCCAGGTTCTGAAGGCTCTTAGACATCATCATCCATATGGTTGACCTTCGTTTGGCAGTGATGTTTTCATCATCCTCCCTGATGCTGACAACTTCCCATCTGACATTAGCACCCTGGGCGGGGGAGCCAGACAATCAGATGGCTAGGAACGTGGGCTTGAACCAACTGGCTCGTAGCTGCTGCTAGGATCAAGTGAAGACTCTCTGAATCACCCACAAGGCTTTCTGGGGGCTGGGACCTTGCTACATCCAACTCTCTCTCCCGGAATACCCCCCTTCTAGAGCCATTTGGTATTCTAGCTCCAACTCTCTGCAGATCAGACACTTCTCTAAGCAGACAATGGGTGGTAGATCCCTCTCCTCTGCCAGAGCCTGCCTCTGGAATGCTCTCGCTTCCCCTCTCAGGCTGGAGCCAGAGCTCCTTAATTTCGGGATGATCCTCAAGACACTCATTTTCTCTTCTTCCTTCCCTCTCCCCCTCCCCTGCTAACACCCCTGTCTGCCACAGTGTCTAGCTGCCTGGTTCCCTCTGCTTCCACAGGGCACCAGACCCCACACACCAAGTCCTCCCCCATCCACACCATGCAATCCCTGGCACTTGCCCTCCTGGCCTCCCCTTAGCACTCGCCTAGCCCTATTGCCTTCTTCCCCCCTTCATCCACCTCCACCTATCACTTCACTCTCTCCTCTTTGCCCTGCTCTTACCTTCCCATCCTAGCACTTTGCATTTCACACAAACCAGCACCCCCCTCTCCCTTGCATTTCTTGTTACTACACTTGCATGATCCGAATGCCACACGGGCTAGAAGGAACGTTATTTTTATATTTCTCCCTTTTCCCCCCAATATGTTGTCCTGTGACGCATTCAAACACCATATGTTGTATAAGTGCCTTACAAATATCCAATAAAATAATTTTTAAAAAAATATACCGACATACATTTAGGGGTATAATTTAGGCATAACAAATAGGTGCAATGTTAGGTTAGCAGAATGGCTTCGGCAAAGCTTGTGCTCTCACAGAATACTCTGTGTCATTTTACTTTTCTTACTCTGAGGTGCTGCTCAGCTCCACTGAATGTTTCCAAGAAATCCACTAAGCCTACCTCTGGTACTGGTGTGCAATGTGCTCTCTCAACACCTTGCCTTGCTCATGTGTGCATTAGCTGACCACGAGAATGATGTGTCGAAATTGGAATATCGGCCTTGGGGAAGCCTGAGATGAGACTACAGACAAACAGAACCTCTCGCCTTCTGCTCTCCCAAGGAGTGTCTGTTGCTCTTTCCTAACTATTGGATGAACATAGGGAAGATTGCTTCATGCATTGTTAGGTGGGAAAGAAGTTCCTTCCTCCAGACACGGGACTTAAAGAAGTTACACTTTCCTCAGTAGCTGCCCTTAACGAACTCTATAAAAGGGGAAAGTTAAAGTCGTTATATCAGACATAAAAATAATAATTAGCAGGTAGTTGATTCCCTGACAGGTGACATACACAAAACGTTCTCGAACAACTTAGTGGTGATTTTGAATCTCTTATTTACTGCAATTGCTAAAAGCCAATAATCAATTTCCTCTTGGGCTCAGTCTGCAAATTACAAGCAAAGTTTCCTGTACCATGTAATATTCTTATAAAATACAAATGCTAAAATGTTTTGTAATATATTTTCTTTTACAGTAAAGTGTTGCATCAGTTAACTTGTATATATGATTAACAACAGGGTTTCATCACAGCAAGACATGGCCTATGGATAGACATACATGCAATGGACACTGACCCATTTAGAACATATACAGTGTAAAGTGATTTGAAAGAGATGAAATATGGCCAGTTAAAAACATATTTGAGAAAAACATTATTGGCGTATATGTGCGCAAGGGCTGGGGCATTAAAGCAAATTGTCCATAGACAACATACACTGAGTAATACTCCCAATCCTTATCATTTCATTTCCAATGTGCCATCAATATTATCCAAATGTGCCAGATGCTCACAATCTCATTATTAACACAAAGAAATGGGACTAGAAAGGAAAATCTCTCAAAATCCTAACTATGTTATTGGGAAGGACAAATACCAATGAGGATTTCAGGAACGTGAATTTTGACATCTTGATGACAGAGGTTGGCGGTCCGGTTACAACGGTACCGGTAAGCTTTCCGGTACCGTTGTTACCGTACCGCAAAGTATGAGGTCTACTGGTGTGTGCCTTTCAGCAAGGCAGGTCTGACCTGCCGGGCGGTACGGCACCCGCGAACAGGCCTATACAGTAGCACCAGTACCGTTAATACCGGCCTCCCTATTCCCATTGAGTCCTAAGGGACTCAAATGGAAATGGGGAGTCATTTTTACCTGCACCCGGCAAAGGGGAATTACCAGGTTGAAAGGGTTTTTGGGAGCAGGTAGGCAGACTGAAAGGAAGAACTTACTTGGTGGAGCGCCTGAAGCTGGCCAGAGTCTGTCGTGGACCTTAGAAAGACAGACAAAAAGTGAGTACTAGGACCCCAGAGGATTTAGAAAAGCTCCCAAGAATTATTTAAATCCCAAATAGTAATTAAAAGCATTTCGGGGAACCCTGTGTAAAAGGCTTATGTGCTTTGTGAATCATAATTAAAATAGGTTTCATATTTATAAAAGGGCATTCTTCCTGCAATTTAGGAGCCCTGCTTTTCATTTCCATGACGGTCATCTTGGGTGAGTATTTGTTTCAATCAACGAGTGGCAGTGATCCTGTGCTTCATTGAATCAAACAAATAAGTTGCTATAGCAATAATCATCAGCCCCCATGGGCTTCACAGGTAATGGCACAGGTGGGGGGATTATTGCTATAGAATGATTTGCAACCATCCATTATTACAACAGATGTTGCATAGTATTGCCCAAGCAAGACTCTATTAGTTGATTACAGTGTCCAATATCTTAGAATTGAATTAGTCCAAGAATTGGTGAAATGTATAATTAAAGCAATACATATATTTCTCTGATGGCAATACTTGTGAATGGTTTCAGAGAAAACTAAGTACATTGTTTTATTTTATCTTTATTCTGAGAACTGCTTCACCTTTTGGTTTCAAGGGGAGACAGGTTTCAAGTATAATTCCTTACTGTAGAGTGTTTGAATCGAATTTTATGAAAATCAATGTAGTTTGCATCTACAGAGCAAATCAAAAGTACTTGAGCCCATTGTCTATAATAATCATTCATATTGGTTTTTCCCAGGTATTGCTGTTTGTGCAAATTTGAATGAAAACATTAGTGCAATAACAGCATACCACTGCATTTTCCTTTCTGTAGACAAACTACCTGAATTCATTTGTCATTTTGTGGGTAATATCACCAGCATTGCACGGTAGGTAACCACCTCGGGAGGATAGCTCAAGGACAACGTGCTTGCCTTGGAAGCAAGACGACACAGAGCAACACATGTTTGATCCCTGGGTCCGTGCTTAGAAATCTCTGGGTATTAAGCGCGTTATAAATAACCTATCATATCATATCACCTTTAATTCTTTGATTTATTATTTTGAATAAAAAAGAAATGTTCTGATTGAAGTAACCCATTTTTTGTCCCAGATTGTGGGGTGAGATTTTTTTAATGGGTAGGATTTTAAATTGGTGTCATTATTACATAAAATAAATCATATAGAAAAGTAAAATATATTTCCTAGATATATCCCACTATACTACCTTGAAAGGTGTCTGCTAAAACATAGCAGCACAAAGACTTAAGAACGCTGTAGTGTAAATACTAGGGAGTCTGAAATGCATCAACCAACTAACACCTGCATTCAGAACACTTCACTGCCTCCTAGTCTCCATGATCTGCACGTGAAATGCTACAGTGCCTTCTGGGGTGGCATTGCAGGAAATGTGCACTGGGGCAGGTGTAAATGACAATGTTTAAAAAATGCAACGAATGCAATGAACCTATTATTGTATTGCATTTTTGCACAATGGGAAATGCCCAAGACTAGGGCAAGCATTGGCCTGGTTCACAAAATGCAGTAAAATAATGTTTTTGCAATAGGGAAAGTTTTGCACTAGTGCTATTTGCACTGGTGCCAAGTTTCAGTAATACTGCCCCTCGTCTCTATGACAAA
This sequence comes from Ambystoma mexicanum, assembly GCF_040938575.1. Classification (NCBI taxonomy): domain Eukaryota; kingdom Metazoa; phylum Chordata; class Amphibia; order Caudata; family Ambystomatidae; genus Ambystoma; species Ambystoma mexicanum. The sequence goes on along the minus strand of NC_090931.1, from coordinate 1,060,414,094 downwards.
AGGAGTCAATTCACAAAGAACTCAATTTGAGCATGCACATTGCAGAAAGTACCAGGAGCAATGGGCGCACATGCAAGTGGACATCACACAAAAACAGGAACAAATCCATGGAGTTACCTATTTTTAAAAGTGGGCACATTAATTTTCAGATTTTCTACCTGAAAGTATGTAAACATTATGGAAAATTAAGCACTTTCAAAGAAAAATATACACATTGCCTATTTGCTTGTATTTCAAATCTTACACCAGGTTGGAACATGGGCCACTTTGTCCAGGATCAAGTTCCACTTGATCTTGGACAATCGTGATCGCTTAGTCATTACCTTTTTTTAGTGTGACTGTTTTAGGCACAATTTGCAGCAATAATGCTTTGTAAATTGCTCATTGATGTGAAGCCATTTTGTATCCTACATCAAGCCCCCACTACAGAAGGCAAACATTTCACCAAGACCAATTGAGCCCCAACCAGCCTGCTAAAACCATTTGTTCTGGCACTACTGGCAAAACTACTGTCTGTCACTGCCAAAACACTGCTCTTCATCATCCTGAAGCCATCACACCGCCGTCCCCTTTTTTAGACCTAGGTGTTTCACATTTTATGAGGACTCCATTCCTCCACCTTCCCACTTTTATGCTCCTCGTTTTATTGTGAAGAACTCCCTGTTGGGTTGCAGTATCCCGAAAACCAAAGGCCTGATGCCGCGTCAATACCTGGTTAGTTGGGGCTGTTGTTGGTGGGGGAGAGCAGGGGGATTCCATTTTGGACTGTCTGAGAAGAGTTTGGGGCTGTCAGACAGCAGGTCAGAACTCTGGGGAAAAAGAGCACGGATTCTGGCCCCTAGTCTGATAAATGCTTGATAAACACCAGACAAATGCCTTGTCCTGCATAAACAGCACATGCCTTCGATGTGCAAAAGTCCCAGCAGGGCAGTGAACGTAGCACCCGAGCAGGCTGAGAGTGAAGTCTGTGGGATCTCTCAGCTTGCTTGCAACTAAAACATTAAGGAAGAAGAAATGGGTGACTGCAGTCCTCAAATTTCACACGGCCCTTCCACTGAACCATACATTCTTGTTTCCTATAACCCTAAGCAGGTAGCTTATGGTAATGTCTGAGTTTCTTTCTTTGTCACCCCTTTCCCTCATCTGCCAACTTGGAGATGCTTGTTTTGTTCCTCCTTGGGTAAAATTGTATCTATTTGAGAAAGCAAAACAAAGAGGTGATGGCTGGAAGGTTTGGAATTATTCTTAAACATCTGGCAATTGCTGTGGGCAACCCTCCAGACCATTGTTCTTCGCGTGCCAAGCTATTACAGAAAGGGGAAAGACCACATGCAAATCAGTCTTCATCCACCCCTAAAGGGGCAGTCAAGCCCAAACTGTTAAGTAACATTCCTTCTATTTGAGACAGAGAGAGAGAGCGAGAGAGAGAGAAAGAGAGTAGATAGATAGAGAGAGAGAGAGAGTACATAGAGAAAAAGAAAGAGATTAGAGAGAGGGAGCAAGGTGACATTGAGAGCTAGAGAAATTGGAGCTTTCTGCAAATGGGCCGGGATGGGAGTGCAGGGATGCAGGTTGTTTTTCCTTGTAAGGCCTTCACCCTCTTACCCTAGTCTAGTCTAACCAACTCCCCTATAAGATCTCCTACCACCTTACACGACACGCACAAACCCACCACAGATGGCCACCACAGGCCTAGCCATCAGTACATCAACACTAACGGATGCAGTACTAAGCTCTCTTCTATGGCCCATCGCACTCTACCATATCAGCGGCTAACAAAATCCAAAGCACCGTAGTCTATCAGATTTTGGGCTCTTCCCTATAGATAACGTCCTCCCAGGTTTCCCTGCCAAACCCACAGAAATCAGATTGGCACAATGGGACTGGGTAGAACTGAGTACTTCTGACTTGCACACATCAACACCACAGGTTTCACATCTGCCTCTCCCACTAAAGAACTGCATCCCCCTTTTTTTCTTACAGAGCCTTTTGCAGCCACACCACCAATAGGGATAGAAGGGAGTTATACAGAACCACTTAAATTACTGTGCAACTATCCAAAACCTCATTCGGCATGACAATCATGCATTTTAGAAATATAGCATTCATTAAAACAAGCACAAACATAAAAATCTTGATGGACCACACCTCAACTCGCACACAGCATAACATCTTTCTGATTTACAATAGATTTTGATCTCTTCTTTAAAACACATACCGTCAAGAAGGCCCAACCATCCTGGTATCTAGAATGTACTTGTTCGCAAAGCCAACCCATTTATGCACCGCACTGAGCTTCAGAGGAATCGTATGAGCCAGGACATCTCCATCATGAAGGGTGCAAGCCCTACTTGGCTGGCGAGCCCATGCGTGAAGTACTGATCTCTGAAATGATAGCATTGTGCATTTTGCACGTTCAAATCCTGCTGCCTGGCCGATTTGTCATTTCATTCTCCTGAGGTTGACGAATCCTCCCCCCAATAAAATGGGATAATAATGATAATACCTGTTATTGCAGCACTTAGAGGCTGGGTGAACCCATCATTAAGCGCTATAAAAGAACAAAGATTATTAATATATATTGTTATTACACACACGAGTCACTGATGACACATTTGCTCCTCCATAAGCCATGCAGCACTCTGCAGTGGCCTCATCAATGGTCAAATAAAATTCTACTGAATCGTCCCATCCTTAAGGAGCTATCATTTGTTCACCTTTAAGAACATATCATGCCTGATTCACCTATAAAGTAACTTGGGTAAGAACTCTTAAATGAAGCGCCAACTCTATTTTACAGTTTCACTGCTTTTAGTTCTTTTTGCACATAAATGTCATCCACTACATTAGGTTGCCCTTAATGACACGTGTTTCAGCATAGGTGCCTTTTTCAAATCTGGGTATTATTACATATCTATCTATTAATCACATCAAGTTAAAACAAAAACAATAATGACAGAGATCAGGGATTGGTGTCAGGGAGGAGTTCATGGGTAGAAAAAACAACAAAAAGTAAAAAAAATAAATCAATTGCTTTTGAAAGACAGAAAAATATACATACATTTGTCTTTTTGTTACATCCTTATCCAACATCATGTAAGCACTTACATCTTGCAGTTCTTTGTGTATTTGTTAATAGTATGTTTAGATCAGCTCTTACCCTCATGTCAGGTATCTCTCTCATGTCTCACTGAGACATGGTTCACAGCCAGCTCTGCCACCAGCTTTGACACACTCCTACCTGACGGTTACAAGATCCTCTCCATGCCCAGGCCTAACCGTGCAGGGGGTGGTGTTGCCCTTATCTTCCCTGAGTGGATTCCTGCCACTGTCACTCCTACGCAGACCTACTCCTCTTTTGAATGTCTTGTCTGCCGACTCTCTCTCTCTCCTAGCCATTCCCTTACCGTGGCTACTATCTATCGGCCACCTGGTCAAATTTCCTCCTTCCTCTCTGAGTGGGCTGACCTCTCCTCCTCACTCCTGTCCTCAACCACTCAACTCCTCTTTCTTGGCGACTTCAACATCCACCTTGATGCCTCCAGTCCCCCCACTGCTCTCTTTCGTGACCTCTGCGACTCTCTCTCACTCTCTATTCTCCCGTCTGGGCCTACTCACTCTGCTGGGCACACTCTTGATGCTCTGATCTCTTCTGACCTTCCCCTCTCCGTCCCTCTCTCCACTCCTCTCTCCTGGAGTGATCACTTTCTCCTATCCTCCCACCTCACCCTCCCTACCCCACAGGCAAAGCCACCCTCTTCACTGCCACCCACCTTCTCGGTCATCCGACCCATGAAGCGTGTGTCAGTTGAGGCTTTCGCTGCTACCTTCTCGCCCCCCCCCGCCCCTTCGGCTGACTCCCACCCTGACACAGCCCTCTCCATGCTCCACTCTGCTATATCTGTTACTCTTGATATCCTTGCCCCCGTCATGAGAATCCGCCTGAAGCCCAAAGCCAAATGTAACTCCTGGTATGACTCGGATCTCGCCACCCTAAAACGCAAGTGCAGGGTTGCAGAGAGGAAATGGCGTGCTTCATGTTCATCCTCTGACAAACTGGCCTGCCGCCTGCTCCAAAGGCAGTATCGGCTCTCCGTTCTCACCAAGAAGAGAGCCCTTATCCAAGCCCGCATCTCTGCAGCATCTAACAACTCCGCCGAACTCTTTAAAATCTGCAAGGAGCTGGCCAACCCTGTTGCAGTCTCTACCTCTCCTGTCCCCTCCCAGGCCCTCTGCACTGCATTGGCCTCTCACTTCATCTCTAAAACTCAGGACATCCTGTCCTCGCTCTCCTCCTTTCACCTCCCTCACTCCCTTCCCGGCTCTTCCTCTGGCCCTTCTGCAGTCACCCCTCCTCCCTCTTTCTCTGCCTTTCCACTTTTCTCTGCTGACAAGGTTTCCAGACAAGTCCGATCTATGAAAGTCTCATCTAAACAGGTTCACCCCTGTTCCTCCAAAACTATCAAGGACCACATCGACTCCCTGGCTCCTGCCCTGGCTGACTTTTGCAAGCACTCCTTCGCCTCTGGAGTCTTCCCTTCCCCCCACAAGCACTCCCTTGTGCACCCTCTTCTCAAGAAACCCTCTTCCGACCCCTCCTGCCCGGCTAACTATCGCCCTATCTCCATCACTCCCTTCCTGGGCAAGCTCCTGGAGAAACTGGCCATCTCCCAGCTTAACCTCTATGCTGAATCTGTTGGTAGTCTTCATGACCATCAATCTGGTTTCAGAGCTGCCAGAAGCACGGAAACTGCTCTCCTGAACATCCGTGAAGACCTGCTCTTGAACCTCGATTCCAACACTCCGTGTGTTCTCATTCTGCTCGATCTCTCCTCTGCCTTTGACACTGTCAACCATGCCATCCTGCTCAACCGTCTCCGTGAAAACCTGGGTATCACTGGTCAGGCTCTGGCGTGGCTGACCTCTTTCCTTTCAAATCGACCCTCCCAGGTCCAACTGGGGTCCTTCCTCTCTGACATCTTTTTCTCCACCTGTGGTGTCCCCCAGGGATCTAATCTCTCTACCTGGCTGTTCAACCAGTATCTGGCACTCCTTGCCCACCGCATCGCCGCTCTCTGCCCTAATTTCCAGTGCTATGCGGACGATACCCAGCTCATTTTCAGGCTACCCTCAGCCTCCCCCTCTCCTTCCCTCATCTCTGACTGTCTGTCTGCTATCCAGGAATGGTGTGCCGCCAATGACCTCTGCCTTAATGCCAGTAAGACTGAGATTCTACTCATCGGTACACCCACTCCCTCCTTCCCTGCAGCTCTCTGGCCTGCCTCCCTTGGCCCCCTCCCTGCTCCTACCTGCAATGCAAAAAACCTTGGGGTCATCTTCGACTCCACACTCTCCTTCTCTCCTCATATTTCTGACGTCGCTAAGAAGTCACACTACCAGCTGCACCTCCTCAGAGGTATTCTTCCCTTCCTCTCCTTCCCCCAGAAGCTCACTGTCTCCCGAGCCCTGGTTCTCTCGAAGCTGGATTACTGTAACAGCCTCTACCTTAATCTGCCTGCCTCCACTCTCCGCCCTCTGCAACTCATACAGAACAGAACTGCGAGACTTGTCCTTGGCCTCAAGCCCAGGCACCGTATCTCTCCAGGACTGAAATCTCTACACTGGCTCCCAGTGGCTGCGAGGATAAAGTTCAAAACCCTCTGCATTGTCCACAAGGCCTTCTGGGGCCTTGGTCCTAAATACCTTCAACTCTCTCTTCCCAAATATCTTCCTTCCCGAGCCCTTCGCTCATCCGCCTCCAACTCCCTCAGGGTCAGCCGCTTCTCGAAGCAACGAGCTGGGGGTAGATCTCTCTCCGCGGCAGGGGCCTCCCTCTGGAACAGCCTTCCTGCCTCCCTGAAACTTGAGGAGAACCATCTCCGGTTCCGGAAGCACCTCAAAACCTTCCTCTTTGCCTCTGCTTTCTCTCTCCCTCTCCCCTGCTGAACAGCTAATATTCTTCACTGAAACTGCACTGATTCTGCAACTGGACCACTCTTAACGGCCTCGGTCCTGGGCCCAGCCACTCTCCACTTGCACTGATGCCCTGGAACCCCTCTGCACTGCGGGACTGTCTCTGTATCCCTACAGCCCCCCCCTTTTCCAGCACTTGTTCTGCACTTACCTTGCACTTGCCACCAGCTGGCCCTATTTATTTATTACTTTACGCCACTTACCTTGTACTTCACTTCCCCCCCTCCCCTTCCCCTTGCACTTTTCCCCCTCCCCCACCCCTGCACTTGCGCGATCTGAATGACACCTGGCCTAGTAGGATCGTTGTCTGTCTCCCCTTGTTTCCTCCCCTCCCTACCTCGTCGCGCCTTGAAACACCTGTGTATAGGCGCGTTACAAATGCCATATCATATCATATCATATCATTGCTCGCACTATGTCACTGGGAAGATCTCACCTAAAATGATATATACACATTTGCCTCAAAGGCCCACATTAACTCCCAGTATTACTTCTTACAGATCGGTTGCGTTCCATATCTATTGTACAAACGATTGCTCCAGTATGTTAGAAAACATAGATTTGAAACGCTATTTTTAGAAGTAAGGCTCTCCTCGTAATACGTTGATTGCACTTTTGTTCGTTATATATGCTATTATTAACACGTTCCTGCTCCGGCCTCATGGCTGTTATCAGAAGCACAATGTGTTCGATTTCTGCCTTGTTTAAAAAACAAGCCTCACAATCGCGTGTATCTTTTCCTAATTATATATTTGGTTGTGCATCTATTCTCTACATACGTTAGCATATTCCTGATATGAGCACATGGTTGCTGTACCTGGCGCGATCTTTTCGCTTACCTCCTTATTACAAATTTGAGTCTCCCACCAGGGACGTCATTTCACCAAAATGCGAGGTGTAGCGGAAGTGACATCACACGACCCTTGACCCCCTGATGACATCACAGGAAGTGATGTCATTTGACCCCACCCCGAAGTGATATCGCGAGAAGCGATGGAACACGACCTTTCACCCATTGACAAAACAGGAAGTGGCATCACATAGCATTTTACACTATGAAAAATATGGTAACGATATCACTATAATGTGATGTACATTTCATACATCACCGTTTGTATCGTTAAGATCAGTGTGTATAGGCCCATATTACCAAATTGCATTGAATGCAAGCAGACGTCCATGACCAAATGATAATGATGTGTTATTACAATAGCACTTACGCTTAGGCGCTTTATAGAGAAGAAATATACACCCAATATCACCCAACCTGTGTTGGTACTCATTTATCGCCCTCAGAAGGATGAAAGGCTGATTTGAGGTGTTTAAGAACAGACTAAATCAGTGACTCACTCCCTGAAGTGTGCCTGAAATAAACCTTTAATGAGTCTAGCAATTATTGTATAGAATTCCAGAAAGACACCTTATTTGGCATTCCTATTCTTTCTTATTTAGGTTCAGTGCTGAAAGTGAGACTTGTGGCCCTTATGTTCTTATTTTTCTTATTTTTTTAAGGGGCCTGAACAAGAAAGCCAGCCACTCCAGAAGTAAAGAGCCACATAGTGCTGGCCACAGCCCAGGAGCTTGCATTACAAAACAATGTTTATTTAGAGGTCGCAAGGGAGCCCACAGAGATTGCAAGGGAGACCTCAGAGGTCGCAGTTGCGACCTCTGGCGACCCCTAAATGACGTCCCTGTCTCCCACGCTCGTCCCTTCATGTCAGCTTGCTCAGTCTCTTTGAGCAGCTGGCGCAATCTCACTGTTCTTTATGGCCGTTGCCTTGGGAACCAGAAAGCACAAGCCGTTTTCACTTACTATTGTTTACAATGCCGTCATGTTTTGGGCCTAGGTTACAGTCCCTGACTTGGGATCTATTACAGATACCCACCTTGATATTTACATTATGCCATACACCTGATTACTTTTTCTTCAGTCACATGCTATTTGGACAATACATAAATGGATTCTTTGTTATTACCGCAAAACATATTCTAATATTTTAACGTTGCTGTACACCTGATTATTTTTGTTCGGTCTCATGTTATTCAGCCATTGCACTGATGGATTCTTTATTGTAACCGCAATTTAGATAAAGATGTGCCTATTAGGTTTGGTTTATTTGTGTTGTACTTACTCATTGCACATCCTGTTTCCCGATGGCAATTGTATTCTATTCTCTTAGCACATACCTCATGTGCTGAGTTTACTAACTGTTACTCCCATTCTGGTTATGGGTTACCCAAATGAGTTCCCTTTCTAGTTAAGTGTTTCATAGTTCATAGGAAATGTGCATTCAACATTCGAGCCTTCAACCATTCCGAACTCCTTATTATATATGAGGATCTGTGGTTAGAGTGTGTCTGTTTTATGAGCACTCAATTTGGACATTTACATTTATGTTGTGTGCCTCACATGGTGGATAGGGACCAATGCTATAGTGTTCCCTAATATATAAGTAACATTGATTACAACCTATCTACAAATATCCTACATTTGTACCTCATTTATGCTAGTCTCACAGAAATGAGGCCATGTCATTGTCCTTGTTTAAGCCCTCCTATGTGGCTTTATATCCGCAGATCAGTCTTGTCTCAGTTTGCCTGGGTAACATCTCTCTATTCCCTACTCTTTTACCCAGGTTTATCTTTTATAATCCTATATACCTAATGCCCTTCTTATTATCGAGTTGGTGTTCTATTTGCCAGTGCTGAGCTAAAGGAAATGTAGGGTCTTGACATCCAATAGTCGACATATCCTCTCTTATTCTTGTCCTTAGCTCTCTAATCATACTACCTATGTAGATGAGGTGCGTTTACATGTACAAATTATCCCATATACAACAATCTTAGTTCTACAGTTGATAGAATGCAGTATTTAGGTTTTGGTGCCATATTTGTCCACAAATATTTCAGTAGTTTTGTGCGCGTATCTGCACATTGTGTATGTTCCACATTTTCTGAACCCTTTTCTGCTGGTTTGTAGCCATGGTATGGCTGCTCTTTCTTGTTCTTCCGGCAGCAATGTTGGACTAAGGACGTTTTTTAATGTTCTTGCTTTTCTGTAAATGATTCGATGTCTGTCTTCTACATGTTTTTGCACATGTGTATCCAACTTGAGTAAGTTCCAGCTTTTCTTTAAGATTTTGTATATTTCACAGTGATTGCTACAGAAATTTGTCACAAATGCCACTTTGCCAAAATCTTTCTTCTCTTTTGTGTTTGCCTGTGTCAAGGTTTGTTCTCTTGATAGTTTCCTTGCCTTCTCCTGAGCATTTCTGATGTTATTTCTTGGATATCCCCTCTGCTGAAATAGTTTAGTTAATAACTCACATTCTTTATCAAATATTTTGGGGTCCTGGCAATTTCAACATTCTCTGATAAATTCTCCTACTGGTATGTTTCTTTTTGTAGCTACATAGTGACAACTCGTTGCATACAGTGTGGAGTTAGCCTCAGTCTCTTTCCTATACATGCATATTTCAAATGGTCCCCAACAGCATATATTCTCAGATCTAAAATGTTTATGTCAGTCTTGCTGCTTTTCCCTGTCAATTCGATTCCAAAATCATTTGCGTTGATCCTGGTAACAAACTCTTTAACTTCCTGCGGTGTTTCCTTCCATATTAGGAGTAAATCGGCGATATACTGTCATCGTGAAACAACTTTTTCTGAGAAAGCTGTGTATACCACCACATCTTCAAATAAACCCTTAAATTGGTTAGCTAAGGCTGGCAAATACTTAGTGCCCCTGGCGATCTCTTTAACCTGTTGAAAAAAGGTGTTTTTGAAGAAAAATATATTGTGATCTAGTGTCACCTATAAAGCAGTCCAAACCAAAACACCACTCTACCGGTCCAAGGAATTCACCACCTCCAAAGAACAACACACTGGCAAATGCCATAACATTTCCAGACTGGAAACAGAACTGCAAGAGGAGAAACACTAGGAAACAGGCCAGCTGACATGCCTCCTGTCTTTGGAACAAGTCACCAATGCAGCCCACACTGGTACCTTGCACCCTAGTCTTCAGTAAGGGCCTAAAGACTGTGCTCCTCAAATAACATCTCATCTCTGGCAGTTCACTCCACTAAACTCTACTTCTCCATTCAAACAATCTGCGCTATACCCACATCCTACCTGTAACTAGGGCTTAGTGAAATTGTGAAATTCTGTTCTGCCCACCCCAGATAGGAAATCCGAAAGATTCCGATCTGTTCCACCAAAATCCTCCATTCAGCCTCCCCTGTGTATTGAAAAGAGCGGAATGAAGTTTCTCGTACCGCTGTGCGAACCTAGCACGAATATCAAAGAGAGGAACAAAGTTTTGCCTGCTGCTGCTTGAACCTAATATGAGTCGAAAAGAGCAACATGAAGTTTCTCCTGCACAATGTGTATATGCATTCATTACTTGCAAGAGTATTTTGTTTTCTTTTTGATGCTCGACATATCAGACCTAGAGCTTCTATGTCTCCATATAAGATTTACTGAACCCTATCCTTCTGTAAAGAGAAAACAAACGGTGCTTTCTCTTGCTTTTCATCTTTTTAATTTGTGATAGGAACATCTGGAGGAAGAAATGAAAATGTATTTAAGCATTAAAGGAATAGATCGTGGCAACACAATCATAACTTGGAATTATATTTTGATGATTCACTTGTGCTTATTTCAGAGCGAGCTTGTAAATCATTGCTTTCTCTGCTAAGCTCTTGTGGAAAGAAAGCAGGGTGCAAAATTAAGCAAAACGAACCAAAATAGTTTCCATCTTCAGAGGATGCGCAACATATAGCAATGATTATAAAAAAAAGGGATGCAGTGCTTATGAAACAGGGCATCACAAGCATGGCAGTGGGCACTTTGGATTCATCTTTTGAACAGCCAAAACTGAAGTATGTGAGATAGGAACTTCACGGTCAACATGGATATTATGGATAATATTTCCTAAGCTCTTCCCACCATTCCTATACCTATGAAATGACGTTGCGAGAATTGATACCTTGTTATTGGGTACCCCAAGGGTTAATTAGCTTTATTCTGTAAAACTCAGTTCGAAAAAGATTCTTGCACTTGTTAGGGTGGTATGTGGCAGAAGCTGCTGGGGTAAAATGCATATTATGTAATATCACGCTATTATGTATCGCCTTATGAGGGATTTCTCCAGCTTCCGTGGTGTAATAATAGGCCTTTATATTACCCAAATAGTGCTACTCCACTTAAAGATGTGGAAGGATGCCATGCTGAGTTCTCAGCTGGGGTTCTAATGCGGGAAGTATTTTGGCTCTTTGAGGAATTCGACCACCCGTACAGGGAGAGTGCGCTCGCCTGGGCTATTTGTTTTTTTGTTCATTTAAAAAGAATGAATGATGGGAGATGAACCTATGAAAATATGTGGGGCCATTCCCGCACATATTTTCCACACTCACCGCACATCAGAAACATAGTCATGTACTCTGGGAGGGCACAGCTTACAAGCGCTGCCCTCCCCTGTCTTGTATAGCTGACAGCTGTGGGTACATCAAAAGCCTCTGGCCATGTGCAGCCTAATTAGTATTTCAAGGCCCCATGGATTTGCATCTCTGTTACACCTTGCTGGTGGCGGCAAATACTGAAGAATGTTAATTAGTAGGCCTGAGGGAAGTCCTGGGTGCAGGAAGTAACAATGGAGACCAGAGACCAACACATCTTTGGAATGCAATGTGTCAACTTGATACTAACACCACTCCTTGGTATGAAAGGGCAGTGAATGTCTTAACTGGAACCACTTCTTTTAGAGCAGAGAAGTATGTGAATTGTAGGAGATGAAAGTCTGCCTACAACCCCCTACTTCAAAGGAGGCCCATGTTGTGACCAAGCACAGCATAGGGCTCAGTTAATTTGGGAGACACTTTGATGTACAGCAGACAGGAAGATGGGTGGGACTTAAAAGTATATGTTGTCATCCTTCCTCTGTCTGTTGCCATGCGCTCTGATTCTGACCTGAAGCATCACTGCAGATTGTTGATGGGGACCCAGGATTGGTTCATTAAGGTGGGCTTAGCTTGCACAGATCACTGGGGCCCGTTTTGCTTTAAAAGAGGGCTGAGCCGCTCACTGATTGGATCATCTGAAGACTTTGAAAGGAGTAAGAAGAAGGACTCATTTAGCCCCGAGCTGAAGGTACAGTATACCTTACATCTTCCGCCAGTGAAGGAAGGCCAGGAGTTCCAAGAGGGAAGCAAGATCCCTCCCCTAAACATCTCCCAGGAAACAGAGGGAGATACTTGACTCAGAGGACCCATCCAGCAACTCCAGAACCAGTACCCAGTTAGTGCACACCGTGCCCTGCTAGGTTCTGACAGCAAGCTTCCTAGGTGGGAAGTGCCAGAGAGTCTCTGGACAAAGGACAAGGACGTTGCTTGCTAACACCCTCCTAAGCTTTGGGCCATCGACCTTGGAAAGACATGATACCTGCAAAGAAGCTAGGAGGAGTGCCAGTCAAGCATCATCCAGTGTCCTTCTTTTTAAGGACAATTTCGAGACAGTCGAGTCCTCGAACCGTATCCGGCTGCACCACTGAATGTTGTCACGCCGCAGTCACCAGAGCCATCCGAGACACCTCGACCAGCATTCCAGATCCGCCAACCAGCACAAAGACAACGATTCTTGGCCCTGAGCCACTGCACCAGACAGCCTACAGATGTCTGTACAGCCTCACTTGCCAAACTGCCTGCCGCCTGGTACCCACAGCTGCGTCCCGCCACTAACTCTGTCTAACAGGCTGCAAAACGCCCTGGGCCTGCCCCCTGCCTCGATGCTGTCGAGCAGCAAGAACCTCTTCAGCAAGAGGTACAATGTGGTTCTGCCCCCCTGGTCCTTCTCTGAAGACCTCTAGAGACAGTTACGACCCTTTGCCCCTTTGGTGTTGAAACCAAATAACATTGAGCTGTAAGACTGATTGCTTTACCAACTACCCTCCTCTCAGTATCGAGAGTGCATCCCTTTCCTTTGTGAAACTGTCTGTCTTCTGTGTTCCTTTACAGTGGTTGCAATTGTAGTGTGCTAGAACTGTCTGTTGTAGTAATAATAAAGTAAATATTTGTATACAACCTTGACTGGACAGTCCCTTTTATCATTGGGTAATAATTGTATTTTTGCTGCATTGCAACTAACCAACGATCCTCGACCTTGCAGAGATAAGCCTGCCGTTGCATCCATGTTACCAAAATTGGACAAGGAGGTATTATTCCAATCTGTTCAGATCCCTTCTGGTGTCCTAGAGGTGTGGGGCTGATTGATGGTTTAGAAACCGATATTCATCCCTGGACCACTGGTGCCCTGGAAGTTGATTCGTTACAGGCTCCATGTCTGAGGAGAGAGCCTAACTCATTACATATTATCCCAGACAAATATATGTATATTTGTCCAGGGAGAGAGAAGTTATAAGCCACCCAAAAAGGGCTCTTCCCATGGAAACAGCAACTTAACCATAAGTACACAGCCACTAGTGTGGCTGTGTAATATGTTACAGTCCTTGAGCTTATGCTTCATGGGCCTGATATACAAAGCATTTTTCAATGGGGGTTTCCCATTGAAAACGCTTATGCGTGCTATAGTTGAAAGAACACAAGGCCTGATTCACAGAATCGTTTTATAATAGGGCAATCCCATAGAAAAATGTTCTGCGAATCAGGCCCACACTGTTTAACTATGTGTGTGCTTTCACACAATGCATTCTTTTGCAAGTCAAATCTTTTTATGTAAACAATGTGAGGACACACATCCTTAAGCAATCACACGTGCAGCGCTTGACATGCATATAAAACATTTCTCATTTGAAACACAAATATTTAAAATGTGGGCTTGATTCACCGACGTGTTTTCCAATGGTGCAATCCCATTGAAAAACGCTCTGTGAATCAGGCCCATTCGTTATCCTTTTCTTAGAATCCACGCACACAAATACGAGTGGATGTCTGCACCGTGGGTAAGATGGCCTTTCGTGAAAAAAATCTTAGTGCCATTATTAGCAGGCAAACATAGTATTACTGTACGTGGATTAATAAACCACAAAAACGGGGAAAGAAAACACTGCCTCTCACCGGACACACTTGTCATTAGGCGTCTTTCGTGTGTAATTTCCTAGGCAGACCATGCTTTAGAGATTGTGTGCTGCTGTTTGTTGTTTTGACTGCTGCAAACTAGAATGGCAAGTTGGACTCTTGGGTTTCAAGAGTACTTTCAGAAAAGGAGCAACTGGGCAATTTACACAAAGGATGAGAAGCAAAGAGGCAGTGTCCCCCCAGGGAACATTTTTCAAAGGTGCTAATTGCACAGTACACAGGGCGGTTCCCGGGCATGCAGGCGCTTGCGCGTTCAGTTGCATCTTAATGGAGGGTGGGGTCTGAAGTCAGGTCGGGCAAGTCAAGATTCGAGTACAAAAATAGCAGTGCAGTAGGTGCAGTAAAAATGTCAGATACTTAATGACACCTGGTACACTTCATTAAAGAAAAACACCTTTGTAGTTGCTTTAAACGGTCCTTTTACACTTTCGTGCTACCGCTGACTGTAGAGAGTCGTGTACATTTAGCGTCGTGTACATTTCATTATTTCACGGAGGATGCGCCCTTCGCAGTCCAAGCAGAGTTCAACAAAGCGATAGGCAGAAAAAAACACTGCTTTGCCGAAAATGCAAGAAAACTGCAACATTTTGATTAAGTCACGCCAAATCACAACACACTGGGTCTCATTACAAGTGTGCCGGTCTTGAAACAATGGTGCCAGTAAGCCTACCGGCATTGTTGTTTCCGGAACGGCACACCACGAGTTTGCCTGCAGGAGCTGCTGTGCCCGACAGGGCTGACCCTGCCGGGCATAGCGGGCACGGTAGGCAAGCCATCATGGAAGCGCCGGCACAGTTGAAAACGGTGCCGGTGCTTCCATGGTCCCCATGGAATGGGGACTTACAAATTACCAGCGCCTCACTTACCGGACCGCCGGGGTGTAATCCCCCAGGGTTAGAGGGAAGTCAGGCGGCAGTCTCAACAGCAGGGTTACCACTGGACCCATAATCACGGCCACTGTCCAGAATTTTGTAAAAGAAAAAACACACACCATTATTCAAAAAATGTGAACACAACACGCTCATTTAAATCACATCATTCCCTATTAAAAAAGTACAGTATCAGCCTTTTTTGCATGAATCTTATTCAGAAAGCATTCTATGGTCGATACATGTTGCATCCAAAAACAAACAGGGGACTTGTGCCGGCCAAAAACGAACACCTGCAAGGTGTACTTGCCCTACTGTTAAGTATTCAGTACTTTTTATCACACAGGAACAGTTATAGAGTGTCTTTCTTATTTTTACGTATCCGGGGTGATTGAAAAGTGGACCTTTCGTGCGTATAGTAGCACTATCCCTAAGAGGAAGCACACCCTACCCCTACAGGGTCATGCTATCCCTAGGTCAGAGCTGGGGCGCCGCCTATCTAAAAGGAAAGAGCAGAGGGGGTCTATCCCTGCCTCTACAATGTGTGATCTTCCAACAAAGTTATGAAACAGAAACGTTGTTGAACTATATCCTTTTCTTCATGGACATTTCAAGGAGGAAACATTTCCTTCTGCTGGGTGCCGTTTCTTTTTATTCACTCCCAAAGAAGTTCGTCCAGTATGTATAGATCAGTTGGTGTATTATGGTCAACAGAATTAAAAAGAGCTTAAAGCAAGTTAAAAATTATTTCTAAATCTGTTTTATCAGATCAGTTTTTTGGGGACTGGTAACTGGTAATGTCCCAAACTGCATGGGTTCTATGTTCAATTTTTCTAGCCAGATACATCTGAAGAGGATCATCAGTTTGATGTCGGTATTCCCGACAAGTAGATGTTAAATTCCTTATACCGTATCCCCAATTCCCTTCTGGGATATCATATTCTGGTGTGGTGGACCGGTTTCGATGATATGAAAGGTGTCGTCATCTTCTTCAGGACCTACTTCTATTGCAAATTATGAATCGCGTTGCCCCTCAGATAAGGAGGGGCCGTCCATTCCCGACCTGGGGAACAGTTAGAGAGACAATTGTTCACCTGGGTGTGTTATGCAAAAGTGTTGATTGCATTTCAATGCCAAAATCATTGTTAATGATCATATAGATCTAGTGACATCCTGATCAGTGCTGGGTGGACCGCCCTCCCACCCGGTGTCACCTCTATCTCCCTAGTGGCCTCAAGGACCACCAGTTGTGCAAATGTTTCAGGTAAGTAGTAAGACAGTCAGTTTGCATCTTTACCTTGAATCGTAGTTCGTGTTCCTCTGTATAGATTAGAGGGAACTTTCTTTTTTCATGTTCGCGCCATCTCCCTGTTGGTAATTGGATACAGGTAGTGGCTAGAACCAAAAGTGGGGAGAGGGGTTTGGTTAGAACGTGCTTGCTCTGTATAGTCCTGTTCTTGAGGGAAACAGGTAGTCTATTAAAGAAACACAGCTTTGTTCCAACGCTCTGTCCGTAATATGCTTCAAGTACTCGTGACTGATCTTAGCCATTGTAGTCTCAATTATAGATTCCTATCAGTCGCGCATGCGTTTGGCATGCGTTTTATTGTGCTTAAAAGACCGTTTTTTTGGCTCAAGCTGGGAGCCTATTCTCGTCCGTGCATGCAAACGGCCATGTTTACATACCCGGTTTGAATGCACGCCTCCTTATGTATAGGCATCTGGTAGAGAGAAATGTTTTTCTATTCCTGTGTATGCAATACAGATCTGTGCAGTCTCCCCAGTGTGTGGTAGGAGTTGCAAATCCGTTACTGACTGCGATTGCGTGATGCATGAGGAAGTGTTCTCACATCATCCCATAGATACATTTCGGATTGTGCCTGGCATTTACAAACAGACTGACAAATATGTGTTCAAGCGTTCATGCAGTGTGGGTCTCAATGTTGGCATAGCCCAACATGATTGTATTCTGAGCAGAAACGGCCGCATGGTTACTATGATTAATAGTTTGAAACAAGCTCTTCGTATGGTCAGATTCCATGCCCGGTGGATTTCTTCCTGCTGCGGTGGAGCTTGAACAGACAGTAATCAGACCGGTTGCTAGGAGACATGGTCGCCTAGACTTCCGTTATGTGTACTCATCCCTCTTGCAATTCTCGAAGTGCCTCCTCTATTGTGTCGGCCATTTTGTAATTGTTTAGTAGACACTGGGCCTCATTATGACTTTGGAGGTAGCCATGGCGCTATCCGGGTCCGGGTGCCCTGAATGGGGAAATACAGGGCCATTCCGAGTATGCAGGGCCCGGTACTTCCCCATTCAGGGAACCCGGACCCGGACCTTCTCCATTCCCATTCAAGCCCCCATAGGGCTCAATGGGAATGAGGAGGGAGTTTACAACGGGCCCATTACAAGAGGGGCCGTTGTTAGCTCCCTGGTTCCCTCGCGGGACCCTCTATGGACATCTGGATAAACCAGACGTCCACATCGGGTCCCGCGAGGGAACCTCGTAATAGTGCGGAATGCGTTTAACGGCGCCGGCACCATTACCGGCGCCGTTAAACGCATTCCGCACAACTTGTGATGAGGCCCACTGTAGTCTAGGGGAATACTGTATTCAAGGGGAATAATCAATATTTGTAGGCCACTCGGGGCACAGCTCCTCCTGTCTGATTCAACTGGCTAGGGTTATTAGTTTTTTTGGGAATACAAGGGGAGTAAAATGCTCCGCGGGGACATTAATCACTGCATATGCTAATTTACAACATAATAATTAATAGATGGATTATTCCATTTAATTGCAAAATGTATGGCTACGGCCGAGAGACTGAAGCTGGTGGTATGTGAAGACTATGTTGGTGTTTATTAGACCTTGAGAGGTGCCTTTTGATGTGTCATTGCGCTGAAGCAAGCGTCTTCGGTTGATTTAGGCTCATGGGGTGTATCCCCATTAGTTGCGTTGCTTGGCAGTCTTCATGTTATGAAGAGCCCAAGTCCCTAATGTACCGTTCTTCACATGGACTCGCAGGAGTGCCCATCGCTGGTGACATTTGGTTCTGAAGGGCCCCAAATGGGGTATTTAGTGATAACGTCCTCCATTAGGAATATGGATTCTGAGGGAGTTCTGATGAAAGGTAGTGGTTTTCGGAGCTCCCGTTTTTCCTAAACAAATAGTTGAAGTACATTGTGTGGTGTTGACTCATTAATGGAGGTCCTGATGGGTGTCCCATACCTTTGAGGAGCCCCATGGTGTACGGTCTTGTCATCCGTGCTGGCATCCATTTGTGAGCTATAATTTATGCTGTCACTTCATTACAGCCAGCTCGTGCCATTGGATTTCCTCATTTAGCCCGTTCTTGTCAGTATCAAGTCAGAAAATCCTATGTTGTTGCTGTCGTCGGAGGAGGTCAGGGGTGTTGCTAGGTCTGGAAAAGACCTGGGCTACGCTGATGTCGGAACTGTCGGGACTGGGGGCTAGCTATAGACCTTTGGTTGTAGCTCCTGAGATTCTATCCGGGGCTACAACCAAAAGATCAGGGGCTATAGCCCCCTTAGCCACCCCCTAGCAACGCCTCTGGAGGAGGTTGGCAAAATTGCCACCCCTTCGTGGGACACTGATCTTTTCCAGGATGGTCCATTTAAATTGTTCTGCAGTGTGCCCCAGGGCTTCGAAATGTGCCACAAGCGAAGCCGTTAGTCTCCTTGTGCTGATACATGACTTGTGTTCTATTAGTCTTTTTTTTACTTCCCTGGCTGTCATTCCTACATAACGCAAACCACGTGGGCATGCTATAAGGTAGACCATGCCTTTGCTATTGCAATTGGTTTGTTTTCATTGTTGCCATGGGGTTTTCCATTCAATGTTGATACGTGTACTGCGGCTGGTATGTGTACACATTGTGCACCCATCACAAGGGGTGTGGCCTAAGGGTCTGTTGGTTCCCCATATGGTTTGTGGGGTGTCCGTATGGGGACTGTCCAGTCAAGGTTGTATCAAAAACATCTACTTTATTTATATCACAACAGACAGTTCTAGCAACACTATGAAATACAACCCACCATGTAAAGGAATGCAGAGGACAGGCAGTCTCAAAGAAGGAAAAGTGATGCACTCTGGATACTGACAGGAGCGTAGTCAGGATGGTTAATAATCACAACAGTTGAAGGTTACTTGCATTCAGCACAAAGGGAGCAATGGGTCTTAATATGTCTCTAGGGTTCTTCTGGGAAGGCCCAGGGAGACAGAACCACAATGTACCTTATGCTTTATTCCCTAAAGCATGCTTGTGTCCAAAAATGTACAATTTCACTACCCTTCTTCTGTTGAAGGTGGGCAAAAGGAATACTCCACGGCCCCCACTAACTTTGAAAGATTATCTAACAGAAGAAAAGGTTAGAAAACTAATTTTGCCCTGATTCTCAAAGTGTTGTGTGCAGCTGTGTGAGCAACGCACATACGCAGCTGCACACCAAAATTGCAAACCGATTGGCCTCATTTCTTACAAGTGCATCTGTGATGAGGAAATGGATGTATGTATTGTAGATGATGTTTTCCTGAATCATAACACAACATTTGGGGGCCCTGTGAGAAGAGGGGAATGAGAGGCACACTTGAATGTGTGTAACGGGATGAGCTTCCAACTGCACCTGCTATGCAGTTCATTCCCATGTGCCTGCAATCCCTTGTTTGATCACAAATACAAGTGAGAGTGCAATGCTGTCAGGGGTCTATGCAGACCCCTGATAGCATTCCCCTTCACTGAATAGAAATTCTCATGCAAGGAATACCCTAGGCATCACGGACTGGGCGCTGGCGTGGCAGACCTCCTTGCTTTCAAACAGGCCTTCCCAAGTACAAATAGGCCCTCCACCTCACTCTCTACCTGTGGCCTGTGGCATCCCTCAGGGCTCCATCCTATCTCCTTGGCTCTTTAACATCTACCTTGCCCCTCTGGCCACGTGATCTCTTCACTTTCTCCCCTCATTTCCGGTGTTACACAGAGGACACACAGCTCTCTTTCAAACTGCCTTCCTCTACCCCTCCTCCTCACTCATACCTGACTGCTGACTGCTTTTCATGCATGGTGCTCTGCCAGTGATCGCTGCCTCAATGCCAGTAAGACAGAGATCCTTCTCATTGGGACACCTTACTTCCTCCCCACTCTCTGGCCAGACTCCCTGGGTCCTATTCCCTCGCCCACTTGTGCGGCAAAAAACCTTGGGATCATCTTTGACTCCTCTCTCTCTTTCTCTCCACACATCACAGACCTTGCCAAGAAGTATAATTTCCAGTTGCAACTCCTCAGGAGCACTCCACCTTTCCTCATCTTACCCCAGAAGCTCAACGTCTCCAGAGCCCTTGTTTTCTCTAGGCTTGACTACTGAAACAACCTCTTCCTCAACCTGCCTCTTTCCTCCCTATGCCCGCTTCAACTAATCAAGAATAGGAATGCAAGGCTTATCCTTGGCCTCAAGCCCAGGGACCACATCTCTCCAGCCCTAAAATCTCTCCAATGGCTGCAGGGGAGCACAAGGATCAAATTCAAGACCCTTTGCATCATCCAAAAGGATATCTGCGGCCTTGGACCTCTTCACATTCAGTTTTCCCTCCCTAAATACCTGCCGGCCTGAGTCTTTGAAGTGTCCGGCAGAGAAACAGGAAAAGACTACAGAGTAAGTTAACATGAAATTTAATTATAATTATAAGTAGATGTGAACATTAGGGAGGAGGGAGATTGTGCATCCTTCAGCCCGGGCTGGCAGCAGTTGATCTTCAACCCGTATTCGACATTCCATTTCCCTACGTAATGTCTCTAGCACGCTCCCGGCCTCTCATGCTGGCTTCTCGTGCTTCTCGTGCTTCTCGTGCTCTCCTTCCTAGTAGCATAGATATTACACATCTCCCTTCCTTTATATACAATAATATGAAGCACCAAAGATGTTGACACTAGCCTATATACAACTTCACACAAAGTCCTCCATCCTTCTGGGCTTGCGATATGTTCTGCCACTTCTGGACTTGCGGGACATCTCGTTGATGCGACTGGGCAAGGAAATTACTTCAGACTTGTTGGATCTCATCTCTTGCACATTCTTCATCTCACATACAACATTCTGATCTTTCTTATTCTCTACTTCTCTTTGATCTACTTTCCTTCCCTCCTTTTGCTTCATCATTATACTACTTCTGCCCCCATCAGAATGTTTGTTGTCACCACATATCCATACTCTTTCCACATTCCAGATTCTGCCATCCTCAGTTCTGACAGAGTGTTTGCATGATTCCAACACTCTGATGGGCTTGGACCATTTACAGGGACCCTCTCTGAGCATAGGGGGTAAATTAATTCTTACCATTTTTCCTACCACAGTACTTTCATCATACTTGCCTATGGGTCTTTTCTCATCATAAACATTTTTGTTTCTCATTTGCGTATTTCTTATATTTTCACACACCAACCCAAAGTCTTTGTTGACTCTATTGTTCTCATTGCCTAACCACATAGGTGCTAATTTGGTGTGCGCCTTTCTACCCCTACTTAACTCAAACGGGGAAAGACCCGTAGTCGAATGGGGTGTGAATCGATGTGCAACAATTCTCTCCTTGACTGCTCTTTCCCAATCCATGCCGTTAGACCATGCCAATCTAATGGTCTGTTTCAACACTTTGTTAAAGCGCTCCACAGTACCATTTGTTTGAGGATGGTAAATGGCACTCCTTTTATGTAATATGGAATATTTTTTGCAAAATTCTTTCATATCTTTAGACCTAAATTGAGTACCATTATCTGTCATGATGCTACTCGGGTAACCTTCCCTCTCACATATTTCAAATAAGAATTTGATCACTGTATTACTTGTAATTTTGGGTGCAATAAGTACTTCAACCCACCTGGTGAGAAGGTCAATTACTGCTAGACAGTATTTTTGTACACCAGCACTGCACACTGGGCCTAACACATCCATTCCCACATCCTTCCATGCCTTATCCGGTATTTCAGTTACAACCATCGTTTGTTTTACTCCCACACAACTTTTATCATTATTGTTGCAAAGGATACAATCCCTAATATGTCGCTCAATTTGCAGGTCACAACCTGGCCACCAGTAGTCATTTCTTATGCGTTGTTTGGTTTTCACCATCCCTTGGTGGCCCTCATGACCTAATTCCATGACTCTTCTTCTCAGGCTGGTAGGCGGGATTATCTTGTCTCCTCTCATAACTATGTCTCTATGTATATGTAAATCATCAGCAATAGGCCAATATTCTGAGAGATTGGCTTTCTCAAACAACGCTTTGTTCCATGGAGCTTGACTGCATATCAATCCTTTAAGATTGTCCATATCACTGTCACATTTTATGGCATCACTCCATTCCGTCCTTGAAATAGAAGTGGACTCAATATTAAGAACATTTTCAGTATCGTCATCCTCATCTGTAGTTTCTGATATATTAGTCAAACGTGACAAACAATCGGCTGTAATGTTTTTTGTACCTGGTACATATCTTACATTACAATTATATTCCTGAAGGAGTATCACCCATCTTCTAATCCTGTTGGATACCTTGTCCAATCCTTTGGACATAATAACATGAACCAACGGTTTGTGGTCAGTCCGGAACTCCACTTCACGACCCCAAATAAAGATTCTGAACTTTTCTGCCGACCACTTAATTGCCAAAGCTTCCTTTTCTATTGCTGCATACGATTTTTCAGCACCCTTAAGAATTCTTGAAGCGAATGCGATTACCATCTCTCGCCCTTCATGTTCCTGAGTGACGACAGCTCCTAATCCAACGTCGCTGGCATCTGTGGTAATTATGACTTTCTTATCACTAATGAAATTTTTTAACGCTGGAGCTTTATCAATTGCATTTTTGATAAATTCAAATTCTTCCTCACATTCGTTGTTCCAATTAAAATTCTTCTTCTTACTGGCTTCACGTAAAGGAACAGTATGTACAGCAAAATCACGAACAAACTTAGAGTAGTATTCTGCCATACCTAAAAATGTACGTACTTCTTCTTTATTACTTAGTCTGGGCATATTCTTTATTGCATTGACCAATTGTTCTTTTGGAGATATTCCTTCGGCTGATATCTTATGCCCTAAATATTCAATTTCAGCACGGTCAATTTTGCATTTCTCTTTGCTTAATGTCATTCCTGCTCCACAAATTTTACCATACACATATTTCAATCTTTCATCATGAAGTTTTTTACTATTTGCGTAAATCAAAATATCATCTTGGAAACATATCACTCCTGGCACTCTTTCAAATAGCTTATGCATAATCTTCTGAAAGACAGATGCTGCTGACACGAGACCGAACGGCATCCTCCTAAATTGGTATAATCCATCCGGTGTAATAAATACCGTAAGATGTTTCGATTTCTCGTGTAACTTGACTTGATGGTAAGCTGACGTAAGATCAAGAGTGGAGAAATGACTTGAAGGTCCAATGGTAGATATAAGCTCTTGAATATTGGGCAGGGGATGCCTATCTGGTATGATACATTTATTGAGTTCTCTCAAATCAATGCAAATTCGTAATTTTCCTGATTTCTTCCTGAGAACTACCAATGGTGACACCCATTCACTAGCGTTTATGCTTTCAATTATGCCTTGACTTTCCATGAGTTTAATCTCTCTCCTCACTTCATCTCTCATGGATATAGGAATGTTCCTTAATTTCTGTACTACAGGCGTATGATTGGATTTAAGTCTTATCTCATGCACATATCCCTGAAGACATCCAATCCCTTCACGAAACACTTCTGTCATGACATCTTGAGAAGTGTAATTCTTCACTTCAGGACTATTTTTCCGTTTATTCATTTCATCCTGAACAACAAACACAGATTCTTCAGCAATGGAATCAATTTTCACTTTTAATTTGCTTTGATGTGTCCAGCTTAATAGGGGAGTTTGACCTGAGTCAGTGATGTAGATCTTTCCATTGGCTCTTCTTCCTTTAAATTTCAGATTTCCCCAAAACCATCCTATGGTATCTATTTTTACACCACCATATGCCCTGGGTTTAATATCTGTCTCATGCAGATATTCATGCCTTTTTTTTATCCCATAGCTGTTGTGGTACTAATGTATACTTTGCTCCTGTATCAATCATCATGTCAATTTCAACACCATCAAGATGAACTTTAGCCCTGGGACTGTCTAATACTTTTTCATCTTCATCATTCATGACCACAAAGACACATTCTTCACCTTCGTCTTGATCACTGCGGTCACTACTTGAATTCCCACCAATCCAGTTGGTAGACATGCTGCAAAATCTGCAACACTTGGAATAATGTCCCTTTCCTTTGCAACTACTACATATGATCTTCAATGCTGGGCATTCGGGATCGTCTGCCCAATGATTAGCACTGTCGCATCTGTAACATCTGCCTTGACGTTTCTTCCTTGAGTTGATATTGGAATTTTCCTTCCTGCAATAATTGCTTGGAATGTTTTTCTGATTAAGTTTGTGCTTCCCTCTGTCCAGTGATGATTGATGTGACTTATTGTACTCTTTCTTCTTTATTCTGGAGTTGGTCACCATAGCTATGGATTCTTTTTCATCAGCATTCTCACATGCTAATTTAGCAAGTTTCAGACTGCTTGCTTCTAATTTGACAGATTTCATCTTGTTCTCCAGTTCTTTCACACATTCCTCAGTGTGCTCTACTTCTTTTGCTACCATAATCACAACATCTAATGAAGGATCATTTTCCGACCATAGCTTCTCTCTTACTTTAGTACTTCTGCATTCCAACATGAATTGGTCTCTTAGCCTTTCATCTAATTGTTCATTGAAGTTACAGGTTTTGGCAGGTTTTCGTAAAGCAGTCACATGTTTTTCAACACTTTCTCCCTCCTCCTGTGTTCTTTTGCCAAACTTGTACCTCTCTAGAATAATACTCACTTTTTTTTCATAGTGTTTGTTTATTTTCTTTACTGTGCGTTCATACTCATTAATATTTACATCTTCATCAGCAGTAAATTCTGGTAAGGATTCATATTTTTCCTGACCAGCAGGTCCTAAACAATGCAATAATAATGATTTTCTCTTGTCAGCACTGCAATTTGGTCCGCACACTACACCTGCATAATGTTCAAAGGATCGTATCCATCTTTTCCAAGGAATGATGGGTTCATCTGTATCAGGCATAAACAATGCTGGAGGAGGCACACTACTAAATGCCATCGCTGCCCACTGTATATGATATATAATCCACCAATAATTAATGTGGTTTAATATGATGCCCACCGGATTGCTGGAGCTATTCTAAATTAATGCAGGATGAAACTCCTCAGTGAATGTAAAATAGTACACTGATAGTTTGACTAAATTGTGTCCTTAAATGTTCATTTAACATCACTTCATATACTAATATTGTTTCTAAATGCTTTGACATCCAATTTACTTGGGAAAACAGCGTTGTTTCCTTTACAACAACAACAGTTCCCGAATAACATGAGCACCACACATGTGACAAGTCCAAAACGCCTGCAACACCTTCCTTTCTTACGTTGTTTGGTTTATGCAGACAAAATGGTATGTATCTCCCTTTAAGAGTAAGGCATTCAACACGCATGCGTGTGGAAATCCAGGAAGTGAATGGACGTAATTGAAAAGGATTTCACGGAGCTCAGGTGGAGTCATGGCAACCCAACACAACATAAAGCTACTCCGTATATGTAACAATATTAACAATGTTACCGTTAGACAATTCGGGCCGCTGCAACGCTCGGGCCTGAGCGGAGTGGCCTGTTATGTCAGCTGGATGGTGTAAAACAGAATCCTCGTCGCCATTTGAAGTGTCCGGTGGAGAAACAGGAAAAGACTACAGAGTAAGTTAACGTGAAATTTAATTATAATTATAAGTAGATGTGAACATTAGGGAGGAGGGAGATTGTGCATCCTTCAGCCCGGGCTGGCAGCAGTTGATCTTCAACCCGTATTCGACATTCCATTTCCCTACGTAATGTCTCTAGCACGCTCCCGGCCTCTCATGCTGGCTTCTCGTGCTTCTCGTGCTCTCCTTCCTAGTAGCATGGATATTACAGTCTTTCGGTCTTCTAGCTCCAATTCTCTGTAGATCAAACGCTTCTCCAAGCAGCTAGTGGGAGGTAGATCATTTTCCTTGGCTGGCTCCTATCTCTAGAATGCCCCCCCCCCCTCAGACTTGAACCGGATCTTCTTAAGTTCCGGAAACGTCTCAAGACTTTCCTTTTCTCCTCTTCCTTCCCTCCCTTGCTAATTCTCCATCTGCTGATGCGACTTGGGCCTGGTCGCTTCAGAGTCATACAGGGACCAGACCAACCCCTACTAGTCCCCCCAGCATCCTTTGCTATCACTTGCCCTCGGGCTTCCTTCACCAGAGTAGCCCAACTTGGTCCTCCCTGTCCACCGCACTCACCAACCCCCATTCCCCTAGCACATCCACCTTGGCCCTCACCCTTGGGGGTTACCCCACTCCTGAAATTCTCCCTCTACCTCCTCCCCCTGCACTTAAGACCTCGTCTTACCACCTTTTCATGCACTTGCACAGTAGGATTGTCATAAGGGCAATATAACTGTCTTTGATGCTCTACTTTTTTGACTGCCATGTCCCCCGCTACGACACCCCCCTTTTTTTCTTGTCTTGTGGCGCCTGGAAACACCTGTGTATGGGCACCATACAAATGCCCAATACATAAATAAATGATCCTTTCGGGCTCCCAAACGGAGCTGGGAATAGAAAAAAAGGCACATACTGTGATATGCCCTTAAAGGTGTATCCTGGTAAATGCAGGTGTGGTTGTGACATAGGTGACTCACTGACGTTCTTCAGAAAGGGGCTGGCTGTGAGGTCCTTGCGCAAGCAGCCTGTGCCCTGCAGCCAGTACCTGATTCACAGAAGTGTTTTATAATGGCGTAACCCCGTAGGAAAATGCTCTGTTCATCAGGCCCTAAGGGTCTTGCAACTGGAAATCTACGCACGCACATTATGAGGTGCAGCTTCTTGGAATATGTGGTCAATTTTGCTTAGCTCAAAGTTAATTATGTTACTGTGGCCAAAATTAAAAACTACATTTTTTCTAATACAGTTGTGCCGTTGTCAATACCAGCCGTCTTTTGGTTTTTAAGTTGAGGAGATGAGCTAATTGATGTAGAACACCATATTGACTGCTTTGTTCTTTAACATGCATACTTCTATAAATGCTTCGACATAAGATCCATCATCTTTTCTTCAATTTGCCAAACATCATGATGCTTTTCTTGATCCATTCACATTTCCCAAGATACTCCTCAGGCTAAAACGGGGTTATCAATCGTGCCTGTAATCAGCATAGTGATTTATATATGATAGTGCATAGAGTGCTTCATGCATCTGAAACTGCCTCACAGCGCCATGAGCATTTTTTGCACTCCTATGTTTTACAGATCAAATGTGAAAAATATGGCATTCGGTATGGCAAACAATTAAGTGATCTCAAGTGGCATAGCTAGTGTGTTGCGTGGCATAAAAAACAATCAGCGAATACATGAATACAGTACCTGAATGTGTCAAGGCATGACACAGAGCCCACGGGCAGCTTGTGGTTGGAACTCCTTTAAAGGATGGCACGAAAAGAAAGCAACATCACTTTTCTAAGCTGTAGGTGGTGTTTTTGTTCCCCTACATCTGTGGACATTTTGCTTGAGATGTCTGGCTCTGTGACCTGTGGAGGTCACAGATTTCTTTAAAGTCACGTGTGATCTGTTTGGTAAATTGAATTGACCTTAATCTCCATCCTGAGGTTACCAGCTGCCCCATGCCCCTTCCGTAGCATTCGATACTTGGTGATACACAGTGGGCCCTACTCTTGCTAGGGAGTCGTCTGGCAGTGACTGTTTGTCCACAATCCCTAGCGGACCATGTTTGGAATTTTGAAAGTGGCCTGCAGAAAGGGGAGCAGTGGCAGGTTTTGAAGGCAGATTTCATTTGAGCCTGCACTTTTGGGTCAATGATAACTCTATTGGTTCTATACTATCAGGAGCTGCTGTGGTCATTTCCTGGTAAGATCAGTGCATACAGTCTTAAATCAGGGCTTCTTGCTTTGTACTCCTTGGTCTTGGGGTGTTTTTCTTTGTTTCTCTCTGGAAGTGGACATTTAACCTAGTTTTCAGTAGCTCGCTGATAAAAAGAAAGCTACATTTTGGTTACGGGTGTAGATAGACTAGTGGCTGGAATACGGATAATTCCTTTAGTTTTGGCATTATTCATACATGGGGCTTGTGTGTGCGTGCGAGCATGTAGAGGTTTAAGATTCTGTTTATTGTGTTACTATGTTACTCTTGAGGGCAAGAGACTCTCGGCTGCTAACACCTTCATGCTCTTTGTCAGCGCAAATATTTCCCGTTTGGTCATTGCAGCAAACTAGGCAGATTTTGCTGGGGAAGGCTGAGATGGGAGTGAGTTTGGTTTGGAGGAAAGTCATCCTGCGTACATTTGTCATAAACTATGTGTTTGTGATTGTTTCATGGTTCAGCACTGAAAGACTATTTTCTGTTAAATCACTTCCCTTTTTAAACATTGGAGTGGAGTAGGTGGGCAGTTAGATGGGATGAGCCAGAGGCAAACCTGGAAAGGGCAAGTCATACCATGTTTACAAAGGCAGCGGGTAATCCAGAGACTGTCAGGGTGTGATGCCACATCCTAGAAGCCACCTCTCACAAGGCAGCCCCCTCACCAGCGGCCAGTGCACGAAATCAGACTGCCTAAGGTCTGCTGAAATTTGGACTGGAGATTTGAGTCTTGCAAGTGGTCAGACAGACGTGTTTCATACCAGAATATTCTTCTTCACCAGGACACAGAAAACAAATATAGAGAGCATTCCCGTTGCCAACACGTAGCTTCAACAGTACTGATTAATGTTTTCAGATTTCTAGTGGGTAAATGTGGGCACATGCCATAAAACATTAAAAGGTTGCTGTAGTTCCTGCACCCTGCATTACCCTGCATTACCAAATAAGTGTTACATTCAAACACATGCTCACAGGCCATCACAAAACCTCTTTGACTAATAGGGGCTGAAAACATCCAAAGGCATGGACATTCATCTTCCAGATCTGGCAACAATGGCCCTCTTTTCTTTCTTTTCTTGCTCGAAGCAGATCCTGATGAGTCCCCTGTACCCAGTCAGCAACTTCAATCAGGCCCTCAACAAGAGAGGCCTCATGGCTTCAGGCTCAGTAAATGCGGGGGGTACGCTCAGACATGGGTCTCTCGCTTGCTGTTGCAGGATTGCCAAGCTACACCCAGGCCGAAATATGTCTGTGGCTGCTTGTGATCTCATGCAGAAGGAATATGACCTGGCAGCATGGGCAGGGCTGCACCTTTTAGGGAGGGTCCAACCCTGATTTTCCTATGCTTTTTCCCTTTTGGAAATGGCACGGCACAGTGAAATACCAGAGCCAGGAGACTTGACCAGAGTAATTCCTGTGATTATGATTGATTCAAAACCTTCCAGCTCTGCAATGTGCCTTGAGTGGTAAATGAGGCACTAGACCAAGAGAAGATGTTTACATGATATTTTCGAGCTGCTTAAAGTACACAATAAAAACAGACGTGACATCACTAATCCTCCCGAAAACATCCTGAGAGACCAGTCCCAGAGGCTGTGCTTACTTGCTGTAACCTGTCCTGCAAGAACAAGGCCGCCCATTGGAAGTTAATAAGGATTGCAGACCTATATCAATAAGGCTGGAAGAACAGTTGTGTCATTAGCTACAGACAAGACCAACATTTCCAAAGAAAATGTGCACATTTGACCCATGCCAATGGGCTGATCCAACAAGAACAATCTCAGTTCTAATTTGGGCTCAAACCACCTATCATAGTAACCCAGAAAAAAAAATTATACACCCTAGATTGTACTGGCATTTTCCCAGCAGTGTCGTCAAAGTCGTAGGTTATTAAAATTAAGTCAGTGTAATCTTCAACAAAGCTAACTTGTATCTTGATTTCTTCAGATACTGCATGGCCACATGTATTTCTATTTTTATTTTACTGTCCATTTGTTAGGCGCTTATACAGTAAGTCATTCTGTTTCAAATCGTCCACAGGGCAACAGGGAGGGAACATGGGATTGAAAACAATGAATACAGTGGAAGATAAAGACACACCTACTATGCCTTGTGAGTATTCAAAACATTGTAGTGCAGCGGGGGTAAGTGGGGGTGGGGTAAGTGCTGGAATGTCTGTGCTCGTGGGTCATAAGTAGTGCATCCAAAAAGAGGAGTAAATCGGGAAAAACCTTTGAAGCAGAAATAGGCGAACTGGATTTACCTTATGGACAGTTCGAAACCGGTTTAAATTCGGACAATGAACTGGGACATTTTCTTTAAATTAAGAAACATAAAGTGTAAATACAATTTGAGTAACTGGGATAATCCACAAAATTAAGCTTTGTGGTGAATGTTCTTAGTATGTTGCAATACTGTAAAACTGGGGCAATCCATATGTTTTATTTTATATTTATTCTCTCTATTTTTATTTAACTTTTCTGCAATGATTAATTCAAATTGCATAAATGTCTTTAGAGATTCATTTAGTTCCTCCTTTTTGATAAGGACTATACATATCAACTTAAAGTTGAAAACAGAGTTCCTTTAAAGTGAAAATGGTTATCTATTTAAATGCTGTTAAAATCGAAATTTTCTGTAGGCAATTGAATGCAAAAGTTTGCTTTTTCATGTGCGAAAATCTTATCCAAACATATCCCTTTTATCAACATAACCGTTCTAAAATGGCGGCCGCAATATGATGACGTAAATATAGTCTTTTCATTAATTTAGCCATTCCAAAAAGGCGGCCATAACCTGATGACGCAAACGTGCTAATCACGTGTCTACATGTTACAACGTCATTCATTTATACAGCCATTTTGAATTCCCTACGTTGCAGCTCCATGATCGTGATCGGGATACCAGCGCGAATTCACAAGAATTCAAACTGAAAAAGGAGAAATCCAGGAAAACGCTACAAGATATTGGACCTTTGTAGACTTTGAACTAATTTGATCATACTAAATACAATTGCAATACATTTTTACAGGGACTGGGTCACAAAGGGAATCTATTGATGCTAATGGAAAATCAACATTAAGACTGTTTTAAGGCGGTCTTGAGGGGTGAATTTATTAGTAGGTCTGCACATGTGAAGAAAAAGGAGCAACATTTGATTAGTGCTCTGGAGACAGAGATCACTGACTTGCAGAGGGTTTGTGCTACTGATGTTTCAGGACACTCCAAACGGAAATTGCGTAGGTTGGAGGCGGAACTGAACTCTCACATTCAGAATTTGGCGAGTAAAAGTTTGTTTTATTCAAAACAGAAGTTTTGGGAGGCAGGTGACCATAATGGCAAATTGTTGGCATATAAACTTAAGGAGATGGTGTCTGACTCTTGTGTTTCTTCCATACAGACTGAAGGTGGTTCTACCTTAAATAGGAGTGGTGATATTTGTGATTGTTTCAAAGATTATTATGAATCATTGTATAAAGAAGATTGTGACCCGACTATTGATAAACTGGAATCATTTTTTGAGAAGATTTCACTCTCCAAACTGACTCTGGAGAAAAGTACCTCTCTTGATGCTGCAATTGAGGTTTCTGAAGTTTCTTTGGCCATTTCCCAAATGAAGGATGGGAAATCACCTGGTCCTGATGGTATTGTTTCTGAATTTTATAAACAATTCGAAACCCAATTGGCGCCTATTTTGTGTGAACTTTATAATGAGTTTGTTGTGTCGGGAATGATGTGTGATTCCATGAAAGAGGCAATGATTGTGGTGTTACCAAAACCTAATAAGGATCACACTAGATGTGGGAACTACAGGCCTATCTCTTTGCTAAATGTGGACCTGAAAATTTTCACAAAAAATTGGGCTAATAGATTGGGATTATGTGTGAAAGATTTGGTTGATGGGTCACAGGTGGGCTTCATCCCAGGAAGCCATGGCTATGACAATATTCGAACTGTGTTAAATGTGGTTGATGCCCGGTTTGGGAAGGACACAAATGAAGTCATATGTTTCTTTGATGCTGAAAAAGCCTTCGATAGGGTGAATTGGAAGTTTCTGAAATTTGCTTTGCTAAAAATGGGTTTTGGCCTGTCTTTTATGAGGATGGTGGATTGAATTCATAATGATATTAAGGCCAGGGTTTTGGTTAATGGTGTGGTTTCAGATTTGTTCCAGTTGTGGAGGGGCACGAGACAGGGTTGTCCGTTGTCACCTTTTTTGTTTGATTTGGCGTTGGAACCTCTTGCTGCTTATTTTAGACAATGTGAGATTATTAAAGGTATCAATGTTGGACAAGTTGAAGTGAAAGTCCAATCGTATGCTGATGATATGCTTCTTATGTTAGCAAATCCAGAAGAGTGTGGAGTGGTAATAAAATCGATGTTTCAAGAAGTGGGTGAACTGTCAGGGCATAAGGTGAACTGGGAGAAAACAGAGGTTTTCCCTTTGTCTGGTCGGAGTGACGGTTCAGTTTTGAGTTCGTGGAATTGTAAATTGTCTCCAGGGGGGGTTAAGTACCTAGGTATTCATATTATTGGGGATTTAAAGAAACTACTGCAGTATAATCTGGATTTGGTAACTGGACACTTGTCCCTATTGATTAGGAGATGGGTGAGATTGACTTTGACTCTGTGGGCTAAGATCAATGCAATTAAAATGGTTCTTTTACCGAAAATATTGTATATTCTTCAGTCCATCCCGTTGCTGTTGTACAAGAAACAGCTAATTAAAATTGACAAACTTTTTTCTTCCTTCTTGTGGGGTTCTGGTATGAGACCTAGAGTTCCGAAATATATGCTCGTACAAAAAGTTGAGGATGGAAAGGGGCGTTTGTGCTCCTTTTGACTTGAGATCCGTATACAGTATGTACAAATTGCCAGTTAATAGATTGAAGTTACGCCCGATTGTGGCTACTAGACATGTGCTTGGAAGATGGTTTCGAGATAATGGAGTGAGCTATGGTTTCAGTAGGGATGCCTCTGTATGGTACAATACTGCTTTGCAGATTGATAATAAATGCTTGAATTGGCTCAGTTGGA
The DNA here is from genome assembly GCF_040938575.1 of Ambystoma mexicanum. Taxonomy (NCBI): domain Eukaryota; kingdom Metazoa; phylum Chordata; class Amphibia; order Caudata; family Ambystomatidae; genus Ambystoma; species Ambystoma mexicanum. The sequence continues at coordinate 1,060,381,064 of NC_090931.1, read as the reverse complement.
TTAATAAGGGTATTATGAAACTGGCAGATGTGTTGGATGGCGATAGGTTGCTGACTTTTGAGGAATTGACAAATAGGTATGGTCTGAGGCGGACTGAGTTGCGTAGGTACTTAGCTTTAGAGATTATGGTAAATAATAGATTGGAATTGGCTGATGGTTCTATTGGGAATAAACCAGAGATTTGTACTTTATTGGAATGTCCGGAATACGGGGTACGTACCTATATGCAATTTATGCCTATTGAAGAGAAACTCCGGGGGCATGGTCTAGATTAAGAACTGTATGGTCGGACGATGTTTTGGTTGAACTTTCTGAGTTGGAGTGGAAATACATTTTGAGGGTTCATTTGACATTGGGTCCTGACATGGGTTTACGTTTGATTCGACAAAAAATTATTGGAAAGTTGTATTGGACACCGGTTAAGATGTTTAGACTGGGGCTCCGGACGGATGATTTGTGTTGGGGCTGTAATAATGATAGGGGTACATTATTGTATTTGTTGTAGGATTGCCCGAGAGTGCTGGAGTATTGGACGGCAGTGTTAGATAGGATTGATTTGATTTATGATGTGGTTTTGCAGAGGTCGGCAGTGAATATTATACTACTTTCCCGTAAGGACAGGGGTGTTCGGATTAGGAAACATTCTTGTTGGATTGGTAGGGCCATAATGGTGGCTATCAAGCTAATACTTTAGGTCTGGAAATTGAGGAAGAAACCTAATGTAGATAAATGGTTGATGGAATTACATGTTTTGGCTCAGTATGATAAGGTTTCATTTCATAACAAAGATAAAGATGATGATTATTTGAATCTTTGGGGTCCCTTTATGGCTTTATATGATTGATGGGAAGGTTTAGGTGGTTGTGGTGGAAAAGGTGGGGTTCCTTTTTTTTTTTTTTTTTTTTTGGTTTGTTGGTTTGTTTGTTTTGTTTGTTCGATGTTGACTTGCCGGTTATGCTTCACTAAGATTGGTTTCTTGTTTGAGCTGTATTGTTTATGATGCTCTAGTCTCTTTGTAATTTCATTCTTTAAGCGGATTGTGAAGCATTGTTGCTTTTTAATATCATTGTTTATATGAAAACCATAAAGTGTTGTTGAAAAAAAAAATACAAAAAAAAAGAATGAAAGTATCCAAAAGCTTTTCATAATGACTTATGAAAACAACTTTTGAATTTGGATCATTTATCAAAACTACGCTAACAAAACAAACAAAGTAAGTGTATTAGTGTGGTTCAATTTAACATATCGCAATGAAAAAGCAATCATGTTGCATATTGTAAAATGTGTGTTCCTTTAAGGATTAGAGGGTTCAATCTAGTAACAGAAGGTTTGTTATTTACTTTACATTACAGAATTCCAAATCTATACGTTTATTTGTTTACCCTCCTGAGGAACCATTAACACAAAATGGGGAAACACGTGTTGGGGGTTACTATCAATGTTTACAACGAAAACTAAATTGGTTTCTAAAAATAAGACAATACAAACAAGGTAGCAGGCGCCCCTCTCTCGAAAGAACAAGGCATGATAACCTGTTCAGTGGGTATTAACCACATTGAGAGTTCGCAGCCATTGCTTTTTGCTCACTGTACCTTCACAGATGGGAAATATCCATTTGCATATCAGTCTTTGTCCAGCCCACAAGGGCAGTCCAGCACCGAAATGCTATGGCAATTCCTCTCTGAACAAGAGTACCATCAGCAACCCCATACACGTGTTTCAGCCTTGTTGGGCATCATCAGTGAGGTGAAGCTGAGCCTCTCTAAGCACAGTGAGCAGGGAGTCCACGTCTGGTTGCCCCCAGGTAACCTAGGGTGACCAACCCCAAGTTCCTTTCAACAATACAAACAAGGTAGCAGGCGCCCCTCTCTCGAAAGAACAAGGCATGATAACCTGTTCAGTGGTTATTAAACACATTGAGAGTTCGCAGCCATTGCTTTTTGCTCACTGTACCTTCACAGATGGGAAATATCCATTTGCATATCAGTCTTTGTCCAGCCCACAAGGGCAGTCCAGCACCGAAATGCTATGGCAATTCCTCTCTGAACAAGAGTACCATCAGCAACCCCATACACGTGTTTCAGCCTTGTTGGGCATCATCAGTGAGGTGAAGCTGAGCCTCTCTAAGCACAGTGAGCAGGGAGTCCACGTCTGGTTGCCCCCAGGTAACCTAGGGTGACCAACCCCAAGTTCCTTTCAACAATACAAACAAGGTAGCAGGCGCCCCTCTCTCGAAAGAACAAGGCATGATAACCTGTTCAGTGGTTATTAAACACATTGAGAGTTCGCAGCCATTGCTTTTTGCTCACTGTACCTTCACAGATGGGAAATATCCATTTGCATATCAGTCTTTGTCCAGCCCACAAGGGCAGTCCAGCACCGAAATGCTATGGCAATTCCTCTCTGAACAAGAGTACCATCAGCAACCCCATACACGTGTTTCAGCCTTGTTGGGCATCATCAGTGAGGTGAAGCTGAGCCTCTCTAAGCACAGTGAGCAGGGAGTCCACGTCTGGTTGCCCCCAGGTAACCTAGGGTGACCAACCCCAAGTTCCTTTCAACAATACAAACAAGGTAGCAGGCGCCCCTCTCTCGAAAGAACAAGGCATGATAACCTGTTCAGTGGTTATTAACCACATTGAGAGTTCGCAGCCATTGCTTTTTGCTCACTGTACCTTCACAGATGGGAAATATCCATTTGCATATCAGTCTTTGTCCAGCCCACAAGGGCAGTCCAGCACCGAAATGCTATGGCAATTCCTCTCTGAACAAGAGTACCATCAGCAACCCCATACACGTGTTTCAGCCTTGTTGGGCATCATCAGTGAGGTGAAGCTGAGCCTCTCTAAGCACAGTGAGCAGGGAGTCCACGTCTGGTTGCCCCCAGGTAACCTAGGGTGACCAACCCCAAGTTCCTTTCAACAATACAAACAAGGTAGCAGGCGCCCCTCTCTCGAAAGAACAAGGCATGATAACCTGTTCAGTGGTTATTAACCACATTGAGAGTTCGCAGCCATTGCTTTTTGCTCACTGTACCTTCACAGATGGGAAATATCCATTTGCATATCAGTCTTTGTCCAGCCCACAAGGGCAGTCCAGCACCGAAATGCTATGGCAATTCCTCTCTGAACAAGAGTACCATCAGCAACCCCATACACGTGTTTCAGCCTTGTTGGGCATCATCAGTGAGGTGAAGCTGAGCCTCTCTAAGCACAGTGAGCAGGGAGTCCACGTCTGGTTGCCCCCAGGTAACCTAGGGTGACCAACCCCAAGTTCCTTTCAACAATACAAATAAGGTAGCAGGCGCCCCTCTCTCGAAAGAACAAGGCATGATAACCTGTTCAGTGGTTATTAACCACATTGAGAGTTCGCAGCCATTGCTTTTTGCTCACTGTACCTTCACAGATGGGAAATATCCATTTGCATATCAGTCTTTGTCCAGCCCACAAGGGCAGTCCAAGCCATCTAAAAATAAGAAAATATTATCTTCAAGAATGAACAAACAAATTGGAGCGCATTAAACTACAGTGTTTGCAATTTATTGACCCGAAGTCCATCATATAGTAAGTGCTATCCGGCCTGGAGCCGCATTGGGTAGAAAGTGCAAGCCTAGAGGATTGAGGCTGGTGGGTGCCGAGGCAAGTGCTGCGAGGTAGGCATCAGCTAGGGTGATTGGGTGAGGGAAGCCAGGACCCGGAAGGACACATAAGGACCCTGGTCACCAATCACAGCAGCTGTGAAACTTGAGGAGGTAGTATCTTCATTGATATGGCACAGGGAACCCTGATTTACCCGATTAACTGATTTCAGCCATCAAAAATGCGACAGCCGTTTATGACTATATCCAGTCTAATGATCTGGACCTCTTTCTCATAACAGAATCATGGTTCACAGACTCCTGTGTGTCAACCTTTTCTTCTCTGGTGCCAGAAAACTACAAAATAAAATGGCTTAATAGAGAACAACATAAAGGAGGGGGGTCACCATTCTCTATAAAAAAAAGCCTAATTTTGCAACATTTTCGGTCTTTGCAATGGGACGAGCTTTCCCAGGTGTTGGCCTGTACCTATCATATCGCTCCCAATGACTCAGGTCAATTGATTCTTTGCTATAGACCTCGAGGAGCAGGTAGGTATTTTCCCAAAGCTACGGACTCATATTTAGGGACAGAAGCACTCTGTTACGCACAGCTTTTAATCCTGGGAGACCCTAACATTTGGTGTGACGACTCCACTAATATTGACTGTACACACGTAGAAGATATTATGGGTACCCATAGACTTGCCATTCTCTATAGATTGCCAACCCATTCAAAGGGACACTGTCTGGACCCTATCCTATTCAGAGGTCTTATACTCCATCATCTACAGATTGAACCCGTCAGTTGAACGGATCACTATGTGGTAAACTTTACTATAGTTACTGCTGCTATTTCCAGCAATAATCTGATTCCTACACAATCAGAACTTTGCCGTTGAAAAAAAGAGCTTGACCGTATAACAGATACCAAGCTGTTACATAATTTACTGCTGGCAGGAAAAGATCCTTCTTGTACCGATTAATTACTACACAAAACAGATGCATCAGCTAACAGTGAATTGTGATACCATTGCCCCCCCCCTAAAAAAAGTGAAAAGTACAAAGAAAAACAATAATCAATGATACAGTGAAAAATTAAAACTCCTAAAGTGTCAGTGTCAGTAAATAGGAAAAAATCTGGTTTAGGTCACGGATGGAAGAAGAACATGCCAGAACAAAACTTGCCTTAAGGACCTATAAACAAGAAATCCTACTGGAAAACTCCCAATGCCTTCAAAAACCAATAGATCAAGCAGACAATCGACCTAAATCCCTTTTTTCATTTATAAGAAATTTCTCTAAATCCGGGTGTGTAAATGTCAGCCTACCAGCTTCCCAAACTATGGTAAATGATTTTAACTCTTTTTTCTGAAGAAATTGATAAGATTAGGCTCAATATTGAGGCTTGGATCACCTCTCTGCAAGGTGGCCCTTGCGATGACTATGAGATTGATCACAGGAAACTTACTTTAGAATTGTGTTTCTCACCAGTAACTGAAGAAACTGTTCAAAAACTGATTGAAAATCTTATGCCAACTAATCCTTCCTATGACCCCATCCCAGCCTGCCTAGCCAGGCAACATGCGAAGGCACTCAGTAAGCCTTTACAAATGTTTGTTAATGCACCCTTAATCCAAGGAAGTGTTCCTTCAGCCCTGAGGAAATCTTACCTTACTCCATTGCTGAAGAAGCCTTCTTTGGATCATAAAGTTTTATCAAACGATTGTCTGATTGCTGGTCTTCTTTGGCCCTCAAAGATATACGGGAGAAAGTGGTCACCTCTCGGCTTTAAACTTTCTCGGACGACAATAACATCTTGTATATTTATCAATCCGGCTTTAGACCCGGGCATGGTACCGAGACAGTCCTAGTGACAGTCTGGGATGACCTCCTTGAAGCTGCGGACACGGGTGAGTTTAGCATGCTCGTCATGCTTGACCTGTCCACAGCATTCGACACAGTTGACTTTAATATACTTTAATCCGGACTTGTGTCATTGGCGTTTTAAAAGAAGCAATCAAATGTTTTGAGTCCTTCTTAACTGATCTTTTACAACAGGTTAAGGTCGGCCATATGTGTCCGATGAATTAGCAGTCACTTGTCGAGTGCTGCAGGGCTCATTCCTGTCACCTCTGCTGTTTAATGTTTATGTTTGCTCTTTTCTCAACATTTTTGGTGAGTTTAAATTACAGTATCACTCATACACAGATGATACTCAGATTTATGTTCGACCTAAGCCATCCAGCAGAGGCGATGGAACGGTTGGTGAAGTGTGCTGAAATTATCCAATGCTGGATGTTGGAAAATAAACTCCAGCTCAATCCTTCTAAGATAGAGGTTATTACTCTTGGCCCAAAAATAAGTTGTCCAAGTTACATTGGGGATCCCTTGTCCCACCTTGTTCAGGTTGCCTACCAAATACACCCAGTCTGTAAAAAATCTGGGCTGTGTATGGGAGGTGGGCCTGAGCTGCCACTTACATGTGAACCAAATGATAAAGTCCATGTATTTCAGCTCAGCCTCCTAAAACCTTTTTTGCCCCTTCTCTATGGGAAAGATCGCCACACTGTGGCAGGAACTTAAAAAACTCAAAGCTGGATTATTGCAATGCCCTTCTAGCAGGCATCCCAAAATATCAAATTCAGCATCTGTAGGTGGCTCAGAATTCAGCCGTACGCATGATCTTTTCTTTACCCCTGAAAGCCTCTATTTCAGAATTCCGTAGAGGCTTGGATTAGCTGCCGGTACAACGACGGATAGAATTTAAGATTCTGTGTCTTGTGTTTAAATGTGTGCATGGATTGATCCTTCTGTATTTGAGCTCTAAGATCTCATCCTATTGCCCGACTCGTACTTTACGATCAAACAGATCGGGATTATTGAAAATCCCCGCTTCCCGAACCTCTACGTGGGGAAACAGATGGTTTTCTGTCTTTAGTCCTCGTGTTTGGAACTGTCTCCCACAATCTCTGCGTGAGAACAAATCTTTATTCAGCTTTCGAAAACTGCTGAAAATGTATTTGTTTGAATAAGAGCCTTGGCTCGTTTTTCGGTAGTTACTCTCTGCATTCCGGTAAATCAAAAGAATACTTTTTTTCATCTGCACCCACATGCAGTTCTGCTAGGTTCCTACGAGATATGCACTCTACAAATGTTCAAATCAAATTAAAAACCTTAAAGAGGACATTTTGGCTCTCTGTTGGTTTAGCTCCCACAACACAAGAACCAATAACCCTGGTGGAGCCTGGATTAATGTAGCTTCATGAGCAATGCTGCATGGCCCACACTACACGATTCACTTGTCTCCTGTAACCTATTTTGTAACCATGTTGTACCTATGTAACAGAAACAATGCACCCAGATACCTCAGGGTTTGGTGCGCTTTAGAAATAAACAAACAAACACTGTTCTTACTGTGCTATAAACAGCCCCAAAACTTTCCTTTCTATATTATTGCAACAGATCAGCGATCACAGTCGAATTGATGAAATGCTATGTAAATCCACTTTGAACTTCAGGTCTCTGCAGTAGGTCTAGCACACTCTGAACTATCTAAGTGATACAATACCCTTGAAACTACATGACTTGAATTTAGCAAGGGCTACTCCAAGGGGGTGGGGCTGTAGACATTGCAACCATACAGATCATGCAGATCATTGCCATTTCATGTCACTAGAAATATCTCCGTACTTGCTGCTAGCTCTGGCACGTGCATCAGTTCTGAGTGCTCGACTTCTAATCTACACTTAATATAGTGCAGTGAAGAATCAGAAGTGTCCTGAAGGGGCCGGTATTACTAGTTTGAGGCAGATGGAAACTGACAGATTCAACTCGGGCAACAACAAAAAAACGAAGGCCATACACATATGTGAAATGAGAATACTCTAGGTGCGCAATCGGCTGAGCTGCCCCATCACTCACCAACCCAGCTATCACCATGGTGAGCCATGGTGGTGTAATTTCAGCCAATACCAGAACACTTTAGGAGCACACAAACATCAGACACTAACCCCACGTACAGCACCGTGCTGCGGCAAGTATCTACCACCCCTCTGGGAATCCTTGTTCACCATGACATAACATGGGAGGATAGCTCAGCAGCAACGTGTTCGCCTTGAAAGCAAGACGACACGAAGCAACACAGGTTCGATCCAAGGGTCCGCATTTAGAAACCTCTGGGTATTTAAGCTTGTTATAAATACGCAACTAAGACAACAACAAAAAACAATCATGCAACCATTCCTGTAACAGCGCCTTGAGGGCTGTGTGAGCGCTTTAAAAATGCTAATAAATAAATAAAGCTTAGCTGTACTGAATTTATGTATCATCCCTTGATATTAATCATATTTATTTTCACTGTTTGTCAAATTTGACCTTGACACTTAGACTTACAGGGTAATTCATAGAATTTCGCAGAAAAGTGTCGCAATCGGCTGGCGCAGAGTGTCCGCGTGCGATTGACTGCGCCAGGCACGTGCGATAAAACCGATTTCCGCGCACAGCGTATTCATGGATTTCATGCTCCCAAACCAGCCGTGGCGCAGAGTATCGCAGCGACCCTGCAGCAGCGCCAGTAACGCCCCCAAGAACGCCCTCGCGCAAGGAAAAGCCAGCAAAATCGCTAAATCATCGCAAAGGGCTGCGCTAACCCTGGACCAGTTTACAGGGCAGCCAAACAAGGAATGCAAAGCGGGTAACGTGCATATCAGGGGTACACGTGAAGTCATACACGCGATTAGCCAGGGTAAGTGTATTACAGGGGTACACGTGAAGTCATACACGCGATTAGCCAGGGTACGTGTATTACAGGGGTACGCGGGAAGTTTAACACGCGATTGGCCAGGGTACGTGTATTACAGGGGTACGCGGGAAGTTTAACACGCGATTGGCCAGGGTACGTGTATTACAGGGGTACGCGGGAAGTTTAACACGCGATTAGCCAGGGTAAGTGTATTACAGGGGTACACGTGAAGTCATACACGCGATTAGCCAGGGTACGTGTATTACAGGGGTACGCGGGAAGTTTAACACGCGATTGGCCAGGGTACGTGTATTACAGGGGTACGCGGGAAGTTTAACACGCGATTAGCCAGTGTAAGTGTATTACAGGGGTACACGTGAAGTCATACACGCGATTAGCCAGGGTACGTGTATTACAGGGGTACGCGGGAAGTTTAACATGCGATTGGCCAGGGTACGTGTATTACAGGGGTATGCGGGAAGTTTAACACGCGATTAGCCAGGGTAAGTGTATTACAGGGGTACGCGGGAAGTTTAACACGCGATTAGCCAGGGTACGTGTATTACAGGGGTACGCGGGAAGTTTAACACGCGATTGGCCAGGGTACGTGTATTACAGGGGTACGCGGGAAGTTTAACACGCGATTGGCCAGGGTACGTGTATTACAGGGGTACGCGTGAAATTATACACGCGATTAGCCAGGGTACGTGTATTACAGGGGTACGCGGGAAGTTTAACACGCGATTGGCCAGGGTACGTGTATTACAGGGGTACGCGGGAAGTTCAACACGCGATTGGCCAGGGTACGTGTATTACAGGGGTACGCGGGAAGTTTCACATGCGATTTGGCCAGGTACGTGTATTACAGGGGTGCGTGGGAATTATCACACGCGATTTGGCTTGGTACGTGTATTACAGGGGTGTGCGGGAATTATCACACGCAATCAGGCTGGGTGGGTCCTCACAGGTGTTCCCTGTACACCCTCCACAGCCCCTGCAGGCAGCCCACAAAACAGGGGACTACCCTGCACACCTGCTCATGTCCCCCTGCACCCCCACCCCCCAGCAGTGCAGGGGCACCCTCCACCAGGCCCCCACTCATGTCTCCCACCACCCCCACCCCCCAGCACTGTGGGGCACCTGCCAGCAGGCCCCCACCCATGTCCAACTCATGTCTCCCACCACCCCCACCCCCCAGCCACCAGGGTCACCCTCCACCAGGCCCCCACTCATGTCCCCTATCACCCCCACCCCCCCGCCACCAGGGGCACCCTCCACCAGGCCCCCACTCATGGCTCCCACCACCCCCACCCCCCAGCAGTGCAGGGGCACCCTCCACCAGGCCCCCACTCATGTCTCCCACCACCCCCACCCCCCAGCACTGTGGGGCACCTGCCAGTAGGCCCCCACCCATGTCCAACTCATGTCTCCCACCACCCCCACCCCCCAGCACTGTGGGGCACCTGCCAGCAGGCCCCCACCCATGTCCAACTCATGTCTCCCACCACCCCCACCCCCCAGCCACCAGGGTCACCCTCCACCAGGGCCCCACTCATGTCTCACACCACCCCCACCCCCCAGCAGTGCAGGGGCACCCTCCACCAGGGCCCCACTCATGTCTCCCACCACCCCCACCCCCCAGCAGTGCAGGGGCACCCTCCACCAGGCCCCCACTCATGTCTCCCACCACCCCCACCCCCCTGCCACCATGTGCAGCCCCCACCAGGTCCTCACAATGTGCGTAATGGTCAGCCTCCACAGCCAAAAAGCCCTACCAAGTAACCCATTCACCCACATGGAAATGGAAATCACATGTTACACCCCCAATGTTCATGAAGCAAATGAACCCATGTCCGTCACACACATATTTTCCAATTGAATGGGAAAACACACAACATGACATGCATGAAACCAATGAGATGAAACCACACAGTGAACAATGTAAAAAAAAATGTATTAGAAAAAAATACGAATGCTAAAGAAAGAAAACTAACTACAATGTAAATGTGAAAAAAGAAGCTGCATGTCCGCATAAAAACACAAAACTAGAAAATCTAATCCAAAAAATTTTGTCCAAAGTGAAATGCCAAAACTCTCCGTGCAACAAAGAACTATGTACAAAAATAAAAAGGGTCCATCATCACAACAGAACTAAGGAAACCTCCTAAAAAACCTACCTAAATATCTACTATATACAAAAAGTGGAGCAGTGTCCGTCGACTCCAAATCATAAGAAAAAACAAAGGAAACCTAAAACTAAAGAACTATATACAAAGGCGGCGGGCAAGTCCAGCGGCTCACTCTGTGGTGTTCCGGGCCAGGGCATCATCGAACTCCTGTTCGATGTCCCGGAGGCGGTCCAGTTCCATGGCCCCGAGGGTCCGCAGGGACGACGCCGTGTCCTCCTCCAACCCCCTGCGGATTGCCTCGAGGCACTCGGCCCGCCTCAGGGCCCTCCGCATGGAGTTCTCCGCCCTGACCATTGTGAGCCGCGCCTCTTCCGCCCGCCGCCGCTCCGCACCTATGGCGTGGCACAACCGCTGCCACACGGAAGACACTCTCTGTCCTGGGTCCTCCTGCCCTCCGGCCGTTGCCTGCCCCTCCGATGTCGAAGGCCCCGAGCCTTCATGGCTCCCACCATCTTGCTGCTGCTGCTGCTCTGCCTCTGCCCGTGCACTGCCTCCTGCTGCCTGCACATCCTCCGCCGGCTGGGGTGCAGTTGTTGATGTGGCCACCCCTGCTGGACGTCCGACTCCCGACTGTGGCAGGGATGCCTCCTCCACCAGCCTGGCCGCACTGTCAGAGGCAGCTCCACAGGGCACCCAGGTGACTGATGGGTGGGAAGATGGCACAGAGGACGACTGGCGCGTAGGGGGTCCAGTTGAGGAGGGGGTCGGAACAAGCCCCATCAGATGGAGGAATCCGGTCTGGGTGACCTGTCCCAGCAGGCTGACGTGGTCAACGAGCCATTCGAGATGACGTGCAGTCTCTCCATGAAAAGACTGCAGGTCACCTCGCATGGCCCGTTGACACAACGCCACACCAGCCAGGACAGGCTCAACCCGGACCTGGATAGCCACGTCCGCAGGCAGAGGAAGGCCAGTTGACGTCAGCTCATCCCCTGCCTGAAAACAGGTCTGGACGTAGGCATCCCTGCTGGTGCAAGATGATGCAGGGACAGGATCGGGGACAGGATTGCACACAGGCACCTCCGCGGCCGCCTGTGCTGCCTCCTGTCCCTGGTCCTGGACTGCACCACTAGCACCAGTGGGATCCCCACCTCCAGACCCCGTCTCTGGTGCTTGCGCGGCCCCCTCCTCCACCAAACCCCCCACCAACCTGGATGACTCTGTGCCATCTTCCCCTGTTGGGCCCTGTGGGGTCCCAGCTGCCCCTTCTGCTGCCGAGGAGTCCAACTGCAACCTCCGCCTCTTGGACCTCCCCCCGGCAGCTGCGGCCTGGGACGCGGCACCGGACTCCTCACTCCCCGACGAGATGACAACACGGGAGGGGAGCCGGGCCTTGCGTCTCCGGCTGGCGGTCGGATCCCCGCCGCTGTGCTCCACAGCACCTTCTCCGCCCTCTTCATCAGTTGACGCTGCAGACAGGGAGAAACAAAACACAGGCATCAGGGCACTGTACAATGGACACATACACGCATGACAGTTGCACATGAGTGGCATTGGCAAACCTCAGACATGTCATCACAATCCCCAACACACATGTCATTGCAACTGGCACACATGAGCCATACCACAGCCATATCGCAACTGCCACCACCATCCCTACACATACAACAGCATCAGCAGCCAAAGGGGAGCCATACATCACATGCAACACAGGAAGTGCAACACACATGTACACACACCACCACACTTGCATGCATGTCTACACCTCTGCCAAGTGTCGCACTGTTCAGACGGGCATCCATGTCACATCTGCCAATCAGGCTTCCACATACCGCTGTCACATGCATCCATGTAGCATCACTGTTGCACCTTTGACAAATACACACACATGCACATGTACACAGTGCTCATACATGCAGCCGAAAACAACATACATGCCTGACATCACGGACATGTCTACTTACATACACATTCATCCAAACATGTGTGCACGCACAACTGCATTTGCCATGCAAGCCCACACACACAAGCACCATCAATGTCTCACACATTACAGCCCTCGCATGTGTCAGCCCCACGGCCCTGTACACCCCCACCCATACTCCACCCCATACAAACAGATGTGCAACTGGCACAATGGGGAATGATCACCACACGCCCTGCTCACAACCAGGATGCATGTACACTCACAGCTCGACTCCAGACGGCTCTGCTTCTCTAGGACCTGGACGTGGAGCGCTGGGGATATGCGTTCCAGGACCCCCATCTGTTCTTCCGACAAGTGGCCCCGGCGCCCCTTGGCATCCGCTGCCTTCAAGAGGCGCCGGGCCTTGTTCAGGGTCCTGGACCTGAAGTCCTCCCAGCGCTTCCTGACATGTTGTAAGTCCCGGACTGCCACCCCCTCCGCGTTGATGGCAGTCACGATGTCTGTCCAGATCCGAGTCCGTCCTTCCTTGTCGGCGCGGGAACTTCCAAAGAGGGCATCATACTGCCCCAGGACTTGCTCCACCAGGACACCAACTTCGGTGGCACTGAAGCTGGTGCCCCTCTGCCTCTCTGGCCGGGGGTTGTCAGTGGTCACAGATGGTGTTAGCCCCGACATGACAACCCCAGAGGCAGGAGTGGGTGGGCAACTGGGTCCTGGGGCTGGGCTGTGGAGCGATGGGATTCCAGTCGGGAGTCTTCTGTTCCAGCAGGGGTGGTCACAGCAACAGCACCCCTGGCTGATGTGCAGGCAGCAAATGGCAGTGCACGTGGGCAGCAGGCAGTCAGGCAGCAGCAGATAGCAGGTGGGAGCGTGCTCGGGGCTCTGGGGGGCAGTAATTCGGCCTTCTGGGCAGGAGCGTGGTCTCCCGTGTGCTCACGCGTGGCCAGCTTGGTACGGAGTGAATTGGCACGTGAAAATCCTGCACGTCAGCGTGAAAACCGAGGAAAGGCCCTAAGCGCGTAAGCGCGTCAGCACGCATACGCGATTCCATTGGACCAAAGGCCCTCAGCGCGTAAGCGCGTCTGTGACGTGACCCGCACGGGTGTTTCCCACACTGCACGTGATGACAGAGCACACGTGGAAAGACTGCACGTCAGAGTCTCATCGCGTGTGATTGGTGGAAATGGCCGTACACCGGGATACAGGTGCGCTGACGTGCTTGCGTGTGTAAGTGTCCGCGCACACCTCATATACACGTACATAGGCCAATCGCGTGTACACGCACTTTTGTCCAATTACACGCGATGAGACTCTGACGTGCAGTCTTTCCACGTGTGCTCTGTCATCACGTGCAGTGTGGGAAACACCCGTGCGGGTCACGTCACAGACGCGCTTACGCGCTGAGGGCCTTTGGTCCAATGGAATCGCGTATGCGTGCTGACGCGCTTACGCGCTTAGGGCCTTTCCTCGGTTTTCACGCTGACGTGCAGGATTTTCACGTGCCAATTCACTCCGTACCAAGCTGGCCACGCGTGAGCACACGGGAGACCACGCTCCTGCCCAGAAGGCCGAATTACTGCCCCCCAGAGCCCCGAGCACGCTCCCACCTGCTATCTGCTGCTGCCTGACTGCCTGCTGCCCACGTGCACTGCCATTTGCTGCCTGCACATCAGCCAGGGGTGCTGTTGCTGTGACCACCCCTGCTGGAACAGAAGACTCCCGACTGGAATCCCATCGCTCCACAGCCCAGCCCCAGGACCCAGTTGCCCACCCACTCCTGCCTCTGGGGTTGTCATGTCGGGGCTAACACCATCTGTGACCACTGACAACCCCCGGCCAGAGAGGCAGAGGGGCACCAGCTTCAGTGCCACCGAAGTTGGTGTCCTGGTGGAGCAAGTCCTGGGGCAGTATGATGCCCTCTTTGGAAGTTCCCGCGCCGACAAGGAAGGACGGACTCGGATCTGGACAGACATCGTGACTGCCATCAACGCGGAGGGGGTGGCAGTCCGGGACTTACAACATGTCAGGAAGCGCTGGGAGGACTTCAGGTCCAGGACCCTGAACAAGGCCCGGCGCCTCTTGAAGGCAGCGGATGCCAAGGGGCGCCGGGGCCACTTGTCGGAAGAACAGATGGGGGTCCTGGAACGCATATCCCCAGCGCTCCACGTCCAGGTCCTAGAGAAGCAGAGCCGTCTGGAGTCGAGCGGTGAGTGTACATGCATCCTGGTTGTGAGCAGGGCGTGTGGTGATCATTCCCCATTGTGCCGGTTGCACATCTGTTTGTATGGGGTGGAGTATGGGTGGGGGTGTACAGGGCCGTGGGGCTGACACATGCGAGGGCTGTAATGTGTGAGACATGGATGGTGCTTGTGTGTGTGGGCTTGCATGGCAAATGCAGTTGTGCGTGCACACATGTTTGGATGAATGTGTATGTAAGTAGACATGTCCGTGATGTCAGGCATGTATGTTGTTTTCGGCTGCATGTATGAGCACTGTGTACATGTGCATGTGTGTGTATTTGTCAAAGGTGCAACAGTGATGCTACATGGATGCATGTGACAGCGGTATGTGGAAGCCTGATTGGCAGATGTGACATGGATGCCCGTCTGAACAGTGCGACACTTGGCAGAGGTGTAGACATGCATGCAAGTGTGGTGGTGTGTGTACATGTGTGTTGCACTTCCTGTGTTGCATGTGATGTATGGCTCCCCTTTGGCTGCTGATGCTGTTGTATGTGTAGGGATGGTGGTGGCAGTTGCGATATGGCTGTGGTATGGCTCATGTGTGCCAGTTGCAATGACATGTGTGTTGGGGATTGTGATGACATGTCTGAGGTTTGCCAATGCCACTCATGTGCAACTGTCATGCGTGTATGTGTCCATTGTACAGTGCCCTGATGCCTGTGTTTTGTTTCTCCCTGTCTGCAGCGTCAACTGATGAAGAGGGCGGAGAAGGTGCTGTGGAGCACAGCGGCGGGGATCCGACCGCCAGCCGGAGACGCAAGGCCCGGCTCCCCTCCCGTGTTGTCATCTCGTCGGGGAGTGAGGAGTCCGGTGCCGCGTCCCAGGCCGCAGCTGCCGGGGGGGGGTCCAAGAGGCGGAGGTTGCAGTTGGACTCCTCGGCAGCAGAAGGGGCAGCTGGGACCCCACAGGGCCCAACAGGGGAAGATGGCACAGAGTCATCCAGGTTGGTGGGGGGTTTGGTGGAGGAGGGGGCCGCGCAAGCACCAGAGACGGGGTCTGGAGGTGGGGATCCCACTGGTGCTAGTGGTGCAGTCCAGGACCAGGGACAGGAGGCAGCACAGGCGGCCGCGGAGGTGCCTGTGTGCAATCCTGTCCCCGATCCTGTCCCTGCATCATCTTGCACCAGCAGGGATGCCTACGTCCAGACCCGTTTTCAGGCAGGGGATGAGCTGACGTCAACTGGCCTTCCTCTGCCTGCGGACGTGGCCATCCGGGACCGGGTTGAGCCTGTCCTGGCTGGTGTGGCGTTGCGTCAACGGGCCATGCGAGGTGACCTGCAGTCTTTTCATGGAGAGACTGCACGTCATCTCGAATGGCTCGTTGACCACGTCAGCCTGCTGGGACAGGTCACCCAGACCGGATTCCGCTGTCTGATGGGGCTTGCTCCGACCCCCTCCTCAACTGGACCCCCTACGCGCCAGTCGTCCTCTGTGCCATCTTCCCACCCATCAGTCACCTGGGTGCCCTGTGGAGCTGCCTCTGACAGTGCGGCCAGGCTGGTGGAGGAGGCATCCCTGCCACAGTCGGGAGTCGGACGTCCAGCAGGGGTGGCCACATCAACAGGTGCACCCCAGCCGGCGGAGGATGTGCAGGCAGCAGGAGGCAGTGCACGGGCAGAGGCAGAGCAGCAGCAGCAGCAAGATGGTGGGAGCCATGAAGGCTCGGGGCCTTCGACATCGGAGGGGCAGGCATCGGCCGGAGGGCAGGAGGACCCAGGACAGAGAGTGTCTTCCGTGTGGCAGCGGTTGTGCCACGCCATAGGTGCGGAGCGGCGGCGGGCGGAAGAGGCGCGGCTCACAATGGTCAGGGCGGAGAACTCCATGCGGAGGGCCCTGAGGCGGGCCGAGTGCCTCGAGGCAATCCGCAGGGGGTTGGAGGTGGACACGGCGTCGTCCCTGCGGACCCTCGGGGCCATGGAACTGGACCGCCTCCGGGACATCGAACAGGAGTTCGATGATGCCCTGGCCCGGAACACCACAGAGTGAGCCGCTGGACTTGCCCGCCGCC
The DNA here is from genome assembly GCF_040938575.1 of Ambystoma mexicanum. Taxonomy (NCBI): domain Eukaryota; kingdom Metazoa; phylum Chordata; class Amphibia; order Caudata; family Ambystomatidae; genus Ambystoma; species Ambystoma mexicanum. Next base: position 1,060,364,438 of record NC_090931.1, on the reverse strand, counting down.
TTTGTATATAGTTCTTTAGTTTTAGGTTTCCTTTCGTTCTTATTATTATTTGGAGTCGACGGACACTGCTCCACTTTTTGTATATAGTTGATATTTAGGTAGGTTTTTTAGGAGGTTTCCTTAGTTCAGTTGTGATGATGGACCCTTGTTATTTTTGTACATAGTTCTTTGTTGCATGGAGACTTTTTACATTTCACTTTGGACATTTTTTTTGATTTGATTTTCTAGTTTTGTGTTTTTATGCGGACATGCAGCTTATTTTTTCACATTTAAATTGTAGTTAGTTTTCTTTCTTTGGCATTTGTATTTTTTTCAATACATTTTTTTTTCCATTGTTCACTGTGTGGTTTCATCTCCTTGGTTTCATGCATGTCATGTTGTGTGTTTTCCCATTCAATTTGAAAATATGTGTGTGACGGACATGGGTTCATTTGCTTCATGTACATTGGGGGTGTAACATGTGATTTCCATTTCCATGTGGGTGAATGGGTTACTTGGTAGGTCTTTTTGGCTGTGGAGGCTGACCATTACGCACATGATTGGGGATTGTGAGGACCTGGTGGGGGCTGCACATGGTGGCAGGGGGGTGGGGGTGCAGGGGGACATGAGTGGGGGCCTGGTGGAGGGTGACCCTGGTGGCTGGGGGGTGGGGGTGGTGGTAGACATGAGTGGGGGCCTGGTGGAGGGTGACCCTGCACTGCTGGGGGGTGGGGGTGGTGGGAGACATGAGTGGGGCCCTGGTGGAGGGTGACCCTGGTGGCTGGGGGGTGGGGGTGGTGGGGGACATGAGTTGGACATGGGTGGGGGCCTGCTGGCAGGTGCCCCACAGTGCTGGGGTGTGGGGGTGGTGGGAGACATGAGTTGGACATGGGTGGGGGCCTGCTGGCAGGTGCCCCACAGTGCTGGGGTGTGGGGGTGGTGGGAGACATGAGTTGGACATGGGTGGGGGCCTGCTGGCAGGTGCCCCACAGTGCTGGGGGGTGGGGGTGGTGGGAGACATGAGTGGGGCCCTGGTGGAGGGTGACCCTGGTGGCTGGGGGGTGGGGGTGGTGGGAGACATGAGTTGGACATGGGTGGGGGCCTGCTGGCAGGTGCCCCACAGTGCTGGGGTGTGGGGGTGGTGGGAGACATGAGTTGAACATGGGTGGGGGCCTGCTGGCAGGTGCCCCACAGTGCTGGGGTGTGGGGGTGGTGGGAGACATGAGTTGGACATGGGTGGGGGCCTACTGGCAGGTGCCCCACAGTGCTGGGGGGTGGGGTGGTGGGGGACATGAGTTGGACATGGGTGGGGGCCTGCTGGCAGGTGCCCCACAGTGCTGGGGGGTGGGGGTGGTGGGAGACATGAGTGGGGCCCTGGTGGAGGGTGACCCTGCACTGCTGGGGGGTGGGGGTGGTGGGAGACATGAGTGGGGCCCTGGTGGAGGGTGACCCTGGTGGCTGGGGGGTGGGGGTGGTGGGAGACATGAGTTGGACATGGGTGGGGGCCTGCTGGCAGGTGCCCCACAGTGCTGGGGGGTGGGGGTGGTGGGAGACATGAGTTGAACATGGGTGGGGGCCTGCTGGCAGGTGCCCCACAGTGCTGGGGTGTGGGGGTGGTGGGAGACATGAGTTGGACATGGGTGGGGGCCTGCTGGCAGGTGCCCCACAGTGCTGGGGGGTGGGGGTGGTGGGAGACATGAGTGGGGCCCTGGTGGAGGGTGACCCTGGTGGCTGGGGGGTGGGGGTGGTGGGAGACATGAGTTGGACATGGGTGGGGGCCTGCTGGCAGGTGCCCCACAGTGCTGGGGGGTGGGGGTGGTGGGAGACATGAGTTGAACATGGGTGGGGGCCTGCTGGCAGGTGCCCCACAGTGCTGGGGTGTGGGGGTGGTGGGAGACATGAGTTGGACATGGGTGGGGGCCTGCTGGCAGGTGCCCCACAGTGCTGGGGGGTGGGGGTGGTGGGAGACATGAGTGGGGCCCTGGTGGAGGGTGACCCTGGTGGCTGGGGGGTGGGGGTGGTGGGAGACATGAGTTGGACATGGGTGGGGGACTGCTGGCAGGTGCCCCACAGTGCTGGGGTGTGGGGGTGGTGGGAGACATGAGTTGAACATGGGTGGGGGCCTGCTGGCAGGTGCCCCACAGTGCTGGGGTGTGGGGGTGGTGGGAGACATGAGTTGGACATGGGTGGGGGCCTACTGGCAGGTGCCCCACAGTGCTGGGGGGTGGGGTGGTGGGGGACATGAGTTGGACATGGGTGGGGGCCTGCTGGCAGGTGCCCCACAGTGCTGGGGGGTGGGGGTGGTGGGAGACATGAGTGGGGCCCTGGTGGAGGGTGACCCTGCACTGCTGGGGGGTGGGGGTGGTGGGAGACATGAGTGGGGCCCTGGTGGAGGGTGACCCTGGTGGCTGGGGGGTGGGGGTGGTGGGAGACATGAGTTGGACATGGGTGGGGGCCTGCTGGCAGGTGCCCCACAGTGCTGGGGGGTGGGGGTGGTGGGAGACATGAGTGGGGCCCTGGTGGAGGGTGACCCTGGTGGCTGGGGGGTGGGGGTGGTGGGAGACATGAGTTGGACATGGGTGGGGGACTGCTGGCATGTGCCCCACAGTGCTGGGGGGTGGGGGTGCAAGGGGACATGTGTTGGTGTTCATTAGTTCAAGGAGACATGTGCCTTTGCTGGGGGGCATGCCCATGTTGGGTGGGCTGCCTGCGGGACATGACCAGGGATGCAGGGTAGTCCCCTGTGGTGTGGGCTGCCTGCAGGGGCCGTGGAGGGTGTACAGGGTACACCTGGGAGGACCCACACTGTCAAATCACATGTGGGACTCCCCGGCACCCCTGAAATACACGTACCGTGCAGAAATCGCGTGTTTAACTTCCCGCGCACCCCTGAAATACACGCGCCCAGGCTATTCGCGTGTAAAACTTCCCGCGCACCCCTGAAATACACGCGCCCAGGCTATTCGCGTGTAAAACTTCCCGCGCACCCCTGAAATACACGCGCCCAGGCTATTCGCGTGTGGAACTTCCCGCGCACCCCTGAAATACCCGGGCCCAGGCTATTCGCGTGTGGAACTCCCCGCGCACCCCTGAAATACACGGGCCCAGGCTATTCGCGTGTGGAACTTCCCGCGCACCCCTCAAATTCACGCGCCCAGGCTATTCGCGTGTGGAACTTCCCGCGAACCCCTGAAATACACGCGCCCAGGCTATTCGCGTGTGGAACTTCCCGCGCACCCCTGAAATACACGCGCCCAGCCTATTCGCGTGTGGAACTTCCCGCGCACCCCTGAAATACACGCGCCCAGGCTATTCGCGTGTGAAACTTCACGCGAACCCCTGAAATACACGTAGCACGCTCCCCCAGGCCCGATCGCGTGAGGAACTTCACGCGAACCCCTGTAATACACGTAGCCCGCTCCCCCAGGCCCGATCGCGTGAGGAACTTCCCGCGCACCCCTCAAATTCACGCGCCCAGGCTATTCGCGTGTGAAACTTCACGCGAACCCCTGAAATACACGTAGCACGCTCCCCCAGGCCCGATCGCGTGAGGAACTTCACGCGAACCCCTGTAATACACGTAGCCCGCTCCCCCAGGCCCGATCGCGTGTGGAACTTCACGCGAACCCCTCAAATTCACGCGCCCAGGCTATTCGCGTGTGAAACTTCACGCGAACCCCTGAAATACACGTAGCACGCTCCCCCAGGCCCGATCGCGTGAGGAACTTCACGCAAACCCCTGTAATACACGTAGCCCGCTCCCCCAGGCCCGATCGCGTGTGGAACTTCACGCGAACCCCTCAAATTCACGCGCCCAGGCTATTCGCGTGTGAAACTTCACGCGAACCCCTGAAATACACGTAGCACGCTCCCCCAGGCCCGATCGCGTGAGGAACTTCACGCGAACCCCTGTAATACACGTAGCCCGCTCCCCCAGGCCCGATCGCGTGTGGAACTTCACGCGAACCCCTGTAATACACGTAGCCCGCTCCCCCAGGCCCGATCGCGTGTGGAACTTCACGCGAACCCCTCAAATTCACGCGCCCAGGCTATTCGCGTGTGAAACTTCACGCGAACCCCTGAAATACACGTAGCACGCTCCCCCAGGCCCGATCGCGTGAGGAACTTCACGCGAACCCCTGTAATACACGTAGCCCGCTCCCCCAGGCCCGATCGCGTGTGGAACTTCACGCGAACCCCTGTAATACACGTAGCCCGCTCCCCCATGCCCGATCGCGTGTGGAACTTCACGCGAACCCCTGAAATACACGTAGCCCGCTCCCCCAGGCCCGATCGCGTGAGGAACTTCACGCGAACCCCTGTAATACACGTAGCCCGCTCCCCCAGGCCCGATCGCGTGAGGAACTTCACGCGAACCCCTGTAACACGTATTTTTTGTCAGCGGGTGTCCGTGTTTGTGGGTACCCCTTTGCACGTCATTTTTCCTGGAGGGCCACAGTATGGGACATTCATCATGGCAGTATATAGGTGCTATTTGTTGGCGCACCTTTTGGCGCACATTTCTTACAGCCGCAGAGACGCTACCGCCTCCTTTCTTGTGGCGGTCGTGTTTGTGCCTGTGCGCTGGTTTGAGCGTGCGCTTTTTTCCCCTATTCTATTCCATGAATACGTGTTGTAGGGGAGCGTGTGGGCGTTCCGCGCACTTGTGCCCTGTACTTCCCCCGTGACGCCCACGTTTTGGCTAGTTGTTCCCCATTCCGAGTGTTACGCCCGTGTTCCGCCTACTTTTATTGCGTGCGCCGCGCTATGTGCGAATTTCGCTGTGGCCTGTGCGATTTTCGCTGTGACCTGGCGCACGCTGTTAGATGGCCTGTGCGCCAACGTGCGCCAACGTGCGCCGCGCACTTTTTTTTCGCACATCCGCTGGTTTTCTCGCGCACGGCCTTCCATGAATCGACGTGCGCTGCTTTTCGTGCGATTTTCGCACGTTCACTGCGATTTTCGCTATTCCACTGCGAATCGCACGTTTTTGCCCACTTGCGCCGCGCTAATTATTCCATGAATCGGCCTCTTAAGTGCTTGCACATACTCCACTCTAGTGCACAGAATGTACAAACAAATGTGTTAATCTACTTCACAACACTAGAGGAAGACATGGGGCATTCGAACAGAATGTGCATGGGAAAGCACATGGTAAGACATACAAACACAAAACATGCTTTGGCACGACTACTAGGAAACATAGCCACAGCCGTATCCTCGCCACAGGCACAGTGACTGCTAGAAATGGACAATACAGATATCAAAGATCAGTGCGCACCATGGAATCATGGGATATTCTGATCTTAGATGTTTAAACCTGCAAGAGTAAGTAGAGAAATTCATACAATAATCGATGTATTACATTTGTGGGAACTAATTGGGTGAAGACAACAAAATCAAGCAACCTTTATTTCCTCTTTCTGTCTTTAAATATTGTATTTGTTTCATGTGTTAAAACCTGCTATAAAGGGCAATGAAGGAAATAGGCGTGTGTAAGGGAGAGGGTGGGGGAGGCGAGGACCAGATTTTAAGGGATGGGTCGATTGATCAGGTCTGGTCGAAAGCAGCGTAGTCGAACAGGAGGGAGGGGGGGGAACGCACGTGGGGCCTATTTCTAACACTCCCAGAAGTCTCATGCTTGGTGCCTAAAGCTTGAATGAGGGCCATGGTGTAAAGGCTTTGGAAGAGTTTAAAAAGTCACTTTCAGCTCTCGGGTTTGGCGGGGGTTTCTCTCTGGGGGTGTCTGTGCTAAGATCCCCTTATCCCCCATGGTTTGGGTTCTTTGTTTTGTTATGTTGGAGGAGGCTAGCAGATGCAGAGCAGGGAGCCTTACAGGCGCGTATGGTTTAAGGGGATGCTTAAGGTAGCTTGAGGGCATTCCCAAAATAGCTCGGTGTGTGATGCACCATGCTTGGAAGTCTTTCCTTTGCCTGGGGGGAGCCGGATTTCGCATATCTATGAATCAGTATTCGCAGGGCCACAAATAGCAATAGCGGGGCACAAACAAATAAAGGCCACCAGGCCAAGTTGACTTAGGAATATATTTTAGGAAGCTGTTTTTATTTTTGCAAAAGCTGAAGTCATGCAAGTTCAGAAATGGTTTAAGAGAATACAAACTTTGCATCAATGTGGCATACACCCAAAGAATGTAACGTGCACTCAATGGCGGCAAAACGGCCAAACAACTGTCATGTGGCTTCACAGGCGGTTTCATGTGTCATTCCTTGTTGCTGTAGCTTTAAATCAAATCATCAAATTTACTTCACAGAATAAATGAACAAACTGCAATCTCTGCCCACTCAGCCCCTTAATCAGGTACTTTCAAGCTCCAACCCAGAGCACCCCAAGTTCCACCGCAGCCACTCGTTGAAACTCCAAAATAACAGTTCATGTGTCTTCTTTAAAGTGGCCGCTCATTGCTTTGATGCAGCCTTCAGGTGTACAAACATTCCAGACAAGTATGTCCCATCGAACCCTTCTCCACTATGAGAAGTTTATTAACATTAACAATAACATCGCATTTGTGTCTAGCGGCTCATAATGGATAACGTCCTCTTCTGGGCTGAAATACGTGTTATTATTACCCAATTTAACGGTAATGTAAAATAAAGTGGTCTTGTAAACCACACCTATTCCATTGTTGGGCAGACTCCTGGCTCGTGGTTCTGCAATGTAAAGTTGGGGTGGTTAGCGGGATAGACAGAGAGACGCATGCAAGACCTGTGGTGACTGATCCCTGGGTGCCTATATGGTTCTATGTGGTTGGTGGCTGTGACACTTGGGTATATGTTTTATCCGGAGGCAAAAGCCAAGATCTATTAGATGACAGCGCTGAGACACCGGGAGAGCTGATGTTGTTTGGGGAGGAGGTGGTTGGTGATAGAGCTAAACATTTCACTAAGGCAATGAGCTCTGAGCTGCTCAACGGAAGTTCCTGTGATTGGGGACGTGCCAGCAGGCAGAAGGCTGGTGCATGTGTGCTAGTATATTAAAAGGTGAGTAGATTAGTTGGGTAAGGAGAGTTGATTTAGGGTTTTGATATGATATGATTATGACATGACATTCATAACATGCCTATCCACAAGTGCTTTTGAGAAGTCTTGTTTAGATTTTAGGGCTAGACTAAACTGATAGAGTTTCAGTCGACTCTTAGGCTGAAAGCAGATGTCCTTTCATGGTGTTAACCTTTGGGATGAGGTGTTCTTTCTGATGATGGTGGACTGATTCCAGTGTTTATGTCTGAATGGGAGAAAATATTGGTGAGACAGACCTGACAGGGTCTGTTCTTTTGAGTTAAGTGTTGCGCGTCAGTGTATTGCCCATGTTAGTGAAGCAGACCTGAATGGGTCCTGTCACTATTTCATCCAGGTTTTGAAGGTTGGTGCTCTGATCAATCTTTGGGTCCTTGTTCATGATGGCCATCCATCATGTTGTTAAAGACTGAGTGGTCCGTTCGTTGGGAGTTTAATGACCATGCTGGTTCATCTGAGTGGGTCTGGTTGGTCTTATGGTCCCAGCATGGGTGTGACTAGATACTAAAGGTACCAGTTGGTCTAGTCATTAGAGGTGGTGACATATTTAGAGCATGCCAGTTTTTGCATTGAGGACTAATCAACCACCAGATTTTGACAGATTTAATGACTCTGTGTGGAGTCACTTGGATGTTGCTTTCCATAGCTTTGTTGATAGGAAAGAGAGCTAAGATACTCAAGATCCTCAATTTATCCACCTCTAAAGAATGAAGGACTGAGTATGATCTGCCAGAATGTCAATGTGTGACTGTGAGTGCTTAATTAATTGAAAACCTGCCACATTACTCCTGCTACACAATCCCAATTCCAACATGCTATGGGCCAAAGGATCAACTTTCAAACTATGTACTTGACTAACACAGAGAATATTAGGCTCATGTCCACAAATAACTAGGAAAACCTGATCCAGAATCTGAGATGAACCATGGAGGAAAAATGATTCAGGCATCATTGAAGAGTAAAGGTTTGGAAGTAAGGCCCTGAATGTGGTTAGGTTTGACCACCATTAGATTACAATAAGAGATCATAGGTGTGTGAATGTGTGTGTGTGTAGCATGACATTTCTGTACCTATTTTGTATGAGTGAAGCCGGCCCTTCTGCTGCATGCCATATCACAGTCTCTGTTGCACTCAGGGGTGTTGCTAGGTCTTGAAAAGATCCAGGGCTACGCTAATATTGGGACTGTTGGGACACAGGGCTAGCCAGCCTTTTGGTTGTACTCCCTGAGCTTCTATCTTGAGCTACAACCAACATATCCTGGACTATAGCCCCCCTTTCTCCCTCCGAGGGACACCTCTAGAACTTTCACTAAACTACTGAAGAGGGATGGGGAAACCTACCCCCTCCTCCCCATCCTATGAAATACATGACACGGAAGAAGACCAGGAAACATTGCAACCACCCATTCTAATTCGGACGAATTCCCAACAGACCTATGATTGAAAAATATGTCGAGAGGCACCCCCTCAGCTTGCCCTGCAGTCCAGGAGTGATACAAATCTCCCCCAGAGTGGATGAGGAGCCCCAGGCTGCAACCAAAGACACCTAAATTGACAGTATCGATTAAAGCATCAAGAAGCCATGTTGCTGACATCGTTAGTGACACCACGATTTAGCAGTGTTAGACACAAAGCACACTTGCCATCCGCACACTGGGACATAAACACTCACTCAAATACATGAAGAACAGGAGCGTACAGTTCTATAGATAGAGGACAGATACATGTACATGCTGTCATTGATTTTATAATTTTGCCATTACCCAAATGTAGCAACGCAGAAACCGCAAGAAGCAAGAGATCCTGACCAAAGCTTGCAGATGCTTACATGCGAATAACCTTATGGAACTGCAGGTGCACCTATGGGACCTGATAGAATGAAGTGTGATTACCCTATGGAAAATGTAGTATAGCACAAACACTGTAGGAACTACATTATCTTAGTTTAGGAACATTACAGCAGTCCACAGGCCTCTCAGCATGAACCGAGCTGAGCTGAAGTCAGGCTGAACAATGAGCAAAATGTGTGAGACAGGACCCGCTGCCAAGGCCACAAGATACGGATGACATTCCATTCCCTGAATGACAGTAGCACCAGCTGCAATAAATACAAATAATTCCTCATAATTCATAGCTGCACAGCTCTAAATCATGGTCTCCGAACACATGTCCCGGCCAATGCAGACAATGGATACTGACCGGCAGTGGGAAAGAGTGCCGATCTCACGATACCAGACAGAGGACTGCAACAGAGATGTTACAATGTGAAACAAGTGTTGCACGGCTTGAACGAGCACTCTCATAGCCTAAGGTGGTACACACAGGTTACAATGCAGACACATAGTCATGTGTATTACCTTGAAAAGGTACACCACGAGCTGAGAACCTTTTGCAGCTCCCAGTCTTGGGGACGTCAGCTCTAGCCAATCACAGTTTAGTATCCAAGGGTTGGGTAGCAATGGGCAAGAACCAATGGTAAGACCCTCATACTGCAACATTGTTATAGATAGTCACTTGGGGATGTACCAGGCCAGCCACCTGACATGGGAGAGCCAATAGAATAACATATATAGGCAAAAGTATAGGTTGTTAGGCTCCTGTCAGCCAATCCCAGACATTGATAGGTTTTTGGAGAAAGGCCCAGGTAGTGATGGAGCAGTGACGTAATTCTACATCAAAACTGGCCTGCGAGCCAGGAGAAGTTGAGATATCCATGGATTTTTTCTGTCCCTGTACTGATCCCTGTTGGTTTTGTCTGTAATAAACCGCATTTTGAACTTGCCATTGACTGGGTTCTCCATTTGTCCTGTGGAAGATGTTGGGCCTTCCGAGAGTCGGCAAACTCCTAGTGGCCCTCTGGCATACCTGGGAGTTTGTCCCAACACCACATTTTTCTGGAATAATACTCCAGGGAAGAATATATTTTGTTAGCTGTACCCTCCCACCCTTTGAGTCACCAGGTTTTAGCATGCTTTTTAAATGCCCTTGCAATATTATCCATTCATAATTTGTGATTTGTTTAGCACTTTTAATAACTTGCCGGAGTACATAGCAGTCTTTTATGAAAGAATATAATTACCTGACCAAAGTTGCTACTCATTTAACAACTTCGAAAGGATGAAAGGTTGAGGTGACCTGGCTGGGATTCAAACCTAAAACTCACAGATCACCCATAGGTCCCAGCAGCGAGCACATAGCATGCTGAGCTATTTACCGGCCAGATTTATAGTGATATCATATTTGCAGTTGATTGTCACTGGGGAGGGCTCGATTATAGTAAAATAATTACTACATGCTGTGGGATATTTTTACCCATGCAGATGTGCCCCACTGCACCCCATTGACAATGGGGAAAGAAATAGCCAAAAATTGATGCGCTAACCCCTGTGCCCGCAAACATCTGCAAAACTGCAATGGTTCACCATCACGAAAGGCTGCACACCCCTGTCACACACAGTCAAAGTTGGGGTAAAAACAAAATTCACTGCAGGAGAATGCCAGTGGGTGCTGTTACCTTTAACATGAAGCAAGGCCACAGAAGTGGGCTAAAAACCAAAAATGCCTTTTAAAATGCAGCTTTCCCAACCAATTACAACCTTCAAAGTGCTGTTTTGGCGCTAAATTAGTGCTGAAATCACAGATCCTCCAGCTGGCTCAAAAGAAACCGGGCCTCACTGACTGACATCAGCTAAGAAAAGTGGATTTAAAAAACTCTGTTTAAATGTGCTTTTTCAGGGAAGAAGTGCAAAATCACCGGCTGTAAAAGTAGGTTTTTGTGGAAAGGCCTAATTCTTGAAATGTCAAAATCTACCTATAAACTGTGTTCAAGTTATATGTTGTAATGAAGGCTGTGGGTAATTCTTTAAAGTCCAATCCCAGTTTGGAGTTAACTAATGAATTCTGACTTGACAGTGCCCAGCCTGGGGAAGTTGACACTTCATGTTAATACCTTGCTGCTACAGGAAGGCTTAATTGATGCTGGAGATTCTCTCATATTGCCAACAATGAACTCATTAGACATTGGTCTTTGGCGGAGCCAAGGACAAAGGACAGGCTGAGCATTGATCCCTTCTGGGGAGGGGCAGGAAACTTCCCTCTACACCCCACCCTGATCAAAGGGATTTGACAGCTGTTGTCTGTTGAAAGGAGAGACAAAACAACTGCTGAAACCGCCTTCTGAAATGTGTTGTTTAAAATTCCTATCTGTGATTAAGTTTTGAAAACCTTTAACTTTGCCCCATGTAGGAGGACAAATCTAAAAACTGGTAGTTATAAATCAAATTGTATGCTCTTTCTGTGGAGATGTTAGTGAACACTGTACTACATAAGGGACCAAAGTTACAACAAAACCCTAATTGTGGCAAAACTATTGATGCTGCAAATATGATATTGTATACCCATGTTCTAGGGGTAATCGCCCAGATATATATTGAATTAGAAATTTTTAGGCCAAACCGTTATGATTAAAATGGACACAATTGCACAGAACGGCAAAGACAGCTCTCACAGAGATGGGAATTGGACGTAAGGATGACTCACAAAATATATAATGTATGTGTCCGATTTTATTAGGGGGCATAATTATAGAAATGTGAATTTGTGCAAAAGTTAAATTGTGGTTCAAATCAATGTGGGAGTTCGTAAATCACATCATAAAGATGAAAGCTCTTTTCTGACTTCCAACAGGAACAAGGCAAGTGCCTTTGACTACTCACAGCCGTGGGGGTGTGGTTTGAAATTCTGCCCCTACCATAAACTTTGTGATGTCACTTGGCATGATAAATATAGGAACTTCACCACACATAGACATACTGATTCCTGACTACCTCCTGATTTCCGTGCAGCGCTTTGTTCCTGACTTCTTCATCTTGTTCCTGACTTCTTCATATTGTCCTGATCCAGGCTACTCTGCAAAACCCAGGCCCAGCATTCGCTGAACTCTTTTCAGCTAGGCCCAAATCCAACCATCCCAAACTTCAGGGAAATAATTCTGATCCGGTTTGGCTTGCTACCATTAAGGCTTGCCCACTGAAACTCGCCATCGCGCTAATCTACCGTGTCGAGTGACCAGAAGGGCCAATCCAATCTAATCCAATCTGAGGTGCAGTCCAATTGACCAGAACTGCCCAGCTGACCATCCCGCCAGAGGTGCCCTGCTGCCAGTAGACCTGACCCGTGATGACCAGAACCCTGACGGACCAATCTTAATTTACAATGGACTGTAAGTATCAACAGGAATCACAGTAACCTATAGTATATATTTGCCTTGCCCTACTCCAATCTTAACCCATCCCATCTTTAAATTCAGAACCCTAAGATTGTCAGAACCATGCTTGCGCTGATTTATTTTCTCATTGTTTCATTAAACCATAACCCATTAGTGATATGGATTAATTAAAGTAATTCCCATACAGAACGGAAACCAGGGTATCATACGTGAAGAGTTACAATCGGCCGTGCATAACTATGGAGATTCACGGGTGACATTCTCTTTTTCTTAGTCATTTATATAGTTTAAATAAACGCAATCTGCCATTTTTAAAACCAAATTTCTACTTTTCTGTTTTATTTTTTTCATAACTTCTTCAATTTTAAAGCTAGAGACTTAATTTCAACACTCAGTTAAACCTAAGATATGTAGCTACATCCACAACTAACTGCATTGTGGAACAGCATATTTGACCTGTTTTTATTAAAAATCGCATAGTGACATTTTGTAGCGAATTTGCATTTTACAAAAGTTGTACACCTGTCTTTTCCCATCCAAAGTGTTTCTTAACTCCCATTCTGATTTAAAGTGTGTTCTGTTGCTCATCTTGTAGCTTATGTTTGTTAGAACCTGTTTTGTGTTGCTCCCATAGGAATTCATATCAATGTAAACATTTTTGCACACTTTTCATTGTTCACAAAGCCATTTCCAACTGTCATTTTTAAAAGTGTCAACATTCCAAAAACGTTTTCTCTCTTGTTTGGGGAGGGAAGATAATATTCCAACACTGTATTCTGTTGTTCATTCCTAAATACCTGCTACTTAATGACATCTGTGTAGAATTGCTCATTTGTGAATTAAGAACTTTGCAGGGGGAAACTTTAACCTAAGCGCTATCTTTCAGAAGTCAAAACTGTTCTTTTTCCTGTGTTTTCTATTCTGTATTGACCTAAGTGAATTCAATTGCTTTACTTACTTTCTGAATTGTTTTGTCACCACATTGGTGATTGCTGTCCCATATATATATATTCATATTTGTGTTGATTTGAATTTTAAATAAATAAATAAATATTTAGCTTTACCAACCAGCCTGATTCCTGGTCCAGTGTGACCTGGGGGAGTATTTTGAGACGGGTGTGATATGAGTGGTATATCACTCAGAATATTGGACCTATAGACATAATAAATAAGTATTTTATTGCGCACTACATGCTAGGCGAGACCCGGGAGTGTGCCGGATTGAAATCCTTAACAGATTTTGGGGGCTCGTGCCGCGATTCTAAGTCCGAGTTACCACCCGTGACAGTCTAACACAGCATACTAGCCTGCAGGGTAGAGACACCTTGCTGGGTTGGTGTACTGTGCTACACTGTACAAGCACCTCTCAAGATAAAATACTTAAAAAATCAGGCATGTTTGTAAAAGAAAATTAACCCTAAAATAAGTCTTAAGGAAATTGATATTTCTAAAATGGCGATCCCAGTAGAAATTAGTATTGCTAGGGAACACCCCCTGCACAAACTGTTTCTCAGGGGTGAGTGGCCAGAACAGAATGAGCAGATCTGGCTGCAAGAAATCCAAGAACAGGTTACTGCCATGGACCTAGATACATGGCAGGACAAGGGGTTATTACACCAAGCTCTTTGTGAACTGTACATGGTCCCAAAAGCTAAAGAGGAGCAGACAGAAATTGCCAGGATAGCGGCCTACCTATACCTCCACATAGGAGTAATGCAGGAAAAGCATGCAGAAAACATAGTTCTGGCAAAGAAGCAAGGGGAAACACTACAGAAAATCCAAACTGATCTAGACTCTGCAGGGCAAAGGCTACAAAAGAGCAAAGAATTAGAGACAGAAGCTAGGCAGTAGATTACCAAATTAAATGAAGATCTGGCTCTCCTACAGCAAGAGAGGGCAGAGCAGGATACCCAAGTTCAGGCACTGAAAGATGAGTGTCAGGAAAGGGTTGACTCTTTACAACAGAGTCAGCAAAAGCTGGCACAACAAGTACAGTTTAATAGAGCCTGCACAGAGCAGGTGGTTACCTTCAAACTCAAATAGAAACCTTGGAAGAGGAAAACAATACATTAATTCTTAAAGATTTAGAATCTCAAACAGAATTTGATGATGAGCGCCAGAACTCCCATGCATTTAAAAAACAAAGGGACAACCTGGTTGAACAGAGGGGCACTCTAAGTCAGGAGAGGGACGCCTTAGGCCGGGAAGTCAGCCAATTAAAAACCAAACTAGAGGAAAGAAAGCTGGCCCTCCAGGAGCTCAGTGAGGTAAAAACTGAATATACAAAGCTACTAGAGCACACCAGGTGGGTGGAGGATGCTCTGGAAAAGAACACCCAGACCAATAATGATAAAACTCAGGAAGTGAGTCTCCTACAGCAGAAATTGGCTCAGTATTTCCAAACCAGGCAGGAAGCACAGAGAGACAATGAGCCTCTCTGTGAAAAGAATGATAGGGCCACAAACAGATAGCCATGCAAGAGCAAATCATTGAGACCAGTAAGGCCTTAATAGAGGAGCAAAAGAGTCAGATTTTGGCATATCAGCAGGGTATAGGGGCTGAAAGAGAAGAGGTAGGGAGAGACAGAGAAACCCCTGAGCATAACATCAGGACCCCGGTCATCAGGGACTCTAACCCCTTCAGTACCATGGACTCTGCCGCATTCATGTCCACTGGCTCATATGAACCAAGGGCTATGGGGATGGTAGACTTCAGCAGAATTGGCAACATGGGACTGACAGATCAGCGCCTCACAGAAATTGATGGATGGGCATCTCTGTACAGATCCCCAAATGTTAAGGCTAGCCTCTCTGATCACAAAGACTCCTGTGAGGGGAGGGTCAGGGAACTGTATCCTCAAAAATACCACCTACCAAAGGATCAGTTTGTCAACTTTGGTGGGGAACTCCAGGAAATCAAACCCAAAAAGAGTATCTTAAAGACCTCTTCCCAGCTAGGGGAGGCGTACTCTGCCAATCCTGGGAGCAGGGGAGAGTCAGAAGACTCTTCTGAGCACCACAGGCATCAAGACGCTAGGCCCCCACATTCTGCAAGTCCTTCTCAAGCTTGCAGAATCAGGGAGAGCCTAGAGGATCAGATAGCCACCTCCAAGAGTAGTGCCTCTGAGTCAGAGGATGAGTGCACTTGGGTGACTAAGACCAAAAAAGGCCAACAAAATTAAGAGGGCTCTACAAAAAGATCCCCTGAAACAGATCAAGGCCATTAGGAGCGTTATAACTCCCTATCACAAAAATGCTAAGTATTCAGTCTGGGAGCACCTCGAGTTATACGAACAGATGATGGATACTTTTCATTTGAAGGATAGTCAGATTTGCATCCAATATGTAAAATGGACATTTTCCCCTGAGTACTCCAGCTTCTTTGCGGGGCTGGAGGATCACAACCACTCAAGATGGTCCACCTACAGGGCGGCCATCTTTAAAAGATTTCTATCCATAGGAAGCCCCAAGAGGCCCACAAGGCGGCCTACAATCTGCAGTGTGGGGAAGATCAGGCTCCACAAGAATTTGCGCAAGAATTAAAGCGTGCCTTTGTGGAGACCACCAGGAGGGTGCGCACAGACAGCACGGAGTTCATTAACACCTTCTTTCATGCACTCCCTAAATACATCATGACCCAGCTGGTGAGGGACTTTCATGAGAATAGATCACTGGACTGGGTCACTGAACAGGCGACCCGTATTTATGAAGTGCAGAAACCCGTACAGAACAAAAATACAAATAAAACCCCCAAACCAGCCAAAACCCCTGCTGCTGCTAAGGTGGCGGAGGTCAAGGTTGCCCCCATTTTAGATCTGGAGATGGGTGGCCTAAAAATATTCCTGTACAGAATCCATCTTCCAACCAACGAATCAGAAGGCCAAGAAGGCCAATCCCAAACAGGTACTCAGGGAGGTAATCCCACAAATGGGACCCCTAACTCCCCCGATTATATTACTCCCCGTTACAAGGGCAACAAACACATCCTGGGGTATGTGTGGACTCCCCCAGCCCCAGGGGGAGGATCCAATCAGGTAGGCACTGCCCCGGGAAACTTCCCTCCTAACTTTCCCCAAGAGGGCAGAAATCCCCCAAATGCCGGGTTGAGCTTCTTCCCCCGGTACATGCAAACTTCAACCCACAAAACAACCCTGCTTTCTTTCCCCACTTTCCTGAGCCCAGAAAGCCCAATCCGGGAGAGGGGAGACCAAGGGTGGAGGGTTACCAGAACTATCCCAACCCAAGGTATTATGGGAGAAGGGACAGTTACCCTTCCCGTGATCCACCTAGGATGGACGAGAGACAACAGTACCAGCCGGAGCGGGTGTCCCAACTGGAGCGCCAGGTCCAGAACTTGTCACAGGATCTGGGTCGCATGTTGAGGGCTCAGCAGAATCCTCAGATGAACATGGCAGCTCAGAACTCCACAAACCAACGGTCTGGTACTCCAGAGCAATGACAGGGAGAGAACCCCGACAACACACCGGTTCCAAAGTAGGAGGCACGGGGGGAAGGGGAGTGTAATGCCTTAGAAGAAGCTTCTTTCCCCATGTGTGAAAAGCCCCTGGAAACCCAGGAACTGGAACCAAAATCTCCTGCCCCCAAAAGTCTGCAACCCAAGGAACAGAGGGCAGGTAGGAGAAATAAAGGACCTAAAAGACCCATTTTGTGGAGGAGGTTAGTGTCCTCCAATTTTGAAGGAGAGGGGTCCTCAGAGGACTCTGGGAAAAGGATCTTCTCCTTCAGGGATGGGGGAACTCCACTCAAAGAAAAATGGGTCCCGAGAGATCCCAATCAAGACTGGGTAAATGTGGGGACAGAGTTAGAACCGCCCATCATTGAACCCCAGAATGATAAGCCAGAAATCCACCCTGCCCAAACATATTCTGGGTTCTGCCTCCAAAAGGGGGCGGCAGCCCAGAATCAGATCCTGGGGAGCCCAAAACTCGCCCAATATCCAACTGCCATATTTTTCTTACAGATCCCCAAGTGCTCACACAGAATCCTCCCCAATCTACCCCTGTGCAAGAATCAAGAGTCAAGAAATTAACCCATCAACTGGCCCAAAATGCATATTATCTTTGCACCCTTGAGGAGAAGGAGGGAAGATTTTATGCCCTGGTCCAAGTACAATGGCAATGTACATTTTTGGCACGGGTGAACACTGGGTCCCAAGCCACCCTTCTGTCAAAGAGAGCCTTTGATCGGCTGAATTCAGGAAGAGGGGCGAGATAGCAGATCCCTCTCACCCCTCTTCCTGGACAACTTCAGAACTTCGATGGGAATGAAATTCCTCTCGAGGGGACTGCAGATTTGGAAATTAAAATTGGGCGACACAAGGTGAAACACCCGGTCATAGTTGTGACTTCGGAGGGCACATCATGTTTACTGGGGAATGACATCCTGCGTAGATTGTCTCCCCTCATAGACTGTGTAAACAAGGTCCTCTGGACCCAGACTAACCGACCAATAAAATTAAAACATAGTGTCAACCATGTTAGTTTAAATGGCACATGCCACATGGTTGAACAAAAACAGGATTATATCAAATTCCATTCTCAATACAACCAAATCCCTGACGTGACAGTAATTGCAGTAGGACAACAAACTGGTGATGGGAAGTCCTCTCTATTTTTGAAAATCAACCTTCCTTCCAGTCTCAAGTGGCATTCCACACTGGAAGGAAATACCCTGAAATTCTATACCAATTCACAATCAGAAAATCCCACTTCCATAGTCCAAAATGATGAGAAAACAGCTCAAAGCTTAGCTGACATTCAGAAGATTAGAGAACAGTTGTTCCTCCCTATTCAGTTAAATGAGAGGAAGGACTATGTTCTCTCCCGAGTGGGCGTGAACAACGGTAAGAGCTTCATCAGCGATGTCATTATCCGAAAACTCCCAAAGGATCCAGCCATTCCCACATTTAAATTGACAGACAAATGGGAAATGGACCTGGAAACTCCCAATTCCAAACATCTCCTGCCTAGCAGGTGTATGCTAAAAATGTCTATAGGCAAAAAAAGTATAGTACATAACTGCTGGGTCGTGCGAGATGTCCCGGCTGCATTTTATTTATGCAGTGACATTCTTAATCGCTTTGCCATTTGTTTGGACCTGATAAACTTCAAACCCTGGTCCCGATTAGCGGGTAATCCCATGGACTTTGATGATCCAGATAAAGCATTTCGGTCTGCTCAACTGCTGCCACATGCAGTTGAAGTTCGGATTGGAGCGGAAGTCACAATCCCAGAACGGACCTTACTATTCCCACTTAAAGTAAACATTAAAAGAGGACAGAAACTACAAAATCCTGATGCATATGTTCACCTCAACGCTCATCTCCAATAGCAAGGGTTGGGGGTAAACCCAACACCACTAGTCAATGCAGAACACAACATCATTCAAATAGCGGTGGATAACAGCGACTTTAGGATTATCATTCTGGGCGCAGGCACCACTATTGGAATGGCGGTTGATGACCAACATTTTTCCATAGATTTAGGTAATGAACTGATAGGACCAATCCCCAATGACTGTTTTGACAGTGATAGCGACAATGACACAACACCAAACAGGATCTTCACCCAGATTGGGGGGAACATTTCCTGGTGTACTCTTCCTGCCCTTACGGTAAGGAAAAGATGACCTGTGAATTCAGGAGGGATGAGATGATCTTTCAAGTCCAAAAGGACTGCCTTCCCCACCGGAAGCCATCAGTCCAACTCAGTACTTTAACCAGGGACTGCTCCACCCAGCGGGAGGAGGCTGCTGAGATAGCCAAACCAGAAGTCTTTCCGGGCTTCAGGCAAATAGTTGAAGAGAGAGTCAACCTAGCTGAAGCCTGTGAGACTCTGGAGCAAAAGCTAAAGTTGAAACAAGTTTTCTTAGATTTTCAGGATCTCTTTGCTGTGCACTCATATGACTGTGGTCGCACTGAAATCCATACAATTACCACGGACCCTGGTATGACGCAAGTGTTTGTGAAGCAATACCGCTTGCCTCTCGCATCCATGGAGACCCTCACAGAAATAATTAAAAACCTTGAGTCCCCTGGGATAATTCGTCCAGTCCACAGCACCTTCAATAATCCGGTGCTGGAGAATTTGAAACCAAATGGCCAGTGGAGACTCTGTGCTGACTTGAGGGAGCTAAACAAATGGGTCCACACTTCCCGATGGCCTCTTCCCTACATTGACCAAGGGCTGGCCCAGATCCAGGGGTCAAAGGTATACACTGCCATTGACCTGACCAATGGGTACTGGACAGTAGGGAGGATCAATACAAGCTGGCCTTTACCTTCGGAGGGCAGCAGTAGACATGGACCTGGACTCCCTTTGGATACATCAACTCCGGCAATTAATTTAATATCTTCTTGCATAAGGCCATGCCTGAATTGGGTGAAAGGGGTAACCTGGCCTCTGTAGATGACGTTCTGATCAAAAGCTCGACTGTGGAGGAACACATAGTGGAGATCTGTTATGTTCTGACACAGTTGAGGGCTGCTGGAGCAAAACTATCTTTCCAAAAGGCACAGTGATGCAGGACCCGTGTCAATTTCTTGGGGCATGAGATAACTCCTGAGGGTCTCTGTCCCCAGGAAAAGAAAGTGGAAGCACTCCTGAAACTAAAAGACCCCACAACTCTGCATGAGCTAAGGAGCCTCCTTGGACTGACTAATTACAGTAGAAAGTTCATTGAGGATTACGCAGAGATCACAAGACCCCTGATCCATCTGTTGAAGGGGGGGTCAAGTGGGAGTGGGGTCCAGAACAAGCCGAGACAGTTAGACAACTCAAAAGAAGCCTCTCACAAGCACCTTGCCTAGCTTACCCTGTCAAAAACAAGGAGTTCTTCTTGGAGACAGGGTTCTCAAGTACATGCTTGACTGCAGTATTATACCAAAAGCATGACAAGGTCAATAAAGTAATCTCCTATGCAGGTAAGACTTTATCCTCTGTGGAGGAAAAATTCAACGATTGTGATAAGACACACCTGGCAACGGTGTGGGCATTGAAGAATTACCGCCCGTTCATCCAGGGGGAACACATCATAGTGGAGACTCCATACCAGCCTCTGCAATATCTTCAAAGTGACAGAATCCGGGCCGGAAATGTGAGTAATTCCCGAATTACTTCCTGGCTCCTGTCAATGCAAGGCTTTCCTGTGGAGGTCAGACATGGCCAAAACAAGAAGAGTCCCCTCACGCAAGGTCTGGCTGACTTGCATGATTGTGCCAGAGAAAACTTTCTCGAGGAAAAAAGTCTTAAAATCAAGGACGACATGGAGGTGTACCTTAATTCCCCACACAAAGTCTATGAAGAAGACAAATGTGAGGGAATGCCCACTGTCTATGTGGACGGGTGCTCCTACCATATTGACAACAATGGGGAAAAGGAACTAGTGGCCAGTGTGGGGAATGCCTGGGTGAATGATGTCCCGGAACCCTCTGCTGGGTACAAAATCGGTCCCTGTAGTAGTCAAGTGGCAGAGCTGATGGCAGTTCATCAAGCCATCCTCACTGCTATCCAACACCAACGCCACAAACTGCTCATAATCACTGATTCATATTATGTCCGGAACGGGTTTGTGGAACACCTAGTAAATTGGAAAACCAGAGGCATGCTATGTGCTAACAACAAACCGCTTAAACCTGGCAAGCTAATCCAAAATATTGATTATCTGGTCACCTCTAGTGGGATGACCATCTATTGGAAGAAGATTAAGGGTCATTCCAGAATAGAGAGACCCGACAGAACTGGAAATGATCTAGCTGATCAGCTGACCAAAACTGGACCCATCCAAGGGCATCTCTTTGAGATGGAGTCCCTGTTGGGGGAAATCCAGGTCACTGCTATCACTTGGTCCCAGACAAATGCTCACAATGAACTCTCAACTGCCCCGTGGAGTAAGGAGACCCCAGATGCTGATTTAATCACGGCACAAAAAAGGGATCCATTCATTGGTAAATTTTATCAACACATTGAGGACCCTGCAAACTTTCCCCTGATGCATACCGATTGCATTGGGAAAGAGGACCTCAGAGTGTTGATGAAATGTCCAAAAATATTCTGAATCCAAGATGGTTTGTTGGTAAGGAGATCCATATCTGGCTGTGACCAGTGGGTGGTCCCTACCTCATTCCGAAGCCTGATGCTAAGTCACACCCATGAGGCGGCCACAGCCGGTCATCAGGGTTTTCATACGACATTAGAAATCTTGCGAGAGGTTGCATACTAGCCACACAGGGGGCAGGACCTCGACCAATACTTGAATAGGTGTCTTGTGTGTGCACAATTTCAGCCAACATCACTCACACACCGTGCTCCCCTCCAAAAGAGGGGGATGACACTGCCTTGGTCAGATTTGCAAGTCAATTTCATTGGGCCCATGATTCGCTCCTCTAGTGGGAACAAGTACATGTTAACCATAACATGCTTGTTTACTAAGTGGGTGGAATGTCTCCCGGCCCCGAATTGCAAGACAGAAACCGCAGCTGCCCTGATGATCAATCAAATCTTCTTGCATTTTGGACTACCCCAAAGGATTGAGTCAGACCGAGGTAGTCACTTCACCAGTGAAGTGATGACAAAGATGTGGGAGATACTTGGGGTAAAAAGGAAATTACACATTGCCTACTAGCAGTCCTCTAGTGGTGGAGTTGAGAGGTACAATAAAACCACTGTGAGCATATGAAAAAAGTTTGTTGCAGACTCTGGGCCAAGTTGGGATATTCGATCAACCCTTATCCTGATGGCCATCAGATCTACCCCTTCTTCTGCAACAAAAATGTCTCTATTTGAGCTGATGACTGGACGAAGGATGGTGCCAGCCCAGCATCTGCTCTACAGAACCCAAGAGCAGACAATGATAAATGCCTCCACAACTCATGAGTAGGTTGAGAATATGAGAAAACACCTTCAACATTCTTTTGCGTATGCTCAGCAGAATCTAGAAAGAATTGCAGATAGCATGAAGACCCACTATGTCTTTAAGACAACCAAAAAGGAATATCAAGTAGGAAACAGGGTCTACTTGTACAATTTCCAAAGGAACCAAGCAAAGGAGCGCAATTTTCTGCCTAGCTGGCGGGGACCGTTTGAAATTGTGGACAGAATCTCACCAGTCGCCTTCAGAATCTGCATCCCCAAGGGAAATTTGAGAGAAGGGGAAGACAAGTGGGTTCACATAAACCAGCGAAAGAGTTGCCATCCCAGGTATATTTTGTGGCAAATAGAAGAGCCGACCGGAAACCCAGAGGGAGAGAATCCGGACAGCTAGAAAAAAGATTAAATTGGCAATATTGTAAATTATTATTGAATGCATGCGTCTATCCCACTGCTGAAATTCCCCTGGGAACAGTAGTGGGAAAATGTTCATAACCGTGTTATGTTCTGTTTTCTAATACTGGCGCTAAATACACCTAATCACCAAGGAGGAAAAACCCAAGAGATCCGGAGTGTCGCTCCACACTGGAAAGGAAAGCAGAGGAGAAGACGGGAGTATCTTCCCATCCAACCAGAACTGGCGAGGAGAGTGTGTTGCATCAATCGCTGACAGGAGAAGCAACCAGATTTCTTCACATGGACAGAAAGAAAAATCCCACGTGCCCGACTTCCCCTTGACTGGAAGTCAAGCCGAAGTCAGGGGGGGGGTTTGTGGGATATTTTTACCCATGCCGATGCGCCCCACTGCACCCTTTTGCCAATTGGGAAAGAAACAGCAAAAAATGGATGTGCTAACGCCTGTGCGCGCAAAAATCTGCCAAACTGGGGATGGATCACCATCACAAAATTCTGCACACTCCTGCCACACACAGTCAAATTTGTGGTAAAAACAGAATTCACTGCAGGAGAATGCCAGTGGGTAATGTTACCGTTAACATGAAGCAAGACCACAGAAGTGGGCTAAAAACCGAAAATGCCTTTTGAAATGCAGCTTCCCCAACCAATTGCAACCTTCAAAGTGCTGTTTTGGTGCTAAATTCAGTCCTTTTCCAAGTGAACTATTGAAATTAAAAGTGTGCTTAAATCACAGATCCTCCAACTGGCTCAGAAGAAACCGGGTCTCACTGACTGACAGCAGCTAAGAAAAGTGGATTTAAAAGACTCTGTTTAAATGTGCTTTTCAGGGAAGAAGTGCAAATATCGCCTGCTGTAAGAGTATGTTTTTGTGGCAAGACCTAATTCTTGAAATGTCAAAATCTACCTATAAACTGTGTTCAAGTTATATGTTTTAATGAAAGCTGTAGGTAGTTCTTTAAAGTCCAAAACCAGTTTGGAGTTAAATAATTAATTCTGACTTGATAGTGCCCAGTCTGGGAAAGATCACACTTCATGTTAACACCTTGCTGCTACAGGAAGGCTTAATTGATGCTGGAGATTCTCACATATTGTCAACAATGAACTCATTAGACATTTGTCTTTGGCTGAGCCAAGGACAAAGGACAGGCTGAGCATTTATCCCTTCTAGGGAGGGGCAGGAAACTTCCCTCCACACCCCACCCTGATCAAAGGGATTTGACAGCTGTTGTCTGGTGAAAGGAGAGACAAAAAAACTGCTGAAACCGCCTTTTGAAATCTGTTGTTTAAAATGCCTATTTGTGATTAAGTTTTGAAAACCTTTAACTTTGCCCCATGAAGGAGGACAAATCTAAAAATTGGTAGTTATAAATCTAAAATTATTCTCTTTATGTGGAGACGTTAGTGAACACTGTACTACATAAGGGACCAAAGTTACACCAAACCCCTAATTGTGGCAAAACTATTGATGCTGCAAATATGATATTGTATACCCATGTTCTAGGGGTAATCACCCAGATATGTATTGAATTAGAAATTGTTAGGCCAAACCGTTATGATTAAAATGGACAAAATTCCACAGAATGACAAAGACAGCTCTCACAAAGATGGGAATTGGACGTAAGGATAACTCACAAAATATATGATCTATGTGTCCGATTTTATTAGGGGACATAATTACAGAAATGTGCATTTGTGCAAAAGTTAAATTGTGGTTCAAATCAATGTGGGAGTTCCAAATTCACATCATAAAGATGACAGCTCTTTTCTGATTTCCAACCAGGACAAGGCAAGTGTCTTTGACCACTCACAGCCGTGGGGGTGTGGTATGAAATTCTGCCCCTACCATAAACTTTGTGATGTCACTTGGCATGATAAATATAGGAACTTCACCACACATAGACAGACTGATTCCTGACTACCTCCTGATTTCCGTGCAGCGCTTTGTTCCTGACATCTTCATCTTGTTCCTGACTTCTTCATCTTGTCCTGATCCAGGCTACTCTGCAAAACCCAGGCCCAGCATTCGCTGAACTCTTTTCAGCTAGGCCCAAATCCAACCATCCCAAACTTCAGGGAAATAATTCTGATCCGGTTTGGCTTGCTACCATTAAGGCTTGCCCGCTGAAACTCGCCATCGCGCTAATCTACCTTGTCCAGTGACCAGAAGGGCCAATCCAATCTAATCCAATCTGAGGTGCAGTCCAATTGACCAGAACTGCCCAGCTGACCATCCCGCCAGAGGTGCCCTGCTGCTGGTAGACCTGACCCGTGATGACCAGAACCCTGACGGTCCAATCTTAATTTGCAGTGGACTGTAAGTATCAACAGGAATCATAATAACCCATAGTATATATTTGCCTTGTCCTACCCCAATCTTAACCCATCCCATCTTTAACTTCAGAACCCTAAGATTGTCAGAACCATTCTTGTGCTGATTTTTTTATCATTTGTTTCATTAAACCATAACCCATTAGTGATTTGGATTAAATAAAGTAATTCCCATACAGAACGGAAACCGGAGTATCATACATGAAGAGTTACAATCGGCCGTGTGTAATTGTGGCGATTCATGGGTGACATTCTCTTTTTCTTAGTCATTAATATAGTTTAAATAAACCCAATCTGTCATTTTGAAAACCGAATATCAACTTTTCTCTGTTTTATTTTTTTCAAAGACGTCTCCCACTAAAACTTCCATAACTTCTTCAATTTGATAGTTTGAGACTTAATTTAAACTCTTAGTTAAACCTAAGATCTGTAGCTACACCCACAACTAACCGTATTGCGGAACAGCATACTTGACCCATTTTTATTAAAAAACGCATAGTGAAATTTTGCCGCAAATTTGCATTTTTCTCAAATTTTTACACATGTCTTTTCTTGACTCCCATGATTTGAATTTTAAAAAAAATACATACATAAATATTTACCTTTACCAACCAGCCCGATTCCTGGTCCAGTGTGACCTGGGGGGTTATTTTGAGACAGGTGTGATATGAGTGGTATATCACTCAGAATATTGAACCTATGGACATAATAAATCAGTATTTCATTGCGCACTACATGCTAGGCAAGACCCGTGTGTGTGCCTGATTGAAATCCTTAACAATGCGTCCTCTTTTCTAGTCCTGAGTGTTTTCTTGTAAAAATAAATTTGTCAAGTGCTTAAGTCAAATGAATACAGACCCATATATAAATAAAACCAAACAGTACAGAGTCAACAACCATGACATAAGCAAGACCCTTTCACTCTTAAAGTTACAGTACAGCATTAATTTTCCTTTTCTGTTAGGAGAGAACCATGTCTTACAAGAAATGGTTCCATGAGCCGCAAAGGGCCAACACAGCTGGTTGAGGAGAACTACATAAATAATCCACATTATTTGTATTTCATATGCTGAACAGAGTACCTGGGGTTCAACGTCATCCATTTTTAGGTCTGTAAACATCGGAACAGTCTGGAGGAATAACAATGGGAACAAAGAGCAAGCCCGCCGCTGCTTATGTACGCTAGTCTTGTTTTTAAATGTGCAGAAACAAAGCTCTTCGGTTGTCCCCTAGATCTAAGATGTTCACCTGCTGGCTTTTAGAATGCTTCATTTAGTATTCTTGTGGCAATAAGCCCTGAGCTGGCAGGTCCTTACCGCCAAAGCTAATGCCCCCGGGGCCCATAGTTATAGGTCAGAGCGTAGCGAGGGCCTTAATGAAGGCCCTGGGGCATTACAATTAGGCGGTATGGACTGCCGAAGAGGGGCTTATTGCCATTAGTATTCCGGGGTTTTTAGCCCCGGGATACTAATCGTGTTGTTAAGTTTTTCAATCAGCATTTATTTTGCCGTTTGAAAAGGCGCGGCCGCTGCATTACATGCATACTGCTTTATTACTACGGATCAACAGGGCACCATTTTGGGGCAAGTTGATCCATACTAATGAATGGGGAGGGGAGTGAGGAGGCTTTGAGACCTGGCGCGAGATGCTCGCCGATAAGTAAACGGGATTACACTGTGGTAAGGCTCGCAATTGAGCCAATCCACGTTCAGTGTTTCCCGTAGCACTAGCGGGGAGGGTACTAATGTACAATAGATGTAGTTTAATTTTCAGACTATGTACAGTCAGGACTACAAGTGCCAGGAAGCGATGTGACATACAGAACTCACTGTGTAGTCTCAAATAATATGTAGTCAAAGAGAGCCTAGTTTCCTATTAACTTCTGTCAGCACAAGGAAATCTGTTACTTACATGAGCAGTTTGACAAGTCAAGAATATCTTTGGGACTATACCCGGGAATAAGATGCCGGAAGGAAGGGGCACAAACTTGGCAGTGTGTTTTCTGACGACATTCCCAAAGAAAACTAAACACAAACTAAGGGAAATTAGCTGGTGGTATCAAGTTTAAGAAAGATGTTTCACTTTGGAATTGTTTTTGTAGTTTCTTAATAAATTGTCTACAGTGCATTTAACAAACACCCTGAGCCAGGCATGTGGGACACATGCCTTTAAGATTTCACGGCCCCCACCTCAATGCTTATTGTGGCCCATGTAATCTCCATGGCATCTTCTTCAGGCCGGAAGAAAGGACAATCTAAAGCAAAGAGTGTGTGAAAACAAGTTTGGAGAGGACTGTTTCCTCACCGTTGAAAAGTGGTCTTCACGGGAGGTGGGGTCAGAGCACAAATGATTGGGGGGGGCAAACACCAATTATGGTGGAAAGCACCAATTAGAGTGGGGATTGCGCCCCTCTTGACGTCCAGGGACTATTATGGGAGCCGAGGGAGTGTTCATGAATTTATAAGAGTAGACATTTTGGACCAGATTACAGAAACTTTGCAGTGGTGGAAGTGGATTGTTGCCTGGTAGTCACACTATGGCAAAGTATGCACTAAGGCAACAACCTATTCTTTCAATGCATTTTGGCACAAGGGCAAAGATGGCACTACTGCTAGTATGAAATGATAGTATCACTGGGGTGAACTTTGCAGAGGGGCACACATGCATTGAAAGCATGTGCTTCTTGCAGTAGAACAATGTTTTGCCCTTGTGCTAATACTGTTGCAAAGTTTCTGTAGTAGGGCCCCTGGAATATGACCACAGGGAAGCAGTGAAGGAATGACTCGCTGAAAAATACCCTACAACCACCTCTGCTCCCTTTTCCGTCTAAACACTCCTATCGACACCCTGCAACCTTTGGGTGATCTGCAGTTTCATAAAGTGGGTGCACTGAGTTAACAAGCACCAGCATAACGTTATATGATGCAGGCCGAGCCAGATATGGGTACAGAGGTGAGCTTTCTTTTCATGCCATCAGGGTTAGCAGGGTAAGGTGGGGAGGATCGAGTAGAAGGAATGCTAGCATTGGGGCTTTGGCAATGGGGGAGGGGAGGATCATTCATATTTGGCAGGTTTGAGGCGTTGGGCCTGATTCACAGAAGCGTTTTATAATGGCGCAATCCCATAGGAAAACATTCTGTGAATCATGCAAAGTAATCCATGAAACGGACAGCGGGAAATCTGCCACTAAACACCTGCTTCCATGTTTTTTTAAAGTCTTAATTGCTGCCATACAGGCACAAATCTCGGCGCGTTCCAGTGCCGACACGCCACAAAATCTGTGAAATCATGAAATATTCACACAGGTGCATGTTTTTTTGCAGCAACGGTTAGAGTGGTTAGAATCCCAGTTTTACTGCAAATAAAGCCAAAAGAGCAATATTTCACCTATTTTCCTCTGCCATCAGTAACTTCACCCACCCCCAAGTTAAGTGTTGGCTCTGAAATGTCAATCATATAGTGAGATGTTGGGATTGGTGTGTTTGTTGGATACATGTCATTTGTATATATTTTGACTCTTTTTATTTTTTATAAATATTTTAGACTGGAAATTGTCTTTAAAGAGTAATAATAGCAAGTATGTTTTATAGAAATTAAGGTTTACCATCCCTGTGTCAAATTAGAATAATAATTACCATACCATAGATGCATAATATTTTATAATCTCAACAAACACATCACAGTCTTGCGATCAAACATGCATTCCAAAACATCTGAAGGCTCTTATTATTTTTCTATTTGGTGGTGCTGAGGCCTAAACCAACCTTATTGTCATGGGAAGTTAAGATAGTAGAGAGATGGTTTGTCTGGGGGAGCACACATCCTGTGGGTATTGCTTGTATTGGTACCCACCCATTGAGCTCCCAAGGCCTGGCTAGTCCCTAAAGTCATCCTCACTCACTGCCTGCCACAACCCAACCAACGCAAACAACCTTTGGGTTTCTTTGGGTCTAGCTCTGTGCTTTCTCAGCAGCCTTCTAAGGGTAATGGCTTACTGCAGCTATGACACAGCCAACCCATCGTCTGGGATTATACAACCAACCTAGCTGATGGTGCCTTCGGCCACTTGATGTATAAGTAGTCAATGGGCCTCATTACAACCACGGCAGTAGCCGTGCCGGCAAAACCGGCACAGCTGTCGCTGGAGTTGCACTTTTACCGGCACCCGCGAATAGGCAAGAACCGGGCCATGCTGAGTTCGGTGGACCCGGTGATTGCCCATTCGAGGGTGCCGGCAATAAGGGACTCCCCATCCCCATTCGGCCCCATAGGGCTGAATGGGAATGCGGAGGTCGGATGCACCGGCACCGTTTATAACGGTGCCGGTGCATCCACGAGTTGTACTCACGGGTGCCGCTCTGCCCGCCAGGCTAGACCTGGTGGGCTGACAGGCGCCCGTGAGCACAGCTCGTAGTATGGCGGTCCGGGAACTACAGTACCGGCATGCTTACCGGTACCGTAGTTCCCGGACCACCATGCTTATAATGAGGCCCAATGTGTCCTTGAATCTGTTCCTTGCACTAGATTCCTGTTAAAAGCAAGAAGTGGCTAAACCAAGAGTTTTGGTTCTTGTAAAGGAATTTGGAAGGCTCTGCCAGAATAAACCCAGGTACTCACACCAATAGCCTGTTGTGCCATTTTATGGCGAGGTTTTACCATCATGTATGTAGTGCCAATACAGATCCCATGACTACACCAAATCAAAAACCAGTGGCTTTGCCTCTGCTATTTTGCTGTGAAATGAATTGCAAATCCGAGTGTTTAGCAGCTCCCCCAATCAGCAGTGCCCGTCAAGGTGGCATGTTAGGTTATGCCACAGGAGAACCATAGGTCAATACTGCAGGTCACACAAAGCCCCCGTTTAGTGTTACAAGACCGTCTCAAGACGCAGGCCGCGCCCGATACAATGACCGGCCCTTTCTCGCAGCACAATAGGGCGCCCTGCCTGCAGCGCTCTGAGCTGGTGCCCCTGGGAACCATCAACAGAGGGAGCTTGTATTTATATCTACTGAGTGCAAGAAGAAGGCGCGATGGGCTGGAGCTGTTCTTAGCAAGTGTCTGCGCCGGCTAAACATGAGCCCAGCGCGAGAGTCGAATGGGGGAGATGAAAGGGTGGGCGAGAAAGGGGAAGCCAGTCTCATGGTGCAACCTGAGCGCCCTGTACACGTGATATCACAAGGCGCGATCTGCACCCGGCAGTCCCCCCCCCAAGACAAGGGGCACTGCCCTCACATTTTAGGTGGTTTGGAGGGGTGAGACTTAAGGAGCTGAACACAACGCGTAGGAACGTCGGCCTCGCTGGCTTACTCAACACGGGTGTTTCTGACATAAGCTTTAATAGAAAGCGGTAAACCAGCGACCTCCAAGTTCCGTTCATGCGAGCAGAATCCACACCAGGTATTCAGGATAACTATTGTATAAGAACGTAACGGCCATTTAGATCTACTGTAGTCGTGTTTGCTTTCAGTAGTCGGGCTGTAAAGATGGAGTGGATTTGGCTCTTCTGGACTGGAGGGGGAGGCTCTGTTGCAGACTATGCACTGTCCCTTTAACAGCAAAACCTACATAGGCATGTAGATTAGGGCCGGTGCAAGGATTTTGGCCACCTTTTGGTCAAGTGACAGCATGCATCGGCCTTACCTGGCAATATTTGCTGCTTTAAGGGGGCAATGTGACGCCTCCTGTTGTCAGTGGTGGCCTCAGTGGCAACCTTGTATTCTTTTCCTGTGGCCCTGCCCTGTGTAGATTCCATGCCTGCTCTAGCACGTGGCATGGATTGCAGTGTGGGTTATAAGCGAGAAATGATGCACTGGATTTCTTAAATGTAAGGCTCCTTCTCAGAGCCTAATCCATCAGCCTAAGAATAAGCACCTTAATGAAGCTGGAGCGCTATCGCTTGCAAGCCAAGTAAACACAAGTCACAGGACCCAGAATCCATAGTTGCAATCAACGGAAAGGACCCAGCTTGCCTGGTTACAAAGATAAACCACCCTCAATGCTTTTTCAATTCTGGAGTCTGCTTTTTACCTTATACATTGTGCCTATATAACATTGGAACCTCTTCTCCCTCTCTCATCTCCGACTGTCTGTCCGCCATCCAGGATGGTGTGCCGCCAATGATCTCTGCCTTAATGCCAGTAAGACCGAGATTATCCTCATTGGCACACCTGCTCTCTCCTTTCCTGTCACTCTCTGGGCGGCCTCTCTTGGCCCTCCTCCTGCTCCCACCTGTCAAGCTAAAAACCTTAGGGTCATCTTGGACTCCACACTCTCCTTTTCTCCCCACATCTATGACAGCTCTAAGAAGTCACACTAGCAGCTGCACCTCCTCAGAGGTATTCTTCCTTTCCTCTCCTTCCCCCAGAAGCTCACTGTCTCCAGAGCTCTGGTTCTCTCTAGGCTTGACTACTGCAACAGCCTCTTTCTAAATCTGCCTGCGTCTACTCTCTGCCCTCTGCAACTCATCCAGAACAGGACTTTGAGACTTGTCCTTGGCCTCAAGCCCAGGGATCGTATCTCTCCAGGACTGAAATCTCTGCAGTGGCTGCGAGGATTAAGTTCAAAACCCTCTGCATTGCCCACAACGCCTTTTGGGGCCTGCAGCCTCTATACCTTCAACTCTCTCTTCCTAAATACCTTCCTTCTCGAGCTCTTTGCTCATCCGCCTCCAACTCCCTCAGGGTCAGTCGCTTCTTCAAGCAACGAGTTGGTGGTAGATCCCTTTCTTCAGCTGGAGCCTCCCTCTGGAACATCCTCCCTGCCTCCCTGAAACTTGATGAGAATCATCTCTGGTTCTGGAAGCACCTCAAAACCTTTCTCTTTGCTTCTGCTTTTTCTCCTCCTCTCCCCTGCTGACTTCCTGGCTGATACTGAAACTGCACTGGTTACCTGGCCACCCTCTAATCTCGGGCCCAGGTCCCCTCCCCCACCAGTCGCATACCTGCACTGCCTTCCTGGAAAAACTCGCACTTGGGGATTGTTTCTGTATCCCTACAGTCCCACTACCAGCACTTGACACCTGATGTCTTCACTTACCCTTGCACTTGCCACATGCTGGCTGTACTTTACCTATTGTTATGTATTCTATTAGCCCATCTACTGCACTGTACTGCACTGTACACTGCCCCGCACTTTCCTCCTTCCCCCTTCCCATGCACTTGCGCAATCTGAATGACACCTGGCCTAGTATGATCGTTGTCTGTCTTCCCTCTGTTCCCCCTCCCTTGCCTCATCAAGCCTTGAAACACTTGTGTATAGGCACGTTGTAAATGCAATATCATCATCATCATCATCATCATCATCAACAGATGATGGTTTTAAGGTTCTGCCAGACCACGGCCGGAAGTGGGCAGTGACTCTAAGGAAAGAGGGTGGGAGTTGCACGGTATGCTCTCCTGGCAACAAGCAACGTGAACGATGGGCCTCACGCTTCACTCTAGTATCATCCCGTTACCGTAACATTTCTTTAACAGTTTTTATAATGCAACACACATTGCTTTGTAGACACTTCAGAGCCCTCAGAAGGTTGTTGAGTCGTTCATTCCTTGTCCACCGATAGCAAGCTCGTAGTGTAAAGTCTGATGGAAGAGCAGAGCTTCTGGGTGCTTCCTGAGGCATAGTCATCAGGTTATATCCAAAGGAGCCACTGCTTGTTAAAGCCCTTCACTGCTGAGAAGCATCTTATTAATGCCCAGTCAATCACATGGAATGCCTGCTGGCAGGTAAACACTGTTCCTAGCTGCAATCAGGGCCTTTACTGTGGGAAGGTTAGTAGCGAGGGAGGTGCTATCTTTGATACTTTGGATTTCAATCATGGAACAATCCTTTGTGTCACGAAACAGCGGGAAGGATCACAACCTCTTTGTGGAAATTGGTCACCCATGATTTGGGGGCTTTTTAGTGACAGTGAGCGAATCATTTCTCTGGTCTCAGAACAATGAACTCAATTTTTGACAGATTTCCTTATGCGGGACACTATGAAGGAGAACGATTCTTTGAAGGACTTAGACAGCTTTTTAGTAGATGACTTCTGATCATCACAGTGAACTTTACTTACTAGAGACCATAAACATATGTATACAAGAAAAAGAAGTACTACAGCGAGCTTTGGGGCTAGACATTGGACAGATGCTCTTTACTGAAGTGTGAATGTATCGCTCTGGATCCATACGTAGAAACAATGGGGTGTAACTTGGAGAACCCCAGCATGAGGGAGCGGTTCAGCAGACACCATTTGCAAATGTGCCAGTAGTCAGCTGTCACACTACACAATGACATTTTTCAAGTGGTTTTATTGAATTATCAGAAGGAAAATGCACCTTTATTGGAAGACACCATTTTATGAAGAGGTTGGAAGGTCCTCTTAGACTTGCATTGGTCCACAAAATTAGATGGTTCCTCTGATTACTACAACTAGGATGGAAGCCATGAAAATGTATTCAACCTGAGGAAGACTAGCTAAATTGATATATCTAGTGGAAACATATAAAATGTTTGAAGGAATCATTTTTAATAGGTTTGATATGTTATAAGAAACAGTAACACTCATTAGAAATATCCTCACCAGCATGCTGAAACAATAACCCGTTACCCTATAATCCACCTCCAACCCCGCCACCAATATCAACCCTGTCATCAACTCACTCAAACCCACCCTGACTAACAATGCCAACATTCACATTCCTCTAAAAACTACACCAATACACCTTTACCATTAGCTTGCTAGAACATACAAGTGATCTAGGACAGCAAACACACATTACACAAACATAAACTCTGGCAAAACCCTGTCAAGATCCTGGCTACAGCTCCCTGTTATCCGAGTAAACGGAGAGACTGGGGTTTTCCCTGGAGGTTGGCCAGGCAGAGATCTGTCTACTGGCAGTCACGCACTACAATGCCCAGAATTCCCAACTGCTAGGCCACACAGTGTCTGATGACATGACGAACTGCATCTTATCAGCTTCCTGCATAATACGGCCTGTGCACATTATTCAGCGCTCCTAAACCCCAATCTTGTGGTGAGCTTCATTGTTTCCTGTTCTTCGTTCCTCATTTTTCATGGCATTAACCCCGACCTCGGCTCTCCTTACTGACCTGCCTTTCTCTGTCCACTTGGTTACTATTCGCTGGTAACCCAGACCTCGGATATGTTTCCTGAATTGGACGAAGAAAATTCTCCTCTGCCTTCGTTTTGTGCTGCAACATATTGTTAACAGGACTTTACTCGCACTTCCCTCTTGGATTTGAGTGCTGTAGTGGAACTCTGTAGTTGCGCCCTCGAACCGCCCGGGTGTAGTTTTTTGCAGGATGTCCTCATGCTGCTGGGTAGCATGTACAAGATGATTTCCTTCTGGATTACTGGACTTCTTCTTCCCAAACCCTTGACCCGGATCAGAACCTTGCATCCTGGATTTTCCACTGGCTACTTGACACTCCTATTTCAGGCTCAACACTATTACACACGCCAGTACAGGTGGATCAAATATTACAAGACTTAGAGTAGCATATGTTTGTTGTGGTTTGTGTACTGATACACTGTTTTCTTCTTACAGCTGTTGGTCGGTCATCTCCTGCCTTTTGCCTGAGCCCTTACTCCACTATCAGGCATACATTAGTGGAAGGTGCTCTCAGGAGGAAAGTCTCCATGTAGTAGGAGGCCAGTAGCCTTCGACTGTGGTTACTGGCTTATTCATTCCTCTTTTACACGAGGACCTGACAAACCTCAACCAAGAAGATATGAACACATTGAAATCTCATACACTTCATGTGGAACCCTCATCAACTCAATGAAAGAGACTTACTACTTTAGCAATAATCCTGCGTTCTTATGCTAAACAGGCCGGTAATGTACAGGGGCCTAAATTCCAGGCCTGAGCGAAGTAAGGGCCTTAACACCAGGCCTCAATGTCATTCCCGGGCCGGCATAGCCTGCAGAATGCAGGATTATTGCTATTAGCACCCTGAGGCAAACCCTCAAGGTGCTAATAGTAATATAAAAAACAAACAGACCACGCTTCTTCGTTCGCAGCAGCAGCTGGGAGAGTCAGGGTTGCCATGGAAATAGAAGGCGAGGCTCCGCTCAGAGCCCTCTTCCATTTCCATGGTGCTGAATCAGGAAGCCGTGCGGCTTGGTTGGAGGAGCTTCTGAGGTAAGGAGTGTTGGACTGCGGGAGTGGTGTGGAGGGGCTAGATTGGGGGGGCAGGGGAGGAGGCAAAACCGCAGCAGCATGGGAGGGGAGGTGCGCAGAGCACTCGGGTTGCTCCGAACCTGGGCTTGCATGAATAGATTCAGACTACACTTGGCACAGACTAGATTGCCAACTACTCGAAAATTACCCTCATGTCTTTCATATGAAAAAACATGAGAAAGCCATTGCCATACACTATAAGAAAGGATCAATCTACAACAAGTCCAATTTCAGACTGAGATTCGGCAAAGAGAGTGCAACCAGCCAACTCGTCAATTCCATTCTTCATATTATGGACACCTGTGACTTATCCCTATTGGTTGATCTTTCTGCAGCCTTTGAAACACTTGACAATGCCCTGGTCAACATCATATTGACATGCCTGGGATTCGATTGCACTGTCCTGCAATGGTTCTCCTCTTGCTTTGCTAACTGACACCAGCTCATTAAATTCTGCCCCAGAAGAATCAAACAGCAGCCAGTGACCTGTGGATTGACCCAAAGATCCATCAACTCCTCCGTCATCTCCATTCCCTACATAGAGTTAGCGGCAATACTCCATGCTGGGCAGAACATCAAGATACAGATTCCCATTATGGATCCGACATATAACTAAACTTGCAGATCACATTCCTCAACAACCTCCACCATCTCTGCATCCCCTTATTGAAGTCTAGATGTCAACTGAGTACCAGAAACTGAACCGGAAAAGGCAAAATTCATCCACCCTTGTAAAAGGACAGGAACTCCTCAGATCCAGTTCTGGCTCATAGTTATGAAGCATAACAGATTTACAACCCCAACTTGAATTCAAAGTCGCTCAGTTTCATGATAGACATTGACTTCTCTTTCCAGGCACATGCAGCCAGTAAGACCAGACAGCATGGTACCACCTCTAAGTCCTCACCGGTGCATCTTGCATCTCACTGTCCTCACCCAACAGTGATGCAGCACGACACAGCAAATCCTATGGAAAAACAGCCATATCATCCCCATCTCAAAGGTGCTACACTGGATCCCCTCCAGGCCTGTCTCATCTTTAACACCTCCTGCACGCTTTGTATGGCAATCGCAACCAGGTCGCGCCACTACGTGGCCAAAAAGCTCTTCATCTCACGAGGCCAAGGCAACACTTTCTGACCCAAAATTGCGAGATTGGAAATCATGAAACTCAACTTCAGACCAGACTAGCATCCTCACTCCGGCACTTCAAAAAAGTAAATACAATTCTCTCCAAAGAGAATTACATCAGCCGTTTCATAAGAGCCATTGGCTCTCCTGCCCGGACTCTGCCACTTGCGCTTTGGACTTCCTTCCTCCCTGTAACATCTTCCCCTTAGCCTTTCCTCCTTCCTTCTGCCAGGT
Source organism: Ambystoma mexicanum (assembly GCF_040938575.1). Taxonomy (NCBI): domain Eukaryota; kingdom Metazoa; phylum Chordata; class Amphibia; order Caudata; family Ambystomatidae; genus Ambystoma; species Ambystoma mexicanum. The sequence continues at coordinate 1,060,328,012 of NC_090931.1, read as the reverse complement.
TACTGTCTAGTGCAGTCCTCGGTTGCTATACAGCTAGGATTAGGACCAGCTAGGACCGTTAGAAATATGCGTGGTTACAAAAACATACTGTCAGGTCTTTTGAACTCTGTTGGGGTCCAAGGACTTAACTGCTCTAGTACCTCCTTTTAATAACTCAGAGGCATCCAATTCCAGCACTGAGTCATGCTCACCGAAAGGAGCATCTTTGAAAGTAGCAGTGACATTTTCAGTGCTGGAGCCAGAAGCACCATATTTAGAAGTAGATTTACCGGGGCCGGGCCAGAAACATTTGACCGAAGATCAGTCAAGGCAAAGACGAATGCCTCACTCATTCTAATGCTTGTCAACATCCAGCCCCAGACTTGGACCCACAACTGAGAAAGGGTGGGGATGCTGGGCTGGCACACATGATCTTGCTGCACCTGCAGCATGCTGTCATGCCATAATTCATTAATACATAGCACACCTGATAGGAGACCCCAGGGATTGAAATATTCCAGTGGGTTACCCCAGGAAAAACATGACACATACAACAAACCCACTCAAATCTAACCTGATTCAAACAGTAAAAAAACATGTTATTTGCATTTGATGAAACACATCGACGTATGGTTGAATTTCATTTAGAAAATATAAAACATTGTATTCTAATATAAAGTGCACGGTTATCACCCTCTCTCACATTCACTCTACTCAACCATTCCTAGAGCGCTCAATTCCTCAATGAACTAAAGTGCATTATGCTATACAATGTCGAAAAAACGTCCTCACTTTCTCAAAATACCCTCATGCAATCAATGAGGTGTACACATAGGTTACATTATGCATCCAGTAATAAGCATAATGCCAAAATAAGAAACCTTTTCTAGGGTCTAAAGAATTCCCTTGGATCCATTTTTACATAGTTACTATTATTAATATTGTATTTATTGAGCGTGGACCTAGCTTCGAGACGCAACGGAGCGCTTTACAGAGGTATACAACATTGCAGATGCATAACGGAGCGCTTTACAGAGGCGTACAACAGTTCATATGCATAACGGAGCGCTTTACAGAGGTATACAACAGGACCGATATACAGCTGGGGGTAGGAAACAGAGGGGCACAGAGGAGGGGTACAGCTGTACAGGGTGGCGGGGAGGAGAAAGGATAGTTATTCAGTAACCGTTCATACATACCATGTTGTATTAGTTTCCAATTGTGATGCACCACACGAGGGACTGGCTGGTACAAAGGGCTTCTGCTAGGCCACACTAAATACAGTTAGACTGCGCATTAACTCACCACTGAAATATGCCATACGCTTAAAGGAAATTGCATTGCAAAAGCAAGTTACTGGTGCCAAGCAGATGCATGCTTTACCACTGACTTGTGGCACAGAATCCTAAGGCCATCACATGTACACAAGGCTCAGCATTACACTACTTGACCAATTATCTCAAACACAGGTGATGCCAGTCGGCGTAAATCCTTCCTTGCCATTGACAGCACTAACACATAAGTCTCACAAAGAGGCAGGGTCTGCTTGGGCATAAAATTGTATCGGGCACCAAAGAAAAAGTGGCCAGTAAGTTACAAATGGCAATTCATTCCTTTTGTGATAGACTGTTTGAATAGTACCGAAGGGGGAGTTTTTTAAATAAATGTAATGCCAATTTGGCAATGTAAAGAATATTTATTCAAAAACAATGGTCAAATCTACTAGCCGCATAGTGAAGTAAATCATCAAACTGGCCCACATTGGCCAAACAAGTGTTCCACTTTGACCAAAAAAACAAGCCCACCCTAGCATTTTGAGTTTTTAGTTTGGGCATTGCCCTATTGCACTATAGGCAGTCTGAGCCTGCAAGGAAGACATTGTGTGGGCCAGATACAGAAGTCAGAGTTATAATTCGAGGTGCATTCGGTCCTCTTCAGCTGGTCCCTGAACAAGAAGCCACACCAGTTTAGCCCACCATCTTTCAAACTCACAGCTGGAGTCAAGAAAGAAATATGGGAATTAATCGACATACTAAATATGAACTGGATATCAATGTGGCCCCCTGTGCACACAACACATCTTGCCCTGTGACATTGGGCAGTTGCCACTCTTTGGGACTGATTCATGGAAAAGTGTGCATTTAGCCCGCAAAGAATGCGTGCCGAGACCGACAGTGCGCGAGCCTGTATGCAGAATGAAAAATACACACTCCGCTTATATATCCATGGATTTGTCTGTCCTTGTATACGCAAGTTGCAGACGGGACATCCCTGACATGCCCCTGCGCAAAGCAAAATCAGTCAGAACAGCTACATTTGTGCGCTCCCCTGGGCGCGAATGCACGCACTGTTCAAACAGTGCGTGGGGTCCCCTGCAAGCAGGCCTGCATCTTGGGGACCCTGTGCAGGGTCCCCTGTAACTGTTACCAGCACCCTGACAACATGCATACAATTTATCGAAACTCGGGTAAAACTCAGAAAATCTGCATGCAAACCCCCGTAAACCATTCCTGCACCCCGCTACACTGCATATGAGCACCCCTAAGTCAGATCGGAACCATGGCTGCATACACGCACCCATAAATCCGACACCCGATCTTACTCCTGTGCAGTGAATCCTATCCACAAGTGTCTGTATGCCTGCCTTTGGTTGGCCGATAGTATGAGGGCTTTGCGTGGGCCATTTCCCCACCAAGACGTTGCACGCTCGGATCCATGAATACGTATCGTTCCACGCAACAGTGGGTGTGCGATGTACTGCCTGCGGCCGTCCCTCGTAACGGTCACTTTTTGCCTTGTTCCTCCTCATTTTTCACAATCCGCCCAATGCCCTCTGCGCAAGCCACGTCCACGCTCTGCATGCTGTCTCGCGCAAGTCACTCGGCCTCTTGCAGTGACGTGCTGAGCCTGCGTGAAGTTCAGGCAAACTACGAAAAAGTGCAACGCAGTCCATTCCATGAATCGAAAAAAAATTGATTTTGCACGAAGTTTGGCACGCAAAGTGCTGATTTTTCATGCAGATAAATCCATGAATCAGCCCTTTATGTATTATCCCTTTATACCAACATGTGCACAGGTGGTATAATTTAAATGGGGTGTGCCTCTAAGTACCTGAGGAATTAGAAAATATTGAATGTGCTCCAGCAACGATTTTGGGGCAAGGGATTTGGTAAAAGGTGCATTGGGGCCGCATTCTGTAACAGCAAGCATTTGTCACACAGTGCAGCCAAGCAGTAAAAGCAGTTGCAATGGAGCCGGTGGGCACGGGTACAATTTGTGCAAGATGGAGGCCTCCTGGAATGTGCTATGCCAGTGGATTGAAAACTGTTATTTTATTTTATGTTATATGGCATTTGTTTAGCACCCAATGCCATTGGTATGGCTTCAAAGCGCTGTGAGCATTGCTGAATGTATTATTCCTGGCCTATGCCATAAGCAAACATAAAACACTATCATGAATTTTGAAGCGTTATATGCCTGACGCAAGACTACAGCATAGCAGGCTAGAGAGTGGAGGGTCTGTTGTGTCGATAAGCTGCCTCCTATGACAGCCCACTCTGCAAACGTGTGCACGGGGGATTGGGCATGCTAGCCTCCACATGTGAACAGCGGCAGCAGCGAAAGTGCACGGTGAAAGTGCAAACTGCTATAGTGGCCGTAGCACAAACACATGGAACCGTGTAAGCAAAAACAGGAAACTATCATCAAGTTTTATTGCAGCGCTGCATTTTAAACAGTAAATTAACTCTGAACGCAAGCGGCGACCTACGTATAATTGCGGCCAGGGGCAAATCATATGAGCGACTAGCACAACATAAGGTTGTGCGAACCTCACAATCGAAATCCTTTTGTCCATGAAAATACAAAGCAGAGTGGCCACGCAATACATGGCAAGGTGACCGAAATCATGTGATGCAAGGTGTCCAGTGAGCCAGGTGCAGAAGGCCTGCGCCAACCCACATGTGGGGAAGTCGCAGATACAGGGCCTATGGACCGTAGTCTCCACACGCCATTTCCCAACAAATGGAAAGTGCGTGCAGAAGAGCACCAAATGTGCACCTACGTGCTGTGGGGTCCCGTGCATGCAAGTGCGAGCATTTACAAGACGTAGGGTAAAAGAAAGGAGTACAAACTATCAGGAAAACGTGCCTTCACTCTTCCTTTGTAACATCCATCTCATCATGAAAGGACTACTGCTTGCCCATTACGCTTTGCAGGTGGTGTTCATTCATGGATTCCTATGGATTCCAACGGATTTAGCAGCTGCTTTATTGGGGCGGTTTCCCTCGGAATCCGCTGGATTTACACCAGCGTGAAAATCTCACGCGGGAATAAAACAAAGTGCGCCGACAAGGCAGAGGCGCTCCGCATGGCGAGCTCTCTGCCCCGCCTCCAATTTTGGGGTCTTAATGTGTGTAGTTTTATAATTGCTGAGTGGTGACGAGCTGTATAATATAGAATTAACATTGATAACAATTATGTTTGCACATGCTCTATTTAAGGCCGTTGAGCACACACGTGTTGAAGAAAGAAGTATAGGCCATGATTAAGGGTACATCGCCTTGCTCGTGTTCCCAATATTGTCAGAATAATGAGCACGGAAGGTCATATTTAACCAAAATGTTTAACATTCACTGCGAGCCAGTCAACCAGATCAATGAGACTGCCACAATGCGCATTGTAATGAACACAATCCCTTCTTTTCGCACAGCTTTACAGGTTTGTGTTACAGCTCCCTTTCAGACTTTGCGTGATGTAGTTTGCCTTAGCGTGATAACCAAACGTGACAGCGTTTTTTTCTGAAATCATTTCTGGACAAATGTGCATTAGTCGGGGAAGTAGTTGTTATTGAAAGGCCCCTCCTCATATTAGAATTTAAAGTACTTTTGTGAAAGACATCGTGTATATGTATGCATCAATTGTGCTAAGTTTGATTAAAAAAAAAATATTTCCTATCATTGAAACATGTTAACTATCCATGAATCCTTTATCATGATTCTAATTATGAAGACAGGAACATATACAGTCATCCATGCATGCAGTGGATGTGTGCAAATGTGAATCCACAGGAGGCATTGTTGTGGGCGTGTGTCGGCATGATCTGGTGTGGCACACACACACACACACACACACACTCAACATCCACTGAGCATCGTCTCCATACACCAATCAGAGCAGGTGGGACAAGCAGCAAGCCCCTGTGCCGGTACCCTGCCCCAGCATGGGCAATACCATACTGATAAGACCTCAGAAGGTTCAAGATCATGTCTCCGTGCAGTGGCAGTTAAACATCTTCTGCGTCTCGCACGCAACCACAACACACTCTCCTCTCCCTCACACAAAAGAGAGTCTGTGTTGTGGCATAAATATAGGCTGGCAACCCAGAGCTTCTATCTAGAATGTGCCAGCTCGATGTAGGTCACTGACTCCATCATCGGTATTGTTGTTTGTCTGCGGCGAAAGATATTGTTTAACAACGACACAAACATTACTTCCCCACAGCCATCCACTGCTCACCACTCACCTGGAACTAAATGGGCCTGTATTGACTGATGTTCAACCCATGTAGCTTTGGCTGTATCCGCAGCACTAAAACCCATTCCCTCTCATATTTTGTCTATCTCACAAACATTATCTCCCCCTGCAGCTTTTGGCCTCAAAGTTTACTCCGAGAGTGGGAGTCCACTCTCTTCCATCATGTGATGACCGCAGCAATCTCATACAACATTTCTAGTCATTAGAATTTTTTTGCTATAAATGCTTTCTAATGGCTCTAATTGTGAAGGAAGACACATGTACGATTATATAGTGTGTTCGTTGAGTGCTGAAAATGTTTACTTGAGGTTATGGTATGTGTAAAATTCATCTGGCAGTTCACACAAACACACACACATCAACCACTGAGTAGTCTGCCTACATTTAAGTAAATAGGGTCTCACTTTGAGTTTATAGGTATCAGTAAAAACATGCAGCATTTTTTCACTGCATATTCTGGAGTACCATAAAAGCTCCAGATTGTATATGATAATTCCTGTGAAGAGTATTGGAAAAAATACTACATGGAGTACATTCTGCATGATTAGGGGCACAAATACCATGTCCCTGGTAATTCTTCCCACTATTATGTGCAATTTGTGGTTTCACACATAAGAATCATGCAATCTAGGGCTTCAGAATGTGCGCATCAATGATCATTGTTCCATTGATGCGCATGCTGCAAAGGTCCGGTTGCGGGAGAGGCGTTTCCAGGAAATGTATTCTGCAACCCTATTTATATGAATAATGTGTCTTACAAAGCTACAAATGCCATGTGTGTATCTCCCACAAACAGTTTGATCCTGTTCATCACACAAGCAGTAATTCTAAGAAAAGTCTGGAAATCTCCCAATGAGGGAGTGTAGGATTATGGGCTCTGTATTTCAACAGTTAGACTCAGCATTTCAGCATGCACATTTTAGCGAGGGTTTGAACTTCAACTGGGGCCCAGGGTGTGAACTCATTGCTGGGCTCAATGGTGTGTGTCTCAGGGAGAATTAAATAGTTGCCAATGCACAGAGCACATGCTTTAAATTACACTTTGCTTCATGATGATATTTCAATGAACTGAACTGCACTGAATATAATACTAACCTAAATCTAACATACTAATTAACCAACTGCATTTAACATGTAACAGATTGCAATAACAACATTTAGTGCAAATTAGCTTATGAAATAAGCTGGATGCAGACTGATGAAAATGCATAATGCTCTGAAAATGGGAAGAAAAATTGACTTCAAGCATGCAGGCTGGATCTGCGCTGTGCGGTAAGCTGAAAAATGTGAAGATCTGTTCTGCTGAACACATGACTTTGTTTTGGAGCAGGAAGCACAAGAGAACATTTTAACATGTCTGTCTCCTGCAATGCAGTTAGAACTATGAGAAAGGCAGATCACATGATTCTTAGTGGGATGAGCTGGACAAGGGGAGGTGCTCGTGATTGACAGGGGGTGTCATAGAAAAGGGTTTTGAGGCAGAGTAGAGAGGCATTCCTTTTTGGGCACTGACGGTCGAAGAAGCAGAGGGCTGGCTGGGCAGACAGAGTGCAGTATTGGCAAGCTGACTAAAGCTGAAGCTGTCTTTATCTGGGTTGATGATCCTTAAGAAAACTGCATTCTCAAGAATCCTTATCTGGGTTGTCCATGCGCAAGGCAGAAAAGCTGGGGAAGATTTCACCGTCAAGCTGAGTCAGGACTATCGCCAACTGATTTAGGTAAATATAAGGTTAATTGAGGTGCTGGTGATGTAAATGATACTATGTAGTGCAGGTTAAATAGTTCTGTTCATTTTTGGTACTGTATTAGATATTCTAATTTCAACGTGCATGTACTACTGTGTTCATATTTTTCAACGTCTTACTGTTTTTTTAAGGGTATTGTTCTAACTTTTATGAGGCCAAGGTCAATTGGCAGTTCTTTGCACAGATAGAGCGCTGAAAGCCATTGCAAGAAGCAATGTAACTTGCATAATTCTATTTTACGATAAAGAACAAATTCAAAAAGTAATTTTAGTCTCATTATATTTATTCTGCATTCAGTCCCTTTTATTTGACATGCATGGGGAGATGCAAACGTGCAGTAAGAAATATCTCAAAGCAAAGTAGCTGTAGTGAGTTGTTTATCTAGAGAGGCTGACTGAATGTGCAGTATATCAATTGCATTCTTTACATTTGTTGAAATTTGGCTAAAAGGGCATATTGTGGTATTGTACATAAGATACCGCAGGAGAGCATGAGCCATCTATTCAGAGTGTATTTAGTCCAGTATTTGTTTGTTGTTACTGACCCTGGTAAAAAATAATTACTAGGCAGCATTCTGAAATCAGTCTCACCACTATGAAAAATACCCCAACATTTTTATCACAATATATTGCCAAGGACTATAAAAATACCACCATAATAAAAAAAAAATACCACAAAGTTACAGATATAGCTCCAACATATATCTGCCAGGTTTGAGTATATGAATTGTCTAACCCATCTCACCCCTCACTAGGCCAAGACCCTGATTAATTCACTAGTTATCATCAAGCTGAATTACTAAAACAATACACACCCATGTAGTGGTGTTGCAGGGGCCATGGCAGCCCCCACAGTGTGCATGATATCGGACTTCAGAAACACATTTTTCCCTCTGCAGCTTGAGATGGAATCGCTACGGCTCCTTCATCTCACACCACTAAGCAGATCATTATTTATTTTGCTGCGGGGGTGGAGGCACCACCTCGTTCTTCCCTAACTTCCTCTGAAATCCCCGGTTGAAGCTCACCTCATGGTTTGAAAGGATGAACTCTCCATCCTGCTTCTGGTGCAGGGGCGCGTGTTAGTCCAGTTACTTCACTGGTTTTCAGAATGGCGCTGGCAAAATCCACTTGAATTTTCCGAGCGGAACGCCCTAAGTATGAAGATTACAAAAGTTCAAGTGTTGATCCTCCTTTTCTGTTGCCTTCCTAACCTATGATCTGTCCTTTATTTCAGGTGCAGAATGAAGGCGATGCGTTGAGGGATTGAATTGCCGATGGTAAACTCAGCTGAGTTAGCGATGGGGGCGATCCCTCTTAATGTCTTTATATTCCTCCAGTAATGTCTTTTGTCCTTTCCCCATAGGGGCCGGGGTGCGGTACCTGCCAACAAAGCGGCGCCGACCCGAAATGAGGAATGGTCCACCAACAGAAGACCGGTAAGTGTTATGGCGGAAAATTAGGCTTTCCTCATATGTTCCTTCTGCTCACCTTTTGTCTCTTCTTCTCTCCCCTAGGCGCAGAGATGTGGCGACCGGTGCAGACAGTCGCGGTGGAGCCAGAAGAACTCCCGAGGACAGGTGAGTGAAGCGCGGCGCTGCAGCGAGCAACGCGGTGCTTTTAAATGAAAGTCTTTTCTCAGGAACGCTGGCATGGAGGTTCCGGATGCAGGTAAGAAGTTTGGTAAAATTCTTGGTTTTTACCTTTCTCTTCTCTTCTTTCCTTACAGGTGTTCCAGGATCGAGGCGGGCGTGGCTGGAGACCAGATGCAGGAGCAGACACGGTGAGCGTTCAGGTGCTTGGATGCAGGACAACGCGAAGCGTGAGCTACTGTCTGGGCGTGGCTTAAATAGCCCCCAAAGTAGTTCCAGGTAAGTATCCTTCCCTGGCCACGCCCGAGTGGCAAAATAGTCCCAATGAAAAAATAGTCCCTTTCAGGTCTCAGGGAGGCCTGAATCTTGCAGCATGGTCTGCATCAGGTAAGTGCACAAAACACCTTCCTTTATGAGCCTGGCGCCTATGGCGCCAGGACTGATGTCCAACATGAGCCTGGTGCCAAAGAGCCCCTATAAGGGGCCACTGGGCTTTTACCCGGGGGCATGATGCCTGCTCCCGGGGGTGCTGGGCCTGGCCTGGTGCTCCGGGGGTAGGCATCATGACAGTGAGAGCCAGTACACATTTACTATGTGTGCATGTATGTATGCTTGTATGCATGTACGCATGTTTTTGTATGTAATGTGTATGTCTGTATGAATTAATGAGCATATGATATATGGGTGATTTGGTGCACCTTTGAATGAGTTTATGGTGTGAATGTTGTTTGAATGTGTGTGCGCTTCTACTGGGCCGAGAAGCTGATTTTGGCAGCTAGGGCAGGGAGGGGGTAGAGGGTGGGGTTGGGAACAGGTGGTGGGTTACACAACTTCTACATTTCTCGTTGTGGCATGACATTGATTGAAACTGCCCATTTCTATACTTTATTAGCATATTAGAAACTAGCCTATGCCTGTTTTGCTGTAGCCTGATGAAATTACCCATTTCTGTACTATACTAGCAATTTCGAATTCAGCCTACGCCGGTACTCTAGTACCAACATTGAAATTGGCTATCTAGACTGCCTACCGTGCTCACCTGCTTGTGCACAATAGACCCGTCCTTAGCCTAGCGGCATTAGCCCAGCAGCCCAGCCAATGCCACCCTCCCAACTATGCTCCCTTGGCTCATTCTCACCATGTTCCCTTTTTGTGTCATGGACAACAAGACACCATGTAGCTGCAACAGCTACATACCATACAACAATGGATTAGCTAAACTCGGCTGCCCAAGACATCACCCCTACCCCTGTCCCACACCCTTCCTGCCTACCCTAACACCATTCCCACACACTACTCACCAATACCACATTGAAAATATCAGCGCCAAACCAGCTAACACCATACTCCACACTACCAACCCTACTAAAAATGACTACACTGTTACCAACCCTCCCAAGCCTCAAGGATACCGCCCTACTACTAACCCCTCCCTCTTTGCGCGCAACAGCAGACTTGGCTTTAGACTCCACACCACAACCTGGAAGGTGCCTACAACACCCACAACCAAGGCCACCAATAAGAATAGTGTTAATGCCACTAACACGGCATCCCTAAAATTAGCACTACTCAATGTCAGATCCCTAGTTGCTCACCTCACCGAAATCGCAGACATTATCCTCTCAGCAGATATCGACTTCCTTGCTACCACAGAGACATGACTACATGAAGCAGCAGGACCCTACCTAACTCTTGCTATTCCCGACAAGTACTCCATCCTCACAGCCGACAGACCCAATGCTCGCGGAGGAGGTGTAGCATTCATATTCAAATCTTCACTCGACCTCAGATCCATTACATCCCTCCCACTAAAATCATGCGAGCACCTCACCATCAAAATAGAAACCACACCAAAGAGCTCAATTACTATGCAACTAATATACAGACCCCCAGGCCCTACAGGTACTTTCAAAGAAGACATTACCTCCCTCATAGCCGAGAACTCTAAGCCCAACTCCCAAAACTTCATTCTACCTGCATCACCTACAGAGCCCCACAACCTCTGGTATGGACTGACCACTCCCTCATACCATTCGACATTAACATCAACAACCCCAACCCCAAGCAGGGCTCCCACGCACCAGCCTGCCCGACTAGAAACAAACACAATATTACGGCGGAGACCCTCACACCACTGGTCCTCCCCCTCCTAAACACGCTCCCAGCCACTGCTGACCTTAACCTCCTAGTTAACACCTACAATGACGCCATGACCACTGCCATCAATGCCGTTGCCCCACTAAAGCTAGGCAAAGGTAAACCCAGAGCTCACCTGAACTATTGGTACACACCTGAACTCAAAATACTCCGAAAACAGAAAGCTAAGATGGAAACCCTATGGAAAACAACTCCCTCAGCTGAAAACAAAACCAATCTCATGACCATCTCAACCCATTATAAGAAAGAGATAATCCGCACCAAAAAGGAAGCCTACAATGTTAGAATCAACAATGCCCAATCCTCCGCCAAAGAACCTTTCACCATTTTGAAGGAGCTAGAAAACCCAAACCCACCAACCAAAACTTGTGTGAAAGACAAGCCATGGTGCACTAGCATCCAAAATGCCCTGGCCAACAAAATTACTGGGCTTCAAACTAAAATCGAGGCCAAACGACTACAACTCTCCAACAATAACGCCTCCACCACCAGTACATCCATCCTTACCAACACTACACCCAGCTGCACGTTCAAAATGGTCACTATACCCGAAGTCCAAAAAATTATAGCATCCCTCAAACCTTCCAACTGCAAAGGGGATAGTTGCCCCGCCCAGATCATCAAAGATGCTGCGAGGGACCTATCCCCCTTCATCTCCAAACTCATAAACATATCCTTCTCGTTCAATTCTGTACCCAACAACTTGAAACAGTCATGGGTTCTCCCCCTTCTAAAAAAACAATCCCTCGACCCTGCCATCCCTACCAACTATAGGCCTATCACCACGGTCCCCTTCCTCCTAAAAATCCTTGACAGAGTCGCCTACTTGCAAATTCAAGATTACATAGAGTCCAATCAATTGCTAGGCCTGCGTCAATCTGGCTTTCGACCTCAACATGGTACAGAAACTGCCCTTGTTGACCTTAAAAGTCAGATTGATGACATCAAGGACAAAAACAAAGCAGCTATCCTACTCCTTTTAGACCTCTCAGCAGCCATCGACCTGGTTGACCACCAAATACTCTGCAACCACCTCTCATCTGCTGCCCACTTCTCCCCCTCTGCTGTCATGTGGATACAATCCTTCTTAGCCAACAGGACCATGAGAGTCTTCTCATCTACGGCTGCTGCAGACCCCATCCCCATTACCTGCGGTGTCCCACAAGGATCTTGTGTCTCCCCCACCCTCTATAATATCTTTACAAAGCCTCTCTTTGATAAACTGGACAGTGTGGGTGTCACCTACATCAACTACGCAGATGACACCCAGATACTCCTCACCATCACTGGCAACTACAACGACGACGCCACTAGGATCAACGAAATCTTCTCTATCATTCAGGCATGGATGGCCACACACGGCCTCTGCCTGAATGATGAGAAGACTGAGCTCCTCCTAGTCGGATCTACCAACTACCTACTAAAACTTAGTCCTAACTACTCCAATTTCATCATCGATGGTAACATCATCCCAGTTGTTAAAAATGTGAAAACATTAGGTTTCTACCTCGATGCAAATACCAACCTCTCTAAACAAGTCAACATGAACGCCTCAGCCACCGCCTACACTGGGAAACTAATTAGGGCGTGCAGACCCTTCCTATCCACAAATAGCTGCCTTACACTGGCCAGGGCCCTCATACAATCGAAGCTTGACTACTGCAATAGCCTCTACTTAGGAGCCAACCAAGTCATAATTAATAAACTCCAGGTTCTCCAGAACAACGCGCTGTGAGCAACACTAAACATCCCTCCGAGAGAGCACATCTCCCACATAAGAATTTCCTGCAAATGGCTATCCATTCAACAAAAAATTGACTTAAAAACCCTCTGCCTCACCTACAAAGCCCTAAACCACCTAGCCCCCCCTATCTCATTAACAAACTCACTTTGAAGCAGAGCACCAGAATTACTAGATCGTCCAACACTCTCTGCCTCAATGTGCCCAGATATACCTCTAAGAGAGCCGGCGGCTCAAGTTTCACGGTCCTTGCCCCTCAACTTTGGAACACCTTGCCGTTGAACATCAAAGCGACCAAATCCTTTCAACAGTTCAGGAAACTAGTCATTAGCTGGCTACTGGATAAAACCACTCCCAAGACAGACTAAGCACAGCACCAATTGTATATATTGTACATACCATATACGGGCTCAACCGTTTGCTCTAAATATCACTGTTTGTATATGTTGTATATTGTATATTACCCTTTTTCTTTGTTAACTGCATAACCTGTATATATTGTACTTCTGTAACCTGTCAATGCAAGCACCCTTTTACTCCTGGGTCTGGAGCGCTATACAAAATAAATAAACAAACATATTTTACTGGGCATCTATGATAAACCAAGCATGATAAGTATTCTTATGTATGTAGACTGGCCTGCATTGGAGCCCGTTTGGACATGTTTTCTTATTGTGGGATGGCATTTTTTCAATGGCAAAGCCAACAGGAGTATATGCTTATGTGAGGGTACTGGCATATATTGCGAGGGTCAGCTTGGGCATGTTTACTTATAGTATCAATATGTGCAAAGCAAACATGAGCCTGTTTTTAAAACTGTCTGGCTTTTTACCCAATATTTTTTACAGAAAGTGTGCTTTATAATTCCTATTGTAATCCATTATTTAAAAATAATTCTTGTGGTTGGTACATTTGGGTGTCAGGGGCGAAGCACCACCCCTTGGTTCTACATAAGGTGAAATATTTAAGCTTTGATTAAAACACATACTTGCATCTTTCACACAGCACAGTGCACGCATGGCCCTGCAGTGGCATGATCATCATGGGTATTGCGCACATGTACTGATGCAGGCCGGCCTGGACTGTGGAGCGCCCTGTACTTTCTTGAGGTGCTTCAGGGGGCCCCCAAATGTTGTGTTATGCCACAGCACCCACGTCCCCCCTCTAAACCTGTCAACGCGTGATGAAGTCCACAGCTTTGCTGACTGCTCTAGTTCTCTGTGATGAATACTAGCTTAATACCTACAGTACTATGGGTATCACCATAATATTTCTTAAGAAGGCAATCAAAGGTTTTCATTTGTTTACATTTTATTAGAGGTACTGGAAATATGCTCTTATGGAAGAAGGCAAAGACCTTCTTAGATGAAAGTGAGGATATAGTTCTCTGGACTATGCTCCGACTGTAGGAGACTGCTTAATCTCCTGGAGAAATCATGTCTTTTTTTGGTATTGCCTTTTTGTTGACAGCTAACATCATGGGTCAGTGGAAGCGACTTGCAACCTTCCTCTTACCAATGACATTGCATAGATGTTGACTCATGTTAAATTCCAGGAAATACATATACGAACTCTGATTCATGTAAAATAATTTACTAACCTCAACAATCTATTGAAGCTGAAAAGGGCAGGTTCTGTGGCAGTTCTCTGATAGAGCATATCACAATCTATGAACTTCAGACAGATTGATTAACCTGGGAGTGGGTCTGACAGGAACACTACTAAAGTATTCTACCATTATAGGGCATGACTATCCTTCTCTGTATGTGTCTCCTACCACCAACGTCTATGTTGAGCAATGCAGTGAATTGCACCCGGTCAAGACTAAGGACTTTATTAGTATCCGGTTTAGGTTCAGCTTGTGTCATCCTCTCCACTGCTCCCCTATCTCCTACCTAAGTTTCCATGCATTATCTCATGCACGCTGTACTCTTCACACCAACAGTTCTTTCAGCTGGCTTGGAAAATCCAGATCTCACCCTGACGCAGGGTGTTTCTTACAAAAGAACTCTAGTGAAAGCATCCACACCTGTGATGTTTGCTTGAGCATCTCTTAAGTCCATCACACAAATTATTTAGGAATCTTTTACTGCAGTGCTAACTGGGGAACAATGGAAGCTGGCAGTGCTCGCTCTGCTAACTGGGCATAATAGACTCTTACTTTACTGTGCTAACTGGATATTTTGGAATCTTGGACTGCAGTGCTAACTGGTCCTTATAATATCTGGCTTTACTTTGATAAAGGAACTTACCGAATTCTGGCAGATCTTTGGTCATCAGGCAAAAAGGGACCTGGGACTCTTGTGCTAACTGGGCATAACACTGAAATGATGTGAGTTTCTGCGCACTAGACGATAATGGCGCAAGTGCCTGATGTTTTGGTGGCAATACATGGACATTATGCGAGTACCTGCCTTTAAATGACAATACCAGGTAGCAATATCTGCCATAAAATGTGAGTGCCAAAACATTGTCTGGCAATGATGACACTCCCTAAGAATATGATGGCAATAGCAGACCAATAGTCTTCATGTCTGGTTATATTGGTTCAACGCTGGCAAATGCTTATACAAAGGAAAAACCTTGGCTTTGTAAAGAGGTGATGTGCTCGATTTAAAAGGGATTAAGCAATGCACCCTGAAAGTTGTCAATAATTCAGGATCACGCGAGGCCAATGCTAAAACATCGTTTAGATGATCTCGAGAACATATTTTTCGCACTACATACTGTTTCAGCAAATAAATGCAGAGAGGGGAGGAGGGTGCGATAAGCTCTTTTTAAGGCAGCAGTCAGAGACAGCAATTTAAATGGCAAAAGGAAAATAGCCTTGAAATATCACAGTATAAATGTTTTGTAGTAAATAGGAACAGTAAGCTCAATTAGACAACACACGAGAATGCACATTCAAAATGTAGTACAAGTAGAGGCAAGTATCCAAAAAGGTAAAAACAAAAGGCATCTGAATAATTTTTAAATAATAAGCGTGGCAAAGCTCAAAATAACTTGAAGCCCTGGGGCTGGTGTGGGAAACACTTTAAGAATGATCATCCATCACTTTACCTTAACCCAACTGAAGTTTAAAAAGGTGAAACGATAAGAAAAGAAATGTACACATGTTATGCATATTCACAGAATGTTCGACTGAAGCCGACTGTGTACAGTATAGGGGGTTGCCGTTACATTGCATTTCTGTTGTATATCTGCAAGCACATTATCCGTAAATAAACGGAATGCGATTACCTGCTTTTTAATCCAATCTTTATGGTCCCAAAATAGGAAATACTATCGTATCACTTTTCAAATGCAACAAGTACCCAGCAATTTGTTCAGCATTTAAAACAGTCGCCTTTTGATACTTTTTAATCAAATAACCAAATACCAGGTTTGTATATAGCAATTAATGCTGAATTCCTTTTTCTTCTATGCACTGTAATAACAGCTGTTATCAGCACTGTGCTGGGGTGAGCCAGCCAATCAGGAGACTCGGAACGTGGGCTGAATGTACCGATCCAATACTGCGTCTGGAGCTGCCTGATGGCTGCTTCCCCTGCTGCCCATCTGCCCCAACCCTCCTTTTCTTTATTTTCTAATTCCTCCCATCCCCACTTACCTGCTGCTGCTTCCGTTCCATTGTGGCCACCATAGAAATGGAACGGAGCCCCACCTTCTTGCTCCGTGGCAGCCATGTTGGGAAAGTATTTTCATTCAATGAACTGAAATACCTTCCACTTAGCCCCTGGAACAGGTGCTAATAGCGTTAAGCCCCCGTTCAATGGCTTGTTACATGTGTGGTAACAACCCGGGGCCCTCATTAAAAGCCCTCGCTACGCTCGAGTATATAACTCAGGCACCAGGCTGTTATCACCTGGTATAGCCCGTGGAACGGGTGCTTAAAGCTTAATTATTAATCCATTAATCCATTAATTAGACCATTGGAAAGTTTAATTGCAGACAATGCACCGGCAGAGTGCAATAATGGCTTTGTCTCTCTCACTGGGTAGAATGTTCGAATAGCAATAATGTCCCCTGTTCAGGTCATTACCAGGTGATAACATCCTTAAGCCCTCGTAAAACAACCCTTACTTCACTCGAGCCACCAGTTAATGCCCTCAGAATGCAACTCCATTGCTGAAATGGAACTCAAAGTATCGCTCTTGCAAGGGTAAAGGGCTCTGCCAGGATTCAAAATGTAGCCAGGTCTAATGTCAAGGGTAAACACTTAACTTGTGAGTTAGCCACTGACAGCCTAGTTCATAATTTATCAATCATTGATTATGACATTTATTAATAAAACAAGAGCATACAATAGTCAACTTAAACTGATTGTGCTGTTGATATTAAATCAATTCTTCTTGCCATAGCCAAAGCTTTGAGTGTAATCTTTTCAAATTGGGATTTTTAGGGAGACTCTGCCCACCAACACTAACATGTTATATGACTTTGCAATTAAAATAAAAAAAAACAAGTTAAAAGGGGACATTAAGTATTTTTTTACAGAAATGAAATATGTTGATTCTGACGGTTAATGTTTACCTTCTGCTTATTTTCCAGCACAAAAAACGTGCTACGGTTGTCACCAAATATGTAGTTGCTTTCAAACCCTTAACATGGAAGTGACATCAAAGGTGTAGAGGTAGGGTAGTTGCGTCCACAAATCCATTATAGAGTGCAAAGTAAATATTCGCGCCCCACCAATAGTACTAGTAGCAGAAGTAGTGGTGCTATCAAAAGTAATAGAACTAATACCAACAGTAGTATCAGTATTAACAGAAGTAATAGCTCTACTACCTGTAGCAGTAATGCTGCTGGAAATACCAGTAGTAGTACTTTTAGTACCAATAATATTAGTACTGGTATTAATACTACCAGCAGCAGTAGAAACAGCACGATTGCTACTATTGGTAGCAGTTGTACTACTGCTACCATTACCAACACTGCTGACTGTATTAGCCCTACTACTGTTAGTAGTAGTTCTAACAAGGTCCAGCACCAGTAGAAGACATATTACTGCTGCCAGTACCACCACTCCAAAGTCTACATCTACTACTTCAGAATTACTAGAAGTAGTACTGCCGTCAGTAATGGAACTAGTAGTAGTTGTAGTAGTAGTTGGAGTAATAGTACAACCAGGTTGAGCACTACTGCCCGTATCCGTCACAGTATTGCAAGTAGTACTTTTGCTACTACTAGTAGTAGTGTTACCACAGATGCTATCAGGACTGATACTACTGCTACTAAAAATGGTAGTATTAACACTACTACTGTTACTGGTAGAACTATTAATCTTACTGGTACAAGTACTAGTGATAGTGTTAATAGTATGAATGCCACTACTACAAATATCATAACTATCACCAGTAACAGCAACAGAGGTAGAACTACTACTACTTGTAGGAACATTCATACTCAGGTAGTGCTACTGGCATTATTACTACTTGTAGCAATTCTAGTAATTATCAAGTTGACTAATATTTATTTGCATGTGAAGCTGTTCTGCTGATGCTGTTGTGCCGAGTAAAGGTGTGTTCTATTAATTGTGTTATTGCGGGATCCCGTGACAGCCTTAATTATATTCTTCCAGAAGAGTAGGTTAGCTCGAGTAGACACAATGACAAATTTAACAATTACAACTCAAACGTCAATATTAAATATATCGGCACCTTGTGTGTTCAGTGTGAATATGTGTTCATAGAAGTGAAATAGGTTGTCCAGGATCGAAACAAGAACATGGAGAACATTGATCTTGGACCCTTTCACCCAGGCCCTTTGCATTGTCCATTGGTAGTTGTTGGTCATGTTGCACGTCCCCCACTGCTTCCTGACTAGCCTGGGTTTCAGATGTAGGAGTTTGTGGGTTTACAGTGGTTGGATACAAGACCCCCGTGCACGGTCGCTCCCTACGATGCAAAGTTAGGTGCTTATGAATCGCTGTTGCTATGTACTTGCTCTTTTGCTGCCTTTTGCAAAGTGGCAACACGCGCCGTCTAGGGTCCCATTGTTTGTGAGGAGGTGCTGGTGAGATCGAGGAGACTTAGGGGAGATGAGCTGTGTGAGCTGACTTGCCATCCCAGGCCATGGCACTGCTGCAGCAGCAGCAGGGGGTGGGCTGGACCTTATGCACCAGCTGTGAATGTGCATTTCTGATGTTACCTGTTGTGACTTCGTGATGCATCTCTCAGTGTGCCACTGCCTTCAAGTCAAGTAATTGCATGGATGCAGGGAGATACATGCAATGCCATCCTTATGCCGCCAACCCAATACTATTACACTCTTAATGCATGTCCTTAAAATTCTATACCTGTTGCTGTTGCTGGTGTGGCATTTCCTGTTCCCAAGCATCTCTGCCGCCCTCTGCTTGTGTGTCTAAGGAGCAGGCGGTTTGCTGTAGGTCTGCAATAGGTTGTCACCGTCCGCCCTACTTGCAGGGTGGGAGGATCTGAAAGCTGCATGGAAGTTGCTATGGATGCCAGTGCAGCATCTCTGCCCGCTGTGCCATCTCCCGCTCTGGACAGCATAGATACACGTCTGCGCTGAGCTCATCAATACCCTACATGATCTATGCTTGTGGCCAGGCTTGGACTGGCTCATAGGACAATGCCCAAAATACAGTCCCAACATGGTACTGCGGACCCGTTTTGGGCCCAAAATGCGCCCCTTTGATGAGCACCTGATAGTTTTGACCAGTGTTACTGAAGAAATATTCTTTAAAATGCACAATTTGCAAAGCATTGTACAACGCCCTCCCATGGGCACTTCTTAAAGGAATGAATTGTAATTTGTGACTGTGGACCACTTTTTCGTTGGAGCCCAAGGCAATGTAATGCCCAATTCGGGCTCTGCATGTGGCAATGCAAAAATCACAATCTCGTTCTAATGGACCTAATGCTCTAATCATTGAGCTCAGCTGCTGTTATGCCCCATCTGTCAATGCCAAGGCGGTACAAGGGTTATATGATCACCCGGAATTATGTAAGTAGAGAGCCGCCAGTTGACCTTGGCTGCCTCACTGATATTAAGGTTCTCATCATCCAACTGTCCTAATGCATGGACGTAAAATAACTACACTGAACATGATATAGCAAGCCCTATTTACTCACGATTCCTATCCTAGGTTGCGTGTATGCGCAGCACCCCTCTAGAGAGAACCTCCCTTCCCTACAATGCTTTACAGACAAAAGTAAGACAATCAGGTACCCAATACCATCCTGGACTTGCACAATATTATGAAACATATCCTCCTTATATCCCTGTCGTTATTCTATGTTGCATCCGTCCCCTCCCAAATGTTTGAGGCCCCCATTTCAACAACCATTGGATTTCTAACATAACCTTCTAGATAAAGATTCAAACCTTCCACTTATGCATCAGTCTCAAAAATTCTTAGAGCTGAACCCTTTGGTGGTACTCTCCCTTAGGGATTTCTACTCAATGTAACGTTGTATTGCTGAGGTACTGTTACTCAATATTTTGAGCACAGCAAGATGAAGGGGTGAATCTGCCCAGCCGATATCCTGTCGTATGTTCTGCTAGATATGCATAGGGTAAGATATGAGATTCGCGCATGATTTGGGTAAGGTCGGAGGACCTCAGTGGCAATGAAGAACTGGTCCCAGCCTGTAATTTCTACTCTTGGCAAAAATAGCATACCTGTGCTCGCTCTATCAATGTGAATTTATTTTATTTTATTTATTTATAAAGTGCAGCCAGGCCCGGGGCATAGGGGAGCGTAAGTTAGATCTGGTTACAGTTACAATTAGGTGCAGTAAACAAGGGTTACGTTACAATTAAGTGCAGTAAACAAGGATTACGTTACAGTTACAGATAGGTACATACTTAGTATCGCAGATACATACATACATAGTCTGAGATAAATACATTATTTACAAGAGTGTGCTGTCAGCAGTCAATCGTGCTGGGATCAGGAGGTTAGGCTGTCATGGAGTCCATGTTGTGAAGCCAACGCTTCGTGTTGTGTTTGAAAAGGTTCAATGAAGGTTCTGCCCTTAAAATCGCGGGGAGTGTGTTTCATAGTTTAGAAGCTTGTACAGGGAAGCTAGCTCCACCCTAGTTATGAAGTTTGAATCTCGGTATGGACATAGTGATGATAGTGATGAATGACTCCATCCAGTGCAGACTCCACTGGTTCCTCCTCTGGTGTCAGCGGTTGGCCCATCACCAGGTTCAATGGGCGGTTTGAACTTATTTTCTCGTTATCTCATCATCTTATGTCCTTACAGCATTGCTTTACATACAAAAACCCCTATAGATTTTTCCTATGTGGTTTACTTTAAATTTAATTTGATCCCAAATCCTGGTTTTTGCTCAGAGAGGCAACTTTTGTCACTTCACTGTGAAAACACTTGAGAAATGGCGCTCCGCCTGCTGTACTAGAGCATCGAGTTCTTGCTGTGTGAACTATGGCTTCCACGCTTACATGCCGCCCTCATCATTGTTTACTGCCATACTGGTGATGCTTTCTCCCACCATCTTTCCTTTGTTTGAGTACATGTTATCAAGGGTGGTTCTACTGGTGTCAGCTGTGTGCTCGAGGTGTACGCACATGGTCCTATTGGTGGAAGAAGGTGGCCACAGATGGTCCTAATGTTTGGTGTTAGCAGTTGGTCACAGGTGGTCACTTGTGTAATCAGGCGGTGTTTGTGGTGGTGGGAGGTGGTCACAGGTAGTCGGCCCTACTGGTGGTTGCAGATGGTCATCTACTGTACATCTTGAGTTTTGTTTGGAGAAGACAAAAACAGAACAAATTTAAAAACAACAAGGTGATCAATGTCAATAAAGACGGCACCCAATCAGCAGTCAAATGGCACCCAAAATGGCACCTAGCTGGTACTCTTGAAAGAAAAATAGTCATGCTTGCACTGTCGGTATTAACGTCATTTAGTAATCTTCCCAGATGACCTTTCAGTCCTATGCAAACTGTGGCATTTCCAAACACTGGAGTGCCAATGCACAGGACAAAACACATATGTGATAAAATGTGGAGCTGTCCAAACTCTGGCATGTGAAAACTCGGGTGTGTGGCACAGTCTTGCTGTCTGCAGTGCCGTTCTGTGCATGCATCTACTGTGTGCATGATTTGCTGCACATATACATGGTATATGATTGGAAAATGCTGCTTGTTAGAAGTCATGGTTTAAAATAGCTCAACGCTGTAATAAATAATTGCACAAACACCTTATTCAATAAAGTGCATTCTTTTCTTCACACCATAACACAAATTAGGTTATCCTGTGCCTCGTAACATTTGTGATGGTGGAGGGTGAATGACCAAAACCCGAACGATAAAAACAACCTCAAATAGGCCAAATAATCAATGCACCGTTTGCAAGAAAAAAAACTTTATTGCATGCAAAAGTATCAGACGGTCCCGTGGAACCAAACTAAAACGAGACTCGCCCCGCCCAAAGGAATTACATCTTTTATAGCGGAAAACCGCAAATTAACAATGTGCATAATAAAGCTCACAACATGATCCTGCACCTATTGGCTAACACCTACATACAATCCTAATTATCTCCTATAGCCCATTACCCTATTGGTCGCACATTTATTTATATATATGTTTCTATAGTGCCGAAACCCTGCAGGCATCAGGGCGCTTGACATACATCATACATATAACAAAGGCAGTCCAAGGAAAACAACAAACAATGAAAAACACAACGCATTAACAGTAGCATAATAATAGTAGACCTAAGTGCTGAGAAAATCAGATCTAACAATAAGCCACTAAAACATATAGTACAGTTTAAAGGGAAAAGGATGGAGCAATAGCGATTAGTTGATTAATTGAATTCAATACAATTCTAAGGGCAGTGGAGGAACATACGTGCTGTGGAAATGAAATTTTATTCAAATACATCGGTAGACTACTCGACCCACAACCTACAATAATGCAGTCTGTGTTGTCGGTGGAACACCAATTATTAATTTGAGTTCTGCTAAGAACTTTTAGATCTTGCATCTTCACGCAATTGGTTCTCTGGTTAAAATTAAACCATGGCAAGATTTTATTTTTCAGGGCCTCCCTAGATTCATATTGATTTGGCTTAGCCACATTAGTTAAGAGCACATTTCGCGGGTCCAAGACAAAACTCCTTAGGCTGGGATCCACAATATTAGCCATTTTGGCTTTCTTATGACAAAGTTCCTTAGGAGGTGTAAAAGCAGCCAGCGATACCAACTTGGTCGGCGACTTAGTGACCACTTGTGCTGTATTTTCCTCCCGAGCAAGTGCAGGAATAACAGTCTTCACCTGCCAAGGTACACCTACATGACTGCACTGTAAGGGGCCTGTTTGACAGCCCTTTTGCTGGCAGTTCTCAAACGGTGGAGGGGTTTGTGTGGAACTTTCCATTCTCACAGTTTCCCGCACAGTGAGCCTTTCAGGGTCAAACCCATACGTGGTGTAAGTATTCGAGCCCACCAATGTCACCCATTTCTGGAAATCCGTGAAGTTCGAACAAGCCTCAAGTTCCCACATCAACTCTTCCCGATGATGTCACCAGGGCTCTGAAATCTTGGGGTCAACCAACTCCCTATCCATGTTCGCACTATATTTTGACTTGATAGATCTCCCCTTGATTTCAGCTGCATCCGCGCCATATGCACTCCCGTGGGTCCCTCTGAATCTTTCACTTCCAAAAACTGACCGGACCTAGACGTTAACGTCAGAAAGTCCACAGTATCTTCATTGGTGTTAGACTCATTTTGAAATTCTTTATTAAAGTTCAGAAGTTCAGAACAGGCAATCTGTTCTTGTTTCAGCCTCAGTCTGTGCTTCGCGCTCATAGCTAGCACATCGGATAATTGCTTATTACTCCCATGAGGTGTCCTAAGAGGTGTCAACAATGGCGTTTGAATCAGAGGTGCCACCCTACCCAGGGCAGTGGACGGGGAGCTTGCAGGACCCAGCCCCTGAGTCACTACAGTATCCCCTCCAATGGACAGATCATCCCCCGTGTTCCTACCTGCCCCTACCCCGGACTGTAACCTGATAACTGGCATACCTCAAGAAAATAACACCAAAGAAAATGCCCCTCGACTCCAGGCGCCAAACCATTAATAGGTACCTGCGAGGAGGCACAGTCTGCGTTGTCAGCTTACCCAAGAGTCCAGCTCCAATACAAGTAAGCAGCTTTATGTAGATGGCTGGAAAGATATTAGTGAAATCTCTGGTATCTGCACTCCAACCTGCTGCAAGCCGTCAGCTGTATACCCTGAAAGGAGAGGAAATGTTGGCGGGAGGAGCTACCGTGCTAGGGGTCTCACAGACTGTGGGTCAATGTTTGGTCTGCAAACGGAGGCAAAATGCAGAGAAAACCAGCAGCTATCGAAGGCTATCCTTGCCGCCTGACTCCATACAAGGCTGCAATCCACCACAGCTATAGCCCTCGCTGCCGTGACTTCTTCAGAGGAAAGCACCCTACACAGGGAGTAGAAGCGTCAAGCCGCACCACCTAACACAGCTGCCTCCGACGCTGCACGTTTGAAATGGCCATTATCTAAACACCTTCCCCAAAAACATGTGACCTACTGCATCCCCAATAGGAGTTGATAAACTATCAGATACATTGTTACCATGATACATTTCTTTAACGCATAAATATTCTTGAGCGTCACCTGATGTGCACCCCTCTGTCGGATCCTGATCAAAGTGTGAACAGCGAGGGTAACTCTGCTTTGATAATACAACGGGTCTTCTCATTATACCAGACACTTAGACATGTGCAAACAGCTCCCTGCCCTTGCAGAGAAATGTATTGCCATCACCTCTTCGCCCGCCTCCTATCCCAAATCAGGGTTCAGCCCGAGCACGTATCCTCCCTTATCCCTCTGCAAAACAAGATGCCCATGAATGACATCATAGGGGCACCACTCTTATGTTTGAATTTCGCTTATTTATTGATCCCTAGAGTGCGGCGCAAGCAGTTCAACTAGGATGACTGCTCGGGTGAGAGCAGTTAGTGCTCTAAATCTTCACCAGGTGTCTTGGCATCACAGAACCCCATGCCCTTCTCACATGAATTCACCCATCAAAAGGTGCATTCCCACACTTCCTCCCTGGACCCAACATTCCTTTTGCAACTCCTTCGAGCTGTGCAGCTGGACTCAATTAACTGTTACTGACACAGTGTGGCTTCCTGTGACGTTGACAGCATAACTACTCTCTGGGGGGAAGGAACAGAGACTTGTCTCAGAATCAACTGAACAGAGCCACAGCTCTACATTAGGCTTGTTTCTCATACTTTCACAAACGCATCCTGTAAAGTGCCCTAAAATCCAACATGGCGGAATCTCCTGCTACCTTAGCCCCAGACCTCGCCTTTACTGCAACACTTCCCATCTCCATCTCATACTCCTAGCTATGTCAGCTACATACACGCGCATCCCTTGAAACATAACACCATACACTACCACTAAATGCAAAATACATCACCCTATCTTTAACCTCTGCAGCCGCAATGTGAATATGTTGTTGCTCTTTCTGTTTCTAATATGGATACATGCACATTTTGCTATGCCCAACAAGAACGGCTACACCTGTGTAACTACAGTCCTATCTCACTTCTGGATTCGGCAGGAAAGCTATTATCAAACATGATCTTGGGTCACCTAAAATCCTGGGTAGAGACAAGGAATTTAACTGATCACAGGCAAGCGTTTTAGGAATGGCATAAGCACAGTGGGCCAGTGTTTCAACTTGAAACTAATTTTAGAGAAATACATGAAACTGAGAAAGTTAAACACAGTTTTTGTTGACTTGCGCACTCCATTTGACACTGTTCCAAGCGCCAGACTCTGGGAAATACATAAGGAAGGGGGCATCCTGAATGAATTATTGGCTGCTATTTCACTGCTTTAAGAAAATAATGAAGCAATCATAAGATGGGGCGTCGTAGGAGAAATTACACCCCCATTTAAGTACAAAAGAGTGTACACTAAGGTTGCGTGCTGACCCATACCCTTTTCCTATTACATAAACCAGTGAATACGCCTATGGACGCCCCTGTTTTAGTGGGTGACAAAATCCCGGTCTTGCTTTTTGCAGATGACACAATACTGCTCTCCCAAACACTTTGGGTTTCAGAACAGAAATGCATATTTTTGGCAGCTTCTGTAGGATTTTTCCATAAACATCGAGAAGACTAAAACCATTAATTTCTAGTTGGCAAGTTGTTAGAACATATGAAGCGCGATGAATATCGTGGTGTCTGATTTGTCACTGCTTGCAGCTGTGAACAGCAGTTTGCACATGCACAAAATATCTTGCTGAGACATGGTGGAGCTATTACAAAATGTTCCTGTTGCCATGGAGAGGCCGCTGTTAGACCACGCTTACAGGTTTATAAAACACAGGCGAGACAAGCTGCCATATACAGCACAGAATAATAGGGAAATTCAAAATTGTAAAGATTAAGGAAAAGTGGGAATGGGTTCCTCAAGAAAGACTTGTGGCTCCCAGGAAGGACTTCTACAACTCTTGTACATGAGGAACTAAGACTACCAAAGATTTAGGATATGGTTGCCATTATGCCAGTTTTATACTGGATTAGATAGTGGGGAAGTGAGTTGCTCCAAAGGTTTAAAGAAGCCATTAGGGATCTCCTGAGTCAACTCGGGGGTTTATCCCTGAAATAACTTTGGTTCATCAAATTCTGGCTACAGGGACTTGACTTTTGTGATTTGTGGCATAATCCAACTGTTATTAGGCCTGTAGACAAGCAAACGATAAAGGCACGGTATTGGCAGAAAATAGATTCCGGGCTTTGGAATAGAGTATATGTGTCCTCTGCTGTAAGGATTTACTGAGAAAACAAGAACCACACGGTTTAGGAAACTTATCTGGACTCGATGAGACCGCGATCGTTAAGAGTGCTGTACCTAAAGTTCAGATGTAGAATTTTCCCTGTGGCTATGGTATGTAATACTTGGAAAACCAATGTTTCAGATGAATGCACATATTGCTCAGAAAGGACTGGATCTATGGAACATCTGCTTCTTGTCTGCCCCTTGTATTTGCCATACAGAAGGACCTATCTGAAACCGAGGTCGCCAGAATGCGGCATCAGCTCGGTCAGTAATGCAATGAAATTATGTAGAAACTCTGATAAGCCTTTAATGGTTTTTGCTGTATCAAAATATATTTTTAGAGCACGGTGGAGAAGGTCTGCAGTTTTAAAATAGTCTGTATAGCTGTGTATTCACTGGACTTTTTTAACACATCCATGTGGGATTTTGATTATTTATACGTTATGCCATTGTTTACTGTGATTTGTTAGTGTATTTTGACCTTTATTGCACATTGCCGAAATAAAGCTATTTGCCTGACTAATATGTGGGTGCTTTCATTCTTTCCAAAAGCCATGTTGACTGGGGTCTGTTGTTTGAAGTTTATTTTCACATAGTGACTGCTTAGTTTTAATCTCCTGTAGATATTCAAAATCTCCTTTCCTGTAGAAGTGTTTTGTACACCATGAGGATGGATAGTTCACCAGTTAAATGCTTGCCTCCCATCCTGCACTCTGCAAGTTTGAATGCCATGGTCAGCCTTTCATCATTCAGATGCAAATCAGAGTACCAGTAAGTGGGGTAACAATAACACCTGTTATTATGGCACTTAGAAATGGGGGGAATCCAGCATGAAGGACACTATAATTCTTATTATTACGATTGGAGGAGCTCCTGTGGCCTACAGTATCATCACTCCACCCCTATATTCAGGGCCATTTTAAGCACTTTTGGGGCCCTGGGCACGGACATCTTTGGGACCCCCTCCACTAAACCAAAGGAATTAAGGGATCAAGAACACTGGTCGCGCCCCCTGGTCCCCACCCGTCATGCTCACAACCTATAGGTTGATGCGCTGTCTTGCAGCATAATAAGCATGTTTACTCCCTTTAAATACACTTTTCCTCTTGGTTCTTGCTCTAATCAGAATGATAAACAAGTAGCATTTGAAGACCAACATTAGCAGTCTACGAAGAGGTTACTGTTCTAGCACATACAGGATAATTTTCATCAACAGTGTCCAGGAAGGTATGCAACCTGTAGTGTTAATGCAGGACCGTATCTAAAATGTACATGTAACCCATAATAGACAGAGAACTAACATTAGCTGCCTCACAGAATGCAAAAGTGCTCATGCATGGACAGAGTAGACCAATTGGAAGGAAAAGAAAGCTACACATACCTAGCATGGATAGTGGATGCAAATTAGAAGTTACCAGGAAGGTGTCTTTATCCAGACAGACTGAGATTAGAAGTGGGATATGGTTTTCAAATAGTGTTGCCATTGGATATCAAAGGAACAAATAAATGTGGTGTGTGATATAAATATGCTCACTATTAAAGTGGAAGTAACCCTATAGCCAGTGAAACCATGAATAAGGCTTTTATGAAGATCATACCATGAGAAGTAAATCACTCTGATGGGCTGCCAATTTTGAAAGGTGTAGGGACTGGCAATATTGAGAGGTTGGGCAATACAATGTTAAATGAGATGCCCAGGATCACACATTGGTTAAGGGTTGAATGGGTGAAGCTGGGATTTGTGCCAAATCTGCAATTTCTGCATTTGAACATTTTCTTTTCCAGTTCTTACCATGAACTAAACAATCTCATTTTTATAAAAACAGACTTGGAAAGTACACACATCACATTACCAAACATGAACATTATGAAACAAAATATCATAGAAGGGTGTTATGCACAATGAGAATGATTGTAGCTTCATTCTCTCCATCATCAAGGGAAGAATATAAGAACCAGCGTACCAATCGATGCGATTCAACACATTTTATCTGGGTTTGTATTTTGTATTTTAAAGCTTTAAAGATTTCCAAAACAATAGCTTGTGACATTTTCATTTATAAATTTGCATAAAACCTTCAAGTTTTACAAAAAAGCAAACCGTTTTTTGTGTCAAACCAGAGGCGTAGACAGGATTGTCTAACAAATGGGGTCTGAAGCTAAGGTAGTTGGGCCCACTGCAGTGACATTAACATCTGTAAATGCCCACAAGGCGCTGCTGAGTTGGCATTTACACATTTTGGGTGGGCCTTTCCCGCTCAGGCCCTACCCTGTCTACGTCTCTGTCAAACAAGCAGACCTTAAAATATGCTTGCCTGAGGCCTGCAACATCTGGTCCTCTCTCTTCTGTCTACCAACCCTTCCACCCAAATGGCCTACATAAGAAGAAAGATCAAGTGATGGGCTAAACAATACCAGCAGCATGCAATAAGGCAAACCTCACAGAAGACAGCACAGTAATGTAAGATACATTAGATGATTTGACCAGGGTCACTGTATTGACTTCTGGCAAATACAGGATACAAGCATGAACGCTTTCATTTCATAGTCTTGAATTTGGATACTTATTCACCTCTTTGACTAACGGTTTATGCCATTGTTGGAGGTGATTGCCTAGGTTTTACACACCCCATCTGAACAAACCATAAAAACATCTCTGCCTATATTGTCATGTCAGGCCCCCACAGAGATGTACCCAATGTATATGATCTATCTGTTAGTGCCCTTTTGTACATACTGTATGCATCTCTACTGTATTGATATGTCTTTCCCGGCCTCATGTTCCAACGTACTTTTCACCAACAAGTGATGTTGAATCCATATTCCACTAAACTGTGCTTGTAGAGCATCTGGCAACAGGACTGATCAGCTTACTACTGTGTCCTATGTACAGTGTTTCTGTTCAAGCACGATATTCACAGATGCAAATGAATGCAAACACCAATCTCATTTCCCCATGTGCTAGTTTTAAAATGCGACAGGTTGCAAATTATGACATTGCAAGGTGGAATACCCGCAACATACTCCTCCATGTAGAAAACATATTTTTGGGGGCTAAACAATGTGGGAGCTTCAAGAAAATATTTTCTCTTAAGGTGAAGGGATGCATTAATGCAACGCTTCATTTGTGTGAAAAATGGAGCACCCAAAAGGCATCAGAGTTTGTCCGTAAAACGCACACAGTCGGATGCCCTTCCTCCTCTTTGTGCAATGTGTGGAAGGATCATTACCAAACCGTATGGGCCTTTTGCCTCTTGGACAGCAACGGCATGCACTGCTGCTGTGCCTTATGCATTTCCATTCCACAACAAAGGGTTTAAGTGAATTTATTAGCTTTGAAAGGTAGCAGACATAGGTTATTTCAGAAATATGGCAGGAGCAGAATGGCTTTACAACCTAATGGGGTCTACAACCTTGGGCTCTCCAGAGGTTTTGGACTACAAATCCCGTCAGCCCTAGCCAATATATTCAATTGTGAGGCATTTTGGGAGTTGTAGTCTGTGCAGTAGCACCTAGAGTGCATCAAGTGCTTAACGGGATTCCCATAACCAGTAATTACGAGCCCAAATAACTGGACAGATTCAAAGAATATGGCAAAGTAGTACTTTATTATCACTTCAATAAAGCAGGGAAATCTGACATGCATAACAAGTCGCAGCTTACTCGCTCTCAAAATACATTTCCATTATACAAAGGCTTTCTACCTCAATATGCATCATCTATGATGACATCCTACGTGGCAAATAGTAAAAACCTTTCGGGTGAAGGGATTGGTTTAGGGAATATATATACCTATAGCTTATTTTGGTGTTATAACATCACTGGCTCCTCTTTATCTAATAGGCACACCTAGAACAACCTCTAACTACGCATAATCCAGGTAATAGTAGAAGAATAGCCGTGGATTGGCTTCTGCAACAATGTATGGTCCATCATTGCATACTTATAATTGTTCTTTTATAACCTTCATAACCAGCTTAATACCAGAGATTGGTTTGTAAGCGCAGGATGAGGATTCGAACCTGTGTTGCACTGAGTTTTCTTGCTTCCAAGACAAGCACGTTGTCCTTGAGCTATCCCCCCGACTTTATCACTGATGGCATAGGTCATCCTGATTGGCTGGCATCCTCTTTCAACTTTGGACATTAGACTCGTTAGCAGCACGTAAGCAAAATGAAACCCAGGTACTGAGAACAACGTCAGACAACTGCCCACTTGGCCAATTAGCCTTACCATCTGTCATCAGTTGGGCCCTACACCAAGGCCTCTTCTTTGTAGTTGACCTTGGTGACTGTTCTTTTCTCCAGAACTCTTAAGGTAGTGAAGGTACATTGCTATCTTCGTCTGGAACATTATGAATAGGCCACGTTTTCTGGTCTTGCACCACGTCCTTTTATTTAGTGCTATTTGATTCAGTTATACTGGGTGCTATTACTCTCTTTGGCCTCTGGGGACTTGGTTGCTCCATCTTGCATATGCTTGCTTCACTTTTAATTGCCCAACACTTGGCCCTCATAGATGTTTACTCTTTTGCTTAATCTAAGAAAAATATGTCATACATACATGGCTTATCCTCTTTGACCCCTTTTGTATTTTTCAGTTGCTTTTTACCGTGGCATCCTTGATCCTTAGCCAAACAAATATTCTTTGTACTTGTATGAATCAGTATTTCTGTGCCTGCCAGCTCTTCTGCCTTGGTCTCGCTCCTTGGGGTTTTCAGCTTACCATTACACGAAACCGACATCCAGCTTCTCAACATGGCATCCTTACCCGCATTATATTTTCTACTGTAGCAAGCTTCTATATTTCTCATCTACCTTACATTTCTAATTATCTACAGCTACTGCATCTCTTTTTACTTATCTTCTTAATATATATGATTTCTTTGCTCCTCAATCCTCTTCACCTTCTCTTCACACTATCCTTGTGATAATAAAACTTTGTTCCTGGAAGTGCCAAAGGACTTCCTTTCAGATGCTCAGGGGTGGTTCTTTCAGTTTGTGTGTGCTTGTCAGTTACAGCATTTACATTGATCATTATCTTCAGCCCAATAGCCTTGTCAGATGTCTGCTTGCACTGTCCTTTGATTATCCTTACAAGACTGAATCCTAGCAACACCAACACTAATATTGTTCCCAGTAGTTTGAAGGCATTTACCTTCCAAGTTCGAACTCATGAAAACAGGGATGAAAACCAATCTTCAACTTCGGTCTCATCTACTTTTTCCATCAATTTCGTATGCATGGTCGTCAGAATAGTCATTGCTTTGGTCAAGGTTCCTTTTTCTCCATCATGGCCAGTTATGTACGTACAGCAAGAAGGCCAAGATCTTGGCACAAACACCTCCTTCAATTGCTGTAATCAGGTCAAGACATACCTATTCTGTAGGGTCATCAGCTTGATGGTGCTCAATTCTTCTCTAATCACATTAAATCCTTATATCGTTGTGTTGATTATCTGGAGCAGTTCCCACCTAGTGATTTGTAACCACTGTGTTCACTGCAGTTTGAATTCTTGGCATGAATATAGCTGTGAATATCATTGCTGTTTTACTGAAAATTGTGTGCTAATCTGGAACGTCATCATATGCTGCTCCTGATTTTGCTGAAAAATAGTTCTCTCTCTTCTGTCGAATGAGGTTGAGCAACCTCTTCTTCCTCTGGTGTGCATCCATTTTTGGAAATTCAGTGATAGGAGGATTACTTTGGGGAATCACCAGTGCACGAACATGTATGATGACTATCGAACACACACCTCCCCAATTACTTAGTTGCATATAAGCTTTGGATCCACAGGCCCAATAGTGGCCCACTAGCACTGCAGTTCCTCCATTCATTCCGGGGATGTCCATTATTTGTTTGCATCCTTTATTTTCTCCAACTGTCATCAGTCCCCTGTTTCTGAAACAAAGTGTATTTATCTTCATTAGTAGTATGGACACAGGTCCAGCTACATTTTCAACCCATGCTAACAATTTACAATACTTGGCCCATGCCTTTAGGCGTTAATCATTCACTATTTGCACTACTTGTACTGATGCTGTCATCAATAAGTGTGCACTGCATGCTAATATTCCGTCTTCTCATCCTGTATTAGTGGCAACTCATCCATATACCAATAGCTGAGGCCTCCCCAGGCATCCTGGCATTCCTGGTGCTTCCCTAATATCTACACAACACAGTCTCTTCTGCTTGACAGTCTTTATCTGTTCTCCAGTTATACCACTGTATGCATTTATTTATTTATGTTTTACATTTTAAAAGTGCCCAAACCCGGAGGCACTAAGGGGCTGTTACATGACCAGTTACATATAGGAGCATTCAACTTCTCCAATCTAGTTCCTTTTCCATTTTCTTCATTTTTGTGTAACCATCTTCATATGGGAAAGTCTTTTTTGACATCCATCAGAGGATTGCCCATCTTCCTTCAAATTGTCCTCTTGTTGTGCATGCTGGTAGATGGCTGAGACACTTCACATCATGGATAGGTATTTCTCTTGCAATTAATGTTCTGGCTGTACTCATGGCATAAGGGATGAGAGAACACAGTTAGCAGCTTTTGTCTGACGTTCTCCTCCAACTTCCCTCATGTGCTGGTACCACATGTTATTCTTTAAATGTGCCGAATTATCAAGATGAGTTAATATGCTCATTATCTTCCCCAGCATCTCTTTTTAACTGGATAATTTGTTTGAAGATATCAGGAAAAATGTTGCTTGTGCTTTTGTTGGGAAGAGAAATAAAAATAGATGGGGGTCATTACGACCCAGGCGCTAATTGCGCCAACATTACCACCATGGTGTAAACTACGTTTACACCATGGTGGATGGCGGATTTACCGCCCCATTCCAAGGTGAGTGGGGCGGTAAATCCCCATTTCCCATTTTCCCTTCCCCATTCCCATTTTTGCCCCATAGGGCATAATGGGAGTGGGGAAGGCGCTAATTACGCCACCGTAAATTACGGTGGCGTAATTAGCATCATGGCAGGTTAGCGCCATGGATTTTAACGGCTGCTAAAAGCAGCCGTTAAAATCAGAATCAGGCGTTAAGGGTTAACGACGGCGTTAACCCTTAACGCCTGGGTCGTAATGAGGCCCGATGTCTCATTGCTAACTCCTCCATCTGTATTTTAAAATATTTTTGGCGAAATGTTACAAGCTTAAGAAAGTAAAGGGAATACATTGTGCAGAATGTAAATACAAGAAGCACCGCAAGAATGTCCATATGTATTATTATCTCGTGTACAGTAGGGTGTCTTTTTACTGGGAGTGTGTACCTTATATAGTGGAGAATATCCATTTTTTTTTAAATTGAATTGCTCATGGTATGTCTTTTTTTTACCACAATTGTATAGCAGAAATTGTAATATGATGGAAATGATGATCCTGCAAATAATAGGAACATGTCGCCTTATTAAAGCTGGGTAAGATCGGAGAATGTACACAAAACATCATGCAGAAATGCATATAACGTATCAGGCAACAAAGTGTTGTGTGCAATCCTCATTTCCTTGGTTGTTTTAACACCTTGCCTCTTTTACCTTACTGAGATAGTTCTTCAAATGCTACAAAAATCCATTTACTTATTTTCCTTTAACTTGGGAATAGTCAAAAATTCAAATTGTTTTTGTTTCCTGTTCTTTGTTTTGGTTCTTTCTAGCTGTTGTCATCAGCATGCATTGACATTCTTCTCTTGCTTAACTGTCAGAGGGTGCAGGAGGGGTCAGGCTCTCTCCTTTGTAGAGCCTTACATAATTCAAATGTAGCCATGCTCTTCTTCCCTTGAGGTCTACGGCAGTAGGGGTGACTGCCTCTAGTAGGTACAGTCCTTCAAAGCAGGGATTTTTCCAAGTGCACACAAAACATTTTATAGGCACTTTGTCCCCTGGATACAAACTAGGTTGTTTCAGTAAGTCAATAGGATCCTTCCCTCTGATTTTTGACCTTTTGAGAAATAAAAGAAACACTAGCGGTCATATTTGTTAAAAAATCATGCATCTCATCTCCTAATGTCTTCGCTATACTATGGGCATCTGTTTTTTTATTAGTGGGAAGAGCAATGGGTACTCTCATGCAGCGTCCAGTCACTAACTCATGAGGACTCAGGTGGTGATCCGAGCCAGGCTGATTTCTCAGGGAAAACAGAGCAAGGGGTAGGCAATTAAGCCATCCCTTCTTTAAGGTCATTTTGATCTTGGAAATCCTTTCTTTAAGGAGCCTGTTCAATATTTCACAAATACCATTTACCTGTGGGTGATACGCAGACAAAAACATGTACGTTATGCCTAATAGAATAGTTATCCGCTCAAACAATTCATTTACAAAATGCGGCCCATTATCAGACTGCAGGACTTTGCACACATCCCATCAAGGAAACACCTCATGCATTAGAAACTTGGCAGCACATGCAGCATCAGGGTGTGTACATGGACCTGCCTCAATCCATCTGGAAAAGGGTCATACTACCACTAACATATATCTGCAACATATACACATAATCTATATGTAGATGCTGAAAAGGAGCATTGGGTCTGGGTATTGCTCCTCTCACTGTTCACAAGGTATGCCCTGCTGTGAATTTCTGGAAAATAATGCAGTTCACAATAAACTGTGCAAAGAGTTCTAATACATTTGGTGAAGACCAGTCTTCTGCAGTCATGGCAGCAAGATTCTCTCTGGTTGTATGAAGGGGATAGTGAAGCTGATCGAGTGCAATTTTCAATAATGCTAGAGTCATAACTGGATTTCCAGTGTTATCCTGTTTCCATAAACCCTCAGTGGGGGATAAAGAACACCCCCATCTCTTCCGTAAATCCTGTTCTTCCTGTGGTGCTTGATCTTGCAACTAAATTCACTTTACAATGGATAACATATTAAAACCTTCCTTCATCAACATGCAGGGTTCTGACATTTGCTGAACATCTTCTAATTCAAAATTAGAAATACATGGAAAATATGCTGCTCTTTTGGCTTCTACATCTGCGGCTTCATTACCGCAAGAACTCATGTCTGCCCTTTCAGTATGGACTGCGCATTTCAGCACTGTGATAGCCAATGGGATCTTTAGTACCTTAATAAGCTTGTCCAATATGGGTGCATGTTGCATTGATGTGCTGTCTGAGCAGTGTGAAGACAATCTTGCACTTGTCACTACTTATAATTCATGATCACGGTTCAACTTCACTACTGCTGATTCCATATTTTTTTCTCCTGTCATGTGATGAATTTTCAAAGAACCATCAATAATTAGAATTTCCCCTCCTCCGAGAGCATTTTCTGTAACATGGGGAGTATCGTCATAAAACTCAGTTTACATTGTGCAGTCATGTACATATTCACCCTTCCATACTGGTTTTGCTATACATGTTGCTGGATTCACTATTCTACAGCTAACAGTTGTGATTGCAGGATTCAAACTAATCACTTTTTATCCTGGCGCTCTTTGTGTAGTCAATGTGCTTTTGGGTTTCTCCAAATATGGCAAATAAAGAATCCTCGACAAATAATGGCATTGAACATCCCATTGTAATACTTGGAGCTTTTTCAAACATGAAAGCAGTAGCAGCTAATGCTTGTTCACAAGGATAATGCCCTTTTATTACTGGGTCTAAAATCCCACTATAGTAAGGTCATGGTTTATGTCCATGTCCTAATGTTGTTTTCTGTGTGAGCACTGCTGTCAACCCTTCTCCATTTGAATGAGAGCACAAGTAAAACCCCTCATTGCAGTCTGGCAGGGGAATTGAAAAGAAAGTGTTCTTTAAATCTATGACTGTAAAATATTTGGCTTTAGCTGGGATATTACATAATATTGTAGCTGGATTCGGAACCAGCTGAAACTCTGCTTCAACAATATTGTTTAGAGAGCATAGATCCTGAGTAAATCTTCATGACCCCCCTGTTGATTTCTTCACCGGGCACAAAGCTGTGTTAGTGTTACGTGGGGATTCTGAAGGTACCAATATTCCCTGTTGTATTAAAGCAGAAATTGTTTCAAATATGCCTTCATCTGCTTCTCTGGACATGGGATGTTGTTTTGCTTGTGGTAGGATTGCTCCTGGTTTAAGTTTTATTTTAACTGCTGCTGCTCCACTTAATAGACCCACGTCATATGGACTACTGGTCCGTAAGAGGTTTGTCACCTTTTCTAAATCTTCCTGAAAAAAGTTGAGTTTCTTTTGTACCAATGCCATTCTATGTAGTACTTTCCTATTCTCAACTTTAATCCAATAAGTGAGACTTATGAAAAATATGAATCCATCATCTGAATATTCATCTCTGAACAATTCTTCATCCGTCAGTTCTGTTAGCCTGTATCCTTCACCAAGAGCTATTACTGTCACCATCCTCTACCCTTATCATCTCTCCCATTAACAACCATCCTTTCCGTTTTTACCACTGCTGCTTCTAGTTCTAAGGGGATAACCTGTCCCTTCCTCGCCATTCATAGGTATTTCTGGCCTAAGCAAAAATGTCAGGTCTTCTCAACAATTTACCTACCAGTCTAGGAGGCCATATCAACACAATATTTAATCCATACAAAAATACGTCTGGGTCTAAAGGAACCCCTCGTAATGCTTTTTGGCCTGTACATGCTAATATACATTCTCTTATATTTAAGTAGTGTATGCCTGAAGTGGAACACACTATCCCTTTGTCAGTAAAAGATATCATCATGTTTAGGTCTGTCATCAAGTCACGTCCTAAGATGTAAACTGGTGTCTGCCAGAAATACAATAGTGGCATAGACACGTCATGCTCTCCTATGGAAAGTGGTAATTTGTCAGTAAAAGGAACTAAATTCGTAGCCCCCAGAGAATCCCTGCACATTCATGGCAATCCAAGACATTGGGTATTTTCCCTCTTGAACAAAGGAACGAGTTGCTCCCATGTCTACTAGGAATTAAAATGTCTTGCCTCCTATCACTACCCTGACCCTGGGTTCCTCTTGTGGGTCTGGTGTCACAG
Organism: Ambystoma mexicanum; assembly: GCF_040938575.1. Taxonomy (NCBI): domain Eukaryota; kingdom Metazoa; phylum Chordata; class Amphibia; order Caudata; family Ambystomatidae; genus Ambystoma; species Ambystoma mexicanum. The sequence continues at coordinate 1,060,290,466 of NC_090931.1, read as the reverse complement.
ATAGTACTGAACTCATCAAGTCGCTCTGTGGGCTCTTCTATTGAGATATAAATTCATCCTTTTGCCTGTAAAGGATTTCTTCCCACCACAGTCACACTCCATATCCTAGGTGTGGGTACATGTGGGACTTCTGCATTCACTTTCCATTGTGCCACCAATGTTAGTTGCATCAGAGAATACCGTGGTTGTTGCATCTGTAGTTGTTGCATTTGCATAGGTGCTTGATGTGGTTGCCCTTGTGGCGATTGTTTTGCAGCGAAGTCTGCTGTGTTTGCTGTGTTTGCGGCACACCTGTCTGATACTGAGTGTGATCTTGTGCATAATACACCTGTGGTTCTGTATTATACTATGGATGATAGCCCATTCCCCCTCTTGGAGCTTGCCAGTTCTGTTGCATGCCCCCTCTGCTTCTACATGAGTGGGCTATATGTCCTGTCCTCCCACAGTTCCAACATTGCTCTGGATTTTCTCCATTTATTCCTCCTCCCCCTTGAGGGTTTTGAAATCTGCATTATCCTCTAGGTCCATTCCCTCTACCTCATGGCCAAAAATGGTACCCACCTTGATGTATAGGGTACCCTGCATTGCTCAGCTGCACTGGCTGTAACTCTTGTGTTGCCATGCCTTCACCACTTGTCAATATTGCTCCTTCTATGTTGAACTGCGATAACATTTTCTGAACTAATTTAGCTTCCTCCTGCTTTCTGTTCTCATATGTTATCTTATTCTTCTCTTGTAATAGCCGACAATGGTGTACAATAGTCAACTGTATTTCTGGCCATGGCTTCTCTTCCAGCCCTAGTTGTTTCTTCATTTGCTGTTGCACTGGCTCGGGCAGTCCCTGACATAAAATATGATAAAATAATGCTACTGTTTTATCCCACGGTTCTCTCATCTCAGGACACCAAAGCTCTTGAATCTCCTGAAAAAAAGTGACAGGATCTTTGTCCTCACCCATTTTCCTTGTCATGATTGCTCCCATGTATGATGTATCAGGATATTGTACTCTGAGTGCCCTCCATATGTTTGCTCTACAGTTATTAAATGGTGCTCCATCATGTGTCGTGTTTTGTGCTGTCACACTCGCATATCCCACTCATCTCCAAATGTCATCAGTTCTCTACCCTAGTATAGCTGCTAGTAGGTCTTTTACATCACCTACTGCTAACGTCATTCCCGCTGTCATTCTTTCTAATTCATGAATGCACTTTCCTGCACCTGCAGTCAAACTAGGTAATTTGCATTTTAAATTCTCTTGATCCATTTGTGGCCACAGTATATATTGCGTTCATCCTCCCCCTTTCTCCAATAATGGAAATTGCATGAATCCTCGTCCACAATCGTATCCACCTACATTCCTTGTATTCCAGGTGGGGCTAGTTTTACCCATTTGTCTTCATCCTGGCAGTGACCCTAACCTGCTTACATAAGGTGGGACCCTGCACTTTGCGACCGTGCTTGTGGTGATTCAGAATATGGTGTTGGTTCTGGTGTTTATCTTTTGTGTCCTCTAATTCTGACCACTTTACCCCTCTTCCTACATCTACATCTGTTGAAAAACTGCCTGCGCCCTCCCTCCGTGCTCTCTCGTTTTCTTCCCTTTCTTCATCTGACATCATTATACCCCAACTGGTGTGACTATCATCCCTTTCCTCATCATCAAGATCTAATCTGCTTAAGGACTGAGTTCTATGCTCATCCATCATTACGTTATCCGATCGATCTCCCATTTATTCCAGCTATATTTATCCCCAATCCTTTTTCCTATGCCTTCTGTCTCATGCCCATCAGCCCACGTCTGTATTTCTTGGTATCCCTGGCAGCTCCCTACGAGACTGTTGTGACCCTCTCTCTTCTTCCCATCAGTCTTCTGCTTCAATTGGTATTATACATCTATTAACAATGTGGTCTACTTTGTCATCCCTTTGTCCCCAACTCCTTCTCATTTCTTCTTGTATTCTTCTGATCTCCCTTTTCTCTTCTTGCTCTCACCTTCTTTGTAATCTACGTTCTTTCAATCTCTGTCCTTTAATTTCTTCATGGTTCCTCTCCTCTATTCTACCTTTCTCTTTTTCTGTTCTTCATATCCTCTTCATTCTTCCTTTTGGTTCCTCTCTTTTTCCTTCTCCTATTTGTATATCCTTTCTTGTTTCTTTGCCTTCTTTTCCAGTTCCTCTCTTTCTTTAACTTTGTCAATATACTTTCTGTCAAATTTGAGTAGTATCTCTCCTCCCATCCACTCGTTCTATACTATTGTCACTCCGCTAGCTCTGTCTTTCTCTCCTTTTTGTCTCTTAGCTTCTTCTTCTTTTTCTATCTGCTTGTCCCTTCTTTCATCACGCTCTTTATGTTCATCACATGTGGACAACATATATTTGTGGTCTTTAATTTATTTTGTTCTCTTCTATATTATCCTCACTACTATAAGTGGGGGGCGCGTGTATTGGATTAACATACCCTGCCGCTGCCTTTAACTCCTTTAAAGGATAAATTCCCAGTTCATCTTCAATTGTACTATCATTTTTAGGAGGAGAAAGAGAAGCCGAGGGTGTTACGTCCTCCTCCTTCTGCTGATTAAGCATCCCCTCCTTCTCGGGTGGGTCTTCTCTCTTGCTCTGATACATCTTCCATGGCTCTAAAACAGCGAACCTTTTCTGTAACCTCTTCCATGAGCATGCAGCATGCAAGTATGTTTTCATGTGTTGCAATACTGTTCTTGATAGCAAACCTTCTTGAGGCCAAGGCATAAACATTTTCACAGCCTTGCCTTTTACCCACCCAGCATGCTATTTTCTAATCTTAGTTGTGTATCTCAGTAATGGTTTGCACAGGTGTAGAAGGGGAGTGTCCCCATGATGACAGGACCTTTTTGACTGCCAATACTTACTGGTTCTTTTATTGCACTATTACTTTGATCACTTACACCACAACAATCAATTCAGGCAAGCACCATCGATTGCTGCCCATTTCCCAAAACAATTCTCCAAACAATTATCAAGCCTACGCAATAATATTCTTTTTACTGCTTCGTCAATGGTTCTTTCAATTCTTACTATCCTGTTTTTATTATTGACAACCTAAGGATCTTATTTCATTCTATTTTTTCAACTCCTGTCCTGCTCTGATTAATTAATTAATTGATTGATTGATTTGTGCCAATCACTTGTCTTTTAGGATCTAATAATCAAATGTATTAGTATCTTTTTATAGCTTCAACCTACAACCTATATTATCACAACTAATACAAAACACGTCAACATTTTTACATTGATATTTTCACAACCCCAAACAAAAAATGTGCACACTATTTTCTACGATTGTCTTCCTCACTTTCTCTTGCAAGAGTATCTCATCTCCATTTTACTCCATTTTGGAGTGTGTCGCACACCCTTCTTTGGCCCTTAGCTGCAGCAATCCCTTAAATAATACCCTGTTCCTGGAGTTCTGTGCAGTCCCTTCTATTCTCCTTGAGACTAGGAATCGAGTTATCTCTTGTTTAAACAAGTCCCATTCCGTTCCCCACTATATACACATGCAATATAAACCCTCCACTTTTGTTTGCCACGTTCGATGCTTCTACTTACACCCATTCTTTCAGCTTGAGCCCGCCTGCGGGGAACGAACAGGAATTTCTTCAAAGGTGCTCCTCATATGTTGCTGCTAAATATATTTCTCAGTGGCATGCTTTAATTTAAGCATATTATAAATTCAAATAAAATTAAATACATACAATTCAAATAAATGTGTTGCTGAAGTCACAAACTTGATGAAGAAAACCACACGACCGACATCTTCAAAATAATGACATACCTCAGAGGAACCCAAGGAATATAATTGAAATTTGGACATCCAATAACTTAGAGGGTCATTAGGGGATAGGCAGTTTTCCCTATAGGATTAGTGAATTCAGTAATTACTGCAATCTTTGGCTCTCCAGATGTTTTGGACTTGTAGAGAAGTCACTAATGTTGCAAACCTTACACAAAATAGGACTCTTCTTGGTGGCAAAGGATTTCAAGAAGAAGCTCCAAAATACATGAAAGCCTGATGTTGTTACAGGCACCAGGCATTTCATGGTGCCAAGCACTTATAAAGGGGTAATCAGCCCATTTAGCTAGGAGTCTGAACCATGGATAAGGAAAGCAATTTTGTTGCCAATCGACATAGTCACATTAGGTAGTGAAATACCTTTTGGAATGTCCAGTGAGACACATAATGTGAGGCTTTATTGTTATGAAGTTTTCTTAACCGATAGGTTAGCAAATTTGAGCTGTGTTCACTAGCTTCTCAGTATTTATGTTTTGAGTGAAAGATATTGCATTACACATTACAGCAAACGTGAATAGTTACATTGTACTTCCGGAGTTCTGTCTCTGTTCATACAGAGTTGCTTCTTTCCTGAAGACTTTCTGTTTCACTTCTTTATTAATAATTTTAGACTCACCCAGACTACCTGTTTGTCATTTACACTACTCATATTTATGCATACAAAGGTATTTATTTCTCTTCTTAGCCTTTCCTTGCATTATTTGTCCTTTAATACTAAAGGGCAGAAGCACCACATCCTACCCCAATATCCAGCTTGGTCAAAGAAGAGAGTCGTCTCATGGGTGTTGCTATGTCTGGAAAAGATCTGGGGCTACACTAATGTCAGGACTATCGGGACTCAGGACAAGCTAGACTTTTGGTTATAGCCCCTGAACTACTATCCTGAGCTACAACCAAAAGACCCGGGGCTATAGCCCCCCCAAGCCCTCTCTAGCAATGCCTCTGGGTCGTCTCAATGGGAGCATGGTCAGGTAGATGTATTCTACCTATATGTGCAAAGTTAATGTATTGCTGGTAAGCAAATGCTCAATCCAAATGTGTGACTTCTGGACGTGTTATATAAAAGTCTCTAACTCAATTTCGAAATGTCCTACATCCATCAGGAATTTCAAAAATGTTTCATTGATATTTTGAGCTCAGATCATGGATTTGACATTAGTGTCCGTGAAGTTGTTGGGAACTATCTCAAAGTTGCATCCAATCCCCTTTCTTCTCTCTACCGTATGTTGCCAACTAAATTGCCAAATAGACCCGTACTTTCCCAAAGCATCACACAGGCATCTTGCAGTATCAATTTTGTGATTAGACAGTGGCTCTCCTTAACTAGCTCCACTTATGGAAATATAGCTATGCTATGCATATAGGTGTCTCTTTTCTCAGTATTTTAAGAAGAGCTTGTGTAATATCTAAGCCTCACACTTCCAGAGGTCTTGGTGGCAAGGCAGGCTAAAGGTCCTGGGCAGTGCCTTAAGTGGCACTACAAATCGAGCCGGGGCTCATAGAGGGGGCGTGGCCTAACAGCGGGGGTCTTGATGGCCCGTTAGGCCACGCCCCCTTGACGAGCCCCGGCTCAATGGGCTACTGGCACCCCTGTCAGGCAGCCTTTTGTAGAGATTAGCACCCTCTCCCCTGTAGGGGAGAGGGTGCTGATCTCTGTATTTATTTTCTGTAGGCTTGCCTGGCAGGGGACAGTGCCTCGCCTATTCAGCCTTAATGGTGGTGCTGCCCCTCGCCAGCTGGGGAGGGGCAGCGTCACCATTAAGGCTGAAAGGGTGAGGCCACTGGAAGCAGAGGCCTTTTTCCTAAAGACTGACACTCCCGCGAATCCGCGGGAGCTTCAGTATTTGGAAAGCAAGGCCTCTGCTTCCAGCGGCCTCACGTTTTCTCCAGAATGGTGGCGCCGGCCCACGTGCATCACTTGATTAAAGGGATGCCTCGCAGGTGCGGCGCCACCATTATGGCTGAAAGGCATTTTTTTCTGAAGCCTGAAGCTCTCGCTCATGAGCGAGAGCTTCAGGCTGTAAAAAAAAAAAAAGCCTTTTCGTGTAGTGGCCGGGCTGCCAGGGGAGATTAGTGGGCCCCAGCAGGGCCCTGCCTCAAAACGAAATTTCGGAGCCTGCCGGGGCCCAGCCCCGGCAAGCCCCGGCCCACTTAAAGCCCTGGTCCTGGGATGCAACCTGTACATCTGCCAGAATGCTTCGCTCTGTGTAAGCCTGTACGTCAGGATGAAGATCACCCCTGCATTCTGGTCCAATAAGTATCTGATTGGAGTGAAGTAAATGTCTGACCTCTCGAACGACAGGAGATGGATTGCTTTTGAGATCCTTAAAGTGATGAGAGGGATGGAAGGCTGAACCTATTGATAGTACCAATATCTACAACTTCCTGCAAACCCGTTGCTCAGTGTGTTGGGAGTGAAGGTTCTCGAGAGTGAGGTAATGCCAAAAGTTCTGGGACTTGATGCAAAACTGTCCTGATAGTAGAGCTGCTACTGCTGATAGTGGCCATACTACTGTTGGTAGTAGTTCTAGTGCTACTACTAATAGGACTACTACTTCTGATACTACCACAAATAATGGAACAGGATAAGTAGTGCAGTAAAATTGATGTCATATAATATAAGAAAATACAACCTACCCTTTGACCCTTTGCTGCTATTATGAATCTGAGGACTTCCCTACTCTCCTCCTATGGTTTCATTTCCTCTTTAAGTCTTTGAAAGCAGCTCACAAAATGGAGGACAATCCTAGCAAACAAAAGTCTTGTAAACCATATTTAAATTCGGTAGATCAAATGCCTTTTTGCTGGAAAATTAGCAAAAATGACACATCATCAGTTGGAAACATCCAATTATACTTTTGTGAAAAATCTATACGTCCCTGTAATTTCAATTGGAATACTGTTTTGTTGGAGAAGAAATCCTTCAGCAGGAAGGACAGCGGGTAGGCACAATTATTGATGGTCCTATCCAGAGTTCTCCTTTATGTCCTTCTGAAAAAGGATATTGGATTTCTGTGCCATTCCACCATTGAAGCCTTGAAAAACAGTTTCATTTTCAAACTTGCAATTATTTGCAGCACAATAACTGTCCTTGACACAACTGTTCATACCTTCAGGGAGACAAAATGCACTTACATCATGAAAAATAGAGTGTTTAAGATCCTTAAGAAAAATTTGACATTCCCTAACTCCTGTTCAAAGAGGCTAAGGGATGAACAATGGGGACAAAGCGGTCGACACTAAGTTGTACAATACAGAAAAACCCAACTCAAAGTGTAAATGTCTAAGAAAGGAAGGGACGAAAGCAGTGACTACCGGGGGAAGAACCGGAATGAAAATATCCAAGGAAATTCATAGGTCATAATGAGCATAGAATCCTGGCCCCCTCAATGGCCCATCTCCTCAAGCTTTGTGGATGCCTTTTGCTATCAATGTTGTTACTTTTAATAGTTTTGATAGTCAGAAATAGCCCATCCTGAAATGGTTTCAGGATGGGCTAATTGCCTTATTGTCTTCACCGATAAAGGTGATTTCACGACCCTGTTCTACTGGCTGCATGGGGCCCTGCTTTTATTGCTCCTTTCTCTGGTCTCAACCGCCACAACACAATTCTCTGAGTAGCTCTCCTGAGCAAATCAATAGCTTTTCTGTGATCATCTTGCGTCTATGTCGGTTCTAGGTTTTTCAAACCATAACGGTCATGTACATTTTGAAGACAGCATTTTGATTATCATGCATACCAATCCCATCCCAAAGAAGACTGCAGAGAAGCTTCTCATCCAGGAAGGGGGAGGAACATATTCTCGGTGCGTTGCTACCAGGGAGGCAGTCAGGCAATACCAACAGCTATAGGAAATCAGGCCATAGCTGACCTACAGCACAGAGAATCCTGCATTGCTATTAATGAAAAGCCAAACCAAGAAGGTCACCCACCAGTGAGCGTGTGAAAGCGTTCCATACTACTCACTCAGCAGAATGTAGTACCTGCTTTAACTTTTAAATGCTTTGCTACATCATAAGATGTGAGGAGTATTAAAAGAGTAAACACCCACATTATGGAGCGACAAAATATATTGAGTGCCTTCGAGCCCTCGGTCTTCTGGATCTTTGTCAGGAAAAGCTAATGCTTCCCTTCATCTGTTCCAGATACGACATGGAGCTTTGCCGTATGATTACAACAATACATCGGTGCAATTGAAAGCGCATTTGGAAATCAACAAGGGAGCAGATGCAACCCTTACTACAGATGCCTTTATGATGTGATCTATTTGGATCTGCCAACTGAAGTTGTGCGTTTCTATCCCATTTATGTTGACGACTGAGAAATTATCGATTTCACTAACGAGCTTGGGAGGTGGCAGATGATTTCTTCAATCTAAAGGACATCAAACATAACTAAAATTGTCCCTTCCTAGTTGCGAACAGTGATCATTCTCATCACTTTCTATCCTTGTGATCTGCCACTCTGCACTGTTAACATCAAACATGCTCAGGAAACGGAATGCCCCCTTATTTGCAAATGAGGCCACTCAATTATAGAATTCAATGACAATCTTTTTTCCAGCGTTCAACTATAGTTAGTCCATAAAGAACATCAGGTCTGTTGTCCAGGCCTTTGAAACAAGTACTTCTGGCCTTGACCTGGGACTTTGGGCAGATCAAAACACCCATAGGTTTAGCATCCCTGCACCCAGGGCCTTCATACGATTCTCAATTTCATCTGACATGAAGTTGATAATGATCTTCAGTGGCAGGAGATCTCCTGCTCTCTAGCACCTTGAAGCGTCTTGTGTGCTAGAAGGAATTACCAATAATTATCTCAGATCCAAATAACTGGACAGACTCAAAGAATGTGGCAAGGTAATACTTCATTATCAACATAAAACAAAGTAGGGCAATCTGGCGAACAACAAATTCATCCAGGAAGGGAATGACGTCATCCTACGTGGCAAACTGTAAAACCTATAGAAGGGAGGGATTGGTTAAGGGAACATATATACCTATATATCATGTAAGTATTAGTAGTCTTACTGGATAGCCCTTATCTAATGGGCACGCCTTGAACCACCTCTAAATATAATACAGATTATAGCAGAATAATGTAAGCGGGTTGGACATCGCAACATTGTATAGCATGTTACCACATAGACCCTCTGATTGGTTTGCATGCTTTCCCAACCTTGGACTTTCGGCTCGTTAGCAGCATGTAAGCAAAATGGACCCCAGGTGCCGAGGGTAACGTCAGACTACTCCCCACTCTCCCAATTAGTCCATTATCTCTCATTGGTCTTGCAAAAAACCAAGGCTTCTCCTTTGAAATTGACCTTGCAGCCTGTTCTCTATTCTGGGTTTTTAAGGTGTTGTAGGTACACCATTATCTCCGTCTAGAGCTTTAATGAATACTCCTTGTTTTCAACTTCTGAATCACATGTGAGGAGACCACAAATGTGTCAATTTTGACCTTCTACTTACTGCTGTTTGATTCAATTGTACTGGGTGTCGTGAATCCTTGCAGCCTCTAGAGACTTGTTCACTCCACTTTGTATAGGCTTTTCACATCTTTAATTGTTCAATACTTGGCTCTTGCAGATGTTTAGCTCTTTACTTAATCTACGAGAAATATGTCTTACGTACATGGCTTATCCTTTTGACACCCTTGCGCTTTGCAATTATTCCTTGAAGTAGCATCTTTGATCCCAGGCCAATATACTCCTCTTTATTCCTCACATGAAGCTGTCTTCTGACTCTGCAGCCCTGGTCTGACTCTGAGGTAGCTTGATTGGTTTCGACACGCGTCTGACGTCCATCTTTCCATCATGGCCGCCTTAGCCACATTTTGTTTTCTTTGGCAGCAAGGTTCTATATGTCTCATCTACCTTGCGTTTCTGCGCATATACACTTATTAGTCATCAGGTTACTTTATCTTCTTTGCATATATGATTTCTTCATGTTCGATTACATGTTTCTCTTGTTACTTCAGTTAGATCTTTATTCTTAAGTATTTTCATATTGTTTCTGTACATCTCAGTATCTTTCCTTCATGACGTCATTCTGCCCTCGTCAGATTTCACTGTGATGTCCAACCGTGTGTGTCGACATCTTTCCACACTTTCAGTGCGAGGGTACATTCAATACGGTTGTCTGAGTGTATATCGTCTCTCATACACTCAATGTGGTATTGGGATGATACCTGGTGTCCCACACAGGGCTCTTCTCCTATTATTCCAGTATGACGGAGGTGAGGGAGCGGGAGCTAGAGATGATGGGTCCACCTGTTCTTCTTCACTCCATTGCTGACATCATGCTTGCACCAACTTCACAACCTCTACATCGGTGGGAAGAGTAGAGGAAATGTCCAAGAAATTACCAATATTCTTCTTGATGGCTGAAGGCCAGAATAAATTAGAGTTATGGTAACTACACTGAGGTATCTTTGCCAACTCCTTAGAGTAGGATGGCAAGGCCATCTTCTTCATCCCTTTCCACTTCCAATGACACAAGAAACAACATCACGTCAGCACTTTGATGGTAGGGTTGAGTCTCTTAACATGGAACACAACAAGACAAGTTTCTTTAGGATTCTTCTTCCACTAATTAATTGACTTCACTTATATTTTAAAGTCTTTGGAGAGGAGGGCCAGTATACTTATCTTCCAATAGCCTTGTTTTTATTACCTTCATAATCCGGAGCTCTTGACCTTATTGCTAACTGGTTAGTACTGTTCTCCACCGATCGCGTGCCTGATGGCCACCGCTGCCTGGTATTGTGGGCATGCTACACCACAACAGCTTTTTCCTTAAAGTAGAAGGCAGGTCTAGGATTCCACCAATGTCCATTCCACCACCTCTAGTCTTGGTCCAGAGTCCTTGCTGTTACCTGCACATTTTTCACTTGTCTGTCAAGCCATGCAATGCTTTTGCATGTGTACACCCATTCTGGGCCATTAAACATTTGGCTGCAGCCTCTCCACTGGGTTAAACTATCTTTTACACAACAAGGTGCCATAGAAATGCAACAGAATGTGCCTTCTGTAGTCACACCCAGGAGCGGGAGCGCATCTTCTCAAAATAATGCACCGTCCTTGGCTTGAGAGCCTCTTCTTGGACTGTGGCTCGCGTTTGCATATCTTCTCAGCAGAGTAGAAACGTGCCTTCTGAAGGTTTCCCCTGAGAAAGACATCAAATAGCCCACAATTTCGCTAAAATAATTGCCACAAACAATTTCAGGCACCAGGAAAGGTCCAGTTTTTTCCCATCAAAAATGCACATCTCCAATCTCCAGTCCTACATAACAAGCTGCATGTGGGTGGTCAGCAACTGGACTGTGCCAAACTAAAATGCTGGGCAATTGACTTGAAATGTACATAGAATCACATCTGGTTATCCCTAGTCTTCCAGTTGCTTAGCTTGCCTGTCAGTTGCCGGAGCTTAATAAGCTGTTGGTTCTTAGTGCTGGGCCCCAAGTGGCAGCATGACACGTGTACAGGACACATGTATATGCCTTAACTTGAAATTGGATTCCTTTAAAGGCCTGCTGCCAACCAATTCAGCTCATCTGAGAGGGTGCGTTCCCATGAAAGAAGAGGAGGATCACTTTAAGCCTTACAGGCTGCAGAGGACATGAAACACTACCCACTGTAGTATGTAGTTGCGCAGCATAAAAACGACTGGCTCTGTACTGAACAATCCATATTTAGTCACTGCCCATGTTGACCATTAAAAAAATGCCAACAGTTTTGTTTTTTGTGTAGGCATGGGAACGGCCACTGATGTAGTGCTATTAACTGGCTATTGATGGTAGCAGCTGCAAGGTGATGCGAATTCATGGGCACATCATATCAGTAACTGGCAAATGCCTAAGATTTACACACAAGCCAAACCTCTTGGCTTTGCCACTGCTTGTTTTTGACAGGACTTAGTGTTACAAGTTGAAGAAAAGTAAAAAAAGGTAAATAATTCCATCCCCAAAACAAGTAAAACATATCTATAATGGAATATGGGATGTTAAACGACCAAATACACTGTGCTAGAAAAAGAATGAAAGGAAGTGTTTAATTTCTATGTTAAAAATACTTTTTCCATTTGATTACAACTTTGCCAAAACAAACCACTTCTACCTCACAACAAATGTTGCATGACCAAAACTCAACTGGGAGGCGTTGTTCATTACAAATCTGTCCACGATTAATTGAGACATGTAAAAAAAAAAAAAGGATAGAGTGCATAAAGCCCAGCTTTAACTTCAGCCTTAGAAAGAAATTGCCCGTGTCTGCCCAAGCAGCTGTCATGACAATTAACAACACATTTTACAGACAGGAAAAGTTTACCCTGCAGGAGGGCCTTTGTGCCAAATGGTAGAAATTGTCCCAGGCATTTATTGTAAAAATATATTTGTGGGCCCCGTATTATGCACCAATGCCCAATGCATTTATTACTATTTTGCCTGTTTTCTTAAGACATTTAGTGGCAATGTATGTCGCTTTCTCTACAGTGCCATCATTGTCCTTGTGAATGGTTGGATTCACTGTCACTCCCGGGTTCACAATGCCGGCCACAAAATTGAAATGATTAAACCTATGCATGAACGTATGTGTAACATAGTATGTACGTCCAAGAATAAACATTTACAGAGACATTCAGAGTATGGCAAGGTGGTAAAAAAGTGGTGGTAGGAGAATTACCACCTCTGTATTCGGAGTTTGAAGGTGATGTGAAGGAGAAACCTCCTGGACTTGGCGGGAGTTTTTGTCTCCGCAAGTTGAGGATTTGCCACAGTCATAATTACCTTTCCCCTGCATAAGCCACTCCCCCGTGCTTTGGCCAATCATTTTCCTCTGAATCCTTTCCCCGACCGTCACCGTAGCCACAGTATGCATCATTCCTGCTCAGGGGCATATTCTTGACATTTGCCCCATATGTTCCTATGTTTTTGTGGGCATCTTCACCTTCTCCAGGGAGCAACATTCATCTCCCCCAATCCTTCATTCCATCGGGCTCAGTGTCTCATCCACACCCCATTTGGTGGCCATGAGGGCAGCCGTTGCAAATAGGTTTTGGTTTTGCTTAGCTCCCCCTCATTCCAAATGCTCAGCAACCCTCATTTTGGACATTTTTATAGTATGGAAAACAGAACTGATTGCAATACCTGGACATTGCGTCAATGCCTGTACTTAACTGGCAATCCATGACGACCGAGCAAGTACCTTGGCATTTGATGACACTCCCTAGTAAATTATGAAAGTACCCTTCTGTCGCGCCTAGAAACACGTGTGTACAGGCGCGCTATAAATGCCACCTCATATCTCCTTTCATTCTACACTCCTTCCCGCTCTCTCCGATCCGCTGATCTTTTCCTACTCGCTTCCGTTCCTTTCAGCTCTTGGCCCCCCTACACTGGAACTCCTTACCTCTCCATCCGCTCCATCCCCACCTACTCCTCCTTCCGCTCTGCCTTGAAAGCCCTCCTTCTCCACTCCCCCCCCTTGACCTCCTCCTTCTCTCTCCGCCCTTCTCCCCATTCCCCCCTATCCCCTTCAGACCTCCCACTTCCCCCCTTTTTTTCTCATACCATGGAACGTAAATCAGACAACAGAATTTGATCCCCCTCCCTGACTACCTCCACTCCCTTCCCCCTCACCCTTCCCTCGCCTCCTCCATCTAAGGAAACTGTTCTACGCACTGTTACACTGGTTTGTATCATGATTGTTTATATGCTTCTCCATCCATTGTACCAGTTGTTGTATTGTAAAGCGCTTTGGGTTAAAGTGCTATATAAATTTAATAAACATGAACATATCATATCATACCCAGGCAGCTGATATCCATGAAAGTCAAATGGTGTGAGTACCTTATCAAGCCACTGAGTCAGGTTGGGCTGCTAATGCCTACCTTGAGATTTCAGAGCGTCTTTAGTACAGCCTGTGCAATAGTTTAAACATGTGTTCCCCATTAATCAGGGTCCGACATTGAGGGGAGAGGAGCTGGGAGCTATTTAGCTCCCGCTTGTAGCCTAGAAGGGCCTGGTTAGCTTGACACCAACAGCAACTAGGAACTATGTTAGGCTCCCAGGCCAACTGATACCAAACAAACACACCTATATGTATTTAACTCTGTGCGTATAGGGCAATCTATGAATGAACGATAGGCCACATCTATATGACATTTAAAGCTTGAAGGGTAATAATAAATGGACAAAATGAGACGTTTGCATCTTATGTAGAAGTTAGATTTGTGGAACTCTATGTACTAGCTCCTTGTTCCCCACTGGTAGCTCCTGGTCACTGGATACCCAGGAGCTGCTTTTACAACCTTCATTTTCGAACCCTTTAAATAGTTGTACACATAATAATAACGACATCAATGGCTAAATGCAAGACAATTCAATTTTTGGTAAAAAAATGAGTTGCATGTGTTTCACGTGCCCGGCCTTTCCTCGGCGCTGCAATATTGAGCGTCCTACCATCCTCCAGGGCCACAAGACACTAAAAACGTGGCTCTCCCCCTGGACCAAAAGTACTGCTACTGAATAAAATGCCAAGCCCAATTCTGCCACAATTCTGGCACAATCCTGTTGTAAAGGGCTCCGCTGCTCTTGAGCTTGGCTTGTTCTATAAGCAATAAAATGAAAACAAAATAAATAGTGCTTAATTGCGAGGCAGGGTGGCCTAGCAACACGTCTGTTTCTATGTGTTCAGCCATGATAGCGCACAGAGATGTTCGTGGACCTCCAGGTCACTGTGACGCCGGAGCTGGAAGGTCACCAGGCTACCAACGGCCTTCCGTTCCATGTGATAATGTCCCCTGGGAAAAAGCCCCAGGTTGGTGACTTTTTTTTCTTGCACCCCTAAACGCCTTCCTCCCATATTCCAGAATGGGTATTATTTACTACTCCCCTCCTAGAATATTTGGGGAAAGTGCTTGATTTTCTTGGGAGTGCAAATTTGGGGGACGGTCACCCCCTGGTGACCTTGTCCCAGATGACTTAATCACTGGATACCGGTCCTTGAAGGATAACATGATGGTGTAGAGTAGCTGGGTTTCAGGAAATTTCTGCTGGCCTGTCTAGTGAATCACAGTACCTTCTGGTATGTTATCACTACACATGGCTTCCCCCTTGCCTTGCAGGTGCCTCGTCATCCCCTTTAGCATGAACATCAATGTAGTGTGTGCTCCGCGCTATACACGTATGGAAACAAAATACACCTGGGATGCTGCACCTAACATAGAAGCCATTCCGAGTTTGGAGGTAGTCATGGTGCTATTTGCCTCCAAACTCAGGTCCGGGTCCGTGGAGTCGGAATGGGGACTTACAGGGACATTCCGACCTATGTGGACCCGGTAAGTCCCCACTTCGAAAACCTTTCCCCATTCCCATTTAAGCCCCCACATGGCTCAATGGCAATGGGGAAGGAGCTAATAACGGGCCCGCAAATTGCGGGCCCGTTATTAGCTCCATCGTCCCTCAACGGGTCCCGCTAAGGCCAGCTGGTAAAACCAGCCGGCCCTGGTGGGACCCGCTAAGGGACCTCATAATAGGGTGGTAGGTGGTTAACGGCACCGCCTTCCTTAGCGGTGCCGTTAACCCTCTACTATCCGGGTCGGAATTACCCCCTGTATTTAGCCTATGAGCTGCACCTGTGCAGTAGGACTAAATACATGAATAATACATGAATAATGAGTGGGGTGCAATTCTTTCATGTACCCGTTTTTCATAGCAATGTGTTTTGCTGCATACAGTCATCGATCCGTGTCCTGAGGGATCAGCTATTTTTCAGATCAAATAACGCTATTCGTTCAGGAGGAGCATACTCGTCTCCAGCACTTGACAGGTTAAAGGCGTGCCCTGGCGTAGAGGCGTGCATTCGATTCGTCAGCGGAAGCCTTGGCGCTTGTTTCAGGGATGACAGATAAGGCGATAGGTGCTGGGTTAACCATTTTTCTGTTCTCCAGTTGCTTTTCTGTGTGACTTGTCCAGCTCCAGGGAGAGGCGGGAGTGCAAGAGTAGTGTTACAAGTAGTGTCAGGGACATTGTTCGCTGTGCAATAATAGTGCTGAGAAGTGGAGTGGTTGGATTCTAATGTCAACAGGTTTTAGGAAAAAATCCCTCACAGGGAGGGTGGAACGCACATTGCACTTTATTGTTGTGTGAGTCAATAAAAGCATGACGTCATTTCCTGTACATGTTTTATAGTTTACAGAAACAAGGCATCGCCTTTCAGGCAGCCAGGTGTGTTCTATGCAGTAGGCAGACAGGTTAGGGCTCTACGCTGGAATATCTTCATTATGTACTTGAATACATGAAAGTCCCTTTAAGGCCAAATTCACAAGCGATTTCTGCTACTTGCCAAGTGTATACGATGGTGGTAGAAATAGAATCGTTTTGCCGGAGGCCCACGTCTCCAATTGCTAAGTGCACACGCCTTTCATTGTGCTTGCAGTTTTGACCACCCACAAAACGCTGTGGCTTGTAAGCCGGCTATGGGGAGGAGAGGCGCACCCAGAGAGCATCCTGGATTCACGGGGCACGTTCGGATACGCCTGTCCCCATGGCAGGTTCGCCTGCATTTGGCCTGTCCTGTCAAAGCGCATAAGCAGTGAAGCATAAACACCCCTGCTTGCACTGCTGTCTCAGATAACAGCATTCATGGAAAGCATGAGTGTTTCTATATATTTTTGTTATGCGTTTCCTCCCCCTGAAACGTAATTTGTGAAAAATAGGAGCACAGCCACCACCAATATTTGGTGATGCAGGCTGATGTATCGGTGACGTTTAGGCGCATGTTGGAAACTTGCATGAGACATGGAAGGGTGGGATGCAGGATGCATGCAAACAGAATCAGTGACCTGTGTGCAGGGCATGCTGGACACAGGTGCACTGGAGCACTTTGCTTGTCACATGCAGGGTAGCGCATGTTTCCATGAAAGTGTCTGCAACAATTCCTTCTTCCAGGGGTTTTGTGTGGCTCTGGGCCAGCTTGTGTTTGAGCTTCAATGTGTTCCCACCTTGTGTAATAACTCGGTGGCACCTGGAGTCCACCGACCAAGCTCTGCTGGGATGGTCCTCTTTTGCCAAGTGTTTTCCAACTATCACAAGGTTTTTGCACCATTCCCTTAACGTCTCCAAGAGCCTGGATTTCATAGCCGTTTTGGCCTGCTGATATAAAAATCCTGTTTTTCTTGTGATTGTATATTATGCTGCTCACAATTTGATATCTTTTGTTTATATGCCACTGAGTTGCCAAAACACGATTTTCTTGCAAGTTACCCTTCCAGACGTCCTTCAGAAGGTTTAGGGGACTCCTCACAAAACAGCCACATTTAAGATTGAAGGGGCTGAACCCCACTCCATTTTGTGACACCTCACTGTGAGTAACTGCAAGTAGCAGGAAATCTCACTCTCTCTTCGCGGACTTGTTAAAGCACCCATGATGCTCGCCGGGATGTTAGTGAAGCACTCAACCGGCTGGTAAGGGCGCACAGTGGGAAATGAGTGACTCTAGCGAGCGGGGAAGTAGTAGAGTTCTGCACATAGGGAACACACAGCACATGGAGGGGAGGGGTAGCAGAGGAGCTGGAATGGGGCCGCTGGGGTCTCTGGAGAGAGAGAAGTAGGGTGGAGTGAAGCACTCAACCGGCTGGTAATGGCGCACAGTGGGAAATGAGTGACTCTAGCGAGCAAGGAAGTAGTAGAGTTCTGCACATAGGGAACACACAGCACATGGAGGGGAGGGGTAGCAGAGGAGCTGGAATGGGGCCGCTGGGGTCTCTGGAGAGAGAGAAGTAGGGTGGAGTGAAGCACTCAACCGGCTGGTAATGGCGCGCAGTGGGAAATGAGTGACTCTAGCGAGCGGGGAAGTAGTAGAGTTCTGCACATAGGGAACACACAGCACATGGAGGGGAGGGGTAGCAGAGGAGCTGGAATGGGGCCGCTGGGGTCTCTGGAGAGAGAGAAGTAGGGTGGAGTGAAACACTCAACCGGCTGGTAATGGCGCACAGTGGGAAATGAGTGACTCTAACGAGCGGGGAAGTAGTAGAGTTCTGCACATAGGGAACACACAGCACATGGAGGGGAGGGGTAGCAGAGGAGCTGGAATGGGGCCGCTGGGGTCTCTGGAGAGAGAGAAGTAGAGTGGAGTGAAACACTCAACCGGCTGGTAAGGGCGCACAGTGGGAAATGAGTGACTCTAGCGAGCGGGGAAGTAGTAGAGTTCTGCACATAGGGAACACACAGCAAATGGAGGGGAGGGGTAGCAGAGGAGCTGGAATGGGGCCGCTGGGGTCTCTGGAGACAGAGAAGTAGGGTGGAGTGAAACACTCAACCGGCTGGTAATGGCGCACAGTGGGAAATGAGTGACTCTAGCGAGCGGGGAAGTAGTAGAGTTCTGCACATAGGGAACACACAGCAAATGGAGGGGAGGGGTAGCAGAGGAGCTGGAATGGGGCCGCTGGGGTCTCTGGAGAGAGAGAAGTAGGGTGGAGTGAAACACTCAACCGGCTGGTAATGGCGCACAGTGGGAAATGAGTGACTCTAGCGAGCGGGGAAGTAGTAGAGTTCTGCACATAGGGAACACACAGCAAATGGAGGGGAGGGGTAGCAGAGGAGTTGGAATGGGGACCGCTGGGTTCTCTGCAGAGAGAGAAGTAGGGTGGAGTGAAGCACTCAACCGGCTGGTAATGGCGCACAGTGGGAAATGAGTGACTCTAGCGAGCGGGGAAGTAGTAGAGTTCTGCACATAGGGAACACACAGGTGCACATGGAGGGGTAGCGCAGGAGCTGGAATAGGGACCGCTGGGGTCTCTGGAGAGAGATACGTAGGGTGGAGTGCAGTGATCAGAGATTGGCGAGATGCCTTTTGAGAAAAGAGTCTTCAGTTCCTTCTTGAAGGGCAATATGAAGGGAACCGGTCGCGCAAGAGGCAGGTTGAAGAGCAGGAATAGGTTTGTTTCTTATGTATTCCATCGTGCCGTTCTTTGTTTCCTGTCTGGTGACGTCGCGCCTTCTGGTGGTGTGCTGGCTTCTGGAGACTGTGAGCGCCCAGGCCTGATGCAGGTTTTGGACTTGGCATCTGCCTGAGGGGGTAGCCAGCACAGCTTCTTGGGGATGGGGTTCAAGAGGGTAAACAATCTCTATCCTTCCCTACCTTGATTAGCTCAATGCCATCACCCGCCATCTGGGACACTGCTGCAATGTTACACCTGTATGGTGGGGTACGGTATTCTGGCAAAAATGTCATGGCTAGGCACAATGGGCTTAATCACAAGTTTGTCTGTAATTCAGTGGTAAAATCCACTTAATTACCACCAAAATCAGTTACTGTTACCACCACTAGGTCCCATGAACCCACCACGAGATTCCAAATGGTGGTATGGCACCGTTAGTCCTTATTTCTAGAGTCCATAGGACTCCATAGGGATATCGACAGAAACCCACAACATTTTGGCATTAAAGTGGAGGATTTACCTCCAACATAATTCTGAAGGAAAATGCAGCAGCAATTCCATTACAACCAGAGAAATGGCACTAATTTAATTGCAGCTAGTTTTTGTCTGCACTGCCAAACTCATAATGAAATGTCCTTGTCATCAAACAAACGCCTGCCTTTTATGGTAATTTTGACCAATATATCCCTTAATGCACTACCCTTTAGCGATTGAAATAAACTAACACAAAGAACAGTGTTTGTTCTTGGGCACTCTAAATATGATATCAAGGTCATTTGCCCCACCTCAGGAGATACAGGGCCCGATTCATGGAATTATTTGCGCGGGAAATAGGGAAATTGCACGCCAAACAGTCTGAGAAATCCTGTTTGTTGATTCATGGAATCGAATGTGCAGGACTTTTCCAGGACTTGCATGGAGTTCGCGCTGCCTCTGCACGTCTCTGCGAGCCACTGAGTGCATTGCGCAAGACATCTCGCAAAGCATGTGCGTGGCTTGCGCAGAGGGCTGGGAAGGAGGCGGAACACAGAAAATGGGGAAGAACATGTGAAAAAGTGGGCGCTAAACGACATATATTCATGGAACCACCCGCGCAGCCTCTCGGAATAGAAATGGCCACGCAAATCCCTCGATCTTTCAGCCACCCGAGGGCAGGCATAAAGACACTTGCGCATAGGAATAGCAGCGCAGAGGTGGGTTTGCAAGTCGGGTTCAGGGGTGCGTATACGCAACCAGGGTTCCGAACTAACGTAGGAGTGCGCGTGCGCAGTGTAGCAGGGTGCAGGAACTGTTTAGGAGTTTTCGCCTGCAGATTTTCAGAGTTTAACCCGAGTTATGAATTTTCATATGCATGTTGTCGGGGTGCTGGCAAAAGTTACGGGGGACCCTGTGCTGGGTTCCCAAGATGCAGGTCTGCTTGCTGGGAACCCCACGTAATGTTTGGATGGTGCGTGTATTCATGCCAGTGGAGCAAAGGGAGCTGTTCTGGGTGTTTATGCTTTGCGTGGGGGCATGTCGGGGGTGTTCTGGCCGTGACTTGAGAATACATTTACTTTGCGCATGACATTCCGTGAATGTGCAGGGAACACATGTTTTATCCTGCGCAAAGGCTTGCACAGTGTCGTTCTCGGCGCACTGCAATTGCAGGAGAAATGCGCACTTTTCCATGAATCATGCCCAATGTAACTATTTTCGACGGATCAGGCAGTTTTGAGACATATGGGGATAGATTACAGAAACTTTGCACCAGTGCAAGTGCAAAGTTTGCACGATATTAGCACTAGGGCAAAGTTTACCCTATTTTTAAAAACACTGGGACACCTTAAAAAACGATTGCACCTCGACAAGTGCAGTTTTGCATATTAAAAGCACCAGGGCAAAAATGACCCTAGTGCAAAAAAGATGCATTTTCACTATATTTTTGCACCAGGGCAAACTTTGCACTGGCACTGGTGAATAGTTTCTGTAATCTGTCACATGGTCTTCACAAAAGATTTAAGGTTTTGGGGGCTAATTTCACCATAGCGCCATTACCTTTCTGAGATCTGAGTCTCCTTTACCTTTTCACATCGTGGCTCCCTTTTCACCTATGAACTGATCGGCCTTGTGATTGGTCACATCATCAGTTGCAGGGTCCTTTTTACACAAGCCAGCAGACAACAATCCGTAACCATCAAACCAGCCAAGTGCTGACTAAAATTCCTGGGACAATCATCCAAGTTATTCTCCGATATGATCAGGTTAAAACCAGACTCATCATAACTGTCTACATTCTCCCCCATCCAACCACTCAGATTCCAATAATCAAGTCTTCCTGTAACTGATGAAAGCTCTGCAAATACTGGGTCAGACTCAAAAATCACTTACTCTCTTCCAGTTCCAGAGTTGTTTTTTTTTTCTTTTTTAACTTTGTTTATTGCTTTTTGAGATACAAATAGAGGATACAACACATCTTGCAAATTGCATGACATTGGAGAACATCCCCCCTCATCACAGTGCCCAATTCAATCCCAATATCTTTGGGAGAAAGCCCACGAAACAGGTGGATACTAACACGTTTCTGGTGGAGAATAGAGTTCCACAACCTTATGAGAATACCATGCGTCCTTTCTCACCCATTTCCGACTGCAACTTCTCCCATACTAATTGCCTCTGCCTTCTTCAGGTTAGTGGGCCGGGGGCTCGGGAGTTAGAGGGTGGAGCACATGGTGATAGCCGTACAGCCAAGTTACATTTCACACCCATATCCCTGCAGGATGTACAGTTTATATGGACCCCAGATATCTTTTGGATTATTGGGCTATGGCAGTGGCATACAGAACTCTGTTTCTCTAGCGTAGCATGCAGCAATACCTCTAAGCCAGATTACCAGAGATGGCGCTGGACCTCACATCCATGCCCTGGCAATGCCACGTTTGGCCAACACCTTTGTCACCACCCCAACACCATCTTGTTCCTCTAGGGACGGTGCCATTTCACCCCTGGAGACCAACCAGAGGAGTAGGGTGGATCTGTTCTCCTATCATTTTGGACGCTACCTCAAGCACTTTAACCCAGAACCCTGCAGCTGGCAGACATTCCCATCCAACATGCAGGAATCCAGAGTTTCACGCACACATGGAGGGCAGTTATCAGGAGTTTTGGCTCAGATCTTGTACCGGCACCTGGCATGTTGTAGGTCTGATGGATGTATTTAAAATGAATCTGTTTGAATCTGTGGCATAAGGAGACAGATTTAGTTAGGCCCAGAATGTATTTCTGTTGTCCCAGAGAAAGTGTCTCCCCTAATTCTTCCTCCCACCTCTATTTGGTGTGGGTTAAGCCCACCTCCTCACAATTGAGGGCAGCCTTATATATTATTGACACTAACTTACTCTCCCTCTATGTGCTATCATACCTGTCAACATACAAAGTCCCCCGGCTCCCCGGGGAAAGTGGGAAGCATCGCCTTGATCGTCTCTCTAAATTGGCAACACATGAATATATCCATGGCAGAGCTCCCGACCAGCTCCTTCGTTTTCTGCAAAGAGATTAATTGCCCCGTGGGAACTATATCTCCAAACGTATTTGGCTTTTGCTCCCCATCATAGTTTTGAATCTGTTTTTCAGCCATGAGAGGGGACTCCATGAACATGCCTGATGGGGACCAGTGGAGAGTACAGTATCTCTAGTCTCTTGATTTTGGCTAGACTCGGCCATGCCCATAGTGTGCTCTTCACTGCATTAATCTCACCCATTGCACTTTGATTCCCAGATATAATGATGGAGGACAAAAGCAAAGAGGCAGCAGCTGCATACCAATATAAGTAATGCACCTGTGCTGTCAGATAGTCCCTATATAGACCGGGCGCGCCCAGGCCACCCCTCTCCAGCGACTCCGCTAATAAGTCTCTCCTGGCCCTTGCATTTTTATAGACAAATACATTGAGAACAAAGGGTATTCAGCTTACGAAACAGACTGTCTGGGTCTATAATGGGAATAGTCAGAAACAAGTATAATAACTAAGGCACTATTATTTTAAGTTAGGCGATCCTGCCTCTTAGGGACAACGGAAGGCGCCACCACTTCTCTGTTATTTTACTGATATGTGCGATCGTTGGATCATAGTTCAGCTCCATCCACAGTTTTCTAGTTCTTGCTGCCACCCCCCGCCCCACATGGATCTTGTGTCCATGTGAAATCTGCTAGGCTAAGGGGGTTGTACTTTCTGTCAATGGAAAGAGTTCTGACTTCGACAAATGTATTCTCAGGCCCGAGTACTCCCCGAATTCCTGAACATCCTGTATCATAGGGCTTAAGTTCATCACCGGGTTCTTCACTAACAGCATGATGTTGTCTGCATTCAATGATATGATTATTTGGTGGATATACAATTGTAACACTTTCTCTACATGAACACTCTGCCAGTGTTTATACCACTATTGCGAATAGCAGCGTTGAAAGCAGACGCCACTGGCGCGTTCCCTGTTCCAGCGGGAGGCTATTCAAGACTCTGCCGCTCGTGCACACTTTTGCTGTGGGAGAGGCATAAAGCAACCAGATCCAAGAGGTACATCTCTCCCCCAATCCCAGTTTCTCCAGAACTTCGAAAAGGAAGGGCCACTCCAAAGCGTCAAACTCCTTCTCAGCATCGAGCACCGCTACCATTGCAGGCAGCGTCGGCTCCGATAGATTGATCAGAATAGACATCCCAAGTTGTAAGAGGTGGATCTACCTGGGACAAATCCTGCCCTGTCTGGTCTTGAAATCGTCAGTATGTAGCGAAGTAGCCTGTTGGCCATGATTTTAGCTAAGGTTTTATTATCCATGTTAAACAGTGATAGAGGCTTATAAGAAGTACTCATTTCTGGATCCTTAACCTGTTCGGAAAGACTGTGATTAGAGCATACTTTGTAGTGTTAGGGAGAACGCCACTTTCTATTGACTCACTATAAAGCTATACAATATGGGGTACAATTAAGTCCCCACACGTTTAGTGCAATTCTCCTGGAACCCCATACATCCCAGGGCACTTCCTGTTCGGGAATTCTGCGATGTAGGGGCATTCGGTTGCTCCCTGTGGCTGCTATCTAGCCATAGCAAGCCTAGTTTATCCGACCAATGCATGTGCCCTGAGTGAGGCAGCATTGATTGATATAGATTGGCCTATAAACTGATAAAGGCTTTATTTGCCTCCGATCGCATAAGAGCCATCCTCATTATTTATTTTCTCAACAGAGCCACTCTCCCTAGCTCCTCTTGCAGCTCATGGCAGAATTTTGCTCGGCCTATCACACTCGCTGTATTGTTTGGCTTTGGCTTCTACCCGGAAAATAAACATCACATTCTACGATATCTTGAAACCTATCTGTCTCTTGGCAGATCTGAAGCAGGAGGTTGTGATCCTTGGTGACCAAATATGTGTCCTCCATCCCCTTCCTTTTCATCTCAAATTCCGCCAGAGTGCCTCTGATTGCTCTGAGCAGCCCAGCCTCCCTCAAAATGCACATGTCTTGGATATACCTTAAAGGTTTCCCATACAGTTTTGAGGGAGTCTACTGAGCCCGTATTGGTATATAAAAACCTCTGCTATATCTTTATTGAGTTGGTTCCTGAATGCTGTATCCATGATGGATACTGGGTCCTCTCTCCTCCCGGAGCGAGACCGTGCACCCCGCCGGGGAATGGCCCGACAGGGACTCCCCCTTCCCCATATGAGCAGCGAGTCGTGTTCCAGTTCCAGAGTTGGTTCCCTTTGGCTCAAAGGGAGACAGCTGAGTAAGCTGCACTGCACATCGGACAAGCCAACTCAAAGTTGCCCAACCAAACGAAGAGGTCTGAAAATTAAATTGTGCCTGTCTCACTGGACTCCAATGAATATTATAGCCCATGCCCTTACCTAGTGTTCTGTGCTTGGCAAGTGTAGGGACAAGGCTGTACCTGTTCTCCTGCATCTCTATATGCGTGAACAAACATCTTGTATCACCCATGACATTGGCACTTTTGGTGATCAAATGGGATTATTAGAATAATATGAAAAGGAATACTTGCCGATAGAGATTAAAACATCTCTCGATTGAGTGGTCATTCCTATACGTTCTTGCTGCATTAAATCTGCAATAAATTCCAAGGGATAACTAGGAGCACTCCCAAGATTCCTTAAAGTTATGTTAGATTAAGAATGGTTAGAGAGGTGCAAGGGAGATTAACCAGTCTTGACACTAGCTGGTGTTCAAAATAAAAACAGATGTCCACAAACTTGTGGAGCTCTCCCGTCCCTCGCACTCCCGGTTTGTGTTATACAACTACAAAAAATGACAAAAATAACAAAAAATTCAAAATTACTTTTGAGTAAATGGCAAAAAGAAGTTTATTTAGGTAAAAATGTGTTTTTATATGCTTTTTAGGCTTTTAACGTTTTTTACTGTTTTTGTCTTATTTTACTTATTTTTACCTTTTACTCAGAAGTAATTTTGAAGTTTTTGTCATTTTATGTAGTTGTATAACACAAACCGGGAGTGCGAGGGACAGGAGAGTTCCACAAGTTTGTGGACATCTGTTGTTTCGCATTAAATCCGCAAACCAGGTTTCTTTGCCAGACGCCTTGCATGGCTATGCTTACAAAGAAAGACACAGACACGGAAGGGAAAACAGTGTGCTGGAACCCTGTGCATGGAGTGCAGGAGAATTGTGAAACACGTGGGCAATTTCACACCTAGTGAATATGTTAGCACACCTTTGCAATCATGCCTGGGCATAGCAGCCCTGCGCCCCTGCCGGCCACACTCACCTGGATGTGCTGTGAAATCCCACCGGCCCCTGGAACCTTTAATGCAATTGATCTCTGATTGTTAAGGTATCGCCTAATTTTACTCTTGGCTATCAGAAGATAATCTCTACATTCTTTTGCTTGCTGGTGGATGCCCCTACCTCGCCCCAATCCCCAAAATCTAGAAACATTTGGAAAAGACACCCTCTCTGATGTGTAAACCATGAGATGTTTTGAAAAGGAGCTGGATTAAAAAATGTAACATCAATAGCTAGGAAATCGAAGGTACTCACCAGTTTGGTCAAAAGTAAATTGGTCAAATTTCTTTGTACCTGGTTTTTTGCCTGCTTCTATTACCACAAATAGATAGAGGGTTGGTTGGGGTTAAGTACATAGAAAGTGGGTGGAGAGATAGCCAATGAGCTCTGCACCCCCCCGCATCTTGCAGCAAAACATTTGGTAAAAAACAATTCGACCATTTTACTTTCAACCACAACAATGTGGTGATTTAACATAGAACGTGATCGATCTGACACTCAAAAGGAGTTTATTTCAATAAACCTTTGACTTGAAATCTGATGGACACTCAAAAGGAGTTTATTTCAATAAACCTTTGACTTGAAATCTGATGGTCAGATCAAGAACTGCTGCAGGTGTTGGGTGTTTAGGGCATATTTGCTAAATAGCTGTAGACATAAATGTAGGACATTTCAGCCAGTGCGTGGTTAGGGTTCAGAATCCATTGGTTCCTTGGGAAGCAATTTCCAATATTAAAGCAAAGACGTTTGAAATAATCTAGATTCATTAGTACTTCCATATATTGGTCCGATGAGTACAGGGATAGAGAGTGGATTTATCTCACATAACTTTCCACTGAAGGGCCATCCGGGTGTGCCGTACATGGATTTGGCAACGCACGGTTTGCAAGTGACAAACGTTTCCCCTGAATCAGACAATGCGCCATTCACAAGAAGGTCACCTCTGCCAGTTCTACCCGGTGAAGGATTATGCTGATGCTTCTATGCCCCTAATCACTGCAATAGTTATCCCGCAGGTGTTGACATACTACTTTCCAGTGTCTTTCACCTCTACCATAACACATTCTGGATTCCTTCCCCATTGAAAACCATCTGCCCTTAGATGACGTCATAACACAGCGTCATAGAAGGGTCTTTCTATGACATGTTTCTACGATGATCACTATAGAAAGTTAGCAGTCAGCCTTTCCTGGCAGGCCCAGCATTGAAAAAGCCCTCACCTGTCAGAGTGGATCTTCTCCCTCTTTTAGGCCATGGTTTAGCTCATTGGCATATGGCTTCTGTGCTGTTTTGATTAGCACACCAGATTGATAGAAATGACATGATAGACTAAGCTCTACCCCGTTTTCAATAACTATAAATTGAGGGATTTGCTTAACCTTGCATCAGTCCCCGGAGCAGTATCAATTACACCCTATTGCTGGTCTCCTTCCTGCCACATATATTTTTGCAAATGTTAGGAGACCTTTTCACCATTTCCTGGATTCAAATGGTTATGCATAAATAAGCACACTCATCCACCAAAGAGAAGAAAAGAAAAACTATTCATATCTAACCCTAATCCTAGGTCCGAAATGAAATACTAAGAGCAATTGTTTATAAATGCAAGAAACATATTAGTGGGATACATGCTATTGTCTAATTTACCGTTTATATTGACTAAGGCATAGGCAATAATCGGAAACCAATCCTCTCAGTGCTAAGCACACCACCACATAACTTCTAGGCGCATCCCTACATAGGGAACACTCAATTCAACCCCTGAGATATCCAACAGTCCCTCGTGTCTGTCACTAAATCTACTGGATAGACATTGGACGCGCTCACTATTGTAACCCCTGAAGCATTATGTTTGATATAACAAATCATAATTGAACAGAAACTCAGTGATGTGTTGCCAGAACTGTTGCATGGCACACACTGCTATGATGTGTTGCCTGAACTGTTGCATGGCACACACTGCTATGATGTGTTGCCTGAACTGTTGCATGGCACACACTGATATGAGGTGTTGCCAGAACTGTTGCATGGCACACACTGCTATGATGTGTTGCCTGAACTGTTGCATGGCACACACTGCTATGATGTGTTGCCTGAACTGTTGCATGGCACACACTGCTAGAAGGTCTCACCTGTAGCAGTTTCGCTCTTTACAAACGCCCCAGTCAATTAAGAAAACAGCTTTAACCATTTCTTTAAACATTGATAAAAAAAGAAGAGTACAAAAGTGCGGCCGAGCACCTGCTCACATGGCCCGGTCTCACCTCCTAAAAGACAATTATCTGAGCCCTGCTCATCCGCCTACTTGCTAAATATTGCAGACTGCAACAATCTCTTCCAGTGAGGCAAACCTCCTGCTCAAATAACTAGACACGCCCTCTCACTACCTGCAAACCAATCACCGTGCAATAACTTGTATTTAGATGTTTAGGTTCACCACACATGTCTTGCAAGGCATAAGGACATATCCACACGCTTTATGCCAACAAGCCTTCTTCTGATAGAGAACAGTAAAAGTACCCCACCATTGCATCGCTGCATACCAGTTCTTTCTAAAGCTGCTAGGAAAGGTGTAAGAATTCTTCAAGATCATCTTGCTAAGAAGACACATTGGTTTAAATAAAACAGTGCTATAGATCAAGAAAAAGCTTAAGACAAACTTACAAATGGTAAATCAAGTATGACCAAAATGGCTGAAACAGGTGGAAAGGTAGTCATTTTGAATAGATCATATTGCATAGAATATGGTTTAAAAGAGTTCCAGAATGACTTGTTATGAGAAAAGGGGTCTCACAAACAATATACAAAAATGAATCAAAGAAAAACATAATATTTTTTGTTTGGATAAACTAATTTCCAAGGAAGAAGAGACAATGGGCGTCATCACAAGTTGGGCGGTATCCCTGTGATAAATCTGCCAGAATTCCACCCAATGCAATTACTGTTACCGCCACTTGTTCTGGCAGTATTACCACCGGATTACCAGTGGCAGCGTAATCCCCATTTTTTTAAAATCCATATGACTCAATGGGCATTTTCAGCGCAATTACCGCAGTGGTAATTGCACTGTGGCAATTGTGCCAAAAATGGATGGAAACTCAGCTGATTTATCTCCAGCTCAGAGCTGCAGGTAAATCCTCCAACTTTTGGTAATGCGGCAGTAACGCTATTACTGGTGCATTTTTACTGCACCACCCAACTCGGGATGAGGCCCTATCTGTTCATAGAAAGGCCAACCATGACATTTACCTATATTATCTTCTGGAAATTCACAAAAAGGTTTTTAAGTTCCGTCCTCAAAACTAGGTATTAATGATATTGGTACTCTATCGGAACATCTTTGAATATATAGATACAATTATAAACCCTCTTACTGGGTGTTCAAGACAGTATAGATTTACTAAAGGTAGATGCATTAAAATGGAAAGAAGTTATATTTTGGCCATGTTTGATGTTGAAACACTCTATACATCACTTGATCATGAGTTAGGTTAGAGGCTGGCTATCTTTTTTTGGGGGGAAATATTCAGCAAGCATTTTAAGACATATCTGATGATATTGGAAATTATTGACATCACATTAAATAACATTTTTCTCTCCAATAGTGAGATCTACAAAGAAAAGAAAGAAGTTGCCATGGGTGCTCGGTTTGCAACGCCATTAGCAAATGTAACTAGGGAGACTTTTCAAGACGAAAATGTAAGAATCAAAAAAAAAAAATGAATATATATCTTAAAGGAGAAACGATAGAGAAAGCCATGCAATAAGATTACTTTTTTACTACATTTTCCAGACTCTATCAGTAAATAGATCATGAAAATGAATGGGGGTATTATTTCGTTTGATAAAAACATTAGAGTTTAATGATGAATGACCCAAGATGATTTACAGGAAGGATACAAGATAACAATTGATACTTAGCCCCAATTAAATAGAACCGTTTAGAATGGAACAAAACCAGTGGTTGCAAATCAATCCATTTGGTTTCTGTAACTGTGGTAGTTGAAGCATATATTCATTTAGTCTAAACACAAAGAAAGTTTTTGAATGACAGAATAAAACCCAGTATAAAATCAAAAGCTTTCTGAAATGTCAGACAACAGATGTGGTGCATATCATTATTTGGGCATGTAACAAAAGATACATAGTTTACACTATCATGTAGCTTGAGGATCAGATTAATGAGCACAGTAGAAGTATTAGAAATAGTGATCTTCGGCAACAAGCAGCATTGCACTGTCATTAACAACATACAGAGGAAAACACTATACAAGTGTGATTCTATGGCATATTACACAAGGAGGTGGGGGATTAAGGCAAAGCGATTGAGGAAAACATATACAACAAAAAGTCAATTGGATTGATCACCTGCAGACATTATCATAAGGACTCAACCCACATGATGAACAATTACATTTTCTGTAGATGTAGCCATTAAGAGAGTAATGGTTGTTAATCTTGAGACATTTTTGTCACATATTTAGTGAAATATTGTGCAATAAGACACAAGGCGGCGGGCCAATACCACCCCAGGTAATGCCCACAGGGCTGTATCTACAGTACCCCGGCCGCGTTTCGAAACAGAAAAAACTGTCAAATAAAATGGCCGCTGGGAAAGGGAAAACGTAGTCCGTTTCCCTTACGATGGCGGCCATCGGGAGCGGCCGCGCTGGGAGCAGAAGTGTTCCCAGCGTGTTCACTCCCGAGAAAATGAAAAAAGAAGGTAAGTGGGGTTGGGAGGGCAGGGAGGGGATAGTTTGCAGGGGAGGCGGGTGGAGGGAAAAAAAACTTACCTGAGTCCCCGGTGGGGGACGAAGGGAGCCTCCAGCCTTGGTGAGGCTGGGAGTGGGGATTGCGCCGTTTTGAGCCTCCTCATTGGCTAAGGGGCTGCCATGCCCCCCGCCGGGAACAAACGCCGGCACACTCGTACGTCCACAGGAATACTGTGTGGTATGGCTCGCAAAAGAGCCAATCCACGTGTAGCATTTCCAGTGGACAAAGCATGCCGAGTACTAATGAAAAGTATAAATGCAACTGGAATCAATCACTAAGGTTACTGCGCTATACCCCAACTTCATAGAGCCCTCATTTACTTTCACTGTAATTTGCTGTACTATATATGTGCTGTTGTATCAGTGTTGTGGGCACCCTAGACTGTAGCATCCACTGTGTGCTTTTACTAAGGTTGTCACTAAATACTTAATCATAATAATATCAATTGTTGCAAAACAAAATGCAATTGAACTGCATTTTAGGTCTTTGGAGTTGTTTTGGGTGACAAGACTGCTGCCACTGTAGTTCTCTTTTTGTGACTTATAATTAATTATTGTAGTGGTTAGTAATACGTGAATTATAGTCAAAGTACAGAGAATATGACTCAATGCAGTCTTAATTTGAATGAAATAATGAAAAGAATATTTTTGTATGTTTTTGTTAAGCAATAATAAACATAAGGGACGTATTTTAGTTATATGTGCTTATTCCTTTTGAAGATGGCCACCAGTTTTCTCTTGTTCCTGGTTAGTCCGTGTTTGTTGTGTATGGTGAGTAAGCATGTGCCAGGTGATTGACAGTGGAGTCAACAGTGGGAAAACACCATTATGACAGCGGACCCAGAGCAAGAGGTCTTTGATTTGACATGTCTCTGTGTTTTTGAGAGTGTGATGAAATGACTTGACTAAGTGATATCTTCTTTAGGATTAAAATGGGTATTTACTGACCGGCATTATTGTTATTATATATATTGACATGTAGCCACTTTTTATTCTATTTTTCAGAAATGTCTGCATTCATAGAATCCCCACATGTTAGAAAAGAAATGCACCTGCCAGAATGAAAGAAGTTTCAACGGAATAACATGTTAGTCTAGGCTTCTCTTTCTTAATATCTAGTAGGTAAGCTAATTTTGGGTATCATCGGGTTATATATCTCTAATTATGCAGGAGTAACAAATAAGAGCTGTTGCCACATTTGGAGTAAATATTTGAAATTAGCAATAGTTTTGTTTGATTTTTACTTTGTTGTTTTTTGTACATGGTTGACAAGGATTGTATGATAAAAAAATAAAGACAGATTAGAAGTTTGTGAAGTGATGTAAGGACTCAGTGAGTGACATTTTGGCATAGATGTTGCAAGGAAATATTGAAGGTTAATTCCTTATTAAGGACTGTCATTTTAGATTCAACAATAGTAATACTATAGTTGAGCCTTACTGTTTCACTATACTCAATGATATTTCATTCTAATCACACAAGGTTCTGTAAAGAGCCAATTGTAAGTATTCATGTAAAATATTTTGGATAAATATCAGCTATTAGACAAATATGTTTGTTAAATGGTTGAATAGTTGAGGTTATATACATGTTGTTCTATATTTCGTTGTGTTGTTAATATGGCTAACATGAATTTTAAAATTTTATTTTATCCCTTCCTTTGTTGGTGTGTGTTTTTGAAATTCAGCCTTTAAAACATGTTCCGTTGCACGGAACATGTGTTGTCAGTTTCTTACACATGATTGGAAGTTTTTGATAGTGAGTATTCCAAATGAATAATAACATTTTGTGTCATGTGAACTATGATTGGAAAATAAATCTTAGTGGAAATATGAATGCGCATTTAGGTGCATGCATAGTATGAAGCGCAAGTCCACAGGCATGTTATTACTCTTTGGTTTACGTAGAATGATCTATGATTGCCCTACGTATGGAACCCTGGTGTCTGTATCCCAAGTCCTGGAGTTAGACTTGCTGCACCATTTACTAATTATTAGCACAGCGAATATTCTGTACATCCTCTAGTGGGTGTGTTGCTTCTTATTCAGCCCAGACAGCAGCGATTTCTGCCAGTCACCTGGTCTTGTGGCAAGCCACTCAGCAATGCGCACAAGCTTCCTGCCACGCGGCATACTCCAAAAACAGTCCAGTCTGCAGTGATCTCCACTGCTGAGGCCAAATACCTGGTAACATAACTATGCATAACCATCACCTCCGGCAACTCCATAAGGAGTGTAATAGCACTCCCCATCTCTTAGGCCTCTTACAGGATCATCATTAACAGGCATCCGAAGGGTAAGGGGTAGAAGACAAGGGCACTGCCTCGAGAGGATAAAAAGGGTCCTGGACCAGTCTCCAGGCACATCTCACCTCACATAATCATGTGCATTGCATCGCATGGCACTTGCCACTCTCTATATCCACCCTTACTTACACACACGCATACTAATCATGTATCACTCATCATCACACCTCTAATAAACACAATCAAATTCACACACAGCCGGACAAAGACAATCAAACAATCTCATGTTCATTAAAGCACACTTTGCAACACTCCTCAATGAAGACATTGCCAGTCTCATCAAGGCATATGACCAGAACACACTCTTCATAATAGAAACATGACTCAACCACACCTCTTTCTCGATCTTTTATGTCCTGTTTCCAACTTGCTAGAGCATCCAGCACATTAACTGAGCAGCCAATGCCGGAGGGGGCCTTGATGTCATCTATAAGACCTAATTTACATACAATCTCCAGGATCCCTCATAATGCAAACACATGGAGCCCCTGATCTATCAATTATCTCTCGCCATGATCAAACAGCCCCTTTTCACCTAATGTACCACGCACTCTTATAGCAGCAAAGCCTTCCTCAATGACATCACAGACCTTCTCATGACAGCAACAGTCAAACACTACGCCAACATCTTTCAAAGAGATCTCAATCACATAGGTCCCCATTCAACTAAGTAAGCTATACAACAGTGCTTTGATCTCGTTGCAGACCCTCAACGTCACACAACTTGACATACGTCCCACAAATAACAGAGTTAACACTTTTTACCTCCTATTCACCACGTTCCCACTATCCAAGTGCCTCTCACCTCTACATCTAGATTTTGCTGCGCATGCAGCCATACTTATCCAAGCAGGCTGTTTTGCAAAGTTAAAATATTTATTTATGGATTTGCACAATATATATATCACACTATTTTAATGGTTATACAATGATCACCAATGGGGTGATGTCACAACAACTCTCTTTAATCACACTGAGTAATAATAGGAAAAATAATGCAGCATAGAATAATACTTTGTGTGGGTTCAATCAAAATGCAATGTGATTACTCTTTCCCCCTGCAGACTACTCAATCCCCCCAATATGCAGTATAAAGAGATGGAAGGAGAGAAAACAGGTTTCAGGAATGCACACTCAACAAATCCAGTATCAATCCAATTTCCCCACAGCAAACACAGAGAAAAACAGGAATGATTGCAACTTGTCAAAATGGTTTTGAATGTGGCTTTGAATGGATGGAAAAACACTAAAAATGGATTTAATTCACTAACACGGATTCAATACTAGTTGGAGCCACTTTGTATGGTTTCAGATAAAAACTATCAATGATTATTGAGTAACTAGCAGGTTGAAAACTTAATTCTGAGGTCGGATGCAATGTACAGCTGTTTCACACATGATGGATTTGAGGGAAATGAAAACATTTGCGGCAAACTTTTCCGCACGCAGTAAGCGCGATTGCAGAAAAACTATAAGGAGTTTGGATACGGTTTTGGGTTCGTTGGAAAGCTGAGGATGTTAGCTTCAATTAGACATTACGTTTCTAAACGGTGAAGAAGTTGTGAAGCTTTTTGTGGAGTTCGTTTTTTTCAGAAAGGGTCAAAATTTGTAAAACAAGGTTGCGCTTTTTAAATTACAAACAAGGTTTCTTACACTAGGGAGACTATGAAGCCACAAACTACACGACAGCACAGCCACCAGCCCAGCGACGCCTATGGATGGTTTTTGCCCACCGAGACGCTTGGCTTTCTTCAGCAAAAAAACAGAGTGTCATGATGACGCTGTATTTTATGATCCAGGGAGAACCTCCTCTTTGTTTCTGCACATGAAATCTATTTTTCATACAAGACATATTTACAATTTTACAAACTCTCTAGCAATGGCATATTGGTATCACAGATTTAGTGGAGCAAATATTCATCCGAGCCCCGTCTCGTTGAGAGCTTGGGTCTAGATTTGGCAATTTTTCACACTCTTGGTCCGGTACCCAATGTCAGATTTGTGCAGATTTTTACACATATGTGCGCATGATATCTGGGCATAATCATATGAAGTTTCATGTTTCTGGCATCACCACAATTGCTACAAAACCACAAATTCTGTAGTCATGTCCCTGAACATAGCACAGAGTTCTGAGTAGTTTTAAAACGTGACCAGAATTTTCATATTAACAATACTGTCATTTTACACATTTTTACAATTTTGCACAGTCCTCTGTCAGTCCTTTTCAAAAATATACTTTCTTGTGCTTTAAGAATACACATATCTGTCTGTCCCCACCCCAAAGTTTTGGTGGTTCAAGAGCAATCCCCGCCTCTGTCCTTTGGCAAGATTTTCTGTTGACAGTTGCATCTGCATACCTTTTCAATCAAGGGAGTCTTTTGTCTTTCCCCAGAGCAGCAGAGCAAAATCCCCTCTCCTCTTCATTAATACCTGACTGGGAGTTCCTGGGCTTTGATGAGAAGTAGGAGAGATGCCTTTTGTTGGTGCACGCTGTGGAATTTGAAGTTCTGTGACTGGCATCAGAGGTTGACTTTAAAAATCCACTTTGTTTAAATTTTTCTTTGATGAAAATAATCTTACATTTTCAAAACAGGCCAAAAAATCTCTAATTCCAGTCTTTTAAACATAGAGATTAATTGGTTGCAACCTATAGTGCTTTTGATGGCAAGTCACTTAATTCCAACCATTTGATTTTCTGCACAAGTGTCATGATGCCTGCCCCCGGGAAAGCCAGACCAGGCCCAGCAACCCCGGAAGCAGGCATCATGCCATTTAGAGCATGCCCAAAAACCCCAGTTAGGGGCTGTTTGTGTGCAGTCCTGGTGCCTATGGCGCCAGGCTCATAAGGATAAAGTCAGTCCTGGCGCCATGGGAAAGAAAGAAGGAGAAGAGGTTAGAACAGGAGCATCACAGTAATCCTTACCTGAATCCTTGATCCATCACGCACTCGAGCTGGAAGCAAGAAGTCACACGTGCGTCGCCTCACATCTCGTGGCGCCGCGCTGAACTCACCGGCCTTCGCTGCTTCTCCGCATTCCACCACGATCTTCAGCATCTCCCGGCCGCTCGCCTACACCTAGGGAGACAAGAACAACAAGGTGAGCTAAGGGAAAACAAAAGGACAAGTAAGCAAGCTACCCGCAAAGACTTACCGGATTACCACAGGGGAAACTCACCTCATATCGGGTCGGCGCAGTTAACTCTGCATCATCGCCGTACCCCGGCCCCTAAGGGGAAAACCACTATAGACTTACCTGACTCTCACCAACTGCCCTTTGGACTCTCCATGGTGGTTAAGTTGGCAACCTACAAGGAATCGGAAAGAGTGAAGATCAGACATTTGAACTCTTACAAACTATTGCATCCTAGAGTCAATACTGGAAGTCACCAATTCCTCCACGCCAGTGAAGTAACTGGTCATCTACGCGCCCCTGCGCTCGATGCAGGATGGAGAGCCCACCTTTCTAAACCATCAGGTGAGAACAAGAGGGAACATTGGGAGTGGTCAGTGGGCAGACAACGGGAGTGGAAGGTGGGTTAACGCTCGAATTACGGGAGGTTAATTCCCTTTCTCCTTTGCAGAAAGATATTCATACAAGCCGACAAACGAAGTAAGTGGGGGTGTCCAGTCAGTCATCTCGGCTCTACGTGGCACCAGGCCGGTCCAGATTGACGTCCCCGTGGGAACCAGGTGAGCGTAACAGAACGCGAAGCCTACCCACAAATACCCACCTGGGCGTCATGGAGACCTCGTAAACGGATCAGTTGGCCCAATTATTAGGGGCATTAAGGGCCGAAGTGCATTCCGCCCGTCAAGAAACTAATGCCCTCAGGAGAGAACTGATAGTATCAAAAGAACGGACCGATGATTTGGCCAGACAACTATTGCAAAGCCAGGCTGGACAAACTCCTCTACCAGGACTTGGGGCAAGTCCAGCTCCTGTACCACTGAGTAACTCGGTGCAGATAAATCTACCTGGAGCCGTTCCCTTGGCTCCGCCTGAACGCTTTGCCGGAGACCCAAAAAGGTTTGCTATATTCATGAATCAATGCCGCTTGCACTTTCTATGTAGACCTGGAGCCTTCCCGAACGATCAGGCCAAGGTGGCCTTTGTACTGTCATATCTCAGCGGCAGTGCGGCGGATTGGTCCATTCCACTAGTCAATCAGGATGACACGATTCTTCGAGATTTCCAGGGTTTTCGAACAAGCATGGAAAGACTGTTCGCCCGACACTCCCAAGGACAGGCTTTGGATAACGAACTTTTATCCTTACGGCAAGGCAATCAGGACCTTTTATCTTACATTGCAACCTTTAACAGATTAGTAGTGGAAACCGAATGGCCTGAAGCCAAGCGAATCACATTATTCCATCGAGGGCTTCGAGGAGAACTCAAAGATGTTTTAGCCCAAATAGTGAGCCCGCCTCAGGACTGTGCTGAATATATAGATTTAGTGGTCCAGTTGGATCACAGACTTCAAACCAGAAAGGCTGACCGAACCAAGTTTGAGAATAGGGTGTTGATCAAAACCCACGTAAGCTCCAAGGCAGTAGATGCCCCAGAACCTATGCAACTTGGGGGGGTTAGAGGACCCCTAAAGCAGAAGGAAAGACAAAGAAGACGACAACTGCAATTATGTCTTTATTGCGGAGCTACCGGTCATTTCCTTCGGAACTGCCCAGTAAAACCACCCAAGAAAACTATAGGAGCAGCAGACGAAAGCCATTTAGAACCTGACTCGGGAAACGATCAAACCCGGCAAGTGTAGAGGTCCGCTTGCCGAGCCTAAAGAAGGACCCTCTGACCTCGCATTTCACCATACCCATGGTCCTTGTAGATCCAGCGCAACCATCACGCATGCACGCGGTAAAGGCATACGTTGATAGTGGAGCCAAAGGTAACTATTTGGACTGTGAATTGGCTTCCAGGATGAATCTATCTCTCACCCGAAAGACCACTGCCGATGTCGTCACCACAGTGGATGGAACGGAAATTGTCTCTGGGCCCGTAACTCATTCCACTGCAGAAATGACATTGCTGGGTCAAGATGGGCACCGAGAGGTTATTGTGTTTGATTTGATCAAGGCCCCACATTGATTGGCGAGAGAAGAGACTAACCTTCCCAGAATGTGCTCACACCTGCTCCCCTAAGAAAACTCAAAACTCAGTCCTGGCCCCAGTAATCCCAGTTGCCACGCAATTACCTGCTGAATACCAAGACTTTCAGGATGTCTTCCAAAAGGAACAGGCAAACACTTTATCACCTCACAGATCGTATGATTGTCAAATAGATCTTGTACCTGGAGCACAACCACCTTGCAGCAGAATCTATGCCCTTACGGAACCCGAAAACCTTCACTTGCGTCAGTACCTTGACCAGTACCATGCTAATGGTTTCATTCGCCCGTCCAAATCCCCTGCATCTTCAGCTTTGTTCTTCGTACCAAAAAAGGAAGGCGACCTTAGAACATGCATAGACTGCCGCGCTCTGAATCAGATATCCATCAAGAATCGATACCCATTGCCTTTGATACCTAAACTACTAGACCAGGTGAAGGACGCTTGTATATACACTAAACTAGACCTTCGGGAGGCATATCATCTGGTACGTGTCAAAGAGGGCGATGAATGGAAGACTGCTTTTCGCACCAAG
Organism: Ambystoma mexicanum; assembly: GCF_040938575.1. Taxonomy (NCBI): domain Eukaryota; kingdom Metazoa; phylum Chordata; class Amphibia; order Caudata; family Ambystomatidae; genus Ambystoma; species Ambystoma mexicanum. The sequence continues at coordinate 1,060,252,176 of NC_090931.1, read as the reverse complement.
TACGGATTATTTGAGTACCAGGTGATGCCTTTCGGACTATGCAATGCACCAGCAGCCTTCCAATTCTTCATGAAAGATGTCCTCCGAGAGCTCATCGATGTTTGTGTGGTCGTTTACATCGACGATATCTTAGTATACTCCTTATCAGAATCTGATCATGTAAAACACGTCCAAGCAGTCCTAGAGAAGTTACGCCAGCATAAACTATATGCTAAACTGGAAAAGTGCGTCTTTCACACTACGGAAGTGGAATTCCTTGGATTTATTCTGACCCCGAGAGGAATCAGGATGGATACACGTAACGTGGACGCAATTCTTAATTGGCCTTCGCCAACTTCAGTCAAAGGTGTCCAAAGCATGCTTGGCTTTGCCAATTTCTACCGCAGGTTTATCCTGGACTTCTCACACATTGTGCATCCCATTACAATGCTATTGCGAAAAAATAAATGCTTTGTGTGGAAAGAGGAAGCCGAAAACGCCTTCCAAGAGTTAAAAGCAAAATTCACATCTGCCCCTGTATTAAGACACCCACGCCCTGAGCTTCCATACATAGTGGAAACGGATGCATCCAGTTCAGCCATGGGAGCAGTGCTCTCCCAAAGGGATCCAGAAACAACCAGCTTCATCCAGTAGCATTCTGGTCAAGGAAGTTTTCGGCTCCCGAATTAAATTAAACTATGCCATTACCGACAAGGAGCTATTAGCCATCAAGTCCGCCTTCAAGGCTTGGCGGCACTATCTGCTGGGTGCCAGACATACCATCACGGTCGTCACCGATCACCGAAACTTGCAATACCTAAAGACAGCTAAGGCCCAATCTCCGTTGGGCATTATTCTTCGCCGAGTTTGATTTTGTAATAACTTATCGACCAGGTTGTAAAAATGGTAAAGCAGACGCCTTGTCCCGAATTGTAATGGGAGAAACAGAAATAGCCTTAGAACCAGTACCCATAATTCCCGAACAAAGGATCCTTGGCCTGACGTCCATACATTCACTGGAGGACATTTAAGAAAAGATCCACCAGCTCTTTGATTCAGTTGCTTTACAGGACTGGGCCAAGAAAGGTCCAGAGTATTCTGTCACCGATGATTTACCTTATTACCAAGGCCGGCTATTTCTGCCACAAAAGGAACTACAAGAACTTGTCATTTCCCGGTACCATGACACCTTACTGGAAGGACATCCTGGTATTGCAAAAACTGAAGTCAAAATTAAGAAACAATTCTGGTGGCCCACCTGGCGCAAAGACATTAAATTGTTTGTCATGTCTTGTGGCATTTGCGCCCAAAATAAAAGTCAAAAGAAAAGACCCGCTGGACTATTACAACCTCTGGATATCCCACCCACTCCTTGGCATACCTTGTCATTAGACTTTATAACAGATCTACCCCCGTGCAATGGCTTTAACACCATTTTAGTTATTGTAGACCTTTTTTCCAAAATGGCTCACTTTATTCCTTTAAAAGGGATACCTTCAGCTTTAGTCCTGGCCAAAGAGTTCCTTGAAAATATTGTTCGCCTACACGGCTTTCCATCCGTGTTGATTTCGGACCGGGGCAGTCAATTCATTTCGCATTTCTGGAGAAAATGTTGCCAATTGGCACAGATATATGTTAGGCTTTCCACCAGTCACCACCCTCAGACCGACGGTCAAACAGAGAGGACCAACCAGCCTCTTGAGCAGTACTTGCGTTGTATGCTACATCAGTCTGAGGGTACTTGGAAAGACATTCTTTGGATTGCCGAGTATGCGTACAATAATTCGGTACACTCGGGAACCGGACAAAGTCCTTTTTTTACCATCTATGGACACCATCCTCGAACCTCCGACCTTGATTCGCCCCAACACTTGGAGATGCTTGCGGTGGACCATCTCCACACTGTTATTACACAGCCTTTAAGGAAGCAACTGCACATTTGTGAAAGGCTAAGGAAAAATACAAGAAAGATGTGGATCTGCACAGGAGTGAAGCACCGCAATACCAGATAGGGGACCAAGTATGGTTGGCCACTAAGCACATCCCACTCAAGGGAACACGGACCTTTAACCCTAGGTATTTAGGACCTTACTCCATCAAGGCCATCATTAACCCAGTGGCTGTCAAGTTGGACCTACCTGCTCATATGCGGATTCATCCCGTTTTTCACATATCCCTTTTGAAGCCAGTACAACCAGGAACAAGACTAACCAAACCTCTGGACCCCATCCTCATAGACGGAGAGCCCGAATTTGAGGTTGAGAGCATCTTGGACTCAAAAAAAGTGAGATCAAAAATCTTTTATTTAATCGACTGGAAAGGCTACGGTCCTTAGGAAAGGTCTTGGGAACCTAGTGACCACGTGCATGCACCTCAATTAGTGAAGAGGTTCCACCGAGAATTTCCTAACAAACCAAGGCCAGGGGGAAGAACGACTTTAGGAGGGGCCTTGAGGGGGAGTGCTGTCATGATGCCTTCCCCCGGGAAGCCAGACCAGGCCCAGCAACCCCGGAAGCAGGCATCATGCCATTTAGAGCATGCCCAAAAACCCCAGTTAGGGGCTGTTTGGGTGCAGTCCTGGCGCCTATGGCGCCAGGCTCATAAGGATAAAGTCAGTCCTGGCGCCATGGGCGCCAGGCTCATTTCAGAAAACTTACCTAATGCAGACCATGCTGCATACTCACCTGGTGCAGACCATGCTGCACGAAGCCACAAGCCAAATGGGGCTTAGGAGGGACTATTTACTTAAGGGACTACTTTATTCTCGGGTGAGGAATGTGGAAGAATACTTACCTGGGACTTCTTCCTAGGCTATTTAAACCACGCCCGGACAGCCACACGTGCTTCGCGTTATTCTGCATCCAGCAGCGTAACGCTCACCGTGCCTGCAGCAGCTGCCAGTCTTCTCCCACGCCCGCTTCAAGCCCGGAGCTTCTAGAAATAAGAAGAAAGAAGGAGAAGAGGTTAGAACAGGAGCATCACAGTAATCCTTACCTGACTCCTTGATCCATCACGCACTCGAGCTGGAAGCAAGAAGTCACACATGCGTCGCCTCGCATCTCGCGGCGCCGCGCTGAACTCACCGGTCTTCGCTGCTTCTCCGCATTCCACCGCGATCTTCAGCATCTCCCGGCTGCTCGCCTACACCTAGGGAGACAAGAACAACAAGGTGAGCTAAGGGAAAACAAAAGGACAAGTAAGCAAGCTACCTGCAAAGACTTACCGGATTACCACAGGGGAAACTCACCTCATATCGGGTCGGCGCAGTTAACTCTGCATCATCGCCGTACCCCGGCCCCTAAGGGGAAAACCACTATAGACTTACCTGACTCTCACAACTGCCCTTTGGACTCTCCGTGGTGGTTAAGTTGGCAACCTACATGGAATCGGAAAGAGTGAAGATCAGACATTTGAACTCTTACAAACTATTGGATCATAGAGTCAATACTAGAACTCACCAATTCCTCCACGCCAGTGAAGTAACTGGTCATCTACGCCCCCCTGCGCTCGATGCAGGATGGAGAGCCCACCTTTCTAAACCATCAGGTGAGAACAAGAGGGAACATCGGGAGTGGTCAGTGGGCAGACAACGGGAGTGGAAGGTGGGTTAACGCTCGAATTACGGGAGGTTAATTCCCTTTCTCCTTTGCAGAAAGATATTCATACGAGCCGACAAACGAAGTAAGTGGGGGTGTCCAGTCAGTCATCTCAGCTCTACGTGGCACCAGGCCGGTCCAGATCGACGTCCCCGTGGGAACCAGGTGAGCGTAACAACAAGTTTAAGCTTCCAATGTACTTAATTGACAGCTGTCGCACAGGCAGCCGGCGGTACTGCGCCCATATTCTGACAGATTTTTACAGACAAGCACACTTTTTAATGTGTATATTCTTGTGATGGAATCTGCTTTTGCTGACATTGTTTGCTTATGTGGATTCTTTAAATAAGGTGATGAGTAACACCCAGCAAGGATGTTGGATATTTTCTGATGCTTGGAATCATTATTTTGTAATTTCAGCGACCAAGGGAAAACGGATTTCAGAGCACTTCTGGGTTTCCTGGCAATGAAGCACTGCCTTTCATGTAGTTTCCCTCTGTGGGCAGCCCAATGACAGGTTTTAGCAGTGTGGTCTCCTGTTCCACCACTGACACAGGCAAAGTAGACTGGCAGCCAACTTTCTGGTTTCACTGCGCAATTCTCAGATGTTTAGCGTGCATAGGGCTTTTTGCAGCCATTTTTTTGGTTCTGGTGCCACCAGCACACAGTGATGTCGCAGGGCAGAGCCTAGTGGGTCAATGCATCCCACACGCTGAAGGTCAACTGATTCAATTGCCTACTTGAAACTCAACCCAACAAAGACGGAGCTCTTTGCCATCGACGGCACCAACAAATATAACCAAGTCCACAACTGGCTGACAGAGATCAATCTCAATGACTTCTCCCCACGACTCACACCCAGTACTGAATCCCTAGGCTTCTCTATGCACTCTGACCTCTCCTTCAAAAACACACATATTGTAAAGAATGCACAGACAGCCTGGTGCCAGCTCTCACTTCATTGCTGAATGAATACCTTCATCCGCACAGCTGACTTCAAGACCATCATCAGAGCTCTGGATAGCGGCACGCCTTCTGTGAAGAAAAGTGTTCCAAAGTGAAGCAAGCGTGAATACTATGTTTGTTAACTGGAAGTATTCACACACCACTATCTGCCTACCACCACATTAAAAAACTGCCACAATACACAGGAATTGAAACTTTTTTTTAAAACAGGATTCCAATTGACTTATCAACCTTCCAACTGACATCACCAATTTAGTACGCTATAACAGACATCTCTTTATTTTAAGACACAACACCCTCCTTTGTAGTTTTCCAGCCGCAACTCTGGCTGCACTGAATGCTTTACAACACCCTGCAGCCGGCAGAACTGAAATTATTTGATCACATCACTCCATTCCCAAGTAACTACAGTGGCTACTAATCTAAGCCATTTTCGCCTTCAAGACAGTCTGAGCACTCATAATGAAATAACCCACCTATCTGGTCGTAAAACTCACAAGACCAATGCAACATCAGTACTCAAAACATCTTCCCTCTCGAATCCAAGAAATGGCAAAAGGAAAAGACTAGAAAGCAAGCATTCTCCTGATATGGGCTCACATGTTGGAACCACGTACCTGGAAGCATCCGGTTTGAGCATGATGATAGACAACTTACCGTGCAACAAGGTATACAGACCCAGGCTTTCTGGGGCCTGGGTCCAAAATACCTTCAACTATCCCTCCACAAATACCTCACCTCTCGAGCCCTTCGCTCCTCTACTTCTAACTCCTTCAGGGCCAGTCGTTTTTCAAAGAAACAAGCTGGTGGCAGATCTTTGTCTTTGGCTGGAGCCTCCCTTTGGAACAGCCTCCCGGCTACCCTGAAACTTGAGAACCATCACTGATTCCGGAAGCACCTCAAGACCTTCCTCTTCACTTCTGCCTTTGCCCCTCTTCTCCACTGCTGATCTGTTTTCTCTCTCGGCACCGTGCACCTGGACACCCTCTGTCCTCCAGGCCCAGGTACCTGCTCACCCTGCCACCCTCCAGCACTGCCTCAGGGCCAACCCTTGCACTGGGATGTCTGTATTTGTACCCACACAGTCCCCCACTCTACTTCAGCACTAATCAGAAATACACTATCTGACTAATCTTGCACTTGCCACTTACTGGCTGCACTACCACTTTTCACTGCATTTATTTACTGCACTTATCATTTATTATGCTTTCTCCTCTGTTCCGCACTTTCCACTTCTCCTCCTTCCACGCACTTTCCCTCTTGTTCCCCTTTTCCATGCACTTGTACGTTCTTAATGTCACTGGGCCTAGTAAGTCAATTGTTTATTTTGTTCTCCCTTCTTCCCCTCCCTTTGCTTGGTCGCGCTCTGAAACACTTGTTTATGAGTGTGATATGAATAAAATATCATATCATATAGTCTTTATAACGAAAATTGTATTTAGAATGCACATATAACGAAAATGTTATAGTGATAAACATAACGAAAATGTATGTGGGGGCAAGGTAAAGGGTTAAATCTTGTGGGGAAACGGTTGGGGTGGCTTTTTAGGGGTGGGAAACAGGGGTTGGGGGGACCACCCCGACCCCCAAAAAAGAGAAAAAAAATAAAGAAAATATCTGTTATGTTTTGTCATTATAACATTTTCGTTATATGTACATTTGTTATAAAATGTGTCGTTATAAAGACAAGTAAACACGCAACAAGAGGCAAGTCTCATATTTAGACCTTTGCGGATATTTCCCATTTTGAAGAGAACACATTTCACCAAATAAAATGAAAGTCCAGCATCATTGCGCTTTTTTGTTTTCACGCATAGAGCATTTGCCATGGTTGCTTTTTGTGTTTTCTGTGAGGTAGCTGAATGTGTTAACGCAACTGAACATATGGACTCTTCTACGCATGCGCTACATGACTAATGAATACATCTTTTTTAATTAGAATGATTTTGGTGTGTTTCCAAGGAAAGCATTGGACACATCAAGGTTTCTTGGTAACTAGGTCGGCTTGGCAAATCACTTGGCTTTTCCTTCTTTTTTTTCTCTGCTTTGGAAAAAGCTTGGAATGACTGTGCAATGAGCCAGCTTCAGCCAGTGTAAGTATGATAAAGCCTCGCGCCTGAGTCGCGCAGCTGTTCCCGCAGCATTTCACGCCTGCTGAGTGCAACGCATTCTCTCGGACTGGACTTGAAACCCAAATTGTAAATTGATGAAAGACTGTATATTTTGTATTTGAAAATATCTACCTCTTCGTTCCAATAAAAACACTGAATAATTCGGTTTGCTGAAAAACTATGAAAATCCGTTTTTAAACCGTCACAAATGTGAATACATGAGCAGGGTTGCGCAGGGGTCAATGAACACACACGGCACATTGTTTTTATTTTATGACTGTTTTTCCGATAAAATGAATATACATGGTCCTAAGGCAAGTATGTGCTAAATTATCACCACTTGAATCTAGAAAAGTCCTACTTAGCCTACTAATTGTATAGTGCAAATGTGCAGCACGCAATGCAATGTTTGTGCAAGTGCAAATATCTATTGCTTCAAAGCATTTTGCACGTGCAGAATGTTTTCACTGGTACATGAATGGCAGAAGGTTTCTGTAATACGGGCCCAGGGACGGAACAAGCTTGATACTTTTCTCAAATGGTGATGGCGCAATTATTGTTTGCAAAGGCGAGGCTAACGCTGTTGTCAATAGCTTTTTGCACATATGGTACCAATGGCAATACATGGCGTAGGGAATTAGCACACTGGTACGATGATGAATGCAGAGTCCTTAAGAGTTGGATGAATGATGTAATACTTTGTACCAATGCTAGGAACCCAGGGACCATTGCCCGGTTGAGAAAGGAGTATAGATGTATAATCGTCATCCAAAAAAAGGGCCCTTTAAACAAGGAGCTGGCAAGCGCTGCTATCGGCAAATAAGAGGTTCCTGCCCACCCAGCAGCACACACCCGCACTGCCTCCTGGCAACCCTTGCACTTGGGTCTGTATCTGTAACCCTACAGTCCCCTTACCTGCACTTATCAGACACCCCTTGTCTGCGCTTTAAACCTTCCACTTGCCACCTTGCTGGCTGCGCTACTAGTTGTTATTTTTATCCCTTGCTCAGCACTCTCCCTTCTCCCTTGCACTTTCCCGCGCCCCTTTCCCCTGAACTTGCACGTTCTCAATGTCACTGGGCCTAGTAAGATCGTTGTTTTGTCCTGCCTTGTTCCCCTCCCTTGTCTCCTCGTGCTCTGAAACACTTGTGTATGAGCGCGATACAAATAAATATCATATATCATAAAATGAAGGATACGAAACTTTCCGGGGCTTTGTTAGCCAGGTGCTCGATAAATGGGACCATAATGACGAACTTTATTGCATTAACCCAGAAGTATGGGTCACTCATTTCACAAAACTCTATAGTCCACCTGAGAGGCGAGATGGAATAGATACAAGCATCAGTTGCTTTAACATAGACACAGGGCCTACTTTAGTGTTTACAGAGAAAGGGGTAGAAGTGTCAGTGTATACCCAACGGTCCCTGAAGGGCGCTGGGCCGGATAGGATCCCAATAGTTTTTTTCCTAAATGAACCTAAGATCTGGATCCCGATCCTCCCAGATTTTTTTTAAACTATAAATAAACTATGGTTCATTCCAGCTAGCTGGACTATTGTGGAAACTATCCCAATATTCAAAAGGAAAAAAGACTCTGCCCAGAAAATTATCACTGAATATCCCTGCCAGATAGGGCAAACAAATCTATGGTAAAATAATGTTCTCAACTACACCAGGGGTCCTGAATAACTAGGAAGACCAGGACAAACCTATACAAGCAACACATTGGGCCTCATTACAAGTTTGGCGGTAGCCTTGCTGGTAAAACCGGCAGGCTGCCGCCAAACTTGCAAATGTTCCTGACCTCTGGCAATGGGGAAATACAGGGCCATTACAACCCTGGCGGACCCTGTTTTTCCCCATTGACAGGGGCCGGAAACTTTTACTCCCCATTCCCATTGAGCCCCAGAAGGCTCAATGGGAATGGGGAGGTCGGAGGCTCCGGCACCATTCAGAATGGTGCTGGTGCATCCGACATGCTCTGCTCGTGGGTGCCATTCCACCCGCCAGGTCCGACCTGGCGGGTGAAAAGCCAAACGCAAGCAGAACTTGTAGTTTGCCGGTCCGGTAACTATGGTACCAGCAAGTTTACCGGTACTGAAGTTACCAGAACGGCAAACTTGTAATAAGGCCCATTGTCTTCATAAATCAAATAAATGAATTGTGTACACAGATCATCAAAATCACTTCTTATATAGCAGGGACAGCATCCCTCACCATTTAATAAAACATGTACCCACACATTTCCATGGTGATAAGAATATGTATTCATACATACATCAAAAAAACATATTAATAAAATAATAATAAGATAATAAAAATCACAACAAGATTTCATAATCCGCACCACACAATTAAAAGTGATACACCCTGCATGAGAGATAAAAGCATGTTCTATACATGTCGCTCAAAGTGCTGATACTCATCACTAAAGTGCATGTGCTAATACAGTAAATGGCTAGCGTGGTCCGTAATCACCCAGATGGCACACACACCTGGTCATAAACACAGTCATAATCTAAAGGCCTGGCTTTGCTATACAAGAAGTGATTTTGACGATGTGTTAACCCAATTTGTTTATTTGATTTATGAAGACAATGGGCGTCATTACGAGTTAGGAGGTAGCCATGCCGCTATTAGCGGCATGGTTACCCACTTACCGGGTACCGGGTCTGGGTTCCTTAAATGAGGAATACCGGGCCTTTCCAACCTTGGAGGGCCCGGTAATTCCTCATTCAAGGAACCCGGACCCGGTACATCCCCATTCCCATTCGAGCCCCCATAGGGCTCAATGGGAATGGGGAGCATGCTAACAACGAGCCAGTTAATAACGGGCCCGTTGTTAGCATGCTGGGCTGCTCGCAGGACCCGCTAAGGCCGCCTGGTCAAACCAGGCGGCCTTAGCGGGTCCCGTGAGCAGACCTTGCAATAGGTTGGTAACAGGTTAACGGCTCTGGCACCTTTACCGGCGCCCTTAACCCCTTACCGCCCTCCTCATAATGAGGCCCAATGTGTTGCTTGTATTGTTAAAATAATGTTTGCACATCTAGAAGAGTGGGCAGAGTCCAGTAAACTTGTGAAAGATCGATAAGGGGTCTTTTGGATGAAGTGAGGTACCATCGAACAAGCTTTCATTGTATCTGCTCAAATGCAGAGGTATGTCGTTTAGAAGAAAAATGAGAAAATGAAAAAATGTTTTTTTATTCATTTTAAAGCTGCATTTGATAGTGTGGAAAAAGCTACTTTGTGAACGGTATTGGAAAAGATGGGGATCACCGGTGCTTTATTGGCTGTGATATACCTATTATACAGCTGAAATAAGGCTTAAGTTATATATAGTACCCACAAAGAAACTTCTGATCTGTTTGAACTAAAAACTGGAGTAAGACAAGTTTGTGTTCTTTCCTCTCTTTTATTCCTACTATATATCAACGAATTAGCCTTCAGAATTCAAAATACTGACTGTGACGCCCCATCATCGGGAGGAAATAAAATAGGCATCCTGCTGTACGCAGATGATCTAGTCCTTATTTCAAAAATGCTGATGAGATTTAACAGCTTCTTAGATATCCTTCATTAGTTTGTTGACAGCCGATATGTTAGAATAATTTGTCTGAAAAGGTACCTGTGACAAACACAAATCATCAAGTGTTAGTTTTAGATTCAGGAGTGAGCTGATAAAAAAGTCTATCTGGGGATGGTATTCTTTGGAAATGGGAAGCAGCAAAATCCTATAGGCAAGCGACATTTGGCTATAGTTCAGGGGAATGGTGGTAGTAATAGGTTCCTCAATAAGTGTGGCGACAGAATGATTATTCCGGCTATGGAGGTCTACAAAGCTCAGGCCAGAGCCACAAGTCTATATGGGGCAGAACTTTGAGGCTATAAGGCACAACATACTCTTGTGGAAATATTTGAAAGCAGCTATTGTCTGTATGCCAAAGTTCTCCTTCTGACCTATCTATATGAAGTTAGGACTGTTACCTTTTTTGATGTGAGGTTCAGATAAGATTAATATTATTTTTCCTTTGAATTAATACTAGCAAAGTGTAATATTTTGTGGGGGTTGTCTCGGCAGAATGGGAGTATTCCTTGAGAATGGCTCTTCCATGTAAGGTCCACCCTAATTAAAATAGGGTTTGGAGATCTGTGGCATAACAGAGGTTTTTTAACACCGTCTGTGACCAGAAAATGTTAACTTGCTATTTGGAGATTGGGAGAGACTTTGGGTACCATGGCCAATGACTATCTGTCGTATAAAACAATTTTTAGGTCAGATGTCTATTTTATGCTAATCATGATTCCACCAAAAGGTGCCTATATCTAAAATTCCACCTGAAAAAATCCTGCTGGCTTCCGTTTCACCAGAATAGTCTAAAAGTCAGCTATAAAACTGCCCTTCTTGTTCAAATTTCTGTAAGAATGTGGCCCCTTTTTCTATTACCATGTCCCCTAGATAAGCAACTCAGAAATAAATGGATAACACCATATCTTCAATGAGAACGTATTAGACAAACATAACTGGCTATGTATTTAAGAACAGCAAGTAACTCTGAGTTTGTAAGGCAATATTATCAAAAATAATAGGAGTTGAGAGTACTGAGATTAAAGCAGTTATGACCTCCCCCTTATTAAAACCCTCGACTTGCACCTACCAAACACCAAAAAAATGAACATTATGGATTGTTTTTTTTCCCGAAAGCATGTGCACAAATCCTTTCAAAAGGAAATCAGAAATGTGTCTTAGATCAACAGGAACATCTTTCAACAGAGAGACAGAAGAAGATCAGAAAGCCCTGCACCTCGTAATAGTTTTTTTACACAAATAAAAAGACTGTATTTAAAGCTAAGCACTCCATCTTGAAATCATTGTGGTGCTTTAAGGGCAACCACTGGAGTTGGCATAGTAACGTAGCCGCATGCTCAAAATGGCCTGCCTCACACAACTAGCCTGGCTACCGCTTGGAGGTCTGCCTTCGAAGAGGATACGCTTGAGGGGGGAAAACAAGTAATAGCTGAGTTCCAAGAATTGATTCAATATGCCATAGATGACTGAACCAAAAAGCAGTAACCAAAGTGTCACAAGTGCCAGAGCCAAATGGCAGGACCTTAAGTGCCATTAGCACCCTGGGAGGGGGGGCGGTCCATTCAGGATGCTCGAAACGCAGGCTGTGTTCACTAGTACAAGTGTGTGGGAGTGAGGGGCCAGTAGGGCCCCTATCCCTCCTTTCCTTCAGTACAAACTTGGACCATGTGCCTCCAGTGGTGGGGAGTGCCCTCATCACCCTTATGTAATACCAGCATCGGCTGGCATGTGCGTAGATGGGGCTGTTGTGCAGGACATGGGGCATCCATTTTGTGCCCCCCTTGACTCCATCTTGGTAACTAGGCCTCACTGCGATAATAAGAAAAGGCTTCTCTCCCCTTTGCAGCACAGCACACATCGCGCACACGGCCCCCACCTTTTCTCTCACTGTGTCTAGAAAACTTCACCGCTTCATTCTCACGCTCGAGCCAGAGGTAATTGCAACAAAGAACAAATGTAACATCTCACTCTTCCTCTGAGATCACTGTCCTGCGTGTGAACCGGCTTGAGCCAACCCTGTAGCTCTTCCATTTCCACAAATCTGCTCATGCCCCCTCACCCTCGCTATTGGAAAATTACTACCCGTGTAACCTTGTGTCGCTACAAGGTATTCTCTTGATGTACCAGATATGCAACCTCACCATGATACCCACCTAGCGGGCCCCCAGCTAACATTAGACCTCTGTTGCAGTATACTGTCTCTCACTACTAACAAACGCCAACCTGCCTCAGATTCTTTACGAGTCCAGACCCTCGCTTCAATCAATGTTTTCATATTGGTCAAAACCCTTAACCTGATGCCCCATGTAAGCCTCAGTTATTAATGATGTAAATACATGAATGACGTTTATAGGTTTACAATGATTTGTTCAAAAAAATTTCAATGATCATTATTTAGTGCATTCTTCACTAAGATGTATTATTTTAGCTTAGTTAGTGGCCACCCCGCTTCACAGCGACCTGACCTTCACCCCTCATGGACGCTGACAGCCGAACCACATGATGTTCAATCTCCCGCCAAAGGAGCAACCAATCCGGATGAGACAGTGCCTCCCTGGACATATAGGCCTATAATGCCTACCCAATCCTGCACTGATTTAGTACTCTATGTTAGTTACGTCATCTGTGACGATTGTTCTCTTTATAATATGTAAATTAAATGTTTGCCAGAGCGCTCTCAGGCAGCAGAGTTCTTTGGATGCCAAATCTACATAAAACATTTTGAACTCTCGCAACCTGTCCTCTTAGCCTCATTCCCCGTCTTGGGTGTTATGTTATGTTATGTTATTTTGCATTTATAGCGCCTTATATACCATTGGTATGGTCTGAAGGCGCTGGTAGGTTGAACGCCCTAGGGAACTGAAGTTCAGATCAGTAGAGAGAGTAGAGGGAGTCAAAATGTGTGTGTGAGCACCGGGTATGTGTGCAGCTCGTGTGGTATTCGTGTAATAGCTGCTTCTTAGCGGTAGGTGTGGTGGTTGAGAGATCAGGAGTATGTGTTTGTTCTGGCAGGATTTATCCAGACCGGATGTGGCTGCATTAGGCCTGAGGAGAACGCCTGGCTGGGGGGTGCGTAACCAGCAGTGTTTACTTAGAATGATGTGGAGTGAGCGGCGGATGTTGGTATGAGAACAGTTATACCGAATGGTGTCATAGTATCTCTGTGTTCTAGTTGAGTGGTGATGTAAAGGAGAGAGTAAGCGTGGTGGTGTGATATGATGGGTTATATGCTCTTTCAAACGTTCTCTGCATTCCAAACCATACTATATACGTCACACAATTCTATGCGATCCAGTCCGTTCCATGCACTCTTATCCACTCCATGCACCCCAGTCTGCTCCATACACTCTGGTCCGCTCCACGCACTCATGCATTCCAGCCCACCCCGTGCGCTTCAGTCCGTACCGCGTGCTCCAGTCCACCCTGTGTACTCCAGTCTGCCCCACGCATGCATTCTTGTCTGCTCCACGCATGCACTCTTGTCTGCCCCACACATGCACTCTTGTCTGCCCCACGCATGCACTCTTGTCTGCCCCGCATATGCACTCCTGTCTGCCCCACGCATGCACTCCTGTCTGCCCCATGCTCTACGCATTCAGCACTTTTACGTACTCATCCATTCTATGCACTCATCAGTACTGGATGCAATCTGTGCTCGTTCGTTCTACGTACTCGTTTGTACTGCGCAACACGTCCGTTCACTCTGGGCACTCGTTTGCTCCAGGCATTCGTTTGCTCCAGGCATTCATCCGCTTTATGCCCTCACACGTACTATGCATTCACCCCCTCTACGCACTCACCCCCTCTACGCACTCACCCCCACTATGCACTCATCCCCTCTATTCACTCATCCAATCTACGCACTCATCCTCTCTATGCACTCATCCCCTCTATGCACTCATCTGCTCTATACGCTCATCCGCTCTATACGCTCATCCGCTCTATACACTCATCCGCTCTATACACTTGTCCGCTCTATCCACTCGTCTGCTCTATACACTCGTCCGCTCTATACACTCATCCGCTCTATACATTTGCCCGGTCTGTACATTCTTCTGCTCCAGCGATCTACACACTCTCCGCACTTCCGTAATCATCCGGTATCCACACTCATGCGCTCTACTTGCTTCTCCTGCGGATACCTGCAGATACGACCTAGAGCTGTCACATGCTCTACATACCCATCCGTTCCACATAGTCATCTGTTCTACACACTCATCCGGTTTACGCTCATCCGTTCTGCACATTCATCTGTTTTCCACACTCCTGCGTTCTACTCGGATCTCTGTATTTACGTACTCATCCACGCTACACGCTCGTCCGCTTTACACACCCAGCCGCTCTACACACTCATCCGCTCAACATGTTCATCCATTCTATACACTCATCCGATCTACTTATTCATTCGATTTCCACACTCATTCGAACTATATAGTTATCTGTTCTTCCACTCATGCATTCTTCCACTCAGCGCATTCATCTGTTCCACCTGCTTCATCCATTCTAACTATTTCATCAATGCCATTCACTGTGTTCATTCCTCATGCATTCTGTCAATTTGAGCAGTTTAACTCTCTTTACTGTTTCCGTATGATTTACTCTTATTAACCATTTCACTGCTTTGATCTACTTTATTTGTTTAATTCTGTTTGTCCTTCTTGCTTATATTAGGGGATATTAGCTGTCAATTTCTCGCATAAGGTAGTTTGTTGGATTGGTGTCATTGAGTTGCTGTTAGTCTGTTTGGGTTAGGTTGGTACGGGTTGGTTTTATGGGAAGAGCCAGGTTTTCAGCAGTTTGCGGAAAGCTGTTAAATCCTCAGTTAGGCAGATGTGGGGTGGGAGTGAGTTTCATAGCGTGGGGGCCAAGGCTGAGAATGATGATCCGCCTAACCTGACTGAGTTTGTCTTCGGTATGACTAGGAGGCCGGCTGAGCTTGATCTTATGGTGCATGGTGGGTGATAGGGTTTTAGCTTGTCTTGAAGATATTGAGGTCCGGTTTTATGCAGTGCACGATGGGAGATGCATAAGGTTTTGAAAGTCACCGTTCGGGCTACTGGAAGCCAGTGCAGCGTCTTAAGGGCTGGGGAGATGTGGTCTCTTGGGCCAAGCGCAAGTAGCAATTTGGCTGCCGCGTTTTGTGCCCTTTGGAGTTTATTCAGTTGGTACGTGTGGACTCTGTGGTATAGGGGGTTTGCGTAGTCCCGTCTTGATATAACGATTGATTGGACCGTGGAGAGTCTGTTGGGAAAGGAGAGATATGGAAAGATGCACCTAAGGGTTTTAAGGTAGTAGTAGCAGGGCTTTGAGATGTTGCTGACTTGGCGCGAGAGTGTTAGGTCAGAGTCAAAGGTGCATCCAAGATTTTTCACTGATTTGGAGGGGGTCAGTGAGTTGCCCATGGCTGATGGCCATGGTAGTGGGTGCGGAAGAAGTTCAGAGTTGCCACATACCATGATTTCCGTTTTGGAGGGGTTTAACAGGAGGTGGCTTTGGGTCATCCAGAGTTCTATATCAAGGAGGCAGGAGGACAGGTCAGGTCGGGAGTTGGGTTTTGAGTTCAGGAGTTTTAGAATTAGTTGAGTGTCGTTGGCGTAGTTGTAGCACAGGATGTTGTGTGAACAAATTATTGGTGGCAGGGTGATCAAGTAGAGATTGAACAGAAGGGCAGATAGGCATGCTCCTTGTGGGACTCCCGTGTCGACTGGTCAGGCTTGGGAGGTATAGGTGGAGAGTATCATTATTTGTTACCTATCTTTGAGGAATGAAGCTATCCATTTAAGAGCGGTTCCATGAATTCCTAGGGAGTGCAGGCAGTCTAGGAGGATTGAGTGATTGATCGTGTCAAAGGCGGCGGATAGGTCGAGAAGGATTCGTGTGGCGCATCCCGCGGAGTCTGCCGTCAATTTAAGGTCATCCCAATTGAGGTTAGGGTGGTTTCAGTTCCGTGACAGGCTCTGAAACCTGATTGGGCGGGGTCTAGAAGATTGTTGGCTTCGACAAAGGCATTTAGTTGGGAGTAGGCGGTTCGGTCAATGAGTTTGGCAAGGAACCTGGTCTTTGAGATGGGGCGGTAGTTTTTGGGCTCGAGAGGGTCAAGCGAA
The DNA here is from genome assembly GCF_040938575.1 of Ambystoma mexicanum. Taxonomy (NCBI): domain Eukaryota; kingdom Metazoa; phylum Chordata; class Amphibia; order Caudata; family Ambystomatidae; genus Ambystoma; species Ambystoma mexicanum. The sequence continues at coordinate 1,060,235,832 of NC_090931.1, read as the reverse complement.
GGTTTTTTAATTAGAGGTTTGACATGAACCGTTTTGAATGCGTCGGGAAAGATACCAGAGGAAAGCGAAGCATTTATGATGGATCTTGCATGTTCTCCTGCGCAGGTGGAAGCAAAAATTTCTTTGAGGGTTGTGGCTGGGCCAGGGTCCAGCGGTGAGCCAGATGGTTTGTGGGCAGATAGAAGTTTGAGAAATTACTCTGGTGATATTGGACTAAAGGATTCGAACGTTGCTTGCGTAGTGGTTGCAGCTGGTGGGCTGGCCGGTGCGGGCGGAGAATTGCCTGGTGGATGTAAGAGAGCCAGTTTGGTGGTTAGAGTATTTGTTCTTTCGAGAGCCGTGGTGTAAAAGTGGAGGGAGAGTGAGTCGCACAGTGATTGTGAGGGGGTTGGGACAGTCGTGTTGCAAGCCGGATTGGTGAATTCGGAGATGATTTTGTGGAGTTCTTTGCTTGGGTTTTTGCAGTTTAGGATTCGGGAGTTGTAGTGGGATTTTTTTGCTTTCCGGATTTCGGCCTTGTAGTGATAAAGGTGTCGGGCCAAGGTGGCCCTGCTCTCCTGTGTTTTGTCTTTCTGCCATTTGCGTTCTAGGTATTTATATAGTTGTTTAGTGATCGGCAGGTTGATGGTTTGCAAGGGGGTGTGAGCCACATCAGAGATGCATTGAGCCATGAGTCAAGGGCGTCAGGGGTCAGTTGTTGGTTGAGATGGCAGGTAGGTGGTGGAGACTGGAGGAGTGCGTCGGCTAGGTCCGGGGCGATTATTAGTTTTTTCCAGCATTTGCATAGATTCAGAGGTTCAGATTCGAGTACGGGAAGGGGGTCGGGAGAGCGAATGGCGAATGAGAGAATGAAGTGATCGGACCAGATGATAGGGGTGGGGGGCTATAAATGAATCAGGGTGTTGGAGCTAAAAATGGCATCAAGAGTGTGTCCTTTATAGTGAGTCGGGCCATTTATGTGGGGTTGGAGGTTAATTGCGTCTAAACCGTCAACCAAAGAGTGTGTCATATGGGTTGGTGGGGATGTCGAGCCACATGTTGAAGTCTCCAAGAAGGGTGAGGTTGGGATGGTTTAGTTGAAGGGTGGCAATAGAGTCGCATAGGTTGTTTGTGAATTGTCTATCGTAGCCAGGGGGCCTGTAGATTATTAGGAAGCTGTGTGAGAGCGACGGGGAGAGGGATAGTTTAACGAGGAGAGATTTGCAGGAAGGAATGAAAGGTTGGTTGTCGATGATTGAGGCGTGGAAGAGAGACTTGAAGATGAATGCTACTCCCCCTCCTCTGGAGGGACGGTTCAGTGTGATGAGGGAGTAGTCAGGGGGGAAGGCTTCAGTAGCGATTGGGGTGAAGTCGTCAGAGAGCCAAGTTTCAGTGATGAAAACTAGGTCTGGTTTGTCAGAGACGAGGAGGTCAAAGATGCAGTGTCTGTTTTTTGCTACAGATCGGGCATTAAATAGGATGCAGTTCACATCGGCAGGCAAGGTTGGTCTCGGAGCTGGAGCGGAAGGGGGTAGTGGCGGAGAGAGTGGAGGGAGAGGGGTAGGGTGGGTGATGCTCGATGGGAATAGTGGGCGAGCAGAAAAATTGGCAGGCTTCGGGCGGGATTGGGTGGCTGCGTGTGTTAGGATGATCGGGTTTGGTTCGGGGGATTTGAAGGTGGGGTGTGGGCGGTTAGGAGTTTCAGTTGCAGTTGATGAGAAATCGAGGGAGAGGGGTTTCAGGAAGGGTGAAGCCACAGGGGAAGGAGGTGATTGCGGGAATGAGGTGGTGGGTCGAGACAGGGGAGGCGAAGAGTGCTGAGAGAATGAGAGGTACCAGGTACATTTCCTCTTTAGTTTCTTTGTTGCGATTGGAGTGTGAGAGAGGGTAGGAGGGTTCAGAGGGGGAGAGGGATGCAGCTTCGGTTCTTGCTAGGGCTAGGCGTGCAGTTTTTAGGGAGGGGAAAGGGTGCAGTCGGGGGGGAAGGTGGCAGGGGTTTGTGGGCAAGGTGGGGTGGATGATTGCAGGGCGGGGTGTGCCTGTCATGATATTGAGGGGAGCGGGCATGGTTAACATTGGCTGGTCGGTGGTGGGGTTCGGGGAAAGAGTGGTCTTAGGGTGGTTGGCTCGCCATCGTGCCCCTCTGGCTTGGTGTTTAGAGAGGGAAATTGTAGGGAATGTGAAGGGGGGTGGGATGATTTGGGCATGGGGGGATGGGAGGGAAGGCAGATTGGGAAGTGGGGGCGGTCCACGGTGGGTGTTTCCGACAAACTGGTGGCGTGGGTGTACTCATGCTTGGTACAAGCTTTTAGGTGGAATTTAGGAGGGCTTTCCAATTGTAGTTCTAAATTCAGTGGGGGCACGCTTTTAGGCACACTTCCAAGTTCAATTTGCACAGAGATGATATTAGACTATTAGGTGCACTTCTAGGTTTGACTGTACATAGAGGTGATATTAGGCTATTAGGTACTATTAGGTACACTTCTAGATTCAACTGTACACAGAGATGCTATTAAGCTATTAGGTACCATTAGGTACACCTCTAAATTCAACTGCACACAGAGATGGTATTAGGTCTACCTCTAGATTCAGTTTTGTATAGAGGGGGTATTAGACTATTAGGTGCAGTTCTAAATTCAACTGTACACAGAGATGATATTAGGTCTACCTCTAGATTCAATTTTGTATAGAGATGTTATTAGGTCTATCTCTAGGTTCAATTTTTGTGTGGAGGGGATATTAGACTATTAGGCACACTTCTCTCAATTTGACTTTATACAGGGAGGGTATTAGGCATGATTCTAAAATCAACTTTGTACAGAGAGGTTATTAGGGGGATTAGTCGATTCAACCAGGCACGGTATTAGACTAATAGGATATTGGGCACACTTCTAAATTCAACTTCCGCAGAGAGGCTATTGGGCGCCCTTCTACATTTTATTTTCCCTCAGAAGCTATTGGACATTTAACTTTCCCTCAGAAGCTATTGGATACACTTCTAAATTCAACTTTTGCAAACAAGCTGTTGGGCACACTTCTAAATTCGACTTTCGCTGAGAGGCTATTGGGTACATTTCTAAGTTCAACTTTCACAGAGGGCAATTGGGACACTTCTAGATTCACAGAGAGATTATTGGGCACACTTCTAAATTCAGCTTCTAAATGTACTTTAAAATCCAACTTTCACCTAGAAGCTATTGGGCACACTTCTAAATTCAACTTCTAATGCACTTTTAAATTCAACTTTCACAGAGAGGCTATTAGGCGCACTTCTAAATTCAACTTCTAAATGCACTTCTGAATTCAACTTTCACATAGAGTATATTGAGCACACTTCTAAATTCAACTTTCCACAGAGAGGCTATTGGTCACACTTCTAAATTCAGCTTTCACAGAGAGTCTATTGGGCACACTTCTAGATTCAACTTTGCACAGAGGTGTTACAGGGCACATTTCTAAATTCACAGCAGGGTTATTGGGCACACTTCAAATTCAACTTTCCATGAGCGGCTGTTGGGCACACTTCTAAATACAACTTTTCATGAGAGGTCATTGGGCACGCTTCTAAATTCAATTTTCACAAGCAGGCTATTGGGCACACTTCTAAATACAACTTTCAATGAGCGGCTATTGGGCACACTTCCAAATACAACTTTCAATGAGCAGCTATTGGACACACTTCTAAATTCAACTTTGCACAGAGGTGTTACAGGGCATACTTCTAAATTCACAGAGGGGCTGTTGGGAACACTTCTAAATACAACTTTCAAAGAGCGGCTATTGAATCTAAGTTCAACTTTCACTGAGGAGCAATTGGGACACTTCTAAATTCAACTTCTAAGTGGCCTTCTAAATCCAACTTTCACCTAAACGCTATTGGTACACTTCTAAATTCAACTTCTAATGCACTTCTAAATTCAACTTTCACAGAGAGTCTATTAGGCACACTTTTAAATTCAACTTCTAAATTCAACTTTCACAGAAAGGCTATTGGGTACACTTCTAAATTTGTCTTCTAAATGCACTTCTAAATTCAACTTTCACATAGAGTCTATTGAGCACACTTCTAAATTCAACTTTTGCATTAAAGCGGGTGGGGACACTTCTAAATTCGACTTTCGCAGAGAGGCTATTGGGTACATTTCTAAGTGCAACTTTCAAAGAGGGGCAATTGGGACACTTCTAGATTCACAGAGAGGTTATTGGGCACACTTCTAAATTCAACTTCTAAATGTACTTCAAAATCCAAGTTTCACCTAGAAGCTATTGGGCACACTTCTAAATTCAACTTCTAATGCACTTTTAAATTCAACTTTCACAGAGAGGCTATTGGGCGCACTTTTAATTCAACTTTCACAGAGAGGCTATTAGGCGCACTTCTAAATTCACTTCTAAATGCACTTCTGAATTCAACTTTCACATAGAGTCTATTGAACACACTTCTAAATTCAACCTTCCACAGAGAGGCTATTGGGCACACTTCTAGATTCAACTGTGCACAGAGGTATTACAGGGCACACTTCTAAATTCACAGAGGGGCTATTGGGCACACTTCTAAATTCGATTTTCACAAGGAGGCTATTGGGCACATTTCTAAATAAACTTTCAATGAGCGGCTGTTGGGCACACTTCTAAATTCAACTTTGCACAGAGGTGTTACAGGACACACTTCTAAATTCACAGCAGGGTTATTGGGCACACTTCGAAATTCAACTTTGCACAGAGGTGTTACAAGACACACTTCTAAATTCACAGCAGGGTTATTGGGCACACTTCAAATTCAACTTTCCATGAGAGGTCATTGGGCACGCTTCTAAATTCAATTTTCACAAGCAGGCTATTGGGCACACTTCTAAATACAACTTTCAATGAGCGGCTATTGGGCCCACTTCCAAATACAACTTTGCACAGAAGTGTTACAGAGCATACTTCTAAATTCACAGAGGGGCTGTTGAGAACACTTCTAAATACAACTTTCAAAGAGCTGCTATTGGGTACACTTCTAAATACAACTTTCACAGAGAAGCTATTGGGCACACTTCTAAGTTCAACTTTCACTGAGGGGCAATTGGGACACTTCTAAATTCAACTTCTAATGCACTTCTAAATTCAAATTTCACAGAGAGTCTATTGGGCACACTTTTAAATTCAACTTCTAAATACAACTTTCACTGAGATGCTACTGGGCGCACTTCTAAATTCAACTTCTAAATGGACTTCTAAATTCAACTTTCACATAGAGTCTATTGAGCACTCTTCTAAACTCAACTTTCACGGAGAGGCTACTGGGCACACTTCTAGCTTCAGCTTTCACAGAGATGCTATTGGGTACACTTCTAAATTCGACTTCTAAATGCACTTCTAAATTCAACTTTCACATAGAGTCTATTGAGCACACTTCTAAATTCAACTTTGCACAGGGGTGTTATAGGGCTATTGGCACACCTCTAATACAACTTTCAATGTGCGGCTATTGGGTACACTTCTAAATACAACTTTCACAGGGAGGCTATTGGGTACACTTCTAAATACAACTTTCACAGAGAGGCTATTGGCACACTTCTAAGTTCAACTTTCACTGAGGGGCAATTGGGACACTTCTAAATTCAACTTCTAAGTGCCCTTCTAAATCCAACTTTCACCTAGACGTTATTGGTGCACTTCTAAATTCAACTTCTAATGCACTTCTAAATTCAACTTTCACGGAGCGTCTATTGGGCACACTTTTAAATTCAACTTCTAAATTCAACTTTCAAAGAGAGTCTATTGGCACACTTTTAAATTCAACCTTCCCAGAGAGGCTATTGGGCGCACATCTGAATTCAACTTCTAAATGGACTTCTAAATTCAACTTTCACATAGAGTCTATTGAGCACTCTCCTAAATTCAACTTTCATGGAGAGGCTATTGGGCACACTTCTAGCTTCAGCTTTCACAGAGATGCTATTGGGTACACTTCTAAATTCGACTTCTAAATGCACTTCTAAATTCAACTTTCACAAAGAGTCTATTGAGCACACTTCTAAATTCAACTTTGCACAGGGGTGTTATAGGGCACACTTCTAAATTCGCAGAGGGGCTATTGGGCCCACTTCTAGCTTCAACTTTGCACAGGGGTGTTATAGGGCACACTTCTAAATTCACAGAGGGGCTATTTGCACACTTCTAATACAACTTTCAATGGGGATATTGGGTACACTTCTAAATACAACTTTCACAGGGAGGCTATTGGGTACACTTCTAAATACAACTTTCACAGAGAGGCTATTGGGCACACTTCTAAGTTCAACTTTCACTGAGGGGCAATTGGGACACTTCTAAATTCAACTTCTTAGTGCCCTTCTAAATCCAACTTTCACCTAGACGTTATTGGGCGCACTTCTAAATTCAACTTCTAAATGCACTTCTAAATTCGACTTTCACAGAGAGGCTCTTGGGCACACTTCTAGCTTCAGCTTTCACAGAGATGCTATTGGGTACACTTTTAAATTCGACTTCTAAATGCATTTCTAAATTCAACTTTGCACAGGGGTGTTATAGGGCACACTTCTAAATTCGCAGAGGGGCTATTGGGCCCACTTCTAGCTTCAACTTAGCACAGGGGTGTTAATAGGGCACTCTTCTAAATTCACAGAGGGGCTATTGACATACTTCTAATACAACTTTCAATGAGCGGCTATTGGGCACACTTCTAAATTCAACTATTAATGCACTTCTAAATTCAACTTTGCGGAGAGGTGTTACAGGGCACACTTCTAAATTCACAGAGGGGCTATTGGGACACTTCTAGATTCAACTTCGTATAGAGAGGCTACTGGACACATATCCGAAATGGTGAAGGTTGAGTGGTACGGTAGTATGGCGAGAAGTAATTGCTTCTGTCCCTGCCCTTGCCACACTTACTTGTTGGTGGCTTCTTGCTTCTCCTGCTGATACCTGCAGATAGGACCTGGAGCCGTCTCTGTAGGAGCCGTCCTTTGCCTCAGGTCCTTAGCCGATGGGCTGCCGGGCAGAAGGCTGCCCTGGGAGGACTGGCAATGAGTGCAGATCCTCTTGTCGGGACCAATCAGGGGAGGGGGCGGGCTGGGAGGCGGGAGGAGGATCAGGGAGGGGAACTGAGAGCGAGAGGGGCCGGGGCAAACAAAGGTGCATGCAGGTGCAGGGGGCCTCTACAGGTGCTAGATGGGATCAAATCTAGCTAACTAGGGGCAGGGGGACCACGGAATCCGTCAGAAATGGCACAATTACCTGGCGACCGCGCTCACAGGCTCCAAGTTGGAAAGGAGCTGGCGCAGGCAAACAAATCTATACACTCGCCGTCCTGGATCTCAAAGGACCAATGGGAGGGGGTGGCCGGGAATGGGAGGCGGGAGGGACCGACAATCAGGAAATGGGTGCGGGGACGAAGAGGGAGGCAATGAGGCTGACTAGGGGCAGGGGGGCCACAGATTCCGCTAGAAGCAGGTGGAAATGGCACAATTACCTGGCGACCGTGCTCACAGGCTCCAAGGTGGAAAGGAGCTGATGCAGGCAAACAAATCTATACACTCGCCGGCCTGGATCTCAAAGGACCAATGGGAGAGGGTGGGCGGGAACGGGAGGCGGGAGGGACCGACACTCAGGAAATGGGTGCGGAGACGGAGAGGGAGGCAACGAGGCTAACTAGGGGCAGGGGGACCACGGATTCCGCCAGAAACAGGTGGAAATGGCACAATTTACCCGGCGACCGCGCTCACAGGCTCCAAGGTGGAAAGGAGCTGGCGCAATGTTTACACATGTTCCAGGTTATTTTTTTCATATTTATGGTTATTTTTGAAAGTAGGTCACATGTATAATAACTGCAAACATTTTCAAAATATGTGGGGTTATTTGCAGTTCATTGCTGATATAACCGTGGTTATGGGAGAAAAAAGGTTTTTTTTAAAAAGAGAGAGGGTTCAAAAAATTAGATGAATACACAAAAAGTTTAATTTTAGAGCTAGATTGAGTTGTGGGGTAACCTAGTGGGGCAACATATCACAGGGTGTAATATGGCCCTGGCCAGTGAGCACAAAGCCTGCGGCCACCTGGTGGTTCCAACATATTGGGGGAACATGTACAGCTGACAAAGCCGAAGGCCATGGCTAGTGGTGCGGTAGGGTTTTAACATATACAGTGGGCATGGCCAAAGGACATGTATAGTGGCCAGGACGTCACCATCTAGAAGGTCCAAAAGAAACATATTGGGGGAACATGTACAGTGGATGCGGCTGAAGGCCATGGCTTTTGGCCTGCAAAAAAACAATGGTACAACAAAACCCTTGAAATTCACTTAAAAAACCTTAGTTAAGGTGCAGTTAAGTTATGCAGATTTAAAACAAAAAAACCCTTGAAATTCAGCAGATTTGGGAAGTCATGACCATCTTAACTTGCCATGTTCCCATTCCAAAGACCATGAGCACATACTTATAACAAGAGAAGGGATTCACAATGTAGAGGAGGTCCCAAATAAAGCCTGCACTCCCATCGCCCATTTTGAAGTACCAGGAACATTCACATCAAAATATGTGACGTATGATGAGCAAATAAACCAGCAGAGAGCCACAGTTGGGCTCTTCCCAGTACCCATCAGAAACGCAACACCTATTGAAGTACCAATAACTAGACAACCATGGGCAGTAAGTTATCCATTGAGAAAACCCTACCAACAAATGAGACGAAATGAAGATTTCCTGTCCCGAAGAAACCAAAAAGGTCTTAATGGAAGACGAATGGGGACGTCACAAGAGCCCGGACAAACTCACAGATAGAACAAATGACCAACCAAGAATGACACAAGGAGACGAAACACCATGAGAAAAGAGATTGTGAGCTTAAGGAAAACTATCAAAGCGTAAGAGAGTTAAGCTGTAAACAGGATGAAGATATCCAACCAGCTAACGCCTGTACATATGCTTGAAACCACAAGAAAGCTAAGAAAACAGTGCGGCTTGCTATGCTAAGTAGAAGACTAGCACGGCAAGCATCATTGTACATAATCTACCTCAAAACAAAGCACAGTATTATAAGTGCGATTCCACTTTACACGAAAAGCAGAATCAACTCAGGTTACTAGAGGCCAAACAAGACAAGATTCATATTCTTGCAAAGTGAGAAGAGATGGCTGAATCGAAACTCAGCAGATGCAACTCATACCAAAGGAGCCAAGGTCATACCAATAGAAGGAACGAACAGTAGCTACATTGAATTGAAACTTAAGAACAGAATATCCTGCCCTTGAAAGGTCAAGATAAGGAAGCGTAGGCAGGTGGCAAGCCGAATAAGAATTACATGCACAAATCGAGAGAAACTAGACAAATTCACGGTGTCTGCATCACGTGACCATCTGAGCGCAGAGAAGCACGAGTTCACACCTACGCGTGGCATCCGCCCAGGAGAAGATAGCAGAACTTTCTCAGGCAGAAGATGCAGTTTCGAGGCCAACCACAGTAACATAATTGATACATTGTTGTTGAAGTGATGATTGATTATAACCTTAATTGGAGGAAGGCCGGGTAGCTGAGGGGGCACCCTGCACCTGCTGACCATTCTGGTGCTGCTAAGTAAAGTGGAAATGTATGCATGGGGTTGGTGCCAACCAAATCACAATGGACCACACAATCTAGGGTCCTATAGTTAGTAGAACCAAAGGGACATCATACTTTTGGTGACATCTACAGTAGTCATTTTGAAGGAAGGGCTTAGATGCCCACCTGACAGTGCTTTACCCAAACCTTCACTCCGTTACCATATACAAATATAGCACCTATATTAAAATTACCTTTTCCTAACCAATATAAATGGTTATTAACTTTTGAGTGTTACACGTCACTTATGACAAATTTTCAGTATAAAGGATGTGTTTTTTATGAAGTTCATTGGAGATGAAGTGAGAAGGACAATGCATCACTTCTGATTTCCATGACTCCCCGTTTTTTTAACTTGTCATTAAACGGACTCCCTTTGCCAAACCATTGAGTTGTCCTTATTGATTGGTGTTGGAGTAATAAATCTGCACCCCCATCCATCTCAAGGTGCAGCTATCTCGTTTTAAAGTACTCTCTGAGCAAACCTTGGCTATATGGGCCAGTCGGGGGTCTCCTGAGTACACTTGGTAGCAGAGATTGATGTTTATTGATTATCGATTATTGATTTGAATAAGACACCTATTGACCGTCGACATAAGGTAACTCTAGGTCTTTGCCAATATCATGAGTCCTTTGCCATTCGGCTGAGTAGACCGTGAAGCTCCCCGTAGACAATGGCAGCATAAAGAGACTGCAGTCAGGGACTGAAGAGACCCGTCTTCCCCATGCATCCCTTCCCATTCCTACGGGTAGCTGAACGGGCAAAAAACCGAAGAAGGCAGTAACAAAGGCGGTGATCCCGAGGGTCCAGAGAAGAACCTTGTGAAAAAGTGAGTGAAAAAGACTAATGTCCTGGCAAAAGTGCATGCTATAGAACAAGTAACGGTAAAAGGTAACGGAGGGAGGTGGGAGAAAAAACGAAATATAGTTAGAAGTAGAGAAGACTGTGTATATATAAGGGGATAATGACTCGTGAGTAATAAAAGTAAACAAAAGGTTACTGGGGGAGACATCCGAGAAGACAGAGGTTGCCGGGGCAGACACGCGAGAAGTGAGAGGATTCGCCTTATGCCTACGCTTTAATATAGCAGCTAGAAGAAACGTGTACCCAGAGTCCCATTTAATGGGGAACAGATAGACTACTACAACATTTAAAGACGACGTGAAAGGGGTACGTTTACACTCCATTAAGGGGTAATGATTAGAGGCAGAGATATCTGTGTACAGCTGGTATCTGTCTAGTCTGTCAAGTGTCTGTCTTACATGTTTTTGTTGTGATGTCATATATAAAAAGAAATCTTAGAGAAACTGATTCAAGTTTTATGCGATTTGATAGCCGAGATAAAATCACATATGAATTGATGTTTTTTTAATAAATCGAAAGGTATACAATTTTGTGAAAATTTGGATTCGAGCTTGCAGTGTTTGGTGCTCGCTCATATTGTTAGAAGTTGTTTAAGCCACACGAAAGCATTGACAAGTGTTATATAAGAGAAAAAGGAACAAATTTAAGCATGGAGGACATGACTCCATTGGCACACTTATGTAAGCAGTTGCCAAAACACGCACCCAAGCTAAAGAAATGTAGTACCGAGTGGGTTAAAGGTACCGCCCACAAGTTATTTATGCCATGGCCACAAAATGGGTCTTTCTCTAAAGCCGTCTTACAACATATGACGACATATTTGCATGCCACATATACACGCAAGAACTTAGAAAAACGTCTTGCTGTTCTCGAGCTGTGGAAAATGTATGGAAGAGCCGGCAACATATTGGATACTTAATGTATGCACAGAGGGGGGTGAGATGCCTACCGTGCCACCTGCCCCACTTGAAACGAAAGTTGAAGAAAGTAAGAACGAGGGATTATACCCACTGAGAGAACTCAAAGCAGCCATAGGGTATAGCAACCCCACATATGAGTCACCTACACATAGTAGTGACGAAAATCAAGGGAAAGATAAGGACAAGAATATTACCTCTGCAATCCCAAGGGACAAGGAGAGACGTGATGACGAAAGAAGAGATCAGGCACAGACACGTGCATCTCTCGACAAAGAAAGAGACAGGAAAAGATGGAAGGGAAGTGAAGATAGAACTAATGAGATAGCATTCGCAAAAGACGAATGGATGGGAGGACACATTTTATTGAATCTCGATGGCAAAGGCATTGACGACGCGAAACAAAAAGAGACGTTAGATGAAACACAGAGAAAGGGAAAAGAGAAGGAGTTAAGAGAAAAAGGATAAGAAAGAAAGACAGACAAAGGCGAGAACAACTATATCGCGAAGAGCAAGAGAGACAGCTCGATCGCAACCCAAGAACAGCCAATGACCAAGACAAACAGAAACAGCAAAGGTTAGAAAAAGAGCAAAGGATACATGAGAACAGAATAAAAAGACGAAGGGATTAGGAAATCTGAAGGGAAGATGAACGTAGAAATGAAAAGAGAAAGGAAGAAGATAGGGTCAGAGAGGAAGCAAGGAAACGCAAAGAATTTGATGACGAAGTAGAACGTAAGCAAAGACAGAGTGCACGTGATCTTGAATATCTGGGGAAGGGGTTAAAAACTCCCTCCAGTTGTAGACTGGGAAGACAACGAAGAATTCTTTCCTGAGTACGATTCAGTACTAGGCACATCTAGGGCAAATATTGATGATGACTTCGACACCAGAAGCATCAGAGAAATGATCGATAGAATATATGATGAAATGGGGCTAGAACAAATACCCCAAGGGGAGGGGGAGGATGAGCGCCTAGAGAGCACTCACCTGTATAACACTGAGGATGTCTCCCGAAGTAGTGGGAATAGAGAGCTATCGCTGGATAGATTAGAAATAAGTAGTAACAAAGAGGAAACGAGAAGTTGCACTAGTTGGGGACAGACAATGTCCGACTCCGAAAGGGAGTAGCGTTAGGAAAATGAGGAAGAGGGAAAGAGCAAAAGACGACTCCTGAGGGAAAAAGGAATATGGTGGTCAGACAATACCGAATCTGCACAGAGAGCATCAGAGTCCGCCATGCAGCCTGACCAATATGAAGAAGTATTTCACGGTCAGATGGGGGTGTCTTCGCCACCCTATGTGGACAGACCAAGGGCATTACCAGGTAGACGGCGATGCAGGAATATCACCCTTGCAATAGACAGGAGAACAATGAGAGAAGAGAGAGAGGGCTACCCATTCCAATTTCCATTGCTCAAGAAGGGGGGAGTAAGACCTCAATATATAACATGGCCACAGATGGATCGGGAAAATTTGAAAAACAAGCTTCCAAAGCTGACATTGGGTGCCGGAAAGTGGATATGTGAGTTAGAAGAAATGACAGGAGGAAACACGTTAGCCATAGGGGAATCAAAGGTCTCCTAATGGCCATACTTGGTGAGAGAGCATACGACGTGTGGGCACGAGCTGGCTACCCCGGCGTAACCACAATTAATACTGCACATGACGGAGCTCCATTCAACAATTGTAGAGCCGCAGTATGGAAGGCGCTGCGAGTACTATACCCAGACACTTCTGATGTGGAAGCTATAATGAGGTGAAAGATGAAGGAGTCTGAAGATCCGTTAATTTACATACAGAATTTTCAAGACGCATGGGTGCTGGAGACTAATGAATCTTGGACAAAATCTATACCTGTATTTTACCATATATTGTGCCAAGGGCTGCCAGAGCCAATACAGAAACAACTCAAGACGTTGGTGGGAATTGAAGCCAAGCCTTGGGCTGAAATACAGTTGACCATCGCACATTATTATAGATTGCTGCAGGAAAAGAATCGCAAAAAGGAAGCAACTCGAAAGGGTGAGGAAGCAAAACTGGTGCAAAAGAAATTGTCAAAATATGCTCTTGAGGGAGCCATGATAACTAGCACAGCTGAATCAAGCATGCAGCAGGTGGCCAGTACACAGCAAAATAATCAAGGCAATACAGGGTTTTACCCAGGGGAAGAGGATTTAGGGGAAGAGGATGGCAGAGTAATCAGGGAGGTTTCCAAAATAATCAAGGAGGTTTTCAAAATATGCAAAATGGTAACCAAGATATGTCAAATGGGGAACTGATCCGACCACCGCCAGTATGTTGGCTGTGTGGAATAACAGGGCATTTGGCGCTCACATGCAGAAATCAAGGCATGATGCAGAACGGCCAAGGAACAGGAGCAGGCATGGCAAATCCACCTGTAGTTTTACAGCAGAGTGGTGCACAGAATCACACGGTGCAACAACAAGCGCCAGGAGCGCAACAAGGTGTGCAGCCACAAAGCATGGGACATTTTCCACAAGGACAATCCCAACAGGCACCACTGCAACTACCGCAGACGATGAGCACAAGGCAGACCACAAACCCTGGAATGGGGAGTAACAATGGGAATGGGGGAAATTCACTGGCACACAATGGGCCAAGTTTGTGTATAAACTAGGACAGCTCACTGGGAACCCTGATGTGTTCTATCCCATCAGTGACACCACACCCTCACAGGGAACCTAGGGTGAATGTTGTTATAGGGGATAAAGAATATTCCTTCTTAGTTGACAGAGGGGCAACACGCTCGTGCATACGTGAAGACAAGTTTTTCTTGTCTAGCGAGGCCATAAATACTCAGAGTTTTACAGGTGCTAACAGTCGTGTTCCCTTCACAAATGCACTCCCAGTCTCCATAGGAGAATGTGAAATAAATATACCTTTATTATATACTCTGCAGACCCCAGTCATATTTTGGGTCGAGATTTAATGACAAAGTTAAACATTAGACAATTTCGTTCACAGGGAAGGGCATAGTATGTTCCACTCCAGGAACGCACTACTCAAATGTATGCAAAATGATTAGAGTATACTCAGGACACAAAGCTATGAGGGCCATACCATTAGAGCCTGACATTTTCGCATATGGTATGTGTGTGCTTATGGCAGGATTGCCTGGCCTTGCAGACAAAATCATGAGAACTCCTGATGAGTTCTTATTCAGACCCAGAATACCGCAGTGGCCAAGTGTACGAAAAGAAGTAGTGAAGCTATGTACTCTGCTGGTCTGCCCAGCTCCCACAAACCCCATCCCTGCGCCCCCTCCCACAGACAATCCAAACACCCAAACAAACACACCTGCTATTTATGGGAATGTGCAGTGCAGTGCACTGAACTGCAAGCTTCAACTTCTTCCTACACTTTTATTTTAAAACTAAACCATTCCGGAACGGTTTCTTTTTAAAATAAAAGTATAGGAACTGTGAAACTTAAAAATAAAAAGTATGGGAGCTCCACTCCCGACCGCTCCCGCCCACTTCGACCTCTGGAATACCGATGCATGAGGAGAAGGGACAAGTATTTCCCTTGATGATACACACGGCTGCAGTGAAAGGGAGAGTGGCCTTGATTGATGGTAATGACGATGAGGGCCGACAATGGTGTGCATTAATCGCCATTGAGGAAGGATATCGATTAACTGACGTCACCAATGACGATCTGTTTGAAGAGCAAGCAGATATGGGAGAGACAATGGTGGAAGTGAGTCTCACCTTTTGGGTAAAGATGATTAAAAGAGAAGTACCTCAGAGAATGATGTTGGCACTAAATCGTCCTGAATATTTTGATGACGACATAGCCAAGGTGCCTGTCTCAGTATGGACTACATGCCCCTATGACGTAGGCCTCTTGAAGGGGTTTGGAGAAGTGAAGATTAAACTGAAACCAGGAGCAATTCTACCAAGAGCTCGACAATATCCCATGTCCAGAGAGGCAGATGAGAGGATTTTTAAGACAATTTCTGCTATGTTAGAGCAAGGCATCTTAGGGACGTCAGAGTCATCATGTAATACGTCAGTGTACCCTGTGAAAAAAAGTAAAGGGGGGTCGTGGAGGCTAATTCAAGACCTAAGTCCAATAAACAATATTGTTGAGGCCGAGTTCCCTCTAGTCCCGAACCCATCTACAATTCTATGTAATATACCTGTTGAGGCAAAAAATGTCACAGTGATTGACCAGAAAAATGCATTTTTCTCAATCCCGTTGCACAAGATCTGACGTCATTCACGTTCAGAAAAATTATTCTGAAAATCACGAGGCTGCCACAGGGGTACTGTGAGTCTCCTTCTATTTTTAACAGAGTTCTGCAGATGGACTTGAGCAATATTACATTAGAAAGTGTCGTCCTGCAATACGTGGATCACATCTTAATCTGCAGCACCACAGAAGAGCAATGCAGGCACAATTATGTTCAGCTATTGAATATTGTCAACAAGAAGTGCTGCACATAGACCAGCTGATCTCGCATGAGGGAAAGAAAGTGACCCCAGAAAGGGCTGAAGCCATACTTAACACGGCTAAGCCACACACAATAAAGCAGATGCAGAGCTTTTTAGGCCTATGCAATTACGTCAGGGCATGGGTCTTTGACTACATTTCTTACAACAAGCCTTTACTTCAACCCCTAAAAAAGGCCCAAGTGATGAAGGTAAAGATCGAATGGTCTGAGACCATTGAGAAAGGATTTGCTGAACTCAAAAGAGCCATTTGCACAGCACCAGTTTTAGGCATCCCCAATTATGCAGAGGAATTTTACCTGTTTTCACACACAAATGGCAGCATTATGACAGCAGTACTCACACAGAGAACCACGTTGGGGTACAAGCCCCTGGAATAGTACAGAGGGAACTTGGACCCAGTTATGAGGGGTCATTTCCTGTGCTGACAAAGTTTAGCTGTCGCAGCGTTCGCCATAGGGAAGGCTACAACCATTGTAATGAGATGCTCAATGATGTTGTACGTCGAGCACTTGCTATTTGTCATTCTAGAGAAACCAAAGGGCACATGGACATCTCAGAGAGCTTCTGCTTATGAAGTGATCATATCAAATCCAATGATTAAAATAGTGTGATGTAAGATAGTGAACCCAGCTATGTTTGTAGCAGAGCCGGTCACTGAAGGAGAGCCCATACATGACTGTGCAAATTATGAAGAATTCTATGATGAAATCCCCAGGGTGAAAGAAAATGCCTTGGCAGGAGGAGAGATCTTTTTTATTGACGGGTCTTCTAGGATCGACCTAAATGATGGGCAAAGATACACAGGCGTTGCTGTGATGAAGCACACAACGAATGGAGAGTTTCGAGTGCTTCTTAGTGCACGAATACCATCTCATTATTCAGCACAGGCTGCAGAATTATTGGTGTTAATACTCGCCATTGAGAATCACGCAGACCAGGAAGTAACGGTGTACAGTGACTCTGCCTATGTGACGTCAACAGTGCACGCAGGCTTAGCGCGCTGGAAAAGGAGGGGCTACCTCCGAGCAGACGGCACGCCAGTGCAGCACGCAGCCTTATTGGACAGGCTGATCAAGGCACTACAGCTCCCAGTGGGCATAGCGGTCGTGAAATGTGCCACCCACACGAAGGGGACAGATTTCTATCTCACGCGGGAATCAAGCAGCAGACACGAAAGCCAAGCGTATGGCATCAAAAGGTGAAACGATCATGGAAGTGGAAGTTATCCATACCAATGAACGAATGATGGTTACATGAACTACACCTGAAAGTTACAGTAATTTGGGGCAAACACAGCTAATGGAACTCCAAGTGGAGGCACCACAGAAAGAGAAGAACCTGTGGAAAGATTGAGGGTGTTCTTTAAACTCCTCTGGCAGCTTGTGGCAACAAGACAGCACTGATAAACAAGTAATGCCTGTAGCCCTATTAAGAATAGCGCTGGAGCAGTTACATTACCCGGCGCACATGACAAAAGAGAACCTAGCAGCAACACTCGCAGAAGACTGGTTCATACCTAATTTAGCAGAGCACGTTGCATTCTTTATGGTAAAATGTATGATTTGTCAGCAATTTGCGGCGGGGCACACATTAAACCTAATGAGAGGAATCATCCCAAGGCCAAATGGGCCTTTTCAACACTTGCATATCCATTACGTCGACATGATTCAAGCATGTAACGGGTACAGATACTCAATTGTTGTGGTGTGTCCATTCTCTAGATGGATTGAGGCAGGTCCATGTACACACCCAGACTCTACCTGTGCGGCCAAATTTTTTGTGAGAGAAGTGTTCCCCAGGTGGGGGTGTGCAAGGTCATGAGGTCAGATAATGGCCCTCATTTTGTCAATGCAGTGTTCGAGCAGATTAGCTTGCTGCTTGGTATAAAGCACAAGTTCTCATCGGTGTATCATCCACAAGGTAATGGGATCTGTGAGAAGCTCAATGACTTGTTAAAGGAAAGGATATCCAAGTTGAAGCTTAGTCTAAAGAAGGGATGGTTGCACTGCCTTCCACTGGCACTGTATGCACTTTGGAACCAACCCGGGTCCAACCATCATTTTATGCCACACGGGATAGCCACAGTAAGAAGAATGAGAACTCTTCTGACACCCCGAAATAGAACTAGATGTGATGCCCAGTCAAAAGGAGAGGTTTTAATGTCTGAAATGCAAAACTATCTGAACTGCATGACATCTTGCCTTACTGTAATTTCAGACCAGCTGCAGCAATGATGAAAAGGGTGCAGTGGAGCACAGAACACAGAAGGGGACACTACAAAAGACCAAGTTCAAGGTTTACGTGTTCCAGCCGTCTTCCCTGGAGATGCCGTCCTTGTGAGGAATCACACAAGGAAAAAGTGGGACGAGCCAAGGTTCAGCGGTCCTTTTAAAGTGGAGGACTGCACTCCATCCGTAGGGAAACTACAAGCCATGAGAGCTGGGATTTTTCTCTGCAATATAAAACCCTACATCGGAGAAGGCCCCCTGCCTGCACCCCAATGAGAGGAATCGACGAGCAACAGGGAAGAACCACAGCACGTGCAGACGAGATCCATGACGCGTAAGAAGGACGCATGACCAGCCAGACAAAGACAAGGAACTTTTTGCAAATTGTGGTTTAAATTGGACACTTCCTCTAAGCAAAAAAGGGGATAAAGACATAAACAACAGACACTCTGTGCATCCTAGTTGCAGGGTGAAGAAGAAAATTGCATGCACAAGCCACAACACAGTCTGACGACTTTGAACTTTGGACTGGGGCACACTTAAGCCTTGAGAAAAAGAGTATGCCAAATTTTGACCAAGGACACTTACATTGGAAGCAAATACAGTATCCCGATTTGTTTAATACTGAGACACTATTCGGAATCACTTATGGTGTCCCACAATAGAGACATCACAAAGGACATAATAATCTATCTTGATCTACTGCTAAGATCATACCCGTCATTAGTAGTGAGGCTCACCAGTGTCACTGACTTTCTACAAGATCCTGAAAATGTAAAGACAATAAGGCAACTCCTCACTGTCATTGCCGAACAATTTATCCTACTCCCTGAGTACAGTAAAAAGGAATCAAATGTTCCCAACGCAGGCAGAAATAGATGAGCTCATCAACACACTGTGGAAAGACGAAACATACAGTGATCAGATATGAGAAGCCTGGAGTCAAAGGAGCAGAGATCAGAAGAGAAGCAAATCAGAAGCTAAATGTCTAAGGAAAAACTCCAGAAGAAGCTTGAAGATGGAAGAATAGAGGCCAAATGCAAATTTGGGGAACATTGCTTTCACCAGACGGATGGGAGAAAGGAGTAGTAATATGCCGAGCATGGATGGTCTTCGGTCACTACGAGCCGACCATCAACATAGTGCGAAACGGATGCAAGCCATTATGGCCAAAACTTGCAAAACTATTGACATGGGTCGAAGACAGAGGAGGACCCTTGCTGATAGTGCCACTGAAGAGCCCAAAATTCTGCTTCAGGAACAATGGCACAAGGAAGATGGGAGAGAATCAGAACTGTGGACGAGTTTTTGACACTCCAGGAATGGTACATGGAACTGCAGTGATTATGGATCATTATTGGGTGTGTGGATCCAAAGCATACATCTGACTGCCAAGAGACTGTGGAGGCATATGCACGAAAGTGAAGGTCCACGTTCCAGCATTGGTGATCCCGAAAAGTGACCTGATTATTGACAGTTTCCCAAAAGCAGATGCTCACCTGAGCAAGAAGATATCTGTATAACTAATAACTCGGATGAAGAGAGAGAATTACTTCTCTGCTAAATTAGAAGACGCTTTTCATGCAATCCCATATGAACACAGGCTGTTCAGCCTCACCTCATCCGTGTTTGCAACAATTTTCATGCCAAGATTCCAAGTTGGAGCAAATACTAAATGGTTACAGATAACCAGATGGGAGTTACTGCAGACCATCAACACGACAATAAAAGGATTCAATGCAATAAAGGAAGAGTTAAGAGCCATCCGACTGATGACTCTCCAGAACAGATATGTGTTTGACATGATCACAGCCATGGATGGAGGAGTTTGTGCAAAAATAGCAGAATCATGTTGCACATTTATACCTTCTCACGAAGAGGTAAATGGAACCTTAAGAGAAGCCATAGGTATGCTGACGAAGCTACAGAACCAGATGATCGACGGAACTGATGAAGTTGATGATAACAGCTGGTTTGGATCACTATTCTCTTGGGTCCCACAATGGATGGCAGACAAATTCAAGTTTCTAAGAGCCCTGCTTGTGATAATATTATTAGGATTTTATGTTATCAAGATAATAATCTCGCAATGCCAGAAAACTGTGAAGAAAGTCATAGGGCTGAAGATCATGATTGATGTCAAGCCAGAATGGAAGCCCAAAGACCTGACTGATGAAGAAATAAGAGACTTTGGGCCTCATCACGAGTCTGGCGGTAACCCTTAAATGTGGCGGTAGCACTATTACCGCTGCATTTAAGGGTCTGCCAGATTATGGCCTTGGTGGATTTCCCCCCAGCTGTGAGCTGGGGGGAAATCTGCGGCAAAATTGCTGATTTTCGGCGCTATTACCGCTGGCGGGAAATCCGCCAGCGGTAATAGCGTGAATTTTCCCATTGGACCCAATTTGGAATGAGGAATTCCCGAATGGACCCAATAGGGAATGGGCAATAACCCTTCCGCCAAACCCGTGATCCGGCGCTAATAGCACCGGGGGGTTTGGCGGTAGGGCTATTAGCGCTGGTGCTAAAAGCGCCGACGTTACCGCCCAACTCGTGATGAGGCCCTTTGTGAAGGGCAGCAGGCACGGGCCAGAAGGTACAAAGTTTCTCTATCCCAGGAAGCACAGAAACTATGTGGGAAGATATGTTTACAGTAGCCCAAATGGACAATGTCAACTAATGACATGGAATAAAGAGGAACATGTAAGGACAGCAGGAAGCCCGAAAGGAGTAATAAAAACATGGACTCCAAAGACACACTTCTTCAAACCATCATGTATACACCCAGAAGATGAAGAAGGAATGAACCCAGGCGATGGAGTGAAGATAAATATAGAAGAATTGAGTGAATTGCATCCAAAAGAGGAGGTGAAAGTGATCGATGAATCGCCCAGAGGGGGGAGTGTAGAGGAGGTCCCAAATAAAGCCTGCACTCCCATCGCCCATTTTGAAGTACCAGGAACATTCTCACCAAAATATGTGACGTAGGATGAGCAAATAAACCAGCAGAGAGCCGCAGTTGGGCTCTGCCCAGTACCCATCAGAAGAGCAACACCTATTGAAGTACCAATAACCAGACAACCAAGGGCAGTAAGGTATCCATTGAGAGAACCCTACCAACAAATGAGACGAAATGAAGATTGCCTAAGTACCGTCCCGGAAGAAACCAAAAAGGTCTTAATGGAAGATGAAAGGTGATGTCACAAGAGCCCGGATAAACTCACAGATAGAACAAATGATGAACCAAGAATAACACAAGGAGATGAAACACCATGAGAAAAGAGATTGTGAGCTTAAGGTTATAGAAAACTATCAAAGCAAAAGAGAGTTAAGCTGTAAACAGGATGAAGATATCCAACCAGCTAATGCCTGTACATATGCTTGAAACCGCAAGAAAGCTAAGAAAACAGTGTGGCTTGCTATGCTAAGTAAAAGGATAGAGCGGCAAGCATCATTGTAACTAATCTACCTCAAAACGAAGCACAGTGTTATAAGTGTGATTCTACTTTACATGAAAAGCAGAATCAACTCAAGTTACTAGAGGCCAAACAAGACAAGATTCATATTCTAGCAAAGTGAGAAGAGACGGCTGAATTGAAACTCAGCATATGCAACTCATGTCATAGGAGCCAAGGTCATACCAATAGAAGGAACGAACAGTAGCTACATCTAATTGAAACTTAAGAACAGAATATCCTGCCTCTGAAAGGTCAAGATAAGGAAGATTAGGCAGGTGGCAAGCCGAATAAGAATTAAATTCACAAATCGAGAGAAACTAGACAAATTCACGGTGTCTGCATCACGTGACCATCTGTGCGAGGCGAAGCACGAGTTAACACCTGCGTGTGGCATCCGTCCAAGAGAAGATAAAAGAACTTTCTCAGGCAGAAGATGCAGTTTTGAGGCCAACCACAGTCAGTAACATAATTGACACATTGTTGTTGAAGTGATGATTGTTTGTAGCTGAGGGGGCACCCTGCACCTCGGTCACCATTCTGCTTGCTGCTAAGTAAAGTGGAAATTTATGCATGGGGTTGGTGCCAACCCAATCAGAATGGAGCACACAATCTAGGGTCCTATAGTTAGTAGAATCAATGGGAATTCGTACTGTGGTGGCGTCTACAGTAGTCTACAGTAGATGCCCACTTGACAGTATTTTACCCAATCCCTCACTCCATTAGCATATGCAGATATAGCACCTATATTAAAGTTACCTTTTCCTAACCAATAGAAATGCTTATTAACTTTGGAGTGTTACACATGATTTATGATGAATTTTCAGTATAAAAAATGTGTTTTTTATGAAGTTCATTGGAGTTGAAGCAAGAAGGACGATCACATCACTGCTGATTTCCATGACTCCCCGTTTTTTTTTACTTGTCATTAAACAGACTCCTTTTGCCAAACCATTGAGTTGTCCTCATTGATTGGTGTTGGAGTAATAAATCTGCACCCCCATCCATCTCAAGGTGCAGCTATCCCGTCTTTAATTACTCTCGGAGCAAACCTCAGCTATATGGGCTGGTCGGGGGTCTCCAGAGTACACTTGGTAGCAGAGATTGATGGTTATCGATTATCGATTGTTGATTTGAATAAGACACCTATTGACCTTCGACATAAAGTAACTCTAGGTCTTCGGCAATATCACGAGTCCTTTGCCATTTGGCTGAGTAGACCGTGAAGCTTCCCGTAGACAATGGCAGCATAAAGAGACTGCAGTCAGGGCCTGAAGGGACTAGTGTTCCCCACGCATCCCTTCCCATTCCTACGGGCAGCTGTTAATCTGTTCATGACTTCCCACATCCACTGAATTTCAAGGGTGTGATTGTGTTAAATCTGTGCAACTTAACAGTGCCTTAACTAAGGTTTATTCAGTGAATATATATATATATATATTTATATAAAACTGTAACTGACTATGCTAGTGGGATTATGTAATATTTTAGAGTATAGACACAAACTTACATTGATTTTCATTAATGTTTAATTAAATATATTCACATAGTCTATAGTTTGGAATTATAGTTGTCTACCTGAACGCAATCAGCCCTTGAAATCGAAAGTTGAAGCAGTTCTCATACTCAAGTTGGAACAAACAATATAACAAACAATATACTTAGTTTTCAGAAATTCTGTTTCATTTACCTAACTCACTGTTCTCAGTGAATCAGGGTCACCCTCTCAACACCCAGTGCCAATTCCATCTGTATATTAAGTAATAGATTTCTATCACTCTATTAACTACTTTAGACACCAATCACAAAGACATGTTATTGCACATTTCCCTTTGCTATGTCTGATGTCTCCAGACATCCAAAATTGTCAGAGGAAAGCTATGGCTAACCTACCTACGATTTCAATTTTAAATATCAATCAAAAAGCACACATTGGACTATATTCTTACCTTCAGTGGCAGAATCTGTAAACAAAAGAACCCTAAACAATTTTAATTGCTGTCTGGGATTTAATTCATTCTTGGGAACTGTGTCTACATAACTTGGGGTCATTGTACTCAATTTTGATTGTGTTTGAAAGGCTATGGATAGGCAGAGATACCAACTGTTTACAGGCATCACCACCAGGCAACATCTTCCTTTCAGTCTCCTCCCAAAATGACAGTGAGGCAATCTGGTTCTGTCTTGGGAAAGGCATTTGCATTTGGTCCCATCTGAGCCTTTTTCCAGATCCAGTTGGAATCTTAAATCTGTGTTTCTCCTGCCAGACAAGCCCTCTTGTTGGTCTTCTTTTTCCAAACTCTCTCTTCTTTCTATGTATTTGAGTTCAAATACACTGTAAACTGTACACTGCACATAAGGGCAGGTGGGTTCAGATGGGTCCTATTGATCACTATATTTGTTTGCTTACACACACAGGGGAAAATGACACATCTCACACACGCTTGATTCCCATTAGCTCTCTCTCTAATAGGAAGACTCTGTATGATTGATTGATTGATATTTTATTTCTATTGCGCTCGTACACAAGTGTAAGGGCAAGGCACGACAAGGCAAGGGCGGGGAACAGGGGAGAACAAAACAGCGATCTTACTAGGCCCAGTGACATTGAGAACGCGCAAGTGCATGGGAGAGGGGGAGGGGAAAAGTGCATGGAAGGGGGGAGAGGTGGAAAGTGCGAAGCAGAGGAGAAACAGATAAATAATAATAAATAAATAATAAAGGCAACAAACAGTGGTAATGCAGCCAGCAATTTGCAAGTGCTAGGTTTAAGGCAACAGACAGGGTAGGTCCGATAAGTGCAGGAAGAAAATGGGGGGCTGTATGGGTACAGATACAGACCCCAGTGTAAGGGGTGGCCCGGAGGCAGTGCGGGAGGGTGACAGGATGAGCAGGTACCTGGGCCCAAAAGACAGAGGGTGGCCAGGTGCACGGTGCCAAGAGAGAACAGATCAGCAGGGGAGAGGGGGAGCGAAGGAAGAAGAAAAGTGTAAGGTCTTGAGGTGCTTCCGGAACCGAAGATGGTTCTCCTCAAGTTTTAGAGTGGCAGGGAGGCTGTTCCAGAGGGAGGCCCCAGCCGATGACAGAGATCTACCCCCAGCTCCTTTCTTAGAAAAACGACTGACCCTGAGTGAGTTGGAGGTAGAGGAGCGAAGAGCTCGAGAGGGGAGGTATTTGCGGAGGGATAGCTGAAGGTATTTTGGACCCAGGCCCCAGAAAGCCTTGTGGTCAATGCAGAGGGTTTTGAATGTAATCCTTGCATCCACTGGGAGCCAGTGAAGAGATTTCAGAGCTGGAGAGATACGATCCCAGGGCTTGAGGCCAAGGACATGTCTCGCAGTCCTGTTCTGGATTAGTTGCAGAGGGCGGAGAGTAGAGGCAGGTAGATTTAGAAAGAGGCTGTTACAATAGTCCAAGCTAGAGAGAACCAGAGCTTGAGATACCATGAGCTTCTGGGGGAAGGAGAGGAAAGGCAGAGTACCTCTGAGGATGTGCAGTCGGAAATTTGACTTTTTAGAGACCTCAGAGATGTGGGCGGAGAAGGAAAGGGTGGAGTCAAAGATGACCCGAGGTTCTTAGCCTCGCAGGTGGGGGTAGGAGGAGGGCCAAAGGAGGCCAGCCAGAGAGTGAGGGGAAAGGATGGTGAAGGTGTGCTGATGAGGAGGATCTCCATCTTGCTGGCATTCAGACAAAGATCTTTGGAGGCACACCAATCTTGAATGGCAGTTAGGCAATCAGAGATGAGAGAGGGAGAGGAGGTGGCAGAGGGCAGCCTGAAAATGAGTTGAGTGTCATCAGCGTAGCACTGGAAATTTGAGCAGAAAATGGCAATGCATGTATTCATTTTTATTGTTTTCTTTCCCCATGATCTTTCCCCGTAGCATCTAACATCAATGAATTACATATATTAGGCAAAATAATTCCACAATTATATAAATATAAACTCTTTGTGTGCCAAAGCTCAGGAAACCAATTTATCATGAGTCTCTCACTGTGTAATTTGTGGGCCAATGTGTTCCTTCTCTCTGAGATGTACAGTTACACAGTTGTAATTTTAATATTTTAATTTCTTTTTATTATTATTATTATTTTATTGTGTTATAGGTGTAACACACTTTTCACAAAAACAATAAGTTAACAGAACTAAAACCATTAATAAAATTACAGAAATACACTTTAGTCATGTGCACAATGAAAACATTTACAATTATCAAGCATCCAGCAAAACATTAGAATGTAAAATAAAATGTCAATAATGTTTATATATATGGATGCAGCATAAGGTCACAATAATTCAGATGTGTTCAGTTTTCCAATAGGACATTGTTTGGTAGAGATTTGGCATGTAATGTGATGCTGTATTTTAAACAAATGTAGCTTAATTTTAAACATGTGCTTTCCTCACAGCAACACAATCATGTTTTAATTCTTCTGAAACGTTTCCCTAGTTCCCTTCTCTCATGTGACCTCTAATAAAAAATATATGTTCAATTAGGGCTTGTTTTGAAAGGCCATATGCACCTGTCATATGTACTTATAATTTCAGGGTTTATTACACTTACTAAGCTGGGGTCCCTCAAATATATTAGATACTGTTTTGCCAGGACTTCCAGACTTATTAGGCTTATACTTATATACTTACTATCAAGGAGATCATAATGTAGAATCTATCCATGGTTTCATTTTTTAAGTATGGGACTTCCACTAAAGGTATGTATGAGGGCATCTGTGGTTTTCTTTAGAAAATGGCTGTTAAACTCATATTGACCTGCGTGTCAGGCAGATGCCTCTACAGCAACGTAGCTATAACAGATCTGTTTACTTTGAGCTAAACCCTCTTTGTCAGAGTTATCTCAAATCAATGAGGTTTTGCTCTGGGAAGAAAAGGTAATTTACAGAACACTGTTTTTTTAAATGAAAAGCACACACGATTATTGGCTGCGCATATCACAAAATCTGTAGTTCAAGTTCTAATATGTTCCATTAGCATAATTAAACCTATGCACAGTAATTATATACACAGAAAACTAATACAGACAATAATAATTTGCAATATTGTAATAATTATCTTCCGGCTGTCCTTTACAAAGCTGTGCCCCCCTGCAACATGGCAGCACACAAGCTGAGGGACATTTTAAATTACATGATTCGATTTTTCACTAATGCCTACGTGTTTGGCTGTCGCTTTGTATTATCTTTTTACCATTAATTACTAGATATTCCAGTGTTTAATTGAGCGCATTACATTCTGTTAAGTAAATACTGTGCATGATGGGCCGCAGCAACATACTGATTTAACTGTAAAGAAACAACCTGCTCCATGGTTTTGCCTAACAAAGGCAGAGCCCTAAGAGGCCAGTAATATACTAGACAAATGGGGTTGTGAGAAGACTTTACAAAAAAGTAATGTGTCCGATCGTCAGAACCTGGAGGAAAACCTTCCCGAAATAATGAGGCAATAATCAGATGTAGTGCACACGCCCTGATTCAAAGGAAGTATGTTCCATGAGCTGTGTTGGAAAAGAAGCAGTGGCATAAAGAAGGGCTTCATCTGGCTTACAATAGCAAACATGTCTAGCTGAGAAACATTGTCAATGGACTGACATTTAAAGATGAGCAGAGTAGAAAAAGGAATATCATTTTGAACGCCAGAAATCTCTGTGAGGAAGAATGAGGCTCATCTTTATTTATTTATTTAGAATTTTAATAAACGCAAACAGGGCAGTGAATGCATCAGAGCATTGTACAATATAAAGAGAAAAAATATAAAACATTTAACAACAGTAATACAAATAAAACAGTCATATCATAAATCTACAAAATACAAACGAAAATAAAATTGCACAAAGAATTAATTAGCACCATTCCAAAATCCAGGATTTGAAAGCCATTGGAAATGTCTGATATCGAGGTATCAGGGGAATGTCAGGTGACAGAGCATTCCAACAAGCTCATACAGTTGTTGCGTTCGCTAGAGTAATCTGATTTAACTACGGAAGATTTCGCAGGAACTTTGAGTGCATCTAGAAAGGCAATGCTACATGCAGCCTCTTGAATTTGGAATGGACAAAGACATGAGTACTGACTGAATATAGAGCTCCCTTACAGGACGCATGCTCAGCTTTTGGGCAATGAGAGAACCTGAAAAATTACACTGGGGAGTGGGCATTGATTACCTGGGTATTCTAATGACTAAGTGATGCATGTCCAAGCGACTTCCTCCCTTCATAGAAATGTTGCTTAAACCTGAAGCAAGAGACTCAGGGAAGCAAGATTATTCAAAGAATGCTTTCAAACCTGCACTCTTTGGGTTGCGGCGGGTAGATTGATCCCAGAAAATCTTGACTCAGTCCTTCAAGTGACCAGTAGAGAAAGTCCACGTTCAAAGGTCAATTAAGAGAAACGGGTGAAACTGGCCCATCCAGAGCACCTCTTTTATCATGAATAGAAACGAAGTCATTTTGTTTAAAATGGTAAAGATTCAGACATTCACAGAGTGCTGAAACATGGGGGCATAATAGGTTTTGCCAGTGTAAATCAAAACAGCTAAAAAAGGGCCTTCTTTGTTTTCACCAAAGCCTCAATCATTTCTATATATGGATTCGAGAGTGTGTGTGTGTTGTGTTCTGCAGGCCCGTAATTCTTTATCGTGTACAGTGCCAGAAATGTGTGTATGATCGCGTTTGCCTGTTTAAAATCAACAAATAATCAATTGCGTAATTGTCCATCTGGTTGTGACTCCAGATGATGTCTTATTCTTAGGTTAATACGTTTTTGGACCTGAATGACATTCATATTGCCATGCAGTGAGCATGTATTGTATTGCATCTCTTAATTCGTGTCCATATAAACATGCAAGCCTGGAAGGAATGGAGGCATATTAATTCAATAATACTGCATGATTGTAATTGAGGTACATGTGTAGTATTAATGGCTACCTGAAACGACTGGGGAGAATTATCTTAAATGAATTTGCATATCAAGGGTGCCCCTGCCTTTCAAGTCAAAATGCATGACGCCCTGTGGCCAACACAGAACGAACTCTAATACTGCTTCACACATTCTTGCTTTGAGGCACCCAGTAACGTGCTCTTCCCATCTCTCTTCACATAAGGAGACCCGGCATTGCCCTGTGGCCATCACATTTTGCTGTGAGATTTAGTCCATGAACTGTAAGATTTGGACCAGCATGTGATTGGTAATAAGTTATGAAATGGTATGAAATCCCAACACTGTCTCTTGTCTAGTCCTTAAGAATCCCGTCGAATGTCCACATCCAAATGGCAATTCCTTTATTAGACCCGATGTAATTCATTGGATCATCACTCTGGTGTTTCTTTCCCAAGTTCCAGAATTGTAGTTCGGATTAGGTAGCTCATATAGTCACTGAACTAGAGTTATGTCCAATAATAGCTCTGGGAATCCCCTTGTTTGTATGTTACTACCTCATTCCCAAAAGGAACCAAGCTTTGCCCTATTTCGTGGAAGCCTCCATTAGGGATAATATCGTCCTTGAGGGCCAGAACCAAAGAGATGTAATAGAACTAGTGGTATTTCTGATTATCCGAGTCAAAACAATATTACAAGTACAATTACCTTGGGAAAAATAAATTCTGAACTCTCTGGGTGTGAACCCGTTCAATGAGGGGCAGGCATCCTGTGCAATAGTGCACACATTTTTTATGTTGTGTTGTTTTATGGTGCTGGTTCTTAGGAGACATCTTCATGGTATCTTGTTCCTTTCGATCCTGCAATAGAGGACGGTGGCAAGGTTACTGGGTTCCGCGGGCGAGTAGCAAGTTTGCTTTTGTTACAGTGGTAGTGATTGGGAGATTGGAGAAACTGTGCTATTTGTTTGAGTTAGGGTTTATCAATGAAGAAACTTGCGGTGATGTGTGTGTTGCAGGCTAATATATGAGGGTGGCCGAGCTCCTGAAAGCTGGTTGGCTTTTAAAGCAATAATCCTGACAAGTGTGAGCATAATTGCTAGGTGGCTGGTGTACGTAGACGATGATGGTGTTGGGTGTGAGTGAATAATTACTATATTACAAGGCTAGTATGAGTATTGGGCGGATGATTGGAGTGCAAGACAATGGCCCTCATTCCGAGATTGGAGGTAGACCATGGCGCTGTTTGCGCCATGGCTGCCTCCAATACCGGGTCCAGCACCGATCGGGTTGATTGGGGATTTACCGGGTCATTCCGACCCTGGAGGACCCGTTAAGTCCCCATTCAACCAACCATTTCCCATTCCCATTTGAGCCCCCATAGGGCTCAATGGGAATGGGGAAGGCGCTAATAAAGGGCCCACGAATAGCAGGCCCGTTATTAGCGCCCTGGTCCCTTAGCGGGACCTGTAAAGGACGTGTGGTGTGACCACAAGTCCTTTACGGTTCCCGCTAAGGGACCTCGGAATTGGGCGGTAAGGGATTACCGGCACCAGTCTCCTTACTGGTGCCTGGTATCCCTTACCGCCCAACTCATAATGAACCCCAATGTATAGAGTTATATGTTACTATTGAGTCAAAGGACACATTTGAGTCAAGACGAGGCCCATGTAAGTGGCTTTCAAAATCTATCAATTTGTTTCTTGAAATGCAGCACTTAAGGATAGGCCTGTCTGGTTATGGGGTACATGTGCTGAGGGGCACCCTCTTTCTATGGTCCCTCCCTTGGTGTGGTATGTGTTGCTGAGGCTCAGGTTTTGGTTCCTTCAATCAGATGGTTGTTCCTTGAGGTTGGTTGGTATTGGCTGGTTGGGTGTGTAGTCAATATTAGTCTGCGCATCCCCTTTATTCATTTATTTTGAAACGCCAACAAAACTCAACTGAAGTGGGCATTAGAACACTTTGACAAGACGGTTTGTAAAATCAGGGGTACAACCACTCGTGAAGGAAAACACATTAGGAAATAGTCATTGTTGCAGTATAACTGGAAAAGCTGGGGGACACGGGGGTTAGCATGCACCCCAGATCAGGCGGGCACACATTTCACGAAGCTGTTACTGCATCCACACTTAAAGAAGAAAACTTCGCTCATCGTCCTCAAACAAACGTTCAACCCACCCAATGAGATATTGTCATTTCAGCAGAAGATCCCTTAACATGCAAGGCTCGAAGTTACACAAAAACCCAAACTATCTCCTACCAGGTTTAGGACATAATTAGCCTTTCTCAGCACAACGAGACACTTGTAGCCATTGGTGTAGAGAGTTAGAGGAGTAGACCTGGTAATTTGGTGTGTTCTATTGCACAGGGGAGGGCAAGTTTTCCCCCCTGGAGATTCTTCTAGGTTTTACGAGGAAAGATAAACAAGCATTGGCAAACCTAACAGCTTTGACTTTTGTGTAGTCATGGGATAGGCCGTTGCCAGGCAATGACATAATGATACTACCTGTCCGTACAATGGCAACAGCTTGAAAATGGTGAGAGTACCCGGGCATATGATAGAAGAGCCTAGCAAATACGTAATACAGATACACCAGCCAAAACGTGTTGGCTTTGCCAATGCTCGTTTTTAACAGGTCTTCAGTGCATATAAATTAATTGGTGGAAGGCACCCTTCGTTAAGATATTTTTATTACTCCAGCAGCACATTTACATCTGCAATGACACCATGAACTTTCAGAAGACTGCTTAGAGAGAACACTTGCAGGACTTTCTTGCACACAGGTTGATGTTATTGATGGACGTGTTTTGGGTGGGGAAGGGCAGCAGGTGTTTGGGAATGGACAGAGGGATTATCATGGCCATGGGTTGTCAAAGGGTGTGTAAATGACCAACCAACACCCACAAGCTGTGCGTCCCCCTCACATCTGATCGCCCTACTATCTGTACTCCGCTGCAATAGTTTGGCTTATGGGTGGCACATAAGCGACACCTAATAGGCAAAACTAAAAATGGAAGTAAGACCTAGCTGCTGATGCAGTTGCACTTCAGGAGCCTCACAATTGCTAATAAAAACTCTTCTTGAGGGTCTGTATTAGCAATTTTGAGGCACTAAGAGAAAAGCAAAAATTAACCAGACCCTCTCCTTGTAGTATTTCGGTTCGAACTGTAATCTTTCCAAGACGTTTGCGTGTCTTTTCCAGTTGGTTATAAGCACCCAACGAATATAATGCATAACAAATTCCTCCCATGTTACTAAAGCTAAGGGGACAATATTCAAAGAATTTCTCTAGTTCTGAGCTCAAATTGCACTCCTAAGATGCTGGGCATTTGTTGTTTGGGCCGTTTCTTGACACCTGCAGAATTTGTGGGTTGGTGCCAAGGAATGGCTTCTGAAACTTGCAACACATCCCATGCATATGCTCGATACTTAGACATGGCAGGTGGTGAGTGGCTGGGGTCCCACATTTGCATCCTGTCTGTACCCAACCCTGCACCACACAAGCCAACTATTTGAGGTGTCCCCTATCTAGCTGTTTCTTTCGTGCATCCATTCACTGCAGCCAGTGTGCCTAAAAAATATTGCTATTCTCACAACTCAAGTCCGCCTTGCACAGAGTGGACTCTTGGAAGTTCCACTTGCAGTGACTCACAGAGGCCGCACATCTGGCACTGCTTTGCCCTCCAAAGATAGCCATGAACAGAGAAAAACTGCCTCCATATTGTTGTACTCTACCACTGTATCCCCTGTTGAAAAATGCTGCATTGCACCACAGCTGGGTTTATGGTACATGCAATCCAGCAAACACACAAGCACTGTGAGGAATCAACCTCCGTGGCACCAGTGGTTCAGGCATGAATATCATTTTCTAAACCATCAATCAACCCCACACCTCTAGTACAGCAGAAAGGCACGGTGACTTACCTAGGCCTTGATAGACAGGCCTGCATTCTGCAGTGCCTGAAGCACTTGTCTCAGGTGGGATACATGATCCTCCCAGGTGTGGCTGAACACAGCAATGCCATCTGAATAGTTAACCATCCTCTGGAAAGTGGCAGGGGTATTCTTCAATCCGAAGGGCATCACAGTGAACTGATAATGTCCTTCCGGGGTTGAGAATGCCGATCTCTCTTTCGCTCCATCTGTCAAGCCGACATGCCAATATCCCACTATTAGGTCAAAAGCACTCATGTACTTGACAGCACCGAGCTTGTCAATGACCGAGGAATGGGGTGAGCATCTGTCTTCGTGACAGAATTAAGCACCCTGTGGTACACACAAAAGCTAACTTCAGTTTTCCCACTACTGGTCATTCTAGGGACCAGTACCACTGGGCTAGCCCAGGTGAGGTGGGATTGCTCTATCACTCCAAGGGACAACATCTCATAAACGTCCTCCTTAATGGTGTCCCTGACCTTAACGGACATCCAATGAATCCTACTCTTCACTGGCTTACTGTCTCCAGTGTCCACATCATGGGTGCATCAATATGCGTGACTGGCAGTCAGCGAAAACAGGCTGGCAAACTGTACCAGTAAACGGCGACAGTCTGTCAGTTGCTGTTGTGACAGGTCAGTTGCAATGCTGACACCTTCAACTGACCCATCTGTGACTTCAGCGTGCAGGATATCTGGGAGTGGACCATTGGCCTCCTCAGTCTCTCTGTCAGTCAGTCACTAACACCATGACCAAGTCATCCCGGCTATAATGGGGTTTTAACCGGTTGACGTGAAGGACCCTGCATATCTGTTTAGGTCCTTTCACGTCAATGAGAAAATTCACCTCACTGACCTTTTCCAGCACACAGTACGGCCCAGCACACTTGTCCTGACAGTCGCCATAATTCACACCCACTGGCCTGGAGAATAGACTGTCACTGTGGCCATTACGTCATGCCAGTGCTTCATCAGCTCCTGACTGGTCTTTAGATTCTTTGTTGACTGTTCCACGTATTTCGCCATTCTAGACTGAAGGCCAAGTACATAGTCCACCACATCTCATGAGGGGGGTTGAGGGTTTGCTTTCCCATCCCTCCTTCACTAGACTGAGGGGACCTCGTACAGAGTGTCCAAACAGAAGCGGAAAGGGGCTAAATCCTACTCAGTTCTGTGGCACCTCCCTGTAGGCGAACAGAAGGCATGACAGGAGAATATACAATTTTTTCCTCAGGTGTTCTTCCAAGCAACCTATCATGCCTTTCAGGGTCTTGTTGAATCGCTTAACAGGCCCATTTGTTTGTGGATGGAAGAAGGTAGAGAACCAGTAGGTGACTCCACACTCTTCCCACATAGCCTTCATATATGCTGATATGAAGAGTGATCCCCTGTCAGAAATCACTTCCTTTGGGAATCCAACATGGAAGAATATCCCAATCAGAGTCATTCCAATGACAGGGGCTTTTATGCTCCTCAGAGGGCGAGCCTTAGGGTATCTTGTGGCGAGGTCTACCACCACCAAGATATATTGGTTCCCTGAGCTGATTTGAGGATCCAAAGGACCCACAATATCCATGCCTATTCTCTCAAAAGGCTGCCAAACCACGGGTAGTGGAATTACTGGGACCTTTG
This sequence comes from Ambystoma mexicanum, assembly GCF_040938575.1. Lineage (NCBI taxonomy): Eukaryota > Metazoa > Chordata > Amphibia > Caudata > Ambystomatidae > Ambystoma > Ambystoma mexicanum. Next base: position 1,060,201,847 of record NC_090931.1, on the reverse strand, counting down.
TGGAACTACCTGGCTTGCCAGAAGGTTGACAAGTTCGGCAGGACCGGATAAATGCCTTAACTTTTACGCTGAACTGCGGCCAGTAAAAGTGTGCAAACAGGTCTGAAGTCTTAGTCACTCCCAAGTGACCCACAAAAGCAATTTAGTGAGCCAAATCCAAAAGGAACTTCTGTGGCAGTGGGGAACCACAAACCTTCTGGTGTCCTCACCCTCAGAATCCTTTGACTCACTGTACAGGGGTCCATCCTCCCAGTACACTTTGAACAGTCCAGGGGCCTTGCCCTTAGCCTGCTCCTCCACCTGCTTCAGCAGACCAGCCAGAATTGGCTACTCTTTCTGGGCTGTGTAGAAGTCAGTCTGATCTGGGCCCCCAGCTGATGCGAACTCATCCAGCTTGGGCAGACCCTTCCGATCTGCACCCACCTGGTCCTCCACCTCAGGTTCCTGCACTGCGCCAGGTAACTCTGAGGTCACGGGATCCCCTGCTACCAAAGTAGGGTCCTCCGTGGCTATTAGCCCCTCTCACGCAGGAGTAGGTGACGCAGTAGTCTGTGGAACTGGACTAGGGGCTACTGAACATGCCGGTCCTTCCAACAAGTGATCTGGAAGCACTCCAGGTCCTACGGCTTTCAGAGCGTTCCATCTGGCGTTCTCTTTGGCCTTCGATCATGTAGCCACTGCCACTATTTTGGGAACAGGAAAATCATTACCCAAAACACATGGGACAGGGATGGAGTATTTAACAACTGCATGGTGCCGGGTCGTTATTCCTCACCAGCTGAACTCTACTATCGCCATTGGGCACTTACTCTTACCATCAAATCCACATACTCACAAATCAGGCCCATCAACATACTGGCCTGGCTGTACCCACTGCTGGGTGACAGAGGTGATGCTAGCCGCAGTGTCTCGGACGACAGAAGTTTTGTATTCATTGATGTACACGTGTTCTAGATAGAGTTGAGTATTATTGGGAACTGGGGTCTCTTCTGGAGTTCCGGTACCATTCCCACTCAGTGTAACCAATACACATTCGGCCACTCCGTGGCCTAGTTGGCCAACACTAGTGATGGCCTCTTTCAAAAGTCCAACATTCACTATGGCTTGCTTGGGTAAGCACTTGCAAGCAGGATCCCCTTTCCTATGGCAAAGCTCCTTAAACACAAAACAACCTTTGGGTGGTGAGAACGCAGGTGTCCCAGTGTTAGGGGTGCCTGCGCTCTTCTTTTCGGTGTGCACGGCTAAACTACAGTTTGGGGGTTTCCCTTCATTCTTTTGGGTATCTGAATTTGAAGAGGATTAGGTCGGACCTTTGTCCTTTCCATCCTTGTTTACTTTTCTGTCTGCCGATTTCTCTTCCAGCTTGGGTGTGCTCGCCTGAGCCTTTTTCTGGACTCGAGTACTCACAATCCTGCCAGCAGCCTTTGCAAGCTACCCAGGGTCTGTGATAGTCTTGTCCACGAGATGCATGTGTAGGTCGGTCAACCTCACAATATTTCAACACATGCTCACATGCAATCAAATTATATCTCTTTAAATGTGTCTACTTTGTTACCAGTCACCCACCCGCTCAGCTATTTCAACGGTAAGCCTTCAAATGTCTGCCCACTCACTTTTCTTTCCGAGCTCTCTGAAGCTCTTGAGATACTGTTCTGGGGTTTTACAAAACTTAATGAGGAGTGCTGCCTTCATGCGCTCATAAACATGCCTTTCCTCAGGAGTTAACTGAAGAATTGCATCAGTCCCTGGTGTCGGTAAGAGACTCTTCAGGGCTGCGCCCAACAGTGCCTCATCCACCTCTTGCTGCTGGAATGCCAGCCTGAGCGCTTCAAACCTGTCAAAAATATCCTTCCCCACTTCATACGCCTGTGCTAAATCTTTGGGGATGTGTCATTAGGGCTTTTCCTGGGCCCTCTGGTTTGAACCACTACTGCTGTTCTCGCTAGAGGCAGACCTGTTGGCCTCTTTCTGCTCATCAAGCACCAGCTTGTGCAGCTCTATGGTGACCTTGTCCTGCTGTTACTGTTCCTCTTGTGCTAGTCTCCTCTCCTCAAAGCTTTTAAGCCGCTACCTCATTAACAGCTGGAACAATTACTGGGCCACTTATAGACTGTGCTGAGGCCTGGGAGCTGCGGGATGCCAAACTAGCCCCTGTCTTCACTGACACTCTTGAGTGCTGAGAAACTACACTTGCCCCCCGACAGGATGATTTGCAAGAAACGCTGCTCATGCGGTCGTCCTCATCATTTTCCACCTCCGGAAGATCTTGTCCATTCGGGCACACAGGGCCTAGCCCATCCCCTGGCGTCCTCTCCTCAACCACCCTCGCTTCTACCCAAGCTTGGAGGCTGGTCAGCAACTCAGGTTGATTAACCTTAGTGCTGTGGGGAAGTCTCCTCTCTTGACATAAGACATGCAGGGCATCCTTAGTCATGCCTTTTACAGTCTCCATGTTAAGCTCTATGACTATTACTAATATCTAGCATTGACTAAACGCTGCCTGCAACTGTACTTTTATCGTTGAGTGACTAAGCTGTGCGCAAGGCTCCAACTGATCTGACTGCTTGCCACCAATGTGACGAATCAACTTCCAGGGCACCAGTGGTCCAGGGATGAATATCGGTTTCAAAACCATCAGCCAGCCCCACACCTCTAGTACACCAGAAGTGATCCGAACAGATTGGAATACAAGTGAATTTTAAGACCTCCTTGTCTAATTTTTAGTAACGTGGACGAAATGACAGGCTTATCTCTGCAAGGTCGTGGATCGTTGGTTAGTTGCAACACAGCGAAAATACAATTATTACCCAATGATAAAAGGGACTGTCCAGTCAAGCTTCTATAAAAATATCTACTTTATTATTACTACAACAAACAATTCTAGCACACTACGAATATGACCAGCATGTAAAAGAACACAGTGGACAGACAGTTTCAGGAAGGAAAAGGGATGGACTCTAGATACTGACAGGAGGGTAGTTGGTAAAGTAATCAGTCTTACAGTTCGAGGTTATTCAGTTTCAGCACCAAGGGGGCAAAGTGTTGTAACTGTCACTAGGGGCCTTCAGAGAAGGACCAGGGGGGCAAAACCACAATGTACCTGGTGCTGAAGAAGTTCTTGGTGCTCGACAACATTGAGGCTGTTCCAGGGCACTTTGCAGCCCTTGAGACAGAGTTAATTGTGGGAGACAGCCACGGGTACCAGGAGGCAGGCAGTTCGGCAAGCAAGGCTGGATGAACGTCTGCAGGATGTCTGGCGCAGCGGCTCATGGCCAAGAATCGTTGTCTATACTGGTTGTCAGATCTGGAATGCTCATCGAGGGCGCTCAGATGGCACTTGCGACTGCGGCGTGACAACAGTTGGAGGACTTGACTGTCTCGAAAATGTCCTTAAAAGATGGACGCTGGACGATGCTTGTGTGGCACTCCTCCTAGCTTCTTCGCAGGGATCATGTCCTTTCAAGGCAAACGGCCCAAAGCTCAGGAGAGTGATTGCAGGCAACAGCCTTGTCCTTGGTTCAGATACTCTCTGGCACGCCCACCTAGGAAGTTTGCAGGCAGAACCTATCGGGGCACTCTGTGTGCTGGCTGGGTACCAGTTCTGGAGCTGCTGGATGGGTCTTCTGAGTCCGGTATCTCCTCTGTTCCCTGGGAGATGTTTAGGGGAGGGATCTTGCGTCCCTCTCAGAACTCCTGGCCTTCCTTCACTGGCAGAAGATGTAAGGTAGACTGTACCTTCAGCTCTGTCCAAATGAGTCCTTCTTCTTACACTTTTCAAAGTCTTCAGATGATCTGCTAAGTTATGGGTTCAGCCCTCTTTTAAAGCCAAATGGGCCCCAGTAATGGCTGCAGGCTAAGCCTAACTTAATGAATCAATCCTGTTTCCCCACCAACAATCTTCTGTTATGCATGTGGTCAGAACCAGAGTGCTCGGCAACAGGACAGACAAGGGGTGACAACATATACCTAAGTCCCACCCATCTTCCTGTCTGTTGTAGATCAAAGTGTCTCTCTGGTTAACTGAGCCCTCTGTGACTCTTGATTAAAGTGCAGGGTGTCCTTGACGTTTGTGCTGGAGGCAGACTTCCTGTCTCCCCCAAACCACATACTTCTCCCTTCTTAAAAGGGTCAGCTCTGCAGGGGTTTGCCTACTGTAAATAGTGGACACAGACATGCATTTCACTGCCTTTCATACAGAGGGGTGGAAATAGCTTCAAGTTGACACATTGCATACCAAACGGGTGTTAGCCCCACCTTTCCTGTTGTCTTCCGGCAACCAAGCCCCTTCAGTATTGCTTCAATTATCTCTCATTAGTATACACTGCCACCAGCCAGAGGACAAAAGGAATGCCAATCCATGGTGCCTTTGATATTTAAATTAGGCTGCTCATGGCTGGAGGAAGGTGTGCCTTCCCCCTTCTGGAAATGCTTTGATGTACCCAGGGGTGAAACGTTCCAGCTGAATATGACAGGGGAAGACAGCACCTGTAGGCTGTGTCTTCCCGGAGTACATGTGACAATGCGTTTTGTGTGGGAAGCACATGGACTGTGTGCAGAATGGCCTCACACAGTCCTCAGAGGTTGAACTCCCATAATTCATTTTCATTTATCAAAAAATCAAAAAGCCCAGGCGAGTGCACTCTCCCCATGTGGATGGTCGAATTCCTCACAAGCACACACCTTGCAGCAGCAAGAAAAACAGTACAGGCGAGCGAGGATACAGGCAGTATCAGTTCACATTCTACGGTGTTATCCAATTGAAGACGTGCACAGGACATTTTATGCATGTGGCTGTTTTTCACGCGCTTGGCTTATGCTCTGGATCATTAACTTTTTTAAAAAATGTTCATGACTGACTACACAATGCAAAAGTTCAAAGGTTTGCAAATGTGTGACAGAAAATCCACTACGTGCTTTAATGGCTGGGTTCCATCTTTGTCTAAGAGGCCTTTAGTCAAAATCAGTTAATCATTGAACTGGAATAATGGCAAACAAGCAGTCTTGAGTGCCACGCTCGTCAGTAAGAAAGTCAGGCGAGTGAGTCACTGGTATTATTCATCTGTTCGTTTCTGGGGTGAGTCAGTCCAACGCAGGCTCTGTCCGTCTGATATCTGCCTCCCTGCTCCGAGTGACACCAAACAGACCGCGACACACGCACACACACATAAAGACATTACAACCTTGGTGCTAAGTGCACCAACTTTACCACCATGGTGTAAACTCCGTTTACACCATGGTGGATGGCGGATTTACCGCCCCATTCCAAGGTGAGTGGGGCGGTAAATCCCCATTTCCCATTTTCCCTTCCCCATTCCCATTTTTGCCCCATAGGGCATAATGGGAGTGGGGAAGGCGCTAATTACGCCGCCGTAAATTACGGCGGCGTAATTAGCACCATGGCAGGTTAGCGCCATGGATTTTAACGCCTGCTAAAAGCAGGCGTTAAAATCAGAATCAGGCGTTAAGGGTTAACGGTGGCGTTAACCCTTAACGCCTGAGTTGTAATGAGGCCCACAGTCACAAGTGTACGGATACAGACACACACACACACGCACACGTGTACGGATACAGACACACACACACACTCTCACACACACACTTTTGCATTTTCGCTTTGTTGTTTATTATTATGTGTGCCTGAGGTTGTAAGGATGGTAATATATTTACCCATATCAGCCAAGTATTGCAATTTTGCAAAGTTCATTTTAGCGAATATTTTTAAAAACAGGATTCATTATGTACTTACTTATTTTACACATTTCTAATGCAGTTATAGTGTTGTTCTGGAAAGGGATGTTGGGCCTCATTACGACCCTGGCGGTAAGGGGTTTACGCCAGCGTTAGCTGCGCCGACCCCTTACCGCCAATTACGAGGTTCCCTAGCGCCATGGTGCTTTTAACACCTGCTTTTAGCAGGTGTTAAAATCCATGGCGCTAAGGGACCATGGAGTTAATTACGCCACCGTAATTTACGGTGGCGTAATTAACGCCTTCCCCACTCCCATTATGCCCTATGGGGCAAAAATGGGAATGGGGAAGGGTAAATGGGGATTGGGGACTTACCGCCCCGCCAAGGTCGGAATGGGGCGGTAAGTCCGCCAACCACCATGGCGTAAACGTAGTTTACGCCATGGTGGTAAAGTCACGGCCCAGGCGGTAACTTACCGCCTGGGTCGTAATGAGACCCGTTGGCTGGAAATGCAGGCCAGTATTGCGCGGGCCGCACGTGAACCACAAAGCACTGGTGAGTGCCTAACTGCTGCGCCCTCAGAGTCGCCCTGGAAGTGTGGGACAGTTTCTCCTCATGTGCAGAGTTGGTCTTCCCTTTTCACCCAGGGCCCACCACCGTTTGCCATCACTGGCATGTGGAAGAGCAGACCAGAAACGCCACCGACTGCCCTGCTCCCTAAAAAAAAATGGCAATCAGGTATTGAAATATCACGGTTCCACGCTGTCACCAGCACTGTTTGGTATTCACGTGGTATCACAAAGCACTGGCATTCCTCTGGGGGATAAGACTGGTTTCGCTTTAAAAGAAGTGAGTGCTGCAAGCGAGCTGGAAACTCGGTGCCCGAATCTGCGCCCAGTAGATCACACACAGGGAGAACAGGAGCTCCAGCTAAGTCACTACGAGCCTCCCTTTCTGGTAGCGGGACCAGCATAGGGCTTCATTTCAGTGGATGAAGCAGTGATGAATGCCACAAAAACAGTACAGCTGTGATAATAGAATGAAGGAAATAAGTCTGAAAGCAATTGAAGAATGAAATAAAGTATCATCTGTTGCACCTGAGCGGAAATGTTAAAACGTATAATAATATTAACACTCACTTTTTAGTTACAGACACCCATGTGCTTCTAAACTGTAATAATAGGCGTTATTACCACTCAGGTTTTGACATTTGAAGGATTATGGGATTACTGGAATTTGAACCTGGGCCGGCACAATTGGCACAGATGAACAGGGCAGGTCCTTAACTTGCTGTGCCATCTTGCAGGGCATACAGCCATCTTTAGAAAAAGCATGACTGGCATGGGTGGGCTGGTAAGGGGGAAAAAGTAACTGAAAAAGAGAAAATCCTTCAGAATCCTCTGGGCCTTGATCAAACCGACTGCTGCATGGCCTGCTCAGCTTCTGTGTAGGGTTCTATGTCATATCATCGACAGTCATTTTTACGACTTGTTTTTACGAATACATTTTGCCGAAAAATGTCACTGACATTTTTTATTTTTTTTATTGTGGGGGGGGGGGTGGTTCCCCCCAAACTCACCCCCCCACCTATTTTTAATTGTTCCCAACCCCCCCTAATTCCTTAAAAAAAACGACTGTCGATGAAACAATGTCGTAAAACTGTGTAGATGGGGTGAAAGACTCAAATTAATTTCAGCAATGTTGCAAATGTGCCTGGCTGGCCTCCAACACATCGGCCTCCATAGTGAAGGAGGAGAGCCTAGGCTGCAGGCACATCTTTATAGCGCCCAGTGGCAATGCATGCACTTAAATGAAACATTCTGCGACCCTGGTTAGCAATGTTGGCACCACTTCGGTCCATAGACCATTGGTCTGATCCAGTCTTCAGGAGCTTATCAGTAGTGGCTCATACCACGACTGCACATTTTGTAGATTCTGACCCTTTTATGCATTACATGGGTAAGGTGGTGCATCAGAGATGCCCGCCTTTTCACTCTCTTACCAAGGCCATTTTTAAAAGATGTCCTTCACTGTATTGAAGTGACGCGCCAGAGCGTCCCTTCTTTGCAGTAAAAAGACACTTTTTTTTAAAAATGGGGGCTAATTTGGATTCTTTATCTCTGGTGTATTTGATAAACCCCTGAATTGGGTGGACAGTAAAATCATCTGCATTTGCCAAAAGCTGCCGATTTTATTGTTACCAACCAACCCTGAAGAACCCACTATGTCTGTGATCGTTTAGCATTTTCTGATCCAGAATACTCTTCTGAGACCAGCAAAAGACACACACACGCAACAAGAACATACTCACATACATGGATACTTAGGGTCTGATTCACGGAATTCATGGAATTATTAGCGCGGTGCCTGAGTCACATGAGCCCAGATACATCCTTCCAAAAATACTTTACGCAGCCACAAGTACACTGAACCACATCTCCACAGTCACACAGACACAAACACATGAACTGACACAAACCCTCCACCTTCCATGAAAACACAGGTCACTCGGATTCTTTTACTCGCTTTCCATCACCAAATGCCCTTCTATGAATTGAAATATGCAGGCAACATTCCTAGACAGTGAAACTTGCGAGAACAAAAAAAGGCAATGTCTCTCAGAGTTTTCACTCTTCATGGCCCAAGTGCAGACCCCATAGCCACAATTACCAGCAAGACCTGACCACAGCTTATTTCCGTTCCTGGCAGAGACTGACTGGCAAAACAAGATGGTCTACTTTCTACATCTGAGCCAGGGCAATGGAAGAGTGTGAGTGACAAGGAATTGGTGACTGAGCAATGTGGGAAAAGGAAGGGGTGCGTGCAAGGTAAGGGAAGGGGAGTGGGTGACAGGCTAAAGGGATGGAGCAAAAGGGGAACAGATGTCTAAGAGTTAATTGTAAGGAAGGGGGATGAGAGTGCATTGAGGATGTGGTGCAAGGAAAGGACTCTGGAGTGTGATGGGTAAATGAGACACAGTTACAAATCTGGAAATGTAAGTCGGCAGATTGTGTGACTGATCCTGTGATCACTGGCTTAGCAGGAGCCCTCACAGCTCCCACAGTGTGGGGGGGGCTAAGCCGGGAACTGTATTGGGGGGGGGGTGTTGCAGAAATGATTTCTTTATGAAGTCAGGGTGACATCAAAAAGAAACTATTTATTTTTGAAGTCCAACGGCTTTACCCACCCCATGGCATGGAAGCCTCTAGACTGGAGGCCTCAATGCCATGGCTTAGGGGAAGCCCTATGACTTAAAAAATATATTGTTTCTTTTTGAAGTCACGGTTCGATCCTCTATCGGAAATATTTTCTTACGAAGTAATAGGGCTCCCCTCCACCCCATGACATGGAGGCCTCAAGACCTTCTGCAGATGATGGGACGTGCGTTCCTGGCTGCTGCAGGGAGCTGAAGGCCTCGTTTCCTGGATCAATGGATTAAAGGTAAGAAAATATATTTTCTTTAAATGTGTGTGCGTGCATGTAAATCTGTTTGTGTGTATATGTATACAATTTAATGTGCATGTATGAGTGAATGCTTAATGTATGGTTGGCTGCCTGGTTGTGCCTGTGTGAGTGTATGGTGAAAAGGTACACACTTAAATGTATTGGTGGCTGGGTGTGTGTGTGAGTGTATGGTGAACGGGTGCACACTTAAATGCATGGCTGAATGCCTGCGTGTACAATCGCAAGGGAGAGGGGCACTACTGGTGTAGTGAAAATGTACATAAATTACAGAATTACCAGATGGTAATTGGCTCATTTTAGGTTTTTCTTCTTCTTTATACGTATGCACCAGCATTTGTTTAAGGTTGTTGTTATTTTTTAAAGCAAATCTTGGCTTCAGGGGGTGTAAATCTGGGGTGTTCACCAGCGGCCAATGTTTTAGTGTAGCTTTTTTAATAGCAGAGCTCACAGAGCTATACGTGGTCACGCATGTTATTTTTTCCTCCTTACCTTGGTGTATTTGTTGAGACATGTCTCTCTTCTCACATTCCTTGCTCTTTTCTTTGCATTTCTGATGCATTTGTTGAGTTAGCCTCTTTGCTTCAACTGATTCATCAGATCCTGTGCATGTTCATCAAACTGTTGTACATTTGAGCAATTTCTTCGAATTCAAAGATATTGACCATGTGGAAGGCTAAGTTTCAAGGAGCTTGGATGGAAACTCTCGAAATGTAGTACTGTGTTTTTGTCGGTCAGTTTACGAAAAAACATGGTCTCCAGTTTACCTGGGTTTGTTTTCTTGATGGTGAGATCGAGAAATGCGAGCGATTGGTCATCTGATGCCACTGCGGGATAGCGAGTCCTCGAGGCAATCTGAACACAGCGAGAGAGACAGCAACACGACAGAGCTTACGCACTGCAGATACCAGTCAGTAACAGTAAAGAGAGCTGCGGGGGGAAAGGGTGTGCACCCAAGTACCGGCGGCATGTTTCTTTTCCTCGCAATAATGACAATGCCGTCAGAGGCGGCAGGTCACTTCCTCTCTCTGGGTGTTTGATTGATATATATATTTCCAACCCGGCAAGTACTATTCGTGGCGTAATACACTTGGGAGGCAGAAGACTATGTGCACCCTTTAAGTGAAGAAAAGTAGCCTCCATGTATTTGCGGGCTATGCCCGTTTCGGGATATAAGGTACATCACTACCATTGAGCATGACAAAAAACTTAAAGAGTAAATATTTAGTTTTTCAAGCACAATTAATGTAAGTCGCTTATCAACTATGAAGAGGCGGCTTAGCAAATTGCTAGTGAACTAACTGCAGCCCCGGTTTGTCTCATAGGTTCCGTACTTGATGAGGAGTGGCCAACACCATGAGGGATTAGGACATGAATTGCCTATGGTTCACATAAGGTAGGGCGTTACACCCACAATAAAATAATATAATGAGTCCACCTAGATAGGTCCAATATGTACTCTTTATGTACATTTCAGAACAATATAATTTTTCAAGAACATTTTCCAGCATTTGAAAGCTGATGTATGCTAGTCCCCGCTAACAGTCCGCTCAACAAGGTGAGTAGACTCACACTTTCCTTTTTGAGCTATCTGGCTTGATATGTTAGTCATTCTCCCCAGCCCACTGATTTAGTTTTATTGTTGTCTTGTTTTAGAGATATTTCGCCAACATAGCTACAAGAACATTAGCCTTTCACCATCCGTCATTTGTCCTGAAGAAGGCCTTTTATAGCAACATATGAAGAAGTCACTACAGCTGGTGGTTCATTCTACACCAGATAGGCCAAAACGCACAATCCTGCTACACCACACTGACGAAATGCCATCACTTCTTCTAAAAAGAGAACTGTTCGCATAGACAGCAGTCCATTACTCGCTGTTGGACAAATATCATAATGGCTATTTCAAATATTGTATATATCTGAAACCAAAAACTGTTTGGCAGAAATTACCAAAGAAAAAGTGTTTGAATGTATTTTTGTTTTAATATGTTTTGAATTGAACTGAGAAAGACAAAATAAATGTTATATATTTTTTCCTGAATCTAGTGGTGTGTTTGTCCACATAGTTTTTTCAAAAGTTACACAAAGAAATGAGAATCAAAGAAAGTGCGTAGTAAGATACAAAGCGGTAGACAGGTGTAGCTCGTGTTTCATTTTTTCTTTCTGGCGTTAACAAATGACACATTAGACTACCGTCATAACCCGCTATAGGCTCAACCGCACAGCCTTGCTCAAACTTCTTCTGAGAGAAGGACCCCAAAGAATTGCCCCCTCCTGGTTGTACTGGAAGTGGACACTTCTTCAGCAAAAACTCTTTCACATTATTATGTACTTCACATTTTCAGTCCTGAGTAATAGTGACGCAATTAGGGCAGAGTGAGCTTTAGATTCTGACTTTATACCTCGTAAAGAGTCACTAAAATGCACAGGACTTGGTTAATCTCCAACAAAATGTCCTCTATACCCGCCCCTAAGTTCTAGCCCAGGTTTGTTAATGCCCCTGAAGGCCGCCGTGTATCACATATGGGGGTAGCCGCCAGACAATAGTTTGACCATACTTCTGATTCTGTATGTCATTATTAAAAAGGAGGTATGTGTGGTGTTTACAAAGGTCACCGTTAGGTCTTTCTTGTGGCAGAGTCTGAAGGACCCTATGGGGTAAGTGCTACAGGTAGGAACATTCAAACATGTAAGCACAGTACTAACACGAGAAGCTTTACGTGGTGTACATTTATTACATTAAGCTCCTACTATTAGGCCAACCACATTAAAGGTAGGGCCTCCTGATATTCATGAGAACCGTTAGATAACATTCAAAACATGTATCTCGGATGTATTATTCAGTAAACAGTCTGCAACAATACAATTTGTTCGCATTTGGTTATACTTTGTCAAAACACATACGTTGTAGACTGAAAAGCATAAGCGTGAGAAAGAACAGAAAACACATTTTTTTCTTAAACAATATTTTTTAGGTAAAGTGCAACATAAAAATAAACTGCAGTGAGGCAAAAGCAAGTCTATTCAGCATCAATTTCTAGTGCATACACAGGTTATTCAAAAAAGAAGAGGACTTGTCCTTGCAGCAGCGGGGCAAGACCTCTGCATTTGATACATTAGTCTGTTGACTATAGGTGACCAACCCTTGGTCTACGTCGGGAACAAAAAACTGCCCAGAGATGTGGTAGGGGCCAGCAGAGGTGAAGCTGAACCCTGGGACGTTTCGGCTAATAGGATGTGATGCCTTCTTCCAGGCCAAAGGATTCTGTCTCCCTTGAGCTGGGGCCCATGCGGGGATGGGCAGGACGTTTTAGTTGTAAGTTCCCCTGCTGTGTCCATGGTCAATCAGCATGGGAGAAATGTGCACGCCCCAGAACATGGAGTCCAAAGAGCAGGCAAAGTCACTGGGGACCTGCTAAGGGTCCTGAGAGGGTGTCGAGGAGCCTACAGGAGATCATGTTGTTGCAAGTGCCAGCAGCTGGGACGCTACTTGTGGGCCAGAGGCGGCAGTGCCTGGGACTCCTGGCCGTATATTCCAGACCGGGGTGCTCAGCGTAGGTCTGTTTGCGGGTCCTTGAGAGGAATAGCATGAAGGCTGCCATGGCTGGACTTGGGCGGGTGAGAACATGGATGAAAATGTAGATGATGAGTTGGCCTCCGAATTTGCCAAACTAGAAGGGCCCAATGGAGTGTCCATCATAGAGGAATTGTTCATCTGATCAAGACCTGAAGTGAAAGGATGAGAAGGAGACATTTCCCTCGAAGTTGTATCACATGAGGGACTGGCAGACAACTCCTGTACAGTTATCTGTTCTAAGCTAGACACGCTCCTAACTGCCTGGGCCTTGCTACATTGCATTTCAAGGTTCAGTGTGCCCTCAGACAGAATAGATGGACACACTATAGAACACCCTGGTTGCGGAGAAAAAAAGCTGTGATTTTACCTGACAGAGAGTACAGCTTTACAGATTGTTTGGGAGCAGAGTCTCTGTTCTCAAAATTAAGGGTGACGCATTCCTCGGGCGAGCCCAGAGGAGAAGCTGGAAATGGCAAGTTAACCGCCAAAAGTAGATCCTGATCAGATATAATAATAATAAATAATAATTAGGCTTTTATATAGCGCTACAAACCCTCAGGTATCTGAGCGCTGCTTATTATTACCCACGGTGTGTGGTGCTCATTTATCGACCTCGGAAGGATGAAAGGCTGAGTTTGGCCCCGCCGGGATTCGAACCTGCGTTAACAGGCTCTGCACGGGTGTCAAAGCGGGCGCTCTACTCGCTGTGCCACTTGACCGGCTTAGATATCAGCTTCTAGGTCACCATTGCTTTGTAACTCTGCCCAGCTCTGCACCTTAAATAGTACATTAAACGATACAAAGCCACCAAAGAGTTCAAGAGAAAAGCAAAGGGTTACCTCTGTCTTACTGACTCCTCACCATGGTAATGCAAAACTCTTCGACAATCACGTCAACAATTAAGTCTCACGAAGAATCATTCGATTTAAGGGCTGAGCAATGAGATTCCACAATGCTTCACCTCGCCCGCTGCCCACTGCTTTACTACCAAACATCAAACTCTCTGCAGCGCTCCGCGGCTACTGCAGTTTTTCAGGTGTATGCAACGAGATGTGACACGCCTCCTGGCAGTGTCAATGGTAGAAAGACTGGTGTCAAAGGTTTCTGACTTTTACCAAACACCCTGCAGCACTCTGCGTGCTCCGCGGCTACTGCCGTTTTTCAGGTGAATGCAACAAAATGTGACACGACTTCTGGCAGTGTCAATGGCAGAAAGACTGGTACCAGAGGTTTCCAACATTCACCAAACACTCTGTGCACTCAGTGGCCACTTCAGTTCTCCAGGTGAATGCAACAAGATGTGACAAGGTCCACCCCAGGCAGTCTCAATGGCAGAAAGACTGGCATCAGAGGCCTCCAATCTCCACCAAACACTCTGCAGGACTCTGCACACTCCTTGGCCATGGCAGTCCCTCCGGGGAATGCAACGAGATGCACAGGCCTCCCGGCAGTGTCAATGGCAGAAAGACCGACATCAGGAGTCTCCAACGCTCACCACATACTCTGCAGCACTCCATACGCTAATGACATTAAAAACACTTGTTTCTTTCAGTAAAAGCATAACAGTAATGTGTGATTCTTTGTGTTTTGTTATGGAAAACCTGAGACCAATTAGACAGTTTCGGTTCTGGAGATCTTTCATGTATTTGAAAGAGGTGATAGGAGTCTTATGTCCTCTGCCAGTCTTCAGTGAAGATCATGATTGAAATGCCACCATTACCCTGCTGGGGCTTTCTGGAGTGTTAGAAATAGGTGACTACCCCCCCTATGATACATCACTTAATTCACCACTGAATCATGCACACAAAACATTTAGCTAAGAGTCCTAATATCAGTTAGTTCTCCGGTCAAATCTAGGATTTTCAGAAGGATTCTATCTAGGCTAATACTATTTACAGTGGCATGTGAAAATAGTGTTTCAGACCCGCTGCTGGCAATAAGTTGATTGAATAAGTTCGACCTAACAAACTAATGGAGCAAAAAGAGATTTATTCAAACAGGGAAGGGCAATGGGGATGCGGACAAGCAGGATCAGCATCGAGGGAACCCCAATAAAGGTCACTGAGAAAAAACAGCATGGGAAAAAACAACCAATTTTCAATATGTACTTATTGTCAAAGATGTTTTCCAAAAAGACGTTTACACCTGGAACCCCATGGACACAATCATGCAGCACTCAACCCTCATAATTGAAAACCTCATTATTGACTTCCAAATGAACGCTGGTGATACTCAGGGGCCATTTTTAATAGGGGCGAGAGCGGGACAACCAACAACCGGAAATAACATTGCCCACTGTCTATCGCACATTAAACATAGGTTGTCACAGATGACTTTGTGGAACTCACCATCTCCATTGTGATTTAATAAATTTGATGATTTTTGATTCCAGCCTAAAATGTAAATGTGCCCATGAAGACCCAATTCTGAGAATTACTACAGCAACTATAAAACACTTAGTGCCCGATTCATGGAATATTTTGCACGGTTCAAAGTGACTGCACTGCTAAAAAGTGACTTTGCACTGTTGACACAAACCCTGATTCATGGAACTGTGCAAAGTGTATTTTTGCAAATCAAAGTCAGTGCAAAGTAAACTTTGTACTGCACAAATGACTTTGCCCCTACATTGGCTAGAAGAGCAAATCAATCAGTGTCATGGTCCTCATTATATAACACATTCTGTGCTCTGGACAGTGTACAAAACAAGCATTGGCAATGTCAACAGTTTGGGCTTTTTTGTAGGTGTGGAAAAGGCACCTGCCAGGCAAAGCCATAGTGGTATTAACTGAACATTGATGGTAGCTGTTGCAAAATGGTGTGAGTATGACTGAAAATGTTTATTGCCCAGCAAATGCCTACAACCTATACACCAGCCAAAACTGTTGGCTTTCCCACTACTTGTTTTTGACAGGACTTCAGTGAGGAACACTGTTAAGGTGGGCCAAAAGTCCCAGTTAAGCCCAGAGGAAACAGACTGACTCCAAACCAGACTCAATGATGGAGTAGACAAAGTGCACACTAAAACCCTACTTTATTCACATCAAAACAAAGCCGGGACAGCATACAAGCATTAAATCTTGTCATTCCCGACATACTTATCAAAAACAGTTGTTTTAAAAATACAAATGTCATAACATAATATCAGTTTATAAAGCCTACGGGGACCGGAGATAGGTTAGTGTGTTTGACTGCATATAGATTCGATAAGAGTTAAACATTTGTATTGGGTTAAACATATCTGATGGCTCAACCTGGAACTACCCCTATTTGATAAAGGTTAAACTACATCATCTTTATGACAAGAGGTTGGTTGGCGTACCACTTGATGGGTGGTATGTCCCTAAGGATTTTGATAGGTTGGGACATTGCTTACCAACTTTGGACACTTGGCAGGTCATCAGGATATAAGCCAGACATAGAATAGGGGGGAGAGGCCCATGGAACATTTTTCCTTCAATTGAAACTGAACATCCCTCATTCTCAGGCCATGAGACTGGGCCAGCCCTTTGTACTTGGCCTTGTGTGGTGCCTCGTGTCTGCGTGCATGGCTAGGGAGTATTGCAGGTGTCCTATCTGTTTTACGCTTCTAATGAATGGCAGTGTTCTCCCATTATGGGTCACATGCAATGAGACCATGTTTGGAATAGATTTACCTCTCATTTATTGAGATTTCTGCTAATATCAATGTGTGTGTAGTATTTCCTATTGCCACTGGGACACTCTTGAGTTATTCTTGATAAAGTCGTTTGGCTTACTGATGTACTGCACCTGGCTAATATAGGCTGTTTGTGCTGTTATAAAACTTGAATTAATCTCAGAGTGTACTGCTTGCAGCTTGTGAATTTCTATCTCGTATATTTGCTTGGTTGTTTCGATCCTCCCTCATTTCACTCTAACCTTGGCACTAGTTGCCAGCAACTGTCTGAGCTCTGCACAGATAACTATTTAAGTGGATTCAGCCCTTTGAGTGTTCCCCAAGGATTTAAGGCCTGTGCTCATTTAGAGACGTGCTGTGGCTTCCATTTTTAAGAGGATAGCTGCAACTCTACACTTTTGCTTCTATGTTAGCGAGCTATAATCGCATGCCATCCATGTTGCATTTGCCTTATAGATTGATCATGTTAATTTTCTTCATGTCTAAATGCATATATTAGCTATTGTTCATGTTCTTCATGTGGAGTGCACATTCGCGTCGTGTCTAGTGCATGCTGTTCTACTGTTACAACGTTAGTTTGAATGCTTTTGCTGTCTTCAGCTCATATTGTTCCCACACCCTGCTGTACCTGCGGCGGATAAGGGCAGAATGGCTGCCCGAGTGAGTAATGTCTCTCACCTTTGTGGTATTGAGGGGCAGGAGTTATGGATTCATCTCCCTCCCAACCACATGCAGACTGCTTATAAATCGAGTGTCTGAAGGCAGACCTGATAAGATGTTTTTATTACATCAGTAACGGGTTTACAACTCCAATCAAGTCATTAAATCTCAGAAGACTGCTTGGAAAAAACACTGGCAGGTACTTTGAGTGCAAAGTTTGATGGTAAGGCTTGTTTGAAGCGAGCTCAAAGAGTTCCCCATAAGAGGTGTTTTGGATGGGGAGGGGCAGGAACTAGGTGGGAATGGCCATAGGGATTAGCATGGCCATGGGAAGCCAATGGGTGGGCACGTAACCAAACAACACCTACAGGCTGTGTGTCCTGCCTCATATGCCATTCCTCCCTATCTGTATTCTAATGCAATAGTTTCAGCTAATAGGTGTCGCAATCGACACCTAATAGCGTAAACTAACAATGTGTGCCACACTACAACCACCATTTCACTCTAAAGGAGCTGAATACAAATGCCACTCTAAAGGAGACAGATGGTAATAACGGCACTCAATTGAAGACGATTGCAAAGTGACTTAAGTGACTCCCTTTGTGATTGTGAAACAACTATTCACTTCTTGTTTCTATGCCACTTTATTCTGCTTAAGGAAACCAGTATAAGGCGTCTACAAGAAGCCCAGGAGTGAGGCCGAAGCTCCGCCAGTGAGATGGTAGTGTTTGCGGTAACCCATTAAATAAGGAGGATATGTGTAAGTAGGTCTCGTAGGGGACTTCAGGGGTGTTACATCTTGAAAACTGTCAGTGGTTTGATGTATATTTATAATTTTACCTTTTTAAAGGTTCCAAATCTTTGTTTCATTTGTTTGAAAAAAGCATGATTGCTGATCAAATAAACTTGTATTCGACTTCACTACAGACAGCCAAAAGAGCAGAAATATTGAATTACGGCGGACTGGGCGCTCAGTTCCAAAGAGAACCTCCTCACATTGAACAAAGCTAAAACAATCCGTCCTGTTCCCCCAGCATGCAATCCATAACCAGCGTTTTCCTGATCCGTGAACATGAGCACCGCGTGACCTGATCCCAGGGTAACCCACCATAATGCACTACAAGCACAAGGGTCAGAAGCAAAGCCAGAACACGCAGGTGCGAAGTATACATCATAAGGGAAGGATGAATGCATATCAGAGGTTACGGGCAAAGGAGTTCGACCTTCCTTCATCGCCCGTTTTTTGAAGAAAGATTTAGGTGGAAACAAACTCAGCGAAAAATATTGGGGTCGGGGGTTGGGTAAGGTCATACAAGGGGCAGGGGGTGGGAGAATAGGGAATACATTAAATGGAAAGAGACATAAAATAAACCAAAATTCAATGAGTTTTTTCAGCTGCAAAATGTCGGCAAAAAACAACATAGAACCAGCAAATGGAGGTGGGCTTTAAAATTAATAAATACAGAAGCTAACAGTCTCTTACATGCAAAGCACGGAACACATAGGAATGAAAACAATCATAGCATAAAAGGGGGGATTGTGGCATGTCGTAGCAACCAAGATTTTAACAGCAGAGGTTGACAAAATAATGAATGGTGATGACTAGTGAATCGCTAGAAAAGCCACATACTGCATACCCGCAGACTAGAAAGATGCCCAGTTCTGTTTGAGAGGAAAGCTAGATGTGACTGAACATGTTTATTGCCCACCCTCTTATATTTGTAATATGATTTGGTAAGTGTGGGTAATTGGGGGATCTGGGATTCTGTAGCAAACTTCACCACCACCCTCAGCTGTAGCAGAAAGAATACCTCGAATGTTAGTGCATGGCCTATTTTTTAAAACACAGGTCAATCTTCTTTCACTTCCAATTACATATTGTAGTAATGCCTTGTGACTAATAAGTCACAATCATCTATGACTTGACACTAGGCACTCTCCCTGTAAGTGCCACCATTAATGAAAAACTTGCAGCACTTTCCTGCATCTAAGTGCATTTAGTTTTACTCTGCCAGAGCCCTGACTAAAGAGGCAGGGCACACCAAAAAGCCTCAATTGCTGCGGGGATGGCTTGGCCTGGCCCATCTCGTGCTATTGAATGTTTTTAAAAGATGTGTTTGCATACTGGAGACAGCTTTTCTTTTGCAGTGCAATATTTTCACATAGTCCTTGTTGCTCTGAGACAAAACATGGAACCTTCTGGAATGAAACACCTTAGCGCACATAAGTTAATTCATCACAGGGACATGATGAAATCCAACCACCTTAGTTTAGGAGGCTGTTGTATTGTGATTGTTTCTTACTCTGCCTTCCCTGCTTGCAGACTGTGACTTCAAGAATGCTCTGTGGGTGGAATGTTGACATGATTGACCTGCTGTGTGTTCCTGGAATGACAGTTGGAGAGAGGCTGCTGGAGTGAGAGGGTACGTCGGTGGATGTCCCTTACCTGTGCTACTATTGGGTCTGGACTGTCCTGCTCCTGTAACGTATGACTCAAGACGTGTTCCCATCCCTATGCTGTGGCTCCTGGTCACATGGTGAGAAGCTTACCACAACATAGGCCTCTCAACATGTCTATCATTTACACTGAAGACATCCCACATCTCCAAATGATGAGGGCTCATTTCAAGGCACAGACATCTGCAATATTGTAATGTTGGTACCAACCCATGTAAACAACAGAATCCTCTGTTCCTCCTTTAACCTCCCCACTGTTAAAGCTACACGGAGACATTTCCAAACATCTAGGCCCTCATTACGACCCTGGCGGAATTCGGAAAACGATGGCGGAAATGCAATACCGCCATCGAATAGCGCTCGGTGCGACTATGACCCGTCACCGCAAAGTACGAAGCCACTAGCGACACCGTAGTGAACGCCAACGGCAACTGCACCAAGCACGCGCGCGCGCGCCATGCCAAACCGTAAACACCACCATGGCGCAAGGGTACGCCAATTCCAACCCTAGCGGACATGTACCTAACGCCATCAAGCATGGCGGAATGTACCATTCCGCCATGGTGAGAAGTACGGCATCGCGAATCAACCGTAAACGGCCCCACTGAGTGCCTGTACACCGCTCCCTGCCCACAAAGTACAACTCCCCGTAGGTGCAATGAAGCCACAATGCAACCAGTGAAATGTACAAGTCACCCATGCATGCCAACGAACAAAAAAACACAACAGGGGCCAATGGGAGCTGCAGGGCACAGATGGCACGAATACAGAAGCCATCCCAATGGACATGACCACAGTCCCCCACCAAGAAACGCACGCAAACACAGGCACCTGTGACCAGCAATATTCCGAAAATCACATAATTCCACCAGTCCACCTAGCTGACCGGCATCTGTCACACAAAACCCAATCCCCCGCCCCTGAGCATGACAACATTCAAACAGTCATATTGGCAGCCCCCATCCCTGACCTCACGGGCTTCGTAGGCAAACGCGCCCAGTACAGTACCACGCAACTAAACTCCGAAGCTGGAACCCAATGCAGATCTCCTCACAATACATCGCTCCCCAAATAGGCATATGCCACATCACTTGCAAAGAAGAACGCTACACGGGCCAAATCAGAATAGAAATTTAATGCACAACAAAATCACCAAGCCCAAACAGCCATCAGGCCATGAACTCCAAAACACATTTCACCATTGTGGGCTGCATCCGCAAGAAATGACCAGCCACTACTTGTGTGACGCCCTGTTCCATCATGGTACACAGAGCCACATTCACGTACGAAAAGGCAACATGGAAGCGTACAGAACCGCAGGGCCGGCCCAATGGGGAGGCACTAGTCCAGCTGAAAGGCCGAAATGTTGCTCCGAGCCACCAGTACTGCATAAGGGCATGTGGCCCATTGGCGATCGTCCCATAAGATCGTAATGCTGCTCCACTGATTAACACGAAGCAGCAGGTGTCGGGAGTAAAACCCATCTGCAGGAGTGGCATACAGATGGCAGTGGCAAAAGGGGAGGAGATACCTGTCAACCAAAAGAAAAGAAAAAGAACAGAATGGCCATCAGAACTACATTCCAACAACTCACTTCAATGATCACACTAAATCCACAGCCATATGCATGCTAGCCCACTCCAAAGGTCCATCACCACCCAAAAACCACTTGCGACTCATAACTATCTATATCGAGGAGTAAACACCATCACAAACGAGTGTACCTGTGCATGCGTCTGTCAAAACAGAATCCATCAGATGGGATTGGTAACGTGCATGGACACAAGTGTCTGAGGGCGCGTCGAGACAGGGAGGGCTCAACAAGGCCAGCTAGACGATGGTCCCACTATGGCAGCCCTGCATCACATAGCGTAGGGGAGGCGGATAGATCCCAAGAAGCCCTGTACATGGCAAACTCTGTATCAAATCACCTGCCCATGCATCCATTCATCATTCCCTCATCCCGGGATCAAAACGCCTGAATATTTACTCACATAACATTAGAAATATCCATTGAGTCTGTGCGTTATGCAGCCTGCAAAATCCACAGTGCCCCAGCCCGTAATTCCAGTGTAGTGAAGTAACATGTATTTGGGAACGTCCGGCCTCATCGCCCACGTCGCTATTGCGCATCCCATACTATTCATATCAATCATTGCATCCTCGCCATGGCCCCTGTCCCAAGGACATTGAACAATAGTACGTTATATTTGCAGTCAGACCTGTGGGCATTTCCTCGCCGCCAGCTGAAAACCGAAAGCGCCGCCCTTCGAATTCCTCATTTGCAACATCACGTCGAAGAGGCATCTGTGGCCGTTTGAAATCACTAATTAATCCATCGAGTGCGGCTGTGTGTGAAAATGGCAACTGCCTTCACCCACAAATGGGACGCCCCGCCCGTCGTTGCAACTCGGTACAGTGATGCATGAGGGCCCACCGTTACTCGAGTACTACGTTCCACTGACCCTTCACAAGTCTGTTTGCGACTGCACAGATAGTATGTGAAACAATGGGACCACAGCAGAATGAACATATCAACCAATGTTACACGGCCATCGGGTACAAATACATGATTGCAATAGCAAGATGCCATTCCCCGAATTGCAGCGTTGTGCGCGGGACGTGCTCGGCCAAAGGGGAGAGCAGTTTGCACAGGTGGAATGAATCACCACAGGTGGAGGCCATACAGCCTGATAACACATAAATTGCACAGCCAGTCTCCTCCCACAACCACACCGAAATGCTACTGGCAGGACTCGCGATGTTGGCCCTGGGGGACATGATAGCACTGCAAGTACTCCAACTCCAAGAAGAAGACGAACACCAACTACAACCGGCCGCACGGAGGAGACGCAGGAGGAGGAGGAGGGCAAGGCAGGGCCAGCAAGGGCCGCCAGCACAGCCACTACCACCACGCAGGCAGCCCGCAATCCCACGCCTCCGAGCACATCCGTTCAACCTCACTGATGAGCAGATCCACACCCTCTACCGTCTGGACCGGGACACCATAGCCGCCATTGTGGACATGACACAGGCTGACCTTGTCAGCATGATAGATAGCCCAACCGCCATCCCACCCCTACTGAAGGTGGTGTCTGTACTACACTTCCTGGCCACAGGCACCTACCAGCACACAGTCGGACAGTTGCATGGCATTTCTCAGCCACTGTTCTCACGGACACTATTGCAAGTGCTCGATGCCCTCCTGCAGCACGCAGACGACTACATCTCCCTACCACGCTCGGAGAAGGAAATTACCAACACAAAAGTGGGATTCCATGCACTTGGCGGCATACCGGGTTGCATTGGTGCCATCGACTGCACCCATGTGGAATTGGTCGTCCCACATGCCATGGAGGCCCAGTACCGCAACCGAAAACAATTTCATTCTCTGAATGTACAAATGGTGTGTGACTCCAACAGGATCATTACACATTGTTGTGCCCGATTCCCTGGATCTACCCATGATTCTATGGTCTTGAGGAACTCTACAATACCACGCTACATGGAGCGACACGCAGGGAACAGATCCTGGCTACTCGGTGAGTCTCATTACATGCATGATAATGTGGGGTATGTGATTCGGCAATGACCTGGCAGGAAGGGGGGGGGGGTGTGCGTACGTAGCAATGGCATTCCACATCATACGTTTATCGTCCACATACAGGTGATGCTGGATATCCACTGAAGAGATGGCTCCTCACACCAGTCCGGAACCCACGGGACCAGCATGAGGAGGACTACAACCATGCCCACTCACGTACCCGTGTAGTCATTGAACAGGCATTCGGCCTACTGAAGGGTCGTTTCCGCTGCCTCAGCAGGTCTGGCGGGGCACTCCTGTACCGCCATGAGAAGGTTGCAAAGATGGTGATGGCATGTGTCATGCTCCACAACATGTGCGTACGTAGAAATGTGCCCATGCCCCCTGACGCAGAACTGCAAGCACCTGATGATGGTCATGATGAGGGTGGGGATGTGGCAGCACCTCAAGGAGTCTGCGAGGCACCGGAGGGCCGTGACATTCGTCAGCATCTCATTGATGTATGCTTCTAGCACTCACGCCTGGTGGCTGATACATGGACACGGGACTCGTGGCACTGTGTGTGTCTGGGACATGCACAATATGGACTGTACGCCTATGATGGCCTAGTACACAAAGATCAATGTCCACACATCTCATTGGTTGATCGTGCACTGTTTATGGCATATGTGATATCATGTAGTACACCCTATCGACCCGCCACCCAAGTGAGCCCAACACACCCCCTCCACCCTCCTACCTCCCCCCCGAACACCAGTGTCCAAAGATGCTCATTGTCAGTGGGCTGTCGCTATTGCAAGCCCCCTCTGCGGGTATCAGGGGCACCCCTGCCTGTGGAGCGCAGGTTCCTCCCAGATCTACGTTGGGGGCTGCCCTGGACGGAACTTGCAACGGATGATGTCTCTGCCTGCTCACGTCCATGCATGTCCCTAAGGGTTTGCGAGAGCTCAGTGAGCACACGGCGCACTGCGGCAAGTTCGGCACATACGTCCTTGGACGTCGCATGCAGTTCCCCCCTCAGGCTCTCGGTGCTACTCTCCATTTGTGCCCTTAGTGTCTCTGTACCTCTCTCCATTTCTGCCCTAAGTGTCTCAGTTGATGTTTCTATGTCTGCCTTAGTGCCCCCACATTCATCGGCATGGTCCTTGAGGAGCGTGGCCAGTTGCTGCTGTTGCACGATTAACTGATCGAGGGACTGTTGCCTCTGCTGGGCCATGGCCATTTGCGGGGGTGTCACAGAGGGGCTGTTGTCCTCATGTTGCCTTGCCACAGGGCTTGTGGGGGATGGCCAGTCGTCGTCTTGTGGGTGCCCCTGCGTGGTGTCCTCATGTTGTACGGGATGGGACAGACAGGGGGATTGGGACAGGCCATGGATGGATCTGACTTCGACATCCCCGTCTTCTGTGTCGGAGCATGCTGCCATCAATGGGGTGTCACCTATGGTGCTGCTGCCACCAGAGGCAGTGCCTTCTGTGGCATCCGTTGGGGGGACCTGTGGTGGTGGTGTTGTGGGCATGCTGGCTGCTGGGGTGCCTGTTGATGTTCCCTCCTCTGTGCTGCCACCTGATTTGTGCTGCTGCCGTGTCTTGATGCGTGCAGCTGAGGTGGAGGCTCTTTGGCCGTTGGTCTTGGCCCTCTTTGCAGGTGTGCTGGTAGGGGTGTCCTGATGCTCGTCGTTTGGATCGGACCCTGTGGTGGAGTAAAGGAGGGCGAGGGTTATTAATGGGTCTGTGGGTATTGGAATGGCATTATATCACATGCATTGGGGTGGTACCTGAGGGTGATTTGGGTCGGGGCCTTGGAGGTGCTTTCATTTGTGTGTGGGGTGAGGGTGCAGTTGTTTGGCAGCCTGCAGTTAGGGTGTGCCTGCTGCACGTGTAGTGCGTGTTTTAGGGGTTTTTAATTATTTATGTATTTATTGTGGGTTTTAACGTGCGCTATCAGGCCGATGTGTGTGGACGTTCTCCTGGACATGTGTTTCTGTTGCACTATGTGGACACATGGTACTTCACATGGATGGACTTTGTGAATTTGGCATTGTTTTATTTGGCCCACCTACCTGATTCTTCGGATGTCTGCACTCCTTTCTCCATCCCTCCGACTCCCTCTATGCTTTCCATTCCGATGGTGGAGGCACAGATTTCTTCCCAGGGGGTCAACTTGATGGGTGATTCTGGACCTCCCCCGGTGGCTGTGGCAATGTTGCGGTTGGCAGAGAGTATGCTGCGGACGCGTATCCGCAGGTCGTCCCATCGCTTTCGGCATTGCTGTGGGTTGCGGGGTGCGGTCCCCACCGCACTTACCCGCTGTGCCACCAGAGCCCATATGGCCTTCTTGTTTGCAAGTGCCGTCCTGGTCATTTGCATGCAGAAGACGACGGCAGCATTCTCCTGGAGGGTCTCTGTAAGCACGGTGAGTTCCTCACGGGAGAAGTGGACCTGCCGCTTGCGGTCGCACGCTTTCTTCGCTACTTTTCCCATTTTTCTTGGTTTCGCTAGGGTGGATGTCGGGTTGGGGTGTGTCTCAGGGTAGTGTTTTTAGTGGTTGTGTGGTTTTAGTGGTTTTATAGGTGTACGGCGGGATGTTTCCCGTTCCGGGCCCATGTTTTAACTTCCGTTTCCGTATATTTCCGGTCACCGTACTTTCCGGTAGGCGCACACTGCGGTGTCCGCTGTGATGGGTGGCGGTATTGCACCTAGGGCGCCGTACGGCGGCGGTGTGGGCCGTTTTGGGGTCATTTCCGCCATCGCGGACTTTGCACTTCCGCCATGCCGTGGTGCTCGTGCCCGATGGGTCGGAATGGGCCGCACTTTGCTCCTTCGTGCAATGGCGGAAACACTATTTACGCTGTGGCGGTCCGGTCAGTCACTTTCCGCCAGGGTCGTAATGAGGGCCCTAGTGTTTTATTTGAATGTACTTTCCTAGGAGGTTTCGTGTCACTCGCTGCAGTGCCCCCTCTAGGCTTTGTGGCAGTGTACCCTCTGACCTGTGTGGCAGTGCCCCCTCTGGCCTGTGTGCCAGTGTCCCTCTGGCCTGTGTGGCAGTGCCCCTTCTGGCCTGTATGCCAGTGTCCCCTCTGGCCTGTTAGGCTATGTCCCCTCGGGCCTGTGTTGCAGTGCCCCCTCTGGCCTGTGCGGCAGTGCCTCCTCTGACCTGTGCGCCAGTGTCTCCTCTGGACTGTGTGGCAGTGCCCCCTCTGGCCTGTGTGGCAGGGGCCCCTCTGGCCTGTGCTGCAGTGCCCCCTCTGGCCTGGCAGTGCACCCTCTTGCCTGTGTCTCAGTGTCCTCTCTGGCCTATGTGGCAGTGCCCCCTCTGGCCTGTGTGCCAGTGTCCCCTTTGGCCTGTGTGGTAGTGCCCCCTCTGGCCTGTGTGGCAGTGGCCCCTCTGGCCTATGTGGCAGTGCCCCCTCTGAGCTGTGTGCCAGTGTCCCCTCTGGCTTGTGTGCCCCCTGTGGCCTGTGTGCTAGTGTCCCCTCTGGCCTGTGCATCAGTGTCCCCTCTGGCCAGTGCGGCAGCGCCCCCTCTGGCCTGTGTGCCAGTGTCCTGTCTGGCCTGTGTGGCAGTGCCCCCTCTGGCCTGTGTGCCAGTGTCCCCTCTGGCCTGTGTGCGTTCTCTGGCCTGTGTGCCAGTGTCCCCCCTGGCCTGTGTGGCAGTGCTCCCTCTGGCATGTGTGGCAGTGCCCCTCCTGGCCTGTGTGGGAGTGGCCCCTCTGGCCTGTGTGCCAGTGTCCCCTCTGGCCTGGCAGTGTCCCCTCTGGCTTCTGTGCCAGTGTCCCCTCTGACCTGTGTGGCAGTGCCCCCTCTGGTCTGTGTGGCAGTGCGCCCTCCAGCCTGTGTGCCAGCGTCCCCCCTGACCTGTGTGGCAGTGCACTCTCTGCCCTCTGTGGCCGTGCCCCCTATGGCCTGTGCAGCAGTGCCCCCTCTGGCCTGTGTGGCAGTGCCCCCTCTGGCCTGTGTGCCAGTGTCCCCCCTGACCTGTGTGGCAGTGCACCCTCTGCGGCAGTGCCCCCTCTGGCCTGTGCAGCAGTGCCCCCTCTGGCCTGTGTGGCAGTGCCCCCTCTGGCCTGTGTGCCAGTGTCCCCCTGACCTGTGTGGCAGTGCACCCTCTGCCCTCTGTGGCAGTGCCCCCTCTGGCCTGTACAGCAGTGCCCCCTCTGGCCTGTGTGGCAGTGCCCCCTCTGGCCTGTGCAGCAGTGCCCCCTCTGGCCTGTGTGGAAGTGCCCACTCTGGCCTGTGTGGCAGGGGCCCCTCTGGCCTGTGCTGCAGTGCCCCCTCTGGCCTGGCAGTGCCCCCTCTTGCCTGTGTCTCAGTGCCCTCTCTGGCCTATGTGGCAGTGCCCCCTCTGGCCTGTGTGCCAGTGTCCCCTTTGGCCTGTGTGGTAGTGCCCCCTCTGGCCTGTGTGGCAGTGGCCCCTCTGGCCTATGTGGCAGTGCCCCCTCTGAGCTGTGTGCCAGTGTCCCCTCTGGCTTGTGTGCCCCCTGTGGCCTGTGTGCTAGTGTCCCCTCTGGCCTGTGCATCAGTGTCCCCTCTGGCCAATGCGGCAGCGTCCCCTCTGGCCTGTGTGCCAGTGTCCTGTCTGGCCTGTGTGGCAGTGCCCCCTCTGGCCTGTGTGCCAGTGTCCCCTCTGGCCTGTGTGCGTTCTCTGGCCTATGTGCCAGTGTCCCCCCTGGCCTGTGTGGCAGTGCTCCCTCTGGCATGTGTGGCAGTGCCCCCCCCCCTGGCCTGTGTGGAAGTGCTCCCTCTGGCCTGTGTGCCAGTGTCCCCTCTGGCCTGTGTGGCAGTGCCCCCTCTGGCCTGGCAGTGTCCCCTCTGGCTTGTGTGCCAGTGTCCCCTCTGACCTGTGTGGCAGTGCCCCCTCTGGTCTGTGTGGCAGTGCGCCCTCCAGCCTGTGTGCCAGTGTCCCCCCTGACCTGTGTGGCAGTGCACTCTCTGCCCTCTGTGGCCGTGCCCCCTATGGCCTGTGCAGCAGTGCCCCCTCTGGCCTGTGTAGCAGTGCCCCCTCTGGCCTGTGTGCCAGTGTCCCCCCTGACCTGTGTGGCAGTGCACCCTCTGCCCTCTGTGGCAGTGCCCCCTCTGGCCTGTGCAGCAGTGCCCCCTCTGGCCTGTGTGGAAGTGCCCCCTCTGGCCTGTGTGGCAGTGCCCCCTCTGGCCTGTGTGCCAGTGTCCCCCTGACCTGTGTGGCAGTGCACCCTCTGCCCTCTGTGGCAGTGCCCCCTCTGGCCTGTACAGCAGTGCCCCCTCTGGCCTGTGTGGCAGTGCCCCCTCTGGCCTGTGCAGCAGTGCCCCCTCTGGCCTGTGTGGAAGTGCCCACTCTGGCCTGTGTGGCAGTGCCCCCTCTGGCCTGTGTGCCAGTGTCCCCCCTGACCTGTGTGGCAGTGCACCCTCTGCCCTCTGTGGCAGTGCCCCCTCTGGCCTGTGCGGCAGTGCCCCCTCTGGCCTGTGTGGAAGTGCCCCCTCTGGCCTGTGTGGCAGTGCCCCCTCTGGCCTGTGTGCCAGTGTCCCCCCTGACCTGTGTGGCAGTGCACCCTCTGCCCTCTGTGGCAGTGCCCCCTCTGGCCTGTGCAGCAGTGCCCGCTCAGGCCAGTGTGGAAGTGCCCCCTCTGGCCTGTGTGGCAGTGCCCCCTATGGCCTGTGTGGGAGTGCCCCCTCTTGCCTGTGTGCCAGTGTCCCCCCTGACCTGTGTGGCAGTGCCCCCTCTGCCCTCTGTGGCAGTGCCCCCTCTGGCCTGTGCAGCAGTGCCCCCTCTGGCCTGTGTGGAAGTGCCCCCTCTGGCCTGTGTGGCAGTGCCCCCTATGGCCTGTGTGGCAGTGCCCCCTCTTGCCTGTGTGCCAGTGTCCCCCCTGACCTGTGTGGCAGTGCCCCCTCTGCCCTCTGTGGCAGTGCCCCCTCTGGCCTGTGCAGTAGTGCCCCCTCTGGCCTGTGTGGAAGTGCCCCCTCTGGCCTGTGTGGCAGTGCCCCCTCTGGCCTGTGTGGAAGTGCCCCCTCTGGCCTGTCCTCCAGTTGCCTCTGTCTGCTCCTCTGGAATCTCTCTCCGCAGCAGATCATGCTCCCTTGTGCCCATCGCCTTTTATCGCATTCTCCACCCATGGAAGTCAAGGAATGATCAACTCCATTTCACCCCTGAGGGGCTCATGTATCGTCTACAAATCTCTTTATTTGGCCTGAAGTATTTTTCCAAGAGGTTTGTCCCATCCCGTGGAACGGCAGGATGACCGCGCGTATTTCAAACATCACAGGTCACATTTGCACTTTCCACGCACACTGGAGACGATGCGCCCTATATACAGACGCCTTTTAGAATGGTGCAATCCCACTGAAAAACATTTTGTAAATCAGGCCCAATGGGGGCAATCTCATTGAGAAACACTTGGAATGATCTGAACGTTGAAGACTTAACTTGGCCACGTTCACTCCTCGGCTCTTTGAAATTCTTTAAATTAATTGCATATGTAATTCCATTACCATTCCATTTACAAACAGTGCTTAGCAGCCAATAATGTGTTATCTTTCAGTTGATCTTTACCTGAATGGAGAACAATACTACATGTGTCTTCGTTTCCTACTTTCTACAGGCCGGGGACTCTGCAACAAACAACACATATATATGTTGGGTTATTGTGTTCATTTTAAATTGAAATTTAGTTAAGCTTTTCACTATTTATTGGTTTATCTCTGTAAATTGTATTGCTTTATGTGTTTGTATATGGTTGGATTTTGAATAAAGAATTTAAAAAAAGAAAAACCTAAGTCTATAATAGGTGGGCTTGTTAACAACTAAAAAAAAGAATAAAAAAAAAAGAAACAGCACAGTAGCATAGAGGCACACAATTGCCACGAACAGCACACCTGTAGCGTCTTGCGTCTCACATGAGGTCATCCAGCTGTTGCATTAAATGCTCTTTTAGAGTAGCCTCTAAATCCAGAACCTAAAGGCACCAGGCGGCAGGTTTTTGAGTTATTGGTCACAGAGCAATACATCTTTAGTGGCCTGGTGGAAACGGATGGTTGGAACCTGTTGAGTAAACGCTTGGTAAGCATGATCATTTGATGACTAACAGCAAGGTGCAAGATATTGAAAGACATGCATTTGGAGCTCCTGCATATATTGGTGTCCACGGTAAGTGAAACTCAGAGGCGGGGCTGCCCATCACCACAGAGCATGTACATTGAGTATTCCACTCAGGCAGGGGTGGTGCTAGGTCTGGAAAAGACCCGGGGCTACGCTGATGTCGGAATGGTCAGGACTGGGGGCTAGCTAGCCTTTTGGTTGTAGTTCCTGAGATTCCATCCATGGCTACAACCAAAAGACCAGGGGCTAAAGCCCCCTTAGCACCCCCCCTAGCAACGCCCCTGCACTCAGGACTTTCACAGGATTAAGAAAGCGGCAAAGCCACTAGGAGGTGCCAAATGATTTCATTCACAAATATTGTCTTTTTGCATTGCTAGTTATTTGTTCTAATCATTGCAACAGGAGGATACGACAGAAGAAAAAAGAGGACAAATAGCAACATGTAACTGCACAGGACTAGACATGCAGCATGCATGCAGTAAAACAAATAGATGCCTGGCTGTTAGTTGGAAAGTTTTGTAGACATACACCCTGATACATGGAGCGGTGCAAAGTGTATTTTTGCAGTACAAAGTCACTTAGCACTTACTTTGCACGGATTCTGCCCTCGCATAAAGTCACTTTGCACTTCAAAAATACACTTTGCACTGCTCTATGAATCAGGGTGTTTGTTGGCAGTGCAATGTGACTTTGCGTCGTGCAAAAAATCTCATGAATCAGGGATAGAGTATAAGCTAAACAATAATGCCAATATTGCCACAAAGAGAGCACACCCATGATGGCTTTGCCCAAATATTGCCAGTACTTGCCGCTGTATCGACAGGACAGACCTGAGATATCGTTGTGCAACAATGTCCAGCATTTGCCCCTGTAAGGATACAATTGCTCAAATATTTCCAGTATTTTCCGCTTTAAGGACACAACTATGATGGCTTCACCAGTGTAATTTGACAAAGAGTACTTAAATAATGTTCAAATACCTAGTATATTACTTTGAAAGCTGAAGAATGTGTGCACTGCATGAAAGTCTTTTTACTATGTCTGCTTAATATACTAGTGTTCAAACCCTTACTTTCACATACTCTCTGCATTGTCCACAAGGCTTTCTAGGGCCTGGGTCCAAAATACCATCAGCTATCCCTCTGCAAATACCTCCCGCCTCGAGCTCTTCACTCCTCTACCTCTAACTCCCTCAGGCTCAGTCGTTTTTCATAGAAACGGGCTGGGGGTAGATCTCTGTCTTCGGCTGGGGCCTCCCTGTGGAACAGCCTCCCTGCCAGTCTAAAACTTTAGGAGAACCATCTCCGGTTCCAGAAGCACCTCAAGAGCTTCCTCTTTGATTCTGCCTTTGCTTTCCCTCTCCCCTGCTGATCTGTTCTCTCTTGGCACTGTGCTCCTGGCCACCCTCTGTCCTCCGGGCCCAGGTACCTGTTCACCCTGCCACACTCCAGCACTGCCTCCGGGCCACCCCTTGCACTGGGGTCTGTATCTGTACCCATACAGTCACCCCCTTTTTTCTTCCTGCACTTTTTAGACCTACCCTGTCTGCTGCCTTAAACCCAGCGCTTGCCAATTGCTGGCTGCACTACCACTGTTTGTTGCCTTTATTATTTATTTATTCAGTTATTTATTATTATTTATCTGTTTCTCCTTTGCACGGCACTTTCCACTTCTCCCCCCTTCCATGCACTCCCCCCCTCTCCCATGCACTTGCGTGTTCTTAATGTCACTGGGCCTAGTAAGATTGTTGTTTTGTTCTCCACTGTTCCCCCTCCCTTGCCTTGTCGCGCTCTGAAACACTTGTGTACGAGCGCGATAGAAATAAAATATCAATATCAATACTCCATTCATCCTACTGGCCTCTACAACCATATCCAAGACATGCACATCCTACATGATCTCCCCAATTAGTACACTGCATCCTGATATATGGGATGCCTACGCCCATACAAGTCAATTGTAGCTCTGATTGTACCATTGAATTCAATGGGTGAGGGATTTTCCACATCTCATCTGCAGGATACAAAGAGTGTGGCTAATAAAACATAAGGCTCAATAGCTTTGCTATTGGTGAGAAAAATATATCAGGTATGAAAGCAAACTGGTTTGATGAATCAGACAGTCTTTGTGACTAAAGGGAGGGAAATGAAAACAGAAAAGGCCATGAAGACATAAAATGTAACGTTTGCAACTACATGGAAATTGCTCTACACCTGGATCCCACTATGATCATGCTGTGACATTGCATGGAGTCACTGATCACGGCTGGAAGACACAAACATGTGAAGTCCTAATATATCTGGACATCATGTAGAGAGACGTGACCCAAAACTTGTACGATAAAAATAATCCAAGAGGGCCAAATAACCACTGCACTGCTTTGCAGGGATGACAAGGTGTATTATATCGAAAGTCTCAGACGGTCCCGCTGAACCAAACTGACACAGAGCTCATCAAAGTTACAGGTTATATAGCGGAAAACTGCACATTATCATACATCGGTTACATAGTCATCCCACCACCCTTATTGGCTATCACCTATATGCCCTGCGAATATCCCCCTATAGTCTCTCAGCAGATTGGCCACACCTTATCTAAGTCCATTCCCCTATGCACATGGCCCACTACATCATCACTATTAAATCCTGGTGCATGATTGGCTAACGGGTAAATAGATACACTAATAAATCTCAACCGTCACGTGGTGTGGACCCCTCCAACCCAGTCATGTTCAAAGTAAGACTGGCAAGGCCAACTCTGCTTTGATAAAACAACGGGCCTTCTCATTATACCAGATGCCATGACACACACAAGCTGCCCCTCTTACCTTGGACTAAATTTACTGGCATCACCTCTGCTCCTACTATCCCAAATCACGGCAGGGTCCAGCCACAGCTTTCCCTTATCTCTTTCAGAAACCCGGTGCACAGTAATGAGGTGATCAAGGCACAACTGTTGGGCTTCAATTTCAGGGATATATTTACTTTGGTTACACATCTGCTTGTAGTCCAAATTGGATGACCGCTCCTTGATTTAGGGCAGTAGTGCTCTAAATCTTTGCCTGGCCTATTGGCATCACAAAATCTTGTGCCCTGTTCTCATGAATTTGTCCTTCAAAGGGTGCATCCATATCTGCCCTCCCTGCATCTAACACCCCATTCCCACCTTCTGCGAGCTCTGCAGCTGGATACAATTAGCGTTTATCTGCACCGTACGGGTATCTCTGACCTTGGCTTTTTTCTTGGGGGATGGAACAGCGATTTGTTTTGCGACTGAGCTAAACAGACCTGCAGTTCTACATTAGGGCCTTCATTCTGCACATCATGTACTAGGCCTTAAAATCCAATATGGCGACACTCTTGCCATGTCAACCCGTTGACCTCGCTTTTATCACAATACCTTTATGACTCCCCTTCCACCTACTTCAGCTCCATTCTTGCAACTCACTTGAAACGTAACATCATGCACTTTTTCTGAACACAGGTCCTTTAACACGCAGCCCTGTCTATAGCCTGTGCAACCGCAACATTAAGCCATTTGTTGATCATTCTGTGTGGCCATATGATGCATCTAGTATGTATCAAAACGAAATAAAAGTGATACGTGCACCTTTCGAATGCACAAAACTGAAACTGCTCCCACTGTGGCACTTACAAATAGGCTTTTCTAAGCCTAAAACGTTTTTGTCTGGCTGGGACACTGTACGTGCATCCCAACAATCAATATTGTTGCATCACTAGTCAACTGTATTGAGTTGATGCAGTCACCTAGTGAGGCAATTATCTTTTTACAGACATGTGCTAATCGTGTGACCAGGCTTGATGAGATGAAAGGAAGATTGGCTTATGGAGAGGATGAAAAAGAAAATTCCACATAAAAGAACTCAAAGAAAATGAAATGTTTTTATATTTTTAGATGTACAGCAAGGGAACTGTAGAGTGCTCTAAGGTAGCCATTTTGGGAACTTCAGAAGAAGGAAACGAAACGTGGACCTGCCAGGATTCAAACCTGTGCCCTTCAGGTTGTAAAAAGAAAATTTTGGCTTACTGCACAAAAACACCCAGACTCGCTTGTAGTGGAAACGGTCGCTTTAATGTGACAGGCCAAAGCTCACAAATAACTTTTCATTGAGTAACATAACTTACAGACTAACAAAAATGTTTTAACACCCAATATAATAATTCAACTCTTTCATTTCCCCTGAACAAATAAATAATTAATTAGATCCACTCCCTACCTATCCCTTGGTCCCTACCGTCTCCTCACCATCTTCTCAAGGCATCCCGCTTTCTCCCCGGGGCCATGCCCCTCCATCTTCAATACCTATTTCCCTGGGGTAGCCCGTTTGTGCAAACAGCACCATCCCTATCCTTTCCCGCGCTATTCCCCCATTTTGTTTCACGCCCCCCTCATCTAAAGGCGCCATGCCCCGGGCAACAGAAAAACCCTCCATCGAGGTGTTCTTCTGCCACACCCCTAGCACTTCTATTTACTTTCTACTCCTTACTATCTCTTCCACCTGCAAAGTCAAATCCGCCAGATAATAACTATTGCCGTAAATGGACAGGTGAATGCCATCCTCCCTGAAAATCTTGAAACCTTCATAAACTATTTCTTTGTGCGCTAACCTTTACTGCTGCCGAGGCAGAAAAATGTCCAATTTCCTACTTCCTTGCCCGCTCTATTGCTCCCTCACTTCTCGCTCCCCACCAACTCTCCAAGGCAACAGCTTAGTCCAAACTACATATGCTTTGGGCCACATTTCCCAGACCCATACCAAATCCCATTTCATCTTCTAAGAAGAGCCACACCTGTGTCTCTTACTAGGTAATTTTCCCCTGCATGACTTATCCCTCCATCTTGAGACCCATAGAAATTCTTTCAGCCCGGCCAACATAGGCAGCAGCTGATCCCATCGAAGCCCCCTTCAACCGGACCACCTTACCAATGACTCTTTGTAGCTGCAGCCCAATTGCCTGCCAAAACTCTTTTCTCCACCTCTTTCCCCACCCACTTAACAATAGAGTGGCCCACAAACCAAATCTGCGGCATCTTCCCCCGACCTCCGCGTAGCATCTGAAAAAGAAATTGCAATATCACTTTCCAATCACGACCACCCCACCGCATTCAACCCTCCTCTACTCCCCAAACCCTACTTAAAACAGCCCCTTTACCAAAGTCCCTAATATACCCTTTGTATTTCCCAGACCTCCACCATCCCAAACTTTTCATCTTATCTTCTGATAAGCCCAATCTACTAACTGCAGATGCCACACCCATTCTAAATAAATTATTTCCAAACTCCTACACCTATTTCCCCACCGCTACCAACAACTACCTCAGACAGCCCATTCTCACCTGACCACCTCCTTATTCCCACTACGGAAACCCCCCCCGCAGTTCCTTCCTACCTGTCCCCCTATAATTTGCACCTTTAACACCCTCCTTTAAACAATGCACCTACCCCCACTTAGACCCCCTTTCTCCTCTATCCTATTACCCTCCTGTTCGCCCTTGCCCCCCACCCTCCATCACCTTCCTACTATTGCCCCTGTGTTGTCCACCTTGCACCGGGGCCCACGTGCACCCTGTCCATGCAGGCCCTTTTCCTCCTTACTCCTCTCCACCACTACACCAGAGGCCAAACCTGTGACCCCGTCCATGCAGTCCAATCCATATAACTTACTCTTCCAACACCTTACGTCCATTACACCCTGTTTTCCACCTGCACCAGGGGCCCTTGTGCACCCCCGTCCATGCAGTCACATCTCATCACTTCCCCTGGCTGCACCAGGGGCGCTCCCGCACCCCCGTCCATGTAGTCACCTCTCGTCAGTTCCCCTGGCTGCACCAGGGGCGCTCCCGCACCCCAGTCCATGCAGTCACTTCTCCTCATTCCCCCAACTGCACCAAGGGCTAAACGAGCCCAGTTCCTCCCGAGCTGTGCATACTCCATTCCCGCCTTCGCATGTGCCCCGTCTCCTGTCCCTCCTGCGAACCGGGGCTACTAATGTACGCTCAAATTTGCGATATCCTCTTAACGTTGTTAGTCTCTCCGTATTCATTCTGTGCCTCTATAACCCTCTCACGTCCCCCCAAAGCTTGCTCACCTTGTTGTGCGGTAAGCGTGAGGGCTCTCCCAACGACGGCCATCACCCCCTATTACTTTCACAGTTACATCCCACCCCCGTGGCCCTCCCCCGCCCTACCTAAGTGTCTTCCTCCCTACCCCTCTCCTACACCCTTGGGATCACCCCAAAAACCTCTACCCAAACTTTGCGGCCCTCCTCCTTTTCCGATGAACTGATACCCCCCTACAGGAACCCCCCCACTTTAACTGGCATATTTTCCTTCCCCCTCACCTCCTTGCCCCGCTCCTCGCCCTTTCCCTCTGTCCCCTCCCTGAAAACAATGTGTAATCGGATGCCGACCCGCACACCTGCTGCACTCGTGTTTAAATTTACACATTATCCTCATGCAGCCTTCTTTATTGAAAGCCCAAAATGCTGCTGAGGGCTGACCCCGCCTCCTCCCCCACCCGTTCTGGGGCAGGGTGACCAAGAAAGGGCCGGTAAGGCATGGGTAAACCGCTTGCTGTGTGTACCGTTGGAGCTGACCTCGTCGGCACCATCCATTGCAACCAGAGATCCATATCTATCTCCCCCCAAACCGCCTGATTGTCCTCCGCCAACCTTGCTCTAAACTCCTCATCATAACGCACCCATGCGAAGCCCCCAAAACTCCTAAATGCCTTTCTAATCACATCCATGTACTTTAGCAGAGCCACACATCTCTCAGGAAATTTCTCACAATAGACACTCGCGTAGATAATGAATGCTGACGTCCACTTTTCAATCGTCACCGGTACCCTTGGGCGCGAGGCCAGCTCCCTCTCCTCCTCCCTAGAACCCTCTTTTGCTCCCACTTCCCTATGAAGCAACTTAAACACATCCACAAATTCCCCTGCCTGTATCTTATCCTTCGTTGTTGTCATCAAATGTGCTCCCAAAGGTTTTGTGATGCCCATGTATGGTAGATTTTTCTCCTTGCCCTTCACCTATACCTCTTTTTCTTTCGAAACCTGTACCTCGAGCGCCAATGGCTCAATCACCTTGTCTGTCTGTACCTCCACCGGGCAATTTTCCCTTTCTCCAACCACAGCTCCAATAGCCTGTACACCAATCTCTCTCCTCACCCCTTGCAATCCTGACTTTCCCTTCTTGCCTCCGTTCTCATGTCCCCCTCTGCCATGCAGTTGACCAGTCCCCTTCCCTCTCATCTCTTTCCGCCCTGCCATCGCCCGTCTGAAGCCTGACCTCCACTCCGATGCTCCTCATCTCCTTCCTTAATGGGCTCCTGCTGCGGGGACAAAACATGTCAGCAGTCTCACCCCGCCAATTATTCCCCCAACCTCTTGCCCCCAAAGCTCCCTGCTCCTGTCTTTCACAATCCCACTTAAGGCCCCTTCTCGCCCTCCCCCTCCTCCTCACTGACCTATATCCTTCATTCTCCCACTGCCCCACATATTCTTCCATACCTTCATCATCACCCATGAAATACCATTGCTGTTGCAAGCACATGCTCGGGCCGGGTAGATCCTCCTCTTTTGAGTCCGGGACGTCCACCCGGCCACTCCTCTGGTGCCTTCTCGGCAGGGGCGCAGAAACCCCTTCCTGTTCCGCTTCTCTCGGGCGAGGGGTCCTCTCCTCCACCCTGTGGTCTTCCTCGCTAGGGGCCGTGCTGTGCCCTCTAGCATGTCCTCGTGCAGTTCGAGGAGGGGCTGTTCCTAAACCCTCTCCATATTCATCCTCTGCAACAGCAGGGGCTGCTCTGTGCCCTCTGCCTGAAATCTCCTAGCCGGAGGGGGCCGTTGCACACCCCTCCCTAAACTCACTCATTGATGGGGACCGCTCTCTCCTCCTCCCACCCGCACTCTTCTGCAGATATTTTCCACCCTTGCCCCTCTGCCCTGTCTCCCCTCTCTACACCCCGTCACCTCCACCTTCATGCCTCACTCGACCTACGCCTTTCTGGACACTCCTAAAGTTCCCTTCAACCACCGGTCCATTATCCCCCGAACCCCTTTCTGCCCCCTCTACCATCTGCACACCCCCTGGACGCTCTCCTGTCTTTCTCCCTCCTAATCTTTCTACCCCTGGATTCCCAGACCTCCCCTCTGCCTGCCGTGGGGCTACAAGCTACCACTGCTGCGAGAGCCCCATCTGCCACTGGTCTCCACTGCGGCCTTCCTCCCCCTTCCTCCCCTTCACCCGTAACCTCACCCACCACCCCCTCAAGCTGGGCTTTGGATGCCCTGCTAATGATCTCCACGGCTTCCCTCAGGGCCTTGGAATCCACCAGTCCCTTCTTCTTGGTCCCCTGACCCACCACGGCGAACCAATATCAATAGCTGGGCGCCAAACTAATGATCCTTGATGCTCTAACCTAACTGCTCTAGGCCCCCGAGCCAAGGCCTACCCGGGGAAAATACGAGAGGGAGGGGGAAGGGGATACCACTTAACTACTATACTACAGAAACCTGGGTACTAAGTATAATAATGTTTTTTTTTGTTTACCTTCCTGTATTAACCTATTATTTATTTATTTACTTTGAGCCCCCACTTTCAACCGACCATCAGAGCAGCAGTACAGGTTAATATCCCCTTTATCACCGAAATCAGGTCCTAAAACCTTAACTGCAGATTAACTCTGTATAAGTTCTTTTTTTTTTGCCCCCCACAGCTAAACCCACCACATTGCAATTGCAGGAGGAAAAACACCAAAGGAAGGGGGTGCCCAGACACAGCAATTCCTTCCCTGAAATTAAGTGTGTGGCCCTTTAAGGTCTGCACTGCCCTAGCGGCTGCCGCGTGACACCGTGCGTCAGCCCTACACAAACAACGGCTCCAGCGCCTCCTTGCAACGCCTGCCTGCTGCACCTCTACGCCCAAAGACAGTTCCAGACAGTCCCTTAACAGGGACACCCACCCCACAGCTTTGAACAACAAATGAGGGGGCAAACCAGCACAGGCTCTGCTGGCGGCGCACAGCACATTTGGCGCAACCCCGATGTACTACCCAGTTGGGGCCCCAACTACTTTCCGGCCGCTGGCCCACTAACAATTGGGTGTAAATTCACCCTCCGGGCCCCCCTAGCCCTGACGCACTATGCCCAAAATGTTCTTAACACAGCCCCTCGCCCCCAAGAAAACCTGGAATGACGCAGCTCTCCCTTGCACACCACCTACCCGCACAGCCTGCCTTATTTACGGGACACCTCAAAATAGAAACTGTAATTTTCTTTTTTTTAACAAAAACCCTTTCCTTACTGATCCTGACCGCCCCCAACTACACCCCCAGCTGGGCGCCAAACTAATGACCCTTGATCCTCTAACCTAACTGCCCTAGGGCCCCGAGCCAAGACCTACCGGGGGAAAATACGAGAGGGAGGGGGGAGGGGATACCACTTAACTACTATACTATAGAAACCTGGGTACTAAGTATAATCATTTTTTTTTTTGTTTACCTTCCTATATTAACCTATTATTTATTTATTTACTTCTTAACACAGCCCCTCGCCCCCAAGAAAACCCAGAATGACGCAGCCCTCCCTTGCACACCTCCTACCCGCACAGCCTGCCAGCTGCACCCAGGTAAGATAGGTGTCCTTATTTATGGGACACCTCAAAATAGAAACCGTCATTATTATTTATTTATAAAAACCTTTCCTTACTGAACCTGACCGCGCCCAACTATGCTCCACCCCTGAAATCTCTACATTACCTCGCTAACCGCTAATAGGAGGCCCACACAGGGAAGGCTCGGGAGCAGGCGACCAGGACAAACGCATGTCCTAACCGTCACCTTCTCCAGAACTTTCCCTGCCCCCCTTAAATACTCCCAAGGGTGCTCTGTGCAGTGCCAAAAATCACCCCGGGGGAAACGTTTTGCGTTCCCTCCGGGCCCCCCTTGTAGTACATGCACTGGTCCACTGAGCTAACATACCATAAAAAACCTCAGCCCTCGTTGCATGCCAAAGAGATAAACTATACATTTCTGGTGATTGCCATAATAATGAGCTTATTGATATGTCCTTGATGTGGTGTCCCTTCACTTAGCATATTAATGACACCTGAGCTGTTATGGTCTGGATGTTGAGAATAATACATCATGTAGAGGTGGACGGGATATATGGTTTTCACGTGCATGTTAATTGTTCCTGATTTTGAGGCGGATTTAACAAGACATTTGTGGGGACATCACATGATAGCGGGAGCGCGATCTCGCGAGATCTCGATGTAACGGGA
The DNA here is from genome assembly GCF_040938575.1 of Ambystoma mexicanum. NCBI lineage: Eukaryota > Metazoa > Chordata > Amphibia > Caudata > Ambystomatidae > Ambystoma > Ambystoma mexicanum. The sequence continues at coordinate 1,060,161,423 of NC_090931.1, read as the reverse complement.
TCTCGTGAGCCCACGCTCCGCGAGAAAACATCGGAGAGCATTGCCGCCTCATTCTAGCGGAGCGCCAGACCAAGAGGTCGGCTCACAGCGCTGCTCGTATGAAGGAGCCACTATAAATGAGGCCCAAAGAAGCCTCTGCAGTCCAGCTTCCAGGGCATAAGTCCAAGGCCACAGGAGGCCACATGGGGGCCCTGGAAGCTCACAGCGTGCCATCCATGAGCACACCTTGCCTCCAGTGAAGTAACTGGAAGGCCCAGAAGGGAACTGTGAGTAACTCCCCTGCCCTACACAAGGACAAGTTATGCCCACCAGTTTGTCTTATTAATAAAGACAGTTAAGACCCATCTGAGCGTCCTGTCGTCCTTAGAGGCCACTACATAATTGGCGACGAGGATACCAAAAGACCCACGGGCCCACCATGCAAGATGACACACCACCCCCTGCGTTTCTCCCTTCACCTGGGACCCCAGCAATTCCGTGAATGCAATGGGAGCCCCTTTTCACCACGTCCTGGAGGCTGTGGGCGCATGGGATATGCCCCCGCCAGGAAAAAGGCGAAGCTGGTGAACGCAATGGGGGTTGAAGGTCAGCGCATTTTTGCCAGTTTAACAGCCATACCAGTAGTCGATGACGACGATGACGTCTACAAGGAGGCGACCCGTCGCATTGTGAAGAGGTTGACCAATAAAGAGAACGTGGTGCTACACAGGCTGAAGTTCTACACCCATAAACAAGAAGGGAGCGAACCCGTGGACGACTATATCACCAGGATGAGGGAGCTGGCTTCTCTTTGCGCGTTCGGCGAAAATGCAGAACAAGTTATCTGCAACATGCTGGTCGTTCACACTAACTCCAGGAAAGTGCAGGACAAGTTCATCCAAGAAAAATAAGTGACCCTAGACAAGGCCATTCAAATTGCCAGGGCAGAGGAAGAAACCTCCAGGTGCAAAGAGAGACGGGAAGCCACCTGCCCGTACCAGAACTTGTGGCGCTGCAATGGAGGGGGCGCAGAGACAAGCAATCCGCGACAGCCCAAGAGACAAAGGCACCAGACAAAAGGATCTGCCGAAATGGTATAGATGCACCAGTACCAAGCACATGGTGAATGATCATGACTGCCCCGCCAGGAATAAGGAGTGCTCCAAGTGCGGACGTATTGGTCACATGGCGCCGGCATGTACGTGACGGGAGAAAACCATTTCCCGCGTCGATGGTGACCGCGCCTTAAGCGATGATGACGAGCTACAGGACAGACCCATGGTCATCATGGTCAACGCCCTCCATGCCAGGAGAGAAAAGCCCCACTGCAACATTAAAGTGGACGGAATGGAAACACTTGTCATGGCAGATTCGGGATCAGACCTCATTATCCTCCCCATCGACACGTAAAAGGAAATGATGGGCCAAGCACAAGTGGAAATCCGAGCGACCAGGCATAAATCGACGGTTTTCGGAGGTGCAACTGTCAACCTGCTGGGCTACATCAGAGCCCAGATTGATTTCAAAGGGAGGTCTACCACCACCAAAGTGTACTTCTCACCCAAAGGCCCAGCCGTGCTTGGATGGGATGATCAACACAGACCCAGCATTAAACTGGATTGCAGCACTCCGGAACAGGTACTCATGGTCTCCTCAGGAGCAGCGCAAAATTTCAAGGAGATGTTTCCTAGCCTGTTTTCGGAGAACCCGGGGAAAGTGAGAGACTTTGTCCACAAGATTAGTTCGAAACCCAACACGGTACTGGTGAAACACAAAGTTGGAGCAGTACCTGCCACGGCGAGACCTGCATTAGAGGCCCACCTTCGGAAAATGGTCAAAGAAGGAACCATCGAGACCGTGGAATTCTCCGAATGGTTGAGTCCAGTGGTTCTAGTTAAAAAGAAATCCAGCAACGACCTCAGAATATGCATCGACTTGAGAAGCCTGAATCTAGAGATTTTCACCGATAGCTTCCTGCTCCCCAGCATCCTCGAAATTGTCCTCATGATGAAAGAGGAAGCAATCTTTTTGAAGATGGACATGCGTGACGCCTATCACCAGATTCCTCTACACAAGTCTTCACGCCCCCTGACAGCGTTCATCACTCCGTTCGGCACCTTTCAATATACCCGCAAGCCTTTTAGTTTGTCTTCGGCAGCATCACCATTCAAGAGGATGATGAATTCTCTACTTAAAGGACTCACAAATGTTTCATTCTTTCAGGACGACATCCTCGTGTACGCCAAGGACAACAAGACCCATGACAAAGCACTCGGGGCAGTCCTGAGCAAGCTTCAAGAGGCAAGCGTCCATCTACGCCACGACAAATGCTTTTTTGGAGTGAGCAAGGTAGAATTCCTTGGGTACTGCATCTCAAGCGAAGGGGTGAGCCCCAAGAAGAATCTGATGGAGGCCCTTACAGACGCCCCAGCCCCGATGTCCAGAGAAGAACTATGCTCGTTCCTGGGCCTAGCCGAGTACTATGCAAAATTCGTCCCAAGGTTCTCCGAAACCACATCCCCTATGAGGGAGCTTCTGAAGAAGGGGACAGCCTACTGCTGGGGACCAGAACAAAATGAAGCCTTCACTGAAATCAAAAGGAGAATTCTACACACAAAATGCCTGAAACCGTTCAACCCTGAATGGGACACCTGTATCACAACGGACGACAGCGCGTACAGGCTGGGGGCCACCCTGACCCAGAAGAAGGGCAACACTGAAAATATCGTGGTGTTTGCATCAAAAGCCCTATCATCAGCGGAGAAGAATTACTCCACCGTTGAGAAAGAAATGTTGGCATGTGCCTGGGCCATCGATTACTTCAGATCTTATGTTTGGGACACGAAATTTAGACTGTTCACCGACCACAAACCGCTCATCCACATGTTGAGCCCGGGCAGCACCAAGACTGCCACCCCGAGACTGGCCAGGATTGCTGCAAAGCTGCAAGAGTACACATATGAGATAGCCCACATTGCTTGTTGGAGAAAAGCACATGCGGACTGCATGTCCAGGCTCCTCAATCAAAACGCCCCTGGGATAACATTCTTGGAAGATGAATGTGTTGTAGCCTCTATAGATGATTTGAAGAATGGCGAGTACATGGACCTAAGTGAGCGCCATTGGCAGGAAGAGTTCGAGCAGGATGATGCTCTAAGGCGTGTAGCAGCCTAGACCCGCGAAGGGTGGCCTGACGAAAGAGCAATCCCTGAAGGCCTATGTCCATACTGGAAGGTGAACGACGAAATCACCACCATGAACGGTCTCATTCTGAGAGGCGACTAAGTGATCCCGCCCTGCGGAATTCACAAATTGATCCTGTGCAGAGCACATTCAGTTCATCTGGGATGCAACATGACCCGACGCAGGATACGCGACGCCTACTGGTGGCCACGCATGGATCAGGACATACGACAAATGGTCAAAAGGTGCCATGAGTGCACTAACAGTGACAAGCGTCTGGCTGTGAGACAGGCCCCTATGCTGCCCACCAAAGTCCCCAAAGTGGTGTGGCGCATACTAGGGTTGGATTTCATCGGGCCCCTGGACAGCATGCCCCCAGAACATAAATATGGGATAGTCACTGTTGACTATTTCTACAAATGGGTCGAAGTCGACTTCACCTCGGACATCACCACAAGCACAGTCATTGAAGCACTCACCACCATATTCCAGCGCGAAGGCCACCCCGAGGAAATTGTGATGGACAATGGAGTCGAGTTGGTCTCTCGACAGATGGAGAAATTCCTCAACCTCAACAACATTCGGCAGCGGAGAGCAAGTCTCTACCACCCACAGGCCAATGGCCTGTCAAGCGGGCGAACCGCTTCATCGTTACCGCCACATTCTGGCAGAGCGCCAGACCAAGAGGTCGGCTCACAGCGCTGCACCTATTAAGGAGCCACTATAAATGAGACCCAAAGAGGCCTCTGCAGTCCAGCTTCCAGGGCATAAGTCCAAGGCCACAGGAGGCCACATGGGGGCCCTGGAAGCTCACAGCATGCCATCCATGAGCACACCTTGCCTCCAGTGAATTAACTGGAAGGCCAGACTGGAACTGTGAGAGTAACTTCCCTGCCCTACTCAAGGAGAAGTTATGCCCACCAGTTTGTCTTATTAATAAAGACAGTTAAGACCCATCCTAGCGTCCTGTCATCCTTATTTATTTTCTTGGATAACGGCTGCCTTCCGGTGGCACGAGGCATTTTAATCAGAGAACTCTTCATCCTAACTGACTTTGCTGTTTTCGCTGAGCGTTGCAGAGTTCAACCCTCCATTTTGACTATTGGAGCACGAGGGCAAAATCAAACGGACACCCTAGAATAATCCATCAGCACTGCTGAACAGCTTCCATTAGATAATGGTGAGAAACCATAAAAATTAGCTCCATTTTAAACGAAATTTTTAATTTGCGGGAAAGGACTGGTAGTGCTGCTGTGTGATATGTTGCCTGGGTTCAGGTGCATGTAGGGCAATCAATTTGTGTTTGTTTTTAAAAATGTCTTTTTATCAGACCCTTATGTGGTTCACGCCATGACACCATCAACATCTTCAACAACGCAAGAAACACTAATGATAGAATGCAACGGTGCCCTTTGTGTATAAAACAGACGCACAGTTTGGACAGCTGAGCCGCTGTCTGGCGTGCTACAGCGAAGGGGCATTGCCAGGGATTAAGGGCAGCATGTACAATAGACTATTTTGGAAACCCTTCTGCTTCTCGAGTTAACTTTATGCTATTTTCGATTGGTATGAATTCAAACAATTTCATTTATAAAGTGAGGATGACTGTTGTTAGTTTATCGTCAACTTCACCTTGCTGATAAAATGAAATGACGAGTAAATACTAAGATGTGTTAATAAAATGTGCTTGTTTGTTCAGTTCAGTTAACGAGCGATGCTCTGTTAATTCGTATTTTGAATTTTGTGCGTGTACCAGTTTTTAGATTTTGGCTCCTATGCCTCGATTTAGATACACATTGCGAAATAAAAACTATGTGTATGGATGGTGGCCGATTGAATACACACTTGTATTTGGGATGTATCATTAGTCCCTCCTTTTGTATTTTTGTGACATTGTGATTTGCTTAAAGGTAAACATTCTGTAGGTGCTTTGATTGCAGTTGGCTGTGTCGGCTGGCAATCTGGTGTAGAGTCCTAGAGGTCAATGACTTGAAAGGTCATGATGTTTTTGCTCCACTTTTTGTGTGTGGAGTGTGTGCCTGTTCTCTGTTAAGTACTTTAATGAGTGTTGTCACTTGTAATGGTGTAAACCGTATGGCTGTTCTTTAGTCATGGCATAAAGAGTGGTGAGGGATTTGTTGTTTATGCGAATGCTATCTGAGAATGCCCTCCTGAAGCATCATTGAAAGTTAAGCGGGCAGGTGAAGTGAGCACAAAGCGTAATGTTACTGGGAGAAGGAATTCATTCGTTCTCCTTTTACAAGAGAACAGAAAGCCATCGCTCAATAGAAAGCATTGCTATAAAATTCACCTTATGTATGGTGCACCAGATTTAGGAGAGGGAATTTGAGGGTGAAGGTGACATATGTTGGCAGCACCATTTGCGCCTGCAATCTGAATATGATGGACGCACCAGCACATTATGCCATACATATGTTGAGATTGCCATGCATATGACGGAATTATTGTGGCATTTGAGCCGGCAAGGCTGTACCTAACCAGGCCCATGAATGCACTGTTGGGGGTTTTCAATGCTGAACGTAGCATACGAAGGCAGCGCCTGTGCATGTGGAGTTATACCTTGCCATGAAGTGACAGACCCAGACATATGATGACATCATTGGGGAATTTAAGACTGCATTTGACATGTGAGAGGAGAAACCTACTTATTTTGTGAGTGCATATAGCATATGCAGTTGACATCTCTAACCGTGCTCTATAGATTTTACATCCAAAGTGGTGCGAGTTTCCAGTGTGTGTCGACAAGACCAGGATGTGGACAAGAGAATTGTTGATGAGACAATATGCGATGATGCTGTAGACATACACCTCCTTTGAGTGAACACGATACACTTGGTCCAAGTGAGTCCTCTCAGGCTGGCCGAGTGTGCGCAGAAGTGAATTGAATCCGGAGCCATATTGTCGGATGAGGTGTTTTTTTTTACAAATCCCCTTCATAGGTGATTAGGAATCCCAGGAGCGATGGGGAAGGTGTTGGAGTGGAAGGGCACCAGTAGAGAAAATCAATTCAATCTTACAGCGGTAAGTAGGGTGACTGGGGTTATTGGGGTAACTAAAGCAGTGTTGGAGCTGTGAGAAGAGGTGTCGCCTCTAAAAAGCTAGGGGGACCGTTTTAATATTATTAAAGTGCAGTTCTAACTTCAAGGGAATGCAGTGTTTTTTTAACATTTATTGCAGCAGGGCCGTCTCAAAAGTGAGGTGCTGTATGCAGAACATCACATTTGGTTTTGTTAAGACTGAATTACAGACACAAGAGGTCAGATTACAGAATCTTTGCACTGGTGCAAGTACAAAGTTGCATGGTATTAGGATTTAGGCAAAGTTCACCGTATTCCAAAAAACTATGGGGCCATGTGTTATTTGGCATTTTTATAGCGCCTACCACCATTGGGATTTGCCCAAAGAACTGTGAGGATGAGCACCCTTTGGAAGACCGTAGTCTGAGTTGAGAAGTAGTGAGAGGAGGCGTAAAATGCTTGTGTGTATTTTTAGCCTGAGCGAAGATAGGTAGGGAATGGCTCGGTCCATATTAGCAGACCATATTATAAGGTGTGGGACAGTTGCTGTGTAAAATTGTCAAGAGAGTCGAGTTATGTGATCAACTGGACCGAATTTTATGTGGGCCTCAGCTGTATTGTATGGGCGGTGGTGCTCGGGCCATGTATGTTTAGTGTAGGGTGTAGTCAACTAGTGTGCATGTGAAATATGTGTGGCTATGTGTAATGTAATCTGAGTTAGGAGCCCTAGTCAGGCACAATGCAAGTGTGGGAAATAAAAACAGTGTCAGGATTCAAACAGCTATCTACATGGGAACCTAGGCCCTCAAAATGCAAGTGTGGCAAAATACAAACAGTGGCAAGATTGAAACAGCTATCTACATGGGAACCTAGGCCCTCAAAATGCAAGTGTGGCAAAATACAAACAGTGGCAAGATTGAAACAGCAATCTACATGGGAACCTAGGCCCTCAAAATGCAAGTGTGGCAAAATACAAACAGTGGCAATATTGAAACAGCTATCTACATGGGAACCCAGGCCCTCAAAATGCAAGTGTGGCAAAATACAAACAGTGTCAGGATTCAAACAGCAATCTACATGGGAACCCAGGCCCTCAAAATGCAAGTGTGGCAAAATACAAACAGTGGCAAGATTGAAACAGCTATCTACATGGGAACCTAGGCCCTCAAAATGCAAGTGTGGCAAAATACAAACAGTGGCAAGATTGAAACAGCTATCTACATGGGAACCTAGGCCCTCAAAATGCAAGTGTGGCAAAATACAAACAGTGGCAAGATTGAAACAGCTATCTACATGGGAACCTAGGCCCTCAAAATGCAAGTGTGGCAAAATACAAACAGTGGCAAGATTGAAACAGCAATCGTGAATAACAAATTATGCCTCCTGTTGGATTGTTCATTTAGCTTGCCGCCATGATGAAAATCATGCCTCTGAATAATATGAAAAGTAAATAAATGTGAACTGAGACCTGGAGACTGATTGGAAGGCAGTGGAGAGATGAGCTTCCCCAAATGAGAAGCCACATTTAAAAAGGTAAATAAAACCCTATTGTATTTCCAAATTGCACCTATACACTGTCCATGATAAAGTCCTGGGTATCAAAGGGGATGGAAAATGAAAGGGAAATGTTAATATGGCAAAGACCAAGGTGCAGTGAAATATGGTGTCTTGTAGCTTCTGTTGATATTGAACATAAAGCAAGATGTCAATTCCATGAATGCATTTCTGCATGGAGGCGTACTTTAAAATACACAGCAATTTAGTGTAATTAAATGCAGAGCACATTAGTAAAGTTAAGCACAATGAAATAGAATCCTTGGCTCATGCTGATACAGAATTGCTCAGGCCATAGTGCAGTCGCAACACACTAGCGTCTCATGTGAAGCCCTCGCATAACAAGGCTGCAGTGTTGTGTGATGAAGGTACACAGGAGACGCTGCCTAATGACACATAGCACACAATGCAAATGTCCATGCGCCCAAGCCTTTAAGAACCGAGGATCGGACCCTCTGCGGCAAAGTCCTCACAAGACAAGGCTGCAGTGTTGTGCGACACAGATAAACAGGAAATGCTGCCCGATGATACATAGCAAGCAACACAACTTTCCACACTCCTGAGCCTTTAAGAACCGAGGATCAGACCCTCTGGGGCAAAGCCCTTGCAAGGCCAGGGTGTTGTGCAACACAGGTGTTAGGCAGCGATGGGGTAGTGCCACAGATTGTGAGCTTGGATGATTTCACCCTCGATCTCTGTCTGCAAGGTAAGAAGGTGCAGGGAGGGAGAGTAGCATTGCTGCACTTCACATAGCTCCCTGACCTTGTGCGTCTGTCCCATTCTTCCTCTTGCCACACACACATCGCCCTTGCAACTGTTCCCACTTCCCCCGCCTGTGCGTCCTACCTTCTTTCTTCCCATGTTCGCTCACTTTGCAACTTAGCCTCTGCAACCCCCGCCTGCGCACCCTCCCCTCTCCCTTTTCCCATTTGCATTCCTTTTGAACTTAGGCCCTACTCCCTGTGTCTTGTGTGCCACGTATGTCCCCTCGCAACTAATGCCCAGCCCCCCCTCTATCTTCGAGCCACATGCTTTCCCTTGCAACTTAGGTGCAGCTTCCCCCATTCTTCATTCCACATGCCTTCCCTCGCAACTTAGGCCTGGCCCCCCTTCTTCGCACCATATGCGTCCCCACACAATGTGTCCCCTCTCCCCTGACCTAGCGCATCCCTCTCTGCATTGCTCCCCACGTAATTTGTCCCCGCTCCCTCTGCCTTGTGCATCCTTCTCATGTTGCTACCCAGGTAATTTGTCCCCGCTCCACCAGCCTTGCGCACCCTGCATAGCATTGCTCCCACGCAACCCAGGCCTGCTTCCCCCCTCCTTCCTTTTCAGCCTCGCCGGAGCCGCGACCAGTGTATTGTACCTGCTTGTGTCTCTGCATTTCACGCCCTTTCGTACTGTGACTATTGTATTGTCATGCCACTGCATCGCTTGCATTTCCCCTTACTTCCGGGTCTCCTTGGATTACCAGTGTTTGCGTATTTTGTTTTTGTAGTGTTACCATTTTATTTTTTCCATGCTGCATCGTGTGCATTTCACTTTTTCCCCTTTAGGTCCCATAGGACTACTTTCTTTGTATTCTGTATTGTACTTGCATTCTCTCGCCCTTGAGTACAATTGTAGTTTACATTTGTTGCTCGCAATGTTTCTCCACTTATGCTATGACCCCGCAATGTTCCAGTGTTCTTGTTCTGTGGTGTACTTACCTGTTGCCCCCTCTATTTTTTTTTACCCCCCATGTGCCTCCCTCCTGTTTGCCCCTAGTGTGTGACCCCCCGCTCCTGCTTGGGCTGCCCCATCCCTCCCCTTACTCTCTGCTTGCACCCTCTATCGTGCTCTCTGTCTCCCCTATCTTCTCTAACTGCTATTCTAACAACTATTCTATCCCTCTCACTAAGTCTGGTAGGATGAAGCTAAAAAAGGGACATCCTGATCTCCAACCCAGGCCTCCCTATCGCTAAAACCTACACCAGTACTTCCTCCAGACAGACCCTCCCCAACATCCTCTTTGTCGTTCCATCTCCAGGCCAATGGAACCCCCATATGGTCTCTGTTCTCGCTCCTTTTTCCTCCTCTACCATTAATGGTGGCACACAGTGGGAGGCCCTCCTGGCCCCCTTCCACTCCTCCAAGACCATCATTAATGTCTACTTGAATGTCACCGTCTTGGCCCAGGGCTCCCAGGCGGTGGTAAGTCATAATTTAGAATGCAATAATTTAGACAGTCAAAATGTCGAAAACATTTTTTAGAAAAAAAAATGTAGAAAACCAATAATGTCGAATAGTTTCTTTATTTTTTCGAAATGTAACAATATATAATTTTAAAAGTGTAACAATATGTAATTTAAAAAGTGTTATGTTAAATATATATATGTTTTAATTCAACTTTGAAATCTTTAATATATTAAACGTCCACTAGATGGTAATATTGCTTTAAACATATATTTAGTTAAGTACTAATACTTTGTTTTTGGTTCTTACGTTCGTTACGTCCTGCTACGTAAACGTAACCGCCATTTTTAAAGTTCATTCTACGAACTGTTCTCCCACGGTCGACTCGCTGTTACTCCGCTCTTGGATTTTTGGGATTTTTTCTGCTTTTCACTTGGATGCATCTTGTTTCGTTCACTGGATTTACTGGCTCGTTTGGATTTGGATTTTTTTTTCCTTTTTATGCACCGTGGATCGTGGATTTTTTTGTTTCTTCTGTGTTTTCGTCTGGATTAATACTTTTTTCTTTCCTGGATTATGGTTTTTTCATGCCTTTTTTCATTGAACATTCTCATGGATTGCAGCTTCACATTTGGATTTTTGGAGTCCTTCGTCCTGGAGTAATGGATTTGTTTCTTACTGTTTTTTTTTTCTTTTTCAGATTAATGGATTTCCTGGTTGGATTGTCTGGATTTACTGTACCTATCCCACAATGGAATCCAGAGTACTTCGAATCGTAAGTTTTATTAACATTTTAAGTTAAATGCCACAAAATTTAAGTAGTTTTCTTTGTTTTCCACATTGAAATATTGTACTATTTGTATTAGTTTACTTTCGTAATCTCTATATTTCCTATGTTTTGGTCCCTGGTTTGCCAATGATAGTGTTTGTGACAACCGAAATTCCTGGTGTTGTTCTTCTATTTTTAAATCTTTTAGAAAATGCCATAGATTTGGATTGTGGATGCTGAAATTCTTATTTAAATGGCTATGCCAGCCTTCTAGTGTGTTATTTGTTCTTGGTGTATTGTCCAACGTTGCCTGGTAACAATTCCATAATTGTATTTGGTATTTTGGTCTGCGTCTATTTCCACTTCGAGTTAACTGCCCAATCCACGTGTTTTCAAAGTAGTCCAGTAAGTTTGTATTGTCCTCTTCATGAGTTTTATACTAATCACTGTCTATCAAATGTTCGTAAAAATCAATAACATCATTTTCTTGTACAAACGCTAAAGCAAAAAGTTTTTTAATGTTAAACTGATAGCAACTGTCCTCTGTATATTTTGTACCCAATCCCAATTTCTGTATCTTTCGCCAAGCACTCTGCGTAAAATGAAAAAAACATCCCTAAACCCTAGTCTCTCTGTACACTGTCGAAAATCCTCTAATCTGAGCTGATTCATAGTCCATGATTACTGTTTCTGGGTTTGATTCTGGTGCCGTTTGTTTAATTTTACTGTACACGATTTTGTATGCTTCTTCAGTTTTTTCGGCATTAAAACATATACTAGTGGTATTTATTTATGGTTCCATGCACTGTGTAAAATTGGTAAAAAGGTTGTGGGCATATCTGAAATGTCGGGTCACTTTGCCATTTTTTACTACGAGTTAGATGTTCAAAGTTCGCTGCTGTAGAGAATATTAATATTTTCTCACTGTTCATCTCAATTGTGGCATGGTAAAAATGTTCGCCTTTGGCAGTTACCTTGAAAACATCCGGGATTATTACATCCTTAAATAACATCGGTGCCGGTGGCAGATTTTCTTTCACTTGTTTTGTGCGGTTTATTGTGCGCTGCATTAGTTTCTCTGCTGGCAATTGTGCTGTTATATGGGTTGGTAAGTTGCCACAAACATCTCTAAGCACAGATCCACTACTTTCCCCTTGATGTTCAATGGCTTTTATTTTTAGTTCTGTCAAGGTTTTTCTGATGATTATATTAGTTTGATCAGGCATATGGTTGTGTTCATGTTTGCCTTGTACTTCTGAGCCCACTGTTATCGCTCTTGCGTTGCATTTAGTTTTTGTATATTCTGTGCAGCGCCAGTAAATTCGGTCTTTTCTTTGGCTTTCTTTGTAGAATATGTATCCATTCAAAATTAACTGCCTTCCTCCCTTTTGCGTGGTTATGAACTCCACTTTGTTCTCCATTTGCCAACCTAAAGTAACCGAGAAAATTATGTTTTATCTATATGTCTTTTTACTCTATTGTGTGTTATATGATTTAATGATGTTTACTTTCATGTTCGTTTGTCTTACCTGGTTTGTATCTGAATGAACCTCAATCGATTGCCTGCAGCACTTTCTCAGGAGATGTTCTGTCAGGTAATGACGGGTTTCCACAGCCGTTACTAGTTTCCTGCTGAAAAAACAAGGTTCTTTACTCGTGGTTGTCACCTATTGTATTAACCATTTCCTAACCTAATTTTTTCGAATATGTCAGATGAGTGGGTGATTGTGGTTGTTGGGGAGGTTTAGGGCTGGTGTGGTTCGGGATGTTGGGTGAGGGGGGTTGGTGAGAGGGGTTGGGGGGGACCCCCCCACTAAACAATACTCCTTATTTTTATTTATTTCGTGTTATTAATTACACTAATTAATCCTTTTTTTCGACATTTTTTTTCGAAATATTGACTCTTTTAATGATATGTATATGTTTTCGACATTCTTATTTTCGACATTTTGTTTTCGACATTTTTGTACATCGACATTTTTTTTCGATATTATCACTATAAACCCCCCCAGGTCAATCTCCTCCTTTTTGATGGAAGCTTCCTGCATCTTATCAGCTTCATTCCTTCTCCTGCTACTCCTATCTACCCCTCTCCAGCTCCTCTGCCATGACCTTCCCCCGCCACATCTCAGTCACCCTCTGCTGCCTCTTTGGCCGCTCTGCCGCCTCCTTCCTCAACCACCTCTCTGGCACCCTATTCTTTCTCTCTGACTAACCTGCCATCTCCTCCTTCCTCCTCTGCTGATTCGTGGGCACCTCTAACAATTCCACAGGGCATATCTCATGCCTGTACCCCTCCACAGAAGTCTTGCAAAGGTGGCAATCTGCTCCACATCGCTACTCTTAACTCTTGCTCCGCAGTCAAACACTCCTCGGACATCCGCCATCTCCTCGAAGATCTTGATTTGGATGTACTTGGTCTCACAAGACGTGGTTCACGCACAACTCTGTCACAAGTTTTGACAATCTCCTACCTGATGGCAACAAGATCCTCTCCGAACCCAGAATCAAGTGTCCTGGAGGGGAGTAGCCCTAATCATCCCAGAGTGGATCCCTGCTTCTGTCAGCCCTAAGCAGGCCTACTCCTCCTTTGAATGCCTGGTCTGCAGGCTCTCTATCTCTCCTGGCCTCTCTCTCTCTGTGGCCACCATCTACAGGCCACCTGGTGTGGTCGCCCCCTCCCTTCCGAGTGGGCTGACCTCTCCTCCTACCTCCTTGCCTCTAGCGCTCAACTTCTCCTCCTCTGAGACCACAACATCCACTTGGATGCTTCTAGCCCCTCCTGGGGGCTCTTTTGCAACCTCTGCTACTTTCTCTCTCTCAATTATTCCCTCTGGCCCGACTCACTCTGCAGGGTGCACACTGGATGTTCTGATCTCATTAGACCTCCCCCTCTACAACACTCTCACCACTCCTCCATCTTGGACTGACCACTTTCTTCTCTTCTCTCACCTGTTGCTCTCAGCCCCTCTGGTTAAGCCTATCCCAGCACTACCATCCACCTTCTCAGTCTTCTGGCCCATGACGCGTGTCAGTGGAGGCTTTCACCACTACTTTCTCTCCTCCTCCTACATGTTTGGCTAACTCACACTCTGACACAGCCCTTTCCAACCTTCATCTCTCAATCTCTAGCACTCTGGATGTCCTTGCCCCTGTCATGAGGATCCATTTGAAGCCTGCATCCAAGTGCAACTCTGACCTCACCACCCTTAAGCACAAGTGTAGGGTGGCTGAGAGGCAGTGGAGGGCATGAGGCTCATCATCAGACAGACTGATCTGCCGCCTGCTCCAAAGGCAATGCAGACTCTCTTTCCTTTCTAAGAAGAGAGCCTACATCCAAGCCCACGTCTCGGCGGCCTCTAACAACTCGGCAGAACTTTTCAAAATTTGCAAGGAGCTGGCCAATCCTGCTGCAGTCCCCACCTCTCCTTTCCCTCTGAGGCCCTTTGCATGGCTCTGGCACCTCCTTTAACCACTAAAACTCAGGACATCCTGTCCACTCTCTCCTCTTCCTCTACCTCCTCTTCCCCTCCATGTATGATTTTAGGACCCACTCTGGTTGTATCTCCTCTTCCTGTCTCCTCCTTCTCCCTGCTCACTCCCGGCGATGTTTCTAGACAAGTCTGAACTATGAAAGTCTTGTCAAAGCACATGCTCCCCTGCTCCTCCAGAACTATTAAGGACCACATCGACACCTTGCTCCAGCCTTTGCCGATTTCAGCAATCACTCCTTCGCCACTGGAACCTTCCCCTACCCTTTAAGTACTCCCTTCTGCACCCCCTCCATGGAACTCCATCACTCCTGTCCTGGGCAAACTCCTGGAAAAGCTGGCCATCTCCCAGCTTAATCTACATACTGAATCTGTTGGTTGTCTCCATGACCACCAGTCTGGCTTCAGAGCAGCCAGAAGCAGGGAAACTGCTCTACTGAACACCCGTGAAGACTTGCTCTCTAATCTAGACTCTAACCTTCTCTAACGTTCTGCTTTCCAGTGAACCATTGAAATTAAAAGGATTACAGATCATCCAGGTGGCTCAGAGGAGCCGGGCCTCATTGACTGACAGCAGCTAAGAAATGTATTTCATGAAAAAGGCAGCCCAGTAACATTGTTTTCAGTTCCACAGGAAAAATGCAGCTAAAAATGGCAACATGTAACAATTTCAGCTGTGCAAAGAGAACTCCAAGCAAAGGCTGGATACATACATCCAGACATAGGACAAATGGTTTCCTAATTAAGCAGCGTAGTTGTTAAGAAGTTATGTTTTCTCTAATGCACATATGAATATGTATTGGAATGTAGAACACTTTGTCCCTGGTGAAGAGTGAAAGTAATACTCGAAACGTGTTGGGCTAGACCAAGAATTGAATATTTTTTTGTCAAAATTTGAATAAATATCTGTTTTAGATAAACAAATGAATTGTCAAACATCAATTGGGTTATCTCAGAAAAACCTCCCTGCCATTGCAGGGAAAACAAACAAAAATATTAAATTCATAATTACCCCTTGTGAAAACTAAAAGGTTACTTCTAGTACCCTCAAAATTACATGCAGGCCTATGCCCTTGTTGATAGTGTGCAGGGGATGCAGGTTTCCTTAATTAGGAAACCATTTGTCCTATGTATATTTGACCAGCCTAGATACCAAGGCTGAGCACTTCTCCCCTGCACCTCAAATTACATTAATCTTTAAATTAATCACTTTGAGCTCTATTTTGATATACTTAAATACAAATGTGAATAAGGTGTGCATGGTGGCTATTAATTTTTCCTACATACATCCAGACTGCAGACAAATCTCAGCACTCAAGAACAGAAATAATATTGAATTAAATGTGTGTGTGCTGCATATGAAAATTGGATTTGAAAGGACTCAGTTTAAGGTGTTTTTTCCATGAGGAACGTGCAAAATCACCTGTTTAAAAGCATGTTTTGGTTTAAAGTTTTCATTCTTGAAGAAAAGTCAAAGGATTGCTAATGTCAAATACACTGATAAATGTGTGCATTTTATATGTGTTAATGAAAGATGTAGGTAACTTAAAGTCAAAACCCAGTCTTGAATTAATTAAATATTTAATTCTGAGCTGACAGCCTCAGCCTGGGAATGGTTAACACCTCTCTGCTGGCAGGAAATGACTAGTTGCTGCTGGGAGGTTTTCGCGTACGTATGACAAAGAACCCATCAGACTTTTGTCTGGGACTCAGCTAAAGACAATGGTGAACTTGAACACTCAGCCCTACCGGGGAGGGGCAGGAAACTTCCCTCTTAAGGAGGAGGACCCCCACCCTGATCAAAGGAATTTAACAGCTGTTGCCAATTGAATTAAAGTACAAAAAAACTACTAAGGATTTTTAGTGGTTAAATGCCTATTTGTAATTAATCTTTAAAAACCTTTAACTTTGCCACATGAAGGAGCATAAATCTAAAAATTGGTAGTTGTAAATCTAATGTTATGCTCTTTCTTTGAAGATGGGGATTGAACCTGGTACTGCATAAGGGACAAAAGTTATAAAGAAACACTAATTGCGCCAAGACTATTAATGCTGCAAAGCTAATACTGTATACCCGTGTTCTAGTGGTGATTGCAGAGATATGTACTGAACTAGGAATTGTTAGGCCAAATCTTTACAATTAAAATTAATAAAATTTCACAGAAAGACAACGCCAGTTCTCACTGACGTAGGAGTTGGATCTAAATGTCACCCATAAAATATGTAATGTATGTGTCTGATTTTATTAGAGGTCATAAGTATAGAAATGTGTATTTTGGTAAAGTTAAATTTTGGTCCAAATCAATGTGGGTGTTTTCCAAGGCACATCATAAATATGACAGCCATTTCTGTCTTCCAACCAGAAAAAACAAGTGCCTTTGACCAATCACAGCCGTGTGGGTGTGTATTGTAATTCTGCCCCTACCATAAACTGAGTGATGTCAATTTGCATGATAAATAAGGGAACCTCACAACACATAAACAGACACTGATTCCTGACTACATCATGATTTCCGCGTGACGCCCTGTTCCAGAATTCTTCATCTTGTCCTGATCCAGACTACTTGCAAGCCAAGGCCTCAGCAATTGCTGAACTCTTTTCAGCTAGGGCCAAATCCTGAAACCATCCCAAAAAACGTCAGGGAAATAATTCTGATCAAGTTTGGCTTGCTACCATTCATGCTTGCCATCCGGCTAATCTACAGTGTCCAGTGACCAGAAGGGCCAATCCAATCTGAGGTGCAGTCCAATTGACCAGAACCGCCCAGCTGACCACCCTGCCAGAAGTGCCCTGCTGCCTGTAGACCCGATCCGTAATGACCAGAACCTGATGGTGCAATCTTAAATTTACAGTGGACAGTAAGTATAAACAGGAATCATAGAAACCCATAGTATATTTGCTTTGTCCTACCCCAATCTCAACCCATCCTCTCTTTAAATTAAGAACTTGTAATAGTGTCACACCAATCTTGAAACCTTGCTTTGATTTCATGTGCTAGTGATCATTTCCTAAAATCCTTTTGTCTTGTGAAAATCCCAAACCCTTAAAATCATCCCATGGGTAATCCGACTGAGTCCTCCAAGGCGGACACGGAGTTGCTGGGGTTGGTTTCCAAGGACCACTCTGGAGCTTACTGTGTTTCAACTGGTAACCAGCCTGAATACCCTAGTTTAGAGCATAATTGTCATTGTAAAAACTGATTCCGTTTTCATTTTCGGGTCTTTATTTTCAAAAACACCTCTCATTCAAACATGCATAACCTTTCCAATTTTATAGCTAGAGATTTAATTTCAACTCGCACTTAAACCTAAGACATGTAGCTACATCCACAACCAAGAACTGCATCACAAAACAGTATTTGACCCATTTTTATTAAAAATCGCATAGTGAAATTTAGGCGGGAATTCGCAATTTTGCAAAAGTTTTACATGTGTGTTTTCCCATTCAAAGTATTTCCATACATCCTTTTTGATTTAAAGTGTGTACTGTCGCTCATATGGTAGCTTATGTTTGCTAGGACCTGTTCAGTGTTGTTCCCAGAGGAATTTATATCAAGTTAAGGATTTTTGCATACTTTTCATTGTTTTTCTAAGCCATTTTCAACGGTCATTTTAAAAGTGTAAATTTCCAAAAACGCTTTTCTCTCTTGTTTGGGGAGGGAAGATTGCATTCAAACTCTATATGATATGTTATTTTATTCCTGAATACCTGCTGATTACTGACATCTGTGTAGAACTGCTCATTTGTGAATTAAGAAATTTGCAGGTGGAAATCTTAACCTAAACGCTATCGTTCCACAAGCCAAAACTTCTCTTTTCCCTGTGTTTAATCTTCTGTATTGCTATAAGTGAATTCAATTGCCCTACTTACTTTCTGAATAGTTTTGTCACCACATTGGTGATTGCTGCCCCATATATTAATTTGTTTTTGATTTGAATTTTAATTAAATAAATACATATTTACCTTTACCAACCAGCCTGATTCCTGGTCCATTGTGACCTTGGGGGGGGGGGGGTATTTTGAGAAGGGTTTGATATGAGTGGTGTATCACTCAGAATATTGAACCTATAGACACAATAAATAAGTATTTCATTTGTGCATTACATGCTAGGCGAGACCCGGGTGTATTGCCTGATTGAAATCCTTAACAGATTTGGGGACTCGTGCCGTGATTTTGAATTCGAGTTAGCACCCATGACAGTCTAACACAGCATATTAGCCTGCAAGGTACAGACACCTTACTCAGTTGCTGTACTGTGCTACACTGTTCAAGCACCTCTCAAAATAAATACTCCAAAATCAGGACTGTTTGTAAAAGTAAAAAGCAAATTAACCCTGAAATAAGTCATAAAGAAATTGATATTTCCCTGCACAATCTGTTTGTCGGGTGAGTGGCCAGAACAGAATGAGCAGGTCTGGCTGCAGGAAATCAAAGAACAGGTCACTGCCATGGACCTAGATACATGGCAGGACAAGGGCCCATTACACCAAGCTCTTGGTGAACTGTACATGGCCTCAAAAGCTAAAAAAGGAGCAGAGTAAAATTGCCAAAATAGCGGCCTACCTGTACCTCCACATAGGAGTAATGCAGGAAAAGCATGCAGAAAACATAGTTCTGGCAAAACACTAGATAAAATCCAAACTCATCTAGACTCTGCAGACCAAAGGCTACTCAAGAGCTAAGAATCAGAGACAGAAGCTAGGCAATATCTGACAAAACTAAACGAAGATCTGGCCCTCCTACAGCAAGAGAATGCAGAACAGGACACCCAATTACAGGCCCTGAAAAAGTAGTGCCAGGAAAGGGTGGACTCTTTACAACAGAGTCAACAGAAGCTGGCGCAACAATTACATTTTAATAGAGCCTGCGCAGAGCAGGTAGTCACCCTACAAAACTGCATAGAATCCTTGAAAGAGGAAAATAAAAAATTAAGCATTAAAGACATCCACTCTCAAGAGGAATTTGATGAGGAGCGCCAGAAAGCCAGTGTATTTAAAAACGACTTGGCTGAACAGAGGGGCATCCTAAGTCAGGAGAGGGACGCCTTAGGCCAGGAAGTGAGCCAATTAAAAACCAAGCTAGAGGAAAGAAAGCTGGCCCTCCAGGAGCTCCATGAGGCAAAAACAGAATATGAGAAGCTACTAGAGCACACCAGGTGGGTGGAGGATGCTCTGGAAAAGAACAACCAGACCAATGATCCTAAAACTCAGGAGATGAATCTCCTGCAGCAGAAATTGGCCCAGTATTTCCAAACCAGGCAGGAAGCGCAGAGAGACAATGAGGCTCTCTGTGAAAAGAATGATGTGCTCCACAAACAGATAGCCATGCAAGAGCAAATTATTGAGACCAGTCAGGCCCTGATAGAGGAACAAAAGATTCAGATTTTCGCATATCACCAGGGAATAGGGGCTGAAAGAGAAGAGATAGTGAGGGACAGAGAAACCCCTGATCCTCACATCAGGACCCCTGTACTCAGGGACTCTAACTCCTTCAATGCAATGAACTGTGCCAACTTCACGTCCACTGACTCATAAACCGGGGGCGATGGGGATGGTAGACTTCAACAGAATTGGTCAAATGGGACTGACAGATCAGCGCCTCCCAGAAATTGATGGACGGGCGTCTCTGTACAGATCCCCAAATGTTAGGGTGATCAGGAAGACTCATGTGAGGGGAGAGTCAGGGAATTGGATCTTCAAACATACCTCCTACCAAAAGATCAGTTTGTAAAATTTGGTGGGGAACTCCAGGGAATAAAACCCAAAAAGAGTATCCTCAAGACCTCTTCCCAGATAGGGCAGTGGGGGGGTATTCTGCCAATCCTGGGAGCAGGGGAGAGTCAAAAGACTCTTCTGAGAGCCACATGCATCAGGAAACTAGGCCCCCACATTCTGCAAGACCTTCTCAAGCTCGCAGAATCAGGGAGTGCCTAGAGGATCAGATGGCAACCTCCAGTAGTAGTGGCTCTGAGTCAGAGGATGAGTGGACGCGGGTGACTAAGACCAAAAATGCCAACAAAATCAAGAAGTCTATACAAAAAGATCCCTTGAAGCAGATCAAGGCCATTATGAGTGTTATAGCTCCCTATCACAAAAATGCTAATTATTCATTCTGGGAACACCTTGAATTATACGAACAGATGATGGATACTTTTCATCTGAAAGATAGTCAGAGTTGCATCCAATATGTAAAATGGACATTCTCCCCTGAGTACTCCAGCTTCTTTGCAGGGCTGGATGATCAGAACCACTCAAGATGGTCCACCTACAGGGAGGCCATCTTAAAACACTTCTCTGTCCATAGAAATCCCCAAGAGGCCCACAAGGCGGCCTACAACCTGCAGTGTGGGGAAGATCAGGCCCCACAAGAATTTGTGCAGGTTCTCAAACATGCCTCTGCGCAGACCACAAGGAGGGTGCGCACAGACAGTAGGAAGTTCATTAACACCTTTTTCCATGCACTCCCCAAATACATCATGACTCAGCTGGTGAGGGACTTTCACGAGAAGAGATCACTGGACTGGGTCATAGAACAGGCAACCCGTATTTATAAGGTGCAGAAAAACCCAAACCAGCCAAACCCCTGCTGCTGCTAAGGTGACAGAGGTGAAGGTTGCCCCCATTTTAGATCTGGAGATGGGGGGCCTAAAAATATACCGGTACAGAATCCTTCCAGCCAAAGAACCAGAAGGCCCTCGGGCCCATCCCATACAGGTAGTCAGGGAGGTAATACCACAAATGTGACCCGTAACTCCCCGCACTACATAAGCCCTCGATACAAGGGCAACAAACCCATCCTTAGGTATGTGTGGACTCCCCCAGCCCAAGGGGGGGACCCAACCAGGTACGTACCAACCCATGAAACGTCCCTCCTAACTTTCCCCAGGAGGACAGTAATCCGCCAAATTCTGAGCACCACATGCATCAGGAAACTAGGCCCCGACATTCTGCAAGACCTTCTCAAGCTTGCAGAATCAGGGAGTGCCTAGAGGATCAGATGGCCACCTCCAGTAGTAGTGCCTCTGAGTCAGAGGATGAGTGGACGTGGGTGACTAAGACCAAAAATGCCAACAAAATCAAGAAGGCTATACAAAAAGATCCCTTGAAGCAGATCAAGGCCATTAGGAGTGTTATAGCTCCCTATCACAAAAATGCTAATTATTCATTCTGGGAACACCTTGAATTATACGAACAGATGATGGATACTTTTCATCTGAAAGATAGTCAGAGTTGCATCCAATATGTAAAATGGACATTCTCCCCTGAGTACTCCAGCTTCTTTGCAGGGCTGGATGATCAGAACCACTCAAGATGGTCCAGCTACAGGGCGGTCATCTTAAGACACTTCTCTGTCCATAGAAATCCCCAAGAGGCCCACAAGGCGGCCTACAACCTGCAGTGTGGGGAAGATCAGGCCCCACAAGAATTTGTGCAGGTTCTCAAACATGCCTCTGCGCAGACCACAAGGAGGGTGCGCACAGACAGTAGGAAGTTCATTAACACCTTTTTCCATGCACTCCCCAAATACATCATGACTCAGCTGGTGAGGGACTTTCACGAGAAGAGATCACTGGACTGGGTCATAGAACAGGCAACCCGTATTTATAAGGTGCAGAAAACCCCAAACCAGCCAAACCCCTGCTGCTGCTAGGGTGACGGAGGTGAAGGTTGCCCCCATTTTAGATCTGGAGATGGGGGGCCTAAAAATATACCGGTACAGAATACTTCCAGCCAAAGAACCAGAAGGCCCTTGGGCCCATCCCAGACAGGTAGTCAGGGAGGTAATCCCACAAATGGGACCCGTAACTCCCCGGACTACATCAGCCCTTGATACAAGGGCAACAAACCCATCCTTAGGTATGTGTGGACTCCCCCAGCCCAAGGGGGGGACCCAACCAGGTACGTACCAACCCATGAAACGTCCCTCCTAACTTCCCCAGGAGGACAGTAATCCGCCAAATACAGAGTTGATTTTCTTCCCCCGGTACCCCCAAAACCTCAACCCACAAAACAACCCTCCTTTCTTTCCCCACTTTCCTGAGCCCAGACAGCCCAATCCGGGAGAGGGGAGGCCAAGGGTGGAGGGTTACCAGAACTATCCCAACCAACGGTATTATGGGAACAGGGATAGCTACCCTTCCCATGATCCACCTAGGATGGACCAGAGACCCCCGTACCAGCCAGAGCGGGTGTCTCAACTGGAGCGCCAGGTCCAGAACTTGTCCCAGGATCTGGGTTGCATGTTGAGAGCTAAGCAGAATCCTCAAATGAACATGGCGGCCAAGAACTCCACAAACCAAGGGTCTGGTACTCCAGAGCAATGATGGGGAGAGAACCCCAACAATTCACTGGTTCCAAAGGAAGAGGCACGGGGGAATGGGGGTGTAAAGCCTTAGAGGAAGCTTCCTTCCCCACTTGTGAAAAGCCCCTGGAAACCCAGGAACCGGAACGAAAACTCCAGCCCCTGAAAGTCTGCAACCTAAGGAACCGAGGGCGGGTAGGAGAAATAAAGGACCTAAAAAGAACCATTCTGTGGAGGAGGTTAGTGTCCCCAAGTTGAAGGAGAGGGGTCCTCAGAGGACTCTGGGAAAAGGATCTTCTCCTTCAGGGATGGGGGAACTCCTCCCAAAGAAAAATGGGTCCCGAGAGATCCCAATAAAGATTGGGTAAATGTGGGGACTGAGTTAGAACCGACCACCATTGAACCCCAGAATGATTGCTTGGAAAACCACCCTGTCCAAACGTATTCTGCGAACTACCTCCAAAAAGGGGAGGGGGGTGGCCCAGAATCAGAACCAGGGGAGCCCAAAACTCCCCCAATATCCAACTGTCCTCTTTTTCTGCAGATCCCCAAGCTCCCCCACAGAATCATGCACAAACCCATTCTGGGGACTGTCTCCAAAAATGGGGGGACAGCCCCGAATCATAAAAGGAGGAGCCTGAGACTCCTCGGATCACTGACTGTGATATTTCCTGCTCGGATTCCCAAACTACCCCACTCCATCCTGGGGACCGCCTCCTGGAAAGGGGGGGGCATCCCAGAACCAGCACAAGAGGAACCCCAAACCTCACCAACCACTTCTGTTGAATGCCTCCAAAAAGGAGGGGCAGCCCAGAATCAGAAAATGGGGAGCCTGAAACTCCCCAAATAGCGGTGTGTCAAAATTCTTTGACATATTTCTCAATGCCAACACTGACTCTTGACCCAACTATCCCAATATCAGAGTCAGAAATAAGTAAATTGACCACCCAGCTTGCAAAGAATGCCCATTACCTTTGCTCATTGGAGGAGAAATAAGGTACATTTTACTCCTCTATCCAAGTGCAAGGGCAATGTGCAATTGAAGCACTGGTGGACACTGATCCCAAGCAACTCTGCTGTCAAAGAGGACCTTTGAGCAGCTAAATTCAGGAAGGGGGGAGAGATACCAGATCCCTCTCACCCTTCTTCCTGGACAACTCCAGAACTTCAACGGGAAGGAAATTCCTGTCGAGGGGTCTGCGGAGCTGGAAATTAAAATTGGGTGACACAAGATGAAGCACCCGGTCATAGTCGTGTTGCCAGAAGGAACCCCCTGTCTATTAGGGAATAACATCCTCCGTAGGTTGTCTCCCCTAATAGACTGTGTGAATAAGGTACTCTGGACCCAGACTAACCGACCAATAAAATTAAAATATAGTGTCAACCATGTTAGTTTAAATGGCACATGCCACATGGTTGAACAAAAACAGGATCCTATTGAGTTCTACCTTCAAAACAATGACATACCCGACGTTACCATAATTGCTGTGGGACAACAAACTGGTAATGGGAACTCCTCTCCATTTCTGAAAATCAACCTTCCCTCCAGTCTCAAGTGGCATTCCACATTGGAAGGAGATACTCTAAAATTCTATATGAATTCACAATCAGAAAATCCCAATTTCATAGCCGAAATTGATATCGAAAAAGCGCTAAGTGTAGCAGGCATTCTGAAGAGGGGCGAACAGCTATTCCTCCCGATTCAGTTAAATGATGGGAAGGAGTCTGTCCTTGCCTGAGTTGACTTGAATAGCGAAGAAAGCTTCATCAGCAAAGTATTATTCAAGAAACTCCCAAAAGACCAGACACTGCCCGCAGTTGAGTCAATAGGTCCATCGGTATGGGGCCTGGAAACTCCCTGTTCCAAACATCTTCTGCTTAGCAGTTGCATAATCAAAATTTCTAGAGATGAGAAAAGCATAGTACATAGTTGTTGGATCGTGCGAGGTGTTCCTTCTGCCTTTTATATGGGCAGTCACCTCCTCAACCAACTCGCGATTAATTTGGACGGCAGTTATTGCCAAGCCCGGTCCCAACTGGAGAGTAAATCTCAGGGTCCTCGTAATCCTAAAAAAAGCCTTCCGGTTAGCCTTGCGCTACAGTAGGAAATGGAAGTTCAGAAATGGAGGAGAGGTCACCATCCCGGGCCCTACCTACAGAATCCGCATCCCCAGATGTGACTTGCTGAAAGAAAAAGCAGGTCCATATCAACCAGCTAAAGAGTTGCCACCCCAGGTATACTTTGCGGCAAATAGAAGAGCCTACAGAAAACCCAGGGGGAAAGAATCCGGAAACCTAGGAAATTGTTAAATTGTCATTGAATACATGCAAGGAATATTTTAAATTGTTATTAAATACATGCAGGGAATACTGTAAATTGTCACTGAATACATGCGTCTATCCCACTGCTGAAATCCCAAATGGAGCAATAGCGCAACCATTTTCATAACTGGGTTATGTTCTGTTTTCTAGTATTGGCACTAAGTATGCCTAATCAACAAGGAGGACCTCCTTGGGGACCTGGGAGGAAAAACCAAAGTGATCCAGAGTGTTGCTCCACACTGGAAAAGAAAGCATGAGAGAAGACGGCGGTATCGTTCCTATTCCAACCAGAGCCGGCGAGGAGAGCATGTCACATTAATCTCTGACGGGAGAAGAACCTACACCTGAAGAAACCGATGTTCTTCACATGGACAGAAAGAAAAATCCCACGTGCCTGACTTCTAAACGACTGGAAGTCAAGCTGAAGTCGTGGGGGGGGCTTATGTGGGATATTTTTACCCATTCCGATATGCCCCACTGCATTAATTTACAAATGGGGAAAGAAACAGGCAATAATGGATGCACTAACCCCTGTGCACACAAAAATCTGCAAAACTGCATATGGGTCACAATCACAAAAGGCTGCACACCCCTGCCACACAGTCAAAGTGGGGTGGAAAACAGAATTCTCACTGCAGGAGCATGCTGTTACATTTAACATGAAGCAAGGACACAGAATGGGGCTGGAAACCCAAAATGCCTTTTAAAATGCAGCTTTGCAACCTTCAAAGTGCTGTTTTGGCACTCAATCCATTAATTTTCCAGTGAACCATTGAAATTAAAAGAATTACAGATCATCCAGGTGGCTCAGAGGAGCCGGGCCTCATTGACTGACAGCAGCTAAGAAATGTATTTCATGAAAAAGGCAGCCCAGCAACATTGTTTTCAATTCCATGGGAAAATGCAGCTAAAATGGCAACATGTAACAATTTCAGCTGTGCAGAGAGAACTCCAAGCAAAGGCCGGATACATACATCCAGACTGCAGACAAATCCCAGCACTCAAGGACAGAAATAATGCTGAATTAAATGTGTGTGTGCTGCATAAGAAAATTGGATTTAAAAGGACTCAGTTTAAGGTGCTTTTTCCATGAAGAAAGTGCAAAATTGCCTGTTTAAAAGCATATTTTGGATTAAAGGTTTCATTCTTGAAGAAAAGTTAAAGGATTGCTAATGTCAAATACACTGATAACCGTGTCCATTTTATATGTGTTAATTAAAGATGTAGGTAACTTAAAGTCAAAACCCAGTCTTGAGTTAATTCAATATTTAATTCTGAGCTGACAGCCTCAGCCTGGGAATGGGTAACACCTAACTGCTGGCAGTAAAGGACTAATTGCTGCTGGGAGGTTTCGCATACATATTACAAAGAACCCATCAGACTTTTGTCTTAGATTCAGCTAAAGACAATGGCAAACTTGAACACTCGGCCCTACAGGGGAGGGGCAGGAAACGTCCCTCTCAAGGAGGAAAACTCCCACCCCGATCAAAGGAATTTGACAGCTGTTGCCAATAGAAAGAAAAGTAAAAAAAACTGCTAAGGATTTTTGGTGGTTAAATGCCTATTTGTAATTAAGCTTTAAAAACCTTTAACTTTGCCACATGAAGGAGGACAAATCTAAACATTGGTGGTTGTAGATCTAATGTTATGCTCTTTCTTTGAAGACGTAATTGAACCTGGTACTGCATAAGGGACAAAATTTATAAAGAAACACTAATTGCGCCAAGACTATTAATGCTGCAAAGCTAATATTGTATACCCGTGTTCTAGGGGTGATTGCAGAGACATGTACTGAATTAGGAATCATTAGGCCAAATCTTTATAATTAAAATTAACCCAATTCCACAGAAAGACAAAGCCAGCTCTCACTGACGTAGGAGTTGGATCTAAATGTAACCCATAAAATATGTAATGGATGTGTCCGATTTTATTAGAGGGCATAAGTATAAGCCAAGGCCTCAGCAATTGCTGAACTCTTTTCAGGTAGGCCCAAATCCTGAAACCATCCCAAAAAGCTTCAGGGAAATAATTCTGATCCAGTTTGGCTTGCTACCAGTCATACTTGCCTGCTGAAACTCGCCATCCTGCTAATCTACAGTGTCCAGTGACCAGAAGGGCCAATCCAATCCAATCCAATCCAATATGAGGTGCAGTCCAATTGACCAGAACCGCCTAGCTGACCATCCCGCCAGAAGTGCCCTGCTACCTCCAAACCCGATCTGTGATGACCAGAACCTGACGGTCCAATCGTAAATTTACAGTGGACTGTAAGCATAAACAGGAATCATAGCAACCCATAGTATATTTGCCTTGTCCTACCCCAAGCTCAACCCATCCTCTTTTTAAATTAAGAACTTGTACTAGTGTCACACCAGTCTTGAAACCTTGCTTTGATTTCTTGTGCTAGTGATAATTTCCTAAAATCCTTTTGTCTTGTGAAAATCCCAAACCCTTAAAATCATCCCATGGGTAATCCGACTGAGTCCTCTAAGGCGGACACAGACGTTCTGGGGTTGGTTTCCACAGACCACTCTGGAGCTTACTGTGTTTCAAACTGGTAACCAGCCTGAATACCATAGTTTAGAGCATAATTGTCATTGCAAAAACTGATTCCGTTTTCATTTTCGCGTCTTTATTTTCAAAAACACCTCTCATTGCAACTTGAATAACATTTTAAATTTTATAGCTAGAGACTTAATTTCAACTCTCACTTAAACCTAAGACCTGTAGCTACACCCGCAACCAACAACTGTATCATGAAACAATATATTTGACCCATTTTCATTAAAGATCACACAGTGAAATTTAGGCGGGAATTTGCAATTTTGCAAAAGTTTTACATGTGTGTTTTCCCATTCATAGTATTTCCAAACTTCATTTTTGATTTAAAGTGTGCACTTTCACTCATATAGTAGCTTATGTTTGCTAGGACCTGTTCAGTGTTGCTCCCAGAGGAATGTATATCAATTTAAGGATTTTTGCATACTTTTCATTGTTTTTCTAAGCCATTTTCAACAGTCATTTTAAAAGTGTACATTTCCAAAAATGCTTTTCTCTCTTGTTTGAGGGGGGGGGGAGATTGCATTCAAACTCTATATGGTGTTCTTTTATTCCTGAATACCTGCTGCATACTGACATCTGTGTAGAACTGCTCATTTGTGAATTAAGAACTTTACAGGGGGAAATCTTAACCTAAGCGCTATCTTTTCACAAGCCAAAACTGTTCTTTTCCCTGTGTTTTATCTTCTGTATTGCTACAAGTGAATTCAATTGCCTTACTTACTTTCTGAATTGTTTTGTCACCACATTGGTGATTGTTACCCCATATATTAATTTATGTTTGATTTTAATTTTAAATAAATAAATAAATAAATACCTTTACCAACCAGCCTGATTCCTGGTCCATTGTGACCTGGTGTGTATTTTGAGAAGGGTCTGATATGAGTGGTATATCACTCAGAATATTGAACCTATAGACACAATAAATAAGTATTTCATTTGTGCATTGCATGCTAGGCGAGACCCGGGTGTATTGCCTGATTGAAATCCTTAACACACTGGACATAAATCTAGGGTAGTGCAGTCATGAGCATCCACAAAACCAAGGCTGAAGTTGCCAATAATCATTTTACTGGATGATTTCAATAATGTAAGATCGAGAAAGGATTGGGTGAAACCATTACTGGACTCTGGGGGCAATATAATAGTAGGAGATGGATGTGTAGAGTAGAAACAGTCATTATGACGCTAAATATGTTACGACCTTCAATGTTGGTACAGACATAAGATTGGGTCATTATGGGGTTTTCATATATTAGTGCAACCCCTCCACCTCTGCCTGGGGTTCTGTTGATATTGATAATATAATAGCCTTCAGGTTGGCGAGTGAAAGTGATGACCCAGAGTGAGAGGTAAAGCGAGTTTCAGTTATAGCCAGTAGATCCAAATCAACTGAGGCCAAATCAACTGAGGCAATAAGGTTAAGTATTTCCAGGGCAGGACAAACTAAGGAGTGAGTATTAAAGAGGGTGCATTGCCAGGTGTGAGATCCTAGTTGTCAAGTGGCCATTTTTTTATTTTATTTATTTATATGTTTATATAGCGCTGCAGCCCGCAGGCATCAGAGCACATTACATTAAGACAGACTAGTTTATAGAAAACAAAACACGGCGAGGGCCACATAAAAGAAGACATGTAGAAGAAGATGTGGGCTAGCAGAGTAACTAAGGTGGGCTCCTATTTGAAGAGAAGTGTCTTTAGTTGTTTTCTGAATAGTAAATGGTTGGTTCCCAATCTCAGTGCGGGAGGGAGTTTGTTCCATTTAAGGACTGCTTTGGTCGTGAAAGCCCTGCCTAATCCCTTTGCTTTTTTTGCTGGAATAACTTGGAGAAGACCAGTCTTATTAGATCTCAGGTTGCAGTATGATTCATACCACGTGAATTGTTTTTTTAGGTAGATTGGCGCTTTTCCATATAAACATCGGTGTACTAGGGTAATGGCTTTGAATATGATGCATTCCTCGATCGCTAGCCAGTGTAAATCCAGTCTGTCCTTTGTGATATGTTCTCTCTTAGGTTTACCGGTGATTGTTCTGATAGCATTATTTTGGACCACTTGGCATTGTTTTAGACATTTGCTGCTGGCACCCATTAATAAAGAGTTTTCGTAATCCAACCTGGAGAGAATTGTGGATCTTGCTATTGTTGTGCTGTTTTGTAGGCTTAGCAAGGGTCTGATTTCTTTCAGTAGTTTTTGATGATAATGGCAGTTCCTTTTGAGGTAGGCCGTGTGGGCTTCTGCTCCCATGGATGCCTGTAGATAAATGCCTAGTGTTTTCACTTTGTCTGCTATAAGGATTTATGTCTCTTTGATCTTAAATGTGGTGTATTGCCGACTTAATTTTTTCCTGGCATAGGATGATCCGAAAATCATGAGCTCTGTTTTGATGGCATTAAAGCACATCCAATTGTCCTTCATCCAACTTTCGATGATGTTATAAATTCTCGAGAGTTTTTCGCTGTCCTGCTCATAGTTACCACTAAGTTCGAACACCAGTTGGGTGTCGTCGGCGAAGTTGGTGAAAAATATTCTGAGTTGGGTTAGCAGTGAGCATAGGCAGCGCATGTATAAATTGAACAGTAGGGGGAAAAGCTTGCACCCCGAGGGACTCTCGCAGTCCACTGGTTTTGGTTTAGAGGAATGTTTCCCCCATACAATCATAGATTGCCTGTCTTGTAAGAAGGATGACACCCAGTCTGTGGCCTCTTTAGAGCAGTTTCCTGATTGATCTAGGGCCTCTCGGAGCCTCTGATGATCCAGCAAGGCTGCCGAGAGGTCCAATAGGATCAGCAAGCCAGTTTTACCTTGGTCGAGGATGCTGAGCATTTCTGTTTGCAGATCCAATAGCGCGGATTCTGTGCTGTGGGCTGTCCTAAAGCCCGATTGTTGTGGATGTAGTAGATTGTTGCCATCCACAAACTCCTGGAGTTGTTCGGTGGCAATCCTGTGCAGTATTTTTAATAGAAAGTTGCAGTTGGTAATTGGCCTTAGGTTTGCGGGGTCTTGTTGATTGAGTTCAGGTTTTTTTGGTAATGGTGTTACCGTAACAGTTTTGATAATGGCAGGGACTTTGCCGTCTCTAAACTAAGCATTTACCATTCTTGTAAGAAACGGCGCAAAGACTGCAGCGTTGTCAAGAATTAGTTTTGGTGGCAGCACATTCTCGGTGCATGAGGTACATTTAATACTTGAGAGGGTTTTATTCATGTCTTCTAGTGATAATGGTTTAAAAATGAATTTAGGACTGTGTGATTCGATCTTGTTTTCCCCTATGTTGTCTGGGATGGAAATGTTAATTGTTTTACAGTTAAAGATTGTCTCTTGTGCCTTGATGATTTTATTATTAAAGGCAGTTTGGACTGCTTCACAGTCCTTTTCCGTGGGCTGGAATGGAGTTCATATGAACCATTGAGTTCATATGAGGGTTCACTAAGGAGCTTCGTATCAAATTTGTTTTTGTCGAGACAAGGCATTTGCACAGATGGGGGAGAATAAAGATGCCATGAGACCAGGCGCTTCAATATGTGGGATGTAGTGACCCACTCCGCTATGCTATGCGGCATCCTCCTGCCAGTTGTGGGGAAAGGAACAACAACAATGGCGGCAAAACCCTTGGGTGCACCAAAACCTACAAAAACCGTGTGCTTCAGCACACAAAAAGAGGGATGCACAACCTGCCACCCATGGTGCATGTGCAGGGGAATAGAGCACTCCCTGCAGAAAAGGTGCCAGTGGGCTCCATGACCAGCAAACAGAGTGTAGAGAGAGAAGCAGCACTTTGCAAATGAAACCCAAAAATGTGCATACTAATGACATTTGCTTTGTTGCCAAAAACTCCAAAATGCCTATAACACAACACTTTCCAACACTCACAATCTTGCCTGGTGCTAAAATCCATGTATCAAATGAAACAGTGTGAAACATACAAAGTCTGGAAACTGACAGCCTATATGCCAGAATCTGGGTGCAGTACCCGGGCGACCTGAATGAAAGCTGTCAGCGGAGTAAAGTAGCAGCTTTAAAATGACCTAAATCTCAAATGTCTGCTGAATTAACAAACATAAACAGGATTGTTGCCAAAAAGGAATACAGATTTTAGTTGTGTTTTTGATTCCACAGATTTTAAGGCCAAGGAAGAAATGTATTTGTATGTGATGCAACAAATGTGGGTTTTGTTAGGTCTAAGAAGTAATTAGCTTGGCTGAAGTTGAAAAAAAAACTGGGAAAGCAAGTTTTTTCCCGGAAGGAGGGCCTTCGCCCCAGCAGAAACTCACAGGGAGGTGTCAATTGAAGGGGTGGGACAGAATCTTGTCTACAGAGAGCAAAGGAACAATGACAAGCTGCAGCTCA
Organism: Ambystoma mexicanum; assembly: GCF_040938575.1. Classification (NCBI taxonomy): domain Eukaryota; kingdom Metazoa; phylum Chordata; class Amphibia; order Caudata; family Ambystomatidae; genus Ambystoma; species Ambystoma mexicanum. The sequence continues at coordinate 1,060,129,700 of NC_090931.1, read as the reverse complement.
TGAAACTAGAAGTGTAAAGAGAGTCGTAAACCCCCCAAGGAAGGGGATGCACTCGACTGCAGGGAGACAAAAAGAGGCGGAGCCAAGTGACCGCCTGTGGCTGAACATGAACAAAGAACACTTTTTAAAAAGACTTATAACTTGCTATTCAAAATGTAGAAAAATATAAAAATGACAGAGTTGTTAATTTAATTTCTGGCTGCACATGGGAAGAGGCGGCAGAACTGTGTGACATGTTCTGGACAGGAATGGCAAGATATGTGATTTTATGCAAAATGTATTACTGTTAGAATTGTGAAAATGTACTTGCATATCCCTATGTTAAACATGCACACTTGTGGAAATTTGCAGAAAAATCGGACATTGTGTACATGGTGAAAAGAACAGAATTCTGTAGAAAGTTGATACCAGATCCTACAGTTGCGAGATTTTGATGAGCAAATACCCCATGAAAGATGCAATCTGTGTGATTTTTATAGAGGTTGCACGTGTGTAAATATGTATTTTGCCAAAATTAGACTTTGTGTTCCAGTGGCTAGGGGTGGATTCTCAGCAGCATAACATTATACCATAAAGATGACACTCTGTTTCTCTCCTCCTATCAAAGCAGAGAGTAGACTTTGACCCAATCACCTTTCACAGGGGCAAGCTTAGCTAAGCCGGCCCATACACCCCTTTGTGATGTCATTTTTAAGGCATAAATAGAGACAGCTGAGAGCACATAGGGACTCTCTGATCCAGCCACTTTCCTGATTCCGGCAAAGCACTCTGATCCAGCTTTCTACATCCAACTTTAAATATTCTTCCAGATCCAGATGCCAAAAACTCTTGCCAGCAATAGTGACTATTGATTTCCAGCAAGTCTCCAAATCTTCAAATGTATTCTCTCCACTCAGTAAAGCGCTGTGTGGTGTGAGAAGGCCTTTTGAACCAGTATCCAGAAATTCTCTGGCTTGCCACCACTAGGCTTGTCTGAGGAACCCGCCATCCAGCTGATCCAAATACCCACTGACCAGGAGAGCAGATCCCGTGCATATCCGGCGACTGGCCTAGATGATCCAGTACCGGGCCTGATGTGCTGTTTTTCCTAGCCCAGATCCAATCCCCTGACCAGAGCTGATGGTCCCACTTAAAACCCATCCTGTGAGTATGAATAGGAAGAATTGTGCCCCATAGTATATGTACTTTGCATAGTCTTGTCCCTAGCTTAAACCCATCCCATCTTTCATTCAGAACCAGTATTGTTAGAACTATCTTTGTGCGGATCCTTCTCTCATATGTGTTCCTAAACCCTAACTTCATATTGATTGATTGAGAAAGTAATTCCCAAACCAAAGAGAAAGCAGTGTATCACAGCTGAACTGTTATGAGTGTCTGTGAATGACCTTCCTGTGTGGCATTCTAATTTTTGGTAGTCTTTAATATAGCATAAGAAAACCTACCTGTCAATTCAAAGTGCATTCCTTATTTCCATTCTCGCGCCTATTTTGCAAAAACGACCTTAACTAAAACGTCTGTAACTCCCTCAGTTTTTGTGATAGAAACAAAATTTCAACTCCTACTTGTTCCCAACATCCATAGCTATCCATAGAAACCAAATCAATGTGAATATCGTGCAATATAAAGTTTTGCGCAATTTTTAAAATCTGAACGTTTTACTTGTGTAAAATAGCTATATAGCTTAAAGCGGCTCCCATAAGAATTTATAGCAATTTAAGTGTTTTTGACCACATTTGGTGTTTTTGCCCAGTCAATTCTAAGGACAATTTTAAAGGCCATTCTGACAGCTGGACAGTCAATTCCATTTTTCTCTTGTGTTTGCTGGGGGAAAGTGGGATTGATATTCTGTTTGATTGGTGCCATTCCTGAATATCTGCTCTCCCCTCCTATCTCCTTACATTGCCTATTGGGGGGTTGAGAGGTGTTGCAGGGGGAACTGCTAACCACAGTGCTATCTGATCTGAACCAACACAAAAGTATTATTTTCTATGCTGCATTTGTTTTGCTTATTACTCATTCCTAGTGTATTAAAGACATTATTCAGTGTTCTGTCACCCCTTTGGTGATTGTTGTTTATCTATTAAAACATTTTGTGATTACATTTTCAATATCTAAATAAATATTTACCTTTGCAAACCAGACTCATTCCTGGTTCAGTGTGACCGGGGGTTCCAGGAGAAGGGTGTGATATGAGTGGTATGTCGTTCAGAATATTGAACATTTAGACAAAAATAAATAATGATTTCAGTTTTGCACTACATGCTGAGCTTTGACTTGGGTGTGTGCCGGATTGAAATCACTTACAGCTTGGGGGCTCGTTGCGAGATCCTGAATTAGACATACCACTTGTAACAGTCTAACACAGCATGCTAGCTGACGGGGTACATACACCTTGTTGGGTTTCCATACTGTGCTACACTGTAAAAACCCCCTTCAAAAGAAATACTCAAAGGAGTTGGGCTTGCTTTACAAAAGTAAAGTAACCCTGAGATAAGTCAGAAGGAAATTAATATTTCCGTAATGGCGACCCCAGTGGAGATCAATATTGCAAGGGAACACCTACTGCACAAATAGTTTTTCAGGGCTGAATGGGTAGAACAGGACGAACAGGTATGGCTGTAGGGAATAAAACAAGAAGTCACTGAAACCAACCTTAATATCTGGCAGGACAAGGGGCCATTACATCAAGCACTCAGTGAGCTGTACATGACCTCTAAAATAAAAGAGGAGCAATGCAAAATTGCCAAAATTGCGGCCTACCTGTACCTCCACATAGGAGTCATACAAGAAAAGTACACAGACCATGTAGACTTTACAAAGAGGAAAGGGGAAGCAATGCAGAAAATCCAGACTAATCTGGACTCTGCAGAGCAAAGGCTCCGGAGTAGCCAAGAAGCTGAAACAGAGGCGAGGCAGTATGCCACCAAACTGCAAGAAGAACTGACGCTCTTACTGCAAAAGAATGCAGAGCAAGATGCCCAGGTAACAAAACTGCAAAAAGAGTGTCAGGAAAGGTTGGACTCTTTAAAACAGAGCCAACAAAAGCTGGAGCAGCAATTGAATTATAATAGAGTCTGTGCAGAACAGATAGTCACCCTGCAAAACCGCCTAGAATCCTTAAAAGAGGAAAATAATAAATTGATTATCAAAGACCTAGAATCCCAAACAGAGTTTGATGAGGAGCACCAGAAAGCTGGTGCCCTTAAAAAACAGAGGGACGACCTGGCTGCACAGAGGGGCACTCTAACCCTGGAAAGGGATGCCTTAGGGCAGGAAGTCAGTCATTTAAAAACAAAGTTAGAAGAATTCACCTGCCCCTTCAGGAATTTGGTGAAATCAAAATGGATTATGAAAAGCTGTTAGAGCACACCAGGCGGGTGGAGGATGCTCTGCCAAAGAATAATCAGGCCAGTAAGGACCAAACTCAGGAGGTAAGTCTCCTGCAGCAAAAATGGGCCCAATACTCCCAATTCAGGCAGGAAGCACAGAGAGACAATGAGGCTCTCTGTGAAAAGAATGACAGGCTCCATAGACAGATAGCCATGCAAGAACAACTCATAGAGACCAGTAAAGCCTTAATAGAGGAACAAAAGGGTCAGATTCTGGCATGTCATCAGGGAGTAGGGACTGAAAGAGATGAGGTAAAATGGGAGAGAGAAACCCCTGAGCATAACCTCAGTAACCCTAGCATCAGGGACTTTAATCCCTTCAATTCCATGGACTCTGCCACCCCCATGCCCACTGGCTCAAATGAACCAAAGGCCACGGGATGGTAGACTTCAACATAATGGGAAATATGGGACCGACGGATCAACGCCTCCCAGAAATGGATGGGCGGGCATATATGTACAGATTCCCAAATATTAGGGCCAGCCTCTCTGATCAGGGAGACTCCAGTGAGGGGAGAATCAGAGAACTGGATCCTCAGAAATATCACCTACCTAGAGATCAGTCAGTAAAATTTGGTGGGAAATTCCATTAGACTAGGCCCACTAAGAGCATACTAAAAACCTCTTCCCAGCTAGGATCGTGGGGTGGGGGGTACTCAGCCAATCCTGGGAGCAAGGGAGAGTCAGAAGACTCTGCTGAGCGCCACAGGTCCCAAGAGACTAGGCCCCCACATTCTGCCAGCCATTCCCAGGCTCGCAGAATCAGGGAGAGCCTAGAAGATCAGACAGCCACCTCTGGTAGCAGTGCCTCTGAGTCAAAGGATGAGTGGACCAGGGTGACCATAACCAAAAAGGCCAACAAAGTTAAGAGAGCTCTGCTGAAAGATCCCCTGAAGCAAATCAAAGCTATTAGGAGTGTCATCACGCTCTACCATATAAAAATCCAAATATTCAATTTGGGAGCACATTGAATTGTTTAAGCAAATGATGGAGACTTTCCACCTGAAGGACAGCCAAAGCTGTATTCAGTATGTCAAGTGGACATTTTCACCTGAATACTCCTGCTTCTTTGCAGGGCTGTAGGATCAGAACCATTCAAGATGGTCCACCTATAGGGCGGCCATCCTAAAGCATTTTTCTATTCATAGAAACCCTCAAAAGGCCTGCAAGGCAGCCTACAACCTGCAATGTGGGGAAGACCAGGCCCCACAAGAATTTGTCCAAGAATTGAAACGCGCCTTTGTGCAGACCACCAGAAGGGTGCGACCTGACAGTAGAGAATTTCTTAATACCTTCTTTCATGCCCTGCCTAAATACATTATGACCCAGCTAGTGAGGGACTTTCATGAGAAAAGATCACTAGACTGGGTCATTGAACAGGCAACTCGGATCTACAAAGTGCAGAAGCCACTAGAAAGTAAAAATACTAACAAAAGCCCAAAACCAACCAACACCCCTGCTGCTGCTAAGGTGGCAGAGGTGAAGGTTGCCCCCATTTTAGATCTGGATGGGGGGGGGGCTAAAAACATTCCCGCACAGAATCCTACTAACCCCAGACCCAGAAGGCCCTGGGGACAATCCCAAACAGGGAATCAGGGAGGTAACCCCACAAATGGGACCCCTAACTCCCCTGACTACATCAGCCCATGCTACAAGGGCAACAGGCCCATCCTGGGCTATGTGTGGACTCCTCCAGCCCAAGGGTGGGGGGGGGATCCAACCAGGCAGCTGCCAACCCAGGGAACTTCCCTCCTCACTTTCCCCAGGAGTGCAGTAATCCCCCAAATGCCGGGCCAAGTTTTTTTTCCCGGTACCCGCCAAACCTCAACCCCCAAAACAACCCTTCTTTCTTTCCCCACTTTCCTGAGCCCAGACAGCCCAATCTGGGAGAGAGGAGGCCAAGGGTGGAGGGGTACCAAAACTATCCTAACTAAGGGTATTATGGGAGAAGGGATAGTTACCCTTCCCATGATCAACCAAGGGTAGACCAGAAGACCCCGTACCAGCCAGAGCGGGTGTCCCAGCTGGAGCACCAGGTACAGAACATGGCACAGGATCTGGGTCACATGTTGAGGGCGCAGCAAAACCCTCCAATGAACATGGCGACTCAGAACTCCTCAAATCAAGGCACTGGACGGGGGAAGAATGCCGACAACCCACTGGTTCCCAGGGAGGAGGCATAAGGGGGAGGGGGGTGTAAAGCCTTAGAGGAAGCTTCCTTCCCCACGTGTGAAAAGCATGTGGAAACCCAGGAACCAGAACTAGAATCTCCTGCCCCCCGAAAGTCTGCAACCCCAGGAACAGAGGGTGGGTAGGAGAAATAAAGAGCCTAAAAAGGCCCATTTTGTGGACGGGGTGCGAGTCTTCCAATTTGAAGGAGAGGGGTCCTCAGAGGTTTCTGGGAAAAGGATATTCTCCTTCGGGAATGGGGGAACTCCTCCCAAAGAGAAATGGGTCCCAAGAGATCCTGATCAAGACTGGGTAGATGTGGGGACCGAGTTAAAACCGCCCATCATCAAACCCCAGAATGACCAGCAAGAAAATAACATTGTGCAAAACAATTCTGGTGACTGCCTCCAAAAAGGGGGGGGGGGGGCAGCCCAGACTCCGAACCAGAGAGCCCAAAACTTCCCCCATATCCAATTGTCACCTTTTTCTTACAGGTTCCCAAGATCCCAAACAAAATCCTGCCCAAATCACCCCTCTGTCAGAATCCAAAGCAAATAAATTAACCCACTAATTGGCCCAAAATGTGCATTATCTTTGCCCTTTTTAAGAAAAGGAGGGAAGATTTTATGCCCCGGTCCAAATATAGGGGCAATGTACAATTTTGGCACTGGTGGACACTGGATCCCAAGCCACCCTTCTGTCAAAAAGAGCCTTTGATCAGCTGAATTTGGGAAGGGGGGAGAAATACCAAATCCCTCTCACCCCTCTTCCAGGAAATTGTCGAGGGGACTGCAGATTTAGACATTAAAATTGGGCGAGTTAAATGATGGGAAGGAGTCTGTCCTTGCCTGAGTTGACTTGAATAGCGAAGAAAGCTTCATCAGCAAAGTATTATTCAAGAAACTCCCAAAAGACCAGACACTGCCCGCAGTTGAGTCAATAGGTCCATCGGTATGGGGCCTGGAAACTCCCTGTTCCAAACATCTTCTGCTTAGCAGTTGCATAATCAAAATTTCTAGAGATGAGAAAAGCATAGTACATAGTTGTTGGATCGTGCGAGGTGTTCCTTCTGCCTTTTATATGGGCAGTCACCTCCTCAACCAACTCGCGATTAATTTGGACGGCAGTTATTGCCAAGCCCGGTCCCAACTGGAGAGTAAATCTCAGGGTCCTGGTAATCCTAAAAAAAGCCTTCCGGTTAGCCTTGCGCTACAGTAGGAAATGGAAGTTCAGAAATGGAGGAGAGGTCACCATCCCGGGCCCTACCTACAGAATCCGCATCCCCAGATGTGACTTGCTGAAAGAAAAAGCAGGTCCATATCAACCAGCTAAAGAGTTGCCACCCCAGGTATACTTTGCGGCAAATAGAAGAGCCTACAGAAAACCCAGGGGGAAAGAATCCGGAAACCTAGGAAATTGTTAAATTGTCATTGAATACATGCAAGGAATATTTTAAATTGTTATTAAATACATGCAGGGAATACTGTAAATTGTCACTGAATGCATGCGTCTATCCCACTGCTGAAATCCCAAATGGAGCAATAGCGCAACCATTTTCATAACTGGGTTATGTTCTGTTTTCTAGTATTGGCACTAAGTATGCCTAATCAACAAGGAGGACCTCCTTGGGGACCTGGGAGGAAAAACCAAAGTGATCCAGAGTGTTGCTCCACACTGGAAAAGAAAGCATGAGAGAAGACGGCGGTATCGTTCCTATTCCAACCAGAGCCGGCGAGGAGAGCATGTCACATTAATCTCTGACGGGAGAAGAACCTACACCTGAAGAAACCGATGTTCTTCACATGGACAGAAAGAAAAATCCCACGTGCCTGACTTCTAAACGACTGGAAGTCAAGCTGAAGTCGTGGGGGGGGCTTATGTGGGATATTTTTACCCATTCCGATATGCCCCACTGCATTAATTTACAAATGGGGAAAGAAACAGGCAATAATGGATGCACTAACCCCTGTGCACACAAAAATCTGCAAAACTGCATATGGGTCACAATCACAAAAGGCTGCACACCCCTGCCACACAGTCAAAGTGGGGTGGAAAACAGAATTCTCACTGCAGGAGCATGCTGTTACATTTAACATGAAGCAAGGACACAGAATGGGGCTGGAAACCCAAAATGCCTTTTAAAATGCAGCTTTGCAACCTTCAAAGTGCTGTTTTGGCACTCAATCCATTAATTTTCCAGTGAACCATTGAAATTAAAAGAATTACAGATCATCCAGGTGGCTCAGAGGAGCCGGGCCTCATTGACTGACAGCAGCTAAGAAATGTATTTCATGAAAAAGGCAGCCCAGCAACATTGTTTTCAATTCCATGGGAAAATGCAGCTAAAATGGCAACATGTAACAATTTCAGCTGTGCAGAGAGAACTCCAAGCAAAGGCCGGATACATACATCCAGACTGCAGACAAATCCCAGCACTCAAGGACAGAAATAATGCTGAATTAAATGTGTGTGTGCTGCATAAGAAAATTGGATTTAAAAGGACTCAGTTTAAGGTGCTTTTTCCATGAAGAAAGTGCAAAATTGCCTGTTTAAAAGCATATTTTGGATTAAAGGTTTCATTCTTGAAGAAAAGTTAAAGGATTGCTAATGTCAAATACACTGATAACCGTGTCCATTTTATATGTGTTAATTAAAGATGTAGGTAACTTAAAGTCAAAACCCAGTCTTGAGTTAATTCAATATTTAATTCTGAGCTGACAGCCTCAGCCTGGGAATGGGTAACACCTAACTGCTGGCAGTAAAGGACTAATTGCTGCTGGGAGGTTTCGCATACATATTACAAAGAACCCATCAGACTTTTGTCTTAGATTCAGCTAAAGACAATGGCAAACTTGAACACTCGGCCCTACAGGGGAGGGGCAGGAAACGTCCCTCTCAAGGAGGAAAACTCCCACCCCGATCAAAGGAATTTGACAGCTGTTGCCAATAGAAAGAAAAGTAAAAAAAACTGCTAAGGATTTTTGGTGGTTAAATGCCTATTTGTAATTAAGCTTTAAAAACCTTTAACTTTGCCACATGAAGGAGGACAAATCTAAACATTGGTGGTTGTAGATCTAATGTTATGCTCTTTCTTTGAAGACGTAATTGAACCTGGTACTGCATAAGGGACAAAATTTATAAAGAAACACTAATTGCGCCAAGACTATTAATGCTGCAAAGCTAATATTGTATACCCGTGTTCTAGGGGTGATTGCAGAGACATGTACTGAATTAGGAATCATTAGGCCAAATCTTTATAATTAAAATTAACCCAATTCCACAGAAAGACAAAGCCAGCTCTCACTGACGTAGGAGTTGGATCTAAATGTAACCCATAAAATATGTAATGGATGTGTCCGATTTTATTAGAGGGCATAAGTATAAGCCAAGGCCTCAGCAATTGCTGAACTCTTTTCAGGTAGGCCCAAATCCTGAAACCATCCCAAAAAGCTTCAGGGAAATAATTCTGATCCAGTTTGGCTTGCTACCAGTCATACTTGCCTGCTGAAACTCGCCATCCTGCTAATCTACAGTGTCCAGTGACCAGAAGGGCCAATCCAATCCAATCCAATCCAATATGAGGTGCAGTCCAATTGACCAGAACCGCCTAGCCGACCATCCCGCCAGAAGTGCCCTGCTACCTCCAAACCCGATCTGTGATGACCAGAACCTGACGGTCCAATCGTAAATTTACAGTGGACTGTAAGCATAAACAGGAATCATAGCAACCCATAGTATATTTGCCTTGTCCTACCCCAAGCTCAACCCATCCTCTTTTTAAATTAAGAACTTGTACTAGTGTCACACCAGTCTTGAAACCTTGCTTTGATTTCTTGTGCTAGTGATAATTTCCTAAAATCCTTTTGTCTTGTGAAAATCCCAAACCCTTAAAATCATCCCATGGGTAATCCGACTGAGTCCTCTAAGGCGGACACAGACGTTCTGGGGTTGGTTTCCACAGACCACTCTGGAGCTTACTGTGTTTCAAACTGGTAACCAGCCTGAATACCATAGTTTAGAGCATAATTGTCATTGCAAAAACTGATTCCGTTTTCATTTTCGCGTCTTTATTTTCAAAAACACCTCTCATTGCAACTTGAATAACATTTTAAATTTTATAGCTAGAGACTTAATTTCAACTCTCACTTAAACCTAAGACCTGTAGCTACACCCGCAACCAACAACTGTATCATGAAACAATATATTTGACCCATTTTCATTAAAGATCACACAGTGAAATTTAGGCGGGAATTTGCAATTTTGCAAAAGTTTTACATGTGTGTTTTCCCATTCATAGTATTTCCAAACTTCATTTTTGATTAAAGTGTGCACTTTCACTCATATAGTAGCTTATGTTTGCTAGGACCTGTTCAGTGTTGCTCCCAGAGGAATGTATATCAATTTAAGGATTTTTGCATACTTTTCATTGTTTTTCTAAGCCATTTTCAACAGTCATTTTAAAAGTGTACATTTCCAAAAATGCTTTTCTCTCTTGTTTGAGGGGGGGGGGAGATTGCATTCAAACTCTATATGGTGTTCTTTTATTCCTGAATACCTGCTGCATACTGACATCTGTGTAGAACTGCTCATTTGTGAATTAAGAACTTTACAGGGGGAAATCTTAACCTAAGCGCTATCTTTTCACAAGCCAAAACTGTTCTTTTCCCTGTGTTTTATCTTCTGTATTGCTACAAGTGAATTCAATTGCCTTACTTACTTTCTGAATTGTTTTGTCACCACATTGGTGATTGTTACCCCATATATTAATTTATGTTTGATTTTAATTTTAAATAAATAAATAAATAAATAAATACCTTTACCAACCAGCCTGATTCCTGGTCCATTGTGACCTGGGGTGTATTTTGAGAAGGGTCTGATATGAGTGGTATATCACTCAGAATATTGAACCTATAGACACAATAAATAAGTATTTCATTTGTGCATTACATGCTAGGCGAGACCCGGGTGTATTGCCTGATTGAAATCCTTAACACACTGGACATAAATCTAGGGTAGTGCAGTCATGAGCATCCACAAAACCAAGGCTGAAGTTGCCAATAATCATTTTACTGGATGATTTCAATAATGTAAGATCGAGAAAGGATTGGGTGAAACCATTACTGGACTCTGGGGGCAATATAATAGTAGGAGATGGATGTGTAGAGTAGAAACAGTCATTATGACGCTAAATATGTTACGACCTTCAATGTTGGTACAGACATAAGATTGGGTCATTATGGGGTTTTCATATATTAGTGCAACCCCTCCACCTCTGCCTGGGGTTCTGTTGATATTGATAATATAATAGCCTTCAGGTTGGCGAGTGAAAGTGATGACCCAGAGTGAGAGGTAAAGCGAGTTTCAGTTATAGCCAGTAGATCCAAATCAACTGAGGCCAAATCAACTGAGGCAATAAGGTTAAGTATTTCCAGGGCAGGACAAACTAAGGAGTGAGTATTAAAGAGGGTGCATTGCCAGGTGTGAGATCCTAGTTGTCAAGTGGCCATTTTTTTATTTTATTTATTTATATGTTTATATAGCGCTGCAGCCCGCAGGCATCAGAGCACATTACATTAAGACAGACTAGTTTATAGAAAACAAAACACGGCGAGGGCCACATAAAAGAAGACATGTAGAAGAAGATGTGGGCTAGCAGAGTAACTAAGGTGGGCTCCTATTTGAAGAGAAGTGTCTTTAGTTGTTTTCTGAATAGTAAATGGTTGGTTCCCAATCTCAGTGCGGGAGGGAGTTTGTTCCATTTAAGGACTGCTTTGGTCGTGAAAGCCCTGCCTAATCCCTTTGCTTTTTTTGCTGGAATAACTTGGAGAAGACCAGTCTTATTAGATCTCAGGTTGCAGTATGATTCATACCACGTGAATTGTTTTTTTAGGTAGATTGGCGCTTTTCCATATAAACATCGGTGTACTAGGGTAATGGCTTTGAATATGATGCATTCCTCGATCGCTAGCCAGTGTAAATCCAGTCTGTCCTTTGTGATATGTTCTCTCTTAGGTTTACCGGTGATTGTTCTGATAGCATTATTTTGGACCACTTGGCATTGTTTTAGACATTTGCTGCTGGCACCCATTAATAAAGAGTTTTCGTAATCCAACCTGGAGAGAATTGTGGATCTTGCTATTGTTGTGCTGTTTTGTAGGCTTAGCAAGGGTCTGATTTCTTTCAGTAGTTTTTGATGATAATGGCAGTTCCTTTTGAGGTAGGCTGTGTGGGCTTCTGCTCCCATGGATGCCTGTAGATAAATGCCTAGTGTTTTCACTTTGTCTGCTATAAGGATTTATGTCTCTTTGATCTTAAATGTGGTGTATTGCCGACTTAATTTTTTCCTGGCATAGGATGATCCGAAAATCATGAGCTCTGTTTTGATGGCATTAAAGCACATCCAATTGTCCTTCATCCAACTTTCGATGATGTTATAAATTCTCGAGAGTTTTTCGCTGTCCTGCTCATAGTTACCACTAAGTTCGAACACCAGTTGGGTGTCGTCGGCGAAGTTGGTGAAAAATATTCTGAGTTGGGTTAGCAGTGAGCATAGGCAGCGCATGTATAAATTGAACAGTAGGGGGAAAAGCTTGCACCCCGAGGGACTCTCGCAGTCCACTGGATTTGGTTTAGAGGAATGTTTCCCCCATACAATCATAGATTGCCTGTCTTGTAAGAAGGATGACACCCAGTCTGTGGCCTCTTTAGAGCAGTTTCCTGATTGATCTAGGGCCTCTCGGAGCCTCTGATGATCCAGCAAGGCTGCCGAGAGGTCCAATAGGATCAGCAAGCCAGTTTTACCTTGGTCGAGGATGCTGAGCATTTCTGTTTGCAGATCCAATAGCGCGGATTCTGTGCTGTGGGCTGTCCTAAAGCCCGATTGTTGTGGATGTAGTAGATTGTTGCCATCCACAAACTCCTGGAGTTGTTCGGTGGCAATCCTGTGCAGTATTTTTAATAGAAAGTTGCAGTTGGTAATTGGCCTTAGGTTTGCGGGGTCTTGTTGATTGAGTTCAGGTTTTTTTGGTAATGGTGTTACCGTAACAGTTTTGATAATGGCAGGGACTTTGCCGTCTCTAAACTAAGCATTTACCATTCTTGTAAGAAACGGCGCAAAGACTGCAGCGTTGTCAAGAATTAGTTTTGGTGGCAGCACATTCTCGGTGCATGAGGTACATTTAATACTTGAGAGGGTTTTATTCATGTCTTCTAGTGATAATGGTTTAAAAATGAATTTAGGACTGTGTGATTCGATCTTGTTTTCCCCTATGTTGTCTGGGATGGAAATGTTAATTGTTTTACAGTTAAAGATTGTCTCTTGTGCCTTGATGATTTTATTATTAAAGGCAGTTTGGACTGCTTCACAGTCCTTTTCCGTGGGCTGGAATGGAGTTCATATGAACCATTGAGTTCATATGAGGGTTCACTAAGGAGCTTCGTATCAAATTTGTTTTTGTCGAGACAAGGCATTTGCACAGATGGGGGAGAATAAAGATGCCATGAGACCAGGCGCTTCAATATGTGGGATGTAGTGACCCACTCCGCTATGCTATGCGGCATCCTCCTGCCAGTTGTGGGGAAAGGAACAACAACAATGGCGGCAAAACCCTTGGGTGCACCAAAACCTACAAAAACCGTGTGCTTCAGCACACAAAAAGAGGGATGCACAACCTGCCACCCATGGTGCATGTGCAGGGGAATAGAGCACTCCCTGCAGAAAAGGTGCCAGTGGGCTCCATGACCAGCAAACAGAGTGTAGAGAGAGAAGCAGCACTTTGCAAATGAAACCCAAAAATGTGCATACTAATGACATTTGCTTTGTTGCCAAAAACTCCAAAATGCCTATAACACAACACTTTCCAACACTCACAATCTTGCCTGGTGCTAAAATCCATGTATCAAATGAAACAGTGTGAAACATACAAAGTCTGGAAACTGACAGCCTATATGCCAGAATCTGGGTGCAGTACCCGGGCGACCTGAATGAAAGCTGTCAGCGGAGTAAAGTAGCAGCTTTAAAATGACCTAAATCTCAAATGTCTGCTGAATTAACAAACATAAACAGGATTGTTGCCAAAAAGGAATACAGATTTTAGTTGTGTTTTTGATTCCACAGATTTTAAGGCCAAGGAAGAAATGTATTTGTATGTGATGCAACAAATGTGGGTTTTGTTAGGTCTAAGAAGTAATTAGCTTGGCTGAAGTTGAAAAAAAAACTGGGAAAGCAAGTTTTTTCCCGGAAGGAGGGCCTTCGCCCCAGCAGAAACTCACAGGGAGGTGTCAATTGAAGGGTTGGGACAGAATCTTGTCTACAGAGAGCAAAGGAACAATGACAAGCTGCAGCTCATGAAACTAGAAGTGTGAAGAGAGTCGTAAACCCCCCAAGGAAGGGGATGCACTCGACTGCAGGGAGACAAAAAGAGGCGGAGCCAAGTGACCGCCTGTGGCTGAACATGAACAAAGAACACTTTTTAAAAAGACTTATAACTTGCTATTCAAAATGTAGAAAAATATAAAAATGACAGAGTTGTTAATTTAATTTCTGGCTGCACATGGGAAGAGGCGGCAGAACTGTGTGACATGTTCTGGACAGGAATGGCAAGATATGTGATTTTATGCAAAATGTATTACTGTTAGAATTGTGAAAATGTACTTGCATATCCCTATGTTAAACATGCACACTTGTGGAAATTTGCAGAAAAATCGGACATTGTGTACATGGTGAAAAGAACAGAATTCTGTAGAAAGTTGATACCAGATCCTACAGTTGCGAGATTTTGATGAGCAAATACCCCATGAAAGATGCAATCTGTGTGATTTTTATAGAGGTTGCACGTGTGTAAATATGTATTTTGCCAAAATTAGACTTTGTGTTCCAGTGGCTAGGGGTGGATTCTCAGCAGCATAACATTATACCATAAAGATGACACTCTGTTTCTCTCCTCCTATCAAAGCAGAGAGTAGACTTTGACCCAATCACCTTTCACAGGGGCAAGCTTAGCTAAGCCGGCCCATACACCCCTTTGTGATGTCATTTTTAAGGCATAAATAGAGACAGCTGAGAGCACATAGGGACTCTCTGATCCAGCCACTTTCCTGATTCCGGCAAAGCACTCTGATCCAGCTTTCTACATCCAACTTTAAATATTCTTCCAGATCCAGATGCCAAAAACTCTTGCCAGCAATAGTGACTATTGATTTCCAGCAACTCTCCAAATCTTCAAATGTATTCTCTCCACTCAGTAAAGCGCTGTGTGGTGTGAGAAGGCCTTTTGAACCAGTATCCAGAAATTCTCTGGCTTGCCACCACTAGGCTTGTCTGAGGAACCCGCCATCCAGCTGATCCAAATACCCACTGACCAGGAGAGCAGATCCCGTGCATATCCGGCGACTGGCCTAGATGATCCAGTACCGGGCCTGATGTGCTGTTTTTCCTAGCCCAGATCCAATCCCCTGACCAGAGCTGATGGTCCCACTTAAAACCCATCCTGTGAGTATGAATAGGAAGAATTGTGCCCCATAGTATATGTACTTTGCATAGTCTTGTCCCTAGCTTAAACCCATCCCATCTTTCATTCAGAACCAGTATTGTTAGAACTATCTTTGTGCGGATCCTTCTCTCATATGTGTTCCTAAACCCTAACTTCATATTGATTGATTGAGAAAGTAATTCCCAAACCAAAGAGAAAGCAGTGTATCACACCTGAACTGTTATGAGTGTCTGTGAATGACCTTCCTGTGTGGCATTCTACTTTTTGGTAGTCTTTAATATAGCATAAGAAAACCTACCTGTCAATTCAAAGTGCATTCCTTATTTCCATTCTCGCGCCTATTTTGCAAAAACGACCTTAACTAAAACGTCTGTAACTCCCTCAGTTTTTGTGATAGAAACAAAATTTCAACTCCTACCTGTTCCCAACATCCATAGCTATCCATAGAAACCAAATCAATGTGAATATCGTGCAATATAAAGTTTTGCGCAATTTTTAAAATCTGAACGTTTTACTTGTGTAAAATAGCTATATAGCTTAAAGCGGCTCCCATAAGAATTTATAGCAATTTAAGTGTTTTTGACCACATTTGGTGTTTTTGCCCAGTCAATTCTAAGGACAATTTTAAAGGCCATTCTGACAGCTGGACAGTCAATTCCATTTTTCTCTTGTGTTTGCTGGGGGAAAGTGGGATTGATATTCTGTTTGATTGGTGCCATTCCTGAATATCTGCTCTCCCCTCCTATCTCCTTACATTGCCTATTGGGGGGTTGAGAGGTGTTGCAGGGGGAACTGCTAACCACAGTGCTATCTGATCTGAACCAACACAAAAGTATTATTTTCTATGCTGCATTTGTTTTGCTTATTACTCATTCCTAGTGTATTAAAGACATTATTCAGTGTTCTGTCACCCCTTTGGTGATTGTTGTTTATCTATTAAAACATTTTGTGATTACATTTTCAATATCTAAATAAATATTTACCTTTGCAAACCAGACTCATTCCTGGTTCAGTGTGACCGGGGGTTCCAGGAGAAGGGTGTGATATGAGTGGTATGTCGTTCAGAATATTGAACATTTAGACAAAAATAAATAATGATTTCAGTTTTGCACTACATGCTGAGCTTTGACTTGGGTGTGTGCCGGATTGAAATCACTTACAGCTTGGGGGCTCGTTGCGAGATCCTGAATTAGACATACCACTTGTAACAGTCTAACACAGCATGCTAGCTGACGGGGTACATACACCTTGTTGGGTTTCCATACTGTGCTACACTGTAAAAACCCCCTTCAAAAGAAATACTCAAAGGAGTTGGGCTTGCTTTGCAAAAGTAAAGTAACCCTGAGATAAGTCAGAAGGAAATTAATATTTCCGTAATGGCGACCCCAGTGGAGATCAATATTGCAAGGGAACACCTACTGCACAAATAGTTTTTCAGGGCTGAATGGGTAGAACAGGACGAACAGGTATGGCTGTAGGGAATAAAACAAGAAGTCACTGAAACCAACCTTAATATCTGGCAGGACAAGGGGCCATTACATCAAGCACTCAGTGAGCTGTACATGACCTCTAAAATAAAAGAGGAGCAATGCAAAATTGCCAAAATTGCGGCCTACCTGTACCTCCACATAGGAGTCATACAAGAAAAGTACACAGACCATGTAGACTTTACAAAGAGGAAAGGGGAAGCAATGCAGAAAATCCAGACTAATCTGGACTCTGCAGAGCAAAGGCTCCGGAGTAGCCAAGAAGCTGAAACAGAGGCGAGGCAGTATGCCACCAAACTGCAAGAAGAACTGACGCTCTTACTGCAAAAGAATGCAGAGCAAGATGCCCAGGTAACAAAACTGCAAAAAGAGTGTCAGGAAAGGTTGGACTCTTTAAAACAGAGCCAACAAAAGCTGGAGCAGCAATTGAATTATAATAGAGTCTGTGCAGAACAGATAGTCACCCTGCAAAACCGCCTAGAATCCTTAAAAGAGGAAAATAATAAATTGATTATCAAAGACCTAGAATCCCAAACAGAGTTTGATGAGGAGCACCAGAAAGCTGGTGCCCTTAAAAAACAGAGGGACGACCTGGCTGCACAGAGGGGCACTCTAACCCTGGAAAGGGATGCCTTAGGGCAGGAAGTCAGTCATTTAAAAACAAAGTTAGAAGAATTCACCTGCCCCTTCAGGAATTTGATGAAATCAAAATGGATTATGAAAAGCTGTTAGAGCACACCAGGCGGGTGGAGGATGCTCTGCCAAAGAATAATCAGGCCAGTAAGGACCAAACTCAGGAGGTAAGTCTCCTGCAGCAAAAATGGGCCCAATACTCCCAATTCAGGCAGGAAGCACAGAGAGACAATGAGGCTCTCTGTGAAAAGAATGACAGGCTCCATAGACAGATAGCCATGCAAGAACAACTCATAGAGACCAGTAAAGCCTTAATAGAGGAACAAAAGGGTCAGATTCTGGCATGTCATCAGGGAGTAGGGACTGAAAGAGATGAGGTAAAATGGGAGAGAGAAACCCCTGAGCATAACCTCAGTAACCCTAGCATCAGGGACTTTAATCCCTTCAATTCCATGGACTCTGCCACCCCCATGCCCACTGGCTCAAATGAACCAAAGGCCACGGGATGGTAGACTTCAACATAATGGGAAATATGGGACCGACGGATCAACGCCTCCCAGAAATGGATGGGCGGGCATATATGTACAGATTCCCAAATATTAGGGCCAGCCTCTCTGATCAGGGAGACTCCAGTGAGGGGAGAATCAGAGAACTGGATCCTCAGAAATATCACCTACCTAGAGATCAGTCAGTAAAATTTGGTGGGAAATTCCATTAGACTAGGCCCACTAAGAGCATACTAAAAACCTCTTCCCAGCTAGGATCGTGGGGTGGGGGGTACTCAGCCAATCCTGGGAGCAAGGGAGAGTCAGAAGACTCTGCTGAGCGCCACAGGTCCCAAGAGACTAGGCCCCCACATTCTGCCAGCCATTCCCAGGCTCGCAGAATCAGGGAGAGCCTAGAAGATCAGACAGCCACCTCTGGTAGCAGTGCCTCTGAGTCAAAGGATGAGTGGACCAGGGTGACCATAACCAAAAAGGCCAACAAAGTTAAGAGAGCTCTGCTGAAAGATCCCCTGAAGCAAATCAAAGCTATTAGGAGTGTCATCACGCTCTACCATAAAAATGCCAAATATTCAGTTTGGGAGCACATTGAATTGTTTAAGCAAATGATGGAGACTTTCCACCTGAAGGACAGCCAAAGCTGTATTCAGTATGTCAAGTGGACATTTTCACCTGAATACTCCTGCTTCTTTGCAGGGCTGTAGGATCAGAACCATTCAAGATGGTCCACCTATAGGGCGGCCATCCTAAAGCATTTTTCTATTCATAGAAACCCTCAAAAGGCCTGCAAGGCAGCCTACAACCTGCAATGTGGGGAAGACCAGGCCCCACAAGAATTTGTCCAAGAATTGAAACGCGCCTTTGTGCAGACCACCAGAAGGGTGCGAACTGACAGTAGAGAATTTCTTAATACCTTCTTTCATGCCCTGCCTAAATACATTATGACCCAGCTAGTGAGGGACTTTCATGAGAAAAGATCACTAGACTGGGTCATTGAACAGGCAACTCGGATCTACAAAGTGCAGAAGCCACTAGAAAGTAAAAATACTAACAAAAGCCCAAAACCAACCAACACCCCTGCTGCTGCTAAGGTGGCAGAGGTGAAGGTTGCCCCCATTTTAGATCTGGATGGGGGGGGGGGGCTAAAAACATTCCCGCACAGAATCCTACTAACCCCAGACCCAGAAGGCCCTGGGGACAATCCCAAACAGGGAATCAGGGAGGTAACCCCACAAATGGGACCCCTAACTCCCCTGACTACATCAGCCCATGCTACAAGGGCAACAGGCCCATCCTGGGCTATGTGTGGACTCCTCCAGCCCAAGGGTGGGGGGGGATCCAACCAGGCAGCTGCCAACCCAGGGAACTTCCCTCCTCACTTTCCCCAGGAGTGCAGTAATCCCCCAAATGCCGGGCCAAGTTTTTTTTCCCGGTACCCGCCAAACCTCAACCCCCAAAACAACCCTTCTTTCTTTCCCCACTTTCCTGAGCCCAGACAGCCCAATCTGGGAGAGAGGAGGCCAAGGGTGGAGGGGTACCAAAACTATCCTAACTAAGGGTATTATGGGAGAAGGGATAGTTACCCTTCCCATGATCAACCAAAGGTAGACCAGAAGACCCCGTACCAGCCAGAGCGGGTGTCCCAGCTGGAGCACCAGGTACAGAACATGGCACAGGATCTGGGTCACATGTTGAGGGCGCAGCAAAACCCTCCAATGAACATGGCGACTCAGAACTCCTCAAATCAAGGCACTGGACGGGGGAAGAATGCCGACAACCCACTGGTTCCCAGGGAGGAGGCATAAGGGGGAGGGGGGTGTAAAGCCTTAGAGGAAGCTTCCTTCCCCACGTGTGAAAAGCATGTGGAAACCCAGGAACCAGAACCAGAATCTCCTGCCCCCGAAAGTCTGCAACCCCAGGAACAGAGGGTGGGTAGGAGAAATAAAGAGCCTAAAAAGGCCCATTTTGTGGACGGGGTGCGAGTCTTCCAATTTGAAGGAGAGGGGTCCTCAGAGGTTTCTGGGAAAAGGATATTCTCCTTCGGGAATGGGGGAACTCCTCCCAAAGAGAAATGGGTCCCAAGAGATCCTGATCAAGACTGGGTAGATGTGGGGACCGAGTTAAAACCGCCCATCATCAAACCCCAGAATGACCAGCAAGAAAATAACATTGTGCAAAACAATTCTGGTGACTGCCTCCAAAAAGGGGGGGGGGGGGCAGCCCAGACTCCGAACCAGAGAGCCCAAAACTTCCCCCATATCCAATTGTCACCTTTTTCTTACAGGTTCCCAAGATCCCAAACAAAATCCTGCCCAAATCACCCCTCTGTCAGAATCCAAAGCAAATAAATTAACCCACTAATTGGCCCAAAATGTGCATTATCTTTGCCCTTTTTAAGAAAAGGAGGGAAGATTTTATGCCCCGGTCCAAATATAGGGGCAATGTACAATTTTGGCACTGGTGGACACTGGATCCCAAGCCACCCTTCTGTCAAAAAGAGCCTTTGATCAGCTGAATTTGGGAAGGGGGGAGAAATACCAAATCCCTCTCACCCCTCTTCCAGGAAATTGTCGAGGGGACTGCAGATTTAGACATTAAAATTGGGCGACACAAGGTGAAGCACCCGGTCATAGTTGTGACTCCAGAGGGCACACCATGTTTACTAGGGAATGACATCCTGCGTAGATTGTCTCCCCTCATAGATTGTGTAAACAAGGTCCTCTGGACTCAGACCAACCGACCAATAAAACTGAAACATAGTGTCAACCATGTTAGTTTAAATGGCACATGCCACATGGTTGAGCAGAAACCTGACCAAATTGAATTCTACTTCCAGAATAACCAAACCCCAGACTTGACAGTAATTGCAGTAGGACAACAAACTGGTGATGGGGCGTCCTCTCTATTTCTGAAAATCAACCTTCCTTCCAGTCTAAGGTGGCATTCCACACTGGAAGGAACCACTCTGAAATTCTATACAAAGTCACAATCAGAAAATCCTACTCCTATAGTCCTAAATGATGAGAAATCAGCTCAAAGCTTGGCTGATATTCAGAAAATTGGAGAGCAGTTGTTCATCCCTATTCAGTTAAATGGAGGGAAGGACTCTGTTCTCGCCTGAGTGTGTGTGAACAACAGTAAGAGCTTCATCAGCGAGGCCATGTTCTGCAAACTCCCAAAAGATCCAGCCATTCCCACATTTAAATTGATAGACAAATGGGAAATGGATCTGGAAGCACCCAATTCCAAACATCTCCTGCCTAGCGGGTGTATGCTCAAAATTTCCATAGGCAACAAGAGCATAGTCCATAATTGTTGGGTCGTGTGAGATGTCCCTGCTGCATTTTATTTAGGCAGTGACATTCTCAATTGCTTTACCATTAGTTTGGACCTAATAAACTTCAAAGCCTGGTCCTGATTAGCAGGTAATCCCATGGACTTTGATGACCCAGAGAAAGCATTTCGGTCAGCTCAACTGCTGCCATATGCAGTTGAAATTCAGATTGGAGAGGAAGTCACCATCCCAGAACGGAACTGACAATTCTCACTGGAAGTAAAAATTTAAAGAGGACAGAAACTGAAAAATCCTGATGCCTATGTTCATCTAAATGCTCATTTCCAACAGCAAGGGTTGGGGGTAAACCCAACACCACTAGTCAATATAGAACACGACACCATTCCAATAGAGGTGGATAACAGCAACCTAAAGAGTATCACTCTGGGCGCAGGCACCATTATTGGAATGGCGGTTGATGACCAACATTTTTCCATAGATATAGGTAACAAACTGTTAGGACCAATCCCAAGGATTGTTTTGACAGTAATAGCGACAATGACACAACACCAGACAGGCTCTTCACCCAGCATGGGGGGAATTTCCTGGTGTATTCATCCTGCCCTTATGGTAAGGAAGATGTGACCTGTGACTTCAGGAGGGATGAGGTGATCTTTCAAGTCCATAAGGACTGCCTTCCCCACCTGAAGCCATCAGCCCAAATCAGCACTTTGACCAGGGACTTCTCCACCCAGCTGGAGGAAGCCGCTGAGATCACCAAACCAGAAGTCTTTCCGGGCTTCAGGCAGATGGTTGAAGAGAGAGTCAACCTAGCTGATGCCTGTGAGACTCTGGAGCAAAAGCAAAAATTTAAACAAGTTTTCTTAGATTTTCAAGATCTCTTTGTGGTGGACTCATATGACTGTGGTTGCACCGACATCCACACAACAACAATTCCCATGGACCCTGGCATGACTCGAGTGTTTGTGAAGCAATATCGCTTGCCTCTCGCATTAATGGAGTCCCTTACTGAAATAATTAAGAACTTGAGTCCTGTGGGATAATTCGTCCAGTCCACAGCACCTTCAATAATCCGGTGCTGGGGATTTTGAAATCAAACAGCCAGTGGAGACTCTGCGCTGACCTAAGGGAGCTCAACAAACAGGTCCACACTTCCCGATGGCCTCTTCCCTACATTGACCAAGGGCTGGCCCAGATCCAGGGGTCAAAGGTATTCACTGACATTGACCTGACCAATGGGTACTGGACTGTACCTGTCAGTAGGGAGGACCAATACAAGCTGGCCTTTACCTTCGGGGGGGCAGCAGTACACTTGGACCCGGACTCCCTTCGGATACATCGACTCCGGCAATGAATTTAACATCTTTCTGCATAAGGCCATGGCCGACTTGGGAGAAAGGGGCAACCTGGCCTATGTAGATGATGTTCTAGTCAAAAGCTCAACTGTGGAGGAACACATAGCGGAGATCCGTTATGTTCTGACACAGTTAAGGGCTGTCGGAGCAAAACTCTCTTTCCAAAAGGCACAGTGGTGCAGAACCCGTGTCAATGTCTTGGGGCATGAGATAACTCCTGAAGGTCTCTTTCCCCAGGAAAAGAAATTAGACGCACTCCAGAAAATAAAAGACCCCACAACTCTGCAGGAACTAAGGAGCCTCCTTGGACTAACTAATTACAGCAGAAAGTTCATTGAGGACTACACAGAGATCACGAGACCCCTGATCCATCTGTTGAAGGGGGGTCAAGTGGGAGTGGGGTCCCGAACAAGCCGAGGCAGTAAGACAACTCAAAATAAGCCTCTCACAAGCGCCTTGCCTAGTTTACCCGGTCAAAAACAAGGAGTTCTTGTTGGAGAAAGGGTTCTCAAAGACATGCTTGACTGCAGTATTATATCAAAAGCATGACAAGGTCAATAAAGTAATCTCCTATGCGAGTAAAACTTTATCCTCTGTGGAGGAAAAATTCAACGATTGTGAGAAGGCACTCCTGGCAACAGTGTGGGCATTGAAAAATGACTGCCTGTTTATCCAGGGGGAACACATCATCGCGGAGACTCCACACCAACCTTTGCAACATCTTCAAAGTGACAGAATCCGGGCCGGAAATGTGAGTAATACCAAATTACTTCCTGGATTCTGTCAATGCAAGGCTTTCCTGTGGAGGTCAGATATGGCCAAAACAAGAAGAGTCCCCTTGCGGAAGGTCTGGCTGACTTGCATGATTGTAAGGGAAGAGGACCCAAAGTTCGAGTCCTCCCGTCCCCTGCACACTCTTGGACTACGCAACAAGGGCGTAGATTCTTAAGGATATAGTTAGCAATATTCGTTTTTAAGCACTCTTTAGAGAATTGATTCGACAAAATTTATAACATCAAACAGAGGAACAATGGTTTCTGTATTTTAGGTGTACAGGGATGAAGTGAGCACCTATTTATTTATACATAAAAATGTAGTGAAGACAGGAGAAATTGCATAACAACATTATAATGTCAACATAATCAAAAGTTGATGGAAATTCCACTCTCAATGGCTTGACGCGTTTCGAGGTGATACCTCTTCTTCAGAAGCCTCTGTGGATCTACTGTCTAATCAAAATGCATTTAGGGAAAAAAATCAACAGAAGGTATACTTGTAAGTTCGTCAACCAAATAAACAACAAGCAGCATTACTTCATTCAAATTAAGTATCTACATGTAGTGTGCTAAACAGTGCAAACATTCAATTTAGTTTGACCAGAGTAACTATCTGGCCATGTTTTTTAAAAATTCAAAACACTGTCTAGTATAATCCCGTGCACCTCTAATGGGAATCCAACCAAATAGAATATCATTAGTAATCTAAAAATGGAAGCTATAATGAAGGCTTCTAAAATTCAATTCAACAAATGAAACATATTCGATTTTAAGGGCATATTCAACCAGTGTAGGTTTACTGTTAAGCATGGTAAATACAAACTACACACCAAAGAAGGTTTTTTTTCACAAAGAGGATATTTTACATAAAAAAAGTACTAACCTATTGAGGTTTAATGTTGTAGCAGAAAAGCCATCTATGGCGAAAAATAAGTCCAAGTGGAAATGCTTGCAGTGCCAAGACCTCGATTTAGGTGTTTTCTTGGTACAGAAAGGTACTTCAATACTTCCGGTAATCTCTGTGTATAGCAATGTTAATGTACCGGTCACTGTGTGTGACTAAATATCTATTCACAAGTACAATAATGCGTTCGTTAGTGAGGAAATGACCATATACCTGCTATAATTCGTGCGGTAGAGCACGCGGGTATGTTGCGGCAGGCTTCAATGATCTTCAGATAGATCTGCACCCGTTCTTCCTGCAACGTTAGATGCAACACAGAGGAATCCTGCACGTCTGCCGTACATTGAAGCCTGCCGCAACATACCCGCGTACTCTACCGCACGAATTATAGCAGGTATATGGTCATTTCCTCACTAACGAACGCATTATTGTACTTGTGAATAGATATTTAGTCACACACAGTGACCCGTACATTAACATTGCTATCCACAGAGATTACCGGAAGTATTGAAGTACCTTTCTGTACCAAGAAAACACCTAAATTGAGGTCTTGGCTCTGCAAGCATGTCCACTTGGACTTATTTTTCGCCATAGATGGCTTTTCTGCTACAACATTAAACCTCAATAGGTTAGTACTTTTTTTATGTAAAATATCCTCTTTGTGAAAAAAACCCTTCTTTGGTGTGTAGTTTATATTTACCATGCTTAACAGTAAACCTATACTGGTTGAATATGCCCTTAAAATCGAATATGTTTCATTTGTTGAATTGAATTTTAGAAGCCTTCATTATAGCTTCCATTTTTAGATTACTAATGATATTCTATTTGGTTGGATTCCCATTAGAGGTGCACGGGATTATACTAGACAGTGTTTTGAATTTTTAAAAAACATGGCCAGATAGTTACTCTGGTCAAACTAAATTGAATGTTTGCACTGTTTAGCACACTACATGTAGATACTTAATTTGAATGAAGTAATGCTGCTTGTTGTTTATTTGGTTGACGAACTTACAAGTATACCTTCTGTTGATTTTTTTCCCTAAATGCATTTTGATTAGACAGTAGATCCACAGAGGCTTCTGAAGAAGAGGTATCACCTCGAAACGCGTCAAGCCATTGAGAGTGGAATTTCCATCAACTTTTGATTATGTTGACATTATAATGTTGTTATGCAATTTCTCCTGTCTTCACTACATTTTTATGTATAAATAAATAGGTGCTCACTTCATCCCTGTACACCTAAAATACAGAAACCATTGTTCCTCTGTTTGATGTTATACATTTTGTCGAATCAATTCTCTAAAGAGTGCTTAAAAACGAATATTGCTAACTATATCCTTAAGAATCTACGCCCTTGTTGCGTAGTCCAAGAGTGTGCAGGGGACGGGAGGACTCGAACTTTGGGTCCTCTTCACTTGCTCTTATTTGCTATAGGGTTTTTGTGCCAAAACCCTCTTTTCCTCCTCTGCACCTCATAAAAGTATCGACACCACTCCTTGTGGTTTTCAAAATAATATTTTCAAACATCTCCTCTATTTGGGTGTGCACTCACTCCACCACTATACCTTGACTTGCATGATTGTGCCAGAGAAAACTGTCTTGAGGACGAAAGTCTTAAAATCAAGGACAACATGGAGGCCTACCTTGATTCCCCACACAAAGTCTATGAAGAAGGCAAGTGTGCGGGAATGCCCACGGTCTATGTGGATGGGCGCTCCTACCATGTTGACAACAACAGGGAAAAGGAACTTGTGGCCAGCGTGGGGAATGCATGGGTGAATGATGCCCCAGAACCCTCCGCTGGGTACAAAATCGGTCTCCGAAGTATTCAAATGGCATAGTTGATGGCTGTGCATCAAGCCATCCTCACTGCTGTCCAACACCAACTCCACGAACTGGTCATAAACACTGATTCAGATTATGTACGGAACAGGTTCGTGGAGCACCTGGTTAATTGGAAAACCAGAGGCATGCTATGTGCTAATAATAAACCTTTAAAACGTGGAAAATGAATACAAAATATTGATGATCTGGTCCCCTCGAATGGGATGACCATCTATTGGAAAAAGATCAAGGGTCATTCTAAAGTAGAGGGACCAGACAAAACTGCAAATGACCTAGCTGATCAGCTGCCCAAAACCGTAGCCATCCAAGGGGATCTACTTGAGATCGAGTCCCTGTTGGGGGAAATCCAGGTTACTGCTATCACTAGGTCCCAGACAAATGCTCACAATGAACTCTCAACTGCACAATGGAGTAAGGAGACCCCAGATGCTGATTTGATTACGGCTCAAAAAGGGGATCCAATAATTGGTAAGTTTTATCAACACATTGAGGACCCTGAGAACTTTCCCCTGACGGATACTGATTACATTGGAAAAGAGGACCTCAGAGTGTTGATGAAATGTCCAAAAATGTTCCGAATCCAAGACAGTTTGTTGGTGAGGAGATCCATATCTGGCCATGACCAGTGGGTGGTCCCCACTTCATTCCAAAGCCTGCTGCTAAATCACGCCCATGATGCGGCCACAGCTGGTCATCGAGGGTTTCATACGACATTAGAAATCTTGCGAGAGGTTGTATACTGGCCACACATGGGGCAGGACCTCGACCAATACTTGAAGGGGTGTCTTGTGTGTTCACAATTTCAGCCAACATCACTCACACACTGTGCTCCCATCCAAAAGAGGGGGATGACACTGCCTTGGTCAGATTTGCAAGTCAATTTTATCGGGCCCGTGATTCGCTCCTCTGGGGGAACAAGTACATGTTGACCGTAACATGCTTCTTCACTAAATGGGTGGAATGTCTCCCGGCCCCAAATTGCAAGGCAGAAACAGCAGCTGCCCTGATCATCAATCAAATCTTCTGTGTTTTGGGCTACCCCAAAGGATTGAGTCAGACCGAGGTAGTCACTTCACTAGCGAGGTGATGACAAAGATGAGGGAGATACTTGGGGTCAAAAGGAAACTCGACATTGCCTACCGAAAATCCTCGAGTGGTGGAGTTGAGAGGTACAATAAAACTATTGTGAGCATATAAAAAAAATGTATGGCAGATGCTGGGCCAAGTTGGAACATTCGATTACCCCTTGTCCTAATGGCCATCAGAGCTACCCCTTCTTCTGCAACAAAAATGTCTCCATTTGAGCTGATGACTGGACGAAGGATGGTGCTAACTCAGCATCTGCTCTACAGAACCCAAGAGCAGACCTTGGTCAGGTCAAACAAGTTTATTCGGATTAATAAAAAATCCATTAAACGACAAAAACACTGTTATGCTCGTATAAAATTACAGTTTCTTCAAAACTTCAAGAAAATTAAAACCATGAACATTCAAAATGGGTAACCTGCAATAAAATTGTTGCTTGTGTAGTTTGATATGTAATGGCCCCATAACAGCACGAACAACATCAGTTAAAAGCACAGAATAAACGTTAAATACCAATTCATAAAAGGTGTTATACATTCATAGTACTAGCTAGCATCACCTTGCAGTTTTAATATGCCCTTTCTGAAGAACATCGCTCTCTTCAAAAACATGAGCAGGGCCCACGCTGTTTAGGGCGTGTCGGCACTCAAAAGAAACACGAGAGCTGCCCTGTGCAAACGTATCGCTGTCTTCTTAAGGGCGGAAATCAGGGTCGCTCTACGAATGCCGGCATAACCTGCACAAAAAAACAATAGGTGGGATAGTTCCTCGAGATGGTGGCCACAGATCGGGCAACCCGCCGAGTCCGGAAAACCTTTCCATTTGTAAGTGTTCCCTTGTAGCCGAAGGGAGTCAAACCGTGCCCTCGTAATCAGCCACCTGTCTTTTTTATGCGGACTCCAGGTCAGGTAGGGTTGTATTCCTGTGAGTCTACTGATACTAGTGTAAAATTGACCAGATCTGTGGCCATGCTCCTCGAGGATTCTTTTCCTCACTGTAATCCCTCCCAATGCTATTTTATATTGTGCCCCCTCCCTCTTGGTAATTAATGTAGCGGGCGGAAAGAGGGAGCTTAGGTTAACTTCCCCCAAAGTTTTCGAAACATATGCAAGCCAGGGAATTTTTTTCCATCCAACTCTATCCAACACAGCATGAATGATGAAGTGGCAAAGAGAGGTATGTTCATTGGCCCATAACCGGACCCAGAATAAAAGTGGCGCCATTGCCCACTGATCCTCCCAGAACTCCACACCCAGTTCTCTGTGTGTAGCCGTTCCAGAGGCACTGGATGGGAGCCCCAGCAAGTTTTTGAAAAATTTGGTCTCCTTCCTTTGAATCTCAACTGCATTCTGGAGGCCCCAAATGGGTGCACTGTACATAGTGGTATCTACGGTTTGTACTCCATAAATCATAGTGATCACGTCTAGTGGTTGTCCCTTGCACTTGGACATAAATCTATAAATGCCTCCTAGTTGTTGGCTCATCTTCGCGGATTGTTTGGCCATGTGGGCCCCACCATTTAGTGCTTCTGAGAAACTAATTCCCAAGTAGTCAAAAACCTTAACTCTGGGTATAATTTCCCCAACACAGAGCATTGGTTTCATGGGGGCTGAGCGTTTCTAACTACACAGGCCATTACTGCTGATTTCTTAGTGTTTATTTTTAGGCCCAGATTATTCATAAAAGTTGCGTAAGCATTAATCAGGGCCTGTAGAGCCCTAGGCGTTCTCGCAAGGAGGACTGTATCATCCGCGTAAGCCAGTACCGGGAAGCCCCTGCCCCCCAGAACCAAGAAATCCGCGAGAATGTCGATAAGGTCCTGGGAAAGGCCATTGATGTAGAGACAGAAGCAAATGGGGGCCAACACACAGCCCTGTATTACACCACACCCCACCTGAAAGCAGGCCGTACAATGCCCCCCTGGACCACTATGCACACATGCCTGATTAACTGTGTGTAAGTCGACCAACACCCGCAGGATATCCCCAGGGCAACCGTCGGAGTCCTTTGCGTCCTTCGGACCCTGCGTGTAAGAGACGAGTTGTGGAGCTGTGAAGGGGTTAACATTTCGTTGGAGGCTGGAGGCGGGCTCTGAGGATTTATAATCCCCTGTCAGCGCGGAGCGCACGGAGTCCGTCTGAGTCCTTTGCGTCCTGGGACCCTGCGTGTAAGAGACGAGCTGTGGAGCTGTGAAGGGGTTAACATTTGGTTGGAGGCTGGAGGCGGGCTCTGAGGATTTATAATCCCCTGACAGCGCGGAGCGTCCTTCGCGTTCGGCGTGTTGCGTCGTGTGTGTTGTGGAGGCGTGGAGGAGGATCAGAGCACACTGCCTCCGCGGATATACCCAGGCACTTCCCGTGTTATCCAGTCAGCCAGCCAGCGTGGGATGCCTACCGGCAGCAAGGTACTTTATTTTCTTTGCCGGGCAGCTCGGCAACTCTTAAGGCAACACTCTTAGAACGCTAGAGGGCGGGGGGGGGAGAGTCGGACTCTGGCAGCTCCTCAAGCTGCCGGGCGTTCCCCGCCCTCTAGCCTTTGGCCCAGCTTGACTTAGCCTGGCACAGCTTGGCCCTTTGCTGGAACCTGTTGTTGGACTGTTGTTGGACTGTTGTTGTTGCACAGTTGGTCTTTTTTCTTTTTTTTTTTTTTTTCTCTTCTCCTATGGATTTTGGGCATTGGTTGTTTTACATCCAAACCCTGGATTTTGACCTACTTGTGGACACGAACTTTTGCGATATTTGATATCTGATCAACCTGCAATAATTTTAAAATATCCGCATAACCATCACTTTTTCTACTTCTTTTAAACATGTTATTATTTTTAACACAGTGCTAGCAGGCAAAATAGCCAGTCAGTCAGTAAAGTTGAACAAAGGAGGGGCTGTAAGGGGGCTGCGAGATACTTCTCTCCCCCTTTCCTCCCCCTAAAAGGTCTCTTTTCTTCTGGAGAGCCACCCACTGTGCCTTGGGCCACCACACTGATGGTGCAGGGTATCTAATTAACAGTCTTATATTGTAAGTCTTCTGCCACGTTTTGTGATTTTTGACCTCCAATTAGTCCTAGCTATCCTGGTCAAGTCGGCCAAGTTGGAGTCTGGGCCTCCAAGTATAACCCCCACAACCCGCATATGGGGAAAAGAAAAGCAGGGGAAACGGGTGGGGGGGTTGCTGGGAAACGGGCGAAGAAACCCAAGAACGCCCTAACCACAAAAACTGCCAAACCCACAAAAACTGTGAAATCACCTCCCAATCCTGGTCCTAAAGTAGCTAAACCAGCCCCCAATTTATCACAAAGATCCCTGGACTTGTACATGGATGTTATGGCCAACAAAATAGTAAACTGCATGAATGCAGCCGAGGCAGCCTCTAGAGAGGTTATTCCTCGGATAGAGGGATCGGGTATTGAGTGTGTGGGGGAAAAAGACAAAGGTCTTGGCCCCTCGTTGGCTGGTGGTGCTGAACCTGGGGTTAAAAATGTTCCGAATCCAAGACAGTTTGTTGGTGAGGAGATCCATATCTGGCCATGACCAGTGGGTGGTCCCCACTTCATTCCAAAGCCTGCTGCTAAATCACGCCCATGATGCGGCCAAAGCTGGTCATCGAGGGTTTCATACGACATTAGAAATCTTGCGAGAGGTTGTATACTGGCCACACATGGGGCAGGACCTCGACCAATACTTGAAGGGGTGTCTTGTGTGTTCACAATTTCAGCCAACATCACTCACACACTGTGCTCCCATCCAAAAGAGGGGGATGACACTGCCTTGGTCAGATTTGCAAGTCAATTTTATCGGGCCCGTGTTTCGCTCCTCTAGGGGAACAAGTACATGTTGACCGTAACATGCTTCTTCACTAAATGGGTGGAATGTCTCCCGGCCCCAAATTGCAAGGCAGAAACAGCAGCTGCCCTGATGATCAATCAAATCTTCTGTGTTTTGGGCTACCCCAAAGGTTTGAGTCAGACCGAGGTAGTCACTTCACTAGCGAGGTGATGGCAAAGATTGGGGAGATACTTGGTGTCAAAAGGAAACTCGACATTGCCTACCGAAAATCCTCGAGTGGTGGAGTTGAGAGGTACAATAAAACTATTGTCAGCATATAAAAAAAATGTATGGCAGATGCTGGGCCAAGTTGGAACATTTGGTTACCCCTTGTCCGAATGGCCATCAGAGCTACCCCTTCTTCTGCAACAAAAATGTCTCCATTTGAGCTGATGACTGGACGAAGGATGGTGCTAAATCAGCATCTGCTCTACAGAACTCAAGAGCAGACCTTGATAAATGCCTCCACAACTCATGAGTATGTTGAGAATCTGAGAAAACACATTCAACATGCTTTTTCCTATGCTCAGTGGAATTTAGAGAGAACTGCAGACAGTATGAAGACCCACTATGATCTTAAGACAACTAAAAAGGAATACCAAGTAGGAGACCGGGTCTACTTGTACAATTTCCAAAGGAACCAAGCCAAACAGCGCAAATTCCTCCCAACTTGGCGGGGCTCTTTTGAAATTGTAGACAGAATCTCACCAGTCGCCTACAGAATCCGCATCCCCAAGGGCAGTTTGGCAGAAGGGGAAGACAAGTGGGTCCACATAAACCAGCTAAAGAGTTGCCATCCCAGGCATACTTTGCGGCAAATAGAGGAACCAACCGGAAACCCAGATGGGGAATAGTGCCAATTGGAACTAATGCAAGTGTCTTTCCCACTGCTGACAACCCCAAATGACGTGTGGACACAGTAGTGGGAAAATATCCATAAGCATGCTCAATTCTATCTTCTAGCATCTGGACTAAGAATTATCCAAATGATTACCAAGGAGGACCACTCTGGGACTGGGAGAAAAGACCCAAGGAGCCCGGAGTGCCGCTCCATACTCCCGACCAGAACCAGCAATACTCCTGACCAGAACCGGCGAGGAGAGTGGGTCGCTCCAGCACTGACGGGAGAAGCAGCAGAATTTCTCCACATGGACAAAAGAAAAGAACATCCCAATCTCCCGACTTCCCCTTGATGGGCGGTCAAACTCAAGTTGTGAGGGGGGCTCTGTGGGATGTATTGACCCACTCCGCTATGCTATGCAGCATCACCCTGCCAGTTGAGGGGAAAGGAACAGCAACAATGACGGCAAAACCCTTGTGCGTGCCAAAACCTACAAAAACCGTGTGCTTCAGCACACAAAAATAGGGATGCACAACCTGCCACCTATGGTGCATGTGCAGGGGAATATAGCACACCCTGCAGAAAAGGTACCAGTGGGCTCCATGACCAGCAAACAGAGTGCAGAGAGAGAAGCAGCACTTTGCAAATGAAACCCACAAATGTGCCTACTAATGACATTTGCTTTGTTGCCAAAAACTCCAAAATGCCTATAACACAACACTTTTCAACACTCACAATCTTGCCTGGTGCTAAATCCATGTATCAAATGAAACATTGTGAAACACACAAAGTCTGGATACTGACAGCCTCTATGCCAGAATCTGGGTGCAGTACCCGGGGCGACCTGAATGACAGCTGTCAGAGGAGTAAAGTAGCAGCTTTAAAATGACCTAAAACTCAAAAGTCTGCTGAATTAACAAACATAAACAGGATTGTTGCCAAAAAGGAATACCGATTTTAGTTGTGTTTTTGATTCCACAGATTTTAAGGCCAAGGAAGAAATGTATTTGTATGTGATGCAACAAATGTGGGTTTTGTTAGGTTTAAGAAGAAATTAGCTTGGCTGAAGTTGAAAAAAAATGGTGAAAGCAGGTTTCTTCCCAGAAGGAGGGTCTTCCCCCCAGCGGAAACTCACGGGGAGGTGTGAATTGCAGGGTTTGGACAGAATATTGTCTACAGAGAGCAAAGGAACAATGACAAGCTGCAGCTCAGGAAACTAGAAGTGTGAAGAGAGTCGTAAACTCTCCTGGAAGGAGCTTCAGGGAGACAAAAAGAGGCAGAGCCAAGTGACCATCTGTGACTGGACATGAACAAAGAACACTTTTTAAAAAGACTTATAACTTGCTATTCAAAATGGTGAAAAATATAAAAATGACAGAGTTGTTAATTTAATTTCCAGCTGCACATGGGAAGAGGCGGCAGAACTGTGTGACATGTTCTGGACAGGAATGGCAAGATATGTGATTTTACGCAAAATGTATTACTGTTAGAATTGTGAAAATGTACACGCATATCCCTATGTGAAACACGCACACTTGTGGAAATTTGCAGCAAAAATCGGACATTGTGTACATGACGAAAAGGACAAAATTCTGTAGAAAGTTGATACCAGATCCTACAGCTGCGAGATTTTGATGAGCAGATACCCCAATAAAGATGCAATCTGTGTAGGTGATTTTTATAGAGGTTGCACGTGTGTAAATATGTATTTTGCCAAAATTAGACTTTGTGTTCCGGTGGCTAGGGGTGGATTCTCAGCACCATAAAATTACACCATAAAGATGACACTCTGTTTCTCTCCTCCTATCAAGGCAGAGAATAGACTCTGACCCAATCACCTTTCACAGGGGCAAGCTTAGCTAAGCCCTTTGTGATGTCATTTTTAAGGCATAAATAGAGACAGCTGAGAGCACATAGGGACTCTCTGATCCAGCCACTTTCCTGATTCCAGCGAAGCACTCTGATCCTGCTTTCTACATCCAGCTTTAAATATTCTTCCATATCGAGATTCCAAAATCTCTTGACAGCAATGATTTCCAGTAAGGCCCCAAATCTTCAAATTTATTCTCTCCACTCAGTAATGCACTGTGTGGTGTGAGAAGGCCTTTTGAACCAGTATCCAAAAATTCTCTGGCTTGCCACCACTAAGCTTGCCTGAGGAACCCGCCATCCAGCTGATCCAAATACCCACAGACCAGGAGAGCAGATCCCATGCCAATCTGGTGACTGGCCTAGATGATCCAGTACCGGGCCTGATGTGCTGTTTTTCCTAGACCAGATCCAATCCCCTGACCAGAGCTGACGGTCCCATTTAAAACTCATCCTGTGAGTATGAATAGGAAGAATTGTGGCCCATAGCATATGCACTTTGCATAGTCTTGTCCCTAGCTTAAACCCATCCCATCTTTCATTCAGAACCACTATTGTTAGAACTATCTTTGTGCGGACCCTTCTCTCATATGTGTTCCTAATCCCTAACTTCATTTTGATTGATTAAGAAAGTAATTCCCAAACCAAACTGGAAGCAGAGTATCAAACCTGAACTGTTATGAGCGGCCGTCAGTGCTTTAAGTGGGCCGGGGCCTGCCGGGGCCGGGCCCCGCCAATCTCCAAAAAGTGGGGCTGAGCCGGGGCCCTGCCGGGCCCCCGGTCCCACCACGCCATGGCAGCACGCATTATCCTGCCACGGCCGCAGCCGCGACGGGAGATGCGCCCGCCAGTGTAACGTTAGGCAAGTGGACAGAAGTGCCAGCCAGCCACAGCGTCGCAGAGGCTGGCTGGCACTTCTGTCAGTCACTGTAACTTCCCTGATGACCCCCCATCTGAGGGGTCATCAGGGAAGTTACAGTTCCTTTGTTTGCCCTCGCCACTCAGCGAACCTGCGGGCTCCATGATCTAATATGCAGATTAGATCACGGAGCCCGCGGGTTCGCAGAGGGTGAAAGGCGCCTCGGGCTCAGTGATCTATCTGCTCAGAGCAGAGATCACTGAGCCCGAGGTGCCTGTCTCCTTTGGCAAATCTTTATAAAAGACGCCTTGAAATGTGTACGTTTCAAGCCATCTTTTATAAACGTAGAAATAGTTCTACATTTATAACAGACGGCTTGAAACGTACACAATTCAAGGCATCTTTTATAAAGCTTTGTCGACGGACAAAACCACCTTGGGTTTTGTCCGTCCTCAACGCTTTATAAAAGATGACTTGTACGTTTCAAGCCATCTTTTATGAACATAGAAATATGTTACAAATGTCTATGTTTATAAAAGGTGGCTTGAAAAGAACACAAACCATAGTAAGGTAAGCACACACGTGTGCGTAACTTACTATGGTTTGTACACTTTCAAGCCACCTTTTAATAACATAGAAATATGTAACATTGCTATGTTTATAAAAGAAGGCTTGAAAAATACACACACCATACTAGTACGCATACAAATATATAAATGCTCTACTACATTTATATATTTGTTTGCGCACCCTACTATGATTTGTACACTTTTAGGCCACGCCCACAGCGGATGCCACGCCCCCAAACGAGGGCCCCCCCTCAATTTCTTACCCCACTTAAAGCACTGGTGGCTGTGAATGACCTTACTGTGTGGCATTCTACTTTTTGGTAGTCTTTAATTTAGCATAAGAAAACCTATCTGTCAATTCAAAGTGCATTCCTGTTTTCCATTCTCGCGCCTATCTTGCAAAAACGACCTTTACTTAAACGTCTGTAACTCCCTCCGTTTTTGTGATAGAAACAAAATTTGAACTCCTACTTGTTCCCAACATCCATAGCTATCCATAGACACCAAAACAAATCAATGTGATTCTCCCGTTATCGTGAATATCATGCAATGAAAAGTTTGCCGTGATTTTAAAAATCTGAAAGTTTTACACATGTAAAATAGCTATAAACTGCTTCCGACTTGGACCTTTTGATTTTCATTGTTTTCTGCCGACCAAATCATTGCTTGTGCTTGTGTGCAACTGTTTAAAGCGGCTCCCATAAGAATTTAGTGCAATTTAAACGTTTTTGACCACATTTGGTGTTTTGCCCAGTGCATTTTCTTTTTTTTTAATTCGTTTTTATTAGAATTTGTTGCATACAAGGTAACAGCATTACACAGTAAATTAACTGACATTTGTATTTGTATCGTCGGAAAGGACATTCTATGACAATCCAATTGCGCAATTTCAACATTAACCTTACAAACTTTCGGTAACCCCACTGTGACATAGCAGTATTTTCCAACAATTCTTTCATCTTTTTCTCTCTCCTTCCCTCCCTCTACCCCGCAAGACTTTGGGTACTTCCGCTGAGGATAGCATTATTCAATGATCAGCGAGCCGTTCGGTAGGTGTTAGAGGCATTAGAGGCAATTGAGGCGTTAGAGGCCCCCTTGCTGGGGGAATTGTCGTAGTATTTCTCTGCAGTGCATTGCATGGTTTGCTGTTGAGGAGACCTTCCACGGTTCAGGACGTGGGATTGGTCCGTCTCTTGGCGTTAATGTGTTGTTCCTGGCATGTACTTGTTAAGGAATTCCATCCATAGGATATCACATTGTGTAGATCTCCCATGTATGGAGGATGTGATCTTTTCCATAATGCACATATTAGAGGCCACATTGACCCATTCTTTTTCGGTTGGGACAGTAGGGATTTCCATTTTGCAGCTATCACAGCCCTGGCAGCTAGTAAAAAGTGTGCAGCTATGTCTGTGACCCTCCTCCATTCATCATCAACTTTCTCAAATCCGAACAGGGTAAGATAGGGGTCAGCTGTTCTCTGGATCCCGTCTAGGTCCCTGATCCACCCTAGTACCTCATTCCAATACATTTGAATACGTGGACAGCTCCACCACATGTGCCAGTAGTCTGCCACGGACCCACACCCTCGCCAACACAATGGACTGGATGACTGGTACATTTTGGAGAGCCTGTGTGGATCATATTGCCATCTGTTCAATAGCTTGATTGCATGTAGTTTATATTGACACGAGATCGAGACTTTGGGCACTGCTCGACATATCCTGTCCCAGTGTTCTGGGTCGATGTCGTCCCCTATGTCTTTTTCCCATTTCTGCCTGAGGGATTCTGTGGAGCCCTCACCTGCTTCTATTAATACCTTATATAGGGCTGCAATTAAACCTTTCGTTTCTGTTCTGGAGTCCAATATGGTTTCAAACGGGGTGAGTTCCCTTCTTAGTTTGTCCCTCCACTCGGGTTTCGTCAAGACACCTTTAATCTGCAGGAAGTGGAACACAGAATGTGTACCCACTCCCAGTGCTTCCTCCAGATCAGGAAGCAAGATGAATGAGTCTTTCTTAAGGATTTGCCCCACCCTCTCTAGACCTGCTTCGTACCAGAACTGGAATCTCTCCACACTGGGAATCTGGTCATTGATGCTGGGGGACCATAGGTGGCTCAGTGGTGACGGCCATGTGGTGATCTTTGCCATGCCTTTGCCTTCCCGCCATATGTCCCAAATGGTTTCGAACATCGGGTGCGCTTTAGTTCTCTTTAACACCCTCCTTCTAGGGGACCATAGCCACTCAGAAACTGTTGCCGGGGACAGGAAGTGGTTATCCATGGCAATCCACTGGGGCAGTTTTTTGTTGCGGAGATGGGGAATGAGCACTCGCAGTTGGGCCGCCTCATAATATTTTTGAATGTCAGGGAGGCCTACCCCGCCTTTATCTTTAGGCAGTATCAGGTTGGGGTATGCTATTCTAGCCTTCTTCCCCTGCCATAGGAATCTCATAATAGCCTTCTTGACCTCCATGAAAAATTGTCGCGGCATCTGGATAGGGAGCATTTGAAAGGGGTATAGAAATCTCGGAAGGCAGGTTATTTTTATTGCATTAAGGCATCCGAGCCAGCATATGGTCAGTTTGTCCCACCGGGCGAGGTCCGCATGGAACTTTTCAAGAAGCGCCGGGAAGTTAGCATCGTAAAGCTCTCGCAATGATCTCGTGACATGTATCCCTAGATACTTTAGTTTTTGGTGTTCTATCGTGAGGTCTAAGGGCAGATATTTATCATTGTTCATTTCTACT
Source organism: Ambystoma mexicanum (assembly GCF_040938575.1). NCBI lineage: Eukaryota > Metazoa > Chordata > Amphibia > Caudata > Ambystomatidae > Ambystoma > Ambystoma mexicanum. Next base: position 1,060,092,058 of record NC_090931.1, on the reverse strand, counting down.
GACCCCTGGAGAGGGAAAAGTATGGATTTGTATTTATTAACTTTAATCCCCGATATGCGGCCGTATTCTTCTAGGAAGTTGAGTGCCCTGGGGATGGATGTGTTGGGGTTAGTCACGTGGAGGAGTAAATCATCAGCGTACAGCGCCACCTTATATTCCACTTGCCCCAGCCGCATGCCCTCTACTTGGGTGTCCTCTCTCAATTTTTGGGCCAAGAGCTCGACCGATAGGGCGAAAAGAATGGCCGAGAGTGGGCATCCCTGCCGGGTACTGCGTTTGAGCTCAAACCACCTCGAATAACCCCCGTTAACTGCTACTGAGGCTTTAGGTGAGGTATAGACTGCCTGTATACCCCTTCTGAGTTTTGGTCCTATTCCCACTGTGCGGAGGACTGCGGCTAGGAAGCCCCATTCCACTCTATCAAAGGCTTTTTCAGCGTCTATGGAGAGTAAGGCGGGATCGTCGCACATAGTTTGGGAGGCAGCAATAAAATGGAACGCCTTCCTCATGGTATCCGCTCCTTGTCGCCCAATTATAAATCCAACCTGATCGGGGTGGATAAGGTGGGGCATATGGGTCTCCAATCTGGCGGCTAGTACCCTTGTATACATTTTGGCATCCAAATTAACTAGGGATATGGGGCGATACGACCCGCATTGCTTGGGGTCTCTTCCTTCCTTGGGGATGACCGTTATAAGTGCACGGACGAAAGAGTCTGGGGCAACCTCTGATTCGAGAATTTCATTGAACAACTCGTCCAGGAATGGAGTAAGGAGGGTGCTGAAGGTTTTATAGAAGCCGGCTGTATATCCGTCTTCGCCAGGGGATTTGCCTAGCGTTAGTCTATTGATCGCTTCTTGTATTTCTTCCTCTGTTATGGGGGACTTGAGGAGGGCCGAGTCCGTGGGTGCAACCCTGGGGAGACCGATGTTGGCTAAGTAATTGTCTATCTCACTTGAGTTAGGATCAATTTCGGAGGTGTAAAGGGATTCGTAAAAGTCAGCAAATAATTCAGGAATAGAGGGTTTAGGTTGCTCCTGAGTAGGGTCATTGTATGTTAGCTCTGTTACCCTATGCTCTGCCCATTGGAGCCTAAGTCTAGCTGCCAGTAGTGCATTGGCTTTATCTCCTTTTTCATAAAAGTTTTGTTTCAGTAGATGCAGCTTACGCACTATCTGGTCATGCTCTAAGTGACGGAGTTCTTCCCGTTTTATTTTGGCCTCCTGAATCTTGCTGAGGTCCGTGGTGTCACCTTCTCTGGCCTCTTTATCTAGCCGCTATATTTCTCCCCTGAGCTTGTTTTCAATGAGCGCTCTTTCCCTTTTCTTCCTGGTCCCCTCCCGTGTGAGGATTCCCCTCCAAGTTCCCTTCGCTGCTTCCCACACTCCCTGTTTAGGGACCTCCCCAGTATTGTTGGTTTGAAAATATTTTCTGATCTCTGTTTCCAATTCGTCCTTAAAAACCTGGTATCTCCACAGGGCCTCGTTACATATCCATCCCCTTCCCCCCCCTAGTCGGCAAGTCCTCCCAGTGAATATCAGTTAAGACCATGTCGTGATCAGACCATGTTATTGGAGTGATTTCTGAGTGCGATGTGGTGTTGTACAGGTCTCGTGAGAGGTAAATATAATCTATGCGAGTGAAAGTGTTGTGGGGGGCTGAATTGAAGGTGTATCCCCTTTCCTCAGGGTATAAGTCTCTCCACACATCAGTCAGCGCATATACTTGCATCATACTAGCATAGTCATTGCGATCCCCTCTTGTTTCATCATCAGCGGTTGGGTTGCCCGCCTTTCGATCCAAGTCCCGATTCGCCCAGAGATTAAAGTCTCCACCCAGTACAATGTGACCAGTAGCCTCCAGCATTATTTTCGGGATGGTTCTGGAAAGAAACCTGAGCTGTCCCAGATTGGGAGAGTAGATTGTGGCCAGCGTTACTTCAACCCCCCCGATAGTCCCGGTCACCAACAGGGCACGACCCTCCTCATCCAACCAGGTTTTAGTGACTTGTAATTCGATCCCCTTTTTGATTAGAATCCCCACACCCCCCTTGCGCAGTACCCCCAAGCCCCAGAAATTCTATTCCGCAGTTTCTTCCCAGGACAGGTCTCTCTTCCCCCCCTCATATATTTAGTTTCTTGAAGAACCAGAATGTCAATTTTGGCCCTCCGGAATTCCCTGGAAACCAATGATCTCTTAGTCAGGGAGTTGAGTCCCTTAACATTAAGTGTCCCCACTCTCAGGGGGCCTCGTGTGCTGCTTTCAGGGTTGGCCATCTGTACACAACGTGAAGACATTCGCATTAATAAGCCACCCTTCCCCGGGCACTGCTTCTTCTACCTGCACTAATGTTTTACCCTTCCCAGCGGTGATCAAGGAATCTGTTTCACTTGTTATCTCCCTTATGTCTTGCAATCCCTCCCCCCTCCCTTCCTCTCCCCACCGCCATACAACGGCGTCCGAGCGGGTCCAGTTAATCGCATTGAACCGGCCACGAACCACCAGCAGGAACCGTTACCTCACTGTCCTTTTACTAATAATAACTAGCACATGAGTCTGAGCCCTCATTACGTCCTCTCCCCCATCAAACCTTAACTTACAATAGTTGAGCATAAGTCTTGCACTGGATCAAAAGTAGGCCCCATTTGAAGCATTAGCGTCATGTAAGGTCTTTTGGTGCGTCTCTGGTATATTTGGTTCATTTGCCCCCCTCTGGGGAAACATTGCCTCTCCGATATTTTCTCGATCCCTTAACTTTCTGTCTCTTGGGGCCTTGGAGCTTCCATTCTCTTCCTTCATTCCTCGGTGCGTCTCCATCGTTCCTCTTTTCATTCGCCTCCACTAGTTCAAATATGCATGCCTTTATTTCTCGCTCAGATCACAGCCTGATCCTCGTACCATTGTGTTCAAAAGTGAGGGAGAAGGGGTAACCCCATCTATACCGTATGTCTCGTTCCTTTAGCCATTTCGTCAGGGGGCCACACATCCTCCTCAAGGCGAGTGTCATGGCAGACAGGTCCTGGTATATGGTTATCTGTGCTCCATTAAGAGTGATGACACCTCCGCGTCTCGCTTTCTCAAGGATCTTGGCTTTGTCCTGGTATCTGTGGAAGCAGGCGAGGATCTGTGGATCCGCTCTGTCCTTGGTTCGTCGATCTCGTCGTCGGCAACCAAGATCTTAATAATATCATGGAGTGTTGATCTTAGGCCTTCCTCTGTCTCCCCGTCTTGTTCCGGAATTCGGAAGAAGCGAAGGTTGTTTCGTCGCTCCCGGTTTTCCAAGTCGCCTATCTTCAACCTGTAGTCCTCCTCCCTCCGCTCGAGTTCTGTTATCCTATGTTCCAGCTGCGTCTCCATGGTGTCTATCGAGGCTTGGTTGTTTTCCACTCCGTCCAGTCTATCCTCAATCTTGTCCATGCGTTGAGTGATCCTATCGATTTTGCGGGCTATGTTGGCCCCCATATTCTTTATCTCTGCTAGTAAGGCCGCTACATCATGTTTCGTGGCGGCTGTGTCCCCATGTGTTGCCGCCTCAGTTGCCATTTTGGGGGAAGCAAATTTGCCGTGGGGAGGTGCGTAGGCGTAAGTAGCAAATTTTTCTCTTGCTTGCATATATTCCGAGGTCCCAGCACTGAGAGTAGTGGGAGTGGGGTTTGCACTCACTGGTTGCGCCGTGTACGCACCGGTAGCTTGTTTGTGGTGCTCCCACACAGCGATTCCCAGCCTTAAGGAGCTGGCTGGGTGCCCTAGTTCGGTCGTGAAGAGTTTGAATGTCCTGGGGGGTCTTTGTTTTTTTTTAGGGGGGGAGGCTGTAGCGTGTCCTTGCAGTGTTGATACTGTTAGAAGCAGGGCTACTTGAGGAGGCACAGGCCCCTGGTACGGGGGCCCAACCCTCAGTCCTGGTAGCTTTTCCGTGAATTGAGGAGTTTGGTGTAAGATCTCTCGATCTGGCTCAGTAGAGGGGCCCTCTGGTCGGTGTTTTCCGGCGGGGGCGGGAGGGCCTCCCCTCCGGTGTCGTAGAGCAGTGTAATCAGTACCTGTGGCCCCGATGGGGCTATGGTTGTAGGACACAGGAACTATGTATAAAGTGTCCTCCCTACTCCGTATGGTGTGCCCTTATTCCATTCAGTTGTCGCGTGTAGGTTCTACAAGGGCTCCCCTGGGAGGAGGGCAGCCGCACCTTCAGGCGCGTGGACACTTCACTTCGTTCACTGTAGCGGGCGCTAGGCCCTGTCACCTTGCCAGAGAGTATCGCCCGTGGGCCTTCGGCAGTAGTAGGGAGAGCGGGAGGAATATGCTCCGTTGCGCTGGGGTTATGCTGGCTGCTCAAAAAGAGGCTCCACTCCGCGTGGTGTGTCCTGATTCCGTCTGGGTATCATGCACAGGTTCTTCAGGGGCCCTACTGGGTGCGTGGATACTCCACTTAGCTCGCCGGGGAGAGCGCTGGGCCCTGCCTCCCTGCCGGAGGATGTCGTTTGAGGGCCTCGCGTGCTACGCGGCCCTCAGCAGGAGTAGGGGGAGGGGGAAGAGTAGGCCTCGTTGCGCTGGGGATGTGCTGGTGGCTTGAAATGATGCTGTTGCGTTTCGCGCGGTAGCGCACACCAGTTTTACATGCTCCCGTGGACAGAAGGAGAGGGACGTCCGCCTACCTTGTCCAGTTGAAGGGGGCCCGTCCGGGTCTAGCCCACGTGGCGCAGAGGCAGGTCACAGCTCGCGGAGTCCGGCCTGTCAGACTGGCGGGGGCGTACGCGAGTTCCGGAGGGATTCTCCTGGGAGTGCGGAGAAGAGGTCCAGGGCAGTCTCTCTCGCCGGGGTCAGTGTCCGCTTCATCCGAGGAGGCCGCGCGGGTCAGCTTTCCCCTCGAGCGTAGGCCCGCAGGGCTTCACTTCAACCATGTAGCTGCGCAGGTCGTGGCCAGGGGCTCCTGACGTCTTTGCCTTTTTCTAAGCAAAGGCAGCTCCGATTTTAGTCGGGTATTTTCCTGGGTGGGGGGGTCACCTTCCCACGCCTTATGCTCCGTTGCCAGCTCCGTGGGGGGCGCAAAGTGGGGGCTCAAGACCACTTTCAGGACCTTGGGCGCGGAGCTCACACGGAGAGCGGGCTCATCCGTGCGCCCCCTGGTGGCCGATTGCCCAGTCAATTTTAAAGACAGTTTTAAAGGCCATTCTGACAGCTGGACAGTCAGTTCTGTTTTTCTCTTGTGTTTGCTGGGGGAAAGTGGGATTGATATTCTGTTTGATTGGTGCCATTCCTGAATACCTGCTCTCTCCTCCTATCTCTTTACATTGCCTATTGGGGGGTTGATGGGTGTTGCAGGGGGAACTGCTAACCACAGTGCTATCTGATCTGAACCAACACAAAAGTATTATTTTCTGTGCGGCTTTGTTTTGCTTATTACTCATTCCTAGTGTATCAAAGACATAATTCAGTGTTCTGTCACCCCATTGGTGATTGTTGTTTATCTATTAAAACATTTTGTGATTACATTTTCAATATCTAAATGAATATTTACCTTTGCAAACCAGCCTGATTCCATGTTCAGTGTGACGGGGGGTTCCAAGAGAAGGGTGTGATATAAGTGCTATATCATTCAGAATATTGAACTTTTAGAAAAAATAAATAAGGATTTCAGTTGTGCGCTACATGCTGAGCTTTGACTTGGGTGTGTGTTGGATTGAAATCACTTACAAGTAATACAGACCGGTGAGAAACAAATGCAATAAGGTTGCCAAATGTTCTGCACAGACATCAGATTGGGACATTCTGAGTGAGAGAAGGACCTTCTGGTTTCAATGTAGGTGGTTGGATTAGAAGAGCTCTCGAAGCTAGGTTTGCACTCAACATATAACGCTATAATAATAACACCAAGAGTTTCCACTGGTGTGTGAGCTTCGGAAATTATTTGGAGAAGGTTGATGGATTCATGACTAGATTTGAGTTTGAATCATTCTAATTGACACCCAATCACAGTGATGTAAATCGGCAAGAGCCCTTGAAAATGATTTGTTTATGATTGCTTACATTGGGACATAGGGAGGAGTGAGATATTTAAACATGAACATTTGAACAAGGGGACAAAGAGATCTAAGGGGGGTGCTATTTATTGAAGGATTTATCAAACTGTTGAAATGGGTCTCTGCTGTCCAGCCCTAACCAGCATAATCAGGCACAAACAGGTTATACATCAGTACTTTGCACTGATGCAAGTCCTTTATGCCCTGCTGATGAAGTTACATGATGATGAATTGACATGCCCACTTATACACAGTCACAGTGCTGTGAACAGTAGTTCCAAAGTAGCAATGTGTGTATTGGCGCTCGAGATCGAGGCAACGAGAATGAGTGAAAATAGGAAGAAGTAGTAGTAGGGATGTTTTCCTTTGAAGCCAAAGGCCCTTATTCTGTGGTCGAATTATATGTTATGTTATGTTATGTTGACTTATACCACGAACCGCTACCATTTGCATGATCCCCATGAGCTCATGTGGTTCTGGAAGAAAGTGGGTGGTTTAGGTTAGTGAGGTAAGAGTGATATGATAGAGGTGGTGCTCTTCTGTTGGTGCTTGCAGAACCAGGAGAAACTGGCATCTGTGCATGTCGGCTTTCTGAGTGTGCTTTGATTGTGTGCACTGGGGTTATCCATTGTGTCTGGAGGGGCAACGTCCAGTGTTTGGGTTGTTTTTTATTTCTGGCAGTTTGTTCTTGTGGCAGATGTGTGGCTTGTGTGTTTTGTATTTAATAACGCTACCCCATATGGGCGTGTGTGGTGCATGAGGGGTATGCGGGAGGGGAGTGAGGACTAGGGGTGTTTAGTAGTTAGTAGTGTGCAGTTGTTTTATTGTTAGTTCCAGGATCAGTACTGTCTCATTATTGCCTTGGGTCCGGGGTATTCGTTGTGGGAGGTGCCCGTTTTTATGCTTGTCTCTGTGAATTGAACAGCTAGGCTTTCAGTCATTTTCTGAAAGTTAGGTGATCTTCTGTCATTCTTATTTCTTTCAGTAGTGAATTTCATATTTTGGCATTCAAAAGGGAGATTTACGTTCCTCCCAATTTCTTTTTCTTGTAATGTTTTGTTTCAATTTAGAGGTCATTGCTCGATTTTAGGTTTCTTCCTGGTTGGAAGCACTTGATTTTGGCTTGGAGAAATGTGCCTCCTTGTCCGTGTAGTAATTGACGAGTGATGCAGAGGGCTTTGAAGTTAATGCATTTTTTTACTGGAAGCCAGTGTAGGCTTCTAAGGGTTGGTGTGATGTGTTCTCTTTTGTTTAGTCTCAGGAGTTGTCTTAATGCAGTATTTTGGATGTGTTTGAGGTTTTTTGTGAGACGTTCTGGCATTCTAAGGTAGAGGCTGTTAGCGCAGTCTAGTCTTAATAATACCATGGAGATGATTCCGAGAGTTCTGTTGCGGAAGGTGAGGTAGTGAGTATCTCTCTAATTAGTCACAGGAGGTAAAAGCATTTCTTTGCTATTGCGTTGACTTGTGGTTCTGGTGACAGTCTGTTGTCCATGAGTATTGCCAGATTTTATCACATGTTGAGTTACCATGCATGGTGGTCGGCTCAGTTTGGTGTGCATTGTGTTGTCCTCTGGGGTGGACATCATTATTTCTGTTTTGGTCGGGTTTAGCTTGAGATTGTTTATTGTCATCCAAGTGTACATGTCCATGAGGTATTTTTTGAGGGTGTTGTTTGGGTCTTGGGTTGAGGTTATCTTGAAAATGAGTTGGGCATCATTTGTGTAGATGTAAGGGGTCAGTCAATGGGTTTGAATGAGAGTCATTAAGGGGGACATGTAGATGTTGAAGAGGAGTGGGGAGAGGCTAGATCCTTGTGGTATGATGCAGGTGATGTTTTGATGGATGTAAATGGCAGTATGATCTTTCCGTTCGGTGGTGAGGAAAGATTTTACTCATTGTAAAACAGAGTCTTTTATGCCACATTCATAAGTCTCTAGATTAGTGTTGTGTGTCTGATTGTGTCAAAGGAAACTGATATGTCTAGAAGTTTGAGGACCGATCGCGTGTTGTTGTCTGCATTTATTTTTAGGTCATCCCATATGGTTATTAATCTGTTCCTCCCATGGGCCTGAAGCTGACTTGGGAGGGGTGGAGTATTCCGCTGCTTTCTACACGGTTGAGTAGTATTTTGTAGATGTGTTTCCACAGTACATTCGCCGGGTTAGGGTAGGTTCAATATCGGTCTGTAGTTCGAGGAGTCCTCTGCATCACCTGTTTCATTTTTTTACGAGGGCATCATGTATGCTGATTTGAAAGTTGTGGGTACTATTCCTGTGTTAAGAGATAGGTTCAATAGTAGCTAGAAATATGATGCTGCTGTTTTGTGGTTGGGTCACTGGGGGATCCAGCGAGGTTGGTGTCTTTTATTAGTTTGTTGAAGGTTTCTTTGTTTATCAGTTTGAATGCTGTGGTGGTTGGTGGTGCACTGGTTTTGGTGGTTCTGGATTTGTGTTTGTTGTTGCACGGCTTGTGTCGATGGTCTGATGAATTGCTTCAATTTTTGTTCTTAGGTGGTTGGTGATGTTGCCGCATATGGATTGTGATGGTATGATACATTTGTTGCACAATGTTGAATTTTTGATTTCCTTAATGATTTTGAATAGTTCTTTTTGTGGGTTTATTGTCAATTGTATTCTTGTGGTGTAGTATGCTTTTTTGCTTTTGGACTGCTGATTCGTACATTCTGAAATGTCATCATTATTTGTTTTTGTTCGATTGTTTGTAATGGTTTCTCCACTGTTTTTCCAGTTTGCTGTTTTTTTTAGTTCCCTCAGTTCTTGTGTGAATCATCTTGCTCCCATTTATTTTCCATTTGCTTTAGAGAGTTTTGAAGGTGCTAATTAGTATAGGGCCTCTGTGATACATATGTCAGGTTTTTCTTCCACTGAGTCTGAGGTCATTCTGTTTAGTTGGGAAATGTTTGGTTTGGTTCACTGAGGTAGGCCTAGCCTACACTAATCACTGTGACCCACTTGGCATTAAAAGAGGGCTTAGCCCCTCTTTTGGCAGGTCATCTGATGACTTCACCAGAAGTAACAAAGAAGAACTCAACCTTGGACCCTGACTGAAGGTACATGCCTTACATCATCCGCCAGTGAAGGAAGGCCAGGATATCCAAAGAGGGAAGCAAGATCCCTCGCCTAAACTTTTCCCAGGGAACAGAGGGAGAAACAGAGCTCAGAGGACCCTCCGGCTGCTACATAACTGCTACCCAGCCAGCACACAGCTTGCCCTGCTACGCTCTGCAGCAAGCTCCCTGGACAGGGAATGCCAGAAGGTCTCTGAACCTACAACCAGGGACAAGGCAGCTGCCTGCAATACACTCCACAGCTGTGGGCCATCTGCTTTAAAGGACAACACAAGCCCATTGAAGAAGCTGGGAGAAGTGCCTCGACAAGCATGTACCGCAATCCCCCTTAAAGGACATTTTCGAGCCAGTCAAGCTCCTCAAGATGCAACTGACTGCAACGCTGACCTTTGTCAAGTCGCAGTCACTTAAAGACATCCAAGACATTCCAACCAGTGCTTCAGAACTGCCGATCAGCATCTACACATTGATTCCAGGGCCCAGAGCCGCCATGTAGGCCAGCCTGCATCCATTCGTCCAGCTTCGCTCGCCGAACCATCTTGCTGCCTGATACCTGCAGCTGACTCCCATCATGAACTCTGTCACAGAAGCCTGCAAAGTGCCCTGTAGCTGACTCCACCCTGTTGAGCACCAACAGCACAAGGTACATTGTGGTGATGTCCCCTGCTTCCTTTGTTCCTTTGTGCTGATGACAAGTAACTTTAAACTGTTGTGGTTATTAACCATACCGACTACCCTCCTTTCAGCATATAGAGTGCATCCCTTTTCCTTTTTGTGAAACTGTCTGTCGTCTGCATTCCAGGGTGGGTTGAATTTCGTAGTGTTGCTAGAACCGTCTGTTGTGATATAAATAAAGTAGATAATTTTGATACATCCTTGACTGGACAGATCCCTTTTCTCATTGGGTAATTATTGTAATTGTGCTGTGTTGCAACTAACCAACAATCTACGACCTTTCGGAGGAAAGCATGCCGTTCCATCCATCTTACCAAAATTGGACAAGGAGGTTTATAATTTGCTTGTTATTCAAATCTGTTCGGATCCCTTCTGGTGTACTAGAGGTGTGGGGCTGATTGATGAGTTAGCAACCGATATTCTCCCCTGGACCACTGGTACCCTGGAAGTTGATTCATCACATTGGTGGGAGCAGTGGGATAGTTGATTCGTCACAGGGTCTTTGCAAAGATGTCCTTAGAGTTGCTGGGTTTGGTGTGTTATCCCGCACGGATTGCAGTCTGTTGGGATCCAGGAAAGTTTCAGTCCTTGCTTGATTTCTTTTTTTTTTTTTTGTAGTGAGATCATATTTGTAGGGGTAGCGGGAGATGTATTCAGTTTTTGTTTTAGTCTTGATTCGTGTCCTTAGTCGTTTTAGTGCTGGCTGGTGGGGATTTTGGGGTATTGCGAATTTTGGTAGGTGGTTCCCATTCCACGGGGGTGCGATTTCCTTTCTATTTCTGTTTGCCATCCTTGTTTCTTATCCTTCTTGTGTCATGGCATGTTTGTGCTGTGGATGTTTTGGATTTGGTTTTGTGGTGTAATAGAGGGGCGGGTGTCCTCCTGGGTTGGCTACTTTTATGGTCTTTGATTAAATCGATGTACTTTGACACACAGTGATGTCTGCCTCAGAGTGGTTGTTGTGTTGTGCCTCTGTTTTGGAATTGGGTTTGTGATGTGTTCCAAGGGTGGGTGCTCTCCTGGGTTGGCTACTTTCCAGGTATTGGGTTAAGTCGGAGTGCTCCGACAAACAGTGGTGTCTGCCTCGCTGTGGTTTTTGTGCTGTGACTGTGTTTTGTGTTTGGGTTTGTGATATGTCCCAGGGGCAGGTGCCCTCCTGAGTTGGTCACTTTCCTCATCTCTTGTTAAATCGGTTTGTTGGGCCCAGTGGTGTCTGTCTCACAGGGTTGTGGTGTTAGTCTTTCTCTGCATTCATGTTTCGTTGAACTGTTTATCTGCCATTCTGTTAAGTGTGTCAGAAATGAACAAGCTGAAAATTCAGTAGGTGACAGCTGCACTACGAGATTAATAATGCGCATACAAAAAAAAATCAAATTGAAATAGATTAAGATAGGTCATAGGGCAGAGAGCACTTAATTCACTGAACTATAGACAAACAAACCTTGAGTCTTTTATTGGTACCTGTGTTGTACTCACATTCCTATTGCCCTCTGAAGCACTCACACCTATCCGGATCAGCTCAGGTAGACTCGTGCATTTTTGTTTGCAAGCTAAATGGCAAGGTTCGTTGTCAGGTCTTGATTCACCTCAGGCAAAACCTTCATAAATCACGCCATGAAGGCAGGGAGCATATGAGGATGTATTGGAGAACCGTAGATTGCGCTTTCAAAAAGCTTTTAATTCTGTGACCTGACAGCCAGTTCATTTTGGGGGAGGAGGGAAGTAAATGAAAATTTGAAGCAAAAGATCGACGTATGTCTTTTTGTACAGAATCGCATATGTTTCCACCAGGTGCCTGAATACTGTGAACTGCTGAGGCCGTGATGGGAAGGCTTCATTCTAGTGAATCAGTCACACCACGTCCCATTCACTACAACCCCACCCACCCAATCATCTTTAGCAGGGAGTAAAAAAGAGTTACCAATAGAAATTGCGGCTATGTTTCGCGATTGTTTAAATGTTATAAGTGACATTTCTTTCGATCAGAAGGCCCTTAATGTGCTTATGAAAGAAGTGGAAGCGACACGGACGTGAACTTGTGAGTCCTTTATTTTACGGAGCTCCCCGGAGCCCCGAACAGCTGCTCCACTCCGATTCGTTTTTCCTTTCAACCGTCTCCCGTGGTCACGCGGCTCTCGCTCAGAACACTGACAGAGAGCGCTTGAACACCGCGAGCCGAAAGCAATACATGCAATTCCCTACACATCTTCCCCCTTATAATAGAACACAAAATTTTAACCACAACAAAGAAGAAACAGTCAGCAAAATAACTATCAACCTAAAGACATAGGAAATACGATCACTTCAGATAAGAATTAAAATGTTACTAAGCTTACATTTGCATTACACATTTCATGTAATGAGATCAAGGTATTTCAAGTTTCATAATTCCTCATCCACACAGGCTTTGATCTAGTCCTATGCGAACATTCTTCATTAGCTCTCGCATCATTATCAATTTTCCTTTGGACATTTTTTCCTTCTACGACACCTTCTTTCATCTCCCTTCCTAATGTACTGTAACCAACCTTCACCACTCCTTCCCTCACTTTCTCATCAGACTTACTGACATTCACATCACCTACACTTGCCAACCTTCCTTTTGACCACACTTCACGTCCCTCCAAAATAACCACATTACTTCTTACCGCACTTATCTTCTTCGGTCCCAGGAACTTACTTTCCACACATTTATTTACCAGTCTGGGATTCTTAACATACACCTTCTCACCAACCTTCCATTCCTGTTCTTTCACCCTTATCCTGTCATCAAACAATTCCTTATTTCTCTCCTGACTCAACGTAATAAGCTTCATAATGTGATCCCGATCAACATTCACCACCTTGGCCATTCCCAGCCATCCTGGACAAAGCCTTGTTCCAGGTTCCCTACCTTTCAGTGATACAAAAGGAGATACACCCGTCACGGAGTGTGGCGTGGTGATGTAATTCCACATTAGTAACATTAATACCTCCCTCCACGGTTGTCCCGAATTCATGGCCATCTGCAGACCCCCTTTTATGTACCTATTTACTCTTTCAACAAGACCATTTGCCTTAGGATTATACAACGCTGTCCTTGTGTGTTTTATGCTATAACCTGCAAGAAATTTCTTCATAGCCTCAGATACAAATTGTACCCCATTATCAGACACAATTTCACTAGGCACCCCTTCTTTAAGGAACAGTCTCTCTAAAAAACAAATCAACTCCTTAGCCGTAACCTCTTTCGCCGCTTCCCATTCAAACCATTTAGAATGAAAATCCACTACAACAAATAAAAACTTCTGGCCACCTCCCAGCCCTGCTACAGGACCCATAATGTCCACCGCCAATTTGCACCAAGGCTGGTCTGGCACCACATTAGGTATCAAAGGGGCCTCCCTTACTACTCTGCACTTGTCACTCATTTGACAGGTCATGCAATCTTTGACAAACCTTTCAGCACATCTATCGATTCCCGGCCACCAATAATTTTGCCTCAATTTTCTTTTCATAGCAGCCTCTCCCGGATGACCCTGATGAGCCAAACTAACCAGCACCGACCTGAGAGACTGCGGAGGAACAACACACCTTCCTCTTCTTAGCCTGTCTTCACACAGATTCAACTCATCCCTTATCTCCCACCAAGTATTGAATTTACTATCCAAATCTCCCTTTGCAGGCCATCCCTTCACAGTCCAGCCCTTTATAAGACTAAGATCCTCGTCAATATCCTCTTCCCGTGTCCACTCAACCTTGCTAACTGCATTCAGTATTTCTGCCACAACCGACTCCTCCTCTGCCTCTCTGTCTTCCGCAAGGCCACCACTTACCGGCAACCTGGACAGACAGTCCGCCACCACATTTTTCTTTCCCGGCAGATAGCTCACATCAAAGTTAACATTTTGGAGCCCCACCTGCTAATCCTTGGGGAACCTAACGCCCACCTTCCACTCTCAAAAAGTTGAACCATGGGCTTGTGATCCGACCTAACCACAAATCTTCTTCCCCATAAGAAATACTTGAAATGGCTCACTGCCCAGAACATAGCCAAGGTTTCCCTTTCAATAACAGAATATTTGCACTCTGCACCCCTCAACGTCCTAGACGCAAACGCAATAACTCTTTCAGTATTGTCCCTGTCATACTGCACCAATGTCGCTCCCAGCCCAAGCATGCTCGCATCGACCACCAAAACAATTTAATCCTTAGGATCAAACCTTCCTATGGATGGTGCCTCACTCACCGCTTGCTTGATACACTCAAAAGTCACACCACACTCTGCTGACCATTCAAATTTTTTCACCTTTCTTGAGCAACATTCTGAGAGGAATCGACACTTTTGCAAAATCCTTCACAAACTTATGGTAATATTCGGCCAACCCTAGGAATGATTTCACTTGTTCCTTACTCTCTGGTACCGGTGCAACCTTCACTGCTTCCACCAAATTCCTCTTAGGCCTCACACCCTTTTCATCTATCTCATGGCCAAGAAATTCAACCCTGTGCACCCCAATCTTGCACTTGCTCCTTTTCACCGTTAATCCTGCCTCCCTCAATCTGTCTAACACCTTTCTCAACACCGCCTCATGTTCTTCGGTGGAATTCGCATATATCAGAACATCATCTTGGAATACAATAATGTTCTTCACTCCGCACAGCACCGTCTCCATCACCCTTTGGAATACAGCTGCCGCCGAAGCGAGCCCAAACGGCATCCTGCAATATCTAAATGTACCAAACACTGTAAAGAATGCCGTCAAATGTTGACAATCCTCCTTCAGTGGAACCTGATGATATGCTTGAGAAAGATCAATGACTGAAAATATTTTAGCATTGTTCAAGACGGATAACTCATCACCAATTATCGGCAGGGGGGGTCTATCAATCAAGATATTTCTGTTCAAGTCTCACAAGTCTACACACAGTCTGATATCCCCATTTGCCTTCGCTGCTACTACCACCGGCGACAGCCATTCAGAGCTTTCATTTTTCTCATTTATTCCTCTTTGTAGTAGTGATTCCACTTCTACTCTTAACTTTTCATTCAGTTCGTGAGGCACTGGCCTCACCTTGTGCACTTTTGGAGTGGCTCCTGCCTTCAGCTGAATCTGATGTTCAAATCCCTTCAGTACTCCTAATTCATCTTGAAACACTTCAGGGTACTCCTTCTCCCACCTATCCTTCAGCTCAGCCACATCTATAGGCCTTTCCGCATTCGCTTGGATTCTGATACCCAACTTCCACTGTTCACCCCATCCCAGGAGTGTCGAACCTTCTTGAGTAACGTATATCTCCGCTTCACAGCTTGTTCCTTTATAGTCAACCGAAGCCTGGAACATGCCCAAAATTTCAATCCTCACATTCCCATACGCATAAGGTTCGATCTTGTGTTCCTTCAGTTGCTTCACATCTCCCTGCATGCGACCTAAAAATGTTGCTTTCGACATCAAAGTCCACGGCGAACAACTGTCCACCTTCATTGTTATTGCCTTTCCGTTGACTATGAACACATCTAAAGGTGCTCCACCTTTATTAGATACCTCCGACACTTCTAGTATATGCTTTGTCTGGCTGCTGATCCCCACTGCACCATCTTCTTCTTGCTCGGGCACCCTAGCTCCTTCTTCAATGTTCTGCACCACTCCCGACTCACGGCAAACTTTCGCAAAATGACCCTTTTTCTTGCATTTAAGACAAGATATGTTTCTGGCTGGACAAAACATGCTAGTTGAAATGTGGCGGTTACTTCCACACTTGTAGCATCTTATCTCCTTGTTGGGAACTCCTTTACGAAATCCCTTCACCACAGCCACTTCTCCCTCCGACTTTTCTCCCTTCATATTAGTCATATATTTCTGGGTCTGTTCCATGCTTCTTGCCGTGTCAATAGCTACTTCCAGTGATGCGTCTTTGGACAATAGTCTCTCTTGTATCTTTACATTATTAGTACATCGCACCAACTGATGCCTTATGAGAGAGTCTGTGAGCAGTCCAAATTCACACATGTAACTAAGGGACCTCAACGCTGCCACAAAGTTCTCCACTGGCTCCTGTGGACCTTGTGTCCTTTGGAAGAACGTATGTCTCTCAAAAGTTATGTTCTTCTTGGCTTCAAAGTGTATCTCCAACTTTCTTTCCGCCATGGAATATTGATCCACCTCTCCTTGGCCCAGCTGTGGAGGATCAGGCAACCCATCATACACACTTCTGCCTTCAGTTCCCAAATTGTGAAGTAAAATTGCTTCCTTTCTAGCTGATGCGAACTTATCCCCACCAATGGCAATCAGGTACGTGTCAAACAGCCTCTTCCACCTGTCCCACCTTATTGGTGGAGCGCCGGGTTCAGCCAGAAACGGTGGTGGGGGCTACATACTAGCTGCAGCCATCTTTATGTGTGTCTAGGTGCTTTAATTTCCCATAAATGTCACAGAGTTCACAGCTAGACAATAATATTCACTTCTTCAATTGCACTAGTCTTCCAGTGCTTAAGCTGCACTGTGGCACTTTTTCCTGATGTCACTTTAATAACTATATACTTGTTTTCCCAACACAATCTTTTGTTATGCCGCCTCTTTGTCTTGCCACAGTCTCAATGTCTGGAGACGCTCCCACATTATAATGGCCAAACATTGTCCTTGTCCACCTTTCTGATGAGCCTCCCCCTCCAGTTGTGCCCAACCTCCCTTCTCCCTGCTCCTCACCTCCTTATCCAATGAGCCAGGGTGGGCAGCACCAACCAGGAAGAGCTGTTTTCTTCGTGCAGCCACTCGGAGCAACAGAGGAGGGGAGACTGTCCCCCTGCAGCGCCCCACTTCCCGGCGCCGCTGAGACAGCCTCTGCAGCCCCCCCTTCCACACGGCTCCTCACATGTTTCCAAAGGCCCAACCTCCACGCCTCTGACGGCGGCGCACCTTCCTTCGTGGCCGTAAGGGAGACGTCACCAGGCTCCGCGGCGAGCTCCGTGTGTGCTTCCTCGTCGCCACTTGAAAGAAGTGGAAGCGACACGGACGTGAACTTGTGAGTCCTTTATTTTACGGAGCTCCCCGGAGCCCCGAACAGCTGCTCCACTCCGATTCGTTTTTCCTTTCAACCGTCTCCCGTGGTCACGCGGCTCTCGCTCAGAACACTGACAGAGAGTGCGCGTGACCACCGCGAGCCGAAAGCAATACATGCAATTCCCTACAGCTTACATCTCTTGTTGGGCCTGTTTCCCATTGAAAAACGCTTTGTAAATCAGGCCCTGCGGGCGGTATTACTTTACGACGGATTCGGCGCATCGCAAGGCGCTAGCCGTAGATGCAGCCTTACCGCGTCAACGCGCTAAACATGTCTAACGGTGAAATAATTTTTAACGAAGAGCTTTTACGCGCAGGCATGCAGTAAATATGCTTTAGGACCGTCTCCTTGCGTTGTTCCCATCCCAGCCGTGGCAATACCATCCCATATCATATCAGTGTCTTTATGGACTGCTGAAATAAAGGGGAAGTACAGAATGAGAAAGACAGTGGGTGGAGTCCTGGCACATGAAGGAAACAGACATGTGGTCCCTGGCTAGAACTCAGAGACACCCCACAATATCCGAACCCCATAAACTCTCAGGTGTATGGCTCCACGACCACCCTGGATGCGCTGCTTGGAGTGGATGCTTTCCCTTTTGAAGAACACGGTGTGAGCTAGTTACCAGGCCATGGCAGGAGCTACCGCATCCTTACTTTTGCATCTAGCCAATACCCTGGATCTGACCAGGCACTCGTTACTGGCCGAACATTTCTGGTGCTGGCGAGTGTACTGTGCGATCTCTCCCACCAAATGCAGCATACTGGGTGTCTGCTCTGTGTACTCTGGGCTGGCAATTGTGGCAAGGTTGCTTATGGATTTGGCAGCGGCGAGCTGTACAGAAACATCAGACGCTCGTGAGGCGTCACTTAGAAGGCTCACAAACGTTAATACATGTTCTCGATAGAGAAAGCAAGGATGTGGTGCATGTCTTGTTTCATTTTGAATTTCTCAAACGCAAGAACATGTTTTTATTTTCAAATTGAACAAATGTGGTTTCCGTTTGAAACCTTCGGCCTACGAAATACAATAAAAAACACAAACTAATGCTTAATTCTTCAATGAAGAGAATATCCTTGCCAACACTTACATTTGTGGAAAACATACATTCAAACAAACCATGCACATTCAAAAAGTGCATTTGCTTGTGCGAATCACTTAGCTCATTCTTGCGTTTGAAATAAAAAGAGAGACAAGACATTATTATTATTATCATAATTATTACTATTGTTATTATAATTATTATCAAGGTCTTTATTGAGCATGGAACTAGCTTAAGGAAGCAGCAGAGCACGTTACAAGCCATGGGGGAAGCACACAGCGAGGGAAGCAGATTGCAAGGGATCAATTCAAGTGATTGGGGAGCTAACAAGGGGCAAGGGGCAAGGGGCAGGGCAGGCAGTTTGGCAGCAAGGGATCTACAGGCAACCAGGGGAGGAGCAGATTGGCCATTCTCAGGTTAGGTGGGAGTGGAGGGTTTGTGGACCTAGGTGTTAGGGAGGAGCCATTCCTTGAAGAGGAGGGGCATGAGCACCTTCCTGAAGTGTTGTTGATTTGGAGGAGGTTCCACAGACTTGGAGAGCGAAGACAGAGAAGGCCTGTCTTCTGGTTCTTTGCTCCCGGAGTGCAACTCTGACGTGTCCTTGCTTTGGGATGATCTTAAGCCTCTGGAGAGGCTGAGCTTCTCAGCATGATAGCTTGGGGCTTGACAGTAACATGCTTCCATCGGGAGCCAGTACAGTTCAATGAAGGGCCCAGTGAGGGGGCGGAGTTTGCAGACACCTTTGATGAGTAGTGCTGCAGGGGGCATTGTCAACATCCAGGTGGGAGAAGACCAAGGCTTGGAGAATGCTTTTAGGTATTTTGTTTTGTTATGTTTAACCCTTTATCTGAAAATATTAGTACTTTTGAAAAGTATGTGCAAAATTAAATATTTACATATTCTTATGAATCATATATATATATATATTCAGTGAAAAAACCTTGTTAAAGGGACGTTATGGTTAAGTTGTGCTACTAAAAACCTATGAAATTCAGTGAAAAAACTTTGTTAAAGGGACGTTATGGTTCCAAGTAAAACCGAAAAACCCTTGAAATTCGCCAGTTATGGTAAACTGAGCAACCATAACTCGCACCACCACCGTGCACTGCTAAGACTAACACCCAGGACATCAAAGATGACATCACAAATGTCATTGATGACATCACTGATGACATCACATGTCTGGCTCCCCCTTTTTTCCTTTACTGACATATCTAGGCCACATGGTTTTCTTCAGTAACAGTCGGGAATTAAAAGTGGAAAAGGTAGTATATTTGTAGACTTATCCTTCAAGTATGTTCTTTCAATAATTCCCTTAGGGTCCAGTCATATCATATGAAACATATACATAGGAGAAGACACAAGCTTGAAAGACAGCAATTCTTTCTGTGCATTAAAATAATCAGTAGAGTTGTCAGCACTTTCTGATAGTTCTGTTGTTTTTTATTACTGTACATAGGGTAAGTAGCAGGTTTGAAACAGAGCAATAATTTCTCTGCATAAAGGTAATCAGTTAGGGTATGAACACTTTTTGGTACTACTGCTGTTTTTTTTATTACTTCAATTTCCTTGTATATGCTCATATTTGTATGTGGTGTTGTCTCTTTGTGTTTTGTCTATTATAATGCAATTATGTAGTAAGTGGGTTTTATTATCTACTTATCACATGTTTCACAGTATGCAAAAGTCTAATAAGAAAACAGTTATCATTTCACTATTCAACATGGCAAGTTTATGAATATTGCACCTCCATCATGTATGCTGCACACAATGCCTATGTTTCTACATGAGCACCTTACTATACTGGATGGACGAATTAGCACTTGATATTTATTCCAATGATCCTTGACACTTTTTTTTAATTAACAATACAATAAGAAACCCTTGTACAGACTTTTCATGAAAGATAAATGCACATGTGATGTCATCAGTGATGTCATCAATGACATTTGTGATGTCATCTTTGATGTCCTGGGTGTTAGTCTTAGCAGTGCACGGTGGTGGCGCGAGTTATGGTTGCTTAGCTTACCATAACTGGCGAATTTCAAGAGTTTTTCGGTTTTACTTGGAACCATAACGTCCCTTTAACAAAGTTCTTTCACTGAATTTCATAGGTTTTTAGTAGCACAACTTAACCATAACGTCCCTTTACAAAGTTTTTTCACTGAATTTCATAGGTTTTTAGTAGCACAATTTAACCATAACGTCCCTTTAACAAAGTTTTTTTCACTGAATTTCATAGGTTTTTAGTAGCAAAGCTTAACAATAGTAACTTTGACTTTATGTACATGTAATATGGAACATACCTAACCACTTCTACTGAATGTAATGTCCGCGAACATTTTTGATGTCCGCGGACATATTTGGACAACAGTACCACTACCTAAAAAGTCTGGGGGGGTATGTTTAATTGTTATATTACAACATGATAACATTTAAAAAATTCACAAAGTAGTACACATACATATTATATGTAGTAATACATAAGAAATGTAACCCATATATGTACCGCACTAACCATTCATTTAAATACAATATGTTCTAAAATGGAATATACCAAGAGAAGATAAATTGGCTTCCAACATAATTACCTCACAGACACTCCACAACTAAGACCAAGACCAGATCTACAGAGTACTCAGAACATATCTTATCTGAAATAGTAAGTGTACATCATTTTACTCATATCTTTATAAACTTTCTGTATTAGATAAAAAAAAAATATAATATATATTCTTTTTTCTCACAGAAATGTCTAGTACTCTGGAATGGCTAGAGGAGCACTTCCCACATGACGAAATGTCAGAAAATAGTGAAGCTAATGGTACACACTTTACAATATAAACCATTTAATTGTTATTATTTTATATATATTTAACATATATATTTCTTTTTGTACAGAGCATACCAAAATAGAAAATATGTCTGAAGAAACTGTTATGGAAAACACGCTTGATAGCTTAAAAGAAAAAATGGATTTATTATTGAGCAATTTTAATAATTTGAAAACTTTTGTTGAGGATCATTTTAAAACAAAAACCTCATACCATTGTCCCACATGTACTTGTCCCCCTCACCATATCCCATTCAATTATCCCAAAACCCTCTCCATAATCCAAAACTTTTTTTATGAGACTTCCATCCCTTCTTCACCTGATACCAATCATGTTGAAACCCCTAATTCTCCTGTTTTTGTTTCTGTTTCTGCCTCACCTTCTCTGTCATAAATTATTAATATATGTGAAATAAAGTTACATTTTTATATTGTGTTGTAATTACTTCCCATTTTTTATTTTTTAAAAAACAATGTAGATGTCCGCGAACAGCGCGGGTGTTCTGAAATGTTCGTAAATAAACGAAAATGGAGGTGTCCTGAAGAACACTATACCTGTCCGTATTGTTCGCTAGCAAGTTGAAACTGTTCTAAGAACCCAATTGGTGTCCTGAAATGTTCGTAATTAAACGAAAATGGAGGTGTCCTAAAGAACACTATACCTGTCCGTACTGTTCGCTAGCAAGTTGAAACTGTTCCAAGAACACAAGTGGTGTCCTGAAATGTTCGTAATTAAACAAAAATGGAGGTGTCCTAAAGAACACTATACCTGTCCATACTGTTCGCTAGCAAGTTCAAACTGTTCTAAGAACCCAATTGTTGTCCTGAAATGTTCGTAATTAAATGAAAATGGAGGTGTCCTAAAGAACACTATACCTGTCCGTAATGTTCGCTAGCAAGTTAAACTGTTCTAAGAACACAATTGATGTCCTGAAAAGTTCGTAATCAAACGAAAATGGAAGTGTCCTAAAGAACACTATATCTGTCCGTAGTGTTCGCTAGCAAGTTTAAACTGTTCTAGAACACACGCGATGTTCAGAAATGTTCGTTTGATGTGTGAAGCACTTTTAATCAATTCAGGACCCAAACACTGTCCGTAGAACATCAACGCGCATGCGCAAACCAATGTCCGTGCATTTGGTGTCCTGCGGACAGGAGCTTCCTTTGCGGACATGTTCACAAAGGGATCATGTGACCGCACCCATGCTGATCGCGTGTTCTGAATGCGGACACTGTCCGTGTCCCCGAACAATTTAAAAGTACATTTTTGAGTAGTCCACAATATTTTCCATAAAAACTCATCATGGCACAAGTTCCACATAGTAATCCTGAGTTTCTACATATCTTTTGAAACTTTTTGAACCCTTTTTTGTGTTCGATCTGTCCGCGGACAGCGCGCATGTCCGCAAACCGCGTACTAGCACCCCTATAAAAACCACGCCCTAGAGCTTATTCTCATCTTGTTTCTGGCTATTCTTAAGAGCACAGCTATTTCTCCAGCAACTTGCTGATTACACCATAGAGATGGCATCCCTGGCTGCAGAACTGCCACCTGGTGCTGCACCTGCTACAGCACCACCCCAACCCCCTCCACCACCACCACCATCCCAAGGGCCTGAAGAGGGGAACAGGAGTGAGGATGCAAAGGAGGAAGAAGAGGATGATTAGAATGAGGTAGAGGAAATCCCTACTACCCGCATTAGACGTTAGTCTTGGGTGTGGCGGTTATTTTCTATTTATGGGAATGGTCCTAAGGCTCGTGCGAACCGTGTTATCTGCAATGAGTGCAAAATGATACTCAGTCGTGGAAGCACAGTTCGTACAGCTTTGGGACCACGACCATGAAGCGACACCTGAGGTCATTTCACTCTGGGGCTATTCGCAAGGTTGTACCTTACGAAGAACGTAGTAGGTTGATTTCTTCTACTTCATCCTCCGTTTCTGATCCTGTCACCACAAGGACTACCTCTGTGGGACAGCGTCTTCCTCAAGCTGCCTCACAGGCCATACAGAATTCTGATGACCCTTACCTTTCGAGGGTCACAGTTTTATGTATGTACTGTGACACAGTACTCTGCAGGGGGAGCGACTTTGGAGTGCTTTTGAGAGCACGAGAGTCTCAGAGCACGAGAAGACCTGCTCACTACCAAATAAAATCCACTCTACATCTTCCTCTCTCAGCACGCCCTTTCTTATCCCTGTGGTTGGTGTCCCCCCTTACCCTCCTTTCCCCTCCTCTCCTAGTGTGTAGTG
Source organism: Ambystoma mexicanum (assembly GCF_040938575.1). Lineage (NCBI taxonomy): Eukaryota > Metazoa > Chordata > Amphibia > Caudata > Ambystomatidae > Ambystoma > Ambystoma mexicanum. The sequence goes on along the minus strand of NC_090931.1, from coordinate 1,060,069,110 downwards.
TCTAAAACCCCCCCAAAAAAAATACAAAATTACAAAAATCAAAATAAATAAGGCTCTTTTCAGAGCTGCCTTTCACAGTTAAAAAATAGAAGTGAAGATAAATAAAGCAGGGCCCTTTGTATTTCTTAAAAGTCCGCGGACAGTTTGCGAACATTAAAAAAATTGGGGTGCTACCCTTTTGTAACCATTGCATTTTTATCTGGGAGGAAGTGGTGGCTCTGAAAAGAGCCTTTGGGAGGTGTTTGTATGTCAAAAATTATAAATACTTAACACCTACTTCAAAATGGATGCTGTATTTATAAAAAAGGTCGCAGTGCATTTTGTACATTTCTCAGAAAAATCTGATTGCCAGCATAAGTAAGATGGACTCCATCTCTGCGAAAAATGTATGTACTACGAAACATAATATTTTCATTGTGAAAAGAGGACATGCCAAAATCTCTTAGAAATGCACAAACAGCCTTATTAACATTGTGCCTTGCTTTTTCCATTTGTGGACCAAATGAAGAAGAACGAAGCTACATTTGTCTCTGCGCAATCCGTGAAAATATTACTTGAGAATTAGGGAACATGTCCATGACTTTCCCAAGTCCTTCTTTCATAGCAAATTGGAAAGAAATTCCAGACACATGTCCTAAACTGTTCCCTCCACAATGAATTACAATTATGTCTGGATGTTGCTCTGTTTCCAAAGTTGCACAGAGAGGTAGCAAGTCAAACCACTTCATTCCACATACTCCATGCCAGTGTACTTCCACATGTGGAAGCTACTCCACAGCTTTCTGCATGCACCTTCAACCAATGGATCCACGAATCTCCCAAAATCCAAACAATCTGTTTTCTGAAACACACAGCCATAGCTATCTGTTGTTCTCTCAGCAAAAAGAGTATCTGAGAAACTCTCTCCTGGCACAACACACCCACTAAACTTTCCTGACCAATCCCTTTCAGTGCTCATTCTCATTTGCATGACTTCTGAACCCAAAAATCCCCAGATGTCCGCGAACTACTGCCATGTCCGCGGACATATCGTAACATGAACAGCCCTTCTACCATTTCCACTTCACTCTCTGTGCCATTCCCTCATTGGATGTAGCTAAGAAATCACATGACCATGCACCAATCACATTCAAGACCTCTACATCTAACTGCATCATCATAGATCAGCACTGCAAATGTACTGCGAATCTCTCTGAGTACAAGTGTCATATCATTGGCAAGCACCATCTACAAGACATACTGTACAAGTCTCCAAGATTTCTACTTGCAGCTTCATGCATATATAGTATGCATGAACACAAACTACAGGTATGCATATTTTCTGTACAGTACATGAACACATTTTCAAACTGACTTTTAGCTTGTGTAATCTGTAAAATGAATCTACTGTCTTTTTTCCAATTTCCTAAAATCAACTATCACTTATAAACCTTTATACTATTTACTTTCTTTATACACACACTATCAAATCATGTTAAACTAACATTTTTTAAATGAAATTTATAGACTGCATATATTCAAACAAAATTGCATGCATGCACACTCTATGTTCAAATCTCAAAAAATAATACTTATAAAATTACATTTATTTATTTATTTATTTTTGATTACTTTAATTTAAGCATGACATTAAGGCACTATTACCTAGAACAGCTTAGTTACAGAAATGGTGGTATTCAGTGGTACATTATGAATTTCACAAAACACACTAAAGATATTTTGTTTGTTACAGTTACTCATTACAAAACAATTTGTTCATTAAGAACATATCATATGTATTGAACTGGTGCGACGTATCTTATGTGAATAAGATAGTTTTAATGGTTTTAAGGAAGGGGCTGAGGATTTCAATTAAAAAAATCAATATCTAAATTAAAAATAAATGCTATATACAAACAAAATTACTAATTTGTTTCTTTTACAATTGCAGTGAAGACCATTCTCCTGAAAAGAAGCAGCCGAATTTGAAGAACAAAGAAGAACTAAGAATTAAACTGTTCATTTTAAAAAAAAAAGTAAGTAGAATATCACCATAATATTTGTATTATTACTCAAACATACTGTAAAGCTAATTCATGCTATTTCTGTGCCTCAAAATAGAGATTGTGCACCATTCTGTCCAAAATCCCCATGTCTTAAACAGCGATTTACAGCCAGAATGGCACACAAATTCCTACTTTTGGACACACAAATTACCCAACTCAACCGCTAGAATTTTCATATTATAGAACAAACAACTGTTTTAATTGTGTACATTAAATTTACTATTTGTACTTCTCCACACCACTAGCTTATTTTTTTCTGTCATCTGAACCTGAGTCTAGTAACATATTAATTGAAGAATACACATCCATACTAGTTGTAGTTCCCAATGCACAATCAGACACCATTACATACATCATCTTACTCAAACACTCATGCACACAGCACACATACATTGCAGAACACCCCAACCCATACCTTCTTTATTTTTTTCAACACACCCTAAAGAATGCCTACCAAAAGTCAAGTCCATAGAAATCAATGCAGAAGTAGAGCAAATGAAAATAAATGTGTCCAACATAAGCATCCATCTCTAGCAGAATTTGTAAAAAAAAGTTGAAACAAAACAGCTAATACAGTCATTTAGTGAAACATAAGAAGTTTCAAGTACAAAAACGTTGCCTCCTCTATCAAAATGTAAAACAAACCAAAAAACAATTAACAGAAAATCAGCTATCACTACAGATAAAACTTCTTCTTTAAATTTTAATATAGTTCAAATTAAGCATACCAAGAAAAGTATTTTAGCCAAAATGTTCCATCACAAAGTCCTTCAAAATCTTATAAAAACAGGAGAGAAATCAGGTTCAATGCTTAAAACCTATCGTAGGAAATTAATTTTAGAAGCGTTGATAGATAGTGCAATTCTTCTCAAAAGAATGTTATTTATTTTAGTGTTAAACAAAATGAAACCACTAAAAAAACTAATAACTAAATTACAAAAAAGACTTCTCTATAAACGAAATGTCAACAGAAAGAACTTCTTAAGTATCTGCGGAGGTGAATGGAGTCACACTACGAGCACAGAACCATACTTTAATGAAGAAGCGTACAAACAAAAGCAAACAAATACAATTGCCATACATAGCAGTGGTCGAGGTTATGAAAAAGTTCATAATGCCATAATGGAACAAGAAGTACTCCTTACAAAAATATGCCCTGAAAACTTAGAATTACCCCTCCATTCAACTGAATCAGAACGTCTAGTGTACAAATGGCCATGCACGTCAATATGTAACATTCCCAAACAATTTTTCAAGAATCAATATGTAAAAAGCAAAGACAAAATCAAAATTAAACTACTGCAAAATATGGATACCTGTCCACTGCGCAAATACACAGGACTACAAGGACATTCATTGGCCTGCATTACAGCACCTACTGGTAAAACCACCTTCCATGATATCAAAAGAATATCAACACATCATTCAACTATAAGAAATCTAGTCTATAAACTGTACTATGTTAAAAGTCCTGCTTTAGCACTAGCAAATTTAAATAACATTCTTCTACATGGTACAGCGAAAGACCTACTTCAAGAAATTGACTCTATCCAGAAAAAATATTTTGGAAGTGAAAGCCATTTACAGAATGAAATAGCTTTAAACCAAATTAGCAACAATTCTACACATGGCAAACTTTTGCTAAACACATACAAAAAAGAAATGCTAAAATTTAAAAGTACATCAGCTGAAGTACCAAACCATGTATGTGTATGTTGCCGCAGAACTTTTTATAAAAGTAACACAAAAGTAACACAAAAACTGTAGACCTATCATATAAAATAGAAGACAATGAAGATTCTAAATGGTTTGAATTAGCTCTCTACCTTGTAGCAGAAAACCAATACAAAATAAGTGATCCCTTAATATTTTGCAGTTACTGCACTACAAAACTTGACAAAAACCAAACTCCTTCACAAATAATTTGGAATTATACCCACTACCAAAACCCCTACAACAACTTAATTTATATGAGAGCATCATAATTCAAACAGTACACCCATTTCAAGCAATAATATGCCTTCAACCAAAAACAGCAAAATTACCTCCCTCTGAATTGGTAAAAGGCATTCGTGGAAAAGTAGTTTATTTACCATTAGATCTAAAAGAAAATGTGCATACTCTAGGAGTGCAACGTCCAATGCAGCAATCTTTAATTATCTTAGTAAATGGAGTACCTACAAAAGACAAAAAAATATGGCAACAGCTGGTAGATTTACATCAAGTTAGACAAGCCTTACAATATCTTAAAGAGAATAATGAATATTACAAAGAAATTAATATTGAAGAAAACTTGAAAGATACAACTGAAATAATTCAAGAAACACAAGAAGCTGGTCAATTTGAGCTACTAGATCCTGCTACAATATCAAATACTTTAGACCATTATACAATTCATCCTTTGCACTCTAATGACACCATAGAAGATGCACTGGAAACATACCAAATGCATCAAACAAAAGGATCACCAATTAGCACATGGGAAAAAAGTATAGAAGCACATGTTTTTCCTCTACTCTTTCCTACTGACAAAGTAGGAAGGTATGATGATAGACCTATTCAAATATCAGCTTCAGAATACCGCTCATTACGGATGTATTCTGAAGATCCCAGATTTAGACAAAATATGGAATACATATTCCACCTACTCTTTGAAAGTGAACTAGCAACTTTATGTTACGGAGTTGCACACATATTAAAATCAGGATCACACTTTCAAAATATGACAGCTACACAATTATTACAAAAAGTGCAACAAAAGGATGAGGTTTTACAATCAAATATTACAAATCTATTAGCAAATATGCGTGGTACTAAAGAGTACTGGTTTCGACGTCATGGAGATGTACGTTGTATGATCAGAAACCTTGGCCCACCCACTTGGTTTGTTACATTAAGTTGTGCAGAATATGCATGGCAAGATTTACATGATTTCCTATGCATATCAAATAAAAACAAAACAAACATAGATATACTAACACCAGGAGAACTTTGGTTTTTGGATCCTGTTAATGGTTCAAGATATTTTCACTATCGCTTCATTGCTATGCTACATTTTATTTGTAATAAAACTGTTCCTCCCCTTGGAGAAGTGCAACACTTCTTTTGGAGAAAAGAATACCAAGCCAGAGGAGCACCACATATCCACATGCTTTTATGGATTAAAGATGCTCCTAAATTTGGTCAAGACAGCGATGCCACTGTTTTACAGTTTATTGAAAAATATGTCACTTGTGAAATTCCATCAGAATCCACAAATAGTGATCTTCATGCACAAATTTTACAATTTCAAAGACATAAATGTGGCAAATATTGTCGTCGCAAATACAAAAACAAAGGGAAATACTACACCAAATGCCGATTTGGTTTCCCTAGACCAGTTACAAATATAGGTCAAGTTAACAACCTCATGTCTTCAGTTAGACATAGTATTAAAGGTAAGTCACCTAAAAATACATATTACATAAAAAGAAAAGAAGAAGAAAAATATATCAATGATTATAATGCAATCATTGCCCACTTATGGAATGCAAACATAGATGTGCAGTACATTGCAGACAATTCTACTGCAGTGGCACGATATGTCACAGCATACTTAATCAAAGCAGAAAAGACAGAGCTCCAAGACCTCTGGAATGACCTGTCATCAGATAAAACAGTGTCTCAGAAATTATACAGCTTGGGCATAAAAATGCTCTCCCATAGAGAATGTGGATCATATGAAGCAGCTGATCGTTTAACTGGTACTGCATTGTATGGTAAATCTGAAAATATAGTATGGCTGAGTCTTGGTCCAGCTAAGGGGGTAATTCATAGAATTCAGCGCACAAGTGGCGCACGCGGCTGGCGCACAGTGTGCGCGTGCGAATCCCTGCGCCAGCCGCGTGCGCTAAATTCCATTTCCGCGCACAGCGTATTCATGGATTCCAGCCACCAAAACCAGCCGTGGCACACAGTGGCGCAGAGACCCTGCAGCAGCGCCAGTTACGCCCCCAAGAACACCTCTCGCGCAGGGAAAAGCCATTAATATACCCAATCCAGCGCAAAGGGCTGCGCTAACCCTGTACCAGCACGGCAAGCGGGCTACGTGTATCACTGGGGTGCGCGGGAAGTACCTCACGCGATTGGCCCTGTGCGAGCAGGGTACGCGTATTTCAGGGGTGCGCGGGAAGTTCCACACGCGATTTCCACAGGGTAGGTGTATTTCAGGGGTGCGCAAGAAGTTCCACACGCGATTTCAGCAGGGTACGTGTATTTCGGGGCGTGGGGGACGTTCCACACGCGATTTCAGCATGGTACGTGCATTTCAGGGGTGCGTGGGAATTTCCACACGCGATTGGGCCCGTGCGAGCAGGGTACGCGTATCTCAGGGGTGCGCGGGAAGTGCCACACACGATTTCAGCAGGGTACGTGTATTTCAGGGTGCGGGGGAAGTTCCACACACGATTTCAGCATGGTACGTGCATTTCAGGGGTGCACGGGAATTTCCACACGCGATTGGGCCCGTGCAAGCAGGGTACGCGTATCTCAAGGGTGCGCGGGAAGTGCCACACGCGATTTCAGCAGGGTACGTGTATTTCGGAGTGCGGGGGAAGTTCCACACGCGATTTCAGCATGGTACGTGCATTTCAGGGGTGCGCGGGAATTTCCACACGCGATTGGGCCCGTGCGAGCAGGGTACGCGTATCTCAGGGGTGCGCGAGAAGTGCCACACGTGATTTCAGCAGGGTACGTGTATTTCAGGGTGCGGGGGAAGTTCCACACGCGATTTCAGCATGGTACGTGCATTTCAGGGGTGCGCGGGAATTTCCACACGCGATTGGGCCCGTGCGAGCAGGGTACGCGTATCTCAAGGGTGCGCAGGAAGTGCCACATGCGATTTCAGCAGGGTACGTGTATTTCGAGGTGCGGGGGAAGTTCCACACGCGATTTCAGCATGGTACGTGCATTTCAGGGGTGCGCGGGAATTTCCACACGCGATTGGGCCCGTGCGAGCAGGGTACGCGTATCTCAGGGGTGCGCGGGAAGTGCCACACGCGATTTCAGCAGGGTACGTGTATTTCGGGGTTCAGGGCAAGTTTCACACGCAATTTCAGCAGTGTACGTGTATTCCAGGGGTGCGCGGGAAGTGCCACACGCGATTTCAGCAGGGTACGTGCATTTCGGGGTGCGGGGCAAGTTTCACATGCGATTTCAGCAGGGTACGTGTATTCCAGGGGTGCGCGGGAAGTTCCACACGCGATTCCATCAGGGTACGTGTATTCCAGGGGTGCGCGGGAAGTTCCACACGCGATTCCATCAGGGTACGTGTATTACAGGGGTGCGCGGGGAGCACCACACGTGAATTGCACGTGTGGGTCCTCCCAGGTGTTCCCTCTACACCCTCCACGGCCCCTGCAGGTGGCTCACACCACAGGGGCCTACCCTGCACATTTCCTGCAGGCACCCCATCCACCATGGCCATGCCCCCCAGCCAACCCACATGTCAACTTGCACTGCTGCCCACCAACGCATGTCCCCCTGCACCCCCAGCCACCAGGGGCACCCTCCACCAGGCCCCCACCCATGTCTCCCACCACCCCCCAGCAGTGCAGGGGCACCCTCCACCAGGCCCCACCCATGTATCCCACCACCCCCACCCCCCAGCCACCAGGGGCACTCTCCACCAGGCCCCCACCCATGTCTCCCACCCCCCCACCCCCCAGCACTGTGGGGCACCTGCCAGCAGGCCCCCACCCATGTCCAACACATGTTCCCCACCACCCCCACCCCCCAGCACTGTGGGGCACCTGCCAGCAGGCCCCCACCCATGTCCAACTCATGTTGCCCACCACCCCCACCCCCCAGCACAGTGGGGCACCTTCCAGCAGGCCCCCACCCATGTCCAACTCATGTTCCCCACCCCCCACCCCCCAGCACTGTGGGGCACCTGCCAGCAGGCCCCCACCCATGTCCAACTCATGTTCCCCACCACCCCCACCCCCCAGCACTGTGGGGCACCTGCCAGAAGGCCCCCACCCATGTCCAACTCATGTTCCCCACCCTCCCACCCCCCAGCACTGTGGGGCACCTGCCAGCAGGCCCCCACCCATGTCCAACTCATGTTCCCCACCACCCCCACCCCCCAGCACTGTGGGGCACCTGCCAGCAGGCCCCCAAACATGTCTCCCACCACCCCCACCCCCAGCAGTCATGGGGCACCCTCCACCAGGCCCTCGCCCATGTCCCATCCATGCCCCCCTGCACCTGGGTCCCACCAATCCCCAATCATGTCTGTAATGGCCATCCTCCCCTGCCAAAAGGCCCAACCAACTATCACATCCACCCACATATCAAAGGCAATTACATGTTACACACCCAATGTAAATAATGCAAATGAACACATGTCTGTCACACACAATGGCTGCAAGTGAATGTTAAAACACCCAACATGACATGCATGAAAGCAATGAGATGATACGACACATTGAAGGATGAAAATAAAAATGTATTTAAAACCAACTTGAATGGAAATGAAATGAGAAAAACCACAAAGCAAAACAACCAAAATAAGATGAATGTCCATGAAAAATAATCAAAAACACACAGCACAATCAAAATAAATGGTGTCCAAAGTCACAGTCAGAAAAGTAATCCAAGTGTAAATGATAAACAAAAACCATTGCTCCATGGCGATGCAAAAAATCCAAAAAATAAAAAAATCCATTGAAGAACTATTTACAAGATAATCCCGGGTCCATGAGCCCAACCAAATGAAACCTAACTATGACAACTAACTAATAACTGAACTACATACAAAAATGTGGCGCATTGTCCAATCGCAACCAAATAAAAAAAAAAGAATAAAGGAAACCAAACACTAACTATATAACTATATACAAAGGCGGCGGGCAAGTCCAGCGGCTCACTCCGTGGTGTTCCGGGCCAGGGCATCATCGAACTTCTGTTCGATGTCCCGGAGGCGGTCCTGTTCCATGGCCCCGAGTGTCCGCAGGGACGACGCCGTCTCCTCCTCCAACCCCCTGCGGATTGCCTCGAGGCACTCGGCCCGCCTCAGGGCCCTCCGCATGGAGTTCTCCGCCCTGACCATTGTGAGCCGCGCCTCTTCCTCCCGCCGCCGCTCCGCACCTATCTGCTGGCCCAACCGCTGCCACACGGAAGACACTTCCCGTCCTGGGTCCTCCTGCCCTCCGGCCGATGCCTGCCCCTCCGATGTTGATGGCCCAGAGCCATGATGCCTCCCACGTTGACTCCGCTGCTGCCTCCAACGCCACTGCCTCTGCCAGCACGACGGCATCCAGGCTGATGGAATCCACCGACGCCGTCGTGCACGTGCCCTGCCTGATGATGCCGGCACATCCTCCATCTGCTGGGGTACAGTTGCTGTGGTGTCCACCCCTGCTGGACCTCTGACTCCCGACTGTGGCAGGGATGGGATCCCCACCGAGCTGGCTGCATTGGTCAGGGCAGGTCCACAGGGGGCCCTGGTGGCATCTGGGCCGGAAGACGGCAAGGAGAACGACTGGCGTATAGTCTCCACAGAGGAGGAGAGGGCCGCCAGATTGGCCGACACATGCAGGAAACCCCCGAACATGGACGATCCCAATTGGGCCACATCGGCACGGTGCTCTTCGTGATGACGTGCGTGCTCCTCCTGGGAAGCACGCACGGCATCACGAATCACAGCCGTGCGCATCACGACCCCAATCAGGACCTTCTCCATATGGCCAGGGGTCCCCTCGTCCGCAGGTGGAGGGGAGTCAGATGACATGGACATCCCCTCTACCTGCGGACGGGCCTGGGACGGGGCATCCCTGCTGGTGCATGGTGGTGCACCCACATGGTCAGGGACAGCGACATGCACAGGCCCCTCCACGATGACCTGTGCTGCCTCCTGCCCCTGCCCCTGGACTGCACCACTTGCACCAGCAGGGATGCCCCCACCAGGCCCCATGTGCGCCTCAGTGGCGGCCTCCTCCTCCTCTGTGGAAACCACCAACCTGGATGGCTCCTCACCATCTTCTGCTATAGCAGGCCCCTGTGGGGGCTCACCCACCCCTTCCGCTGCAGCCGTGGGGGCATCCCCGCCGCCTTGCTCCACAGCGCCGTCTCCGCCCTCTTCTTCACTAGCCGCTGCGTAGAGGGAGACATAGAACACAAGCATCAGGGTACTGTACAATGGTCCCCTAGACAGGAAGCAATAGCAGATGAGTGCCACTGTCAAAGTACACTTCCATCATGTCCCTCCACAACACATGTGTCAGTCCAGGCAAAACACACACAGTGACAGTCATGGTGCATGCCATGGACATTTCCATACATGTCCAATGGACTCTCGAAACATACAATGTAATGGAACTCACATGCATCATGGGTCATGCCTATCACATGCACACACTTCACCTCAGTCACATCCATCTGGCCCCGTACACCCCAATCACAGTGGATACAAGGATGACTAGGCTGCATCAGTGAATCTGTACATTGTCACAGACATGTGTCATGCATCCATGGCATTCACAAGTCACAGACACACAGGTCAGGCACACAGACATGCATACCATATATGTACCTGGCATCAGCACCCATCCCTCACCCCCACCCATGTCCAGGAACAGAGACTGCCATGCTCTCATGTGTACAATCTGCATAGGGCTCCCCATGTCGCATTTAAACACATGCAACAACCGTGCGGTTCACACATTACTGGTCGCACATGCATTACCATGATGTCCCTGCACACATACATGCGTACATGGCCTATGTCACACATACAGGCAAGTATCAGACAACCAGCATACTGCAACATGCCCTGTCTCACACAGCAATGCTTGGCCACTTACCGCTCAACTCCAGAGGGGTCTCCCTCTCAAGGACCTGGGCGTGGAGCGCTGGGTGTACGCGTTTCAGGACCCTCATCTGGATGGAACTCATACGGCCCCGGCCCCCCTCCACGAGGCGCCGGGCCTTTATGAGGGTCCTGGACCTCAAGTCCTCCCAGCGCTTCTTGACCTTCTGCATGGTGCGGGTTTCCACCCCCTCCGCGTTGATGGCAACCACACAGTCGGCCCAGATCCTCTCCCGTCCTTCCTTGTTGGCACGGGACGATCCGAAGAGGGCATCATACTGCCCCAGGACTTGCTCCACCAGGACACCAACTTCGGTGGCAGTGAAGCTGGTGCCCCTCTGCCCCTCTGGCCGGGGGTTGCCACTGGTGCCAGATGTTGATGTGCCCGACATGGCAACCCCAGGGGCAGGAGTGGGTGGGCAACTGGGTCCTGGGGCTGGGCTGTGGAGCGATGTTATCCGAGTCGGGAGTCTTCTGTTCCAGCAGGGGTGGACACAGCAACTGGACCCCTGCAGATGGCTGATGTGCAGGCACCAAATGGCAGGGCACGGTGGCAGCAGTCAGGCAGGCAGGCAGGCAGCAGCAGATGGCACGTTGGAGGCTGCTCGGGGCACTGGGGGGCAGTAATTCGGCCTTCTGGGCAGGAGCGTGGTCTTCCGTGTGTTTTCACGTGGCCAGCTTGATACGGAGTGATTTGGCACGTGAAAATCCTGCACGTTAGCGTGAAATTCGAGGAAAGGCCCTTAGCGCGTAAGCGCGTCAGCACGCGTACGCGATTTCATTGGACCAAAGGCCCTTACAGCGTAAGCGCGTCTGTGACGTTTCGCGCATGGGCGTTGCCCTGGCAGGGCTTGGAGATCCCGTGTGCCTTTATACTGCTCTGTACGTGCTTTTCGTGCGGTGCGTGTGTTTTCCATCCGTTGGGGTTCACACGCTATTACTTCACAGCGGTTGTTGGCTACGCGTTCTTCTACACGCAAGGCAGACGGTGAGTTGTACCCCGCTCTCCCCCAGGCCCGATCGCGTGAAAAACTTCACGCGAACCCCTGAAATACACGTAGCCCGCTCCCCCAGGCCCGATCACGTGAAACACTTCACGCGAACCCCTGAAATACACGTAGCCCGCTCCCCCAGGCCCGATTGCGTGAAAAACTTCACGCGAACCCCTGATATACACGTAGCCCGCACCCCCAGGCTCGATCGTGTGAAAAACTTCACGCGAACCCCTGATATACACGTAGCCCGCTCCCCCAGGCCCGATCGCGTGAAAAAGTTCACGCGAACACCTGAAATACACGTAGCCCGCTCCCCCAGGCCCGATCGCGTGTAAAACTTCACGCGAACCCCTGATATACACGTAGCCCGCTCCCCCAGGCCCGATCGCGTGAAAAAGTTCACGCACACCCCCGAAATACACGTACCCCGCTCAATCGCGTGTGTAACTTCCCGCGCACCCCCGAAATACACGTACCCCGCTCAATCGCATGTGTAACTTCCCATGCACCCCCAGATATACACGTGCCCCGCTCAATCGCGTGTGTAACTTCCCGCGCACCCCTGATATACACGTGCCCCGCTCGCACAGGCCCAATTGCTGTATGTTGCCACTTTTGTAATGCGCAGGGACGCTACCGCCTGCCTTCGTGTGGCGGACGTGTTTCGGCTTGTGCGTGTCTTTGGCTGTGCGTGGCTTTGCCCTATTCGATTCCATGAATACGTGTGGTTCGAGTGCGTGTGGGCGTTCCGTCTGCTTCCCTGCAGTACATCCCCAGTTACGCCCTTATTTTCGCGCGTTGTTCCCCATTCCGCGCGTTACGCCCCGTGTTCCGCCCACTTTTTGGTGTATGCGCCGAGGTTGTGCGCTTTCACTGTGCGCGTCGCGCACGCCTTTCGGGATGTTGCAGTGACTTGTGCGCCATGCACAGGTTTGGCGCACATCCCGAGTTAAACACGCGCAGGGACTTCCATGAATCGCACACGTGCCCGTGCGCCTGTTTTTTTGCGCTTGCGCCTGCTTGCGCCTGCTTGCGCCAAGATTTCCGGCGCACGTTTGTTCCATGAATCGGCCCCTAAATCTAGAAAAAGAGTTCTAAAAACTTACGAAGATATAGAAACAATAGCCAAACATGATCCCAACAGCCAAGACATTTTAAAAAACAATTTATTGGACACATACTACCCAAACAGAAGTAATACTTTGGAAACCATGTGTCTATACCACATAGCCCAAAACTACACATACAAAAATAATATAAAACCTGATGAAAAAAAAGGTAAATACAGAGTGACAAACTGTGAAGGCAGCTTAGTTAAACTCACTAAACCAAATTTAATTAATCATATCAAATTGTCATTGAAGACTCCTCAACATAAAGAAATATATTACATGTCCCTGCTACAACTCTTTAAACCATGGAGAAAAGAAGAAGAAATACTAGAAAACTATGACTCATATGAAGATGCTTTCAAAGCAAATGAAAGCACTATAACTGATGTAAACTTTACACAATACAAAACAATGTTGCACAATGAACAGCAACACGAAGAAGAACTCCAGGCCCAACTAGATAAAGACACTCCTGACAGTAGTCAACCTTCTGTAACAGGAAGCCAAGAACCAACCACTTGGAGAACCACTAATAATAAATGAGGCAGAATTAGCTATGATAGAAGTAGAAAACACCATGTGTCAGTATGAAGATAAAGAAGACTTAACTATACTACAATCAAAACTAAACAACGAACAACGTAGCATTTTTGAAGAAGTAACAAAACAAATTGCACATGGTGTACAACATGAAAATAAAGAATGTTCCTGTCATAATTATAAACCTATACTACTGTACGTCAGTGGTGAAGCTGGTTCTGGCAAAACATTCCTAATCAAAATCATCAGTAAATTCCTTCAACAATTGACAAACAACAAACTGTCAGCTGTTGTCGCTGCCCCCACAGGTTTAGCTGCCTACAACATAGGTGGTGTCATTTTACACCGATTACTACTATTGCCAGTAGAACACCAGAACAAATTAGACTATTACAAACTTTCTGCAGAAGCTGCAATGGAACTACGCAGAGTATTAAAACAAATGAAAATTCTACTAATAGATGAAGTGAGCATGGTCTCCAACCTAATGTTGGCTTTGGTTCACCTCAGATTACAAGAAGTACTGAAAACAAACTATGAAGAGCTCTTTGCAGGAAAACACATTATTGTTTTTGGAGATCTTCTTCAATTGACACCAGTAAAAGGTGAGCCTATTTTTAAAACATTAGGACACAAACTCTGCCATAAAACTGTTGGCAGCATTGGAAATGTCAACCTTTGGCAACATTTCCAATACAGAGAATTAACAGAAAACATGCGTCAATCTGTAGATGTCACTTATGCCAACATCTTAAAAAGTATCAGAGTTGGTATACTCTCTAAAGAAGCAGAAACAATATTGAAAACCCGGCAAATTAATGCACTTTGTGGCGATAATGCATGTGCTACAGATGTTTTGGAACAATTAGCCCACAAAAATGTCAATTGTATGGCCTTAATGCCAACTCTTGCAAGCTGTTTCAAATGCAATGAAATAATGTTAAGTAAAGAAATGCAACCAATAATGGAAATTAGCGCCACAGACAAACTAGATGTACATGGTATGACACTACCTATGTGTGACCAAGCCACAACAAGACTAAATAGTTTAGAAAAATCAATCTCAAACACAGCAGGCTTAGAAAAGATATTAAAATTATCCTTAAATTGCAGAGTAATGCTTAAACGTAACCTTGACGTGGACCAAGGACTAGTTAATGGAGCACTAGGTACGGTTGTTGGCTTTCAAACATATCCACGTGACAACAAAATTCAGTTTGTCAATATACTCTTTGACAAACTTTCAGAAGTTAAAAGGATAGGACGCTCAACAGCTCGATTCCTTCTCTTCAAAGACATGTATGTATGCAGAGAACAATTTTCTCTAACTCTTGCATAGGCAGTCACGATTCATAAATCACAAGGTCTTAGCCTAGACAAAGCAATGATAGATATTGGTAACACAGTCTTTAAAGAAGGCATGAGCTACGTAGCACTATCACGCTTACGTACACTTGACGGTCTATTTCTAATCAACTTTGATGCAAGTAAAATAAACGCTGATATTCCTTGCATTTTATAATACAATAGACTTTGCTCACTATACACTCCCCATCTAAACCCATATTCTGTTCCACAAAAAGTAAAACGTTATAAAAGAAAAATAAATCAAACAGAAAAGCAACAGGATGTCACTGCAAATCCTCCAAAGAGAGTAAAAGAAAGTAATACTTCATCAAGTACTACAAGCAAAAAAGAATCAATTAGGGAAAGTAAACCAGGTACTTCTTCAAAGAAGGAAGACAAACTCCAAAAAAAGCAGTCAGATACAGAACTACCTGGTCCATTTAAACTCTCAAATATAGTTGGTGTAAGTTGCTACGCAAATGTAGCAATGAATATTCTATTTCAATTACCACCAATTGTTGACAACATTTACTTTCACAGTACAGATCCATTGTGTATGCAAATGTTAGTACTTCACAGAAATGCAGCAAACAATCCTGACAACACGTATAGTGTTTATGGAATAAGACAACAATTGGACTACTGTGCTGGAATGGTGAAATTCACTTTAAACTCACAGGAAGATCCACAAGAATTTCTAATGTACTTACTACAAGTACTGGAAAACTAAAACATACGTATAAATGAAATCTTCCAGATTTCATACATGTGGAAACATACATGCACTCTGCAACAATGTGACACAAGAAGAAATCCCCAATGAACACTTCGTATATATATCAATACCTAATTGTGAATCCATTCCATTTCAGCAACTTGTACAAAATGCAAACCATGGTAGATTATGTTCTACCTGCAATTCAGATAATCGCTTCACGTTAGTAATACAAACACATAGTAAATACGTAATACTAATGCTTCTACGTTACAATGCAGATTGTACCAAAAACAACTGCAAGCTGACTGGATTCACACATGGTCAAATATCACTTGGTAAGAAAACCTTCACAACAATAGGTATAATCTACCACGCAGGAGCCACAACCAATTCAGGGCACTACACTGCATATATAAAAAAGAAATGTGGATGGTTTGAATGTAATGATAGTACCATTACTCTAAAGCAGAGATTACCAGCAAATCTTACAAACGCTTATTTAAGGTTCTTAAAACCAAAATTTAATAACTAAACTGTACTTAAACCTCAAGTAAACTTGTAGTAAAAAATATAAACTGTTAGAATATTCCAAAAGCTATCTAACTGCCCAAAGATTCTACAACAATTAATCACATAAATGAATACCACTAAATTAGAGCAAAAAATAGACAGTTTGAATACGCCAATTGGTATCTAACTGTCCCAAAATTGAACAATATCCAAACAGATAAATCAATACCACTAAAATATATAAAAAAAATAGACAGTTAGAATACGCCAATTGGTATCTAACTGTCCCAAAATTTAACAATATCCAAACAGATAAATCAATACCACTAAAATATATCAAAAAATAGACAGTTAGAATACGCCTACTTGTATCTAACTGCTCCAAAATTTCATAATATACAAATAAATAATATGTTACTGCTCCAAAAAAAAATGCAACAACCCAATGTATAAAGCATTAGCCAGAAACAACAAATGAACACTGAAAACAAACAAACAAATAAACTGTAGCATAAAAGAAAAAGTTTTTTTTTTATCCAATATGGATTTTATTTTCTCCCACAGACCCAATGATTTTAGCAACGAACACAGAAACTGAGCAAATTGCACAGTACTCTGGTTTGTAATCTACTAAATATGAGGGTCCAAAAAAAATGTAAAAAGTCATTACAAAATACTAATACTAACATGCTATTTTCTTTATCACAAAAATTAACAAGAAATACATGTACTCCAGTTACTAAACCAAACAGTATGTATATTATACACTCTATGCCCTGGCCACAACCATCGCAGCATATCACACCCATAGTATCTTATAACTTTGTTCCTTATAAATTTGTTTTTGACCCAAAGTTATAAGCAACTATAAATGTGATATGCTGCGGTGGTTGTGGCCAGGGCATAGAGTGTTGGGTGCATGGCCAAACGGCCATGCACCCAAACGGCCATGCACCCAACACTCTATGCCCTGGCCACAACCACCGCAGCATATCACACCCATAGAGTAAAACATTTCAACTATGGCTTATGGAAACTTTTAATGTCCGCGGACATTACCAGTGTTTTTAGAACACTTTCAATTTGCCAGCGAACAATACGGACAGCATCTTCAGAACACCCCCTACGAACATTTCAGGACAACGCGAGAGTTATTAGAACACTTTCAACTTGGCATCAAACAATACGGACAGCGTCTTCAGGACACCCCCTACGAACATTTCAGGACACCGCAAGATTTCTTAGAACACTTTCAACTCGACAACGAACAATACGGACAGCGTCCTCAGGACACCCTCTACGAACATTTCAGGACAACGCGTGTGTTCTTAGAACACACACCCATTTTGTTTATGTTCGAACATTTCAGGACAACGCGAGAGTTCTTAGAACACTTTCAACTTGCCATCGAACAATACGGACAGCGTCTTCAGGACAACCCCTACGAACATTTCAGGACAACGCGTGAGTTCTTAGAACACACCCCCATTTTGTTTATTTACAAACATTTCAGGGCACCGAGACAGTTCTTAGAACACTTTCAACTTGCCATCGAACAATACGGACAGCGTCTTCAGGACACCCCCTACGAACATTTCAGGACACCGCGAGAGTTCTTAGAACACTTCGGGACAACGCATGTGTTCTTAGAACACACCCCCATTTTGTTTCTGTGCGAACATTTCAGGACAACGCGAGAGTTCTTAGAACACTTTCAACTTGACAACGAACAATATGGGACACCCCCTACGAACATTTCAGGACAACGCGAGAGTTCTTAGAACACTTTCAACTTCACAACGAACAATACGGACAGCGTCATCAGAATACCCCCATTTTGTTTATTTGCGAACATTTCAGGACACCCTGAGTGTTCTTAGAACACATTCAACTTGCCACAGAACAATACGGACAGCGTCCACAGAACACCCCTATTATGTTTATTTTCGAACATTTCAGGACACCCTGAGTGTTCTTAGAACACATTCAACTTGCCACAGAACAATACGGACAGCGTCCCCAGAACACCCCCATTTTGTTTATTTGCGAACATTTCAGGACACTGCAAGTGTTCTTAGAACAGTTTCAGCTTGCTTGTGAACAAATCGGACACATATTGAGTCCTCAGAACACCCCCCATTCAGTTTATTTAGAACATTTCAGAACACCCGTGATGTCCGCAGACAAATCGAACATAAAAAGAACGTCTACCACATAAAAAAGCACAACATTTAACCTATCTCATACCCTCCCATCCTCCCCAAACACTTCTACACACCAACAAACTCTACACATTTTGAACAAACTTTCACTGCGCTGTCCGCGGACGTCCGCGAATCCAAGATGGCGGGCGCTACCGAAAATCTGACGCGCTTCACGCTTAACACCGTCCAATCAGCGAACACGCCATATGTCCGCGGACATGACGTAAGCCACTCAGCCAATCAGGACACTGTCCGCGGAGCGAACAGGGGAGTGTGTCCTCGGACCGAACACAGATATCACTAATTTTCTTTGACCTACTTTTTGGTCATTTTAAAAAAAACTACTGGACGGATTTTTACCAAGCCGCTGCTCCTGGTCCAAATTTGGTGAAAATCCATCCAGCGGTTTGGGCTGTAGGCGCGAGCAACATTTTTTTCCCATTCAGTCTATGGGAAAAAAATAAATTTTGGGACCCCCCCTATAACTTTTCCCCCCCGGACGAGTCCTCACCAAACTTTGCAAAAAAATTCAGAGTGGGCCATATACTTTTTTTTACAAAGTTTGGTGTGGATTCGTCCAGGGGGAGCGAAGTTATAAGGCACCCAAAAAGTGCTCTTCCTGTGGAAACACCAACTTAACCACAACTACATGGCCATATATATATATATATTCACTGAAAACATTTTGTTAATGGGGCATTATGGTTAGGTTGCACTAATAAAAACCTATGAAATTCAGTGAAAAAACATGAAATTCGCCGGTTATGGTAAGCTAAGCAACCATAACTAGCACCATCACAATTTTATGTCCCAAATACTTTTCCCTATCATACAATAAGAACCATAATCCATGGACCTCTATAACTATCTGTGGTCTCTGCAGTTCCCTTTTCAGTCCATGCATCATTAAAAGACCCGGATGGCACATGCACACCATCACACAGGACAGCCATTCTGAGCTTTTCACTTTTATATTTGTAACACTCCCTCATTGCCTGCTTCCAAACAGTCACACATCCATCCACCAATCACTTCCAAAAACTCTACTTATAAACCTATCAACATATTAAACTTCCACACACCAACTGCCACTTAATAATGTTCTACAAATAATTTGGATCTGCAGTTCCCTTACTTCCTTACTTATACAGATACATTGTACACAGTGCTCCTATAAATGCACATATGCATTATGCTGTGAGAGAAGTGCATAAATAGAAGGGGCAGTATGGATGGGCAAGTGTTCATTGGAGCCCAGGAGGGAAGTGCCAAGGTGGGAGGCCACTGGCTAACTGCTGGGGCAGAGGAGTCCCAAGGGTGGGGTGCACATTAACCGTAAACATCCCTTTAACAAAAATTATTTTGTCAATTTAATAGGTTTTTATGAGTAAAAATGTTTCATGATGTTACATCACTGTATATAAGTTATTAATAATTCCTTGTTTAACATACATGAAGGAACTATAAACTGTTACTAGTCTTTCCATTGAACTTTTTTCATTGAATAGATTTTCCATCAAATGTTTTCCAATTTTTTTTTTAATATAATGTGGTTTACTACCACTTTCCATCGAAAAACTGTGTAACACATTTTAATTTTATTAAATTTTTTTAATTTGGGGTCCCCCCGAAAGCCCCCTCAACCCCCAGGGGGCCCCTCCCCTCAACCGCCTACCCAACCCCCATTTTAAAAATGTAACCCTTGTCCTGTGCTGAAATGTTTAATATATTTCAGCACTGGACAGCTCCCTGTAACTTGTGGTATTTATTATTCGTTATCAGCTGCGCATGCTGGGGTTGCAAATCATCATTGCATTTCCTACGGCATGAGACTCGAACATAACCCCAGGCCCACCAAACCACCCCCCTTATCCACTGCACCTACCCTGCATCCAAGTTCAGTGTCCACTTTACCCTCATAATGTGACTAAATGCAGTTTTCACAATCTATGGGGCCTAGGCTTTGGCCATGCCGCATTCCTATTTTTTGTACTTACGTTTTCACACTTTCAAAAAAGTAAAACACATGACAGATTCGCAAAAGCATGCTTTCAGGTCCCTGCTGATACTCCTCGCGCAGGTTTCTGCAATCCCGTTCAGCACTTCGGGCTGCTGCTGCAAGCAGAAAACTTTTTCCCATTTAAACCTAGGTCTTCGGCCATGCTGCATGCCCCAATAACTAAATCAGAGTAGACATTCTTCCTTGCCGAGGGCCAGGCCCACTGTCGATGCATCAAAGGTATATCACTATTTTCTGGACTTACATTTGGACCCTTTGGAAAAATAAAACACAAGACAGATTTGTAAAATCATGCTTTCAGGTCTTTGCTGGTGTTCCTCACGCCAATTTGTTGTAATCCAGTACAGCACTTCAGGCTGTAGCCATAAGCAGAATATTTGTTCCCATTCAAACCTAGGGTTTCTGCATTGCCGCATGCCCCAATAAGCAAATCAGAGTACTGCCAGAAACCTGAAGGTGCCTCCCTAACTAGTCCCTGGGGATCTATCATCCAGGTGGCCAGGACACAGCCATCACTATTAGATCCAGTTACTGGGTGTGGACCAGTGAGGGAGGATCACCTGGATGGGGGGACCTTGGGGAGTGGGAGTGGGACACCGAAGGTTGAGATGCGGCATCCCCCTTCTTTCAACAGCTTTTCCCCATCCTACGACATAGGATATTCCAAAACACTGCCGCCCCCTTTCCAACATGAACACTTTTGCACAACACAAAAGACAACAGACTAACACCACAGCCGTTTACCTGACATGTCCCAATAGAAAGGGTCAGGCAATTGACCAGATCACACACACCTGATGACCCTTTCCCTTCCTCACAGGGATAAAAGATGGAGCACGAGAGCACAGGAGGAGCAAAGCAGACCACACGACGTGAGAGCTAATTCAGCATGGCAGTTCAAAAGGAGGCGAAAGACAACACATACTGTGGGTGTGACAAGGAGAGAAGTGACCTTGCCCTTTGAAACCTCTGCAAACAGAAACATGAGACCATGAACAAAGGCCAGCATATGTTGCAGCAGGTGTCAATGGTACACAAGACCCTCCTCTGCTGATAACCAAGCCGGGGAGAGACATTGGTCTCCGTGGTACCAACCTTGACTCAAAGGAGAAGACAGCCAAGCGGCTCATCACAGCAGGTGAGTTAAGGGAAGAGTCAATAAGAAACCGAACAGTGTTGAACGAAAAGTAGCAAGCAGCTAAATTGAACTTTGAAAGGCATAAAGCAAATATTGATGAGAAAGAGGGAAAACCAGTGACAGAGGCGTCCGGCACCACGTGGGTGCTCACGCAGGATACTCTGGGCGATTACCCAATGGTAGAGACTACCGTAACCAGAAGGCCTTAAGAAGAGTTGAAGAGAGGTCAAAGTGGTCATACAGAGGTCTTGTCTCTGTACCGTTGAAAGTCTTTGACCGATAGATGATTGTGAAAGCTAAGAGAAATGAATCCTGCATGGTGAAAATTAGTATATGAACACAGTGTTGACAGGAATGAACCCGATGGAGGGATGTCTACAGTGAATTGTTTGAAAAGACATTAAGACTCGTGAATGCAAGAAAAGCCATTGTGAACCCGGTGGAGGGAGGCTAGCATTTGAAAAGGAGTCTGAAACCGAAAGAGGGAGATCCAGGGGTGGAAAGTCATCACCCATAGTTCATTGAGAAAGGAACTGTTCAAGTGATTTGTTGAATACGACTTGTGAGGGGTCAGCGTCCAAAAGAGGGGGACCCATGGGTGAAACCGTCACCCAAAGTATATGTGAAACCGAACTTTGTGTTTGTTTGATGAATGAATCAGGCCATTAAAGGCAAGAAACTTTTATTGAAAAGAGGCTTAACCATTGAAGAACCTGAAAGCTGATACGTAACTGTCGACTCGTGCTGGTAAGGCTTGAGTGTGTGCTGTGATCAGGAGATCCATCTTGTCCTGTGCTCCAAACGTGGGGTAGGGAGACCCCTGGCAATCACATTCTGTCTTATTATTTTGTGAACACTACTTTCCTGATTGAAAACTTTTACCCCACACTTCTTTTGTATTTAGAGTAAGGATTGGCAATATTTTTTTCTTAGTATAGGCACTTTTATTTTGACACAACGCCACAAGGACTGCCTTATTTTCATTTGATTTTCACAGCTTGCTCCCAATCTTAGATTTAGGTTTAGGTTAGGCGTTATTCCACAATGCATTTACAGTTTAATAAACACCCTTGAACTGTGATCACTTGTGTCTGTCTTTACTGTTGCCACCATGAGTTCCTTACATATGGTGTCAGGGTGGGATGTGACCAATGTTCCCTGTAAGGTGCGCGCCTGTGCGGCAGCGCACCTTTGATTGGGATGCAGCGCATATTGCTTATTTTGCCGCGCACGTGTTCCAATCATAATTTTGCTACAAACATTTATTTTTTAACAAAACATTTTTTTTGGCATGTGCACCAATCATGCACTGCTCTGACTGCAGCAGCATGTGCCATCAGCAGGCACGGGCTGTCATTCTATCCAAATCCACGGGCCGCAGTGATTGTTTTGTTTCCATCATGATTTAACAACAGTGGGTTGGGGAGGGGAGAACACCCAGTACCACGAGCAAGAGTTGTCGACAACAACTCTTGCTCGTGCGCGTTCCCCTCCTCCCCCACCCCCAGGGAATACGGCACGTGCTGCCAGCCCAGCCCTGCCTGGAGTGTTGTGCGCAGTGCGCCTGCGCAGCTTGCCAGCCTCCTCCTCCAGTCCTCACCTTCACAGTAGCAGAAGGCGTGTGCTGCTTCGTTCTGAGAGAGTGACTGTGAGCCTGATTCGAGTCGTCGGTGACGGTGTGACTGCTGCTGCTCTCTGCTGCCCTTGGCCTCCTGCCTGCGACTCAAGTCCTCCTGACTCCTGCGAAGTGGAGGAGGAAAAAAAATCCCCAAGGTAATAGTCCCATTTGAATTATTCCACTCACGTCCGAAAGACACGCGATAACACATGCCTTCAAAATATCTCGTGTCTTTT
This sequence comes from Ambystoma mexicanum, assembly GCF_040938575.1. Lineage (NCBI taxonomy): Eukaryota > Metazoa > Chordata > Amphibia > Caudata > Ambystomatidae > Ambystoma > Ambystoma mexicanum. Next base: position 1,060,045,779 of record NC_090931.1, on the reverse strand, counting down.
GGAGATTTGGGGACAAAACCCCAATATCGTAGAATACGAATTCCTGGCGGGTGTCAAATACAGGATCAGCATATCTTTTAATTGTATTTATCATTTGAAAAATAATTAGGACACGTGTCCTAATGGTTCGTGTAATTGGTAAAGGGCACATTTAGACCTCACAGCGCGGTGGGCTTTCTTCAGTGATGCATAATGCTGGCTTTCAGGTGGGCTGCAGTCCGACATTGCATACAGATGAGATGACAGGCGATGCGTACATTGCAGATTGGAACACACTTCACACCTGTGCAATGGTAATACTTATGAAACACTGGTCACAACAATAAACGACTCTGGGGTCTAGTACAAAATTTGAAAAAGAGAGAATTATGTAGTAAATGCATAAGTCTCCTGAGCTATTTTACCGCCCTCAATAGCTATATATATTGAGATGCTAAGAGGCAATTGGCAAAATAGAATCCAAATCAGCCAGCGGTTTGCACGGTACCATGTAGTTCTCTATATCTTGGAGGACTGATTCTTCCTTTTCTTCGTCAGAAGCCATAAAAAATGGAAACCACAGATAATTGGGTTTCAGTGTCCTAACACCCTGCCATCAAGAGGGTCTTTTGACTTTTATAATACTCTGCAAAGCTTCGAGTTGCATTGTTTGAAACAAATGCACGCTTCTAAGTGATCCCATATAAGGAACACGAGAGAAGTGGGGCATGTAGAAACTTACCCAGGATCACACCCTTTCGGTAAGAAAGGAATCCGAGATTAACGTATTTGGGGCCTAATTAATGGACCTTTTAGCACGGTGCAAAGTGACTTTTCAATGAACCCCCCGATTCATGAAGCAGTGCAAAGTGTATTTTTGCAGTGCAAAGTTACTTTGCACCAGTGAAAAGTCACTTTGCACCGTGCAAAAAATTCCATGAATGATGCTTGTTAGTTCCAGTTTTAAAAGTGAGCAATGTAACCACTCGATCACAGCGACAGATTTCCTGGCGAATAGCAGCAGGCGTTATTGACAGATAACATGACATTGAGTTCAGCATTTTAGTCACAAAAATTTCAGGCCAATATTTAAATGCGTGTTTGTGACCTTCTGGGGCTCAGGAGAGGACATTTAGCTGAACGTGACAGTGTTTTAGTGGCACTAGTAGGCATGTGTCGTGGTGATATGATCCCTGTGGTGTGGTTGCACATGTAAATCAACATGTGCACTGGCGGGGTGCAAATTTGCAGCAACAAAGAGGGAGGCCTCAGAAAGCCATTACAGTGGCTGCTTGTGGCAAAAACTATGATGCAATGCAAGTTGGCGATATAATTGTCTAGTTCCTATTACAAGAGTCTCTCACGTTTCCCTGCTGTGCCCAATAAGAGATTATTCTCCGAAACAAAGGGAGGGTGGCAGTACTGTGATTATTCGGTAAAGCAAGCATGCAGGTGTGTGTGTGTATATTTACAGTGGCAGGCAGCAGCACTGGGATTATTGGGTAAAGCAAGCGTGCAGGAGTGTGTGTGTATATTTACAGTGGCAGTACTGGGATTATTGGGTAAATCCATCCTTAAATGGCAATGCTGAAATATATTGCGGGGACAAGCATCCTGAAAGATGCAATTTAAAACGCTCTTGCATATATTTTGGTGGTCAGGCATCTATTTGTTTGCTTGACGTATTACATAACTGATTATAAATTGTATGGCTTTGCACACGGAATTTCACTCAAGTGTATTGTAAAATGTATGATTTTAACCCTTAATTTTAAAAATGTTGTTCGCTAAGAAAGCTCCCTGAACTCTCCTTGGTCAGTTTGTGCTCCCTCAGTAACTTCAGCCATGCATGATAATTAGAGGGGTATTTTAGTGTTCCTCCGTTGAAAAAAGATTCTATCTGCCAGTGATGTTGCTCTCCTTTCAGTACGGGCCACCGTCACACTCTTGCTCTATGCATTCCGCCACATTTGGAGAACTTTGCGTTTGCTGCTCTCGCTTCTGATTCAATGTGTCCCAGTCTGCTCTGTAGTTCATGGCCGTGACGGGTCTGGTGTCTTGTTTCCCCCTCGCTCCTACTGCATCATTGCTTGCTTGCAAGCTGAGAGTATGCTGCTTCTGTAACCCAGCACTCCGAGTGGGAGGAGCTTTCTCCACAGATAGTGAGTGTCTCTGTCTCAAGGTACCCAGTTGGTTTAGGTCCTCTGGCCCTTCTGCAGCGGCGAGGTGTCCCTGTCCCCCCCAGATTTTATGGGTCTCCTACACCCCTAGTGGATGGCAATGTGCTCCCATCTTAATATGGTGCAGGCTGTTGGGTTTATTGCGGCCTATATTCCACCCTGGCGAAAGCCCAAAATAGCATAACAACCTCCATCAACTTGTGTGTGACTGACCTCTGCCAAACTCTGCATACCTCGGTTTCGAGCTCGACCCCCAACAACTGTACTACACTTTATATATAGCCTCCCTAACATGAGGAGTGGCTTTGTTAAGTTGTTTACATAATTATTTATGACTGATCCTCGGCTGTTGCAGTGCTTATTTTATTTATTTTATATACAGGGACTGAGGCACAATGCTCTCCTGATCACAAAAGTACGTATAATAGATAAAAAATCAGATTTGACAGGAAGCATTGAGTTTCTTAGAATGCAGTGGGTTTCAGTGACAATCATTCTGAGCAGGTTTGTGAGGGAGGAGGGGGGGACTGGGGCTACTAACAGTCTCTCACTCAGGCCCGGCGCTGAAAAATGACATGGGTGGTGGACTGGTGGTGTGGAAGGACAACCAACATTAGACATTTTCTAATGTTTAGAGATGTTAAAGGACACAATTTGAGATGAGCTAAAGTCTTAGGAAGAGAATAGAGCACCCAAATGTCCTTTGAAGTAGAGCTTGTTGTGTTGCAAATTCGCATTCCTCGCTTGCACACTGTGGAATCGGATCACTAAGTACTTGCTCACTGGTGGGGTGCCGGGCTGGCGCTGCCGCGCCGACCACCACCACCGGTCTGGCGGCGCATCACTCAATTGCGCACATGACTGAAAAACAGCCCGCACACAACTATTCTTTGGCGCACACAGCCCAAAGAAATTAGAGAGAACATTGGATGTGACTCAATTGAAACTAAGTGGGGAACACTACAATTTCAAAAGCTTAGTCAGAGAGCCTCTAGCCCTTCCATCGCCACTAAGAAATCAATAGGGTTTGATATCTGTAGCATTAGGGAAGCTATTATTCCACTTGGGAAAAGAGGAATGATTCCTACAGATTTCATTTTGATAACCCCTCTGGGGTTACATTCGACTAGCCCCAAAATCTGGCTTAGCATGGAAGTTTGGGATAGACGTCTTAGCAGGCGTTGTTGATCCCAACTTTCAGGGAGATGTGAAGGTACTCTTACAAAACCATGGCGAGATCCCTTTTGAGGTACCTCAGGGAGATCAAATTTCCCAGGGAATTTTGGAAAGAGCTCTATTTACTCAGTTTAAAGAAAGTGAACCAGATAAAATGGAAAGAGGTAATTTAGGTGTTGGGGAAGCTGATAAATTGATTAACTTTGAAGAAAGGAAGGGAGAAGAACCCACCATCTATCCCAAACTAGAGTTTGCCCAGCGAAATGATCCAGCTCTCGCTGAAGTATTTTTACAACAAATCCGGAAGAAGAAGGCTTAGAGAAGGGAAGTCCCTTTTTCTTTCTAAAACGAGGACTGCTTTACAGAAGAGAAACCTCCCCAGAAGGCATGATAAAAACACAATTAGTGATACCCAAAAGCCACCGAAAGGTTGCACTGAAAATCGTGCATTGCCATTTTACGGGAGGGCATTTTATACAATCTAAAACACAGGCGCATATTAGTGGACCCGTTTACTGGCCAGGTATCCACGCTGATGTAAACACTTTCATTCTGACCTGCAAAATATGTCAAAAGACCAGCATGCACATCAAACCACCTGCTCTCTGAACCCATTGCTGATCATAGAAATCCCTTTTCGAGAACTGGTATGGACATAAGTGGACAGCTTAAAACATCCTGATTAGGTATTTAATATGTCCTGGTGATCATGGATTATGAAACCCGAAATCCTGTGGCATTCCCAATGAAAAATAATACTACCCGCATGTCCTTAAACATCTTCTACCGTATTTATCCAGGTGGCTTTCCCAAGGAAATACTAACGGACCACGGTTCTAAGTTATGAGCATGCTGATGGCCCAAGTCAAAGAGCTACTCCTCCTTACCACCTTGCAAACTTCTGTGTACCATCCCCTGACCGATGGCTTGGTAGAAAGATTCAATAAAACCCTAAAACTAATTCTACGAAAACTGGTAGACTGGGAGTGAATGATCCCATGGGCACTATTTGCAGTGAGGAAAACTCCCCAAGCTTCCACAGGTTTCTCTCCCTTTGAGTTGTTCTATGGAAGAGAGCCGAGAGCTGTCCGGGGCATGCACCGGGAAACCAAGAATAACTTTAGGAGGCCGATATTCCCATCTCGCAAACCGCCACCCCAATGCGAGAACATATGAAATTGGTCCGAGACTTAGTTTGTACTCAAATGGAAAAAGTCCTCAGCCAACAAAAGACCACTTATGACAAGAAAGTGAATTTAAGATCATTCTCCACAGTACAGAAAGTACTGGTCCTCTTACCAACCTCAGAGAACAAGCTTGTCTCCAAATTGCAGGGACCTTCTGAGATAGTAAAAAGAACAGACACCAGTACTTATAGAGTAGCTCAGCCAGATATAAAACAGAAAATCAAATCATATCATGTAAATCTCTTAAAAGAGTGGAAAAAGAACCCATCAGCCACCCATGCCAAAGTATTAGCCTGTCTGGTTCCCGAAGATATATATAACTTTGTTAAGGACAAACAAGTTCTAAAAGATGTAATCATTTCATTTCCCAATGTATTCTCAGAAAAACGAGGCAGAGTAAAAGGTACATACCACTATATTAGAACACCTGAATATAAAGTGGTACACTTAAAACCATATCAAATTCCGGAAGCCCGTAAACAGATAGTGATCAAGGAATTCAACAAAATGTTGAAAGCTAACATCATTGAGCCCTCCTCAAGTCCATGGTCCTCTCCTATCGTGTTGGTCACTAAACTTGACTGTTCCTGGAGATTCTGTATAGACTCCTGTCAAGTTAATGCAATATCATATTTCGATGCCTATCCCATGCCACGCATCGATGAACTAATTGATAAACTCAGAGCAGCCATCTTTCTATCAACCCGATACTTAACCAAAAGGGTACTGGCAAGTTCCTGTATATGGAACGGATAAGGAAAAGACAGCATTTTCAATGATGCTAGGATCATTCCAATTTAAAGTCCGTCCTTTTGGTCTACATGGTGCACCAACCATTTTCCAATGCCTCATGGATAATATCCTACAACCCTATTCTGGTTTCTATGGAGCTTAAATTGATAATATCGTCATTTCTAGTAAACATATGAAGACCATCTCTTTGATCTTTATACCATCATGAAAGTTCTCTGAAACAATGGCCTAACTGCTAACCGAGCTAAGTGCAGATTGGCCCAATCAGCCGTAAAATATCTTGACTTCTTCATAGGGAACGGGAATGTACAACCCCAACATGAGAAGGTAAAAGCTATCTTAGATCCACCAACTCCCAAGACCAAAAGAGTTCTTAGAGCTTTTCTCTGGTTAAAAGGATATTAACGAAAGTTTATCCCTAACTTTTCAGACAAAAAAGCCCAGCTGACAGATAAACTTAAGAATGCCGAACGCTACAAACTTCATTGGAATGATGAAGATGAGATATATTGTAACACCTTGAGGCAGTCGCTGTGTCAGAACCCAATCCCGAAGGTACTCGACTTCTCAAATAAGTTTGTCTTACAGACAGATGCCTCCCTTAAAGGGTTAGGAGCCATCCTGTCCCAGGTTTGCGATGGATTGGAACATCCCACACTATTCACCAGTCACAAGCTGCTCCCACATGAAATAAATTACTCTGTGTTGTAACTGGAGGTCGTGGCCATCAAGTGGGCCATTAGCCATCTTAGGCACTACCTATTGGGATGAGAATTCACACTTGTTACAGACCACTCAACCCTAGTTTGGATTAGCCAACGCAAAGACTCCAACCCTCGGGTCATACAATGGCTTCTAGACCTAAATTCCTATTGTTTCACTCTGGAACACCAAAAAGGAAAAGACCAGGGAAATGTAGATTTTCTTTCCCAGTTCCCCTGTGAAACAAATGTGGCTACATCACATGGAGGAAGGGTATGGGAGAAACCTGATGTTGTCTCCCTAACTGGTCCCCGGGAATTTGTCAACCAGGTGGCCAGGACCCAGCCATCGTTATTGGATCCAGTTCCTGGGGGTGCACCAGTGAGGAAGCATCACCTGGATGGTGGGTCCTTGAGGAGTGGGAGACCGACGGGGTATCCCCCTTCTTTCAACACATTTTCTCCATCCTACCACGTAGGATATTCCAAAACAATGCCCCCCTTTTCCGAAATGAACACTTTTGCACAACCCAAAAGACCACGGACTAACACCAGAGCTGTTTACCTGACATGTCCCAATAGAAGGGTCAGGCAAAGTCAGGCAGTGGACCAGAATCACACACACCTGACGACCGTCTCCCTTCCCCACAGGGATAGATGGTAGAGCACAAGAGCACAGGACGATCAAGGCAGACCGCACAATGTGAGAGCTAATTCAGCACAGGAGTTCAAAAGGAGGTGAAAGATGGTGCATACCGAGGGGGTGACAAAGGAGAGAAGCAACCTTGCCCTTTCCAACCAAGGCTCATGATACCCCGCAGATGGAAACATAAGACCACGAACAAAGGCCAGCGTCTGTTGCAGCAGGTGTCAATGGTACACAAGACCCTCCTCCGCTGATAACCAAGCCAGGGAGACAGTCTGGTCTCAGTGGTACCAATCTTGACTCAAGAAGAAGAAAGCCAAGCGGTTGATCACAGCGGTGAATCGAGGGAAGAGTCAATAAGAAACCGAACTGTGTTGAACGAAAAGTACCAAACAGCTAATTTGAACTTTGAAAGGCATAAAGCAAATCTTGATGAGAAAGAAGGAAAACCAGCAACAGAGGACTCCTGCACCACGTGGGTGCTCACGCAGGATACTCTGGGTGATTACCCAACGGTATAGACTACCATAACCAGAAGGCCTTAGGAAGAGGCAAAGAGAGGTCAAAGTGGGCATGCAGTGGTCTTGAAAAATCCTCTGAACCATTGAAAGTCTTTGACTGATAGATGATTGTGAAAGCTAAGGGAAATGAATCCTGCATGGTGAAAATTAGTATATGGACAGTGTGTTGAAAGGAATGAACCCGACAAAGGGATGTCTACAATGAATTGTTTGAAAAGATATTAAGGCTCGTGAATGCAAGAAAAGCCATTGTGAACCCGAAGGAGGGAGGCTAGCATTTGAAAATGAGTCTGAACCCGAACAAGGGAGATCCAGGAGTGGAAAGTCATCACCCAAAGTTCATTGAGAAAGGAACTGTTCAAGTGATTTGTTGAATACGACTTGTGAGGTATCAGTGCCCGGAAGAGGGGGACCCAAGGGTGAAGCTGTCACACAAAGTATATGTGGAACCAAACTTTGTGTTTGTTTGTTGAATGCATGTGGCCATCAATGGCATGAGACTTTTATTGAAAAGAGACTTAACCATCGAAGTACCTGATAGCTGATACAGAACTGTCGACACGTGCTGGGAAGGCTCAAGTGTGTGCTATGCTCAGGAGATCCATCTTGTCCTGTGCTCAAAACGTGGGGTAGGGAGACCCCTGGCAATCACATTCTGTCTTATTATTTTGGGAACACTTCTTTCTTTATTGAGTTCTTTTACCCCACACTTCTTTTGTATTTAAAGTAAGGATTGGCAATAGGTGTTTCTTAGTATAGGCACTTTATTTTGACACAACGCCACAAGGACTGCCTTATTTTCATTTGATGGTCGCAGCTTACTCCCATCTTATATTTAGGTTTAGGTTAGGTATTTTTCTTCCCTGCATTCACAGTTTAATAAACATCCTTGAACTGTGATCACTTGTGTCTGTCTTTACTGTTGCCACCATGAGTTCCTTATAGTACACATTTGTCCTTACTCAAGTCCAGGCACCAAAGTTATATCACAATTGTGTGTACTTACATTTTGACACATTATAAAAAATAAAACACAGGACAGATTTGCAAAACCATGCTTTAAGGTCCTTTCTAATGCTCCTTGCGAATGTTTGCTGTAATCCTGTACAGCATTTCGGGCTATAGCCTGCAGCAGAATTTCTTTCCCAGTCAAACCTATCAATATTTTGAAAAACTCTACCACATAGAAGCAATGCCCATTTTCACCCCATTGCCGGTCCTTCATGGTCATAGCTAGTAGCCAGAGGGCCTTCATGTCATAGGTTGGGGGAGCTATGAAACTTCAAAAAGAAATAGTTTCTTTTTGAAGTCACTCTGCCTTCATAAAGAAACTATTTCCATTATGGTTTGGTCCATAACGGAAATAATTTCATTATGAAGTCGGAGTGACTGAAAAAAGAAACAATTTCTTTTTGAAGCACAAGGGATCCCCTCAACCCCATGACATGTGCGTATGTGAGTGTATGGTGAAAGGGTGCACACTTAAAACTTAAATGTATAGGTGGCTGCCTGTGTGAGTGTATGGTGAAGGGTGCACAATTAAATGTATAGGTGGCTGCCTGCAGGAGTGAATGGTGAAAGGGTGCACACTTAAATGTATGCGTAGCTGCCTGGGTGTGCCTGTATGGTGAAAGGGTGCACACTTAAATATATGGGTAGCTGCCTGGGCGTGCCTGTATGGTGAAAGGATGCACACTTAAATGTATGCGTGGCTGGGTGTGCGTGTGTATCTGTGTTGAATGGTGTGTGTGCTTGTGTTCAGGGGAGCCACGAAACCTACATTTTGGGGCCAGGGGTGCTCACCCTTAAAATGTTGGGAGAGCTGTTAACTTCCCGGGCAGAGGGGGAGGGGCAAACATATTTGTATGGGGCATATAACCTCTTTATGCATTCTAATGAGAATAGTCTAGTGCAGCTTCAATGGTACAAGCAGTTAGCTCTCTCCTTTATGTCTGACAGCACACACTTATGGACTGCTGTGAGAATAAGTGTTCTCCTGCTCCTCTCTAACCTTGCAATCACTTCCCAGGCATGCAAGTACTAAACCCACATCACGACTTCAACTGCCTAAAGAATGATGCATTTGAATGCAGGTACCAACAGTGAAATGCTTTATGTTAGTAATTGCTGGGCCTTTGTTAACAGCGATACCCAGGTGCTGTTTAACATCAGTGTACTGTTCTGTCCACCGCAACGGCTCTGTAGGTCAGCCAGGTCAAGTCAACATAGCTCAAAATGTCAAGGGCTGGTGGGGAGGGGAGGGCTGGAGCACAGCAAGCTCAATGGTGTTGCAACACTACTTGTGTTTAATCCCTTGGTTAATTATTGGTAATCTTCATTACTTATAGCCCTATTTTTCCTCGTCCGAGTACTTGTGTATGAGGCCCTTTGACTCAAACACAAGTACTGGGATGAGTTAGAGGGACATGGAGGTAATGCCTGGCTTAGTTACCTGTAATCCCCATTTCTCATAGTCCCATTCTTCCTCATCCCAGTACTTGCCTGTGAAACAAGGAGCCTCATATGTAAGCACTGGGACAAGGAAAAGGGACGTGGAGGTAATTCTGGGCCGAGAGGCTAATTTTGGGGGTTGGGGCAGGGAGTCAGAGAGGGGATGTGGGGGCGTGGGGGTGGGATGGGTATTGTGCGATAAATCGTAATGGTCATCCATGTCCAGGCTAAGCATGCTTGATATGTGGTATTAGTGGCTAGAGAGGCATTTTGGTGCAGCCAGTCTAGTAATGTCTTAGTTTGGCTTGACTTTATTTTAACTGGACATCTCTAATAAAGCAGTCCTGCTAAGTGTGATTACCTGGCTAGACTGGCATTAGCATGCTACCATTCTAGCCATTTCTTACTGCAGCATTGTATATTTTTCTCGTCATCTGTGATAAAATAACCATGATAAGTGTTATTGCTTTGACTGGCCTTTTGGTGCAACCAATCTAGGTAGGTCAAATTGTGGCCTGGCATGCTTTACTGTAATACGTTATTACGTGTCTAGACTGGTCTATATTGTGCAGCTAGTTGACCATGTTTTCATTGTGGCTTGGCATTCCTAATAGCAAAGCATTATATTAATTAAAGCATTAATGTTCCTGTGCACTGTTGGTGACTTCCATGTATTGTATTGTTAGATTGGTGTTACCCTACAAAACAATTGCAAACGCTCTGGGCCTTTAGCCAATTTTTCTCAGAAAGTGAGCTGTATAATGCATTAAAACACATATTTATATCTTTCTCCTAGTGCAGTGTGTGGCGTACCCCTGCAGCAGCGTGGTAATCTAGGCCGGCCCAGGGTGTGACGCGACACTTGATTGCCTAGTTGCGGGATTGCCCTCTCAGCATGCTTTGCAGGGGGGGGGCCAAATTCTGTGTTATGCCACTGAGTTAACAACATGTGACTGCTGTTGATTGTTGAAAGAGAGGCTTTAACAGCTCGGAAAAGTGTCTGGAGATGATATCAATCAATGGAAATGTACCGCAATAGTACTATGTGGAAGATGGCGACAATGTTAGGCAAGGGGAGAACTTTATTGCCCAACCCACGGCCTGTTCCATTGCATACAAAAGTAATCAAGTCTTTGAATAACCCCCAAAGTCAGAACATTACAAAAGGTCTCTCGAATAGGATCCAATGGACAATTAGGGAACAAATGCCGAACTTGAAACAAATTCTCCGAAATTCGGCCCAATTTAGCATTCTAAAATTCAGATTGTCTTCTGAATTCCTTGTCAAAATATGAAGAGTGCAGAGGAAGGACAATGGGAATGTACACTTCCAGCAGATATCGCACACCACAAACACAACGCATCTCCCTAGAGATTGTAACTCCAGCCATCCTTACAAACTTGGACAAAAAAGAAACTACATCAACAGAGTAAATTCTGTTGATACCCCTTCCTTATTGGGTAAATGCAACCTCCCTGCTAAATGTGGAGAGATCGTGTAAGTGTCCTTCTAGCAGCTTTATTAATTTAAGACGAATGTGGAGAGCACAGTCCTTCATTATTTATTAATTCATTGCTTTCACAGAGTGGCAAACATGCCAGCCAAATATGGCGTTGGAGCACTGTAGCTAATCATTGCTAGACACCAACCAAAAAGAGTTTCACCTCACAGAGTGCGCTATATAAATGATTCGACTCACTCAGTCACGCACTCGCTTACTCACCGACTTACTCACCAACTCACTCAGTCATCACTCACTTCTCACTCACTCACTTGCTTACTTTCTAAATCAGTCACTCTTTCACACACACACAGACTTTTCTGCAGTGAAAGCTGTTGAATTTAATTGAACCTTATTGGAGTATGCCAGCCCTGACACATGCACCTCCCAGATGGGGGAAAGGTGTTCTTTGGTCTTCCTAAGACACAAAAGTCTAGATTTCACACCCTGAATGTCTCAGTGTCGTATAAAGGGGAGACCCTTACTTTGGCCTACCTATGACCCTAGCTAGACAGAATGTTGTGAGCACTTACGCATATTCCTAGGCGTAGCTTTTTCTTATTAAACTTTGGTGTGAAGTATAAATGCCAAGGCATCATACTCTGGCCAATGCCAGGATAGGCCAGTTCGGATCACAAATAGTGGGTTTGTTCAACTTTCTGAGCTCCATACTGGTGTAAGAAGATTCTGTGTTCTGCCACCCTATGTTCAACCATACATTATTTTTCTCTGTACATTAACCACAAACAAAATGGCCTGGTTGTTGAGTCGCGACACGAAGTTTCTCTGATTTCGGTTTTGATGAACCGCCTCAAACTTGCGGTCCACATCGGCCCTTGCAAGTAATCTTAGCTGTGCACATTTGCACCCGTGGAGTGAGAGAGGAGCCCCTAACAGTCTAATGAATGTACATAGTGCCCGAAGAGGAGCAAAGCATGGGCCCCCAGAAGGAAACCAAACTCAGAAACCATTTGTAGAGCGATGCGATTCAGATGCTGCCATCTTTCTTCATGTCTCCCTCCTAAAAACACCAGAGATTAATATTAACAATCAGTCCGTTTATTAGTAAGTGGTTTATTTATCAAACACTGTAAACTAATGGTCTAGGCGAGGACAACCACACAATCACCAGATACCAGCCATGGGTATGGAACCTATTAAGTATGATAAGCATGCGTTATTGATATAGCGCTTAAGCCTAAATCCTGTACATAAAACAAATGTACATACTGTAATTCATCCCATCCGAAGTTGGTACTCCATTTATCGACCTTGAAAGGATGAAAGGCTGAGTTGGCCTTGCCAGGCTTCACACAGATCACACATAGATCGTAGTAGTTGTTTCTGCCCCAAATCACACAAGTTGCCAATCAATGAGATTACCCAAACCTTACACGTCATTTCGTAAGCATATGCATTCGATATTGTACAGTCCGTTGTTACTTTCCATGCAGTTCCTCCTGCCAGCTGCCCCCTGGGACCACAAGCGCTGAGTACAGTGGGTCAAAGGGGACAACTGCCCCCTTCTGTAACTACAGGGGCAGGGGCCACACTTTTCCCCGTAGAGATGCTCCCAGTTTCCAGCTTCTGGCTCTACTGCACGCATTGTCAATGCTGCAGATCAAACACTACTGCCTTCTAAGTCACGAACTGCACTGTGGCTAAGGCACTGACTTTTGGCAGTAACAGGGATACAGGCGCAATGTTGAATTCGTTAAAGTTGAGTGACAATCCCCAAAGCATAAAGCTGCAAGGTAGCACAGCAGGTTAGGTGATGGTGGCTGTGATATTATAAATTGAGATCGTTCTAGAAATGCTTTCGTTTTTTCGAATTCATCCTCTAAAATGTGCTAAAAAGTTCAAACTGTGCCAACCACGCTGCTTGTTCATGTTCACATGGGGAGGGGGAATTGTGCCCCCATAGCGAAAATCAAAAGCAAGCACCCCTGCTTGGGGCGATGCTAGAAGGATCTGCCAGATTGCTCAGCTCACAGGTGCCGTCCCAACGGCCCTTGGCATGGGGGGCACATGTCCTTCCTTCCTCTGAGCGGAGCTATGCCCTTGCCTGCACTTGCTGTGCCCAGCATTAATGAATGCGCATACATCCTTTGGCTAGCTTCTAACGGGGTGTCAGAGCTCCCTGCATTAATCCAGGCCAAGTCGCCTGAAGTCTTTCAAGGATTGCACAAAGAACACTCTTCACTCCCAAGAAATACGTCGCAACTCAGTGGCATACGTGCGTTTGAATGGCATTATTTCTGAGAAGCACAGCGTCCTCACTTCTCCAGTGAGTAAGCATAGCAAATCGATTGCCTGCCTGCATGACAGCTGGGTGCTCATGGAGCCAGGGCGGTCAGATGGGTAATTGCAGCGCATTTGAGTAAAACCCTGTCTTACCACTTCTTATAACGCTCTGCCAGCATCGGCCACGTGAGTCATGACCACTAATGGAGCCCTTGGCACAAGGCAATATATCCGGATAACAGAAGTGGACACATAGTCCGGGAGTGCCCTACAGTCCCTTCCAGATGTGGGCGGCATCCATATCAACAGCCTGCACAGACGTCCTTGCTATCTTGTTTTGCCGTTTCATATTTCGCTAACATGCGGCCTTGTAGATGCTTCCAAGCGCTTTGTAAGTATCCCCATTCATCTGCAAGGGGAACAATAGGGGTTTCGTATTCCCCCAGTTGTCACAACAAACATATACTGCAATCCCTCGATCAGGGAAAACACGCCAAGAAAGACAGATGCCGGGTAGAGGAACACGTTATTTGACTTCCCTTTCACACTGCCGCGTATTGCGGCAAAACCCCCCTGCGCATGCTCCGTCACATTTTATTAACTGTATCCTCTCCAGACACAACCTCTTCCCCTTGCGCGCAACTACTTCATTCTACTCACAGTTCCTCTTAGATTTCTTCTATCCGCCGCACTGGACGTTGTGGTCTGGCAGGTATCTCTGGCTCCGGACCAGTGTCTATGACCCTTGGGTTCTCACCTCACTCATCCTGCGGATTCACACTTTCTCTCTTGTCTGCGGCGCACCAGCACTTTGTCTCCTTCCTGTAGCGTGGATGTTCTTGTCCTTCTCCTCTCATCTGCGTATATCTTCATTTCTTGTTTCTTGATGGTGTCCTCTCTGTGCAGAACCCGGAGGTCACTTTCTCGAGCTGCCTGTCTGTCGGGAAGACTGGTTTATCAGCTTTCTCTCGAACAGGAGCTCAGAAGGACATTTCCCTGTCATTCCATGTGACGGATTTGTATTGTCTCTGGGCATGCTACACAACGCTTGATTCAGTGACACCCTGCTCAATTCATTTTGCTGCAATATTTTCTTAAGGCTTCCCATAAACTTCTCCACCATCCCATTGGCCTGAGGCCAAAGCGGTGTTGTTTTCTGGTGCCGAATGCCCATGTAGTTCGTGAAATGTGCAAATACCAGAGTGCTGAATGGCGGTCGATTATCTGACTTGAGCACTTTGCCCCACGGTGAAAACACACTGGCCCTCATTACGACCCTTGCGGAAAGCGACTGACCGGAGCGCCACAGCGTAAATAGCGTTTCCGCCATTGCACGAAGGAGCAAAGTGCGGCCCATTCCGACCCATCGGGCACGAGCACCACGCCACGGCGGAAGTGCAAAGTCCGCGATGGCGGAAATGACCCCAAAACGGCCCACACCGCCGCCGTACGGCGCCCTAGGTGCAATACCGCCACCCCTCTTAGCGGTCACCGCAGTGTGCGCCTACCGGAAAGTACGGTGACCGGAAATATACGGAAACGGAAGTAAAAACATGGGCCCGGAACGGGAAACATCCCGGCGTACACCTATAAAACCACTAAAACCACACAACCACTAAAATCACTACCCTGAAACACACCCCAACCCGTCACCCACCCTAGCAAAACCAAGACAAAGGGGAAAAGTAGCGAAGAAAGCGTGCGACCGCAAGCGGCAGGTCCACTTCTCCCGCGAGGAACTCACCGTGCTAACAGAGACCCTCCAGGAGAATGCTGCCGTCGTCTTCTCCACGCAAATGACCAGAACGGCACTTGCAAACAAGAAGACCATATGGGCTCTGGTGGCACAGCGGGTAAGTGCGGTGGGGACCGCACCCCGCACCCCACAGCAATGCCGCAAGCGATGGGACGACCTGCGGATACGCGTCCGCAGCATACTCTCTGCCAACCGCAACATTGCCACAGCCACCGGGGGAGGTCCTGAATCACCCATCAAGTTGACCCCCTGGGAAGAAATCTGTGCCTCCACCATCGGAATGGAGAGCATAGAGGGAGTCGGAGGGATGGAGAAAGGAGTGCAGACATCCGAAGATTCAGGTAGGTGTACCAGATAAAACAATGCCAAATCCACACAGTCCATCCATGTGAAGTACCATGCGTCCACATAGTGCAACAGAAACACATGTCCAGGAGAACGGCCACACACATCGGCCTGATAGCGCACGTTAAAACCCACAATAAATACATAAATAATTAAAAACCCCTAATACACGCACTACACGTGCAGCAGGCACACCCTAACTGCAGGCTGCCAAACAACTGCACCCTCACTCCACACACAAATCAAAGCACCTCCAAGGACCCGACCCAAATCACCCTCAGGTACCACCCCAGAACATGTGATACAATGCCATTCCAATTCCCACAGACCCATCATTAACCCTCGCCCTCCTTTACTCCACCACAGGGTCCGATCCAAACGACGAGCTACAGGACACCCCTACCAGCACACCTGCAAAGAGGGCCAAGACCAACGGCCAGAGACCCTCCACCTCAGCTGCACGCATCAAGACACGGCAGCAGCACAAATCAGGTGGCAGCACAGAGGAGGGAACATCAACAGGCACCCCAGCAGCCAGCATGCCCACAACACCACCACCACAGGTCCCCCCAATGGATGCCACAGAAGGCACTGCCTCTGGTGGCAGCAGCACCATAGGTGACACCCCATTGCTGGCAGCATGCTCCGACACAGAAAACGGGGATGTCGAAGTCAGATCCATCCATGACCTGTCCCAATCCCCCTGTCTGTCCCATCCCGTACAACATGAGGATACCACGCAGGGGCACCCACAAGACAACGACTGGCCATCCCCCACAAGCCCTGTGGCAAGGCAACATGAGGACAACAGCCCCTCTGTGACACCCCCGCAAATGGGCATGGCCCAGCAGAGGCAACAGTCCCTCGACCAGTTAATCGTGCAACAGCAGCAAATGGCCACGCTCCTCAAGGACCATGCCGATGAATGTGGGGGCACTAAGGCAGACATAGAAACATCAACTGAGACACTTAGGGCAGAAATGGAGAGAGGCACAGAGACGCTGAGGGCACAAATGGAGAGTAGCACCGAGAGCCTGAGAGTCCAAATGGAGAGAAGCACCGAGAGCCTGAGGGGGGAACTGCATGCGACGTCCAAAGACGTATGTGCCGAACTTGCCGCAGTGCGCCGTGTGCTCACTGAGCTCTCGCAAACCCTTAGGGACATGCATGGACGTGAGCAGGCAGACACATCATCCATTGCAAGTTCCGTCCAGGGCAGCCCCCAACGTAGATCTGGAAGGAACCTGCGCTCCACAGGCAGGGGTGCCCCTGATACCCGCAGAGGGGGCTTGCAATAGCGACAGCCCACTGACAATGAGCATCTTTGGACACTGGGGTTCGTGGGGGAGGTAGGAGGGTGGAGGGGGTGTGTTGGGCTCACTTGGGTGGCGGGTCGATAGGGTGTTCAACATGACATCACATATGCCATAAAAAGTGCACGATCAACCAATGAGATGTGTGGACATTGATTTCTGTGTACTAGGCCATCATAGGCGTACAGTCCATATTGTGCATGTCCCAGACACGCACAGTGCCACGAGTCCCGTGTCCATGTATCAGCCACCAGGCGTGAGTGCTAGAAGCATACATCAATGAGATGCTGACGAATGTCACGGGCCTCCGGTGCCTCGCAGACTCCATGAGGTGCTGCCACATCCCCACCCTCATCATGACCATCATCATGTGCTTGCAGTTCTGCGTCAGGGGGCATGGGCACATTTCTACGTACGCACATGTTGTGGAGCATGACACATGCCATGACCATCTTTGCAACCTTCTCATGGCGGTACAGGAGTGCCCCGCCAGACCTGCTGAGGCAGCGGAAACGAGTCTTCAGTAGGCCGAATGCCTGTTCAATGACTACACGGGTACGTGAGTGGGCATGGTTGTAGTCCTCCTCATGCTGGTCCCGTGGGTTCCGGACTGGTGTGAGGAGCCATCTCTTCAGTGGATATCCAGCATCACCTGTATGTGGACGAGAAACGTATGATGTGGAATGCCATTGCTACGTACGCACACCCCCCCCTTCCTGCCAGGTCATTGCCAAATCACATTCCCCACATAATCATGCATGTAATGAGACTCACCGAGTAGCCAGGATCTGTTCCCTGCGTGTCGCTCCATGTAGCGTGGTATTGTAGAGTTCCTCAAGACCATAGAATCATGGGTTGATCCAGGGAATCGGGCACAACAATGTGTAATGATCCTGTTGGAGTCACACACCATTTGTACTTTCAGGGAATGAAATTGTTTTCTGTTGCGGTACTGGGCCTCCATGGCATGTGGGACGACCAATTCCACATGGGTGCAGTCGATGGCACCAATGCAACCCGGTATGCCGGCAAGTGCATGGAATCCCACTTTTGTGTTGGTAATTTCCTGCTCCGAGCGTGGTAGAGAGATGTAGTCGTCTGCGTGCTGCAGGAGGGCATCGAGCACTTGCAATAGTGTCCGTGAGAACAGTGGCTGAGAAATGCCATGCAACTGTCCGACTGTGTGCTGGTAGGTGCCTGTGGCCAGGAAGTGGAGTACAGACACCACCTTCAGTAGGGGTGGGATGGCGGTTGGGCTATCTATCATGCTGACAAGGTCAGCCTGTGTCATGTCCACAATGGCGGCTATGGTGTCCCGGTCCAGACGGTAGAGGGTGTGGATCTGCTCATCAGTGAGGTTGAACGGATGTGCTCGGAGGCGTGGGATTGCGGGCTGCCTGCGTGGTGGTAGTGGCTGTGCTGGCGGCCCTTGCTGGCCCTGCCTTGGCCTCCTCCTCCTCCTGCGTCTCCTTCGTGCGGCCGGTAGCAGTTGGTGTTCGTCTTCTTCTTGGAGTTGGAGTAGTTGCAGTGCTATCAGGTCCCCCAGGGCCAACATCGCGAGTCCTGCCGGTAGCATTTCGGTGTGGTTGTGGGAGGAGACTGGCTGTGCAATTTATGTGTTTTCAGGCTGTATGGCCTCCACCTGTGGTGATTAATTCCACCTGTGCAAGCTGCTCTCCCCTTTGGCCGAGCACGTCCCGCGCACAACGCTGCAAATCTGGGAATGGCATCTTGCTATTGCAATCATGTATTTGTACCCGATGGCCGTGTAACATTGGTTGACATGTTCATTCTGCTGTGGTCCCATTGTTGCACATACTATCTGTGCAGTCGCGAACAGACTTGTGAAGGGTCAGTGGAACGTAGTACTCGAGTAACGGTGGGCCCTCATACATCACTGTACCGAGTTGCAATGACGGGCGGGGCGTCCCATTTGTGGGTGAAGGCAGTTGCCATTTTCACACACAGCCGCACTCGATGGAATAATTAGTGATTTCAAACGGCCACAGATGCCTTTTCGGCGTGATGTTGCAAATGTGGAATTCCAAGGGCGGCGCTTTCGGTTTCCAGCTAGCGGCGAGGAGATGCCCACAGGTCTGACTGCAAATATAACGTTCTGTTGTTCAATGTCCTTGAGACAGGGCCCATGGCGAGGAAGCAATGATTGATATGAATAGTTTGGGATGCGCAATTGCTACGTGGGCGATGAGGCCGGCCGTTCCCACATACATGTTACTTCACAACACTGGAATTACGGGCTGGGGCACTGTGGATTTTGCAGGCTGCATAACGCACAGACTCAATGGATGTTTCTAATGTTATGTGAGTAATTATTCAGGCGTTTTGATTCCGGGATGAGGGAATGATGAATGGATGCATGGGCAGGAGATTTGATACAGAGTTTGCCATGTACAGGGCTTCTTGGGATCTATCCGCCTCCCCTACGCTATGTGATGCAGGGCTGCCATGGTGGGACCATCGTCTATCTGGCCTTGTTGAGCCCTCCCTGTCTCGACACGCCCTCAGACACTTGTGTCCATGCACATTAACATTCCCATCTGATGGATTCTGTTTTGACAGACGCATGCACAGGTACACTCGTTTGTGATGGTGTTTGCACCTCGATATAGATGGTTAGGAGTCGCAAGTGGTTTTGGGGTGGTGATGATCCTTTGGAGTGGGCTAGCATGCATATGGCTGTGGATTTCGTGTGATCATTGAAGTGAGTTGTTGGAATGTAGTTCTGATGGCCATTCTGTTCTTTTTCTTTTCTTTTGGTTGACAGGTATCTCCTCCCCTTTTGCCACTGCCATCTGTATGCCACTCCTGCAGATGGGTTTTACTCCCGACACCTGCTGCTTCGTGTTAATCAGTGGAGCAGCATTACGATCTTATGGGACGATCGCCAATGGCCCACATGCCCTTACGCAGTACTGGTGGCTCGGAGCAACATTTCGGCCTTTCAGCTGGACTAGTGCCTCCCCATTGGGACGGCCCTGCGGTTCTGTGCGCTTCCATGTTGCCTTTTCGTACGTGAATGTGGCTCTGTGTACCATGAGGGAACAGGACGACACACAAGTAGTGGCTGGTCATTTCTTGCGGATGCAGCCCACAATGGTGATTGGTGTTTAGGAGTTCATGGCCTGATGGCTGTATGGGCTTGGTGACTTTGATGTGCATTAAATTTCTATTCTGATTTGGCCCGTGTAGCGTTTTTCTTTGCAAGTGATGTGGCATATGCCTATTTGGGGGGCGATGTATTGTGAGGAGATCTGCATTGGGTTCCAGCTTCGGAGTTTAGTTGCGTGGTACTGTACTGGGCGCGTTTGCCTACTAAGCCCGTGAGGTCAGGGATGGGGGCTGCCAATATGACAGTTTGAATGTTGTCATGCTCAGGGGCGGGGGATTGGGTTTTGTGTAACAGATGCCGGTCAGCCAGGTGGACTGGTGGAATGATGTGATTCTCGGAATATGGCTGGTCACAGGTGCCTGTGTTTGCGTGCGTTTCTTGGTGGGGGACTGTGGTCATGTCCATTGGGATGGCTTCTGTATTCGTGCCATCTGTGCCCTGCAGCTCCCATTGGCCCCTCTTGTGTTTCTTTTGTTCGTTGCCATGCATGGGTGACTTGTACATTTCAATGGTTGCATTGTGGCTTCATTGCACCTACGGGGAGTTGTACTTTGTGGGCAGGGAGCGGTGTACAGGCACTCAGTGGGGCCGTTTACGGTTGATTCGCGATGCCGTACTTCTCACCATGGCGGAATGGTACATTACGCCATGCCTGATGGCGTTAGGTACATGTCCGCTAGGGTCGGAATTGGCGTACCGTTGCGCCATGGTGGTGTTTGCGGTTTCGCATGGCGCGCGCGCGCGTGCTTGGTGCAGTTAGCGTTGGCGTTCACTACGGTGTCGCTAATGGCTTCGTACTTTGCGGTGACGGGTCATAGTCGCACCGAGCGCTATTCGATGGCGGTATTGCATTTCCGCCATCGTTTTCCGATTTCCGCAAGGGTCGTAATGAGGGCCACTGTTTAGCTCGGGGATGACAGCACTGGCCGCCGTGGACATGATCATCAGCACGAGAGGGAACCGAGAGACTTCATCCATCACCACCATCCAATATTTGCCACATCCAAATGGTCCAAAGTAATCCATGGCCACATGAGTCCATGGGGCATCTGTCATTTCTGACATCCCAAGAGGTTCTGGGTGGTTGGTTTTGTCCATGCACTGGCACAGGTGGCACCTCTGTACTGTGTCCTCCACCACGGCATCAATGCCTGGATACCACATGGTGTCCCTTATCTGTCGCTTGGTGGCAACCATGCCTCGATGACCTTTGTGTGCCAAATCCAACACTTGCTGTCGTAAATCTGTTGGTATGGCCAAGCGGCTTCCCCTGTCATTGACAGCTCCTCCTTCACATTTCTGAATGCCTGCATTTCCTGCTTGATTACCCCTCTACTTTCTGCGTCCAACTCTCTCCACCTCTGAGAATTTATAAGCTCTCACATTTTCTGTAGTATTCTCTCCCTGAGGGTGTGCTCCCACACAATCGTTGTCGTAAGTGACTTTGGTGGTCCTTGTTTAGTGAGAAAGTTGATGTACTCATACGCTATTGAAGACCCACTCCTCTGTTTCGGGAGGGGGTGACGTGACATGAAGTCAGCTGGATTGTATTGATTCTCTGGTTTGTGGATTATTGAGAAGTTGTAGTCCTTCAGTCGTAATCCCCAACGCTCAATTTTAGATGGCATCTTGCATCTGGGGATTCCATATGTAGGGGTCAGTGCTTGGCGATCAGTGACAATCGTGAAAGGTTTTCCTAACATGAATATCTGAAAGTGTTTGCATGCCCAGATCACTGCAAGTCCTTCCTTTTCGGGCTTTGAATATCGTTGTTCACATTCCGAAAGACTTTTGGAGGCATGTGCAACCACCACTCTTGAACTTTCTCTCCCTGGCCTATGTTGCACCAGAATGGCACCCAGACCTACCGGGCTACCATCCACCTTTAGCTCGGCACACTTGGTCGGATCATAGTAGGCCATGCATTCATCTGATCTGATGCTGTTCTTGATGTGTGTGAATACCTCTGCACAGTGATGGTCCCACTGGAATTCCCTTCTTTGTTTGGTGAGCAGCTCCCTCAAAGGGGCACTGATGATGGCGGAATACTTCAGATATCGGCTGCCATAGCTGGTCATGCCAAAGAATGACCGTACTTCGCTTACAACTTGTGGGAGTGAGATGTCAGTGATGGCCTCCACTTTTTCCGGGTCAGGGCTCATTCCTTTTGGCAAGAAAACGTGTCCAAAGAACTTGAGGTTCCTTTTGTGAAATGCTCACATTTCTGCATTTAGTGTTAGTCCTGCTTGAGGTAGTGCTACACACGCTTCATGAAGAGCTCGGTCATGTTGCTCCCTGTCCTTTCCAAAGACCAAGATGTCATCACTATAATTAAAGCAGTTTTTTACATGGCGAATCACAATTCCAATGCGCTCCTGAAACATTTCCGCTGCAGAGGAGATACCATAATTCATCCTTTAATGGTGAAACAAACCTTCATGAGTGATAAATGTCATTATATACTGTGATTGTTCATCAAGTTTGATCTGCTGATATCCTATGTATATGTCCAATTTAATGAAAATCGTGGCTCAGTTGAGCAGGCTAATCATGTCGTCTAGGTGCCTGCCGGGATGTTGTTCATGATGAATGGCTTTGTATGCTTATCTCATGTCTACACATAGTCAAATTTTGTCAAAAGATCCTTGTCTGGGAACTGCCACCACATGCAAAATCCATGGAATGGGACCACATGCCAGTTCTATTATGTCCTCCTTTAACAGACACTTGATTTCCTTCTCCACTTGTGGTTGCAGGTGTATCAGGATAATCCTGAGTCTCAGGAGGATAGCTCAGGGGCAACGTGCTCACCATGGAAGCAAGACAACATGGAGCACCAGAGGTTTGATCCCCGAATCCGCGCTTAGTATCTTCTGGGTATTAAGCGCGTTATAAATAACCAATCATATCATATCATGACCGACCCGTTAATATGGAGAATTACAGGCTCGCCTTTCAAGCACCCAATTCCTCTAAACAACTCGCTCCATGACCGGCACTTCCTGTCTCATGGAATATGCTACTGCGACAATTCCCATCACCATGGCTGTCGGTCAACCCAGGAGATTGCTTACCAGTACTTCTCCCTGAAGGACATGCAACTCCACCATGGCGAGTCACCCTTTGTAACTTAACTCCATTGAGAACTTCCTGTGATTTTCGAAGAGGTCCACTTGCGGCCCACTGGAATCCCCTTAGTGCTGACAGTGTTAACTCGGGCGGGTGTGCCATTTTATGGAACTCTGATATGCACATAATGTTTTGAGTGGCTCTGGTGTCGATGACAAATTTGGCAGGATGTTGCCCGACTTGAATGTCAACATCCCCTTCTGTAGCGGTTACCATGTTGGTCGTCATATAAACATCATCTCGTTTGCATCTAACAAAACATAGTACAGGTATGCTTATATAATTTCAGTATTTTTGTCAACTCTTTTACAAATGGATGTATGCAGGGTTCCTGCCACTTGCCCTGTTATAAGCTTCTCAATAAGCATATTCTAATTTTGAACCATATCAAATACCATTTATTGCCGAATTTAGCACCTGCTCACATCAAGGGGCAGTTACTTAAAATGCTGTACGTATATAAATGTTTCATTTTAGAAGCATGTTCATAAAGTAAAAAAAATCATATGTGCATTTATAGCAGCACTGTGTGTAACTTTATTTCTAAAAGGAAAAGAAAAGCAGATAAAAAAATGTGCACAACATTTTTAAGTGGCACTTTGTGTGTGCATATTTAATATGTTGGCAGTACATGCATACTTGCCAACATGACCAATTCCAAACTATAACTTCTTATCAAGTCTTTGTTTCTTCATTTGCATTCTGTGACTTCTGTACCATTTCTCCCATTACACAACTCAGACTACAAGTCCCAGAATGCAAAAAACAACCAGGCATAGACTACAAGATTAAAAAGTATCACATTTAAAGTAAATGAAAAATTGAAAATACTAAGCGTTCAAAAATATTTCTTTTTAGGAGCATTTTCACTAAAGTTACGAAATGCACATATACATTTCCAGCAGCACTGTGTAAAACAAACAAAAAGCAAGATGCAATGATTCAAACCATTTCTCCAACATTTGTAAGAGTGCCACTTAGTATGTGGAAGTTCAATATCTTCACAGTACATGCATACTTGCTACCAACACCCATTCCAATCTGCAGGTGCTTATTCAGTCCTAGTTTGTTATGTGCATTCTGGAGCTTGCACCTCAAGTTTTGTAACGGAAAAAGTGCAAATACAACTCCCTAAATGCAAAGAAACACAGCAAGACTTTATAAGCACCTACAGATTGCAAAGGGTCATGTTGGCAAGTACACACCAACTGCCACTTAAAAATGTGCTATAGATCTTCTCCATCTGCCTTTATTTTCTTTTACAAAAAATGAACACACAGTGCTGCTATAAATGCATGTCTGCATTGTTTTAACTTTGGTCAAAATGCTCCTAAAACAACATTTTTTAAATGGTCAGCATTTTCCATTTTCCATTCCATATAAATGTCACACTTTCCAACCTCACCCATTACATCCCTTACACTGCCACCATTCTCCACCTGCTCACACAAGTACATACAAAGTACTCTTCTTTCCCAAACTCTACTATAAGACACCAAACACTACTACACAACAATCCACCATTGCATTACCAGTAGGCCACAGTTTTCCAATTCTTTAAAAACACGGTAACACATTACAAATACATTGCACCACAAATACAGCACTTCTTGTATTAAAATGAGCAGTGTGAGAATAACCTAGATATTTAACATTTTCTCACACCCATTTTTGCCCTGTTACTTCTAATGTGCCAAACAGCAGTCATCATACTGCAATTGTTCTAACAACATAGTTAACACACTTTAGAACACTACCCATAACACAACTTCATTAACTTGTTTCCCAACAACTCCTCCTAGCTTAATAAATAACATCCTTGTTTGCTAAAAGTACTTCAACATTACCACCTATACCCACTAACTTTCTTTTACAATTACAGGAAAGAAGAAGATTGCCAATGACAGCTACGCAAAAAAGAACACTCTTCATATCCTACAAAGTAAGTGCGTTAATATAGCATGAATACCTTTTTAAATGTAACAAAGTAATTTCACTATATATTAGTTTAGAGATTTTTTTTTTCGATTCAACAACATTTATGTCACCCTTATTCGTCATATTGCAACATTCACACTCTTTCTATTCCCATCTAAACACCACCATTACAACACTCACTGTTTTCCTCAAAACATCATAAGGTCCCTACTTATTCAATCATACCACCTACTAACCCATGCCCATCACACCTCTACAGACTCTTACCATTACATACTTCGCAACAACGCCTATCATCCCACCACAAAATCACAAAGCACTCTCTTCATCTCTACAATCACACCCACACAACCATCCACAGTACGTACATACACATTTCACAACTTTCGAACCCAAACTTTCATTTTTCCCAGCAGACAGGACAGAATGCATACTAAAAAGCAACTCCGTAGAATGTTAAAATAGATCAGATAAGAATAAAAGCAAGCCATATAGTCACCCAGCCCTCAAAGAATTTACAGAAAAATTCAAACAAAACAGCTGCTAACCTCAATCAACAAAACTAAAGCAGGTGTATAAACAAAAGCAAACCTACTAATGTACCTAACACTGTATCTATCAATGTTAATGTAGCCACAGTAAAGCATTCCAAAAAATTCATTTTACAAAAATATTTCCACCGTAGAGTTCTTCCCAATCTTATAAAAACATCTGAAAAGTCACAATCGACCCTCAGAAGCTACAGCAGAAGACTAATTGACAGCACAGTTCTACTAAAAAGAAAATTGTTTATATTGATTATAGACAGAATGAAACCACTAACTAAATTGATCAATAAATTACAAAAAGTACTTCTAACCATGTGCAATATCAATATAGATACCTTTTCAAACTTCTGTGAAGGTGAATGGATTCACACAAGCAGCACAGACCCTATTTTAATGAAGAAGCTTACAAACAAGAATCGAAAACCCAATTGCCTTAGACAGTAATGGCCAAGAGTATGAAATGGTAGGAGACATCATTATGGCAAAAGAAACCCTTATAGAAAAAACGTCACCAACAAACTTTCAACCAAATTTTCCTTTCGCCCAAACAAACTGTTCAGAGTACAAATGAACATACAACTCAATGTGTAACGTACGCCAACAATCCTTCAAATCTTTATGACAATTCCTCAATCACTATGTGAAACTAAAAGACAAAAGTAGAATGAAAACTTTACAAACCATGGACCCCTGTCCAACGTCCAGCCACACTGGACTGCAAGGACATTCATCAGCCTGCATCTCTGGTACTGCTTGCAAAAGCACCTTCCACCACATAAAAATGTTAGCAACACACCATTCTGCTATACAGAATCTTGTGCACAGACTATACTATGCAAAAAGTCCTGCTCTAGAACTGCAACATTTAAATAACATTCTCCTACATTGTACCGCCAAAGAACTTCTTCGAGAAATAGAGCACAGCCAAAGTAAATATTTTGGAACTGAAGTTGACTTAGAAAAATCAGTAACTTTGGAAAGCATTAGCGAAAGTCTCAAAAACGCCATCCTCCTAACAAGCACATTAAAAAAGAAATAGCTCATATTCAAAACACATCTGCTGAAATACCAGACCAAGTATGTGTCTGCTGTAGTAGAATGTTACGCTCACCTGGCTCCCACAGAGGCGTCGATCTGAACTGGACAGCTGCGGTCTCCACCAATGTGACGCGTAGGGCCGAGATGACAGACTGGACTGGCTCACCGAATTTCGTTTGCTTGACCCGCAGGAATATTCTTCTGCAAATGGAGAAAGGAAATTAACCACCCATGGAGATGAGCGTAAATCCCCCCACCCCTGCTGTTCTCCCACAGATCACCTTTGATGTCCCCTCTTATAGTCTCACCTGATGGTTTGAAAAGATGAGCTCTCCATCCTGCATTGAGCACAGGGGCGCGTTGATAACCAGTTGCTTCACTGGCTCGAAGGAATTGGTGAGTTCCAGAACAATATTGACTCTGAGATTCCGGCAAGACGCCATAAGTATAAAGTTCATAAGAGTTCAAATGCCTGACTTTCACTCTTGTCCAATTCCTTGCAGGTTGCAGCTTTACCCTAGTGAAGAGTTACTTGTGGCAACCGGTAGTATTCTGATAATATTTGTATTTTCCAACACAGTTCGATAAAATAATGTCAATATGTAACCTGTTGCTTTCTCCCTTATTCAGGCGCTGAGAGAAAGTATGAAGTCTCGGGGAATAATACCTCCGGCGGTAAAATCAGGTAAGTCTATTGTGGTGAGGAGGGTTCCCCTTGTTAGTCCCTTTGTTTCACCTTGCTGTCCTTTTGTTTCCCCTTAGGGGTCGGGGTTGGGCAAAGATGCAGTGGAAGCTGCGCCGACCCGTGAACAGGAATAGTACCCCCGGTGGTAAAATCAGGTAAGTCTATGGGGTGTAACTAATATTCCTCTGTGTATTCCCTTGGCTCACCTTGCTGTTCTTGTCTTCTCCTTAGGTGCTGGAGTGCGGCGGGAACATGCAGGAGGATGCGGTGGAATGTGAAGATGCTGCGAAGGCCGGTGAGTTCAGCACGGTGCTGCAGCAGGCGAGGCGACGTGCATAAATAACTTCTTTCTTCCAGCTCGAAGGCGCGATGGATTGGGAATTCAGGTAAGGATCAAAGGTATTGCTCTTGTTCTAACCTTTTCTCCTTCTTTCTCCCTTTTTCTAGGAGCTCCAAACTCGAGGCGGGCGTGGCAGAAGGCTGGATGCAGACTTGCAGGCTGGATGCAGAATAACGCAAAGCATGTGCTGCTCTTCGAGCGCGGTTTAAATAGCCTCCAAAGTAGTCCCAGGTAAGTATTCCTCCCCAGCCCCGCCCGAATAAAAAATAGTCCCTAAGTAAAGTAGTCCCTTGCAAGCCTCTTTTGGCTTGGAGCTCTTGCAGCATGGTCTGCATCAGGTAAGTTTGCAGTATGGTCTGCATCAGGTAAGTTTTAATCTATGAGCCTGGCGCCTATGGTGCCAGGACTGACTCTCCATATGAGCCTGGCGCCATAGGCGCCAGGACTGGACCCAAATAGCCCCTAGCAGGGGTTGTTGGGCTTGCTTGGGATAACTTGATGCCTGCTTCCGGGGTTGCTGGACTTGGTCTGGGTCCCCGGGGGTAGGCATCATGACACAGAACCCCTTATAAGAAGAGCACACAAATAGTAAATATGGCCTACAGAAGAGAGGACAATGAGGAATCCCAATGGTTCCAATTAGCTTTATATCTAACAGCAGAAAGTAAATACAAAAGAACTGACCCCTCAATAGTCTGCACATACTGCCATACAAAACTTGAAAATAACCAAATGCCATCACGTGCTATCACTAATATATAGAAATATTCCCATTTCCAAAAGCCCTCCAACAACTTAACTTGCATGTAGCATTATAATCCAAACAGTACACCCATTTCAAGCTATACTACGCCTTCAACCGAAAACGGCCGAATTGCCTCCACCTGAGTTACTAAAAAGCATTAGTGGCAAAGTAGTATATTTGCTATTAGATCTTAAAGAAAATGGAAAAGCTCTCAGAGTACAACTGCGAATAGATGAATCTTTG
Source organism: Ambystoma mexicanum (assembly GCF_040938575.1). Classification (NCBI taxonomy): domain Eukaryota; kingdom Metazoa; phylum Chordata; class Amphibia; order Caudata; family Ambystomatidae; genus Ambystoma; species Ambystoma mexicanum. Next base: position 1,060,017,229 of record NC_090931.1, on the reverse strand, counting down.
ATTTTACTAGTTAATGGTGTACCAACAAAAGACAAAATAATATGGCAACAACTAGTCGACTTAAACAACGTTAGACACGCCCTACAATATCTGAAAGAAAACAATGACTACTACAAAGATATAAACATAGAGGAAAACCTAAGAGAAACCACTCAAATAATTCAAGATTTACCAGCAACGGGCCAATTTGAACACGTAGATTCAGTTACTGCAGTCAACATTTTAGACCAGAATACAATTCACCCACTATATTCCAAAGACACCAATGAAAATACATTAGAAACATATCTAATTTGTCAAGCGAAAGCATCCCAAATGAGCATAAGGGAAAAAAGTGTAGAAGCACGTTATTTTCCTCTACTCTTTCCTTCTAGAAAAGGATGAAGATATGATGAAAGGTCCACAGAAATGAGTGCATCAGAATATCGCTCTTTGCAAATGTATTCTGAAGACCCCAGATTCAGACAAAATGTAAAATACATTTTCTACTTCCTGTTCACAAGTGAACTAGCAACTCTATGTTATTGGGTTTGCAGTTAATTATCACAAATCTCTTGGCAAACATGCATGGTACAAAGGAATACTGGTTCTGATGTCATGCTGATGCACGTTGTATGCTAAGGAACCTAGGCCCACCTACATGGATTGTTACTTTAATTTGTGCAGAGTACCCCTGTGATGACTTGCACTACTTTGTACACCCCGCAAACCAAAATAAAGATGGAATAGATGTAAAAACTCCAGGAGAACTCTGTTATCTTGACCCTGTCAATGTATCAAGGTACTTTCCCCATTGCTTCATTGCCATGCTGCACTTCATGTGTAATAAAACTACCTCTCCGATCAGAGAAGTGCAACACTTCTTTTAGAGAAAAGAATATCAGGAGCACCACACAGCCATATGCTTTTGTAGATAAAAGATGCTCCTGACAGTGATGCCACTGTTTTATAGTTTATTCAAAAAAACATTACCTGTGACATCCCTTCAGAAACCACACATAGTGACCTAAGTATACAAATCCTACTCTCTTCCAAAACCATAAGTGTGGCAAAAACCGCCGATTTACATATAAAAACAAAGGTACATACTATACCAAATGTCGCTTTGGCTTCCCTAAACCGGTTTGCAAAAAAGGATAAGTAAATAGCTTGATGTCTTCTGTTAGACAGAGTGTAAAAGGCAAATCCCCTAAAAACACATACAACATTAAAAGAGACAAAGCATCCAAGTACATCAATGATTACAATGCAATCATTACCCTCTTGTGGAATGAAAACATAGACTTACAATATATCGCAGATAATTCCAATGCAGTTGCAAGATATGTAACAGCCTATCCCACCAAAGCTGAGAAAACAGAGCTAAAGACCTCTAGGATGACATATCACCTGACAAAACACTGTCACCAACATTTTACAGCTTTGGTATAAAAATGCTGTCCCATAGAGAATGCGGATGCTACGAACCTGCAGATCATTTAATAGGTACAACCTTATATTGCAAATCTGAATACATAGTCTGGCAAAACATTGGTCCAGCTTCATCCCGAAAAAGAGTAATAAAATCCTACCAAGAGATAGAAACAATAGCCACAAATGAGCCCAACAGCCAGGACATTTTAAAAAACAATGTAATTGACACGTACTACCCAAACAGAAACACTGGTTTGGAAAAAAAAGTGCCTGTATGATATAACCCAAAACTGCTCCTACAAAAATAATGTCACACCAGATGAGACAACTGGCAAATATTGTCTTAGCTTCTGAAGGAAGCCTAGTGAAACTTACCTAACCCAGCCTAACTAATCATATAAAGTTATCATTTATATCTCCAAAGCTTAGAGAACTTCATTACATGGCTCTTTTGCAACTTTGTAAACCTTGGAGAAAATAAGAACTATTAAGGTGGCTATGACTCATTTGAAGTTGCATTCAAAGCAAATAAAAGCTTTTCTTTGCACAAACAACTAATTATAATTTCTTGGCGCAGTGAGACTGGGAACATCTTTGTTTTTCTTCAACTATTCCTGTAGATGTGTATTGGCAGTACACTCACACCGCCCAGATACCCGCAGCCTTGATGTTTATTTTCTTAATCACTATATAAGCGCTGTGGACTCATGACTTTTTCTGCCATAACTTTGTTCTTCCCTTACAGGAAGCCAAGAACTACTCGGAGAACCACCCATTCTAAATGAAGCAGAAACAGTCATGATTGAGGTACAAAATACCATGTATCAATATAAATAATCTGAAGAAGACTTGCCAGTGCTAAATTTACAGGTAAATGATGAAGAACTCACCATATATCTAGATGTCAATGAAGAAATTGAACATGGTTTTAAACATGAAACTAAAACTTGTAGCTGCAAAAATTTGAAACCTCTGCTCCTGTATGTAAGTGGTGAAGCTGGTTCTGGTAAAACATTCTTAATTAAAACTGAACAAACAACACCTTTCAGCTGTTGTAACAGCACCCACAGGTTTAGCTGCCCACAACATAGGAAGTGTAACTTTACACCGACTGCTGTTCCTTCCAGTAGAACACCAAAACAAATTAGAATACTACACATTATCAGTGGAAGCTGCTACTGAAGTATGCAGAATTTTGAAACAAATGAAAATGCTCCTAATAGAGTAAGTAAGCATGGTTTTAAATCACCTCAGAATGCAAGAAGTCCTGAAAACCAACTACAAATAACATTTTGGAGGAAAACACGTTATTGTTTTTGGAAACCTCCTACAGTTAACACCATTAAAAGGTCAGCCTATTCTCAAAACATTACGACACAAACAATGCTACAACACACTTGGCGCCATTGATATGATATGGCATTCATAACACGCCTATACACAAGTGTTTCAAGGCGCGAAGAGATGTAAATCTCTGGTAACATTTTCAATACAGAGAACTAACTCAAAACATGGGTTAGTCTGCAGGCCTCACCTATGCAAACATTTTAAAAAGCATTAGAACTGGTCAGCTTAATAAAGATGCAAAATCCATCCAAAAATAGTTTACTAATCCATGAGCTATATGGGCAAAAAACATCTGCTCCTGATTTCATGGAACAATTAACTCAACAAAATATAAAATGCATGTTCTTAATGCCAACCCTTGCAAGCTGTAGTGAATTCAATGAGACAATTAAACAAAAATGTAATGAAGCCCATGTTGCATATCAGCTCCACAGACAAACTAGACGTTCACGGCATTACACACTCCTTATGGGTTAACAAGCAACAGCACGACTAAATAGCTTAGAAAAATGTATCTACAACACAGTTGGATTGGAATAAATATTAACTTTGTGTTTACATTGCAAGGTAATTCTAAAACGGAACCTTGACGTAGAACAGGTTTAGTCAATGGGGCAATTGGTACAGTTGTCGACTTCCAAACATATCCACATGACAACAACATTCAGTTTGTCAACATCCACTTTGACAAACTTGCAGAAGTTAACATAATTGGCCGCACAATAGAACATTTCCTTCTTTTCAAAGACATTTTGTACACAGAGAACAAGTCTCTCTATATCTTGCATATACTGTCACTATTCACAAATCGCAAGGTCTAACCGTAGACCATGCATTGATTGACAATCACAGCGCAGTCTTTAAAGAACGTATGAGTTACCTAGCACTTTCACATCTCTGTACACTCAATTGTCTATTGCTAGTTAACTTTGATGCAAACAAAGTCAACTCTGACATTCCAAGCATCGTAGAATACAACAGGTTATGTGCACTGTGCACCCCACATCTAAATATGTACCCTGTACCTCACAAAAGAAAACCTGTAAAAGAAAACAAATACAAACAGAACCTATAACAGATCTCCCAACAATACCACTAAAGAAACAACAACCAACTGCTCCTCCATCAAATCATACAACCACAAAACTGTCTACTACAAACTTAACTGCAAATTCATCAGGAGACAAAGAGACAAATATCTCTTCTCAATTAAGATCTGCAGTCTTATGAAACAATGCAGTGGGACATCTCTCCGGTTCATTGAAATTCAGCAACACAACTGAAGTACATTGCTGTGCAAATGTAACAATCTTCTCTTTCACTTGCCACCAATTGTTCCCAACATTTACTTAAAAGGCTCGGACCAGTTGTTTTTGCAAATTCTGATCGTTCATACAAATGCCACAAATAATCCTGACAACACTTACAGTGTCTCAAGTATAAGGCAGGAATTAGACCACTGTGCAGGAATGGTACAATGTACCATAAACACACAGGAAGATCCACAAGAATTCATAATGTACTTACTACAAGTGCTGGAAACCAAAAACATGCATATCAATGAAATCTTCCAGATTTCATACACGTGGAAACATACATGCACTCTCTGCAACCATGTTTCACAACAGCACATCTCTTATGAATGATTTGTATATGTATCCATTCCAAATTGTGAATCCATTCCATTTCATCAGCTTCTGCAGAATGCAAATCATGGCATATTATGCCCTTTTTGTAATTCATAAAATCATTCCAGCATCCAAATAAACCCACATAGCCAATATGTCATACTAATGCTTCTAAGGTACAATGCAGATGGTACCAAAAATAGCTTTACACATGGCCAAATATCTATTTGCAAGAAAACCTTCACAACAATAGGCATAATATACCACACTGGTACCACAACCACTTCAGGTAACTATACTGCATAATTCAAAAAAAGAAGTAGTTGGTTTGAATGTGACAACACCTATGTTACTCCATTTGTGATGTCATCTTTGATGTCCTGGGTGTTAGTGGTAGAAGTGCACAATGGTGTGGCCAGTTATGGTTGCTTAGCCTACCATAACTGGCGAATTTCAGGGTTTTTTCGGTTTTACTTTGAACCATAATGGCACATTTTAATATGTTTTTAGTGAAGAGCACAGCTTTTTGGATTAGGCAATTTAACCATAACATCCCCTTAACAAAGTTTTTTTTTTAGTGAATTGTATGGGTTTTTAGTAGGGCAACTTAACTATAACGTCCCTTTAACAACATTTTTATTGTAACTGAAATTCACAGATTTTCTGAAGGGGATCCTAATCATAAAATTGCGTTAATAAAGTTTTTATGCTGAATATACACTATCATCATGTGATCTTGGGAGATATGTAGTTTCATTTGATTGCTTTACAAACATATAACGTAGACCATACAGAACCTCCTCGCTATCGATATTGTGAAGGCACGGACTGAGCGCCTGTCTGCGGACGGACGAGGTCATCACTGCCGAAACAGTCAGGGGCTATCTGAAATTGTACTATTGTTTTACACAAAAAATGCTCAACTTAGAGAAAGGACACATACAGACATTATAATTACTAGTAAATAAATAGAGAAACCTAAACGTCTGAAACAAAACCCATGCATTTAATGAGCATGTAGAATGAAATGGATTGTACCATAAAAAAAGAAAGTATGACTCCAACGTAAGTACCTCACAGAAACTCGGCAGCCAGGACCGACAGTATACGCACGCACTTCAACAAAGGCAAATTACAGCAAAAAAGTAGGTTAACTTCATTTTTCCTATATACGTGTGTACTTTTTTTGGTATAAGGGGCTGAACAAATAATTTCTTTCTGTTCTTTTCATACAGAAATGTGCAGTACTTTGGAGTGGCTGGAGGAGAATTTTCCGCATGGGGAAATGTCCGAAGATAGCGACAGTAATGGTACACAGTGCTCTGCATGAGCAAAATAATGTTCAGTGTTTTATGGCCATTTAACACATATATATTTATTTGTAGCAGACCAGAAAAAAAAGAAGAAATGCCAACAAACGACACAGAGGAAGACAGGTTAAAAAGAATAGAACTTAAAATGGATGCACTGAATGTCAATTTTAATAGTTTAAGGGAATTTGTGGAATAATTACGGTATCACTGTCCCACCTGTACCTGCCCCCCTTCTCCATTCCCTAGTGAACCGTCCCCAAACCTTGAACAAGAAAATAGACGTTTTGATGAAACATTCATCCCTTCTTCCCCACACAAATCATCTCCTCACAATCAGCCTGTGTTGAACCCTAATTCCTCACAATCAGCCTGTGTTGAACCCTAATTCCCCTATATTGTGTCAGTGTCTGCATCCCCCTGTGTTTCTGTTGATTAAAGTGCGTGTAGTTTTTTAGAAAGTGTTTGTATATTTGTTGTAGAGTCAGGGGTTGAGAATTTTTTTTAAAAAAAGACTTAAAATGTTCGCGAACAGCACGCCTGTTCGAGCTAGCCGTAAGCAATACAATGTGGATGTTCTAACGGCAATACACCTACCCGTACCAATGCCAACCAAGATGGAACTGATCTTAAAATGCACCATCTGTGCAAATTGTTCATAAAAGAAGAGAATGGGGCGTGCTAAGGACATTATTGCTCTCCGTACGGCTCACAAACGAGATGAAACATGTTCCTAGAACATACTACGTGGGCGAGATGTATATAAATTAACTAAATTGGAAGTGTCCTAGGGACACTATATCTGTCTGTATCGTCTGCAGCAAGATGGAACTGTCCGTAGAACAGGCACAGTGGCCGGAATGTTAGTTGTCAAACAAAATGGAGGTGTCCTAAGGACACTGGACCTGTCCCTGCAATCATCAGATGAGGTACGCACATGCGCAGTACACCCATAAGTACTGCGAACATCCCACCTGTCCCTAACTGTCCATCTCACTTGTGTTGCACTTTTAATTAGTTGCAGGACCCGAACACTGTCTGTAGAACACTAGCGCGCATGCGCACGTTTGTTAGTCTGCATTTGCTGTCGTGCAGGCATGCTTTTCCCTCGTGGATGTGTTCAGGATGTCATCATGTGACCGCACCCACGCTGAGCGTGGGACTAATTTTCACACTTTGTCTGCTTCCGCAACATTGCAAAATAACTTACACATACCTGTGAAATTATTTTTCAGTATAAAATCACCATTTGACATTTCCCATAAAATAGCTCCACCTGTGAATGTGTCGTTTGCAATTTTTGAAGCGCTTTTCAGCAAGCAATATGGTCACAAGCTGCATCCTTGGACCCCTATAAATAGCCACACCCCCAATCTTCATTGTGCTTCTGGCTATAGCAGTTAGAGGTGTGCTGCCTTTACTACTGTAGCGACCATTAGATAAATAATCCTTATGGCATCCATGGCTGCTGTTGCTGCATTAGCCTCAGCACCACCCCCAAACCCTCCATCGCCACCACCTCCCCAAGGGCCTGCAGAGGGATATACCGGTGAGGATGTAGAGATCGAGGAAGAAGAGGAAGAAGAGAATGAGGTGGAGGAACTTTGCACTACTAACACTCAGCGAGAGTCATGGGTGTGGCGGTTGTTTTCCGTTTTAGGGAACGTACCGAAAGCACGTGCAAACTTTGTCAAGTGTAATCGCTGCCAGTTGGTGCTCAGTCGTGGGAGACCTGGTGCGTACAGCTTTGGTACGACAACCATGAAGCACCACCCAACTTTCAGTCCACAGTGTGGACATTCGCGAGGTTGTGTTCCAATGCGAAGAACGTAGTACATTGAGTTCCTCCACAGCATCCTCTGTGTCCGATCCTCTCACCACAAGAGACACTCCTGTGGGGGAGCGCATCCCTCCAGCTGCCTCACAAGCCATTCACAATGCTGTTGACCCTTACCTTTTGAGGGTCACAATATTGTGTGTGTATTGTGATGCAGTACTCTGCAGGGGGAGAGTCTTCGAAGTGCTTTTGAGTCTATGGTCACGGAGCACCAGAAAAACTGCTCCCTACCTAAGTAAAGGCCACCCTATATCTTTCTCCATCTGCCCTGTTTTATCCCCGTGGTTGGTGTCCCTTGCTTACCTTCCTTTGCCTTCATCTCCCAGTGTCTCGTGCTGTCAAAAGTAGTAAATTGGAAAATTACAAAAATTAATAAAAAGGCTCTTTTCAGAGCTGCCTTTCTCAGATAAACAATAGAATATGAAGTGACCGTTGTAGGCACCCGCACATTTTTTTAAAAGTCTGCGGACAGTCGTAGGACACACAGGGTAAGCATACACAGGGTAAGCATAACAAAACCAATGGACTTTTTGCTGGGAGTAAATTGTGGCTCTGAAAAGAGCCTTTCGGTGGTGGTGTGTATCCCTCAAGAAATTTAGGTTAAAAAAAACGGATTGTGAAATAGGTGACTATGTTGTCAAAAAAAATCGCAAAGCATTTTGTACATTGCAAAGAAAGATCTGATTGCCAGCATATGTGAGATGGACTCCATCTGTACGAAAAAGTAAAGAACTACGAAACAAAATGTTTTCATTGGTGAATGAGGACATGCTAACATCTCTTAGAAAGGCACAAACAGCCTCATTCACATTGCGCCTCGCTTTCTCCATGTGTGGACCAAATGCAGAGGAATGCAACCATATCTGTCTTTATGTTATACGGGAAAAACAATTTGGCAATTTGGAAACATGTCCATGACCTTCGCAAGTCCTTGCTTCATTGCAAATTGCAAAGAAATTCCAGACACATGGTCTAAACTGTTTCCACCGCAATGACTAATAAGTATGTCCGGATGACTCTCTGTCTGTAAAGTTGCACAGAGAGGTACCAAGGCCAGCCAACTCATTCCACCCATGCTATGCCAGTGCACGTCTACATTAGGAAATCCAAGAACTGCACATAGACCGCAACTTTCAGCATGCACCTTCAACCAATGTATCCATGAGTCTCCCAAAATCCAGATAATCTGTTTTCGAGCACACAGAGCCATGGCTGTCAGGTCTCCTATCAGGGACAACACGTTCTCACTAAATGTCTCCGTACAAAACACACCCACTGAACCTTACTGACCAATCCCTAGCTTTGCACATTCTCATTTGCATGCGTCTCCACCCCACAATCGGCGCCGCCTGCAAACTACCGTCATGTTCACGGACACGTACAGTATGAGAGCGTGAGGACTGTACATTTAAATATTATTCCCCTTTTCCCCTTTAAGGTGGGCTCTGAAAAGAGCCGTTTTTTTTTGGGCAGATGCCTTACAGACATCAGTTATTTTGTATTTTTTTAATATTTTTTCTTCGTACTATACTCGTGCAACCATTAAAAAACCTTCTCCAAAGCAAGCCTCACATTCCAAAAGAACATGGCATTTCTCAAAGAAGATAACGCAACACCATCTGCTTCAAAATAAGCCGCATTACTGGGAACAACGTTCTCGTGGCTGCAGAAAAACATACCAGCGCGTAACATAAAAGCATGCATGCCGCCATTGATGATACACCTCCCAATTCCTTGATCAGGACAGAAAACAGAACTGTTGTCCCATTTTCCTCTAGGGAGTAAAACAGAAAAAAATATTTTCGCAGTTGGAAATATGTTAATGACTGCTTGCACCAACGGCTCCAAATCGTCCAACAAAGTATGTGCACTAACGAAGCCCAAATGACAAGCACCGTAGTGCAAAATCACCAAATGAGGAGTGGTCATCGCACGCATCTTGGTGCAAACTCGAAAAATTGCTGCAACATTGCGATCAGTCTCAGCGCTCCACACCACCTCTACTCGTCTCACATTGAAATGTTGCGCTACATTCCTACTTTCGGCATAGTGCTGTAAACCATGCATAAAAATATCTCCAACTACCGAAACCTTCACCCTCTGCACCTCTGCCATCTTCAGTATATGCACTGTCTATCGACACAAAAAGAGCAATGGGAACATCTGATTGGCTGAAGGCTACAGTTCCCTTTCCATGCTAGATTTGCTGTAGAAACCCTATGTGACACACCCTACCCGCGCACAAGCGTTGTGTACGTTCAGCATGTAACTCTTAACTAGTCCTTCTACCCTTTCCACATCACTCACAAATCCATTCCCTCATTGGACACAGCTAAGCAGTCACACAACCATCCACCAATCAGATTAAACATCCGTACTGTAAGAAGATTCAATTCAACACTACAGCTAAGTCAATGCCTAGTCTGGGATACTGAATGAAAACCCTTATTGATATATCTTTATGTCCAGTTCATGAGTTCTGGATGACTACCCCTATATAACACCCCTCTCTTAGAATCCCCCTGACCCCACTGAGCCAAGAAGTAGTTCTGTTTTGCAAGTTTAAAACGTTTATTTGAGAAATAAGACAAAATATAGATACCACGCTTTTATAATGAATTAAGAATCGATATCTCCCTTATAAATATAATGTTAATCAACAATGGGTAATCTGACACTAGCACACTTCTTTATAATCAATGAGGAGTTAGTATAGGATGGATCAAGTAGCAAAAATACTTTTATGATGTCAAGGGAAAAGCAATGAGGAATAAAATGCAGTACAGAAATACTTGAGATGATTTTAGCAAAAGATAATATAATCACTTTTTCTCTGGCAATTCACCCCCCCCTATGCAATGTAAGACATGGAAGTAGATGGAAAGAGGAGCACACAGTTCTCAGGAATGCAATCAAATACAATACGAAATTCAGTTCCCCCCCAGCAAGCTTAGAGAAAACCGGTATGAGTTTTAAAACGCAGGCCCAAGTGCTTTGAATGTGGTGGCAATGAAGTGAGAAATAAGCTGAAAATGCTTTTAATTCCCTTTAGGAGGTTCAGGGTGAGTGAGGGATACTTGGGATGAGTTCAGGCTCACTTGAGCAATGATTTAGAGATGGTGATTAAGAGGCAAACAAATTTTTAGCAAGGAAAGAAATGACTGCTGATTGTTACACGTGGCTGGATTTTTAACCAAATCGCAAATCACGGTAAACTTTGCGAGTGCGTGAATCGTTATTACGGCAAAAGTATAAGGAGTAGTCGGTTCTAGGTTCGTTGGAAAGCTGAGATTCTAAGCTTTCAGAGGAAAGTTAAATTACGTTCCTATCCCAAACGGTTCCAAAGATACGGATGATTAAATAAAGGTAGTTTGTCGGATTTAAAGTAAACTCAAAATGACAGGTGACAGCTTGCAGCTTCAGAATTGACAGGTGACAGTTGTGCAGCTTTACAAATGACAGATGACACGATTTCTAGGAGGCTGTTCTACTTAGGTTAAAATAGTTTGGATTAGATTATTTTAACTAAGAGATTGGTTCTGCACAGTTCTGCTAGGTACTCACAATATAAATTTGAAATAGGCCTCGCCATGGATCTGGTCAGGTTTTGGACTGGACTCCGGTTCTGGTCTCGGCACTTCACAGTGATCTGGGTCAGCTCTCTGGTTCTGCTCACAGCGGTCTGGGTCACTCTGGATCTCTGGTCTGGTCTGTCCGGATACAGCGGTCTCTGCACGGCTCCTGGATCTCTGCACTGGTCCTGGCAAAAGTTCTTGGCAAGGGATTCAAGCAGCTCGCCCGGCTGTGAGTAGCTTGCAATGATTTGAGGCCTGCTGCAGAGAACTCAGCTTGTGGTTTTAGGCCTCTGATTTAGGTTCTAAAGTATAAGTTCTAGGTTCTGGAGTATGCAGCTGGAGTCAGTCTGGAACTGGTATCTTCTGGATGTTGTGTGGTCCGGCAAAACGCTCTGCAGCAACTGGATTTGAATCTCTCTACCTGTCCCAGCAGTCTCTTTTTATGTGTTTTGAAAATGGGTGTGTGCCTGGGCCTAGCTAAGCCTGCCCCTCTCTACTTGTCATTGGCCCAATTCTCCCCTCTCCCATGATTGGGGGAATGAAATGTGAGTCAGAGTGATGCTGTAGGTTTTATGGGTCAGAGGATCCTCCCCTGGTCAGTTTGCCCACAAATCTATATTTGATTCAAATACATCCTTCCCAGATATACAATTTGTTGAAATTACATGTGCACATTATATAATCCATATGGTCCATGCTTGTCCGCCTCTGATCTTCCTGGGGGCTTGCATTCAAAAATGACAACATTTTGCGCTTTTTAACTGGTTTTGCAATATCGGACATTTACCCAAATTTACACACATGTGCGCAAGGAGTATGGACATTAATTGATGAAGAGTCAGATTTTTAACATGCAGACATTTGGAGTGAGACCCTATTTTCCGCTAGCAACCCCCCAGAATACACCACAGGGTCCTAACGCATCTCAAAATGTTCACAGAAAAATCACGAAAATAATGATATTACTTATATAATTCTGACAAGTCCGCACTTTGAGTTATCTATCTTTTTAAAATTATGCCCTGGTCAAAAAGGGGTGTGGCTTCCCACATCACAGGGTGAAATAACTGGTTTATCCACTTCCCCCAAGCTCAGCTGCTAGCAGAGGCACTGCCCCTCCCAGTTTCCCCTAAGAGGAAGCCACTTTACGGCCCCCCAATATAACATTTGCCTGAGTCCAGGACAGGCCTTTGTTCAACTCCCTGTAGTCCCCAGCTGCTCCACCCCTAATCTTATCAACAGGGCCATGTGACCTCAGGATGCAGCCAGGCCTGGCAGCCAGGCCTGGGAACACAGCTGTTGATCCAGTATCAACTCCTGTCGGGGGTAGTTGTCAGGCAGAATTCAGTTTCATTAAGCCAGGTTTCAGCTAAATGTCACTTTTTGTTCCCAGTTTTCTACATTCAAATCAAACTGACAATTTTTACATATACATTAAATAATTACTTCCTTCAAGTCATTTCAGAATATAGTTTTACATTGTATCCACCTCTTAGCAAGTCTTTCCTTGGTCTGGTTTTGTTTCATTTGTTCAGTTTTACACAAAAGTCTGGTGGTTTAAAAATGCCGGCTTTCTGATAGTGGTGAGTACTGGTAATGAAACCATTTTTGGGATTAAGAAAATGAATTCCCCACAAGAAGGTTGTATCTTTGGAGTGGTCTCGTGCAAACTGCACAGTTCTCCTATTCTGGCGTGAATGTGGGCAGCGATAGCTCATCCCCACATCCACCCAGTCTATTGATTTAGTTTGTTCTGGGATAGAATAATGGGCGGCGACAGCTCATCCCCACATCTATCCAGTCTATTAATTCAACAACTGTCAAAACCCATGACGAATCCCCCCGCCCGACTGCGCTTTGATTCAAGTCGAGGGGAAGTCGGGTGCAAAGGAGGTTTTGAGCCCTTGAGCTGGTATGTCCCCATTATCTTCTTCCAATCCTGTAGGTGGCACAGTTCAGCATCTTTTCCTCCCTCCAGTCGATCAATCAGTTCTCCTTGCTGGTCCTGATGGGAGGATTGGGCGGTACCCTGGGCCCCTCGGGTCTCGGCTCCCGGTCCCCGGTCGTCCTCCTTGGTCAGTCTCCAGGTTTTCTTTCTACTAGGACGACAAAGGAAAAGCGGCAATACCTATTCGTAGACATTTTTCCACCACTATTAATGGTGTGGCAGACATATACATTTTATACTTTAACATACCTAACATTTTACTTTTGAGATACAAGTTATCATTCATAGACAGTGGCTTACAAGAGTATAATATTTTAGAGACTATATGTGGGATATTTTAGGGTTGGAACTGAATTAATCTGGAGCGGTCCCCTCTAGTATTGCAGAGGACTCCTCCAGTTGCTGCAGAGTGTGCCTGGGATGGCAACACTTTAGCTGATTTATATGTACCCACTTGTCTTCCCCCTCTGCCAAACCACCTTTGGGGATGCAGATCTTGTAGGCCACAGGGGAGATCTTGTCTATAATTTCAAACGGTCCCTTCTATGTAGGCAAAAATGTTCTCTGTTTGGCCTGGTTTCTTTGGAAATTGTATAGATAGACCCGATCACCCACCTTATATTCCTTTCGGGTAGTTTTTAAATCATAGTGGGTCTTCATGCTCTCGGCTGATCTTTCTCGATTCCGCTGAGCATAGGCAAAAGCATGCTGAAGGTGGTTCCTTAAATTCTCCACATACTCATGAGTTGTGGAGGCATTTATCAACGTTTGCTCTTGGGTTCTGTAGAGTAAATGCTGGGGAAGCACCATCTTGCGTCCCGTCATCAACTCAAATGGTGACATTTTGGTTGCAGATGAAGGGGTAGATCTGATGGCCATTAGGACCAGAGGTAATCGGATATCCCAACTTGGCCCAGAATCTGCCACAAACTTTTTTAATATGCTCACAATGGTTCGGTTATATCTCTCCACTGCTCCAGAAGAAGCTGGCCTGTAAGCAATGTGTAGCTTCCTTTTAACCCCCAGTATCTCCCACATCTTTGTCATTACTTCACTGGTGAAGTGGCTACCTCTGTCTGACTCAATCCTTTGAGGTAGACCAAAACGGGAAAAGATGTGGTTAATCATCAGGGCAGCTGCTGTTTAAGACTTGCAGTTTGGGGCTGGGAGAAATTCCACCCACTTGGTAAAAAAGCATGTAATGGTCAACATGTACTTGTTTCTTCTAGACGAGCGGATTACAGGGCCTACAAAGTCGATTTGCAAATCTGACCATGGCAGTGTCATCCCCCTCTTTTGGAGAGGCGCATGGTGTGTGAGGGATGATGGCTGAAATTGTGCACACACAAGACACCCCTTCAAGTATTGGTCGAGGTCCTGCCCCATGTGTGGCCAGTATGCAACCTCTCTTAAGATTTCCAGTGTTGTGTGAAACCCCCTATGACCGGCGGTGGCCGCATCATGGGTGTGACTTAACATCAGGCTTCGGAATGAGGTAGGAACCACCCACTGATCGTGGCCAGCTTTGGATTTCCTTACCAGCAAACCGTCTTGGATTCGGAACATTTTTGGTCATTTCATCAACACTCTTAGGTCCTCTTTCCCAATGTAATCGGTATCCGTCAGGGGAAAGTTCTCAGGGTCCTCAAGGTGTTGGTAAAACTTACCAATAAGTGGATCCCCTGCTGAGCTGTAATTAAATCAGCATCAGGGGTCTCCTTACTCCAGTGTGCAGTTGAAAGATCATTGTGAGCATTTGTCTGGGACCTAGTGATAGCAGTGGCCTGGATTTCCCCCAATAGGGACTCTATTTCTAGTAGATCCCCTTGGATGGCCCCGGTTTTGGCCAGCTGATCAGCTAAGTCATTTCCAGTTTTGTCTGGTCCCTCTACTTTGGAATGACCCTTGATCTTTTTCCAGCAGATGGTCATCCCATTCGATGTGACCAGATCATCAATGTTTTGGATTAACTTCCCATGTTTCAAGGGTTTGTTATTAGCACATAACATGCCTCTGGTTTTCCAATTAACCAGGTGCTCCACGAACCCGTTCCGTACATAATCCGAATCGGTGATTATGACCAGTTCGTGGAGTTGATGTTGGACGCAGTGAGGATGGCCTGATGCACAGCCATCAACTCTGCCACCTGACTACTTCGGGGACCAATTTTGTATCCAGCGGAGGGTTCTGGAAACTCCTTCACCCAGGCATTCCCTACGCCGGCCACCAGTTCTTTCTCCCCGTTGTTGTCAACATGGTACGAGCATCCATCCACATAGACAGTGGGCATTCCCTCACACTTGTCTTCTTCAAAGACTTTTTGTGGGGATTTAATGTATGCCTCCATGTTGTCCTTGATTTTTAGACTTTCGTCCTCGAGACAGTTTTCTCTGGCACAATCATGCAAGTCAGCCAGACCTTGCGCGAGGGGACTCTTCTTGTTTTGGCCATATCTGACCTCCACAGGAAAGCCTTGCATTGACAGAATCCAGGAAGTAATTCGGGAATTACTCACATTTCCGGCCCGGATTCTGTCACTTTGGAGATATTGCAGAGGCTGGTGTGGAGTCTCCACTATGATGTGTTCCCCATGGATAAACGGGCGGTAATTCTTCAATGCCCACACCGTTGCCAGGAGTGCCTTCTCACAATCGTTGAATTTTTCCTCCACAGAGGATAAAGTTTTGCTCGCATAGGAGATTACTTTATTGACCTTGTCACGCTTTTGGTATAATACTGCCGTCAAGCACGTATTAGAGAACCCTGTCTCCAGGAAGAACTCCTTGTTTTTGACAGGGTAAGCTAGGCAGGGCGCTTGTGAGAGGCTTCTTTTGAGTTGTCTTACTGCCTCGGCTTGTTCTGGACCCCATTCCCACTTGACCCCCCCTTCAGGAGATGAATCAGGGGTCTGGTGATCTCTGCGTAGCCCTCAATGAACTTTCTGCTGTAGTTAGTCAGTCCAAGAAGGCTCCTTAGTTCCCGCAGAGTTGTGGGGTCTTTCAGTTTCTGAAGTGCTTCCACTTTCTTTTCCTGGGGACAGAGACCCTGAGGAGTAATCTCATGCCCCAAGAAATTAACACGGGTTCTACACCAATGTGCTTTCTGAAAGGAAAGTTTTGCTCCGGCGGCCCTCAACTGGGTCAGAACATAACGGAACTCCGCTATGTGTTCCTCCACAGATGAACTTTTGATGAGGACATCATCTACATAAGCCAGGTTACCCCTTGCACCCAGGTCGGGCATGGCCTTGTGTAGGAAAATGTTGAATTCATTGCCGGAGTTGAGGTATCCGAAGGGAGTCCGGGTCCATGTGTACTGCTGGCCCCCAAAGGTAAAAGCCAGCTTGTATTGGTCCTCCCTACTGACAGGCACAGTCCAGTATCCATTGGTCAGGTCTATTGCAGTGAATACCTGTGACCCCTGGATCTGGGCCAGCCCTTGGTCAATGTAGGGCAGAGGCCATCGGGAAGTATGAACCCGTTTGTTGAGCTCCCTGAGGTCGGCGCAGAGTCTCCACTGGCCGTTTGGCTTCAATATTCCCAGCACCGGGTTACTGAAGGTGCTGTGAACTGGACAGATTATTCCCCGGGACTCCAGGTTCTTAATTATTTCAGTAAAGGACTCCATGGAGGCGAGAGGCAAACGATATTGCTTCACAAACACTGGAGTCATTCCAGGGTCCGTGGGAATTGTTGTTGTGTGGATGTCGGTGCGGCCACAGTCATATCAGTCTACCCGAAAGAGATCTTGGAAATCCAAGAAAACTTGTTTCAACTTTTGCTTTTGTTCCAGAGTCACACAGGCATCAGCTAGGTTGACTCTCTCTTCCACCATCTGCCTGAAGCCTGGAAAGACTTCTGGTTTGGCTATCTCAGCGGCCTCCTCCAGCTGGGTGGAGAAGTCCCTGGTCAGAGTGCTGATTTGGAGTGGAGGCCTCAGGTGGGAAAGGCAACCCTCATGGACCTGGAAAATCACCTCATCCCTCCTGAAGTCACAAGTCACATCTTCCTTACCATAGGGGCAGGAAGTGTGCACCAGGAAGTTCCCCCCATGCCGGGTAAAAATCCTGTCTGGTGTTGTATTGTCATCACTGTCACTGTCAAAACAGTCCTTGGGGATTGGTCCTAACAGTTCATTTCCTAAATCAATGTAAAAATGTCGGTCATCAACCGCCATTCCAATAATGGTGCCTGAGGCTAGAGTAATACTCTTTGTGTCGCTGTTATCCACCTCTATTAGAATGGTGTCATGTTCTATGTTGACTAATGGAGTTGGGTTTACCCCCAACCCTTGCTGCTGTAGAGAAGCGTTTAGATGTATGTAAGCATCAAGGTTTTTCAAATGTCCTCTTTTTACTTTCATTTCCAGGTAGAACTGTCGGGTCCTTTCTGGGATGGTGACTTCCTCTTTAATCTGAATTTCAACTGCATAAGGTAGCAATTGAGCTGACCTAAATGCTTTTTCTGGATCATCAAAGCCCATGGGATTATCCGCTAATCAGGACCAAGCTTTGAAGTTTATTAGGTCCAAACTAATGGCAAAGCGATTGAGAATGTCACTGCCTAAGTAAAAGGCAGCAGTGATGTCTCGCACGACCCAACAATTATGGACTATGCTCTTGTTGCCAATGGAGATTTTGAGCATACACCTGCTTGGCAGGAGATGTTTGGAATTAGGTGCTTCCAGGTCCATTTCCCATGTGTCTATCAGTTTGAATGTGGGAATGGCTGGATCTTTTGGGAGTTGGCGGAACATGGCTTCGCTGATGAAGCTCTTACCGTTGTTCACACACACTCGAGCGAGAACAGAGTCCTTCCCATCATTTAACTGAACAGGGATGAACAACTGCTCTCCAATTTGCTGAATATCAGCCAGGCTCTGAGCTGATTTCACATCTTTCTGGACTATAGGAGTGGGAGTGTCTGATTGTGGATTAGTAAAGAATTTCAGGGTGTTTCCTTCCAGTGTGGAATACCACCTTAAACTGGAAGGAAGGTTGATTTTCAGAAATAGAGAGGACCCCCCATCACCAGTCTGTTGTCCTACTTGTAACGCTCACCTGGTTCCCACGGAGGCGCGGCGTCGAAGGCGCAGAACTCTGAAGATGGACAGGAAGGGCCCCTCTATTCTGGCTTCCCTGGCTCGTTGGATACCCTCCTGTGCGTGAAAAGGGAGTATTACCAACTGTGGAACAATGCTGAAGCTTCCCACTCCCTTCCAACCCTCCACAATACCTCCTCCACGATTCCCCGTGAAGCCTCACCTTAGGGTTTGGAAGGATGAGCTCTCCATCCTGCTTCTGATGCAGGGGCGCGTTGAAACCCAGTTACTTCACTGGATTGAGGATTGATGGGAGTTCAGGTAAGCTTGACTGTTCAGGTAAGGCGCTGTAAAAGTTCTGTTCAAAAGTTCAAGCTTAATAATAATGTTCGTTGTCTAATTGCAGCAAGCGCTAATGCTTATGTCTTTTTCCCCTTAGGGGCCGGGGTTCGGAGTGCCGGCGATATGGCGCCGACCCGAAGTGAAACAGTTCTGGATGAGCGCTCAGGTAATGTCTTTGCATTCGCTCATTCAATGTCTTTGTCTTTTTTCCCCATTGGGGCCGGGGTCCCGAGATGCCAGGAAGCGGCAGGACCCGAAATGCAGTGGGAATAATCCAACAGGTAAGACTTAAAAGGAAACTGAGCTTTCCTTATTCCTTTTCTCCCTCTCACCTTTGTTCTTGTCTTTTTTCCTCTAGGCGCCGGGGCGTAGCTGAATCCGGAAGATCGCTGCTGAAGATGGAAGCGCCTTGCAAAGGTGAGTAAAATGCAGCGCTGCAGCGATCGAAACGAAATGCCTTTAAAATGATGTCTTCCTTTTCAGGGCCGTTGGAGAAATGACTCCGGGATGCAGATTTAGCAGGTAAGGGCTTTTCTTCTCCTATTCTCTTCCTTTCTCCCCTTGCAGGTGTTCCAGGCTGCTGGCAGGCGTGGCTGAAGTCAGGATGCAGGAGCTGACACGGTGAGCGTCCAGCTGCTAGGTGCAGAACAACGCGAAGCATGTGTGGCTGTTCGGGTGGGGTTTAAATAGCCTTGGAAGAAGTTCCTGGTATGTATCCTTCCACCAATCAGGTATGTATCCTTCCCCGACCACACCCGGGTGGTGAAGTAGTCCTACAGGTTAAGTAGTCCCATTCAGGCCTCAAGAGGGCCTGGATGAAGCAGCAAGGTCTGCATCAGGTAAGTGTGCACCCAAGCACTTAAACACATATCGGCCCTCATTACGACCCTGGCGGAAAGCGACTGACCGGAGCGCCACAGCGTAAATAGCGTTTCCGCCATTGTACGAAGGAGCAAAGTGCGGCCCATTCCGACCCATCGGGCACGAGCACCACGCCACGGCGGAAGTGCAAAGTCCGCGATGGCGGAAATGACCCCAAAACGGCCCACACCGCCGCCGTACGGCGCCCTAGGTGCAATACCGCCACCCCTCTTAGCGGTCACCGCAGTGTGCGCCTACCGGAAAGTACGGTGCCCGGAAATATACGGAAACGGAAGTTAAAACATGGGCCCGGAACGGGAAACATCCCGGCGTACACCTATAAAAACACTAAAACCACACAACCACTAAAATCACTACCCTGAAACACACCCCAACCCGTCAACCACCCTAGCGAAACCAAGAAAAATGGGAAAAGTAGCGAAGAAAGCGTGCGACCGCAAGCGGCAGGTCCACTTCTCCCGTGAGGAACTCACCGTGCTAACAGAGACCCTCCAGGAGAATGCTGCCGTCGTCTTCTCCACGCAAATGACCAGGACGGCACTTGCAAACAAGAAGGCCATATGGGCTCTGGTGGCACAGCGGGTAAGTGCGGTGGGGACCGCACCCCGCACCCCACAGCAATGCCGCAAGCGATGGGACGACCTGCGGATACGCGTCCGCAGCATACTCTCTGCCAACCGCAACATTGCCACAGCCACCGGGGGAGGTCCTGAATCACCCATCAAGTTGACCCCCTGGGAAGAAATCTGTGCCTCCACCATCGGAATGGAGAGCATAGAGGGAGTCGGAGGGATGGAGAAAGGAGTGCAGACATCCGAAGATTCAGGTAGGTGGGCCAGATAAAACAATGCCAAATCCACACAGTCCATCCATGTGAAGTACCATGCGTCCACATAGTGCAACAGAAACACATGTCCAGGAGAACGTCCACACACATCGGCCTGAAAGCGCACGTCAAAACCCACAATAAATACATAAATAATTAAAAACCCCTAATACACGCACTACACGTGCAGCAGGCACACCCTAACTGCAGGCTGCCAAACAACTGCACCCTCACTCCACACACAAATCAAAGCACCTCCAAGACCCCGACCCAAATCACCCTCAGGTACCACCCAAATGCATGTGATACGATGCCATTCCAATTCCCACTGACCCATCAATAACCCTCGCCCTCCTTTACTCCACCACAGGGTCCGATCCAAACGACGAGCTACAGGACACCCCTACCAGCACACCTGCAAAGAGGGCCAAGACCAACGGCCAGAGACCCTCCACCTCAGCTGCACGCATCAAGACACGGCAGCAGCACAAATCAGGTGGCAGCACAGAGGAGGGAACATCAACAGGCACCCCAGCAGCCAGCATGCCCACAACACCACCACCACAGGTCCCCCCAATGGATGCCACAGAAGGCACTGCCTCTGGTGGCAGCAGCACCATAGGTGACACCCCATTGATGGCAGCATGCTCGGACACAGAAAACGGGGATGCCGAAGTCAGATCCATCCATGACCTGTCCCAATCCCCCTGTCTGTCCCATCCCGTACAACATGAGGATACCACGCAGGGGCACCCACAAGACGACGACTGGCCATCCCCCACAAGCCCTGTGGCAAGGCAACATGAGGACAACAGCCCCTCTGTGACACCCCCGCAAATGGCCATGGCCCAGCAGAGGCAACAGTCCCTCGACCAGTTGATCGAACAACAGCAGCAACTGGCCACACTCCTCAAGGACCATGCCGATGAATGTGGGGGCACTAAGGCAGACATAGAAACATCAACTGAGACACTTAGGGCAGAAATGGAGAGAGGTACAGAGACGCTAAGGGCACAAATTGAGAGAAGCACCGAGAGCCTGAGGGGGGAACTGCATGCGACGTCCAAAGACGTATGTGCCGAACTTGCCGCAGTGCGCCGTGTGCTCACTGAGCTCTCGCAAACCCTTAGGGACATGCATGGACGTGAGCAGGCAGACACATCATCCGTTGCAAGTTCCGTCCAGGGCAGCCCCCAACGTAGATCTGGAAGGAACCTGCGCTCCACAGGCAGGGGTGCCCCTGATACCCGCAGAGGGGGCATGCAATAGCGACAGCCCACTGACAATGAGCATCTTTGGACACTGGTGTTCGGGGGGGAGGTAGGAGGGTGGAGGGGGTGTGTTGGGCTCACTTGGGTGGCGGGTCGATAGGGTGTTCAACATGATATCACATATGCCATAAAAAGTGCACGATCAACCAATGAGAAGTGTGGACATTGATCTTTGTGTACTAGGCCATCATAGGCGTACAGTCCATATTGTGCATGTCCCAGACACACGCAGTGCCACGAGTCCCGTGTCCATGTATCAGCCACCAGGCGTGAGTGCTAGAAGCATACATCAATGAGATGCTGACGAATGTCACGGGCCTCCGGTGCCTCGCAGACTCCATGAGGTGCTGCCACATCCCCACCCTCATCATGACCATCATCAGGTGCTTGCAGTTCAGCGTCAGGGGGCATGGGCACATTTCTACGTACGCACATGTTGTGGAGCATGACACATGCCATCACCATCTTTGCAACCTTCTCATGGCGGTACAGGAGTGCCCCGCCAGACCTGCTGAGGCAGCGGAAACGGGTCTTCAGTAGGCCGAATGCCTGTTCAATGACTACACGGGTACGTGAGTGGGCATGGTTGTAGTCCTCCTCATGCTGGTCCCGTGGGTTCCGGACTGGTGTGAGGAGCCATCTCTTCAGTGGATATCCAGCATCACCTGTATGTGGACGAGAAACGTATGATGTGGAATGCCATTGATACGTACGCACACCCCCCCCCCCCTTCCTGGCAGGTCATTGCCAATTCACATACCCCACATCATCATGCATGTAATGAGACTCACCGAGTAGCCAGGATCTGTTCCCTGCGTGTCGCTCCATGTAGCGTGGTATTGTAGAGTTCCTCAAGACCATAGAATCATGGGTTGATCCAGGGAATCGGGCACAACAATGTGTAATGATCCTGTTGGAGTCACACACCATCTGTACATTCAGGGAATGAAATTGTTTTCGGTTGCGGTACTGGGCCTCCATGGCATGTGGGACGACCAATTCAACATGGGTGCAGTCGATGGCACCAATGCAACCCGGTATGCCGGCAAGTGCATGGAATCCCACTTTTGTGTTGGTTATTTCCTGCTCCGAGCGTGGTAGAGAGATGTAGTCGTCTGCGTGCTTCAGGAGGGCATCGAGCACTTGCAATAGTGTCCGTGAGAACAGTGGCTGAGAAATGCCATGCAACTGTCCGACTGTGTGCTGGTAGGTGCCTGTGGCCAGGAAGTGGAGTACAGACACCACCTTCAGTAGGGGTGGGATGGCGGTTGGGCTATCTATCATGCTGACAAGGTCAGCCTGTGTCATGTCCACAATGGCGGCTATGGTGTCCCGGTCCAGACGGTAGAGGGTGTGGATCTGCTCATCAGTGAGGTTGAACGGATGTGCTCGGAGGCGTGGAATTGCGGGCTGCCTGCGTGGTGGTAGTGGCTGTGCTGGTGGGCCTTGCTGGCCCTGCCTTAGCCTCCTCCTCCTCCTGCGTCTCCTCCGTGCGGCTGGTTGTAGTTGGTGTTCGTCTACTTCTTGGAGTCGGAGCACTTGCAGTGCTATCAGGTCCCCCAGGGCCAACATCGCGAGTCCTGCCGGTAGCATTTCGGTGTGGTTGTGGGAGGAGACTGGCTGTGCAATTTATGTGTTTTCAGGCTGTATGGCCTCCACCTGTGGTGATTGATTCCACCTGTGCAGACTGCTCTCCCCTTTGGCCGAGCACGTCCCGCGCACAACGCTGCAATTCGGGGAATTGTATCTTGCTATTGCAATCATGTATTTGTACCCGATGGCCGTGTAAGATTGGTTGATATGTTCATTCTGCTGTGGTCCCATTGTTTCACATACTATCTGTGCAGTCGCGAACAGACTTGTGAGGGGTCAGTGGGACGTAGTACTCGAGTAACGGTGGGCCCTCATGCATCACTGTACCGAGTTGCAACGACGGGCGGGGCGTCCCATTCGTGGGTGAAGGCAGTTGCCATTTTCACACACAGCCGCACTCGATGGAATAATTAGTGATTTCAAACGGCCACAGATGCCTTTTCGACGTGATGTTGCAAATGAGGAATTCGAAGGGCGGCGCTTTCGGTTTCCAGCTAGCGGCGAGGAGATGCCCACAGGTCTGACTGCAAATGTAACGTTCTATTGTTCTATGTCCTTGAGACAGGGCCCATGGCGAGGGAGCAATGATTGATATGAATAGTTTGGGATGCGCAATAGCTACGTGGGCGATGAGGCCGTCCGTTCCCAAATACATGTTACTTCACAACACTGGAATTACGGGCTGGGGCACTGTGGATTTAGCAGGCTGCATAACGCACAGACTCAATGGATGTTTCTAATGTTATGTGAGTAATTATTCAGGCATTTTGATCCCGGGATGAGGGAATGATGGATGGATGCATGGGCAGGTGATTTGATACAGAGTTTGCCATGTACAGGGCTTCTTGGGATCTATCCGCCTCCCCTACGCTATGTGATGCAGGGCTGCCATAGTGGGACCATCGTCCATCTGGCCTTGTTGAGCCCTCCCTGTCTCGAGGCGCCCTCAGACACTCGTTTGTGATGGTGTTTGCACCTCGATATAGATGGTTATGAGTCGCAAGTGGTTTTGGGGTGGTGATGTTCCTTTGGAGTGGGCTAGCATGCATATGGCTGTGGATTTCGTGTGATCATTGAAGTGAGTTGTTGGTATGTAGTTCTGATGGCCATTCTGTTCTTTTTCTTTTCTTTTGGTTGACAGGTATCTCCTCCCCTTTTGCCACTGCCATCTGTATGCCACTCCTGCAGATGGATTTTACTCCCGACACCTGCTGCTTCGTGTTAATCAGTGGAGCAGCATTACGATCTTATGGGACGATCGCCAATGGGCCACATGCCCTTACGCAGTACTGGTGGCTCGGAGCAACATTTCGGCCTTTCAGCTGGACTAGTGCCTCCCCATTGGGACGGCCCTGCGGTTCTGTGCGCTTCCATGTTGCCTTTTCGTACGTGAATGTGGCTCTGTGTACCATGGGGGAACAGGGCGACACACAGGTAGTGGCTGGTCATTTCTTGCGGAAGCAGCCCACAATGGTGATTAGTGTTTTGGAGTTCATGGCCTGATGGCTGTATGGGCTTGGTGATTTTGATGTGCATAAAATTTCTATTCTGATTTGGCCCGTGTAGCGTTTTTCTTTGCAAGTGATGTGGCATATGCCTATTTGGGGGGCGATGTATTGTGAGGAGATCTGCATTGGGTTCCAGCTTCGGGGTTTAGTTGCGTGGTACTGTGCTGTGCGCGTTTGCCTACGAAGCCCAGTGAGGTCAGGGATGGGGGCTGCCAATATGCCAGTTTGAATGTTGTCATGCTCAGGGGCGGGGGATTGGGTTTTGTGTAACAGATGCCGGTCAGCCAGGTGGACTGGTGGAATGATGTGGTTTTCGGAATATTGCTGGTCACAGGTGCCTGTGTTTGCGTGCGTTTCTTGGTGGGGGACTGTGGTCATGTCCATTGGGATGGCTTCTGTATTCGTGCCATCTGTGCCCTGCAGCTCCCATTGGCCCCTCTTGTGTTTCTTTTGTTCGTTGGCATGCATGGGTGACTTGTACATTTCAATGGTTGCATTGTGGCTTCATTGCACCTACGGGGAGTTGTACTTTGTGGGCAGGGAGCGGTGTACAGGCACTCAGTGGGGCCGTTTACGGTTGATTCGCGATGCCGTACTTCTCGCCATGGCGGAATGGTACATTACGCCGTGCCTGATGGCGTTAGGTACATGTCCGCTAGGGTCGGAATTGGCGTACCGTTGCACCATGGTGGTGTTTGCGGTTTGGCATGGCGCGCGCGCGCGTGCTTGGTGCAGTTGGCGTTGGCGTTCACTACGGTGTCGCTAATGGCTTCGTACTTTGCGGTGACGGGTCATAGTCGCACCGGGCGCTATTCGATGGCGGTATTGCATTTCCGCCATCGTTTTTCGATTTCCGCCAGGGTCGTAATGAGGGCCATCCTCTTCTATGAGCCTGGCGCCTAAGGCGCCAGGACTGGGGTCCGCTATGAGCCTGGCGCCTAAGGCACCAGGACTGAGTCCAAAGGGCCCCGACTTGGGCCCGCTGAGACTTCCCTGGGGAAAATGATGTCTGCCTCTGGGGTTGCTGGGCCCGGCCTGGCTCCTTAGAGGTAGGCATCTTGACAGTACCCCCCCTCAAGGCCCCTCCCAACGTCTTTTCCTCCGGGGGTTTTGGTTTGTGCGGGAATCTTCGATGGAATCTTTTAATTAATCGTGGTGCGTGAACATAGTTACTGGGTTCCCAAGATCTTTCCTGAGGTCCATATCCTTTCCAATCAACAAGATAGAAGAGTTTCGACTTAACTATCTTGGAATCTAAAATGTCTTTCACTTCGAATTCTAATTCTCCATCAATTTGGACAGGGCCTGGGGGCTCAGACAGTCTGGTTCCAGGTTGTACTGGTTTTAGAAGAGATGCGTGAAAAACGGGATGAATCCGCATGTTGGATGGTAAATCGAGTTTAAAGGCCACTGGGTTGATAATAGCTTTGATGGGTTAAGGCCCAATGAATCTGGGATTAAAAGTTCGCTGACCCTTGAGGGGTAGATGTTTAGTTGCTAGCCATACCTGATCTCCTACTTGGTAAGGAGGAGTTTTACTTCGGTGCAAATCAGCGTTTTCTTTATACTTTTTCTTGGCTTGCTGTAAGTGGGTTGTAGCTTCTTTGAAGGCTTGGGTTATTGTGGAATGTAGGTGCTTTACTGCAGGCATCTCCAGGGTCAGAGGTGGATCTAGGTCAGAGGTCCGAGGATGGTGACCATACAGGGTATAAAAAGGAGTCTGTCCGGTTCCAGAATGCACTGAATTGTTGTATGCATATTCTGCAATCCAAAGGTTGTCCTTCCAATTCAACTCGGATTGGTGTAACATGCACCGCAGATATTGCTCGAGAGTCTGATTGGTTCTCTCGGTTTGTCCGTCCGTCTGGGGGTGGTGGCTGGTGGATAACCGCACGTCTATTTGTGCTAGTTGGCAACATTTCTTCCAAAAGTGGGAGATAAATTGACTTCCACGGTCTGAGACTAATATGGAAGGGAAACCATGTAACCGCACTATATTTTCCATAAATTCCTTGGCCAAGGTGGAAGCTGACGGCAATCCTTTTAAAGGGATAAAATGGGCCATTTTGGAGAATAGATCCACTATTACGAGAATCGTGTTGTAACCACCACAAGGAGGCAGGTCAGTTATAAAGTCCATTGACAAGGTGTGCCAAGGTGCTGGTGGAATGTCCAAAGGTTGAAGTAGGCCGGCTGGCCTTTTCTTTTGACTCTTATTTTGGGCACAGATTCCGCAAGACAACACAAATGACTTTATGTCTTTTCTCCAAGAAGGCCACCAGAAGTGGCG
Organism: Ambystoma mexicanum; assembly: GCF_040938575.1. Taxonomy (NCBI): domain Eukaryota; kingdom Metazoa; phylum Chordata; class Amphibia; order Caudata; family Ambystomatidae; genus Ambystoma; species Ambystoma mexicanum. Next base: position 1,059,990,419 of record NC_090931.1, on the reverse strand, counting down.
TTTGATCTTTTCTTCTGTTTTCGCGATACCGGGGTGTCCTTCCATTAATGATTCATGATGACGGGTAATGACAGGTTCCTGCAATTCTTTACTTGGCAGAAATAACCGCTCTTGGAAGTAGGGTAAATCATCCTTAACGGTGTAGTGAGGACCCTTTTGACTCCATTCCAGTAAGGCAGAAGAGTCAAAAAGCTGTTTTACGTGAGCTTGGATGTCCTCAATGGTTTGCAATGAAGTGAAGCCCAGAATTCTTTGTTCCGGTATGATTGGCACAGGTTCTAAACTCGAATTTGGTTCTTCCATGCCTATCCGGGATAAGGCATCTGCCTTACCATTCTTGCAGCCAGGGCGATAGGTAATTACAAAATCAAATTCCGCAAAGAATAAAGCCCATCGGAGTGTCGCGAAGATTGAGCTTTGGCCGTCTTTAAATGCTGCAAATTTCTGTGGTCCGTAATTACGGTGATGGTGAGTCTTGCACCGAGAAGATAGTGACGCCAAGCCTTGAAAGCTGATTTAATAGCCAGTAGTTCTTTGTCGGTAATTGCGTAATTGAGTTCAGGTGGAGAGAATTTTCTGGACCAAAAGGCTACAGGGTGTAGTTGGTTAGTTTCTGGGTCTCTTTGCGACAGGACAGCTCCCATGGCCGAACTGGATGCATCGGTTTCCACGATGTAAGGGAGATCTGGGCGCGGGTGCTTCAATACAGGTGCAGAGGTGAATTTGGTTTTCAGGTCCTGAAAGGCTTGTTCAGCCTCAAGAGCCCATTCAAAGCGTTTGTTTTTCTTTAGGAGAGCTGTGATGGGTTGAACAGTTCGAGAAAATTCCGGGATGAACCTTCGATAGAAATTGGCAAAGCCAAGCATGCTTTGCACTCCCTTCACAGAGCTAGGAGATGGCAATTTGAGAATGGCGTCCACTTTCCGCGAGTCCATTCGGATTCCTTGAGGTGTCAGGATGAATCCGAGAAACTCCACTTCTGTGGTATGAAAAACGCATTTTTCGAGCTTGGCAAATAATTTGTGCTGGCGCAATTTCTCAAGAACTGCCCTAACATGGTTTCTGTGATCAGATTCTGAGGAGGAATACACCAGGATGTCGTCAATATAAACGATGACACAAACATCGATAAGTTCCCGAAGAACATCATTCATGAAGTACTGAAAGGCGGCAGGTGCGTTGCACAAACCGAAGGGCATAACTTGATATTCGAAGAGCCCAAATTTGGTGCGGAATGCAGTCTTCCACTCGTCGCCCTCTTTTATACGTACCAGGTGGTAAGCTCCTCGGAGATCTAGCTTGTTGTACACACGAGCATCTTTTACTTGGTCGATAAGCTCAGGTATCAGGGGCAAAGGGTAACGATTCTTAATCGTTATCTGATTTAGGGCGCGGTAGTCAATACAGGCCCTAAGGTCTCCTTCCTTTTTAGGTACGAAGAACAAAGCGGAAGAGACTGGTGACTTTGATGGGCGAATGAAACCATTGGCCAGGTATTGATCCAAATACTGGCGCAAATGCAGGTTCTCAGGTTCAGTAAGAGCATAAATCCTACTACAAGGTAGTTGTGCATTGGGTACCAAGTCGATTTGGCAATCGTAAGATCGATGGGGAGGTAAGGTGTTAGCCTGCTCTTTCTGAAAAACGTCTTGGAATTCTTGGTATTCAGATGGTAGCTGTACAGGGGTGGAAGTTACAGAGGCTAGACCCATAGCTGGATTCCTTGGGTAACAGGTTGGTTCACAATCAGGAAAAGTTATCTTCTTTGCTCGCCAGTCTATTCTCGGATTATGTGTTTCTAACCAAGGGATTCCAAGAAGTACTTGAAATTGTGGGGACTTGATCACATCAAACACGATTGCTTCCCGATGTCCGTCCTGACCCACCAGAGTGATTTCAACTGTGGAATGCGTTACAGGCCCTGAGGCTATTTCGGTTCCATCAACTGTAGTAATTACATCTTGGGCTACTTTCGGGCGGAGAGGAAGCTTAATCCTGGAAGCCATTTCACGGTCTATGTAATTTCCAATAGCTCCACTGTCTATGTATGCTTTTATAACATGCAACTGCTGAGGCTGTTTTGGGTTCACAAGCACCATTGGCATGACAAAATGCGAGGTCAAAGAGTTTGTTTTCAAGCTCGGCAACCGGACCCCTACGCTTGTCGGGCTAGGTCGTTTCCCGAACCAGGTGTCAATAACTCATTATCAGTGGCTCCAACCACCTTCTTGGGTGGTTTAACTGGACAACTTTGAAGAAAGTGACCGGAAGTTCCGCAATACAGACAAAGTTGCATTTGTCGCCTTCTCTCTCTTTCCTTCTGCGTTAATGGTCCTTTAAGACTGCCAATTTGCATAGGTTCGGAAACGACAGTACTCTTGGAGTTAACGTGGGTCTTGATAGGTACTCTGGTTTCATACTTGAGCCGATCTGCTTTTCTATTTTGAAGTCTGTGATCAAGTTGAACCACTAAGTCTATGTAGTCTGCGCAGGCCTGGGGTGGATCTACTATCTGAGCTATAACATCTTTAAGCTCTCCGCGCAGGCCTCGATGAAACAATGTGATCCTTTTATTTTCAGGCCATCCGGTTTCCACAACTAGTCTATTAAAGGTGGCGATATAGGACAAAAGATCCTGATTACCTTGTCGTAAGGATAGCAGTTCGTTGTGAAGGGCCTGTCCCTGCGAGTGTCGAGCGAACAATCTTTCCATGCTGGCCTGGAAGCCCTGGAAATCCCGGAGAATGGGATCATCCTGATTTACCAATGGAATAGACCAATCGGCAGCACAGCCACTGAGGTAAGATAGTATAAAGGCTACTTTGGTCTGGTCGTTGGGGAAGGCCCCGGGCCTGCATAAAAAGTGTAAACGGCATTGGTTCATAAAAACGGCATATTTCTTGGGATCCCCCGCAAAACGTTCCGGCGGGGCCAAAGGCATGTGTCCAGGTAGATTGATTTGTACCGGGTTATTCGAACCCATTGTTGTAGAAATATCTCCGGAAACAGGTAAAGGAGTGTGCTCTGCCTGGCCCTGCAATAACCTTTTGGCCAGATCATCAGTTCTTTCCTTGGATAGGATTAGTTCCCTTCTGAGAGCATTAGTCTCCTGGCGGGCTGAGTGCACTTCTGCCCGTAATTCCCCTAAAAGATGGGCCAGCTGATCTGTCTCGGAAGTCTCCATAGCGCCCAGGTGGGAAATTGTGGTAAGGCTTCGCGTTCTGTAATGCTCACCTGGTTCCCACGGAGGCGCGGCGTCGAAGGCGCAGAACTCTGAAGATGGACAGGAAGGGCCCCTCTATTCTGGCTTCCCTGGCTCGTTGGATACCCTCCTGTGCTTTAAAAGGGAGTATTACCAACTGTGGAACAATGCTCAAGCCTCCCACTCCCTTCCAACCCTCCACGATACCTCCTCCACGATTCCCCGTGAAGCCTCACCTTAGGGTTTGGAAGGATGAGCTCTCCATCCTGCTTCTGATGCAGGGGCGCGTTGAAAACCAGTTACTTCACTGGATTGAGGATTGATGGGAGTTCAGGTAAGCTTGACTGTTCAGGTAAGGCGCTGTAAAAGTTCTGTTCAAAAGTTCAAGCTTAATAATAATGTTCGTTGTCTAATTGCAGCAAGCGCTAATGCTTATGTCTTTTTCCCCTTAGGGGCCGGGGTTCGGAGTGCCGGAGATATGGCGCCGACCCGAAGTGAAACAGTTCTGGATGAGCGCTCAGGTAATGTCTTTGCATTCGCTCATTCAATGTCTTTGTCTTTTTTCCCCATTGGGGCCGGGGTCCGGAGATGCCAGGAAGCGGCAGGACCCGAAATGCAGTGGGAATAATCCAACAGGTAAGACTTAAAAGGAAACTGAGCTTTCCTTATTCCTTTTCTCCCTCTCACCTTTGTTCTTGTCTTTTTTCCTCTAGGCGCCGGGGCGTAGCTGAATCCGGAAGATCGCTGCTGAAGATGGAAGCGCCTTGCAAAGGTGAGTAAAATGCAGCGCTGCAGCGATCGAAACAAAATGCCTTTAAAATGATGTCTTCCTTTTCAGGGCCGTTGGAGAAATGACTCCGGGATGCAGATTTAGCAGGTAAGGGCTTTTCTTCTCCTATTCTCTTCCTTTCTCCCCTTGCAGGTGTTCCAGGGTGCTGGCAGGCGTGGCTGAAGTCAGGATGCAGGAGCTGACACGGTGAGCGTCCAGCTGCTAGGTGCAGAACAACGCGAAGCATGTGTGGCTGTTCGGGTGGGGTTTAAATAGCCTTGGAAGAAGTTCCTGGTATGTATCCTTCCACCAATCAGGTATGTATCCTTCCCCGACCACACCCGGGTGGTGAAGTAGTCCTACAGGTTAAGTAGTCCCATTCAGGCCTCAAGAGGGCCTGGATGAAGCAGCAAGGTCTGCATCAGGTAAGTGTGCACCCAAGCACTTAAACACATATCCTCTTCTATGAGCCTGGCGCCTAAGGCGCCAGGACTGGGGTCCGCTATGAGCCTGGCGCCTAAGGTGCCAGGACTGAGTCCAAAGGGCCCCGACTGGGGCCCGCTGAGACTTCCCTGGGGAAAATGATGTCTGCCTCTGGGGTTGCTGGGCCCGGCCTGGCTCCTTAGAGGTAGGCATCATGACACTACTGCTATTACTGTCACGTCTGGAGTTTGGTTGTTCTGGAAGTGAAATTCTACTTGGTCAGATTTTTGTTCAACCATGTGGCAGGTGCTGTTTAAACTAACATGGTTGACACTCTGTTTTAATTTTATTGGTCGGCTAGTCTGGGTCCAGAGGACCTTGTTTACGCAGTCTATTAGCGGTGACAACCTTCTCCGGAGGTCATTCCCTAGTAAACAAGGGGTGCCCTCTGGAGTCACTACTATGACCGGGTGTTTCACCTTGTGTCGCCCAATTTTGATGTCCAAATCTACAGTCCCCTCGACAGGAATCTCCTTCCCGTCAAAGTTCTGCAGTTGTCCAGGAAGAGAGGTGAGAGGGATACGGTAATTCTCCCCCTTCCTGCATTTAGTTCCTCAAAGGCCCTTTTGGACAGAAGGGTAGCTTGGGATCCAGTGTCCACCAGTGCCAAAATTGTACCCTGCCCCTGTACTTGTACCGGGGCATAGTATCTTCCCTCCTTCTCCTCAAGGGGGCACAGATAATACACATTTTTGGACAACTGGTGGGCTAACTTTCTGGTTTTGGACATTGCTAGAGAAGAGATTTGGGCAGAATTCTGTGGAGAGTCTTGGGAAACTGAAAGAAAAAGTTGGCAACTGGAGATCAGAGCCATTGTGGGTTCCCCTGGTTCCGGTTCTGGGCCGCCCCCCCCTTTTTGGAGGCAGTCACCAGGATGGGTTTGAACCAGGGGATTTCGGTATTGTCGGTTCTGGGATGAGATGATGGGCGGCGGTAGCTCAGTCTCCACATCTCCCCAGTCTGAATTGACATCCCTTTGGACCCATTTTTCTTTGGGAGGAGTTCCCCCATCTCTGAAGGAGAAGATCCTTTTCCCAGGATCTTCTGAGGATCCCTCTCCCTCAAATTGGAAGACCTGTACCTCCTCCACAAAGTGGGTCTGTTTTGGTCCTTTGTTTCTCCTACCCCCCTCTGCTCCTTGGGAGGCAGGCTTTCAGGGGCAGGAGATTTTGTTTCCGGTTCCTGGTTTTCCAGGGGCTGTTTACAAGTTGGGAAGGAAGCTTCCTCCAAGGCTTTACACCCCCCTTCCCCTTGTGCCTCCTCCCTGGGAACCGGTGGGTTATCGGGGTGCTGCCCCCGTCATTGTTCTGGAGCACCAGGTCCCGAGTTTGGGGCATTCTGCGGTGGCATGCTCATCTGAGGGTTCTGTCTAGCCCTCAGTATGTTACCCAGATCTCGTGCCATATTTTGGACCTGGCGCTCAAGTTGTGAAACCCGCTCAGGCTGATACGGGGCTCTATTTTCTCCCCTGGGCTGGTCCCGGGAAGGGTAGCTTCTGCCCTCCTGTGGGAAGTTGGGAGGGAAGTTCCCTGGGTTAGGTGCTTGGCTGGATCCCCCCCTTGGGCTGGATGAGTCCACACATAACCCAGGATTGGTCGGTTTCCCTTATAGCGGGGACTTACATAGTCAGGGGAGCGGGGGACCCCATTTGTGGGACTACCTCCTCGACTCCCTGTCTGTGACTGGCCCGAGGGCCTTCTGGGCTGTGAATTATTTGGTGCAGGCAGGTTTTTAGGCCCCCCCATCTCCAAATCTAAAACGGGGGCAACCTTTACCTATGCCACCTTGGCAGCAGCAGGGGTGCTTTTGGTTTTGGGGTTTTTCGGCGCGTTATTTTTATTTTCGATAGGCTTCTGCACCTCATAGATCCGGGTAGCCTGTTCAATGACCCAGTCTAAAGATCTTTTTTCATGAAAATCTCTCATGAGCTGGGTCATTATGTATTTGGGTAAGGCATGGAAAAACGTATTGATAAATTCTCTGCTATCCGTGCGCACCCTTCTGGTGGTCTGCGCAAAAGCACCTTTTAATTCTTGCACAAACTCTTGTGGGGCCTGATCCTCCCCACATTGCAAATTGTAGGATGCCTTGCGAGCCCCTTGAGGATTTCTGTGAACAGAAAAATGTTTCAAGATGGCCGCCTTATAGGTGGACCATCTTAAATGATTTTGGTCCTCCAGCCCCGCAAAGAAACTGGAGTATTCTGGGGAGAATGTCCATTTGACGTACTGGATGCAGCTACTGCTGTCCTTCAAATGGAAAGTCTCCATCATTTGCTCATAGAGCTCCAAGTGTTCCCAAACGGAATACTTGGCGTTCTTATGAAAAGGAGTGATGACACTTCTGATCGCCTTTATTTGTTTCAATGGGTCCTTAAGCAAGGCCCTTTTTGCCTTATTGGCCTTTTTCGTTCGGGTAACCATGGTCCATTCATCCTCTGACTCAGAAACACTGCTCCCAGAGGTGCCCGTCTGATCTTCCAGGTTTCCCCGGATTCTGCGAGCCTGGGAATGGCTGGCAGAATGTGGGGACCTGGTCTCCTGTTTCCTGTACCGCTCAGAGGAGTCTTCAGATCCCTCCTTGCTGCCAAGATTTGATGGGTACCCCCCCACTGACTTAACTGGGCAGAAGTTTTCAGGATGCCCTTAATGGGCCTACTCCCCTGGGGTTCCCCACTAAATTGCACTGTGCTTGGGTGCCCATACCCGGATGCCCGCCCCTCCATTCCTGGGAGGTACTGGCCTATGAGCCCCATACTTCTGGTTGGATAGTAATCTGCCATCCCTGTGGCCCGGTGCTCATGTGTGCCAGGGGACATGGGGTTGGCAGAGTCCAGGGACTGAGAGATATGAAGGCATCTGGTACTAGGGCTCCTGAGGTTATGCTCAGGAGTCTCCCTCTCCCAGCGAACCTGGTCTCTATCCGCCCGTGCTCCCTGTTGCAATGCAAGAGCCTGCGCTTTCAGTTCCTCAGTTAAGGCCTTACTAGACTCTATCAGTCTCTCCTGCATCGCTACCTGTTGCTGGAGCCTATCATTGTTCTGACAGAGAGCCTCATTTTCTCTCTGTGCCTCCTGATTGGTCCTGGAGTACTGGGCCAGTCTCTGCTGCAGGAGGGTTACCTTCTGAGCTGTGTCCCTATTGGCCTGCTCCTTTCTTGCCAGAGCATCTTCCACCCTCCTGGTGTGCTCTAACAAGTTCTGGTGTTCTTTTTGGAGGTCACCCAGTCCCTGGAGGGCCAGGTGATTTTCTTCCATTTTCCTTTTTAAGTGGCAGACTTCCTGGCCTAAGGTATCCCTTTCCTGACTAAGAGTCTGCATCTGTGCCGCCAGGTCATCCCTTTGCCTTTGGAAGGCACCAGCTTTCTGGTGTTCTTCATCAAACTCTGCCTGGGTATCCAGGTCTTTCAAAATCAATTTATTGCTTTCCTCTTTCTCTCTGTCTAGTTGGATTTGCAGGGTGGCTACCTGCTCTGTGCATGCCCTGTTGAAATTGATCTGTTGCTCCAGCTTTTTCTGGCTCTGCAGTAAGGAGTCAGACTGTCTTGGTGCTCCTTCTGCAAAGCCAGAATTCTGGTATCCTGGTCCGTCTTTTCCTGTTGCAGGATATCCATATCCTTCTTTATTTTAATGATGTACTGTCTACTCTCATTTTCGGACTCCTGGCTTCTGTGCAGCCTCTGCTCAGAAGAGTCTAGATCAGATTGGGCCTTCTGTAATGCCAGCAGTTGCCTACTCGCCAGATCTTGGCCTTCAGCACATTTGTCCTGCATGGCTCCCATATGTAAATATAAATATGCCGCTACCCTGGCAATCTTGTTGTGCTCATCCTTGGCCTTAGGGGCCATATATAGTTCACTCAGGCCACATGTAAGGGACCCTGGTCTCTCCATTTATCTGACCCTGTTTCAGTGATCTGGGGTGAGATTGCCTGCAACCAGTCCGTCTGGTCCTGATGAGTCCACTCACCTCTCACAAATAGCTTATGTAAGAAGTGCTCTCTGTCTATTTTCATATCTACCAAGGTCGTCATTCTGGAATTTGAGTTCCTTCCTGACTTACAGAAGTTTGTATTTTATTTTTGCAAAACAGACCTTTCCCTTAGAGCGTCCTTTAGAGGAGTGCTTTACAGCGTAACACAGCGTGGTGATCCGACCGGATGTATGTATCTTGTCAGTTAGCACACTGTATTAATCTGCACAAGTGATAGATCTAATCCGGAATCCCGGACGAGCCCTCAATTTGTAAGAAGATTCAATTCAACACTACAGCTAAGTCAATGCCTAGTCTGGGATACTGAATGGAAACCCTTATTGATATATCTTTATGTCCAGTTCATGAGTTCTGGATGACTACCCCTATATAACACCCCTCTCTTAGAATCCCCCTGACCCCACTGAGCCAAGAAGTAGTTCTGTTTTGCAAGTTTAAAAGGTTTATTTCAGAAATAAGACAAAATATAGATACCACGCTTTTATAATGAATTAAGAATCGATATCTCCCTTATAAATATAATGTTAATCAACAATGGGTAATCTGACACTAGCACACTTCTTTATAATCAATGAGGAGTTAGTATAGGATGGATCAAGTAGCAAAAATACTTTTATGATTTCAAGGGAAAAGCAATGAGGAATAAAATGCAGTACAGAAATACTTGAGATGATTTTAGCAAAAGATAATATAATCACTTTTTCTCTGGCAATTCACCCCCCTCCCCTATGCAATGTAAGACATGGAAGTAGATGGAAAGAGGAGCACACAGTTCTCAGGAATGCAATCAAATACAATACGAAATTCAGTTCCCCCCCAGCAAGCTTAGAGAAAACCGGTATGAGTTTTAAAACGCAGGCCCAAGTGCTTTGAATGTGGTGGTAATGAAGTGAGAAATATGCTGAAAATGCTTTTAATTCCCTTTAGGAGGTTCAGGGTGAGTGAGAGATACTTGGGATGAGTTCAGGCTCACTTTAGCAATGATTCAGAGATGGTGATTAAGAGGCAAATGAATTTTTGGCAAGGAAAGAAATGACTGCTGATGGTTACACGTGGCTGGATTTTTAACCAAATCGCAAATCGCTGTAAAATATGCGAGTGCGTGAATCGTTATTATGGCAAAAGTATAAGGTTCTAGGTTCGTTGGAAAGCTGAGATTCTAAGCTTCCAGAGGAAAGTTAAATTACGTTCCTATCCCAAACGGTTCCAGAGATACGGACGATTAAATAAAGGTAGTTTTTCAGATTTAAAGTAAACTCAAAATGACAGGTGACAGCTTGCAGCTTCAGAATTGACAGGTGACAGTTGTGCAGCTTTACAAATGACAGATGACACGATTTCTAGGAGGCTGTTCTACTTAGGTTAAAATAGTTTGGATTAGATTATTTTAACTAAGAGATTGGTTCTGCACAGTTCTGCTAGGTACTCACAATATAAATTTGAAATAGACCTCGCCACGGATCTGGTCAGGTTTTGGACTGGACTCCGGTTCTGGTCTCGGCACTTCACAGTGATCTGGGTCAGCTCTCTGGTTCTGCTCACAGCGGTCTGGGTCACTCTGGTTCTCTGGTCTGGTCTGTCCAGATACAGCGGTCTCTGCACGGCTCCTGGATCTCTGCACTGGTCCTGGCAAAAGTTCTTGGCAAGGGATTCAAGCATCTCGCCCGGCTGTGAGTAGCTTGCAATGATTTGAGGCCTTCTGCAGAGAACTCGGCTTGTGGTTTTTGGCCTCTGATTTAGGTTCTAAAGTATAGATTCTAGGTTCTGGAGTATGTAGCTGGAGTCAGTCTGGAACTGGTATCTTCTGGATGTTGTGTGGTCCGGCAAAACGTTCCGCAGCAACTGGATTTGAATCTCTCTACCTGTCCCAGCAGTCTCTTTTTATGTGTTTTGAAAATGGGTGTGTGCCTGGGCCTAGCTAAGCCTGCCCCTCTCTACTTGTCATTGGCCCAATTCTCCCCTCTCCCATGATTGGGGGAATGAAATGTGAGTCAGAGTGATGCTGTAGGTTTTATGGGTCAGAGGATCCTCCCCTGGTCAGTTTGCCCACAAATCTATATTTGATTCAAATACATCCTTCCCAGATATACAATTTGTTGAAATTACATGTGCACATTATATATTCCTTATGGTCCATGCTTGTCCGCCTCTGATCTTCCTGGGGGCTTGCATTCAAAAATGACAACATTTTGCGCTTTTTAACTGGTTTTGCAATATCGGACATTTACCCAAATTTACACACATGTGCGCAAGGAGTATGGACATTAATTGATGAAGAGTCAGATTTTTAACATGCAGACATTTGGAGTGAGACCCTATTTTCCGCTAGCAACCCCCCAGAATACACCACAGGGTCCTAACGCATGTCAAAATGTTCACAGAAAAATCACGAAAATAATGAAATTACTTATATAATTCTGACAAGTCCGCACTTTGAGTTATCTATCTTTTTAAAATTATGCCCTGGTCAAAAAGGGGTGTGGCTTCCCACATCACAGGGTGAAATAACTGGTTTATCCACTTCCCCCAAGCTCAGCTGCTAGCAGAGGCACTGCCCCTCCCAGTTTCCCCTAAGAGGAAGCCACTTTACGGCCCCCCCAATATAACATTTGCCTGAGTCCAGGACAGGCCTTTGTTCAACTCCCTGTAGTCCGCAGCTGCTCCACCCCTAATCTAATCAACAGGGCCATGTGACCTCAGGATGCAGCCAGGCCTGGCAGCCAGGCCTGGGAACACAGCTGTTGATCCAGTATCAACTCCTGTCGGGGGTAGTTGTCAGGCAGAATTCAGTTTCATTAAGCCTGGTTTCAGCTAAATGTCACGTTTTGTTCCCAGTTTTCTACATTCAAATCAAACTGACAATTTTTACATATACATTAAATAATTACTTCCTTCAAGTCATTTCAGAATATAGTTTTACATTGTATCCACCTCTTAGCAAGTCTTTCCTTGGTCTGGTTTTGTTTCATTTGTTCAGTTTTACACAAAAGTCTGGTGGTTTTAAAACGCCGGCTTTCTGATAGTGGTGAGTACTGGTAATGCAACCATTTTTGGGATTAAGAAAATGAATTCCCCACAAGAAGGTTGTATCTTTGGAGTGGTCTCGTGCCAACTGCACAGTTCTGCTATTCTGGCGTGAATGTGGGCGGCGATAGCTCATCCCCACATCCACCCAGTCTATTGATTTAGTTTGTTCTGGGATAGAATAATGGGCGGCGACAGCTCATCCCCACATCTACCCAGTCTATTTATTCAACATGGGTCAAAACCCATGACAGTACATCTAACTCGGTCATCAAAATTTGCTCTTCAAATGTACTATTGATCACTCCAAGTACAAGGCGCATATCATTGCAAAGCACCTACTTCGAAAAGTACTGTACAAGTGTCGCGGATTTCTACGTACAGCTCCATTGATGCGCACATACATGCGTATAAAGTACAGGTATGCATATTTTAATCAGAGAACATGTACAACCCGTGTGATTTCATTTAAACAAATTAATACCATTAAATCTGCATAGCCTATACATACCAACGCTCCCTTTAAGTGCAAGATGTCCGATTGTACATTAACAAACCACACTACTTCTTACTGTCTCCCGCATAACCTGTACATACGTTACAACCTTCCCTATGTAGTGCGAAACTCAATTTTCCATTAGAAAATGGCACCATTTTTTACTGTATACCGCCTATATCAATGCTACTTCCAATACGATCGTATGAGAAAAATAAATGCTCCCTATTGCTGTAGTGACATAGCCCTCTGAGGGTCTTCCGATTTTTCGAAATCGTACTTATAATAAGAAACTACCGAACTTTTCCCAGCAACTATAATGAGCTATCGCTTACAAACCTCTCTGCTATACATAACACTGCTTAAAAGAAACAAGGCATTTTCATAATCTTAAAATTGTACTCGTTTCTAAAGCACTTGCAACTAACATACTGCAAGTAACATACAAAGGCAGCACATAGTGAAGTGAAATGCACACATGCACTGTGTTAAATATCAAAGTAGAATACTCCGACGACAGATGCAAAATTAACGTGTACAGTAACATCACTGCTTTAAACACAAAAAGTTACTAACTTCTTCTTTTTACAATCGCAGTGAAGACTACTGTATTGAAAATCAACAGCATCTACATTTTAAAAGACGTATCCGAAGAAACCTGGTCATTCTGCAAAAAAAAGTAAGTACAGCACAACCTTTATATTCTAACTATTCCTGAAACAGAGTGTGTGGGTTATGTATTTAATTTGCGCACCAAACCAAACAGTGATTTCTGAACCATTCTACCCACGAATTCCCATTTATTAAACACAGATAAACTGGCAGAATGGCTCACAAATCCCTGTCTGTTTGGAACCGAAATAACATACAAACGCCTTACAATGTTAGTTCTAGAAAAGAAATAGCTGTTTCAATTTAATGCCATTACGTTTACTATTAATGCATCTCCTCACCACTAGGCCTCTTTGTATTCTCATCTGAAGCACATTTCAGTAGTATACAAACCGAAAAATATCCTCGCCAAATCATTGTAAGAGACCAATGCACATTCACACACCACCACAAAGAGCTTCCCCATTAAAATCATGCACGCATGCACACAGCACACATACATTGTACAACACACCAAACTATGCCTTCCTTTTTTCTACAGACCCCAAAGAATGCCTACCAAAAAGCAAGTCCATAGAAAGGAACGCAGAAATAGAGCCAATAAAAATAAAAGTGTCCAACCTAACCATCCATCTGTAACAGAGTTTGTAGAGAATGTTGGAACAATACAGCTAGCACAGCCATTTAGCAAAACAAAGGAAGCTTCAACTACCAAACCTTTACCTCCTCCAACAAAATGTGACACGAAAGACAAAACTCCTCACAAAAAATCGACTACCAATACTCCTAACAATGCTACTATTAATCCTGATATAGTGACAAGAAACTATAGTAAGAAAAGTATTTTAGCCAAAATGTTTCACCATAGAGTCCTTCAGAATCTAATAAGAAGAGGGCCAAAATCATCCTCAACCCTTAAAATCCACCGTAGAAAATTAATCTTACAAGCTCTTGCAGACTGTGCAATCCTTCTGAAAAGGAAGCTGTTTATATTAGTATTAAATAGGATGAAACCACTAAAAAAACTAAGTACCAAACTACAAAATAAACTTATCAATAAACGGAATGTGAACAAAAATAACTTCTTACATATTTGTGGAGGTGAATGGAGTCGCACAACAACCACAGAACCATATTTTAAAGAAGAAGCATACAAACAAAATCAAACAAACACAATTGCCATCCATAGCAGTGGACGAGGGTATGAACAAATCAACCACAGCATCGTGGAAAAAGAAACACTGCTTACAAAAGTTTCCCTTGAAAACTCAGAATTACCTCTCGCTTCGACTGAACCAGACCGTCCAGTGTACAAATGGCCGTGCACATCAATGTGTGCCATTCCTAACAAATTTTTCAAATCTTTACGTCAGTTCCTCAATCAGTATGTGAAAGGTAAAGACAAAATTAAAATGAAAGTTCTGCAAAATATGGATACCTGTCCAGTGCGCAAATCACAGGACTAAAAGGACATTCCTTAGCCTGCAATTCTGGACCTATTTGCAAAAACACCTTCCATGATATCAAAAGGATATCAATACATCATTCAAATGTAAGAAATCTAGTGTATAAAATATATTATGCTAAAAGTGCAGCTTCAGAATTAGCCAATTTAAATAACACTCTTATGCATGGTACACCCAAGTATCTACAAGAAGAAATTGACCGTATCCAGAGGAAATATTTTGAAAGTGAAAGTCACTTACAAAATGCAATAGTTTTAGAACAGACAACCAATATTTCTGCACATAGCAACCTTCTATTACACACATACAAAAAAGAAATACTAAAATGTAAAAGTGCATCGGCTGAAATACCAAACCATGTGTGTGTGTGTGTTGCCCCAGAACATTTTACAAAAGGAACACAAAAAATGTAGACATAGCATACAAAATAGAAGACAATGAAGATTCCAAATGGTTTGAATTAGCTCTCTACCTTTTAGCTGAAAACAAATATGAAATAAGTGAACCCCTAATATGTTGTAGTTACTGCACTACAAAACTAGACAACAACCAAACTCCTTCACGTGCTATCACAAATAATTTGGATTTTTTTCCACTACCAAAAACCTTGCAGCAACTCAATTTGTACAAGAGCATCATAATTTAAACAGTTCATCCATTTCAAGCAATTATACGCCTTCACCCAAAAACAGCAAAATTACCTTCCTCTGAAATGGTGAAAGGCATTCGTGGCAAAGTAGTTTATTTGACATTAGATCTTACTGAACATGTACACACTCTAGGAGTGCAATGTTCAATAGAGCATTCTTTAATTGTGTTGGTAAATGGTGTATCAACCAAAGACAAAAAAATTGGTGGACTTACATAAAGTAAGACAAGCCTTGCAATATCTAAAAGACAATAATGAATACTACATGGAAATAAATATTGAAGAAAGCTTAAGGGAAACAACTGAAATATTTGAACAGTCATCAGAAACTGGACAATTTGAACTTCTGGATCCTGCTGCAGTATCCACTCTTTTGGACCAGTACACAATTCATCCATTGCATTCCAATGAAAGCATAGATGATGCACTAGAAACTTACCAAATGCGACAAACCAAAGGTTCACCAATGAGCATATGGGAAAAAAGTGTAGAAGCATGTGCTTTTCCACTGCTATTTCCTACAGGCAAGGTGGCAGATATGATGATAGACCCACTCATATTACAGCATCAGAATACCGCTCATTACGAATGTATTCGCAAGATCCCAGGTTTAGACAAAATGTGCAATACATATTCCACCTACACTTTGAAAGTGAACTAGCAACCCTATGTTACGGAGTTGCAAATATATTGAAATGTGGAACCCACTTTCAAAATATGTCAGCTACACAATTAATACAAAAAGTACAAGAAAAGGATGAAGGTGTACAGTCAAGTATAACAAATCAGTTTGCAAAGATACGTGGTACAAATGAATACTGGTTCCGATGGCACGGAGACGTACGTTGTATGATCAGAAACCTTGGACCACCAACTTCGTTTGTCACACTAAGTTGTGCAGAATATTCATGGGAAGATTTACATGAGTTCCTACGCATATCAAGCAACAACAAAGCCAACATACATTTATTAACAATTGGAGAACTTTGCTCTCTGGATCCAGTTAATGTGTCAAGATATTTCCATCATCGTTTCATTGATATGCTACACTTTATTTACAATAAAACTGTTCCTCCCCTCGGAGAAGTGCAGCACTTCTTTTGGAGAAAAGAATACCAAGCGAGAGGAGCACCACATATTCACATGCTTTTATGGATCAAAGGTGCACCTAAATTTGGTCAAGACACTGATGCCACTGTTTTGCAGTTCATCCAAAAATATGTCACTTGTGAAATCCCTTCACAACGGACACATAGTGACCTACACGGGCAGATTTTACAATTTCAAAGACACAAATGTGGCAAATATTGTCGCTGCAAATACAAAAACAAAGGGAGATACTACACCAAATGCCAGTTTGGTTTCCCTAGACCAGTTACAGAAACAGGTGAAGTGAACAACTTCATGTCTTCAGTTCGACATAGTGTGATAGGTAAATCACCTAAGAACACGTACTACATAAAAAGAACTGAAGAATGTAAATATATCAATGATTACAATGCAATCATTGTCCTCTTATGGAATGCAAACATAGATGTGCAGTACATTGCAGACAATTCCACTGCTGTTGCACAATATGTTGCAGCTTACTTAACAAAAACTGACAAAACAGAGCTTCAAGACCTGTGGGATGACTTATCATCAGACAAAACAGTATCTCAGAAATTATACAACCTAGGCATAAAAATGCTCTCTCCTAGAGAATGTGGCGCCTATGAAGCGGCAGATATTTTAACTGGTACTGCTTTGTAAGGAAAATCAGACAACATAGTATGGCTAAGTCTTGGTCCTGCTAAATCTAGAAAAAGAGTTCTGAAATCATATGAGGAAATAGAAAGAATTGCCAAAAATGATCCCAACAGCCAAGACATTTTAAAAAACAATTTACTGGACACATACTATCCGAACAGGAGTAGCACTTTGGAAAGCATCTGTCTATTCCACATAGCTCAAAACTTGCATACAAAAATAATACAAAACCCGATGAAAGCAAAGGCAGATATACAGTCACAGATTGTGAAGGCAGCTTAGTGAAACTTACAAAATAAAGCTTAATTAATCATGTTAAATTGTCATTAAAAACTCCTCAACAGAAAGAACTATATTACATGTCTCTACTACAACTTTTTAAACCATGGAGAAAAAAGGAAGAAATACTAGATAACTATGACTGCTATGAAGATGCTTTCAAAGCAAATGAAAGCACTATCACTGATGTGAACTTCACGCAGTACAAAGCAATGTTTCACAATGAACAGCAACACGAAGAAGAACTTCAGGCCCAACTAGATAAGGACTCTTCCGACAGTAGTCAACCTTCTGTAACAGGAAGTCAAGAACCACTAGTACAGCCATTAATAGCAAATGAGGCAGAATTAGCTATGACAGAAGTGGAAAACACCATGTGTCACTATCAAGAAAATATAGAAGACTTAACTGTACAACAAGCAAAACCTAAAGATCAGCGCACCATTTTTGAAGACGTAACAAAACAAATTGCACATGGTGTACAACACGAAAATAAAGAATGTACCTGCCAAAATTACAAACCAATACTGCTGTATGTCAGTGGTGAAGCTGGGTCAGGAAAAACATTCTTAATCAAAATCATCAGCAAGTTCCGTCAGCAATTGACAAACAACAAACTATCAGCTGTTGTAACTGCCCCCACAGGTTTAGCTGCCTACAACATAGGCGGTGTCACTTTGCACCGATTACTACTTCTTCCAGTAGAACACCAAAACAAATTAGACTACTACAAACTTTCTGCAGAAGCTGCAATGGAACTACGCAGAGTATTAAAGCAAATGAAAATGCTACTAATCGATGAAGTGAGCATGGTCTCCAACCTAATGTTGGCTTTGATTCACCTCAAATTGCAAAAAGTACTTAAAACAAACTACGAAGAACTCTTTGCAGGGAAACACATTGGGCCTGATTCACAGAATGTTTTCCTATCTTTTTCGGAGATCTTCTACAATTGACAAAACCGTAGGACACAAACTCTGCCGGAAAACTGTTGGCAGCATAGGAAATATCAACCTTTAGCAACAATTCCAATACAGAGAATTAACAGAAAACATGCGTCAATCTGCAGCTCTCACTTATGCCAAAATCCTAAAAAGTATTAGAGTTGGTGTACTATTTCAGGAAGCACAAGCGATATTGAAAAACCAGCACATTCATGCACTTTATGGCGATAATGCATGTGCTACTGATGTTATAGAACAATTAGCGCACAAAAATGTCAATTGTACGGCCTTAATGCCAGCTCTTGCAAGCTGTGTCAAATTCAATGAAACAATGTTAAATAAAGAAATGCAACCAATAATTGAAATTTGCACCACAGACAAACTAGACGTACATAGTATGACACTACCCATGTGTGAGCAAGCCACAACAAGACTAAGTAGTTTAGAAAATTCAATATCCAGCACAGCTGGCTTGGAAAAATGATTAAAACTATCCTTAAATTGTAGAGTAATGCTGAAACGTAACCTTGATGTGGAGCAAGGCCTAGTTAATGGGGCACTGGGTACAGTTGTTGGCTTTCAATCATACCCATGTGACAGCAACATTCAGTTTGTCAATATTCACTTTGACAAACTTTCAGAAGTGAAAAGGATAGGGTGCTCTACTGCTCGATTCCTTCAGTTCAAAGCATGTACGTAGAGAACAATTTTCTCTAACTCTTGCATATGCAGTCACCATTCATAAATCCCAAGGTCTTACCCTAGACAAAGCATTAATAGATATAGGAAACACAGTCTTTAAAGAAGGCATGAACTACATAGCACTATCACGCTTAAGTACAATTGAGTCTATTTCTAATCAACTTTGATGCACATAAAGTGACCGCTGATATTCCTTGCATTTTAGAACACAATAGACTGTGTTCACTGTACACCCCCCATCTGAAACAATATCCCGTTCCAGAAAATTAAAACGTGGTAAAAGAAAACAAATTCAATCAGAAATGCAACAGAATCTGACAAAAAATCCTTCAAAGAAAACAAAAGAAGCATAGGTTAATCAATTACCACAAGCAAAGAAGAACCTATTAGGGAAAGTAAACCAGGTACTTCTTCAAAGAAGGAAGAGAAAGTCTGAAAAAAGCATTCTGATACGGAACTAGCTGGTCCATTCAAATTTTCAAATGAAAGTGGTGTAAGTTGCTATGCAAATGTAGCAATGAATATTCTATTTCAATTGCCACCAATGGTTAACAATATTTACTTACACAGTACAGACCAATTGTGTTTGCAAATGTTAGTCCTTCATAGAAACGCAACAAACAATCCTGACAACACGTACAGTGTTTACGGAATAAGACAAGAATTGGACTACTGTGCTGGAATGGTGAGATTCACTATAAACACACAGGAAGATCCACAAGAATGTCTAATGTACTTACTACAAGTACTGGAAAACAAAAGCATACCTATAAATGAAATCTTCCAGATTTCATACATGTGGAAACATACATGCACTCTCTGTAGCAATGTCAAACAGGAACAAATCCCAAATGAGCGATTTGTGTATGTATCCATACCTAATTGTGAATCCATTCCATTTCAGCAACTGGTACAGAATGCAAACCATGGCAGATTATGTACTATGTGCACTTCAGACAATCGCTCCACCTTACTGATACAAACTCATAGTAAGTACATAATACTTATGCTGCTGGGTTATAATGCAGATGGTACAAAAAACAACTGAAAGCTGACTGGATTCACACACGGTCAAGTGTCACTTGGAAAGAAAACCTTTACAACAGTAGGTATAATCTACCATGCAGGAGCTACAACCAATGCAGGTCACTACACTGCATACATTAAAAACAAATGTGGATGGGTGGAATGTAATGATAGCACCATTACTCTGAAGCAGAGATTGCCAGCTAATCTTACAAATGTGTATTTAATCTTCTTAAAGCCAAAATTTTATGACTAATGTGTACTTCAACATTACCAAAAATGAAGTGAAAGCCTACATACATTTAGAATACGCCAACATGTATCTAACTGCCCAAGAGTCTATAACAACAACATAGATAAATGAATACCACAGAAGCATAACAACAAATGCACAGTTAGAATACGCCAACAGGTATCTAACTGCTGTTAAAAATAGCAACAAGGCTACAAGCATAACATAAATCAGAAAGAACAAGGAAACACTCAAAGAAAGCAAAAAAATAGTTTGTAGCATAGCAAATGAAGGTTTTTTTTAATCCGACAAGGATTTCTTTTCTCCCAGACCCAAAGATTTCAAAAACAAACACAGAAACTGAGCACAATGCACAGTACACTGGTTTGTAAACTAAGTATGAGGGTAAAAAAAAGCTACACTATCTATTGTACAATGTAAGAAGTCTTCATAAAATGCAAACACTAACATGCTTTTTTCTTTTATCACAGAAATTTAAAAAGGCTAGGTGCGCCAAGTACTCCAGTAATGTAAAACATATGTGGATTCTGCATAAATTAAACAGTAAGTATAATTACAGTCATTTCATACATATGCGAATAAACACGGCTAATCCATAGCAGTAATATGGTACAGTGACTTTAGGCTGGACCTAGCATCTTTGATGTATAACCCACCACCTACGCCCTACGGGCAAGCAACCCACACTATAGGTCCTATCCACAAACATTGCTACATATCAAAACCATGATGCATTTAATTTCAGTACTTTTAAGGTTAGATTTGCGTGCATGGTCTGCAGCCATGCAACCAAGACACTAGAACATGCGCACAAACACAGCACCACACCACGTCAATGTTCACTTATAACCTCACTCCTTATCACTTCAGTCTTGGGTGCATGGCCTTTGGCCATGCATCCAAGACTCTGGGTCCTGGCCAGAAACAGCAAAGCATATTGCAACCATTGTGGCTTCTAATTTCACTACTTATAAAGTTGGTTTTGGGAGCATGGCCTGAGGCCATGCTCCCAAAACGCTTTGCCCTCCCCACAACCACCTGACTGATGTTTCATAGTACAAGTGTACCTATCCCTGTTATATGCTGCAGTAGTTGTGGTCACAAGCTACAGACTTGGGTGTAAGGCCATAGATTTTTGAATGTATGGGTATGCAGTGTATGAAATCCATAGTGGCTTACAACTGCAGTGCTTATAACTTTGTTCTTGGGTGCATGGCCTTTGGGTATGCACCAAATACTCTAAATCCTCGCCACAACTACCACACCATATCACACCCATTGTGGCTTGTAACAACACTTCGGCCATGCAGTCAAGTCTCTACACACTCTCCACAACCATTTGACCCATAAGCAATACTACAATTGTATCAATTTCTGTAATATGCTGCAGTGGTTGTAGCCAGAGCCTAGAGTCTTGGAAGCATGGCCTACGGCCTACAGCCTACGGCCATGCACCCAATACACCAGGCCCTGGCCACAATGACCACAGCATATTACACCCATGGTCGCTTACACATGAGTGACACACCCATACAATGAAACATTATAACTGTAGCATGCACTCAATTTGTACCCAATACTCTAGGCCCTGCCCACACCTACCAGATAAATAATCAAATGTGTGGCTCAGATGTATGATTGTGATATCCTGTACTGCTTGTGGGCAGGGTCTACACTCTTCGGTGTATGGCCTACAGTCTGAAGCCATGCATCCAACACTGGGCGTCCTGCCAACAAGCACCACAATATGTCAAATACATGCTGCCTTATAACTTTAGAGTTCACAATTGTGTTCTCAGCTGCATGGGCTTCAGCCATGCACCGAAAACTGCAGATCCTCCCCATAACCACCTGAGTGATGTGCAGTTGGAGGAGTGTATCGATAGTTGTAGTATGCTTTAGTAGTTCTAGGCAGAGGCTAGACTCCTATCTGTATGCCCATAGATATTGCAATGTATGGGTGTGCAGTGGCTTATACCTCCAGTGTTTATAACTTTGTTCTTGGGTGCATGGCCTTCGCCCATGCACCCAACACTGTACACACTCCCCACAACCATCTAATCGATAATCAATACTGCAGGTGTATCCATGGGTGTGACATGCTGCGGTGGTTGTAGCCAGGGCCTAGATTCTTGGAAGTATGGCCTTCGGTCTACGGCCTACAGCCATGCATCCAAGACTCTAGGCCCTGGCCACAACCACTGCAGCATGTCACACTCATAGTGGCGACCTAATCAATAGCACACCCATAGGAAAAAATAATGTAAGAAGGACATGTACTCAATTTCAATATTAGCTAACACCACACGTGTCCTGAGAACAGTTTCAAGGTGCCTGTGCACGGCATGAACTGAAATAGTACACCTTTTAAAACCCTCATTTTCTATGAGTGATGTGATGTGCAATGCTATAGACGTATCTGTAGCTGTGATATGCAGCAGTGGTTGTGGCAAGGGCCTAAAGTCTTAGATTTATGTCCATACATATTTCAATGTATGGGTGAGAAGTGGCTTATAGCTCCAGTGCTTATAACTTTGTTCTTGTGTACACGGCCTTCGACCATGCAGCCAAGTCTCTACACACTCTCCACAACCATTTGACCCATAATCAATACTATAGTTCTATCAATGTCTGTACTATTCTGCCTACAGCCATGCTCCCTAGACTCTAGGCCCTGGCCACAACCACCGCAGCATTTTACACCCATAGTCGCTTCTAAATGAGAGACACAGGCATGCAATGAAAGATTATAACCATAGCATGCACTCATTTTGCACCCAGGACTCTAGGCCCTGGCCACACCTACCAGATACATAATGGAATATGTGGGTGTGATATATTAATGAGATATCCTACACTGCTTGTGGGCAGGGTCAGCACTCTTCCGTGTATGGCCTACAGCCTGCAACCATGCACCCAAAACTGTATGTCCTGGCCACAACTACCGCACTATGTAAAATCCATATTGGCTTCGAACTTTAGCGTTGACAAGTGTGTTCTCAGGTGCATGGCCTTCGGCCATGCACTAAAGAGTGCAGATCCTCCCCACAACCACCTGAGTGATGTGTGGTAGTAGAGGTGCAGCGATAGTTGTGGTATGCTTCAGTGGTTCTGGCCAGAGGCTGGAGTGCTACCTGTATGCCCATAGATATTACAATGTATGGGTGTGCAGTGGCTTATACCTCCAGTGCGTATAACTTTGTTCTTAGGTGCATGGCCTGCGGCCATGCACCCAAGACTGTAAACACTCCCCACAACCATCTAATCGATAATCAATACTACAGGTGTATCCATGGGTGTGACATGCAGCGGTGGTTGTGGCCAGGGCCTACAGTCTTGGAAGTATGGCCTTCAGCCTACGGCCTATGGCCATGCATCCAAGACTCTAGGCCCTGACCACAACCACCGCAGCATGTCACACCCACACACCCATGGCGGCGTATTAGGCCCTGGCCACAACCACTGCAGCATGTCACACCCATGGCAGCGTACTAATCAATAGCACACCCATTGGAAAACATAATTTAATAACGACATGTATTCAATTTCAATGTTCGCTAAAACCACGCGTGTCCTTAGAACAGTTCCAAGGTGCCTGTGTGCACCACGGACTGAAATAGTACCCCTATTAAAACCCTCATTTACTGTACGCACAAACATTCCGTACAATATTAACACCTACCGCCTGAACAAATAAATGTTTTCACCCATCTCTTACTGTGTGAACCACCCCAACCACTATGACACAGCAAAATAGGTTTTGAAATAGCATATTGGCGCTGGTCGCCGCTGCCCTATCGGTGGATCCAAGATGTCGGGCGCATCCAAACAATCTGATGCACAACACGTCTCACTGCAGCCAATCGGCAGAGTTGTCACGTGTCCGCGGTCATGACGCCAGCCTCTTAGCCAATCGGTAACTTGTCCGCGGAGCGAACAGGGAAGCGTGTCCGCGGAGCGGACATAGATATCACAAATTGTTTTGCTTTATGTTTTGGTCATTTTAAAAAGAACTACTGGACAGATTTACACCAAATTAACAAAAGCACGCTTTCGGGACCAAGCCGCCGCTCCTCCTGCAAATCTGGTGAAAATCCGTCCAGTGGTTTGGGCTGTAGGCGTGCACTAAGTTTTTTCCCTTTATGTCTATGGGAAAAAAAGACGTTTTGGGACCCACCCTCTAACTTTTCCCCCCCTGGACCAAAACTCATGAAACTTTGCAATAGAATTCAGAGTGGCCCATATACTTTTTTTTGCAAAGTTTGGTGAGGATTCGTCCATGCGGAGCAGAGTTATAGGCCGCCCAAAAAGTGCTCTTCCTATGGGATTAGCAACTTAACCATAACACTATGGGCCTCATCACGAGTCTGGCGGTAGCCCTTAAATGCGGTGGTAGCGCTGTTACCGCCGCATTTAAGGGTCCGCCAGATCATGGCTTTGGCGGATTTCCCCCCAGCTCTGAACTGGGGGGAAATCTGCAGCAAAATTTCCGATTTTCAGCACAATTACCGCCGGCGGGAAATCCGCTGGCGGTAATAGCGCTAATTTTCCCCATTGGGCCCAATGGGGAATGAGGAATTCCTGAATGGGCCAAATGGGGAATGGGCAATAACCCTTCCGCCAAACCCGTGATCCGGCGCTAATAGCACCGGGGGTTTGGCGTTAGAGCTATTAGCCCTCTGTCTAACTGAAGACATGGAGTTGTTCACTTCACCTGTTTCTGTAGCTGGTCTTTGGAAACCAAAGCGGCATTTGGTGTAGTATTTCCCTTTGTTTTTGTATTTGCGACGACAATATTTGCCACATTTGTGTCTTTGAAATTGTACAATTTGTGCATGAAGATCACTATTTGTTGCTTCCCAGGCAATTTCACAAGTGGCATATTTTTCGATAAACTGTAAAACAGTGGCATCACTGTATTGACCAAATTTAGGAGCATCTTTAATCCATAAAAGCATGTGGATATGTGGTGCTCCTCTCTAGAAAAACTATAAACAATGTGCAGAGAAAACACTGGCTATACTAATGGGTGGACTCACTCCACCTGTTAGGTATGTTTGATGGTACGCCCTGGTCTGGTTAAAAGTACTAAGGTAATTGGCAACAGCAACGTTTTTCCATGATCCCAAAAGCTTGAAGATGTTGGTTGGCATATATATTAGTGACAGCATTTGGGACCTTCTTACAGTTATGCTACCAGTAAAACAGTTCCTATTTTTAAAATGTCCCCTAATTACAGGTTGGGATCACACAGGATATTTATGGCATGGAGTAACTAGAAAGTACTGCATAATGTCAATATGGACTATGTGCCCCATTTAATATTTTCTATATATGCAATGGTATAAATATCCTATGCTATCCCAAACTGTCATTAGGTGGTATTTTAAAAATAAGAGCTATTGAAACTATATTTTGCTTTTACTATTACCTCCGCACCTGTAACAAGCTCCTTAAGCTACTAAAGTATGATCCAAATGTGAATGCCATTTTCTTCTCTGTCCTCCCAAAAAAGCACCACTCGGCTACTCCAGGGACTTGAGGACCCCTCATGGCCTGCATTCTACCTTCCTACATCTTTTGGCTGCCCTGCTCCATTTTCCGACAGTTGCATTGCTTGGACATACGGGTTGGATTGGCTTTTGTGATGGGGCTTTCCTTTTGTGATAGACTCTGAGTTGTACTCAAGGGGGAGATGTGTGGTACAATGTGTTGCAAATTGTACATTTTAAAGAATATTTGTTTCCTAACACTGGTGAAATCTACAAACTGCACAGTGTAGTGACTCATCAAACTGGCCCACAATGGCAAAAAAGTGACCCAGTTTGAGCATGTTGGGCTTGCACTTTGGGCATTGTGCTATTGCCGTATTGGCCAGTTGCAGCCTGGTTACAAAGATTTGCATAGGCACTAATATTGGCCAATTGAAAGTTATTTGAAAGCCAAAATAGTGTTGCTGAC
This sequence comes from Ambystoma mexicanum, assembly GCF_040938575.1. Classification (NCBI taxonomy): domain Eukaryota; kingdom Metazoa; phylum Chordata; class Amphibia; order Caudata; family Ambystomatidae; genus Ambystoma; species Ambystoma mexicanum. The sequence goes on along the minus strand of NC_090931.1, from coordinate 1,059,964,813 downwards.
TATACAAAATGTCTGCTGCAAAGAATCAGACTCTGTTTGGAATTAACCTTAACTCTCCACACATACATGTGGGTGCAGGTGTACAATGTGAATCTAAGTGTAAGGTACATGCTCACCAATTAGAAACAGTTGTGCTCGCATTCCAGCCTTCCTTCTCTGTCTGGGCCCTCTATGCGAATCAGGAGTCCTAAGGGAGACCCTACCCATCGCACAACCAGCAGGCTACACGATTCAGACCCCTGGAGCAACACAATTTGGGCCCCTGGATTCCTATTTATGGTAAAAGCTAATTTTCCTTGAAATTACGTAAGACATAGCACTACTACAAGTGTTGACTTTGGTTAATTTGCATTCAACTACATTGGTGATTAAACTAATTGACGAAGACATTAATTTTCAATATTGCATACTAAGGGCCTACTTCATAGAACATTTAACACAGAAGAAAATTTCTTTGCACTGATCCAATACACTTTGTACCGGGCCTAATTCACAGACTGTAGCAAAGTGACTTTGCACTGCAAAAGTGCTCTTTGCCTCGCACTAAATGATCCTCCCACTCCCTGGTAATAGTCAGGTGAAATTGTCATTCAAGGGCATGTGTCCCACCCTCCTGTCCAACATTGCAAAAGTCAGAAGCATTGTTCATTGAGGCAGCCAGGCTGCCCTTATTCTAGGCAGGTATGTTAGAAAATAGTTGACACTACACACATTTATTTAGGACAGACATGAAACATAAAGACATGCTTACATTGCGCACAACATAATTAACACAGAATATAGATTTCTGATATAGAATATAGGTCAGCAAAAGATATCCATTAGATTACAGATGGTTATAGGCCTCAAAGCCCCATGAAGATTTAGAAGTTTTGAGCAAAAAGAAAATATAGTGTTGTGTGCAAAAAAGGAGTGCATTGGGCAGAAGCTAGTGTGCAGTGATTCAGCAGTTTAAATGGTAGAGAAATACAGTTTTCTACAGCGGTAATCAAAGGTTTTTTTATAAATAAAATTTGGCAGTGGGATGAAGCAGATAAGCAAGGTGGGATGAGCTTGGACAACATGTGCTAGAAGTCTGGAAACGTGCATCATTTCCAAAACCTGCTTCTTCCAGTTTTAAGGTTGTGAAATATATCTTGTGGTTTAGTGAAAACACCTAGTCATGATGATTAGCATAAATCAGGTCATTGTGACAGGATGTTTTTATGTCCAATGGAAACTACGTGATATATTTTAACCCTTAAGTAAATTGACCTATCAAAATAGAAAATTAATATTAGCATAGCATAATTGTGTAATTTTTGCCACACTATAAGTGTAGTCTAAAAATGTAAGAAAAACTGAAATATAGTTTTTTCAGCCTGTAAAATGGGTGATTAAAACAACATACTACTGGCTAGTTGTTATTTGTGTCTGCCTTTTGCACATTGTGAGTTCCCTCCCAGGGAGGCTGGCAACAAGAAATGATCCTTAGAAATTGACTTTGTAACAGCAGATGTAGTGCTTTTTTGTGAATTAGGCCCATTTAGCGTGGTGCAAGAGTACTTTTGCAGCACAAAGTCACTTTGGTCCTCTCTGTGAATTCGGCCCAGTGCAAGGTTTATTTTTGCAGTGCAAAGTCACTTTGCTCCTCTCTGTGAATTAGGCCCGGTGCAAAGTGTATTTTTGCAGTGCAAAGTCACTTTGCTCTGTGCTAAACGTTCTGTGAATTATGCCCTAAGTGTGTTTGAAAGTAATATTATTAATAAAAATAATCATAAAAATAATAGCAATATTTGAATATCTCCCCCTCTGTTTCAGATTGACTGGAGTGCCACTATAACACTGTGTAATTGCAGTGGGGTGCGGTATAAATCTTGATACTGTAACATGTCACTTGCTACCACAGCTGTTGCCGTTTAATGGCATTGTATGTAACAGGTGTGAACATTGCCCAATTTAATTGGAGGTATGTAGTGCTTATTTTTAAAAAATCAGAAAGCCCCCCTAATTAAAAATACAGCAGTAGACAGCATTTGTCAGGGGTGCCAGTGCGTATGATCTCAGGTGCCTATTCTGGGAATACAGTCTGGTAAATGAAAAACCTAGAACTGCTGCCCTATCTTCTTATTAAGCGTTATCTCTGTTTAAAGGGATATTTATGAAGACCTGCTTTAACCCTTCCTGATCAAAGCACAAGCCCCCTAACACCTGCTGCTGTGCTCTGTGCATGCCTGATTCCTAATCTATTCTGGTCCATGCACTCCCCTAATAAGCACTGCACCTGCACAGGATTAGGAGTTGCTAAAATGCAGTTCATTGACACAGCATTCTTGTCTAGCTTGTGCCTTCGCGGCCATGGTTAGCTTTCGGGACACACCGTACCACAAAGCAGTGTGACTAGAAAGCACAAAGCTCCAGACAGTGAAGTGCATGCCTTTTAATCACTGTCATTTACCAGACGCACTGCACAGTAAGCAGGGTACACATACTTATGATCAACAAGAGAGCGCATGCACCCCTAATGCTACAAACCCATTCCCTTTCTCTCAAGCTCTTCCCATCCTTCCGATTTTCAGACTCTTTTCCTATACTTACACGTTTCCCTGCTGCTCACCTTATCCCTAGTCCCTTCCGGCCTCATTACGAGTACGATGGTAAGTGTAAAAAGTGGCGGTAGTAGAGTTACTGCCACCTTTACCACTTTAACATTCCTCCATTTAGAAAATTGGTGCTAAATCCGCATGCAGAATTAGCCCCGGCTGAATTACCACCAGCGGATTTACCGCCAAGATCAGGGGGAATTACCAAAATACTGCTATACTCATAATGAGGCGCAGGGTCTGGTGCCGTCAGACCACAATGCTAGGAACAAGCGCAATGCATAGCCTTCTCATTATAACATAAGATAACGTAACATAACGTAACATAACATAATGCAGTAAGGTTGGACAGTGGCCAGTCAATATGATGGAAGCGGTATACTGCAAGTATTTTTTCAAGAAACGTTAAAACACTCGTGGTAAAATATAGTTGCGTGTGTGACGGCTGCTTGTGAAGATATATACACATGCTCTGATAACAGTGACTAACTGTAGCCCAGGAACTGTGAAAATTAAATATATGCAGATAGATATATCGAAATATCAACGATTCTGAAACACAGAAACCTTTCATTCTGGAGAATGTTCTGCAACCAAGTATCCTTACATGTGATATAAATATACATATTTTGCCATTATTGACTTGTTCTAAAGAATTGTCATCCACGAGGGCTTGGCATTTATTTTTTGAAGTTCATTCTTTAGTTTGTCACTCTAAAACATGCTTTTATTTTCTAAAACGGAAATTATTAACGAAAGCAAGGCATACGTATACTATTTAGCAGACTGTTGTAAAATGATATGAACCATACACCATTTACATGAGTCAGTAATTGGGCTTTTACTGAACATGCTTTTCTTTCACTTTTGAACTGCAGACTTTGAAAGCAATTTGTTCTGCAGAAGTAAACATGCAGTGTGCAGTTAACAGAAGAAAGGTGTGTGCCTGCCAGTCCGTTCTATTGGTCTGTGGCTGTAGGCAGCTGATTAAAGGGATTGATTCGATTGGTTACCAACTGCTCATGACACTCTCTAGCACACGCTGTGGAGAAATGGCTAGGATGCTGGAGAGCGAATCGAATGCTGTGTTTGGATTATGAAAGCCGATTGTCCTGCTGAGAGAGCAAAGCGTCTAATTGGGCAGTATTTAGATTCCATGATGTCATTGCCATGAAACCATGGAAAATTGCTCAGCGGTATACAATCATGACGGTGAATTAAAGATGTTTAATCCCCTGCTGGTTGTGCAATAAACATAGGGAAATGTGTAATATATCCAAATGCTACATCCCAAGGTAAAGCTGATGCAGTGATTTCCTGGTTGCGGAAAACAGGATTATAATAGCACGTGTTTTTAAAATACTTCCTGTGTAGTCCATGGATGGGGTTTTAAGAGTTAAATGAAGAATCTTGTGAGGCTGCTCCCCATTTAAAAGGCAGAATAAGGAAGAGGCCGACAGTGCTGCGAGGCATTCGGCCATCACAGAGAAGTCGCCATATTCTCGATGCAAGTCAAAGCAATGCACGGCCTCTTGCTCCCTCCACTATTCATGTACAGGAAACACGCTTTAAGCAAATCAGAGAAGCGCACAGACCTGCAATCGGCTTAAGCAAGTAAGTGCGTGAACCACCACAGAAGTGGACCCGAAGACCACTCTCACTAACTCCCAAGAAGCGCCAGAGGCAATATATGAGAGAGTGGTTTCTGACATTCATTGAGTTTTGTCTATTCCAATGGTGATGTAGGTGCAGCAGGCAGGAAGTAGTGAGACCGGTGGTGTGTAAGAGCGCATGCGTGGGGTGGCATAACAATGCAAATACACAATATTCAGACCAACCTATAATATCAGACTCATTATTCATATTGGACCATAACTATGAAATCAAGTCAAACCCACACCAACTATACAGTGTGAAAATGACAGACATTCACCCAATTAAACACAATACAGAATAATATCAGCAATGCAGGTATTAACCAGAGTTCAGAATTAAATCAGGATGGGAACCTAGCCTTCCTCCAAAGAGCATCGCACTGGTTCTACTTCCTTAAGGGTGTATGGCCCTTGAATGTAAAAGGCTAAAATCGACAATGAAGGGTTAAAGCATCTGGCGGGACCGTCCAGGCATGGCATGGAAAGAATCAACAGGGTGTTGGTGGTCAGTGCATCAGGGAGGATGCTTCTCTCCTGGTTTTCAGGCCTCTGGCCAGTCTCTCCACACTAGTCTTCAGACAGTCCCATCGGTGGTGTGGTTCTTGGAGCCGCGGCCATGTTCCACAGTGAAACCTGTCCCAACGCAAAGCCAAGAGCCAATAGATGAGTTCCCCATCGGCATCTACGAGAGGAGGTGGCCTGCCTGCACCCCCAAGTCTTAGCCATTCAGTACTCAGTTAGAATGGCAAATTGGAAAGGACTCCACAGTAAAAGAAGTGAATTGCCATAAACGGTGACAATTACGAAGTTAATAAAAAGGTCGACTACAGTCTTTACATAGCACTGTTTTCGAAAAATACCACCAGCTAAATTAAGGGAATAGAACAAATTAAAATGCTTGCAATAACTTTATGCCTGGCACAATCATGGAACATGTGGCATGATTCCATCTGGATTGAAGGTCTCCAATCCAAGAAGTGCATAGAATTTACTTCTGTTCAAATGGTTATTGTGTACAGATGAAGGCCCCCGAGATTAGCTAGGGAGACACTACGGATGAGTGCACTCCAATTGATAGGGCCAAAACACCAAGTGGTGACACCCGTCAAAGTCTACAAATAGAGGTGATGTTTATATGATTTCATCCGATTAGGACACATGGATCCCAGTAGGGTTAACATGCGTTTCAACACTACGAAATAGACTCTGTTGATGTATGATTGATTGATAGTTTATTTGTATAGCGCCTATACACATGTGTTTCAAAGCACTTCAAGGCAGGGGAGGGAGCAAGGGAAAATACAATAACATTCTTACAAGGCCTTGAGGCCTTGAGACATTAAGAATGTGAAATTAACTATCATACTAGGCCTGACCACATTTCATATAGTGCAAGCGTATTGACAATGATTAAGGAGGGGAGGGAGGGGGAGGAAGGAGATGAGACAGCAAAGGCACTTTCGTACTAGGCCTGACGACATTTCTGGTAGTGCTAGGGATTGACAATAGGTGAGCGAAGGGGGGTTAGGGGGGAGGGAGGAAGGAGAGGAACATAACAAGCGACTATTGTACTAGGCCTGACGACATTTCTGGTAGTGCTAGGGATTGACAATAGGTGAGCGAAGGGGGGACAGGGGGGAGGGAGGAAGGAGAGGAACATAACAAGCGACTATTGTACTAGGCCTGACGACATTTCTGGTAGTGCTAGGGATTGACAATAGGTGAGCGAAGGGGGGACAGGGGGGAGGGAGGAAGGAGAGGAACATAACAAGCGACTATTGTACTAGGCCTGACGACATTTCTGGTAGTGCTAGGGATTGACAATAGGTGAGCGAAGGGGGGTTAGGGGGGAGGGAGGAAGGAGAGGAACATAACAAGCGACTATTGTACTAGGCCTGACGACATTTCTGGTAGTGCTAGGGATTGACAATAGGTGAGCGAAGGGGGGACAGGGGGGAGGGAGGAAGGAGAGGAACATAACAAGCGACTATTGTACTAGGCCTGACGACATTTCTGGTAGTGCTAGGGATTGACAATAGGTGAGCGAAGGGGGGTTAGGGGGGAGGGAGGAAGGAGAGGAACATAACAAGCGACTATTGTACTAGGCCTGACGACATTTCTGGTAGTGCTAGGGATTGACAATAGGTGAGCGAAGGGGGGACAGGGGGGAGGGAGGAAGGAGAGGAACATAACAAGCGACTATTGTACTAGGCCTGACGACATTTCTGATAGAGTAAGCGCATAGAATATAGAGAGGGGGGGATGAGGGGAGAGAGGGAAAAGACAGGGAGAGGAAGAGAAGACTGAGAAACAGTGAGTGTGGTGAAAGAGAAGAAGAAGCAACACCAGCGAAATACAGTGTTATAGAACAAATGGAGCGAGCACATCCAAGCTGCAGAGGTCAATACTGAACACCTTATGTTGCAAGAGATCAGCAAGCGCAAGCCAGGATTCAAGTCAAGATGGGCACAACACGGTTCAGGGCCACCATGATCACGTGATGCTTAAAGGAAGTCCAGCATGAGAACAACGAGATTGGAGATGGGTGAACCAATATGTGTCACATGAGTTATAAAGTCAATTCAAAGCATCAGCAACAAGGCAGTGATGGTATCACCATAATGTGTCAATCAAACTCTGACATTGGGCAGAGAGGGTTTGTTGATGCTGAGGGGGATAGCAGGAGAGGGATGTCTTGAGAGAGGGGACAGTAAGATACAGGATTCAGGCATACAAGCATCACATGCATACAACAGGGGGGACAGCAAAATACAAGAATCAGGCATACAGGCATCACATGCATGCAACATTCATATATAAAATGTTTGAATTGTATGGCGGAACAATGTAGAATTGTGTACAATTTCTTTTTGTGCAAATCAATTGATTGTTCATGACCAATATACAATTGTTTTTGGTATTGAATATTTTGGCCATGTGTTGTCCATGTCCACCATATGAGCCAGATGAAAGATTTTTCTCTAGATAGCACGTTGACGCACTTGCGCTTTTTTGCGGTTTCTAGCACTGTTTTGCACATTGTTGTATTATGTTTGGAGACCAATATGTGTATTTGTTATATGTGAATTAAGACTTTGAAAATGTATTAATACAATATGCTTTTTAACGATCAACAATATCACAAGATCCTTCTATGGAAATAAGTAAATAATACACAAAAGGATGTGTGACTAGATTTAATTTCAGTACTAAAGAAATGAACAGACTGTGGTGTATATCTATGCGATAAAAGGGCAGTGTGACCTACTCTAGGTTTGCTTTGCTGCAGGCAATAACATTATGGGCCTCATTACGACCCTGGCATTAAGGGTTTAACGGCGCCGTAAAAGGTGTCGGCGCCGTTAAACCCTTAACGCCTGATTACGAGTTCCCTTTGCGGGACCCGACCTTAACGCCTGGTTTTAGCAGGCGTTAAAGTAGGGTGCCGCAAAGGGACCTTGGTGCTAAGTACGGTGCCGCAATTTGCGGCACCGTACTTAGCGCCTTCCCCATTCCCATTGAGCCCTATGGGGCAAAAATGGGAATGGGGAAGGGCCCATGGTGAATAGGGAATTACCGCCCCGTCAACCTTGGAATGGGGCGGTAATTCCGCCATTCACCATGGCGGACCCCGGCATGGACCATGGTGCTAATAGCACCATGGTTTAGCGCCGGGGTCGTAATGAGGCCCTATGTATTATTTTACATTTGCAAAGGCGTAAGCCAAATAAACAATGGCCAGCTTGGAGAGGGGGGCAGCTGTTTACGGATAAGAAGAAGGGAGAAGTTTTAAAGAAGCACACCCAGTATAACTTCAAGAAAGGGAGAAAAAAGTTGAAATGTCCTGTTGATAACGTGGACATAATGGTAGAATATTCAGTGGTACAGAGGTTTCACCCTCCTTTTTAAGGTAACACTATATACTTTCACAATGGTGATTAAGGCACAGTGTTGAGGTGCTGTGGCTAGGAGCAGTGAGCCCTTTTTACCATGGCCATTAAGAATGCATATTTTCCATTTTATAAAACACAATTGCTTTGCACACAAACATATTTTTCAAATGGGAATATAGGACTAAGTTTGGATATTGTTACTTTCTTCATTATTATTATTGACATTATTTGTAATGTACATTCTATAGTAATAGCTTGTGATAATAGCTTGTTGCCCCTAGGAGGGCCTAAAGCACCGGGCATCCTGCCATTGACCAGCTTTGAGTGGCATCTACGGACCATGTGGCTAAGGTGTGTCATCTCACCCGGGGGACGGGTGGGGGGCGTCACTTCTCTTATAGCTTGTTGTCTCTAGGAAGGCCTACACCTTGCTAGGCATGATCAGCATCTGGAATCCTGCAATAGACCACTTTAAATGCCCTCTGCTTACCATGTGGGTAAGGTATGCCATCTCACCCTGGGGGAGAAGGCACTTCTCTTCTAATAGCTTGTTGTCTCAATGCCAGCTTTGTGTCCCTTCTGCCTACCATGCGGCTGAGGTACCTTATCCTACCCTGGGTTACCTGACGCTTCTCTTCTTTTACAGTTTGCACTTTGACTTTGATCGGCATAAGCTCATTGGGCTGATTCACAGAACGTTTTCCTATGGGATTGCACCATTATAAAACGCTTCCATGAGTCAGGCCCATTGTGTGCACTCCACTCTGCACAGTGCAAATGCTTCCGGTCCAGCTACATATTGATTCTTCACGGACTGGCACGTTCCCTAGACATTCTTCAATCCAAAGGACATGACCTGGTACTCCAAATGCCCACAGTGGGCAGGTAAAACCTTATTGGGCAGCTTTAAATGCCAGCATCCCTGTATTTCAGCCTCTGATAGTCTGGGCAAACCCAGATTGCACTGTCCCATTTTGGCACTAGAACCATAGGGCACGCCCAATCACTGCTGGTCTTGTTAACACTCCCAGCTGGTGAATGTTGGTAAAGATGTATATCTGGATGCATGTGTACTTGTGGATGCATAGACATGCACAGCATCACTTCTTTCCATGTCACGTTTTGCACCCTACACCAATCCAGGCTTGCTGGAGACTGTTGTTTCCAACAGGCGTAGCAGTACCTGCAACTCTTTCCTTTGTACACCAGTGGTGAGGCTGAGTCAGGCTCATCTGATAAGTGTTGTGTGTTCTGGCTTTGTTCAGACTCCACCACATAACTGATGTCCCTCACCTTCCTTAAACTCCTGTGAGGTACCATCCATGCACACCACACATACTATCATGCAAACCAGGGACCAGCAGTAAAACCTCCTGTGCCAGTGTGTAGGGCCTGCAGTTGGCCTTTTGGTCACTCTGCCTAATCGGCTTCTTCGAGGCCACCTCCAGGCTTCCTTTTGCAAGGGATATCAATTGCAGGATCTGTTCCCTCATGTTCAGGACATAGGTAATGGACCTTGTTCTTATGTTTCCTGTCACACTCATCTCTGGCCAGCGGGGGGGGCTCCTCGACCAGTGAATCGTATAAGTGATTGAAGGGGCTGAACTCAGTGGAGTCCTGTGGAATGACCCACAAAACAAGCACTGTCAAAGCCAACGGTGTTGCCTTTTTTGTAGATATGGAGTAGGATTTGCCAGGCGGTTTCATAATGGTACTGCCTGTCCATATGATGAAAACAGCTGGAAAATGGGGTGGCTGATTGCGCCTTTGATAGCAGTGTCTGGCAAATACCTAAACACAAGCCAAAAGTGTTGGCTTTGTCTATGCTTTTTCTTTTTAACTGGCCTATAGTGCAAGGTACAGATACACCTCAATTGACTGAATGCACACTTAGTTAAGAATCCTGTTATTACACCGGTATTACATTTACAGCTGCAAATAAGCCAGTGGGGGTCATTACGAACCCGGCGTTAAAGGGTTAACGGCGCTGTAAAAGGCTGCAGTGCCGTTAACCCCTTAACGCCTTAATACGAGGTCCCTTTGCGGCTCCCGACTGCAAAGGGACCTTGATGGCAATCACGGTACCGCAATTTACGGTACCGTAATTGCCGCCTTCCCCATTCCAATTCAGCCCTATGGGGCATTAATGGGGATGGGGAAGAGCCATAGAGAAAGGGGGAACTACCGCCCCGCCAACCTTGGAATGGGGTGGTAATTCCCCCTTTCTCCATGGCAGACTCCGGCATGGACCATGGTGCTAATACTCTACTACCTGAGGAAAGAAATTGTTAAGAAACTAGGAGTGTGTTTATGTTAAGAAAATAGGAGTGTGTTTATTTTAGCTGCATTGTTTTCCTAGAAATGTTTTTTTTGTTTGCAGTCTTCATGAAAGCTTTTAATAAAATGTTAACAGTATGAATTTATGTGAAATATCTTTTAAAATGTTATCGTATCAAATGTGTTCATGTGTAAAAGGTTTTATCTGACCGATAAACACAATAAATAAATAAATAAATCATCCATAATAGTGTACCAATCTCTTAAAACGCCTTGGCTTTCCTTGCACAGGGTAAGTTTCAAAGGGTTTTCAGAGCTAACAAAAGTGCTTCAGGTTAAATGAATCAATGCAGCTGTTTTACACAGTTCAAATGATGTGAAAGTCATTAAGAATAAAAAGTATCACAGATACAAATTAAATACACACAGCATAAAAACAATCCCATTCCACGCCCCAAAATAATAAATAGCTGGCCTACCATTAAGCAATATATGGTATCGAGTCATGTCAGCGTTTTTTTCTCATCCTCCCCTCCGCTATCTACGACACTTACTCAGATAACGTAAGCCCAAAATTGCATACATTTTAAATAGAACACAATACTCTGGGGCTCACGTTGTTTGAGCCATAACCTAAGTTGAATGCATAAAACTCAAGTGTAAGACTTTTACGCATGTTCTTTATATTACAGCCTATTTTTGGTTACTGGTATGGCGGAGAGGAGGCGCAGATCATAAGTTACGATTCTGTCTCACTCTTCCTCTCCAGCAGGCAAACACTCCAGCATTTGCGCCAGCATGTACTTTCATGCTACCGCAAACGCTGTGGATACCTGTAGAATCCGCTTGAATTTTCTAAAAGCGTGCGGATTCTATAGGAATTCATTGTAAACGCTGCCTGCCATGCCTAAATGGCAAGCAGCATTAGCTCATTTTGCACGATGGAGTGCAAAAGGGTGGCGGGAAAGCCAGTACACCACCTTTTTACACCCTACTGTTGAAAGTAATGCGGAGGGGACCTGCCTTCGCAAAAGTATAAATGCAACAGGTCCTCGCCGCGTCATTTACACAGAACTCAAGAATGTATTAATCGCACGGAAGACCACACGTCCGTATAAACTATCAGTCTAAATGGACAACTAATGACTATATTTCTGACCTGAGGCGGGACCCTTTTTTCTTCACTGAAGCCAGACTGAACGCTCATACGCTTTTTTTTCCAATAGTCCGAAATTGTTCCTTTCTCGAGGAGTTTAGCAAGTTCTCCTAATACCCTTTTCTTATTAGGATTCATCAGACAAGTGGCTGCAAGACCAGAAAGGAATGTCCACCAAGTTGCCAGAGTAACTATGAACTGGTGTGCAGCGGGCACTGCGTGCACCGGATGCGGCTGTCATGGGGCACGGTTGTGCCCCCATTAGCAAAGCTGCTTCACAGTGCACCCACAACGCGTGGGCGCGTTGCCGCTCAGCTTAGCGCGTGGCACTGTCAGCGTGGCTTCTGCCACATGGGAATGGTAGCTTGGATGCACTGGTACATGTTTGAGAGAGCTAGGCACCCCTTAAGCAAGAGGGGTGCTGTGTGTAGCTGCTCAATCTTTTGGGGGCCTGAAACCCTTCTTGCCTCCGTTCTAAAGGTACAAGAGGAATGGCAATACAGATGGGCATTACATGAAAGCACTCTCCCTTTTTCATTTACTGGAGTTTCTTGGAATATATGTGGACTAAATAGCAAACTTGGAGATGCAGACTGTCAAGATTTCATGAGGGAATGTGATATTATATGTTAACCTGGCTAATTGATCCAGAAAGTAAACTAGGATATACTAACTTTTGTAATCCTGATACAAAACGGGGGGCGAATCATATGGTTCTCTATATCATTAAATGCTAAATCTACACAGTTGGAAATTCCCTTTGGGATTAAAATTGAGTATGACTTGCAGTTTGTCTTTTTTATTATTGAATGGGCACCTCAGACCTTTCACTTGGCAGCAGAGAATTTAGAAGTGACTCTCCAGTTTACGTGATAAACTTAACAACGATTTAGACTCCCAGGTGATTCCCCAGCGTGCCCTACCGCTCGATTTCGGTGTAGACAAACCCACAAAGATTACACATTGGTGGATCTTTAAGGATGGGGTTTTTAAATTCCCTTAAAGATCCTGAATGTTTGAAAACTGACGATGGCCCCTTAATGATAACTTTGATAGTTTTGCTATCCTCTCTCAATCTAGGGACTCAGGGGATTCACAGTATTAATTCATATTAATGCTGTTTCTAACAAAAAGAGATTAAGGTGGTCTGCGCTGAATGAGGAATTGGAAATCCCCCATTAATATGCTGCCATTTGGGGCTTGGTGGAGGACTATTTCAATCCCTCTAATACTTATAGATCTTTAGACTGTTATGGGAACCTGCATAAAGGGGGGGAACCTTGCTTTACCCAGCCCTCCACAAAGTTATCAAAAAGTAATGTGCGTGATAGAGGCTGGTTTGATAACGAGTGTAGATTAGCAAAATATAGTTTACATAATGAGCTAAATGGCCCTGCAGGGAGAGACAGAGCAAGGGTGGCTCTCTAGTGGACTGCATATAAGGAACTTGTGGCTTTAACGAAGATGACTTCTGCAATAAACCAGGTCTGTACTGAAAAGAGGTGCGCTGGAGAAAGATCTGGGGGATTACCGGCATATAGTTTTAAAATGTTAGTTCTCTAGTACTAAAATAAAACATGAATCTGTTTAGCCCCCAAGCATGAGCCAGGTTTTCGAACCCGTGTTGATCAGGGCTCTCTTGCTTCCAGGATATTCCAGGCGCATTGCCCCTGATCTTTCCTCCCAGCCCAGCTGATTATACATACTTGAGTCCGAATGGTATGTTTATTTTCCATCGCTATATTCTCCTTATAGGGCAGCTAACAAAGAGATTATTTTCAACGATTTATTTGGGGACCTCAATTGAATCCTCTTCTGAAAAGCTCTTCACCTTTGCTATTGAACTTAGTGAAAATGTGAGCATTCCTATGTTTTGAATGAGTTGCACAACCTGGGCATTGTCCTCAATAGATAGCAAGGGGCTGCAATAGTCTTGGCCTACATAGCGCGATCGGGACTTCCCTTCAAATTATCTATCATCCTATTTCATTGCTAGACTCCCTGGGTAACATTTCCGCAAATGTTATTTTAATAGATTGGAGTTCTATGGGGTGAAGATAAATAACTTTTATCACCAGCACAAGGCAGTTTTAGAAAGGAACTTTCTACTGGAGATCCGTCCTTTTGGTTATAATTATTGTTGTTGAAATCTGTACACGAAAAAAAAACAATCTTTTTAGTTTTTGTTAACCACAAACTGTATTCGGGGCAGTTCTGCATCTGCTATTAAAACCAGACTTAAGGAAAATATTGATTCCTGAATACCAAGGTGCTGCGTTACAATCACTGTATGGTAATAACTTCCCGGTTGTACATTGGAGTTTATTTATTTATTTTGCAGTTTGTATAGCGCACCTAACCCGGAGGCCTCTGGGCACATGTACTGCAGCGCATGTACTCAACTTTTGATAACAATAAAGGTGTAAGATGATATAACAAGTAGCGTGGCAAAAGTGGAGTCTGACACTCCAAGTCTTGTTGGATCAAACTTAGGGTACTTCTCTATGCGGACGACGCAGTTCTTATTTCGAAAGCACCATCTCGTTTGCAATGACTAAGCATGGTTTTAATGTACCCTATCTGGAGAAGAGTCACTCTGTAAACATCAGTAAAACTAAGGATGTGTTTTGTCTTCCTTCAAGAGTTACTCGAATACCCCCATTAAGGTTTAGTTTACCCTCTGCGGACAGTTCATGCTTTTGATTATTGAGGAGTCTGTGAGTATACATCAAGAACCTGCTTAATGCAGCCAGGGGAGCATGCTATCACCCTAACTAAGCAAGCTGAAGCAATCATTATTATTTCTCTAAATGCTGTGTGGGGGGTAGAGTTCTTTCCAATGCTTTGGAAGTTTACCATGCCCATGCATGGATGGCCAGCACTTAGGATGCAGGAATGTGGGAGTATTGTGATATTCCAGCCCTAAATAAGGTTTTAAAAAGCAATTAGGGGTTCCATATAGTGCCCCCACCATTCCTATTAAATTAGAGCTAGGTTATCTTGGAATTGCTTTTAGTGTTAAAAATTAAATCCATGTTTTACTGACTCTAAATATGGAACAACATGAATTTCTCCCGAGCTGTGAAGCCTTGTTAGATGTGTTGTTGTGGGAAAGGGTGTATACAGATCCCTGGCTGTGGTGTCTGAAAACTGTGCTTTGGTGTTCTAGGGAAAGGTCCTTGCACAGTTGGGAACTATGAAAAGAGCATGGTATTGAATGCCTATACAGAGTGGTGCTGGAGGGGTTTCTATTCTGCGCCCAACTACTCGATATCTCATCTACAAAGATACGACCTATATTTAGATTGGATTCAACCCTCAATAGCCAACATTGGACTCATGTGTTCATAACGCTCAGGTTGGAAATGTTGCCTTGATTTGCCTTCAAAGCAACAATGGAAAAGAGGGCATTGCTCTAATCGCCCTCTATGCACATCTTGGGAGGAAACTATTGAACATCTTTTTTGCTGCCCTTGTCATAGCAAACCAAGATCCATCTGGCCGAACCCTACATTAAGAGTAGTAAACACAATGGGCCTCATTACGACCCTGGCGGAGTGGGTTTACGCCAGCGTTATTCGCGGCGGACCCGTCCGCCCTACTACGAGTTCCCGTAGCGCCATGGAACGTTTTCCGCCTGGTTTTTCCGGGCGGAAAAATCCATGGCGCTACGGGACCTTGTTGTTAATTACGCCACCGTATTTTACGGTGGCGTAATTAACGCCTTCCCCACTCCCATTATACCCTATGGGGCAAAAATGGGAATGGGGAAGGGTAGAATGGGGAATGGGGATTTACCGCCCCGCCAAGGTCGGCATTGGGCGGAAAATCCGCCAACCTCCATGGCGCTATCGGAAGCTTTCCGCCGTGCTCCGCGGTGCATTTAGCACCGCGATTTCCGCCAGGGTCGTAATGAGGCCCAATGACTTTAAGAGAAGCTCTTTACATGTCCAAATGCATGGGGTCAGAGTGTTTGACTTATGCCTTAATCATTGACCTCAGGCAAGCTTGGGAAATTAGAGATTGCGATTTAGATTGCACAGTTAAATTTGACACGTTTTATGATTACTGTTTTATTGGATTCATTATTTATGGATGGAATCATGTTTTTAAAGAGTATGATTATGTATAATGTATTTAATTTAGCTATGCACTTTATGGACTACTAATGAATGAAAGATATTTGAGAGTGTGGGCCAGAATAATTAATCCTACTGGTCAGAGTATATTCCGTTTCTATTCTTTAGCGTACATGCTCTGCCTGTAGTTGGTAGGTCCAGCTTGTAAGTACAAGTGAGCTGCACCTGGACGGCGGCATACACCTGACACTCCGTCATTGCATTGGTCCCCAACACCCACAAGGCTGGTTGGCTGAGGGTTTGCTAACATCTGCAGGCAGATGGGTCTGTAGTAACATTGGGAATTAACCTAACAGGCAGGGCCTGTTAAAAAAGACTAAGAGGCATGGAGTAGAGTCTTCTGAACAGCCGGTGCTTCTGGAAGGTGGATAGGACGGTTCTCTACCTTGCACACAGAGGCCGCTACTCATCCCAAGTGGATTTTCATAGGCAGCACTGGCTTGTCGCAAGATTGTGGAGCTTCCACCTCCTCTCTGAAAAGAAACTGATGAATTCACGCTATCCTCCATGAGAATAGAAATGTTCATTACTGCTAGATGCAGGAAAATGTGTGGAAAACATATACAATTCTCACATTTGTGCAATCGAAACAGAAGATCTTCGGGTAGGATCTCTGACGAAGCCAGGGAATTGCCATACGGAATTCCCCCTAAAATCCTCCTTGGTGTGTCCCAGTAAGGTCCTCTAGGCTCTATCACTAACCAGATTGTCTCTTTACCTAATGAAGTGTTTCTCTTACTAATAGTAGCATAGAATCGTGAAGCCTCTACCTTTGTGCTCTGTCTGTCACTACCCCTAAAGTAATTTGTGCTGTCCATTTTGTATGTCTCGTCTACGTCTTATAGCTGTTAGTCCTGAGACCATTTATCTCTTAGAGACTGTGTGGTACTATGGTCAACTAGCTATGAAAACACAAAGAGGTCAGGAGAAAACTCTGTATTTTCAGTCAAGAAAAAACACAGAGAAAGCATGTGTATAGCCCCAAACAAGAGGGGGAAAAAAACAATGAGTTTAGAAATAGGAATTAAGAAAAACTTTAATCAATAAATATTTAAAAAAGAGTCAATGGTTAAAAACATCTAACACACAGGAATATATACACAGTCACAGAGACTTTCAAAATCCAACAGGTCAATGGTAATACCAATCATGTGCCAAAAACAACATATACAATGCTATAGTGACTATTGTATATGCAAAGTTATGTAACCTAAACTAGCTGAGGTAGGCTGGTCTGTAAACTGATATCAGATCACATGGAGTTTAATTACTCAATGTAGTACCAAAGGTTTGTACATATGCCATTGCAGTATAACAATGGTCATCACTCAACATGTTTCAGTTATTTGTCCAATAAATTGGTGAACATTCCTCAGGAGCTTGTAAATAAAGTCACACTTTGTTTGGGGGTCTGTAATTAGATGCACTATATACGCTCCTGGATTAGAGCTAATGGGCCTCATTACGAGTATGGCGGTAAGGCAACAACGGCGCTGGTATCACTACTGGCACCGTGGTTACTGTACCACCATCCTAGGAGTTCTGCTCGCGGATGCCAGGCACCGTACTGACACCCGCGAGCAGAACTTGATGGTAGCAACGGTACCGTTAATAACCCCCTACAGGGCTCAAATGGGAATGGGGAATAATTATTACCGGCACCCAGAAAAGGGCAATTACCGGGTCCGGCAAGGTCGTAATGACCCGGTAATTGCCCTTTTCTGGGTGCCGGATAAAAATCAATACCGGCGGCAGCCGTGCCCATACTGCAGGCATGGTTACCGCCAGCCTCGTAATGAGACCCAATGTCTCCTACAACACTTGGATTTTCACACTGCAACATACTAAAAAGACAAAAAATAGCCATTAGATCTAAGTCTCGAAAGATGGGGGAAAAAGCTTTGTAACCACCTCGTCAGGCCCAACGGTGGCATTATTAAATAATAAAGTTACCTCTACCTCTGGGAGACTGTGATAGTGATCTCATCAGTTAGGCACAGGGGAACTATGGTCAAATACACTTACAGCTATAACAAGTTGCAATATGGTGTTGCTTTTCTTATTGAAGTGTTCAGAGAAAGAGGAACATGTAGTTCCAATGACATGCGCTGTCACATAACACATTACAAGGAATCCAAATATAAAAGATTTTCTTTTAATTCTGTGATCAGTGATGCATTTGCCACTTGTGTCAACACGTGTTTCCATCTGTGAGGTCTTCCTCAGGGCAAAAACAATATTCTTATAATACTAACAATAGTCCATTATAGATGTAGAAACCAACAAAAAAGAATCAAAATAAATATCCATCGGGACCCCATTGTCCAAAAAACAATGAACAATCAATGGACACAATAATGATATTGGCATATACATAAAAAGAAAGAAGGAAAAGTTAGTGTGAGAGAGAAAGAGGAAGTGGGGGAAGAATAGGAGGGATGAGGAGACAAAAAGAAAGAAAGGAGAGACAATTATTATCAAGCAAGTTATAAAATGTATCTGGTGCAATTACATTTATACTTGTGTATCATGAGACTCCTGGAAAAACTCATCAATTGAATGCACCATGTTCATAAATAAATAATAATCTAACTAAGCAACATGAGCTGATACATTCCGAGTGACATCTAAATCCGATTAAAATGCTGTGCCTCACAGGTCGAAACACGTGTTGGCACAAGTGGCGCAAGCATCACTGATCACAGAATTAAAAAACAGTCTTATATATTTGGATTCTTTGCATTGTGTTATGTGACAGCGCATGTCATTAGAACTACACATTCTTCTGTATTAAACCAGGTTGGGGTTACCTAGCAGTTCCGTAACTGCAGCAGTCACCAATCAAACATATTAGATTGTCCCCTTGTTTCAATTCTTATAGCCCCAGCGCACACCCCGTTATCTTTTGTTCAGAGAAAGACTTTTGCAAGCCTTGCAATGCTCTTAGGATGTATTGTCGCTAATTTCCATAAAGTGGTCTCGGGTAAACAGTTAGTTGGCCGTAGTAGGTGGTCTCAGGTGAGCAGTTTACCAACACGGCCTTTGCACTAAATGTGCTTTTCAAGGAAATGATGTTTTATATGAAACGTAATCAGTTCAGTATGATGCTCCTTACTCAGTTCATGTGAAACGGGTGAACCGCTCGTGTTACAAAAGAGTCAGAAGTGACTGCAATGACAAAAGGCCGAAAATTGCTCAAAAACAGAATGTCCGTTACAGGCTCCATTGCTTCGTACCAACCAGAGGTTCTGGCGACATAGCCCTGAAGTCCCAATAGCAACCAGGTACACTCTCCAAGCACTCCCTCAGAAGCGTGAGATCCCTGGTGGTTACTGAGTTCCAATAAGAATGCGTGATAGGCAGTCCTGACGGAAAGGGGGCAGAGGGGCAGAGGCATTTAACATGATGCGTGAAAGCAATAGCCGTGGACCGTTAAGCATGCATGCATGCCTTGGTCAGGTTAGGCATCTTGGTAAACGAAGATGTTAATTCTGCGACAATATTGTGGAAGGCAATTGTGAAAATGGCACCAGTGTATCTCAAATGTTTCAATTGGATGTGCATCACCATCAGCTGCTCTGGTCCCTTCGTGGCTGCTGGTGGACTCACAGCTGATCAGTATACGCATGAGGCCAAATTGTGAGGAAGAAAGAGTCCATGCCATTTGTAAAGCTGTGGCTAGGTAACCTTTCCTGTATCTTCACTAATTCTTTACACGTGACTGTGTTCCGCGTGCGCCAGCACTGATTTGGTCCCATTGTGATGAATCTGCCTGGTCTGCAGTGGACAGCGCCAAGATGTCCTAGTCGGATGAAGGTGTGCTCTATAAATACGCATGTTATGTTATGTGATGTTATGTTTCATTATGTCACGGCATGTGGCCTTCTAGTTTTGTTTGAGAGGATGTGGTTGTGGTTCCTGGCGTTGCCAAGCCGCCGACCCGCGCTACAGTCTGTGTGATATATTCAGCGGGTGGATATGATGTTGGTATAACCTTCTTTTACGTGGCAATACCCTAGGTTATAGAAGTGCGGCCTAACCTAAACTCTTCTTAGTGCCTGCCCACGGGGGACAATGTAGGATTTGTTTCTTATATTTGTTCTACTGGCTGTGGATCGCCATGTTAAATGATGTCATGCATTTTTCTCTAGCAATATTAAATCATTTGCTGCAAAGTTTAAATAAAAGTTCCTAAACACAAACAAGAAGGAACTTGAGCTCGACTTCCGAGCATCCGTTCGCTTTACTTCCGGCGCTCTGTCGCCGGGTGTTATTGCGTCACCTGGGCACGGTAATAGTAGGCTGTCTCATTAATAGTACAGCGCCGGCAGATTCTCATTTGTTTGCCAACATTTTATTGGTGTTTGTCAACCTTGGAGGAGTAAGATAATGACTAAGAGAAGGAAGGTAATTGTGTTTGAGGTACTGTGACGAGTGCCTGTGCCAGCTGGCTGCTTTCGCAATATAACCCTCATCATCGTCAAGGGGGAGGATGAGTGTGCAGAAGAAGCATTAGTAGAGCTGCCCTCCGCTGATTGAAAACCGGTGAGTAAGTTACCTTCATCACTTGATACCGATGATTCAGGTCGAGCGCGTCACGCGCGGCGCAGCGTTGCGGGCCAACACCGTGCCCGCTTCACACAAGTGGCTGTCCGCCTACATGCACCCCAGCTGTTCTGTGGACTTAACTGCAGACAGCCCAAATCTTTGGAACCAATTGCCAAAATGTTCCTGAAAATTAGATCAACTCCATCTCTGTTGCTGTGAAAGAGCTTTGTAATGGATTGTAACGCTCCCAACCACAATTCCCAACTTTTAACTCTTTCAAAAGCCCCGATTTCCTCCTTGTGGACCTGGACACCTGCCACGTGCAACTTCTACATACACGCTTGCTTTTGCTGCTAACGTGATCATTCCAAAATGAATTATTGCATTTAGTCCAAAGAGCATGCCAACAAAATCCTCCCTAGTGGTGCGACATGCCCTGATTCACAGAGCGTTTTCCAATGGGGTTTTGCCATTATAAAACGCTTCTGTGAATTAGGCCCATAATCATCATTTAGGATGTACAATATGTCACTGTTAGATAAATAAATAAAAAATAGATGTGGATTGAAGCTCAAGGGTCATACTTTGCGGTGGCAAAAGTCCCCAGATGTAATTTAAAATAAAAGCATCTGACATTTACCTGTGTCATTTATCCGGAACGTTGCTCCATATTTCTGGTGTAGAAATTCAATTGCGTCTGTCAGATTGCGCATGGAGGGCAGATGAAATGCCACGTGATTGCTTTTAAGTTCGACACATGGTCGCTATCGTTTGTGGTGTGGCGGGGGTTGTGTCGCCCTTGACATTTAGGAATCCTGCACGCTGCAAGATGTGCTCGCATGATCCCTGCTGGGGGCATCAGCTGTTCTCAAGTAAGCCCCCTTAATGTCTCAGCTCAAACGTGGTCTACGCAAAATATGTTCCCAAGTGCTGCGATTTGCTGGTATGCAACCCCGCACCTCCCCTCCCGCCCGCCCCCAGCCAGCATTGTTAGGCTTCACAAATTTAGCAAAGTGCTGGATGGGGCCACACGGTCTATTTCCAGACGTGTGCTACCTAAACGAAACCCGCTGAGTCGCCGCCGAGAGCCATATAGCCATCCATCCAGGCACCGGGGCCAGATTACAGAAACTTTGCACCAGTGCAAGTGCAAAGTTTGCACGGTATTAGCACCAGGGCAAAGTTTGCCCTATTTTTCAAAACACTGGGACACATTAAAAAACCATCGTCCCTTGGCAAGTGCAGTTTGGCATATTAAAAGCACCAGGGCTAAAAAGATACATTTCTGATGCATTTTTGCATTAGGGCACAGTTTGCCCTAGTGCTAATACCATTCCATATTAGCACTAGGGCAAATGTTGCCCTAATGCAAAAATGTAGTGAAAATGCATCTTTTTTTCACGAGGGAAATTTTTGCCCTGGTGCTTTTGATATGCCAAACTGCACTTGTCGAGGTGGAATAAAGTTTTTTAATGTGCCACAGTGTATTAAAAAATAGGGCAAACTGTGCCCTTGTGCAAATACCGTGCAAACTTTGCACTTGAACCGGTGCAAAGATTCTGTAATCTGGCCTTCAACATTGTGTTTGAATGCTGGGATTTTTAATTTCTCAAAGAAAAATGGTGTTCCTGAGGTTTCAATCTTCCTGGTAACCCAAAGGGGAACATATTTGGGCATCATTCACGATGCTAAGATTTCAGATGTGCAGTTTAAAGGCCCTATTCATGGGCTATTTGCCCAGTTCAAAGTGAATTGGCACTGCTGAAAAGTGACTTTGCACTGCCGACACAAACCCTGATTCATGGAACTGTGCAAAGTGTATTTTTGAGATGCAAATGTGTAAATGTTCACAACGTTGATGTCCAGGCCAGTCTTGTAAGGTCCTTGACTTTGGTGTGAATCGTTCCATTTGATTAAAGGCTAATCCAATCTTAGACCTTCCATGGGGTACTTTTCTGGCAGAGTTTCTCCTGGAAGGCTGCCTGTGACTACAGTGAGTAGGTCATTGCCAGCGTTCAAGTGAGACGTGACCACATCTTACACAACTGCTCTGAAATGCCAGGCAGGGATGAAAGTCTTGACTTTGCAGAGGAGCAGGAGCTGGCAACATGCTTCTTGTGTCTTCTTGGCAATGTGTGCTTTGAGTGCGAGGTCACAGTAGATTGTGAAGTGGAGAGATTGAGCACTGGATGTGTAGCCCGTGGGCGGGGCTAGATAGGGCTACGTATTTGGCCCCTAAGGGAAACCCAGGAATAGAGACACAGACACCAGACTTGGGCATAAAGTACTTTATTGTATGTAGTGTGTGTTTTATTTTATGCAGTGTGTGTTTATTTGTATGGACTAATACATCCAGCCCACCATGTTGAGGAGAAAAGAAAGACAAAAAAAACAAGAGACAGAACTCTCCTGATCAAGATTGGGCTGGCCAGGGGAGAAAAGAATCCAAGAGTTTTGAAAAGAGGAAACCGTTAAAGGACAGTCGAAAAAAGAGAAGAGAGAAGAGAGGAAATGACAAGTAAAAGGGGAAGAAAGACAAGGGGACAGCTCCCTGTGAGTGCCACGGCCTTGAGCAGCCTCCAAAAGCCTGAAGACTTTTATGCACTGGACTGCATGTGCTGGGTGAACCGGCATTGCTACCGTGGCCCAGGCTGCATGCCTGGAGCAGTCAAGACACCAAAGGGGCTATGGCGGCTTTAGGCCCACCAAGGGCTAAACCAGACAGGCCCATCACTAATCAAAGGCCTGGGCAGTGTGCTCATGGTTGTCTGCAGAGAAGATCTAAGAGATGTCAAGTCCGCAATACGTTTGAGGGGGAGCCCAAAGTGGCCACCCCGGCCATGCTCGTCAAAGACTTGCCTTGTGGACGGCTAGGCGGGCCCAGCAGATAAATTCTCCCAGGCGCAAATGCCAGGCAGCCTTGGAGGTGAAGAGTGGTGAAGGCAAGTCCAGGCTGCCACGTTGAGCAACATGGCCAAAGAGAGAGACCAGCAAAGTCCCAGGCTGCCTCGTGGTGGCAGCCCAGGGGAAGAAAAGTCCTGGATTGCCACGGCAGAGCAGCCAGCGTGAAGAGTAGTGACCTGCCCCTGTGTCCCTCTGATACAATGCAGAGGGGGTGGTTCTGCCAGGGTGCTGATAGTGCCACCGGCATCACAATGCGCATGTTAGCATCCCCATGACAAAGGGAACGCTGCCTGATAGATCATGGCGCTGAGGAGACGCAGTGGTGATGCGGGCATCTGAGAAGGCTACAGGCCGCCTAGAAAATGAAGAATAGCCACGGTTGGTGGCAGTGATGTTGGTGGCCCCCCAGGCAAGGGGGCCATCCAGAATAACAGAACGGGGCCAAGTGTGCAGCGATGAGAATGGACAGACCCCTGCCTAGGTAGGGGACCGCCCAGAGACTGCCTTAGAGTGTGGGTCACTTGTGGTGCAACAGGGCAACCTCACGTGGTGGATGGGGCCACCCAGAAGATGAAACTGCAGGGTTTGGGTCTCAAATGACACCAGGGCAATCCACTGTCACTAACAGTCCCAAGAAGGTACTGAGAACATAATGTATTTAATGTTTGTATGTCCGTTTTTGGTCTTTGGATATTTATGTATACATTTAAATGTAGAGCAGTGGATATGTAGGTTAAGTGTGATGTATGCGTGGTGTTGGAAGGAGGAAATGTTATGTACAAGGTATTATGTAGGTGTAGGTTTATATTTTTAAGTTTAGGGTTTAGATGGGGTGGACCTCTGTGGTTAGGTAAATGAGGGAAGTGGCAGCCTGCCTGATCCCACCTAGGGGGTGGGACCACTCATGGTGGCCATCTGCTGGCCTCATGCATCAATGGGTGTTCGGTATGGGGTCTGTTCCATCAGTCTCGCCCTATAGTTCCTCCTGCGACCCCTTCAGGGAAGGGTGAGCTGATGGAGCTTCACCCTATTTAGGAGGAACTCACACCAGGGAAATTTAAGAAGAGGAATTTGGTGTTAGAAATTTTGAAATGTTTAATTGATACAGTTAAGTGTTTTTTTGTTTTATAAATAAAGAGGGGTCCCCATTGGTGTCCATGAAAAATCCGCCTTTGTGTCTGTGTCCAATTGACGCAAGGTGACAGCTCAGTGTGTAGCCCATCTCCTGTTAACAGTGATTTTATTGTACAGGTGCAACCCCCCTCCCTATACAGCTGGCCGGGGTGAGGGTGGTGGTTCCAAGGGGGACTGTGCCTGGACTGGGGTAAAGGAGAGACTCACCCTTGCCCCTGGCTGGGGCCAGAAAGTAGGGACTGCAGACGTACTAAATCTAATCTAGTAAAGGAGGACAGAGGCTTGTTTTTAACCAGCTGCTGTCTTCCTTGCCTGATGATTTTTCTAGTTGGTAGTGATGGATGGTAGAGGTCCATGGCGGACAGGAAATAGTATGCCCAGTTGTTTGCCTGATAAGGGTTAGAACTAGACAACTCCTTGCGGCTAGATGTTAATGAACAGGGGAAGGGCATTGTGGTAAACCGTACTGCACGCATTTAAGGCCTGATTCGTGGAATTTGTTGCACGGTGCAGTGACTTTTCAGTGGTGCAAAGTGACTCACACTGCCAACAAACACCCTAATTCATGGAACAGTGTAAAGTGTATTTTTGCCATGCAAAGTCACTTTGCACCACTAAAAAGTCACTTTGCACAGTGCAAGTGAATTCCATGAATCAGGGCCTTTGAAGTGTTGATCGGTAGTGTGCCCTCCTGTGATCCTCCAAAAGATTAAAATCTCTGGAAAGAGGAATTCCTTTGAGGATAAATTACACAATTAGCTATGTTCGGAAAATCTCTTTAGTAGACAATCAATACCAAATGATATTGGTAGAGCACATGGGGAACGCGGGGAGTATACAATCATGGGAAAATGTGAATTCAAAACCATAAAGTCAGAAAGATTTGCAAACACTTCTTATAGTAGACAATGACACATTGAATAATTCACAAATAGTAACTATACTGATCCGTTGGATAAACAAGAGGTTAAAACATCAACAATAATTATATTCAGCTACAAATGAGTGAATTCTGATCCTTGAAAAAATTCCCCACTGTTCCCACCCAATGACGCCTTTATGGCAAAACCCTTATTTGAATTCCGGAAAGGCTGCACTAAGGGATGTCATTTAGGGGTCACCAGGGGTTGCAACAGTGACCCCTGAGATCTCCCTTGCTACCCCTGTGGTCTTCCTTGCTACCCCTAAAAAATGTTTTTTTATTAAACTGAGGCTTCTGGGCTCTGGCCAGCAGCATGTGGCTCTTTGTTTCTGGAGTGGCTGTTTTTCTGATAGCTATAACTGGTAAGATAGCTCATTGGGTTGAGCGCTCGCTGCTGCAATGTGTGTGTGATCTGCAGGTTGCAGGTTGGACTCCCGGCAAGGTTAACTCAGCCTTTCATCCTGCTGATGTTCATAAATGAGTACCAACACAGGCTGGGTGATATTGTATGTATATTTGTTCTATATGAAGTGTTTAAGCGTAAGTGCTACATTATAACACATCATTATCGTTTGGCCTTGGACGCCTGCTTGCATTCACAGTAATTTGGTAATATGGGCCTATACGTGCTGATATTAATGATACATATGGTGATCCCTTCTTGTATAAATGTATATCACTTTACAGTGATATTGTAACCATATTTTTCAAAGTGTACTTAGAAACAATGCTATATGATGCCACTTCCTGTTTTGTGAAGGGGTGAAATGTCATGTTCCATCGCTTCCCGTGATGTCACTTTGGGGTGGGGTCAAACAACATCACTTCCTGTAATGTCACCAGAGGTCAAGGGTCATGTGATGTCACTTCCACTACCCATAGCATTTTGGTGAAATGACATCACTGGCTGCACTCCACAACAACCAATAATCAAAGCACTTTCAAAGATTGCAAAAACAACTCCACAGTCCGCTTAAACTTTGAGGAACGTCACTCCAGCCTAAAGGTGTTTTCCGTGCTGAGTGTAGCGTTTGTACGTTTCCCACAATGACACACACACCCCCTGGGCCTGATTCACATATGTTTGCTTTCATGTGGAAATCCCCATGAAAATACTTTGTTCCTCCCCTCCCTTTCTGCACCTCTCTCCCTCACCTTTTGTTTTCCTCCGGCTCTGCCAGAAATGTCATCAGGCCTAGTACGGTAGTCGTCTGTCTGTTTCCATTTCCTTCCCACTCTCCCCCTCCCTTCGTTATCTATGTTTTAGCTCTTGCACTATCTGAAATGTCATCAGGCCAAGTACGATAGTTAATTTCACATCCTTACTGTTCATGGCATGTAAGAAAGTTGTTGTATTTTCCCTTGTTCCCTCCCTTGCTTGAAGCGCTTTGAAACACATTGTGTATAGGTGCTATATAAATAAACTATCACATCATATCATATCAAGCCCTTTGACTCAGACACGACAACCACCTTTAGTAGACACATGGGCACTAGCACCTGTAAGCTGATGCCACCCACATGCAGGTTTCTAAAACCCAGCAAAGAGCTTGACGTAGGCCTCAACGTCCATCGCAACAGCAGAAATTCTCCCATGGCAACACTAAAAGTGTGGCGCACATTATTTCTTGCCCTTAAAGATCACAGTGAGGACTTGTGGGACTGATTTGCAAAACGTTTTCCACTGCGATTGCGCCATTGTAAAACACTTTTGTAAATCAGGCACGTATTCAAATAAGCATCTAACAGCACCACTTGTTTACTACTTTTTAAATACAGGACACAATGAAGGTGAAATCGGGTGACCTAGCCTCATAACTCTTGACACATGTAAACATGTTGAAATTAAGTGTCTGACCCTAAAACACAGACTTATTTAAAAAAAAAAAAATGTCACCTGACAGGATTGAATGAATGCATCACCTGGATAGGAATCTGTTAATGGGCATGTAGGACTACTGACATGCCCCCTGCTCACTGTTTTGTATTTTACAATCACCCTGATTTCTCTGTTTTTAAGCAACATTACAAAACATGATACAGTGAACACGAGGATAATAGCAAGGCATTTTTAAGACTTCAGTAACCTATCCCAGTGTTTTTTAGATCTCCAACTGTTAGTATCAGTCTGTATTCACTTAGGACCTTGGTAGAGTGGCAAAGCAGTCAGGCTTATCTAAGAGGAAGATGTGAGCTGTAGGTAAGTACACTGAACCTTAGTTAGATATGCACACCAAAGAAACTCTTACACTTATAATTTACATAAAATTATATATTTATTATATATACACCAGAATCCCTTTAAATTCTTTAGACGTTTGCACTAGAACACTTTGGAATACGTGAGAATACACTTCAAAAGAAAATGTCACTTTTGTGTTTGTTCGCGGTTACATTAGTAGCAACGTTAGAAAGGGAAAAGACAATGTTATCAAATTATCGGTTATTAAACGCACCTGCGGTTTCTAACAGTTTATACGGTAATACCTTTACTCTGCAAACACATATACTAAAGTTACTTTAAGGGAGGAAAATGGTTAGTGTAGCATTAGTATGGTTCAAGTTTCTAGAGAGGGTTTCATCACACAGCAAGTCTTTTAAGTCCAAAAAAACCGCAACCCTAGCTACAGGCAGTTCGGAACGGGCTCAAAGTCTTGACAAGAAGCAGAATACGTAGAGTTCCAGAAGATTTCTTCCTGTCTCTAGTGTTATAGAAGCAGTAAGTTAGCTAACAAGGGAGACCTGTAAAAGGACTCGAAGGGACACGAACAGCAGCTTGAGTTGGAGGTAAGAGGGGGTGACCCTGGACACCTCTAGATGCACTACAACGTTCTGGAGTGACTTCTTAGAATCAGATAAGCAGTACCTTTTTCCCGCACTCTGGTGAGGGGGACTGGGTGACTTGGGTCAGCTCTCTGGAGTGTCCTTACAAGTTCAGCAAAGATTTGGACGGATTCAGCATTTCCATGATGATGCACTCAAAATAGGCAGCACGTCTCCTGGTATTAGGGTTCTGCAACTCTGGAAACTCCAAGGACCTCAGGAGATGGTTCAATTCAAAGTTTGTCTTGGGACTGGTTGTTTCCATCAGCCAAAGAGAAGGAGTTGTCCTCTTCAGGGCTTCTCTGTCGCATAGAGAACAGGGCTTGGACAGCAGTGGGCACTTCACGGTGTTGCAAAGGGTCTGCAGGCTTCTCTGGTCATCTTCTTCTTTGGTTACTCCAGCTTCCAGTTGTGGACTTGCTTTGCACTCCAGAAACCTCACCTTTTATACAGTTCGAGCACACACTCCTCTGCAATCTCTCTCAGCATTTTACATCTCTCCCTGGGGGAGCTGGTCCTATTCAGGTACTTTGGCAGACAAAGGACAGGGGGTGGAAGACTCCTCTCCCACGTCCTTCCTGCCCAGACACTCTGGAGCCTAGGTGGGGATACCCAAGGATTCCCCCGAAAGGCAAAACACACACTCTGACATCCCCTCCCAGAATGGTAGAAGAAGGGTTAACAAAGAGCAGCCATGCTAGTAATGGCGGAAAAAGAATGGAGGTACTTGGGTGCCCCTATTGTGTACTACCTAGGCTTTGGACATACGGACATAGCCTCCGGTATACAAATTACACAATAGTTGGTAGAACACATCCACTGCCACCAGCCATAACTAGAAGATTGTCCATGTGAATTAAAAGGCACCTGAGTAGAGATAAAGGGGATGCTAGGTATCCCTTTGGCACTTCCCTGAAGGTAGTGTGTGCCAATCTCTCAGACTATACAGTTTTGGGAGAGATACTTAAGAACTGTAGTTACTCGAGGTTATAGAAAACAAATCTTAAAGGTGGACCCTAAGGGCCCCCAGCAACACTGCCCACAAGGAGCTGTGTGCTGCAGTAGCAAAAACACAGATACCTTTAAGAGCTAGGAAGCCAACAGACTCAATAGTACAGGTAGTGTACAAAGAATAGAGTTCCAAAAGGCAGAGCCCACAAGAATGAATGAGTGGAAAAAGGCTCCACTCATTCAGGATTTAGAGAAAAAGGTCCAGCAGTCCTGAAAACAGTGCTGAGGGTCTCACCAGGAGAGGGGATGAAGCATAAACATGATAAATCTCCCTAAGATAGTGTTAAAGAGTTGCAGTGTTTAGGGGCTAGTAGGGAAAAGCAACGGAAGCGAGGGTGCACCGGGTGGTTTAGGGACTTAGAGAAGGAAATGAGCTTGGGAGGGAAGAGAGCGGGCAGGACATAAGTAGTAACTACAGGAGAGGGATTTGGGGGCTGACAGCATGGAGGTATTTGAAAACAATATATAGGAAGTGGAAAAGGATCTGAGATTGGAAGGAGAGCCAGGAGATGGAACGGCGCTAAGGGGAAATAGAAGCATGGGGTGAAAGACAGAAGAGAGCGTGCATGGAGCAGTTAAAGAAAGAGCGTAAGGGAGAACATTGATAGGCAGGAAGTCCAATAAGCAGTGCAGAACAAAAGTCGAAACGGGAGAATACAGGAGTAGAGATGAGCAGCAGAGTGGCATTGGAAAGAGCCTTCCAGATGTACAATTGATGACGACATGAGCGGGCGATATTGGAAATGTGTGTAAAAAGAAAGAGAGGATTAAAAATAACTCCTCAATTGTATGCAGAGGAGGATAGAGGGAGATCTAAGGGAGGACGAGGGGCCGGAACAGGGTCAAATGGGGAATACAATTGTCTGGGACACCAATGAAAAAGTGTCCCATGGTTGCAAATGGCAGTTCATTTCTTTTGGGACAGACTGAGTAATTACCCAAGGGGGAGGTTTTTAATCAAATGTGATGCAAATTGTGCATTTAAAATAATATGCATTCAGTAATACTGGTCAAAACTACTAGCCGCATGCTGAAGTAACTTATCAAACTGGCCCAGGCAGACCAGAAAAAGTGTCCCACTTTATTTGTATTTATTTGTATTTATTTTATTTGTGAAGCTCATCCGGGCCCGTGAGCATCTGGGCGCACAAAGGTGGCATAAATGGTTACATACAAGTTTACAGATAAATAAACGGAAATCGCAAAGATGCAGCAGACATATCACTTGAAGTATTTACAGTGGCACAGGTGTGCTGTTAGGGAATGTAACAGGCCATTATGTGTGGGCCGCAGCTAAATCCTGGTCAGAGAGCCAATTCATGACTTTGTGCCTGAAGGAATAGAAGGAAGGCACTGCTCTTACTGTAGTAGGGAGGGTATTCCATAACTTGGCCGCCAGGACAGGGAAGCTGGTCCCACCTGCTTTTTGCAGTTTAAATCTAGGTATGCGCAGCGAGTGGGCTTGGGTGGATCTTAGTGGTCGTGTGGAGGTGTGCGCCAAGAAGCGGTTTCAAAGGTATTCAGGTGACTCCAAAAACTGGCCCCCACTAGAATTTTGCGTTTTTGGCTATTGCCCTATAGGCCAGTCCGAGCCTGGGCAGGAACGGTTGAGGCGGGGAGAAGGAGGGTCCTGTTTTTGAGACATTGAGATGAAGGAAATGGGTCCGCGTGGGAAGCGTTACTTCGTTGTGAATCTGCCACACTCCTTTCTCCACACTAGCTAATAATGGCAGGCTCTTCCATATATCTTTTGCCTTCACCTTTCCATTTCAAACACTCCAAACTGAGCGAGGCATGTTGCAAAACATGCTTATTGCCGGTGCACAAAGAAAAGGACTTTTTATGACTAAGCCATACCCATGGCAGTAGCAACTGTTCACTCTCTCCATCTCTTTATTTCCTCTTTACGGTGATCTCTCACTGGAAAGAGAAGCTGCTGTAATGGCCGCCACTGAAGCAATGCGTGTTCTTATTGCATGCAGGCCACTGTTGGGCAACAGAAGAGAAGAGATTTGCCTCTGTCAATTAAGTGGGTTCATTCCCTGGGGTGAAGTACTTCCTAGAGGCCTTTGTGTACCCTGTATGCAAATCTCCGCACTCTGATAACACCGATTACAGCATGTTGGGTAATAGTAACATATGTCATTTATAATGCATTGACGATAAGCCTATCAAAGTTTGAGGTTCAGCATCTTCAGCCTGGTCCCCTGAAACTTGCAAAAGAAACCACTGCATTAAAATAATGATATAACCCTTAGGTTATGGGGACGCCTGTTTTGGGCCCATAAGTATAAGGTGCAGGACCACTCGGTTGAGAAATTCTGGATGCACCAAGCATGTGTCATGTTTAATTGGGAAATCTCATTCCAACACAGGGGGGGGTCCATCCTTCTACTCAGAGTGCGCAGAAAGGTGCTCTTGTTTCTCCTCTTGGGCTGCTGCTTGCGCATCCAATCACCGTTACTTTTCAGGCAGAATTACTGTATTGTGCATAAGAGCCACCCCCGAAAATAGTCGCAAATACTTTAGAGGATGCAGAAGCAGGTGAGTCAAATTCAAGATGCTTTGCACCCTGGGCGAAGCCTTTTTGAGTTAAGGCCCTGGCTACGTTTCCACCAGACACCAAAGAACCAATGGCACGTCTATCTGCCAGGTGGGAAGCCCCTCAGTGTGGGGGCATTATCTGTCAGGTAATGGCCTGAGGCCCGAGTAACAACCCCTGAGCGAAACGAGGGCCTTACAGTGGGCCTTGGCCCATTACCTGATGCCTCCCATCAAGGGGTGTTTAGCCATTAGCACCCTGGCATGATGCAGGGTTCTACTAACTTATTTTTAAGTTGAGAAATTGCCTGGTTGCTGTTTCTGAACTTTAAAAAAATGTCTAAAAGATTAAATGTCTGCCACTTTTCATGAATACCATTGCCACGGAGGGAAAGGGACGGGGCAGCAGGAGCCGATGAGTGGAGGCGACGGGCGAGGTGGGCGCAGGGCAGTGGGGCATGGGATAGGGCTGTGCAAGGATCGAGTGGGGGAGGAGAAAGTGCTGAGGGGCCAAGAAGTCATGGGGTATGGCTTCTATCTCGGGAGGAACGCTGGAAGTCTCCCTCTTCTCAGGAGGCTTTGAAGGCAGGCAATATCATGAGATAAAGCCTGCCTTCCAAGCTTCCTGATTGGCTGGTAGGTGGCATTATGTCACTTCCCAGGTGTTAATAAAAAATATATCTGTGTGCATGGCAGGCCCAACATTGGGCAATGCCCCCTCAAGGTTACCCCCTGGCCCATGTTAGAAAGGAGGCCTTGCCAGTGGTGTTAACCACCAGTGGGAATCAGAAGGGGTGGTGGCGGAGGATGTGGTTGCAAACAGAGGGGTCTTTGCTATAAACATGCAGCAGAAACGTCAAAGCTAGTAGCATTCTGAGGGGCTGCACTGCAGGAGGCCCTGCCAGGATGTGTTTGCTTGCTTTGCACAACGTGTTATGCCCACATACTTACATTTCCAAACTCTTGGTTACAAGGTAGCTATTATTCCAGCCCATCAAGTTGATTTCTGTAATTCAAAGTAATGGGAGTTCCCATCATGCTTAATAATATTGTCTACTGTTTCAAACAATAAATGACAGGTGATGATGCTTGGGCACAGATTTTTGCAGCAGGTGCATAAATAGGACCCTGACACCTTACATTCAAAGTATATTTTCTGCTGCATTAACTACTTCTGTAGGAGTGAAAGAATAAGGTTGGTATTAAGAAAAATTGAATTCTGGAGGGGAGAGTGTAGTACAATCAAAACGTTACTTGCTGCAGGTGTTTGAGTTAGGCTATGAGGTGTAAGACAGAATGATTGCATCAGAACACAATGGAGATGGGATTTTGGAAGGGACACACATCCTTTGAGCACATTTGGCCATTTACCCACCCATTGACATGTTAATCTCTGTGGCATTCCCACCAACTACCTGCCCCTCCCTGCTAAAACATATGCTTGTGGGTACTCTGAGCTAGCTCTGTCACAAAGTAACACCAAGCAGTTTCCTGTATAGGGCCTGCTAGTGTTATGTATAAGCATCCTTTTGCATGTTGAATTACTTAATTGCCTGTGTAAATTAGCCCCTGTTGTAATAAATACTCTGAACAATGTGTGTCTTCAGCCAGTTGATTTATAAGCAATATGTGTGTCCTTACATCTGTTGCTTGCACTGGAGTCCTATCTAAAACAAGTAAGCGCAAAGCCAACATTTTTGGCTTGTGTATAGGTATTAGACAGATATTTTCCAGACAATGACATCATATGCCTAGATACTTTCACAATTTTCCAGCTGTCCCCATTTTATAGCCGGGTGGTACCCTTAGACAGTATGTGCACTCAAAAGCCCAAGCTGTTGGCTTTGCTAGTCTGTATTGGTTTCAGTTTGTCTCCCTAATCCCTAAATGATAGTGTATATGCCCAGATGAGGGTGCCTTGCTTGCGACACCTAGGGAATCAAGCTGCACCTCACTGAGTCAGTCCAACAAGGCCCTGCATGAACATATAAAGGCTAGGATGGCAAGTATGTACCAGCTGCAGATCTCCTTCTCATGTGTACCAATCAGTGACGTTCTGACCTGAATAGAATGTACCTTTGTCTGTGTGGAAGCCGGGCCTGCCTGGCCAGAACTATTCAAGTACTGACTTGACAACATCATACTGTTTGAGTAACTTATTAACAGTGTTTGTACACATACAGAATACATCATATGTATTGGGGGGTCCTGTTTGGAAAATATGATGTAACTGCTGGATGTATAAGCAGTGCTGAAAGTGCGAATTATTTAATATGGGTTCCCACCAATGACAGAGCAGGGTAGACTGGAGGATTGTTCCCACTCCCCCTAATTAAAAGATTGATTATGAAAACCTGAAATATAACCTGAGAAAAGAGCATTTCCCATTATGTTGCTGCACAGTATAAAAGGTGTGCATCTTTTAAACCTAAAAAGTGGTATTTAAATAGTTCCTGCAAAGTGCAATTAGAGTTGGATTTAACAGTCGGACAAGGGACAAATGCCCATGGGGCACCCCAGATCTGGCTTTCTCCCCTCAAAGTCTGCCAAGGCTGCAAAGCTCCTCCCAGTGAGCTCTATCTTGTAGGCATGCCTCAGCAAGCAGCAGATTATATATCAAAAGGAAGTGATTAGAGATGGTAAAAGGTAACTCACTGTGACCACTGCTCTCTCACTTACCTTCATAATATTAGATATGGTTTTAATAAGCTATTTAAGTGTGATTGCTGGGTGATTAGTAATTATGGGAGTAAAAAACAATCTGTGAGAAACAATGACCTTGTAAGTTCTCATTAATTAGCATGCTGGAGCTTGTAGGCTTCCATTCAAGATGAGAACATGTAGCTACAATCAAAGAGGGCAACTTTCCAAGTCCGGTACAGTTGCAGAAGTGTTGGTAGAAGAATTTTACTGCCACTTTTTCAACTGTGCAGGACTTGGAAAACAACCTCCTATTATTCTAGCGTCTGTGGTAAAAGTGGGCAGATTCAAAAAGAATCCATTGTAAATGGCTCCCAGAATCGTTATTTGTTAGAGGGATTTACACTTTTCCAGACACATATTGGCAAATTGAAGAGAAAAGGCGATTTTGCCAATGTTTTACTAATTTCTTTTCCAGTACTTGGTGGAAACAATTGAAATTGCGTGCAGGATCTGTTTGGCAAAAAAGTGCAAACTGGAGTGGTCCCCTCCATGCAATTTAGGATTCAAAACAAAATGCCAGCCTCATTCTTTTCCGTCAGCATGTGTCTACAGTGATGTATACATTGTCAGGTTGGTTTCTCATGTGACGTGTCCATTTTTTTTTTAAGTAATCTGTATAAAATGAAGTTTTGTTTTAGGTATTGAAAACCAAACTTCAACACATATGTGTACCAACGTGAGCTTGAAAGATGCATGGTCAAGTACCAAAATGTCAGGGTACGCTCGAATTTACCACATAAAAGTGTGTGAAAAAAAATGTAATCTCACAGTGCTTTAACTACCAGAATTAGGTGGCATTATAAGGGATTCAGTTTACACTGTGAGCTATTCTAAAAATGCCCCCCTCGCTCATGGTTTAATAGATGGTCAGGGCCAGCCGCAGAGACACACAGACATCTTTCTTTGGAAAATATAAGACCCCATTTACTGAACAAAATTGTGACATTCAGTAGCAAATGAAACTAAAGATGTCAAACAAGAAGTCATCAAGGACACATGCTTATTATAAACAGTATTTAAACAGTATGTACCAGACCATGATGTATAGGGGGTGGCAGGGGAGCAGACACCCCATCTCCCTGTTAAGCCCCATCAGGAGTGATATCAGAAGGCTTCCCCCCACCCTGACTCTCTCCTGCATGCTAGCAATCCCTTGTGCCCTCAACTCAATTGAAATGTACTGCAAAAATTGCAACCGCTCAAGAAAAGCTGTACTTCAAAATGTAATTTTAAAACTAAATGTTCTATTCCTAGCTTCAGTTTTCTGGATGGGGGCATCTGTCTTTCATAACAAGATGGCGGGACCACAACCACCTCTGCTGTGGCAAGCTGGGAGCAGCCACAGTGTCCCGGGTGGTATTGTGAGCGCAAACCATGTAAGATGAAATAAGAACTGTGGGCTGCGTTCCTCATTCCTGGCAGAGGAGGAGGAGGCATCCTGGATTCGCCCCAGCCAGGCCAAGAAGACATGATAGGGGTAGGGTGCAGAAGGTTGGAGTGGTGGTAAATGTGAATGGTGGTCAGTGGGAGATAATGGGCGGTGACAGGATGGTGAAAAACGAGTGGATAGAATAGAAAGGGGAGAGCAGATGGGAAAGGAAGACAGAAGGATATTGCCAAACTATTTTTCCGGCTTCTCTTTTGCTCTGTCCTGTTTTGTATTGTCCAGTTAAAGCATTATGTTGTCAAAAAGGTACACAACTTTTGTTCTTGGGGCATGATTTATTGGGATTCATCTCTCAGGTGCGTGTTCAGAAGTCTGCAGTATGCAGTGATTATTTTTCATGCGTGGGCAATGTTCCCCCATATGGATATTGAAGAGCGGACGGAAGCTGAAGTGAGAAGCCAACAGAAGGCCAAAGGAGTGAGGGAGCTTCTGGAAAGAAACAAAGGAGCAGATGGAGGAAGAGAGCAGAAGACTTTGGAAGGGGTACTGGAGAGCGTGTGATTTTCGAGGGGATGGAAGGAGAGAGCAAATTGAGTGATCCTGGACAAGTCACCTTCTATCAGCA
This sequence comes from Ambystoma mexicanum, assembly GCF_040938575.1. Lineage (NCBI taxonomy): Eukaryota > Metazoa > Chordata > Amphibia > Caudata > Ambystomatidae > Ambystoma > Ambystoma mexicanum. Next base: position 1,059,928,513 of record NC_090931.1, on the reverse strand, counting down.
AACCCTGGTCAGATGACCAGGCTGTTTCCACCCAGAGTCATATGCCTAAATGTGGAACTCTCCAGTAGTAGATATGGATATCTTAAAATGCATGTAGCATTTGTTGCACCCATGACAGCGATTAACTGCTGTCGTCATGAGCTCCACAACCTTGTCCCGCCTACCCAGGGCCACCTGGCAGCCAGGCCCAAGAATCCCTTTGCCTTAAATCTACCACAGAGTGCAACCCTAACTAGCATCTTTATCAGAGATTCAAGGCAAATGGATTCTCCCAGATCCGGGAAGACATATTTTGCTGCATCACGATCTGAGAAACGACAACACTGTGTTTAGTGTACTCCTACGCCCACACCCAATGGAAGTTGGGCCTTCCTCATCACAAACCTGGCGCACCCAGATGACAATTCCTGGAGCTGGGTCTGGTGCGCGGCCTCTAGCTCTGGAACGCACTAAACTCCTCTTAGAGATGTTGTAATGCTCAGTAGCAGTGAACGTCTGCCATTTAGATGACCTCTTTGCCTGCCGAGAAAGAGCCCTGACCATACCTGGATTTTATTCTATGATCACTCCTGTTTACATTATAACAGAAAGCACAACATCCTAAATCAATTGTTTCAACATCAGTAAACAAGTATTAAATATACCTATCTGTTGCCATTCTGAAAAAGCAGAAAAGCTTTCAAAATTTCAAGAGAGGATGCAAGGGAGACATTGAAGTGCTCACAATATTTTCAAGACACAAAAGAAAAGACAAGTGTTTCCACAACAGTCTCCACAATATCCTCAATGTGGCCCTTCAGAGGGGTCGCACATAGAGACGTTAGATGGATGCTCACCTGCCACCTGCTGCCATGCTTGGAAATGATGCAACACTTGCAGCAGTGCTAACATTTGAGCAATTTCTTAGATAATACATATTGGTGGACATGTTTTCCCTAGGCCAAACATGCAGCATGACATAAAACATGTGTTTACGACATTTATCATGTTACACTGCAAACCTACTAAGCAAAAAAGTCAGCTTCATTTCTGCCTCAGTGAAAAGATTTTTAGATAATACGAATTGGTGCCAAGGCTGTTTCCTCCATTCCATATTATCTAAGCAGCAAAATTGGTAATACATGTATTTGCTCCACTTTTTTACACAAGGGCAACGTTTTGATAATCTGGCATGAGGGTGTGCAACATACAGTAGGAGGGAAAAGACGGTGCCCCCGAAGATGAGCACTCAGGTTTTAATGCTAGGTTGGATTTTTCATGCAAATATTTTAACGAATCGCATTGTTTAGGAACGTTTTCCTGACAATACAACTTGTTTTAATGAATTTTGGTATATAAAAGGCAGGGGTGTGTGGGGTAAGGCTGTGTACCTGTGGTTAAAGTGGGTTGGGGTGGTGGAAAATTAGGGGCTATGGGTGACCCAACCCCATGTATGACAAGAGGGGGGGGATTATTCTAAATGTGTCAAAATGCAGATGCGGGTAATGATGGGCCATACTGACACCTTCACCTATTTTAATAAATTATGCTCATGAAATCACTCTGATACACTATGTGCACCTCACTAAATAAATAAGCATATATTAAATGTTAATTAACTTTTTTAATGACGTATTCTATAACCTTTATTTACTATTTCTTAATAATCGAAGGTAAACATAGATGACTATTTAGATGCACGTTGATGTACAGTTATAATGTTTAATTAGCACTAAAGCACTAAGCACTTTATTAGGAAGTAGAGTTTTCACACGTTATCATGCACCAGTCCTCTTTTTATTACTATGATTCACCTTAGAAAAACCAAAGTCTCCTTGCTATAGCCATGTATCCATGTTTAAGCAGCAGTAGTGGCAAAACCTAGGCTGTTTTAAAAAAAAAATGTTTTTTTTCATATTTGCCTTGGTAAATGGCTCTTTTTAAAATGTACATAAAGGAATAACCCAGCGACGTTGCTGGAGGGGCGGTGTGGGGAGGGTTTGAGGGGGGGGGGATAACCTGTTTTTTGGTTGTATCCCTGGATAGAAGCTAAGGGACTAAAACCAAAAGGGTAGCTAGCCCTGAGTCCCGACATTTCGGGATCAGCATAGCCCCGATCTTTTCCGGACCTAGTAACACCCCTGGATTAACCTGTTCAGGGGCCATCGGATCAGAGTGCACGCTCTATTGCAGTCGTTCAAAGAGGCTGGTTGTTGTGGATATATATTACAGGCCTGATTTATGGAATATTTGCACAGTTCAAAGTGACTTTGCACTGCTGACACAAACCCTGGTTCACGGAACTGTGCAACGTGTATTTTTGCAGTGCACAGGCAGTGCAAGGTCATTTTGTACTGCAAAAATGACTACGCACTGACTTTGCACTGACTTTGAAAACACACTTTGCACAGTTCCATGAATCAGGGTTTGTGTCGGCCGTGCAAAGCCACTTTGAACCGTGCAAAAATTCGGGCCCATTCACACAGTCCTTCCTGTGCAGGATGCAAGGAGCAAACTACTCTGCGCACTCTGCACCTGTAGTTTCCTGCACCTAACTCCCTGATTTGCAGCAGGGGATATCCTGCTGCGGAAGGCACCGTTGCTGGCTCAAGGGACCCATACCAAGCTCTGCATTCATGCATAAGTGCAGGGCCGCATACCTTCAGTGAGTGTATTATTGCACTTAGAGTCAAATAGAAACACTAATGCTCAGCATGAGCTTTTTCATTTGGAGAAAGAAAAGGCTGCTAAGGATCTGGAAAGACACCCTGCAGGATTGTGCATTGCCCCTTCTTCTTCTTAATTACTGAATGCGTGGGCGGACCCACGCAGGCGCCTCCCCATCCAATAGGATGATGTGCACCAACCCACCAATCAACACATAGCCCACATAAACTCACAACTCCTCCCACTGCCCCGTCTGTCTCACAAAATCCAACAACACACTGCTCCTCCTCCTCCCTCTCACCCCGTCACCTCCCAGCAAAGCCTTCCCACTCATCTCAGCCACACCCAGCGCAGACAACCAGGGGCGTTGCTTGGGGGGGGCTAAGGGGGCTATAGCCCCTGATCTTTTGGTTGTAGCCCCGGATAGAATCTCAGGAGCTACAGCCAAAAGACTAGCTAGCCCCCAGTCCCAACAGTTCCGACATCAGCTTGCCCCGGGTCTTTTCCAGACCTAGCAACTCCCCTGCAGACAACCGAACCCTCATCAATTCTCTCTCCACAACATGTCTCTCACACCTAAGCAAAAAATGTCCCACAGCCTCAGGCACCCCACACACTGCACAGTCCCTCGACTCACGCTTCCCCACTCGATACAGACAGTCATTCAGCCCCACATGCCCTATCCTCAACCGATTCAGCATCACCTCCTCCCCCCTCCTCCCTTCCAGACTTCCCGCGTCCACCTTCACCGACACTTTCCCACGGACACCAAACATCCACCTGCCCTTCACCCCACTCACCCACCTCTCCTGCCACTCATTCATGACCCGTCTCACCACCACAGCCTTCACCTCATCCACACTCAAAGGCAACCTCACATCAACCGTTCCCCTCCGCATAGCTTCACCCGCCGCCAGATCCACCAACTCATTACCCAAAATGCCACTGTGAGTGGGGACCCACGCCAACTCCAAATCCATTCCCCCACGCACACACCGATCAATCTTCCTCCTGATGTCCAAAATCACATCCTTCCTATCACCATCCCCTGCCACAATCGCCTGCAACCCACTTAATGAATCCGAGAACACCACCACCTTCTCATACCTCAACTCGCACACCCTATCAATCGCCAATGCAATCGCCACCAACTCAGCCGTGCCCCGTACCTGGCTTTGCACATGGGAGGCCAGGCGTGGGGAATGGATGCAGGGACTGGCACAGTTGCAAGGCTATCTCTCGGTGCATCAGTGATGAGCCTTCTAATGGAGCAGTCCCTCTCCACCACACTAGTGCCCACATTCTGAAGGTGCCCTGCTTCGCAACCGTGAAGCTGCGTGCTCACTGACACGTGCATGCGCACGTTAAGGGCCCCATTCATGGAATTTTTTGCAAGGTTCAAAGTGACTTTGCACTGCTGAAAAGTGAGTTTGCACTAGCGACAGAAACCCTGAACCATGCACAACATTCATGAATCAGTGCACCGTCAGAATGCGGACGTTTTTTCAGTGTGCATGAGCGCTGCACACAGGCATGTAGAGAAAGAGCATTTTGGAATTGGCCGTTTGCTCTGTATTACTATAGGCATATGCAACTTTGCATTCCATGTGTCACTTCCTAGAGGCTTTTCTATTAACTAGGTGTAAAGGTTCGTACAATACATGGACACGTGTAATATTACACTGCTTCGAGGCCACTACATGTGGCAATAGGAGCTATACAAATATAGGGTAACATAAGGTAACATACCATAACATCATATTTAATTCAAAGCAACCAACGAAACATAATTTTAGGAAAAGTGTTGGACGGTGGACTTAAACCAAAAAGATGACATACTTTCTTTCCAGGATTTTTCTTTCATATCACTCCTCCCTGCTTTCCAGGTATTTGCATTCACAGCACTTGTTACTTCTTTTCAGGCAGTTCCAAGTATTTTCTTTCACTGCACTTATTGCTTCCTTCTGGTGTTTTCCTTCACTGGATTTGTAACCTATTTCTAAATATTTTACTCTACTGCATGTGTACCTTCTTTCCAGGCAACGTGTTTTCCGCCACTGAACGTATATCTTCTTTCAAAATATTTTCTTTCACTGAACAGAGCCCTTATTTTGAGTTATTTTCTTTCACTGCACCTTTACCTTCTTAAGTATCTTTGTTAACTGCACTTGCACCTTCTTTCCATGTATTTTCTTTCACTGCACGTGTACCTTCTTTCCATGTATTTTCTTTCACTGCACTTGTACCTTCTTTTCAGGTATTTTCTTACACTGCACTTTACCTTCTTTCAGGTATCTTCTTTTCCTGCATGTATTCCTTCTTTCTGGGTATTTTCTTTCACTGCACTTATACCTTATTTCGGGTATCTTCTTTTCCTGCATGTATTCCTTCTTTTGCTGCACTTGTACCTTCTTTCGGTATCTTCTTTTCCTGCATGTATTCCTTCTTTCTGGGTATTTTCTTTCGCTGCACTTGTACCTTCTTCGGGTATCTGCTTTTCCTGCATGTATACCTTCTTTCCTGGTATTTTCTGTCACTGCACTTGTACCTTCTTTCGGGTATCTTCTTTTCCTGCATGTATTCCTTCTTTCTGGGTATTTTCTTTCGCTGCACTTGTACCTTCTTTGGGTATCTGTTTTTCCTGCATGTATTCCTTCTTTCTGGGTATTTTCTTTCGCTGCACTTGTACCTTCTTCAGGTATCTGCTTGTCCTGCAGGTATTCCTTCTTTCTGGATATTTCCTTTCACTGCACTTGCACCTTCTTTTGAGTATCTTCTTTTCCTGCATGTATCCCTTCTTTCTGGATATTTTCTTTCACTTCACTTGTACGATCTTTCGGGTACCTTCTTTTCCTGCATGTATTCCTTCTTTCTGGGTATTTTCTTTTGCTGCACTTGTAGCATCTTTCGGGTACCTTCTTTTCCTGCATGTATTCCTTTTTTTCTGGGTATTTTCTTTTACTGCACTTGTACCATCTTTCGGGTACCTTGTTTTCCTGCATGTATTCCTTCTTTAAGGGTATTTTCTTTCACTGAACTTGTACCTTCTTTTGGTATCTTCTTTTCCTTCATGTATTCCTTCTTTCAGAGTATTTTCTTATGCTTCACTTGTACCATCTTTCGGGTACCTTCTTTTCCTGTATGTATTCCTTCTTTCTCAGTATTTTCTTACACTGCACCTGTACCTTCTTTTTGGTACCTTCCTTTCCTGAATGTATTCCTTCTTTTGCTGCACTTGTGCCTTCTTTCGGGTATCTTATTTTCCTGCATGTATTCCTTCTTTCTGGGTATTTTCTTATGCTGCACTTGTAGCATCTTTCGGGTACCTTCTTTTCCTGCAGGTATTCCTTCTTTCTGGATATTTCCTTTCACTGCACTTGCACCTTCTTTTGAGTATCTTCTTTTCCTGCATGTATCCCTTCTTTCTGGATATTTTCTTTCACTTCACTTGTACGATCTTTCGGGTACCTTCTTTTCCTGCATGTATTCCTTCTTTCTGGGTATTTTCTTTTGCTGCACTTGTAGCATCTTTCGGGTACCTTCTTTTCCTGCATGTATTCCTTTTTTTCTGGGTATTTTCTTTTACTGCACTTGTACCATCTTTCGGGTACCTTGTTTTCCTGCATGTATTCCTTCTTTAAGGGTATTTTCTTTCACTGAACTTGTACCTTCTTTTGGTATCTTCTTTTCCTTCATGTATTCCTTCTTTCAGAGTATTTTCTTATGCTTCACTTGTACCATCTTTCGGGTACCTTCTTTTCCTGTATGTATTCCTTCTTTCTCGGTATTTTCTTACACTGCACCTGTACCTTCTTTTTGGTACCTTCCTTTCCTGAATGTATTCCTTCTTTTGCTGCACTTGTGCCTTCTTTCGGGTATCTTATTTTCCTGCATGTATTCCTTCTTTCTGGGTATTTTCTTATGCTGCACTTGTAGCATCTTTCGGGTACCTTCTTTTCCTGCATGTATTCCTTCTTTCTGGGTATTTTCTTTCGCTGCACTTGTACCTTCTTTCGGTTATCTTCTTTTTGGCATGTATTCCTTCTTTTGCTGCACTTGTACCTTCTTTCGGGTATCTTCTTTTCCTGCATGTATTCCTTCTTTCTGGGTATTTTCTTTTGCTGCACTTGTACCTTCTTTGGGTATCTGCTTTTCCTGCATGCATACCTTCTTTCCTGGTATTTTCTTTCGCTGCACTTGTACCTTCTTCGGGTATCTGCTTTTCCTGCTTTATTCCTTCTTTCTGGGTATTTTCTTTCGCTGCACTTGTACCTTCTTCAGGTATCTGCTTTTCCGACATGTATTCCTTCTTTCTGTATATTTTCCTTTGCTGCACTTGTACCTTCTTTCGGGTATCTTTTTTTCCTGCATGCATTCCTTCTTTCTGGGTATTTTCTTATGCTGCACTTGTAACATCTTTCGGGTACCTTATTTTCCTGCATGTATTCCTTTTTTATGGGTATTTTCTTATGCTGCACTTGTAACATCTTTCGGGTACCTTATTTTCCTGCATGTATTCCTTCTTTCTGGGTATTTTCTTACGCTGCATTTGTACTTTCTTTCGGGTACCTTCTTTTGCTGCACTTGTACCTTTTTTCGGGTATGCTTCTTTTTCTGAATGTATTCCTTATTTCTCTGTATTTTCTTACACTGCACTTGTACTTTCTTTCGGGTACCTTCTTTTCGTGCATGTATTCCTTCTTTTGCTGCACTTGTACCTTCTTTCGGGTACCTTTTTTTCCTGCGTGTATTCCTTCTTCCTTGGTATTTTCTTATGCTGCACTTGTAGCATCTTTCGGGTACCTTCTTTTCCTGCATGTATTACTTCTTTCTGGGTATTTTCTTATGCTGTAGTTGTACCTTCTTTCGGGTATGCTTCTTTTTCTGAATGTATTCCTTCTTTCTCTGTATTTTCTTACACTGCACTTGTACTTTTTTTCGGGTACCTTCTTTTCCTGCATGTATTCCTTCTTTTGCTGCACTTGTACCTTCTTTCGGGTCCCTTTTTTTCCTGCGTGTATTCCTTTTTTATGGGTATTTTCTTATGCTGCACTTGTAACATCTTTCGGGTACCTTATTTTCCTGCATGTATTCCTTCTTTCTGGGTATTTTCTTACGCTGCATTTGTACTTTCTTTCGGGTACCTTCTTTTGCTGCACTTGTACCTTCTTTCGGGTATGCTTCTTTTTCTGAATGTATTCCTTATTTCTCTGTATTTTCTTACACTGCACTTGTACTTTCTTTCGGGTACCTTCTTTTCCTGCATGTATTCCTTCTTTCACTTCACTTGTACGATCTTTCGGGTACCTTCTTTTCCTGCGTGTATTCCTTCTTTCTTGGTATTTTCTTATGCTGCACTTGTAGCATCTTTCGGGTACCTTCTTTTCCTGCATGTATTACTTCTTTCTGGGTATTTTCTTATGCTGTACTTGTACCTTCTTTCGGGTATGCTTCTTTTTCTGAATGTATTCCTTCTTTCTCTGTATTTTCTTACAACTCACTTGTACTTTCTTTCGGGTACCTTCTTTTGCTGCACTTGTACCTTCTTTCGACTTCCTTCTTTTCCTGCATGTATTACTTCTTTCTGGGTATTTTCTTTCACTGCACTTATACCGTCTTTCCAAGTATATTCTTTTACTACAGATTAAAATATGCATTTGCGTGTTCTTCTGCGCCTTCTTTGCAACCTAGGTAGTCGTGGACATTCCCTTTTGGACAAAAGACTGTGAAACACTGAATTGTTTAAATTACACAACATTCTCGAATTCAAGGAAAATGACCAGATAGGTGGCGATTTGCCGGGGCTGTGCTGAGAATAAAAGGAGCGCACCTTTTACCTACGAACAGTTCGCAATGTAGGGTTTAGAAAAATAGAGTGTGGTTAAAAGCAAACGGTAGACATGTAAGTAGACAGCCGCAGATTAGGTCTGTTAGAGTTTGCTCGGCTTCAAAATGGCATTGTTTTGCAAACAAAGGCTGCGCAGTATTTTTGAGTATTCCACTACGGTGATGGATCACGTGACATGAAAGGTGACACAACGGGTTGCTAAAAAACAGGCTTGCGTATACAGATGTAGGTACACGATTCGTTTGATAACTTTTTTGGTCCGGGTGTCCAGGTGGGTAAGTACTAAATTGTGGATGGCAGGTAAGTACCGTCGGGCACACCTGCTCTGGCCATTTCTCTGCTTGCTGCAGTAGGCTACAGGTGCAACAGCACAGATGCAGATGGCCCTCAACCACCCCCCGCCCCCCACCCCGCTGAAAAGCTGAAGTGACAGGGTTTGAAAGCTGCGCCTTTTCAGCTTCTTTGCGAAAACTCTAAGGGCCTGATTCATGGAATGTTTTGCACGGCAAAAAGACACTTTGCACGGTTCCATGAATCAGGGTGTTTGTTGGCAGTGCAAAGTCAATTTGCACAAGTGAAAAATGTCACTTTGCACTGGGCAAAAAAATCCATGAATCAGGCCCTAAAGGTTCCCAGCTGTGTCTTTGCTCTAGCCCCGTGATTACTCCCCTCTGTGCGCACATTGGAAATGGCCACGAGACGGCAGCTGGTAAAGCTAGCAGGACCCAGAGGACACCATTTCTAAACGCGTGTCGGGTATGCAACTGTATGCAACCCCAGCACACGCATCGCGTGTTATAACACACCCGGATTCAACATTGTTCGTCTGATGTGCGCATGATGCATGTATGTCTTTGTGTATCTCATGCATATATGACATCCTTAGACGGTTTCTCTGTGATTGGCTTCTTCACGATCACATGGCATGATAACATAGAAGAGAGGTCACTCATGGTAAATCCTGGCACACACACTCAATCACCATATTCAGATGCCAGCATTAGAGGCATAAGGCCAGTATAAAGGGCGTCACTGCACTGCTGAAATCTGTCTAGCATGTAAAGACATCCTACAAGCACGAAATGACGCCTTTGGTCCTGATGAATAACTAGACAGTTGTTATCATTGAAATATTGGTTGTGGTATACAATGAATGTCTTTGGACCCAAAGTGTTACGTGGGAATATACAGTAATAATAACAATATAACAACATCAGGTGTCTGTATAGCTCTTCATTCTAATTTCTCCCGCTTCAAAGCGCTGTTACCCAACTTAATGGTGCTCGAGGCTGCAGAACTACACAATCACTGTGAAAGCTAAGAAACATGACTGTGGCAAATATGTGAAGTGTGAGTGTGTGCTAGGACCTGGCCCGGCCGACACAGACTGCGAGAACTTTAAGCATGCAACACTTCTACTGCTAGTGTCTGCTGGGGACTGGCCCAGCAGACACAGACTGCGGGAACTTGAAACATGCAACACTTCTACTGCTAGTGTCTGCTGGGAACTGGCCCAGCAGACGCTGCGAACTGACCCAGCAGACACAGACTGCGAGAGCTTGAAGCAGGCAACACTTGTACTGATAGTGTGTGCTGAGGACTGGCCCAGCAGACACAGACTGCGGGAACTTGAAGCATGCAACACTTCTACTGCTAGTGTGTGCTGGGGACTGGCCCAGCAGACGCTGGGAACTGGCCCAGCAGACACAGACTGCGAGAACTTGAAGCATGCAACACGCTACTGCTAGTGTGTGCTGGGGACTGGCTCAGCAGACACAATGTGGGACCTTGAAGCAGGCAACACTTCTACTGCTAGTGTGTGCTGGGGACTGGCCCAGCAGACGCTGGGAACTGGCCCAGCAGACACAGACTGCGAGAACTTGAAGCAGTCAACACTTGTACTGCTAGTGTGTGTTGGGGACTGGCCCAGCAGACACAGACTGGGGGAACTTGAAGCATGCAACACGCTACTGCTAGTGTGTGCTGGGGACTGGCTCAGCAGACACAATGTGGGAACTTGAAGCAGGCAACACTTCTACTGCTAGTGTGTGCTGGGGACTGGCCCAGCAGACGATGGGAACTGTCCCAGTAGACACAGACTGCGATACTTGAAGCAGGCAACACTTCTATTGCTAGTGTCTGCTGGTAACTGGCCCAGCCGACACAGACTGCGAGAACTTGAAGCATACAAACACTTCTACTGCTAGTGTCTGCTGGGGACTGGCCCAGCAGACACAGACTGCGGGAACTTGAAGCATGCAACATTTCTACTGCTAGTGTCTGCTGGGAACTGGCCCAGCAGACGCTGAGAACTGACCCAGCAGACACAGACTGCGAGAGCTTGAAGCGGGCAACACTTGTACTGCTAGTGTGTGCTGAGGACTGGCCCAGCAGACACAGACTGCGGGAACTTGAAGCATGCAACACGCTACTGCTAGTGTGTGCTGGGGACTGGCCCAGCAGACGCTGGGAACTGGCCCAGCAGACACAGACTGCGAGACTTGAAGCAGGCAACACTTCTAATGCTAGTGTCTGCTGGGAACTGGCCCAGCCGACACAGACTGCGAGAACTTGAAGCATACAAACACTTCTACTGCTAGTGTCTGCTGGGGACTGGCCAAGCAGACGCTGAGAACTGGCCCAGCAGACACAGACTGCGGGAACTTGAAGCATGCAACACGCTACTGCTAGTGTGTGCTGGGGACTGGCCCAGCAGACGCTGGGAACTGGCCCAGCAGACACAGACTGCGAGACTTGAAGCAGGCAACACTTCTATTGCTAGTGTCTGCTGGGAACTGGCCCAGCAGACACAGACTGCGGGAACTTGAAGCATGTAACATTTCTACTGCAAGTGTCTGCTGGGAACTGGCCAAGCAGACGCTGAGAACTGGCCCAGCAGACACAGACTGCGGGAACTTGAAGCATGCAACATTTCTACTGCTAGTGTCTGCTGGGAACTGGCCCAGCAGACGCTGAGAACTGACCCAGCAGACACAGACTGCGAGAGCTTGAAGCGGGCAACACTTGTACTGCTAGTGTGTGCTGAGGACTGGCCCAGCAGACGCTGGGAACTGGCCCAGCAGACACAGACTGCGAGACTTGAAGCAGGCAACACTTCTATTGCTAGTGTCTGCTGGGAACTGGCCCAGCAGACACAGACTGCGGGAACTTGAAGCATGTAACATTTCTACTGCTAGTGTCTGCTGGGAACTGGCCAAGCAGACGCTGAGAACTGGCCCAGCAGACACAGACTGCGAGAACTTGAAGCAGGCAACCCGCTACTTACCTTTCACGGAAGGTCTTTGATTTCGGAAAGTGCTGGCGTGCGGCGCGGCACCACCCTGGCAGGCGCTGCCAGACGTGCCATTTATCTGCGTGCTCCCAATGCACGGGTTCAGAGCATCCTGCCGTCGCCAGCCAGGAGGAGACGCAGCCCTTTTAATTCCCAGTCACAGGTTAGAGTGAATACGTGATAAAGCACGTGGCTTGCAGGGCTAGTGGGCAGATACGGCAGAAGTCAATGACAGAATGGCGGCCTGATGATGCACATGAAACGCTCGCCTGTGGGGGTTAAAATTAGATTGACGAGCAAATGTGCTCGCAGGCTGCTGCTGGCTGACAAACGCTGCAGTTATGCCAGCGCATCAGTTATTCGCGAGATGCACGTGCGGGGAGAGCGGCTATGTGCAGCCGATGACAGCGCAGGGCTTTAATGCCGGAGGAATGCATGGCGGCTAGAAGCGTGAAGTAGGCGCATCATGTATTGTGGCTAGCCATGCCCGCGCCTGCATCTGACAGTCAAAAGGGTGAGCGGCGGGCAGGAGGGGAGCCGGGGGCTGATTCCAAGACACGGCACAAACCACTTGGTGTATGGTCAATAATTAAACAGTGTGCATGTCTCCTAAACAGAAGCTTGCAGTGAAGGAGGGCGCTGTGCAGCCAAGCGGCGCGGTGTCTCGCTTGGCATTTTAGGCAGGCCTGGCTTTCTCACCAAATATGACTTGGCACGGCAGGTACGCACGTTTAATGGTGGAATTGAAACTGGGAGTACCGGAATGCACGCGGAATCAAGTCAAGGCTCGTACAAGGAGCCGTGCCTGACAAGTGCGTTAAGTGGGACATGACATCGAGGGGTGCCATAACGATTCGTGAAACAATATTTGAGGGTGATTCCCAAGACGTGGCGTTCATGCAACTGCAGAGGTGGCCTTACAAAAACAGAAGGTTCGTACGTGGAATGAAAGGGAATACAATCTATTTGAATGGGTTAAATATAAAATTATTTAGCAGTTAAAAAAAAACTCCATACAAATAAAAAAATCTAAATCAGATAAGATCAAAGCAGGTGTCAATCTCTCAATTAATTTGAAGGAAATCCGTGATTCTTTAATTAATTTTACCAAAACAATTGAATGTCCAGACTTCGCTACATATTGCAAAAAATCAACAATGTGTGCTCTAAATTATACTTTATGGTCAGAGAATTGCAAAAACCAGGCTAACTCCAAATGTCTGAAACTGAGGATGTGCTTCCATACATGGGCAATAGTGACATCTGCTGGGGAAGAGCAGTACTGTCAAGAACATTCTTTGAATTGATTTTTAGCGTGGGGGAAATTAGATCTGGGAGCCCAGGCCATGCCCTGATTCGAGGGCAATCCCTGGTGTGTCTCTTCATGTAACCATCCTGGTTGCTTTTTTCTCCTAATTTTTGTTGCCAAACTGCCCCTTCTGGTGGGTTTATTCTGCATTTCCATATACAGCTACCCCTATTATACCACTGTGTTTTTTAATATTTTGTTTCTCTGACCGAAATGCAATTTCTGGGTTTAAGGAAGTTTTGCTCATTTTCACAATCCTTTTTTTTCAGGGAATCAGAAGTTTCACAATTGAACTGTAAATAAATAACATAATTTAGACACATTTTGGAGGACACCACAAATACTTCTCTCTGTCAAGGGCATCTCGACCAGGCCATAACACATGCCCACCCACAGTATGTATACCAAGGACACGTGCACGCGCAGTGACCTGCTGGCACAGATGCACCCACACCCCCACCACGCTTTCTATTCCTGCACAGGAACCCCCCTCTCTCGTTTCATTGGGCGAGCGAATGCACAATGGTTACTGTTATATATAGCACCTGCCCTAGACTAATGACCCATTTTAGGCTTGTATTTTGCCTTCTTTTATTAGACACCAGTTGTTCGCTTTGAACAATGATAACATTCGTGTCAATACCGCTCGTAATATGCACTCCCACGCATACACATGCAACCAGCGACATTGCCCGTTTCTCAACGGATAACGTCCACTTACACATCGACACACGCGATTTGCATGTTTGTGGACAGAGAAATAAACACACGATGCATGTGTGCATTCATCTAGGAACCAAGGCATCACATCAAATAGTTGCTTGTCTCAGTAGGTTTGTCTTTCTTCTGCCAAATGTGAGCTTTAAATAATAAGGTCCACAATCCACTGTGATGATTCAACAGAGGACCTTACTACGTGAACGCGGAAAGCAATCGTAAACGGCCACCAGGTTGCACAGCTAAACATGCATTGCCAAAGCCCATAGGCCTGGCTTGTGTACATTGAAAGTTGTGTTTATTCAGTGGTGGGTCTGTACGTTTAATGTGTGGATGGGGGTGCTTCGATTTGGACGGATGGATGGATGAATGAATGAACGAATGAATGAATGAATAAATGAATGGAAATGTGCTCTCTATATAGCGTTTTTCCCAAAGCACATAAACTGTATTCAATTAATAAGTGAGTTTGGTGGACGGGGTAACGTGTGGGTGGTTAATGGATGGGTCTGTGTTATTGATTTGGCGAGTAGGTTAGGGGGGTGGTGAATAAGAGAGTATGTGTGAATTCGGTTAGTAAGTGAATGGATGTGTGAGTTGGTGTCTGTATGTGTGCGGTGGGTTATGTGTTGGATGGAAGAGTTTGTGAGCACTTACGTCTAATGGGTGGTCGGATACATTATTGTGTGTGGTGGTTTGGTTGGCGTCATAGGTGAATTAATAAATGGATGGGTGAGCTTGGGTGTGTGTGTGTGTGTTTGAGGTTGTGTGGAATCATACATATTTGGGTGGGGAAGTGATGGGTGCATGGGCAGATGTGTTCAAGGGTTAGTTCACATGCTTGCTTGTGGGTGGTTCTATGTATGCATGGTGAGCGTGTTTGTGGATGGATGAACTGTTAGTTTGTGTGTGTGTGTAGGTGAAGGATGATTGTGTTAGTGTCAGTGAAAATATGGGGAATTTTGCTTATGGATGAATTCATGGATGATTTGCGAGTATTAGGCACACAGAGGCACACACTTGACCAACATTACTCAACAAAGAGAGCACAACATTGACTGACAGCAGCAGAACAAAATGTCCTCACACACAAAATTATGTAAGACAATAAGCACAAGTTAAACTGTGGAAATCGATATAATATTGTGACCCCAATCGCATTGTTTAAATGTATGTTGGCCTACGCCAAGCTGTCTAAAGAATACCATGTACATAGGTTCCGCGGCAAGGTCTTGACCTTAATGTATTGTGTAAGCCGCCATCTTGGATTTAGCCGCCATTTTAGGTACTCTTGCAGTGTGGAAGTCACCCTGAATCACAAAATGGAGGCCGAGCGACATTTTGTGTAAGACTCCGGCCATGGTGACCTCCGCACACGTGAATAAGTAATATGTCTGCAGGCCATTTGTTAGGGTCACGAACTAAGACCTTGTCCTCTCTTTAACCTGTGTGTAAATATGTAACTGTATCAGCGGAACCGATCAAATTATGTAAATTGCGTGTTCGACCTGGCTACGAACCCTAGCCACGGTTCCAAGAATGGTTAACTTACGAGAGGGCTGGCCAATGCAGGACAAAACGTATAAAAACCCAAGCTTCCCGATGATCGCTCTCTCCCACTTTCAGTGCGAACCTTACGTTGAAGGTTCGCGTGTTAGTCAGAGGGCCGTATAGCTATCCGTATGTCAATTGACCTTGGTAACTTTGTAACTTTGAAATAAAGCGCTTTGTATGTCCTTTGTAACCTGTGTTGGTGTGTTTCCTTTTGGGCTTCCCGGCCTCATATCAATTTCTCTGTTTCCACAGTTGGCGCCCGAATAGGGACCCTCAAGATTGATGCCGGATCATTGAAGGTTGACGCAGACTATCGAATCGGGATCGGACGGTGTGATTCTGCGGGCCCGACCGATCGAGACGCGATACCTCGGCAGCGCTGCATGATCCGATCCTTGGGCGATAGTCGTGCGGTCTGACACGGCATCTTGACGAGGGTCCAATTCCGAGGCGGGCAGATTTGCCGAAACCACCGAACGCAGGTAAAAATTCGTTAGTTGAAGTCCTTTGTAAACCGTACGGTCCTCCTTAGGTTTGGTTAGGTGCAGTCGTGACCCGGCTCTTAATTTAACCCTGACAATTTGAATTTGGCGTATTGTATCTGCAGACACAATTATTGGACCAGGTAACACCAATTTTTTGAGAAATGCCTGGGAAATTGTCTAGCTGCTTTAGGGCTCTGTTCCGCAGCGATCGACAATCTTTGGAATTTAGCCGTCCGGCACCACAGGAGGGGTCGCCGGCGTGTACTATATACTGTAAGTATGGCATTGGTAGTATTGTATTTAATGACATTTGGCACAGACAGACCAGAAATGCCTCCGAATTTCAGTGGCCAATCAATGGTAGTTTTGAGATCCCCCGTATTGAATACTTAGAATCAATCTTGCTTAAGAAAAAGGCTAGGCCAGCAGCCTTTGATGTGTTACAAAATTGGAAAAAGGAAGCATTGCAGCAGCTTAAAAGTAGGGATAAACATGCACGACGTCATAAAACGAATGCCGAAAAGGCATTGTTGTATGACAAGGAAAAACGATTAGAAGAAACCCAGAAAATGGATAGAGCTTTCTCGCTCGGGGTCCAGAAAATTTACCCCTCTAAAGATTTCCATGTTTCCGAGGAGTTTATTGAGAAAATATTGAACGAACGGAGGCCTGATTCTTCAGCGCCACCTCCGTATGCTCCTGTTATGGGCACCTTGCCCGTTCCTGCTATTGTTCCCGTTGCTATTCCTACTCCTCCTGCGCAGCCTACTGCTCCTAGTTCTTTGGTTGTCGCTCCTCTGTCTATTACACTGCCTCTCTCCCCTGCACCCTTGTTAAGTCCACCTACACTTTCGATTCCGGGGAGTCCCGTGTTCGTTAAAACAGATCCCGGTGCAGGGTCAACAATTGTAACTCGTAGTACTGTTCCTGCGGGCAGGAAACAGGAACTATTTACCTGGGCTAAGCAATGCATGGAAAAAGGTGATCAAACTGATGTATTTTCAACATTATCTAATTCGCACGATTTTCCCGAGAAAAATGTTTTTATTGAAGGACTGGGGATTCACTTAGGTGTAATGTGGGGTAGATTGCAGACTTCGGATCTCCCACAAGGGGTGAGAGATCTGAATGCCTTGGCACTTTCGAGGGATACAGAGCAGAAAGTATATGGACATGTTGACAGATTGTTTGAGTTTAGGAGGGATTTTGAAAGGTTACAAAACGAGGATGATGAGGACGACAGGATATATGTACAGAAACGGTTCCTTTCGTGCCGAAGATCAGCACCTGAGGAAGTACGAATTTGTACCAAAGACGCGATTCGATGGATCTCGGATTCATCGATACCGCCAGATGAGGTGTATGACACATATAGTCAATACACGGTAGAGATGCAAAGGAAGGTAATCCAAGTGATGGTACAGCACTTACAGGAGGAATGTATAAGGAAGAAGGTTGGTTGCCCCATAGAGTTATTGGGTATTTGTAAAAGAGCTTTTTCGCCCGACACTTCTACAGCTGCTTTAGCGCTCGATTTGGCCCTATTGCTCAGTAAGCGGTCGGAGGTCCCTATATCTCAGTTGCCTTTGAGAGAGGTCCCTCCGACCCTTGTCCCAAAAGTAGAAATCCCCGCCGACGCGGTAGCTGGTACTCCCGCGACGGATATCCCTGCACATTACGTATCGCAGTTTGTTCACGTCCCGTTCTCCCGACAGGAAGTGAACACGATTAGACAATCAGTCCCTGATATTAGGAAAAACCCGACAGGGTTTTATAAAGAAATAGAATCCGTCTTGCAGTCTTCTGTGTTCACCTTAAGTGACATGGACTTATTGTTTCCAGTGCTTTTGCCAGTTGATGTATGGAAACAGGTACGGACAGTAGATGATGTGCCGGGGCTAGGGGATACATGGGTAAATCTGATTAGAATAGACAGAGAACGACTAGCTGGTGAGAAACCACCCCAGGTAATACTTACCTTACCCGATAGAATAGTTGCTAAACTAAAAACTATAACCCCAGAAAAAAGGATTATTTGGGACAAGCTTACGGCCTGCGTCCAAGGGAAAACTGAAGGTACTACTGAATTCTTTAATAGATTTGAACAGGTGTTCTCTGACTTCAGTGGACAGGATTTGGGCACAGAGTCGGGGAAGAGGTTGTTTGTGGACAAATTTGTACGTGGATTGTTGCCCGACATCCAGTCACATATTATGTCCTCAGAGAGCGCTTGGCAGGCGAAATCTCAGTCAGAGGTTTTGCATATGGCTCAGTATTATGAGAATCGGGTTAATAATGAAAAAGAGAAAATCGAAAAAAGGAGGGGTGACTTAAAGACTAAGGTATTGTTACAGCAAATTGTCAGAAACCCCAGAGGAGGTACGACACAGACTAGAGGTCAGTACATTCCAAGAGGAAATACTCCTCCAAATTCTATAGATATTAATCAGTGTGCTTATTGCCGCCAGGAAGGTCACTGGCGAGCACAGTGCCCTGCCCTTCGTCAGAGGTCAGGAGGCACATTTGGGGGTATGGGTAGGCGACCAAGGGGCCGCCCCGGAGCAGGGGGCCCTGATAGGGGTCAGCTTCTACAAGATCCCCAGCAACCTTTTTCACGGGAAAATCAGACTCCGAGTATGGACTCGAGAAATATATTTGATCACCCTTCTGCTGCTTATCTTTCTGAAGAACTTCCCTTTGACGAAGTTCTGCCTTACTAGGATTGCCCGAAGCAGCGTTTGGAACCTTTACCTATTCCCGTTATTCAGAAGGGCCCCTACGTTGAATTATTGGTGGGGAATAGGAAACATCAGTTCTTGATCGACACTGGAGCACAAAAGTGCTCCATTGACCATTCTAGGGTTCCAAACATCCCACTGTCAGGGCAAACGAATGTTTCTATAGGGTTCTCTGGTATACCAACTGTCTGTCCGGTTTCTGCGCCGGTATCTGTTTCTATGGGTCCTTTCACAGACCAGTGCCCTTTTCTTCTTACTTCAAACTGCGGAGAAAATTTGCTAGGGTTGAATTTGTTAAAGAAACTGAATGCAGTGATTCATTGTTCCCCTGACGGAATAAGATTAACAGTTTCACCACAGCAACCCTTTAACTCCCAGTACTTGACCCGACCTCTACCTCCCGAGTTTGACATTGTCCCGGAATGTTTGTGGGCAATAGACGACAATGATGTCGGGATATTGCACATCGAGCCTGTTAAGATAGTCTTGAAACATGGGGTTAAGCTACCGCGCATTCCGCAATATAAAATTTCAATTGAAGGTGAGCGTGCTCTGAAATGCATTGTCTCCGATTTTGTACATCGTGGAGTGATAGAAGAAATAACAGGTAGCTTATGTAATAGCCCGATCTTGCCAGTATATAAGAAAGGCGACAATGCAATTCCGTACCGGTTTATAATAGATCTTCGTGCTATTAACCGGGTGGTAGTCCCACAATTTCCAATCGTGCCTGATGTAACAACGATCTTAACAATGATCCCTGCTACGGCTACACACTTTAGTGTCGTAGATTTGAAAAACGCCTTCTTTAGTATTCCGATACATGAGGAGAGCAGGTATTTGTTTGCGTTCACCTTGGGGGGACGCTCGTTTACATTCACAAGGGCACCTCAAGGGTATACTGAAAGTCCTAGTATCTATAGTAGAGCCTTAAAGGAGCAGCTCGACACCCTTGAATTGCCACCTACTTGCAAGCTGCTTCAATATGTAGACGATTTACTCTTGGCTGCAGACTCTGAGAAAGCTTGTACGGAAGGCACTATATTGTTGCTTGTTCATTTAGCTGAAAATGGTCACAAAGCTTCACAAAAAAAAAATTTCAATATTGTTGCCAGGAGGTTGCCTATTTAGGCTACCTCCTGTCAAAGGAGGGGAGAAGATTGACACCTGAACGAATAAAACACATTTCTGGCATGTCTGTCACAAAAACACAGAAGGAAGTCAGAGCCCTGATAGGGATGGCGTCCTACTGTAGACTGTGGATCCCGAATTTTGCCCTAGTGGTAAAACCGATGTTGGCTTTGACGAAGAAGGGCATTTCTCTGCCACTGCCATGGGAATCGGAACATCAACGAGCATTTGAGCTTCTCAAAACCGCGCTATGTTCAGCACCGGTTCTGGGTACACCAAATTACCATAAGGCCTTTGTGTTGTTTGTGCATGAATGTGATGGATGTGCTTTGTCTGTGTTAACACAGGAACATGGAGGGAAGAATAGGCCGTGCGGCTATTATTCCTCCGCCCTCGATCCTGTTGCATGCGCTTTGCCGCGATGTCTGCGCGCTGTTGCAGCTGCTGCTGCGTCTGTAAAGCAGAGTGAGGGGATGGTCCTAGGCCACGATTTAATTCTGATGGTACCTCACTCTGTTGATATTCTATTGAATAAGACTCAAACGCAACACCTTACCTCTGCCCGGTTGACAAGGTACGAATTAGTCCTATTTGCTCCTCATATCCAAATTAAAAGGTGTTGTGTTCTCAATCCGGCTGAACTCTTACCTCTCCCGCAAAATATTGTTTGCGGTGATGAAGGATCACATGACTGCCTGTATGCCACCGAACAAGAAACAAAGGGTAGGATAGACCTCTCAGATACTCCTTTGGAGAATGCGGAAGGGGAGCTGTTTTGTGATGGCTCCTGCTTCAAACTTCCGAATGGCACATCTACAGCTGCTTATGCAGTTACCACTTTGGACAAAATTGTTGAAACTAAAAGGATTCCGCATAACTCCGCACAGGCTGCGGAGATTATAGCGTTGACCCGCGCTTGTGAACTCTCCCAAGGGCATAGAGTCAATATTTATACGGATAGCCAGTACGCCTTTGGGGTGGCTCACAACTTCGGAAAACTGTGGTCGGAAAGAGGGTTTCTGACCTCACATGGGACCAAGATTCAGCATGGTCCCTTAATAGTACAACTACTTTCGGCGCTCTCACTCCCTGAACAATTAGCAATCATGAAATGTGCAGCACATCGCAAGGTCATAGACAATGTGGGAAGAGGAAATGCTTTTGCAGATTTGATAGCTAGACAAACAGCTACAGACCTTAGCACAGACATGTACACCTCGAGGGAAGTGAGAGATGTTTGTATAATAGATGAAGGCATTGGGTCTGTGCGAGATATGCAGACTGATGCCTCAGTTGAAGAGTCTAGGAAGTGGGCTGAAGGCATGGGAAAATTGGATGATGAAGGGTGTTGGGTGGACGCATCCGACGGGAAATGGTTGCTTCCTGATTCTTATGTGTTAGCAATGGTTACAATGGCACACGGTCCAACACATGTGTGTGCCCAGCAAATTTCGAAGATATTACAGCAGGTCTGGGTGAATGATAAAATTTTGGAAACTGCAAAGAGACATGTTCAGAATTGCATGATTTGCCTGCAGCACAATGTGGGTAAAGGGACAGTGACTCCAAGGGGAAGTTTCGGGCCCCCCTCTGTCCCCTTTGAAACCATTCACCTTGATTTTATTGAAATGGAGCGATTTAATAACTTGAAATATGTTCTTGTCATCATTTGTGCTTTTAGCAAATGGGTCGAGGCTTTCCCTGTCAAAGATGCCACCGCCATGACTACCGCAAAGATCCTGGTGAAAGAGTACTTCCCTCGATTTGGGCACCCGAGGATAATTTGGTCGGACAACGGCCCCCATTTCATCGCAGCCGTAATATTGCAAATATGTGTTGCCCTAGGGATTGAGAAACATTTTCATTCAGCTAGGCACCCTCAAAGTGCGGGGTTGGTAGAGAGACACAACGGTATTTTGAAAAACAAACTCGCAAAAACATGTGCCGACACTAAACTAAAGTGGCCCGACGCTTTACCTATTGTGTTGTTAGCTATGCGCACCACACCCCAGACTAGAACTGGGCTCTCTCCGTTCGAGGTGGTAATGGGAAGACCTGCTAGTATCTGGGGTCTCCCTAAACCTAAAGCCCTGAGGGATGTGGATAATGTATTGCTCATAGATTACTGTAATCAATTGACTAAAAATCTGTATTTCATTTACCACCAGGTGAATGCTGCCTTACCTGTACGGTTTACGGGCCCAGGACACGATATATTGCCCGGTAGCTGGATCCTGGTGAAGGCCTACGAGAGGTCTTCCTGTCTTGCGCCCCGCTGGCGCGGACCCTACCAGGTATTTTTGGTCACCAGGACGGCAGTGCGGGTGGCAGGAAAGAAGAACTGGATACATGCAACGCACATTAAGAAGATCCCTCACCCGACGCCACACGCTACAGAAGAAACAGAACCCCTCGCTGGTGCTACACTCTCTGATCTCGGAGTAGCAGGCAGCGTTGTGAGTGCGTTGGAGAAGTTCTCTGAGCTTGAGGAGCTCGGGGAGCCGTCCATTTTGTCTCCGCACTCCCTTGATCAATCACTTCCGGAAAATCTTGTTTCGAGCTCTGCGACTTCCGTCGCCACCGACACGACGCTCCCCTCAGGGAGCGACGATACTTTGCTTTTGGATTCAACAAACTTGGGTACCATCAGGTACAACCTCCGACCGCGGAAATACAATTACCGCACGAGTGTTGTGCATCTGGAAGGAAAAGAGTGATTGAAGTACTGTTGTCTTTCTTTTTTCGAACAAAGAAAAGGAGGGTTCTGTTGGCTAGGGTTGGGAAGGACTAAGAAATCGCGCGTCCGAAGTGCCGCCAGCAACGAACATTGGGGCCGTCGATCAGGATGACAATGCTGCCTGCCGCCTTCACCGCTGCTCCCCGTATTGAACTATTAGATAAGGAGGTGACCAAATCGAACAATGAACAATGTGCCTGGGCCCCGAAAACGTACTGTTGTGTTCTCGTTCTGATTATTGTTATTTTTGCAACTGCTGCCGTGGGACTTTGGTATTTTGAAGAAATTTATCCTTTGAAGCCTCTGTTACCGACCAAAATCGTACCAACTGTTTTGACTCCCTCTGTACACCTTCACACTCTGTCCCCTAGGGACTCTTGGCATAGACAGAAATATCGTAATAACACTTTGATGATAGTGATGAATGCTACGCATGCTATTTTTAATAAGAGTAATTGTTGGATCTGCACTCACTTACCACAACATGGGAACAAGGGACTGGGATGGTATATACATCCCTTACCTTTAACAACTTCTTGCTATGCCTCTCTTAGAGCACTCTTCTTTGGCCGATGGAATGAAAGCATCTCAGGGAACTTTGATGGGACTAATTTGAATGAATTTGAAAAACGTGAATTGACTCCCCTGGGATGCTCGCTTTTCGCAAATAGAAGTAAACCTAACGTCGCTTCTATTAGGCCGTCTGATAAACTTTCTTTTCCTTTCCAAAATCTAGTTTCTTTTAAGATGGCTCCGATAGGCAATAAGGATGCCATGCCTCCTTCTTATTCTGTGAATCATAGTCCTGATTCAGTTCCTTTCTGTGTACAAAGAAATGGCACTAGGCCAATGGGAGACTTTGAGCCTTGTGTAAACACTGTAAACTTGACTGGGGAAAATAGGCCTTTGTATGTAGGGGGACCCGTTTATTTTGTTTGTGGTAGTTTAGCTTTTCCCTGGTTGCCGAAGGATTGGCAGGGGACTTGTTATTTAGGGATATTGTTACCAGGTGTATTTATAGCCAGTACCTTAGAGGTATCTAAGGCTCGCCCGCGACGGGATAGTAATGGAGACACCCCTGGACAAGTGTTTGGGGATATAGCCAAATCAGTAGTGCCCTTTTGGGGACAAATAGCAAATTCAGAAAACATTAGGGGATTTGCGAGGGTGTTGGAGAAAACGATCAACCGGACCACGGACATACTTTACAATATGACCTTAGAGCAAAAGGCGATAAGATTGGTAGCACTTCAAAATCGAATGGCATTAGATGTCATTTTAGCCGAACGAGGTGGAGTATGTAAATTAGTGGGGTCCGCTTGTTGTGTTTTCGTACCAGATTCTTCGCCAACAATTTTTAAAGCAATTCAGAATTTATACACTCTCAGTTCTGAAGTCCATATCCCTGTAGGAGACTGGAACCTTAGTACTTGGTTTTGGGATTCTTTACGATCTTGGGGGTGGAAGGTGCTTTCTGTCATTTTAGGTATTTTAGGGATTCTGTTAGTTCTTTGCTGTTGTTTTCAATGCCTCCCGAGTATATGTGGAATGATGGGGGGATGTTGTGCTCAGGTAATGAGCGCGATAGGGCATAGGATATACACCCCGAAGACAGCATCTAAAGAGTTCATGTTGCAAGAAGTTCTTATGAACAACTTTATGGCTATTGACATTTCGGACAATGATGCGGAACCTATGGATGATAATGCCTTCAGTTATTTTCGAAAGTATTAGGAAATGATGTATTAGCACTTGGCATAGGCCAAAAGGAGGGTCTGTGGAAATCGATATAATATTGTGACCCCAATCGCATTGTTTAAATGTATGTTGGCCTACACCAAGCTGTCTAAAGAATACCATGTACATAGGTTCCGCGGCAAGGTCTTGACCTTAATGTATTGTGTAAGCCGCCATCTTGGATTAAGCCGCCATTTTAGGTACTCTTGCAGTGTGGAAGTCACCCTGAATCACAAAATGGAGGCCGAGCGACATTTTGTGTAAGACTCCGGCCATGGTGACCTCCGCACACGTGAATAAGTAATATGTCCGCAGGCCATTTGTTAGGGTCACGAACTAAGACCTTGTCCTCTCTTTAACCTGTGTGTAAATATGTAACTGTATCAGCGGAACCGATCAAATTATGTAAATTGCGTGTTCGACCTGGCTACGAACCCTAGCCACGGTTCCAAGAATGGTTAACTTACGAGAGGGCTGGCCAATGCAGGACAAAACGTATAAAAACCCAAGCATCCCGATGATCGCTCTCTCCCACTTTCAGTGCGAACCTTACGTTGAAGGTTCGCGTGTTAGTCAGAGGGCCGTATAGCTATCCGTATGTCAATTGACCTTGGTAACTTTGTAACTTTGAAATAAAGCGCTTTGTATGTCCTTTGTAACCTGTGTTGGTGTGTTTCCTTTTGGGCTTCCCGGCCTCATATCAATTTCTCTGTTTCCACAAAACTACCAAGCTACAGCATCAGTATCAGCTTCATGTGCACACACAGCAAGTGTGTCGGGAGCCACAGTGGAAGCGTGCTCTCTAACACAGCAGTGGCACATCACGTAACGTGACAGATCGATTCCTCCAATGAACAGGTAACAAATACAGAGCAGAAATGAGTAGCGCGTCCTTCAGACTAAGAACAGGGACTGCATGACAGAAACAGTGTTTGCTTCTCTCACTCATGTAGAATAGGTAGAGTAACGGCAGAAGGAGTGCATACTTCTCTCACTCATATAATACAGTACAGCAATGGCAGAAGTTGTGCACGCTTCCCTCGCTCACACACAGCAGTGAATACTTCCCTTATTCAAACAGATCAGGTAGAGCAATGGCAGAAGCCTTACACGC
Organism: Ambystoma mexicanum; assembly: GCF_040938575.1. NCBI lineage: Eukaryota > Metazoa > Chordata > Amphibia > Caudata > Ambystomatidae > Ambystoma > Ambystoma mexicanum. Next base: position 1,059,903,205 of record NC_090931.1, on the reverse strand, counting down.
TTCAAATGGATTGTGTCCTCCCACGCATTCCTCATCTTTGATATATTCAAGTCTGCTTGCAAGTTGCTTCGGACATTTTTTTCATAATCAAATCTTGGTCCTCAACGGTCTCCATAGCATCCCTTGTGATGTCGACGCTGGTATATAGAGCATGCGGGCTGACCGTTACCTCAGTTCTGTTTTTTCTGGATTGCTGGGTGCTTCATAGCTACTCGCCTCAGCGATTTCAATTGTGTTTTCTTCGATATGGCCTCCGCACGGAAGGCAGGCTTCAAGCGATGTTCGCACTGTGAGGCCAAGATGTCTATTACAGACCCTGACTGCATTTGTCTGTGGTGCTTGGGATCGGGCAAAAAGGTTGAAGACTGTAGCTCGTGTCAATCGATGACTGTTATGGACTTGCAGGAAAGGATGGGGAAATTCGATGGAGGTAAGCCCTCCCCTAAATCCCTGACCCTTACCCCATTGAAAAGGAAATCATCCTTCGATGTGAGAGATGTCTCTGCTGTAACAAAATGTCCTAATCATAGACGTTCGAGGTAACGTTCACGACTCTCATCCTCCTCTTTCCCTAAGAAGGGTAAGAAATGGCATTGCCGGTCTTTGTCATCTTTGTCTTCCTCTTCAGAAATAGTTTCTTTTCCAAAAAAGAATTGGACACCAGCAGAGTTAGAAAACGTCAGAGTAAAAATGTTAGACATGTTTAAAAAGCTAGCTCCTCCGAGTGTTCCTCTAAAGGAGTGAGAAAAATGTGGCCACCCCTTGGCGTCCATCAAGACCGATAGGGAGTCTTGTGTCTCTCCTTCGCGTGCGCCTGAGAGCCCAGGAAGAGAGATTTCTCGACATAAGTCGAAGGAATCTTCCACGACGCACAAGAAGAAGCCTGTGTCTTTTCCCCCGAAACATTCACCTACGGCATCAAAGCCTTCTTGGAAGGTACCAAAATATTTATGTTCATCGCCTGAACCATCGAGGCATGTGATACATATAGAGCCTTTGAAGAAACATAAATTGTCAAAGCATTCATTGACAGTTGAGAATAAGCCGTTGAAGCCTTCAACTCATTTAGCTTCATCAGAGCTTTCTTTGCTCTTGAAGACTGTTGAGTGTATTCCTGACAATGTTAAATGTTTCCAACCCATTCCTAGACCTGATTGAAAATGGGTTCAATCTGTGAAGAAGATGAGAAAGAAGAGGATCAGCCCCCTTTTGGGCATGAATATGGAACACCAAATGTTCCAGAGGAATTCATTTCAGATGAATACAAGATGCAGAATCTTGTGGGGACAGTAAAGGAAACCAGTAGCTGGGAAACATCACCAGATACAGAGTTTGGTAATACTGAAACATCTGGTTATGCTGATCCCTCTTACAGAGCAGTAATTGCTAAGGTAGCTGAATATCTTGGATGGTCCAGACCTGCAGCTGCTGTGGAGGTTGATGATCTCACAGATATCATAGACAGTGTGCCAGTCAGAGAAACTGTATTGCCATTTCGTACAGCCTTGAGGGTACGAGAAATGGAGAACTGGCTAAAACCAGATTCAGTTGCATCTGTTAATAAAGTATTAACAAAAAAATACAAGACTGCTTCCCTAGACCCTCCATTGGTTAACAGGCACTCAACACCAGAGAGCTTAGTAGTTCAAGCAGAACCAGCTTCTTCGAAAGCTGCAGCTTATTCTTCTGCTCTGGCAGATTAAGGAGATACGAAGATTGACTCTTTGGGTAAAAGAGTATTTAGTGCAGGAAATATGGCACTAAAATCTACCGATGCTAAGAGTGCTTTAGCAAAATACACACATACCCTTTGGGGCGTGGCTTCTCTGGCAGCATAACATATACCAGAGGGGGAAGAGAGAGAAGGTTTTTTAAGCCTGATACAAGATGGCAATGACGCCATGAAACAATCCCTACAATGTAGTCTGGATACGGTGGACTCATTCAGTAGATCCATGGCTGCCAGCACAGTACTTAGATGCATGTCTTGGCTAAGAAAGTCTGGTTTTTCAGCAGACAGCCAGGCACGTTTTCTAGACATGTCATTTGATGTTACTTCTCTGGTTGGTGAGAAGGCCGTTAGCAGTCTGGAAAAACTGCAAGGTTCTAGAACTGCAGCAAAATCTTTAGGGGCGGCAATAAGACAACCTCAATTTACAGGTCAAGGATGGAGAGGTCTTTCTTTTCATTTCGATTCCTCCATATCTAGAGGAAGAGGTCAGTTTTCACAAAAAGATCAAAGAAGACCCTTTCGTGGAAGAGGTAGAGGAGGAAGAAATCCCTGTTCAACACATGTAGATTTGCAATCCGCTACAGCTGGAACAACAAAATGACTACCTCATCCACAAATCTATGGTAGGAGACAGACTGTCTTATCATGTCTGGAGTTGGCAAAGAATAACTTTGGATACATGGGTGCTCCAAACAGTAGTAGATGGTTACTGTCTTTCATTCCTAAAAAGATCTCCTGATTGCCCCCCAAGAGCAAGATCAACCTTGGTTTCAGATCCACTCCTCCAACGGGATATTTTCACCCTGTTGAAGAAAGGTGCAATAGAATTGGTACCTGCAGCGGAGAGAAACCAGGGTTGGTACTCTCCCTACTTCCTGATACCCAAGAAGGATGTAGGAGTGTGACCTATCTTGGACTTGAGATGCTTGAACAAGTTCCTCAAGAAGGACAAGTTCAAGATGGTAACTCTTTTGCAGATCCTTCAGGCCCTTTCGACTACGGGATTGGTTGGTGTTATTAGACCTTCAGGATGCTTACTTTTTTGTGCCAATACATCAGGAGCACAGAGAGTACCTGGGGTTCACGTTTGGTGGTTCTCATTATCAATTTCAAGTTATGTCATTCAGGCTCACCTCAGCCTGGGGGTTTTCACCAAGCTCATGGCAGTGGTGGTAGCAAGTCTATGGGCCTCATTACGAGTTTGGCGGTAAGAAACTGCCGTTACCGGCATGCCGCTGCTACCGTGTCTGTGCTGCACTGCTGCTGGAATCAAAGATTGATTCCGAGTCAGCGTGCACACGCATACCGGCATGCCGGTAAGGCCCTCCAAACCCCCGATAGCGGCATCACCCATGCCGCAGACACAGGCACCGGCATCCTAGGTGCCAGACAGAACTGTACCATTGATACCGATACCATTGATACCGGCACCGGAAGTGCAGGTACCGGAAGCAATGTCATCATGCCGGAACGGGAAATGCTATGGCGGCCATCTTGAAAAACACAATTCATTGCAATCCTTTGCCTACAGGACCTGGAATTGGAAACTGTGAACCCTGCCTGCAAGAGAATGACTCAGTCCACTTGCAAAGGCACACCTTGTCAGTGTAAACCACGGTTTAGCGACGACAAGCTAAACATGCTTGCAGACACCGTGGTCCACCATGTGGATGTGGTGTTCTGCTCAGACCTGCGCTGTGCCACCCAAATGCCAAAGAAACACATCTGGGAGGAGGTGGCCCAGAAGGTCTCTGCAGTGGGGACAACCCCATGCAGTCTAAAAGACTGCCGGAAAAAGGTGGGACGATCTGCGGCTGCATGTCCGCAACATCCTATCAGACCAACCGTAGCCAGGCCCAGGCAACAGGTGGCAGACCATCCTCACTCATCAAGCTAGCACGGTGGGAGGAAACGTGAAGCTCTGTGATTGACAAGGAGGCCATTGAAGGAGTCGAGCATGCAGAGAGGGGAGTCCCATCATCGGCTGATGACGGTGAGTGACCCTTAGCATAATACAAAAGTGAAGACACACACAACACCACAAAAACAATGGTGTAGTCCAAATGGCAAGTAGATGATAGCAAATAGATCACCCATCACCTCCCACCTAAAGTCTGCTCTAACACAAATGCTACATCCCTGTCACGGAAATACACAACCAACCCCACTGACACAAACCACATGAGTCCCCCATTGCAAACTGCATGTAGACATACTGATATGCATCACCGTAGGGATGCATGCCTCACCACTGTGCCATCTCCACTACCGATTGCACACCTGAGCCCCAACCACATAGCACATGGCACGCAGCCCCCTGAGGAATGTCTACAGCACACAATCCACGACACACCTGTAGGCCACCCAACAGACATCCTGGACATCATGGCTGTGCCAGAAGGATGCACAGACAATGCACCCCACCCCCAACTCCTGTAAGCACCATGACCGCTCCTCCAACATGCACACGACAATGCACAGGACTCAAAATGTACTGACATCAATGTACATAGGATGTACCTCCTCCCATGACTCATGCCCTGCCTCTCCATCTCCCAAAGGCACAGGAGCAGACAGCGATGCCGGACACACCACAACAATCAAGCCAACACCAGCACACAGGAGCAGAGGGATGATGATGGCACCAGGCCATCCATGTCAAGGGCTGGCCCGAGGCGAACCACTGCCCCCAAGCCGCAGCACCCCAGCCAACAGGGCACACAGGCCGGAGAACCTGAGGAGCAGCCAGCTCCGACACCTGGTAATGTGCCCCAGCCAGGAAAACATTGGTGCCATCATGGCACACATGCCAAAAGGAACACCGGCCCCAAAGGCCACAGCCAAGAACAGCCCTGCCCCACAGCAGACACCTCATGTGGACGACGAGGGTTCACCAGCGGGCAGCGATGTTGAGGCGCCGCAGTCAGCGGCCACAAGTGACCTCAGTGAGGTGGCTCAATCCAGCCAACATAGCGCTGAGGAGGACGGGCAACAGGACACAGCAGGCCAATGCATGTCAGAGGACATTGAAGCAGCACCATCCCTGCCGCCCACACCACAGCACTTCTTGTGACATGGGTCTCGTGGTCGCAGCTCTGGGGAGGAGATGCCCAGAGGTCAATTCAGCCCTCAAAGGAGTCCCACTCCACCTCCCATGCAACCACCAGCTGGACCTACCATACGGGACCTTGAGGGAGGCATCAGCCGCATGGAGGAGAGCCAGCAGGCCATGCACACCATGGTGAGACAATACCTTGCAGAAGGGGAAGCCACACACTGGGCCCATCATGACCTCACCCAGGCAGTCACCCGTGCTGTATACCGCGTGGTCAGGCAGGTGCGCGAAGGCATGGCATCCGTGATGCAGGCCCTCACACAGTTGGCTGCCACCATGGCCCAACATCATGCTGCACCGGTCGAACCACAACCCCCTCCATCGGCAAGCACAACCCCAGCGAGCTCGACCCAGACGAGCCCGGTGTGTAGGTCGCTACTCAGTATGCACCGGCCAGAGGAGCAACACCCTCCATCCAAAGGGGGCCATCAGTAGGCGGACACACATGCAGGAGGGAGTCCGGTTGGACCTGGATTGGACTTGGATTGGGTGCAGGAGTGTGGGTGTGTGGGGGTATTGAGGGATTGCCACTTGAAATGCCACTTGAAACTGGAAGGAAGGTTGATTTTCAGAAATGGAGAGAAGTCCCCATCACCAGTTTGTTGTCCTACAGCAATTACTGTCACGTCAGGTATTTGGTTGTTCTGAAAATGGAACTCAATATGATCATGTTTTTGTTCAACCATGTGGCATGTGCCATTTAAACTAACATGGTTGACACTATGTTTCAATTCTATTGGCCTGTTAGTCTGGGTCCAGAGGACCTTGTTCACACAGTCTATTAGGGGGGACAACCTACACAGGATGTAAATCCCCAGTAGACAGGGTGTGCCCTCCAAAGTCACGACTACGACCAGGTGTTTCACCTTTTGTCGCCCAATGTTAATTTCTAGATTTGCAGTCTCCTCGACAGGAATTTAATTCCTATCGAAGTTCTGAAGTTGTCCAGGAAGAGGGGTGAGAGGGATCTGGTATCTCTCCCCCTTCCTGAATTCAGCTGATCAAAGGCCCTCTTTGACAGAACAGTTTCTTGGGATCCTGTGTCCACCAGTGCCGACACTGTACACTGCCCTTGTACTTGGACCGGGCATAAAATCTTCCCTCCTTCTCCTCAAGGGGGCAAAGATAATGTGCATTTTGGGCAAGTGGGATGGTCAATTTCCTGATTCTTGACTCCGACACAGGGGTAGTGTGGGCATGATTCTGTGTGGGAGCTTGGTGATCTGCAAGAAAAATGTGACAGTTGGATATTTGGGGAGTTTTGGGCTCCCATTTTTCTGATTCTGGGCTGCCCCCCCATTTTTGGAGGCAGTCACCTGAATAGGTTTGGACAGTGTGGTTGCCTTGATTATCACTCTGGGGTTCAATAATGGGTGATTCTGACTCAGTCCCCACATCCCCCGAGTCTTCATTAGGAGCTCTTGGGACCCATTATTCTTTGGGAGGAGTTCCCCCGTCCCTGAAGGAGAAGATCTTTTTCCCAGAACCCTCTAAGGATCCTTCACCTTCAAATTGGAAGACACCAATCTCCTCCATAAAAAGGGCCTTTTTGGGTTCTTTATTTCTCCTACCCACCCTCTGTTCCCTGGGTTGCAGACGTTCAGGGGCAGGAGCTTTTTGTTCCGGTTTCCGGGTTTCCAAGGGCTTTTCACAAGTGAGGAAGGAAGCTTCCTCTAAGGCTTTACACCTCCCTTCCGCCTGTGCCTCCTCCTCTGGAACCGTTGAGTTGTCGGGGTGCTCTCCCGTCATTGTTCTAGAGTACCAGACCCTTGGTTTGTGGGGTTCTGAGCCGCCATGTTCATCGGAGGGTTCTATTGAGCCCTCAACATGCGACCCAGATCCCGGGACAGCTTCTGGACCTGGCGCTCCAGTTGGGACACCTGTTCCGGCTGGTACGGGGGTCTCTGGTCAATCCCAGGTGAATCACAGGAAGGGTAACTATCCCTTCTCCCATAGTACCTTGGGTTTGGAGAATGTTGGTATCCCTCCACCCTTGGACTCCCCTCTCCTGGATTTGGCTGTCTGGGCTCTTGAAAGTGGGAAAAGAAAGGAGGGTGGTTCTGTAGGTTGGAGTTTTGAGGCTACCGGGAGAGAAGCTCAACCCGGCATTTGGGGAATTACTGTCCTCCTGGGGAAAGTTAGGAGGAAAGTTTCCTGGGGTGGTACCTACCTGGTTGGATCCCCACCCCTGGGCTGGGGAGTCCACACATACCCCAGGATGGGTCTTTTACCCTTGTATCGGGGGCTGATGTAATCAGGGGAGTTAGGGGTCCCATTTGTGGGATTACCTCCATAACTACTGCCTGTCTGGGATTGGCCCGAGGGCCTTCTGGTTCTTTGATTGGGGCAATTTTGCACAGGTATATTTTTAGGCCCCCCCATCTCCAGATCTAGAATGGGGCAACCTTCACCTCCGCCACCTTAACAGCAGCAGGGGTGTTGGCTGGTTTGGGGTTTTTGTTTGTGTTTTTGTTATCTACCGGTTTTTGTACCTCATAAATGCGGGTCGCCTGTTCTATGACCCAGTCCAGTGATCTCTTCTCATGAAAGTCCCTCACCAGCTGGGTCATTATATATTTGGGGAGTGCATGAAAGAAGGTGGTGATGAACTCCCGACTATCTGTGCGCACCCTCCTGGTGGTCTGCGAAAAGGCGCGTTTGAGCTCCTGTAAAAATTCTTGTGGGGCCTGATCTTCCCTGCACCACAAATTGTAGGCCGCCTTGCGGGCCTCTTGGGGGTTTCTGTGCGCGAGAAATGTTTTAAGATGGCTGCCCTATAGGTGGACCATCTTGAGTGGTTCTGATCCTCCAGTCCCGCAAAGAACCTAGCGTATTCAGGGAAGAATGTCCATTTCACATACGGCATGTAATTCTGGCTGTCCTTCATATGAAATGTGTCCATCATTTGTTCATATAATTCTAGGTGTTCCCAGACAGAATACTTAGCATTTTTATGATATGGAGTTATAACACTCCTAATGGCCTTGATCTGACTAGAGGGATCTTTTTGCATAGATCTCTTAATTTTGTTTGCCTTATTGGTTTTAGTCACCCAAGTCCACTCGTCCTCAGACTCAGACGCACTGCTACTGGAGGTGGCTTGTTGATCCTCTAGGCACTCCCTGATTCTGCGAGCTTGAGAAGGGCTTGCAGAATGTGGGGGCCCAGTTTCCCTATTCCTGTGGTGCTCAGAAGAGTCTTTTGACTCTCCCCTGCTCCTGGGATTGGGAAAGTACCTCCCCCACTGCCCTAACTGGTTAGGGGTCTTCAGGATACTCTTTGGGCTTTATTTCCTGGAGTTCCCCACCAAATGTCAGAAACTGATCTTTTGGAAGTCAGTATTATTGTGGATCCAATTCCCTGACTCTCCCCTCATAGGAGTCTTCCTGGTGAGAGATATCAGCCCTAACATTTTGGGATCTGTATAGGGACGCCCGTCCATCAATTTCTGGGGGGCGCTGATCTGTCAGTCCAATTTTACCAACCCTATTGAATTCTGCAAACCCATGGCCCCCGGTTCATATAAGCCAGTAGACATGAAGCTGGCAGTGTTCATGGTATTGAATGGGTTTGAGTCCCTGAGTACAGAGGTCCTTATGTCATGATCAGGGGTTGCCCTGTCCCTCTCTACCTGTTCAGGGTCCCTCCAATTAGAATTTAGTCTAGCACCCTCTTTCTCTAATCTTGCTACCTTTTCTTATTCAGCCCCTATTTCCTGGTGATAAGCAAAAATCTGAGCCTTTTGTTCATCTATCAAGGCCCTACTCGTCTCAATGATTCGCTCTTGCACTGCTACTTGTTGGTGGAGTTCAGCAATCTTTTCACAGAGGGTCTCATTGTCCCTCTGCGCTTCCTGCATGTTTTGGGAATACTGGGACATTCTCTGTTGCAAGTGATTCATCTCCTGGGTTTGTGTGTCTTTGGCTTGGATGTTCTCTTTCAGAGCACCTTCTACCCGTCAGGTGTGCTCTTGTAGCTTCCCGTGCCCTGTTCTTAATTGCATTAGCTCATGAAGGGCCAGCTTGCTTTCCTGTAACTCAGTCCTTAACTCACTTATTTCCTGGCCTAGGGCGTCTTTCACTTGCATTACGGTGCCCCTCTGCTCCGCGAGTCCATCTCTTTGTTTTTTTATAATGTTGGATTTCTGGCGTTCCTGATCAAATTCCTCATGAGAGTGGAGATCTTTAACAGTTAATGTATTATTTTGCTCTTTAAATTTGTCTATCTGGTCCTGTAGGGTAACCATTTGCTCTGTGCAGGCTCTATTAAACTGTAATTGTTGCGCCAGCTTGTGCTGACTCTCTTACAGAGAATTAACCCTTTCCTGACACTCCTCTTTTAGTGCCTGTAATTAGATGTCTTGCTCTGCATTCATTTGCTGTAGGAGAGCCAGATCTTCTTTTAATTTTGTGACAGAATCCCTAGATTTTACCACCAATTCTTGGCTATCCAGTAGCCTTTGTTCTATTGAGTCTAGATCATCTTGGATTTTCTCTAATAATTCCATTTGATTCTGTGCCAGAACTATGTTTTCATCGTGCTTTTCCTGTATCACTCCTATGTGGAGGTATAGGTAGGCCGCAATTCTGACTATTTTGCTTTGCTCCTCTTTAATTTTTGGGGCCATGTACAATTCACTAAGAGCTTGGTGTAATGGGCCATTGTCCTGCCATGTATCCAGGTCCATGGCAGTGACTTGTTGCGTGATTTCCTGTAGCCAGACATGTTCATTGTGTTCTGGCCACTCACCCCTGACAAACAGCTTTTGCAAGAGGTGCTTCCTAGCCATACTGATTTCTACTGGGATAGCCATTTAGAGAATGTTCTTTGTTTATTAATTATTTTGGGGGTTGATTTACTTTTACTTTTACAGCCTGGCCTGGTCTTGGAGTATTTGTTTTGGGAGATGCTTGTACAGTGTAGCACAGTACACCAACCAAGCAAAGTGTCACTACCCTGCAGGTTAGTCTGCTGTGCCAGACTGTCACGGGTGGTAATCAAACTCAAAATCATGGCACGAGCACCCAAATCTGTTAAGTAATTCAATCAGGAGTTACACCCTGGTCTCAGCCTAGTATGCAGCGCACAACCAAAATGCCTATTTTGTTATATATGTAGGTTCAATATTTGAGAGATACACCACTCATATCACACCCCTTTTCAAATACCCCGGGTCACGATGGACCAGGAATCAGGCTGGTTGGTAAAGATATTTATTTAGTTATTTAAAATTCAAATCAAACATATACTTTTTAATAGGGCGCAGCAATCACCAATGTGGTGACCATAACAGATAGAAATGTGAACAATGCACTTAAATTAACCCTTTAGCCAGACAGATTGAAAACACCAGTGAATAGAACTCTTTTGGCTTGTTTGGAAAGATAGCACTTGAGTTAGGATTTCCCCTGCAATATTCCTCAACCCACAAATAAGCAATCCTAAATAGATACAAGGAAGCAGCAGGTAATCAGGAATAAGGAATAAGAAACCAAATTCAAATCCAACCTTCCCTCCCCAAACAAGAGAGAAAAACGGATTTGAACCTTTGCAATATTAAAGTGACACTCAGAAATGGCTGAATAAAACAATTAATGTGTGCAAAAATCCTTAAATAAGCACAGTTCTCTACGGGAGCAACACTGGAAAGTTACAAGCAATCATAAGCAATAGATGGAGCAAAAGCATACAATTCTAAAATGAATAGAAGGTTTAAAACAATTGATAGTAAATATAACACATGTAAAACTTTGCAAAAATGCTCAATCCCGCCTGAAATTAACTAAACAGTTTTTAATAAAAACGGGTGAAGTTTACTGATTTTGAGTCCGGTCTTTGGGTTGGGGTGTAACTATAGGTCTTAGGTATAATCAAGAATTTGTAATGAGGTCTTTAGCTATTAAACTGAGGGAGATATGCCATGTAGAATAAGAGGCGTTTTTAGAAAAATCGGGTAGTGAAAACAGAAAAGAAACTCAGTGTGGACAAGAATAGTTTTACTCTAAGTTTTACTCTATACTAGAGCATTCAGGCTAGAATACCAAAGAGGGACACAGTAAGCTCTATAGTTGATTCATGACTTCAACCCCAGATCCCCAGCGCCTGCCCTGGCGGAACCAGTTCGATCCCTCGAAATAGGATTGATAGTTTAGGATTTACACAAGAGAAAAATGACTAAAGACATGGTGCTTAGCAAGATAAATCAAGAAAAGGATTGCAATAAGGATTCTGACAATGTTACAAGTTATTTAGGTAAGGATAGGATGGTTTCGAGATTGGGTTAGGACAAGGCAAGTCAAGGTATGCTATGGTTTTCTATGATTCCTATTTATACTTACAGTCCACTTTAATTCAGGATTTTGGACCGTCAAGGGTTTTGGTCACCACACGGATCTGGTCTAACACAGGACAGCAGGGCAAATCTGGCGGGACAGGATCAGCTGGGCCATTCTGGTCACCAGACTGCACTGGACTGGCACTTCTGGTAACTGGATACTACAGATCAGTGGGATGGCAAGTTTGCAGCAGGCATGCATTTAGTAGCAGCAAGCCAGGCTGGATCAGGATGCTTCCCTTGGTTCTTGGGATTTTTTTAGAATTTGAGGCCTAGCTGAAAATGGGGTCAGGCATCCAAGTATATCCTGTGTGCTGTCAGGGGCCCTTATTTATCATGCCAGATGACATCACTACAGTATATGGCAGGGGCAGGCTTACTACCCACACCCCTAATACTATGATTGGGCAAGAGCATAGTTTCCGCCTTCCCCACAGCTGATTGGATCACAGAAAATGGATGTCATATTTATGGGGTGATTTATACAGTGTTTAGAAACCTCCCCTAGCTACTGGAACCAAAATCTAATTTTGCCACAAACACATATTTATACAGTTGCCACCTCTGAGAAAATCTGATACACAGGTTGCATATTATGTGTGTCATATTTCAATCAATACTCCAAGTCTGTGGGACCTGGTTTCGTCTTTCTGACACATTTTGTTAATTTTTAACATTAAAAATTTGGCCTAAAATTCCCCAACTTTGTACACAGATGCAAATTATCTCCAGGGATGTATGTATAAAATTTGACATTTGCAACATGGATGCTTTTCTGGTTATACAACATATATCACCATTTCTGTCCAGAGTGTGCCACAACATTCTACCAAGTTTTCAAACACAGCACACAATTCCACTTTTATACTGTGAAAATTCCACATTTTTGCCAATTTTGACAGCTGAGATATAGGTCTTTTTAAAGTTCTTTATAAAATAGTCTTAAGACAAATGGGTTCATTGTCTGTCATTTTTTTTCTTCCCAGCTAACACCAACTGTCAGTTTCTTTGAAGCAGGATGAGGGGCCTCTCTCTTGTCCACAAAACCCCAGGCGAGGTGAGTTCAATTTGGCCCCCATGCTCCCTGCCAGCCATCTGGAATATTTGCAGGTGCTTTTGGAAGCACGTGGTGCGAGGATGCAGCTCCCTATCTCCCATGCCTTCCCCATTTCCTGGTCCTGTAATCCCGCCTCCCCGTGGCCCTGATTGGCCTTCCCACCTCCATACAGACACAGGCCAGCAACCGGTGTGCACCGAGACACCAGTGCCATTGTCCACAATACCCCAGATGAGGTGAGTTCAATTTAACCCCCATGCTCCCTGCCACACATCTGGAATATTTGCAAGTGCTTTTAAAAGCACGTAGTGCGAGGATGCAGCTCCCTCCCATGCCTTCCCTGTTTCCTGGTCCTGTAATCCTGCCTCCCGTGGCCCTGATTGGCCTTCCCACCACCACTCAGACACAGGCCAGCAACCGGCTTGCACCGAGACACCAGCGCCATTGGCCACAATACCGCAGGCGAGGTGAGTTCAATTTAACCCCCATGCTCCCTGCCAGCAATCTGGAATATTTGCAAGTGCTTTTAAAAGCACGTAGTGCAAGGATGCAGCTCCCTCCCTCCCATGCCTTCCCCGTTTCCTGGTCCTGTAATCCCACCTCCCCGTGGCCTTGATTGGCCTTCCCACCTCCATACAGACACAGGCCAGCAACCGGCGTGCTTCGAGACACCAGCGCCATTGTCCACAATACCCCAGGCAAGGTGAGTTCAATTTAACCCCCATGCTCCCTGCCAGCCATCTGGAATATTTTCAAGTGCTTTTAAAAGTACGTAGTGCGAGGATGCAGCTCCCTCCCTCCCATGCCTTCCCCATTTCCTGGTCCTGTAATCCAGCCTACCTATGGCCCTGATTGGTCCTTCCTTGTTCATATATGAACCCCCAAGGGCAGCCCTCTGCCCGGCAGCCCCTTTGGCTAAAGACCCCAAGGCAAAGGGCGGCTCCTACACTGGTGGCTCCAAGATGTGTCTGCAGGTGTCAGCAGGGGAAGCAAAAGAAGCCAGCAGTGAACAGCCACCAACAAAACTGTAAGTGTGGCATGGGTGGGTTGTAGAGCAATCACTCTACTCCAGAAAGCCCTTGCTACTCTACCTTACCTCTCCATAACGTAGACTGCCATAGAATTACAACATGCATACTTAGAGAGATTTGTGACCACCAGCCTAAATCCATTCTTGGCTGGACTGTAAATGTTGCATTGCATTACGCACTAACATACTAGCCAATGTTAACTAGTGCCACACCTATAGAGAACGATCAAGATTAGCTTGCATCGTATCTAGATAGAAATGTGAATGTTAGCATGTGCCACAATTAGATGGAATTCTTGACCCTAGCTTGCATCACTTCTAGAAAGGATTATGAATGTTAGCATGTGCCACACTTAGAAGGAATTCTTAACCTCAGCTTGCGTCGTATCTAGACAGGATTATGAGCGTTAGCATGTGCCACACTTAGATGGAATTCTTAACCTCAGCTTGTGTCGTATCTAGACAGGATTATGAATGTTAGCATGTGCCACACTTAGATGGAATTCTTGACCTTAGCTTGCGTCACTTCTAGACAGGATTATGAATGTTACCATGTGCCACACTTAGATGGAATTCTTGACCTCAGCTTGCATCGTATCTAGACAGGATTATGAACATTAGCATGTGCCACACTTAGATGGAATTCTTGACCCCAGCTTGCGTCACTTCTAGACAGGATTATGAATGTTACCATGTGCCACACTTAGATGGAATTCTTGACCTCAGCTTGTGTCGTATCTAGACAGGATTATGAACGTTAGCATGTGCCACACTTAGGTGGAATTCTTGACCCTAGCTTGCGTCGTATCCAGATAGAAATGTGAATGTTAGCATGTGCCACACTTAGATTGAATTCTTGACCCTAGCTTGCGTCGTATCCAGATAGAAATGTGAATGTTAGCATGTACCACACTTAGATTGAATTCCTGACCCTAGCTTGCGTCGTATCCAGGTAGAAATGTGAATGTTAGCATGTGCCACACTTAGATGGAATTCTTGACCTTGGCCCTCATTAGGACCCATGCGTTAAGGGGATGGCGCCGACCCTTAACGCCTGATTCCAAGGTCCCTTTGCGGGATGGTGATATTAACGCCTTCTTTTTGCAGGCGTTAAAACCCATGCCGCAAAGGGACCTTGGTGCTAATTACGCCACCGTAATTTACGGTGGCGTAATTAGCGCCTTTCCCCATTCCCATTATGCCCTATGGGGCAAAAATGGGAATGGGGAAGGGTAAAATGGGAAATGGGGATTTACCGCCCCACTCACCTTGGAATGGGGCGGTAAATCCGCCATCCACCATGGTGTAAACGTAGTTTACACCATGGTGGTAAGGGTACGACCCAGGCGGTAACTTACCGCCTGGGTCGTAATGATAGAGTTTATCTTGCGTCGTATCTAGATAGTAATGCGAATGTTAGAACACTTGAAACTCTGAATGATGACAAGTGCAACACCTGAATGGAATCATGATCACTAGTCTACCTCACATCTAGACAGAATATTAAAAATTAGCAACTGCCACACCCCAATGGAATAGTGAATGATAGCAAGCATCACACCCAGACATAATTGCAAGGACAGCAATGTCAACTAACCAATCCACTAACAATTTCTTCCCTATGCATACACCTCTCAAACTCTAACCAAACACAGCCACAAGCCTAAAATGCAGCAATCCGCACAAACCTCACTACACTGCAACAACAAAACAAATCACACATAGACTTGCACAACAGCACACAACGACTACCAACCGTAAAACACCCCAAGCCTAACCAACCGACCCACAGGGCTGAGGCTGCCAACATCACATCACTGCTATCTTGCACTTTTCCAGCTCATTCCACTAACCTACCCCTCCCTCCCTCTTTCAGAGCCACCAGAGCACCAGGGGGCCACTCTGGTGGTGATAGTGTGCGGTACAAATATCCTTCAACATTAACATTAACATTGATTGAAGGTTTTGTTGCCCCTCACGCTTGACAGGTGAGAGACTCATCCTGCAATTGTCCCAGCCTGGAGCAAAGACGAATGTCTGATGAGCTTGTGAAGTTTCTTTGTCCTGGTGTATTCAAAGTCTTTCAAGCTGGCAATTAGCGCTTTCCTGTGCCAGAAGTTTATGATGTGCCTCTCTTCCTGAAGGAAGTTACTGGGCTGTAACTTAAAGAGCAGGTTTTTTTATAGCTTACCAACTTAGCCTATGAGTTTTAGCTTTTATTTTCTCATTTTACATCTTGGCTTAAACCAGTGGAATCAAAACTGCTTATAGGTGTACTTTTATCAGCAACAAATACATTTGCATTGCTAAGTAAGCAGGCCTTCACACAACAATTTACTTTTAAATAGGCGATTTGCAACAGAAAAGCACATTTTAATACTTCTTTAAATTCGATTTTCATCTCCAGCAAATGCACGCTTTATGCAGCTATAGTTCTTGTCTTGAGTGCTGGAGTTGTTTTGCAGCATGGATATATTTAAACAGGCATCTATTTAGAGTCTTTCTCTGAACAGCTGATTTTTAGATACTTTGGCAAAGCAAATAGACGTGTTTCCCATGTAAAATGCAAACAAAGCCTCTGGTTGATTTTTCAAAGATACTTTTAACAGGAGCTGTCATTCAAGAATTAGGCCCGGTTCTGCTGAGACACAATGGATGATCCTAGGCATTGCAGGGCCTTTTTAATCACAGTGGTTCATAAGGCCTGGTCGAGTTTAGTGCCAAGCAGCACTTTTAAAGGTTGAAAAAGGTGTCATTTTGAAGAGGCATTTTGGGTTTTCAGCAAAGTAATACTGCCTCTTTCAATTCATTCCATGTGAAATTTTGCAGAGCACACTGGCACATTCCTGCAGTGAGTACTCTGTTCCACCCCACATGAAATGTTTGTGGCAGGGTGGTGCAGCCATTTTCTAGTTGTTGCAAAAATGCAGTTTTGAGATCCCGACACGCACAGGTCTCAGCGTGGCCATTTTTCTGTTTCTTGCACCACTGCAGCAAAGTGATGTATAATAGCACAGCTGAGTGGGTCAATATATCCCACTACATGATGACATATTTGCACGCCACATACACGGGCAAAAAGTTAGACAAACGCCTAGCTAGTTTAGAACTTTGGAAGATGTACCAATAAGAAAGGGAGAAGCCACCATTAGACTGGATACTGAATGTATGCACAGAGGGGGTAAAGAGCTTTCTGTGCCACCCACCCTGTCTGAAATAAAAAGCAAAGCTAGTAAAGACAAAATATTATACCCGTTGAGGGCACTTAAAGCAGCCACGGGATATAGCAACCCGTCATATGAGTCGCCTACGCAAAGAAGTGACGAATGCCCAGAAAAGGATAGAGAAAGGGATATTACCTCCAAAGTGCCGAAGGACAAGGAGAGACACGAAAAGGAATATTACCCCCGTGGTGGACAGAAAAATGATGAGAGATGAAAAGGAGTGCCATGTGTCACAGTTCCCTTTCGTAGAAAAAGGAGGAACAAGGCCACAATATATACCTTGGCCACACATGGATAGAGAAGTCCTGAAAAATAAGCTCCCAATGTTGACATTGGGAGCCGGAAAATGGATACATGAGTTAGAAAAAATGACAGGAGGGAACACGTTAAGTATAGGGGATACTAAGGGTCTTTTATACTTGGTGATAGAGCTGACTATGTGTGGACACGAGCAGGTTACCCTGGAGTGACTAAAGTTAATACTGCACATGACGGAGCGCCGTTTAACAATTGCAGAACCGCGGTATGGAAAGCGCTTCGAGTGCTATACCCGAACACTTCTGATATTGGAGCTACAATGACACGTAAGATGAAAGAGTCAGAGGATCCTTTGCTTTACATTACATTCAGAATTTCCAAGATGCCTGGGTGCTGGAAACTTCTGAATCTCGGGGGAAATCTATACCTCTGTTTTACCATATATTATGCCAACGGCTGCCAGAACAGGTACAGAAACAGGTCAAGAAATTGGTAGGTATTTAAGCCATGGTCTGAAAAACCAGGACTAATGTCTGGCAGAGGGACTCCCAGGACCCCCCTTGTTAATTTGCATATTTAAGTAACTTTGGGTCTCACCCTAAGTTACTAGGGGAATCCAGATGTGGACCCCTTGCTCACTATTCTTAGAGAGGCACAGATCCACCCTACTGATGAGGTCCAACCAGACCGAAACACATGTCTGCGGTTTCTGTTGGTACTCTTGTTTAGAGGAGAATTGCCTAGCATTTCGGTGCTGGACTGCCCCAGGGCAGGACAAAGACTGATATGTTTTGGATATTTCTTCTCTGTGAAAGATAGTGAACTTAAACTCTGGGTAAGTCTGTCGTAACCAGGACTAATGTCTGGCAGAGGGACTCCCAGGACCCCTCTTGTTAATAGGGAATACAGCTGACCATCGCGCACTATTGCAGGCTGCTGCAAGAGAAAAATCGCAAAAAGGATGCTGCACGAAAAGGTGAAGAGGCTAAATTGGTGCCGAAAAAATTATCAAAGTATGCCATTGAGGGGGCAATGATAACTAACACAGATGGATCAAATACACAGCAGATCAATAGTCAAAGTAGTTTGATCAAAGCAATAACAGGCTTTACCCAAGGGGAAGAGGCTATCGAGGAAGAGGATGGCAGAGTAATCAGGGAGTTTTTCTAAACAATCAAGGAGGTTTTCAAAATATGCAAAGCGGAAACTAGGATATGCAAAATGGGCAAATAATCAGACCACCACCAATATGTTGGACGTGTGGAATGACAGGCAGATGCAGAAGTCAAGGCATGGTGCAAAAGGACCAATTCACAAGAGTAGGGATGGTGAATCCAACTGCATTCTCACAGCAGGGTGGAAATGGAGTTTCACAGAATCACACAGTGCAGTAGCAAGCGCCAAGAGTACAGCAAAGCTTGCAGCCGCAGCAGAATGTAATACATTCTCCACAGGGACAGTCTCAACAGTCCTCAATGCAACTGTTACAAACAACAGGCACAGGTCAGGTTCTGAATTCTGGAATAAGAGATGCCACAAGTGACGGGGAAATCCATTCACTCAGAATGGGATAAGTTTATACATGGACTAGGACAACTCACTGGGAGACCTGATGTGTTCTATCCTATCAGTGACACCAAACCCTCATGAGGAACCAAGGGTAGATGTCTGTATAGGGGATAAAGAATATTCTATCTTAGTTGAGACAGGTGCGACACACTCATGTATAAGTGAAAGCACATTTTCTTTGTCCAGAGATGCTATAAATGCTCAAAGCTTTACAGAAGCAAGAGGTTGTGTTCCTTTTACGAAAGGACTTCCAGTTTCCATAGGAGAATGTGACATGAATGTGCCACTGCTATATTCAAGACAAACCCCGGTGAAAATATTGGGACGTGACCTAATGACAAAGTTAAACATGACAATCTCATTCCCGGAGAAGGGCATAGTATGGTCAACTCCAGGAATGCATTATTTAAATGTATGCAAAATGCTTAGAGCATATGCAGGACAAATGGCTATGAGAGCTATTCCATTGGAACCAGAAATATTCACATATGGAGTGCGTATATTAATGTCATGGCTACAAGGCCTTACAGACAAAACCATGAGAACCCCAGATGAGTTTTTGTTCAGACCAAGAATACCTATGCATGAGGAAAAGGGACGAGTGTTTCCCTTAACATTACAAGCAGCCATAGTGCAAGGAGGGATGGCTTTGCTTGACGGTTGTGATGATGAAGGCAGACAATGGTGTGCAGTAATAGCCATTGGGGAAGGTTACAGATTGACTGACGTCACTGATGACGATCTGTTTGAAGAACAAATAAGTGAAGATGAGATGACAGTTGAGGTTAATCTCGTTTATTGGGTGAAAATGATCAACAGAGAAGTGCCTCAGAAAATGATGCTGGCACAAAAAAAAGTCCTGAATATTTTGATGATGACATGGCAAAGGTGCCTGTCTCAGTATGGACTACAGGCCCTTATGACGTAGGTTTCCTGAAAGGAGTCAGAGAAGTGAAAATTAAATGGAAACCAGGAGAAATTTTACCAAAAGCACGACAGTATCCCATGTCTAGGGAAGCAGATGAAGGGATTTTTAAGACAATTTCTGCCATTATGGAGCAGGGCATTTTAGTGACGTCAGAGTCGTCATGTACTACTTCGATTTACCCTGTGAAAAAAGCGAAGGGGGTCTTGGAGGCTAGTGCAAGATTTACGCCCAATAAACCAGATAGTCGAGGCCGAGTTCCCTCTAGTCCCTAACCAATCCACGATCCTATGTAATGTACCCGTTGAAGCAAGGTATTTCACAGTGATTAACTTGAAAAATCCCATTTCACAAAGATTCACAAGATTTTACATTGTTTACGTTCAGACAAGTTTGTCTGAAAAGCACAAGGCTGCCTCAAGGATACTGTGAGTCTCCTTCGATTTTCAACAGGGTCCTGCAGATGGACTAAATAAATATTGCATTAGAGAGTGTTGTTTTGCAATACATGGATGACATTCTGATTTGAAGCATAACAGAGGAAAAGTGCAGACACGATTCTATTCAGCTATTGACTATACTGGCTGAGAAAGGCTATAAAGTTGACAAAGAGAAGTTACAATATTGTCAACAAGAAGTGCTGTATATAGGCCAGCTGATCTCACATTAAGTGAAAAATGTTACCTGAAAGAGCTGACGCCATTTCAAAGACAACCAAACCACGCACAATAAAAAAAATGCAGAATTTTCTAGGATTATGTAACTATGTCAGGACATGGGTTTTTGACTACAGTTCTTATACCAGGCCCTTGTTACAAGCCTTGAAGAAAGCACAGGCAACGAAAGAAAAAAATGTGTGTGTGACTGAGACCATGGAAGAAGGATTTGTTGAACTAAAAAAGGCCATTTGCACAACACCAGTTTTAGGGATTCCCAATTATGCAGAGGAATTTTACCTGTTTGCACACACAAATGGCAGTGTTATGACAGCAGTACTCACATAGAAAACCACGTTGGGGTACAAGCCCCTGGCATACTACAGTGAGAATTTAGACCCATTAATGAGGGGTCACTTTCCGTGCGAACAATGTTTCGATGATTTGTACGTATGCGCCACTTTGTTGACTTTGAACTTTGGACTGAGGCACACGGAAGACTTGATGAGGAAAAGATATGCCAAATTTTGATCGAGGATACGTAAATTGGAAGAGAATACAGTATCCTAACTCATTCGATACAGAACCCTTATTTGGACTTACTTGTGGTGTCACGCAATAGTGACCTCACCAAAGACATCCTAATCTATTTTGAGTTAGTATTGAGGTCAAGCATAACAGAGTTTCTTCAAGATCCTGATAAGGCAATAAGGAGGCTGCTCACTGTGATTTCAGAGCAGTTTCATTGGCTTCCGGAGTACAGTGAGGACAAGACAAATGTCCCTGTCACAAGAAGATAGCAGACTAGCTAGTAAAATATTTTTTCATTAATTGAAGACTTTCCAGAACTTGTGGGGAGACATGCCAATGTTGATGTCCTCACTTTCAACAGAGACCCAGCGAACTCTACACAGATGAATATGCTCCTGCATGGCATCATAATGCAGGTTGAACTCTATAAACATCATCAGAATCATCGGAGAGGATTGTAAACTTTCTTTCGAGTGACAGATCATGAAGGTGTGACCAAGAACTTCACTTTTGTGTATGCTGACAAAGGAACAACATGTCGTCTGGAGTGAAACAGATAAGAGGCATTGACTAGGAACTGGTCTATTTTGTACACTCAAATTAAGACTTGCTGTACTTATTGCCTCATTTGAAACATTTGTTAACAGAAAAATAACTGTTTCTAGAGACAAGTGACAGTCTATTACTCGGACAAAGAGGATAATCAGTCCAGCATTTACGACATTCAAGCAGGGACATCAGAATCCAGATAAAGTGGCAATGTTTAGCATGTATTAAAGAGTTCGTTTTGCTTCCTTAGATGATCGAGATGGGAAACCAGAACAGTAACATTGTCCTCCATCATGAGGAGAGACATTCATATTGGCCAAGGAACAAATGCTGTAAACTAACTTACAAATGTATTATTTACACATGCATAGTATTCATTATCATATTACTGTCGTTGACGATTAGAACTGCATTTTTCATTGGGGCATAAAGCATTCAGGTTCCTGTGCACCCACCTAATGATATATGCATGAAACCTACAAAGGTACCGAGACCTTACATAGTCATTCTAGATACTAGAAAGAATGATAGAGTGACTGAAGTTGAGATGGATGTGATAAATAATGACAAAAGCACAAAACTTGGGTTAACAAATGAATTGCAACTCCAGAGACAGGGTTGGCAAAGTAAACCCATGAAGGGGTTGATGAAAGATACACATGCACAAATAAGTACATACACAGCTGGTCTAGTGTCAATAAGTCCAGAATGACATTCCAGAGAATGGGGGAAGCTTAGACAAACAACGATGAAAAGTTCCACACCAAGAGAAGTTGAGAGACAAATGGAGAAAGCTGAATCTTTAAAGAGACAAAAGGCTTTAGAGAATAAGCAAATGGAGACAGCACCTGCAAGCACACCTGATCCTGTGAGACATGAGATCAGGCTAGTGCCTGGAGAGAAGACACAAGGAGAAATTATAAGAGACCTTTTTATACCTGGTTCGTATATTGAAAGGATGAAGCAAATTGCGCAAACTCCTACAAGAATAAGCCAACATAAGGACATGTCTGGACCATTGATGGAGATACCTGCGAATCCTCCAGCAAGAAGAAGCTATACAGATGTGTTTAAGGATGCGGTTATAGCAAACTACAGGAAGCCCTTGAGAATCAGAAGAAGCACACAAGAAGGCAACAGCAAATTGAACGATTACCTGGACAGCACAGCACACTTGGGAAACAACATATGGTATCAACATATGAAGGAAGTTGGAAGACAAACTTCAGAGCAAGAATGGTTTGTTTGTGCACACCTACCTTATAGCATGGAGAAGTCAAAAATCTTCATAGCTATTGAAATAGATGTGCAGACAGCACACTATTTGTCACATATTGCAAAGTGCACGACCAGAGGTCAGTTCATGGGAAGTGATGCTTCACTCAAATGGGCAACTGACCCAGATGAAGATGATTATGTCCAAGACACAAAGACAAGAAACAATGCCAAAACATAGAATGTGGTGATCAGATATGAGAAACCTGGAGTAAAAGGAGCAGAAATCAGAAGAGAAACAAACAAAAAACTAAACATTAAAGGAAACACTCCAGAAGAAGCTCACAGATGGAAGAACAGAGGTCAAATGCAAATCTGGTGAACAGTGCTTTCACCAGAAGGATGGGACAGCAGAGCATGGATGATCATTGGATACTATAAGGAAAGCATTGAAAATGCACAGATGCTATGCAAACAATTATGGCCGAGACTGGCAAGACAGCTAACATGGGTCGAGGACAGAGGAGGACCCTTGCAGATAGTGCCATTGGAGAATTCCAAATTGTGCTTCAGAAACAATGGCACAAGAAAAATGGGAGAGAATCAGAACTGTGGACAAATCTTTGATGCTCCAGGAATGGTACATGGTACTGCAGTGATCATGGATAATTATTGGGCATGTGGATCCAAAGCATATATCATAATGCTGAAGAATTGTGGAGGTATATGCACATTGGTGAATATCCATGTTCCAGCGTTGGTGCTTCCAAAAAAGTGATCTGAATATTGACAGTTTCCCTAAAGCAGATGCTTATATGAAGAAGAAGAGATCGGTGGAACTGATGAGCCGAATGAAGAGAGAGAATTACTTCTCTGCCAAAGCAGAAGAAGCCTTTCATGCAATCCCATATGAACACAGGTTGTTCAGCTTCCGGTTCCGGTACACTACCTCCGCGGCATACCGGACTACCAGCTCCACATGGGTGCAGTCAATGACACCAATGACATTTGGCATGATGCCAGTTCATAGAATGCAATTTTGGTGGCATTCATCTCCTCCGCAGTGGGTGGTAGTGATATGTGGTGCCTTGCATGTTTCAGGAGTGCATCCAGCACCTGGTTGAGCACACGGGAGAAACATGGTTGTGATATGCCATCCAGCTGCCCCACTGTGTGCTAGTAGGTGCCTGTGGCAAGGAAGTGGAGCACAGACACTACCTTCAGCAGAGGGGGGATGGCGGTATGGATGTTGATCAGGCTGACCAGGTCATCGTGAATGAGATCCACATTTATGCATATTGTGTCCCTGTCCAGGCGGTACAGGGTGTGGATCTGTGCAGGGGTTATGTCAAATGGACTGGCCCTTATGCGAGGGATTGGCGTCTGCCTGCGGGGTACCACTGCCTGCACTGGTGGTATGTGCTTGCCCAGTCTCACCCTCCTGCTCCTCTGGCGCCTGCTCTGCATTCCCTGGTTTAGCACCTGCTGGACTAGTACCAGTGCAGGCATGTCCTCCAGCCCCTGTATGGAAACTGCTAGTGGTATCATTTTGGACTTGGAAGGGGTGTGGTGTGTGGGTGTGCTCCTTTTGTGCTGTGCCTGACTCCATTGCCTCCACCTGTGCTGATTGTGTGCACCTGGGGAAGTTTGGAACACAGCAGATTGCTATTAATGCCTGTCCCGCAATGCCGGCATTGCTGGCATCATGGTGGCCGTTCTTACTGGCATCTGGATGCCGGTAGGTGCATGTTCGTGCAGCTCGTAATGATCATCTCCTTACGGCATGCTGGTGTTACTGGCACGGCTGCTGCGAGCCCGCCCCCATACCGGGTAGATGCTACCCGGTCACTGCGGTTACTGGTAGCACCAGCTGCGTGGGTCATAATGCACCAGTCTGGTATACGATGCCGATATTCACTTACCGGTATCGTTATTACCGGACCGCCTACCTTGTAATGAGGCCATATGAAGGAGGGGACTCACATCTACTCCTACCTGGATGACTGGTTGATCAGAGCTGTTTCTCTGTAACAGTGTCATAATCATCTCAAATGCACCTGCCACTTCCTCCACGAACTGGGCTCCTCCCTTGAACTTCAAGAAGTCCCATTTGACACCTTCTCATAAACTTCAATTTATTGCAGTAGTCCTGGACTGAGCTTCAGGAAAAACGTTGCCACCCAAAATAAGGGCTCGCTATCTTTTACAGATGGTCCAAAGATTTCAGAGTGCCCAAAGTCCTCCGGCCAACGACTTCCTGAGGTTGCTCGGCCTCATGGCATTCTCCATTTTCCTGGTGCCCGGAAGCCTGTCTGAGATGGAGATCTCTTCAGTGGGCTCTCAGATCCCAGTGGTCTCAATTCTTCGGCAGAATGATATACCATCTGCAGGTCCCGACAAAGGTCACCAAGGATCTCCTGTGGTAGGCCAACTGAGAGAATGTGATAAAAGAAGAACCTTTTTGGCAACCATGGCCAGAAGTGACAGTTGTGACAGATGCCTCCCTCACAGGATGGGGAGCACACATGAAAGATCTTTCAATAAGCAGACACTGGTATCAGTCGAATTCCAAACTCCATAGCAACCTGTTGGAGCTGAGGGCAATCAGATTAGCGCTGATGCCCTTCCTGCCCTCAATAAGGGGGAAAGTGTCCTGATAATGACAGACAATACAGTGGCCATGCATTAACTCAACAAGAGAGGGGGTGTAGGGTCACTGCCCCTGTGCAAAGAGGTAATGCAGCTCTGGTTCTGGGCACTAAGAGAAGAAATAACTCTTCTAGCTGGAGAAAAGAACACAGCGGGACGCAGAGCAGACAGAGCACAATCTCCCATGAGTGGAAACTAGTTCAGGAAGTCCTTCAAGAGATCTTCGACCTTTGGGGAACCCCTCAAGTGGATCTGTTCACGACCAGTGTCAACCAGAAGTGCGAGCTGTTCTGCTCCAAGGAATTTCCCCAAAGAGGAGATCTAGGGGACACGTTCACGGTGGACTGGGAGTTTCCTCTTCTGTATGCATTTCCACCAGTCTCCATCATTCCTCACGTGATCAGGAGGTTGAGGAAGTTTGGGTAATCTATGATCCTGATTGCTCCGGATTGGGCCAGGAGAACGTGGTACCCGGACCTTGTAGAGATGGCCATCTGCCCTCCTATTCATCTTCCCCAAAGATAGGATCTACTTGCGCAAGAGGAAGGCCGCATTCTTCACCCAGAGATCAGGACTCTCATTCTTCGTACCTGGTGTCTGAAAGGGTGAGATATAAAGAGTGGGACCTTCCGGAAGAAGTAATGGAGGTTTTGCTTTTGGCAAGAAGACCAGCAACTAAATCCCCGTACTGCTGCAGTTGGAATAGATTTGGCAGCTGGTGCAGGGAAAATAAAGTAAATCCTTTCTTATGTACACTTTCATTTGTTTTGTCTTTCTTACTTCACTTGACCCATTCTGGGGTGCAAGTGGCCATAGTGAAGGGCTATTTAGCCCTATCAATTTTCAAAAGATTCCCGGATGAGTGATCATACTTCAAAGTGCTGATTGTGGCACAGTTTCTGAAAGGCTAAACAAATTTGTTTCCACATACCCCCTTCATCGTGGCATCATGGGATCTAAATCTTGTACTCAGGTGTCTTATAGGAGCTCCATTTGAGCCCTTACATTCATGTACTTTAAGGATACTTACCATAAAAGCTGCCTTTTTAGCAGACATCACATCTGCCCATAGGGTAAGTGAGCTACAGGCTCTATCTTACAAAAAACCGTTCACGACTTCTCCAAGTATAAGGTCGTTTTAAGAGTTAAGTCATCTTTCCTGCCAAAAGTTGTGTCAGAATTTCATTTGGCACAATATATTGTACTACCATCTTTTATCCTCCTCCTCATCCATCAAAGTAGGAGGAGAGACTACATCGCCTAGACCCGAAAAGGGTCCTAAGCTTTTATATTACAAGAACTGCAAATATACGCCAGGATGATCAGCTTTTCATTGGTTATGCTGGTTAAAGATGAGGCGTAGCAGTCACAAAACAAACCATCTCTAGCCGGATTGTTATGTTTATAACTGAGTGTTATTCGTTGGCTCTAGAAAGAGGTGTACCAGTGAGGGACATTTGCAGAGCGGCAACATGGAAGTTCCTGCATACATTTAGTAAATTCTACTGTGTAGATTCTTTTTCAGGAGAGGAAGCCAAATGTGGCAAAGCAGTCCTCAATAATATTAGAAATAAGTAAAATGCTTGGCAAACTGCAAACTTAAACTGCTTTGGCAGTCTATCAAAGATGAGGAATGTACAGGAGGACGCAATCCATTAGAAGAACAAGTTACTTTGCCGTGGTAACGTTCTTTATGGACTGGATGTTCCCCCAACGTATTCCTCATCGCCCTCCCATACATACCCTCTTGTCTAGAATTTGTGTGTCTTACACCTTCCTTTCTCGCAACATCAAGACTGTCTCCTCCTATGACACAGCATGCTAATTAAAGGAGGAAAAAATTAAGAACTGAGATAACGTCAGCGCGCATGCTCTTTATAACAGCGTCAACGTCACGAGGGAAGCTATGGACACCCAAGATTCAATGCTGGACCGCACTCGACCCTATGAAAAAAAAATCTGAAGCAAGCATACTTGAATATACCAAAAATGAGGAATACGTGGGAGGAACATCCATTAGAAAGAACGTTACCTAAGTAACTTGTTCTTCTCTTTCACACACAGAACAGGGACAGGAATGGCAGATGTAATGCATGGTTCTTGCACACAGAATAAGTACAGCAATGGCAGAAGAGGTGCATTCTTCCCTCACTTAAGCAGAGCAGCCATCAGGGGCAACACATTCCTCTTGGAAACAAGACAGTGGCAAGCATCAGAGGTTTGATACCCAGTCCTGCGCTTAGAGTCTGGAGTACCGCACAAATGGCGAAAGCAGTACAAGCATCTCTCACTCACACAGAACAGGTATTCGGGAATGGCGGATGCATGTCATGCTTAGCTCAGTCACATGGAACAGGTACAGCAATGGCAGAACTAGTGCTCGCTTCTCTCACTCCCACAGAACAGGTATTCGGGAATGGCGGAAGCATATCATGCTTAGCTCAGTCACATGGAACAGGTACAGCAATGGCAGAACTAGTGCTCGCTTCTCTCACTCACACAGAACAGGTATTCGGGAATGGCGGATGCATGTCATGCTTAGCTCAGTCACATGGAACAGGTACAGCAATGGCAGAACTAGTGCTCGCTTCTCTCACTCACACAGAACAGGTTGTAGGGGAAAACAAAAGACAAATGGATACTACCTCAAGCGGAGAGGCAACAGAATAATGCATCGCTTCATTCACGATTAGAGCTTCTAACAAGCTACAACCACAAAGGTGTGCTTTTGTCATACAAGTTGTTACCTGCTTCCATAAGAAACAGCACTCCAACACAATGGCATATAGTTTTGCACATACTAGAAACACTCATGTGAACTAGCCCAAACACTGAGGGCCTCATTACACGGAAGGCGGTGATCCAGGGTGCTATTAGCACCCTGGACCATGCCGGTAAATTACCGGCACCGCCTTGGCGGTAAGGGGATTTACCGCCCCATTCCAAGGTCGGTGGGGCGGTAAATCCCCCTTCCGCCATTGCCCTTCCCCATTCCCATTTCTGCCCCATAGGGCTCTATGGGAATGGGGAAGGCGCTAATTACGGCACCGCAATTTTGCGGTGCCGTAATTAGCTCCGAGGTCCCTTAGCGGGTTGGTTTTTAACGCCTGCAAAAAGCAGGCGTTAAAGCACCAACCCGCTAAGGGACCTCGTAGTACGGCGGTAAGGGTTAACGGTCACCGTTGCCATTACCGGTGACCGTTAACCCTTACCGCCGTCCGTGTAATGAGGCCCTGAGTTTTGAATACATTTAAATCATCAGTAGGAAATGCTGAAAGCTCAGACATTACAAATCATGGAAATACATATCCGAAAATGAGAGTTGCACAAGTGTGTCAGGAATGTGATTAAGCAAGCAGGAGGACATGCCTTTGCTACTGAAAAATCAATTTTAAAGTTAGCAAAATCAAGTAAATTATCCTGTGATTTTATAGGATGTTGCATTTTTCAAAAGAAACACCTTTCTGCTGCACATGAAGAAATGACCCACATGTAGATTCTAAACTTGGTACAAGAAAACATGTTTAAAAGATGACATTTTAATTGTCAATTGTGGATGCATTCAAAGTTACACATTAATTATTGTCAAATTTACAGGGCAAAATATGTTTATTTTAATTGCCTAGTTATCTTTCCAGAGGAATCATTGACAAATGAACTTCTTCACTTCAGCCATGTTCCCATGTGTGGAGGTTTAGTCTGCCATGAGACGTGTTTAGCCATCTGGGATGTATATAACCTGTATTTGCCTTTAATCAGGAACATCATCATCATCATCGAAAACTTTATTTCGGTTATTTAACCATAAACGTACATACAGATAAAAAGACAATAAATTCATAATAAAACCAAAATCTAACATGATAAAATCAACATATCAAATTCGGCATGTCCACAGAAAACATTAAAATCCAACAAGACCAAGGGTAGATTTTTGCTACAAAGTGTGTGTGCTTTACATGATGACATCAAATTTGTATGCAAATAAAACAGGATGAGGGGAGTAAATCTTGCAGCCCCATCCACCAATTACAGCTATCTATTTCTGTGCGTGTCTATTGTACATAAGGTTTCGTCCCCAAAACAGCGTTGCACTACGAATATAATGGGTCGTTGTAAGAACAACCTACATGTCTGTGCATTGGCGTAAAGGTCTCACAGCACTGACTGAGTGCCTCACCTCTACCGCTCTCAATATTGGCTTCAAATACATCTTCCTCAGTTTAAGGGTCCTGTTACAGAACAACAGAAAGTGGATGGCTGTCTCATCACCCTAGTAAAAAATTCATTAAATCCTACAAACAAAAGGGACATCTGGAACTGGCCCTCTCAGTTAATGCGCGGCCTCCACCTTTGTGAAATCATCTCAGCAAAAGATATTCCTTTAAATACTTCCTAAAATTCTTTAAAATCAAAATCTGTGGTGTGCCGGCTGATAGCCTTCGGGCCTGTTCTTCCCAGGCCGGGCATCAAACAGCTCCTATTACACTTAGTGTGTAACCTTTGAACTCTCTCTCTGAATAAAACCCAACCGAATAGTCGACCTAATAGAAACTAGAGGTCTGTGTCAGCAGACCCAGATTAATTAGTAAATGAAAGGCATGCCAGCATCAGAATTTCACTATCCCAAGAAAATGAAACTTAAGAATGGAACATTACATAAGAATTAAAGGAGCATTGAAAGTAAGAATATAATTGCATGGAAACATTTTCTTTAGATAAATTCACAACCAAATTAGTTATAACCAGACAGAAAGGTGTGCGGAAACCACGACAGTGCCCTCTATCAAATACATACAAACACAATATTTGTAGGATTATGAAAACTTTATAAATGATTCATAATTCATGCCATACTTTCATGCTACCTATTTAGACATCCGTATAGGCTGGGGGATCCCAGAAATCAATATTTCATTGATGTGGCAT
The DNA here is from genome assembly GCF_040938575.1 of Ambystoma mexicanum. NCBI lineage: Eukaryota > Metazoa > Chordata > Amphibia > Caudata > Ambystomatidae > Ambystoma > Ambystoma mexicanum. The sequence continues at coordinate 1,059,873,432 of NC_090931.1, read as the reverse complement.
GTAGCTGTCAGATTCCAATAATCACCTGCTCTCGGGTACCATGAAAAAAACACACACAAGCCAAACCCAAGGAAAGAAGAGGGCTCTGTTGTAAGTATGTTTCAGGAACCCTATTTCCCTGGACCTGGCCCGTGCGTATGGGTGCTTTCAGAAGGTGGGGACTGGAGGTTTCTTATCCTCAGGTAAGGGTTAGGAATCAGCAGGGCACTCTCTTAGAAGGGACTGGAAAATCTTTGAAGAACCGGAATCTGCACAGGAAGGGTGAGAGGGGAAAGTGGTTGGAATTAGGACCCGTGTTTTCCCCTGTTTCATGTAAACCACATGTATGGAATATTACCTGCTGTGGATGGTCAATCTACTTGATAAGAGACCTTCCAAAGATCGTTGCTTCACAATCCTGGAAACCGGTATATGCCCGAAATCAGTTAAATGCAGAACAAACTTCATTGAAAAACTATTAAGATGGATTTCTAAACTCTGACCTGGTGGGCAGAAGTTTAGGCGGCCACCCTCGGTTTAGTGAAACAGGGTAACCTTCTGGACAAGCCAGACCAATTTAATTAGCTTGACAGGCGGTCAAGACTAAGGGCCTTATTACACGGATGGTGGTGGACCAAGGAGCTATTAGCACCTTGGTCCATGCCGGTAAAATACCGGCACCGCCTTGGTGGAAAGGGGAATTACTGCCCTATTCCAAGGTTGGTGGGGCGGTAATTCCCCCTTCCCCCATTGCCCTTCCCCATTCCCATTTTTGCCCCATAGGGCATAATGGGAATGGGGAAGGTGCTAATTACGGCACCGCAAATTGCGGTACCGTAATTAGCTCCCTGGTCCCTTTGCGGGCTAGTTTTTAACGCCTGCAAAAAGCAGGTGTTAAATTCCCCAACCCGCAAATGGACCTCGTAGTAAGGCGGTAAGGGTTTACCGGTACCGGTAAAATACCGGTACCGGTAAACCCTTACCGCCTACCGTGTAATGAGGCCCTAAGTCTCTGGAGGGGTGAGAGTGATGGGAAGCCCGAAATGAGCACACAAAGCAACAAAGCACAAATTACTCTTAGACAAGTGTATATTAAAGCTCTATCTATACATTTATTATCGGCCGGAACAAATAGACACAAGTAACTTCAGCAATGAGAAAACAGTTATCACGCAAATCCTCAAACTATAAAATATATATACATCACATTTCCTAATGCAATTCAGTTACAAGATATAACCACAACCTTTGAAAAGAGGGTTAAGTTAGTACACACATGGAATTAGGTAATTCTTCAGAGTTCGTTCCCTAACTTTCGAGTTCAACCCTAAAACGTGGAGAGCCTTATGCTCAACAGTGCAGTTTTGCGTAAAAATGCAAAATCGCGTAGATGAAAAAAGCAGGTCTTCTTGTAAGGGCTGTAGCAAGTCAGCAAGAGGCTTGAGGTGATGAAGAAGTGGTTCCCACTATTCCAGTTGGCCTTGCCCTTGGTGGCAAAGCAGTGTTCAAAAGGGGAGAATAGCTAGGGAGCGCAGGCTAAAGCAGCCAAGTTTGAATACATTTCAGGGATACTTGTGCATAAAAGTGATCGGTTATGCCAGGGGGCACCGGTAAGTGATGCAAGTACTCAGCGATCCTCAGCACAGTTCGGATCAAACTTTGCCAGTTTAGTCGAGGTCACTAGTAGGTTTGAGTCCTGCAGTTTTGCTGTGCTTCAGCTTTCAGCGGCTGCAGTGCAGAACAATCATCTTTGACAGGACAGTTGCTTTTTCTCAGCTTCTGGAAGGAGATATGAAGAACATTCCAGTGCAGCTGGCTGTAAGGCAAAGGAGAGCAGAACATTGGGGGAACTATAGCGACTGTTACCACCAGGTAGTGATGCAGGAATCGTGGATGCGGGCAGGGTTACAACCTCTTCTTATTCGGGACCTAGAAGAGCTAGGACTGCGAAATTCGGTGGGAGAATGCACAGTACCACACGCAAGTGGTGTCCCAAGTCTCAGGTCTGCACTCAAGACGGCGGTGGTGCTGCAGATTATACTGAGGTAGAGCTCGACAGTTCACTGGATGGCCCAGGAACACTTCCGAAGGGGCTCGTTTAGTGGATCAGCAGGGGGCACCAAGAGTAGTTGTTCCCACTGCTCCAAAGGGGCGAAGTGCCTTGGCAGGCCTTCTTGTTTGATGAAGAAAGTAGGGGTGTAACGAGAGAGCAGATGGCAAAAAGTGCCCAAACCTTTCAAAGTGTCTCCAGCAATTTCACAAGTCAGTTTCTTTATGTAGGATATGTGGTTCCTTCTATAGTTTGTGGTGAGAACACAGGTGATTGACCTGGAGTGGCTGCAGAGCCCCTTCTCATATCCAAGATTAGCTTCACGCCAAAATAATGGACTTCCAATAGAAGATCTGCTCTCTTGCCCACGGTGGTCTCAGTCATTCAGGCACTCCAGACATTCTGGCACCAGTAGTGTGGATTGGGACCAGACAGTCTCAGTCCTCTTCCTGGGCAAACATACGTGACAGGCAGAAGCCCGCGAAAGAGATCAGTTTTCATGGGAGGCTGCATGCCCAAATAAGGAAAACCCGGGTAACTTGACCTGGGTGAAGGCAAGGGACAAAATGGCCATGGGACAGAACAAAAGATTTTGTGGCTCAGCCATTTTCAGACCTGGCCAGAGTCTTGAGCCAAATGAGGGTTAACTCAGTAAAAAGAAGTAAAACATTATGAAAAGTAACTGCTGCCACCAGTTCATCCCAGGCACACTCGTACAATCACCTAAAAATCTTTTGAAGGTGTCTAGGGCCATAAAACAAAAAGAGACCCCAGAGCACGGTACTGGAAGGTACATGGTGCACTGTTAAAAAGTTACCAAGAAATGGCAACATAGTCAAAGACTAAGGGAAACATAGTTTCCCTGTACTGACAGTCTGAAGGACTTGTCAATTTCCCCATAACAAGTGAGCAAAAGCCCAGGGGAGTTCAGCGGGATGAGGAGGTCCATAAATGGAGGGAAAATTGCACTTAAATGAAATCTTTCCTAACACTCACCACTCCCAGACTAAAGACAGGGGGAACTAATCCACCCCTGGATAGTCCTCGTGTTCAGGTCAGTTAAACATTCTGGACAGCCCATCAGCATTGAAATGTTGTACACCTGGCCTGTGCTCAATGGTGAAGTCAAACCCTTGCAGGCTTATGGACCACCTGAGCAACTTTGGGTTCTCTCCCCTCATGTTCATTAGCCACTTTAAGGGCATATAGTCAGTCTGCACAGTGAAGTGGGCCCCATACAGGTAGGGCCTCAGCTTCCTTAGGGCCCACAAAACATTCTTTCTCCACAGTGCACCACCTGAGCTCTCTGTCCTTAAACTGGTGGCTAATGAATCCAATCAGGTGTTCCTTGCCTTTCCCATGTATCTGTGATAGTACAACACCTACCCCCACGTCAGAGGCATCTGTCTGCACAATGAAAGCATGTTTGTAGTCAGGGGCCCTGAGGGCAGGGGCCTGGCACAGGGTGTCTTTTAAGCCATTGAAGGCCTTATAACACTCCTCAGACCATGAGACCTTTTTAGGCTTCTTTGGAGTAGTGAGAGCAGTCTGAGGGGCAGCTATGGTGCCAAAGTCTGCCATGAAATATTGGTAGTACCCAGTGAGTCCTAAGAAGGGTTTGTGTGGTGGTGGGATGGCCAGTCTTTTACTGCTTGTACTTTACTGGGTAGAGGCTGAATCCTCCCTCCACCTACTTCATGCCCAAGCTAGGCCACTGATCCTTGGCCAATCTGGCACTTGCTGGCTTTTATGGTTAAGTGGGCCTTCTGAAGAACCTGTAATTCAATTCTGGGGTGCTCTACATGTTCCTCCCAGGTGGCACTAAAGACTACTATATCATCCATATATGCTAAGCAGAAATCATCCATCCCATTTAGAACATGGTTTACATGCCTCTGAAAAGTGTCAGGTGCATTTCTCAAACCAAATCGCATTACCCTGAACTGGTAAAGGCCTTCTGGAGTTCATAATGCTGTCTTCTCCTTGGCATGTTCGACTAAGGCTATTTGCTAACAGCCAGCATTGAGGTCAAATGTGCTGAGGTACTTGGAGGCACCCAAGGTATCCAACACCTCATCAGTTCAACATAGGGGGTGAGCATCTGTCTCGGTGACAGCATTCAGAACCCTTTAATCCACCGCAAACCAGGTACCAGGGACTTCTGTAAGGCTCAATCACTCCTATATCCAACATCTTGTTGACCACTGCCTTGATGTAGGATCTTACCTTGTCTGACATTCTGTTTCCCCTACTTTTGGTAGGTACACTATCTCCAGTGTCAATCTTGTGTTTGCACCAAGGTGTCAAACCTGGAGTCACTGAGAACAAGGAGGAGAACTGCCTCAGCAGAGTTCTTACTTCCCCTTGTTGGTCAGAGGTCAGGTGAGGGGCCACATGGACACCCTCAATGGAGCCATCTGAAGGACTTTTCCGGAATAAAGCAAGTAGAGGTTCTGTTTCCTCCTCTTCCATATCTGATGCCAGTAGGAGTGCAGCTATTTCAACCCTAGGGATATAAGCCTTCGGCCTATTTATGTGAAACACTTTTGGGGCCTGTCCAGGCCTTCTAAGGTCCACCAAATAGTTGACCTCACCCAGCTGCTCCACAACTGTGTAAGGGCCTGACCATTTATCCTATAGGGTTTGAGGCCTTATGGAATTCATGATCAGAACTTCTTGACCTGTGGTAAAGTGAACAAGTGAAGCTTTCTGATCGTACCAATGTTTGGCCAATGCCTGACCAGCCTTCAACCTGTCACTGGCTTCAGCCATCAGGAGGACCAGGACCATCCTCTTCCTTAAACCCAACACATAGTCCAACCACATTGGTAGTGACAGGAGGAGTGGGGGGCTCCCATCCTTCCTTGACTATCACCAGTGGTCCTCTCACAGGGTCACCAAAAAGAAGCTTTAAGGGGCTAAATCTAACCCCCTCTTGAGGTACCTCTCTGTAGGCAAAGAGTAAGCATGGCAACAGAAGATCCCAATTCCTCCTTTGAGGTTCTTCCAGAGCCCTAATCATGCTTTTGAGAGTTCTATTAAACCTTTTAACTAAGCCATTTGTTTGTGGATGATAAGCGGATGAAAACGTATAAGTGACCCCACACTCCTTCCACATGGCTTGCATATACTCGGACATAAGGTTGCTGCCTTTGTCAGACACAACTTCTTTAGGGAAGCCAACCCTAGTAAATATGCCAAGTAAATATTTAGCAACTGACTTGGCAGTCACGTCTTCAATGGGATGGCTTTGGGATATCTGGTGGCATGGTCGACCAGCACCAAGATAAACCTATTGCCAGAGGATGTCTAAACGTCAAGGGGACCAACAATGTCAATCCCTACCCTCTCAAATGGCACTCCCACAACAGGGAGTGGCACTAATGGAGCCTGGATTGTTGAGCTACTTTTCCCAGAAATCTGGCATGTGGCACTACTCCTGCAATGACTTTCTACTTGCACCCCCATCTTGGGCCAGTAGAAGTGCATGGATAAACTTTGCTTGGTTCTCTTGATCCCAAGGTGACCAGCAAGGGGGACTTTTATTTACTTATTGATTGATTGATTTGTATTGCGCTGGTACCTCGCAAGCTTCGGGGCGCAGAGACATGGACACGGCAAGACAACATGTAAGCATCAAAAGCACAAGACAGGAGACGAGAGCTGAGCACGGGGGCAAGAAATAGAATAACTTAGTTGAAGTGTGGGGTTTCAATAATTTGCAGAAGTGCAAGTAGTTTGCTTCCATTCGTATGTGTGTCTGGAGGTTGTTCCATAAGCCTGCGGCTAAGACGAGGAAGGATTTGCCTGCTCCATTTTTGCACTTGTGAAAGGCCACTGCTATCATACGTAGATTGGCCGATCTCAGGTTTCTGTTGGGCACATATAAGAATAGTTTGAATTTTAGGGATGCCGGAGCCTTTCCAGAGATGCATCTGTGCACCAATGTCAGAGCCTTGAATTGGACCCTATCTTCAACTTTTAACCAGTGGAGGTCTTTCTGGCCTTCACATATGTGTTGGGTTCTGGACCTTTTTAAAATAATTCTTGTGGCCTTGTTTGCAATGACTTGGTAGCTGTGTAAACATTGTTTATTGGATCCTAAGATAAGTGCTTTGCCATAGTCAAGGCGTGAGAAAATGGTGGCCCTTGCGATGGTTGCAGAGTTGTCTTCTGACAGATATGGTCTTATGGCTTTTAGCAGTCTAAGGTGGCATGAGCATGTTTTTTTTTATATACTGGACTTGTGCTTCGGACCCCAGAGAGGCTTCCAGCATCATGCCAAGGGTTTTGACCTTACCCAGGATTTGTATTGGGGTATCTTTTATCTTGAATGCGCTGTAGGATGTCTCTAGCTTCATTCTGGCTGAAGGTGATCTGAAGACCATAAGCTCGGTTTCGATGCCATTTAGACACATCCAGTTCGTGCCCATCCATTGTTCTGCAGTGTTGTAGACCATGAAAAGTTGCTCGCTGTCTTTTTGATGGTCTCCACTCAATTCAATCACCAGCTAAGTGTCGTCAGCGTAATTGGTGAAAAAGTGGTGATGTTGTCCAGAATTAGGCAGAGGTATCTCAGATACAGATTGAATAGGAGTGGGGGCATGCTGGACCCCTGTGGTATTTGTCCTCCCAGTAAACTCTGGACATCCTATCTGTAACAAAGGACATTATCCAGCCTATAGCCTCGTCTGAGAAGTTTGCCATTTTCTTTAGGGATGTTTTGAGTAAGTTGTGGTCGAGCAGGTCGAAAGCGGCGCTCAGGTCTAGTAGGATAAGAAGTCAGACTTTCCCCTTGTCTATGATGCTAAGCATTTTGGTCTGTCGGTCCAACATATTAGTCTCTGTGCTATGGGCAGGAAGGAAGCCCCAATTGTTGTTGGTGTAAGGACTCACATGGCTTGGAGCTGCATTGTGGCGATCCTGTCCATGACCTTGAGAATAAAATTACAGTTAGTAATTGGTCAAAGGTTGTTAGGGTCCCTCTGGACAAGGTTAAGTTTCTTAACTAATGGTGTTACTGTGACTCTCTTTATATTTTCTGGCACTTTTTGGTCTCTAAAAGAGGTGTTGATTACTTTAGTCAGAATGGGAGCAAAGATGTCAGGGTTATCAAGGATTATCTTGGGCGGTAGAATCTTTTCTGATCAAGTAGTTGGTTTCATAGTTGGTAGCACTTTCATCATGTCGCCAATGGTGATTTGTGCGAACTTGAAAGGAGCTGAGGAGTGGATTATTTCCTCAGCAGGTAATACTGGAGGTGTCTTTTTAGTGGATTGAGCTATGATGTCCCTGGCTATGTGTGCCAGTTGCAGGAAGAAGGGTTTGACTTGAAGGGGGACCACCAACCTCCTATGGTCTCCTTCAATAGACTCTCTGTGCTCACTTTACAGGAGCCCACCTTCCCAATAAATCCTATGCTTCTGTAGAGGAACATCCAATTGCCTCTGCAGGAAGTCCGGCCCCCCTACTACCTGTATGCCGGAAGCCTGAAATACTGCCATGGTTGACACCCGTAGTTGTGACTATTCTACTTGAGTCTTTGAGAAAAGGTATCCACTAAGAAATCCCTACCAGATGTATTCCAGAAGAGATGACAATCTCTTGGAGGAGATCCCTGAAGGAATAAGAAAAAGAGAGAAAGAGGAGTTGGTGACGTCGCAAGAAATGAGCGTGACGCACTGAGAAAACTGGCTGATGAAGGGAATGTATGGACCTTATAGAAACTGTTGATGATGTAAAGAATTGAGTAAACTTTCATGTGCAAAACGAGGATTGCACATGTGAAGAGCACTGTAGAAAATGAAAGCCATTTAATAATTGTACATTTGCAGCAACGCAAGTAGACTAAGTGATCATAGAAGTTGGCTATACGAAGTGAATAGACTTCAGGTGAAGCCGCTATTATATAGAAGCTGGACATCAGTGTCACAAGTTCAGACCATGAAGAGACGGGCTGTCTGAGCTGGTGTCAAGACTGAAGGCAGCCAAGAACTGGTTATCCATCCTCAAAGAACAGTGAACATGAGAAGCTGAATATCCCATTGTTAAGGTGCAAAGAAAGAATACCATGAGTGCCAAGTTGATTAATTCAAGACAATTAAATGCTATAAAATGGGCCGAATTGTGGTCTCCTGTCATGTGAGCTAAGGATGGGAATAGAGTGGGCACGCAGTCCAGAACTTTGACAAGCATGTGCTCACACTCCCATATATTCCCAGAGAGGAAAATACATTACAAGGCCAAGTTCAAAGACAGTCTGCCTGGCAGAAGGCATGGGTGATGAGAGATGATGGACTAATTGGGTGGGGAGGTACATTTCAGTCTACCCCCTGGCACCTGGTTCTGAGCTCACATGCTGCTAAATTGACAGAATGTTCCAGAAGGGTATGAGCATGCCCACCAATTGTAGAGGGCCATATAACAAAGGGCCTTATAGTTTGAGGGACAATGGAGTACTGTGTTTCTAATAACTGATGAAGATGACTTGCACTAGGGGTGGGCATGAGTTGTCCCCATTGACTGTAGAGACCCAATTACAACCTGACCCCTTATAGAAAGTATATTTAGATGTTCCCCTTGAGCCAACCACAATCCCCCATAGGTTTTTCTTATTTGCCACGTAGTATGACATCACGTATGATGAGTTTTTGTTATAAAAGTACAGTTTCTTATGAAATGCTTTGAGAGAATGCTGTGCGACGTCCATTATTGTCAGTTGTAACTCCCTGTTTTAGATCATTGATATTAAAACAGTAAAAAGAAGTTGCCATTTTCCTCAGTTGGTCTGATTATTGGAGTACTGAGTTATTATGTTTCCCATCCACTTGCATGACACACTACCTATTTTAAGCCCCCATGGTCACGGGGTCGCAGTGGTAGGATGGTTCAGACCCATCGACCTGTTAGCTCTAGATTTTCGGACGATCAGACATCCTCTGCCATCTAGCCAGAAGATCACAGGGTTTCCTGTGGAGAGCGGCCGTATAGAAAACCTGCAAGACAACCGATGCGGTGGACAGGGTCCCTCTTTGACGAAGCCCCTACCTGATTTCCACAAGCGCTTTGCAGACGGAAGGCAAAGTGGTCGGTTGGAGAAGGAGACAATACCGAGGGCCTGGAGTCAACTGACCGAATGGTGAGTAGATTCAGGAGAATGGCAAATTAAGGGGACGGGATTGTGGTAATTTAAATGTAAAAGTAAATATTATATGAATATAGAGATAAGAAGCACCCAGAAGCCTGACCCAAGGGGGTCTAGAAGAAATTGTCTCACACTCCAGTCGGAGTCCATAGGCTATGTGAAAACAGGTTTACATAAGGAGATGATTTAAATCCTATGCAGGATATTGATTAGGGGCGAGGAGAAAAAATATGATCACACAGTATTTTTTAGTAAATGTGTGAATTTGACCAGTTTGTCTGTCTATACTTTTGTTGAGTTAAGGTGTTGAAAAGTGATATATGTTGTAAAGGAATTGAAACAAAGTTGAGGAGCTAAAGGGACTATCTACGGAAGTGGTTGGTACCAATCCAGAGATAGACAGAGATCATTGAAAAAGATTGACGCTTGAGCAGCGATTTTTGGAGCGTGCTCATATTTGTTGATTTAAGAATATTGAAAGTGATGAAAGTATTTTATAAAACCTGGTAAGTATTGACAGTCAATTGAGACTCGTCAAAATAAGACACACTCCTCTGATGAATTTATGTAAGACATTGCCGAAGCACATGCCCAAGTTCAAACAGTATAGTGTGGAATGGGTAAAAGGCACGGCAGATAAGATGTTCATGCCATGGCCACAAGGGGGATCGCTGTCAAAAGCTGTATTGCAACACACTACCACATACCTGCATGCTGCGTACAAGGGGAACATGTTTTAGAAAAGTTTAGCTATTTTAGAGCTTCAGAAAATGTACCAGGAAGAGAAGCAAGTTCCACCACCTGCGGAGTGGATGAGTGTAAGTAGGATGGTGTTGAACCCTCAGCTCCCCTTGCCTTGACTAAAGTGAAAGGCGCTAGTGTGGAAAAGTAGGATTGTATCCTTTAAAGGAACTGAATGCAGCAACGGGTATAGTAAACCAATATATGAATCACCTGATTATAGCAGTGACAATAGTCCAGATGAAAGTAAGAGAAAAGAAGAGATCCTTAAGATCATAAAAAGATCATAAAAAGTAAAGAAGGGAAAAGTGAGCGGTCAAACCTATCGACAGAAATAGAAAGAGAGATTAAAGATGCAAAGGGGAAAACACTTGTGCAGAACGAATGGATGAGAGGACAGATCAAGTTAGATGGGAAAAGCATTCAGGAAGTAAGGCAAAGGGAAGATAAGGACAAACAAGATAGAAAAGACAGAGAGCGAGAGCAAAGAGTGCAGGAAGTTTAGCACAAAAGAAAGAGTAAGGAACGACCAGAACAGATGTATCAGGAGAATCAAGAGAAAAACAGGAGCGGGCAGAGGAGCAAAGAATGTATGACAATAGGCAGAGAGTAATAGAAAATAGGGATAGAAAAGAAAGGAAGAGGGACGAGGAAGCCCAGAAATGAAGGCACAAAAGGATACAGAGATGAAAAGAAAAGGAGGAAACGAGAGCAGAAGTAAGGAGAGAAGAGAGAAGAAAAGAAGAGGAAAGAATTAGAGGGGAGACGAGAAAATTAGATGAAGAGTTAGAACAAAGAAGGAGACAGCATGACTTTGATATTAGCCTTGTCTGTAAGGAACCAGCAGAGCCAAGCCACGCAATACGATGGGACAGAAAAGAAGAGTTTCTTCCGTTAAAGATAGCAATGGCAGGGGCATTTAGAGTAGCATTAGAATAAGAGAATTTTGATATAGGAAGTATCAGAGACAAGATCAACAAGTCCTATCAAGAATTAAAGGAACGTAGCAAATCTGGAACCCGAGGGAAGGGAGATCAGTCCCTCGTATTCCAATCATGAAGCGAAGAAGAAAATCCATTCAGCCTCCATTCAGCCTCGAGTATGGAGCCTTATCCTTAAGCAGACTGGACTTAGATAAGGGTGAAGGGGATGAGAGTCACACAGGTTGGGGGTTAGACATGTCAGATGAGGAAAGAGAATCCTTCCTTGGGGAAGAGGGAGAGAGCGTGTGTCCCCCCGAGGGAAGCCTGCAGATGGACAAGGAAGTAAGATGATCTGATCTAGAGCAACCTAAGGATAGGATGCCAGATCGCATAGCATATCCAGAGTGTCCCAGAGGACGATCGTGTAGTCAAAAGGGCGAATCATTGCCATATGTGAGCAGGCTAAGATCGCTACCAGTGACACGACAGACAGGGATGATTGTCCCTGCCATGAATAGGAAGATGATGGGAGCCGACTGCGTGTTAGGGTTTACGCAGTTTCCCTTATTCGAAAAAGGGGGAACGAGACCACAGAATATTCCATGGCTGCAACTTGATAGGGATAATTTAAGGTGCAAGCTCCCGGGTTTGACTTTGGGTGCTGGGTAACAGATATATCAATTAGAAAAGATGACAGGAGGAAGCACGATGGCCATAGGGAACATCAAGGGTCCCTTGGCAGCAATTCTTGGGGAAAGAGCTGATGACATATGGAGGAGAGCAGGCTATTCAAGTGTGACAGCACAAAACACAGTGCACAACAGAGCGCAATTCAATAATTGTAGAGCAGATGTTTGGAGGGCTCTCAGGGTGCAGGATCCGTACACATCAGATATGGGTGCAATTTTGACATGTAAGATGAAGGAAGATGAAGACCCTCTTGTTTACATTCAAGATATTCAAGAGTGTTGGAAACTTGAAACACGGGAACCGTGGAGAAAAATGGTGGCAGTATTTTACCACATTTTATGTCAGGGTTTGCCTGAGCCAGTACAGAGGCAACTGAAGAAACAAGTGGGAATGGAAGCAAAGCAATGGGCTAAAATACAGTTGACAATAGTGCATCACTGTTGTCTGTTGAAGGAGAAAAACAAGAAGAAAGATGAGGCTAGAAAAATAGAGGAAGCCAAATTAGTTCAGAAGAAGTGGTCAAAAATTGCCATGGAAGGGGCGGTATTGACTAGCGGAGAAGAACTGGGAATGCAGAAAGCAGTGGGTGCCTCAAAGATGAATAATCAGTGCCAGATGGACCAAGGAGGGAATGGGTTCATGACATGAGGCAGAGATACCGGATATAGAGGAAGAGGTGGATTACAAAACAATCACGGTGGGCTTCAAAATGTACAGAATGAGAATCAGAATGTGCAAGGAGGATTCAACCAAAGAGGACTAGTCAGGCAGCCTCACCCTGTATGTTGGACTTGTGGGATGATAGAACACATTGCACGTGCATGTGGGAGCCAAGGGAATGTACAGAAGGGCCAATTATCAAGAGGGGGGACAGCTTATCCTCCACCATATAGCACACAAACGAATGAAGGGTTTGCCCAAGATCAGACAGTGTATCAGACACAAGTGCCGCAAATGCAACAGACACAGCAACCAGAGCAAGTGCAAATGAATCCACCACAAGGGCAGTCGCAACACGCCCCCATGCAGACACAGCAGTATGCAAACACAGGACAATTCCTGACATCTATAATAGGAGGTGCCACTGTGGTAGGAGGGAATCCTTTCACAAGTATCAGGGTATGCATGGACCCACAATAGGACAGCTCACCGGGAGACTTGTTGTGTTCAGTTCTATCAGTGACACCAGACCCTAAGAGGAACCAAGGGTTGATGTGACTATAGGAAGCAAATCTTTTTCTTTTTTAGTAGACACTGGGGCTAATCGTTCATGTATACGAGATGGAAAATATCCAATGTCGGGAATTGCCATGAATGCTCAAGAGTTCTCTTCAGCTACGAGTCGAGTTCCTTTTACTAACCAATTACCAGTCTCTATAGAAGAATATGACGTGTCTGTTCCATTGTTGTATTCACGACAGACACCAGTTAACATTTTGGGAAGAGACTTGATGACAAAACATAACATGACAATTTAATTCACTGATGAAAGAATAGTGTGTACCACTCCGGGAATACACTACTTAAATGTGGATGAATGCATACTGGCATTCACAGGGCAAATGGCTATGTGAGGCATTCCAGTAGAGCCAGAGGTTTATCTTTATGGAGTGAGCATTCTACTAACATGGCTACTTGGGTTAGTGGGGAAGACTGTGAGGATACCTGACACATTTTTGTTCAGACCGCAGATACCTATGGACGAAGAGGGGGACAGACTATCCCTCTAGAGTTAGAAGCAGCCATAGTACGAAGGGAAATGGTGATGCTTGTAGGAACGAATAATGAGGGTAGACCATGGAGAACACTAATAGCTCTCGAAGAAGGGTACATGTTGACTGACATTACGGATGATGACATGTTTACAGAAGACCCAACAGGCGATAAAGTACTGTTCTTTATGAGCATTACATATTGGATCATTGAGAAAAGAGAAATCCCACAACGAATGGCAATAATGCGGCAGTGTCCAGCATTTTTTAAAGAGGACTTGGAGAAAGTACCCAGAGTCCTATGGACTACAGACCCTTATGAGGTAGGATTATTAAAGGGAATAGTGGAAGTGAAAATATAGTTGAAGCCAGGAGCAATTTTACCTCGAGCAAGACAGTACCCCATGTCTCAAGAGGCTCATTAGAGTATATTTCAGACCATTTCAGCACTGATGAAACAAGGTATTCTGGTGCCTTCAGAATCATTGTGCAATACTGCGGTGTATACTATCAAGAAATCAAAGGGAGGGTCGTGGAGATTCATACCAGACATGAGACCCATTACCAGATTGTAGAAGAAGAGTTTCTTCTAGTTCCTAACCCAGCAACGATACTATGCAGTATCCCGGTGGAAGCAAGATATTTCACAGTGATCGATTTGAAAAATGCATTTTTCTCAATCCCGTTGCACAAGGACTCACAAGACTTGACTTCATTTGCGTTTCGCCAAACTCATCTAACACACACTTGTTTGCCCCAGGGGTACTGTGAATCTCCATCAATCTTTAACAGGGTCCTCCAGATGGACTGAGGCAATGTCGATTTGAAAAGTGCGGTGATACAATACGTAGATGACATTTTAATTTGCAGCACTATACAAGATGAGTGCAGGCAGGACTCGATTCAGTTGATGACTATTTTAGCAGACAGAGGATACAGGGTAGACAAGTATAAGCTACAATATTGCCTAGAAGAGGTGTTATATATAGGACAGTTGATTTCACATGAGGGAAAAAAGGTGACACCCGAAAGATTTGAGGCAATTATGAAAACTGCAAAGCCGCATACAGTAAAACAGATGCAGCATATTTGGGACCATGCAATTATGTTAGAGCCTGGGTGTTTGACTGCAGTTTGTACACAATACCTCTTTTGCAGGCTTTAAAGAAAGCACAGGTGAATAAGGTTAAAACAGAATGGACTGAGGAGCTGGAGGAAGGATTTGAGGAATTGAAGAAAGTGATTTGTACAGCCCCTGTTTTAGGAATTCCCAATTATGCTGAGGAATTCTATTTATTTTCACACACAAATGGGACAGTCATGACAGCAATGCTTACATAGAGGACTACACTGGGTTACACACCTCTAGCCTATTACAGTGGGATTTTAGACCCAGTTATCAAAGGACACTTTTCTTGCAAACAGTCATTGGCAGCCGCTGCATTCGTAATTGAGAAGTCTACAAGTATTGTTATGGGCTGCTCTATGAGCCTCTTCGTGGAGCATTCTCTGTTTGCCATTTTAGAGAAACCCAAAGGTACATTGACATCTCAGAGAGCCTGAGCCTATGAAGTAATGATTCTGAACCCAACGATCAAAATTGTCAGATGTAAAATAGTGAATCCTGCCACATTTGTAACTGCGCCAATAGCTGATGGGGATCATGTGCATGACTATACAAATTATGTTGAATTTAGTGATGATATACCTTGTGTGAAAGAAAATGCTTTTCCAGGAGGGCAAATTCTCTTTATTGATGGTTCTTAGAAAATTGATCAGACTAGTGAACAAAGGCATTCTAGTGCAGCTGTAGTGAGGCATAGAGCAAATGGCAAGTTTGAAATTGTAGCAAGTGCAAGACTACCATCTCACTTTTCAGCACAAGCATCAGAATTGGTAGCGCTCATTGTCATGCTCGAGAAACACAAAGGACAGGAAGAGACCATGTACAGAGACTCTGCCTATGTGACGTCGACCATAAATGCAGTACTAGCAAGTTGAAAAGGGAGGGGCTACCTCAGAACGGACAGCACTCCAGTGCAGCACGCATCCTTATTGGACAGGCTTATTAAGGCACTACAACTCCCAGTAGCCATAGCAGTTATTAAATGCACCGCTTCACACAAAGCAAACAGATTGTATTTCTTGTGGAAACAAAGACGCAGATGCAGAAGCCAAAAGGGTTGCATATTCACCAGATATCTGAAGTTTTGATACTCCAAATTTCAAAGAGAAAGTAGTTACGATTATGGTGATAGAAGAAGGATTTAATCATTTGCATTTGCATTTGAAACCCAATTAATGGAGATTCAAGGCAGTGCTCCACAGGAAGAGCAGGAGTTATGCAAATGAAGGCAGTGTTCTTTATCCCCTGCAGAAGCATTATGGCGACAGGATAGCACTGGAAACCCGGTGATGCCAGTAGCATTGTTAAAGGTAGCGCTTGAACAGCTGCACTACCCCGCGCATGTAACTAGGGAAAGTCTTGCTGCAACGATTGCGGAAGACTGGTTTGTTCCAAATTTGGTAGAACATGGTGCATTCTTTGTAGTGAATTGCATAGTGTGTCAAAAGTTTACAGCTCGGCATACACTGAGAACGATTACAGGAGTAATACCTCGACTGAATGGTCCTTTTTAGCATTTACACATTGATTATGTTGACATGCTGAAGGTGTGTAATGTATACAGGTATCTGATAGTGGTGGTGTGTCAATTCTCTAGGTGGATCAAGGAAGGTCTGTGTACACACCCTGACACCACTTGCGCAGCAAAGTTTTTAGTACGTGAAGTCTTTCCAAGATGGGGTGTGTGTGAAGTGTTGAGATCCGATAATGGGCCACATTTTGTTAATGAAGTGTTCGAACAGATAGAATTATTACTGAGTATTAAAGACAGGTTTTCTTCTGCTTGTCACCCGTAAGCAAACAGGATATGTGAGAGAATCAATGACCTCCTTAAAGAAAGGATTGCCAAGATCATGCTAACTTTTATGAAGGGATGGCTATATTGCCTGCCTTTCGCTTTATATGGTCTAAGGAAATAGCCTGGTTTGGACCACCACCTCACCCCCCATGAACTAGTGACTGGGAGGCAGATGAGAATGCCTCTTACACCTCCATGAGGAGTAGAAGTGATGCCCAGAGAACAGCAAAAGTGTTAGGTGATGCGTTGCATAAATATTTGACATGTATGACCTCTAGCATCTCATTTCAGATCAACTCAAGTGCCAGAGGGGTCAATATCAGAACACGGTTGAAAACCATCCAGCAACCGGATCAAGTGAACTTTTATCGGCACCTAAATTGTTTGTTGGTGACACTGTTCTGATTAAGAATTTAATCCCGAAGTGGCACGAGCAACGTTTCAATGTCCCCTTCATCATTGCAAATATAACCCCCTCAGCAGTAAATGTCCAAGGCAGGTGAGTTTGGCTTAATTTGAACGACATGAAATTGTGCACCAGCGAGCCCTGCCCTACAACTCCTGCTCCCCCTGCTACTGTTGCTGATTCAGAAGCAATACAAGAAGAAGAATTTCAGTGGGTGCAGACTCGATGATAACAAAGAAAAAGGATGATAAATCAACAAGCTGCATAATTCAGATTTTGCATTTGGACTAAGGTTCAGTGGGACACTCCTTATATATATTATAGCAGGAGTGCAAACCCTTGCTGCGAGCCTTAGGAATCTTTAGAAAAATTAACTTAAGAGATTTGTTGACGTATTAAAGTTATACCTAAACAACAGTTCCTCGTTAAAAACTGGAAAAGAGCACAGTATCGCGAGTAATTTCTTGGTGCGTATTTGTTCTAAGAATTCAAATTCCATAGATTTGACTGATACGGATATACACAGACTTATACTTGCAGTTTTTGTGTTTATCCTTCAAACTTATCCTGCTCTTCTCAGAAGAGACGTCGATGTTCGCACTTTTTACAGGATCCTAAAAATTGCCCAGTGAGGTTAATTGTATTCATTGAGTACATACTGCAACACCAGGAGACATTACAATTATAGGAATAAATAGTGTTTCTTTTTCCTTAAAGGATCACAGTAGAAATGAGGAATGTTGAAAGTAGTACGATAGGAATTTAGCAAGCCTGACCAATTCTAAAATGTCATAAAAGGTGTATATTAGTATTCTGGTGTATGTTATATGCATGTTCAATTTCAATTTTCGTCTTTCTGTTTCTCCTGGTTCACAGTCTCTATTTCATTGATCCAAATAAGTCACATATCCCTTTGATCCTTCCAACTACGGGAACTACTTCTGATTTGTTTATTTCCACTGAGGCAGAGCCCCCTATGATTCCCCCACACTGGGAGGATTGTTTCTGACTTGCTTCATGAGTATTACACAACAAAGCATACATTTGGGAGACACAAGAGTAATGCAGAGGGAGATAATGAAGGGATAACACTTATCTAGATAATGTGGCATACCTGGCTAATTGCATGTTGTATCAGCACATGAAAAAGGTGGGAGAGAGCACATCTAAGGAGGGTTGCAACAGTGTATTCCCCCATACCGTATGCTTTGGAAACCTCCAAAATATTCATAGCCACAGAAGTATCAGTGAAATAAGCCCATTGCCTGACACATCTCGCACTTTGCATGACAATAGGACAGTTCCAGGGCAGAGCAGCATCCATTGTGTGGATGAATAAAGCAAGATCTCAAAGAGAAGACAATTATGTGCAAGATTAAAAGACAAGAGAGAAGCCAGAAACAAGGCACCAAATAATAAAATATGAACACTGGAATGAATTGAGCTGAAATCAAAATTGAATAAAACAAGATTCTGCAATGCAAGGATAAGAATGGAAAGGAAATATGAGAATGTTGGGAAAGACGTCAACTACACAGTGGGAAGCAGTTGTGGCAAATGCAGAAAAAGAATGCAAAGATCAATGGCCAAATATTACAAAATTTTTGACATAGGTCGACGACAAAGTAGGACCATTGCAGATACTACTCCTGAACGATGCATCCTTATGTTTCAGAAATAATGGTACGAGGAACGTTGGAGAGAGTCGCAAGTGTGTCTACATTTTTGATGTACCAGGCATGAAGAAAGGGACAGCCGTCCTGATGGATCATTATTGGGCTTGTGGGTTCAGAGCCTACATGAAGCTAAAGGGCTGTGGAGGGACATGTTCCTTAGTGCTCATCCATTTTGCAGTGCTAGTGATTCCTCAGAGTTACCTGAACATTGGTGAATTTCCAAAAGCAGATGCCCGTTTAAGGAGAAGATCACTTGAATTTCTCAATCGAACAAGGAGGGAGAATTATTTCTCAGCAAAACCAATAGAAGCCTTTGATGCTATCCCATATGAGCACAGGTTGTTCAGCAGGACTGCCTCAATATTGACAGTTATATTTATGCCTGAGATCCAGACGATGGTCAATGCAAAATGGTTGCAGATTACCAGATGGGGACTTCTGCAGACCATCAACACCACCATAAAGGGATTCAATGCTATCAGGGAAGAGCTGAGAGCCATACGACTAATGATCCTACAGAACAGATATGTCTGTGACATGCTGTCACAACTCGGAAGGCTGCTCAACCACCTCATGCTTGGAGCAACAACCATGGAAAGCGCATTACCATTAGTGTTGGTAAATGCAAGGTTTATCCAGCCTTTAGCCGGGGAACACAGTGTTTCTCTGCCCCGTTCCTGTAACATTGGAGGTTGCCCTGGAAACAGGCTACGACAGCCAGCTATTACCAAGGGAACGTCCCCATGGTTTCCCATTCAGCATTTGTCAGCTGACTCAAGCAGCCAATGGACGCCCAGTGCCTCATTCTCGACACGAACTTAAGCAGCATTGAAACTTCAAACGCTGCTTCTGTTTGAAGTTAACTCCCAGAAACATCTGACTCCTGTGTGAATTCAGACCTACCTTTGGATCCTTGTACCAACTCCTGCTACGTTTGCACGGACTGCCTATGGTTACTCCTTGCTCCATTCAGATACTTCTGTCTACTGACTCCTGCTACATTTACACGGACTGCCTTTAATTACACATTACCCCATTCTGATTCTCCCATCTACCAACTCCTGCTACGCTTTCACGGATTGCCTTTGCCTCATGCATAATTTCCCTTGTAACTCATGTGTTTTGGACCCTCCGCATCGACCACTGTGCGCCTCAGAATGCTTTGCAGCCGGTGCACCTTACCGACTCCAGTGGGTCCCTCATGCCGCCTGGGTCCAGACTTCCCCTACTAACTTACATCTTTATTATTTTATCCTGCCGTTGTGTTCTGTATTGCGCACTCTCATCATTATCCTCGACCATTCCAAAAGAACGGTAAGACATCTTTGCTACCATAATTAACCATACGATAGTGTGCAGTAGAATCAACCTGGTGCTTAGCCAATTCTCATGCTCTATTCTTGTAGGGATAAAACCCTGTGACAATTCCTACACCATCTTCTCTAGGATGGAGGACGAACAGGTGGTTATACCTCACCACTTATTCTTGGCTTAATATCGTGCACCTAACAACTACTGACCTGTGCCTTTTTCCCTTACATCTGGTACCATGGTGGTGCGTTTCCCCCGCTCTTTTAGGTGATCAGTCCCTTTGTCTACCTTAGTTGTTTTCAGCAAAGGGGCATATTGCAGAAAAGAGTTTTTCCCTCAAACTCAGGGTCATCAATCAAGTCGGAAGAGTAAGATTCTGAAGTCTTGCCGTACCATGCCGAACCGTCACCGGAGCAGTGAGTGACACATGAACACAGCGATGGATACGTGGAGTGTGCATCAAAATTGGGCCATCATGTTGCACGTTCATACCTTCTCACAATAAAGAGAATGGGACCTTGACAGAGGCCATAACTTTACTGACAAACCTGCACAACAAGATGGAAGGCCAGACAGAAGACATCACAGATGATGGATGGTTCTCGTCCATTTTCTCATGGGTCCCACATTGGATGGCAAACATCTTCAAGTTTCTTGGAGCAATATTGATGATGGTGATGTTTCGATTCTGCGTGACATGGTAATAATTGCACAGTGCAAGAAGACAGCAAAGAAGGCAGTAGGAATGAAGATCATGATCAATATCTAATCAAGGCTTAGTCCCAAGGAATTGACAGATGAAGATATCAGAAAATACATAGAGGCCAGCATCATAGCACCTGAGGGAACAATATTCCTGTATCTGAAGAAACACAAGAAGTACGTGGGACGATGGATCTATTGTAATTCGAATGGACTGTACAGTTACATGAATTGGAGTGTTGATTGACATGTCAAATCAGCAGGACCGCTGAAAGGAGTGATGAAGATTTGGACCCCGAAGAAGCACTTTTTCAAGAGAAGAAATCAAGATTAATGAAGATGTGGTTGATGAATCAACCAGAGGGGGGAGTGTAGAGGAGCAGCCAATTGCCTCAGCAGGAAGTCCTGTCCCCCTACTACCTATATGCTGGAAGCCTGAAATAGTGCCATGTTTGACACCAGCAGTTCTGACTATTCCACATTGAGTCTTTGAGAAAAGGTATCCACTAAGAAAACCCTATGAGATGTATTTCAGAATAGATGACAATCTCTTGGAGGAGATGCCCATAGGAATATGAAAAAGAGAGAAAAGGGAGTTGGTGACATTGTAAGGGTAGCCAAACTTACAGGGCTACTCCTTAATTATATGGGTAATCCTAATCACGCTCACACCAGAGTAAAGTACGCTCCTCTAGGGAAGTAACGCCAAGAGTCTATCTTTACAGAAATGGGGATAGGAGCAAAGATCTCTGCTGCCTGAATGGTGTCCCTCAACCATCCCATTCTCCTGCAGACTGGAGGCAGACAGGAGCATATGTACTCTTGACTTGGTCACTGGATACTGGCATGGCTCCATCTAAAGTTTTCCTTCCATACAAGGGATGCTCCAGTCTTCCTTTCACCATGGTCACATATCTGTTTAGGACATGCTACTTAACATATTGCTAGCCTATGCAAGAGTATACTGTAGCTCATGTTTTTCACCATTTTTGTACATTATGAACATTTATATATAAAACATTTTCCTGTCATGCTCTCGATATCTCATTCATTCAACTGATATTTTTATCTGGTCTTATAATCTCCTCAAAACCTTGTATTCTGCATTCTGTGTATGAGCCTTAGCCTGCCTGGGCCCTCTAACAGACAGCAAACAGCTTCTGAGTTATGTGCTGCTCTGCTAGAGCTCGTGAACACCACGGCAATGCCTGTAGTTATTGTTAGCGCAGGCCACATTCCTTTTGGCAGAGAGCCTGCTTGTGCCATGCTTTGAGAAAAACTAAAATAGGATTTAACATTTACCAATTTATTCAGCTAATAGTTATTTGCACCTTATATTTAAATAATACCTGCCTTCTCTTAGTGCCCACCCATGTCTGTGTGTGTGATTATATATGCATGAAAAAAGGCTTTCTCTCAGTGCTCCTCCTCCCCCCTGGTCTTTTGTAGTGCCTAGAACCAGTCAACAGAAGTCTTGCCTAATTTTAAAGTGCTTGGGAATGAAGAAAGGCGCTAGCTCCTTCCCAACATTCCCCCCTTTCTTTACTTCTACAGTAACAAACTCATCCCTATCCAACATATCTACAACCCCAGAAATATTAGTTTGAGTTTAGCTGTTTATTATAGGGCAAGGTGTTTTAGATCCCCCAATTGATACCATCATCTTTGCACTATTAGGAACTATATAAACACAACATCGGAGACCCAACTGGCACTTGCAGAAGAGGACCAAGAAGAATACGATAACAGGAACCAGCATTTTTACTTCTGCCCCAGCCATGACAGGACCCAATCAAAGGCAATCGATAGCCAATCCGTGTTCTGAACTCCACCTTCTTTCTTCATTCGAACACCTAGATTGTGCACCGCCTCGATGACGTGTGATAGTGACCCATTCTCAGCATCTTCTGGGGGTACAAAAGTGCAGCAGCTGCTTGTACCCCAGGAGCCAGAAAAGATGAAAAGAAAGTCTCTGCTGAACTGAAAATTTGATATTCATCAGGTATTCCTCTGAGACATAGTTTGATCTCTTCTTTCTTTCCCGCTGTTGAAATCGCCCTTTTTCCGGCAGCATACCAAATTCTTGTGTGATCTGCAAGTTTCTTTCTGCTTCTTTAGGTGGTGGAGTGGCTGTTGGCACCTTGACAGACATTTCTTCTCCCTTCATGTGTTCTTCCGGGATTACTAGTAGCATTGAGTGCAGGGTGGCCAGTGAACACTTGCTGCTCCATTTGGGTGGGAGGTGCACGTAGGCTTGTTGGCCACAAACCCAGTAGTAATCAATCACCACTGCTGTACCTTTTGTCATATCAGGGATCACAGGAGTGTGGTTGCACTGTGTGTTTGCGCCAACAGGAACTGTTCCTTCATTGCTAAAACAAAGTTCATATTCTATGTTTCTATGTATTTGCACTGGCTTCTCCATTGTTGCAATCCATGTCAGCAGTGTGATGTATTGGGGCCATATTTGCGCACCCGTAGTCTGTACTTGGGCTATTGCTTCTCTGCTGTACTGGATCAGTCCATCTGCCGGGCACATCACGGTGGCGCCCTGCCATTTGTCCTTGACATTTTAGTAACCTCCCAAGAAAAAATATGGTTCTTGTAGACACTGGCGCTATTTCATATTTCCATTGCATAATGCTGGGTCTAGATCAATGCTCCTCAACTGCACGCTGTGTGCCTGGAATGTGTCCTTTATCCTGCATAGTGCAAGATGTACCAGGCATTGTGCCTCTGTAATTGGGACTGGATGTCGAACTAAAAACTGAGACCCTGATGTGTGCGGGATAAGTGCACACACAGAACAGCTTTCTTTGGTTACATTCCTTCCTGCAGTGCTCATATTGGAGTACCAGCTATTCAATGTTTCTAAATGCTGGATGTCTGAAATGGGGTCAAAGGCCAACCCCTTATATAAATCATACATCATTCGTACTTCCTGTTTCATTCGTCTAAGAAAACTTGTAGGGGTGGCCGGCAAAAAATTAACCATTTTGTGATTGTGATTTTTGTTTCATAGACATATTCATACTAGCATTATTTTCCAACTGTCCACCCCCCCTTTATATGGCCACCCCATATAACAGACATACCTTCATCCACTCCAACAACCACGACCAGTGTCATACAAAACAATATAATACGTAAAATGCATAATATATAATTCCAGGAACAAATGACATTTATCATTATCCTTACATTACAGAGAGGTTTGAACACATCGATCAGACATTCTTGCCTATTCCTGGAGAGAAGAAAAAAGCTCATCAAGAAAAAGAGAAAGAAAGAGAGAGAGAGAGAGGGAGAGAGAGAGAGAGAGAGAGAGAGAGAAAGAGAAGGAGGGGGTGGGAGAAACAGGGAGAGGGAGAGGTGGAGGGAAAAAGAGGGAAAGGGAGAGGGAAAAAGGGGGAGGATGGGGGAGAAAGAGGGAGGGACCCTTTTCCCACTTGGGCTGACCAGGTACTGGACCTTCAAAAATTGAAAAACCAAAACATTGAAAAAAGATACAAAATAAAATAACAGTAAAAAATGAAAAAATGAAAAAAGAGAAGAAAGAAAAAAGATAAATCAGGCGTGTGCCACTGCACACCACCCTGGCATGGATCCTTAAAAATGTCTCTTATTTGGCTATGTCCTTACTGAGCTTTGTCTTGTCTCAGGTGCTCTTTGGACATCTGAAAGATGCACCCACTATCTTAACTCCTTCACATGGACAGCAAGAGGAGTACAGAACACCACCTCATAAGGACCTTGAAACCTGGGGCTGATCAGTTCCCCAGTTAATAATGGTCTGGTTGTAATATGGGCAGTGCTGTGTATGGAACTGTGGTTTCACTTTCTACAGGGGTGGTCATTAATTCTCCCCCCCTTTACCATGCACCATTACCACCCTTCTGTGCCTCCGTCCCATCTTCTGGTCAATTATTGATGACCCATCAACATATTATATGTCTCCTTCCGCCAATGCATGAGCCGTTCATCAGAGAGGGAAAAGAAATAAAACTCCTATATATAATTCGTAGTTGCTAAAACAGGGGCCCTGCAAATAGCTTCTTTTAAGTCCTCAAATTGTCTATTCATTTTGTCAGTCCATTCCAATTTACTTTTAAGTCATCTGTCCTTCCCTGAGACTTTGTAACAGCAGCCTTGTGTAGACTGCATAGTCTAGGATGCATGCCCTACAATAATTACATAAGCCCAAAAACTGCTGCATTTCTTTGACATTACTAGGCATAGGAGAGGCGCGTACTGCCACTGCCCTTTCTGGTAATATTGTTTTCCCGTTTGCAAAAATGAGCTGTCCCAAGTATAGTATCTCCTGTTGGCAGTATTGAAACTTCTTTTTATCTGCCTTGTACCCTGTGTGAGGCAGCAATTGCAATAATGCAACAGAATCCCTCCTGCACTGTTGTTCATTTTCACCACATACCAGCAGATCATCCACATACTGGATGATTGTGCTAGGCACCTGACTTCAATGTAATTTTACTGGGGTTACATCACTCAATAACCTAACATCATGTGGATTAATAGTCCATAATTGTGGTGGCACATAACGCATAGCCTCCTCAAAAAATAAAGACAGGGTCACCACTGCCTTCAGGGGGCACTGTACCTTCCTATACTGCACCATGATATCACAGGGGATGCAGATTTATAATCTCCCCATTTTGCTCACTGTCCTCAAATAACTCCTCATTAGTCATTTCCTTCAATTGTACTGTCGGGTATACACATAATACTGTGTGCCACTCACACCCACCCTAGTCTGTTCCAATCAGGACTACTCTTTTGTCTGACACTACTAGTCCCTGAAAATCTAATGAAAATATTGTCCCTGCCACCATCTCGGGTGGCACCATGATTCAGAAAATAAAATCTGTGGGCGCTCGTCAATATTTTGTCGCAATTCGAGGCACTGCTTTTACTAATACCTTAATACCATAGAAAAAGATGTCCGGGACTGCAGGAACCCCACGGACTACTGACTCCCTGGCCATTGCATTGATTATTACCATTGCTCGAGCTACACACATCCCTGGAATGGAACAAACTACCACTTGATCTGTGAATTATATAGTTATATTTAGTTTACTGAGCAGATGCCTACCCAACAGGTTAATAGGGGAACTCTCTGAATATAACATGGGGGCTTGTACTACCTTCCCTCCCACTTTTATATCCAGCTCCTCAGTGTATGGAACCGTAGAAAGAGCCCCAGATAATCACTGTGTGTCAAGGGTTTTACCTTATAATGGAAAGTTCCACTTCTTAATGCATGATTTAGGTACACCTGAATCTACCATACATGTAAATTTCTTGTTTCCTATTTCTGCCTCCACCAAGGGCTCCTCTTCAGGGTGTGTGGTTGTCAATAGGATTGGACACCCAAGTGCTCTCTGTGGGCTGTCCTAATCAGAATATGTATTTGACCCGGGGAATGAGAAAGGACCGTCCCTTGCCATAGTAACTCCTTGCAATGGTGTGCCTGTTCCCCCTGCCATCCGGTTAAACTGTGTTGCCTCACTCTGCTATGCTTGTTGCCCATGTTGCCCTTGCCTGTCAGCCCCATAAGGGAACTGATTTTGACCCCTCGCCCAAATTGCTGTTGTCCCATTCTTTGAGGCCCTTGGAATCCCTGCCCTCGAAGTGATGGCCCCTCATTAAATCCCCTCCCAGGCCCGTTCCTGCACTCCCATGTGAAATGCCCCCATCTCCCACACTACCAGCACTATAACATTCCCAAACCTACTGCCCGGGGCCCTATCCCCCCAAAGCCTCTAGCTCTTGCTCCTCAAAATCCTATTCTTCCCCTTGGTGCTCCTTCATACTGCCACTGTGGGTTGGGGTACTGTCCCCCCCCACCCCATTGTCCACACCCCATTGTCCCTGTCCTCCTTCGTCCAATAGTGCCGCATTCACAGTTTGTTGAGTGTCTCCTGTCTTTTCCCCCTGAGCCAGTGCCGTCACTGGTGCTTGGACAACAACATTATTTAGTTTCTTTTCCATTAGTTTTGCCCTGTCCATTTGCCGCTTCTTGGCTGTCTCCCTGTCTGCCTCCTTGATTCTCTTACAATGGTGGACTATTATACTTTGTATCTCTACCCACCCTTTTGTTTCAATTCCCACAATTTCATCTAGTGCTTTCTGGACTTTTTTTTGATAATCCCCTCTTTATGATAAAATAGAAAAATGGTACTGAATGGTCCCATTGCCCTCCTGTCTCAACTCTCTTCATTTCCTGTAACTTACAAATAAATCTAACTGGGTCCTCATCATCCATTGTGCACTACATTGAAGAATGCAAGTCAGTGGTATCTGAGTACATCCTTCATAGGGCATCCCATACCCCTGCCCTTACCTATTTAAAGGGTGCTCCATCATGTTCATTATCTGCAAGACTTACCCCATATATACCAGCCCTTGCCCATATGTCCCCAGTCTGGACCCCAACTATGGTGACCAGTAAACGCTTAAGGTGTCTCCTAGTGCTAAGGCTACCCCTGTTGTTTGTTTTTCAAATTCATAGATCCATTTACTAGCTCTGACTATAAGCTGGGGGAGAGCTCTAATCAAATGATTTTTACTTGTTCTATTTGTTCTCCCAGGACTGTCCATACTCTCTGCCCATCATCTTTTTCAACACAAACATTTCTTATTGCCCCAGGGTTGAATCTAACCAAAAAATCTCCTGACTTCCAATCCCTTATTTTCTGCACTGGTACCCTTATTACTGGTGATTTTTCCTCAGGTTCTTGCAACCTGACTAACCTTTCCTGCAATGCTCTTAACTCGTTGTCTATATGTACTTATGGACCCTCTGGGTCCACTGATGCTGCGGGTATGTCAACACTTGTTGATGGGTTATATGGAGGTGGAGGGGCAAAAACTCTTGCGCCCCCCTGCCTCCTAGTTGCTAATCCTGATAATCCTGTTTTTGACACTCTCTCTACCACGAGAGGCTCATAGACTGGGTTTGTATACCCTATTGCAGGTTTAAGTGTTACAGGGTATATCCCTTACATTGGATCTCTTTTTCATCTTCCTGATCTTCCATATCCTTGAATAATTGCCAGAGATCTAAAATCTCTTTTCTTTTTTGGGGGAATATTTTCACTTTATATGTTGCTGCTAAAAAGATGAACATTTTTTCGAACATGTTTCTGTTATGGGAACCCTTCTCTGTCCAGGAGCAGGACATCCCCCCTTCCTTTGTTTCTACTATTCATTGTTTATTTATTCTGTCACAATAGAGTGGCAGATCCCTATGCATGTGTTTTATTGGGGTTTCTTCCCTCATAATGTTGTGCACGTTTCTAATGATTTACTTAGACCCTACTGCTATGCTGCACAAACTGCTACTTATTACACAAAAATAGATCAACCCACTTTTCCCTACCCCCTTATATTTTTCCACTTTGATTTCACCCACACACACACCGCAAATCATCCACCTTACCACAAAAGACAGCAAGCAAAAATATACAAAAATAATTGACTAAAATCCAGGCCCATTCATTATACCGAGCCACTACTTTTTTTTCTTATATCCTTTGTAATACCACCTTCTGAGCATTTTGTGATGTGCTGAGGATCCCATTGCTTTTATCATCATAAAAGAATAATACATGGTACAACCTTCTCCACTTATTATGGCTGAGGATCCCTTACTTCCCAGTCCATATAAGCTGGGGCTCCCTTTCCTCTCAGTCTTTATACGCTGAGGTTACCTTTTTCCATTATAAAAAGTCAAAAAACAAAAGAATGCGACAATTTCAATAGATAACCCAGCTCCTATCCAATCTACTCCTTAACACATCACCTGAAATCCTATCCAATCTATTCCTTAACACATCACCAAAAATTTGATTCCATAATACATCACCAAAAGTCCTATTCCATAATACATCACCAAAAGCCTTATTCCACCTATTCCATCATCCACATCACTATACTATCATAGATTCATACATACATGTTCCTATGTTGTTATCACTTGCAAGAGTATACTCACATGCGTGTTGTTCACTCGAGTTTCCTCCGTCACGAAGTTGGCCTGTCTTTCTCTCTGGAGCCACGCCCTACTTCAGTGAGCAGAGAGGATTTCTTTTAAAATGGCTTCTACCAAAACTGCTCAGGATACACATGTTTTTTTGATTTGGGGACGGGTCTCTGCTGATGGGCGTGACTCCTGGTGGCTGGCCCAGGGCTTAGCAAAGTATAGGGGAGAAACTGAGATCACATCGGGAACGTCACCGCTGTAAAGGGAAGCCCATTTTACAGGGGTAGCCCTTATTTATATGGGTATCCTTAATCACGCTTACACCAGAGTAAAGTACGCCCCTCTAGGGAAGTAAGTCCAAGTGTCTATCTCGCAAGGATAACAAATGTATTCTTTACAGAAATGAGGATAGGTGCAAAGAACTCTGCTGCCTGAACGGTGTCCCTCAACTGTCCCATTCTCTTGCAGACTGGAGCCAGACAGGAGTTTATATACTCTTGACCTAGTCACTGGATACTGGTATGGCTCCATCCAAAACTGTCCTTCTTTCATACAAGGGATGCTCCAGTCTTCCTTTCTCCATGGTTGGATTTCTGTTTAGGACATGCTAGTTAACATATTGCTAACCTATGGAAGAATACACTGTAGCTCATGTTTTTAATAATCTTGCTACATTGTGAACATTTATGTTTGTTTGTTTTTTTGTTTATTTATTTGATAATGTGCACCAAACCCTCAGGTAGCTGGGCGCAGCAGGTATTTTAAGCTTAGTTACAACATTATAGGTAAGTACATAAAACAATTACAATGCATACATATATAAAAACATTTTCTCGTCATGCTCTCCATATCTCATTCATTCAATTTATATTTTTATCTGGTCTTATAATCTCCTCAAAACCTTTTTTTACATAATTCTGCATTGGGTTCATGAGCCTTAGCCTGCCTGGGCCCTTTGACAGACATCAAACAGCTGCTGAGTTATGTGCTGCTCTGCTAGAGCCAGAGAACACCATGGCAATGCCTGTAGTCTATTTGTAGTGCAGGCCACATTCGTTTTGGCAGAGAGCCTACTTCTACCGTACTTTGAGAAAAAACTAAAATAGGATTTAGCATTTACCAATGTATTTAGCTAATAGTTATGTGTACCTTATATTTAAATTATACCTGCCTTCTCTTAGTACCCACCCATGTCTGTGTGTGTGATTATATTTGCATGAAAAAAATCTTTCTCTCAGTGCTCCTCATCCCCCCTGGTCTTTTGTAGTGCCTAGAAGCAGTCAACAGAAGTCTTGCCTAATTCTAAAGTGCTTGGAAATGAAGAAAGGCGCTAGCTCCTTCCCAACAACGTCACAAGAAACGAGCGTGAGGCACTGAGAAGACTGGCTGATGAAGAGAACGTATGGACCTTATAGAAACTGATGACTAAGGAAAGAATCGAGCAAACTTTCATGTGTGAAACAAAGATTGCACATGAGAAAAGCACTGCAGAAAATGCAAGCCGTTTAATAATTGTACAGAAGCAGCAACGCAAGTAGACTAAGTGATCATAGAAGCTGGTAATATGTAGTGAATAGACTGCAGGTGAAGCCGCCATTATATAGAAGCTGGACATTGGTGTCACAATTTTAGTAAGTTCAGACCATGAAGAGAAGGGCTGAAAACTGTGTTGCAGCAAAGAATTAGCTGGGAGCATGGAAGAAGCAAGAAGGGCTGTCTGGCCTGATGTCAAGACTGAAGGCAGCCAAGAACTGGTTATCTATACTCGAAGAACAGTGAACGTGAGAAGCTGAATTATCCTTTGCTAAGGTAAAAAGAAGGAACACTATGAGTGTCAAGTTTATTAATTCAAAATAATTAAATGCTATAAAATGTGCCGAATTGTGGTCTCCTCTCACGTGAGCTAAGGATGGGAATAGAGTTGGGTATGCAGTCCATAACTTTGATAAGCGTGTGCCCACACTCGCATATATTCCCAGGGAGGAGAATACATTGCAAGGCCAAGTTCAAAGACAGTCTGCACGACAGAAGGCATGGGTGATGAGAGATGATGGGCTAATTGGGTGGGGATGTACAGTTCAGTCTACCCCCTGGCACCTTGGTCTGGGCTCACATGCTGCTAAGTGAACCGAATTTTCCAGAAGGGAACGAGAGTGCCAACCAATTGTTGAGGGCCATATAACGGCGGGCCTTATAGTTTGAGGGCCAATGGAGTACCGTGTTTCTAATAACTGATGAAGATTATTCCCCTTGAGCCAACCACAATCCCCCATAGGTTTTTCTTATTTGCCACGTAGTATGATGCCACGTATGATGAGTTTTTGTTATAAAAGTACTGTTTTTAATTAAATGCTTTGAGAGAACACTGTGTGACGTCCGTTGATGTCCGTTGTAACTTCCTGTTTTAGATCATTGATATTAAAACAGTAAAAAGACTTTGCCATTTTCTTGAGTTGGTCTCATGATTGGAGTATGGGGTTATTCTGTTTTCCATCCAAATGCATGACAGGCTACCTAAATTAATGCCCCATGATCCCTTCCCAGGAGGTTCACCCTCAAGCTGGGAGAAGGCCTGTCTCTTTAGGCCTTCCAAAGATGGGCATTCACGTTGGCCCTTACTGACCTCTTCCCTATCAGGACCACCTTCAACCAATACACTTTGGAGTTCAGGATGGACTTGGGGGTTGAGTATTTCAGGCAGCACTTCTAACTCATCAGGTTCAGGTGCATGGCCAACTACCTCCACCTCAGTGGTAGGTGAGCTTGGGGGAATATTCCCTTTCCCTATTTTTGATTTTCTGACTCCCTTAGCCTTGGGTTTCCCCTTTGGCTTTCTTTCAGCCTTGGATTTAGCCAGGGCAGCTCTTGTCTTTGACCTTGTGCATGGTCTTTCTACTGTATCCCCACAAGAACTAGGTCTATGAGGTCATTTCCCAGCAGAACTTTTCCAGGTACTTGCCTCTGTACACTCACAGGAATCCTTACTACTGTGCCATTAATAGCCAGATTTACAGGCATTACTGGTAACTTGAGAGGGTGGCCATCAGCTAACTTGGTGGGCATCAAGGGTGCTCTGGCAAGCTCCTCCTGTTTGGCCAGAGTGACATCCACCACAGTTCTGCTGGCTCCACTATCCCTAAGGGCAGGAGTGTAAACTCCATTGATCAGTACACTGTCTTTAAAGTAGAGCTTTGTGTTGTCAGGTATCCTATCATAAGCCTCTGAAACTCTTGGATCCCAGGAACCCAGGGAAAGCAAGACTACCTCAGATTCTATCCCACGGAGGAAGGACTCTGATGGGAAGGATGCCCCTGTGATCATTTCTTCCTCCTCATAGGAGGAGAAGGCCAGACTCACCCACAAGGTTTTGACCTTACATCTGGGGTCCCCCTTCACGTGGTCACTTACTTCACAAGCCACACAAGATCCACTGGGTCTGTGCACATAGGGAGGCTTACTGTGATCTGAGCTATACTTGGGAAGGTTACTCCCACTACTCTGACTGTTCTCAGGTGATTTACCTTTTTTTTACTTTTTGTGGCCCGTCTGAGAAGAAGATTTTTCAGATCCACCACCCTCCTTATCATTGTGCTTTTTCCCCTTCTCCTGCTTACTAGAAGCAGGTTTGTCCTTATGGGACACTCTGTGTGACACCAATAATTCTGTTGCAGTGGCTACCGTCTTAGGATCTATCTCCTTAGAATAAGCCAAGTGATGCTTAAGCTTGGGGGATCAAGAAGCAAAAATACATTCATGCATGACTAAATACATCATACCTTCAAAGGTAGTGCGTGACCTTGTATCCATCTACCCAACCCGTCAAGTTTTTAACAGAATGAGCAATATAAGAAACCCAAGTATTACCTTCTTTCTTCTTGTATTCTCTGAAACTTTGAACCAGAGTTTGGTTCAATTTTGCAAAGTCTATTCTGTCAGCCTTTGACATATTCATAATAGCACTGCAGCCAGAGTGGGGTAGTCAACTGAGCAACCATTCAATCTTATCAGCATCCACTACCTCTTGTACCTCACATGCATTCTCAAATGCAGTCAACCAATCCATGATGTCATTCTTGTCATCATACACACTAAGCAGATCTTTTCGAAATCTTCGATGATAGGAGGGGCCAGCCCCATCACCAGACCCTCTAGTGGAACCACTGGTGCCCTGCAATCTGACATGCTCCAATTGGCGGTCCCTGTCCTTCTGCTTCTCTGACCTCTCCAAATCCAGCTCAGCCATGCGAAATTCAAGCTCCTTCTGCTTAAATAGCAACTTTTGGTTCTTGAATTCCAGTAGGGCCTCAGCCCCAGAGCCTGTCAGTGAAACGGAGGACACATCGTCATCACCATCATAATCCAGGCATCTCTCCATTTAGCACTAGTTAACACATTAGTGGTACTTGGGATAGCTCCAGTTTCTTTCTTTACTATCATAAGAAGGCAAAGCCTGAATCCGTATTTCCTGCCAATCTGTGATCCTTTGGATCATTTTGGATTTAGTACCAGTGGGTGAAAGGCCCCTTTCGGTACAAATCTTTCTTAGTGTCTCAGACTTAGAGGCATTCAAAGCAATGGCTGTAATTGCTTCCATACTATAAGTAAAGGCAGGTGGCTTACAGTTAACCTTAACCTAAAACACTATGTCTCTTGTGTAAGTGTAACCTGGCTACCTTACCAGTGTGCAACTCTGAGTAGCTCTGATCTTATCCCACCGCTGTACACCAATTTGTTAAGATGGATTTCTAAACTCTGACCTGGTGGGAAGAAGTTTAGGAGGCCAACCTCGGTTTAGTGAAACAGGGGAACCTTCTGGACAAGCCAGACCAATCTAGGTAGATTGGCAGGCGGTCAATACTAAGTCTCAAGAGGGTTGAGAGTGATCGGAAGCCCACAATGAGCACACACAGCAAAGAACCACAAATTACTCTTAGACAAGTGTATATGAAACATATCTATGCATTTATTGTCAGCCAGACCAAATAGACTCAAGTAACTTTACCAGTGAGAAAACAGTTCTCACACAAAACCTTAAACTATACAATATATATACATAACATTTCCTAATGAAATTCAGTTACAAGATATAACCACAACCTATGAAGAGAGGGTTAAGTTAGTACACAAATGGCATTAGGTAATTCTTCAAAGTTTGTTCCCTAACTTTCGAGTTCAACCCTAAGAAGTGAGGAGCCTTATGCTCAACAGTGCAGTTGTGCGCCAAACCCCACGATCGCGCGGAAGAATAAAAAGCAGGTATTTTTGTAAGGGCTGTAGCAAGTCAGGAAGGGCCTTGAGGTGATGAAGATTTGGTTCACACTATTTGAGTAGGCCTTGCCCTTGGCAGCAAAGCAGTGTTCAAAAGGGGAGAATATCTAGGGAGCGCAGGCTAACCCAGCCAAGTTTGAATACCTTTCAGGGATACTTGTTTAAAAGTGATCGGTTGTGCTAGGGGGGGCCACTGGTAAGTGATACAAGTACTCACTGATCCTCGGCACAGTCTGGACCAAACTTTGGCAGTTTAGTCGAGGTCGCTAGTAGGTTCGAGTCCAGAAGTTTTGTGGTGCTCTGGCTCTCAGCGGCTGTGGTGGAAAGCGATTGTCTGTGACAGGACAGTTGCTTTCTCTCAACTTCTGAAGGAGGTATGAAGAAAATTCTGGTGCAGCTGGCTTCAGGGCACAGGAGAGAAGAACAGCAGGGAAACTATAACAACCGTCACCACCAGGTAGTGACGCGGTAATTGTGGATGCGGGCAGTATTACAAACTCTCCTTATTTGGGACCCAGAGGAGCCAGGTCTGCGAAATTTGGCAGGAGCATGCACAGGACCACACACAAGCGATGTCCCAAGTCTTGGGTCTGCACTTGAGATGGTGGTGGTGCTGTGGATTACCCTGAGGTAGTGCTGGACAGTTTGCTGGATGGCCAAGGAACACTTCCGCAGAGGCTCATTTTGTGGGCAAGCAGGGGGCACCTTGAATTGTTTTTCCCACTATGCCAAAGGGGCAAAGCGCCTTGGCAGGCCTTCTTGATAGATGAGGAAATCAGGGGTCCGATAGGACAGCAGAGGGCAAAGGGTGCCAAAACCTTCCAAAGCATCTCCAGCAGTTTCTCAAGTCCGTTTCTTCATGTAGGAGGTGCGGCTCCTTCTGTTGTTCGGTGAGAACACACGTGATCAACCTGGAATGGCTGCAGAGTGCCTTCTATTATCCAAGATTGGCTTCACGCCAAAATTGAGGACTTCCAAGCGAAGATCGGCTCTCTTGCAGGCATCCCAGACGTGGACCAATCACGGCTCATGGTGGTCTAAGTCATTCTGGCACTCCAGACATCCTGCCACCATTAGTGTGGATTGGGACCAGTCAGTCACAGCCCTCTTCCTGGGCACACATACTTACAGACACAAGCCAGCGAAAGAGATTGGTTTTCGTGGGAAGCTGCATGCCCAAATAAGGAAAACCTGCGATGCTCGACATGGGTGAAGGCAAGGGACAAAATGGCCATGGGACAGAACAAAAGACTTGGTGGCTCGGCCATTTTTGGACCTGGCCACAGTGAGCCAAATGCGGTAAACACAGTTTAACTCAGTAAAAAGGGGTAAAACATTATGAAAGTTAACTGCTGCCACCATTTTGTCCCAGGCACACACGTACAATCACCTAAAAATTCTTCCAGGGTGTCTAGGGTCATAAAACAAAAAGAGACCCCAGGCACGATACTGGAAGGTACATCGTGCACTGTTAAAAAGTTACCAAGAAATGGCAACATAGTCAAAGACTAAGGGAAACATAGTTTCCCAGTACTGACAGTCTGAAGGACTTGTCAGTTTCCCCATAACAAGTGAGCAAACGCCCAGGTGAGTTCTGCTGAAGGCTGGGCTCCACTGTAAAAAGTCAGGTTAGAATAGTCACACAAAAGCCAAAGGTTTTGGGGGTCCATAAATGGAGGGAAAATTGGCCATGAAAGAAATCTTTCCTAACAGAAACCAACATTCGTTCCTGGATGCGGTAGATTGGTGTACGTCTCTTTAATAAGCATGAGCCTCCACACGCATATACGGCAGGGAAGGGAATAGTAAAGTGTTCCATGTGCAGATCGTTTAGGAAAATAGAATGTGAAGGGTACAGGTTTCCTCACAAATTACACAAATACTGCGGGAACTGCAGTTGTGGCGGAGAGTAACTGAGAACTTCGCTGACATCGCTTCTTGCAACGTGATTAAACTAAAAGTTCTAGTGGCGTTGGTCTTGTGATGAATATCACATTTCTAAGAACCTGACTGATTACCTATGGCCTGGTGCCGGGTCTGCGTCCTTTGGGGATTTCCGGGGGCAATTAAAAAATCGAGGAGGTCTGGATTGCAAGACGCAGGCTTCTTCTGCTGCACGCTTAAATAAGGTCTTCAGGAAATCAAAGTTCCATGGCACTCTGGATGTGAGAATGTCATGAGCCTGACATGGCGGCCGTCTTTCTATGGGCCTGGATATTCCGCAAATGCTGCCATTTTGGAAGTGACAACATTTTCTGTATATATGTATTGGGCCTATCAAGGTCCTTACCTGGAGGTCCAACTAGTCTGCCACAAACATCCTGGCAATAGTCTGCTATATGAAGCAGTCAGTTTTGTATAAGTGTGAAGGCCAGTGTCAGGAACAAGATTCCTGACAGTAGCTATGAGGAAATATTGCATTACAAGTATTTTGAATTCAAAAGTACTAATAGTAAATTAGCACCCTCTTTATTTTCTAGTCACATATATAGAAATTATGATGATCCAATGAAGAAAGGGGATGTGAATTTGAGGAGAGTATCGGATTATTGAGCAAGTCAATGGAACAATTTGACCAATTGAAAAAGCATTGTCTTTGATGACAAATTTTGGGAATAATTCCGAATACAAAAGCAGGAACACACAGAGAATATGGAGTTAACTCTGGCATCGAAAGCTACAGAGAAGGGATACCACCTGTTCCAAAAGGGGTGAGTGCTGAACCATGATATGATCTGGGGAGCTAGACTCTATCCATGAGGAGAATATTATCTGCAGCAGACTTGCTTTCCAAGAGGGAGGAGAAGATGACTGAGAGTTTGTGTGAAAACTCATGAGGTAACATTCGGACTCAGTGCTGTGAAGATTATTTCAAAGTGATTATGAAAACTCTCCAAATGTAATTAGATAAACCCCCTAGAATCATTTCTGTTCTACGTCTCTGAGTGAAAAGGAATTGGGGAGGTGATTTCCACTAGGGGGAGCTCATTCTAAATAAAATAATTTCTGTGTTTTTATGGGAAATTCCCCTTCCATTCTCACTGCATTTAAAAACAAGTGAGATGTAATTTCAATCCAAACCAAAAATACATTTCTGAGCTGTCTGCGCAGTGTAAAATTGACATCACTTCTGTGCAGCCTAAGCACAGTTCTTCGTTAATTAAAATCCTATTCAATTGTATCTGAAAGCGTTTTCACAGATATAGTCAACATTAAGCTGTGATTTGAATGTGCCCTCACTATGGCCTAAGGAAGAAATTCTGGATAAATGTGAGATCTGGGAAAGCCATGGGTACTTAAAAAGAATTTGGGAAAGGGAGTGAGGTTAGTGTGTTAACTCAGCTCCCATAGAAAATGCTGCTAAGATAAATTCCATTCACCCCTCACTTTTGACTTTACATAATAGAAATAAAGAATCATGTAACAGTAGGACTCGATTTGCAAAGTGAAAAGGGGCGGGGTACACATTTCTGTATCAGAAAATCCCAAAAATATTCTTCTAGGTTGGGTGGGTGAACCAAGGACATGTGCATTCTAAATTCATGGCATTGTTTTTCTAATTCAAACTTTAAAAATTAGATCAAACACATTTGTGCCTGCATTTAAATTGCATGCACATAAACTACAAACCCACAACCTCACATTCATACAGTGGGGGAACTGATGGAAATAAGTGTACATTAATGTTAATTTTCTATGCAACTTTTCTCTGGTGCCAATATTTGCTTTTGATACTGGAGAAAACAAAATGTTCTGTGCTTGCTATTTATTGGCTGAAGGTGATTTTGTGTAAATGTTAACTGAAGAGAGCTTTAATATACAAGCCCATAAACAACATTATGGTTATAAAATTAAGTACTGTTTAGAGGTGGCTTGTAATATTT
The DNA here is from genome assembly GCF_040938575.1 of Ambystoma mexicanum. Classification (NCBI taxonomy): domain Eukaryota; kingdom Metazoa; phylum Chordata; class Amphibia; order Caudata; family Ambystomatidae; genus Ambystoma; species Ambystoma mexicanum. The sequence goes on along the minus strand of NC_090931.1, from coordinate 1,059,836,017 downwards.
AGGATTAGAAATCTTAGAAATACATTTACTAGACATTATGGTGATTGAATGGATAGGTGCTACTTCATAGCGAGATTGTACAGGCAGTCTGCTTCAAATTGTGTAAACAAACCATCATAGTGTATCTATTTTATTGCAGTGATTTCCCCTGCATAAAGTAAGGAGACCACCTTTGATTTATTTTATTTAGGTTTTAACCATAAAACCTGCCATGTTTCTTGTCCCAGATTTATGGAGTGGGGCTGTATTCTATGGATTGTTAGATTAGTGATTATCTCTTAATGAAAAGAACAACTATATCAACAAAAACATCTCTTCAAAAATGGTGACTCGTTTCCAGGGCATTAAGTAGATGACATTGCTGATGAAGACACATTCATGCATTGAGTAACACAAAATGTACCCAAGATCACACATGTGTTTGAAGTTGCATTAGTGCATGGAATTAGATGGTCTCTGTTGAATAGTCGTATTAGATGAGACAGGCTGTTCTTCTTAAAACACTACAGATATAATTGAGAAGTAGAATTCTTTTATAGAATGTACCATTGTATTTTGAAAAATAATTTTGGATTTCTGGTCAGCTCTTCTTTCACCTTAGGTTGGTGGAGAACAGGTTGTCTGTAAACGTACAGTATTTGCACTAATTTACAGAAAACGGCCAAAAGAGCTCAGCAGAATTAATGCTCATGCAACAAGGTAGTTATCTGCGTGAACAAGAAATTAAATATTTAAATTAATCTCTGGGTTACAAACTGGTGTTACTACAGAAAAAAACTGTTTAGTGGAGGGAATACAAGATGAACTGAAAGTGTGCAGAGAAACAAATGTCTACAGAAACATGATGAGTTACAGGCCAAATTGACTGATAAACCAATCATACAAAAGCATGATAATTGTCATTAGGTGACATTGTAACTATACAAATGCAATCAAAAGAGAGTAAAGAGACAGCTGAAAAACCTTTTGTGTGGGAGGTAGGTTCAAAGATATCACTTGAAAATCCCTTTTTAACTTGACCAGAAAAGAAAATTGGTTTAGAAAGACTGCTTTGAGAATGCTCAGGTCGGTCATTCTAAAGTGAACTGTCACGCCCGTGCCGCACACAAGTGCGCACAGGGACTAACTGGCACGTCTAGGCCAGGCGCATGAAGGACTTTTCTGCCTTGGATGGGAGGGGTTGTAATGCTGTGGATCGCCAATGCTGATGACACAGTCTTATTAGATTGCACCCTGGCTGTCCAGCAACGTGCCATAGACACCCTGGCTCACTTTGCTGAGACTAGCCATCTGAAGATTAACCACACTAAAACCAAAAAAGTTATGCAGATCTTGAGCAATGGTTACCGTGCAATTACGTATAGATGGCATATCAGGGGAACCAAATTAGAAGTTGTTAAGACCTATAAATACCTAGGCTTCCCATTTTGTAGCATCCCTTCATCATCTCAATATTAACTCTATACTAAAGCAAAAGCTCTGCACCGATGGCTAGTCCTGAAGGGATTTATTATAAGAGTTGGTGGGGAATCGGTCGAGGGACTATCGGACGTGTATGTGAAAACAGTCACCCCTTGTATCCTCTATGGTTTAGAAACCATCCCTGAAAAACTGGTAGAATATCTTGACACCCTAGAAGGAAAGATACTCAGGTTACTTTTGCGATTTCCAACAGCAATACCAGTGGCTGCGATAAGAATGAAACTGGGCCTGACGTCTTTACATACTATAAGAAAACTAACTTGTAGTAATTTACTGCTGAAAATAGCAAGCCAGAGACACCAAGAACTAAGGCTCAAAGAAATGGAGCTCAATCATGAGCTACAGATGAAGAAATTGTCTTAGGAAAATGCTTCTCTCCCCGAATACTCTAGATCTTCCAGTCCAAAATGACCCTGGAAGCTTGAAGAGATTGTGGGTATGTATGAACCTAAGTTGGATGTATTAGATTGGTTAGCTATATTTTAATCCAATCATGGGCTCCAGGATATCACAGGGAATCAGTTGATCCCCTGATTATTCTCTAGGCTCCCCCATGTTGCATCTGATATGGTAATGGAGTTGGGGGAGGTGGATCGGATGGATTATGAATGTTTGAAGCTAGCTTTAATAGCTAAATTTGGGAAGTCTCCTTCCCAGTACCTCAAGAGGTTTAGGACCCTCAAAAAGCATGATGGTACCCCTTGGGCTACCTGGGTGAATGAGTGTTTGAAAAATTTAGACGGTTGGATTAAGGGTTACAGAGTTAACACTTATGAGGGAATGAGAAATCTTGTTATGTTGGAGTCTATTTATGATGCCTGCTCTCCTGAGCTCAGACAGCACCTGGCTGATTCTAAGGAAATGGATCCTAGAATGTTAGGCAAGGCTGCTGATTTATGGGTTGCCAACAGGGCTACTCACAAGGAATCTGGGGCAACTCAGAAGAAGGATGAGGGGAAGCAGCCACCAAAGGAGAACCAAGAGAATTATAATACCTCCCATCTGTTAGGCGATCCTCTGCACACCAGGCCACGACACGTCAGAACACTGCCCACATTCCCCCAACACCTCCTCCCAAGCTTCGAGGCTCAAGTGATTCGGTGAACCCACAGAACCGAAAACTCCGTACCAGTGTACGGGCTCGATTGCAACCTTTTCTGCATTGGCAACTGCCTTGGAGAACGTATAGCAGAAAGGGCGGCCTCACGTCCTCACGCCAGTCACGTGATACACTACGGCGTTCCCCATGTGATCTTGGTGGACGTCACATGATCCAGAGAAGTCACGTGACCCAGGGGCGATCAGTATAAAGTACTGAGAGACAGAACGCTCATTGCTTCTCAGCTGGCTTCGGACACTGTTTGGCGTTACAACTTGCTCCTTGTTTACCTTGACCACGGAAATCTATCACGGACTCCCTCGGACACCCCTTGGTACTTTTGCTTGGAACTCTTTACCTGTTGCCGGATATTTGGACTGCACCTCGACTTGTCTTTGGATCATCCCTTGGTACCTTGCTGATCTTCTACGCCTTTTCCCTACTGGGGATTCAAGTCCAGCCCTGACTCCCACAGGTGGCTACTCTTCATCCACGCTGAACCTGCGGTTCTACCATTCCAGGGACCGCCGCATCTAATGAGCCTCGAACCTCCCTACTAGGTCACCTGGGTCTCCATTACACCAGATAGGTAAGACACTTTAGTTACTTGTTTTCCTTATTGTATTGTGCTTGCCTGGTGCTTAACCTCATTCCCTCTTGACAGCAGCATCGGTGTTCCTAGAGGCTCCGTGGATCCGAGAAGACATCTCTCACCTGTGGCCTCAAAGGTCGTACAGCGGGTTTCTATTTAGTTCCCCTGTGCGTCACTTGGGGACGGAGGTCTCATCGGTCTACACGACACTCAAGTCAGAACACCATCCCAAAGAGGGCCACAAACAACACAATAACAAGGGTAGGCCCCAAGGGAAACCAAATAGTGCTAGTGAGTCCTCTGGTGCTCAACCAGAGGGAGGACAGCAGAAGCCCTGATTCCAGAGAGCATTTAGAAAATGCTATGTCTGTGGGTCAACTGACCATATCAAAGGAGATCCCATGTGCAAGGGTAAACCTGCAGGGATAAGCACTGCCTCGTTAGACTTCTCCCCAGAGGAAGAAGTACAAATGGCTAGTGTTCACTTCGAATTTTTTGCTGAAGGACCCTTGAGTCTTCAAGCAACTGTATCCTTAGAGTCCATGGGTCTTGTTAGCAAACAAAATAGGGACGTGCAAACAAAATAGGGACGTGTATGACTCCCTCCCAGAAAACTCTAAAGTATATTACATGGACAGTGTTCTTGTCAATGGCCAAGATACTCCTGCCAGGAGAGACACTGGGGCCAGCGGAACAGTAGTGGATGAAAGCATTTTCAAGCCTGAGGATGTTGCTAAGGCACCCAAAGGTCCAACTTAATTTTCTGGTGGTCCTGTCAAGTTGGTTCCTATTCTACCAGCCCTCATTCAGTGTAATAACATTACAGTGAGGATTCCTGTCAGTGTTCAGACTGAGGTGCCTGAGAGAGTCCTGTTGGGGAATGATCTAAAAACTCTAGGAGTAGTATCCAGTAACCTCAGGCCTCCCAGTATGGAGAAGCAGAACCAAACCAAATTGCCTAGAGAGGCCACCTTAAGGGACCACTCTAAGCCTGTGGGAACCTCTACAGAGAACTCCACTACAAGTCCTGGTGTTAGTAGGTTGACCTCTAACTCAGGCAAATTTAAGGCTAGTATGTTAGGGAAATGGGAGCCCCAACCAGGCCCCACCATTGTTCCCCCAGTTTTAAAGTCTCTGACTCCCCCTGCGTCTGAGGAAGAGGTGGATAGACCAACTGGGCCCCTCTCTAGGCCTAAGAGAACTGGTAATTCTCAGTGCTGGTGGAAAACCAGAAAAGAAAAGTCTAAGGCCAAAAGCCTTCAAACTGTTGGACCTTCTACAGAAGACTCCAACCCAAATCCTAGTATTACGAGGGAAACTCCTAATGTAGGTAAGGTTTGATCTAAGAGGAAGGGGAAGCATGTACCTTGCTTAACCCCAACCCCTCCACCCAAGAGGCCTAAGACCCAACCTTCTCCCAAAAGAGAGGTGGTGAGGAACCCTGGAGGCCCCTCTAGATCTAAGGGAATCCTTTATAAGGACCCCTTTAAAACCCTATCACAGGTTCAGGAGTTGTACCAACTTCTGAGGGACTGGTCGACCAGATCCCCTATAGCTTTAAAAAGAAAGATGTTTCTCAAAGGGTTTGTAGGTCATTTAGCTTACAAAGGAAAGCCTTTGATTTTACCATTGAGCACAGGTCAGGATGTCACCTCCAAAATGCTGATGGTCCCTCTAGGATGTTTATAACCGACTAGAGGTAAGAGACTCATCCAGGAGTGGATTAGATCCTCCTGTCCCTTAGTCTGGGTGGGGTGGGGGCGAGTGTTAGGGAGAATTCTCATTCTATGGCTAATTTCCCTTACCTATAGTCCCCCAGCAGCTTTGCTGGATTTGAAGGGTTTGTTTCTTTATCCTGCTAAGAGTGAGACTCTTTTTCCCACTCTTAGGCATATTTGCTATGTGTGTTCTAGGCTATTTTTTTGTGTATAATGTCTATGGGGTTTATCTCACCCTCATAGGAACCATCTTTATACACATGTGTTACACAGCACCCTCCGTGCAGTAACACAGGGGTGTCTTAGGGACCCCCAAACATAGACTCCATACACTGGGACTGTCTACTGTCTCCCAGGGCATGTAAAGTCCCCATTGACTTTACTAGTCAATCTTTATGAACTAAACCAGTACAAACCATCTTACTATGGAAGTACTGGAAAGGGTTAATAGTTTTTCCCTGGTGTTCATTTTCGAGAGGGTACAGTACAGTCCCTCTCTCAAAAGTTTCTGGCTGGTGGCAGTGGTTACTACCAAAAATATTCGACCGCAAATATTTCCCTAAGGGATTTTCCTATTGTTCGAGGCTACAACATTTACTGACAGCCTCTAATATATCGGCGGTTTATTTTTATATTAACTTTACTCCGGTAGGTTTTATTTGCCAGAACATTTGTATAAATTCTTTATCGTGTCTTTCTCTAAGATCCTAACCCAGGTCGGGGATCCTTTGTTCGTCTTTTTGGTAAGATTTATTCAAGAAGCCCTCCTTTTGGCGCCACTGAGTCTGGGGTGGATCCATCGTGTGGAAGGGGGAGTAGGACTCCTGGACAGGGTTGCCTCAGCAACCTATGTCGCACTCTGCCTGATAGGCTGGAGGGTCTCCCGCCAGGATGACCACTCCACTGTGTGAGTGACAGCTAGGCTGTATGAATGGGGATCTTTTTGCATAAAAGCAGGGTCCTGAGGACTGGAAGAGCAAGACGTTGCCACTGGAACTAAGAAGCCGAAGAGGAGAGAAGCCAAAGACATCTGCACGGCTGAACCACCAGTGAAGCCCTGCTGCAGCGTCTCACCACTTTTCTCCACACGACAAGAGAAGATCTTCATCTGCAAGAGCCTTCTTCCCTTGAGCTGGTGGGGCCAACCAGTTTGCCAATCGCCTTCCCGGACCTGCCTTGGTCGAATCGCCAGTGCCCTGCACTCGGAAACCGGATAGCCAGGCACCCGTCCACTCGGACAGCGATTTAAAGGAGCATACCTTTTATTTCGTTTGGCAGCACCGCGGCTGGTTTCATCCTTGGGTAGTGAAGTAACTCGAACCTTCCTCCACGACGAGAGCCTCTCTTCCTCTGCTGGATCCCCCGAACTGCAGGAACTACCAGGAACAACCATCACCGCAGGAGCCTCTTCTTCATTTTAAGGCACTTTTTTCTGCCAGGCAGCCCTTTTCGTTTGGTAGTGCTAAAGGTGTTTTAAATCCTTTACCTACCTGTTGGGTTGGCCGCCCCTATCTTCTAACATTGTCTTTCACCTTCTGCAACCAACCTTTCGAATTGTTTAACAAAGAATTGACTGCAGCTACAAGAACACTTTTCTCCTGGGTGTCTTGCCCTGTACCACTGACTCTGGCACAGGCCTCTTGACTCTGGTTGAATCTGTTATAACTGTCCTCTCTAGATTGCTTCTCAACTAGAAATGTGTTGGTGCACCTAACTCTTATAATCACCTCTTCCTTTCCACTTTTAAAACTTGTGAAGTGCCATTTTGCTCGGTTTTCACCTAAGTATAATACATGCTAAAGTACTGCCTTGCCTAAACTTGTTCACAAACTTATTGAGAAGTGTTGCTAGGGTGCCTGAGAGTATATTCCTGTATAACTTGCCCTTTCCCTCCCTTGTGAGAACCATTTGTGTTTGGTTCACTGTGCCGTTTTGCTCAGTTTTCACTCTTTCTCAAACGTGTCTACAATTTAACTAGGGAGTTGTGTATACTTTTCCTGACTGATTTTAACCTGCTTTAAGAATTGTGATTGATGTGTCTAAATAGAAGTGTGTAAAATAAATATATATATTCTTTTTAATACAAAGCTTTGGTCAGTGTCTCCTTGTACCATGGTACTATATCCATATTGTGTAAACCCTGAATACTGCTCATCTCCCTCTTGAGATAAGTCTGACTGCTTAGCCAGAGCTACCAACTAAATCTTTGTAGTACAGACTGATACCAAAGGGGATTTATTGCTCATACCTGTACTCTTAACCTTCTGTAGTGCTCCCTAAGGGAACGGCACAGGATTCTGCCTAACAGTTGGTTATTGAAAGTACCTGTCTATAGACAGTAGCCTTCGTATAACCTGTGGCCTCTGCCTACCCCCTCTGTAAATCCCACACTTTGATCTAGGCCAATGACTACAGCCACTCTGAGATAGTGAGTAACTTGCCTGCCATGAGTCTGATTTGCTCTGATCTATGTCATGACTAATTTACTCCACTTGCCGCAGCACAAGCCGCTACTTTACTGAGTAGGTACAGACTCACTAGTCCTGTTCAGCAGTTCAGCTTAGACATGTATGTGGGAAGTATCAAATTGAGTAAGCTTTACCCTCTACCTGAACTTCCTCCCCCAATGACTCTTGTTCCCTGCTAATACTTTCTCCCGATGGTTACACTCTCTAATCCTTCCTCCTCCCGACTTCTCTTTTCCTCCTTCCTCCTGATGGTTTCCCTCTCTAATCCTTCCTCCTCCTGACTTCTCTTTCCCTCCTTCCTCCTGATGGTTTCCATCTCTAATCCTACCTCCTGCTCATCCTGACTTCTCTTTCCCTCCTTCCTCCTCCCGACTTCTCTGTTACTCCTTCCTCTTGTTGGTTTCACGCTCTAATCCTTCCTCCTCCTGACTCCCTTTTTCCTCCTTCCTCCTGATAGTTTCCCTCTCTAATCCTTCCACCTCCTGACTCCTTTTTTCCTCCTTCTTCCTGGTGGTTCCCCTCTCTAACCCTTCCTCATCCCGACTTCTCTTTTCCTCCTTCCTCCTGATGATTTCCCTCTCTAATCCTTCCTCCTTCTGACTCCTCTTTTCATCCTTCCTCCTGATGGTTCCCCTCTCTAATCCTTCCTCCTCCAACTTCTCTTTTCCTCCTTCCTCCTGATGCTTTCCCTCTCTAATCCTTCCTCCTGCTCCTCCTGACTTCTCTTTCCCTCCTTCCTCCTGGTGGTTCCCCTTTCTAGTCCTTCCTCCTCCCGACACCTCTTTTCCTTCTCCTTCCTGATGGTTTCCCACTCTAATCCTTCCTCCTCCTGACTCCTCTTTTTCTCCTTCCTCCCGATGGTTTCCCTCTCTAATCCTTCCTCCTCCCCACTTCTCTGTTCCTCCTTCCTCCTGATGGTTTCCCTCTCTAATCCTTCCTCCTCCTGACTCCTCTTTTCCTCCTTCTTCCTGATGGTTCCCCTCTCTAGTCCATCCTCCTCCCGACTTCTCTTTTCCTCCTTCCTCCTGATGGTTTCCCTCTCTAATCCTTCCTCCCCCTGACTCCTCTTTTCCTCCTTCCTCCTGATGGCTCCCCTCTCTAATCCTTCCTACTCCCAACTGCTGTTTTCCTCCTTCCTCCTCATGGTTCCCCTCTCTAATCCTTCCTCCTCCCGACTTATCTTTTCCTCCTTCCTCCTGATGGTTTCCCTCTCTAATCCTTCCTCCTCCCGACTTCTCTTTTCCTCCTTCCTCCTGATGGTTTTCCTCTTTAATCCTTCCTCCTGCTCCTCCTGACTTCTCTTTCCCTCCTTCCTACTGATGGTTCCCCTTTCTAATCCTTCCTCCTCCCAACTCCTCTTTTCCAATTCTTCCTGATGGTTTTCCGCTCTAATCCTCCCTCCCCCTGACTCCTCTTTTTCTCCTTCCTCCTGATGGTATCCCTCTCTAAACCTTCCACCTCCTGACTTCTCTTTCCCTCCTATCTCCTGATGGTTTCCCTCTCTAATCCTTCCTCGTGCTCATCCTGACTTCTCTTTCCCTCCTTCCTCCTCCCGATGTCTCTGTTCCTCCTTCCTCCTGATGGTTTCCCTCTCTAATCCTTCCTCCTCCTGGCTCCTCTTTTCCTCCTTCTTCCTGATGGTTTCCCTTTCTAATCCTTCCTCCTCCTGACTCCTCTTTTTCTCCTTCCTCCTGATGGTTCCCCTCTCTAATCCTTCCTCCTCCTGACTTCTCATTCCTTCCTTCCTCCTGATGGTTCCCCTTTCTAATCCTTCCTCCTCCCAACTTCTCTTTTCCTCCTTCCTCGTGATGGTTTCCCTCTCTAATCCTTCCTCCTCCTGCCTCCTCTATTCCTCCTTCCTCCTGATTGTTCCCCTCTCTAATCCTTCCTCCTCCCGACTTCTCTTTTCCTCCTTCCTCCTGATGGTTTCCCTCTCTAATCCTTCCTCCTGCTCCTCCTGACTTCTCTTTCCCTCCTTCCTCCTGATGGTTACCATTTTTAATCATTCCTCCTCCCGACTCCTCTTTTCCTCCTTCTTCCTGATGGTTTCCCGCTCTAATCCTTACTCCTCCTGACTCCTCTTGTTCTCCTTCCTCCTGATGGTTTCCCTCTCTAATCCTTCCACCGCCTGACTTCTCTTTTCCTCCTTCCTCCTGAGGGATTCCCTCTCTATTCCTTCCTCCACCTAACTTCTCTAATGCCCCTCTTTCTGGCTCTTGTGGTCTTTGTGCTCATTGCTCTCCCTGATTCTTGCCCCTATCTCCACTCTGCCTCGCTCACTACAATCACTTACAAACCCCCACAGTCGCCTACGTGTGTGGCCCTGTTTTATAGTCTGCTCTGTGGTTCTGCTATTGGTCTATATCATTTGGCCCTGTCCACGAACCTGTTTCAACTCTGTGGGCAGAGTGCAGAAACATTTGGGCTGCCATCTTGAAATCAGATGGCCTTGTCATGAGGGCCACTTGATTCTGAAATTGTTTACTCCTTTCTCCTGTGTGCCTCTCCTACCTCCAGAGGCGTTGCGAGGTAGTGGAGTGGGTGGCTGAAGGGGCTATAGACAAGGTATTTTGGTTTTGGCCCTGGATAGAAGCTCAGGGGCTACAACCAAAAGGTTAGCGGGCCCGAGCAGTGGTTTCCGATCCGCAGATCCTGACCATGTGACTGTGGATTTCCTGATGTTCATGTTCATGGGCCGTGATCGCGGTCTTATTAGTGTGCACACCCATGAACCTGAAAACTAAGCTGCATATCTGACTCCTTTTTGGGGACCTTGCTTCCCAGCCTTGTAGCCCATACAAATCCGGGCCAACATCTTGAATCAGGTGGCTTGGTCCTGGTAGCGATTGATTCAGAAAGGATCTGCTCACTTCCCTGTGCCTCTCTCCTGCCTCTGTATTGCCTGCTGTCAGGAACAGCGCACTGGGCTCTTCATTCACAAGTTTGAGGGAGTTTTAGTTCATGGTCGCATGGACCTGTTGATATTCTGAACTCAAGGTCAGCTAAGCAACCCCTGGGCCTGTGGCTGGAAATGCTGTGAGTAGCGACGCTGGAAAATATCGAGTAACAACACATGGTCAGTGAGCATTGTCCTCCTATGGTGTATTTAGTGGCCAGCTGCCTAGTAGTGAAACAGGATCTCGGGCCTCTGATACTGTGGCCTGTTTCCGTGCATCACTTTGCCTATTGCTTGCTACCCGCACTTGTGCCCCACTACCAGTGGGTATGCATTAAACTAGACATAAATATTATGCAATGTCTCTGCCCATGCCTGCCAAGATTCCCTGTGCCGATATGGCAAATGCCAGTAAAAATGTGGTATGGGGGTACAATAAATCACACTATTCCCAATAACTTGTCTGAACTAAATGAGGTTGAAAGGAACACAGCTTTATTTCTCACCTCTCTAGAGGGCGACTCAGAAAATCTTCTTTCCAAGTTATGAAAACACATTGGATGGCAATACTGCAAGTTGTGTCTCTCTTTGTTGTGCCCTTGCTAACCTCGTTTGTGTCAGCAGCTTGCGACCCTTGGCTAAGTACAAGCGTTCTTGGTAGACCCTTGCCAAGCCCTAACGGCCCACTAAGCTACATACACCCGTTATGGGGTCTGTGTGCCAGCCAATTGCCTGGCAGTCAGTCCATGTCTGTGAACAAGATAAGTTCCTGGTTAAGGAACTCCCGTCCCCTGCACACTATTATAAGCTCGTCGATGGAAAATTTAAGAGGTAAATTTCAATTTTTTTTGTTTGTTTATATCCGTGACGTCACGTCACGCCACGACGTAGTGACGTCATCACTTAGCGCCGTAATATATATGGCCATTTTGATCCTAAATAGCATCACGCTACGGACGTGTAAGGAACTTCCACACTCTTGGTATCATATCCTGAGGTAAGGGACATTCAACCTCTATTGACACCACCCTGCCCTCCCCTTTTCGCTTACTTACCTGTCCTTCTTTTACTTAAGCTAACGGAACGAAATGTACCTTTTCTCTAGCAAACGGAATGCCATATGAACGCATAGACTTACCTGGTACCTCTCACCTTAAATTGTACATCGCACACTACGGCAATTTCTGGAACCTTACCTAGGGTAGGAATATTCTTACTCTCACTAACATCAGGTGCTTACATAGTGTTTACTTGAAACCAGTGCTAAATTCAACTAATCTGGCCCATACAGAAGCCATTTTTAGCTTATATTCTTTAACTCTCTCGGTCACTATTGCCAATAAGAACACACACTTCTATACTCCATAGCTAACTCTTGAAAGACCATTAGGGTACCATAACCCCACAGGAGAATATTCCCTTGACCAACTACGATTTAGTACCTACAGATAATCCATAGCCTTTTGTTTGTTGATTGAATTTTGGTTTTTAGACTATTGGTCTACTTTGGACCGCATTAAGCTTAAACAAGCGTATTGTATATTCTAATTTGGGATTACCAGAATCAATGTTGTAAATAAATGGAAAAAACAAGTTACAATCTCTAGAATGATAAGACAACTGTATACGGTATCACAAGAACCGCTTTTTTCAATTTATTCTTTTGAATATAAAAATGTTACCTTTATATATGTAAAAAAGAAATAAAAAGTACTCTACTATAAATGTAATTATTTTTTTTAAAAATGTTCCTATAGATGTGTTACATAATGTTGAACATACCCCTGAAGAAGAGATATTTATCTCGAAACGCGTTGGGCCTTCTATGAACTTTTGAACAATAAAAATACCTCTGAAGAAATATCCTCATCTCTGAGATCAATCATTGGAAAGTACAATAGGCTTGTATGCCTGCAATCGTAATTGAGTGTATGAATTGAAATTTACCTCTTAAATTTTCCTAAATGTTTAAATCATCGACAAGCTTGTGATAGTGCGCAGGGGACGGGAGTTCATTAACCAGGAACTTATCTTGTTCACGTATATTTCACAACCCAGATGCTAGGGTTGATTGTCATCTCCTCTGCACCTTAAAATCATCAAAAGCACTGTTGTGCTACTAAGTGTTCTCTTAAATGCTCGAACAACCTAAAACAGGTGTGCAAGGTGAACAGAACAATGGAGTCAGTCTCTGTCATCAGTCATCCATATCCCTGGTTCCTCAAAACCCAAGTTCACCTCTAGAGGTTGGGCCCAAGAGGAACTGGCATCTCTCTCCCTCTCTATTTTTGGATGGATCACCAAAGCTATGCATTGTTAACAACATGTTAGTAACCTTTTGTTGTGTTGGGCCACACCCCTGAGTAAGGAGTCGGTTCTGAACAGGTACAGGACGTGAGCCATGTGGCTAGCATGTGTGCATGTGTGTATACAATATAATACAAGGTACTTCATTGGTATGGCAAGTTTGACAATAATGACCACACTGTATGCATAGGACACATACATTGTACATTCGTTCCAATAGCGTTGATCTTGGTTTTCAGTTTTTCTAGGATCCCATATTTCTTTGGGGACTATGGCTACTTTGGTGACTTGCATAGACACATTTTGCTGTTCTCACTGCTAATTCTGGTGCTTGTGGGGGATGATGCAGAATTGCTCCTGTCTTATTTTGCTTGAAGTGACGCCCTTATTTTTAGGAAATATTGGGAAACCCTTGTGTGATGACAACCCAGATACCTCTTTCTTTTGTCCAGTGTTCTCACCTCTTTCTTGCATGCGTGTTAATTGAGATTGGCCTGGTCCGTCTCCGGCACATCCCCACCACTCTGCTCTTGGCATCTCTGTTTTTTCCTCAGAAAATAGAAGAAATCAGATTCAGATTCATAGAAATGTAGGCTTTGGGAACATACTGCTTCTGGGGAGTTTTATAAATCAGACAGAGCTTTCCAGGAACAGGTGCACTGAGAACACGTCCTGAATAGAAGGCTTTAACTTTGGACCCCATCCACCATTGCCAATAAGTGCTCTTCTGTAAATCAGCAAAACCCTAATGTCTGTTTCCACTACCCTTCCTCCTGGTTCCAATGGAAAGCACAATACCGAAAATGTAGAGGAATGTTCAAAGTTAGTATGGATTGTGCTCCGGCAGTGCACAGCAGTGTTTTTAAAATTGTTCTCTGAAATAAATCTTACTGCAAATGTGGCATGATTAGGGTCATGTTTTAAATGTTATGGGTACAACCCCACTCCACTCTTGGGCGGGTATCACGAAACATTAAGAGACTTGATGTGCATTCCAAATTGGATTAGAGGACTGCTGTGCATCCCAATTTAGATTAGAGGACTGCTGTGCATTCCAATTTAGATTAGAGGACTGCTGTGCATTCCAAATTGGATTAGAGGACTGTTGTGCATTCCAAAATATATTAGAGGATTGCCGTGCATCCCAAGTTAGATTAGATGACTGCTCTGCATTCCAAGTTAGATTAGAGGACTGCTCTGCATTCCAGGTTGGATTAGAGGATTGCTGTGCATTCCAAGTTGGATTAGAGGACTGCTGTGCATCCCAATTTAGATTAGAGGACTGCTGTGCATTCCAAATTGGATTAGAGGACTGCTGTGCATTCCAAAATATATTAGAGGACTGCCATGCATCCCAAATTAGATTAGAGGACTGCTCTGCATTCCAAGTTAGATTAGAGGACTGCTCTGCATTCCAGGTTGGATTAGAGGATTGCTGTGCATTCCAAGTTGTATTAGAGGACTGATGTGCATTCCAAATTGGATTAGAGGACTGCTGTGCATTCCAAGTTGGATTAGAGGATTGCTGTGCATTCCAAGTTGGATTAGAGGACTGTTGTGCCTTCCAAATTGGATTAGAGGATTGCTGTGCATTCCAAGTTGGATTAGAGGATTTCTGTGCATTCCAAGTTGGATTGGAGTGAACGTGTGCCATCACAGAGTTCAGTGGAATCCCCTTGGTCTTGGGAGGTGGATGCCCTCTAAGGAGTTGGGGCTATCGCATCCTTCCTCTGGGTGTAGTATGATTAGAGTGGGTTTGTTGGCAAACCCTGTTTGGTGGAGGCGCTGGTGGTTGGTTTCGACCGAACTACGGAAAGTGTATCCAGCATGCCCAGATTGGCTAACCAGCCCGCTGCCCATTAGGATTAGAAATCTACTAACCAGGCGAAACTATCCCTCAACAGGACCACCCATCATTGCCCTGCCTTGACAAAGACTACGGCCATTATTAAATTGCAGTTCCCACTCCTCCTGACCAAGTATAAAGATGCGTTCTGAGCCTATAGGGTGTGCGTTTCAACAAATGTTACTCCATCAAGTTGGCTCCTTCGACCAGGCAGCTTAACAAGGATCTCAACTGAAGAATGTCTGAGAACCGCTTTTGAATGAGCACTAGATCTAAAGGTCATGATCATACTAAAAGGCCCTACTACCATGTCGTCAGACAATAACTCACAGCGGACTATCATATACACTGAACGGTAGGGCCCAATACATCAGATACATTACAGAGAAGACCCACATAGCCCAGAGCAACAGACAGAAGTCCTGTGATGAGGTCTAAAAGACACAGGGGAAAAAATGAACCTGCAACAATGGGTTATTTGTGAGATGAAGTAATTAATGAGGTACTTAAATTGCATTAACACCAGGGGCGGGGGACACAGTCAATCAGGTTTTGCTGATCGCAGACTGATACCGCTAATCTAAGATTGTGTTCCATGGAACCCGCAGACTGCTTTACCCGCCCACACCACCATCTTCTCCCCACCCTCCCTTCCCTTCTTTTTATTTTTAATATCCCCAACCATCCTCCCCAACTCTACTTACCTGATTGTTGCAGCAGCGATGCCCGCCGCTGCTTCTCTCCGTCTCCCTTTGCCAGCCGCAACCAGAAATGGAAGAGGGGCTCCTTACAGAGCCCTGCCTTCCATCTCTGTGGTGGCCATCTTGATGTTCATTCCTAGAAAAGACCCTTCTATCAGCACCCCGGCATACCGGATTGGCAACCCGGGTGCTACTGGTGTCAGTAACCCGTTCCAAAGGCTATACTTGGGGGGAATGTCCAGGTGCCTTCGTTAAACGCCCTCACTTCGCTCAAGTCTTTAACTCAGGCTGCCGGGCCGTTATCCTCGGTTTAGCCTGTGGAACGGGTTACTAACAGCATAGTATCAAAGTTTTCAATGCTCAAGTGGCAGCATGCTGATGAAATTATATACTGATTGCTGTGCCAGACAACATATTTAAGTTCATGGCCTTCCCAAAGGTGAGGAAGGATAGCTCAGGGGCAATGTGTTTTTTCGTGGAATGAAGAGAATGCAGCGCAACACAGGTTCGAATCCCGATCCCGTGCTTAAAAACCACCCGCTGGTATTAAGCGTGTTATAAAAGAACAATTATAATTATAATAATAACTATGGATGGCCATGGGTTGGCCATGATTTAGAGTATGGTTATCCATTGAAATCAATGTATGATAAATGGCTCAGGAACAGACCATGGATGGTCTGGTCCTTACGGTGTGCATGGTACCATGAACATACATGGATGTCTCTGATCCTGAAGAGTTTGGACAACCATGAATAGACATGAACATTTAGATGTAATGTAGAGCGGTCATACCTAATGCCTTTCCAGCATTTTCGTTAGCTTTGCATGGCCGGCCATGTTTGTTTTTCTCTTGTTCATTTTACATGCAGATTGTCAACCATGTGTCATTTAAAATTAAAACCATATATGACGGATAATAACCATGGCTAGCAATATTGACAGCAAATGATCATGATTTCAGGAAACATCCCACGGTAGAAATGGCCAGCCCAACTGGAACATTTGCTTCTTAGCCAATACCACAGCATCCCTTTCCAACAAGCAGTCCCTAGGAAAGGAATGGCCATGTAAAAACAGGGAGAACCGACTTCTTTTGACAGATCAAACAATCCTGCTGAATGGCAAAGGTCTTCTCGGTGCAGCATGAATTGTATAGTGAAAAGATCTCAAGATTATTATATAGAAAGGCATATTTTAGGAGTGTGTTTATTCATGCGGGAATGAAACCACAACTCGCTGTATTTGTGCAAAGGATTCTGATAATGCAAACAGGCTCAGGTTTTGGAAACAGAAAGTGCAGTTATCTATCTTGCTTGGCAATGGGGACCTCGCTCTGCCCCCCGTTGCATAAGACACTCCCAACCTGCTCACATTTCACCTTGATTGTGGTGGGACAAGGTCATCGTTGAGGTTGGTCGGAAATAAACTTGAATTTCAGAAGTTAGTGGTTTCCCTTTTGGAGTTCCTTTGTAACTCGAATTTTGTTGGTAACAGAAATGCACATTTTCCTCAGAGACCATGGACGTTATGTGCGTGATTATGTGCGTGATTCCTGGACCAACCATGTACAAAAATACCATGGACAAAATTCTGGGAATGGAACAGGGAATGCGCTTGTTTATGCATGCACAACCAAAGAACCGGAAAGGGGCTTGCCTGACCGCTGGTAGTCTGACTGTATTTTAACATTTCATTTGTAACGCCTTTATTTGCACTTGTTATTTTCCTTCATTTCTGTTCCTTGTGCTGACTGTTAAGGTCACAGAGCTGCCATGCCCTCGTGACCTTTTCTGCATTGAGTCTGCCTGAGCTCGTCTGGTCCATATTTAATGTAATGGCCTTTTCTTCCAGAGAGGAGTGCCAACACTCACTCAGACAGTACCAGTGTCCGGATAGGGCCACCAGACACGATTACTCAGTCACAGCCCATGCGTGCCTGGCCTCAGGGCAGCATGGCACACAGTGATGCGTTGGCAAGCATCGATTGCATGACCTCCAGTGCGCTGACTGATTGTAATGCTTAACAGAACTCCTCCCTGTAACACTTAACTTTGGAACCGAAGCATCTAAGTTCAGAAAAACTCTCAAAGCTCTGCTGTTTAGGAAGATGTGTGCTACCGGTTGAGGTTCTATTACTGGGGGAGGGCGGCCTGACCCTAGCCCTTCACTTACCACCATCTGGTTACCTGTGTGATTGCTTCAGGTCGGGAATTTGGTGCGCATGCGGAAAATAACATGCCTTGATTCAATGCACTTGTTCCTGTTTCGAATCTGCGCGTTCACATCCTGCCCCTTTCTGCATGTTCCTTTGTCCTCTTTCCATCTCTTTCTTTCTGCACTCTGAAATATTCTATATGCATAAGACATGTTGTAAATCAATATTTAAATAAATAACACACTCTTTATTGTGGTTGCTTATTTTGTTCCCATTCTGTGTACTTACCGTTAAGGAAATGGAGTTGATTGGCTCCCCATTTCTTTTCCTTTACTTTGTTTCCTTGTGGACATTTTGAGTCATTTGGGCCTCTTCTGGTACCGACCTTCCGTTATTTTGGTGCAATAGCTTTTGCTTTCAAAGATGGCCAATGGCATTCAGGCAGTAGTACTGGTTTAATTCAGCGACAGTCGACCTGATTCACTCTCAGCTAACAGCACAGCAGGCACACTGTGGCACCCAAGTCTCGCAAGACCCCGGGATCTCGTGAGACGCAGTGTGAGTGGGGGCGAGCTGCGCAGGGAGAGGATACTGGAGCTGGACCAAGTCGGAGCGAGACAAACGGCCCGGCGCTCCTCTACACTTGCCAATAAAGCAAAGAAAGTCTCACAGCAGCCTTCCAGAAATATATGTAGAAACTGCTTTTATCATACCACACACATTGGTTGTAATGTCCCTATAGATTAGAGGTAAATCCATCCACTCAACCAACCTAATAATCATCATTTACAACATAATTGGCAACGAGGAGCTGGAGAAGCTCCACGCAGTCGAGATGCAAAGTGCCAATCCACACCCTGCTTTTCTTCAAGTGCCAGGGAGGCCTTGAAGCTCCCATTGGAGCTCATTTCCATGGCTCCAGTGGGTACCCCTTTTCACAACCTACCTGAATGTGGTGGAAGGCACAGGCTCCCCTCCCGCTAGGAAACGTGCCATGCTATTGAGCGCCATGTGGGTGGAAGGCCAGAGGATATTTGTAGGCTTAAACCCCAAGCTGCTAGAGGATGACGATGATGATGTCTTTAAAGAAGCAATCAGACGCATAGTAAAGCAGTTTTCTAATAAAGAGAACACTGTCCGACACCGCATTAAGTTCTATACTAGGAAACAAGACGTTTCGGAGCCGGTTGACGACTATTTCCCACGGATGAGAGGTTTGGCAGCTTTTTGTGACTTTGGTAACAACACAGAAAGCATGATCTGTGACATGCTGGTGGTTCACACCAAATCGAGGAAAGTACAGGGCAAATTCATTGTGGAAAAGGAGTTGCCACTCGATAAAGCGATTGAGATTGCCAGAGCTGCTGAGGAAACTTCCAACAGGCACAGACAAATGGCGGTTAGTGCCCCCAACCCAGAAGTGCATGCCATGCAGTACCACGGCCACAATGAGAAATCTAGGTGGGATAACAAAGATGATTGACCCAGCAGATGAGAATCATTGAATTGCCATGGGTGCACCCAACATCTAGCCAAGGATACGGAGTGTTGGGCCAGGAACAAAGAGTGCTCAAACTGCCACAGATTCAGACACATAGTGGTTGCTTTCAAATGGAAAGTCAAGAAAATTAACATCAGTTGACGTGGGTGGCAGTGCGAGAAGCGAGGGATCGTCAGACGAGGCCAAGCCGATTGTCATCATGATCAATAGCATCAGAGCAAGAAGAGAGAAGCCACACTGCACGATCAAAGTTGACGGAATGTAAACCAGAGTCATGGCTGACTCCAGGCCGGACTTGGCTATTTTGCCATTACGCAAGTACAAAGAGATGACGGAACAAGACAAAGTGGAAGTCCTGAAAATCAAACAAAAATCCACAGTGTTTGGTGGCACATCCGTTAGTCTGCTGGGATAAATCAAGGACACAGTAGAGTTTAATAGAAGAAAGACATTTACAAAAGTATACTTAGCTGAGGCTGGCCCTGCAGTGCTTGGGTGGGATGATCAAGCAAAGTTATAAATAATGCTCGATCCCTGCACAAATGATCAGGTACTGTCGGTGATGAGTGGAAGAGTGTCACTACAAGAAGATGATTTCCCAGATTTGTTCTCAAAGAGACTTGGCAGAATTCAAAACTTTGCACACACAATCATGCTATGCCAGGATGCCATCCCAATCAAACACAAACTCAGGCCAGTTCCAGCCACAGTGAGGCAAGCACTATAACAATTGGAGAAGATGGTCAGTGAGGGCACGATAGAGACCACTGAGTCATCAGAATGGTTAAATCCATTGGGGCTCATCAAGAAGCAAACCTCGAATGATTTGAGAGTATGCATAGACTTGCGCAATCTAAACCTAGTATTCATCACTGACAGTTACCCGCTTCCCAGTATCAATGAGCTCATTTTAATGATGAAGGAGGCAAATGTCTTTTTGAAACTGGACATGCATGATGCGTACCACCAAATCACGGTACACATGGAGTCAAGACCACTGACAGCATTCATCCCCCTGTTTGACACATTCCAATACATAGGAATGCCATTTGGGTTGTCCTCGGCCGCATTCGCTTTTCAACAGATGATGAAGTCCTTGCTGAAAAACATAGGGACTGTAGCCTACTTCCAAGATGATGTTCTTATATATACAGAAGACACAAAGATGCATGACAAGGTGCTGAAGGAAGTACTCCACAGGTTACAGGATGCTGGTTAGGATATGACAAGTGTGCAATCAGGGTTGAAGAAGTGGAACACTTGGGATACACAATATCCAAAGACGGAATCAGTCCCAAGAGGAACTTACTGAGAGCTATAGTGAAAGCTCCCGCATCAACCAACAAGGAGGAATTGAGATCCTTTTTAAGCCTTGCAGAATATTATGACAAGTTTGGGCCCAGGATCTCAGAAGAAACATTACCACTCAGAGAACTGCTAAAAAAGGATGCACAGCAGGGCCATCTTAACATTATTGGGGGCCTGGGGCACAGACAGCCTTGGGCCCCCCCCAAAACCCATGTTGCCCCCCAAAACCCATGTCCTGCTCCCACCCCCCTCCAAACCCATGTCGCCCCCGCGACACGACATCCATGCCCCCTCCATATCTCGAGTCTAATTTAACAGATACTCCTCGAAGCTTTAAATGGATTATCTAGTTATTAATAAAATATAAACATTATACAGCTGTGATCTGTTTCCCAAAGAGGATGCTATATTAAGGACATTTCACTTTGTTTTTGTTTCGAATAATATATTTTGTAAGAAAATAAAGGGAAAGGATTTTAAGCAAGCATTTATTAAACAAAATGAAAACCTAACAGTTCAACATTAACTTTTTTGCCTGTATGAATGTGTCCAAAGAACAAGCACTTGGAAAAACATGAAATAAATAAGGCAGTACAGAAGTGACAAAAGCATGTAACAAAACATCAAAATTCACTTGGCATTTCAGTTCATGCCCGCACGGCAAACAAATTCAAGTAATCCTAGAAAGAATGAGATGACAGTGAGGATATGCTTTCTACACCACCCACATTAAACTATGTGTTTCCTTCTAGATTTGCGTATTGCAAAATCCTTAATTATGTCTGAAAATTCTATCTCTTGAACCATTTCAGATTCAATGCTTAACCGAGCCAAAGAATTCAGGCTGGTTTGAAGCATACGATTTCGTAGCTCACTTTTTATCAACTTCAATTTTGAAAATGAATGCTCCCCACTGCAATTTGTCACCATCATAGAGAGGAATATTCTTGATGCAATTTCTAGATTTGGGAATGCAGTGCCAAGCTTATCTACACCTCAGCTGCTCCTACCAGCGGTGGGCATAGTGCTGCGGCATGCATTCCGACTGCACTACAGCATATAGTGGGAGAAAGCTCAGGGGCCACAACAACTTGCCTGTGAGGCTGTGACCCCAGTGAAAGGGTAAATATGCAATGCTGGACAAGCCAGTGGATTGCACCGTGGAGTGGGGCAAGGAGCTGCAGCCAGAATTTGCCTCCGATGTTGACGCTTATCTTCAGCACGTGCTTGAATGGCATTTAACCAAAGAAGGAGGACATTTGTGTGCCCACAAAAAAAAAGCCAGCCACATGCACTTCAGAATACAGAGGATTGCCTCAGACCTGTGGAGCCAGAAGTGGCAATTGTGCCTCAAAGGAAACAGTGTGTGCCTGTTGATGGCCGGGGGTGGTGCACAATGAGCCTGGGACGCTGCAGAACAGGGCCAGCTACAATATTTGTCTCTATCGTGTGAAAGATTTATAATATATCATCAAGGAACAACATGAGCTTAAAGAGCAAAAGACAATGATATGCGCCATAGCATTCCATCAATTGGATCCCAGCATCTCCAGCTGGCACTCCCTGTGCTCTTGGCATTGCCACCCCTTACACACTTCTCCATCATCCCAGTGCTGCCTATACTCTCCTTGACACCCACTGGCATGCCTGTTGCTCCTTTCATGTTCCCATTCATGTCCCCCCTCCATGCCACCTATCCCCTTTATTGACAGGTCCACCAGTGGCAGTTCCCACGCACCTTCACAACTGTGTCTACTGGATATCTACACACCAGTAAACCCCACACCTCTTTTCAGCCTCTTGTCCTGGTTAATCTCTGCGGCAGCACAGATCCATTATACCCACCTCATAGTGCACCAATGCCCATTTGCCAATGTGAGATATTACCCCCAGAGAATGAGCAGTACATTGTTAGCAGTTTCAAATGTACCACCCCGGGTGAGATGATCAGTGATGTGTTCAAGCACCTGAACAGTTTTACATTTGGTATAACATTGATGGCTGGAAACCAAGGCAATATGAGGACCACTATACTCTGCATTGTGCATGTGCCATTTACTGGGGATCACACGCCAAACTCATTCTTGCCGATGCAACACCAAAATTAATGGTAAATTCTTGCCGATGCCCCACTGCCCTGCTTCCTCCCCCACCGCATTTAGTAAAATAAGTATCTCTCACATCCTCATCAAGCCAACACCTAATGACGCTACCTTACAAACCACAAGACTACCCACCTTATTTAGAAAGCCCCCCTGATGAATACAGATTAATTTATTCATGCATTCCTTTATATTTCTTTATATACTTATTTAATTATGCTTTCCTGTTGAATTAATATCTGCAAACAAAGATGCCAAAAACAAGCTGCTCTTTGCAGGGGGGACAAACCTGCAGAACATAAAATATAAGTCACATCAATGAGCATTGCTAATCTTCAGGGAGTGAGTTGCTAGTTTATGCTGACGTAACCATACCAACAGAAATGAGGGCATGGTTTGAATCCGGCAGCAAACAATATTTTTCAGAGTTCAGACTACAACTCCCATAATCCTACACATTAACTGTGCTGGCTAGTGATTTGGGAGATTTTGTGTAACCAATTAGAAAACAAACAGCTTTTCTGATACTTCAGAGACTTCCATGAAAAGACCCCTAGCCCCCCTCTGCAACCTATGGCTGTGTCAGGGACAGAATAAAGGATTAATTTTGGAATAATATTGGCTGCTATGTGTTCATTTATCAATTAGAAAGGCGATTGGAAATGTGCACACGATTCGAAATGAACGGAAGAACAAATGCATCTTTTTCAAAGCAACTGACAGGTGTGAGCCCCTGTTTCCGGGCATGTACACGAGTGTGGGATAGATAAAGACAAATTGACTATAACATGGGTTATTTTCCCAGATAAGCCGCATGTGAGAAACCTGTGGAGCAGATGCGTTTGACAACTGCCTGCATTTGCTGCGTCCCCTGATGCTTTACTCTGCCTTTCCCCTGATCAAAAGGCAAGTTTTGCATGTATGAAATCAGAGGTACATTTTCTGTGTCGGTGCATGAAGTGGCTCCTGCCTCACTGCCACAGCTGACCACAGAGGAGATCCTGAAGAGGTCCCATACACAGGACCTTGTGTGGCAACAGTAGCGCGTCTGACTCCAGATCAGAAGGTTGCATGTTTAAATCACGCCAGGGTCAAGTGAGTCTCGATTTTTTGAGCGATTAAAAGTAACATTATTTTAAATCCTGTGGTTGTTTTGCCAAATACTGCGCAGAGAAGACGAGAGATGTTAATCCTTAAATGTTTGATAAATCTACGTGTTCACCCATAGAAGGACCCCCCAGTGTCCGGCTTTTTGTTGTGCACTTCGTGCAATCCTGCTGCACACAGTGGCGACGGAAAGGAGGGAGTTCACAGCGCCGCTAACAGCCACGTTACATGTTGAGGGAACTTGCTGTGATGTCAGGGCACATTGTGGCCTGCACAGAAAACAGCCCCACCCCACTCATGCCAACAGGGGCATATTCACCCGTATACCTTTAGGGCGAGCGCTGGGTGTACAGAAATGCACTGTACAAATAAGACGCTTTTAGCTGTTAAATGTGTTTGGGAGGGAAGCAGAGGAACCTCCTGCTATTAATACTGGGGACTGCGCCCGCCGCCTTTGTGGGCCATCTCTGTTCTCGGCATCTGAGGTGGCTGTATAATGGGGTGAAGAGCCAGCATCAAACAAAATGGAAGATGAAGAAAACAAATGCGTTCCTGGGTGGGCTTGAACCACCAACATTGCGCCACAGAGACGGCTGATAACATGATCTTCTATGAGGACATGTCACAGTCTAATGGCAGAGTCCTGGTCAACACTGCACCATTGCCAACCTACCTGAGACAGCGAGAGCTGAGCAGCAGACAGTCTTCTTCTCACCGTCCTTCGTCACTGTCACAAGCCTTCATAGCACACGTTTTTGCCTGTTGGCTTGGCTTCGGAAGATGAGGGAGACTGGCAAGCTGTTCAGGAGTGCACTACGCACTCCAGCCCAGCCTGCACTGGCATGTGCTGTATTCCCTGGGGGTGGGCGAGGAGGGGAACGCATGAGCAAGAGTTGTTGTCAACAACTCTTGCTCGTGGTCCTACGTCGTCCTCCTCCCCCTCCCCCACTGTTGTACAGTGAATCAATCATGCCATGGCATGGATGGGAATCATAACCACAGCGTCGGCCGGCCCATGTCTGCTGCATTCAAACTTCAGACAGATTCTGAAGTTTGCAAGCATCAGTGCACAGATGGACACAGGACACACAAACTGGGGGGGATATTCCATTCTCCTATGTACTATGCCCATGGGGCTCCCCATCCAGGGCCCCCAGGATGGGGCCCCAGGCCACATGCCCTGTTTGCCCCCCCATAGAGATGTTCCTGGTGCACAGTACAAGTGGAACCCGACCCAAGAAAAAGCAGGTGCACCGTGCCTATGACCGTTCAATCCCCACTGGAACACAATCATCACTACAGACTCCAGTGCATATAGTCTAGTCGCAACCCTCACCCAGAAGTGGGATAATGCAGAACAAGTGGTAGCTTTTGCATCAAAAGTGCTGTCAAATTCTGAAAATAATTATTTGAACATTGAGAGGGAGATGTTGGCGTGCCCCTCGGCTGTCGAATACTTTAGGACATATGTCTGGGGCTCCAGCTTCACACTCTTGCCTGACCACAAACTGCTCATACACATGCTGAGCATGGGCAATACCAAAACATCCACCCACAGGTTAGCTTGCATAGCTGCAAAGTTACAAGAGTACACATACAACATTGGACGCATATCATGATGGACAAACTCACAGGCCGTCTGAATTTCGAGACTGACGGAGTCAGATGGTCCGGCATCGCTCTTCATGAAAGATGGATAGTGTACAGTGGCATCCATGGGGGACCTGACCTGCAGAAAGTACATGAAGATGGGAGAAAATCACTGGCGAGAGGAGACAGGTGGAGACCCTGCGACATGTGAAATAACTGGCTGGGTTCGCAAAGGTTGGCCCGATGAGAGAACAATCCCAGAAGGACTGAGACCATTCTGGAAAATAGCTGATGAAATGCATGAAGCAGATGAATTGCTCTTTAGAGGAAACCAAATCATACTGCCAGCCGGCATGAGGAACGTAATCTTATGCAGAGCTCTCTCCGGAGATCTAGGTACCAGTGAAGCAACGTCAGGGATGCATACAGGTGGCCGGACATGGATAACGATATCAGAATGATGATGTACCGGTGTCACGGGTGCATAAACAGCGACAAACACTTGAAGGTATGACAAACACCCCGATTCCAACAGAGATACCCGAGGGTTGTGGCATAAATTGGGATTAGACTTCATACGCCCACTGGAAGCAATGGCGCCAGAACATAGATATGAGATAGTAATGATTGATTACTTATCCAAATGGGTGGAAGCCAGGTTTGTGGCGGATATCACCACAGTGACTGTCATCGAAGTAATGATTGCAGTGTTCCAGAGGGAAGGATATCCCAAGTAGATAGTTATGGAAAATGGGGTCCAGCTGGTATCAAGAGAGATGGAGAGATTCCTGATGGAAAACATTATCAAACAAGTTAAGGCCTCCCTATATCACCTTCAAGCTAATGGATTAGTTGAGAGAGCCAACAGGTTCATCAAGGGTGCACTGTAGCTGGCCAGACCTTCAAACAAGGACCTGTATAAAACGGTGAAAGAGGCCATTGCGCCTCATAGCCTCACTCCAAACGGGACCCCAAATGTGTCTCTGTTTCACATGCTACAGGGCAGGAAGGCGGTGTCAAAGCTAGTATCTCCAATGCTAAGCAGGGTAAGAGAAGATGAGGCAGTAGACATGGGGGAAGGGTTATGGAGAATCAAAAGGAGTAAAGCAACCATGAAGAGCAGAAGTGATGAGGGAAGAGCTGGCCCGAGAACGGAAGTTCAGGTGAGAAACATGGTCAGAATCCGACTGCCCCACAAAGGCCAAGACACTGGTTCAAGGTTCAGCAGACCAATTCAAGTAGTGCAGAAGGGATCAAATCATATATTTACTCTGGACGGTAAATGCTGGACCTTGGAAAGGGTTACAGTGTACCAAAAGATATCAGAAGTGTTGGAAGAACCCCGGCTGAGGGAACTCACAATGCATGGAGCATGCAGCAAGCACGCAACAGAAAGCACCGACCAATAAGCAGCACAAGAATTTGCCCCAGAAAACGAAGAGCAGAGAACCAGTAAGGGAGGTGAAAGTGAAAGTCCCAGAGAAAAGAATGAGGTAGAACGGAGAAGAGTGAGCATGAGAAAAGAGCACCAGCTGCTGTGCTTCCAGGTGATGAGAACCAGGAGACCCGTCCCCACCTGAGGAAACGCAGGCCTTCCAAGTATGCAGATTATGCCATAGAATGGGACAATACTGCTCAACAACCGAAGGTATGTGGCGAGCGAGTCTCTCAAGAGCCCGGACCAACGGGATCCCGCGAGACTCAGCACGAGGGAGCGTGAGAGCTGCGCGGGGAGAGGAGACTGGAGCTGGATAGAGCCTGAGCAAGACAAACTGCCTGGCGCTCCTCTACACTTGCCAATTAAGCAAAGAAATACTCACAGCAGCCTTACTGAAATATATGCAGAGACTGCCTTTATCATATCACACAAATTGGGTATAATTTATAATTTAGTTGCCTGTTCCTATGAAGTAAAGGTAAATCCATTCACTCAACCCACCTGATAGTCATCATTTTACAACACACACCAGAATCCAATCGGTCTATGCATGTATGTGACGGGACATCACTAATGGAGGCCGGGGCATTTACCATGTCCAGCAGAACATACAATTATGCTTTAACAGTTTTATTCTTCACTTATAATTCATGAAAAGACACGAGTGAATAACTTAGTATAAAGGCGCTGAATCTGGACAGAAATAACGTGCAAATTCACTGCTTCAGAATAACCCAGAAGAACTCTGCCTCCAAACAATATCTATAGGAATACTTCTGGAACAGTAAAACGATTTTAGGATCCACTTTAGTACCAAAAAATACCACTTGCTCAGAGCAGGTGCAAATCACAAGAGTAAATGCGGAGGCACAGCACAGGAGGAACAAAACATGCAATTTATTCATGGCTGCATCAACAGCGAGTAACACATGGAAGGAATTAGCAATTGAAAGATGAGAAAAGCCCATAAAATCACTCCTTAACACAGTGCAACTTGTCAAGCAACTCTGAAGGAGACGCCTCTTCTCCCAGCGAGAGAGACAGCAATGGAGAATGCCTGGCCAGGACCAGCAACAACACCCCTTACACCAGACAGCCCATCAGCCCGGACCCAGGACCCCAACCCAAGCAACCTATCAGCGTGCACCCCTCCCCCCCGGCAGACCTTCAGCCTGCACCCAAGCCCACTCCAAGCTGCCCATCAACCCCTCTCAAATCCCATCAGCCCGCACCTAGGCCCCCAGCCAAGTCAGCTCATCAGCTTTCACCCAAGCCCTTGCCAGGCAACCCAAACTCCTGTGCCCAGTCAACCCTCATAGTCAGTCTTCGCACAGGGCCCAACTCAGGCAGCCCATCAGCCTCCCCCTTACGCCCCTAGCCCAGGCAGCCCATCAGCCTGCATCCAAGACCCCTGCTCCCTGTGGACTTCCAGCTTGCTGCCCAGCCCCCTCCCTTGGTGGCCCTCGAGCCTGCACCTTAGCCCCTTCCCTCAGTGGCTCTCCAGCCTGCATGCCAGCACCCTGTGTATTATACAGACAATAGGGGTGCCCCTATGAGCAAGCGTGAGGGGGGGCAGGTTATACTTTTTAAACAAAAACAAAAGAGGTACCCACGCTGTTGACAGTCCTAACTTCTGTCAGTTATTTTGGTTAAATCTCCATAATAATGTAAGGAATGTGCTTTCAGAGAAAGTCGCGAAAGAGTAAACCAAAGAGAAAAGTCTAGAGAGTACAAACAATACATTTATTATTCAGAACACATTTTTTTGTTATTCAAATTTTTACAAAAGTTAAATGACGGTATTGAAAAAGACAAGAAACATAACATTCATCATATATACATAAATTCACAAAGAACAATATATTCATCAAAGAGCAATTTGGATAGTTTTATATGACTTTGATTGCTGAAACTATCCTAGCAGGATGCAAGTTATTCCTACAGAATGGGTGCTACCAGGGTGTGTTAAAAATTACCCTGGTAAGAAAAAGAGAACTTATTCAATCAGCTAAGTTTATATGGTTATCTGCCAACGTGTAGGAGAGATCATAGACTTGTTCCCAAATTGCTTCCAATCGAGAAGGGAACAAAACACATGG
Source organism: Ambystoma mexicanum (assembly GCF_040938575.1). Taxonomy (NCBI): domain Eukaryota; kingdom Metazoa; phylum Chordata; class Amphibia; order Caudata; family Ambystomatidae; genus Ambystoma; species Ambystoma mexicanum. The sequence goes on along the minus strand of NC_090931.1, from coordinate 1,059,807,605 downwards.
ATAACACGTTTCGGCGTGCCAAGCGGGCATCAGTAGTAAGGGCCTTCCTCAGGGCAGGAATTAGGTGGTGTAATAGTTTCACCCTAACGGGGGCAGAGAAAAATGGGACATGGTTTATGCAAACAGTGCTCTGTTAGACAAATTCTAAGAAATACCTAAATGTATTGACTGCTGTCACGAATGCACGGATCACTCACCCTGTAGGTACATTAGGGACAGGGGGAATCTGTGAAGCTACTTTCCCGGTATATTAGAATTCTTGCACTGTTACTAGGTGCAGCCAAGTTGAAATGGACCTGGGCCAAAGCTCTAACTCGCTGTGCAGGGGTACAGCAACTGTGGGGGCAAGAACAAAAAGAAAGAGGGGGGCCTCAGGTATATAATCAAGGATCAAAGGGTTAACCGATGAGAATTGCTACAAGCGAACATCGACAGGTAGTGTGTTAGAGTGTAGCTGCGCACAGGTCAGGCTATGCCTTGTTAGGATGAACACAGACTAATGTGGACAATAACAGAAAAAAATGATTAGTTTTAATAAAGATAGATGAGAAAAGCTGAGCTGAGAGCCGGCAGACACAATTGCTAGATGGGTCCAGCACCACAGAACCAAGTGCGAGAGAGAACGGATGTCACCGACACCCCAAAACAAGGGCGAAAAAGGGGAGTGGGTGCTTGTGAAAGTAAGGTATGGCACGTGTGAAGCACACTGAAGGAGTGGAGAAAGATGGTATGGTGCACAAAAAGCTGAAAAGGGTTCCCTGTTTGTCAAAATCCAGGTGGGACTGGACTGAAGAGACTGGACTGGAGATAGGGCAGTCGAGGGTTGTGTTGAAAAGCACGGACCAGATCCGGCGGGACAGTTGGTGCTGTGAGAGAGACAGAATCAACCAGGGAACAGGAGGGAAAGAAAGTTTTTTACAAAAGATTGCAAAGGAGAACGACATGTTCGCGTATGTCATTGTTGGAAAACACCTAATGAATGTGGCAAATGGACGTGCCACGAAGGCAGGGGCCCTAAATTGCATGTATCAGGTGAACCGCTTATCTGTGCGCTCACAGTGCCGTGGTGGCACATTTATAGGAGCTCCTGGAGTTGGAGCGGACAACAGGGAGAAAGTTGCCGTGTCATGCTACGGAGAGCGTCGCTGTGAAGCCTTCCCGGGACGAGCAGCTGGGGCTTGTTAAAGCCGGCTTGCAAGTCGCGGGAGGGTTGCCATGGTGACCTGGCTCCAGGCAATCGGAGCAGGGGTGTGTCAGGCACCTCAGCAACGAAGTGCTGGGTGTGATAGAATGGATCGTGAGGCGAGAGAGCCAATGGGACGGAAGGCGGGGCACCAGCCTCAAAAGTAAACAAAGCCCTGGAGGATAAACGGGCCGTGCTGCTGCTGCAGATAACAGCGAGTGTAGTGGGCCGGTTATAGCCCATTTGCGGGTGCCGATAGCGAGTTCAGCGGTAGCCGTGCCCATAATACCTGTGCCCGTAATACGGGCATGGCTACCGCCAAATGTTTTCTAATGCCCCTCTGGTGATGGTGGCTATCCCCTTCACCCTTGACTCATGACACCACTGCAGAATCCAGGAACCCAAATGCTGCATAACAACACTACCCATGCCCTCACATGTAACACCACCCAGCAGCCATTTGGTGTAGTGAAGAACCAGTTCAGGTGCCTTCACCGGACGCAGGGTTCTTTGGTCTATCGTATTGAAAACCATTGATGTCATATACCTGTCATGAACCACATGTGGGAATGAAGTAACACAGGCCCGATTATATACTACATGACAGCTGACACCCACAGGGATTGACAGTGGCTGACATCATCATCATGCGCCACATTTTGCATGACTTGCATTTTGGCCCTACTGACTGCCTGCATTAACTCTAAACAGGCACTTAGGTAGTCACCCCACCACAGGGCCCTTGTTCTTCAGCACGGCCCTAGCCCCAGACACCCAATGGGATTGACAGGGGCTGACATCATCATCCTGCGCCACACCTTGCATGACTTGCATTTTGGCCCGACTGACTGCCTGCATCAACTCCAAACAGGCATCTAGGTAGTCACCCCACCACAGGGCCCTTGTTCTTTAACATGGCCCCAGCCTGCATTCTAAACTTGCATCATTGACATCCGAGACGACACACTGCTGCTTCAACGATCTTGGCAGCTAAATGCACTGGCAATAGTTAAGCTCTACTGCACGCGGCTTTATGCACAGAATCTGGTAGGCCTACCCTCACTGTAAGAAATCTCTAAATAGTGTGACTCTGCACATTTAAACGCCCGTAGCCCTTCGTGCCACCTACACCATAGGCTGCATGACACGTGTTGTGGCACCGTAATCCAGAACTTGCACAGCCAACATAGATCACGGTCCACCCTTCCCCCAGGACCGTTGAGAAGGGGCACTCTTTTTAATCACATTGTATTAAATACAGATTTGCACTAATTTCTCTGTGCACTTGATAAATGGCATTTGTGATTCCACAGAAGCCCTTTTTATCCCATTTTAGCGCACTCCACGTTTAGTGGGACCACCACTAGGTCTACTCTCACCAAATCTGTTAAGACCTACACCACCACCTCCCTAGTCACACACTAACTATGGGATAGAGAGGAACCGCACCCTTGGGGCACCATTTAGTAATCCTACCTCCTTATCCCCTGAGGTTAAGGAGGTTGTTGACAAGATGACGACTGCATCTTAAAGAAGTGGATCCTTCCACCTCTTAATCTGAGCCACTAAGCTCCTCGGATTCGGTAAGCACCGGCATCCGCCTTACGTAGTATTCATAACTTCTCTCTGCTAGATCTTTTGCTGACACGTACATCCTGACACGTTCTTTGTCTGTTTCACTCCTACAGACCACATAGGACCCTCCACTCGTACAGACACTCCTGTCCTGATGAAGGCCTACACCATTAGAGCTCACCTAGCTCCACGCAAAATGGTCGAAACACTGTCGTGTTGACATGTATTATATGTTGTTCTTCAACTCTTGATTGTGCCCACACTCTATGGGCCCCCCACCTGTCTATGATTCCACTGAATTCTCTAAGATTCCTTCCCAAGGAACCTATATAGAATGAACAAACTGTACAAGTAGATGTCTCAAATATTGACTGCTTGATCATTCGTACTTAGGTACTACACTTTGTATGTCCTCAAATGTGAATGTCCTATGTTTTTGAAAAATACCAGTGTATTACTACACCACTGCACTTCAAAATAAAACCCTTTTGTGCAGAAGAACAGTTTCATGAGAATTCTGTGACCACCCACACAGGGGGTTACCCACTCAGGGTGTAGCAGTGGTTACTCTTCAGCAGAGATCGACCTGACCTTGCTCATTCGTTTGTTGATATTATTGTACCGACCTGGGCAGAGCAAGGCAGTAACCAGGTACCCTTCCGAATACTCCTTGGTCTATCGGCCAGAAAAGGTCCACTGCATAGTGGCACATCCTAGGTATCCGGTGTAATGTGCCCATGCCTGAGGTGACAGAAGAAGATCCAGACTCTGATGAGGGCTGTGATCACAATGACAGCAGCCACAAGTGCAAGAACATCAAAGGGACAATGTGGATGCACGTGTCTTCTGTGAGGAAGTCATCATCCATTTCTTCAGAGAGAAGCAAGTGCATTGACAACAATTGATCATTATGGTCACCTCCCCCACCCACTCAATTTGTGTCCACAGAAACTATCACACATTATAGCAATATTTGTGTTTGGACTGGGAAGGGTTAAAAAAAGCACTGCTACTGCATTGGGTGTGACATTTAATGTCCAAAAGGAAAGCAGTCTGGGAAAATAGCCATGAAAATAAAAACAGTGGAGGGTGAAGCAGAATAAATCCAGGGGTCAATGTGAAGAATAACATCCAAAAAAGAAGTACCTCCAGCTGCAAACTTAAACAAAGATATCAATAAGGGGAAGCACACACAAGGAACAAGGGCTGTCTCACTTCCACCACCACAGGCGTTTGGGGACCTGTGTCTATCCTGTTGATGTCTGTGACAGGGTAAGCTGTCGACAGCGAGAGGGAGGGGCGCACTGTTCAGAGGGGAGCACTGGAAAGATGTTGTTGCAGAGGATGGCATGGTTGAGGAAGATGGGGTAGACTCCACATGCTGCCACATGAAGAAGAGGACAGAGGAAGTGCTCCTGCCTTCACAGCAACCTTGTCAGGGCAACCTGTGGTTGGGAATGCTGCACGCTAGCCTCCACCGTCTGCTGGCAGAGGGAAGCGTTGCTGCTGGCCAAGTGGCGCACAGCAGAAGAGGAGGCACAGGAAGCACTTGAAGTAGGCAGGCTGTGTCTGGAGGCCAGGTTTGCATCCTCCTTGGCCCCACAGTAGGACTCTGAAGCTGCGGCTGCAGCAACAGAGGCCTGCTCTTGGGCTAATCGTGGGTCCTCCCTGACCCAAGAGGACTCTTCTCAGCCTCAGCAGTAGCTTCTAAATAAATCAACCAAAGGAGAAAGCCAAAAGATAACAAAGATAAGCTGGGGCTATATAGACATACATCAAACAATGCTTCTTCCTTATTGCTAGTAAATGTCTATCATTCCTAGTAAAACATTTTTTAAAGAACAATGAATGTGCCAAAAACACCCTCATCCACTAGTCAGTACACAAAACCAATTCACTTAAACAATTTTGAATTCGAATAATTTAATATATATATAACGATTTCAATGTTTCGAATCTATGTGATCACTGCACCGCCCGTAACTGCGCTGACGAAAATGCCGACACAAATTACAGCACAGTGCAGTGATCAGATAGAGCACTTTTGCCCAAATGCCCCCCAATATTCGATCCCCCAACCCCTACCCCACTTGCCTGTAATGCGGTACACTTCTGTGTGTGCCGCCAACTGTCCTGTACCCCTGCGGCGTCAGTTCCTCCCACTTACATGGGGCGGTGCAGAGGCCGTTGGGTCATTTTTTTTCTTTTTTTTTTCTTTTCTATCCCTCGCTTGCCGTAATGGTAAGCGGGGGACACCCCGGCAACACCGAATCCCGCTACTGCGATCAAGGAAAGTGGGGGACGCCCCTGCAACGCCTGCTCCACTTCAGCACAGTAATGGGAGTCAGCATTTGCTAAAATGCCGACAGCACAGTAAAAGCACAGGCAGCATTTTAGAGTCGCAGTGGGTTCCAATGTATCTCATGTGAAAATGTGATAAACCATACATAGATTGCTAGAAACCATAAAGTAGTGCATATGATTCACAAGACATGAACAGTAAATACACAAACAATCATCAATTGCTAAGTGCAAGTGCAAATGGGTTATCAATATGCAACCATTTTGTAGTAAACTTCCATTCCTGGCAAAATAACATGACATTAATCTAGTCTTTTTAACTTTACTCACCCATCCTGTTTAAAGCTGTGACCCAAGCAGCAGCTTGTGTCTGTGCCTATCCCCAGTGTATGCCTTTGCAACAAAAAAAAGCCTGCTCTTAGGCCAAGGGGACACCCCCCTGGGCCTCACTGTAGGCCTCTGCAGAAGCGGCAACTACCAGAGCTGCAGATTCTGGGGCTTGCTCCCTTCCCAAATGGGCTTCCTCCCTGGCACAAGCACAGGCCTCTGCAGCATCAGAGTCCTGCTCTCAGGCCAGGTGAGCATCCTCCCTCACCTCTTTCCATACTGCCCACATCTCCCCAAATGCATATCAGCCGGCTGGCTGCCCCCAACTCTTGGTTGGAGTGTCCCCTGGGACAGGTGGATTTCATCCATGATAGACCCCCATGGGTTGCTACTTAACCCATGTCTGCCCTGTGTGCAAGGATGCCACTTGACGCATAAGGTGTGTAAAAAGAGTGCCAATCATGGGTGCAGTGGCACTGGGAAGAGGAGGGGGAAGGGGATGTCTGTTCTTGGGTGGGGTGGGGAAGATGGAGGTGTCCCCAGTGTAGGTCTAGCATGTTCTCTACCTGGCCTGGGAAGGACCTGCACCACTGAAGTGCTGGTGTTGTTACCCATCACCAACAGAATCTCCCCAGTCATCAGCAGCTGTGTGTCACTTTGGGCCATGCTGAGGGGTGCACAGCTGTGATTATGGTGGAGGTCTCTAGCTCATCAGTGGCTAGTCAGACGGATGTTGTGCTGCTAGCGAGCTGGTCCACGATGTTGGCGGTTGGTGGTGGGATGTGGTCCTGTGGAATATCTGAGTTCTCCCTGGTGTCAAGGCCAAAAACACTTGTCATGTAGCCATAGCCATGATCACCCCACCATGACCGCCATCACTAATGTCTTCATGACTCCCCCTGTAAGAGAGAACAGAGTCAGTGGTGCACTAACATACATGGAACTGTAATGCATGCAAGTCACTTTGATCACCTTTACACAGCTCGAACATGTCAATACTGAAACTCGTGTGGTGAGCTAGAACAACTGTCATGGCCAGAAAAGGTGAGTACATGTTGTTGGGTTTTGTTTTGTCTGGATCCCTTGATTAAGGATGGGGATGTGCTGTAAGACATATGGACACACAATACTTGGAAATCCACCAGGAAAGTGTTTTTCCACGCAATGCATGCAGCACATGACTGGCATATGATGTGCTGATGTGTGGCTAGTCATTGGTTATTCCTGAGCCTAGCCTAGCTCCAGCATATGTACCTATGTAATTGTCACCCAAAAGCAACAGTGGACACAACCGCTACCTTTCCTGGTTGTACATTTCAGCACCTATGCATATGCTTTCATGCCTCATTGTTGACTTTCATAGTGCTCTGCATGCTGGTGGTTGGTGTGTACACATGCCATGGGTAAGGTGGCAGATTAAGAAACATGGCCATCATCATGCTATTGTGTCTATCTGTGTAACAGCATTTCTCTTGCCTGCATGTGATAGAATAATGCTATAAAAGGGCCTTTAAGAAGGGAACCTAGGCGCATTTGCCTTAAGGGGAGCACATTGGTACAGTTCGGGGCTGCCTGAGACAGTTTTGGGGCATATACACGAGTTGTCACTGTATCCGTTTCAGATTTTTGCATACAACACCATCAGTAGGATATTACAAAACTGTGTTTTTACCTTTCCGTCCATGTGTCTCCACAGGCATGTAATCAGGAGAGTCCCTCTCCCTTTAAAGCCTATCCTGCCTTGTCAGCAACACGTATGTGTCTGGGGTTGTGGACAGACTTGGAAGGGTTTTGTTGGGCAGCCTTTGATAACGATGATGTGACAGCACGGCAGAGGAAATTCCTATTGCATTCACATCATGGCTATTCCTGCAAGAAAGGGCCATATTGGCCAGGTATCCTATGGCATGGTCTGCGGACTTGGGGATGCCTGCGAGGATGGCCATAAAATTGCATGGGCTTCACCCATCTGGTAATCACAGATCTCAATCTTTTATGCGACTCTAGCTTCTATTTTTCTGATATGTCAGTTTATTTTTAATAAGAGTATCCCCTGGACGTATTCCAACGGTGGGAGGGGTTTTGTTAAGAGTATAACGCAGAATTGAATAGTGCAGTATCCAACCCAATAGAACTAATGATTTATAATTTATAATTGTATCATTTTAACATTCAACATTATTGCACAGGATTTGAATTAAATACATTGGAGGATTCAAGCCTCTTATCAATTTGCATAGCTGCCAGTTTTCCCAGTTCCATGCAGGACTGTTGTAGCCCATCCTGTTTTCTTTTTCGCACTGCATGCTGTAACTTGTAGGCCCATCCTTACAATGGGAAAATGGAAACTACAAGTTTCAGCATGCAATTGGAAGCAAAATCCAGGACTGCAACACAAGAAACTTTGAAACTTGGCAGGTGGGTATTTAGGGATGGGATGAGAGATGAAGAGGCAGCCTAAGAACCACAAGTATTTAAGGAACGTCCAAAAGGTGTATGGGCTATGAAACTGGAAGAGTGGCCTGCAGACGCAGTCGAGTTTTCGTTCTTGGTAGGATAGAGAGCAAAATCTATTTTAAAAGGTTTGTTCAATACAGTACAATGTTCGACCAATCAAAAACTGTACTGCAATAAAAAATATTCAAATGTGAAAATAAAATGGAATGCAAATAGATCAATGCAGATTAGAATCCCTCCGTTCTTTTTAAGGACATTCATGATTTGCATGTATTCATTAATTTCATTAAATCATTCTAATGTCAAGACTTGAATATAATGGTAAGTTCCAAGAAATACACAAGGCATTCTCTATATTTTCCCTTAAGGGTATTACTAACCAAATAATCGAACGCCAAACGTTGTAAAGTGATGACATGGCTCTAATCATGGATGGACGACATCAATGTTGAATGGGGAAGAGCAGTGTTGTCACTCGTCATCTTTTCATGGCTGTTCTCAGGAAAATTAGGTTGGCAATCCCTAGCAAAGCCCAACTGTAGGGCAGTTTTAAGACGCTGCCAGGCCCAAGCTAGCCCTATACATGAGCATGGTTTTAGCAATGTGCAGACAAAGCAAATGAAATGAGGTTCTGCCTGGTCCCTGCCTCCCACTCTCTGATTGCCCCTCATCATTCAAACCCAGGAAGTGGCAATCTGCAAAGTGATGGGGAGAGGGGCCCAAACTGCAAAGTGTTCCATAGGCTCTCGATGGCACTGGTCATGCATTACCTGTGTGAGGATATAGGCTGCTGTCAGTGGCGCAAAGAGCATTGGGCAGATTGCGCTTTGGCCGGCCTTCCCCCTGAAAATCGGGGCTATGTTGACTTGACATGGCTGACCTACAGCGCAGTAGCCGGACCAAACACGACACAGACAATAAATGGTACCAGAGGCTGCACAGTTAACATATTCCTGGCAATTACTAATGTAAATCATTTCATGGTTAACATCTGCATACATTTGGAGGCAATTGAAATCGTGATCAGGGTCAGTACTCACTTGTCATGGGAGTGAATGGAAAGGTAGGGGGAAAGGACGCAGCTCATTCTCACAGCATTTCTTAAGAGTGTGATATAAGACATGAAGGGGAGAGTTAACTGCTTGTAACATTGAATCTGCACTAGAATAGTCTTATCAGAATGTGGAAGGAAATTAGATGCCCCCACACAAGTTTGCCCCATCTCCGCTGTCTCTGAAGTTAGTGCCTCTCCCAACATTTGCAGGGGTTATCCCCTACCACGCACCGACATCTTAGCCTAGGTGCGTCCCTGGCGGCTGTCAGGGTGACATTTGTAGCGAGACCGTCCACCAGCACCTAGAGTGACACACTCAGTGGTCATGTGAGTTGCCTTACCCCTGCCCAGTGTTGCTGCTGTCAAAGGCTCCTTAATCTCAGGTTTGTGAATACACGTTGTCAAGTGATATGTATTAAGTAGGCCTTGGAATGTACTGACTGCCCCACAGAGAGAGATGTCTAAAACGCAAAGCAACAAGTCCTGTACCTTTAATTGGGCTGGTGCAGCGCCATCTGCTCCCCTTCACGTAATTAACACAACTGCCACTAAAGGACAGCGAGAACATTATGTTGCATTTTACAATGTCCTTTTGTTAGAAATTCTGTGTTTGGTAGAGAAGATCACATTATTTCGTATTGGACTGGTTCCACGCTGTTCTCCTCTGGCACGGTTGCAATGCCAACAGCCGCGCAACGTTGAAAGTTTCGCTCGAATGCTTCTTCGCCCATTTGCTTCTTATCTGTTTCTCAGAAACTCTGTTTCAGAATGTTCAACTGCTTTCAAACAGATTTTCCAAACTCATCTCTGTCCTTTTAGCGCCCTCTGCTGCTTGGATACGGGCACTTTCCAGATTACTGTAATGCAAGGAAACGTTGGCGATTTGCTGAACTACTGCGATATATCTCGCCGAAAACTTGCATTCCCGATTATAATTTTGACACAAAACATTTTATGGGAAGTTTTATAATCCGAAAACAACACGGGTTATCCCCACAGGGAAATGGTCTATAGGTTATGCAGTAGGACAATTTACTGCAACCTCACTTACTCCTGAAAAGAAAAGATACAGGAAAAGGATCACTGCTGCCTGAGTGCTCTAGTCACTGTCTCAGGTAGTGTCCCAACATCAGCTATTTACTCAACACGATGTCACATACATCTTAACTACAATCATGCATTTGAGTTAGCCATTCTTGCCATTTTATCAGATTCATTAAACATGGGACCTGATAATAAAAAATAAATTCAGTTTATTGCAAAAGATATCATTCTTTTTAAACAAGCACAAATTTACATATATTTCATGCAAAAAGCTCATAATTATACAAAATGTAACAATGATTATTTATATCAGTAAACAATTAAAGAACAAACGAAGCCTCAAATTCTATCAAGATGATAGTTCATTCATTTGAGAACAGTTTCTCACTGGTGTTTAGGGCTCTACTTCAATTATTAAAGAAGCTCAATTCTTTAAGGGCTTTTATTCTTTACAAGTCTTTACAATTCTACTTCTTAGTAGAATTGTAAGAATGTTGAGATACTGTCCACGTATGAAATGATTAGTCCCACAAAAACAATTGTATATTAACATTGCTGTGGGACAAACTTGGCTCTCTATTTGAAACTGTGAATTTATTTTTTTATTCTCAGGTTCCATGTTTAATAAAATGGCAAGAATGGCTAACTCAAATGCATGATTGTAGTTAACACGTATGTGACATCTTGTTGAGTAAATAGCTGAAGTTGGGACACTACCTGAGAGAGTGACTAGAGCACTCAAGCAGCAGTGATCCTTTTCCTGTATCTTTTCTTTTCAGGAGTAAGTGAGGTTGCAGTAAATTGTCATACTGCATAACCTATAGACCATTTCCCTGTGGGGACAACCCGTGTTGTTTTTGAATTAATTTTCCCAGTCCCACACAGAGTAGGGAATTCCTCTCCAGTGTATTTTAAGTCTTATAATCCGGGCTGCGTGAGCTGTGGGTATGCACCTTTCCACTGAGAACATACACGTTAATAACTGAACAAAACATGTAGAAAAATGTAATAATCTATTGTCCGGGTTCCCCCTTTGGAGACCGTAGTGATTTGGTCTACATAAAAAAACCTCACACAAAATACAGAAAAAAGACACATACTTTAGGGTTAACAGCAGAACATGCAATACCTTAAGATTACATCACAAACCGACTCTTCAATTGGATTCATTTACCTTCATTTCTTGATACATTTAAGAATCGAACAAGCAAGTTAGTAAGGGATACATTTTTGCCCAACATACGCCATGACCACAGTAATTCTTTAAAAAATTCTTTGGCAAAGCTACACAGTTCTTTGTCAAAGCACGTGATTCTGATTGAAGTCAAAGAGTAACAATCTAGAATCCAGTATCTCAGATTCTCAACCATGGAATTTCCTTTGGAAAAACAGCAGATAGCCACTCTGCCAGCACCCTCTCAATCACAACTATACCAATTCCTAGTACGTTCATACGTATGAATTTTATTCAACCTAAATCTCATGTATACGGTACAGGACTTTCAGCAGGGAAAACATTTTGGATAGGGTAGGATTTGGCCTAACCTGTGGCGGAACCTCGCATATTCCCCGTACGTGGGTTCATGGATTCAATCATTTATGGATTCAATCGTAATTCTTCAATCATCCCTAAATAGTTTGACCTTAACTGCAACAAGATTGTACTTGAGCTCCAACACATTCCAGCTTATTCTTTCCAGTAGTTTGTCCATATTGTCCCAAAACACTTTCACCGACTGAACAGAACCTTGCAACATGATCTGATTCAAGTCCATGTACCGTGAGTTACTCAGAGGGCAAAGAAACCTAAAGTAGGACAGTAACGGCCTCCATTGGAATCTAACCTGCAATGAATTTAGGCTGAGTTCATGCCTGATAATACCATTCGGCACTGACAGGGCTAGTAGCCCCAACACCTTTTTCCAGATGGCCCCTTGCATAACGTTGAGACAGGCGCCTAGCTCTATAGACGCCAAGTCTAGCCCGTACAGCAGTACCAGCTCTATCTTGTCCAATTATTATTTAAGAACAGGCAGGATAGAGAACCAGCATAATTTCCAGAAGAAATGTGCTTCACATGGATAGTAGAGGAGCCAACTTCTCCTTTAGTGTGCATGTCCACATTTCAATAGACCCAATGTTGTAAAGATTGTAACCCAGGTAGCGCATGGATAGCACCCTTTCAACAGTTTCCACTCCCACGCACCATCGCATCACCTTAGGGTCCTTGGGTTTCGAAAAAATAACCACCTTGGAATTGGCACCATTAATGGGCAGACTATTCGATGCGGTGTAGACTGCAAAGATGTTAAGTTTGGTTTGAAGGCCCTGCGGTGTCTGATCAAAGATGATGATATCATCTGCAAAGGCCAGCCAGTGGATTCTCAGATGTCCCAACCGTACGGCAATTAGATCCTGTCTCTCCCACAAATGTTCAATATCACACACTTACAGATTAAACAAAGTAGGTGCCAAAGTGCACCCCTGTCTTAATCCAAGAGGAACCTGCATAGGTATAGTGACGGCCCCCTCCTTATTAAGGCGAATCCTAACAGTGGAGTTGTGATGCAATGCTGCCACTAGACAGACCCACTTCTGGGGCACCTTCAATCGTTGTATTGTGTCCCAGAGCCGCTGGCATTCCACGCAGTCAAAAGTCGAAGAGAGATCCAAGGAGGCCATATAGAAGTTGCCCCCCTGAAAAGCCTTGGCACTAAGCAACAGATGTTTAACTAGTGTAGCATTGAGAGGAGTTGCAACCTGCTGTCTGAACCCCACCTGAAAGCGAGATAGAATGTTTGCCTTCACTAAATAGGTATTCAGGTCTCTAAGCAACAATGTGGAAAACACTTTACAGGTGGAGTCAATCAGAGCAATAGGCCGATAGCTAGCCGGATCATGGGGGTCACCTTTCTTAAAGATGGTCATTATAATGGACTCGGTCCATGAAATCAGCATCTTATGCGTGGCATAGATGGAGTCAAAATAGGGTTTAAGCCAACCAGCCCAGACAGCCAGGTCTTTTTTCAACAGGAAACGGCGAACATCAGCCCCAAATGATGACATAGCATCCCCCTTAGAGTTGATGGTCTTCCAAAATTGTCTATTGTCAGCCTTTATAAGCAACCACAGAATATATTGGTTGTCTATAAGGTGGAGTTTATATCTTAAGGCTTTCACCAGATTCCTATGAAGTTGACACTCACGCCTCTTTAGACTGGCAAATTCCTCTATAGAGACAGCTGACGCTGCAAATGATTTAATCGCTTGCCTTTTAGACCTCTTGGAGTCTCCTATTCTTATATCAAACAAATGGGGATGGAGTCCCTTAACATGCTCCCCCTGATTCCGAGGTAACCCTTCATATACATTCCCCAATAGGCAGGGCCAATGGCCTCTGCTCTGAAGGGAGTTTAAAGCCCCCTTGATGTTTTGACTGGTGCTATGTGCACTCGGCAGTTGGCAATCCCTACGTTTATTATACATCTGAGAATCTCAGCGACAGGACCGCCCATTGTTCTGCGGTATTACCAGCGCTAGGGCATCACATATATCGGACCTATATGAAATTTCACTCAGGTGATCACTAACCCTCGCATTGTGCACATGCAAGTTGGAAGACCTAGGGCCTCATTACGAGTTTGGCGGTAGCCATGGAGCTATTAGCTTCATGGCTGCCGCCAAACCAGGCTCCTTTACCGGGTTCCCTGACTGGGGAATTTCCGGGCCATTCCGAGTTCGTAGGGAACCCAGACCCGGACCTTCCCCATTCCCATTTGAGCCCCCATAGGACTCAATGGGAATGGGAGGGGGAGTTAACAATGGGCCGATTACGACCAGCCCGTTGTTAGCTCCCTCTTCCCCTCGCGGGACCCGGTAACGATGCCTGGTTTTACCAGGCGTCCTTACCGGGTCCCGCTACGGGACCTCGTAATCAGGCAGAATGGTGTTAACGGGCCCGCCACCATTCTGCCTGACTTGTAATGAGGCCCCTAGTCTTGAGAGAGGCAGAGACGAAAAAATAGCTCCTATGCGAAATGAAGAGAACTCAAGCCCCACATGGAGTTTTTGTATCCCCCCACCCCTCTCCCGCCTGTCATAAGGCATAGATTTCACCCTCGTGGCACAGAAGGCGTTAAAGTCCCACCCACAATTATAGCATGTTCGTAGCCCGCCATTAACCATGAGTCAAAGATCTGTGATAACAGGGAGTGAAATGCAGAGATGGTTTGTTTTGCAGGGTTCCAATAATGTTTACAAGCAGGACATCCCTAATCCCATCCAAAAAGGAAGCATGCACTGCCAAGATGCCCTCGAACCACAGTGAGGAACAGATCAACAGGCTGGTGTTCATAGCAACAGCCAAGCCCCCACTTGGCATCCCCGTAGCCTCTCGCCTCGCCGGAGTAGACACAGATGAATACCCTTCTAGCACTAAGGGTAACGTACACATGTTTATTTTGTAGGAACAGAATATTACATTTTCTCATCTCCGAGGAATTCGTCCAGTTGTAAAAGACGTTTTTCAACCCACATGTGTTCCACGAGGGAATCTTAATCTCCCCAATGCTTGGATTGCTTCGACCCGCTGTAAGAGACAGAAAGGTTTTAATGACCTTCTCAATCCAGGACCAATCCTGTACATTGTTCGAGCTAACAGATTGAATGCTAGCCAGTGCTCGTGTGGTCATAGAGTCCACAATTGTGGGTGATGGCTCGGTGGCCAACGAGGGAGCCAGAAAACCTTTGCAGCCTCTGTGGTTTTGATGTCAAACAGATCATAGCTAATGACTTCAAAATCCCCCTCTGGGATCAGACCAGATTGGATACAATCTCAGAAAAGAAGTGTGAAACCATGCGATTGTCTGTGACCATAGATAGGGCAATAAATTCAATATCCCCGAATGGAGAGACATTAGCGAGGGGGTTTGCATGAATATTTCCAATACCCTAAACCTGTTTAATCACTTGGAGCACTGACCTGTGTTGCTCAGCTCCCAACCAATAATCTTAGATGCACCCTACCTCTCAAGGGCCCTCCCCTACAGTTGAATCCCAGACTGGACCATAGAGGGATTCTTCATGGCACAAACAGTTGGGCTGTTCGAATACTTGTCTCCCGATTCGTTGAAATTTCCCTCGATCAGCAGAGAGGTAAAATCTCCGGGATCTTTGGGCAGATCCACTGCAGGAGACCCAAGACCTGAACAAATGGTCTCAGGCACCAGTGGTTGAGGTACCACTTCATCCAGAGGCCTCTGTGATCTTACTGAACGTGGGCAGTGTGACCATTGAGGGCCACAGGGTAGTAAGCTTTGACTGTTGTGCTCTGTTCAATGCCTCAGATAGATTAAAGACCTCGCTTGTTATTTCGCCTTCAGTGGATTGCTGGTCAGCACCTAACTGTTGGGAGGGAATGATGGGACTAGAGGGCCGATCTATCATTGCCGGGGGTAATGGTGCATTTACAGACATTCCGTGTTTGGACTTCTTTTTGGTCCCCTGATTCCCCTCACTTGATGTTACAACAGGCTCCCGCTCAAGACTTATGGCCCTTTAGTAACGTGCATGCAATGGATGGGATCGGAGAGTAATTCTGAGTCCAAATAATTGAACCAACTCAGGAAGATGGCAAAGAGTCTGTTTTATTGACAATTATCTAAAACAGGGAGGTTACAACAGATATCAATGGACGATCGCTCAGCTCTCCACAATATTCTCATAAAAACATCCTGCAAAAAATACATCAGCAGTGATGTCATACTACGTGGCAAATAATAGAAAACCCATCAAGGAGTGGGATTGGTTAAGGGAGATATCTAAATATACTTTCGATAGGGATTAGAATTGTGATTGGCTACCCACTGTCAGGTGGACAACTTATGCCTACCTCTAAAACATGTCACCTTTATACAGTATTAAGTACACAGTTTATCATTCATCTTCAAATTATAAGTCTCTTCATTATACAGCCCTCTACAATTGGTTGGCATGCTTGTGTCATGTCTGGAACATTTGGTCCAATTAGCAGTACGTAATCTCAGACCCAGGTCCCAGCAGGTGGACTTGACTTTACCTCCCAAACCAACTAGCCCAACATCGCTCATCAGCCATGCCTTCTGCCATGAAGATTCTCTTTGAACTTGGCCTTGCAAAATATCCTTGTCTGTTGGAATGTATGGCAGTGCAGGCTCTCACTATCGTTGTTCTAGCACTCCAAGCTCAACTCCATTCTTGGTTCAAGCGACAGAGACCACGATTTAGTCCATTTTGCAACATTTAAATGTCTTAAATGAACATAACTGGGCACTGTTGGTGTTCTTTCATTACACCTTAACAAGGGATGATTCATCCTTCGCACATTCACTGCTTTCAAGAATAGATAACCGACCTTGGCTGCTTCAGTTTTGATAACGGACCAGACAACCTCGCCAGGCGCTTCCACAATCTCAGTTTATTCTTGCTGCAACACAATTCTCGGCCTTTCCTCTCCATGGTTCGGGCTTACTAAATTCATGATACCGATATCCAGCTCCTATACAATGGCGGCTTTGCCTGCAGTCTATACACTAGCGTTTCAGCATCTGTACAATTATTGAACAATTGATTTGATTTTCTGCAGCACTTTGCACACGTGCAATCTTTCTTCTCGCAAATGAAAGTTTACTTGATTCTCAACTCTGTCATCAGTTTCTGTAAAATCCATGCATTCTTCTTCAACCAGTATTTTCAGAGCATCACGTTCGTCTCTTGTGACGTTACTAGCTTCTCTCTTCGCTCCTTTTCATATCCCTTCAGGGAGTTCCTCCCTCAGATTGTCGTCTCTTCGGGTATATATACAGTAGGGTTTTCTCAGTGGGAACCTTCTTTCAAAAACCCGTTGTGGTATTGACAAAACTGCTGGTGTCAATCGCCGGCCTCCAAAATATAGGAGCAAGGGGGGCGTGATTTCCTGCATAGGCATGTAGCTGCTCCTCTACATTCCCCCCTCTGGTCGAGTCCTCAACCACCTCCTCAAAATGTTTCCCCATCTTAATACTTTCTCTTCAAGAAGTGCTTCTTCAGATTTCAGATCTTCATCACCCCCCTAAGGTGCCGGCTGATTTAACATGCGCATCTACACTCTGGATCATGTAGTTGCACAGTCCATTCAGATTACAATAGACCCATCATCCCATGTACTTCTTATGATACTTTGGGTACAGGAACTTCGTTCCTTCAAGTGCTACAATGCTGGCCTCTATATATTTTCTGACATCTTTCTCCGTCAATTCCTTGGGTCCAAACCCAGATTCAACATCAATCATGATCTTCATTCCTACCGCCTTCGATGCTGTTTTCTTGCATTGGGCAATCACTATCCTGATCACACAGATTCCAAACATCACTATCACCAATATTGCTCCAAGAATCTTGAATATGTTTGCCAACCAATGTGGAATCCATGAGAATATGGAGGCAAACCAACTGTCATCCGCAATGTCCTCTGTCTCGTCTTCCATTTTATTATGCAGGTTTGTTAACAACGTCATGGCATCTGTCAAGGTCCCATTCTCACCATCATGAGAAGGTGTGAATGTGCAACAGGAAGGCCTGATTTTGGCAGAAACTCCTCCTTCCATCACTGTGATCATGTCAAGGACATATCTGTTCTGCAGGGTCATTAAACGTATGGCTCTCAGCTCTTCCTTGATAGCATTTAATCCCTTTATAGTGGTATTGACTGTCTGCAGGAGCAGGAGCTCACATCTCGTAATCTGCAGCCATTTAGCGTTGGCCATCGTCTGGATCCCAGGCATGAATATAGGCTTAAATATTGAGGCAGTCTTGCTGAACAACCTGTGTTCATAAGGAATGGAGTAATATGCACCTATTGATTTGGCTGAGAAGTAATTCTCTCTTCTGGTCCGATTGAGAAATTCAAGTGATCTTCTCTTTCTCAAATGAGCATCTGCTTTTGGAAATTCTCCAATGTTCAGGTCACTCTGAGGAATCACTAATGCTGGAACATGGATGAGCACCAAGGAGCATACTCCACCCCAATCCTTGGGCAACTTCATGTGGGCTCTAGACCCACAAGCCCAATATATATCCATGAGGACGGCTGTCCCTTTTCCCATCCTGGAAATGTCAACTGTAGTTCTGCATCCTTTGTTATCTCCCACATAATTCTTCCTGTGTCTTCAGAAGCACAATGTCGCATTGCCAATGGGATTACAACCAATGGGCCTGATTCATCTCCTACCCATGTTAGAGACTTGGCATGTTTAGTCCATGACTTCAAAAATCCATTGTTCACCCTTTGTACCTCCTATACATATTCTGGCTTCAGTAGATGAGTTGCAGAGGACATTAATCCGTCTTCCCCTTGCTTTCTTGGACTTCACTCGTCCATAGAATAAGGTTTGAGTTTGTTCCCACCATCCAGGTGAGCCATCTATTTCTGTCACATCAGGGCAGTTCTTTTTCTTCATCTCTTCAATGACTACCTCATCCAGTCCTGCTGCAGGATATACAAGCATCTTGCTTCTCTATCTGGGTTCCTTTTCCTTCGGTGTTGTCTTGATATAGACATCCTGGTATGGAAATTATCACTTTGATCTTCATTGTAAAGTGGCCCAACTTCCTTGAAATTGTCCTCTGGTCATACATGCTGCAAGATGACTGAGGCACCTAGCATTGTGTTCTGGGACCTCTCTGGCAAGGGAAGTGTGCACTGTGTTCAGGGCATAGGGTATGAGAGAGCAGACGTAGCAACTCTCCTTAGATGTTCTCTCTCCCACTTTTCTCATGTGCTGTTACCACGTCATTCCCTCATTGTGCTGCATTATCTAGGGCCTGTGCGAGTGGGGTACGTGTATTACTGGGGTTCGCGGGAAGTGTCACACGCGATTGGCCCTGTGCGAGCGGGGTATGTGTATTACTGGGGTTCGCGGGAAGTGTCACACGCGATTGGCCCTGTGCGAGCGGGGTATGTGTATTACTGGGGTTCACAGGGAGTTTCACATGCGATTGGCCCTGTTTGTGTATTTCTGGGGTGCGCGTGAAGTTTCACACGCAATTTTGCTGTCAGAGCAGGGTATGTGTATTTCGGGGGTGCGCGTGAAGTTTCACACGCGATTTTGCTGTCAGAGCGGGGTACGTGTATTTCAGGAGTGCGCATGAAGTTTCACACGCGATTTCGCTGTCAGAGCGACATACGTGTATTTCGGTGGTGCGCATGAAGTTTCACACACAATTTCGCTGTCAGAAGTTTCACGTGCGATTTCGCTGTCAGAGCGGGGTACGTGTATTTCGGGGGTGCGCGTGAAGTTTCACACGCGATTTTGCTGTCAGAGCAGGGTACGTGTATCCAGTGGGGTGCGCGGGGAGTCCCACACGTGAATTGGCAGTGTGGGTCCTCCCAGGTGTCTCCTCTACCCCCTCCACGGCCCCTGCAGGCAGCCCACACCACAGGGGACTACCCTGCACCCCTGGTCATGTGCCACAGGCAGCCCATCCATCATGGGCATGCTCCCCAGCCAAGCCATATGTCCCGTTGCAATATGGTCACCAACTCATGTCCCCCAGCACTCCCACCCCCCAGCAGTGAGGGGCACCTGCCAGCAGGCCCCCACTCATGTCCCCCTGCACCCCACATCCCCCAGCAGTGAGGGGCACCTGCCAGCAGGCCCCCACTCATGTCCCCCTGCACCTCCACCCTAGCAGTGAGGGGCACCTGCCAGCAGGCCCCCACTCATGTCTCTCTGATGTCCCCCAGCACCCCCACCCCCCAGCAGTGAGGGGCACCTGCCAGCAGGCCCCCACTCATGTCCCCCTGCACCCGCACCCCACAGCAGTGAGGGGCACCTGCCAGCAGGCCCCCCACTCATGTCCCCCTCCACCCCCACCCCCCCAGCAGTGAGGGGCACCTGCCAGCAGGCCCCCACTCATGTCCCACTCACGTCCCCCTGCACCCCATCCCCCAGCAGTGAGGGGCACCTGCCAGCAGGCCCCCACTCATGTCCCCCTGCACCCCACATCCCCCAGCAGTGAGGGGTACCTGCCAGCAGGCCCCCACTCATGTCCCCCTGCACCTCCACCCTAGCAGTGAGGGGCACCTGCCAGCAGGCCCCCACTCATGTCTCTCTGATGTCCCCCAGCACCCCCACCCCCCAGCAGTGAGGGGCACCTGCCAGCAGGCCCCCACTCATGTCCCCCTGCACCCGCACCCCACAGCAGTGAGGGGCACCTGCCAGCAGGCCCCCCACTCATGTCCCCCTCCACCCCCACCCCCCCAGCAGTGAGGGGCACCTGGCAGCAGGCCCCACTCATGTCCCCCTGCTCCCCCACCCCTCAGCAGTGAGGGGCACCTGCCAGCAGGCCCCCACTCATGTCCCACTAATGTCCCCCTGCACCCCCACCCCCCAGCAGTGAGGGGCACCTGCCAGCAGGCCCCCACTCATGTCCCCCAGTACCCCCACCCCCCAGCAGTGAGGGGCACCTGCCAGCACGCCCCCACTCATGTCCCCCTGCACCCCCACCCCCCAGCCGTGAGGGGCACCTGCCAGCAGGCCCACACTCATGTCCCCCTGCACCCCCACCCCCCAGCAGTGAGGGGCACCTGCCAGCAGGCCCCCACTCATGTCCCCCTGCACCCCCATCCCCCAGCAGTGAGGGGCACCTGCCAGCAGGCCCCCACTCATGTCCCACTCATGTCCCCCTGCACCCCCACCCCCCAGCAGTGAGGGGCACCTGCCAGCAGGCCCCCACTCATGTCCCCCTGCACCCCCACCCCCAGCAGTGAGGGGCACCTGCCAGCAGGCCCCCACTCATGTCCCCCTGCACCCCCAACCCACAGCAGTGAGGGGCACCTGCCATCAGGCCCCCACTCATGTCCCCCTGCACCCCCATCCCCCAGCAGTGAGCGGCACCTGCCAGCAGGCCCCCACTCATGTCCCCCTGCACCCCCACCCCACAGCAGTGAGGGGCACCTGCCAGCAGGCCCCCACTCATGTCCCCCTGCACCCCCACCCCCAGCAGGGAAGGGCACCTGCCAGCAGGCCCCCACTCATATCCCCCTGCATACCCAATCCCCAGCAGTGAGGGGCACCTGCCAGCAGGTCCCCACTCATATCCCCTTGCACCCCCACCCCCCAGCAGTGAGTGGTACCTGCCAGCAGGCCCCCACTCATGTCCCCCAGCACCCCCAACCCCCAGCAGTGAGGGGCACCTGCCAGCAGGCCCCCACTCATGTCCCACTCACGTCCCCCTGCACCCCATCCCCCAGCAGTGAGGGGCACCTGCCAGCAGGCCCCCACTCATGTCCCCCTGCACCCCACATCCCCCAGCAGTGAGGGGCACCTGCCAGCAGGCCCCCACTCATGTCCCCCTGCACCTCCACCCTAGCAGTGAGGGGCACCTGCCAGCAGGCCCCCACTCATGTCTCACTGATGTCCCCCAGCACCCCCACCCCCCAGCAGTGAGGGGCACCTGCCAGCAGGCCCCCACTCATGTCCCCCTGTACCCGCACCCCACAGCAGTGAGGGGCACCTGCCAGCAGGCCCCCCACTCATGTCCCCCTCCACCCCCACCCCCCCAGCAGTGAGGGGCACCTGCCAGCAGGCCCCCACTCATGTCCCCCTGCACCCCCACCCCCCAGCAGTGAGGGGCACCTGCCAGCAGGCCCCCACTCATGTCCCACTAATGTCCCCCTGCACCCTCACCCCCCAGCAGTGAGGGGCACCTGCCAGCAGGCCCCCACTCATGTCCCCTAGTACCCCCACCCCCAGCAGTGAGGGGCACCTGCCAGCACACCCCCACTCATGTCCCCCTGCACCCCCACCCCCAGCCGTGAGGGGCACCTGCCAGCAGGCCCACACTCATGTCCCCCTGCACCCCCACCCCCCAGCAGTGAGGGGCACCTGCCAGCAGGCCCCCACTCATGTCCCCCTGCACCCCCATCCCCCAGCAGTGAGGGGCACCTGCCAGCAGGCCCCCACTCATGTCCCACTCATGTCCCCCTGCACCCCCACCCCCCAGCAGTGAGGGGCACCTGCCAGCAGGCCCCCACTCATGTCCCCCTGCACCCCCACCCCCAGCAGTGAGGGGCACCTGCCAGCAGGCCCCCACTCATGTCCCCCTGCACCCCCAACCCACAGCAGTGAGGGGCACCTGCCAGCAGGCCCCCACTCATGTCCCCCTGCACCCCCACCCCCCATCAGTGAGGGGCACCTGCCAGCAGGCCCCCACTCATGTCCCCCTGCACCCCCACCCCACAGCAGTGAGGGGCACCTGCCAGCAGGCCCCCACTCATGTCCCCCTGCACCCCCACCCCCAGCAGTGAGGGCACCTGCCAGCAGGCCCCCACTCATATCCCCCAGCGCCCCCACCCCCAGCAGTGAGGGGCACCTGCCAGCAGACCCCCACTCATGTCCCCCCACTACAAGAAATAAAGATGCACAATCATGGCCCACTTCTACACCAAAATACCACAGCACGCCACCCCATTCTTGAGACGCAATGATTTCCCAATCCACCCCACACTGACTTGCCTATCTCAAGACACAAACCAAAAGTCAACTATGTACATCAACACATGTCCGTCACACACACACACTGGTTGGCATTGATTGTGTAAACCCACATTTTCACATGCATTAACCCAATGAGCGAATCCCACACATGGAACTAAAATATCAAAATGTATTATGTACAAAAGTAAAGCAATGAAATGAAAGCATAACAAAATAGCAAACATGAAATGAAAAGCATGTGCAAAAGATGAGTAAATGAAAAGTATAACCAATCCAAAGAAATCCAAAAGAAAAATAGTCCAAACTCTCCCTCCACCAACGCAAATCCAAAGGAAACGTAAAAAGAAAAATCCATTGATCCATGGTGAAATCAAAAGAAAAAGTTCAAAATAATCCATTGTCCAACTATGTACAATCCGTTGTCCAAAAGAAAAATCCATTAATCCATGTTCAAAATCAAATAAAAAGTTCAAAGAAATCCATTGTCCAACTATGTACAATCCATTGTCAAGGGTCCATGAGCCCAACGAAAGAAATGAAACCTACCTAAGAAACTACCTAAGAAAAAAACTATATACAAATGTGTGTAGCATAGTCCATTCACCACAAGTCAAAGGAAAAGGAAAAGGAAACCTAACTGTAAAAACTATTTACAATGGAAGCGGGCTAATCCGACGGCTCACTTCCCGATTTCCCGGGCCAGAGCATCATCAAACTCCTGCTCGATGTCCCAGAGGCTGTCCTCTTCCATGGCCACGAGGGTTCGCAGGGACGATGACATGTGGACCTCCAACTCCGTGCGAATTGCCTCGAGGCACTCGGCCTGCCTCAGAGGCCTCCGCATGGAGTTCTCTGCCCTGAACATTGTGAGCCGTGCCTCTTCCGCCCGCTGCCGCTCCGCATCTATGGCCTGGCCCAACCGCTGCCACACGGAAGACACTTCCAATCCTGGGTCCTCCTGCCCTCTGGCCGATGCCTGCTCCTCCGATGTTGAAGGCCCGAGCCATCATAGCTCCCACCTTGTTGCTGCTACTGCTATGCCTGTGCCTGTGCCCTGGCTCTTGCTGCCTGTATGTCCTCCTCTGGCTGGGGTGCAATTGTTGAGTTGGCCACCCCTGCTGGACGTCCGACTCCTGACTGTGGCAGGGATGTGTCCTCCACCAGCCTGGCCGCAGGGTCAGAGGCAGCTCCACAGGGTACCCAGGTGATACATGGGTGGGAAGATGGCATGGAGGACGACTGGTGCATAGGGGGTTCAGGTGAGGAGGGGGTCGGAACAAGGTCTAGCAAACGGAGGAATCCAGCCCTGGTGACCCGTCCCAGTAGGTCAACGCGGTCAACGAGGCATTCGCGATGACGTGCAGTGTCCTCACGAAAACACTGCAGGTCACCTCGCATGCCCCATTGACGCAACGCCATCCCGCTCAGGACAGGCTCAACCTGGTCCCGGATAGCCACGTCTGCAAGGAGAAGAAGGCCAGTTGTTGTAAGCGGATCCCCTCCCTGAAAACGGGTCTGGACGTAGGCATCCCTGCTGGTGCGGGATGATGCAGTCACAGGATCGGGGACAGGATTACACACAGGCACCTCCGCGGCAGCCTGTGCTGCCTCCTGTCCTGCCCCTGCACTGCACCACTAGCACCAGTGGAATCCCCACCTCCAGACCCCGTGTCTGTCCCTTCCATGTCTCCTCGTCCACCAAACCCCCCACCAACCTGGATGACTCTGTGCCATCTTCCTCCGTCGGACCCTGTGGGGTCTCAGCTGCCCCTTCTGCTGCCGAGGAGTCCAACTCCGATCTCCGCCTCTTGGACCTACCCTCGGCAGCAGCAGCCTGGGACGTGGCACCGGACTCCTCACTCCCTGACAAGATGACAATTCGGGAGGGGAGCCGGGCCTTGCGTCTCTGGCTGGCGGTGCGATCCCTGCCGCCTTGCTCCACAGCACCCTCTCCGCCCTCTTCATCAGTTGATGCTGCAGACAGAGAGAGATAGGACACAGACATCAGAGCACTGTACAATGGACTGATACACACATGACAGTTGCACATGAGTGGCAGTGTCAAACTTCAGACATGGCATCACAATCCCCAACAAACATGTCATTTCAACTCACACACATGAGCAATTCCACAGCAATGTTGCACCAGGCAGCACCATCCATACACATACAAAAGCATGAGCAGCCGGAGGTGTGCCTGACATCACATGAAACACGGGGAGTGCACAAGACATGCACACACTCCACCACACTTGCATGCATGTGTACATCTCCACCAACTGTCACAGTGATGAGATCGCCATCCATGTCACATCTGGCATTCAGCCTTCTACATATCAGTGTCACATGCATCCATGTTGCATCACAGTTGCACACTTGTCAAATACACACACATGCACATGTACACAGTGCAGATACATGCAGCTGGAACCAACATCCATGTGTGACACCACAACCATGCCAACGTACATACACAGTAATTCAAACATGTGTGCTCCTACATCTGCATTTGGCCTGCATGCTTACCCACACATACGCCATCCATGTGTCTCACGCCCCTGTACATACACATCCATACATGGCCCTACAAAAACACATGTGCAACCTGCACACTACTGGCACACCACGACAATCAGTATGCATGTACACTTACTGCTCGACTCCAAACGGGTCTGCCTCTCAAGGACCTGGACGTGGAGTGCTGGGCATATGCGTTCCAGGGCCCTCATTTGGTGGTTGGACAGGTGGCCCCGGCGCCCCTTGGCATCCGCTGCCATCAAGAGGCGCCGGGCCTTGTCGAGGGGTCCTGGACCTGAAGTCCTCCCAGCGCTTCTTGACATGTTTGATGTCGTGGAATGCCACCCCCTCCTCGTTGATAGCAGTCACAATGTCCATCCAGATCCTGGTCCATCCTTCATAGTCGGCGCGAGAACTTCCAAAGAGGGCATCATACTCACCCAGGACTTGCTCCACCAGGACACCAACTTCCCTGGCACTGAAGCTGGTGGCCCTCTGCCTCTCTGGCTGGGGGTTGCCAGTGGTGCCAGATGGTGGTGTGCCCGACATGGCAACCCCAGAGGCAGGTGTGGGTGGGCAACTGGGTCCTGGGGCTGGGCTGTGGAGCGATGGTATCCCAGTCAGGAGTCTTCAGTTCCAACAGGGGTGGTCACAACAAATGCACCCCTGCAGATGGCTGATGTGCAGGCAGCAAATAGCAGGGCATGTGGGCAGCAGGCAGGCAGCAGCATATGGCAGGTGGGAGCGTGCTCAGGGCTCTAGGGGGCAGTAATTCGGCCTTCTGGGCAGAAGCGTGGTCTTCCGTGTGTTGTTGCGTGGCCAGATTAATATGGAGTGATTTGGCACGTGAGAAAATTGCACGTCTGCGTGTAATTCGAGGAAAGGCCCTTAGCGTGTAAGCGCGTCTGTGACGTTACGCGTGCGGGCGTTTCCCTCATGACGTGGGCATAGTGGTTCAGCGCGCGTGAAAAAACTGCACGTCCACATGTGAATGCGTGTAATCTGAGGAAAGGGCCTACGCGTAAGTGACGTGAAGTGCGCGGGTGTTTCCCTCAACACGGGTTAAAGGTGAGCGGGGCCAGCAGTTTGCTGTACATGCCTTTCGTGGAGACCGACATGTGTTCCTGCTTCGTGTTGTTTCGCGCGCCATCACAACTTCACAGTGGATCGAGGACGTATCTCTTCTTTTGGCGGGGGTATTGGCTACGCGTGTTTTTCATTATCACGCTAGTCAGACGGTGAGTCGCGCATGCTATATCCCGCTCTTTTCCATATGTCATCAGCTCTCTCCCCAAAAATAGCTGCCAGGAGACATTTTATGTCACCTATGGCCAACGTGTTTACTCCTGTCATTTTTTCTAATTTGTGTATCCATTTCCCAGCACCCGAAGTCAAACGTGGGAGCTTGCACCTTAAATGATCCTTGTCCATCTGCGGCCATGGGATATACTGTGGTCTCCCCCTTTTTCCAATAAGGTAAACTGAGTGTACCCCTTCCCAGAGACAGATCCCATCATTGGTCTATCCATGGCAGGAATGATCTCCTCATGGGTAACGACTTTGTCCTGCTCACATATGCGGATGACTTTCCCTTCTCACTGTGCGATCGTCTTCAGGGATGCTCAGGATACGCTATAAGGTCTGGTGTCCTATCTTTAGGCTTTTCCAGATTCAACCATCTCACTTCTTTATCCATTTGCAGACTTCCTTCAGCGGTGCACGTCTACCCTCCTCCTACCCCAAAACCAGATTCTCTTTCCTCATCTGACATGTCTTATCCCCAAATAATGTGACTATCATCCCCTTCACCTTTATCCAGATTCAGTCTACTTAAAGACAATGCTCTACGTCCATGACTGAACAGATTTTCTTCTTCGCTTCGCAATTGAAGCACTGGGGATCAATCATCGTTCCCTCGAGTTTCATACTCGCTTTTTCGCCTTTACTGTTGATAGACCTTATCGATCCTTTCTCTGATGCTTTCTGAATCAAATCTTTCTTCTTCCATTACTAATCCAGATGCCGTTGGCGTTGCTTCCTTTATAGGAAGGAACACTTCTATTCTACCCCATTGTATTTCTGGGTTTGGCCCTATTGATTCCTTACAAGGGAGACTGGTATCAAGACTATTGTCTCCTTTTTCATTCCATTTCTTCATCTACTTATCTTCGTTTTCTCGCATCCCTTCTAATTCTTTCTTACTCATGCCTTCGTTCTTCCCCTCTCCTTATTCCTTCCCTTCTTTCCTCTTCTTTCCTGCACCTCTGTAATCTTTGTCTCTTAATCTGTGTGCTTTCTCCTCTTCACTCTTTCTTTGCCTTCTGTCCCTATCTTCTATCGCTCTCTGACTATTGTCATATATTCTTTGTTCTTCTGCCTGTTCTTCTTTTCTTTCTTGCTCCTCCTGATATATCTGTTCTCATCGCTCCATGCTCTTCCTTTTCTGCTTGTCTTCCTTCAATCTCTTCTCTCGTTCCTTGCCCTTTCTTTCTTTTTCATCCTTATCTTCTCCTTGCCTAACATCCTCGATACATTTCCCATCAGTTTTAAGTAATATCTGTCCTCCCATCCATTCGTTCTGCATGAGCGCTATCTCGTCAGCTTTATCCTTCTCTCCTTTCCATCTCTTAATCTCCCTGTCTATTTCTGTCGACAGATTTGACCGCTCACTCCTCTCTTCTTGTCTTGTATGATCTTATAGATCTCTTCTTTTCTCTTATTCTCTTCTGGATTCTCATCACGTCTGTAAGTGGGAGGGTTCATATATTGGATTACTATACCTTGTTGCCGCTTTCAACTCCTATAAAGGATAGAACCCTATTTCTTCTGTACTAGCACCTTTTGCTTTGAGTGAGGTAAGGGGAGCTGAGGGATCAACACCTTCCTCGTTTCGCTGACTAAGCATGCACCCCTCAAGTGGCAGGTCTTCCCTTTCTTCTTGGTACATCTTCCAGAGCTTTAAAATCGCTAATCTCTTCTCTAATTTCATCCCCGTGTACGCAGAGTGCAAGTATGTGGTCATATGTTGCAATACCGATTTTGGCAATGATCCAACTTGTGGACACGGCATGAATATTTTATCTGCCGTGCCTTTCACCCATTCCGCACTATACTGTTTGAGCTTGGACATGTGCTTTGGCAATGTTTTGCAAAAGTGCATAAGAGGAGTGTCTCCCATAATGACAAGTGTTACGTGACTGTCAATACTTACCAGACTTATTAAATATCTTGTATACCTTTGCATAAATCACCACTTTTCAATGTTTTAAAACAACAAATATGAGCATGCACCATCAATCGCTGCTCCAGCCTCTAATTTATTGATTGGCGCCAATCACTCACTATTGCTCCTCAACTTTTTCAATTTTTTCACAATTTCTATTGCTCTTCGATATTTTTATTCAACAAACAACATTCAGACTAGTCGACATTAAACATTTATAAACAGGGATTTCATCAAAGGGGCTCCTGCCCACCGTCTCAGTTCTTCTTGCAAGTTTATTTCTATCGGCGCTCTCCACAGGAAACCCTGCGTTCTTCTGGCTAATGGCAGAGTATGCTCGATCGTCCGAAAAACTGGAGACAAACTAGTTTTCAACCATTTGCACCGCTACCATGTGGACTTATGGCCCTTTAGTAACATGCATGCAATGGATGGGATTGCTGAGTAATTCTGAGTCCAAATAATTGAACCAACTCAGGAAGATGGCAAAGAGTATGTTTTATTAACAATTATCTAAAACAGGCAGGTTACAAAGGACAACAACGGACGTTCGCTCAGCTCTCAACAATGTTCTCATAAAAACATCCTTATATGCAAACAATACATCAACAGTGATGTCATACTATGTGGCAAATAATAGAAAACCTATCAAGGGGTGGGACTGGTTAAGGGAGTCATCTAACTATACTTTCTATAGGGATTATGATTATAATTGGCTGGCCACTGCCAGGTGGACAATTTATGCCTACCTCTAAATCAAGTCATCTTTAACACTATTAAGTACACGGTTTATCATTGGTCTTCAAACTATAAGGCTCTTTGTTATATGTCCCTCTACAATTGGTTGGCATGCTTGTGTCATGTCTGGAAAATTCGGTTCACTTAGCAGCACGTAAGCTCAGACACAGGTGCCAAGAGGTGGACTTGACTTTACCTCCCCGCCCAATTAGCCCAACATCTCTCATCACCCATGCCTTATGCCATGAAGATTGTCTTTGAACTTGGCCTTGCAAAATATTCTTGTCTGTGGTAATATATGGGAGTGCAGGCTCTCACTATCATTGTTCTAGCAGCTCAACTCTATTTCCATCCTTGGTTCACGTGACAGGAGACCACGATTTAGTCCATTTTGCAACATTTAAATGTTTTAAATGAATAAAACTTGGCACTCTTGGTGTTATTTCTTTGCACCTTAACAAGGGATACTTCATCCTTCGCACATTCACTGCTTTCAAGAATAGTCAACCGACCTTGGCTGCTTCAGTTTTGATACCAGGAAGACAGCTTTGCCAGGTGCTTCCACGATCTCAGCTTATTCTTGCTGCAACACAATTCTAAACCTTTCCTCTCCATGGGTCCGGGCTTACTAAATTCATGATACCGATGTCCAGCTCCTATACAATGGTGGCTTTGTATGCAGTCTATTCACTACGTATAGCCAACTTCTATGATGACTTAGTCTACTTGCGTTTCAGCATCTGTAAAATTATAGAGTTTTTTCAGTGGGGACCTTCTTTCAAATATCCACTGTGATATTGACACAACTGCTATTGACAAACATGGCACGATCTCTGGCCTCCAACATATAGAAGGTAGGGGGCCGGATTTCCTGCAGAGGATTGTAGCTGCTCCTCTACAGCTCAACAGCTGGATATGTGCCCTGCTCATTTAGATCAATAACAATGTAATTGTCTGATAGTTGGTTGCCGTGTTTTCTTGAGGCATTGGCAGATCTAATTTTGCCGCTGGTTGGTTCTTCAATTCTCTCCCTTTATTCACTTTCCTTCTCTTTCTGCTGGTAGTGTAAATAGAAAATGGAGGAGGGGAAGGAGTCTCAACAGAGCCATTGCACACTACCTTACCCTCAGAGAAGTTACAGGTCAGTTCTGTAGGCGCCCAAGTCTGTTCAGCCTGCACCATACACTCCACCAATCGAGTAGGAGAGTCAGTAGGCTCAATCGATGCCATGGACATATGCACCAGGGTAGTACTCCCCACACACTAATGCACCAATGGTGGAAGATTAAGGGGCAAGTCGGTTTTAACTGTAGCAGTCTGCGTGGACTCAGAAATGCCTGGCATGAATGCATAGTTAACTCTCTCTCTCTCGATCCAAAGCCTCTGAGATAACCTTCCACAAAGGATAATTTTTCATTCATCAGATTGAGGATGTCATGTATTGGCCCTTACTGCTCTTGAAACCAATGTTGAAGGAGAACTTTCCCCATGTGTGTGGATCTCTCAATCTGCAGGGTGCACTGGGGGGGATTTATTCCAGAAATCACCAGCCGGGGAGGAGAACAACAGCGACTTAGCCACCAGATTGCTGGAAGGCTGTTGGTTCGTAGACTGTTGCCCAATATCAGAGACTTGGGTAGTTTCCCTCTAGGGCCTGATGGATAGTCCAACCTCTGGTCCAAATTCAAGTTCCCGGTGTTATCCAATCGGGAAGAGCAGCCAGAGCAGGGAAATTGCTGGAGTCAGTATTTTTATTAGCCAACACAACCCATGATTTCCCGGCCCTACTGACAGAAGACCTAACAAATGCCTGCAGTCACCCTCTTGGAAAGGCGCACAAATGCTTCCCAGGAATCCAGTAATGGCTGCTTATAGGAAGGCGGCATCCTAATTGCTTACGTGCGGACTAGTGTTCACTTGGTAGAAAAACACTGTTAATAAATCCTCTGTCAGCTCTAGGGCTGTACCGAATAGCATATTTAGTATTCGTCTGACTATCGAATAGTTTGTCAACTATTCCGCCGAAGCCGATCATGAAGCCGAATAGTTGCTTTATTTAATGAATCATGTTCCAAACGTTAAAAAAAAGTATTACAAAAACAAATAAAGCACCGTTTTAAATGCATTGTATACCTTTATATCTCTTCATTGTAATGAAGATTACCCATGCGGATAGCGCAGGAAGTCTTGATTCTATTAAAGACACGGAGGCGAGCATTATGCGTATTCTTCTTTAATCTGCTTAACCACAGCATTTCAAATCTTTTCATTTAGTATAACTTTTTCTTTTTTTTTTTTTTTTTTTATGAGCCCAACTGGCTTAAAAACAACAAACAAACAAGAAACAACATGACTGGCTGTGTCAAATTCCTCCATGTCCCATGATCCTTATCCTGGCTAGTAGTCCTAGCCTCCATCCTGTGCACCAATGAGGGCTCCTTCCCTAGTATAAGACTCTGCCAGTATAGGTCCATTCCTCTTCTTTTGGCTGACTTTGCACGTTAACCTCACAACTGGTCAAACTTCTATTCCAGCCTGCACCCGACTGTTCCAGCATTTCTACTCTGTCTTCTCTGATGCTCCCTGAAGTGAGCTAACTTCTCATTCTCGTGAAGACTTCTGCTCTTCTCCTAGCGGAAAGAGATCAACAGTGTAAGGGAGGGGAATTCGCTATTAAGTCTAAATAGAAGTCACCAAACATTCATTTTTCCTTATAACAACTGGACAATCTACAAATCTCCGAATTCCCAGAGGGTGGGATAATGCTCGCCTCCGTGTCTTTAATAGAATCAAGACTTCCTGCGCTATCCGCATGGGTAATCTTCATTCTATTACAAGACCGGAGGCGAGCATTATGCTTGTTCAAAGCTCTGAACGACCGCTGACGCAATATTCGTTACTGGCTTAAAATAGAAGGTCCTAAATACGGAGTCATTAGACCAGTCTGCTGCTTTCATGATCTCATGCAGCGGAACTCCAGCTGCAAAAGCTCTGGAAGCCATCGCTCCTCTAGTTGAATGGGCCCCAAACACTGAAATATCAATTCCTGCTAGTTCCATAACTTCTCTCACCCACCTAGCTATGGTAGCTGGCGCTACTGCTCTATAAGGTCTCCTGCGCGCTATAAGCAGCTGCTTTACCCCTGCGGGTCTCAGTTCTGCTGTCGCTGACTCATACGCTTTTATGCATCTAGCTACGCAAAGCTTGCTGTTATCTGGAAAATAGGGATAGTTTATGACTCTAGAATTAGTCTTAGTACGCTGCGCAATATTAAAAGCCACTCCTTCGGGATAAAAAATCTTCCTGTCCACCTCCAGCGCTTTAACGTCCGACACTCTTCGACAAGATACTAAACATAGCAGCGTGGCTAGCTTCCCTGACAGCTGTTTATGCGATAGCAAATCGTTCCTAGGCCATTGATCGAAAAGGAGAAGTACTTTGTTAACATCCCAGAGTGATGAATACTTCGGAAGCGGCGGAATGGTCACTTTCACACCTTTAAGTAGTCGCACGACACTCGGGTGCTCTCCCACAGGCGCTCCATCCACTAGATCATGACCTGCTGAAATCGCCGACCTATACACTCCTATCGTTCGGAAGGCCTTTCCCGCTAGGGTCAGAGACGCTAGGAAGTTTATAACCTGTACTATAGGAGCTGAAATGGGAGAAAAACCTTTCTCTCCGCACCACGATTCCCAAGCTTGCCAAGTGGAATTATAGCTCCTGATTGTGGACGGAGCCCATGAAACTCTGATAAGTTCTGTAGCCTGCTCTGAAAGGCCTGGCAAACACCATCTGCGCCTGAAATTCTGCAGACCAGAAGAACCAGAGACTGGTCCTGAATTAGTGGGTGAGGTGCTCCTATCGGATCTGCTAGGAGATCCGGCCTGTGAGAAACTCTCTGAGGGAAATCCGTAGAAAGTTCCATCAGAACTGGAAACCACGCTTGCGATCTCCATTCTGGTGTCACTATCACCAGCTCCGCTCTGTCCCTGCGCACCTTCGCTAGTGTCCTTGCTAGCATTGCAAATGGGGGAAACGCGTAATGTATGTGCCCTTTCCAGCTGTATAGGAACGCATCCGTCCCTATCGCTCCCGGGTCCAGTCTCCAGCTGAAATATCTTGTGAGCTGTGCATTCAGCCTCGATGCAAATAGATCTGTATGAAAAGGACCCCATCTCTGCTGAATTCTGTCGAAGACAGACTTGTGGAGCCTACAATCGCTGGAGTCCACTAGATATCGGGAGTTCCAGTCTGCTACAGAATTCCTCGCTCCTGGCAAATATTCTGCTTTGACCACAATCTCCCTCTCCATGCAGGCGTGCCAAAAATCCTTGGCCAGCTCGGCTAACATCTTGGACTTCGTTCCGCCCAGTCTGTTGATGTACCTCACCGCTGATATGTTGTCCATCCTCAAGAGGATGCAACACTGTGCTTTGTCCTTGGTGAAGGCTTTGACTGCAAAGGAACCCGCTAGAAGTTCCAGGCAGTTGATGTGCAGTTTTAACTCCTCCTGCGACCACTTCCCTCCTGTTTCTGTGAGACCACATCTGGCTCCCCAACCTGATCTGCTGGCGTCTGATTCTATGGTCATCTCTGGCATATCTCCGAAGATTGCCCGGCCGTTCCAGGCCTCCATATTGTGGAGCCACCAGCGTAGCTCTGTCCTGCTGTCCTCGTCTAGGGCCACTAATCGATGATATTTCCATCCTTTCTGCAAATATTTGATCTTGAGCCTCTGCAGGGCTCGATAATGGAGAGGGCCTGGGAATATCGCCTGAATAGACGCTGCTAGGAGGCCCACTATCCTGGCCAGACTGCGGAGTGATATCACTGTCTTCCTCAGAGCTGACTTCAACTCCTTCTTGATCGCCCTTATTTTGCTTGGAGGAAGTTCTAAAGTGGCCTTTCTGGTATCTATAGTAAATCCTAGAAACTCCAGCTTCCTGGAGGGCTTTAGAGATGATTTTTCCATACTGACGAGGAACCCCAGATCCGAAATCAGTGAGACAGCCCACTGTACCTGACTCAGCAGTCTGTCGCTGTCCTCCGCCATAAATAGGATATCGTCTAGATAGATGATCATCCGGATACCCTGGTCTCTTAGTACGGCCGCTAGAGGCCTCAGGAGCTTGGTGAAGGCCCAGGGAGCTGACGCTAGGCCGAACGGCAGGGACTTGAATTGCCATATCTGGCCTCTCCAGCTGAATTGCAAGAATTGCCTGAAATGCGCCGCTATGGGAATGGTTAGATAGGCATCTTTCAGGTCTATACGCGCTAACCAGTCGTTCTTTCGCAGAAGATCTGCTAACAGATGGATTCCTTCCATCTTGAAGTGTCTGTATATCAGCCAGCTGTTCAACTCTTTCAGATTGATCACTGGCCGCACCTTGCCTCTGCGGTGCACCAAAAACATGTTGCTCAAGAAAACTGCGGATTGGCTCTGAGCCTTCTCTATCGCTTGCTTGTCTGCTAGCCCCTGAATCTCTAGGTCTAATAAGCGCCTTTCTGCTTGCGACGAATGAATGCGCCGTGGAGGGACTGACTGCTGGGGAGTGCTCACGAACTCTAGATGGAAACCCTGCGCTGTCTGCAACACCCACGCGTCTGACGAAAGCTCTTGCCACTTGCGCATAAAAAGCGAAGTTCTCCCCCCTACTGGAGGATATGTCGCTGTTAGCTCTCTCACCTGAGTTATTGCCATGTTGCCTGGGGTATCCTCTTCCTCGGCGACCTCTGAATCCCCTACTCCTATTGGGGAAGAAGACGTCTTGCTGACGAGACTCCCAGTACTGGGCTCTCGGGCCCTGAGGTCTTCTATTGGAACCATAGCGGCCGGTCGATCGACCCCTGAAGCGACCAGCCCCTGCAAAAACACGTCCGGGAAAGACTCTGCGAATCGAAGCTTGCGCCTTCTCTAGCGCTGTATAAGTGTCTACGAATTTGTTCATTTCTCTGACGAACATGTCGCCAAATAGGAGTCCCTGAGCGGCCTCGCCTGCCTCATATGACGCTAGATCTCCTAGTTTATTATCTATCTTCAACAACATGGACCTCCTTCTCTCGGCCGAAATGGCGCAGTTAGCATTCCCTAACAGGCAGACTGCCCTTTGGGCCCAAGCCGCTAAGAGAACCGGATCGACCGGTTCTCCTGTATCCTTGGATCTCTCTGCTAGATCCATTATCTTGGCAATTGGACCCGAGAGATCAAGTATCTTATCTTGACAGGATCGCCATGCTCTGTCCATTCCTCGCCTGGCGTCCTTGCTGGCCTTCGTAATAAATGTGAGCATTTTCTGGTCCAGCTCCGGTGTTTCTGCCACTTTACCAGCTAGATCCGGTCTGGGACACTCCGCTCTGAGTCTATATCTTACTTCCTTATCTAATGGCTTCCTCAATTTTTGAGACATGTAAGCCGCAACTCTTGGTGAAGGGGACCAGTCTGAGGACCTGGGGTGCCTGATCAAGTCTGGTTCAAACATATCCGAGGTGTCCTCCTCTCGAGGATCCTCGTCTTGAGGGTCTTCCACTAAGCTGGCTTTCGCTTTTGGCTCCCGCACTCTCTCCTTATCGAGGCCAAAGTCATCCTCTTCCTGATATTCCTGTCCCGACTCTTCCGCGGATGATGGAGCTTCCCCTGAATTATCAGCCCCTGGGGTAGGGGGTACGAGGCTGGGCACCGCTGATGCCTTTGCCAAGAAGGCTCTCTTCAGTCTATTGAAGGCATCAGCTGCCTCTTGGGGCACTGCTGTAGTCCCCGTGATATTGCCCGGGGGGGTAGAAGAGATCTTTCTCTTCCGGGCGTTAGAACTCCCCCTAGTACAGTCTTGCAGAGGCTGCGACGTGGAAGTACCCTCACCTGGGTCATCATATGTGCCAGCTCTGGTGCCCAACAATTCTTCCAGGGCCATGAGTCTGTCCTGAATGGGCTGCACCCCCTGTGCAACTGCTTTGACCAGGGAATCACCCAGAACCTTTTTAAAACTCAGGGATAGGTCCATGCCTTCTTGTATGTCTGCCTCCTGGTCATTATAATGCGCCCAGTATTCCTCGGGTCTGTCTGAGGCCATAGTCACCTCCCTCAGAAGGGGGGGGGGATATTTGCTGGAGGTACTGCAGCCACAGGCTTGCGCTCTGTAAGTTGGCCTGCTTTAAATCAGCTGAGCTAGGCCGCGCGTTCCTCCTTGTAGAAAGGGGAATTCCCTCTTTTTTTTTTTTTTTTATTGCCGATCCGCTCGCAGCCTCTAAATGAGGAGGAACGCTGTACTTTTCTGGGCACTCGCGGCGCGAAAACGTCTGACTTCGATCGGAGCTTCCGCGTGTGCGTAGCTCCGATCTTACACTGCGCATGCGCGCCTCTTCAGGTGCGTCACCGCGATCGTGCCTCCCCCGGGCCTCGTACTTCTGCGCGGACGTATGCGCACTATTCGAAAGTTGGACAACACTAATAATCCTACCACATAATGATAGCGCAACCCCCGCCCCTAGCGCGAGCAAGGTCGCCCGCGGGGCGCGTACCGAAAACGAGCCGCCAATGAAGCGAAGGATATATATTACGAACCTCGCGCTTCTCTACCTTTTTCACGCTTGCATTGTGAAACGACGCTGCGCGCTAAGGCTACAAACTGAAATCTTTCGAATCGCATGTACACCATGCAAGAGTAACATCAAGGGACTTAGCTGTAGTAAAGCAGCAAAAAAGAAGAGGAATGGACCTATACTGGCAGAGTCTTATACTAGGGAAGGAGCCCTCATTGGTGCACAGGATGGAGGCTAGGACTACTAGCCAGGATAAGGATCATGGGACATGGAGGAATTTGACACAGCCAGTCATGTTGTTTCTTGTTTGTTTGTTGTTTTTAAGCCAGTTGGGCTCATAAAAAAAAAAAAAAAAAAGAAAAAGTTATACTAAATGAAAAGATTTGAAATGCTGTGGTTAAGCAGATTAAAGAAGAATAAGCATAATGCTCGCCTCCGGTCTTGTAATAGAATTCATGTAACATCTTTATTTAAAGTATTAAAGCCAGAAATAAAGCAGATTTAACCAAAATGAAGGGACCAAATGTATAGAAGATTGTTGCATTTTCAGTGACAGTTAAAGTAGGAGGCTTCACAAATGCAAAAGGACTGCCTTTGTGAATCAGATGCATTGCATTCTCTATCCAGTTCCAAAGTCGATGTGGTCGAGTTTCGAAACTTCTTTGCAGCTCACATAGAAATGTATAAAATGGTTCATGTCGGCTCATGCAGGACAAAAGTCAAGAGGAAATCTGAAAAGCTTGAACTACATCTCACAACTATTCACCCCACCAAAACAAATGCTGCTCACTTTTCACTTATCTTAGCCAATCTTTCTCGTCAATGCACAAACATATGCAACTTATAATTTCCTGATAAAATATCAGTTCATGTTAAAATCAGGACTCAAGTCCTTAAAAAAAGAAAAGGGGGGACTATGACGTACGCAATGCGAAGCGACATGACAGTAACTGAAATTATCTATGAACATTTCCTTCAGTTTGTTTTTTTCCAACTGAAAAAAGTGCATATTGCATATAGAACACTCGCCAAAAGAAAATATGCTCCTGTATTGTTACAGGCTAAGTACAAAATATTAGCACCTTCTTTGTCTAAGAATCTGTAACAAAACATGCCCTAAAGAGCAGATTACAATATCAGATATTTTTCAGCTGTGTGATAGCAATTTGTCTGTTCTAATTCTATTCAGGGAGCAATCTAAAGTTTGGAGAAGGCCTACACACCCGGTAGCAATGCCAAATGCACCAAAGAAGTCAGCGGACAGGCTCCGCAAACAGCGATTTAGCCCCGAAGAGCTGCAGGCCATGGTCGACACACTGGAGGAGCACGCTGACATCGTGTTCAGCGGCGATGCAGCGCAAAAAGAACATCTGGGCGCAACTTGCCCAAAAGGGTGAGCGCAGTAGGCACCAACCCCCGCCCCCCCTGTGACGGCCGCAAGCGGTGGGATGACTTGCGGATGAGGGTGCGGAGCCTCCTCCCCGCCAACCGGAGTCAGGTACAGCAGACCGGAGCAGGCCCAAGTTCCCCAATGAGACTGGAGCCATGGGAGGGGACATGCGCTGCACTGATTGGGACCACATCCATAGAGGGCGTCGGCCAAATGGAGTGTGGGGCACCATCGTCTGCTGATGGAGGTGAGTGTCCAAAGTCAACACCGCCAATAGCAATTACATGATAAACACACACCCAAGGGCCGTCCAAAGCACCTTGTCATGGTGCCCTCCCCCCCAGGGTCGGACTGGGACAAGAAATAGGCCCGGTCACCCAAAAAAAAGTGGCCCACCCCTTGCCTCAAAAAAGTGGCCCAACCCTCGCCTCACAGCCCTTAACCTCTGATGACATCACCAGAAGTGATGTCATTTGACTGCACCCCAAAGTGACATCCCGGGAAGCGATGAAACACAATCTTTCACCCCTTGACAAAACAGGAAGTGGCATTAAATAACATTGTTACTAAGTACACTAAATTACTGTGAATCCAAGCAGACGTCCAAGGCCAAATGATTATATGTTATTGTATAGCACTTATGCTTAAGCTCTTTTTTATAGAACAAATATGCACACAATATCACCCAACCTGTGTTGATACTCATTTATTGACCTAAGAATGATGAAAGGCTTTTTGAAAAGAAAAAAAGATGTTGAAAAAAAAACATTTTTTTTTCAATTTTTTTTTTTCGAAACTGGCCCAGGAATGGCCAGAAACCGGCCCCAACTCCCCAGGGACGATTTCGACCCGGCCACGGGCCGAAACGCAGAGGGGCCAATCCGACCCTGCTCCCCCCATACAAATCATGCTCAGCCAACTGCCACCCAAGCAAGTGCCAAGTGCAAGTACAAAACGCACATCACACATAGTGCACAGTACCAGGCCTGGATGAGTGACTCCGACACCTGCGTACATATCAGACACATGTTGCAACGCCCAAAAGGCCACAAACCCCAAATGACTGAAATGTGAATGCAGCCATTAATGTAATTAGCGTCTCAAACAATCACTCATGCCGCCCGTCTCTTCTACCCCCACAGCACTGAGTATGAGAGCGAGGAGGCCGAGACGAGCCGTCCCACCACCTCCACGGGCAAAGGCAGGGTCCGCCGCATACCAGCCCGGACAAAAACACCCACCTCGGCTACCCAAAGGTCCATGGAGGATGCACCAGCCCCATCCCTTCCCGCATCGGCGCCTGCCACAATGCCCGACCCAAGGTCAGAGGAGTCAAGCATTGCTGGGGAGGTGGCAGCCATGGCCCCACTGGTAAATGTGGACAGCCCCTTGTCCATCTGTGGGGCGTCTGAGGAGGACTTTTACCCCACTGTCCACACCCCAAAGCCCAGCAATGTCCCTCAGGTGTCGTGCAGTGACTCAGGGGAGCCTGACACACCTGGCTGAAGTGCATGTGGCGATGCACAAGGAGACGCCGATCTCGGGCCCAGTTCCCCAGTCGAGGACCTGTCAGGGCATGTAGACCCAATCCCCTGCAGGTATGAAAGACCACCACTGGATGCATTTCGTTTGCCACAGCTCACTGCCCTCATCACTGAGGCGATGGAAGAGAACGCCAGGGCAGGGTGGAGTGGCTAGAGGAACTCAGGGCAATGCGTCAGGTGGTCACAGAGAGCACGACCCAGTTATGCGACATCCTTGGAGGCATTGCAGATGCCCTTGAGGCTGCGCATCCCAATCAGCCGCCTCAGGAGGAGGACACCCCCTCATCCAGTCGCTCCACCCCAGCAAGCCCACCGCGATGCACCCTGCTTCTCAGCGGTGCCGGGACATGCCTCCCCCGGGCCCCAGGAGCATGGAGTAGTCGGCATTGCTGCCACATGTGATCGTGATGGACAACATGGGACTACTGTTGTGGAGTTGGGGGAAAGGGGGTGGAGGGTGAGGGATTGTTGTGGAGTTGGGGGGAGGGGGGTGGGAGGTGAGGGATTGTTGTGGAGTTGGGGGGAGGGGGGTGGGAGGTGAGGGATTGTTGTGGAGTTGGGGGGAGGTGGTTGGGGGGAGGGTTTGTTATGGAGTTGGGGGGAGAGGGGTGGGGTGGTGGAGGGAATGTTCACACATGTTTTTGAATCGACAATACACCGTTGGATTTGCAAAGTTAAGCATGTGTGGACATTCATCATTGTGCATGCGTATTGTGATGTATGACAGTGCATGGTCTATAAGTATCCACACACCCAGTGCCCTTTGTGCCCATGTCATGGCACCCTCTGCTGACTTGTGTTGTGGTTTTGTTGTCCAATGTTTGCCACACAACATGTCCCTCCTGTGCACCGGCTCAATGATGCTATCTTGGCCCTTCCTCCTCCTCCTCCTTCACTCCAACTTCATCTGGTGATAGCAGTCCCATGTCAGGGGACAGGGCCACGTCCCAAGGGAGGCACAATTTTGTACAGCATCACACATGACATGGGGCTCTTGGACACCTACTCATTGGGGTAGCTGGGTCCCCCACGGGACCAGCTTAAGCAACTAATCTGTGCACTGTAAAGCCAAGTGGCTGCTTCATCTGCACGCATGCACGGGTATGGGCAGTATTGTAGGCCTCCTTGGCCTTGTTCTCTGGGTTTGGGACAGGCGTCCTGTACCATGGTATCAAGGGACAGCCACCAACACCTGCATGTGTAGCCAATGAAGGTAAGTGTCTTGACTGTCATGGTGGAGTACTGCACTTGTCTTACATGGTGGCAGGTCATTGATGCCCATACGCACATGTCCATGGATGCATTTACCCCATTCATGGCCCCAATATGTGTCCTGTGCAATGGGATGCTGTAGGGGGGAGGGTCTTCGAGATGGTCTATGAACAGTGGCCCGCGCATCTTGTCAAACATGCTTCATTTATGCATGCAGCAGTCTTGAGGTTAGATCCATGAATTGCAGTGTACTGTGTGATTCCGTAGTTGGGTGTGTTGGCTGTAGTCAGTGGCATATCCATCATACTGCTCTTATCCGTACTATGGTGATGCAGCCAGATGACTCAAGATGCAGACAGGTACGTCGTCCTGCATGTCGCCCCATGGGGCAGGGTAGCATGGGGTTCATCTGGCCCATTGAGTCATCAGTTGTTCCTGGATGTCGGGCCCACCCATGTGTGATGGTGTTGCTTGCGTTGCATTCCGTCTGCACATTGGTGGAGTGGTATTGCTTGCCGTTGCGATATGCCACCTGCATGCTATGCGGGTCCGGCAAATCCACGTGGGTGCAGTCAGGGGCACCCATGCAATTTGGCATGCCTGCCAATGCATGGGGTGAAACTTTTGTGTCGTATTTCTCCTGGGTAGTCCATGGTAGGGATTTGTAGTCCCTTGTGTGCTTGTGGAGGTGATCCAGGACTTGGTTCTGCGTCCGTGAAATGGACGGGTGTGATATGCCATGCATGGGCCCTACTGTGTGCTGGTATGTGCCTGTGGCATGGATGTGGGGCACAGGCACCACCTTCAGTTGAGCAGGGATGGCGGTGTGTATTTGTATGATGCGCACTTATCTCTCGTAATTAGTCAGGGAAACTATGGTGGTGATGGTGGCACAGTAAAGCTGCTAGAGGGTGAGTATCTGCTCAGGGGTTCACTTGAGGGACCGGACCTGATGCATGGGAGTGGGGGCTGCTGGGGTGATGACGGTGGCTGCACTGGTGCTGCATGCTGGGCCTGTCTCACCCTCCTTCTCCTCCTGTGTCTCCTCTGTGGTGGGGCCTGGTGTTGTTTTTGTAGTTGTGGGCTTGCAAGCACGGCCTCCTGGTTCATGTACTGCTACCACTATTGGTATCATCTTGGTGTGCGAGGGGGTGTGGTGTGTGGTTGTGATCCTTTCTGCTGTGGCAGACTCCATTGCCTACACCTGTGCTGATTGTGTGGACCTGTGGCTCTGGGAACCTCTGCGCAGGGTTCTTTACACCTTCTCTGAGATGCTTGTATGTACTCCATGCCGGTAAGGTAATTTACGGCCTTGAGGAGGCCGTTATTTATGTGTGCGCGTTACTTGTGATCAGCTCCGGTTTACGCCATGCCGCTAATATCGGCATGGTGTGTCGCACGTGCGGCCCAAGACTGCTATTTACTGCCTCGTACTTTACGGTACCGTAAATAGCGGTCTGTATGGTCGGAATAGCCCGTAGCGGTAAGCGATGCCGGTAATCCTTTACCGGCATCATTTTTACCTTACCTCCAACCTCGTAATGACCCCCAGAGAGTGAATTAGCTGCTCTTATTGCCAATGGAAGCACGTTCCATTCCTTGGGAGCTTGTACTGGCAAGATGTTGCCACCAAACTTTAACA
This sequence comes from Ambystoma mexicanum, assembly GCF_040938575.1. NCBI lineage: Eukaryota > Metazoa > Chordata > Amphibia > Caudata > Ambystomatidae > Ambystoma > Ambystoma mexicanum. The sequence goes on along the minus strand of NC_090931.1, from coordinate 1,059,765,344 downwards.
ATTTAAACCAAGGTTGTTTAAGTTTATGGACATCACTGGATCACAAGGAACGGGAAGGTAGGTCTATGATCCGTTGTTTTGTCAAGTACAGAGGTGCAGTGAATGTCCAGCACTTGTAAATTAATGATAGGATATTGTGATCCTGTGTTTGATGGGTAGCCAATGTAAGGCCCTTCTGAATTCAGTGATGTGGTCCTGTCTGTGCAGCCCTAAGACTGCACGCACTGCCCCGTTCTGGGCTACCTGTAGGGATTGTACGTTAGCCTGTGTTGTTCCTGATAACAGGCTGTTGCAGTAATCTATTATTAAGTTTACCAAAGCAGAGGCAAGAATAGATCTGTTTTCAAGGGATAAGAAGGGTCTAATTTGTTTCAGCAACCTGACCACATAACCACATGAGGAGCACGTGTGGGATACATGGGCCTTCATGTTCAATACTGTGTCTAGATAAACACCCAGTGTTTTGACACAGTCTGACACCACAATTTGGTTGTTGGCGATGTTAAAGCTACTTTAGGAGGCATTAGGTGTTGCAAGACGCTGGCCCGTGGTCAGCACCAAGAGTTCTGTCTTGTCGTCATTCAGAGCCAACAAGTTGGACAGCATCCATGACTGTATGGCAGCATACACGCTGTTTAGCCGCTTGGACTCCTGGGTATAGTTGCCAGGTAGCTCGAGGACCACCTGGATATCATCTGCATAGTTGGTGTATCAGAAGCCAGGTGGTTCAATAGGTCTAGCAAAGGTCTTATGTAGATGTTAAATGTATGATATGATATGATAAGGCACTTATTATGCGCCTATACACAAGTGTTTCAAGCGTTGGTGAGATGCAGGAGTCCTCAGAGACTCCTGTATTGATGCTACTAGGGGAGGATTGAGCATCCTTAACTGCTACTCTCAATACCCTAAGTACAAGAAAGGATGCTTTCCAATCTGACGCCCCGTCAGAGCAACCCACCAGACATGTCAACCTGTCACCAAGAACGGAATGGACGACCAAGTTAAAGGCCGCTGAGAGATCCAACAACATCAGCAGTGCCGAGTGACCTTTGTCCACTATGCCAGACAAGGTAGTCTTAAGGTCCAAGAGAGCTGTCTCTGTTCCATGACGAGCTCTAAAACTGGACTGATGGATACCTAAGATGTATTTTTTTTCCAGGAAGGCCTGGAATTGCAGGTAAGCCACTTTGTCCAGGATTTTGAGCAGAAATGGGACGTTGATAGTAGGGCGATAGTTGTTGGCGACGGTAGGATCCAGAGAGCTTTTTTTCAGAAGGGGGGTTATCCATATCTCTTTGAGTGAGGGGGAACCACACCTTCACTAAAAGATACATTTATAATTTTAGTGATCCACGGGCTCAAGAACACAATGGATTGATTAATGATGTTTGCAGAGCAAACATCACCCTTGCAAGATGTTGGTTTCAGATTGTTGACTATTTTGATGTTCTCAGTCTCAGCGTATAGATTGAACTCGAATTCAGCTATTGATGGATTGCTAATAGAGACAGCGAGTGTCAGACTTTTTATTGAGTGTGAACCAGATTGTTGTTTGGTACAAATGGCTTTTTGATGACCAAGAATTTTGTTAGAAAACTATTCTTGAATCATTTGACACCAAGCAGCATCAGGCTTGATGCTATTGGTGTCACTAGTTGTTCCCTCCACTTCTTTGAGTAGCTTAAACAATTCGCCTGCTCTTGATTTGGCATTACACATTTTTGTGTTAACATTTTTAGATTTCTCTTCCATAATAACTTGTTTTTAGTTGTTTACTGCATCTCTATAGTTCCTAAGTGTTTCTGGTGAGGGTTGCTTCTGCCACTCTCTCTCTCTAGTGTGTGTTTCAGAAGTCTAGAACTAAGTACGTTGTTGTTGAACCAGGAGTTTTTCACAATGTCAGGTTTGATAACCTTGATTTCTTCTGGGGCCAATGCTTCAATAGCAGAGGAGATAGCGGATGACAAATGGGAAACCCAGGATGTCACGTTGTGAAGTGATTCGGGTGGAGGCACTTTCGAGTGGAGGAGTGTGACAAACTTGGTGGGGGGTAACATTCCTAAAGTTGCGTCATTTTTTAACAATTCTCGGCTGTTTGTCGAGGCACATAAAAGCATCCGGAAGATGGAAGTTAACTATGTGATGATCTGATCACAGAAAGGATAGGCAGGCGGGGTCAATCACCTTAAGCTGGTGGGTAAGAACCCAACTATGTGTGGGGGTTATTGATGCATTGAGTGTATTTAATTGTATCTAAGGCGGTAAGAAGGGGCTTTGCCTGTCTGTTTTTATTATAATCAGCCCAATAATTTAAATCACCTAGAAAAATGATAGGGGATTTGGGTCTTGTGAGGTTGTTCAATAAAGCCAAGAATCACTCTTCAAATAGAGGCATGTCATTGGGGGGTCTATAGATGACTCCTAAAGTGATAGAAGTATTGGGGTTTGTTTTTATTTTAATAAACAGACTCTCATAGCCTTCTAAACTTGAGTGTTTCAGGATGTGATAGTGTAGATATGTCTTAGTAGCAAGTGCTACACCCCCCCCTCTGGTCTGGTCGACCCACCCACAGAATGTCCTAATTGGGTGGAACAGAGGAAGATGCCCCCATACTGGCGGCGTCATGCAGCCATGTTTCACTAATGTCCATAACATCAATATCTGAAGTTCTCCGGAGGTCTTCCACTTCTGTCCCATGCTTAACAAGTGAGCGGGTGGTCAGATGTGCCATTTTGAGGAGTGCACAATGGGGGATATCATGCACATTCAGATTGGAATCTGGCTGGCAGGCCCCACTACGGGCATTATTAGTTGTTGTACTGGATTGATGGTCAAATAGCTAGTTAATTTCTTGTATGACTGGGGTGCTGGGGCATATAGGTGTGGTATGAGTTGTTACAAGAGAGGTCATCATACTTGCAACATGTGGGGTATCAAAAGAGACAGTCCTCGCAACGACAATTTTGGAAATATCGTCTGAAGATGGCTTAGAGCCGGCACACAAGTCGTTGGAATACCGTGCTAAGATACTGGTTCTCATTACGACCCCGGCACTAAACCATGGTGCTACTAGCACCATGGTCCATGCCGGGGTCCGCCATGGTGAATGGCGGAATTACCGCCCCATTCCAAGGTGGGCGGGACGGTAATTCCCCATTCACCATGGGCCCTTCCCCATTCCCATTTTTGCCCCATAGGGCTCAATGGGAATGGGGAAGGCGATAAGTACGGTGCCGCAAATTGCGGTACCGTACTTAGCACCAAGGTCCCTTTGCGGCACCCTACTTTAACGGCTGGTAAAACCAGCCGTTAAGGTCGGGTCCCGCAAAGGGACCTCGTAATTAGGCGCTAAGTGTTTAACGGCGCAGCAGCCTTTTACGGCCCCGTAAACAATTAGCGCCTGGGTCATAATGAGGCCCACTGCGTTGTTTATTAAGATAAATCTCACCAATGGGGAACAGCAGTTTCCACCCGCGTAGTGCAGTAAATAAATCATTTAGGTGAGTCATAGTATCTGCAAGAGGTAAGACCGACCTACCAAAGGAAAGCTGAGGGATAAAAACCGGATCCAAAGAATGCACCCATTACTCCCGGACACGAAAAGGCACAAACTGGCACCTCAGGATGAAAGGCAGCCTGCGCTGGCAGAGGCTCTTTCTGTTCACAAATGCAAGCTGGGAAACAGCCAGCGGTGGCAGAAATGTGAAAAGCACAAGCACACTCAGAAGAATTAAGGAGCAAGTGCTAAGGCCCGCACAATTTCAAATTTAGATGTTTTAAATAATGATATTTTAAATTGAGCTATTAAATTTTTGAATTTCAATTTTGCAGACAAACACAAGGTCCAGACAAAATCAACGTTCACCCGTTTCTAAATCCAGCTGTAACATGCTAAATGGTCACAATGCACAAAGTAGACTGTCACAAGAAAAAGCATACAATCACTAACGGGCTAAGCATGGCGCTTGTTCTTCTTCTTGCTGATAGATTTTTATCCATCAGCGGTGATTTTTGGATACCGAGGCTTGAGCCTCATTACTCCATCTTCTCGGGTTGAGTGTGTAGTCGTGGGTTTGTATTCTTCTTGGTCTGTGTGGTCTTGTCACAGTAGGGCTGGTTGGGTCAGTGATCCTCTTAATATACGGCACAAACCGGCGCCTCCTCCAACGCGCTGGCACCGAGGCGCCGCTGAGGTCCTTAAGAGGCCTGTGGAGTACTGGGAAGTGTAGTCTGTGGGGACTACAGCGTGATCAGGATGAAAGGCAGACTGTGCTAGCAGATGCTCTTTCTGTTCACAAATGCAAGCTGGGAAACAGCAAGTGGTGGCAGAAATGCAGGGAAGTACAAACAAAGTGAAATGCACAAGCACACTCAGAAGAATTAAAGAGCAAATGCTAAGGCGTGCATAATTTCAAACATAGATGTTTTGAATTATGATATTGTAAATGTAGCTGTTATATATTTGAATTTCAATTTTGCAGGTAAACACAAGGTCCATACAAAACAAACGTTCACATGTTTCTAAATTTAGCTGTAACGTGCTAAATGGTCCCAATGCACAAAGTAGACTGTCACAAGAACAGGCGTACAATCACTAACTGTTGCCTCAGTCTCATGAACGCAAAGTTCATGACCTATGTGTGAAAGCTTTATCCACTGGTAAAGGCCAAAATCTATGATTGGTAGCCTGTTAGTTCACTTGGATGAAGGTTGTGACCACTGTCAATAGCTGAACACCATTAGTGCCCATTCATGTGTTAAAGTATATTTGGTCATGCACACTGACCATGTCTGAAGGCCATGCTTAATGCCAGTTACTGATGTAATGTAATTAGTGATGCCATCAGTGATGTGATCTGTGATGTCATCATTGTGGTCATAGTCTGTGCAACAGTGGAGTGAGGTTAAGGTGGCTTTAGTTGAATTTCCAGGGTCTTGTTGCATTAAGATCTCACCTTAATGCTCTTGCAACAAAGTTTTTTCTTTCAATTTCAAGGGTTTTGTTACAATGTATTGCTCACCCTATCATCCCTGCAACTAAAGTTTTTTCCTTGAATTTCAAGGGTTTTGGTATTCCATACATAATTAACATTAATAATACAGGCAATTCGGCTAAACAAAACAATGTATTATTTCTAGAAAGTAAAATAAAATGCAATTGTGCAACCACATTCCCGCCAAATAAACATGTTACAAAAAATGTGTTTGCATATGTAGTTAACTTTTTAAAGTATTTACATGTATATTTACTGTTCATGAATAGTTATTAAAGTGTTACAGTGTTGTGTAGAAAAACTGCACTCAATATATTTTAAAATAAATATGTACAAGACTACTGCCCATATGTATGTAGATATATATATTTTATTTAAGAAAAAGGTTTTATAGCAGCATCTACTAAGGATGCATGTGCGGCTACATGCAGCAATGACTGGGGGGTTACCCACGTGTGTGAAGTGAGCCAATAGACGTCTACATCCTTCAATGCGGCTACGTATCTTTGCACCTAATATGCCAGCCAATCATATCACGCTTTGCGCCTACACATGACTTTGAATCCCATCTGATGTAACCCGTGCGTGCGAAATGAGCCAATAGGACATTGACCTCTTAACGCGTCTACCAATTTTCACGCATGATCCACCAACCAATGAAATCACAAGCTGCGGGTTCACGCCGACACATTACTTTTATGCGTATCAATGAACGAGCCAATCAAACGTTGCAATATATTGAGATTGAGAGTTCTGCAATCAAAAGGATATAACTGCAGAATATGTGGCTTTTTCACTTTCCAAAATGAATACCAAAAAAAGAGAACTATATACCAATAAAATAAATAAAACTACTAAATTTGCTGACATATTTTCGCAACAACCAATCACAGTCAGCTACACAAAAAGGAAAAAATAACAATAACCAATAAAAAACAATGAAATCAATTTTTTCCCCACCTAGCATCTTTCATAGCCACGGCTATTCGACGCAGCCAATGATCTTGGTTTGTATCCGTGGCTAGACGCATATTTTTCTGCAAGCCCCAAATCAAACTAAAGTGGCCTTCAAATCTTCAAATCAAATAAGTGAACAACTAAATACATAAAATAACACACACAAATAAAATTCTGTACTGTATCATCCATATAAAAATATGAATATTGCACTGAAAATGTATATTTATAGACGCGACTTATAGGGGCTGATTCATGGAATTATTTGCACCGAAAAACGGGGATTTGTGCGCCATTCTGCCCGCAAATCCCTGTTTAACATATCCTGTTTTTTGGTGTAAATAATTCCATGAATCAACCCCTAAATATACCCATGGTTCCAGACACAACAAATAAAACACAGAATAATATTGACGCTTCTACGCACATGCTTTTCATAGACACAGAAATACAAAAAGTCCCTGGATGTTTGCTGATAACTGTGGCTAATCGCAAAAACAACAGATTCAAAATTGAATTTCCATTTCACCAAACTCCAGAAACTGTCCCCAACATGCCTACCAGCCCCCCTCCACTCCTCATAGTCCTCCCCAATCCCCTACTCTCTTACAATGCCCCACTCAATTCATATAAGATGCCACCCAACCCAAAATGTCAGATAGCCGCCACTACCACACGTCCACAAACACACGACATGCAATTTTCCCAAATATAGCCACGGCTGCAGAGTGGGATCTGGGGCTGTGGGTATCTACCAACAAATAGCAATGCTGCATGCAGGGTGGCTGCTGTATAGCCGCGAATAATATCGACAGCACCATCAACCAATTAGAAACTACAACACACACACAGACATCATACATGCCCTGCTCGTACAAACTACTAGAAATTCAAACTATGAATAATTTTCCTGGAAACAGAGAAATACTACAAATATCATGGCTTGTTTGAAAACTGTGTGGCTGATTGGAGACAAATGGCTGTTTTGGTTGCCATCTTTTTGTGAGAAACAAAATATTAACATGGAGCTAGGTATGAGAGATTTACAATTAAAGGCATGATCCGGTAAAAAATGTTATTGTCCCTACCGGTCGGCCATATTTTTTTAAGCCTAAGTGGCTCGATTTTAGAAAAATTTCCTATGGACCTTACCCGAGTTTTCGTCCATTAAACGCACGCGAAAACAGGCACCTGGGCGCTGCCATTTTGTGATAATCCTATCATTTTCCCCATCGCCCTGGCTGACCTGCTTTTGCGGCACTAAATCAAATCCCCCGCCCCTGAGCCTGTCATCAGCAGACGCATACCGCCCATTTCCCAACGCCAAAGCACGTCTCGTGTCAACAATCGCTGCGCCTCAGCTAATGACGTGTCACCATGGAAATGGCAGGACGCCTCTTTCCTCAATAAGTATAAACAGACCGTTTCACAACACACAGCAGCAGATTTTCGATTCCATTCCTCTCTCTGTGTTACTTTGAGTATTCTGTGACCCGTTTCTGTGCTCTGATCAGCTACCTTCGCTGCTTGTAGCCCGTGTGAACACCTGTACCATCTCTATAAATTATTGTACTTTGTTTACCACACAATGGCTACAATAATGCCCTACATGTACGAGCCCGAGTATACCGAGGAGGAACTACTGGAAAGGGAAGCACGCGAAAACGATGGGGATTCGGACAACAGCTGGGAGGACGATTCAACAGATGAAGCGCCTGGGCCTAGTCGCATGGACGGCGTCTCCACCTGGTGCACATGCAATCGGTGCGAGCAATGCCAACCGAGGACGAGAACTGCTGCTGCCGAGAAAACTCGGGATGCCTGGCCTACATTTCGGAAGGCGAGCCACGACCGCAATGCATCACCAAGCTGCCAGACTTCAGGGCAGCCTGCCTCACACAGGCCGTTTTGAGAATAATGATGGTGCTTATGCACGAACTTCGCGCAACTGTTCGTCCTCATAATCCGAGTAACGAGTAAGTATACTCTGCTTGTCATGCCACTCCTATTTCATGGTCTTCCACTATATTGTCATGATCACTGCTTCCAAGGAGCCAGGACCAGCCCAACGTCCTTGGAAGCAGGCCCCTAACCCTAATCCTAGGCACCAGCCGGTCCCCCCGGGGACCTTTTGGACCATGTCCTGGCGCCGGTGGCACCAGGCTCATCAGAATCATCGGTCCCGGCACTGGAAGCGCCGGGCTCATAATGGGCCTCATTACGACCCAGGCGGTAAGTTACCGCCTGGGCCGTGACTTTACCACCATGGCGTAAACTACGTTTACGCCATGGTGGTTGGCGGACTTACCGCCCCATTCCGACCTTGGCGGGGCGGTAAGTCCCCAATCCCCATTTACCCTTCCCCATTCCCATTTTTGCCCCATAGGGCATAATGGGAGTGGGGAAGGCGTTAATTACGCCACCGTAAATTACGGTGGCGTAATTAACTCCATGGTCCCTTAGCGCCATGGATTTTAACACCTGCTAAAAGCAGGTGTTAAAAGCGCCATGGCGCTAAGGGACCTCGTACTCAGGCGGTAAGGGTCGGCGCTGTTAACGCTGCCGTAAACCCCTTACCGCCTGGGTCGTAATGAGGCCCATTATGTGTGCAGATGCTTGGGTGGACTTACCTGCAGCAGACCATGCTGCTTACTTACCAGCCTCTTAGAAGTCCTCTGTGAACAGGAACTACTTTCTTGCCTGGGTGGGGCAAGCTCCACTCCCTGGATTCAGCACTGGAAAGCTTCTGGAACTGGAACTCTTTTCTTACCTAGGCGGGGCCGTGGAGGAAGACGCCTCATCACTCCAAGGCTATTTAAACCACACCCGATAGACGAAACGTGCTTCGCGTTATTCTGCATCTGCAGCAGAACGCTCACCGAGTCTGTTCCAGCCTTTCTTCTTACAATCCCGAATCTGCAAGGGTCATACTCACCATTCCTGCATCCTGAATCTGCAAGAAGCATACTCACCATTCCTGCATCCAGTCGACAGCAGCACCTGCAGAGACAAGAAACAGCAGGTTAGCAAGGCAGCCTTATCTCGCAGTGCTACTCACCTGATCCATCGGCTGCGGTCATTTTCGGCACGCTGCACCTCCGCCTGCGAAGACAAAGGCATTGTCACTACTTACCGGCACTCCGTGAATTCTGGATTTCTTCACACTGCATCGCCGCCTGCGGAGATAAAAGCATTGTATCTACTTACGGACATTCCGCGGACTCCGGCGCTGCAAACCAACTTCTGAAAGACAAAAGAAGAGACATTAGACAGGTATTTACTTACACCCATCGCGCTCTTCGCAATAGACTGCTCTTCAGCACGAACTACGCTGCAAGGAAAAGACAGTTAGAGCGCTTGCATTTGCTCACGCATTTCCAGGCGCTTCACTTCATCTTCCTCAAGAGTCCTGCAAGACAAAAGGGAGAAAAGCATTATACGAAGTCCTGTTCAATGTTAACGTGCCTTGCACCTAAAGACTATAAAGACCAAAAAGGTGTCTGGAAACTCACCGCTCGTGCAGTTAACGACGGTAACGGTCTTCTGAGTCCAAGAGGCCTATGTTTCACCAGTGAAGGAACTGGCAACAGCGCCCTGCACCAGACGCAGATGGAGAGCCCAGCATTCACCTATCTAAGGTGAGCACGTTGACCTGGGGGCTCTACGGAGAGGGAGAGAGAGGAAGAGGGACATTGAACAACCCAGACCATTAACCCCCATATTCTTTCACCTGCAGAAACCTCACCCTACGAGTTCGACACACAGTGCGAAGAGGTTCGACCCCAGAAGCCCATCGGGTTCTGCACATCACCTTTCGAGTCACAGACACCTTCCTGCCAAGATCAGCGCCTCCGTGGGAATCAGGTGAGCGTTACATATATCCAAAATTATATATTCATCTCATAGTAACGCATGAAAGTCGTTCAATAGTGTGCATTGTCTAGATAGCATTTGTCCGTGCTGAATGCCATTAGTAACAAGAATTGTCATTGACAACAAACACTTATTAACCTTTTAAGTGCCAAGGACGAGATAGCTCGTCCTTGGCACTTAAGGGGTTAATTAAGGAGAAAATGTTAGAAAGTATTGAGTGTTGCAATACTGAAATCATCAAAAAGGGCTTGGCACTGGGGGGGAAAAACTTATCTTGGTCATTTAAAAACAGTTTGTTTCATTCCTTTTCACAGGTGGCACAGGCTGGTGGCCAATCGTTCCTTTACATGGTGGCTCCACGGGAGGCTTGGGCACCGCGTTCGAAGAGTGATACCCGCCTGTGCCGTTCGTGCCATAAGAGAAAGGTTCCCAAGTGACAGCGGTCAGTACAGGGAATTTTCTCTCGCTGTGCTGCAACCTGACCTGTATAATCTTTAAAATCTTGTATTTTTGTGTCATGAAAATAAGTTACAAAATAAAACACCACATATATTTTAACAACGGTTGTTTCGATTTTATAAATGAATCAAGTGTGTCTCCATTCAAGGATGGACGTCAGACATCTGTGCGCCGAATTGGTGAAGGTTATGGTCGCTGTGAAGCATGGTGGTCACTATCTATCTAAGCTAAAATAAAATATTCTCGATAGTGCATGCACTAAATAACACTTGTTCAAAGTCTTTCAGTAGGTTATGTCTCTATAAAAGCCACACATATATCTATAATATCAATTAACATTGGATTATACAGGCCTTAGGTCAAGGGTCTTGACCACTATAATACACTGGTTGAAGTGTTGGTCTGTGCTCACAAGAATCTCCGGTATGTGGCATTTGTTATTGATAGGCAACGATATACTGCAGTAGAGGGCAAGGGGTCTCCATTCAGCAGTCTTCCTGTGCCTTATCTGCACGCCCCAGGCCCCTCCATCCCACCCACCCTCTATCAAAGGAGGTGCGCGCCAGTGGATGCGCGCTGTCAGGGGCGCGAAAGGCAAAGGTGCTAAACTACATGTACACTTGAAAAGGTATCCCACGCCAAGGGGCCATCGGTCACATGGCCTCCTCAGACTCCGTGTCTCCATGCAGGCCTCCCCTTCAAGCAGGCCGCCCCCCTAATACCACGACATACATACGTCATTCATTCACAAACACACCCCAGTTTCTAATACTTTAAAAACCACTCAATATGTCTCATGAGAACATCTTTGTGCTTTGCAAGTCAACTCCTGAACGTGCTACCTGGGAACCACTGAGATCTATGCTAATCTGCTCGTCGTCGTGCTATCCGTGAACTTCTGTGACCGCTTCGAGCATACCCATTAGTGCGCTACCTGTGGCCATCCACCTATTCTCCCGCAACATACTGCTCTGCTTGCTGAATCCAACTGTTTGTTGGTCAAGGTAAGGCCATGTATCCTGGTCATATTTCTCAGATTTTTAAATTTCTATCTATTTGCGAGTAGAGTACCCAATAGTGCTATGTTCATTGGTCTCATTGCTATTGACTTGAATTTCCATTGCTATGCTATCAATAGATCTATTTATTTTCATCTGTGTCAATTGTCATCGAATTGCATCCTTCGGGGGTCCAGTCTATAATGTAAGCATATTTCCTTCTCGTGCAAGACAGAACATCCAAGGGACGAGTCACATGTTCAGAGTTTAGTATAGAGTTTTGCATCAAATCTTTATTCATGAATATTGTACAATAATGTCGATATTTACTTTTCAGATTTGTCAACAATGCCTGCCTGTTCGATTAGCGTTTGCCCTTCGAAGACCCATGCAAAATCTGAAGGCACTACAATGCATGTGTTCCCGAAAATTGTTGATCGAATCAGAGAATGGGTCAGACATTGGGGATATCCACTGGATGAGCTTGAAAGTAGAGTTCAACAAGTCTTACAGGACAAGAGGGGTGATCGATACCGCATCTGCAGCCTGCACTTTTCCTCGGACATGTACGCCACATCTTGGGTAACAAAGAAGAATAAACAGCGAACGACACGGAAATTACTCGCAAACGCTATTCCCACTCTATTCGTCCACATTCCGCCTCTGGTGAGTCAAGTGTCCGGATTTAGCTTTAGGCCTTGCGGCAGTGTGTAGGTAGCCTAATGGATTAATTGATATTTTAGGTGTTGTATCCCTTGTAATACTTTCGATATTGATATGAGTGTATAGCTTTTTGAATAATGACATTTTTCAATAAATTCTTTTTCGATTTCAAAACCCACAAACGAAATGTATATATATGGGAACAGGGAACTGCGCTATATTGCACATTTTTCAAGTATTCTGACGCCTTATATGGCTATTTTTAATATTGGCATTTCATTATCAATCATAATTTACCTTTACAACTTCTTGACTCTCCCTTCAATCTGAAGCAAGAACATTCTACATCCTTGACGTGCTCGCAGTTATCAACCACTTCTAGCACGTATCAGGTAATCTTGCTACGCTACTCCGCTACAGACTTTTTTTATGCGTGTCAAGTAATAGTTTTATTCTATTGTGTAACTATTTTTTTGAATGTTTGGTTAGTGCTTTCCAATTGATATACACCTTAGTTACCGTCCACTGGTGTTTGTTTTCAGTTATAATTAGTGTTATCCATGCTAATGCAAGTACTGTCTTTCAGGGAGATGCTGAAGCATCCGCCACATCTACAACATTTCTAGATGTTCCTCACCAGCAGGAGGTATGGATACTGGCATCTCCATCGAGCGTCATGATCAGAGCTGTGATACTTGTCGTTTGATTGTTCTACACAATGTTTCATTCGTGGTTAGCCATTGATATCTACCAGTGCTGTCGACCCCAAGTGTGTGTTATGTTTTCAATATTGTAATCCTTACTAATACGAGTACTATGTTTCAGGCAGTTGATGGAGCGTCAACCCCTGCACTTGATGCAGAGCCTGACATTCAAGTGATTCCAGGGGAAGTGGAAGCGGGACCTTGCATATACGAATCGGCGCAACAGCTTTCGGAAGTGCGCACTACATTTGCAACATCCATAGATATTCTTCAGCAGCACGAGGTATGGATACTGACAGCTCCATCATGCGTGATCATATAACGTGAATACATTTGCTAGACTTTCTTCCCTATTAACGCAAGTGCTGTGTTTCAGGGAGACGACGGAGCTTCCACTACATTCACAACATCCCATTTAGATGCAGATGTAAAGGAATCGGTGAAATCAGTTGTTGAAATCTGCATATTTTGAGTTTCCTTTATTGTTTTAGACAATACATCATATGTGGTTAACTCTTTATATGTACCTGTGCCGTCGACGCCAAGTGTGTTTTATGTTGCAAATATTGAAAACCATACTAATGCAAGTACTGTGTTTCAGGGAGATGCTGATGCCTCCACTCCAATACAACCATTCATGGCAGTCCATGCGGAGCCAGAGGTATGGATACTGACAGTTCCATCGAACTACATCATCACTGGTCGAATACTTGTCATTTGATTGTTCCAAACAATGTTTAAATCGTGTTTGGCTATTGAGATGTACCTGTGTGTTCGTCCTCACGTGTGTTTTATGCTAACAATATTTTGATACATAGTAATGAAAGTACTATCTTTCAGGGAGTCGATCGAGCCTCATTCCGTGCTGTCTATGCGGATACAGAAAATATAGTCGTTGCAGCGCAAGAGGAAGGGAGGACATGCAGAAACGAATCTGAGCTAAAGCGTGCAGATGTTGAAGGTCGCGTCAAAAAAGTTGCAAAGAAAAGAAACCAAAAAAAGGTTAGTCACAAACAGTTCATAACTTTTCAAAAATGTTTGTGCTGGGGACTATTATATGTTTTTTTCCAGTCAATTGGAGTACACTTTATCTTGTGTTTAAACTGAACATCCCTTTTCCAATCTCTCCTCTAGTTACCCGTGGGTGTCAGAACTATACATACACAGAAAGTGAAGCGAATGAGAGATGTTGCTTGCCAGACCACGTACACTATGGAGGAACTATTTATTGAGGCGCAGCGTGTTCAGGCTCGAGATGCTCCTGTCCAATGGCCAGAAACTGAATTTGCTGAGTTTGGAGAATACAGCAAAGTTGCATTGGACCATTGCTACAGTGAGACCGCACCAGCGCAAATTGAAGATCAATTCACACAATCTACACTCGCCAAAAAATTGCCACCCAAAAACCTGTTGACATTGTTGTGTTCTCCCATTAATGCTGAAGTAACAGATGTTGAAATGACTGAGAATGAACCAGGAGCATCCATCGACGCATCACAACTTGATATCAGCGATATTACTTTCAAATGTGTTGAAATCTCCAAAACGTCACAGGCTGAAACAACGTTGACGCCGGATGACAATCTAATGAAAGAGAGCAAATACATTGTATTCGACAGTTGTTTGATGGATATTATAAGTATGTTGAAATGTGGGCATTCCGTTAGAGGGAAAGTATGTGGGAAGCCATTGAATAATATGACTCGTCAAATAAAAGGCAGTAACGTCAAAATAAAGGCCGCCTGTAGATTAAATCATATGTTCTCATGGTCTGCACAACCGATGCTGAGGAAAATGCCAGCAGGCAATCTACTGTGTGCAGCTGCATCACTTTTTAGTGGCTCCAGTTTTAGAAAGTTAGAGGCTTTCTTTCAGTTTGTGGGACTCCATTTCATTTCTAAAATGCAGTACTACAAATACCAACATGATTATCTGTTTCCGGCCATTAGTGATGCTGGGAAAATTTAACAATTGTCTCTAGCAAGTACATTCGAAGGGAAACGATTCAGGCTAGCCGGCGATGGACAGTGCGACAGCCCTGGATTTTCTGCCAAGTACTGGACCTACCACTTTCAGGACATGGATAGTAAGAAAATTGTGAGTTCGTTGGTCGTGCAGGTGTCACAATGTACATCCTCAGTGGCCATGGAGAAACTAGGATTTATAAAATCAGTGCAAGATCTACAATCAAGGGGAATGGGCATCGAACTCATAGCCACGGACAGACACGTTTCAATTGCCAAGACAATGAGAGAGCAGTTCCCAAATATTAATCATCAATTTGACGTACGGCATCTTGCTAAATCAATCAGTAAGAAAATCTCGGCTGCAGGAAAAAAGAAAGGTTTTGAAAGTATTTTGCAGTGGTCCCAGTCTATCACAAACCATCTTTGGTGGAGCTCAAAAACTTGTGAAGGGTCACTGGAAATACTACTTGAAAAATGGTGGTCACTGATGCACCACTGTACCAACGTTCACCGCTGGTCAGAAAACCAACATTTCAACCAATGTGAACATGGGCCATTGTCCCCAGAGGAGGCAAGGAAGAAGAAGTGGTTGATTCCAGCTTCACTGACACACAAAGCCATTGAGAAGATTGTTTTCGACAAAACTCTATCAAAAGATTTGAGAGGACTGACAGAATTCTGTCACACAGGAGGTTTGGAGGTGTTCCACAATATGTGCCTCAAGTACAGACCAAAGCGCTTGCATTTTAGCTATCGGGGCATGAAACATCGCACTCTACTAGCGGTCTTGGCTCATAACAGCAATGTCGGACGTGAACAATCTAGGACTAGGGGTTAAGTAAGGATGCCTCGCTACAATAAGCACTTTTCAAAACGAACGAAGCAATGGGTGATCCAACCAGTCTATGATGAAATGCAGTTCGACTTTGTGAAAGGCCTTATTGTTGCTGTGTTAGAGAAGCACAGATATGGAATTTTGGACGTTTCTGTGCAGAGCAGTGATGCTTTGCCACCGAACATTGCAACTGTGCCATGTCCACCCAAAGGGGAGCTGGTTGTGAGGTACAAATCCCGGTTTAAATAATTGCAACACGATTGTCTTTTTTTAAATAAATGTTACTGTACAGTGTACCTGGAACCCTAACCCCTACCTTCACCATCATGGGTGGCGAACAAGCTGACCATTGTCTGAATATTGCTGACCATGTCTATATGTCTATAATTGCAATATGATTGTCTTTTTGTAAATAAATGTTATTGTACAGTTTACCTGGAACCCTAACCCCTACCTTCACCATCATGGGTGGCGAAATTGCTTGGTGTCATCTTTGAATTCTCTCTCTATTCACCTCATATATGTGTATGTATATATTTTTCTCATGTCTCATTTCATGTAAATGTAAATGCTGCGCACTGTTGCGCACTGTTATTGGAGGGGAGGCTTGCGTATTGCAAAAAATAAAACAAACAAACAATAAATCTCACTTTTAACTGAACTCCTCTGGTACTTTATACTTTCCCTGACCTTCATCCAAAAATTAAATGTCTCCATAGTTATGATTCTTTGGGGCTGCAAAGCTTGCAGACAACGGGGACAAAATTGGGGGCCTTAGAACGTGCCAAGCGGGCCGTGGCATTTGAGAGAGAAGCCAGTTCGCATTTTCACATTGAGGCGCACTACATAGATGGATTTGAAACTTCAAGTTCTCACAGATGCCTTTACTACGGGATGTTGCAAATAAAGAATGCGAAGGACAGCGGCTTTGATTTTCAGCTCGTGGCCAGAAGAGGCCCACAAGTCGCACTGGAAGTATAAGGTTGTATTGTTTTTTGACCTTGAGACAGTGACCATGCCGAAAGAACTTCATTTGAAGGGGGTGTGCAATAACGTAAGAGACGATGAGGCAGAAAATTCTGAAACTAGATGGAGTTTCATGTTAGTTCAGTATACGAAAAATCGTTGTCAAGAGCACAGTCGGATTTACAGACTGCATTACACAGAGACACAATGGAAATTTCAAATATAATGTGAGTAAATCTTTAGACGCTTTTATACCGGAATGAAGAATCAACGAATGGATGCATGAATAAATGAATGAATGAAGAGCTAGGAAAAGAAATGGAAACGTGTTCGTAGTGGGCACATGGGCATGCAGGTCCACAGGTCTCAACTATCTCGTTCCTTGGCCCAGCCACTCTTCCCTGCACTGCCTACCTGCACTACGGGACTGTCTCTGTATCCTTCAGCCCCTTCTCCCGGCACTTACCTTGCACTTGCCACCAGCTGGCCCTATTATTTATCTTGTATTCTACTAACCATGTACAGCACTTTTGCCCCCCTCTCCCCTTCCTCTTGCGCGATCTGAATGACACCTGGCCTAGTAGTATCATTGCCTGTCTCCCCTTGTTCCCCCTTGCCTCGTTGTGCCTTGAAACACTTGTGTATAGGCGCGTTACACATGCCATATCATATATCATATCATTACACAGGCATGTAGACAAACAGTCGTTTCTCATTGTGTGTTGGCCTCGATTTATCTCGTTACTTTTCGCATTGATTTTAGAGACAAACATACTCCATTGAACTATCCTTGCAAGCAAATAGTTTCTGATCGGCCGTAATAAATAAAATGAGTAATATTAATGAAGTTCGGCAAGCGAGACTAATTATAATTTTTTTGTTTTCATAACAGGTATTTGATCCCATTCTGCCACTGCCATCTGTTTGAGACACCGGCGGATGGATTCTTCAGCAGACACCTGCAGCTTTGTGTCAACAACTGGAGCACGATCACCATATTATGGGACGATCGCCAAGGGCCCACATGCCCTTACGCTGTACTAGTGGCTAGAAGCAACATATCAACCTTTACGCTGGACTAGTGCCTAGTTGATGGAACAGCCTTGCGGCTCACCGTGCTTCCAAAGTGATTCTTTTTACGAAAATGAACACCCTGTGTACCATAAAGGAACAGCGCGTGACTCAAGATGAAACGGAACAGTTATTGCGGATACAGATAAAAGAAAATAAATGGCTTTCGGAGTTCATATGGCAATTGCTGAATATTCTCTAAACATTTAATGTCAAATAAATGTACTTTACCAAATGTACCGTGTTGCTGTTTCATTTTAAAGTACAGTTTCATATTCCGGATTGTGGCGCGCTGTGTTGTGAGTTGATCTGTGTTGGTTTCCGGGTTCTGTGTGGAGTCGCACAGAAGACGACTGGGCGCGTTTGCCTACGCAGCACAGTAACGTCACGGAGAGAGGCGGGGAATATGAATGTTTTGATAATGTCAGGCTCAGGGGCGGGGGATTTGATTTAGTGCCGCAAAAGCAGGTCAGCCAGGGCGATGGGGGAAATGATAGGATTATCACAAAATGGCAGCGCCCAGGTGCCTGTTTTCGCGTGTGTTTAATGGACGAAAACTCGGGTAAGATCCATAGGAAATTTTTCTAAAATCGAGCCACTTAGGCTAAAAAAAAAAAAATGGCCGACCCGTAGGGACAATAAAAAATTTTACCGGCTCATGCCTTTAAATGGTTTGGATTGCCGGGAATGCGTTAGTCTTTCCAAAATTGTTAAGTCTGAGATGTAGAGGGCTCCCAGACATCATACTAATTCATTGTGGAGGCAATTATTTGGAGAATGTACAAGGTATCTCCCTTGATTTAATGATAAAACAAGACATGGGAAAAGAAATGGAACTATTTCCTCACACCATATCTATCTTTTCCAATTTCACTCAAGGGAAAAAATGGAGATGGACCACCAGATTTAATGGTAAAATTGAGAAATCCTGGAGAAATGTTACTAAAGAAGTTTCACCATTCATGATAGACCACAACCAATTATGGATTTCGAATCACATACAGTTCAACATGGCCAATTTCTATAGACATGACGGTGTACACTTAACCAATGAAGGAAATGCAGTGTTCCTTCATAACATCAAAACAGTACTCCTGGTGTGCTAAAGTTCTACACTCAATGTACCCCAAAAAAGTCCTTTTAAGATCTACTCATCATACATAAATGCACAAATACAATAAATAATAACAAAAAAACCTTTTTATTATATCCGTGTCTACAGTTCATTGACTTTTACCCTAACCGCGGTTGCAAAAAGTCAGTTAAAAGGGGGACTGAGATCAAGTTTTATACTACAATCCATCTTAAATGATCAATACAGTACAACCCTAATCATGTACTTATGTAAAGTAACTGAAAAATAAGAAAACATATAACAATAAATAACAATAAACAAGATAGGCAAACATTTCACAGCCACACAATATAATACCATAAGTGAAAATACAGAACCTAAAAAATCCCTTGCACAGTTAAACCCGGTTGCCCCATCAGAAGTGAGGAATGAGGAGAGGACAGCCGATATCGAATCTGATCGGCCAGACATTCTAGCCCCTTGGAGAAAACATAACATTATCTGCTGCTTTGAAGGTTTCTTTTTCATGGGAATACAAACTCATATAAGAGAACTCTAATCAAGGCTCTAAGTGATATGTTGGGTGTGTCGGATATATCTTAAGATTTTTACAGTGACAAGGATTTTATCAGACTGTATGTTCTGTGGAGGGTGCAATGTGCATTTTAGTCTTTATAACCTATATTTTCGTACCTGTGCGTTAAACTGCCTAACTGCCCTTTCAAACAAAGAATTGAAGTGTATCAAAATTCCAAACACTTCATCTGTCATCTACATGATACCTGGCACTCACCCCTTATAACACTTGCTGAGATGACTCCAAATAAGAGTGAGGCGAGGCAAAGTAAATATGCTCCTCAGCACCCCCTAATTATCGATCTTACAAAGTCCGAACTACTTCAACAGTTCAACAAAGTGTCAGCCTTGAGTCAGGGTGGCCTGTCTAATTGTGCTACGGAAGTTGTTTACAGGTGCATGTCACATGTTCCCCCTGTGGGACTCTGAGCAAGGTTGATGTCCTTGCTCGACAATGGGGTACGAATGTTTTGGTGGTGGCTGTTTGCGAACCAGTGCAGGAGGATTCCCATCAAAACAAGGTGGCCCGTTTGGCAAGCCCACCCTCCACCTACCTGTATCTGATGCCCCAACACCATGTAAAACCTTTATCTTGGAACATAGCTGGTTATAAGGGTAAGAGATATGATTTGGATTTGCAACAGTTTCTGAAAAACTTAGATATCTGTCTCCAAGAGACATGGCTTCTGTAACCGGAAGATATAAGCAGTTATAAAGTGTTCATCTCTCCAGCAAGGAAGTCGATATGGGGCAGGCCAAGTGGGGGGTCTGTTGTCATGTTTTAAAAACACACTTATAGGATCTAAAACTCTAGTCCAAATTGCATCTCCTGATATTCTTACTATAAAATGTGAGGTTGATTCCCAAAATATTTTCGTCATTGTTAAGATCTATCTGAGGCCCTCGGAGGAAGCTATAGTTGCCCTACTAACCCATCTTGAAGAACTAGAAAGGATGATGTTGCTGTGCACTGCACATCAAGTGCACATAGTGCTAGCAGGTGATTTTAATACTTAACTTGAAATTGTTGAGGAGTATAACTTCCTGTACAGGGACTATGATGAGCTGTGGTATATTCCACACACTCATAGCTCCCATGTATACTTAGGATGGCTTTCTTCGACAAATGAATCTGAAGAATGATGACAGGGGAGTATAGGACTTGCAATGGTAGGCTCTCTCTTGATATCCTCCCCATGGCCCACATTTATTTCAGGGAACTACCAAACCCATATTTATTATAGTTTATTACATGTAGAAAGTTGGGGGCTAGTGGTTGACTTTCAGGTCATCCAGCAAATTGAGAGACACCATAACCCCCTCATGATATCTCTTGCTGTCACCCCTATTCCCGCTCCTGCTTTGAAGGATGGGCCTGGGGTTGTGCCTGGAAATTTCAATGTCCATGCGGGCAGGAGGCAAATCCAATGGAAGTCATTGGTTGAAAACAACCATATCAGCAGCACCTACACCCTATCGGTTGCGCTTCTTAAATCTTTTGCTGAAGGGGATGTTCTGCTCCTTGGTATCTTCTGGCAGCAGTTGGCCTGCCTGCTGAAATCCATCTTAACTAAACCAGGTAAAATGAGGCCCTGAATATTTCACCTCAAGCAGGGTGTTTTGATCAGGAGTGTCACCAAAAGAATTTAGAATTATTGTCTATTGTGAAATCGATGGATCTTAGGACCGCTGAAAATGAAAAATCTGTTAGATGTGATTATAAAATTCAACTGAGTGAGAAAAGGGATACGCTCTGTAAAAAGAAATGGGAGGTGCGCCAACTAGCAGTTAAAAGGAAAAACCCTTTGGGTTTCTGGAAGCTGGTCACCACGCATAATAAGCGGTCATCCAAAATAGATATACCGAATATCCCAGAGGGCATTTAGTACTCACATTTTAGCAAACTCTATCAGGACTCCAGTGTCCAGCCACTGACTTACACAGAACCGATGAAATGGGAGGCTCTGTTGTCACACTATGTTTTGGACATCTCCTTAGAGGAGGTGAAGGAACCAATTCTCTCACTGAAAAGGGGCAAAGCGGCAGGGCATGACTCAATACTGGCATAGCTGTTTAGCACGGAAGTAGGAGTATGGGGCCCTGTTCTATTGCATGTATTTTAGAACATTACGAGCCCCAATTTAGTGCCTGAGTCATGGCGTGGTGCTACTATAATCCCTGTATTTAAAAAGAGAGCAAAAACAACCCCCAAAACTAAAGACCGTGTTAGGCCCTGGAGGCCTCTGCAATAAGGACAGGCACACCGAGATTAGGAAACACGTCTTCCTTTATTTAAATACAACTTCTAACTGACTGCCGTGGGGCGGTCCTCCCACGCAACGTCCCGCTTCACGTGGCCGGCCCTCGTGACTCGACTTCTGTCTCTTAAAGAGACAGTGTAACAACACCCCCGGACAAATGTCCTTACAACAACAACAACATTAACATTCTTCAACTAGGCGCATCGGTTTCTTCACGACCCGATGGGGTCGACCGTTTGCGGCTTCTCCTGGATCATCTTCCAGCTCTTGCACTATCCTCCCTCCTGGGCGAGCCAAGAATCTCGGGGGTGACCACAGCGAGTCTCTCGGGTCCGTTGGTAATGGTTCCGGATCTGGGGGATCTCGCTCCTGCAGGCCCTGACCGGCGGTGAGTTTGAACTGCGAGCAGTTCCGAGTTATTTCTCGTTCTTCATTTTCAGCTGTTACCATGGTTCCTTTGGTAGCCGTCACGAGAAGCGGCTGTGGGGAGAACCTTGGGTCGGTCTTTCTGATCATCGTCTGTTGGACCAGTACTTCGTCTCCCACTTGGATCTCTTTCGGGCGAGCGCCTCTTTTTTCATCGGTTCGAATGCGGGCCCGTTCCTTCCGTTCCGCATCTCGCGTTAAAACTTCCGGATCTGCTTCCGGCTTGTTGTTGGGGTGTCTTATGATGCGAGTGCGAACTTGGTATTTTACCATCATCTCGGCCGGCGTCCTGTTTGTGGCCTCGTGCGGCGTGTTTCGATAGTCCCGAAGCATTCTGCACAGAGCCTGGTGAGGGTCAACATTTTCTAGCCTGGCTCTTTGTAGGGTCTTCTTGATCGACGACATGAATCTTTCGGCCATCCCGTTGGCTTGTGGCCACCTTGGTGTTATTTTCTGGTGTCTGAAGCCTAGATGCTTGGCGAAGGTTACGAAGTCGTGACCACAGAACGGCGGGCCGTTATCCGACTTGATGACTTCTGGTATGCCCCACTCGCTCACGACCTCGTCGAAGACGGCTGCTATGTGGGCGAAGGCTGTAGACGGTGACTTTTTCACTATTGGGAAGCGAGAGTGCTCATCAATGAACAGTAGTAGGTATTCGCCAGACTCAAGGGGCCCATAGAAGTCTATTGCCACTCTTTCCCATGGGTGATCGGGGATCTGCAGTGACTGTAGTGGTGCGGGGGCTTCGGCCCTGGCTGTGCATTGACATGCCATGCAGTTTCGTACCCATCGATCTACTAGAGCGTCAAGAAATGGGAACCATACATGGCACCGCAGTTGCCGTTTGGTATTGTCTGCCCCGCGATGGCCTTCATGGGCTGTCTTTATGATGTCCGATCGTAGGGCCGCTGGGATTATTATTCTGCACCCTCGAAGGAGTATGGACTTGTCCTTGACGGCTAGTTCGGTATGAACTTTTGCCAACCTTTCCAGTTCATCTCGATTCGCTTCCGGGTGTTCCGTTAGGAGTTTCTTGTATGATTTCCATCTGTTGTGTTCTGTGAGTTTGATAGCCAGTGCTATGGATGGGTCAGCAGCTGACGCCTCGGCAACTGTCTCGAGTGAAATTGCCGGGGGAAGAGCGTTTGTGGTGACGTAGCTGATGTATTCTACATCTCCCTTTCGCTGTGTGGCTTTTCCTGTGGGGTGTCTCGACAAGTAGTCTGCTGGGTTGTGTTCCCCACCCGGACGATGAATGATGTGATAGTCATATTCTTGCAGGCGGATACCCCACCGTTCAATACGTGGCGGCATCTTCGTTCGAGGGTTGCCGAACAGTGATAGGAGGGCTTGATGGTCCGTTATTAGGGTAAACTTTTTTCCTATGACAAAGTTGTGGAAATGTTCGCATGCCCAGACTGCCGCCAGGCTTTCCTTTTCTGCCTGCGAATATGCGGACTCAGGTTTCGAGAGGGCTCTGCTGGCGTAGGCCACCACATGTCTCGGGTAGGTGTCTGTCCCGTTTGTTTGAGCGAGGATGGCACCCAGACCGACTGGACTTGCATCGACCACGATTTCCGTGTGCCAGGTGGGGTCGAAGTAGGCAAGTTTTCTGGCTTCTGCTAGGTGTTGCTTGATTGAGTCGAACGCCTCTTGGCAATCGGCCGTCCAGGCGAAGAGCATCTCTTTTTGAAGGAGTTTCCTGAGTGGTTCCGTGATTGTGGCATAATGGGGTATGTATCTCGCGCAGTAACCTGCCATCCCCAGAAATGATCGCACGTCCGCTATTTGCCTTGGTTCCTGTAGGCCGAAGATCGTCGCCACTTTGTCGGGGTCCGGTGTCATTCCATCTGCGGAGAATATGTGGCCAAAGAACTTCAGCTTGGATTTGCTGAATCGACATTTGTCGACGTTGAGTGTGAGTCCAGCGTCTTGAATGGCTCTGCAGGTGGCGCGGAGAGCTACATCGTGTTCCTCCTTCGACTTGCCAAATACTAGGATGTCATCGCTGTAGTTAAGTGCTCCTTTGATTGGGCGAATGATTTGCCTGATGGTTTCGTGGAAGATCTCTGCGGCAGATGAAATGCCGAAGTTGAGGCGTTTGTACCGGAATAAGCCGTCGTGCGTGGCGAATGTTGTTATGCCTCTGGATTCTGGATGAAGTACCAGTTGGTGGTAACCCTGGTTAAGGTCCAGTTTCGAGAAGAGGGTGGACTTGTTTATCTGGACGATCATGTCCTCGATGCGGGGGCCGGGGTGTCGCTCTCGCTGGATTGCGGTGTTGGCGACGCGCATGTCGACGCAGAGTCTGAGCTGTCCCCCTTCTTTTGGCACTATGACTAGTGGGGAGACCCACGGGGTCGGGCCCACTGCTGGTTCAATAATGTCATTTTCTAGGAGCTGTTGGAGCTCAGCTGACACGGCGGCTTGGAGGTGGAACCCGACTCTCCTCGGGTGTTGGGGAACTGGGCGGACTGCGGGATCAATGTGCAGTTTAATTGAGGGTCCTTTCAGTTTTCCTAGGCCTTTGCATATGAGGGGGAATTCCTTCACGATGGCGTCTTTTGATATCACGTCCATCTCTCTGGTTTCCGCTTGGACGTTTGACACGCTTTCTGTCGTTACTTGAGTTGGTTCTGATGAGTGGATCATGTCCCCGTCTTGGACGTGTATGTCTATGAGTCCCAGGGAGGAGGCCGTCCTGTAGCTGAGGAGGCACCTTCCTTTAGTTGGGCTGCGAATTACGTGTATGCTTGTCATCGTGGCATGGTTGCCGTGAATGAGGTGGCGGGTGAAGAAGCCAATTGATTGTAGTGGAGTGTCGGCGCCCCACTGATATATCTTGGACTCAGATGGTACTAAGGGAGGTTTCTTGGGAATCTGGTGAAACTCCTTTTCTCCCATTATGTTGACCGTTGCTCCTGAGTCGATCAGGAAGCAGAATTGGTGGCCTCCTATTTCCATTGGTATCTTGGGTGCCTCGCGTGCTTGTCCTTCGTCCATGATGAGGTTGACATATTCATCTTGTCGATAGTGATCAAACTGATACTCTTCCACTTCAGGGTGCTGTAGGTGTTGGTCCACCTCATAATGAGATACGGGCGCTGGGGGCCCGTCGTATTCATCTCTAATGTGGGATATTTGTTCATACTGTCCGTCGCCTTGGGGTTCTTCCGAGGGGTAGACGTCTTCAACTACCCTGACATACCTTCTTGGGCTTTGTTGGAACGGACGCGACGAATAGCCTTGGCTTTGTGGATTCCTGTAAGGTATTTTGAACTGTGGGGCGACCGGTGGTCTTTGGGTTGGGAACGGTTTGCCCTCTCTGCAGACCGATTGGAAGTGTCCCTCTCTCCCGCAGTTGCCGCATTTCTGGGACAATGCGGGGCATGTCCCTGCATGGGGATACGGCATTCCACAACGGTAGCACTGGCGTTGCATTCTCGGAACAGTTGAGTAGGTGAGGTTGGGTCCTCTCTCTGTTGTCCTGGCATTATTGGCCTGCATGGCCGCGATCACCTCGTTGTTATCATGCTTGGAGGGGGCGGTGCCAGTTATTTGCGTCACTTGCTTTTCGACTCTCTCGAGGATCCTTGCCATGTGGCTGACTTCGTCAATCGTGACGGGGGCTTTTAAGAGTTGCTTCTTTAGCGTTTGGGATACGCACCCTTCAATCACTCGCAATCTAAT
This sequence comes from Ambystoma mexicanum, assembly GCF_040938575.1. NCBI lineage: Eukaryota > Metazoa > Chordata > Amphibia > Caudata > Ambystomatidae > Ambystoma > Ambystoma mexicanum. Next base: position 1,059,739,822 of record NC_090931.1, on the reverse strand, counting down.
GGCCTCATCTAGGGAGAATGCGTGGAACTGGCAGTTCGCACCTTTTATCCGTAGGCGGGTGATGAACTCGTCGACCGTTTCATCTGCCCTCTGTTTGCACTGATTGAAAATGTATCTTTCATAGTCCCTGTTGGGTTCGATCACCAGTCTTTTGTTCAGAGCTGCAATGAGGGCTGGGAAGTCAGCTTGCTCTGCCTGCGGGATGGTTTTCAGAAGTATTTTAATGTCATTCCCTGCGAGGTTCAGAAACATGCTGCGTAGTCTCGGGGATTTCTCTTCGCCCGCGGCGTCAATGAAAGTGTTGAAATCTTCCAGCCACTCGACCCACCTTGGGCCTTTGTCCGCCTGTGGCATCATGGAGAAGGGGGGTGGCATGCGCCATGCTGTGGTTGCTGTGTTCCCCGCTGGGGCGGGGGGGCCCGGGGCCTGCTGATCTTGGGGAGCGCTCATAGTAGCAGCGAGCAGTGCCGTTCACTTGTGTGTGTCTGTCCCTGAGGGGGACTGTTGCCCTGGTGACAGGTGCTGAGGGCTGGCGAGCAGCGCAGGGTGACACCCACCTTTCACCGGGGTCCTGGCGGCGGTCTCCGGAGTCTGTCTGGCTTGGCGGGCAGGTGGACGTATCCTCGACGTCGGTCTCCGGCTGTGGGGGCCGGGCCTGGGTTAGGCGTGCTGGTGGGTGCCTGGGCCTGGGTCTGCTGCTGGGCTGGGCCTGGGATCAGGTTAGCCGCTGGAGCCCCCGTGGAGTTGGGCCTGGGGTCAGGCTTGTCTCTGTGGCGCACGTGGAGAGTTCGTTTTGAATTTACAACACACACAAAAAAAAAAAAAAAAAAAATTTTTTTTTTTTTTTTTTTTTTTGTGGACCGCACCCGCGCCCTTCCTGTGTCGTGGGCACCTCGGGGTGGGTTGCTGGTGAGCCGGGATCGGCGTCTCGTGAGATCCGGAGTGGAGGAGGAGGCGGGCGCTCGCAGGCTGGGCTTGTCGGCACCCGACGCGCACTGCAGAGCTCGGATGGCGCCGTGGGCGGCGAGGAGGAGGAGGAGGAGGAGGACTCGGCGGCCCTGGAAAACGCCTCGTCGCCAGTTGTTAGGCCCTGGAGGCCTCTGCAATAAGGACAGGCACACCGAGATTAGGAAACACGTCTTCCTTTATTTAAATACAACTTCTAACTGACTGCCGTGGGGCGGTCCTCCCACGCAACGTCCCGCTTCACGTGGCCGGCCCTCGTGACTCGACTTCTGTCTCTTAAAGAGACAGTGTAACAGACCGATCTCCCTAATTCATGTAGCCTCAAAGATCTATGGGAACATTCTTTTTTTTAAATCATTGTTTTTATTGTATTTTCGTACACCAAAAGCCATCAGCAATGGGATTATGACATTTAAACAAGCACAGAAAAAATGAACAAACCATCCCTTATCACCACCCCCCCCCCCAAAATCACACCCTTGATATTTGGGTACAATTCCCCCAACCCCGATTCCCGTCCCCCACCTTCCTTAAACATTGTCTTCTTCTTCAAAATACAAACAATTATGTAAACTGTCGGTTTCGGACCAATAGGCAGTCCCATCTCCTGCTTCTATTAGTGTCTTTGGCAGCCTCCTGGGGGTGTCCCCCCTCTCAGGCTATTGTCTGGGTGGAGTAGTCCCTTCAGGGAATGGGACTCAACACGCTCACCTTGTAAGTCGTTCAACACTGCAATTCCTAAATCCACCTCAACTACATAAAATCCCTTCCTTTAACTATTCAGGTATCTAGACATAAATTCACCCCTTATCAATTCCTGTGTCGCTGCCTTCCCATGAAGTGCTGCGGTTATCCTCTCCATTATACAAATATTCATAGCTACATTGATCCATTCTTTCTTGCCTGGGGTTTTAGCACATTTCCATTTCATGACAAGGCAAGCCTGTGCCGCAAGCAGCAGGGGCACTGCCACTCACTTCAACCTTCTGAGTTCTCCCTCTGCTTCCTCTAACCCAAATAGTATCAGAAAGGGTGTTTTGATACGTTGAATCCCATCTGAGTTTTTTTACCCACGCCACCACTTATCCCAGAACACCTTTATTCGAGGGCATCCCACCATATGGCAATAGTCGACCCTTTCCCTACACAAGCGCCAACACATGGGACTAGCCGACTGAAACATCTTCGAGTGCCGGACCCGGTCATATTGCTATCTATGTAGAAGCTTGATGGCATGTAGTTTGTACTGACTTGAGATCAAGGTCTGCGAGGCCCATTTACATAGTCTCAGCCAGAGCTCAGAGTCTATGTCTATCCCTGTATTCCTTTCCCACCTTTGCCTCAGGTTCTCTGTGGACCCCTTCCCTGCGATCAACAATGTGCTATACATAGCAGAAATCAAGCCCCTCGATGCACTTCTTTTATCTAGGAGATTTTCAAAGGGGGTAAGGTCTCTCTGTATCCCCTCCTTCCATTTTTCACTTGTGAGGACTCCCTTTAGCTCAAGGTATGAGAAGACCGAAAAAGCGCCTTTGCCCAATTCCCTTTCCAGGTCCGCGATCGTTACAAAGGAGCCTGCCTTCCAAAGTTAGACCACACTCTCCAGGCCTGCCTCAAACCATGTTTTTAATCTCTCTGGGTTTTGGATTGCATCCCAGACACCAGGCACCCAGATGTGACTGAGGGGAGATGGCCATATCGTTACTCCTTGCATATACGCCTTCTCCCGCCCAATCTCCCAGATGATTCCCAGGATTGGGTGGTCCTTACCTCTCCGCACCCACAACCACTCTGCCACTGTGGTGGGAGCTAAATTTGATTGTCCAGTACAACCCAATGAAATGCCTTCTGCATCCTAATACAGTTTCAGATTCGGGAATCCCACTCCCCTGTCTTTCGGCAAGTGAGAACATCGTAAGCAACTCTTGCTTTCTTCACCTGCCACAGAAACTTAAGCATCTCTCCCTTTATGTCTCGGAAAAAGGACTCAGGGATTTGTACTGGGAACATCTGGAATGTATATAAGAACCTTGGCAGGCAAACCATCTTCAGAGCATTTAAGCGCCCGTGCCAGGATATGTTTCCCCCATCTTTTAAGGTTGGCTCGGAATCCAGAAATAAGAGAGGGAATTTAGCTTTGAATAAGGCTCCCACCGCCCTTGTAAGAGTAATCGCCAGGCATCTCAATGTATCCCAATTAGCCGTTATTCCCAGTGAGGCAAATCTACTCCTATCTATATCCTCCTCCCCCTTCAAAGGCAACAGGACAGATTTCGCCCTGTTAATCTTAAAATCAGACAGGTCTCCATATTGCTCAATCAGGCGGATTACCCTTGGTATCAAGGCTTGGGGTTCCTTATATGCAAGAACATGTCATCTGCATACAAAGCCAGTTTATAAACGACCCCTCCCACTGTGAACCCTTCCACTAGGGGGTCCCCTCTGATTCTCTGTGCTAGATGCTCCAGGGAAAGGGCAAATAGAATCAGTGATAAGGGGCAGCCATGTCTCGTACCCCTATTAAAAGTGAACCAACGGGAGTAACCACCATTACCTGCCATGGATGCCCTGGGGGAGGCGTACACTGCCATTATACCCCTCTTGATCCTGGAGCCCAGCCCCACCTTTCCCAGAACCTCCTCAAGGACCCTGACCTCCACCCTGTCAAACGCTTTGTTGGCGTCCACTGATAGAAGGGCAGGGTGCCCCCCCATCCACAGCAGCTCATGAATCAGTGTTATGCTTAAACTAAAATGGCGCCGGTGCGCAATGCATTCTGGGAGTGCTCAGAGCCATGATGGATATTTACTTCATGCCGCAGTGAAAATCTGCACACATTTTGCTGAGTGTTAGATTCACGGTGCTGAGAAAAACATGCTTTCCAAACCTGGTATGCGGTCAAGGACATTTCTGCTGGGAAAGCTAACTTTGTTATGGTTTGCTACTGTTCAACGTGGAGCGTGTTTTTAGAGAAGGGAGGCACTACGCTTCTTGGGGGGAGCTCTCGATTGACCCAGCTGGCAACCGATGGCTGTTCCTCAACTGCGCAAGTGCAATTTCCAGAAGGTTCGAGAATTGACTCCCCTTTGTGGAGTGTGTATATATGCGTAAGCCCGGAGGTGGTCAGGTGAGACTTCAGCCGGAGAAGGCCGCTTACGTCCAGCCCTCCTGTGAGCTGTGGTGTTCTCGGCCTGGCTGTTCCTGGGGTCTTCCAGCCGCTTCTGGGTGAGATGAGGAATCGTGTTACGCTCACGGTGATGTATTTCCTTTTGAATTCTTTACTTCTTCTGTCATTTATGTCCATATTATTTTTGTGAGTTATTTCTATGTACTTCTAAGCTTTGAATAAATAGCCGTATAAGAGCTGATTATCTTCTAAGAGTGCGTGGCTGTGAGTTATTGCGTCTGTCTACGTTCAAAGTATTTGCTCTGTAATTGCATTGGTGATTTATGTTTGTTCCGTGCACTTTGGAGAGAGCAATACATTTTTGGCGTAACAAACAGGATACTTGTGATGAGTTGTGCCGAGTATTCAAGAATCTGTTGAAACGTAGATAGGATTTGGTTGTCTTGTAAGTGAAGTTTTTGAATAGTGAAGTTTTTTTTCCTTTTTGTCAGTGTGGGAGTGATTGCAGCGTGGAGAGAAAAAATATATAGATTGAACGAGGTTGTTTTGTTTGCGATAATGAGTAGTTTGTTCAGGAAGAAGAGCGTTACCGCTGGCGGTGACTGTTCTTATGTTGTTTTCCAGGCTGGACTAAGAGTCCATATGATAAATTGGCTCAGGCGTGGGCATGTGGTGCAGGTCTAAGTGAAACATGGGATCAGGGATTGGGAGATGCCGATCCGGCTGATATAATGGCATGCTTGCAACAATTTCCAGTAGAACGTGGTAAAGAATGTGCGGCATTAGGTGGACGAGGTTGGGTTCTTTTGCATGCTTATAGGAAAATACATCAAATGAAGGTGGAAATGAAAAATGAGGTCTTGCGATTAGAGAGCTAGCTGCAGAACGGCAGACTGCGTTAATGCAGCAGATTCAAATGAAACTGTTTAAAGATAAGGCCAACACCTATCAGGCGGTGGCCGAGAGGGCAGCAGTCAGAGTAGCCCGGTATAAGTATAGGAAAAGATGGGGAGGGGTCAACAAAAGAAAGGTGGCAACTGTAATCGCTGCCGCTGGCGTAGACTGGGATCCAGATAAGTGGGATGGTGATATTTTTGATTCGACCAGTCTAGAAAGTAGTTCCATAGATGAGTCTGACTCCAAAATGGAAGTGAAACAAAAAACAGTGGCGGCTAAGCCCGTTAGAAGACGGCGAGCCGGACCCCACCCGCAGAATCCTGCTGGTGGAATGGTGGATTTAACCACGCTGGAGGATTACACACAACAGGAGGTTGGGGAAATTATTACCTGTTTGAGGCAAAAATCAGGGGAAGCTTTACTGACATGGAAGGTGAGATTACTAGATGGGAGTGCTGCAGGGTTTTTGGTAGATTCTACGGATTCACCGCGTTTTTTACCCCTGTCAATTGACACCAATGTACAGGAGGTCTTAAGAGCAGGACCACCCCCTGATGCAAATGGTCAAGATACGCAGGTGTCTTTTTTGCACCTGGTAGCCCAAGCATGTAACCGTAAATACCTTATTACCACAGATTGGCCCAGTGAAGAAACAAAGTGGTATACTTTGAGAGAAGCAATTCAAAAAGTTAGAGAGCATGCTATGAAAGAGGCTATTCACATAGATGCTCCTGATCACATGGGAGCCGTGCCGCTCTCAATTTCAACTCGAAACATGGTGATTAGAACTGCGCTATCCGCATACAAAAGTGTCATTATGACTTTGCTCGTAGGTATGATGGGCAAGGCTACTGATGAGGTAGCAGATGCCATTCGGCGAGTTGCAGATTTGGGGGAGTGGGATAAGAGCGATAGCAAGCCATGGGAGAGAGAGGGGCGTAGTGAGAGAAGAACCGAAGGCAGGCGGCAAGATAGCAGAGACTCCCGAGTGTCCCGAAAAGACATGTTTTTGGCTTTGTTAAAAGGTGGTGTGCCACACGAAGACATTGATGGCATTGAAACCAGAGTAATGTATGAATTATACAAAAAACAAGGACTTGCAGCCAAAGAGCGCTATAAACAGGGTAAGAAAAAAGTAGTCACCACGCCACAGGGGGACACCTCACCTTCTGCTCCCCCTGTGGAAGAACAAGACAAAGGGTCTATGGGGACACCTTCCCCGTACCAGCCAACATACGCTGATTTGAGAAAGGTGGTGAGTGCGATGCTAGAGGCGGAGTCGAGTCACAGTCATTCAAACTTTGACTAGGGCTTCGGCCAAGCTCCGGCAGCATCTACCCGCATAAAAGTGGATAAGCGGCCTCATGTTGATGTTAAGATTTTTTGGGGGCTAGGAAATACACAAGGGGTGCGAGCACTGATAGACACCGGGGCGGAGGCCTCTTTGATTCATGGTAATCCAACACGATTTAAAGGCAAACAGTTTACTATTGCAGGTCTAGGGGGAAAGGAGACCCCCGCAGTACAAACGAAAGTGGAAATGAAAATAGGCAATTTGAATAGGCAGAAATACCAAGTGCTGATTGTCCCGATACCTGAATATATAATTGGCGTTGACATTTTGGAAGGGTTAACCTTGGGACTTGGCGGTAAAACGTACCAGTTTGGGGTCAGTGCATTAATCTGTGCACCCATTACCATAGGCAAATTGAAGATGCCCCCAGTGCAAGTGCCAGTGGCAACCAAGCGGGTAGCAATGAAACAATACCGCATTCCTGGGGGGCACAAGGAAATTTCAGACACCATCAAAGAGTACGTGGAGGCGGGTGTATTACGCCCTATTACCACCTCATGGAACAATCCTCTCTGGCCTATTAAAAAGGGAGATGGGTCGTGGAGGATGACGGTGGATTACAGGGAGTTGAATAAACACACTCCTCCCTTAGTGCCCGCAGTCCCAGATGCTATTACCTTGATTGAAAATGTCCAAAAGTTTGAGGGGACCTGGTATGCCGTGATCGATTTAGCTAATGCATTTTTCTCTGTGCCAATTGCTGACGAGTGTCAAGAACAGTTTGCATTTTTGTGGAGTGGACATCAGTACACTTTCAGGAGGCTACCTATGGGGTACATACACAGCCCGACTATCTGTCACCGGCTGGTGGCAGAGCACTTAGACAAGATACCGTGTAAACCTGGCATACAAATCTCTCATTACATTGATGATATTTTGATCCAATGCAACGATGAGCACAGTGTGCAAAGCCAGTTAGATGTCCTTATGGAAGGATTGAAAAAGGAAGGGTGGGAGATTAATTCGAGTAAAATTCAAGGTCCAGCTGAAACAGTGATATTCCTAGGGATTCAGTGGCATCATGGGCATCGAGAAATGGTGCCAAAAGCCCAACAGAAAATACTTGAATTCACCACTCCAATGAACAAAAAGCAAGCTCAGCAGTTTATAGGACTGTTTAGGTTTTTTTGAGACAGCACATTCCTCATTTAGGGCATATATTGGCCCCCCTCTACAAGGTGACACGAAAGAAATATGAGTTTCAGTGGGGGGAAGAGCAGCAGAAAGCCTTTGAGATGGCGAAAGACATTGTGCAGAAGATGCTTGATTTATGGCCCTTGAAGGAAGGAAAGGTGGAATTAAATGTGTCTGTACAAGACAATTATGCTAACTGGAGTGTGTGGCAGAAACAAGACAGGAAACGTGTGTCATTAGGGTTTTGGAGTCGTAAGTTGCCCGATGCTGGCAACTCATACACTCCATTTGAGAAGCAATTGCTGGCGTGTTATTGGGCTCTTGGTGATACCGAGCAGATGACGGTGGGCCATGATGTATTCATGAGACCAGAAATACCAATCATGCAATGGGTACTGAGCTCTCCTAAAACGCATAAAATAGGACATGCTCAAGAAGCCAGCATAATTAAGTGGAAATGGTATATTCAAGACAGAGCCAAATCAGGAAAGGGTGGAGTGGCAAAATTACATGAGCAAGTAGCCAACATGCTGCCCTCAGATTGCAAACCACCGGAAGTGCCTGAAAAACGTGAGTCTCCCATGAAATGGGGAGTACCTTACAGAGATTTGACCGTGGAGCAAACAGAGCATGCTTGGTTCACGGATGGCTCAGCGCGATATGTGGGAACTGAGCGGTACTGGAAAGCAGTGTCGTACAATCCCAAAACAAAAAAGATGTTGACAACGACAGGGAAAGGGAAGAGCAGTCAGTTTGCAGAACTTTACGCAGTTTACCAAGCATTGAAACAAGAGACCCCTGGTCAATGTTATGTGTACACAGATTCATGGTCAGTGGCGAATGGATTGGCAGTGTGGTTGCCAACTTGGCAGAAGAATGGGTGGAAGATTCATTCAAAAGAGTTGTGGGGAAAGGAACTGTGGCAAGATATTGCAGAAATGTTATTACAAAGTGAAGTCACTGTATATCATGTGGACGCACATTGTGCCACAGACTCATTAGAACGTTGGTTTAATTCTGTTGCAGACGAGCACTCCAAGATTTCATCTGTGGATGCAGAGGCTCAGAAAGACGATTTAGAGGGTTTGGCCAAATGGGCCCATCAGAAATGTGGGTACCTTGGAGAAAAGGCTACTATCAGGCGGGCACAAACTCGAGGAATCAGTCTTCCTTTAGAAGTAGTGAAAACGATAATTTTGCAATGTCCCATGTGCCAATACCAATTGCATAGACCTATAGACATAGTCTGCTGCTACCAACGAAAAATGTCACATCTGTGCCAGTGATCAAGGGGATACTGATAGTGATGAATAATGTTGTCCCCAAGCAGCCTTATGCCAATGCCGAAAAGCCAACCAGACAGAAGACATGGATTCGTGAAATGCGACAAACACATCAGGAGCAAGTGAAAACAACCTTGATGCCAGTCGTGCAAGATGCAGTCGTAGGAAGGCGAAAACACTCTCCTATGATCACTCAAGAGGAGAATATGTGGATATATCTGGCACAGCAAGTACTGAACATATCACACTTTTGTCTTACTGATGTGCCCAATGCTGAAGCTTTATTGACTACGTGTTAAGTAGTGGTATCGACGCCTTTTCCGATTTTAAAGCATATCTTCGGCGTCCCACACAATGATTCTTTAGTTCAAGACTGAGATATTAGACAATCTTTTTCAGTTTATGAATACTGTCGGTTCTGCCAAGAGACTGACCGTAAATGGAGAAATTTGACACGTGTTATTACTTATAATATAACCCAAGGTGATGTATGTTTGTTACATTATGACATGCAATGCACAAGAAATTGGCAAATGCCGACAAATAGAGTTGACCAATCAGCACAATCATACAATGTTCGAGAGAAGACTATGTTCGCGAGTGTCACGCAAATGCACCAGTGTAAATAACACTATGTCTTGTAATCATACAGTGATAACTGCCAGTCATTTGAATCATGTGAAACTTCCAACAGGATGGCTCTTTTCATGTGCTTTAACTCGATTAGGACTAATGATGTTTCCTTTACACCCCGCGATAACTCGAGGTAAAAGGTAAACTTTCAAATTTGTAGGTCTCTCTCCTGACTGTGATTTACATGTACATTTGTTATCAGAAACTGAGGTTCTAGCATTAACCCTTTCATTAGTGGGAGTTTGGGGTTTAGCTGCTGGAGGTTACAAATCTTTGATGAAATTAGCATGTTTAGTAGTGAAAAGCCTTAATCATACTTCGCAGGCTTTAGAAGAATTACTCCTTGATAGTCAAGTTATTAGAAAAGCAACTTTGCAGAACAGAGCTGCTGTTGATTATCTATTGTTAAAACATAATTTAGGGTGTAACGCATTTGAAAGAATGTGTTGTTTCAATTTAAGTGACCATTCACGATCTATTGAAAGTCATATTCGAGGTTTGAGGGATCTCATTTCTCAAGTGTCTCAAGATCGTAATAGAAATTGGTGGGATTGGTTATTTTCATGGATACCTGATATTGGGGGTACACTACGTTACATTTTTGCGTGCATTTTTATTATATTGTCTATTATAATTGCGTGTTGTTGTTGCATTCAATGTATTCCCAATTTAGTTTTAACATTTCGTAGGTTTCTGAGACCGGTTCCTGTGCCACCGGGCTATGGAAGGTAAATATCCAAGGGTGGAGTTCTTATGCTTAAACTAAAATGGCGCCGGTGCGTAAAGCATTCTGGGAGCGCTCGGAGCCATGATGGATATTTACTTCATGCCACAGTGAAAAGCTGCACACATTTTGCTGAGTGTTAGATTCACGGTGCTGAGAAAAACATGCTTTCCAAACCTGGTATGCGGTCAAGGACATTTCTGCTGGGAAAGCTATCTTTGTTACGGTTTGCTACTGTTCTCCGTCGAGCGTGTTTTTAGAGAAGGGAGGCACTACGCTTCTTGGGGGGAGCTCTCGATTGACCCAGCTGGCAACCGACGGCTGTTCCTCAAGTGCAATTTCCAGAAGGTTTGAGAATTGACTCCCCTTTGTGGAGTGTATATATATGCGGAAGCCCGGAGGTGGTCAGGTGAGACTTCAGCCGGAGAAGGACGCTTACGTCCGGCCCTCCTGTGAGCTGTGGTGCTCTCGGCCTGGCTGTTCCCGGGGTCTTCCTGTGCTTCTGGGCGAGATGAGGAATCCTGTGACGCTCACGGTGATGTATTTCCTTTTGAATTCTTTACTTCTTCTGTGATTTATTTTATTTTTGTGAGTTATTTCTATGTACTTCTAAGCTTTGAATAAATAGCTGTATAAGAGCTGATCATCTTCTAAGAGTGCGTGGCTGTGAGTTATTGCATCTGTCTACGTTCAAAGTATTTGTTCTGTAATTGCATTGGTGATTTATGTTTGTTCCGTGCACTTTGGGGAGAGCAATACAATCAGATACAGGGTTTTCCGCATCATGGCTGCTCTTTGTCGACTCATTATAAAGCCCACTTGATCCAATTGTATCAGTTGGGTCATGTATGTTTGCAGTCTCGCCGCCAGTACCCTCGCATAAATCTCAGCATTGATATTTGAAAGGGAAATGGGGTGATATGACCCACATCTACTGGGGTCTCTACCCTCTTTGTGAATTACAGTTATGAGTGTATGGGAGAATGATTTGGGGGCTTCCCCGTCTAAAGAATGTCATTAAAGAGTTCCACCAAAAATGGGACGAGGGGGGAAAATGAAGAACTTGTAAAACCCTGCCTTGAACCCATCTTCCCCTGTAGCCTTACACAGTGGAAATCTCACCACTGCCCTCTTCATTTCTTCTGCCGTAATTGGGGCTTCCAGTGTCTCGGCCTCCTCCCAGGAAAGCCTTGGCACCTGTGTGTTGGCCAAATATGTCGATATGTCTCCCTTCCCTGGCTAGCCTCCGACTGGTATAGGTTTTCATAGAATGCCGCAAAAGCCTCTTGGATCCCTTCCATCCCCGGGTCCCTTGGCACATCTCCCCAGTCTATGGCCGACACCATCTCTCAGCCCGCTGACCTCACAAACTGGTGGCGAGTAATGCATCCGCCTTATCTCCCTTTTCATAAAACCTTTGTTTCAGGAATTGTAATTTGTTGACTATTTGCCGTTCATCAAGGAGCCTTAGTTCTTCACCTTTTCTTCCTTGTCTCCATAACACTGACCTCCCTCTCTTCAGTTGCGTACCATGTCCTCCTATCCAGATGAACAATCTCCCCCCACAGCCTGTTCTCAATAAGTGTCTGCTCCCTTTTTTTCCTAGCCCCCTCCCTAATCAGGATCCCCCTCCATGTTGCCTTCCCCGCCCCCACACTGTCTTCCTTGAGGCCCCTCCTGTATTATTTATTCTAAAATATTCCGCAATTCCTTCAGTCATTTCCGCACGGAACACAAGGTCCTTCCACAGTGACTCGTACCTCTACTTCCACCCCTTATGTACCAGGCCCAGCCTGCTTAGTTCCACCATTACCATATCATGGTCTGACCATGTAATCAGTGAGATCTTTGAACCCTGCATCTCCTCGCACAGCCCCCTAGAGATGTACAGGTAGTCTATTTTGGTAAAGGTGCTTTGTGGGGCCGAATAGAAAGTATACCCCTTTTCATTCAGTTGACGATGCCATCATTCATCCCTGAGCCCATAAACCCCCATCATTACCAGGACTTCCTCACACCCCAGCCGGGGCGGGTCCTGTGTTCCTGTATCCCCCACTTGTCTATCTAATGCAATTTTGGCCCACATGTTCAAATCACCTCCCAATATTATGTGGCCTCAGCCTCGAGCAACAATTTCACGAGAGTTTTCACCAAAAAACCTAACTGAGACTGGTTGGGGCAGTAAACTGTAGCAAACATGAAACACACCTTCTGAACAGTACCAACAACCAAGAGGGCCCTGCCTTCTTCATCTGCCCATACCATGTAAACCTCAATTTTGAGCCCTTTCCCAATGAGAATACACACCCCCACTTTCCTCAAGGGTCCGGAGCCCCAGCGTTCCTGTCCCAGTCCAACACCCGGGACCGTCCGTTCCTCCCCTCTGGCATACTTGGTCTCCTGAAGGAAGGAACATTATGTCTAGGCACACTCTAAGAAACTCCCTGGCCTCTAATGACCTCTTTGTGGGTGAGTTCATCCCTTTGACATTCAACATTCCCATCTTAAGTGGACCACCCCCCTTGGTACCTAAATGTACTGCCATAACAACTTCCCACCATCCTTATCTCTTTTCCCCTCCCCGGATGGCCAAGCCCAGAACTCCAAATCCCCACAACAGATGAAACTCAGCTTCAAGAAGACTCTTATCCTAACCCATTCTGCACAATCCACTGCACCCACCTTCCCCCTCAAAGGCACCCAACACCTCCTGGTTGTCATCAACGGGCTCAGATCAGACCACCAGCTGGCACCGTCTCCCCACCCCGGTCCATCACTTTACCATTCCTCATTACCAATGAGCCCTTCTTCCCCCTCTCATTCTGGGCCTTGTTTTGTAGTCTACCAACAGCCCCTGCTGGTCCCACACGCCCCTCCAACAATTTACAAGAACATAAACCAACAGAAGCACCCACAGGGCCCCCTCACTGTCTTATAACCATTGTAAGATCCCTTCCACCACATTTATCAACATTACTGCATTCCCAGTTTACTTCAAGTGCCCACCATGGGTGACGCGTTCAGCTTCCTATACTTCCTGCATCCTGGTGTATGCCTTCTTCTTGGTCCTTTTATGCGCCACTGTCTATCATAATCCAATCTTTCGCCCTGGTCTTATCTCCATATCCGCCCAGCAACTTGCTCATGACTCTGCAGATGTCTCCCTCTGTCGACAGCCTATGTTTGTGTCCGTCCCGTTCAAATGTGAGGGAGAACGGAAACCCTCATCTCTACCGCACTCCCTTTTCCTGTAGCCACTTCGTCAGGGGCAAACACATCCTTGGGTCAGCGAGAATAAATCTTGAAAGATAGTAACTCTAGACAAGCCATAAGTGATCGGTCCTTTATGTTTCGTTTTCTCTAGAATTTTTGTTTTGTCTGCATAATTATGGAACCAGGCCAGCACTGAACTGGGGCCCCCGGCAATCCCCAGGCCTGGTGTAGCCTCTCGATCTTAGCCTCATCAATGGTGTCGTCATCAAAGACCAAATTTGTGACCTTATGAAGCGTTCTTTTCAGGTCTTGCTCTGACTCCCCCTCCCTGTGCAGAATCCCAAAGAGCCTAAGGTTGTTCTGCCTTTCACGTTTTTCCAGATCGTCCATCTTTATTCGAAATTCTTCATCCCGGTTTTCCATTTCAGACATCCTCAGCTACATTTGTGTCTCTACGGTGTCCAGTGAGGTTGGATTGTTTTCGACTTCCTCCAACCGTTCCTCCATCTTATCTATCCTCTGGGTAATCTTGTCAACCCTGCTTCCGATATCTGCCCTCATGTTCCTTATTTCTCGGAGTAGGGCAGCCACATCCATTCTGGTTGCTGTGGAATCCTCTGACGTTGAAGCCATTTTCCCCTGCCCCAGAGACTCAGGCCTGGGCGGCTCAGTGTATATTTATAAGGGGCTAGCTTCTGCTTAGCCTCCATGCACTGCAGTCCGCTGCCCAGCGCGTGGCACCTTCTGAGCTCTCTCCGCCTGTGTGCTCCTTCAGGCAGTTGCTGTTGCCTCTTTCTTGGCTTCCCTTCTGAGGTCACCCGCTCATCTTGGGTCGCTGCTTCCGTACTCCAACCTCTGTGGTGGGCACATGCCCAGAGTCGGGGGACCGGACCTCAGTGGTGTGGGCCCCCGACTCTGGGGGCCCTTCCTCCTCCACTCTCCAGTTCCATGTCAGCACCAGGGAGGGGGGGGGACCTGTCAATGGGCAGACCCAGGCTTACTTTTATGAGCAATCGCCAGCCCAGCCCTGTATGGATGTAGACCCTTCAAGCCCACAGGGCCTTGCTTCACTTTGCTCCATGCCCAAAGTCCCTCTCCACTCCCTGTGCAGGACCCTATGCCAGTCACCACTTAGACTCCTCCAGCTCACCCCAGACTGCAGTGTGCTGCCACCTCCTTTCCCCAGGTAGGCCCCCATCTGGAGCCCAGGACCCGGCGCTCTTCGGAGCACACTCCTGGAGTCTCTTCTGTCAATGGTTGCCATAAACTAGCCTGTGTTTGGGAGGTGGGCACATGCCCCAGAATTGGGATCCCACATCCCCCTTCGTCGTCTGCAGGAGGTTATCCCAATCACTAGAGGACATGTGACCCTGACTCACCGTTACTACAACCCTGCAGTCCATGGGGGGAGCCTCAGTACCTTGGTGACATCTGGGTCCGTACCTCAAGATTATCCCCTTCGTGTTCCATGTGGCTTGGGCCCTGCCATGATCTGTAGCAGTACGATTCCTCCCAACCCTATCAATTACCCTAACTGCCACTACTGTCCTTGATTGGACTTCCATTTTAAAGACACTCACTATTTTAGAATTAGCTTGATTTTATTGAACTGTGTTGTCAAACGTGTTGTGTGGATGTTACAACTCTAGTATTCTGTGACTACATTCCCTTGATTGCTGGGACACCGCTGAGGTGGATAGTCTTATTTCTACTTCTCTAGTAGGTGGATCCCCACCTCACTCGCAGCTGGGCTAGGCATTTATGTGCCAGTGCACACACCCACGCAGCAGACGGGCGCAGCGGGTGCACCATCAGCGCGCCAAAGGCACGTTTAAGCGAGCCCGTCTGTGCCCGTCTGCGTCCCAGATGTACCAGATGAGAGGATCCTTTATAGTAGAAGCTCTCTTCTGGACCTCCCCCCAACTAAAACTATTTTTCCTAGGGGCTGGATAGGGGATACTCAACCAGCAAACATACATCAAAGACAGCCCTCCTCTGTGCTGTCATGTAGCTGTAAAGATGCCCTATTGATGTTGCTCAATTCCCGTTCCTTGCCTGCCCACGCAGCTGAGGTCAATGACCTCCTGCTGGACTCTCTTCCAGAGTTTTTCTGCATTACAGAGACATGGCTCCGAGACAGCTCGGGCCCTGCACAGGTGCAGGCTATACCTAATGATTATAAAATAATCAACCTCGACCGTCCCTCATCTCATGCTGGTGGTGGGGTGGCAGTTATTTCTCAATCTGATTATACTGTTTCCATACTTGCCCTCAATCATGCGCTCAATATGGAAGCCCTGTTGGTTAAATGTATGAACATCTCTCACCTTACCTATCACCTTTTGCTTGTATACCGCCCTCCTGGCTCCTATGTTGTGTTTCTTGACCCGTTTGTTGATTTGGTAGCTGACCTTTTGCAAAAATATACTTACTTGATTGTGTTAGGCGATTTCAATCTTAAATCTAATCCGCCCAGATCCCCTGTGATTTATCTTTTTTTTACTAGCCTGAATGATCTCAGCATTCAGCAACTGGTTGTAGAACCCACACACAAATTGAGTAATACGTTACATCTTGTGTTTGCTAATACCGGCCTGGTAGCCGTCTCTTCTGTTGAACAGATACTGTGGTCTGACCATTATTTGATCACATGTACTTTCAAAAACAAGCTTGCCTTATCTAAAACCCGGCCATTGCAAGTTTGGCACCGGGGTTGGCGCTCGGCTGCCCTACAGGGGCTCTCTAAATTAGTTAAAACTAAATATCAGGAACATGCTCATCCTTCATTCTCTACATTATCTCACTCCTTGAATGAAGTGGCCGATATATTTTCCCCTAGTTGGCTCATTCAACCCTGCAGAATTCCTTCACAATCCTGGGTCACCCCGCACTTAAAGCCGCCCGGCTTAACCTTAAGCAGACAGAACTCAGGTGGCGCGTTAGCTATGATCTCAATGCTAAAGTGCTATACCAAACCTGTTCTGCTGCTTACTTTTCCGATATTCGGAAAGCGAAAAAAAATTATTTTACCCAGATTGTGGAGTCGGCCCTCTGTCAGCCTAAGGCCCTTTTTTCAGTGGTTGGATTGTTATCTTCCTCCGAGAAAACTACTCCTGCACTTCTCTCGCTGTAACACCCTAGCCCAATTTTTTATATATAAGATTGAGGCTATTCGATCCACCATCCAATCGTCTCAGGTGCCTGCCACTGCAACTGATTTTCACATTACTATGGGCAGTTCGTTGGAAAAGAAGTGGACTACCTTTTCATTGTTCTCTGAGGAATCAGTTCTTCAGGCAATACAGCGCATTAAATCTGGCTCCCTTCGGACATACTCCCACTAGCAGTCATGAAAGAAATCGCTGTAGACATCTCTATGGAACTTACCTCATCTTTTAATGTTTCCTCTCAAACAGGGGCAATTCCGGCTGAACTTAAAACTGCCACCGTGATTCCCCTTCTGAAGAAGCCTTTGCTTGACCCTGCTCTTCCTTCTAACTTCCGTCTTATTTCCCTCCTCCCATTCCTAATGAAACTGTTGGAATCCTTGGTCTCCACTCTTCTCTCCACTTTTCTCGAGTCATCTACTTTGCTTGATCCTGCACAATCCGGCTTTAGACCTGGTCGTGGCACGGAAAGCGTTCTTGTGCCAGTCCAGGATGACATGGCCAGACTTGTTGATTCTGGTGGGGTAGGGGCACTGATTTTGTTAGACCTTTCAGCTGCCTTTGACACTGTCGACCACCCCACCCTGCTGACCCGCCTGTCCCAGGTTGGGATTACGGGTCAGGTCCTGGCTTGGTTTTCATCATTCCTGGCCCACCGTGCCCAGGTGCTCTCTGTTCCTCCTTATCTTTCTTGTGTCTTTCACCTTGCTTGTGGGGTCCCCCAAGGCTCTGCCTTGTTGCCCATTTTCTTCAACATATACATCTGGCCTCTTATTTGTCTCATCCGCTCCCTCAGCGTCAGGTGCTATTCTTATGCCGACGACACCCAGTTTTTGATCCGACTCGATCTAGATCCTACTGAGGTGTCGTTGCACCTCCATCAGTGCCTGACGGCTGTAGGTGAGTGGATGGGCCATAATTGGCTGAATCTGAATGGGGACAAGACAGGGGTCACCCCCGCAACACCCGCTCCTAATATTATACCCACCAAAAAAACCGCCTATGGCCATTCCCGACGACCATATATAAAGTGATATTTTTGGTGGAGATATTACCTGATACCCCAAGACTGTAGCACGTGCCTGTACCGGCCGCTAAGGTGAGACTGCAGCCCCCATTCCATATGTCTCTGACGGAGAACAAGTTTGTCACACAGTTTCAGTCCCAAGGGTCATGGTCCGTTGTTAATGGGGTCTAGTAAATCCTTTCTCTTAATTGCGAGTGGATCTCCTACCTACTCCGAAGTTCTTGCACGTGCATAATAGCACAGAGACACTCCAGTCCCTCCAGGCTCAGCCCCAGCCACCAATCTGCCCCTCCTCACCTCTGCTCCATTTATTTTGTAATCAGTGCCCATGCGAATGGGGGCGACCGCGTCTCATCAAGAGGACTAGCCGCACTAATTCGGGCTCTCCCTACCCACTCTCCTAATGTCTTGTGGGATCTGTGCCATGGCCCCCGCTGCAAGTGTTTGCCATGCCTCCCCGCCCCCGCGGGCCTCTCAATCACACAAACGTCGGGTGGGAGGCAGGGTCAGACACCAGTCTGGATCCAGGGCAGGGGCATTCACTCACCTCCCCTGTACCCTGAGGCGGGATCCTCCATTCGCTCCTCTCTCTCCGGTCTCCTCTGAGGGATCCCAGGTACCACGTACCACCTCTAACTTCCTCATAATGCAGAATCCAGCTATGCTCCCGCAGGAGGCTTGCTAGACTCGTTCCCCACGATTCCGGAGGCGTTTCGTTCCACTTTTTTCGCCAGATATGTTGGTGGGTCACAAAGCGGGGGCTCATGCCCCTTAACGGACCTGGGCAGGGGGAGGAACACGCCCAGACATTTTGCATGAGCACGCCCCCTGGTGGCCTCCGGGAACATTCTTTTAAATAGGTTGGAGGACTGGGTGTCATTAAACTAGGTACTCTCTGATCTACAGGCAGGTTTCCGTCCAGGTATTGGCCCAGTGGATCAAATCTTAAGGCTGTCCCTAATCTATGAGAAATACATAAGACTCAGAAACCAAAACCTCTTTTTGGTTTTTATTGATCTGCAAGCAACTTTCGATTCAATCCCTAGAGCAAAGTTATGGGAGTATCTATTACATCTGGGGGCCCCTGTTAACCTCTTAGCGACTATTCTTAGTCTGCACATTGATACAAATGCACGAATGCGTACCCCTGTAGGTGACATTTTGACCAACTCTTTCTATGTATCTAGGGGTGTTAAGCAGGGTTGTGTTATTGCTCCAACCCTATTTAACTTATACATGAATCAGATAGCAGAGATTGAACGTTGGACATCGATGCACCTATGCTAGGAGGGAGAAAAATGGGCATTCTTCTATATGCGGATGATATGGTTCTTAACAGGAAAACAAGAACCGACATTCAGAAACCACTCACTCTGTTTGCCTCAATATCAGCCAGGCTGGGGCTTGAAATTAACCTATCTAAAAAACTAAGGTTATGCTTTGGTCCAAGAGAGGCAGTAATTCTTTTCCCCAAGTCCGTCTGGGGAATAACATGTTAGAGAGGGTAGAATTCTATGACTATCTGGGGGTTTGCATTGATGCAAGAGGTCACTGGGAGAAACATTGAAACATCCACACTTAATTATGCAAGACAAGGTGCGGCTGTGCAGGGTTTTATGCACTACTATGGTGGAAATGCAGTGCTTTCTGCACTGGATATTTTGAGAGCCTGTGCCAATTCATCTGCTCTATTTGACACAGAGATTTGGGGTCAGTATGATGTTGGGAGATTGGAGCAAAAGGAAACTATTATGCTAAAAGAGCTCCTCTATCTACCAAAAATTGCCCGTCCGTCCCTATAAAATTAGAGCCTGGGTGGACGAAGTGGCTTTTGATGCCATTTGGTTTTCTGCCTTTCTGGCTGATCGCTCTCAGTCTGTCTCCCTCCCCTCTTTCTGTTCTGAACTGGTAGGGCTTAATTGTGGGGTTCCGCAAGGTTCTGCTCTTTCACCTATGCCGATGACACCCAGCTGTTGGTTCATCTTGATCTCACTCGTCCCGACTCTGCTGCCCGGCTTAGGAGCTGCCTGGAGGACTTGGGAGCATGGATGGCTTTAAATTCACTTAAACTTAAAGAGAACAAGACAGAGGTCTTGGTAGTGGGCACTACCAGTCCCCTCTCCTTCTGGACCCCTGACTTCTGGCCCTCTTCTCTTGGCCCGTTTCCCCTTCTGTCCACTCCTGTGAAACATCTTGGGGTTAAGTTCTCCTCCTCTCTATCTATGGCTGATCAGGCTGCTGCTGTCAGTAAATCTGGCCATTTTAAACTCTGTGTATTGAGGAAGGTTCTCCTCTTCATCCCTGCCCAATTCCACACTCCTGTGGTTGTGGCTTTAGTTTTGAGCAGTGTTGATTACTGCAACGCACTGTATCTGGGCCAAACTGCCTATATTATAAATAGACTTCAGTTGCTTCAAAACGCTGCCACTAGAGTAGTCTCCCACCCCCCTCGTACTCACATGTCGCCTGTGCTCAGAGAACTTCACTGGTTTCCTGTGGAGAAGCGCATCTTCTTCAAATCACTGTGCATTGTCCACCGTGCCATTTATAAACAAGGAGCTGAATTCCTTGAGGAAAAGTTCTCCGAATATGTACCTTCACATGCGCTCCGATCTCAGTCTGCTCTACTGCTATCAGTGCCCTGTATCAGGCTGGCTAGGGTGGGGGGACATGCTTTCTCTGTGGTGGCCGCTAGGTCTTGGAACGGACTCCCGGTTACACTACGTGCCACTACTGACCATCTCTCTTTTCGACAATCTCTCAAAACACTGCTTTTTTAGTCCCTTATGTTCTTCCTCCTCTCTCACCACCATGGTGCCCTTGGGTGTATGTGTGCTTTATAAATCTACCTAACATAACATAACATATTGTACCCCTCCTGTATTACCATAAATTGTGTACTTCACCTGTCTTTGACACTTATAAAGAATCCTTTTTGGACATCCTTGCACAAGATGGGGCTAGAACACTACTGTGGTTTAAGTATGTCTCCAGCCTAATTAGGAAACTTGGTTTGCCCCCAATGTCTGATTCCAATTCTCAAGAACACATGATAAGGAGAGAATGCATTAAACAAAGTTATAAGGATTGGTACTACAGGGCAAAAGTCTTGGAGATCGGTCAGGTAGGTAACTAAGCAAAATATTCTGAGCTTAAACAATCATTGGGTCAAGAAGAATACCTATCCTGTATCTCAGATAAGGAGGCTCGTACATTGTTTTCGGAAGCTAGGTTGGGGATTCTCCCTTTTGCACGGGTTGTCAGCTCTTGGGGCAGAGCTGACTGAACAATGTGTACAGTTTGTGCGAGTGCTATTGAAGATCTTATTCATTTCCTATTTTGATGTCCCTTGTACAGGAGCCTGCATCTTAAGTGGCTTGGCCCATGTATAAAATGTATAATTTAAATGGCACAAATGACGCCTTAAAATTCTTCCTAAGCTCTCAAAATAGTGCCATACTTCAGATGCAATGATCTTATCTAAAAAGTGCATAGCATGTAAGAAACAAATGTACACTACCATTGAACGACCACATAATAATTGATTTTTATGGTTTTTATTGTTTTTATCGGGATCATATATGTTATATTTTATTTGGTCTGGTATCTTGTGCTTTTATGGAAAATGCCAAAATAAAGTTTATTACTACTACTAGATATATATCTGTTTACTGCTTTAGCCACTTTGTAAAGAAACAATTATCTTAATGCCATACAAATAATAAAACAGAGGATATAAAATGTAACAAATTTTACTATAAGCATAATTTCTAATGTGTCTACCCCTTTGCAAATAATTGGAAGTGTTATTCCTTCTAAGTGCCAAAAGTGAATATCTGACTGTATTGAAAAATCCCATTGTTTTCACTAGAGGAAAGTTATTTTCAGTCTCTTTGAGTAGCAACTTTTCGCAGAGTAACTCGTGTTAGTATTGAAAGGAAACTTTTTTTCAAAAACAAAGTAGGCTTTTATATTAAACAATACTATTGAGATAAATATGTTCCATGCTCCAAAAAGGTATGTGTCCATCAAATAGGATACAACCAATATAAATATGATTGTTATAGGTAACATTTGCTAGTTGCTTTTTACTGTGGAAGTATTCATGCTTTATTTCAAGCAATCATCGTTGATACGACATTGAAATGTCTTGTCTGTGTATCTATAAGGAAACTATGTTTTCTATTCTTCTTGTTGCTGATTGGCTCTTGTCATCAATTTTTTTTGGACTCTTCCCACGTCTTCTTCAACTTTGTGCTCAATGTTGGCAGGTAGCAGGGGTCTCTCCTTTGTAGAGTTTGATGTCGCTGAGGTGCAGCCAGGCCCTCCTTCCATGACCTTTGACAGCCGGCTGTGTAATTGTCACCACAATAAATGGTCCTTCAAAAGGGGGCTTGTGCCACTGTCTGGGGAAATGTTTACACAGAATGTTGTCCCCTGGGAAAAGTACTAGTGGTCTGAGCAGGGCTTTAGGATCAGTTTGTTCATTTGCTTCATCAGTCTTCTTCCACACTCCATGCTGCGCTCAAAGCTGTTGAGACATGCATTTGAGAGGCTCCATCATAGCCATCAAATAATTGTGCATTTCTTGCCCTGACACAGTAGCAACACTTTCTGTATCAGTTTGAGCTCAAGTGGGTGGAGCATGGGGTGTTCGCATTCAGTGTCCTGTCACCAGCTCATGTGGAGTCTGGTGATGTCAGAGTCGGACTGATTACGTAATACAAATAGGGCTAAATGAAGGCAATGGAGCCACCCTTTTTTCAGTGTCTCTTTTAGTTTGGCAATCTGCTCCTTTCGGAGGCCGTTGAGGCATTCACAGACGCTGTTTGCTTGTGGGTGGTAAGCGGACGAGAATATATGCTTAATACCTAACAGGATTGTGATGTGATCAAATACCTCATTTACAAAATGTGGTCCATTGTCAGACCGGAGAACTTTGCACACTCGCCATCTTGGAAATACCTTATGTATGAGGAACTTCAGAGCACATGTAGCATCTGGATGTGTGCATGGACCTGCTCTGATCCTTCTGGAAAGGGACATACGACTACTAACACATACCTGTAACCATTACACATTTGGAGCATAGATACATAGTTGATATGCAAATGCTGAAGTGGTTAAGTAGGACATGGTATTGCTCCTCTTACTGTTCGCAAAGTGGCCAGTGGTACAATTCTGGCATTTCAAACAATTTACAACAAAATCTGCAACGTGTTCTGCCAAATTTGGGACAAACCACTCCACCAAAAATACTTCTGCAAGACACTCTCTTGATGTGTGTGATGGGTGGTTCAATTGGTCTAATGCTATTTTAAGCAACCCTAGAGGCTTGACTGCTTTCCCTGTACTGTCCTGCCACCACATTGTATCTGTGGGGGACAATGAGCACCCACTGGGTTTCCATAACTCTTGCTCTTCTGGTGGTGCTCTTCCCAGTAATTCAGATATTTGTGCTATGGTATTTATTTATTTATTGGGTATTTATAATGCACCTGTATAACAAATGGTGTTTCAAGGTGCCACAAGACAAAAAGGGGGTGGGGGCAGGGATGAAGAATAACAAAAAGGGGCCTACTAGGCCTTGCATCATTAGAATTGTGCAAGTGCAGTAACAAGAAGTGAGAGGATGGGCTGGATCGGGATCAGTAGAGGTGAAGGACCTGCCAGGATAGTGCAGGGGGAGCCCAGTAGGGCAAGTGCAGGTTAAGGAGTGGTCAGGAGAGAACAAGTGCTTGGGTACAGTAGGCAAGGAGGGCCTGGTGCCTTGTAAGACTCAGAAGGTGCCAGGCATCCAGTCAAAATGCGGCATAGGGGGACATTAGCAGGAGAGGGGGATAAGGAAAAAAGAAAAGGAGGCTCTGGAGAAGCTTCCAGAACTTAAGGAGATCCGGCTCAAGCCTGATAAGAACAGGGAGGCCATTCAAGAGGGAGGCCTATGTGGAAGAGAGAGAGAGATCAACCTCCCACTCTCTGTTTGGAAAAGCATATGATCTGCAGAGAGTTGGAGCTATCAGACTGAAGGTCTCTAGAAGGGAGGTATTTAGGGAGAGAGAGTTGGTGGTATCGGGGTCCAGGCCCCAGCAAGCCTTGTGGATGATGCATAGGGTCTTGCACTTGATCCTTGCATCAACTGGGAGCCAGTAGAGAGATTTTAGGGCTGGAGACATGCGGCCCCTGGGCTTGAAGCTAAGGATAAGTCTTGCAGTCCTATTCTGGATTAGTTGAAGGGGTCAAAGGAAGGATTTAGGTATATTGAGGACTAGGCTGTTGTAGTAGTCCAGCCTAAAGAGGACCAGAGCTCTGGAGACAATGAGTTTCTCAGGCAAGGTGTGGAAAGGGAGAATGCCTCTGAGGAGGTACAGCTCAAAGTGGGCCTTCTTGGCAAGGTCCGCGATGTGAGGAGAGAAGGAGAGAGAGGAGTTGAAGATGACCCCAAGGTTTTTTGCCTCACAAGCGGGTGAAGGGAGGGGCCCCACGGAGGGAGATCAGAGAGTAGGGGGAAGGAGGGAGCAGGGGTCTCAATGAGAAGTATCTCAGTCTTGCCGGCATTAAGGCAGAGATTATTAGCAGTACACCATGCCAGAATAGCAATCAGACAGTCAGGAATGAGAGAGGAAGAAGAGGAGTAAGTGGAGGGAAGCTTGAAGGAGAGCTGATGTTGTCTGCATAACACTGGAAGTGAGGAGAGAGGGAGGTGATCAAATGAGCTAGAGGGGCAAGGTAGATGTTGAAGAGCCACGGAGAGAGGATAGAGTCCTGTGGAACACCCCAGGCGAAGAGTGTGATGCGGGAGAAAAAATGACCCAGTTGAACCTGAGAAGGTCGGTCAGAGAGAAATTAGGTCAACGGGTCCAGTGCCAGGTCCTTGATGCCAAGCGTATCACAGAGCCAATTTATAAAGCTGGCATGATTGGCCATATCAAAGTCAGAGGAAAGGTCAAGAAGGATGAGAACAGAAGGAGAGTTGGAATTGAAATTTGAGAGCAAGTCAATGCGGGTGTTCATGAGTGCAGTTTCCGTGTCTCTGGCTGCTCTGAAGCCAGACTGGTGGTCATGGAGACAATCAACAGATTTAGTGTGATGGATTAGCTGGGAGACAACCAGTTTCTCGAAGAATTTTCCCAGGAAAGAGGTAATGGAGATAAGGCGGTAGCTAGCTGGGCAGGAGGGGTCGGCAGAAGATTTTTTGAGGAGAGGGTGCACAAAGGGGTGCTTTAGGGGTAGAGAGAATGAGCGAGTGACAAAGAAGTGATTACAGAAATATGACAGGGCTGCAGCAAGGGAAGTAATGTTGTCCTTGAAAGTTCTAGAGGAGCAGGGGAGCACCTATTTGGAGAAGACTTTCATAGAGAGGACTTGTCTAGATATCTCATCTGGTGGTATGGGTGAGAAAGAGGAGAGTAAGAGGGAGGTGGTGAGGGTGCCAAAGAGTATCTATTCAGTGCAGTTGAAATGTCAGATGTTTAGGGAACATATGCTGCTCATTTTTCTTCAAGAACGGTGGCCACATTGCAGTCAGAAATGAAATCTGCACTCCAAGTGTGCGCTGCGCACTTCACCATGGCAATGGCCGATGGGAGTACGAGTGGGTCTATGAGCCTGTCCAATAGCAGCGCATGCTTCACTGGTGTGTTCTCGGGGAGAGGAAATTACTGACGGGCCCATTGGTCAGTACTCAACCCCCAAAAACGTGTAATACAAGATAGCTGCACCGTGTGAGGACAGGGTGCAGGACTTACATACTCCAGCACGAATCAATACTAGGGACCCAGTAAGTTGGCAAAGGGAAGACCATTTAATAATACATACATCAGTTTATCGATATCAGCAGCATAGCGAACACCTGTCTCGCCCTGACTTCCTCGAACTTCAGTCAAACAGCCTCTTTTATTGGCAAATTCTGTCATCATTGACGTGCACTTCTATAAAAAACCATCATGCAATATAATTGGTTGGGAAAGGTAACTTAAGTATAGGTGTTATATCTGTATATGAAAATAAAGCATACTGATTGGATAACTCTTATCGGGAGGGCGTCTATGCCCATCCCTCTACACCACACGTGATTGACATCACTACAAGTACGACGCCTCATTGGTTACAATGTCTATAGGACCCTAGATTACATGGTCCCTTGTGATTGGGCGAGTTACACCCCTAAACATAAATCTCCACTTTAATTAGCAGCATGCAGAATAGACACCCTGGTACCTGGTGTCCCAAGATTCACCCTGCCTCCCTTCCATCAATCAGTGGTTTAGGGCTATGTGTCAATTAGTTGGCTGGGTATGGCCTCGGATCTGTAGTATCTTATCAGGAAAAGTTATGGCACCCTCTGGTTCTAGATGACATTAGGCGGTGGTACATCTTCGCGCCTGTCTGGTCACGTGTTGGTCCACTGTGAATCTGCTTGAGTTTCCAACCTTTTGTGCATTTAATTCTGTATGCGCTTGGCCACCTGCATGGGCCTCTCTTATCTTGACCTTCACGGCCGGGCTGGCATGCTCTGAAGTTGGAGCCTCGTGAGCTCATGCTCACCTCCCCTTCTCTGGTTGACCTCGATTTCCCCGGCATGAGCCATCCTTTGTTAAGTTTTGATCCCGCTCTTTTCCTCAGCTTGGGCCTGGATATGAAACTTGGCCAGTCAGGCCTTGGCCGCCTGGGTGTACTTCTGTTTATTCAAAATGGAGTCACACATGTGCATTGTGCTGTATTGAGGTAGATGTATACAGTCGGCGCTTGCCGCTCTAACTTCTACTAAGCATTGCAAGCAGACTCGATTACTTAGCATCTTGCGTTTCAAGCTTATTTACACACGTTCAAAAAGGCGGTTGCTTCCATCTTGTCTCATGGCACCTTTCTCATACGTTTTTCACAGTGTCTTTCCCCTTCGTCCATTACAATTATTCTCGCAGTTGTTGGTACTGGCATGCATAGCTTTCAGTAGCCATTTCTGGTTGTTCTCGGGGCTGCCTAGGCCCTTAGTCTATTTCCATTGGCCTTCCATTAAGGCCTTAGGGGTTTCCTCGTGGACAGTCTGTAAATACTTGTCGTTTCGTACCAATGGCAGGTACGGTTGTCTGATTGGGTACCATGCTGCCCAGGGTTGCCTGGTTATGGGCATTTCAACAGGTATTGATCTTCTAATGTACACAGGACAGGGGCCCATTGCAGCCCTTTGTTGGTTCAGCTGCTCCTCGTACGTCACATAACTTGGCGAGTACCTTACTGGCAACTCACAATGGGGGGCAGAGGTGCAGGTCGTAGCTGGGACCTCCTCTACACTCCCCCCTCTGGTCGGTTCATCGACCACTCCTACTTCCTCCTTTATATTCAGTTTCTTTGATTCCTCAGCTTCTTGCTCATCATCTCCTGGGTTTACACAAGATGGCGTGAAAGTATGCAATTTTGGTGTCCATATCTTTATCACCCCTTTCAAGCTTCCTGCTGTTTTCACATGCTCATCCTTGTTCCAGGTCATCAATTGGCATTGTCCATTTGGACTGCAGTAAATCCATTTGCCTTCATACCTTCTTCGTTTCTTGGGATAAGTGAATTTTGTTCCCTCTGGTGCAAATTCGCTGGCCTTCACAAAGTCCTTTATCTCCTCATCTGTCAGGTCTCTGGGCTTCCAGCCTGGTTCGACATCGACCATAATTTTCATCCCAATGGCCTTCTTTGCAGTTTTCTGGCACTGTGTGATGATTATCTTGATAACACAGACTCCTAGCAGCACTATTGCTACCAAAGCTCCCAGAAACTTGAATATATCGGCCATCCATTGCGGGACCCATGAGAATAGGTTCCCAAACCAACTGTCATCATCCACTTCGTCCGATTCATCAGTCATCTGGTTTTTTAAAGTTGTCAACATGCTTATGGCCTCTGTGAGGGTTCCATTTTCCTCATCATGCGATGGTGTAAATGTGCAACATGATTCTCCGATTTTTGCACAAACACCTCCATCCATTGCTGTGATAATGTCAAGCACATATCTGTTGCAGAGGGTCATCAGTCTAATTGCTCTCAGCTCTTCTTTGATCGCATTGAATCCTTTTATTGTGGTGTTGATGGTCTGCAGTAACTCCCATCTGGTTATCTGCAACCATTTAGCATTCACTCCAATTTGGATGTGTGGCAGGAGCATTGTGGTGAATACTGTTGAAGTGAGGCTGAACAGCCTGTGTTCGTATGGAGTTGCATAGAATGCTTCTTCTGATTTGGCAGAAAAGTAGTTTTCTCTCTTCATTCTGGATATCAGCTCTACGGATCTCCTCCTTCTCAGATGAGCATCTGCTTTCGGGAAGCTGTCCAGATTCAGATCGTTTTTTGGAATCACCAGTGCGGGAACATGGACAGTGACCAATGTACATATGCCCCCCCAATTTCTTGGCAGTCTTATGTATGCTTTGGATCCACACGCCCATTAGCGGTCCATCAGGAATGCGGTTCCTTGTGCCATTCCTGGTGCCCCATATATTCATCCACAGTTTTGATTTTCCCCCATTTTCCTCGTGCCATTACTTATAAAGCACAGTTTCGGGTTTTCCAGCGGTATGATCTGCAAGGGTCCTCCTCTGTCTTCGACCCATGTCAACAGCTTTACCAATTTTGGCCATAATGGTCTGCACAGTCTCTGTGAGTTCTCTATTGCTTCCTTGCAGGCTCCAAGGACCATCCAAGCTTGGCAGATTACTACTCCTTCTTCCCATCTGTCTGGGGAGACTACTGATCCCCAGATCTGCATTTGTCCTTGGTTCTTCCATATTTGAGCTTCTTCTGCCATTTTCCCTTGGACGTTCAGTCTTGAGTTTATTTCCCACCTTATTCCTGACCCTTTGACGTCAGGATTTTCATATCTAATAACGTGATTCTTGGTGTGCGCCTTGTTTCTTGTTTTGATGTCCTGGACAAACCCGTCTTCATCAGGGTAGTCCTTTTCGTTGGCCCATATCAATGAGGCATCTCTTCCCATGAATTGTCCTCTGATGTTGCACATAGCTACGTGTGACATACAGTGTACTGTGGGGACATCTTCTTCTAAAGCCACAAAGATCTTGGACTTTCCCATGCTGTGTGGCAGGAGTGCACAGACAAAACATTCTCCTTCTGATTTACTTTGTCCAACTTCCTTCATGTGCTGGTGCCATATGTTGTTTCCAAGATGGGCTGTGCTGTCCAAGTAGTCGTTTAGTTCATTGTCCGATTCATATGGGCTTCTCTTGATTCTTAACATTTTTCTGTAGTTGGCCCACACTATGGCCCTCATTACGATACTGGCGCTAAACCATGGCGCTATTAGCACCATGGTTGGTGCCGGTATCGTAACGAGTCCGCCAATGTTCATTGGGGAATTACCACCCCATTCCAAGGTTGGTGGGGCGGTAATTCCCCATTGAACATTGGCCCTTCCCCATTCCCATTTTTGCCCCATAGGGCTCAATGGGACTTGGGAAGGCGCTAAGTACGGTACCGCAAATTGCGGTACCGTACTTAGCACCAAGATCCCTTTGCGGGTCCCTACTTTAACGGCTGGTCTAGACCAGCCGCTCAGGTCGGGCCCGCAGAGGGACCTCGTAGTAAGGCGCTAATGGGTTAACGGCACCGCAGCCTTTTATGGCACCATTAACCAATTAGCGCCAGGGTCGTAATGAGGCCCTATGTCTCTGAATGCGTCTGTACTGCTCTTTCATTCAGGTAGTTTCTCTGGTATTATCCTTGGAGGGGCAGGTTTAATTTCCTGCCCTGTAGTACTATGGGGAAGTCTTGTGTTTCTTCTCCTTCCCTCGTGCATTCTCTCGTAGACCTCCTTCCACATGTGGCTCATCATCCTTCCAACATGTGGCGGTGTCGTAAGCTTGGTCGTTATCTCTGGTGTTGGAGCAGGTGTGCTTGTTATCCCAGTTGCTGCAGTTTTCTTGCTCAGCTCCTTGTGTAGTTTCTTTGCTCTTAGTATGAGCGGAAACACATACTTGACTACCGCATGTGTCTTCCCCATGAGTTCTTTTGTGGCTTCCTCTGTTCTCTTGAGGGATTTTGTCATGCCATCTCTGTCTTGTTGCTCGCTTGGTTCTCAGTACTCTGGAGCTGTTCGTTTCACAGGTATCTTTTTGTTTTCTGTCGGTTCGGCTTGGGGTCTCACAGCCATTGACACTTGCCCTTTCTCGTGTGCACTCAGTGTGTCGGTGCGTGCTGTGGACAGTGCTATGTTGTCATTCATTCCGTGCTGACCCTGTCTCCAGCTTTTCTCGTCATTCATAATTTCAGGTGCATCCACATCACTGCTAATTAAATTCAACTGTAAATCATTTGCTTTATCATCAACTTTTCTTGGAACAGGGATGACAATATAAGGTCTGGGTGCCTTTGTGGAGCCCAGACACTCATTACCTGGTGGATGCACGGACATTGGGATGCTTCGTGGACCAATAAAAAAGTTAATGACAAAAATACTACAATAATCACTATACATATACATATGATTGCCTTGAAGGACAGTTTGCAGCACCTCCTTCCAGGAAAGCGGGGTGCCCATCCACTGCTGGCACAACTAAATTACTGTTTTGGGCCCCCATCTCGAACAAGTCCAAAGTCAATAGTTTATTTCTTTTCTTATCTTGATTTCGTTACTTAAAAAGTTCAGCAAACACTAAAGTGGCGGGTGCAGATTAATGTCGACCCTCTTGCGAGTGATGACGGAAGTCTCTTGTTATGGAGTATAGATCCTTTGCTAGACTATGGAAAAAGGTTAGACTATCGCTTCCAGCATATCACATTCGTTTTGTATTTCTATGATAAACGTTGTCCCAGGGCATTCTTCAAAGTCCATTAGGCCCTGAGGACATACAGGGATCTGTTCACTGTGGCACCATAAAAGGGTGGCTTCGCTGCACATCACGCATAGATAAACCATTGAAAAAGTAAAAACAAAAATAAAAATAAAAGTGAACATATGAGTAGGTAGGAAAAAATAAGAAAAAAGTTGAAAAAGTAAAGACGGCAGTGAAGTTCGTTGCTCTGCTCCTTTCGCTTGGTTCTTCGAGGTGGAGTTGCTGCAAAGTCTCTCTCTCCCCATTTACTCCACTGCGGGAGGATGATGAAAAATAGAAAAACCAGAAAAATAAAATCACGATATTGGTATCCTTGCTTCTGCTTTCCTCGATCTGTCCTCCGTTAAAAGCATGGAGAACTGCGTCTTTATTTCCGTTCTCTGCCCCTGGGGGGGGAGATGATGAAAAAGTTTTATCTTGGACCTCTCTCTTCTAAAGCCCTTCTCAGCAGCGGATGTCCATGGTTGCTTCTCAGCTGTGATGCAATAGCTCTCAGGAGTCTGTTGAATTGTGCATTTTTTGCTGGATCACAGAGAAACGTGTGCACGTCAACAGTGATGGGCCTACCCACTAGCTCTGGAAAGTTCTCGATGAGGTGAAAGAAGACTGTGAAGGCAATTCTGCTATCTTCAGGTTATAATGACATTTGCTCTGGTTCTCTGTCTCTTACGTCACCGGTCTTTTTTGCAGTGTGATCAGTCCTTGCCTTCTCGATCTGTCCCTCGCCGAATAATTTCACTGGAATTCTCTCAGAAACTCCCTCTGAAAGCTGGACAGTTCCATTTGTAGCTGTATGCTATAGAAGAGTGTTCCTATCTTTCTCGCGTTGGCAGGGTCTCTGAGGAAGGTGAGGGCGTCAACCTCGGCAGGTCTCCCTACCATTTCCGGAAAGTCATTTACTAAGCCAAAGAGGACATTGTGGGCTAGTAGGCTGTCCTCAGGGGACAGGGACATTGATTTGTTTTGCAGGCTCTCAAGCACACGCCTTTCTCTTGCTTTGAGCAGTCTTTGCGCTTGCCTGCTGCGTGGATGGCTACCACATTATTTAGTTTACTCCATATCTGGTTTAGAAAATGATTGTTTCGGGGATCTCTGATGAACGTCAGTGTAGCTGTGGTCCTCCCGACAAGTTCTGGGCACTCCTCAATGATTCGAAAGAATAACGTGTAGGTCACTTCGTCAATGACTGCTTGTGGTGGTACCATCAGTCTTTTGCTCCTCATGCATGGGCAATTCAGCGAGGACCTCTGTAAGGACAGTCAATAGTTGCCTGATTACCTTCTTATTTTCTGGATCTTGGATGAATTCTGTGACACTTGTTTCTCTCCCTATGAGTGATGGATAAGTCAATGGGCCTCATTACGACCCAGGCGGTAAGTTACCACCTGGGCCGTGACTTTACCACCATGGCGTAAACTACGTTTACGCCATGGTGGTTGGCGGACTTACCGCCCCATTCCGAGGTTGGCGGGGCGGTAAGTCCCCAATCCCCATTTACCCTTCCCCATTCCCATTTTTGCCCCATAGGGCATAATGGGAGTGGGGAAGGCGTTAATTACGCCACCGTAAATTACGGTGGCGTAATTAACTCCATGGTCCCTTAGCGCCATGGATTTTAACACCTGCTAAAAGCAGGTGTTAAAAGCGCCATGGCGCTAAGGGACCTCGTAATTGGCGGTAAGGGGTCGGCGCAGCTAACGCTGGCGTAAACCCCTTTCCGCCAGGGTCGTAATGAGGCCCAATGTCACTAATTGGAAATAGGTGAGTACATCCCACTTAAGACTTCTGCTGGGGTGTACCATAAGTTTGTGAGCAAAGTCTAGATACTGGATGCTTTCAGGATAACAGTTTTAGTTTATGAGAGTGTACTGCCTTTACTGCTCATCAGAGTCTTAGAGTTCTTTGTTCACTATTCTGTGGTTCTACGTGTTTACGTTACCAGCGTCACTGCAGATTCAAAGTATGTGACCTTTTCCTTTGCTCTGCGATTTCAGCTGCACATTGCGTTTGTTTGAAAAGTCTTGCATCTCGTTCAGTGCTTAGAGAAAAAGTTCAATGTATAGCCACAATTTTCACACCGAGTTCTTCAGTTTGTCTTTTCTGCTTGTGCGTCCTTCTTCCTCGCCATAGATCTTGTCTGCAAGTGCTGAGGTTCTTCTCCGTTGTCTGCGGATTCCTCGGCAGTAGATGTAGTAGGAGTGCCTTCTCCTATAAAGGGCTTGACGTCATTCAGGAAGATCCAGGCTCTTCTTCCTTGGAGCTTGACAGCATACGGGGTGCAGTCCTCTATGAAGGGCCATTAAATCGGGGTTCGTCCCATTTCTTCCTCGTAAAGTTCCTCACCAAAGCGCTGCCACCAGGGAAGATGAGTGGCGCACAAAGACTGTGTGCTGTGCCTGTTTCAGCACTGTCTGTTGTGGTTTGTGATGTGCTGTTCCCTTTACGCCGTCGCTGCAGCTGGCCTGAAATGACAGATGTATTAGAGGTAAGGCAGTCAAGGTAATTCTTCATTTCTTCTCCCAGAACCTCCCTAGCAGGCTGGGCATCACATCTAGCCCGATCTCAGGGGTAAGAGGGGTTCTCATTCTTCTACCAGTGATAATTACGAGCGCCGTGAGGTGATGGTCGGAGCCTGGCTGGTTCCGAAGCACATATAATGCCAGTGGTAGGCAGTGCAGCCACCCCTTCTTTAATGTGAGCTTCAATTTTGCTATCCTTTCCTTCAACAGGCCGTTGAGCCGTTCACATATGCCATTTCCTTCTGGGTGATACGCCGACGAGAACTTGTGCTTTATACCAAGCAACAAGCTAATCTGCTCAAATACTGAGTTTACAAAATAGGGCCCGTTGTCTGACCTCATAACCTCACACCCCCCCCCCCACCTGGGGAAAACCTCCCTCACCAGGAATTTTGCAGCACAGGCAGCGTCAGGGTGTGTACAGGGCCCTGCTTCTATCCATCTAGAGAATGGACACACCACGACAATTAAATACCTGTACCCATTACAAACCTGAATCATATCGACATAGTCGATATGCAGGTGCTGGAAAGGCCCTTCAGGTCTGGGAATGATTCCTCTCATCACCTTCAATGTGTGCCCAGAGGTGAATTGCTGGCAAATTATGCAATTGACCATAAAGAATGCAACATGCTCTGCTGGATTCGGCGTGAACCAGTCTTCTGAGAGCGTTGCCGCAAGATTTTCTTTTGACGTATGGAAAGGGTAGTGGAGCTGTTCTAACGCTACCTTTAGAAGGGTGACAGGCATTACTGGTTTACCAGTGCTGTCCTGCCTCCATAACACATCAGAGGGGTTTAAAGAACACCCTCAACGCTTCCATAAATTCTTCTCATCCTGAGGTGCCTCCCCCTGGAGTTCCATTAACTGTGTCTGCCCCATATTGCTATAGGCTTCTGGAGTGGCTTGGGCTATCAGCATTCGTTCATGGGTACGTGCCACCTCCACGCCCATGATTGTCTCACCCTTGGATGCCATGCGTTTGGCTTCCGTGTCCGCTTCATGGTTTCCACGTGACACGAAATCTGTTCCCTTGGTGTGAGCGGCGCACTTGACGACCGCTATGCACACTGGGAGCTGTAGTGCTTTTATCAGCCTGTCCAACAAGGCTGCACGTTGCACTGCCGTGCCGTCTGCTCGGAGGTAGACCCTCCTTTTCCATCGTGCCAGGGTTGCGTGCACGGTGGACGTCACATAGGCGGAGTCACTGTACACTGTTACTTCCTGGTCTGCGGGATTGTCAATGGCGAGTATCAATGCCACTAGTTCTGCAGCCTGTGCCGAATAGTAGGATGGTATTCGTGCACTGACAAGTACTTGGAACTCTCCATTTGCCATGTGTTTGATCACGGCCACGCCTGTATACCATTGCCCGTCTTCTTGGTCAATTCTCGATGACCCGTCAATGAAGACGACTTCTCCGCTTGGCAGAGCATTCTCTCTTACTCTGGGGATTTCATCATAAAACTCTTCATAATTGGCGCAATCATGCACAGGTTCTCCCTCTGTGACTGGCTCAGCAATAAACATAGCAGGGTTCACAGTTTTGCATCGCACTATTTTGATCGATGGATTTGAGATAATCACCTCATATGCGGATGCTCTCTGTGAAGTCAAGGTGCCTTTTGGCTTCTCCAATATGGCAAATAATGAGTGCTCAAAATATAATGTCATGGAGCATCCCATCACAATGGATGATGCTTTCTCGATCGCAAACGCGGCGGCTGCTAAATTCTGCTCGCATGGGATGTGGCCCCTCATGACCGGGTCCAAGCTCCCACTGTAGTACGCTAGGGGCTTGGACCCCAGCGATGTTCGCTGAGCGAGCACTGCCGTCATAAAATTGCCATCTGTATGAGAGAAGAGATAGAATTCCTCTGCATAATTGGGGATCCCGAGAACTGGGGCCTTACAAATTGCCCCCTTTAGCTCTGCAAACCCCTTTTCCATTTCTTCAGTCCATTCAATTTTTCCCTCTGTTGCCTGGGCTTTCTTTAAGGCCTGGAGCAAGGGCTTGGTGTACGAGCTGTAATCGAAAAGCCATGTTCTGACATAATTGCATAGGCCTAAGAAGCTCTGCATTTGTTTTACCGTGAGCGGCTTAGCCGTGTTCGTGATAGCTTCAGCCCTTTCTGGTGTTACCTTTTTCCCTTCATGTGAGATTAGTTGCCCTATGTATAACACCTCCTGTTGGCAGTATTGCAACTTGTCCTTGTCCACCTTGTATCCCTTCTCAGCTAATATGGTCAATAGCTGGACAGAGTCATGTCGGCATTGCTCTTCAGTGGTGCTGCAGATCAGAATGTCATCTACAAACTGCATACAACACTGTCTACCGCAATGTTGCTTAGGTCAATTTGCAGGACTCTGTTAAAAATGGATGGAGATTCACAATATCCCTGTGGCAGCCTTGTACTTTTCAGGCGCATTCGTCTGAAAGTAAATGACGTCAGGTCGTGTGAGTCACGGTGCAATGGAATTGAGAAAAATGCATTCTTCAAATCGATTACCGTGAAATATTTTGCCTCCGTGGGTATGTTGCACAAAATGGTGGATGGATTAGGGACTAGAGGGAACTCGGCTTCGACTATGTCGTTCAATGTTCGTAAATCCTGGATTAAACGCCAAGATCCTCCCTTCGATTTCTTGACAGGATAGATCACTGTGTTACAAGGTGATTCTGACGTTACCAGAATGCCCTGTTCCATCATGGCAGAGATTGTCTTTGCAATCCCCTCAGCCGCTTCTCTGGACATGGGGTATTGTCGCGCTTTTGGTAGGATCGCTCCAGGCTTGAGTTTAATCTTCACCTCTCCTGCCCCCTTCAGGAGTCCTACGTCATAAGGCCCTTTTGTCCATACCGTGACTGGCACATGGGTCATGTCCTACTCAAAGTATTCTGGTCGTGCCATCACTAGCATCCTTCACTGTGGCACTTCTCGTTTGACCATTTTGACCCAGAATATGAGAGTTACTTCCATCCATGTCTCCTCTAAGTCAGGGTGCTCTTCGAACAGATCATCATCTGTGACGTCAGTCACTCGATACCCTTCTTCAATGGTTATAACTGCGCACCATTGCCTTCCTTCGTCATCGTATCCTTCTACTAAAACCACCTTCCCCTTTACTGCGGCAAACTGTATCGCCAAAGGAAATATTTGTCCCTCTTCTTCATGCATGGGTATCCTTGGTCTAAAAAGAAACTCGTCAGAGGTCCTCATAGTTTTGCCTGCGAGGCCCGGCAATCTCGCCATAAACACTCGCACGCCATATTTGAAGAGCTCTGGCTCCAGCGGTAAAGCTCTCATAGTTGCACGTCCCGAGTATGCTCTGATCATTTTGCATACGTTGGAATAATGCATTCCTGGCGTGGAGCACACTACGCCGTCCTCAGTAAATGAGATTGACATATTCAGCTTTGTCATTAGATCTC
Source organism: Ambystoma mexicanum (assembly GCF_040938575.1). Classification (NCBI taxonomy): domain Eukaryota; kingdom Metazoa; phylum Chordata; class Amphibia; order Caudata; family Ambystomatidae; genus Ambystoma; species Ambystoma mexicanum. The sequence continues at coordinate 1,059,703,509 of NC_090931.1, read as the reverse complement.
AACCCATGATGTTTACTGGGGACTGACGGGAGTACAGTAAAGGCACATTCATTTCATGCTCTCCCACTGAGACGGGGAGAGTGTCTGTAAAGGGAACTCTACTATGAGTTCCAGTGAAACTCTGCATGTCTATTGCCTCGCCGGACAAGGAAAACTTGCCTTCTCTTATGCACGAACGTGTCGCGCCTGTGTCAACTAAGAAGGAATACTCTTTTCCCCCTATGGTGACATTTACCCTCGGTTCCCTATTAGGGTCTGGTGTCACCGATAGGATAGAGCAACATCAGAGGTCCCTGTGAGCCGTCCTATTTCATGTATAGGTTCGGTCCACTGTATACCTGTGGGTTTCCCCCACTAGTGGTAGTGCTCTGAGCCACTTGCGTCAGTGTCTGCTGGGGTTGTCCCTGTGGTACATTCCCCATGTTCAGTAGTTGGACCACTTGCTGTGCACCTTGCTGCAAGCCAGCTGCCTGCTGCTGCACAGTGTAGGTTTGTGCATTGCCCTGTTGTGGGGTAGCCGGTTGATTCACCATGCCTGCCCCATCCCTTGATTGTTCTGCCACATGCCTTGGCTTCTGCACATGCGTGCCACATGTCCTGTCACACAGCCAACACACTAGTGGTGGCTGGGCCATCTGTCCATCTGGCATAGCTGGACTGCCCATTGGTGCGCTCTGCATTCCACCTTGAACATTTTTAAAACCTCCTTGGTTACCTCTAAAGCCTCCCTTATTGCCCTGCCATCCTCTTCCTCCAAATCCCCTTCCTCTCGGATAATATCCCGCGTTACCCTGATTGTTCTGCGGCGGGTTAGTTGCACATTGCACACTCGAATCGGCTGGGCTTGTTAGCATGGCTCCCTCGAGCGCATACTTCGAGAACTTCCTTTGCACTAGCTTCGCCTCTTCTCCCTTAAGCATTGCCTCTTTCTTTCGATTCTTTTCTTGGAACTGCCTACAATAATGGGCAATTGTCAACTGGATTTCGGCCCACTGTTTAGCTTCTATTCCTACCAATTTTTTTAGTTGTTTTAGCATCGGTTCTGGTAACTCTTGGCACAATATATGATAGAATACAGGGATAGATTTTCACCCACACGTCTTGAAAATTCTGGATACAAAGCAACGGATCCTCCGACTCCTTCATTTTTCAAGTCATTATAGCTCCCATATCGGATGTTTCTGGATATAGCATACATAGCGCTTTCCATACTGCTGCTCTACAGTTATTAAACGGTGCTCCGTCATGAGAGGTGTTAGTTAGGGTTACCCTAGGGTAGCCTGCCCTTTTCCACACGTCGTCTGCTCTTTCTGCGAGTATAGCAATTAGGAGACCCTTGATGTCCCCTATGGCTAGGGTGACACCCCCTATCATTTTCTCTAACTCATGTATCCACTTCCCAGCCCCCGACGTCAGCATGGGAAGTTTATTTTTAAGATTCTCACGGTCCATGTGCGGCCAAGGAATATACTGCGGTCTTGCTCCCCCTTTCTCTAATAGCGGGAATTGGAATGCGCAGTCCTCTCTATCTTTCTGGCCTTTTGTCAGGGTGGCGTTTCCGCCGTGCCGCCTGCCTGGTAATGCTCTTAGCCTGTCCGCATAGGCAGGGGCTGATGCCCCCCTCTGACCATGGGGTGTCTCTTTGTGTTGGCTGGACTGTCCAGCGGACTTCGGTGTTCTACTTGTGGACCCTCTAGCATCTGACCATCGTACCTCTTGGTTCCTTGGGTGCTGCTTTTCGCACCGTCTCCCTTCATCATACACAGTTTCTTCCATTTCCCCTTCGGAGTCAGACTCTGAATACTCCCAGTTCACACAGCTTCTTGTATCATCTTCGTTCTGCTCGACTTCGAGTCCATCTAGGGAACGTCCCCTACTCCCACTACTTTGGGTGACATCCTCAGTGTCATTTAACTGAGTGCTCTCTAAGCGCTCATCTTCCCTTCCCTCTTGGGAGATTTGTTCCAGCCCCATTTCATCATATATTTTATCAATCTCTTCCCCGATGCTTCTGGTGTCGAAGTCATCATCAATAATTGTCACGCTTGTACCTGGTACTGCATCACTTGCTGGAAAGAACTCTATGTCTTCCCAGTCTACAACCGGATTGGGTTTTTTCACTTCCCGCTGCAAATATTCTAAATCTCGCGCCCTTTGCCTGCGCTTACGCTCTGCTTCATCATCCATTTCTCTTCGCTTCTTTGCCTCCTCTCTAATCTTATCTACTTCCCTCATCCGTTCCTTTCTACGTTCTTTTTCCCTTCTACTTCCTCATTTTCTCTCTTCTTCACTTTCCTTTCGTGCACCCTCCTTTCTTCCTCCAACTTTAGCATGTTCTGCCTGCACTTTTCATAGGCTGCGTATTGCGTGCGACTGAGCGTTATACTCTGCTCTTCGTGATATAGTTGGTCTCGCCTCAACGATCCTTTTTTCTTGCCCTCTCGTCTCTCATAGCTATTTCTTTCTTCTTTTCCTTACTTTGCGCCTCAACAGACCGTTCACTCGGCCTTGCGTCATCACTTCCTTTTCCATCTAATTTCAATAGTATCTGCCCTCCCATCTATTCGTCCTTTGCAAATGTTACCTCATCGGTTCCTTTCCGCTTCTTTCCCTCTCTCGAGAGATAGGTGCACTCATTTGTGCCTGGTCCTTCCTTTCCTCATCTCGCCTCTCTTTGTCCCACGGGATCGTGGAGGCAGAGTCAATTTCCTGTTCCTTCTCTTTCATCTCGTCACTGCTACACGCAGGTGACTCGTATGCAGGGTTGCTATAACCTGTGGTTCTCGTAGTGGTAAAGGCCTTCCGACTTACTTCCCTCAACAACTGGTTCCGGCGGGGCAGGTGGCACGGTAGGCGTCTCACCCCCCTCCGTACATACATTTAATATCCAGTCTGCGGGAGGTTCTTCTTCCTTTACTTGTTCAAACATTTTCCAAAGCTCGAGAACGGCAAGGCTTTTCTCGAGTTTCTTCCCGCTATATGTGGCATGTAGGAGCGTGGTCATGTGCTGTAAGACAGCCTTAGACAATGACCCATTCTGGGGCCACGGCATAAACATTTTATTTGCGGTGCCCTTAACCCACTCCTGGCTGTATATCTTCAGCTTTGCTGCATGTTTTGGCAATTGCTTGCACAAGTGTGCAAGTGGGGTAACTTCTTTCATTCTTAATTTTTTCACCGTCAATGATCACACAATGTTTCAATTTTTTACACTATTATGAGCGAGCACCACATACGCAAGCTCCGATCCAACTTTTCCGCAAACTTTTTACACCAACAGTTTTACTCGAGACACATCAATTCAGTGGTGATTCCCTCTCATTTACAGAATCGCGAAAACCAAAATGCATTGCCATCATTTAATATCACAATAATTCCACATTCAGCATAGACAGAACATGTAGGACAGACGCTTGACAGACTAGACAGACACCAGCTGGTCAACGTATACCTGCCTTCTAATTATTACCCCTTGATGGGATTTGAACTACCCCTTTATGACATCTTTAAACGTCATCGTAGCCTAGGGTCCCCCTCTCTGTAGGCTCTGGGTTCAAGTTCCTTCTGACCACTATTTAAAGCAAAGGACCAAGGCGAATGTACAGTTTTCTCTCGGGTGCCCACCCGGTATTCCCTACAGTTTTTAATCTCGGGTGCCCCCACGGTATTCCTTACAGTTTTGAATCTCGGGTGCCCCCCCGGTATTCCTTACAGTTTTTAATCTCAGGTGCCCCCCCGGTATTCCCCTATATCTTTCTTCCTTTTATACTCGAGTCATTAACCCACTATATATGTATACTGTCTTCTCCACCTCTAACTATTTTATCTTTCTCCGCCACCCTCCGTTACCTTTCCCCCACTTGCTCTAATGCCTATAAGTCATTTGCCAAGGTAATGAGTTTCGTTGTTTCACTCACCGATCGTCTCTTTTCCTCTCTGGATCTCCGGTATCACCGCACCTTCCTCTTCCCGCTTTATGGTTTTCGTCCGATCCGGTTCCCATGGGAATGAAAAGGGTTATGCTTGGAAAAGCGGGTTCCTTCAGACCCGCTGCAGATTTTCGGGAGTAAATACACTATCACTGTCCACGGGAAGCTTCTCGACCTACTCAGCCGGAATAGCGAAAGGACTCGCGATGTAACCGGAGGCCCAGAGTTACTTCGTGCCGTCGGTTTAAAGGTGTCTTATAACTATATTAAACAATTATCAATAATCGATGACCGAAACCATCCTCACGCTACCAAGTGTTCTCGGGGAGAGGAAATTACTGACGGGCCCATTGGTCAGTACTCAACCCCCAAAAACTTGTAATACAAGATAGCTGCACCGTGTGAGAACAGGGTGCAGGACTTACATACTCCAGCACAAATCAATACTAAGGACTCAGTAAATTGGCAAAGGGAAGTCCGTTTAATAATACATACATCAGTTTATGGATATCAGCAGCATCGCGAACACCTGTCTCGGCCCGACTTCCTCGAACTTCAGTCAAACAGCCTCTTTTATTGGCAAATTCCGTCATCATTGATGTACACTTCTATAAAAAACCATCATGCAATATAATTGGTTGGGAAAGGTAACTTAAGTATAGGTGTTATATCTGTATATGAAAATAAAGCATACGGATTGGATAACTCTTATCGGGATGGTGTCTATGCCCATTCCTCTACACCACAAGTAATTGACGTCACTTCAAGTACGACGTCTCATTGGTTACAATGACTATAGGACCCTAGATTACATAGTCCCTTGTGATTGGGCGAGTTACACCCCTAAACAAAAATCTCCACTTTAATTGGCAGCATGAAGAATAGACACCCTGGTGCCTGGTGTCCCAAGATTCACCCTGCCTCCCTTCCATCAATCAGTGGTTTAGGGCTATGTGTCAATTAGTTGGCTGGGTATGGCCTCGGATCTGTAGTCTCTTATCAGGAAAAGTTATGGCACCCTCTGGTTCTGGATGTACATCTTCGCGCCTGTCTGGTCATGTGTTGGTCCACCGTGAATCTGCTTCAGTTTCCAACCTTTTGTGCATTTAATTCTGTATGCGCTTGGCCACCTGCATGGGCCTCTCTTATCTTGACCTTCACGGCCGGGCTGGCATGCTCTGAAGTTGGAGCCTCGTGAGCTCATGCTCACCTCCCCTTCTCTGGTTGACCTCGATTTCCCCGGCATGAGCCATTCTTTGTTAAGTTTCGATCCCGCTCTTTTCCCCAGCTTGGGCCTGGATATGAAACTTGGCCAGTCAGGCCTTGGCTGCCTGGGAGTACTTCTGTTTATACAAAATGGAGTTGCACGTGTGCATTGTGCTGTATTGAGGTAGATGTATACAGTCGGCGCTTGCCGCTCTAACTTCTACTAAGCATTGCAAGCAGGCTCGATTACTTAGCATCTTGCATTTCAAGCTTATTTACACACGTTCAATAAGGCGGTTGCTTCCATCTTGTCTCATGGCACCAATCTCATACGTTTTTCACAGTGTCTTTCCCCTTCGTCCATTACAATTATCCTCACAGTTGTCGGTACTGGCATGCATAGCTTTCAGTAGCCACTTCTGGTTGTTCTTGGGGCTGCCTAGGCCCTTAGTCTATTTCCATTGGCTTTCCATTAAGGCCTTCGGGGTTTCCTCGTGGACAGTCTGTAAATACTTGTCGTTTCGTACCAATGGCAGGTACGGTTGTCTGATTGGGTACCGTGCTGCCCAGGGTTGCCTGGTTATGGGCATTTCAACAGGTATTGATCTTCTAATGTACACAGGGCAGGGACCCATTGCAGCCCTTTGTTGGTTCAGCTGCTCCTCGTACGTCACATACCTTGGCGAGTACCTTACTGGCAACTCACAATGGGGGGCAGGGGTGCAGGTCGTATCTGGGACCTCCTCTACAGGTGTGCCATCTGAAGGTAAGAAGTCTCGCCTCTTCTGACGTGACAATCTGGCGTGTAGTGTTGAAATCACATAGGCAGAGTCAGAATACACCATTACTGCCTCCTTTTCATGCGTTTTAAGTGCCAGAATCAGCGCTACCAATTCTGCTGCTTGTGCCAAGATATGCACTGGCAATCATGCACTTGTCAATGTCTCGAAGCTATCATTCAGTTTTGCTTTTATTACTGCTGTCCAGCTGTGTTTTTCACCAGTGCTCTGGTCTATTGACGATGACCAGTCAATGAAGAGAATGATCCCCCATCCCAGGGCATTTTCCTTGACATGTGGTATCTCATCATACTATTCAATGTACATGGTGATCCCTTCCTTCACTAGTTCTGCTGTGAATCTAGATTGATTCACCACTCAACACCTAGTAGTTTTAATGGATGGGTTGGATATAATTACTTCATAACCAGAGCTCTCTGTGTGGCAATGTGTTTGAGGTTTTCAAGGATGGCAAATAGGTCATGCTCAACATACAATGTAACTGTGCATCCCATAGTTATGCTGGCAGATTTCTCAATCACAAAGGCTGCTGCTGCCAATGCTTGCTCACAGCAATAATGTCCTCCCTATTACTGGATGTAAGATTCCACTGTAGAATGCTAGTGGCTTGTGTTCCATGGTAGTTTTCTGTGCGAGGACAGTCATCATCACGTCTCAGTTTGAATGGGAAAATAAAATGAATTATTTATTGTAATCAGGGATCCCTTACATAGGAGCTGTGCTAATTGCTAGCTTCATTTCATCAAATACATCTATTGTCTCATCTGTCCAGGCTATATCACTGGTTTCTCTCTGTGCCTCCTTGGGTCCTTTTAAAAGTGGTCTGACATACTTGCTGTATTCAAAAGCCCATGCCCTGCAGTAATTGCAAGACCTGCTGTAATCCTTTCACTGTCTCTGGTCTGGATGTTTTTATAATTGTTTCTGATCTTTCAGGTGTCACCTTCCTTCTTTCTTTTGATATTAGCTGATCTATACAGAGTACTTCTTCATAGCAATATTGATTTTTTTCTTCGTCACCTTTGTACCCCTTTTCTGCCAATACTGTCATCAGTTTCATTGAGTCTCTCCTGCACTCTTCCTCTGTGTTGCTGCACACTAAAATGTCATCTACATATTGTGTTTCTATGCTGTCAAGTTGTACATTTCCCAAGTCCATCTGAGGAACTCTGTTAAAGACTGAGGGGGAACCAAAGTGCCCCCGGTGGTACCGAGTATGTATTAATTTGATTCTGTGATAAGTGAACAAGGTCAAATACTGGGATTTTTCATGCAAAGGGGTGGAAAAGAAAGCATTCTTTAAATCAATTACTGTAAAATTCTTAGCTTTGGATGGGATGTTGCACAATATTGTGACTGGGTTCAGAACCAATGGGAACCCTGCCTCAACAATATTGTTCAGGGGGGCGTAAGTCCTGAATAAATCTCCACGACCCTCCTACCACTTTTTTCACTGGGTACACAGCCATGTTACATGGGGACTCTGAAGGCACTAATATCCCTTGTCGCACTATGGTGGCAATAGTGTCATAAATACCCTCATCAGCTTATTTTGACATGGGGTATTGTCTTACCCATGGTAAGATAGCTCCTTGCTTCATTTTAATTTTCACTGCCCCCACTCTTTTCAATAGACCAATATCATAGGGATGTATGTCAAATCTTCCTGGAGAAAGAATGATACCATTTTCACTAGTTAAATTCTCTGGGGTATCTCCCTATTTTCAAATTTCAGCTGATATGTGAGACCTACATTAAGCATCACTTTGTCATCTGAATAGTCATCTGTAAACAAGTCTTCATCTGTTATGTCAGTCAATCTGTGCCCCTCGTCAAGAGCTATCACTGTTCTCCAGTTTGACCCTTCTTCATCAACTCTGTGTAGAATTACTCTGTCTTTCCACACTTTTGCTGCTTTTAATTTAGTTGTAATTGTTTGCCCTTCCTCCACATCTGTGGGTACTTCTAGACAAAACAAGAATGTTGTAGTTAACCTCAAAGGTCTGTTCTATATTGTTAGAAGCCATGCTAACACTATTTGAACTCTGCAAAGGAATACTTCCGGGTTCAATGCCTCAACAATATTGTTCCGGGGGGCGTATGTCCTGAATAAATCTCCACGACCCTCCTACCACTTTTTTCACTGGGTACACAGCCATGTTACATGGGGACTCTGAAGGCACTAATATCCCTTGTCACACTATGGTGGCAATAGTTTCATAAATACCCTCATCAGCTTCTTTTGACATGGGGTATTGTTTTACCCATGGTAAAATAGCTCCTTGCTTCATTTTAATTTTCACTGCCCCCACTCTTTTCAATAGACCAATATCATAGGGATGTATATCAAATCTTCCTGGAGAAATAATGATGCCATTTTCACTTGTTAAATTCTCTGGGGTATCTCCCTATTTTCAAATTTCAGCTGATATGTGAGACCTACATTAAGCATCACTTTGTCATCTGAATAGTCATCTGTAAACAAGTCTTCATCTGTTAAGTCAGTCAATCTGTGCCCCTCGTCAAGAGCTATCACTGTTCTCCAGTTTGACCCTTCTTCATCAACTCTGTGTAGAATTACTCTGTCTTTCCACACTTTTGCTGCTTTTCATTTAGTTGTAATTGTTTGCCCTTCCTCCACATCTGTGGGTACTTCTAGACAAAACAAGAATGTTGTAGTTAACCTCAATAGTCTGTTCTATATTGTTGGAAGCCATGCTAACAATATTTGGACTCTGCAAAGGAATACTTCCGGGTTCAATGGCACACCTCTTTGTGCTTCCTGGCCATAGAGTGCTGTTATGAATTCTTGTGAATTCACATAATGGATTCCTGTGGTAGAATATATTAGCCCATGGTCAGTAAATGATATTGTCATGTTCAACTTGTTCACCAAATCTTGTGTTAATATGTTAACTGGTGTCTTGCAGGAACATAAAAATGACACAGACATTTCGTGTTCTCCAATAAAAAAAGGTAAATAGTCTGCAAAAGGAACCGCAGTTGTTGCCCCAGAAAAACCCGGTGTGTTGTTGGCAATACCTGACATTGAGAACTTCCCTTTTATAACACAGGATCAAGTCACTCCCATATCTACTAGGAAGGAGAATGTTTTGTTACCTACGGTTACCATGATCCTGGGTTCCTCTTGTGGGTCTGTTGTGATCGATAGGATGGAACACATCAAGTCTTTCTGTAGGCTGTCCTAATGTGGATACATGTCCATTCCTGTGCCGGTGAAAGGGTTCCCTCCCATTGCTATCACACCTCCTAGTCTAGGTATGGTTGCCTGTGTTAATATGTTCTCATTCCATGGTGTCACTGCATTCTGTTGTGCTAGTGCCTGTGTCTATATTGGTGCTTGCTGTATCTGCATCAGGGCTTGCTGTATATGGATTGGTGTTTGTTGTGCTTGGTGTGGTATTCCTTTGCTGCATTGGTTGTATTACTGGTACTTGTGTCTGATACTGCATGTGATCTTGGCCATAATATTCAGGTGTCCCTGCACTGTATGGTGGGGGGTACGTTGTCCCATCTCTTGCATCAGCTGCTTGACAGTTCTGTACCATCCCTCCCCTGCTTCTGCATTGGCATGAAATGTGCCCCATCTTCCCATATGTCCAATATTGTTGTATCTGTCCCCCAAATCTAGGTTGCTCCCTATTAAACCTTCCTCCTGGTGGAGCTTGAAATCCAACCTCTCTGTCCCTGTGTGCAAACCTCATCTCAGTGGGAAATTAGTATACTCTCCTCTTCCTGCAAACCTTCCATTCGCTGCTGGCTATACCTGCTGTGTCCATGTACATTAAACCCTTCCCCTCCACTTGTCAATACTGCTCCTTCCACTGAGAATTTCAACTATTTTTTCTGAACTAATCTTGCTTCCTCAATCTTCCTGTCCGTCTTTCTCTTGCTTTAACCAACAATGGTGACCGATCATCGGTAGAACCTCCGCCCGCGGCTTGACCATTCCCACAATCTTTTTCAATTGTCTTTGCACTTCCTTGGGAAGTCCCTGGCACAAAATGTGATACTCCCACTTCTCATGAATATCCTGACTATAAGTCATACTGGGGAACATATCTGCCGAGTCTGGGCACAGAACCCTAAGTGTTCTTCATATGTTCACTTGACAGTTATTAAAGGGTACTCCGTCAGGGTTGGTATTTTGTGCAGCCACTCCAGAATAGCCTGGCTGCTTCCAAATGTCGCCTGATTGTTCCCCCAATTTAGCAGCAAGCTGGCTATGTATGTCACCTACTGCTAGGGTCATCACAGCTGTCATTGTCTCCAATTCATAGATCCATTTACCCGCCTCTGATGACAATGATGGCAATTTACAAAATCAAATTATTTTGGCCATTTGTGGCAACAAAATATATTGTAGCAGCCCTCCCCTTTCTCTAATAAGGGGAACTGTGTAAACCCACCACCTTGTCCAAGTGCAGTCACACACTTTGTCTTTGTCACTGTGTCTGTCACAATAATTCTCTTCCGTCCTGGCAAATTTCTCAACTTGCTTGCATACAGTTTTTATCCTCTATACTGCTTGATCGCATATTCTGGTGTTTAGGATATTCAACAGGCTCTGGACTCCTCACTGGTTCTTCTTTTCCCTATCCCCATGCCTTTGGAAGGGGCTCGTGCTGTCCCTTTCTCTTCGCTTTCCTCTCCCTCTTCCTCTTTGAACAGTGTCCTCATTTTCATCCCCTTCATCATCTTCTCTGTCTTCAAAGTCTAGACTCCCAAAGGACTTGTCTTATACATTCCACTGACCACTTTCACCAATATATTCTTCCCTCCATCTTGCAAATACACTCTTTGACCCCCCATCATGCTGCTAGTGTCATCTGTCCCACTCCTATATAGGTTGCCAGCTCACCTTCGTATGGCCCCTTCCTCTCCTTCATATGGAAGAGTATGCTTCTTAAAAATGTCATGCACTACCTTGTGGCGTCTTTTGAATCTCCTTTCTCTTTCTCTTGGTTTTTATCTCTAGTCTCTCTCTTTGTCTGGAAGAGCAAGTCCCCTAATAATATCATTGACTTCTTTTCTTCATCTTTCCCTGCTTCTTTCTATCTCTCGTATTTCTCTGTCCCTCTCTTCCTTCTTTTGCTTGTCTTTTTCCCTTTCTGCATCTCTCCATCTTTCCCTTTCTTTTTCTTCTTCATGTCTCTTCTTCCCTTTCTCTATCTGTCTCTTTGTCATGGCCATAGGCCCCAGAACACAAAAACCACACCATCTAGTGATGGGGGCATTGGGTCACTTGATTCACTTATGTCCCTTTGGGACCTATAAACACAGGGGCCCTGGTTCGACTCAGTCTCAGTCCTGGCTCCTTTGGCGCCAGGCTCATCGCTCATAGAGAGATGTGAGCAGGAACACTTTATTTCAGTGCAGGAGTGCTTTTACTTTATTTCAGTGCAGGAGTGCTTTTATTTTACAAGAACTTTCCAGAAGCTGAAAGCCTTTATTCCGGAGAACAGCCTCATGTGCTGACTCATCAGGTGTGGCTCCCTAGGCCTGGTCTTTATGTGTTGACTCATCGGGAGTGGCAGGGTGTGGCAGGCAGGCTGAACCTGGTGGGTGTGGCTTCAGAAGCTCAGCTATATAAGCTGCTCCATCCTTAAGGCCAGTGCTTCACATTACTGTGCACTCGCATGCAACGTGATGCTCACCGCTGCTTGGACCAGTTTACTTACCTTTGAAACCAGGTGTTCTCCTGCATACTCACCTCCAGGAAACCGGTGCTTCATTTGCAGACTGATCTCCTGACATCCAGTGATATTGATCCCGACACCGCAGCACCGCACTCCACATCCAAGGTTAGAACATCCGTCCTAGGGCCGTGCTGCATTTCAACCCCGCGCGCCCCCTAATTAACAATTTACCAGCTACTGTACCCCTGCAGCTTCGTTCCTCATTCCCTCCAGCTGTCGCCTCGAGCTCCGCAGCTTCTGCTGGGCTGGCAACATCACCTGCAAGGGAAGAAATCAAAAGAGAAAAAATCAAAAGTGGAACGGACAGCAATACAAGACAACGATAATTTACAATACAACAAAAACAGACGAATGAAAGAAAAAGGCAAACAGGAACACTTACCTGAAGTATAGTGGCTTAATCGCAGCAAGACTGGACTACCACGTGCAAGGGACCATTGAAGGAACTCGGTCCAGATCATACAAGCGCCCTGCCAGAAGCAGCAGGACAGAGTGCTCGCCAAAACTAATCAACAGGTGAGCTTTCCAGGGACAACGCATCCCACGGGTACCACGGTTTGGGAGAAGGGGTCTGAAAGGGGGTCAGGCGCACAAGCTGGCATACTCACACCCCCTATTCTCCATGCAGGAGCAGTCCTGAGCAGCATGACCTATTACCACCAGTCACCACATAAGCGCTGACGGCGAAGTCGGACCCGAGTGACCTCACCCCCGGAAGGGCTGCAACCATGCCCCAACGCCTCCGCAGAGACTAGGTGAGCGTAACAGAATGCAGAGCTTCTTCGCATCTCTGCCTGGGCGTTATGGAAACTTCTGAAATGGACCAGTTGGCCCGATTATTGGGAGAGTTACAGGCTGAAGTTCATGCCTCAAGACAGGAAACCAATGCCCTAAGGAGGGATCTAATTGTGAACCAGGAGCGGACAGATGAACTAGCAAGGCAAATGCTCCAGGCACAGGCAGGCCAGGTCCCACTGCCGGGGTATAACCCTCCTGCCACGCCTCCACAGCCCATGCCAGTACAGGTGGTTCTTCCAGGGGGGGTTCCCCTGGCCCCACCAAAACGCTTCACAGGCAGTCCGAAAAAGTATGCTATCTTTATGAATCAATGCCTACATTTATTATGCAGACCTGGGGCATTCTCCAACGATGAAGCGAGAGTGGCATTTGTGCTCTCATATTTGGGAGGTAGTGCAGCGGACTGGTCAATACCCTTGGTAAGCCAGGATGATCCTTTGCTTCGAGACTTCGGAGGTTTCCAGCGTGAAATGGAGAAACTATTTGCACGGCATACTCAAAGGCAGGCTCTGGACAATGAACTGTTATCACTACGGCAGGGTAATCAAGACCTACTAACATATATCGCTTCCTTCAATCGTCTGATAGCATGAACTAACTGGCCAGAGGAGAAAAGAACTACGCTCTTTTACCGAGGCTTGCAAGGGGAACTTAAGGACGTATTAGCCCAAGTAGTAAATCCACCGGAAAGATGTGCTGAATACATCGACATGACAGTGCAGCTCAATCACAGATTTCAGGATCGGAAGATGGTCTATGTGCGACCCCGTGAGAATCAAAGCAATCACACGATCAGTCCAAGCAAATCACACGATCAGTCTGAGCCAATGCAAATCGGAGGCTTGCAGAGCCCACTCACCAAAGCAGAAAGGGCGAAAAGGAGACAGCAGCAGCTTTGTTTGTACTGTGGTAAGGCAGGTCACTATCTCCGAGAATGCCTGGTGAAACCACCCAGGAAAGCAGTTGGAGCAACTGACAAGGGTGAAGAAGAAGAACAGGACTCGGGAAACTCCAACGCCTGGCAAGTGTAGGGGTCCACTTGTCGAGCGGTGAAAAGGAACCTATACAGACCTCATATCGAGTCATCCCTGGCCTTCTGTTAAACCACAAGCAACCATCAAAAATACACGCCTTGGACGCATGCATTGACAGTGGGGCTGTGGGAAATTACATGGACCAAGACCTGGCTACCCAGATAGGCCTTTCTGTACGACAGAAGCAGGTTTCGGAAAAAATCCCAGCAGTTGATGGATCTCAGCTATCATCCGGCCCACTGACGCATTACACCGAGAAGGTCACGCTTCTGTGTCAGGACGGTCCCCAAGAGGACATCACCTTCAATCTCATCGGCGCTCCTCAGTTCGAGATGATATTGGGAATGCCCTGGCTGGAGACCCACAATCCCAGGATTGACTGCCGTAAACAAGTTCTGACCTTTCCCCAAGACTGTGCCAACACCTGTTATAGCAAGGGATTCTCATTAAAAGGTTTTACCAACCCAGGTTCGTCGAAGAAAGAAACCATACTGGGCCTCACCAGTTCACTACCACCTGAATACCTGGATTACCAAGATGTCTTTCAAAAAGAGCAAGCAAACACTGTACCTCCACACAGACCGTATGACTGCCAAATTGATCTGGTACCTTGAGCTCAAGTTCCCTGCAGCTGGATTTATGCCCTTACAGAACAGGAAAACCAGCATCTAAAAACATACTTCAATCAGTATCTGGAAAAGGGCTTCATTCGTACGTCCAAGTCCCCTGCATCCTCGCCCCTCTTTTTTGTGCCTAAAAGAGCACTTAACCAAATCACGGTAAAAAAATGGTAACCCCTTACCGCTTATCCCCGAGCTTTTGGATCAAGTCAAAAACGCTCAGATACATACAAAACTAGACTTACAAGGAGCCTACCATCTAGTAAGAGTCAAAAAAGGAGATGAATGGAAGACAGCCTTTCGCATGAAATATGACTTTTATGAATATCAGGTTATGCCCTTTGGACTATGTAATGCCCCGGCGGCGTTCCAATTTTTCATGAATGATGTGTTCCGCGAACTGCTGGACGTCTGTGCTCTTGTCTATATTGAAGACATTCTAATCCATTCGACCACCAAGGAGGACCACGTCAACCATGTCCGGGCAGTTTTGGAGAAACTGCGGCAACACCGGCTGTATGCCAAATTGTAGAAATCCTTTCATGTGACAGAGGTAGAATTCCTCAGCTTTATTCTCACACCACGGGGCGTAGGTATGAACACGCGCAAGGTAGACGCTATCCTTAACTGGCCCTCACCGACATCCATAAAGGGAGTACAGAGTGTACTCAGGTTCGCCAACTTTTATCTCTGGTTCATTCCTGGGTTCTCCCAGATTATCCACCCAATCACCTCTTTACTACGGAACAATAAATAATTTAATTGGTCCGCAGAGGCAGAGAAAGCCTTCCAGGAACTAAAACAAGCATTTACCACAGCACCAATTCTATGGCATCCTCGACCAGAACTACCATACGTGGTCAAAACTGATGCTTCCAACATAGCAATGGGAGCAGTCCTGTCACAACGAGACCCCGAAACAGGTCAGTTGCATCCCGTGGCATTCTGGTCTCGCAAGTTTTCAGCCCCTGAATTGAATTATGCAATCACTGATAAAGAACTGCTAGCAATTAAGGCAGCATTCAAAGCCTGGAGACATTATCTTCTTGGAGCTAGACATACAGTCACCGTCGTCACGGATCATCTCAATCTACAATATCTGAAGACCGCTATAGTGCAAACATCACGCCAACTCCGCTGGGCTCTCTTTTTTGCGGAATACGACTTTGTCATCACCTTTAGACCCGGAGTATGCAATGGAAAAGTGGACGCCCTGTCTCACATGAGTGAGGGAGAAGAGGCATTCACTACACCAGACTCTGTAGCCATCATCCCTGATGGACGAATCCAAGGCATGATTGCTGCAACCACCACTCTAGACAACTTAAAATCGGACCGGCAACACTTGATGAGTCCACCAGCACAACAAGAATGGCTAGGGAAGGGAGACCGGTATACGATCACGGACAACAGACCATACTACCAAGGACAATTGTATATCCCAGATAAGAAATTACAGAATTGAATCATCGCAAACTATCATGATTCATTAGTAGAAGGGCATCTGGGAATAGCCAAAACCCAAGCTAAAATAAAGAAAAGTTACTGGTGGCCAACTTGGCGAAAGGACATTGTCCATTTCATCACAGCCTGTGGCACCTGTGCACAACACAAGATCCAAAAACAAAGTCCTGCAGGTCTGCTACATCCTTTAGAAGTACCGCCAGCACCTTTGCATATGCTATCAATGGATTTTATTACAGACCTTCCCTCCTGTAACAGATACAATACCATCTTAGTCATCATAGATTTGTTTTACAAAATGGGCCACTTCATTCCCCTGAAAGGTTTCCCAATTGCTTCTACTCTGGCTACCGTATTTTTGGAACAGATTGTAGGGAACCCTACACGGGTTCCCATCAATATTGATATCAGACCGAGGAACTCAGTTTGACTCTGCATTCTGGAAAAGGTGTTGTAAAATTGCCAAAATCGACCTCTGGTTATCTACAAGCGATCACTCCCAAACCGACGGCCAGACCGAACGGACTAACCAGACCTCTCGAGCAATACATAAGGTGTATGCTGCAACAAACCAAGGATACCTGGAAGGACATACTTTGGTTAGCAGAATACGCATATAACAACTCCATTCACACCAGTACGGGACAAAGCCCATTCTCCATAGTGTACAGTCGACATCCACGGACATCCATTTTCAACCCACTCGAATCATTAGAAATGCCGCTGTAACGACCTTACACAAAACCATCACCCAGGTTTTTAAGGAAGCAGCATAGCATCTTGCCAGAGCCAAAGAGAAACAGAAGAAGTTTGCAGATCGACACCGAAGGGAAGCTCCCAACTACCAAGTCGGAGACAAGGTTTGGTTAGCATCCAAAAACATGCCCCGGAAAGGACCAAGGCATTCAGTCCCAGATATCTGGGACCCTACACTATCAAGGCTGTGATCAACCCTGCGGCCATGAAATTAGAATTACCGGCCCACATGCAGATCCACCCATTGTTTCATGTCTCCCTCCTAAAACCATTGAGACCAGGTGCACAGATCGATACTCCACCGGATCTCAAAATAGTTGAAGGAGAACCAGAATACGAAGTTAAAAGGATCCTAGACTCTAAGATGGTCCGGTCCAAGTTAGACTACCTTATAGAATGGAAAGGTGATGGACCCCAAGATCGGACCACGGTACCCAGTGAGTATGTCCACGCTCCACGATTAATCAGGCAGTTCCACCGCAATAACCACACTAAACCAGGGCCAGGGGGGAACCATCCATGAGAGGGGCCTTGAGGGGGGGAGCTGTCATGGCCACAGGCCCCAGAACACAAAATCCACACCATCTAGTGATGGGGCAATGGGTCACTTGACTCCCTTATGTCCCTTTGAGACCTATAAACACAGGGGCCCTTGCTGGACTCAGTCCTGGCACCTTTGGAAGCAGGCTCATATAGAAATATGAGCAGGAACACTTTATTTCAGTGAAGGAGTGCTTTTACTTTATTTCAGTGCAGGAGTGCTTTTATTTTACAAGAACTTTCTAGGAGCTGAAAGCCTTTATTCCAGAGAACATCCTCATGTGCTGACTCATCGGGTGTGGCTCCCTAGGCCTGGTCTTCATGTGCTGACTCATCGGGAGTGACAGGCAGGCTGAACCTGGTGGGTGCGGCTTCAGAAGCTCAGCTATATAAACTGCTCCATCCTTAAGGCTGGTGCTTCACGTTACTGTGCACTCGCGTGCAACGTGACGCTCACTGTTACTTAGACCAGTTTACTTACCTTTGAAACCAGGTGTTCTCCTGCATACTCACCTCCAGGAAACTGGTGCTTCATCGCTTCATCTGCAGACTCATCTCCTGACATCCAGTGATATTGATCCCGATGCTGCAGCACCGTACTCCGCATCCACGAACTCGTACCCTGTGAAGAAGAAGAAAGACAAGGTTAGAACATCCGTCCTAGGGCCGTGCCACATTTCAACCCTGTGCGCCCCCTAGTTAACAACTTACTAGCTACTGTACCACTGCAGCTTTGGTTCCTCATTCCCACCGGCTGTCGCCTCGAGCTCTGCAGCTTCTGCCGGGCTGGCAACATCACCTGAAAGGGAAGAAAGCAAAAGAGCAAACATCAAAAGTGGAACGGACAGCATACAAGACAACAAACTTTACAATACAACAAAAACAGATGAGGAAAGACAAAGGCAAACAGGAACACTTACCTGAAGTATAGTGGTTTAATCGCAGCAGGACTGGACTACCACATGCAAGGGACCAGTGAAGGAACTCGGTCCAGATCATACAAGCGCCCCTGCCAGAAGCAGCAGGATGGAGTGCTTGCCAAAACTAATGAACAGGTGAGCTTTCCAGGGACAGCGCATCCCACGGGTACCACGGTTTGGGAGAAGGGGATCAATCGCACAAGCTGGCATACTCACACCCCCTATTCTCCATGCAGGAGCAGTCCCGAGCAGCATCACCTATTACCACCAGTCACCACGTAACACTCTTGCATCTTTTCTCTTTCTTCTTCATTCCGTCTTTCTTTCTCCCTCTCTCCCTGCTCTTTTTTCTCTTCTTCTTTCTCCTGCCTTTCTCTAACTTCCCTTTCTTTTTCTTTAAAAGTGTTAGTGGCTTTTCCATCTAATTTGCGCATTATCTGTCCTCCTACCCATTTATTCAGAACAATCTTGATCTCATCCTTATTTCTCTGCCTTCCTCTCAGTAGAGCTCCTCCAAGGCTTCTGTTAACTTTGCCTGTATATCGCGGCACTCGTCATATTCCACTTGTGTGGACACTGGTCTTTACTTGTTTATTCTTTTCACCACTTAATGTCTTCACTATTGTATGCTGGTGGCGCATATATGGGATTAGTGTACCCTGCCGCTGCTTTTAACTCTCGTAATGGATATAATCTCTATGCTTCTGAAGATTGATCACCGCTCTGGGGAGGAGGAAGAGCTGCCATGGGTGCTGTGCCCCCATCATCATTGTGATTAAGCATCCATTCTTTCACGTGTGGCTCCTCTCTCTCTTCCCCATACGTTTTCCACAGTTCCAGAATGGCTAGTCAATTCTGTAACTGTTTTCCTTTATATGCAGCATGTAAATATGTGCACATATGTTGCAGTACTGCCTTTGAATGAGTGCCTTCCTGCGGCCAGGGCATAAACATTTTGCCCACAGTGTCCCGCACCCACTGAGTGTGGAACTTTAGAATTTGTCCTTGTACCAGGGTAACGCTTTGCATAGATGAATGATGGGAGTGTCTCCCATGATAGTATGTCACAGCTCAACTCAACGATACCTGCCACATTTTATTTAAATTCTCACTCACTCTCTTTTACCTCTCTTTCACACCTTTCCCTAACAATACTTCTCTTACTCAAAACCACTCCTCTTGCATAACCCAATATTTCAGAATGGCACCACAAATGCCACCCATGCTCCGAATAGCCCCACATCCCTTTTCCCTCCACACCTTCCGAGTGACAACACAATTGTCACTCGCTCCGAGTAGCCTCACCTCGCTGCCCCACACCAGACAACACTCCTTGGTCCACACCACAACTTCACATCCTCTTCAATATACACCAATATACACACACATTTCACTTTCCATAAATCCTAAACTACCTTACAACATGAGGCTGGTGCCAGCAACTACTACACAAATAAATACACTACGAGCGTCTTCCCTATAATGAGGTGTACCACGTGATCTTTTTTTACCTTTGTCAGAAGGTATCTCTCTATCTCTCATCTCTCCATCTCATCACAATCCCCCAATATACAAAACAATCCCCTCCCCCGTATTGTCAGGCCTATGTCATGCTTACATCCGTGGATCTGCTGAGGGTCTTCGGTACCAAGTCCCCCTCAATTGCGAGCTGCCGTCCACCCTACAGGGCGTCCTGCAGGGTCCAGATAGGACTTTTCTCCAAGGGGGCACCTGTCAACCTCTCTCTGTTGCGCGTAATACCGCTCTCCACAGGTCACATCCGTAGTCTTCGGCCATGGCAAGGAACCTTCTGAGGAGGACTCGAGCGAATCATCACCTCTACTACCATCTGTTAAGATGGCCTGGAAAGTCCTAAAATTACACAGAGGTTCTGATCCAGATCAAAACAAACTCAATAATGGAAACAGACAAAATGCAAGGCAGTCCCCAGCTTTATTAACATCCAAATAAAGCAGGGACAGCATACAAGCATGAAATGTCATCGCTCTCAGCGTGCTTATCAAAAACAACAGTTTTTATACTGCAAATGTGTCATCAACGACATCATAACATATTAGTCTACAAAACCTAGGGGTTACAGGGATTGGTTAAGGGGATGGACTGCATATACATTCAATAGGAGTTAAACTTCTGATTGGTTAACAACAAAAGATGATGACTCCTCCTGAGACCACCTCTAAATTGATAATAGTAAAAAGACATACTTTCTACAACAGATCATTGGTTTGCATTATATGTACAGGGCAGCCTAATATTGAAGGTTTTGATTGGTTGGCATTCTACTGACCAACCTTGGTAAATGATAGGTTGTCAAGACATAGGCCAGACAGCAGTAAGGGGAGAGAGGTCCATGGACTGCTTTTCCCTCTGATTAAAGAAAATACCCTCTGTTATTCCTAGGCCATGAGGCAGAGTAATTTCTATGTAGTCGGCCTCGTGCAGCACCTTGTGTTTGGGAATATCTGTGAGGAGTGAGGCAGGTGTCCTATCTGTGTTTGTTACTAATGAATAGACAGTATTCTTCAATTATGGGTCACGTGTGATGAGACCGCATTTGGAATTATTTCACCCTGCATTTATTCGGATTTTAGCTAATATTAATGTGAATGTTATAGTTCCTTTTACCACTGTGGACACTCTTGGATTATTCTTCATGGAGTCTTTTGGCTTCCAGTTGCCCTGCACCTGGCTTACAAAGGCGAATTGTACTCTTAATTAATCTAAGAATATATGGCTTGTGTCTTGGGAATCGCTATCTCGTGCTTGCACTACAATGTTCCTATCCTGCCTTTTTCATGGAAGCCTTGGCTTGGGTTGCTACCTACTGCCTGAGCCCTTTATTTTGTCATTTCAGCATTTTGAGTTCTCGTGAAGTCTGGAGGCCTTTCATTTACCTAGAAGCATGTTGCAGCTTCCATTTTGGAAAAGATGGCTGCCCATTAATCTTGCATTTCTATGTTAGTGGGCTCTATTCACGTATTGTTCATGTTGCATTCAGCTTATTCATTGCTTATGTTAGTCTTTTGCTTTGTGTCTATTGCATGCACATGTATTGTTTAATTGTTGGTTTGTTTATTCTCGCCATCTTTAGCTTAGATCGTTTCCATCTCCTGTTGAACCTGCCTGGTATATGGGCGGTATGGTTGCCTTAGTGAGTAATGCTTCTCGCCTATGCAGTACTGGTCTGGGGTTGTGGCAATTGCTATGGATGACATAACCAACTGACTCCAACATGATTAAGAGTGGATAAAGCTCGAGAATGAGAGACTTCTTGACCTCTTGGAGGATCTGTTGTGTAAACTATGAGAAAGCCTGATCCAATAGGACATCTGCCTGGATGTCTCACGGGGCAGCAGTCAGATCTCTCTCAGCTATTACCTTTGATATTGGATGTCTCTCTTTTGCCATCTTTCAATTCTTCATATGATGCTTGTCTGTCCATGCTGAGGACCGAGTAAGTAGCCTGTAGTTTACCCTTCATCGGGAGAGAATCAATGTAAAAATGCCAACTACCTCAATTCCACCTTACGACCCCTCCCATTGTTTCAAAGTTCTGAATGAACGCCTTCAAATCTTCACCATGCCTGATGTTTTGCAGTAGGGAATTAGGCAGTCATGGGGTCAGTAACTCCACTAAAGGGGCAAGTTTTCCTGTAACCGTTTGGTCCAGGATATTTTTAGTGGTATAGTCCCTGCAGCCCCACATCAAGCCTCTATTGTTCCGGCAGTGCCTTGAACTTCGGGCGCAGCCTAGGTGGGAGATCTTGGCTATGGAAAATTATCTTTGATCACTGGCTCTCGCTGCTCTGCCTGCCCATGGTGGGCAGAGTGTATTGCAGGAAAATACTGTCTGGGTTGTTTAGGGTGAATGGCAGCCTCTTGGGTCAGCCTCTCCTCCAGCTCACTGGTACTCGCTAAGTCATTTAGGGGGAGTTTCTTTTCAAAGTCATCTTCCTTTTTTGCTGCTAAGTTCGTACAAATGATCCATCACCAGTCGCCTGTTGACTTCATTGCACCTGGCCTGAGGTGAAAACATCCGTATCTGGCCCTTCCCCTGCTGAACTTTGTTCCCAATTGCCAATCTTGCTCTTCAGTGTTCAATGAGTTCTATTCATCTTCAGAGAAGTCATCATTTTATGGCAGCAGCTTGAGTGTAGAACTCTAGGCTCAGCCATCTTGCTGTTCCACCAGGGCTGATCTGGCATCCCTTCCCAGATACTGTGGTAGCATCCATATCCTCCCTCAAATTCGGTTTTGGGATGTACGAATGGGGATGAAGTGTGTCTATTCCAGTTAATGGTGACTTATTGGGTCTTTGCATGCAAATCCCACAAAGACACCAGTTGTTAGGGTGAATGTCAGGATCGCAGACTACTCTAGGCCACAACATCTGCTTCAAGGTTTTTTTTAGGGAAATAACAACAAGAAGGTCCTTATATTCCAGGACAAGTGGGATATGGGTATAAGAACTTACATTCAAAGTTGTGATGTCAGAACAACACTTTTATCACCCTTTCAAACGTTTTTTCAGTGCAGTATTTCTAGGCGAGGCCCAGAATCCCGTATTCTGTCCTCTATGTGTGTTCACCTGGGTTTGGATGCTCACCAGTTCCTGGGCAAATGCTGCAGTCCAGGGGAGAATCTTCTTCAATGAAGTGAGGGAGAAATTAATTACTCACCAGTTCTTGACACTCCTCAGTGTCTTTCTGTTCGGTCCTGATAGTGTGGTCCAAATGGCAACACAAAAACTTTTTATGTGACTCTGACATTTGCGAGTGGAGGTTTCTGGACTTCTCAGCTGGTGACTTGTTGGTCCCTGACCTCTGGGTCTCTATGCCTGATCTTCCCTAAGACTGGGCCGATTCTCCTTGCAGCCACACAACAAACTCAATCCTTCACCCTGCTTCGGGCTCTACCCCTTTGATAGAAGTCTCCAGTTTCCCCCTTTCTGGGTTATACCTGTCCATGCTTCTCCAGTCAGCTGCTCTTTTTTTTACTATACCACCTTCAGCCTTCTGCCTCCTATCCTGATTTTGCCTCTTTCCCCACCTAATGTATAGCCTCTCTCCTCCTCAACTCCAATTCTTCTCTTTACTGTACCTCCTTTCTTTACCTGATATTGGTCAACCACCTCCTCCTTAACTCTGCTTTTCTTTCCCAAACTCTTCTTGACTTTAACTTTGCATCCTTCCTTCTGATCATTCTAACCTCCACCAACAACCCTCCAACCTCTCCCAACCAATATCCAACTGCCCCCTCCTGATCTTTCTCAACCCCCTCCAACAGTTCTCTAACCTCTTCATGCAGATCTCTCTTAACCTTTCCAACAATTCTCCACCATCCACCAACTGATCTTCAACCACCTCTTTCCAATTGCTAACCTCCTCCTGCTGATCTCTCCTAACCTCCTTCAACATCTTCTACCCCTTTAGCCCCTCACACTTCCTTCTCCACCGCACTCTTCTTCTCCAGTCACTTCATTTGGTCTCTGCACTATGCTAGAGATAGACTGTGATTAGTTACTTTCAGTTGACTCTCCGTGGGGTGGGTCTAGTGAAACAGAGGCTATACGAGATGGGACAACCATCATATATTTCACTAAGCTGTCCTGTACCATTCTGAATGGTTGAGTCTGAATTAAAATGTGTGGCGCTTGCTCATTCCTGGGATTTAACCATTATGTGGGATTGACAGATCCAGTGGTAGGTCCATAGATTCTGCAGAACTTAAAATCATCCACGCAAGCCACAAGTGAGAGTTTCAATGTACCTGCAGAATCTGTATGTGAAAAACCTGGTGAGGCTGTCTTAAAAGGACCTGTGCTTGTTCTCAAGCGGGGAGGGTTTGGTTCTAACTGCAAACTGGTTCCCCTAGTTAGCTCTTTAATGGAACATTCTCCTGAGTAAAACAGTGTCTGGGCTTCTGGTGTCCCACTACTCTGTTCCTCAAATGAAAGGATTCAGGGGTCGATCCCTTGCTATGCCAAGGTGCCGCAGTTGGGTGCTACACCGCATACCCCATATACCTGCTATGGGGCCATCCAACAGGGCAAGGGTTATCCCGGCTTCTAGGGCCACTGCAGTGCTGGCACCCAGCAACAAGCAAGGGACTTCATTACAGTGAATAAAAGCATAGTGCAGGATAAACAATGCAGAATATATAAAAAAGAGGTGTATACCGGGGAGCAGATGGAGAAGTAATTTCATGTGTACCTTGTATGGGAGGTATGGCAGTACATTGAAGAGTGACAACAACAGAACAAAATCAACTAGATAGACATGATCAAGCATCCTCCAAATAGCGGAAAAGTGATAAACACAATGTCAGCACATATCCCACACAACTGGTCAGGGAATCAAAAATAGAAAGACCCACAGAGGATTCCCCTCTAATCATTCAATAATTTCAAATGATGTTGTACAGTAGACATTGCTGTCTATGCCAGAACCCATGTACAGTCACCATTAACAGATATAACACTTTATAGCCAAAGGTTATCCCGGCTTCTAGGGCCACTGCAGTGCTGGCACCCAGCAACAAGCAAGGGACTTCATTACAGTGAATAAAAGCATAGTGCAGGATAAACAATGCAGAATATATAAAAAAGAGGTGTATACCGGGGAGCAGATGGAGAAGTAATTTCATGTGTACCTTGTATGGGAGGTATGGCAGTACATTGAAGAGTGACAACAACAGAACAAAATCAACTAGATAGACATGATCAAGCATCCTCCAAATAGCGGAAAAGTGATAAACACAATGTCAGCACATATCCCACACAACTGGTCAGGGAATCAAAAATAGAAAGACCCACAGAGGATTCCCCTCTGAGGTAATCATTCAATAATTTCAAATGATGTTGTACAGTAGACATTGCTGTCTATGCCAGAACCCATGTACAGTCACCATTAACAGATATAACACTTTATAGCCAAAGGCCAACACAGAGGATCTGGTGAAGCACCCAAGGTTGCAGTACGTACCATCTATGTGGCTAAAGACAAAAAAAGCGACAGTCTCAAAAGAGTCTCTGAAGAATGAATTCTCTGTGTGCTGTGGCACGGTTGCACCTGGAATCTAGAACAGTGCCAAGCTCATATGAAATAGTTCAGTCTTTTATTTAGGGGATAGTTTACAAACAGGGACAATGTAAATGAAACTAGGATCTTCACAATCCAAAACAAAAAAGGTCAGAATGGTATTCGCTAGATAGAATCCGGTTGCGTCCCTTAATTTAATGTTCCTTCTACTGGTTGGGGCATCCAGGCTTTCCCGGCCTGCAACCTAACTGTCCTTCTCTGTACTGTTCACGAGATGTTACCTCAAGCCTCCTGGATTTTTTGGGCTTTACGGTGATTCAAACATTTCTTCTTCATCTGATCTAGGCACAGACTTTCTGAGGTCCCATACCCCATCACTCATACTCTTCAGTAGACGGCTCAGTGGGCATTGCAGACAGTGAGATCTAGAAAAGGGTCTCTGGAGTGTGGCCTTGCCTGGGCTGCCTTCTGATTACTCTTTCCCCACCCCTCTGATCTCACAATACTCTCCCTAACACCATTTTGAACCTGCTCCCGCCAACAAGGCCAGCCAGAACAGTCCTGTACTTGCTATCTAACAGATATTCTCCTCTTTGAAGCCAAGTCCTTCATTCAAAAACTGATGTTGTTATCTCTTCCTTCACTTCACAGGCTGCTACACCCTGCTGTAGGTTGGTTTCTCTACCTGCTGTGGCCTTGAGATTCCTTCTAACCTTCCTCCTCCTACAGTCTTTCACACTTACGTTGTATCCTCTTTCCACACTTGCATTACTTTTCCACCCTCCTCAACACCATCTTCTCTCCCATATCCACCTTGAAGTATTCTTTCCCCCACCACCTCTGTATAACTCTCACAACCTAATGTTACCTCCTATGTATCGTTCTTGGCATCTGTTCATTCCTCTTCCTGCAACCATTCCTCTTTGGTTGCTACCACCTTCTCCTACTCCTTCTTGGCTCTCACCCCTCCTCTTGTCCTTTGAACTCCATCCTCAACCTGTCTACTCTTTCTCTCTGATGTTATCACCTTCTCTGTTACTCCTTTAGCTCTCACAACCTACTCAAATTCCTTTTCCTGATATTACCACCTCTTCCTTTACCCCCTTATCTCTCCACCTCCTCTTCATCTCCACTATTGCCAATTTGGCACTCGTCCCCGTCCCAGCAAACTCTACTTCTTCTATCACTCTCCAATTTACAGCCTTCTCCAAACATGAGCCCCATTCGCCTGCAACCCATATTGATGAACTGGGGTTAGTTGCTTCAATACTGTGCTCCCTCTTCTCCATGAGTGGGTCTTTCAAACAGGGGCTGTAGCTATGGATTGTAATTGTGTGAGGTCTGGGATTGGCTGGAGTCCATAAATGTACCTGGTCTGCTTTGTGCATGAGGGACGGGACCAGAAACGTTTTTATGGGAAGGCAAAGGGGTCACTTGCCCAGGGTCCCCACCTTGGAGGGGGCCCCCACAAGACTGCCTGATGTAAAGTAAGATTCCATTGTTCACCAGACTTAAATTGCACACGCCAGGAGATTTTATGGCATGCAGCTGAGGTGCTAAACCTATTGCCTGTCTGTTTTGGCAAGTACATTCTGCCTTGATCAATTAATCATGTAATGCTTTCTGTGTTCACTGTGGAATACATAGTTTGTGTGTTCCATAAGGCACAACTTCTGTAGAATTCTTTCCTTCATGTGGAAATTATGTTGATCATGTGCAATAGCCAAAGTTGAAATCCATATTGATAACTTGAGTGCCACAATTGTTCAGAAGTTAGCTCAGTGTGTTAAGCACTCATTGCAGAGATATGTGTTCATATGAAAGAGTAGAAGAGCACATTCCAGCAAGGCTGGCTGAACTTTTCCTATGTCTGACATTTATAAACCTGCCTGCATATATACTTAGTTTTGCAGCATAAGAGGTGCTATTATCAGCAAAGTTCCTGCACCAGATAGGGGTTGCTATCAAACCTAACATGCCATTTGTATGGTGAAGGTCTAGAAATTAGTTTGTTCAGATGGGGCGTTCTAATACCTAGGCAATCCCCTCCAAAGATGACCATAAAATATTAGTCCAAGAGGTGAATAAGTATCCAAATACAAGACTGTGGAACCAAAGTGTTCATGCTTGTATCCTGGCTTTGCCAGCAGATGATACAGTGATCCTGGTCAAATCATATAATATCTCTTGCATTACTGTGCTGTCTTCTGTGAGGTTTGCTTTCTTGCATGCTGGTGGCATCATTTAGCTCATTGCTTGATCTTTCTTATTATGTAGGCCATTTGAGTGAAAGGGGTGGTAGACAGGAGAGAGCGGACCAGATGTTGTAGGCCTTGGGCAAGCATATTTAAAGGTCTGCTCGTTTGACACAAAACACATTTTACTTTTTGTATAACAGTCAAAGGTTTTTATGCACGTTTATGAATGACAATTTCGAAAGCCATTGTTTTGGAAGAATTCAAAGCTTAAAAGTACAAAAGACATACCTAGATTAAATCTGTTAAATCACATCAATTGGTATGCTGGTACTTATATACTTCCCTTGATGATGGAGAAAATTAAGCTAGAAGCATTCCCATTTTGCGTAACACCCTCCTGTAATATTTTGGTTTTAAAAATTGTCAGGTTTGGAAATGTGATTTGTGTACTTTCCAAGTCAGTTTTATAAAATAAGATTGTTCTAGTACATGGTAAGAGCAGGAAAAGAAACTGTTCAAATGCAGGAATTGCAGAGTTGGCACAAATCCCAGCTAAGCAATGTGTGACCCTGGACATCACATTTACAGGCTGATTCATGGAATTAATGTGCGCTGAAATTTTCAGCGCAAGCGTGCAAAAGCGTGCGAATCGCAGTGCCAGTGCGAAAATCGCAGCGAAACCCGCGCACAGCGATTCATGGAAGTCCGTGTGCGTGGAAATCCATGGATGTGTGCTGAAATCCTGTTCGGCGCACGCTGGCGCACCCGCCTTTAAACAGCATGCGCTAAGCGCACAGCGAAAGCGCACATAGCGCGGCGCACACAACAAAAGTAGGCATAACACGGGCGTGACACGCGGAATGGGGAACAACGCGTGAAAATGTGGCCGTCACGGGGAAGTACAGGAGGCAAGTGCGCGGAATGCCCACACGCTCGCCTACAACACGTATTCATGGAATCGAATAGGGCAAACCAGCGCACGGGCAAAGACGCGCACAGACCTAAACACGTCTGCCGCACAAGAATGTGCGCTAACAAAAAGCACATACATACAGCTATGATGAATGTCCCATACTGTGTCCCTCTAGGACAAATGACGTGCAAAGGGGTACGCGACAAACACGGACACCCGCTGTGTGTAAAATAGCGTGTGTGCGTATTTCCGGGGTGCGCAGGAATTTTCACATGCGATAGGCATTGGGCGAGCGGGGTACTTGTATAACTGGGGTTTGCGTGAAGTCTCACACGCGATTGGATCCGGGTACGTGTATTTCTGGGGTTCGCGTGAAGTTTCACACGCGATTGGTCCTGTGCGAGTGGGGAACGTGTATTTCTGGGGTTCGCGTGAAGTTTCACACGCGATAGGCCTTGGGCGAGTGGGGTACGTGTATAACTGGGGTTCGCGTGGAGTTTCATACGCGATTGGATCCAGGTACGTGTATTTCTGGGGTGCGCAGGAAGTTTCACACGCGGAAGGGCCTGTGCGAGTGGGGTATGTGTATTTCTGGGGTGCGCGGGAAGTTTCACACGCGAAAGGGCCTGTGCGAGTGGGGTACGTGTATTTATGGGGTACACGTGGAGTTACACATGCGATAGGCCCTGTGCGAGTGGGGTACATGTATAACTGGGGTTCGCGTCGAGTTTCACACACGATTGGCCCTGTGCGAGTGGGGAACGTGTATTTCTGGGGTTTGCGTGAAGTTTCACATGCGATAGGCCTTGGGCGAGTGGGGTACGTGTATAACTGGGGTTCGCGTGGAGTTTTATACGCGATTGGATATGGGTACGTGTATTTCTGGGGTGCGCGGGAAGTTTCACACGTGAAAGGGCCTGTGCGAGTGGGGTACGTGTATTTCTGGGGTGCGCGGGAAGTTTCACACGCGAAAGGGCCTGTGCGAGTGGGGTATGTGTATTTCTGGGGTACGCATGGAGTTAAACACGCGATAGGGCCTGTGCGAGTGGGGTACGTGTATAACTGGGGTTCGCGTGGAGTTTCATACGCGATTGGCCCTGTGCGAGAGGGGTACGTGTATTCCTGGTGTTCGCGGGAAGTCTCACATGCGATTTCAGCAGGGTACGTGTATTTCGGGGGTGCCGGGGAGTCCTACACGTGAATTGGCAGTGTGGGTCCTCCCAGGTGTTCCCTCTACACCCTCCACGGCCCCTGCAGGCAGCCCACACCACAGGGGACTACCCTGCACCCCTGGTCAGGTCCCGCAGGCAGCCCATCCACCATGGGCATGCCCCCCAGCCAAGCCACATGTCACCTTGCACTACTGATCACCAACACATGACCCCCTGCACCCCCACCCCCCAGCAGTCAGGGGCACCTGCCAGCAGGCCCCCACACATGTCCCCCAGCACCCCCACCCTCCAGTAGTGCATGGCACCTGCCAGCAGGCCCCCACTCATGTCCCACTCATGTCCCCCAGCACCCCCACCCCCCAGCAGTCAGGGGCACCTGCCAGCAGGCCCCCCACACATGTCCCCCAGCACCTCCACCCCCCAGCAGTGCAGGGCACCGGCCAGCAGGCCCCCACACATGTCCCCCTGATCCCCACGCCCCAGCAGTCAGAGGCACCTGCCAACAGGCCCACACTCATGTCCCACACATGTGCCCCAGCATCCCCAGCAGTCAGGGGCACCTGCCAGCAGGCCCCCACACATGTCCCCCTGCACCCCCACCCCCCAGCAGTCAGGGGAACCTGCCAGCAGGCCCCCACTCATGTCCCACACATGTCCCCCTGCACCCCTACCCCCAGCAGTCAGGGGCACCTGCCAGCAGGCCCCCACCCATGTCCCACACATGTCCCCCTGCACCCCTACCCCCCAGCAGCCAGGGGCACCTGCCAGCAGGCCCCCACTCATGTCCCACACATGTCCCCCTAAACCCCCACCACCCAGCAGTCAGGGGCACCTGCCAGCAGGCCCCCACACATGTCCCCCTGCACACCCACCCCCCAGCAGTCAGGGGCACCTGCCAGCAGGCCCCCACTCATGTCCCACACATGTCCCCCTGCACCCCCACCACCCAGCAGTAAGGGACACCTGCCAGCAGGCCCCCACACATCTCCCCCAGCACCCCCACCCCCCAGCAGTCAGGGGCACCTGCCAGCAGGCGCCCACACATGTCCCCCAGCACCCCCACCCCCCAGAATCAGGGGCACCTGCCAGCAGGCCCACACACATGTCCCCCTGTACCCCCACCCACAGCAGTCAGTGGCACCTGCCAGCAGGCCCCCACACATGTCCCCCAGCACCCCCATCCCCCAGCAGTGCATGGCACCTGCCAGCAGGCCCCCACTCATGTCCCACTCATGTCCCCCAGCACCCCCACCCCCCAGCAGTCAGGGGCACCTGCCAGCAGGCCCCCACTCATGTCCCACACATGTCCCCCTGCACCTCCACCACCCTGCAGTCAGGGGCACCTGCCAGCAGGCCCCCACACATGTCCCCGAGCACCCCCACCCCCCAGCAGTCAGGGGCACCTGCCAGCAGGCCCCCACACATGTCCCCCAGCACCCCCATCCCCCAGCAGTCAGGGGCACCTGCCAGCAGGCCCCCACACATGTCCCCCTGTGCCCCCACCCCACAGCAGTCAGGGGCACCTGCCAGCTGGTCCCCACACATGTCCCCCCCCGACAGGTCATCACATTCCAGATGTATGCCCCTCATGGCCACCCAAATCCCACCCCAGTCCGAACACCCACATTGAATTCCCAAAGTCATGATACAAAATACATAACCAGCATGGCCATGAATCAATGTCCCTCAGACCCACGCAATGGTGACACATGACTGTGAAAAGATCAACATTGTGACATGCACAAAACAAATGATATAAGACCACATCAGTAAAGTATATAATAAATGTGTATTCAATAATTAACCAAATGAATAAAACAAAATCACAGAATAATGGAAATTATGAAGAAAAAGCTGCATGTCCAAAATATTCAAAAAAAATTTGTGAAAGCAGAATCCAAATCAATCCAAAAGCAAATGGGTCCAAAGAGTCTGTCCGTCCAACCAAATCCAAAGTGTAAAAATAAGACACATCCATTGATCCATGGTAAAAAAGAAACTTAAATGAAGTGAAATCCAGTGTTGAACTGTATACAAAGTACAAATCCAGGGTCCATGAGCCCAACCATTGAAAGGAAACCTACAAAAACCCTACCTAATGAACAACTAGATACAAAAAGGTGGGGCATTGTCCAAGCGCCCCAAATGAAATGAAAACCAAAAGGAAACCTAACACCAATTAACTATATACAAAGGCAGCGGTCTAGTCCGACGGCTCACTTCCTGATTTCCCGGGCCAGGGCATCATCGAACTCCTGCTCGATGTCCTGGAGGCGGTCCTCTTCCATAGCCCTGAGGGATCGCAGGGACGTTGACATCCGGACCTCCAGGTCCCTGCGAATTGCCTCAAGGCACTCGGCCCACTTCTGAGCCCTTGGCAGGGAGTTCTCCGCCCTGACCATCGTGAGCCGTGCCTCTTTCGCCGCTGCCGCTCCGCATCTATAGCACGGCCTAACCGCTGCCACACGGAAGACACTTCCCGTCCTGGGTCCTCCTGCCCTCCGGCCGATGCCTGCCCCTCCGATGTCAAAGCCCCCGAGCCATCATGGCTCCCACTTGTTGCTGCTGCTGCTGTGCCTGTGCCCGTGCCCTGGCTCCTGCTGCCTGCACATCCTCCTCCGGCTGGGGTGCAGTTGTTGAGGTGGCCACCCCTGCTGGACGTCAGACTCCCGACTGTGGCAGGGATGTGTCCTCCACCAGCCTGGCCGCACGGTCAGACGCAGCTCCACAGGGTACCCAGGTGATACATGGGTGGGAAGATGGCACAGAGGACGACTGGTGCATAGGGGGTTCAGGTGAGGAGGGGGTCGAAGCAAGGTTCAGCAAACGGAGGAATCCGGCCTGGGTGACCTGTCCCAGTAGGCTTACGTGGTCAATGAGCCATTCGAGATGACGTGCAGGTCACCTTGCATGGCCCGTTGACGCAACACCACCCCACCCAGGACAGGCTCAACCCGGTCCCGGATAGCCACGCCCACAGGGAGAGGAAGGCCAGTTGTTGTAAGCGGATCCCCTCCCTGAAAACGGGTCTGGACGTAGGCATCCCTGCTGGTGTGGGATGATGCAGTCACAGGGTCGAGGACGGGATTACACACAGGTACCTCGCAGCGGCCTGTGCTGCCTCCTGTCCCTGCCCCTGCACTGCGCCACTGGCACCAGTGGGATCCCCACTTCCAGACCCCGTCTCTGTCCCTTGCGCGGCCTCCTCCTCCACCAAACCCCCCACCAACCTGGATGACTCCGTGCCATCTTCCTTCGTCGGACCCTGTGGGGTCTCAGCTGCCCCTTCTGCTGCCGAGGAGTCCAACTCCGACCTCCGCCTCTTGGACCTACCCTCGGCAGCTGCAGCCTGGGACGTGGCACTGGACTCCTCACTCCCTGACGAGATCACAACCTGGGAGGGGAGCCGGGCCTTGTTTCTCCGGCTGGTGGTGTGATCACCGCCGCTGTGCTCCACAGCACCCTCTCTGCCCTCTTCAACAGTTGATGCTGCAGACAGGGAGAGATAGGAGAAAGGCAACAGGACACTGTACAATGGACTGATACACACATGCTAGTTGCACATGAGTGGCAGTGTCAAACTTCAGACATGGCATCACAATCACCAACACACATGGCATGTCAACTCACACACATGAGCAATTCCACAGCTATATGGCAACAGCCAGCACCATCCATACACATACAACAGCATGAGCAGCCAAAGGTGAGCCCGACATCACATGAAACACAGGGAGTGCACTAGGCATGCACACAAGCCACCACACTTACATGCATGTGTACACCTCCACCAACTGTCGCAGTGATGAGATCGGCATCTATGTCACATCTGGCAATCAGTCTTCCTCATATCAGTGTCCCAAGCATCCATGTTGCATCACTGTTGCACCCTTGTGAAATACACACACATGCACATGTACACGGAGCAGATACATGCAGCTGGAACCGACATCCATGTCTGACACCACAACCATGCCAACTTACATACACAGTCATTCAAAAGGGCCTTTGGTCCAATGGAATTGCGCGTGTGTGCTGACGCACTTACGCGCTAAGGTCCTTTCCTCGAATTACACGCTGATGTGCAAAAATCACTCCGTATCCAGCTGGCCACGCAAAAACACACGGAAGACCACGCTCCTGCCCTGAAGGCCATTTTCCTGCCCCCAAGAGCCCCGAGCACGCTCCCACCTGCCATCTGCTGCTGCCTGCCTGCCTGCTGCCCACGTGCCCTGCTATTTGGTGCCTGCACATCAGCCATCTGCAGGGGTCCAGTTGCTGTGTCCACCCCTGCTGGAACAGAAGACTCCCGACTGGGATACCATCGCTCCACAGCCTAGCCCCAGGACACAGTTGCCCACCCACGCCTGCCTCGGGGGTCGCCATGCCGGGGCAAACACCATCTGAGACCACTGGCGACCCCCAGCCAGAGGGGCAGAGGGCCACCAGCTTCAGTCAGAAGGAAGTTGGTGTCCTGGTGGAGCATGTCCTGGGGCATTATGATGCCCTCTTCGGAACATCACGCGCCAACAAGGAAGGACGGGATAAGATCTGGGACAACTTTGTGGTTGCCATCAACGCGGAGGGGGTGACAACCCGCAACATCAAGCAAGTCAGGAAGCGCTGGGAGGACTTGAGGTCCAGGACCCTCATAAAGGCCCGGTGCCTCGTGGAGGGGGGTCGGGGCAGCATGAGTACCATCCAGATGAGGGTCCTGGAATGCGTAGGCCCAGCGCACCATGCCCCGATCCTTCAGAGGCAGACCCGTCTGGAGTTGAGCGGTAAGTGGCCAAGCATTGCTGTGTGAGACAGGGCATGTTGCAGGGTGCTGGTTGTCTGATACTTGCCTGTATGTGTGACATAGGCCATGTACGTATGTGTGTGTGCAGGGACATCATGGTCATGCATGTGAGACCAGTAATATGTGAACCACATGGTTGGTGCATGTGTTATAATGCGACATGCGGAGCAGCATGCGGAATGCACACATTAATGCATGCCTGTCTCTGTTATTGGACATGGATGGGGTGTGAGAGATGGGTGCTGCTGTCATGGACATGTCTGGTGTCCATGGCTGTGTGTCTGACTTGCATGTCTGTGACTTGTAAATGCCATGGATGCATGACACATGTCTGTGATAATGTTCAGATTCACTGATGCAGCCTACTCATCCTTGTATCCACTGTGTCTGGGGTGTACGAGGCCAGATGGATGAAACTACGGTGAAGTGTGTGCATGTGATAGGCATGGCCCATGAGGCATGTGAGTTTCAAACCAGCATTGTATGTTTCAAGAGTCCCTTGGACATGTATGCTAATGTTCATAGCATGCGCCATGCCTGTTACTGCATGTATTTTGCCTGCACTGACCCATGTGTTGTGGAGGGACATGATGGAAGTGATGTTTGACAGTGCCACTCATCTGCTATTGCTTCCTGTCTAGGGGACCATTGTACAGTACCCTGATGCTTGTGTTCTATGTCTCCCTCTACACAGCGGCAAGTGATGAAGAGGGTGGAGACGGTGCTGTGGAGTAAAGCGGCGGGGATGCCCCCACCGGCCGGTGACACAAGGCCCAGTCACCCTCCCAGAAATTACCATCGTCCGGGAGTGAGGGGACTGGTGCTGCGTCTGCCACTACGGCTGCAGCGGAAGGGGTGGGTGAGCCCCCACAGGGGCTTGCAACGGCCGAAGATGGTGTGGAGCCATCCAGGTTGGTGGTTTCCACAGAGAAGGAGGATGCCGCTACTGAGCCGCACATGGGGTCTGGTGGGGGTGGTACCACTGGTGCAAGTGGTGCAGTCCAGGGGCAGGAGGCAGCACAGGTCGCCGTGGAGGGGCCTGTGCATGTCACTGTCCCTGACACTGTGACTGCACCACGATGCACCATCAGGGATGCCCCATCCCAGGCCCGTCCGCAGGTAGGGGGGATGTCCATGTCATCTGACACTCCTCTACCTGCGGACAAGGGGACCCCAGGCCGTATGGAGAAGGTCCTGATTGGTGTCGCGTTGCGCATGCGTGACATTCGTGATGACGAAGAGCAGCGTGCCAACGTGGCCCAGTTGGGAGTGTCCATGGTCGGGGGTCTTGTACATGTGTCGGCCACTCTGGCGGCCCTCTCCTCCTCTGTGGAGACTATGCGCCAGTCGTTCTCCATGCCGTCTTCCAGCCCAGATGCCACCAGGGCCCCCTGTGGACCTGCTCTGACCAACGCAGCCAGCTCGTTGGGGATCCCATCCCTGCCACAGTCGGGAGACAGAGGTCCAGCAGGGGTGGACACCCCAGCAACTGGACCCCAGCAGATGGAGGCTATGCCGGCATCATCGGGCAGGGCACGTGCACGACGGCGTCGGTGGATTCCATCAGCCTGGATGCCGTCGTGTTGGCAGAGGCAGTTGCGTCAGAGGCAGCGGCAGGCTCAACGTGGGAGGCATCATGGCTCAGGGGCATCTACATCAGAGGGGCAGGCATCGGCCGGAAAGCAGGAGGACCCTGGAATGGGAGTATCTTCCGTGTGGCAGCGGTTGGGCCAGCAGATAGGTGCGGAGTGGCGGCGGGCGGAGGAGGCACGGCTCACAATGATCAGGGCGGAGAACTCCATGCGCAGGACGCTGAGGCGGGCTGAGTGCCTCGACGGAATTCGCAGGGAGTTGGAGGTGGACATGGCGTTATCCCTGTGAGACCTCAGGGCCAGAGAACAGGCCCGCCTCCATGACATTAAACAGGAGTTTGATGATGCCCTGGCCCATGACATCAACAAGTGAGCCGTTGGACTTGCCCGCCGCCATTGTATATAGTTCATTAGTGTTAAGTTTAATTTCTTTTTTCTTTCATTTGGGGCGCATGGACTATGCCCCACATTTTTGCATATAGTTAGTAATTAGGTAGGTTTCATTGTAGGTTTCATTTATGTCGTTGGGCTCATGGACCCTGGATTTGCTATTTGTACATATTTTTACAGTGGATTTTTCTCCTTCATCTTTTTTTTTTCACCATGGAGCAATGGATATTACACTTTTCTTTCCCTTTGGATTTGCATTGTTGGACAGTGACTTTGGACACATTTTCATTTGGATTAATTTGGATTCTCATTTTATTTATTTCTCATTTTTTGGGACATGCTGCATTTTGATTATTATTGGCATTATTGTGTGTTTTGATTTCATTCCCTTCATTTTGACTTGAATACATTTTTGTTTCTTACTTCAATGTGTGGTCTTCTCTCATTTGTTTCATGCATGTCACAATGTGGGTTTTCTCAGTCATGTGTTGCCGTTGTGTGGGTCTGACAGACTTGTACTCATGCGCATACTGCTTATTTGTGATCTATCATGTAATGGGGATTTCAATTTGGAGTGGATGTAAAGCTTGGTTGGGTGTTTGGACTGGGGTGGCGTGGGGTGGGATTTGGGTGGCCATAAGAGTCAGGGATCTGGATTGTGATGATGTGTTGGCTGGGGGACATGAGTGGGGGCCTGCTGGCAGGTGCCCCTGAGTGCTGGGGGGTGGGGGTGCTGGGGCACATGAGTGGGGGCCTGCTGGCAGGTGCCCCTGACTGCTGGGGGTGGGGTGCAGGGGGACATGTGTGGGGGCCTGCTGGCAGGTGCCCTGCACTGCTGGGGATGGGGGTGCAGGGGGACATGTGTGGGACATGAGTGGGGGCCTGCTGGCAGGTGCCCCTGACTGCTGGGGGGTGGGCGTGCAGGGGGACATGTGTGGGGGCCTGCTGGCAGGTGCCCCTGACTGCTGGGGGGTAGGGGTGCAGGGGGACATGTGTGGGACATGAGTGGGGGCCTGCTGGCAGATGCCCCTGACTGCTGGGGGTGGGGGTGCATGGGGACATGTGTGGGGGCCTACTGGCAGGTGCCCCTGACTGCTGGCTGGTGGGAGTGCTGGGGTACATGTGTGGGGGCCTGCTGGCAGGTGCCCCTGACTGCTGGGGGGTGGGGATGCAGGGGGACATGTGTGGGGGCCTGCTGGCAGGCGCCCCTGACTGCTGGGGGGTGGGGGTGCAGGGGGACAAGTGTGGGGGCCTGCTGGCAGGTGCCCCTGACTGCTGGGGGGTGGGGGTGCAGGGGGACATGTGTCGGGGCCTGCTGGCAGGTGCCTGTCAATGATGGGGGGGTGGGGTGCTGGGGTTCATGTGTGGGGGCCTGCTGGCAGGTGCCCTGCACTGCTGGGGGGTGGGGGTGCAGGGGGACATGTGTGGCGGCCTGCTGGCAGGTGCCCCTGACTGCTGGGGGGTGGGGGTGCAGGGGGGCATGTGTCGGGCCTGCTGGCAGGTGCCTGTCAATGATGGGGGGTGGGGTGCTGTGGGACATGTGTGGGGGCCTGCTGGCAGGTGCCCTGCACTGCTGGGGGTTGGGGGTGCTGGGGGACAAGTGTGGGACATGAGTGGGGGCCTGCTGGCAGGTGCCCCTCACTGCTGGGGGGTGGGGGTGCTGGGAGACATGAGTTGGTGATCATATTGCAACGTGACATGTGGCTTGGCTTGGGGGCATGCCCATGGTGGATGGGCTGCCTGCGGGACATGACCAGGGGTGCAGGGTAGTCCCCTGTGGTGTTGGCTGCCTGCAGGGGCCGTGGAAGGGATAGAGGGGACACCTGGGAGGACCCACAGTGCCAATTCACGTGTAGGACTCCCCGTGCACCCCCGAAATACGCATTCCCCACTTTGACAGCAAAATCGCATGTGAAACGTCCTGCGCACCCCTGAAATACAAGTACCCAGGCCAATCGCGTGTGAAACTTCCCGCGCACCCCTGAAATACACGTACCCAGGCCAATCGCGTGTGAAACTTCCCACGCACCCCTGAAATACACGTACCCAGTCCAATCGCGTGTGAAACTTCCCACGCACCCCCGAAATACACGTACCCAGGCCAATCACGTGTGAAACTTCCTGCGCACCCCAGTAATACACATACCCTACTCCAATCGTGTGTGAAACTTCCCGCGCACCCCTGAAATACACGTACCCATCCCAATCGCGTGTGAAACTTCCCACGCACCCCTGAAATACACATACCCAGGCCAATCGTGTGTGAAACTTCCCGCACACCCCTGAAATACACGTACCCAGGCCAATCGTGTGTGAAACTTCCCGCGCACCCCCGTGATACACGTACCCCACTTGCACAGGCCCTTTCGCGTGTGAAAGTTCCCGCGAACCCCGTAATACATGTACCCAGGCCAATCGCGTGTGAAACTTCCCGCGCACCCCTGAAATACACATACCCAGTCCAATCGTGTGTGAAACTTCCCGCACACCCCCGAAATACACGTACTCAGGCCAATCGCGTGTGAAACTTCCTGCGCACCCCAGTAATACACGTACCCTACTCCAATCGTGTGTGAAACTTCCTGCGCACCCCTGAAATACACGTACCCAGCCCAATCGCGTGTGAAACTTCCTGCGCACCCCTGAAATACACGTACCCAGGCCAATTGCGGGTGAAACTTCCCGCGCACCCCTGAAATACACGTACCCAGGCCAATCGCGTGTGAAACTTCCCGCGCACCCCCGTGATACACGTACCCCACTCGCACAGGCCCTTTCGCGTGTGAAAGTTCCCGCGAACCCTGTAATACATGTATCCTGCTGGAATCGCGTGTGAAACTTCCCGTGAATCCCAGTAATACACGTACCCCACTCGCACAGGCCCTTTCGCGTGTGAAACTTCACGCGCACCCCTGTAATACACGTTCCCCGCTTGGCGTTTGCTGTTTGGCAGCCCTGTAAACTGGTCCAGGGTTAGCACAGTCCTTTGCGCTGAATTTGGAATTTTGATGACTTTTCCTTGCACGAGGGCGTTCTTTGGGGCGTAACTGGCGTTGCTGCAGGGTTGCTGCACCACTCTGCGCCACGGCTGGTTTCGGAGGCTAAAATCCATGAATATGCTGTGCGCGGAAACCGATTTTAACGCACGCGGCTGGCTCAGACATTCGCACGCGCACACTGTGCGCCAGCCGCGTGCACCACTTTTCTGCGAAATTCTGTGAATTACCCTGTAAATCTTGTATTGCCTAACCTCTCAGAATTGCCAGTCCCTAAACCTTTAAAAATGGTCAGCCTTTCAGAATGATTTCCTACTCAGGGTATGATCTTCATAAAAGCCTCACTCATGGTTTCACTGGCTATAGGGTTGCTTCCCCTATAATAATGAGTATTGATATACTGCACACTACAGGCACTTGTTCCCTTGATCTCTAATGGCAACACTATTTGAAAACTATGTCCCACTTCTAATGTCAGTCTGTCTGGATAGAGGCACCTTCCTGGTAGCTTCTAATCTGCCTCCACTATCCACACTATGCTACATGCAGCTTTCTCCTTCCTTAAAATTGGTCTACTCTATCCATGCTTGAGCACTTTTGGATTCTCTGAGGCAGCTAATGTGAGTCTCTGGGTCTCATTACTAGTTTGGCGGTAGCCTTGCCGGAAAAACCGGCAGGCTGCCGCCAAACTTGTGCGATTTTTTTGCCAGCGCCTGGCAATGGGAAAATACAGGGCCATGACAACCCTGGCGGACCCTGAATCTCCCCATTGCCAGGCGCCAGAATGCATTACCCCCCATTCCCAATGGGATATGGGAGGTCGGATGCACCAGCACCATTCGTGAATGGTGCCGGTGCATCTGACATGGTCTGCTCGCGGGTGCTGTTGCACCCGCCAGGTCTGACCTGGAGAGCGAAAAGGCACCTGCGAGCAGAACTCGTAGTTTGCCAGTACAGTAACAATGGTATCAGCAAGCTTACCGGTACCATTGGTACCGGACCGGCAAACTCGTAATGAGGCCCTCTGTCTATTCTGGGTTACATGTACCTTTTCCATAAAGTCCTGCATTAATACTACAGGCTGCATACCTTCCCGGATGCTATTGTTAAAAAGTGTCCTGTTTCTATACTAGAAGAGAAGTAACCTCTTCGTAGATTGCTAATGTTGGCCTTCAAATGCTACTTGTTTATCATCCTTTTTAGAGCAAGAATGAAGAGGGTAATGGGACTTAAAGGGAGTAAACATGCTTATTTTGAATGCTGCAAAGGGTAAGATCACGGTGGGGGGAAGGTTAGCCACCAGATATTCTTGATCACTTAATTCCTTTGGTTTGGTAGAGGGGGCCCCCAAAGATGTCCATGCCCAGGGCCCCAAAAATGCTTAAGATGGCCATGGGCGGGACCAAGGCTATATCTGGTTCATCCACCATCTTGGATATTAGTTCTTCTCCCCTGACCATCTCTGGTGCTATCTGGACTGAGTTGGTGGCTCCTGAGTTACCAGCATGTGAATTCTGAACTGAAAACACTTTTGGTAAATTGGATAAATGTTTTGTTTCTGTCTTTAATTTATGCTCTCAGTTAAATGAAAACATTGTTCCCCCAGTGTGAGAGTCTCTTGCTAAGGAACAGTTATTCTGTGAAGTTGCAGATTAGAAAGAATGCTCCACGGAGATGCTGGGTTCACCACAGGTACAGTCAACATTGTGAAATGACTACGTTGATGTATCAGGAGAGGCTATAACTGTATCTGACACCATGCTGTTGTTGTCAAATGTGGCAAAATGTTGTCCCTTAAAGGAAAAGGTGTCCGTTTTCATGCTGAAACTTTCAGTCTGCTCAGATGGAGCTTCAGGATCTCTCAGTTGGGCTGAGGGTATATTATACTTCCTCTGGCTTTAGGGAACCAAGGCAGAATCAGGCTGTTGCCATGAAAGTCTGCCTGATTCCAAAATGGCAGACCAAGTTTTTATAGATTCAGCCAATAGAGCTAAGTGCTATCTACGATTAATTCAGACAGTGGCAACCATACATGGGTTGGAGGAGGGATTTAGGGTAATTACCAAAGGCCACACCAAAACCAAAGGAATAGCCCAGGTGCCCCCCTTATCATCACAATCACAGACAGAGCACAGACAATCACAGACAGAGCACAGACAATCACAGACAGAGCCAGATCATACAATAGGTTTGGGAAGCAGTTAGGAGGTTGGAGCCAAGTGAGAAGGAGAAAGAAAGAGAAAGGTGAAGGGAAAGGAAGGCATTGGTGAAGGGACAGCAGAACTTGAGGAGGAGGTATGAGGGAAGGAGAGAGAGGGAAAGAGAGATACACAGAGAGCAAGTGTGAGAAAGAGAGACAGAGAGAAAGAGAGCGAGAGAGAGAAAGCAAGAGAGAGGGGGGTCGTCAGATTGAGAGGAGAAGGACAAAAGAATATGGTGGCAGTGGACAGCAAGGTCCAGATTAAGAAACCAGCATTAGCCAAGCCAAAATTACCAAAGGCTGGAAGGGGTACTGAGAGGTGAAAATGGAGCCAGTAGGCCAGAGTTGGGGTGCAGCTAGGGCATATGGCTTGACAGCATTAAAAGCCTTATGGACTTGGGTTTGAAGGCTGGACAATTCAAAGTTGAAAGATCCAAGCAACGTTTACAAGTAGGACCTAGAGAGAGACAGGCTATCGAAGGATAATTAATATGACTTGTTGAGAGAAAGCAATAAAGAAAGATAGCTATTGGCTAGGTAAGGTCCATATTCCAGACTCAGGTGGGGTAGT
Organism: Ambystoma mexicanum; assembly: GCF_040938575.1. Classification (NCBI taxonomy): domain Eukaryota; kingdom Metazoa; phylum Chordata; class Amphibia; order Caudata; family Ambystomatidae; genus Ambystoma; species Ambystoma mexicanum. Next base: position 1,059,661,828 of record NC_090931.1, on the reverse strand, counting down.
CCGAGTTCACTCAGGAAACTCACAAAGTCACAGTCTTGTTGTGAGTCGTCAGAACCTGGGAGAAGGCTTATGGTGACTGAGTTCACACTGAATACTGAGCTCAGCCGCAAGGACTTGTGGGTAACCACAAACTAGAAGGGTGACCTGGAAAACAACTCCATTAGGCGTATGGAGAGCCTGATCACCCTAGACTCATCCTACACATAAACCAGAAAGGATCCTGTGGTGGGTTTCAGGAACATCTGAGTAAGCCATGTTCAGGGAAGCAGTTCATGACAGATAGAACAATCGGCATTGCCTTTGGCTGGGACACTACCCAATGACTGCAGGCTGTCATTTGACAAGGACACATGGTGGAGTACCAAAACTGTCATTGAAAGAAAAACAGTTATCTCCCTGGAGGACCCACATGTACCAGCTGGCGGCAGCAGTTGGGTTCAGGATCCACGAACCATAGAGAACTAAGAGCAACTTTGCATACAGTGCTTCAGGGACGGTACACCCTGACAAAAACCTATACAAGCCAGGATCTTTGAATTTAGGAACTCAGTCTGCTCGTAAATTAGTGTTGGCTCTTATGAACATTCATCTCACTTGCACTCTACCAGCACTTATGTCTGCACTTACCTCGCACTTATCACCATCTGGCCGTTTTATTATCTTATTTATTCTACTATCCATGTACTGCACTTTCCCCTCTCTCCAACACACAATCCCTCTCCCTCCTTCCCTGCACTTGTGCAATTTGAGTGACACCTGGCCTAGCAAGATCGGTGTCTGTCCCCCCTTGTTCCCCCTCCCTTGCCTCGTCGCGCCTTGAAACACTTGATTATAGGTGCGTTATAAATGCCATATCATATCATATCATTCTCTCTACACCAAACTCCTGTGCTTTAACCGAAATAAACCTGTTTTGTTTGAACTTTGCCCAAGAATCAAGTCACCCACTGAGCCCTTAATCTGGGACGTGAGGTAAAGAGCATTTCAATAACAGCGAAACCACCCCACCATGTTTAGCAAACAGACCCTCTGAGTAACATCCTCATGAATGATGCGGTCCTCCATTTACACCAAGAAACCCAAAGCGGAGGGCTGGCAGCAGAGGTGTGGTATGCAGTGATTCTTTGATGGGCAGTAATGCGTACATGTCAACATGGCCCTTCCAATTCAGGAGATGCTAGCCCAGTCCTATTTTGCTCTTTGCAGTCTGGAAGTTGTAGTCCTTCATCCCATTACATATTCAGGACTACAAGTTCCACAATGCCTAAAAAACAGGACGGGAGTACCCTCTCTTAAATGGGGCTTGTTTGCATTTATGATAATACGCAGAGGTTTTCTTTACAAATCCTAAATAGTTCCTAAATGATGCAACGATCTATTTAAAATTTGTAAAGAAAAGGTTAGCATATTATCATGAAAGCAAATAAGTCCCATTTTCAACTCCAAGCCTGGAGGGCCGGATCCATGTCGGGTTTTCAGGATACCCCTCATTAATATTCATGGGATAAATTTACATACAATGATTATAAATGCATGCACATTTTAGCTTTGGGCTCATTGATGTCATTCCATCATGATTGCATTCGAACATTGCAAATATGATTCTTTGCTGTGCCTCCTCATATCCCCTAATGCTAGCAGCAGAGGTGTGTCCAGGGAGTGGCCTGGGTGGCACGTGCTACCCTGGAATCTTATTGGCCACCCCAGGTGCCACACCATTATCCTAAACTATGAACATTATCTATGTGTGCACTCGTACTCCATGCCAACCCAGTCAAAAGAGTGCGGACACGCCACTGGCTTGCAGCACTCCAGGGGCCAAGCAACAATGTCTCTCTGCAGAAGGACCCATCCTGATTGTCTCCATATTTTATTTCGTGGTGTCCTTTCATCTCTGACTTGATATATAACAAGGGCGACAAGGTATTGACTCCCACGCATGCAGCGGCATGTCGACATCGTATTTTCCTGCCTCCGGGTTAATTTCTCGGCAACCTTGCTCTGCGGAGCCCGCTGGCAGTGCCGCGCAGTGACAAAGCGCTCGCCCACCTCCTCTGCGGCCTACAGCCCGCCTGCGGTGCATGCAAACTGCGACCCACAACTGCAGTCCTGCTGAGGGACGAGCACGCTGACGCCTCTTTAAAGTTGACAGTCCCATGCCTGCATCCCGCACAGTGTATCTAGACAAGAGGGGCCTGGCAGCATATACATTGGACATTAAACTCACCAGCTGGGGGGCCATACTCATCGTGGCCGGCGCAATACCATTACTGCCATCTATTTTCGGCATCATTTTCCATGGGCTGCACCATGACACCACCATCATTGTGTGAATAAATGTACCCGAGTGAGGCACTACACCTGCAGCGTTGGCCCCTGCATAGAACACGGCTGCCCCCATCGAGGTGAATTGCCACCATGTCCGACAATGAGGCAGTCAGCAGCTCTTCGACCCAAGCCTCATCCTCCACGGCACCTGCACCATCCGTCAAGGAAGAAGGAAACCATGAATTGCTGCAACTGCAAGCAGTCCCGCATTTTGACATCACTGAGACCAGCAGCCTGGCACCACGCTGGCACAGGTGGCAAAAAGAACTCAACATCTACATCGATGCAACTGGGGCAAGAGAGGAACGCCGCATGAGAGGAATATTAATGCACTCACTAGGTCCAGTGGTACGGGACATTGTATTTGAGATGCTGGAAGGCATAACTAAAACTTTTCGGGACATTATTGAATCTTGCAACAATTATTTTGCACCCCTAAAGAATTTAGATTATGAACGACACATTTTGCATGCATCCACGCAAGAAAAAGGGGAAACGCTGGACAATTTTGTCACAAGACTCCGCAAAAAAGTAAAGTATTACGACTTTGAACACTACTACACTGAAATCTCAAACGATTGCTGGCTGCGAGTCAGACGAGTTTTGCAAGAAATTATTACAGAGGACCAGATCCTTAGAAGAAATACTGCAAGTAGCCAGCGCTCTCAATGCAAACGGAATCCCTGGAAAACATCCCTGGAAAACATTGAAATCATGCAGACACCATCCACTGCATCCCAGTACCAGGTGCAGTGGTCTGAGAAGACATACAATAAAGATCAGAAGAAATGCTACAAATTCCCTGATGTCGGCCCATGCCTAGCTGTCGGACATACTTGTGACAAGTGTGGGGGTGAGAATCATTTTCAGTCAGTATGCAAGAATTTCAAATTTTTCCAGAAGTCTATTAGCTAGGAAGCGAGAAACCTCTCACTCCAGGCAATGGAGGTCTCCCAACAGTAGAAGACATTGATCAACGAGCAGAAGGCGGGAATCCCCACACAGAACCCGAGGACAGCGAGGCAAGAAGGAAGATACTAATGCGCTTGCCGGGAGACGCTAAACGGAGATCGACGTGACATAAATTGAGGTACATAGAAGTCTCGCCACACCGTCGAAATAACTCCTCCTCATCCAGTGGTGACCACAAACAAGGATGTGTGCATGTGGTAGGAAACAAGACAGCAACAGAATACAGCCTGATATTATTACAAGTGAACGAAAGTGCCAGAGAATTTCTCATCCACACAGGAGCAACTATAAACGTGATCAATGAAGAAACATATCAAGGACTTAAAAGCAAGAGAGCATTGAAACCAGCTGACATAGATATTTATCCATATGGTGCAAACACACCATTGGAATGCAAGGGCATGTTTAGAGCCACGTGCACATACAAGGACAAAACACCAAAAATGACACTATATGTAGTCAAGGGTGAGGTACCTGGTAGCAGCCTTCTCAGTTTCAAGACTGCCATACAAATGGGCTTGGTACAAATCATGACAGCATACACAACAAGCCCAAAAGACATTTATTTCTGTATTTATTTATTTATTTTAATTCTTGTAATGCGCCAACATGCCGTAGGCCTCAGGGCGCACATAAAACTGGACGAACAAACAGACACACATGGCAAAGAAAGAAGAAGGGTCAAAGAGTTATTCCAGATTGAAGAAGTGGGTTTTTACAGCACGTTTGAATACAGTGTAGTCCTGAATCTGCCGCATCCGGGCTGGAAGTTTGTTCCATAGAAGGGGACCTTGAGCATCAAGAGTGGTACCTCCAAATTTGGCTGTCCTGTATTTTGGGTGCTTGAGAATAGTGGCAGAGGATGAACGAAGGTTCCTCGTGTTGGGTTTAATGCTAACACGGGCTGACAAGTAAGTAGAGCTACAGAGGCTGAGGCATTTGTGGGTCGTGGTCAGTATCTTGCGCGTTATCCGATGTTTAACGGGAAACCAGTGAAGTTTTTTCCTGAAAGTGGAGATGTGTGTACGACGGGACTGATTGAAAATATTACGCACAGCATTATTCTGAGCCACTTGTAATGATTGGATGTTGGAGGCTGTGGTGCCCGCTAGAAGGCTGTTGCAATAATCTAATCTTGAATTGATCAATGCAGTGGACAGAAGGGCACAGTTTTCTTCCGAAATGAATGGTCGAATATAGCCTATTCTTTTATTTATGAGACCGCAGCTAGACTTAATGCTGGAGACATGGGACTTCATAGAGAGTTCTTCGTCAAGAACGACGCCCAGGGTCTTGACTTTCTTCTGGACAAGAATGGTATTGTTGGCAATATGGAAACTAGCATATTTGGAGTCGAGTTTCGCCCGAGTGTTTTTAGATGCCACGATGAGGAGTTCAGTTTTTTTGTCGTTCAGGGCAAGAGAATTGCAGGCCATCCAGTCTTGTATGGCTTTGTATATTTTATTGATGGTTACTGTATCGCTGCTATGGGAGCCACTCAGCTGTATGACCACCTGAGTATCATAAGCGTAGTTCATGTATTGCACTCCTAATTTGTTTAAGAGGTCAAGAAGGGGGCGGATATAGAGATTGAAAAGCAGAGGCGATAGACAGGAGCCCTGAGGAACTCCGCATATCTGAGATATTGGAGAAGATTGATTATTGCCAGCACAGACCCTCACCATTCTGGGACCCAGAAAGGAAGCAATCCATCTGGATGCAATTACGGAGCAATTGGCGACCTCTCCGAGCCTTGACACCAGTAAGCTGTGATCAACTAGGTCGAAGGCTGCGGAGAGGTCTAATAACATGAGCAGAGCAGCTTGATTATTATCAGCTATGCTAGCTAAGGTGGATTTAAGATCTAGCATTGCTGTCTCGTCCCGTGACGAGCCCTGTAGCCCGATTGACGGGTACCCAAGATGTTATATTTTTCGACATGGGCTTGTAACTGTAGGTAGGCAAGTTTGTCAATTATCTTGAGAACATATGGTACATTGGTAATGGGCCTGTAATTGTCGTTGTTCGCTAGGTCAAGATTTTCCTTTTTCAAAATGGTCAAAATGTTCCCAATGCTATTCAAAGGACTAGGCAGACTCAAGAATAAACAAATCAACTTAAACATCAACACTGATGTGAACCCTGTTGCACAACACTACAGAGGAATTCATTTAAACATCCAAAAGCAAGTAGAAGATGAGATTCAATCACTCCTCAGTCAAGGCATCATAGAACATGCAACTGGACCAATGCCCATTGTTCCAATTCGCAAAATAGAAAATCGGAATAGCATCTGCATCTGCGTGGACATGAGAGCCATCGAGAAAGACACCTATCACCGAGAATGACTGACAAGATGCACCTGCTACATGGGGCACAAATCTTTTCCAAATTAGACCTCAATAAGATTATCATCAATTCGAAATACACCCAGACTCACGCTATATAACCATATTCTCCACAAATTTAGGACTTTTTCGCTACAAGTGACTCAGTTTCGGAGTGTCCTCCTTGGCGGACATTTTTCTAAATGAGAAACACCAAATAATTAAAAACATCCCACAATGTCTCAATTATAGCGACGACATATTAGTATTTGGTGTGACTCAAGAAGCTCACAATGATGCGCTGCGTTGAGTATGCATGGCACTAGAAGAAGCCTATATGACTCTCAATGCTGCCAAATGTGAACTAGGCAAGACGACACTCAAATTCTTTGTGCATATTTTTTCACAAGGCATGGGACAGTCCCGACCCGGATAAAGTTCAAGTGCTTGTTGAGGTGCCCACACCACAGTCAACACCAGCAATCAGGTAATTCCTGGGCATGGCCAGTTATTGTAGATGCTACATGCAGGACTTTGCCTCAGTAAGCACACCCCTACGGCATCTCACAGCAAAAGGACAAGAGTTTGTGAGGTCGGACAATTGTGATGATGCTCTTCAAGAAATCAAAAGGTGCAGTGCCTCTGCCTCGTGCATGGCATACTATGATCCAGATCTTTAAACGGAACTGATGGTGGATGCCAGCCTAGTTGGGTTAGGGGCCATCCTTGCCCAAGTCAAACCAGGTTCTTCCTCCTCATCATCACGCCGCATCGTGGTCTATGCAAGTCATAGCCTATCCCCGGCCGAGTGCGCATACTCGCACACCCGAAAAAGAAAGCCTGGTAGTGGTTTGGGCATGTGAACACTATCATCTCTTTCTCTATGGGCAGAGGTTCGCCATCGTCACTGACCGTCAGGCCCTCACACCTATATACAGCAAATCAACAGCCAAAATGCCCCCTCGAATTGCACGATGGGGACTACAGCTGCAGGAATACGCCTTCCTCACCAAGGGAAGGACAACAAGCTGGCTGATTTCTTGTCAAGATACCAACTACCTGCGATGGAGGAATAGCAGTCCCTCAAAGCAGACCAATACATTAACTAAATGGCCAGCAATGCACTACCCAAATCACTAACTATCCCTAAACCCCTTATTGGCATACGCCAAGACCCAATACTCACGAAAGTCAAAGACAGAGTATCAGCAGGGAGATGGCATGAATCAAGGTAGAAGGAAAAGCTCACCTTGGACACAGAACGGAAACAACTCCAAACATTCCATCTGATAAAGCACACATTGGGCCTCATTACGGGTCTGGCGGTAGCCCTGCCAGTGCTACCGGCGGGTTGCCGCCAGACCCGTAAAAGTTTACCGGCACCTGACTTCCCGCTGCCACCAGCTGGGAAGTCAGGCACCGGTACATTTGTTAATCTCCATTCTGGGATTGGGGACATGGAAGTACTGGCACCGTTGCTAATGGTGCTGGTGCTTCCGTGACCGTTTTGCCTACCATGACCGCTGCACCGGGCAGGGTCAGACCTGTCAAGCACAGCGGCTCCGGCAGGCAAACACATAGTTTGCCAGTCCAGAAACAAAAGTGCTGGTGAGCTTACCGACACCCTTGTTTCCAGACCGGCAAACTTGTCATGAGGCCCATTGTCTCTATCTCTGGATGGTCTACTGCTAAAAGAGAATTGACTTGTCAATCCAGAAACACTGCAGGACAGGGTAATAAGTATGGCACACACCGGACAGAGAGGAATCGTATCTGCCAAGAGACAATTGCGGACAAAAGTATGGTTTCCTTAGCTGGACACAAAAATTGAGAAGGCCCTTGGCAACTGCATTACATGTAAAGCAGTTGCCCCTCGCACATTTCCTGAACCACTCAAAATGACAGTGATGCCTTTACAAGTTTGGGATGACGTGGCGGTTCACATGTTTGGACCTTTGCCCAATGGCAAGCATGTCCTAGTCATCATGGATGAAATGTCAAGATTCCCAGAAGTGCACATAATACACTCCACAGCAGCGCATGCTGTCATCCCAGCTTTGGGCAAAAATGTTTGCGGACTATGGAAATCCGACCATTATAAAATCTGATAATGGTCCACCATTTAGCGGACACAACTTCGCAATGTTCGCTGAACACCTAGGTTTTCAACACCAGAAGGTCACTCCCCCGTGGCCCCAAGCAAATGGCACAGTGGAAAGTTTCATGGCCAACCTGAAGTGCACCCTACAAGTGTGTTTTATCACAAAAGGGTTGTTTAAGCAAGCCATTTGCACTCTCCTCAGAGACTACCGCAACACTCCCTCCCCCCACAGCTCCACAGGAGTGCGCCCCTCAGAACTGATGTTTGGCAGGACCATGAAAACCACCCTCCCACAGCCGCCCAATAGGGTGGTAGCTGCAGAAGTGGAACTGAAAACTCGAGACAAAGACGAGGAAAGCAAGGAGAGAATGAAGAAGTATGCTGACACCAAGAGGAAGGCAAATGACACAGAGATACGCATAGGAGATCAGGTACTGGTGCATCAAACACAAGGATCAATGGAGACACCCGCTTTCAGTCCTGAACCCATGACAGTGACCCACATTAAAGCGTCCATGGTAACTGCAGTAAGCCCAGGCGGTAATATCACCAGAAATTTCTCATTCTTTAAACAAGTGGGAAAAGAAGTACAAACAAGTGATTCGACCACTCCCTCAGGAAGTTCAGACAGCCGCTCGGACTTCATGGATGGCAGCTGCTCGGACTTCATGGATGGTAATGTGGACACTGACGACAGTGACAGTGTGAAGGAAGGCTGCACACCTGTGGCTTGGAGTCCATCAAAAAGAACTATTTGGAAACCCACACAAGATGGATTGAAGAAATGGGACAAGCAAGGACGCTCTCAGCTAAGTGGGCGGGAGATGCAGTGTCCTATGTTTATGTTTATGCAGGACAAGGCAAAGCCTGTCCTCTGTCCTTGTTTGAGACCGACGGAAGCGGTCACGTGTTGGGTCGGGGTTACCGCCAATGTTGGCAGTTGGAAGCACATGAATAAAGAAGAAGGACCCATATTAATTGTCTCCATGATTTATTGCATGGCGTCCTTTCATCTCCGACTCGATATATAACAGAAGAGGTCATGCAAACCTATAAGCTAGGCATTTATTCACTTCAAATGTTTATATTGCTGGAATCATTTGAACTGAAAGGAGAAATATTAAATAAAACATAATTGTGAATGATATGATAGGTTATTTATAACATGCTTAATACCAAGAGGTTTCTAAGCGCAGACCCGAGGATCAAACCTGTATTGCTCGTGTCGTCTTGCTTCCAAGATGAGCACGTTGCCCCTGAGCTATCCTCCCGAGCACCTGCATTGTTTAATTCCTCTCCAATGCTGTGTGCAGTAGGCCCATGTTTGCTTTTAATTCCTAACATGCTGTCTGTGTTGTCGACAGAAACCTTTATCTCACTGTAAAACGGAATTAAAAGGGAATCATTGTTGTAGGTGTCTGAAGAGACAGATTTGAAATCCAATTTCCATTATCCTTCTTGAGTGAACGCCCAGAGACGAGGGGTAGTGTTCGTTTTTTTGATTTTCTTTATTCTTGTAAAGCGTCACATGCCTGTGGGCCTCAGGGCACACAAAAAACAAAACAAGACAATACAACAAAGGCGAGAGAAACAGTCATACCAAAAGATCAGCAGAAGAAGAGAAGTCAAGCATTAATCAGGACTGAGGTTGGAAAGGTGTGTTTTAATGGCTTTTTTTAAATGGAGAAAGGTTGTTGATAAGACGCATGGGTGCAGGAGGAGAATTCCAGAAAAGGGGTGCCTGAACATCAAAGCTAGTGCCACCAAAAGGCACCAATTTGAATCTAGGTTGGACAAGTATGGGTGCTGAGGATGACCGAAGATTTCTGGTAGGTATCTTACACTTGCCACGATCAGATAAATATGCGGAACATAAATGAGACAAGCATTTGTAGGTCAGTGTTAGGATTTTATGTGGAATCCTTTGCTTCACTGCAAGCCAATGTAGGGCTTTCCTTGACGTCGAAACATGTGTGCAACGAGAGAGACCAAAAGTTGCATGTACCGCATTATTCTGAGTAACTTGCAGAGCTCGAATGTTAAGAGCGGTGGTACCACCCAACAGGCTGTTACAATAATCAAGCCTGGAATGGATTAAAGGAGTGGAAAGCAGGGCTCAGTTTTCAGTGGTGATGAATGGGCAAATGTAGTGTATGCATTTAGTAATAAGACCGCATGTAGAGCGGATTTATGACAAATGAGGCTTCATGGATAGTTCATCATCGAAAACTACTCCCAAGGTTTTGACCTTCTTGGAGACAAGAATAGTGCAACCCGCAATTAGAAAGCTTAGTATTCCGGTGTAAGCTTGGTCAGACCTGCTTTGGTGGCAACAATCATGAGTTCGGTCTTTTTACAATAGAGAGCCAGAGATTAAAGGCTATCCAGTTCTGAATGGCCTTGTAAATGGTATTAAGGGCATAGAAGTCCTGTTTGTAGAGCCCGAATGAGCTGAAGAATAACCTGGGTATCATCAGCATAGTTGGTATATTGGACACCCAGGTTGTTCAACAAATCAAGCAGAGTCCGGATGTAAATATTAAACAAGAGCAGGGACAAACAGGAACCCTGGGGGACACCACATATTTGTGTGATGGGAGAGGAGTGATTGTTCCCCACACAGACCCATACAATGCGAGGTCCAATGTGATGTCTTCTCTTCTGACTGTCTCTGCTTCTGACCTCACACCATTGAGAGCTGAGTAACCATGCAACTGACGGCTGGAAACTCAGCACGTCTCTGTAGACTGCCCCTTTGCGCCCAACTACAGAAGGTGGCATTATTAGTTGGTGCCACAGCAGGTAGAGCTATTGTGATGTTTGCCCAAACTATGCTAACTCTCTACTCCAACTGCCTATTGTCACAGCTTTGATAAGAGAACTGCATAATATACTCCTGGATGTCTGGCTGCACATCTGTGTAACATACTTGTGGATTTCTGGATGCGTAACTGTGTAACATACTTGTATATTCCAGAACACCATCTGCGTAACATGCTAATGGATTCCTGGGCACCATCTGCATAACATGCTCATGGAGTCCTGGGCACCATCTGCGTAAAATGTGTGTGGGTTCCTGGGCACCAACTGTGTAACTTGCTTGAGGATTCCTGGGCACCATCTGCATAACATGCTCGTAGATTCCCATGCACCATCTGGGTAACATGCTCGTGGATTCCTGGGCATCATCTACATTACATGCTTGTGGATTGCTGGGCACCAACTGCGGAACATGCTTGTGGATTCCCGGGCACCATCTGCGTAACATGCTAGTGGATTCCCCAGCAGCATCATCTGCATAACATGCTCATGAATTCTTGTGCCCCATCTGCGTAACATGCTTGTGGATTGCCGGGCAACTTCTGCGTAACATGCTAGTGGATTCCTGGACACCATCTGCGTAACATGCTCATGGATTTCCAGGCACCATCTGCGTAACATGCTCATGCATTCCTGGGCACCATCTGTGTACCATGCTCGTGGATTCCCATGCACCATCTGCGCAACATGCTCATGGATTACTGGACACCATCTGCATTACATGCTTGTGGATTCCCGGCCAACAACTGCGTAACATGCTAGTGAATTCCCCAGCATCATTTGCGTAAAATGCTCATGGATTATCGGGCACCATCTACGTTACATGCTCGTGGATTCCAGGGCCCCATCAGCGTAACATGCTTGTGGATTCCTGGGCACCATCTGCGTAACATGCTCATGGATTCCTGGGCACCATCTGCGTAACATGCTTGTGGATTCCTGGGCACCATCTGCATAACATGCTGGTGGATTCCTGGGCACCATCTGCGTAACTTGCTTGTGGATTCCCGGGGAACTTCTGCGAAACATGCTAGTGGATTCTTGGGCACCATCTGCGTAACATGCTTGTGGATTCCCGAGCACCATCTGCGTAGCATGCTCCTGGATTCCTGGGTACCATCTGCGTAACATGTTTGTGGATTCCTGGGCACCAACTGCGTAACATGTTTTTGGATTTCCGGGCACCATCTGCGTAACATGCTAGTGGATTCCCCAGCATCATTTGCGTAACATGCTCGTGGATTACCGGGCACCATCTACATTACATGCTCATGGATTCCAGGGCCCCAGCAGCGTAACATGCTTGTGGATTCCTGGGCACCATGTGCGTAGCATGCTCATGGATTCCTGGGTACCCTCTGCGTAACATGCTTATGTATTCCCAGGCACCATCTGTGTAACATGCTCATGGATTCCTGGGCACCATCTGCGTAACATGCTTGTAGATTCCCAGGCACCATCTGCATAAAATGCTCATGCATTCCTGGACACCATCTGGGTACCATGCTCATGGATTCCCAAGCACCATCTGCGCAACATACTTGTGGATTCCTGGACACCATCTGCGTTATATGCTTGTGGATTCCTGGGCACCAACTGCGTAACATGCTTGTGGATTCCTGTGCACCAACTGCATAACATGCTAGTGGATTCCCCAGCATCATTTGCGTAACATGGTCGTGGATTACTGGGCACCATCTACGTTACAAGCTCATGGATGCCAGGACCCCATCAACGTAACATGCTTGTGGATTCCTGGGCACCATGTGCATAGCATGCTCGTGGATTCCTGGGTACCCTCTGCGTAACATGCTTATGTATTCCCAGGCACCATCTGCGTAACATGCTCATGGATTCCTGGGCACCATCTGCGTAACATGCTTGTGGATTCCTGGGCACCATCTGCACAACATGCTGGTGGATTCCTGGGCACCATCTGCGTAACATGCTTGTGGATTCCCAGGGAACTTCTGCAAAACATGCTAGTGGATTCCTGGGCACCATCTGCGTAACATGCTCGTGGATTCCCGGGCACCATCTGCGTAGCATGCTCCTGGATTCCTGGATACCATCTGCGTAACATGCTTGTGGATTCCTGGGCACCAACTGCGTAACATACTTATGGATTCCCGGGCAACATTTACGTAACATGCTAGTGGATTCCCCAGCATCATTTGCGTAACATGCTCGTGGATTACCGGGCACCATCTACGTTACATGCTAATGGATTCCAGGGCCCCATCAGCGTAACATGCTTGTGGATTCCTGGGCACCATGTGCGTAGCATGCTCATGGATTCCTGGGTACCCTTTGCGTAACATGCTTATGTATTCCCAGGCACCATCTGCGTAACATACTCATGGATTCCTGGGCACCATCTGCGTAACATGCTTGTGGATTCCCAGGCACCATCTGCATGACATGCTGGTCGATTCCTGGGCACCATCTGCATAATATGCTTGTGGATTCCCGGGGAACTTCTGTGAAACATGCTAGTGGATTCCTGGGCACCATCTGCGTAGTATGCTCGTTGATTCCCGGGCACCATCTACGTAGCATGCTCCTGGATTCCTGGGTACCATCTGCGTAAAATTCTTGTGCATTCACAGGCACCATCTGCACAACATGCTCATGGATTCCTGGGCATCATCTGCGTAACATGCTCCTGGGTACCTGGGCACCAACTGCGTAACATGCTTGTGGATTTCTGGGTGCACACAGCGCTGGTCATTGGGCTGGCTCTTGCCGGATCTGAGATCCGACACCAGATGTGTAGCCGGATCTCGGGATCCGGCCAGAGTCAGCTATGCTCTGAGCAGTGTAACATTAAAAAAAATGAAAAAAAATAATAATCATTTGAAGAAAAAAAATGCCCGCCGATGCACTGAGTAAGGGGGCGGATTGGCTCATTGCCGCCATGAGCGGTCTGCTGGCTCCGCCCCAGTATGTGAACACAGTCATACTTCGATACAGGTCGCAACCTCAGGACACACAAACTGTAACTTCCTCTGGTGACCCTGTACAAGGGGTCATCAGAGGAAGTTACAGTCCTCAGCCACCACCTCAGCTTTACATATCTTTTGGTCTGCATGGATGCCTGCATGCCCAAGGTGCGTATTTGGTGCAGGGGTCGATTACAGTGGGCGCATGCACAAATACGGCCTTTACTCATGTGTGCATGTGGCCGTTTATCCATCCCAGATGCATATTTGTCACTCAAAAATGCATGACACATGTGTGCACTTGCGCAAATTCATCACGTATGCTTACGAAGGTGTCTGTAGGGTACTATGCTTCAACGTATCCGTATCGTTCTTTCAATGCACCAGTCACTTTGATTCAGTGCGCCAAAATGGCCTAGATGCAGGAAAACAAAACTTGGGACAGTGTGAGCAATGTTGCCACAGCACAAGGTTTTTGCTCAAAGATGGCTCCAAGTGTATGGCGAAGGTTTATAAAAACAATTCCATGAAATGTCAGTCTAAAGATAATCAGCGCTGACTCAGCATGATGTTTCTTAACAGAAGATTGCAGCTTCTGCACCCTAGTACCCATGATTTTGCACAAACAAAACATAACCACGACCCAGGTTTATATATTTATTTATGCAATGTTTGACGTATACATGGAACCGGATTATTTATTTATTCAAGGTTTGTTGGATTTTTTTATCCGACAAACATTGCATAAATAAATATACAGGTATCCACAAACATTTCATGAATAAATAAATATCCCTATTAACATTGACACTTTCCCACATGATGCAGCCACCCAACTGCTTTCAGAGGGGAGCTGCAGGCGCTGTGCCAGTTGTGCTTGAAGGAAAAGAAAACGTTTCTTATGGTGGACAGAAAAACACCTCATGGGATGCAAATTGCATATTTTTTTATTTTTTTTATTTAAAGTTGTGTTTAGTTTTAGAAAACTTTTACAAAATTGTCATTCTCAGATACAATAGAAGAAGAATATAGAAAAAAGAAAACTGAGATAAATAAGAACAATCACTGTAAATTTTCAAATACATTTCTTAAAAAAACTTTTCAGACCATTGTTAAAATGATATTCATCAACAATTTACCTAATTCAAATTTTTCTTTTTCAAACTTATATTTAAAATCAAAGTTAACTCAAGCATGAAGTTTTATAAAACAATATTATTTGGGTTCATTTTGTACTGCCTTTATACAATATTTCAACTTCCAGTAAATAAAATTTCATTTTTAATTAATAAAGCATTTTCAATTTTCCCCAAGAAGCGTACTAAGGATAGTATCAAAGACAAGCTCCTTCCATACATACATCTTTCCCAAAAGGAAGATTTAGAGATGTCACTATCTTTCGGAACATATATCCCCAAATATTTATTTTCCTGTCATCTTCAAAATAGATGCAATCAACCACCGGATGTTTCAGGGTATCAACTGTTCAACAGTCACAGAAGCGACAATTCAAATCAGTTAGTTCATTATCATCATTTTCTTTCTCCAATATTGGATTCTCTCAAGTGTGTGACACTGATTCAGTTTGAAGCGCATGTATACTTGACGTATCTTTCTAGATGCACATTGGGAAAGATAAGGAGATCTCAGCTCTCTCTTCCTTGGTCTTTTCGCATATTCTGAGTATGTCATATATTTACTATTGCAATCCAGGGTTGCAGACCAGTCACGATCATATAGATTCTGATTAACTTTTGGCAATTGCAGTGTAAGGTCTAGAATAGAGCAATCAATGTCATCTAAAATGCTTTTCATTTCGGTATCAAATAGATCCAATACTTTAAGATTTTCAGTGTCAAGTATCCCATTTAGATTAAAAAAAATAGAGAATTATGATAAGGTGCTTTAATATCTGCATATCTTGACAATTTCCGCCATGACCATCTTGCTGCTAAAGATGACAAACCCATTTCATGTCTAATGATTGAATTAGGGACCGATTGAGATAATCCCAAAGTGCGTTTCCATAGATTGCCCTGTATATAATTTAGGGTTGTTCCCATATCCAGGAGGCACATATCCAATCCATATAGAAGGATTGGTTCCACTTTCAGCAAGTAAAAGTCAATGAACGGTCTTAGGGAGAATTCACAATATTTTCCGATTATCACCTTCATCATAGATGCTAAGGGCCGGACCTTTACATTCAAGTGTGATTCCCAAAGTTTTTGGTATATTGATCACTTAAGGAGTAACCAAGATAGTGAATTGATTTTGCACATTCTATTCCATTTCCATCCAGTTGCCAAGTATATTATTTAATTTTTTTATAATTTGCGAAAGATGACAATATGCGATTTAGAAGAGTTTGGCAATAGTTTATGTAATGCAGCGAATTTGGAAAATTGATTCAGTTTCAATTGAAGCCCACTAGGGGTACTATCAATCAATACGATGTCATCAGCAAAACATAGCCATGATATTTTAGGTCCCCAAGTTTCACAGGATACATACCACTCTCATTCCATAGCGTATCCATATCACAACGATATAAATTAAACAATGTGGCAGCCAGGTTGCAGCCCTGTTTAACCCCCGGTTTTGGTTTCAATGGGAATTGTGAGAGCACCAGATTTGGTTATTCTAATTTAAAAGGTTGTACGATTATGTAGCAAAGCAATCAATTGCACTATCCTTTTAGGAAAACCCAAATTTAATCATTTGGTCCATAGTGCTTCTCTAATGACTGTGTCAAATGCACTGCTCAAATCCCGAGCTGCCATATAGACCGCACCAGTATTGGGTATTTTAGATTGCACAAGAATATGTGAAATGATAAGTGCATTAAGGGAGGAACCCATGTTCTTTTGCGAAATCCAGTTTGAAATTTTGAATAGATGTTCTTTGTCTTTATAAAAGTTTGCAAACCATGCAGTAAAATGATGGAGAATACTTTTTCTGAGGCATCCATAAGTGCTACAGGTCGAAGGTTGGAAGGCATGTCTATTGGAATGATTATGGCGTTTTGCCATGACCTTGGGATTATATTGGTCGCTAAAATATGGCAAAATTTGGTATAGAGAATGGCACCCCAAAAGTAAGGGTCATCTTTTAGGATGCAAGCAGGTAAACCATCAGGCCCGCCTTTGATGAATTTAGTTTATTGATTGCATCAACGATTTCATCCAAAGAGAAGAATATACAATCATTACATTTGAGGGATATTATTCCCGAATCAAAGTGTTGGAATCTAGGAGGAATACTATACTTATTTTTAATGTATTCCTGCCATATAGCTGCTGCAATCGGAGACCCTAAATAGTGCGCAGCGACCCCATTTTTGTTGTTCAATATTGCCCGGATATTTCTAGTGTTTTTTGTAATAATATGCTTCATCATTTTTTGATTGGCATGTAGGTGTGAGTTCATTTTTATAGTTTTTAGCATGCGGCTGTACTTCAATTTATCATATTTTAAATAATATTTACACAGTGGTTTAACGTGGAATTGATATATAGTTTGGAAAAGAAGCAGCATGAAAGAAATAGCACCGCTTTAAACTATTATTTTGGACATTTTCTTTGATCGGAGGTCAACTGCCAGCTCCGGCCCCCACAAACCCTGCCTCCTCGGCCACCGCCCCCACCCAAACTCTGCCCCACCCAGGCCTTCTGGGGTCCCCAGCACATTTTTTCCATTTCCACCACTGGGTGCACATCTACGTAATATGCTCCTGGATTCCTGGTCAAGCATACTGCTGCTCATTCAGGCTTGTTTTGGTTAAATGGCAAATAAAGAACTCGCCCCATTATGAAAATGAAAAGCAGGCAGCTGCCGTGCCCCTCATGCTCCATAATAGCTTCCAGAGTTGAAGGGTGGGGCTCCCTCTAGGCGGCTGGTGCAGTTATGACACAATGCCATGAACCTCTGTAAGAGTAACAAAGGAAGGCTGGGAACGCGATTTAATGGCAAGGCTGTGACAAGGACATGGATTTGGGGCTCATTGCTTGTGACACACTTGAAGTAGGTTGTTCAGATGGCTCCATTTCACCGGGACACCAGGTTTCCAGTCCCGAGCTTAACTTCCACAATTTCTTCTCAACAGGTGTGTTGGTCCAATCGCTTCAATGTTAATCATACCGAGACTACATGTACCAGAATGCTCAGATGTGTTCTGATATGTCCCAGAAACAAGGAGTCACCTGGCACCCTGGGCAATTCGGTGGCATTCAGGCTTGGCGCGGGGACTATTCTATCCTCTACCCCCCTTTGAATGGAATATAGACTACAAAGCTAAAGACTGCATAAATATCGACTTCCTGTCAATTTATTAATTAAAAAATGTTGAAAAATATATTAAAATCCCTCGAAAAAAGCATTTAAGCACATCTACCCCCTGTAGCCACTGCCACTCACCACCCTTTCCAAGGGGGTAAAAGCGCCTACCACCAGACTGGACCCTAGGCATATCTAAAAAGAATCCCATTTTTGGTCGCGCTTTTACCGCTTGAAAGTGTTTCCTTTTGTGTTGGGAAAATGCTATACGGAGTGTGTCACGCCTAGGAACGTAGTAATAATGCCAACATTCCTAGAATACTGTCGTTTGATCGATCTGTTTTCGCTTTCATCCGATCCCATACAGTCAGACCAATTGCAAATAGGAACATGTTAATTGCACTGAAAAGTATTGCTGCAAAAATAAAAACACGCACAAAGTGCGGAATTAAAGTTGTCGGTAGCTGGCGTTTAAAATATGAAAAGTAAAATAAAACCGCCCTCTAGTGCCCAATGTAGGTAATAATCATTTTGGATGCTCTGCTGAGGAAGATACGAAAACTTGTCCACTCACTGTCCTTGTTTGTCAAAGTGTTAGCCGTGGGCACAGCACTAATCGGGCTCACTTTTTATTTATTTGGAATCGAGCATACTTCGAACATGCTCGAATCATAATTATACCTTAATAAATGAAAATCCGCTTTACCAGTGGTCAAAATGGAAACAATTTAAAGGGGGGTTGGGGGAGAGGGCCGCCCAAGTGCCGGGCTGGGGGCGGAGTTCCGAGGGGGTGGAGCTGGCAGTTGCACTTCGCTCTAATGACATGTTGAAAATAATAGCTTAAAGACGGTGCAATTTCTTTCATGATGATTCGTTCCAAACTCCACACTGTACATCAATTCCACTTTAAATCACTTCCATGGCTGTGGTGCATTGAAGGATCCATGGATACGCTCTACAGTAGAAGGCTACCTGGGCAGCTCAGCAGGTTCAGAGACCGTTGCTGAGATGTTATATATAAAAAAGAAAAACTGGCTGTTAATCGAAAGAAAAAACAATTCCTGGTAAAAAAAAGTGCTATAAAATGTGTTTGGCCAGGGTGCCAGGGGATGGGTTGGGCTGGTCACTTGCTTATTATATTCAGGGCAGAGGTGGGGGTATTTATGCCCCTGTAGTGAAAATCAAGTTGTCATCCGTGCTCCCAGTGTTTAATTTCCTAACTGTTAGCACAACAGAAGCATTTATGTGTGATTGAGCAGTTTGACAAACATATAACATCTTTATAAATATAACCTGTGATAAAACACGAAGGATAGGGCACACAAATTACAGGGTATTTGTGTGGTTGTCTGGAAAAAAAGAAACACATTTCAAGGAAAACGAGTGAATGCAAGTTTAAGCAACATTTTTGAGTTTGGAAATGACTTTTTTGTTCTGTGAAAGTGTAAGATTCACATTTGGGAAGCAATAGTCTGTCCAGTATGTAGCAAGCAACAGTGATGGCACCCACCCCAGTGATTGTCATGGCCCATTGATTCCTGTAGTGCCCCTTTCAGGCCAGAAGAGGCTGGGCAAATAGACCTGCATGCGGCAGAATGGGCTGGGGAAAGCAGAACAGACACAGAGCAGATCAGATCACCGAGTCCCCAGCTTCCCTCGGTAAAGCTGGAGGCTCAGTAAAGCCTGGTCAGGGCTGAGGTAGGCCGAGTCTGAGATCAGTGACGGATTGGCCCCTCATCCTTTCGGCCCATGGGCAGGCCGATATCGTCTCTGGGGAGTGGGGGCCGGTTTCTGGCCATTCCTGGGCTGGTTTTGAAAAAAAAAAGAAATGAACAAAAAAAATATTTTTCAAAGCCTTTCATCCTTCTTAGGTCGATAAATGAGTACCAACACAGGTTGGGTGATATTGTATGCATATTTGTTCTATAAAAAAAGAGCTTAAGCGTACACTTACGCATATACAATAACATATCATTTGTCCTTGGACGACTGCTTGGATTCAGAGTAATTTAGTGTACTTAGGTACAATGCTATTTGTTTTCTCAAGGGGTGAAAGGTCGTGTTTCATAGCTTCGCAGGATGTCACTGTGGGGTGGGGTGTGGTGGGGCCAAATGGCAGCACTTTCGGTGATGTCATCTGGGGTAAAGGGTCGTGAGGCGAGGGGTGGGCCACTTTTTTTGAGGCGAGGGGTGGGCCAATTTTTTTTGGGAGACCGGGCCTATTTCTTGTCCCAGTCCGACCATGTCTGAGATCCGACCAGACATCTGATAGACACTGCAAGAGCCGGTCCACAGACCAGCGCTGCGCTTTGCTAATGTTAATGGCGATCACTGTTAGAGTGTTCATCGATAGAAACAGAATTACAAAGCATTCTAGCAGTGATGCATTCACTATACCTCACTTCCGCATGTTAAGATTCGTGCCACCTTCTGTTGGCATGCATTAGAATTTCATTTGCTCCTCTTCTTCAATGCAGCTTTTTAAAATAAATGAAGGCCAATCTAGAGCCGGTAGACTTTTCACCCTGGTCACACCTAGAGAATATGTATGGGGATGTCCCAGCCATTTGGCGCAGCTACATAACCGCCCCTGACTAGTCCTTTTTGTGTATCTCCCTTGGGGACAGGTCCTTCCTTGTTAGCGGGCATGCCTGCCGGGTGCTAACCTGCATGCATATCTAAATAGCCCCTCTTTATTTTATTTTAATATTCAAGTTTTATAAAGTGTCAAACTGCACTGTGGGTTGCTTCAAAGCACAGAAAGGGGACAGGGTAAAGGGCAAGGGACATTCTCATCAAAGCACGGAGCGGAATACGCTGCTGGATGGAGAAAATGGAATAGCATACAGTTGCCCCCCACTCCCTCCAGCACTATCTGAAACATTGTCAGGCCTAGTACAATAGTCACTTGTTTTGTTCCTCCCCTCCCTTTCTGCACCCCTCTCCCTCACCTTTTGTTTTCCTCCAGCTCTACCAGAAATGTCATCAGGCCTAGTACGATAGTTAATTTAACATCCTTACTGTTCATGGCCTGTAAGAATGTCGTTGTTTTTTCCCTTGTTCCCTTCCTTGCCTTGAAGCGCTTTGAAACACATTGGGCCTCATTACGACCCTGGCGGAACGGGTTAAACAGCGCCGTAAAAGGCTGCGGCGCCGTTCAAACCATTCCGCCACATTACGAGGTCCCCTCGCGGGACATGTTAAGCACGCCATGTTAAGCACGCCTGGGAAACCAGGCGTGCATATCGGGTCCCGCGAGGGGAAGAGGGAGCAAACAACGGGCCATCTCGTAATGGCCCGTTGTTTACTCCCTCTCCCATTCCCATTCAGGCCTATGGGGGCTGAAATGGGAATGGGGATGAACCGTGTCCGTGTCCTCGAGTGAGGAATTACCGGGCCAATCCGAACTCGGAATGGTCCGGTAAGTCCTCATTCCGAGGACACGGATGCGGTTTTGCCGGCAGCCATGCTGCCAATAGCGGCATGGCTACCGGCATACCTTGTAATGAGGCCCATTGTGTATAGGCGCTATATAAATAAACTATCATATCATATCATATCATGTCAAGAAACAGAGGGGGCACACAAGCAGAGACCAAATGGGGGGCACAAGGCATCACCAGAGGTAGAAAAATGCAGGGCCAGGCGATTACTGTGCCATCCAGTGTAGAAAGTCCCAGGGGTCTAGTAAGTTGTGACTATGTACGTTTCCTCTTTCCTTAAGGCCTTAACGCTGGGCCCTGGTGCAGCTACCACCTGATCCAGCCGATGGGAGAGGGTGTTATTGCCATTAGTATACCGGGTTTTTAATCCAAAAATGCAGAGTGCTGATAGCAATCTATAAGTGTTGTGCGATCGAAGCGCCCCGTCATTCAAACAAATACTCACCTAAAATGGCCACCATGGAAATGGAAGATTTCCATGCAGAGCCCATCTTCTGTTGCCACAGTGGCCCGGGATGTGGAAGCGGAGTCAGTGCCGCCACCGGTGGAATCAGGTAAGTGGGTGGGGAGTCATGGTGGGTAAAGGAGTGGAAACCAGAAGGAGGGGAAGGTGGGGTATATGGCAGTGCAGACGCTCGCAGCTCCCAGCTTGTTCGGAACGCAAGCTTGGATTGTAAGGTGCAGCCCGCGAAGTGAGCAAGCTGAGTGGCTGCGGCACCCTCCACGCCAGTTTCTTCTGATCTTAAGGGGCACCCAGAGGGTTGAGTAAGGCAGGTCTCAGATTCCTAGCTTGAATGTGCCTCCTGCAGCAGGGAGACAGGCAATTAGAAAGGTTCCTAGAGGGGCTCTTGTGCACCATGCAAAGGGTCTTGTGAATGATTCTTTGTTCAAGGGTGGGCCATTTCAGTGCTTTTAATCATGGTGAAATAAGGCCCCAAGGTTTGACTTTAAGTCTTACTGCCCTATTTTGGAAATGTACAGGTGGTTGATGTGCGATGGTCCATATAGACAGGGTAGCAGAAGACAAGTCTGGATAGCACTCGGACATTCTTTTAGAAATTTCAAGAGAAGGGCATATTCTCTTCAGAAGTGCAGCTGGAAGCGGGTTTTCCTGCCAGCATGTTAATTCGAGAGGGATATGACACATCACTATCAAGGAGGAGCCCTAGATTCCTGGCAGAAGAGGTAGGTGGAGGGAACCCCAAGAGGCAGGCCATCTGCATGGAAGGGAAGCGGGCTGGGGAGGTCAGAAGAGATGACTTCCATTCTGGCTGGAGTCAGACACAGGTTATCACTTGTCTAATCTTTTAAGGTTTGGAGGAAAGTGGGAATCAAATCAGATCCTTTACCCTTTTGAGGAGGATTTGTGAATCATCAACATAGATCTGAAAATGAGGAGTAAAGACATCAATATGTTTGGTCATGGGGTTTTCCATACACATTGATGAGTTAGGGTGAAAGTATGGAATTTTGGGGAAAGTCACAGGTAATCTGGCTAGAGCGGCAGGTGAAATGTTTTAGTTGTATGTGACTGGCACGCTCCTGGAGGTGATTCTTGATCTAGATGAGAGCAGTACCGCAAACACCAATTGTATTATGGAGCCAGGGGCGACAATTGACCAAGATGCCATGGGTAGCGGAAGTGACATTACACATCAGATGACATCACATGATGTGATGTCCCATGATCGCTGACCCTGATAACATAAGAGGAAGTGATGTCACACCCCCTTTGGTGACACACGAGAAAGGGATGCAGCAGAGGTAAACACAACTTTACTCATTATAATTTTAATCGTAATGTTATTCACTAAGGTAGATAAAAGGCCATGTTAGTTAACAGCCATATTTTACTAGGACAAAGTCTGTATATGCGTGGGTGTATTCGTGGCATGGTAGGGGTACACCCAGAAGAACTACCAGGGGCTAGAGGCACATCTTCCTGTGCCAACAAGTCCTTGCCCTCTTATGAAGTTATAGCCTAAAACAGCAGGTAAAATCATTATGTGCAAATTGCTGCTTAATGGCAAGGGCCATGGCAAGTGGGCCAGTCGTTTAAAAAAATATACAGTGGGCAAGGACAAAGGCCCTGGCTTGTGGGCCCGCAAGACATGTATAGTGGCTACAGCCAAAGGCTGTGTCCACCTAGTGGGTCCAAAAGAATCCTTTTGGGAAAACATGTACAGTGGACATGACCGAAGGCTGAAGGCCATGGCCAGTGGCCCGGTAGTGTTACAGCTTCAGCCCTGCTCACAGGACAGAGCCAGAGCCTGGGCCAGTTGGCCCAAAAAACATGTTTTTGATTTTTTTTATTGATTTGGCTAAATAATCAACCTTTCCATTTTTACAAATAAATCCTTATTAAAACAGAATAAATCAAATGAATATGCATTTACGTATTATCCGTAATTTCCTCAAACAACATTCACAATAATTAAAACATTAAAATGTTGTTCTACAACAAGCAATCATGATCCCAAAAAATTAAATGAATTGCTCTAAAATAACATTTAGTTAATAAAAAGGAAAAATACAACACTTATGCTTTGAACAGAATCATTCTGCAGTGATGTTAAAGCATAATACTGAATTTATCAGATCAATCATTCAAATTCCCTTCGTTACACAGTATTCTGTTATTATCTATAGCCTCCATCATTCCTTTTTCCAGTTTTAAGGCATTCAAAAAGTCAACAATTGCTAATTCCATAGACGTTGTCATACAATGAAATAACAGGTTCCACATAATTTCTTCAGTATGCATTCGGCAGGTGGAAAAAGTGTTTTTTTCCCAAATCCATTAGCTTGATACATTCTGTTAGCAAATGTTTCAAGGTTTCACTGTGCATCGGATTTTTGCAAAATCTACACCCAGAGCCATCTTTATTGCAAGTACGGTGCTTTATCATTACTTCCCTTGTCTACCATAGATTCATTCGGAATCTCAGAAATTGATTTCTTACTTTGGCATGAGGGAATTTTACTAAATAAGATTCCACCGTATTCATTTTTTTGCATATGAAACTGTGATTTTGTACAGAGTTCTCTAGTATGGATCCAATCCCATTGATATAGCTTCTGCTTTGCCGTATTCAGACCAGTCTCCAAAATCTCATCAGATATATCCGCATCTTTTAAAGATTGTCTGACATTTGAAAGCCAGCACTGCATTTATTTATGTGGTGTTATCATAATGTACTTTGCAATGATATTTAAGAGTGTGTTACCACTTTCCACTATTAGACATTTCCGATAGAAAGATATAATCTTCCATTTGTAACTAGTGCTTAAGGCTAGCAGTCCTATCTCGTGTTTTATAGATTAAATAGGTTGACTCTGGGGTAGTTGCAAGATCTTCTGCCAATAAACCCCCTCTATCCTAGCCCAAAAGACATAATTTCACCAAGCACGTGGCTCTGCTCCATACAATAACGTCAGTACCACTTTTTGCTTATACTAATTCAAAGCTGGCAGTGTCGAAAATTTCCCATATTTGGCCATTATTATTCTACCCTGTGATGTAGCAGTTCGAAGCTTTCTTTTGATATCTTCATAATTGGGTTGATCTCCTACATGATTATTTGAATTGAGACCTAAGTACTTATATTCATTCAATATTTCAAGCTGACTAATTTGAAGGGTCCACTTCTGAATCCCTTTCCTTATACCTT
Source organism: Ambystoma mexicanum (assembly GCF_040938575.1). NCBI lineage: Eukaryota > Metazoa > Chordata > Amphibia > Caudata > Ambystomatidae > Ambystoma > Ambystoma mexicanum. The sequence goes on along the minus strand of NC_090931.1, from coordinate 1,059,636,949 downwards.
GCACAGTGTGATTTACCATTATCTTATATTTTTCTCGATTAATTGTTAAGAAATTACACACCACATAAACTTTTAGCTGATCTAGAAGATGCTGCAACCCCCTGGGAGTTTTTGCCAATAAAACTAAGTCATCAACATAAAACAAGCAGGGGATGCATTGTCCATTTAGTCTTGGTGGGTCTGAGACAGCACTCATGAATGAGACCCTAATATCGGAGATGAAGAAATTAAATATCGCAGAGGCTAATATGCACCCCTGCTTTACTCCTCGATATGTTTGTATAGGTGCTGATAAATTCCCATCCAAAGATAATCGGATTTGTATAGACGTATTAGTGTGCAATTGTTTCATCCAATAATACAAGGAAAAGGGGCATTGAGCTCTCTGTAATTTATCCCATAGCAATTCTCTTGAGACGGAATCAAAAGCGGCTTTGAAATCAATATATGCCGTATAAAACACTTGTTTACGTTCTTTTTCCTGGAGTTTGATCGCATGGAGTGTCATACGATTTACACGTCCCCATACCATGGACAAAGCCTGTTTGAAAAGGATCAGCTGTATTAGACCGGTTTATCCATGCTATATAATTCTTAAGGATGAGCCGCGCAAAAAGCTTGCCCGGAATGTCCAGAAGAGTTACTGGTCGATAATTTTCAGGTGCTTATCACCCTTTTTATATAAAGGCACTACGATCGATTTTTGCCAGGAAAGCAGGACTTCACCGGTTCAGATGACTTGCCTAAAAATAATATACAAAATTGAAGCCCATGCTTCTGGATGTTTTTTCATCATATAATTCGACAAGTCATCCGGCCCCGGGGCACGAGAGGCACTCAGGCTGCCTATATGGCACAAAATATCCTGTCTATCAAACTCAATTGAAAATTGCTCTTTAGACCATTCCCCTTTTTGTAAAAAGGGCAGGATCATCTCGGCATACAAAGGCCGTGGCCACCCAGAGGGTCCAAAAGACACATATTGGGCCTTGGGCTAGCGGCCCCTAAAAAAAAAAAAAAAACTTGAAATTCACTGAAAAAAATCTTAGTTAAGGTGCAGTTAAGTTGCACAAATTTGACGCAACAAAACCCTTGAAATTCAAAGTCATGACCTGCTTAACTCGGTGCATACGTGTTGCAAAGCCCATGCGCACATACATATTATAACAGAAGGGATTCCCAATGGCATGCAAAAGGGTATTATGGGGGACATAGCATTATGGGGACATCAAGAGGAGTGTGCCGAGTTAGGCTGGTTATGACTTCCCACATCCTCTGAATTTCAAGGGTTTTGTTGCGTTAAATCTTTGCAACTTACCTCCACCTTAACTAAGGTTTTTTTCAGTGAATACAGATATTGCCACAATGTGCCTGTTCTAGGCTCACATGCCAGGTATACGGTCTGGCTACCCTGGGAAGGGGCACAATACGCCTCAGACAAGGATTGCCTTGGCTACAGTGATGATTCAGCAAAGCACAAAAGCATAGTAACATAGCATGTCTTAAAAGGTACAGCCAGACATGACCAGGTGTTCAAATACCAAGCACCTCAAATACCTCAGAAATGCCATTTCAAATCTTGTAACACTTGTATGAGCACCATGTGTAACATGCAGTCTTCCATGTGCAATTATCAATGTCCTATGCCAGGGTCATCCTCACAAGCTTCTGAAATACCAGGTATTGCCTCCTAAGCGACTCCTGATGCCCCGGTTAGGTCACTTCTCTGCTTCGCAGAAACCTCTGATAGTGCCCAGAATTCGTAGAGCTCGAGCCGGATGTAGAGTGTTTTCATTTTCTGGTTCCCTCTATCTGGAACTCCCTTCCACTTCAGCTTTGTGAAATGGCGGATCATCTTGGTTTTCGTAACGCTCAGACGACTCTCCTTTTCGGGGCTTTATGTGTTACCTGCTCCTCTCCTTTTTTGGAAGGTCTGTTCTATCCGAACTGCCCTTTTTAGCACCCAGATGCCCTCAGGCCTTAGTTAGCGCTTTATAAATGCTGCTACATTACATTCTTATACAGGGTGCAGTCTCACATTCCCAGCGGCTGCCATGCTTAGCAAGTGCAGCCTTAAATGCCATCCAACCCCGGTAAACACTTCATATGCTCGTTAAACATGTAATGTAGAGACTGTCCTTTGCAGTTGGTGGGCTCATGTTCCAAGCACAGTCTGAAAAGCCACATAAATGCCGTCTAACTCAGCTGGTTGGTCCCTTCACTCAAAACAGGGAAAATGAAAAGTCAAAGGATAGCCACTCTTTTTCACACTCAACTTTTCAAGGACCTCATTCCTTGTCTCCAGAACTCAGCGTTGTAACATATTCGCTGACTCGCCTTCCTCCAGCCACCCTTCATCAAAAGGCAGGAGCGCCGAGTGATCAAATCCATCCGGATATCTCCGGGAACTTTTAGGTGATCCTTTAGCCGGACTGTGCAAAAACCCTTCAAATCGGCCACCTCAATACCTCCCAGAAGTTACACCTCATAAATCATTGAGGCTCTGTGGAGGTCTCCAGTCACCCAGCCCTCATGTCCAAGAACAGGTTGTCCTTCCTCAGAGTGAATGGGAGAGTATTGGCCTGATCTCTTCCACTTGTTCCAAAGCCCCCATCTGAATCATGATAGTGGTACGCTCCCCTGCTGACCAGCTTATTTCCAGTCTCAGATCTGCTCATTGCGCTTATCCAGTTTTGCATCAGTCTCAGCGGCAGTGCTTTCAATCCATCAAAGAGTTTCCATAATCGATTGAGAGAACATTTGTGAAGAAAGGATGGCGTGCGGGCACCCTCTTACCTGCAAAGCTCAGGGGTGAAGAAAATTCTGAAATCTGGAGAAGGGAAATTCTTGATTTCTTTGAGGGTGGCATTGACGACAGTCATGAAGACACGGTGGGACTCCCCTCTAAAGATTCAACCATCCCTGGTGATTGACAGTTTGGGGGTTGGGCACATGAGCATAGCGCGACATCGGCTTCTATTGAGGCTACTCGGTTTAGGCATAGTGTGGCAGGAGGGTTGTAGGTGCAAGTTCAACTAAGGGAGTTATTGTATTTTGGGAGACACAATATTTTGAGGTTTGGATGTTACTATTAGCATTGAGTGTCTTGTCACTGTTTTGAAAAATGGCAATACATGTATGTTTAAAAAAAGAAATGCCATCTAATGCTTTTGAAGGCCTGCATAGTCATTACAAACATCATAGTCATTATGTGTAGGGCATAACCTCGCATTTGTGTAGTTGCTAAAATCAAAACAATCTGTGCACTCGTCCTGGCCGTCTCTGGAATCACAAGGAGGTATGTGCAATTGTGCTGCTTGTATACACTAAAATGGGCTTCTTTGTTAGACATGAGCAGTATGATGGGTCATGCTATGTCACGACATGTTATGTCATATTTTGTCAGGTCATATTTGCAACGTCATGTCGCTTTTAAGTAAGCCACAAAGTCAGGTAAACTCTGCACACGGGCCTTGTCAGGGACTGTTTCACACCAGAGTCCTATCCTTGGAGCCTGCTGTGCATGTTTTTTTTACAACATAAGCTCTAAGGTAATCCTCACATATTCCATCCCAGTGGGTTTTTTACCCGTTCACTACATTTTATGACATTTTAAATAATTTGATGTTTCATTAAGTCGTTTTGCAGAAATGTCTAATGCCAAAGCGCCATGAAGTGTCAGAGTCTACACCCCTGGTTTAACCTAAGAGGTGCACGCTGCCCTCTGAAGAGAACAAAGTAACTGCAGCCCAGGTTGAGAAGGCGTTACAAAGTCTGGATAATTCAGCTAAGCTCACATAAGAACCCAGGCTCAGCCCAAAAGGAGTTCCGCCTCACTTACCGCTATAACCGGCCACCATGCATTTCCTAGCAGGGCTCAAGTACCTCCAGGAAGCCTCGCCCTGGGATTTGCGCCCATATTTCCTTACACCTTTCCAGTCTATAGAACCTGCCCTTCAGGGCCCTAACGGTAGAAGTAGAAGGCTTTGCCCTCCTGTTTTGTTGGGCATGATCTCAAAATGGCCACCCTCACCATGGCACCAAGAAAGGCTTACAGGCATGATGACTGCTTATTCAAAGACAGTGCTATGTCTCCTTAAACATTTTTCACAAACAAACAAGCCTAGATGCTTATAGACTACTGTGGTGGTGGGCTTGTGCAGTATACAAACTCTGTACCATAAAGGAGGAAGCCAACATGGGGGACTGTGCTCATTTTTCAGAGAGTTGCAAACATGGCCAATTTGCATTTCTGACATCATTTAACTCCCGTCCTGATAGTTTTCATTTGAAGGGTTCCCTAGTGTGCAAGCTGCTCAGTCCACCATTTTGTCTAGTCGGTGGGTTCATTTTGCAGCACATTTCTTTCTATTGCATGCCCATTCTCTCCACTTTGGCTTCTTGTCTGGCTGGGTAGGCCCCATATACTGACCTCTGGGTTCACTGGTGTTGACACTGTTGGTTTGCACCCTGAAAGATGTATACCCTCCCCCGCAGTCCTGTGAGGTGGCTTTATTGCAGCATAAAGCTTTGTACAAGCAATGAGGCATCTCATAGCTTTAACTCAACAGTGAAAGCATAGTAACATGACCTAACACAACAGAAAGGTAACAGGCTGTGACTGAATTCAAGAAACAGACATGTGGCCCGTCTCACACTATCAACCCTGTTGGTCCTTCATTAACTCGGCTTTTCACACAGTCTAATGAACTCAGCCTGCAGGGGTGACTTAGGCTAGGGTTTCTCTCTGTAGATGGCTATGCATCACTACTAACACTAAGGATGCCTAGTTTCCCTACATTCAACAGTGCAACAGTACAATTGTATCCAATATAAAACATGCCTACTGCATTAACTCAATGGGCCTCATTATAACAGTGGCGGTACAGTGATAATGGCGCCGGTAGTGCTGCCGGCGCCGTTATCACTATACCACCACATTACAAGTTCGGCTTGTGGGTGCCGCTCTGCACGCCTGGTCAGACCAGGCGTGCAGAGCGGCACTCGCGAGCAGAACTGGATGGTAGCAACGGTACTGTTATGAACTGTACCACTGCTGCCATCCTCCCCATTCCCATTGAGCCCCATGGGGGCTCAATGGGAATGGGGACGTACCTGCTCCGGCTCCCACGCAAGGGGACTTACCGTGCCCACCAAGGTCGGAATGGCCCGGCAATTGCCCTTTTGCGGGACCCAGAGTTGGACCCGGTATTAACGGCATGGCTAACTCCAAGATCGTAATGAGGCCCAATGTTAGAGACAAGTGGCTGCATGCTATTCAGTGGGCCTCATTACGAGGCTGGCGGTAGCCGTGCCTGTATTACAGGCACAGCTGCCGCTGGTATCCATTTTTTTCCGGCACACGCGAATGGGCAATTACCGGGTCATGCCGAATTTGACGGACCCGGTAATTGCCCATTCACGGGTGCCGGTAATAAGGGACTCTCCATCCCCATTCCGCCTCATAGGGCTGAATGGGAATGGGGAGGGTGGTAGCCCGTACCGGTGCTACCATCCTGTTCTGCTTGCGGGTGCCGGTACGGCCACCAGGTCAGACCTGGTGGCTGCAAGGGCACCTGTGAGCAGAACTCCTAGTATGGCGGTACGGTAGCAACGGTGCCGGTAGCGATACCGGCGCCGTTGTTGCCTTACCGCCATACTGTGCGTGTGTTCTTTATGTAAAGTTGCCCTTCGGGATAATGGACAGGGCTGTTCCCTTGTTAGTGCTGCTACCTGGTGTATACCACGGAGTCGTACACAAAATTGGATCCAGCTGTCACAAAGTGACTGAGACAGCAGTCCTTTCTACACCTGAACACTCTGCATTGCATTAGTAGTATAATGTTTTTAAACTAGTCATCGCTGCTAGTAACTGAGCAGTTTCATTACTATGTGCATGCAATATAATGCCCTACTTTTTTCAAGTTTGTTCAGACTACGGTCTGCCGAGGTGCCATTCACCCCACAGTGCTTCAAGGCCAGAACAATGGCAGTAGGCACTACACAAACGGCAGGTTACAAAACATAAGCCAACTGCAGCCTCAGTTGCCCTCATAATATCATCAAGATTGTATACAGTGCTTCATGTTGGTTCGTCCTACTTTTAAGTGCTTTAATATCCGTGGCAATGCCCAGTTTATGGTACTGAATGTATCGACCTCGGATGGATGAAGAGCTTAGTGGGCCCTACCAAATTTTGAACTTGTAAAGTGTAGGCTCGGTCCATGTCAGATGTGAGCACTTACTTTGTTTTGATAGCTACCCTGATAATTGGCATGTGCAGTCACCAGACGGTAGGGGCAGCCTTAAATATCCAGCTTCTACCATCAAAGGCCAAGTGCAGCCCCAAATGCCCCATACTGATATATATTAGGAAAAGAGCAGATCCTCCGTAATTAATTTGCTGATATATGAATATGTATATACTAGTGCACTGCTCGAAGTGCAGGTTTTCATTGACACAGTAGGGCCACTATATATTCTAAGCCTAAAGCTCCCTCTAGAGGTGACACCAGGTGAAGCTATGAGAATTGGACCACTGTGTATCCTAAAACAACAGCTCCCTCTAGTGGTGCATTCGGGCAGCCTCTACTGCGCATGATGGCATCAGACAAACATACATCTGGCCTTTTATTATGAGTAGATATTATTAGCGAAGGCGCACTTAAGGTTACAACCCATCCCATATGTGCTCTTGTTGCATGCTGTTGTACTGGTTCTTATTATAAACGAAACAGAGCTGCTCACTGGTGATCTTTAGCCGGTTTCTGACACAATGAAAACAAGGAACCAAGCAACCTCTAAATGCTTATCACACATAACAAGAAGTAGTAGTGGGACAAACATAGAACAACACGAACTCAGCAGCCCACATCAGATGGATAAATAAAAGGCCAGGCCAGCACTAAGAAGATACCCAATGACTTCACCAGACAGGACGAACAAGCCCTACCGTAATGTTTCACTTCTGGGCAGTTTTAGACGGGGCGAAAGGTGGTCCCAGGAACTGATGCTTCAGAAGCAACTCACTTAATACATATGAAACCGGGCAAGAGGGCAATGCCAGGGGTACCAAAGGTAAATCCAGGTTGCAAATGCTACCCCTGGGGAACAATGAGTGATATCTCTAGTCAAACGCTGCTGAGAATTGGTGAAGAATCAGACACCCATAACATTATCATGCAGGTCCTGAACAATATTCTCTCTAATGTGGAGGAGGCTAGTCTCCATGCTTTCTCATGGTGATTGTGCAGATGACTGAGTCTCACAACATGTCCCGAGTTCGGAGGTGTATCCAGTATTTCACTTAGGAAGGGGATGTTGGAGATGTCCTCAAACCTTTCCACATGATGGTGGAGGCAGCAGTGGATTTTTTAAGTAGCGGCATGATTTTAGCCAATTTAAGGGAAGCAGAAACAGTACCGCTGGTCAATGAGACACTGGAAAAGTCAGAGATGGGTCCTTCCAAGAACAGCATGGGATCTATGATGAAGGATGCAGGGCAGGCATGGCACTGCCCGGTAGAAGACTTGCCAGTCCTAGTTATGGTGCATGAACCCTTGGCAGTTACAGGAGAAAAGTTTGAGAAGGAGCACATTGTAAGGGTGTCTGGAAAAGGGGTCAGAGTTGAACAGTATAGCCACTTGACAGCCAGATGCACTTGGTTTAATTTATCAGCAAAGGATCTTGATTGTGGGGCAGTACGTTGATTGGTGTTGACCTGCGATGGACTGATGATATCACTATAGATTTTCAATTCTTCAGTAGTTGCATTTTCTGAAGAGAGAATGTGATTCTTAATGTAGATGCATTTTGTCATCGTAGTAGATTTCTGGTAGCCCCTGTGGAGTCTTTTGCAGTGAAACGTGTCAGCAGGTGAACGGATGTGGTGAAAATGCTTCTCCCAATTTCTCACTGCTCTCTTCAGGGTGGCCAGGTCTTCATCAGACCACGTTTTGCTTGCTTGATTAAAGCTTTTTTGACCTTCACTTTAATAGTGGTTATGAGGTCCCATGCTCTAGTGATCTCACTGTTCAGGAACAAAGGCGAGAGCAACCAAAGGCTGAGGTTGTCTAAAGACCACAGTAAGGTGGTCCGGCATTAGGCATGTGCGAGGTCTGATGAGGATTTTGATTCTGTTTTTAGGGGCAGAGTTTACTCATTACATTAGTTGAGGAGGGGGTGATGATCTGACCAGGGGAGGAGTACAAGTTGGGTGGGGCTAAGCAGGAAATTGAAAGTGAAGTTGACATCCAGCCAATGCCCACCCTGATGAATGGGATAGTTGTACCATGAGACAAAGCCTTGCTTGTGCATTATCTAAGAGGAGACTGGCAATGTGATGTCTGGGCAGTTGAGCCAGCTGTTAAGATCACCCACAATGAGGATTCCAATGGACATGGCATGAAGTGTGGAGAGGGGATCCGCCCATTAAGCCAGCAATGCAGGCTTTCTTCCTATCAGCCAGTGCGCAGAGTAGGTAGCGAGAGAGGTATTACGATGGATGGTTCCATGTCTTAAAATCGTGGCAAAAATGGCAGTCAATACAAAATACTGCCGCAATCATGTAAAGGATGCAGGGGACACCCCCACAATCTTTGGACCCATTATACTATGTAATGGATGCGGAGGACTCCCCCGCAACCTCTGCTCCCCTTAAATGATAGAATGGGGTACACCTTTACCGGGTCAAACCACGCCATTTTAACCGCAATTGGTTTTACCGGTGACATTTTTGCTGCATTTTATTACCTGATACCCGATGGATGAGGCCTGTGCAGACCGGTATTTCAAAGGTGTGAGTCAGAACAACTTGGGTAATGATGCCAGTGCAGTCATGCCAACACAAGAGGTATACTCCCTGCCCTTTTCACCAGAGTAACTATTAAGCAGAATCTGTACATGTTGTGAAAGCAAAGGGGAGAGGGTGGTAGTGTGATAGCCAGATCATCAGGTCTTCGTCAGGCCAAGGAAACTGATGTGGAACTCATCAATGGTTTGTGCAATGTTATTTGCATGGTGGGTGGCAGACCTAAAATTGAGCTGGCCAAACAGGATGCTCTTGGGCCACCTGGGGTTGAGCTCAGTGCCAGGGTAAGAGATATACGGTAGGAAGCATAATGATAGTGCTGAGGTTGGCACTGTGTGGGGGTGCCAGGAAGAGAGTAGGCCACTGGAGGCGCAAATATGAGTGACAAAGATTCACAGGAAAAGGGATGGGGCTCAGAGATTGACAGAATGGGGGGTGGTGGGTGCTCGAAATCTGTCTGGCCTACAGAGAAAGGTGCCCGGCTGATCCACCGGCTGAGCTGAATCCAGTTGATGGCAGGGAGGATGAGCTTCAGCAATAGGAGAGATGTCATATTGAGAGATGAGTATATATGAGTTGATCAACATTAAGATGCAAGGGAGCATGCTGCCAGGTTTGCACGATTAGCTTGGTACATTATATCTCAGTGTCGCACAAAATTGTTCAAATGTGAGCCCCTGCTGCCCTGAGTCTCTATTGCTGCCTTTCAGCAATCAGGCATGTGTGGTTCTCCCAGAAGCTGCCCTCAGAGAGATCCAGCTCTTTCCACTCTTCCTTCCTGGTGTCACCCAATGGCACGTGTCCCCTCCACTCTCTTCAAAAGATGGGCAATGACTGGTGTGCCACCCGCCACCTCCCCACATCTAGGCTGCTCTCTCCCTCCCAGCAAAATCCACAGAGGGTGACTCTCCCACAAGCTGCCTTCAGGTACTGCCAGCTCCTCTTGCTCCTCCTCCCAGGTGGCATGTGGGCTGCCCACTCGCTTCAGGAGCGAGACACTAACTGGTGTGTCCGCACCTCTCCATAACCACTGCATTTGTCCATTTGCCTTTTCTGCCAATTAAATGATTCCTTTGCACATGCACCCCGCTGCGCTTTGCTGCTTTCCACACAATCAATTGGCATGACACAGTATTTCAAATGGCAAACTTGGCCGCAGTTTTATTTGCATGACAACAGAATTATTGTACACATTTGTGACCTTCAGTCTGCAAGTGTGGCACTTGCTTTCTGGCTTTCCCTTGCTTCCCCCTATACTTTTGTATAGTAGGCCCCCAACTCCCCCGACCCTTTGTACCTGATCCTATCCTGCCCGTGCAGGTGTCCGTGGGTGGGGAGAGCGCCGCTTGTTTTGGGGGAAGCTGAGACTTGTTCGTTACCACCAGACGCCCCTGCCGTTTAGGCCCCCAAGAGGCGCTGGTCCGGAAGAGCGAAGACCCATTCCGTTTCCTTCTGGCTCGTCCGGAGTCTATCATTTGTGCTTCGTTGCCCAAACACCGCCACGCCACTTAGTGGGTTCTCGCCCACTGTGGCTCCCCTCCTTCCTGTCTCCTTCTCATAACTCCAGCAATTTGGTACAAATGTTCCAGAAAAAGAGCTCCATTCCCTTTGTGGACAAGTGTACTCCATCCTTTAGGAAGTACTCGGGCGTCTTCCCATCAATCAAGCCATGCCTGATTTGATGGAAACCTCCGCCCCTGCAGAATGTTGCAATGGCCCCATTCAGCTTCCTCCTTGATTTCTCAACTGCTGAATGGCTCTCTGCCCCTCTCCATTGCGCCCGGGGACTAACTTCAGACCATACAATTTCCGTTTCGCCCAACTGTGCTGAGATTTCCAGCAATGAGCTTGTAATGTCCCTCAGCAGGACACCCCTCCCCCGGCTGGTCAGGTCGTTCCCTCCCAAGTGTATTACCAACACCTCTGGCTTCCGCTGCCTATTCAGTAATTTCCGCAATTGCTCCTTTAGCTGCGCCCACTTAACATTTGGAAGTTTCCCGTTGATCAAGCCATGCCTGATTTGATGGAAGCCTCTGCCTTAACCAGGCCCCTACCACCTTTCCATCTTGCTCCACCTTAACCAGGGTGGGCCTGCTCTGGGACACTTCTGCCCCTGCCACCTTTCCACCTTTCCACCTTGCTCCGCCTTAACCAGGGCGGGCCTGCTCCGAGACACTTCTGCCCCTGCCACCTTTCTCCGCCATAGCCAGGGCTGTCCTACACCGGGACACTTCTGCCCTGCCACCTTTCTGTCCTGCTCTGCCTTAACCAGGGCAGGCCTGCTCCGGGACACTCCTGCCACTTGCTCCTCATACTGCACCCGCCATAGGTTCCTCACCACTTTTATTCAGTAAAAGCTCTCCCTCCAATTTAACCTTGCTCTGCCTGCCCTTGCCGGAGTTACCCTTTTGGGAGAGTGCCATTCCTGGCGGGTGCGCTTGGCCCAATTCCTTTTACTTGATTTCCCCAAACCACTTTGTCTTCATTGCCCCTTCTCTCAAGGAAGGCTCTACCTCCCAATATTCTTTGTCATGTCGGCCCAATTCCCCTGGCCCCTGCTCCCTAGCTGATTGCTTGGGCTTTGTCCTTGCTACACTCTACCGATACTTTTCAATGGGAGGTTCCCCCATTCCATTATCACGTCAGGCCCATTTCCCCCTCCTTAATCATCTGCGGGTGGGACTTTTCCATTCCTTTAGCCGGCCAGAGCTCTCCCGCCATAGCCCCAGCAGCCTGCCTCCCTGCCGCTGATACTATGCTGATGGGGTGCTGTGCCCAACCCCCACCATCTGTCTTGTCCTTGCTTCCCGTCAGCCACCCTTGGCCCTCCTTCTGGCCTCTAAGTAGATTCTTATTACGAACTGCTCTGCTATCTACCCGATGAACTAGGACCACTGTTACTTGTTTCTCGACCCTGGAGGGGTGAAGGCTGCATTGGCCTCACTGCCGATGGTCAACTAAAACCCCACTCCCAATGTTTAACAATGTACCCCACTGCATGCCTGATGGTATTGGTAATACCTGACCCCTGGCCCTCAATCCCAACTTCGCCAACCCTGCTTCCCCTTGGGCCAGCTGCCATGCGAAAAGAACCACGTTTGTCAGTGTCCTGTGTGCTTCAGCACCCCTCCAGTTCGTCCTGTTGCGGGAACAGGCCGATTTCACTCCCTTGCACCCCCACAGCATGAATCAACCTAATTTACCATATTAGTTTACCGAGCCCTGTTAACTGCTCCCCACTTGAGTGTTACCCCCTCTACCCTCCGTGTGCACCACACTTGCTCACTAACATTCCCCCAGCCACTGTTCTTTCCTGGCACGCACCTGTTCCCCTTAACTGTAACTGGAACCCCATTATACCCCTGCAGGTATTGCGAGCCCCTTCATGCGTTTTTGTTTCCTTAGCAGGTTAAGTGGGTTATGAAATTGCATAGGGGGACAATCCACGCTGCTTCCTCCTCAAAACCCACTGAAAATGATGGAGAAGTAACATAATTATGTGATCGATCCTTAAACGCCCCAACCATAAATACAGACTAGTCTTGCCGTCTAGGGATTTGTAGCCGTTCTCTGATAAGTCCTGAAAAGGAAGCGTCCGTTTACCTCCCTGTTCCACTCTGCCCAGGCAGTGGCACCCCTGCCTCCATTTCACCTTTCCTGTACCTTCCGGAGGGTTTTACATCACCTGGGCTTAACATGGCACCCTAATCACCACAAGGACTCTGTAAAATGCCCCCATAAGTGTTGCACGTTCCCATAACCGCACCCTCAGGCATTAGCCCGCCGTGAAACCCCAAAACAAGATGCCATCCCCAAGCAAAGTTCTCACGAAACCCCTTGCCACCTAGCCCATGGTTTCCAGGACAGGAGTGCACCAGTAGCCATGAGGTCCCAAAGCTCAACCTGGCAACCTCCACCAACCACAATGACTCTGCAAACATGCCCCCATCAGTGCTGCGCGATCCCAATAATCGCGCCATCAGGCATTAGCCAGCTGTGCGACCCAAAACACAAATGCAGTTCTCAACACCTGAAGCCCTAATTAGCCCCATCGTCTGCACCGTCACAGCAATGCGCAACATAACGCATGTGTGGCGCCCAGCCATAGTGAACACGTCCCTACACCCGTCGGTGTTACCCAGTCACTAACGGGGCCTCCCCTACTATCGGTCCCAGACTGCGCAGAGAAAACCAGGTCTTGACCGGTTTCCGCACCCCAACTGCAATGAGTAAAGAACACGGTATCTCCAGTTGTCGAGCTTAACCTATGACTTGCCACCATGCCCTCCGCCGCTCTGCTCTCGTACAGCATTGCATGAGCTAAAACAGTCCTACGTCTTACTCTCTGACTGGAGCCCAGTCGCTCACTACTTCTCCCTACCATTCATCCTTTGAAATAAAACATACTTGTTTGGTTATCCTATTATTTATACGAGATTCATTTTGAAATGTTTGTACAAAGTAAACCCAAACAATTATCTCCCCAGGGATAGTTCTGTTTCCCCAGGCAACAAATGTAAACATCGAATATAAAACACAACCTCTTAAGTTGTTTTGGATACATTTTCAATAATTAAGAGAAAGAAATAAAACTCTGGGCAACGTGTGCCAAATATATACATGCGCAAGGTGAGTGCTTCTTCAGGGCTATGCTGTCTTCATGCACGTCATTCAAATGTTGTTTTACTTTTTCCTCAGTAGAGGACACAAAGTAGTTGCTTATTCTGTTATCCCTTTTAACTTGTTCTGATTCCTTATGATATATGAGAAATGTCCTCAGTGCAACGGTTCATAATGTTGCTTATTTCAATTTGTCCATTCTAATTTTGCTGAATGTTTCAGTTTCTTGTTTAATGTAGTTTTCTTGGTTAAAGGATACATTTGGCATGCAAGCAACCGCAATGTTGTAGATCGCATGTTTTGGCGTCCAAACAAATATATATTGTATATATCATATCATTCTTTTTTTTCTAAAATAAATGTTATACATATACATAAGTGCACTTAAGATCCCTGGTACATTTTCCATATTTCTACAAATGAATATATCAACAACTCAACACCGAGCTTAACAGTGGACTGGTACACTGGGGGGAAGGGGGAGGACTTGAGTAGTCTGCGTGTCCTTCGTTGCATACTGTGTGTACAAATAGGGTAAGACACAGACTAGTAGTGTTACTGCATTGTGGTGGAATTGTAATCATAGACTTCAGATATGGGGAACGGCTGTTGATGCTCTGGAACGTCTCCTCAAATACATAGCTAGTCCAGCTCGCATGGGGCAGCAGGGGGGACGTTCCTGCGGCAACTTGCAGAGGTTGCCTGTCTCTGCTTGAAGAAACTCCAGAAGGTAGAATTGTGCTGTTGCACATCGTATTATCTATCCCCAGGTCTCCTTCGTGCGGTTCGTAGGTCGATGTGCTGGAGCTGATGCTAGGGGTGAAGATGGTGAGGTTAGCGTTTGATGAATTGCACTTTTTTGGAAGACTCATACACTGACATGTTTCAAGTGTTGGGAACTGCTGTCCAGGCACAGTGATTACATCAGTTCCTTCATTACTTTGTCAATGTCTTCACATCCTCGGTACGACTTTGTTAAATCACCAGGATTTTTTTAGTTGAGTTTTTTGTTGAAAATCTTTGGGTGAAAAGAATTATCGAAAAATATAGGGGGGTAAGGGGATAGAAGGGGTAAGGACTTGTGGGAAATAGGAACTAGATAATAGGGAAAGGGAGGGCTTGCAGTTCCCCCCACCCCTTATAAAAACATAAAAAGTGCAATAAGATTTTTCAGCTGACAATATTTGGCAAAAACCTCCACGAATAAAGCGGGCGATGTAAGAACATAGAACCGTATTCTCGATATGTGCCAATACTCTCTCGGTGTGGGTAGTATCCTGCTCAAATATGTCGGCCAGCCTTGGTCCAAGGAGACAGAGCATAATCTCGGTATTGCCCCTCGTCAATGTCCGAAACAAAGGAACTGAAAGGTAGCATTTATGTTGATTCCTCTAACTGTGCCTGACTAAATGATATCAGCTGCTCTTCAGCTTGTGCCCCAGGTGAGGGGTGGGCTGAACCCCGCTCTACCTGAAAAACCTCCTGTCACCTGATCCAAATGCAACACCTGTGCAAGTGCTTCACATCAAAACTGAATCTGCATGCAGTAAAATGAAAAGGGGGGAATGTGTGCACTGGCTTGTATGGCTTTATAGAGTGAGTACGGATTGCTGCTGTTAATCTATATAGTCTGTGATTGTACTATAACATTGCATTCCAAACATCAGAGCAGACGATCCTATGCTTTTCACACAAATATACTGTTGCTGAATGGCAGGTGTTGACAGGCATGCCCCCTTCTCCTCACCTGAATCTTCAAGAGATGATGGAGAGGAGCTGTCTTCTGGTGGAGCTCCATGTTTCTTTCTTCAGGTAGTTTTTCTCTCCTTAAATAAATATGGTCTGCCACGGGAGGAAGCCACTATGCCCAACGTAAGTACAGCTGCGGCAAGAGGCAACTCCCCCCGGAACAGCAGGGAATGGGGGAAAAGCCCCCAGGGCTCAAAACAACCCAATGTGGAAGATGGTGTTTGTCTTCTATGTTCTTAGTTTCTCCGATGTCCTTGCAGGTTGAAATAGCACGAGGCACAGGTAAGTCAGCTGAAGGATAGACTCCACGGTTCCAAAATGCAAGGAAGTCGGAGAAACCAAAATGCTCCAAGTGTCAGCTGATAGAGAGCTAGGGAGACACAGAGTGGTTAAAAAGAAGGAAGAAAGAGCTCACAACGGGCAGGAAATCCTGTGAGAAAGTATGAACGGCTAGTAGAAGTGCTGGGAGGCTCAGCGGGTGCATGGCCCAGAAGGAAAACAAGGATAAGAGAGGTGTGATCAGAAAAGGGACACAGTATGAGGAGCGCCAGAGAGAGAGCAGCACAGGAGTGTGGCGCCAGACTGGAGAAGGGACAACGAAATGAGACAGAAGCAGAGCGAAAGCTTGAAGAGAGAACTAGCGCTTGGCCCAAAAGGAAAAAACAATAAGGGTTGCAAAGCGCAGAAGCCAACCCGCAAACTGATGATATGCCCTCTAGCAGCAGCCATGATGGAAAAGAACTAGACCGCTAACAACGTTAAAAAGAAACGTTGTGGCAATATCAATGGCAGCAAAACAACCACTTGTTTCAAAGAAGCCGGGGAAGGTGCGAGCGGACAGGTGTTGTTGCACAGACCCAACTAAAATGTGCAGGATTTTTTTTTCTATTGAGCCTCTGCGCTTGTATTTTAGGTGTCCCCACAAGTTTCTGAGTTATATAATAATTTGTGAGGTACACACTTTTTAGTGTTTCAATATAGTTTTAACACTTTATTTCGTATATTTCTCAATCATATTATCCACATAAGTCAATTCACTTAGTTTTACTTTTTTCCGTTCAACAGATATCACTATTACACGCATTATTTCACTTTGTGCATTCTTCTGTGACATGAAATTGTGACTTTTCTGGTGATTGGTGCGTTATTTATTTGTTTATTTACAAAAACCATTTGTGCCCCACTAAAATGTGGGATTCTGCAGGGTATATAGGACCTGCAGTTGCTGATGAGAAATGCCTGACAGATGCACTTGTCCCACAGCCTCGACCCATGGCGCATTTGAGTGCTGGGATGTTGCACATCCTGATTTTATTTTCTCTTGCACCAATAAGTCATGTGTGACTCACTGTAATTTGGTGCTCTTCTACATGAAGGTGCCCACATAGCACGGGAATTGTGTTTGTATTTAAGTCCAACTTGGCTATTACAATTATTCCTTTGTTACATGATTTAAAGATGGAAGCCTTATTGGTTAATATAGCTGTTGATGCTTCATATCCTATCCATCTTCTACTTGATTACCAGCCTCCTGGCCCACATACCTTCTTGAATACATTTTTGGAATTAGTTGCCTCACCTCAATTAGGTTTTCTAATTTGTTTCTATTAGGCGATTATAATATAAGATAGAACAACCCCTTAGCTCCTGGTCTGCTTAATTTGTTGACTCTTTTAATGATCTCTGTCTTCAACAAACTGTATTGGAAGCCGCCCATAGACTTGGTGGCATCCTAGATCTTATTTTTGTGACAGAGGCCTCTATTATGGTGTCACCAGTCAGGCCTGTTTTATGGTCTGATCACTACCTTAGTCCTTTTCAGATTTTCTATCCTGGTCCAACCCCTACAGCTAGACCACCTAATGTTATGAAACGGAACAGGCAGAATGCCAACCTGGGTCATTAGGTTTCATACATTAATTTTGCCTGTATAAATACACCTATTTTAGACTTAAGTGCATTTTCTACAATCATGCATGAGACCGCTGATCGAGTAGCCCCTCTAAAGAATACCCAGATGAGAAAACTCCAGTCGGCTCCTTGGTTTTCCGAGGACCTGAAACTTGCCAGTTTAAAGGTTAGATAGGCTGAGCGCAAATGGCATATGACCTATACCCCTGGGGAGAGGATGGCGTTACAATATCTCACACGTTATATATAATTTAGTAATTCGGACTGCAAAACAGGCTTTTTTATTCATAAAGTTGAGTCTGCGCTTAACCAGTCCGAAGATTTATTCTCAGTTGGCAAATCTCTGTCATCAGCTAGCCATTTTGTGCCTGGTGTTAAATCTACTCAAGGACTCTGTGAATCTCTCTCAGAGTTCTTTGAGACTGAGATTGTTGACAGTCGCAATCTTATTACAGCAGCAGTCCTCAATACGGGACCTGTGGCAATGCCCGAGTTATTAGCCAGCTCTCAGGCATGGTAACCCTTCACTGTCTTTTCTTCTGAAGATGTTTCCTTAGCAGATTGAATTCGGTCTCTCCCTATGATCCTATCCCTCTTACTGTTCTTAAGGATATTTTACCCAATATAATTTCCTGGCTTATGTCAGCAGTTAATTGCTCCTGCCAGCAGGGCTTTATTCCTAAAGCACTTAAACAGGCTAATGTTATCCCGCTTTGAAAAAGCCCTCACTTGATGCCGCCATTTTGGCTAACTATCACCCTATATCGCTCCTTCTGATTCTGATGAAAGTATTAGAGTCTCCACTTCTATCTTTGTTCCTCGAGTCTTTAAAATTCTTTTCAGTCTGGTTTTCGGCCAGGTTGGGGGACTGAGTGTGCCCTGGTGTCTGTAGTTGACAATTTTACCATGTTGGTTGACCAGGGTGGAGTGGGTGCTCTAATTTCACTTGATCTTTCTGCAGATTTTGATATTGTACACCACGCCACCCTGTTGTCCCGCATGGAGATTGCCAGTCTCTCTGGTCCTCTTATGACCGGGTTCTTTTCCTTTCTTGCTGATAGGTCTCAAGCCCTTTCACTTTCCCCATTGAAATCCTCTTCCCGTGCACTGTTCTGTGGTGTTCCTCAAGGCTCCGTCTTGTCCCTGATGCTGTTTAACATGTATGTTCAGCCACTGGTGGACCTCATCCACTCCCATGGTCTCCGGTGCTATTTCTGTGCCTTTGACACCCAGATCTTAGTCCGTTTAGATCTAGATCATGCTGAGATGTCGGGACAGCTGTGTGGTTGCCTGGTGGTCTTGGGGGAGTGGATCAGCAGAAATTGCCTGAAGCTTAACGAGGACAAGGCGGAGGTCCAGGTGGTGGGATCTCAGACGGATACTGATCTTTGGTCTGCCTCTCTATGGCCCACTGCACTGGGTGCTGTTCCTACCCCTGTGTCCGTGGTAATAAATGTTGCAGTATATCTCTCTGCTTCACTGTCTATGTCGACGCAAGTCAGTTCTTTGTGGAAAACTGGGCATTTTATTCTATGGGTACTCTGAGGGATTTTGCCATTCCTTCCGGTCCACCTGCGCCCGTTGGTGGTAGCCTATGCCATACTTAGTCGTAGTGACTGTTGTAATGCCCTGTTCCTGGCTCCACCTACGGAGCTGGTTCGTAGGCTGCAGCTTCTTCAGAATCTGGCAGCTAGCATAGCTACATCTACCCCTACCATACCCATATCACTCCAATACTTCTCACTCTCCACTGGCTCCCTGTGGCTAAGAGGATTGACTTTAACACCCTCTGCCTGCTACACAGAGCAGTTTATGGGCAAGGTGCTGATTACCTCCGTGAAAAATGTCTGCCCCATGATGATGAAAACTGCTATTATACCTGGTCTACCAGAAGAAGAGATCAGAGGCACTGATTTTCCTATCTCTCATAAATTATTAATACCCTCCAAAGGTTCGAGTCAAAATCCTCCATACTCACCCATTACACTCAGGGGAATTTATTGAATTTCCAGAGACTTCCCTGTGGAATTGGGAAAAAAAAGTTGAGGTCGTCAAGCAGAGAAAACAAAAATATGCACTTGAGTGACAGAAGAAAAGAGTTACTTTAGAAAAATATAAGTGGAGACCACAAAGATAAGGTGTGGGGTATGTGACAAATTGAGGCAATTTGTCTCTTCTCCCCAAGGAGGACCCCCCTGTGAGTCTAGGGAGGTGAGCTTGCTTTGCGACACCCTCCCTAGGGATCAAGACAAGTGGGACCTCACCAGTGGAGACTCCCCCTTTGGGACAAAGACTCCCGTTCCTTTAAGGAACTCCCTGATGGCCTCCAAATGATGGCTTGTATGGACTTATACAAGATACCAAACTGTTATCAAACTCATAAGGATAAAGTGAAGTTGTATTATCAATGACAAGAAATGGAAGATATCCCTTTAAATTCAAATCTTCAATGGACTGCAATGAGGAGGCTGAAAAGGGATGTGGGACCAATCAGAGGGAGAAGATAGAAGGCCGAGAGCAGAGAGAAGGCCGAGAACAGAGAGAAGGCAGAGAGCAGAGAGAAGGCAGAGAGCACAGAAAAGGCTGAGAGGAGGCCAAGAGAAGAGTGGTGGCAAAGAGCAGAGAGGAGGCTGATAGCAGAGAGGAGGCCGAAAGCCCATAGAGAGCAAAGAGCCCAGAAAAGCAGGGAAAACTCCCCATGCGTAATGAAGTAGAGGAAGGTGGGGCTATGGGAGAACAAAGAGCCATTGTACGACAGAGCCGCTCCAGCGTGGAAACAGAAATGCTGAGCAATTGGCGGGTGAGATTGAAAGAAAGCCAAGCAAAGCGGAGGAGAAAGAGCAGTGGTGGCGTGACCACAGAATCAGAGTGGTGGGCAGACTGCCCGCACAACAGCTCCATAACTATCCAGGGGAGTAAGCAGCTCCCAATCCGAGTCAAGATCTCTGTGACATCCCAAAGACAAAAACAACACATCCAATGTAGGAGATGCCATGGAGTGCAAGCCATCGAACGTCAACAAGAAGGCAAGAGGATAACCCAAGCACCTGCAGGTACTGCCGATGTTGCCCAGAACTCAGAAGGTAAAACAGGGAATGACAATACTGGCAAACCAAGTGAGACTCATTAGAAGTTAAGCGCAACCCATCCAAGTACTAATGGGAAAACTATTGGAAATAATCCAGTGAAACAGAGCTGTTTGAGTGAAATAAGAAGAAATACAAGGACTATCGAGTGGAAAAGAAATAAAAGTGGAGGCTTACCACTTTGGAAAAAAGGCAAGGCCCACCCAAATCTTGAAGAGAAGAAATAGAACGCAAGAAAGAGGCACATTTGGGGAGAACAAACCTGTAAAGTGAAAATGTACACTGGGAATGGGGGAATTTTAATTAGAACTTGATCTACTATAAAAGAGAGGAGAAGAATGTAACAGAGACTCAGGTACATGGTCTATTGAAGAAAGCAAGGTAAGTGAGACCAGGAAGAATAAGGAGAAGTGAATTGCTAACCCCTTAACAGAACTGTATACCTTGATACATTGGATGACAAGAGATTATTTGCATATGGTCTACGGAAAGGAGTAAGAGAAGTGAGAACAAACGTGTGACAAAATAAGAGCACAATGGGAAGGGTGTCATTCTCCTGACGTTAGTTATAATAGTGGCAGGGTCAGAAAGCTTAGAAGAGACAGAAGAAAGATTTGTTTTTGGATATTCATCCTGACTGACAAGAACCTTAGTTACAAAGATAGGCTGAGAACACCCCATAGTTATAGAGACAGATAGGCCTTATTTTTCTTTAACAAAAACTTCACAGTAAGAACATGCTCCTTCTGCGTCTGCGTCCTTCTTATAATCCTCCACAGTTCTCAATGCAGGTGTAATGTGTCCTCTCTTAGTGAGTCTGAGGAGCAGTCTTGTTGCTGCGTTTTGTATTCGTCGTAGTTTTTTGGTAAGGTAGTCTGACATTCTGAGATAGATGCTGTTGGCCTAGCCTATTCTTTACATAACGAGAGAAAGGAGTGTTCTGTGTGGAAATGTGAAAAGGGTAGTGTCCACTTGATTGTATGTAGGTGGAAGAAGAACTTCTTAACTACTGTGTTGACTTGTGTTTCGAGTGTTAAGTCGTTGTCCATTAATAGTCCTCGAATTGTAACCTCTTGGGATGGTTCCGGTTGATTTTCCTTTTCAGTAGGCATTGGAATGTGGTGTTGGTTCGACGGGTCGTTGGATGTGATCATGATTTCCATTTTGTCTGCATTGAGTTTAAGGCTGTTGGTATTCATCCAATGGTTTATTTCTGTGCGGCAGTTTGATAAGGGTTGGGTCATGTTCTCAGGGAGTGTAGACTTTGTAGATGATTTGTGTGTCATCTGCATAACTGTAACAAGTGAGATTGTGTCTTTTGATGAGGTTGATGAAAGGAGTCATGTAAATGTTGAATAGCAGTGGTGAGCGGCATGAGCTTTGCAAATTGTTGTACGAGGTATTGAGTTGAAGGGGGATATTGCCATGTTGTTTCCGTTCTTTCTGCCATGAAAGATTTTAGGCAAAGTAATGCTGTGTTTCCAATTCCTATTTCTTTGAGTCTTTTGATGAGTGTTTCGTGGTGTCAAAGGCTGCTGATAGATCAAGTAGTATTAGTACCGATTTTGACATTGGAGTCTGCATTGGTTTTTAGATCATTCCATATCGATAATAATGCAGATTGCGTTCCTCTCATGGTTCTGAAGCCAAATTGTGCCTGGTATAGTATCCGATTGTTTTCTATATGTTCCAGGATTTGTTCATACATGTAGCTTTCTAGGAGTTTCGACAGGTATGGGATGTTTGAAATTGGCCAGTAGTTGGTTAGATCTTCAGTGTTTCTGATGGGCTTTTAAGGAGTGTCTTGATGTATGCTGATTTTAGGGATTTCCTTTTGCTACTGAATGGTTGAAGAGTTTGAGGAAATATTCTGCAGGTATTTTATGGATGAGGATAGT
The DNA here is from genome assembly GCF_040938575.1 of Ambystoma mexicanum. Classification (NCBI taxonomy): domain Eukaryota; kingdom Metazoa; phylum Chordata; class Amphibia; order Caudata; family Ambystomatidae; genus Ambystoma; species Ambystoma mexicanum. The sequence goes on along the minus strand of NC_090931.1, from coordinate 1,059,614,876 downwards.
CCTGTATATGTCTGGTGGGCAAGGGTCTGCTGGAGTGCCCACGCTGTTGCTTTTGTTCAATAGGCTGTTGAATTCTTCTCTTGAAATTAGTTTGCAGTTGTTTAGTCTTGTAGAGGGTTCTGGCATTGACTAGTTCAAGGGGTTGTTGCTGTTTTCGGGCATGCTCTTAATAACTTGCGGGATGTTTGTGATTTTGTTTTTGAAGTGGTCTGCAAGATCATTACATAGTTTATGTGAGGGTGTGTGTATGTTGTTGCATGTTTTTGGATTTCTTAGCTTGTTGATAATTTTGAACATCTGTTTCTAGGTGATGTTTGAGTTCGTGATCTGTTCATTGTAGTAGGTCTTTTTTGCTTTGAGTATTTCGGCTTTGTACAGTCGTATCTGCATTGTATAATGAACCGTATAAAGGATAGCATTAGTAGGTGGGTGGACACCTATCACTCCACCAATGATGGTGCCATCATGGTGTTGGAACTAATACCCAGATGAAACCTTGACCATTGATAGTGACTGTGGAACTAAATTGTTTGATAATCAGGTTATACAGACAGTGTACAAGGCTTCAGGCACTCGGAAAAATCTGAATGTCGAATACAGAACTCAGACCCGTCGCAAAGTAGGAAATAAAGGTGAATTGAAGCTAAAATGGAAACTAAGAAATTAGTATGACCAGCCTGCAGTCCACTCTAGTCCTAAAGAGCAAATGTCAGACATGCAACACAACTGAAATCTCGAGGCTCTACTCCCAACCTCAAAAAGTATAAAAAGGTTATAACAAATTAGTACTAGTTGGTCGCGCTCTCCTTGATAAATTATTAAAAGTTTGTTATTCTGTTTGTCTTGGAGCACAATTTAGGCTTTAATGAAGTACACTTAAAAGAAATGTTCAGCCAACACGTGTTTCGACAGAGTCTTTCTCAAGGCTGAAAAAATAACAATAGTAAAGTAAAAACAATTAGACTAGTGTATGTTAACAATGATATTTGCATACATGAAAATTGTAGATAAATACCATGGTCATGGTTGGGGACTAAAGAAAGAGTGGACAGAGACATGGGAAAAACAAATACTAAAAAAATCAAAACTAGCGCAAATTGGCTGTTTGTCATACTAGACTTGCATTACTCCTTATATCCCACTCTGTCTGATAACAGAGGTGACGATTTACAATCAAGTGTGGGTTATAGGATGGTTTGGTTCAAGCACCCGAAATCCCTGAATGTCGGTTTACCTAGTGGTAGTGGGCCAATTTGAATAGCAAAACACCCATGCATTGTGCCAAAGGGTGCCCTGGTGATCGATAGTATGAGTCAAAGTAAGAGGTCTACCAAAGTGTTAAATGCTATAGTGAACAATTATTATCAAGGGTATAACTAAAAGGTTGCTCTCCTTTAGGTGTGCGGTAAGATGACATGAAATGGACTCACAATTGGTGACAACTGATACTCTCCTGTGAACCCAATTGTGTAATAAATCGTTCAGTCAATTGAAAATAATAATGGTTCTCTTCTAAACCTTGTCAGGTAATCAGAGACACTGTCAGGAATCTTGTTGCCCGTGTCAGGAAACATGCAGTTGCATGTAACACAGGGGAGGTCAGATTAATGCCAAAGACTGATATTACCGTAATTCCTCTGCATCGTACCTCTAAACTACACCCAACATCAAGAGTGATTGGCATTCAGTCGCGGCTGTTTCTAATTGGGCGATTCCTGTCCGGTGGAAGATCCAACCTGTTTTCCACGTTTCGCTGTTCAAACCGTTCCATCCTGCCACAAGGTTGGTTGGCCCATAACAGTGCAGAGTTCTGATGAGTATGAGGTACACTGCATCCTCGACACCAGAGTTAGCAGGGGGTGCGCCTTTATCGCGTAGATTGGAAGGGCTATGGTCCCGAGGTTGGAACTTTGGAACCGGCAGATAACGTTCATGCTCCTGCTCTTCTCTCCCATTTTTGGTCGTCTTGGAGAGGGGAGCGTTCTTTGAGCGGGGAGGTACTGTCAGGAATCGTGTTGCCTGTTTCAGGAAATGTGCAGTTGCTCATAACACAGGGGAAGTCAGATTAATGCCAAGACCGATATTACGGTCATTCCTCTGCATCGTACCTCTAAACTGCTCCCAACATAAAGATTGACTGGCATTCAGTCGCGGGTGTTTCTAACGGGGTGGTCCCAACTGGTTGAGCGTTGGAGGTTGCCATGGAAACTGGCTTCCTCGCGACGTCTTCCTATTGCACGTGTGACATCGTCCTCCAATAAAGCTGCACCGTTTTCACAACTCAGTGCTTCTGATTGTGTTCACGGAAGTGCGCCTTGTTCTTGCTCTGGTTTTTCCTGAGTCCTATGTTGCTGACTTGTTTTTCGCCTGGTCCTGCTCTTGGATTGCCCCTCTATTCTGTTTCCCCTACGTTGCTGACCTCTGCTACAGATTTTGGACTGCCTTGTACCTCGGATAGTTTGTTTGTCATTTGCCTTGTGAAACGCTCTCTGACTCGGACTGCTTAACTGCTTTTTTGCTTGGATTCTGCTTCTGTCTCAGTCTTTTGCCTGCTCATTGCCGACCCGGATTCCTGCTTTTTGGATTGATTTTTGGAATATTTCTTCATTGGCTTATGGTGTTTGGACTCTGCTACAGTTCATCTTCCTGTTGGTAGTGCGTCTATCCACAGGTATACACACACAGACTAGAGACTGCCGGTAGTGTGCTGTATACCTGATTTAGGAGTCCTTGTGCCATCGGGCTCGGGGGTCCCCATCTGGGACTAGAGACTGGACCACGTTAGCAGTAGGCATCCGTGTTTCGTCGGGTTAGCCTCTTCTGCTCTCTACCAACATCTCGGACCTTCCAAAGATTGATACCTACCATTTCCCTCCTTTGGTAAGACTTTGCCCATACTTTCCTTATTTTCTGTCATTTTGTACAACAACCTCCAGCCTACGTTCTGGTGTTCCATCTTCCTGCTAATGGACTCCTCTGCGTGTTCTATCACCCAGTGGGGTACATTGGTCAGAAGAAGTCATCAATTACGAGCTCAACTGACTTGCAGTGGACGGGTTCTGACAAAATCAGAAGCCACTATGGACGCCAGTGAGGCATTATCGGGTATAATGCAACTTGTCACTGATTTGCACACGGAGATGCAGGCGGCCCATAACGCCACGGAGCATCGCCTAGCAGAATTACAGGCAGCTATCCCCACTCCTGGGATGGCCACTCCTCCGGCAGTAGGGGCCTCTGGTTCTGGGATGGCTTCCCTCAGACCAGAACAGGGTCCAGTATAAATGGCTACTCAGTTTCCTCTGGCTCTGCCAGAAAGGTTTAGTGGAGATCCTAAAATGTTCCGGACATTTCTGAATCAATGTCGGCTCCATTTCCTGTGTTGCCCCAATTCATTCCCAGATGCGACTACTGAGGCCGCTTTTGTGCTTTCGCATTGGGGGGGGGCACAGATGCCGCCTGGGCTAATCCTTTATTAGAGGGGGGTAGCTATTTACTGTTTGATTGCTATGCCTTGATTAAGGCTATGGGTAGAGTATTTGACAATAGGTACAAGACTCAGTCCACTGACCTGGAATTGTTGAGGCTGCAACAAGGCGACTCCATGTTATTGTCGTATCTGGCCAAATGTAACCAGCTAGTGGCTGAGTCTGGTTGGCCAGATGACAAGAAAGCCTTGTTATTCTACAAGGGGCTTTTGGATTCCCTAAAGGACACCTTGGCTATGGTACCTGTGGTCCCTATGGGTTTCTCAGAGCTTCTCAATCTCATTTTACAGATCGATGCCAGGAGGTCAGAGAGAAAGGGTGAACGCAGAGCCCAGGTCCCGGCTATTTTGGTCCCATCCGCAGCTAGTTCTGGGATTCCAGAACTGATGCAAATTGGAGAGTTTCAAGGGCAGTTGTCTGCTAAGGAAAGAGAACTGCAGAGAAAGACTGGTTTGTGTTGCTATTGCGGGTCACCTGATCATATGTTACAGGACTGCCCAAAGAAACCTAAGAGCCAGGGAAACGCGAAGGCTTGCCAATAAAGGGAGTCCAACTGTCCAGTCAACCACCCATGGACTCCATGGCTTCAGCTTTCATGATTCCAGTCTAGTTCTTGTTCTCTTCTAGAACCACCTGGTCTGTCCATGTAGTATTGGATTCAGGAGCCACAGGCAACTACATTGACAGTCGGTATGCCCTTGAATTGGGTATACCTACAATCACCAAAGACCATCCCGAGCAGGTTAACACCATAGGTGGCACGACCCCGATTTCTGGTTTGATTACAGAATGTACCACAGGCTTAACAATGGTCATTGACAGTAGCCAGAGGGAAAACATTCATTTTGACCTTATAGCTCCTCCACGATACAAAGTAATTCTTGGCTTGTCTTGGTTAACCCTACACAATCCCAGCAAAGACTGGCGAAATGGGGACCTCGACTTCTGTTCGGACTATTGTGGTGCGACGTGTCTAGACCCTGATCATGTTCCATGTACTTCTTGTCACCCACTGATGACGGTAGCTACTACCATTGGGTCGGTTACGAGTACCTCTTTGCCAAAGGAATGCAAAACTTACAGAGATGTGTTTGATGCCAAGGGTGCAGAAACATTGCCACCGCACCGGCCGGATGATTGCCCCATTAATCTCGTTCCTGGAGCTACTATAACGTGTGGTTGTGTGTATTCCCTAACAGTCAAGGAGGATGTCATATTAAAGGAGTACATTGATACGGCTTTAAGAACTGGTTTTATCCGGCCCTCACTTTCACCAGCGGCGTCTCACCTGTTTTTTGTGTCTAAAAAGGAGGGAGACCTCAGGCCTTGCAAAGACTAGTCTATCATGCACTGAATAATGTCACCATACGCAATCAGTACCCCATTCCTTTGATTTCTGTTCTCCTAGATCAACTGGGGTCTTCAGTGATTTTTACCAAACTGGACCTCAGGGGTGCCTACAACCTTATCTGCATACATCAAGGCGACAAGTGGAAAACAGCGTTTAAGACTCGTTATGGCTTGTTTGAGTACTGCGTAATGCCCGTCGGCCTATGCAACGCTCCTGCCACCTTCCAGCATTTTATTAATGATGTCTTTCGGGATATGCTAGACCATTTCATGGTAGTATACCTCGATGACATCTTGATATACTCACCTTCTCTGGGGTACCATATTAAGCACGTAAATGCCGTCTTACAACGTCTATGTGATAACCAATTGTATGCTAAATTGGAGAAGTGCATCTTCCATGCTACCAGCATAGAGTTCTTGGGCTATGAGATCACCAACAAGGGTGTTCACATGAGCACTTCCAAGGTCAATACAGTGCTGGACTGGCCAGTACCACGGGACATTAAGTCATTGCAATCGTTTTTGGGGTTCCCCAATTTTTATAGGAGATTCATTAGGGACTTCTCCGGGATCGTTGCCCTGTTCACTGCTTTAACCAGCAACAAAGTGAATACAAGTGGGACGCCAGGGCACAAACAGCGTTTGAATCGCTGAAAAACGCCTTCCCTACTGCTCCAGTTCTCCAACATCCTAATCCAGTGTTACCATTCGTAGTGGAGGTGGATGCCTCGGACGTAGCCCTGGGTGCCATTTTGTCCCAGTCATGTGTTGACACTAATAAAATTGCACCCAGTAGCATTTCATTCTCGTAAATTGTCATCATATGAGATGAATTACACCATAACCAAGAAGAAATTGTTGGCTGTTCAAGACGCCTTTCTAGTATGGCGTCACCACCTCTTGGGCACTATATGGCTGGTACAGGTCTACGCGGATCATAGAAATCTTATGGCCCTGCAATCGGTTATGTGTTTTATGGCTCACCATGCTCAGTGGCCTGAATTGTTTCCTGCGTTTCATTTTGTGATCACATACCGTCCGGGGTCCCTACATTCAAAAGCGGACGCTTTGTCCCGTCTTGATGGAACCAAGATGTCTTGCACCGCTGATGGGAACCTCATCCTCCCAAATCAGGCAGTTTGTGGTTGTCTCCTAAGTCATTCCATGAAGGCAGACATTCAAAAATGGGTCCGATCTAAGCCATCGGAACTCAGAATATAACATGGACGTGGTACAAGAACTGCCATACGTACAAGGCAGAAATGTACTTACCTGATAATAGGAACCGGACCAAGGCAGCTAAATGGTGTCATGACTCCAAGATTACGGCACACCCGGGTCTGAGGAAAACCTTGGAATTATTGAAGCGTTGATGTTGGTGGCCATCGATGTCTTGGGATGTGTCCGCATATATAGTGTCATGCGCTGTTTGTGCTCAAAGTAAAAGCGCCCATGCTAGACCCATGGGTTTACTCCATCCTCGTCCTGTTCCAGACCGTCCATGCATCATGTTATCGATGGATTTCATTGTTGACCTTCCTGAAGTCCACGATTATGACACAATATGGGTAGTTGTGGACTACTTTTCAAAGATGGCCATGTTTGTTACCTGTCAGGGATTGTCATTGGCTCTGCTATTAGCAGATATGTTCTTACGGAACGTTTTCAGGTTTTTTGGTTTACCAGAAGTCATTGGCTCTCATTACGAGTTGGGCGCAAAGGGATACCGGGCACCGGTAAGGACACCGGTGCCGGTAATCCCTTTGCGCCCTATTCCGAGTTCCCTTAGCGGGTCCCTTCCTTAACACCTGGTTTTACCAGGCGTTATGGACGGGACCCGTTAAGGGACTTTAGAGCTAATAACGGTACCACAATTTACGGTACCGTTATTAGCGCCTTCCCCCTTCCCATTGAGCCCTATGGGGGCTCAAATGGGAATGGGAAATGGCTTTGTCAATGGGACTTACCGGTCCCGCAAAGGTCGGAATAGACCGGTAAGTCCCCATTGAACCAGGACAGACTCGGTACTGGTATTGGAGGTAGTCATGGTGCAAATAGCGCCATGATTACCTCCATACTCGGAATGAGGCCCATTGTATCCAATCGGGGTAGTCAATTTACCTCTCATTTCTGGCATTCTTTGACTGGTTCTCTGGGCATGGAGGACTGGTATTCCAGTTCCTATCATCCTCAAATGGACGGCCAAACAGAACGCACCAATTCCACTCTGGAGCAGTATTTATGGTGTCTTATACTCCAGCACCAGGAAACCTGGTTATTGGTTTTGGTTATGGCAGAGTTTGCTTATAACGATTCAGTCCATACCTCCACTGGTGTTTCTCTGTTTTTTTCTGTATGTGTTCGTCATCCCCGCTCTCTTCCCCTTCAACCTGGAGCATGGCCTTCCAGTCCTGCTCTTTCCGCCTGTGGCCAGGCCCTGACCAGACTCCATTAGAACATACGGAATCCGCTCCTTGCTGCGCAAGCTGGTATGAAGGCTGCAGCGGATGCCCAGCATGCTCCGGCTCCGGATTATTGTGTGGGGATGAGAGTGTGTTTATCTACAAAAAATCTTTGGATACCCGGTTGTAGGGCTTTGCTGCCTCGGTTTGTGGGTCCCTACCAGATCTTTTGGGTGATCAATCACGTGGCTGTTCAGTTGGAACTCCCCGTCCAGTGGAAGATCCACCCTGTTTTTCACGTTTCGCTGGTCAAACCGTTCCATCCTGCTACAAGGTTGGTTGGCGTTCCTGCTCCTATAACAGTGCAGGGTTCTGACGAGTATGAGGTACACCGCATCCTCGACACCCGAGTGAGCAGGGGGTGCGCCTTTATCTCGTAGATTGGAAGGGCTATGTTCCCGAGGATCGAACTTTGGAACCGGCAGATAATGTTCATGCTCCTGCTCTTCTCTCCCATTTTTTGTTGTCTTGGAGAGGGGAGCGTTCTTTGAGGGGGGTACTGTCAGGAATCGTCTTGCCTGTGTCAGGAAACGTGTAGTTACTCGTAACACAGGTGAGGTCAGATTAATGCCAAAGACCGATATTACGGTCGTTCCTCTGCATCGTACCTCTAAACTGCTCCCAACATAAAGACTGATTGGCATTCAGTCGCGGGTGTTTCTAACGGGGTGGTCCCAGCTGGTTGAGCGTTGGAGGTTGCGATGGAAACTGGCTTCACCGCGACATCTTCCTATTGCACAGCACGCTTCTCCCTAGCCACGTGACAGCGTCCTCCAATAAAGCTGCACCGTTTTCACAACTCAGTGCGTCTGATTGTGTTCACTGAAGTGCGTCTTGTTCTTGCTCTGTTTTTTCCTGATTCCTATGTTGCCGACTTGTTTTTCGCATGGTCCTGCTCTTGGATTGCCTCTCTTTTCTGTTTCTCCTACGTTGCTGATCTCTGCTATGGATTTTGGACTGCCTTGTACCTCGGTTCGTTTTTTGTCATTTGCCTTGTGAAACGCTCTCTGACTCTGACTGCTTAACTGCTTTTTTGCTTGGATTCTGCTTCTGTCTCAGTCTTTTGCCTGCTCATTGCCGACCCGGATTCCTGCTTTTTGGATTGATTTTTGGAACATTTCTTCATTGGCTTATGGTGTTTGGTCTCTGCTACAGTTCATCTTTCTGTTGGTAGTGCGTCTATCCACAGGTATACACACACAGACTAGAGACTGCCGGTAGTGTGCTGTATACCTGATTTAGGAGTCCTTGTGCCATCGGGCTCAGTGGTCCCCACCTGGGACTAGAGACTGGACCACGTTAGCAGTAGGCATCCGTGTTTCATCGGGTTAGCCTCTTCTGCTCTCTACCAACATCTCGGACCCTCCTAGGATTGATACCTACCATTTCCCCCCTTTGGTAAGACTTTGCCCATACTTTCCTTATTTTCTGTCATTTTGTTTATAAGATTATTGAGGTTCTAATATTTCCTGCTTTTACCTGCAGGTACGCTGTTACGCAGATTTAGACATTGCCCTTCTGGGGCCTGTTTCCATAGGACATCAGTAAGTTGTTTACTGCCAGTTTGATTGGGCTACTGACTTAGTTTATGTTGAGTTGCTTATATGCCTTGTTTCCAAACTACAGCCTCCGGCCTGCATTCTGGTGTTTCATAGTACAACAACCTCCAGCCTACGTTCTGGTGTTCCATCTTCCTGCTAATTGACTCCTCTGCGTGTTCTATCACCCAGTGGGGTACATTGGTCAGAAGTCGTCGTCAACTATGAGATCAACTGACTTGGAGTGGACGGGTCCTGATAGACACCCTTGTTATTGTGGGCAATATTTGAATGAAACGCATAAGTGGCTTGGGTTAGTGTACTGGATCCTTCTTTATAGCTGTAAGAGTATCCAAAATGTCCTAACTGAGAATTCTGATTATGCCTTCGTCAAATTGGTCACAATAATTTGCCATGGCCTCACCTCTGAAGACTGAGGTGGTCCTGAGATGTAATAGTGGTTATATGCGCCATCTCTTCTTAGCTCAATATATGGTCCTGCAAGAGAGAGGAAAGGCACACGATTAAAGTGTTTGTGGATGGTTGTTTGGATCATCCATTGTATCCAAAGTTCAAGTCTTGTGATAATCATAGTTGTGCATGTGACTCAGAATAAGAGTCACATGCATAACTATGTATATCTCATAAGCTGCTAGCATGCTCAGAAAAAGAGATCCTATGGAGTGGTAACAAGCAGAACTGCTGGTCTCGTATCTAATATCTTATTTAAATCATGCAAGTGAGAAATCTCACCTAATAAGGAAGGGGTGTCCTGTCCGGAATCATCCCTGGGCATTCGACGTGTCAACTGTACGCATGTGCCATATTGCGCCATTATTTATGTTCTGAGAGAGAATGTGACATCACACGCACCTTACGTGTGACGTCATGGCCGACGTTTACCAACATTGACCTCACCCGCAATAGTCAGTAAGGGCGCCATAGTCCACATAGCATTGGTATCCCTGCAGATTACCACTTTGTTGGGCATTACTGATGACTATCAGGATTTAGATACTGAAGTGGCCTGGCTCCCAAGTCAAAGCTAAGATGGTCAACATTTTGTGACCAAACCGGTTTGTCCTTGCCTGACACTCTTCCCCTGGCTCCAATGTGCATGAGGTCTTCCAAAAATGGAGGATTCTCCCTTTTGAAATACTTATGTCCAGTCACATGCCTCTGCCAGTAGATGCCCTGCTTACTAAACAGTCCCCATCACCTGTCCACACTGCTCAGGCCATGCTGTTTTATATATTCAAGTTAACGCAATTACTCAAAGCTTTGGATTCACAGGTACAAGACACCCATCCACGGCCATCAAGAAAGAAACTGCACCCTTTTGTGGAGGGAGACCTGGTGCTGATCAAGTACTTCTGCAGGAAGACATCTCTACCTCCTTGGTGAAAGGGATCATTTTTGGTACTCTTGACCACAGTCACATCCATCAAATACAACAGCCTGCCAACATTTGTGTATACCTCCCAAGCTAAGGAAGTCCACAATCCACAGTTGCTGATCCTTCAGGACTCCTCTGTGGCCCCAGTCGGCTTCCTGCCAGAAATCCAAACCACTGCCAGCCCAGTGCAACCTGCGCCGCTGAGGTCTACAGCCAGTGACCAGCCTAACGTAGCAATGATGGAGAAGCACAAAGCGGACCAAACAAATCAGGGTACTCTCTGCAACAAGGGATCAAGTTGTGCCTGCTCATAATCATTGTCTCCTGTGCAGGGAGGAGGATTGCAGTCAAAAACATCTGTTTTATCTACTACCTACTTCCATTGGTGGGGGCTAGCTGGTCTAGAAACACTTTCATCAACCTGACAACACTCTGCTGGATCTGTGGAATGCCTGCGCTCACCTGGTCCACAGCCTGCCTCTATGGTCGCAACAACCACTGTGCCCTGCTGGGGCTACTCTTCTGTCAGGGCAATGCTGGGCACACAGGATGCCCCAACAGCCCGAGGATGCCCGAGGGTACCCCAGGCATGAGGCCGACCGTTGCTACTATTTCAAACAGACAGGGTGCAATAGGACAAGCAGAGGCCACCCTCAGGATGAGGGCACATGGCCCAAGTGCAAACACATGAATGAATTCAACATTGGCACTTGGTCTGGCCACATCACTCAAAAAGACTTATTTGTTGACTTAAACTGACATGCAATTCTCTGACTGCCAGCGGGGATACCTGCCACAGAAACCTTGCCACAGAAAATGTTATTCACCTAACCTCCAGCCTGTCTTGGCTCTGTGGGACAATGGCATACAAAATGCTTCCAAATGCCGAGTGGGTACATACCCTTTTGGATACATGTTCCCAGCCCTGCGTGTACTATCCCATGTCCGATCACCAGCTATTAGCCCCGGGCGGCACCGCTGAGCATCGAATGCCATTTCTGATCACCCTTCAGTCTTTCACCAGATAATTAGAAGCACCCTCCCAGGGCTGGGAGTTGTGGAACCGGAAAGGTCACTACCGATCTTATCTGCATCCCTTGAGATATTTGCAAATGCCACCGTGTATGCCTGGTCCACCATTTTGAGTGACGTGCATGGGCTGGCCACCATCACAGCACAGAACAGACTCGTCTTAGACTATTAGCATCTCAGGGCTGGGTCTGTCCAGGTGTAAATGCTTGATGTTGTTGTTATGTGTGGGTAGGGTGGACGCAGATATTGAATTAATTAAATAACAAATAGACCTGTGTGATAACATTGTGTCAGAAAAACCCCTGCAGCTGAACAATTTATGGCAGTGGCTACCAGACATTTGGAGAATGGCTAAAAAAAAGAAAAAAGGACTGGTGATGGTGGGCCTGTTGATTTTATTGATCAGGTTTGCCTACGTACTTTTGCAATACCCCGCGATTACCGTTACGGTTTCTAGCAGCCACTTGTCTGACGTTATGTTCTCCCAAGCGTGGGTGAAATGTTTTATGAGTGGTCCTACTGGAGATGCATGGGAGGGGACCTGAATCTGAAAATAATGGATTTCAAATGGAGGACGATCCTTGTCTGTATTGTCCTCTTCCGCTTGGTTTACCTCTGCATGTTTCTAAAAGAGTGCTTTGTGGAGTCTGTGACCAGGAATACCAACCCATTCCCTCCTGTATCTGATGGCTGGTTGTGTATAACTAGAAGATTGACTGGGAATCCTCTACTTGAAAACTTCGGCTTGAGATTTGACCCAGTCTTTGTAATGTGTCATAATCCTTATTTGGCATAATAATGGCAGATCCGAGACAATTATGGCCGGATTTCCCCACAAAGCCTGATATGCATGCAGTGAATGTCTCACCTACAGCAGCTGGCAAGCGGAAGGAAACACATCACTGAAATATATGCAAATGTTGCTAAGACTAGATGTGATGGTAGAGCGAAATTAAGGGATACATGGAGTCTGGACATTGGGGAACAGCTATCGGTCAGTGAGTAGGATGCAAAACAAGTCTCTGGGAACACCTGCTTCCAGTGGATGCAATCCAAATGCATAATGAGGGCATACAACACACCATTGGGGGTTGCCAAGATATTGAGGGACAGGGATTCCGAGCTGCTGGCACTGTAAGAAAGAATTTGGGACATACATGTACATGTGCTGGGGTTGTCCCCTAGCAAGAATCTTTTGGGATTGCATAACAGAGAAAATGTGTGATTAAACCAAGATAAAAATCCAAACAGTGAAACACTGTATATTGGGATTGTTTCCTGTTAAGAAAAGGACAAGAAATAGGATGGTTATCAAAGTGATGTCGCTTGGATTGATACTGGCCATGTCGTGAAAGTCAGCGGGTGAAACCCCCGATAATAGCTGGTTACAAGACGTTAGGAAATGGTCAAGAGCCAAAATGGATTGTGTCGGGATAAGAGCCGACCCAGGAAAGAGGATGGGTATTGCAGTATCTGGCATGAGCATGGGATATCTTGCAAACAGCTTCAGATTTATGGACCCCTTCCTCTCCCATGTGCTGTCAAACTGTTTGACTTCTACTAGAAGAATCTAGAAACGTATGTCATGCGAAGATGCATGGTTTTATGGATCGGGAAAGATTTACCCGAGATTGGGCTAGCCTATCAGAGTCAATGATTAACTCAGCAGTGGGGACGTTCTGGTGGAGAAGACTTGGGGGGGGGGACTACACATTTATTAGCTGGAAAAAAAGGAATCGAACAAAAATTGAAAGCGGCACAGGTATATAATCTTTTTATACTGCCTTATGGGCCTTCATTGGCCTGCAAAGAAATGGATTTATCTCCTCTTTTGTGATGTGTGCGCCACAGCTATCTGCTCATTTATGGTTATTGATGGCTATTGACTGGATGGGATATAAATAGCTATTGTTTGTTATAAAACAAATCAATAAAAACAAATGAATACAAAAAGAATCGTGTCATGATTGTTCTTGGCTCTCTAGAACTTCATCAACTACCCTTCCGAAAAGGTGAGCCTCCTTTACTGGTTTGTCTAGAAGAATGGCCTGTGTCCCTAGTTTGGAACCAGTACCACTTAGCCAATCATGTTGCTCAATGACGCGTGCCCCGCTATTTGACAATCCACTATCTCAACTAGAATAGCACTGGCAGATTGTTTACCCTCAGTAATTATTTTTCAAATAGCTCTCAGGGAATAGTTCTTCAGGGAACTGCTTGGTCCAATGCTTCATGTCGTCCCATTGTGACCTGTTGTATCTGGCCAAGAGTGCTGGAGTGTTGTCGATCTTTGTGCCATAGGTTGCTGAAGTAGGTACCTTTTTACCAAAAGCATATATACGTCTACTCTCCTTGTCTGGGGGGTATTCGCTAAATGCCATTGGCAAAGTAGCTCTTTTGTGTGCAGTAGCTACTACCAAAGAGTACAAGATAGATTGTCCCCTGATGTATATCGAGTCTGAGGGTTTATACATTTTCCACACCCCTGGGTTTACTACCCTAGTGGTGACTGGTTTTAGTAAAGGGAGGGTTAATACTCCTTTTAGTTGAGGTGAGACAAGGAATGCAGTGAGATACCTGCTTCATTTCCTCAAGGATTTCTTCTATAAGGTCAATCTCTTTATTTGATTTCTTAGCAAGTATTCCAGCGCACAGAGACGCTCTGCTGATTAGATCTGTGTAAAGGAATGTCTCCTCAGTTGAGGATGACGACACTTGTGGTCCCCCTCATCGGGGGAAGCCATTATGAAATCATTAGTATCCACATAGTCCTGTGGGTCTACGTGTGAATCTGTGTAATCAGTGTTATCCTGGAATTCATGGGTTGAGTATGTGTCCTCTTGGGACCTATACTGACATTGTGTTCTTGCCTTTTCAGATGGTATTTTACCTTGAGGCAGAGAAGATGGTCTCTTTCTGTTCCTGGTTTTCCATGAAGGAGACCCTTCAAGACAGACACCAAGGAGTGTCCTCGGATGTCGATGTGAATGAAATTTGCAAAGTATTCTTGAGCGTTGGAGATTTCGAGATGTCCACCAATACCTGTTTCTGAATTGTTGTTGAAAATGTCTTTGATCATTCTGTGTAAACATGTTTGCGTGTTGTTTTTGTATGGGGTTTCCCTTTTACTTGCTTTTTGATGTTTGTTTTTCATTCCTTGTTTTGCGGTCTACTGCGCTTGATGTGTAGGAATTTTGCTGGTTTTCAGCGTTGATGTCGACCTCTCAACGCTCCTTTCTCAACATCTGTCATGTTTGTGTTTTGCAGCCACTCGATCATCAGTGGACTTCACCAGAACTCATTTGAGGAGGCACTGGAGCTGGGGGGGGGGGGGGATCGCCTACGAGACCATTCCTACCGTCAACTCTGTGTGCCTGTTAGGGGTCAGCTTTAACCCTTGTATCAGAACCTCAACCTCTAGTTCCGAACAATTAGTTACAGACTTGCCCTGCGCCGACTCAAGATTGCATGGCATATGTTGCACACCATTTCTGCCTGTGCACCCCAAGTGTTTTAGGTTTGAATTTCTGGCACGCCTGGTAGCGGTCCTCGGCATGGTCCCTGGTTGCCGTTATTACACACTTTGTGTCCATCTCGCCAAGGGAATTTTGAATTGCACCGTTGACAAAACTGACTGCATATTCTCTGTAAGGGCATTGAGGTTTCAACAAGGCAAAGTTGAGAGTGTTAGGCATTCTCTGTGAATAATATTAGTGTAGAATTATATTTATATAGCTATATCCATATGGATGCCCCCTGCTCTCCCAGCTGTATGCCTCAACATTGTAGTGGCCGCTCTCACTCGGCTTTGTCTGTTTAAGTCTCAGACTTGAAATCTCAAATTGTTCTCTCAGTCTTAAAGTTGCAACAATCTGAGCAGTTCAACATGTGAAGGATTGTGTTTCGCTGTACACATAGGATAGGGATAGTGTTAAAGAAAGCCCATGTTGGCACTATGAGAAACCAGTGGGTATTCTCACCCCTATTCCCATAGGTCCTCAGCACAGGTGACCAGTGAAAGGCCACTGCTCTTGGATCCCAACCATGGGGGTGGACAAGGGAGGGAGGATCACCTGGGTGGAGGGTCCGTAAGGAGTGAGATACCCTTGGGAGGGACACGATATCCCCCTTTTCCTACTAATGATCAGCCCTACCCTTCCCCAGTCTTCATGGGGTATTATAAACCAAATCCCCTAACTCCCTCAGATAAAACTACAAAAGGTACTGAGACGAGGAAGAGGCAACTGGGAGCAATGAAGACTGTTTGCTTTAACCACTCTAGTACTGAACAAGGAAGAGGACTGCTGAGAGCAGTAGAGGTCAGGCATGGCTAAGTGTGGTTATGATGGTCAGGCAGGGCTAATTGTAAACCTCACACCTGCAGCCTGTTAAGGGCCTGCAGGTGTATAAAACGCCCCATCAAATGAGAGTGAGAGAGGAAGCAGTGGCAGTGAAATTGCAGCAGTAGCAGAGAAGCCAAGAGACACAGCGGGAAGCTGTGCACGTGGAACCTGCGCATGGTTCTGGGAAGAGCGTCCCGGGAGCTGGGGCTCTGTGGAACCGAAGGAGCTTTGAAAGGAGAGTCGTGTCGGCAGGCTGCCCCTTTTCTATTGCTATAAAAAGCCCCATCAAATGAAAGTGAGAGAGGAAGCAGTGGAAGCGAAATTGCAGCAGCAGCAGAGAAGCCAAGATACACAGTCGGAAGCGGTCTGTGTGGAGCACGCATATGGTTCAGGGAAGAGCGGCCCGGAAGCTGGGTCTCTGTGGAACCGAAGGAGCTTTGAAAGGCGAGTGGTGTGAGTAGGCTGCTTTTTTTTTCTAATGCTTGTCCGAGTTCTCCTGTGGTCAGAATCCGATTTAGGAGTGCCTAAGGCACAGAAGGTGGAGCCCTAAGGCAACGACCAGAAGGCCAGGGGATCTGCGCTGCAGGAACTCACATCAAAGCAACCAGTTATTTTCTAAGCAAACCGAAACCTGATATGCGAGTGTTTAACCTTACACGCAAGGTTATTTTGTATCGAAGTGGTTGTGTGAATGGTGAAGACACGTTTTTGAAGGTCTGCAATACAAATCCTTGCAAACCAGCAACCAATAAGACTTGTTAAACCTTGAAGGAGTGAGGATACTTTGTTAACGGAGTGGTTGTGTGCATATGAAAGCACATTTTCAAAAGTCTACGAGTGCTGGGCATATTTAAGGCAAACAAAAGTGAACTGAAAATAACAACAGAGTGATTTTCATGAAAACCTTTAAACATTATTGAATACCAAAAAAATAAAGCTTCATAATTATATCTTCACATTCTGAATGCTGCACTGAAAGAAAATTGTTACTCACGAAGATTCTAAACAAATGAAGCTTTATTATTTAAATAAATATGCTGTATGCTAAATCCAAAAGTGAATGAAACTTAAATTGCAAGCAGCGTTCATCTACTTTAAATCTACAAATCAATTACATGTTAAGTCAAAGAAACCAATGCATATTGAACTCAAAAATGAATAGAACTTTAACAAAGCCAGCAAATCCAAAGTGTATTACCCAAAAAGAATGGAACATTGGAGCCACATTTCTTAACAGTGAATTAAAATAAACTACCATTTTCAACCAAGACAATTTGTGGTGCAAAGACCAGCCATATGCAGAGGGTGCAAGTGTGGCCTAGAACATTAAGGCCCCGATTCATGTATTATTTGCACCGAAAAAACGGGATTTATGCGCCATTCTGCCCACAAATCCCTGTTTAACAAATGGGGATTTGCAGGCAGAATAGCGCACAAACCCTGTTTTTTTCGGCGCAAATAATTCATGAATCAGTGTATAAGAATATTGCGAAACACCCTAAAAACAATACATCATTGAAAGCACATCTTGGGGAGGGGAAACCCTGAGGTTTTGAACTATTTATTGACTTGAGGACAGTGCTTCAGGATATTTTGTGTTTTCTGGATAATCCTGTGTTATTTTGGAAATTAAGGCAATCCTGACATTTTTGTTAGAACTGCTTTGTACTTGGGGAAGGGAGCTGAAAGAAAGCTGTGAGCTGGACAAAGCTCCGAGCTTTATGCTGAACATTAATTTGTAGTTGTTGACATCCCTCCGCATTATATAGGTTAGTTGTGAGGGCAAGTATAGGTTTTGGACACAGATATATTCCTAAATTGAACTTGAAGACTTTGACTTTCCTAAGTTTTGGTTTGGTAGGGAAATCCCACCATAGCATACAGCAAGAAAGGAATTTTTCCTTACTTTTAAGTTAATAAAAGTGTTTATTTTGAACTTTGAATCTGTTGTGTGTGTCTTAGTCCAAGATGCCGTCACAGCACCCAGTTTTTCAAATTCGAAAAAGAATATGTAATACTCTGAGTCAAGCACTGGATGGCAGACTACGCATAGCATGTGTATCTAAGCAGATTGACAGGCCCTAGAAAAAAATATTTCTTGAGTTTGGTGCTATATTTGCTTTTTGAATTGAATGTTTGAGCATACTTTTATTAATTGAGGAATTTGTTCTGGGTTTTGTAAGGAATAAGTGACTTAGCAGTAACTCCTGTTCTCCAGCATTGGTATCTTTCATACATTCACATGCTGTTTGAATATTCCCAGTAGTCAAGCTGGCAATCCTATGTAACATTAAAGGAATAGTGTGCTCAAAAATATTATTGTCCCGCGGGTTCGTGCATGTGTTTTTAAGCATACGTTGATAGATTGTACAAACATTTCCTATGCACCTTACCATAGTTTTCCTCATTTTTACACATGCAAAATCAGGCAGCAGGGCGTGGCCATCTTGTGCTAATCTTATCCGTTGCGGCATCGCCCTAAATTGAAATGCCCTGGCAACACTAAATCATATCGCCCGCCCCCGAGGCTGAGATCACTAGCCGCGTACTGCCCATTTCACAACACCAATGCACGTCTCGTGTCGACATTCTTTGCGCTTCAGCTAATGACGTGTCTCCATGGAAATGGCAGATGCCTCTTTCCTCAATAAGTATAAACAGACCGCTTCTCATCAGACAACATCAAATTTGCTTTTCCAATTGTTTCACTTGTCTTTTTTTGAGTATTCTGTGCCTCGTTTCTGTGCTCTTCATTGCTACCTTCATTGCTTGTATTCCATGAGAACAGATACTAGTACCATTACTATCCATTTTTATTTTGTCCCATAATGGCAACAACACAGCCCTACCAGTACGAGCCGGAGTATTCCGAGGCAGAATTACTCGAAAGAGAAAGATGCAGAAACGATGGGGCTTAGGACGACAGTTGGGAGGATGAATCAACAGATCAAGAGCCTGAGCCTAGTCGCATGGACGACGTTTCCACCTGGTGTACCTGCAATCGGTGCATGCCAATGCCAACCGAGGAGGAGAACTGCTGCGGCTGAGAAAACTCTGGATGCTTGTCCTACATATCGGAAGGCGAGACACGGCCGCGATGCGTTACCAAGCTGCATGACTTCAGGGCAGCCTGCCTCACACGTGTTGAGGATTATGATGGTGCTTATGCACGAACTTCGCGCAACAGTTCGCCCTCGCAATCCAAGTAACGAGTAAGTGTACTCTAGTTGTGATGTCACTTAGGCCACTACTATTTCATGGTTGTCTCCTATATTGTCGTAACTTTGATCTTTCACTGCCAAATGAATGTAGTATTGCAATTCTATACATCACTCGCAATTTGGGGAAATCATAGTGGTCTTCTTATGTTTATTTCATGTACAACCATGAAGAAATATTTGCGTCCCAAATGTAATGGAATGCATAGTCGTTCAATATTGTAATGTGTTTACACTTTAAAGCCCAAGTGTATTGATCCGTGAAGTAACATTTGTACTGGCAACAATGCCATTGGATTCAAGATTGCATTTTCAACTAAGGTTTAATACACTTATCTTGTTAATTTAGAAACAGTTTGTATATTTCTCTTCCACAGGTGGTACAGGCTGGTGGCCTATTGTTAGTTTACATGGTGGCTTCATGGGAGGCTAAGACACTGCGTTCGACGAGTAATACCCACCTGGGTCGTTGATGCCATTAGAGACACATTCCCCAGTGACAGCAGCCAGTGCAGGGGATTTTCCCATACTGTGCTGCAACCCAAAGATTATAATGTGTAATACATTTGTGCCATCAAAATCAGCAACAAAATGAAATACAACTGAACTTTTATGAATGGTTTTTTTCAATTCTTCAGTGAATCAAGTGTGTCTTCATTCAGCAGTGTTCTTGCCCTTTCCTGCATGCCTCTTGGCTGTCCGTACCCCCCCCGACTATCAATGACTGTTAGCACCTGTGGCCATGACCTCCCAAGGGGGGCTGGCAGGGGTGGGAATGGCCAAGGTGCCAAACACCATGTACACTTCAAAGGTATCTTATGCAAAGGGGCCATTGTACACATAGCCTATCCAGACCCTGTGTTTCCATGCATGCGCCCCTGAAGCAGGCCACGCCCCTACAATCCACATAAGTGTATCCCTCCCTTCAGCACTGTTCCAGGTCTTGTCTGCACACCTCATGCCCATCCATCCCCCCTCTATTATCAACTACAGTTTGCACCAGTGGATGTGCGCTGCCAAAGGGGGCTGGCAGGGGTGGCAACTGCCAATGTGCCAAACACCATGTACACTTCAAAGGTATCTTACTTGCAGGGGCCATTGTTCAGATGACCTAGCCAGACCACATGTCTCCATGCAGGTTCCCATGAAGCAGGCCGCGCCCCTGCTATCCACGTAAGACCACACCATATACACGTCACTCATTCACATACACACCCACGTTTCTAATTCTTTATAAACCCCTTGATATTTATCATGAGAATATCTGTGAGCACTGCAAGTCAACTCGTGAACGTGCTACCTGAGAACTTCTGTGACCACTGAGAGTCAGCTCATCATTGTGCTACCTGTGAACTTCTCCCTGTTCTCCTGCTACTAACTACCTTGCTTGCTGAATCTAACTGTTTGTTGGTCAAGGTAAGGGCAGGTCACCTAGTCATATTTCCTTGATCTTTAAATTTCTATCAATTTCGAATGAACGTACCCAGTAGTGTGATGTTCATTCATCTCATTGCCATTACCATTCACTTGAGTTTAATTTTTTCTGTTCTCGATATATAGCAATTGTCATCAGTGTCAATTGGGATTGAATTGCATCCTTCACGGACCGTGTCTATAAGCATGTTTCCTTTTGATGCATGATAGTATGTACATTCAAGGGACGAGTAACATGTTACGATTTGCGTCACATAAATCAATTGTGTATTGAGAAGTTATCCTATAATACAGTCGGCTGTGTACACAGGTTTTGCTTCGGTGACCAAAACATAGATTGCATAGAAAAATGTATGATATAATTCCATCTTTCTCACGCTTTTATGAAAAATATTTTTATGATGTGGACCTTTTTTTTTAACAGAATTTCCAACAATGCCTGCATGCATGGTTTACGGCTGCCGTTCTAAGACCCATAATATACCTAAAGGCACAATAATGCATATATTCCAGAGGAATATAGATCTAATAAGAGAATGGGTCAGATATTGTGGATTTGTGCCAGACGAGCTTGAAAGTAGAGCCCAGGTTGTCTTGGCAGACTTGAGGGGTGATCGATTTCGCATCTGCAGCCTGCACTTTACCACGAATATGGATGATCAATCGCAGTACACAAAGAACCATCAACCCAGAGCATCTCGTAAATTGCTTCCAAATGCAATTCCAACTCTATTCATGCACACGCTGCCTCAGGTGAGTCACGGGTTCATGATTTAGCTGTACGCATTGGGCTACTGAACAGGTAACTACATGGACGGATTGGTGTTTTAGGTGTAAATGTTCCTTATAATACTTGTCATATTTACAAGATTCTATTGCTTTATAAATAAACCCCATTTTGCTATACATCTGTCCTTGGTTTTAGGAGCATCATAGAAAACTATCCATGGGCACAGATAACTATGCTATAATGCCCTTGGAAATGAGCATAATCTTTTCGTAATCAGTTGCTTTACATGTCAATTATTTTAGGTTAGCATTTCTATTTCAAACCTAATTTCCCCTATACAACTCCATGACAATGCGCTGAATATGTAGGAGCAAGATTCTGCATCCAGGTCTTTCCCAGAGTCAACAACAACTTTGAGCGTGTATCAGGTAGTTTTATTTTGCTATTCAGTACCAGAAATGTATTATGCATGGAATCAGAGATAATATGATAAAGTTTACGTATCTTGTCGTTTGTTTACATAATGTTTCATTTATGGGTTTTTATTGATATGTACCATTGTCTGCATCCCATTGTGTGTGTTCAATTTCACTTTTTTCATCCATACTAAAACAAGTAATGTGTTACAGGGTGATGCTGGTACTTCGACTACAATTACATCATCCTTTCAAGCTGAACCAGAGCCTGAGGTATGCGTACTGACAGTTCCCTTGAATGAAAGAAAGTATATTGTATATCTGATACTATTAGACAGTGACATTATTATAAACGAGCATCTTTTGAAAAATCGCTTGAGTGCAAAATCACAATCAGTGGGTTTTTGTACGGTGATCTCTGATCGAGTACACTAGCCATCAATCAGGTGCAATTTGAAATGTATATTTTGACGAAATGACGTAAACAGTGTACGCGGTTATCTATGTAAGCACTTGTGTAAGGAACTAATTTGATTTCAAATAGGATTGACTTTTTTAAATCAATATTCTATTCTAGGCATGTATTCAAGATCTGGAAATAGAAGAGGAGCCACGTGGATCCGTGGTGGCGGACCAACTTGCTGGTGCAGTCGTTACAGTAAAAAACACAGTCACAAAGAAAATCAAGAAAGCAAAGGTAACTAGTAAACAATTGCAATTACAAAAAGGGTTTTGGGCAGGTGTCTTCATAACAAGCTTTATTTTAAATCTAAAGTGCTATAAACTGTATGTTGGTTTTACATTGAACATGTCTTCACAACCCATCTCCTATAGGCCCAGAAGACCAACCATTCTCATACTTTAGAAAGAATATCATCAAACATTTCAATGACAATAACATGTAATGCACTGCTAGATACCTTTGTTGTGCTACTATATCTGAACTGTATATATGTATTATTAGCGTTATACCATAAATGTAAATAATTATAGTAACACTGTATATAACTTACTGCTTCGCCTGACATTAGTGCCTTAAACTCTTGATCAGATCTGCATCCTGCTAAGTTTGTACATACCTATCTCTTTAATATTGTAAATCGTGTAACCCTGTAATCCCATGTAATATTGTAAGCTCTGCATATTCTCTTTGCTGCGCCCGGTTGCGCTTGGGTCTGGCGCGCATTACAAATAAATAAACAAACAAACAAGTAAACAGTCTTTGATGACACAGACAGCTACTAAAGCCAGAGATGCTGCTTGCCAAACTGATTTCACCAAGGAGCAACCATTATTTGAGGGGCAGCATGTTCAAATCAATAAGTAGACTTGAGATGCTTATGCCCAATGGCCAGAAAATGAATTGAATGTGTTGTTGGACCATTGCTACAATGCGAGAACTTCACAAGATAATGACGAAACTGAATATAATGATGATGCTGCTTTTGAATTACACGCAGACCACTTGACACAATCGACACCAGCAAAAAAAGGGCCACGCAACAAACAATCAATATGGATGTTTTCTCTGATTCGTGTTCAAATAACACAAGCTGAATTAACAGAGACTGAAGCCTAAACACAATTGACAGAGGCACTTGGCAAAGATCTTGACTACAGTGAGTCCTGTTCGGCCGATATGTCCACCACAGTTGAGCCACAAACCACATTCATGCAGGACGATAGTCTAATACAGGAGCCCAAATACATTGTATTTGACAGCTGCCTGATGGAGATTATACTGATGCTGAAATGTGTCCATCCAGTGAGCGGGGTAAGTGTGCAGGAAGCCATTGTTGAATGTGACTCGTGTATCACAAAGCACTAACTTGAAAATGCAAGCCACCTGTGATCTGCTCCATGCAAAATGTTCATGGTCCACTCAACCGATGCTGGGGAAAGTGGAAGCTGGAAATCTACTGTGTGCAGCAGCTTTACTAATCAGTGGCTCTACTTTTAATAATTTGTCCAGTTTCTATCAATTTGTGGGACTCCAGTTCCTTTCTAAAATGCAGTACTACAAATATCAACGCAAATATTTATTCCCTGCTGTTGGTGAAGCATGGAAAATTGAACAAATGTCAATTGAAAGGACATTCTCTGACAAACGGTTCAGGCTAGCTGACGATGGACAGTGTGACAGCCCCGGATTTTCAGCAAAGTACTGCACATACCACTTTCAGGACATGGAAACTAAAAAAACGGTGAGTTCAGTGGTCGTGCAGGTGTCCGAATGTAAATCCTCAGTGTGCATGGAGAAACATGGTTTCATCAAATCCCTGGAAGATCTCCAATCGAGGGGAATGCATATTGACCTCATAGCTACGGAGAGACATGTTTCAATAGCCAAGACTATGAGAGAGCAGTTTCCTAATACTCGCCATCAATTTGATGTATGGCACGTTGCCAAATCAATCAAACAAATCTCAGCTGCTGGAAAAAAAAGGTTCTGAACATATTTTACAGTGATCCCAGTCTTTCAGCAACCATCTTTGATGGAGCTCCAAAACTTGTGGTGGGTCTGTGGAAATTTTACTAGAAAAATAGCAGTCACTAATGCACCACTGTTCCAACGTTCACTCTTGGGCAGAAATCCAACATTTCCACCAATGTGCACATGGACCTTTGTCGCCGGAGCAGGAACGCAAGAAGAAGTGGTTGATTCCATCTTCACCTCCACACAAAGCTCTTGAGAAGATTGTGTTTCATAAAACTCTATCAAGAGATCTGAAGGGACTCACAGAATTCTGTCACACAGGAGATTTGGAGGTGTTCCACAATATATGCCTAAAGAACAGGCCCAAGAGATTGCATTTCGGAATAGTCAGGATGCATTATAGGACATTAATAGCGCTATTAGCGCATAACGAGAACATAAGTGTGAACAATCGAGGACTGCAGGAAACTTTGGGATGCTTCGTTACACAATGGCCTTTACGAAAGGAAGCAGAAAATGGGTGGTCAAGCCAATATACCAGAAAATGGAATTCGATTTTGTGAAAGATCTTATGACTGTCTTGGACATGCATACTCACGGAATTGTGCACGATTGTGTTCCAAGGACACATACATTGCCACAAAACATTGCAACCATGCCCTGTCCACTGAAAGCAGAGCTTGTGGAACAGTTCACTTCCCGGTTCAAATGATTACCATCTATTTCTTTGTTCAACAATGTTTATATAACGTGTCCAAATAAAGCGTCCGATTTGTCTTTTAAAATCTATCCTGTTTGTCAAATTTCTTTTTAACAAGTGCCTTTTTGAGAATGCCATACAATGTAACACTGTGCTTTCAAACTTCCCAGGTCCGTCGAGCTATTGTGGCTCCTTCACTGATCGTTGGAGGGTCAGATGGATAACAGCATGAAAGTAACTTTGGGGTTCTGTAGTTGCCTTACCAAACACTTGCCCAAATAGCTGAATAATTATGCATCCCACAAAAGGAATGAGACCTAGGCTAGATAGGATACTCTGCACGCAAGAACTACTGACTGTAAGCAAAACAGCGCATCATAGGGGGTTGTTGGTGAGAAATAGCTGCACTCTGACCTATATTTTCATGGGGGCAGGTGTTGGTGGTCGTTGCTAATGTAAGGAAGGAGTGGGTCTGTTGAGGCCCCAACCCCCATACATTGTATGCAAAAGTGACACCTTGGCTCTTGCACTTGTGGGGGATGCCTCCTTTGCCCTTCTGCAGCCATGGGGAAGACATAAGCAGAGGTGGGGCTATTGTTAGACACACTTGGACTCCATTTTGTGTACCCTCAACTCCAACTTTGGACTAGGCCGCATTTTGGCATTGCGAAGTTTCCCCTCCCCTCAGCAGCGCCGCACACAGCGAGCACCGACAGCCCCCACCTTTTTCCTCCTGTGCAGGTGCCACCTAAGTCAATTTCTCACGGATGCGCGGAGACAAGATGTTGCGAACAAAGAATGTATTTGTTTCATTCTTCCTCTGAGATCACTGTCGTGTGTGTGACAGGGCCAAACCATGACTTGTAGTTCATCCATCTCAACAAATGTGCTCCTGCACCTCTCACCCCCATTGCTGGAAAATGACTGCTTGTTCAACCTTGTGCCCCTCCAAAGCTATTCTTTTGAAGTACCAGAAGTGTGACCCTTCCTTGCTGACCACCCCAGAGTGCCTCCTAATAAATCAAGACCCCAGTCACAGTATATTCCGTCCTAAACTAACATGTGTCACTCCACCCACTTTCTCGCTCTGATGTGCCAGACCTGTCAGCTATCAATCCTGTCCCCCGCAGTTTACCCCAGGGGCAAGACCCCCACACACTTCACCTCGCTAGTGACCCAAAGTGGGATAGTACAAACACGTGTGCAGGTTATAGAACTCTAATATATACTTAAAAGGTATAGTGATGATCATTATTTAATGCATGTCTAGGATAAGTGTGTAGATCAGTATGGAGAATGAGCGCCTTCACTATTGGATGTCTTATCACAGGGGCTGATCTTTGATTTGCAGCCCTCAGAGTCTTACGATTTCAAACGCACTGGGGGTAGGTGTCAGCATTACCAGAATATAAAACCAATCCAATATAGGTATATGGGAGGTGAGGTTGAGGTGGTGAGGGGTTAGGGTCTGGAAACCAGATGCGTTCAAGGAGAACTGGGGTCATGGGTTAAGGGGACCGTGACCTGGCAGGTGGGGGTTGCAGCAGGGCTTGCTCAGACATTCTCGTACGAGCACATTTTGTCAGGGCTCGAGACTCACTCCTTGCGAAAAATGTTTATGTGATTTGCCGTGTGAACAGGAGACGGGCTGATGTGACGGGTGGTGTGGGCTGGCTGTGGGAGTCACTGGGAGAGTGCAAAGTTCTCCAGAGGAACATTATAAATAAGGCTTTTGGAAGTAAACTGTTTTCATTAAAAAAAGTTAATTACTAGAAATGTGCAGCGTTGGTGGATGGCAGCAAACAATTCATTTGTTTTTCAAAAATATTTCTAATGCCACTATGGTCTGAAGGGCTATTTGCTCGCAATCGGAGTGATGGTCAGCGGCTTTGAATGTTGCTTGCGAGCTGAGCAAACCCACGCATCGTACACAGTATAAGGTTCAATTGTTTTTTGACCTTGGAAGAAAGGGAGGATTCTGAAAGGAATGAATGAAGGGAGGGGTGTAATACCATCAAATTTGATAAGGTTCACCATTCCAAAACTGGACAAAGGAACATGTAATTTCATTTTATGAAAATGTGTTGATCTGAACGGAGTCTCTGCGTTACGCTGAGAGAATGGAAATGCTGAATATTGTGTACGTTTTACTGTAGCTGATTTTATAGACCAACAAGTCAACGTATCATTAGCCAACCGTTATTGCTGGCTTACATAGTACTGGGTTGTTCTTTTTGGCAGATTGCAACGACACGCAAATACAACCTGTGTGTGTACTTGTCTTTGTCCCGGGCACATGGGCAGTCCAGCATCGAAATGCATGTAGTCCACATCTGGGTTCCCCCAGGTTCCACAAACTCCAAATTCTACGCTAATATTTAGTTAAAATGCCATCTATGTGTTTTTCGAATTGTAGCGTCAGCTTCCACATCCCATTTCGAGCTGAACATACTCCATAGCACTAACCTCTGAAGCAAATTGTAGACTACTTTCCACGTTGTTTTCTCTGTGTTTCCATTGTTTCATGTTTGTGTTCATCGTTAGTTTTCACACGGTGCAGAATGAATAGGTAAAATGATCATTTATAATAAAGAACGGCTAGTGAGACACACTTCTGTTATGTTTTTCAAACAGCTACATCTTGCCTTTCTGTGGTTGTCATCGATTCCAGATACCAATTGAAAGGTTTTTGAACAGGCAGCTGCAGATACACTTAAATGGCTGGATCACCATGATGCTGTTTTGGGACGATCGCCACAGGCAGATATGCCCTTACGCAGTACCAGCGATAAGAAGCAACCTCACATATTTTAGGGAGGTCTAGCACCAAGCTGATGCCGAAGCCTTGCGATTCACGATGCGTCCAACGTGCTTCTTATACCCAAAAGGAAAACCGTGTGACTCACGATAAACATTTGTGGATCGAGAACAAAGAAAAAAATGACCCATTTGCTTGAATAAGGCAATCGCCGGATGTTCTCTGAGCATTTATTGTGAAATAAAAGTACTTTACAAATTGTAGAGTTTTTCTATTTCCTTTAAAAGTATAGTTTTATATTCAAAATTGGGATGCGTTGCATTGTGAGATGATGTGTGTTGATATTCCGGGTTCTGCGTCAATTTACGTTAACACGTAGATGATGACTGGGCGCGTTTGGCTACGCTGCCCAGTATCGTCAAGCCACATAGAACTTGAGGGCTTGGCTACATCCAGGGAATGCAAGTATCATTTTGCAAGGGGTGATGGAGCGCCAAACACCGGTAGAATCAAGGGTTCATTGAGGTGGAAGGAAGAGAGAACCTTCAGCATGAAGGATGCTTTTGTGTGAAGGACCCCTCTTAGACTGATGAAAAGTCTAGTAGGGTGGCTTAACGAGGCTCTGTGCAGAAGCTCAAAAGGAGGGCCCATTAGTTTTGAGAGGACCATGTTGAGTTCCCAAGCTGGAGCATGGGTTCACACAGGGGTGTTGAGAGGCAAATTAATGCATTATTCATAGCGTCTGCCCCTCCCTGCCTCCATATCGTAGAACAAGAGTTGCACAGAAGACCACATTACCTTCACGAAATTACTCAAAACCTGGCTATTCAACAGACAATGACAACCACAAAGGGACATCGGTAGCAATAACATCAGGGACCAAAAAGAATACACTATCACAGATAGCCGCAGCAATATCTTAGAGGACCAGAACACTGCACCACCAAAGGACAGATTTAAAGATAGCACCACGCTCAATTATGCACCAAGGAAACTCAGACTGGTAAACCATTAAATCCCAAGCATCACCACAGCCCATCCAGCCACAACTATGGCTGCCATAAACTGCCCACCTATATCTAAGGCTGCCTGGCCAAGCACTTCTCATCTATCTTTATAACTCCTGCTGCGCACACTTTCGCCAACCGACAGGACATCAGGTCCACACCCAACGGCCACAACTAACATGGACGAATAACCAGGAACACACTAGGTAAAACCATCCACCTACCACCATAACCTGCAGGGAAGTCAGCCCCCCGACCTAGAGAGGAGGCGAGATAGTCCAAAGAACCGCAACCAAGAATATCGGTAGATACCATTAAGCGGCAAGCAAAGACTCACACCTGAAGCTTCACCAAAAACGAATGACTTACTAACCCACTTCCCCTTCCTGCTCCTCCAACAAAACCAACAACACTATGCTAAACACGGGCTAATCACACTACACAAACACACCAAGAAGCAATCTAATGTTCACCCCCTACCATCTCTCAGATTCTAGAGGAAAACCTAGAGGGAACTCCCCAGCACCCTGGATCAATCTTAGAAAAGATGACTCTTCAAGCTCAGGAAGATATGAACATGCTGTAACTGAGAATGATGTGAGCAAGTGATATTGCTGCCAAACTGACACACTTAGACACACTAGACATGAAGCAGATATGCACTCACCATGAAGATACATGGACATTAGGTCAAACGTTCATTTAGACATGAAGAATGTTGCCTGCACCAATAGACATTAGAAACATATCATAATCAATGTATACACTGAAAGACAAGAATACATATAAAGCTTAATGAATGCAGAAATACAACAGTAATGAGTGGCCATTTTGGAGAACATGGACGGTGCAGCCACATTAGAGTAAATGGGAAGCATCAAAGAAGCTTCTAATCTGCACAGAGATTTGGTTTGATGAATTAGCTGAAAATACAGATCCATTCAGACCAAACAGTAGCTGGATAACCCCTCCAAGTTTACTGCAAAAGGTGAGTTTAGGATAACTCTTCAAGAGAACAGAAGAAAATAATTCCCAAGCATCAAACATTTTCTTCTTAGATTAGGTAAAAGAATAACCAGCCTCCCAGTGCCAGTTGCCTATTCATTACAGGATACTATTGAAGGAACAGTAGCTCGAACAAGTGTCCAGTGGCCAGAGGGCAAAGAAACCAGTATTAATATGAGCTAAAATCCTAATAAAAGCCAAGTAGAATAATTCAAAATGTGGTATTCTCACACGTGACCTATGATTGGAGAACAGTGTCCATTTATTAAGCTCCAGACAGATAGACACCTGCCTTAACTCTCTGGAGGTTCCCAGAACAAGTTACATTGAACAAGGTCAAGTTCAAAGCTAGATGTATGGCCTGGGGAACCAGGGATGGTTACTTATTTAATTGGAAGAAGCAGCTCCTTGTTGTTTATCCCCTTAACACTATTTGTGCTCCTGTGCTGATGAACTGCAACATTTTCAAGGTTGGTGAAACCAATGCTAGCCAATCACAACACTTGAAATGATGCAGTTTGTACCAATTATGAGTTGCTAAAATGCTGTCTTTTTTACATTGATCAATTTTAGTGCTGTTCTGAGGTGGGGTCCTCAGATAACCATAGCCAATGAAGAAACGTATACCTATGCATGCCATATGTAGACAATTCCCCGAACCAATCCCAAATCCCTGTAGATTATGATGTGACATCAATCGTGACATATTTTCGATTTATAAACGGTTTCATGTGAGAGCTTTTGAGAGCTGCCGAGTTATTAATAAAACAGGCATTTGCCATTAACCCTGTTTATTTCTGTCATTGGGCTCGGGACTTCTAGCCTGTCTGTTCCGCTAGGGCTGGGGTTTTCGGCCCTGCCTTTACGGGGGAAGAGCGCAAAACAGTCCCTTCGGGATTTCTTTCACCAACCTCTGGTACCAAAGAGAAGGAGTGCCTGGGGAATGGGTATAGCGTGCTATAGCTGCTAAATGGACTTTGATAGAAGAGTGTGCTAAACCAGCATTGGCCAATGACAGGAGGAACTGCAAGACGTTTGCTAACTGAACACAAAACGGGTCCAGGTATTGCTGTTTACACCATATTGTGGAGTGCTTCCATTTGCTTTTCTAGCAGGACAGTGTAGATGGTGTACGTGCCATGGCTAAGATGTATCGGCAGTGAGAAGGTAGAAGAACGTTTCTGAATGCTAAGGCTGCAGGAGCCAGGTCATCGTCTGAGGGAAGCTAGGCCATGGTGTAGGACTGACCCGCTGTCTCTGTAGAGGTCAGAGAGCCAGGGCAACCTAATGCAGGGAGCCACTGACAGGTGAAGCAGGTCTGAAGTACCATATTTGAAACGGCCAGGCCAGGATCAATAGGAAAATGATGCAGTGTTGCTGCTTTAGTGTACTTAGAATTCGAGACAGAAGTGGAATCTGAGGAAAAGCATAGAGGAACATCCATTCACACAGGAACAAGAATGCATCTCCTAGGCTCCCTCACTGGGGAAACTTGCCCGCAAACATCAGTCATTGCTTGTTGGTTGCTGTTGCAAACAGATCGATCTCTGGATTCCCCCACATGGAGAAGAGTTGTAGAATTATCTGATCTTGGTGAAGCTCCCATTTGTGGCATGATCAGAGTTCCCTGTTGAGGGATTCTGCTATCGTATTGTGAATCCGTGGTAGATGGATTGATGGGAATCAGTAACATGTTGGGTGCCAGTGCCCACAAGCATAATACTTGGGCTTTCACTAACAGAATCAGTGAGCGGGTCTCCCTATTGCTTGCAGATATAGAACATTGTGGTGTTGTCTGTGAAGACGCAAACCACCTGGTCCTGAAGCGGTGGATTGAAGTACTTCAGGGCCCAGAGCACAGCATGTAGCTCTTGGACATTTGAATTGTGGAGGCTTTCCTCAGGCCGCCACAGATCTCTGGTGTGGAATTCATCCGTGTGAGCTCCCCAGCCCTCCAGTGAAGCATCTGTGGGGACTGTGATCTGATGATCTTGGAGTCAAAAGGGTGCACACTAAGTGAGGCTGAGATGATGAATCCACCATTGTAGAGCATCTCGAAAGACACATGTGAGATGCAGTCTGTCCTCCCAGGACCATGAAATCTGCTGCCAATGGGCATCCAGTGGTCTCACTCAGAGCCTGCAGCATGGAATCAATGGGATTCAGGAGTACATTATTCCCAGGAGGTCAAGGCCTTGAATTGGTAATGTTTTCCTTCTACCTTAACACAAAGAACATGTCTGTGCCGTCGATGAATGGGTATGTGGAAGAATGCATCCTCTAGGTCCAGAGAGGCAACAAAATTCCCTTTTTGCAGCCAACACAGCAAATACTGGAGCGTACCCAGTCAAAAGGTTTGAGACTTGACGAATGTGTTGGGTATTCGCAGGTCCAATATGGGCCTCCAGCCTCCTGACTTCTCCCTTACTGGAAAGTATCAGGAGTACACTTCGGTGTCCCACAGATGCGCTGGAACGATTTTGATTGCCCCCATTGCTGGGAGGGATTTCACCACCTGCAAGGGCAGGTGTTTTTCTGCCTTTGGCACAGGAGGAATGGAGGTTTTAGACACAATGAATACAAGGTATGGGCGTGTTGAATGATGTATAACACCCATTCGTCGGTGGTGATGGACTTCCAGTGCACAATGAAGTTGGTGAGCCACCCCCTACAGTGATTTTGAAGTGGGGGCAGGGGGGTCGGCCCAGTGCCTCATCAAGATTTCTTTGGCACATGGTTCCTGGAGGAGATGCTGCGACGTCGCTGGTTTCCATAATTCACTTGCGATCTCCCCTTGTAACCCTCTTAGGCGTTGCTGGAGCGTGATCTATAATCTCTCCAAGTCCTTTGAAATCTTAATTTCCCTGAAGGGAAGGACGGCCATCGCTGCTGCAGAGTATCCATTCAATGAGGGGCTTCTGTATCGGCCTTGATGGCCTATAGGGTCCCATCCAACATTTTGCTAAATAGATCAATGATGTTGAAAAGCATGTCAACACCCTTGCACGGAACCTCCGGCCGGACGTTGGTTGCTTTCAGCCAACCTTGATTGGATAACGCAGACCTATTACCCATTCGGCGGAACCCTGTGTATGCAATGTCCACATCAATGGAGATGGCATGGTCTGATACAGCTTCCCCTTCATGCAGAGGCTCAAGCACCTCCTCACGCTCATCATCAGGTAGAAAGTCAATTATTGGACCCTGCTTGAACCAGAGCTTCCGGCCCTAGAGAGAAAGAATTGACATATAGTTTGTTGCTTTGATGGTCATGTGGCCGTTGAAATTACCTGCTTGCCAAAAGCAACCAGCTGCTTATCTTCTTTGTCTGGGGCACCATGCTGTGTGTGGAGGCATAACTAATTCCTCATCACCAGAAGGCTGTCCTCCCAAATATTGTCTAGCACAGGGATGTCTACCACTGACTTTCTGGCAGACTCCTTACCTTTGGTAAAGGAAACCCTCCTTTTTCTGTTCCTCTGGAAGAAGATCAAATATTGTCAATGCTAGCGACATGGGAGCATGAAAGGAGCCAATATGATCTGGATGAGAGTCTCTTGGTGGTAGATCCTCTGACTCGCCGTCAAGTGGCACCAGTAGAGTTAGTGTGTGAAGAATCGTCCAATGGATAGTCATTCATGTCAGTATCCGTGAGGGCGGCTAGTGACAGAAGCAGAGCCCATGCAGAGGGCCCAGAAGGTCGAGGAACCAAACCTTCTTTCACAGGAAAAGCACAGGGCTGTGAGGAAGGAGGCAACAGGGCTGCCGGGAGCTTTACTGAAGCTCTAAAACTAGCGTTTGTAATGTTGACAAAATATCATTCGACATTTCCCATGAGCATGGGAGAGCAGGGACCTGTGCAGGTCTGTAAGGTGTGCCAGCTTGGACATGCATCTTCTTAGAACATGTACTAGGAGCAGGTTCCAGCTGAGCAGGCAGCTGTTAGGAGGGACTGGTGGTGATGGCATAGTAGAAGGTGGAAGCACACCGCCTTCATCAACTTCAGAAAACACCCCTTCCGGTAGGTTGAGGTCAGAGTCATCTCCCTGTTGTAGCAAATGCTCAGGGGGAACATGGCCAGGCAGGGAACAGCAGGCGGTGCATATGGGGCCAGTGAAAACAATGGCCGAGCATGCATTGGCCTGGGAAGGTATGACAGTGCAGACAGAAGACTCACAGTCCACTGCAATTTCCCTTGGAAAAGATTAAATCCATGCTCTGTCATCAGACTTGGTTGTTGACAAGGATGGGCTTGTGACAGAATGGGAAGGGTTATGACACCAGCCGGTGAGGAAGCGATGCAACACCAAACGAAGGATGTTTAGATAAAATTAAGCAAAAATAGACAAAATTGTAGAATATCGGAAGAGAGATTTCTCGAGGACTCCCAACACTTTAACATGCAGAAATAAATCAAAAGATGGCCTCCAGGGGTGGTGCAAAGGGGACCTGTCTAATTGGCTGTGGGCAATATGACCCAAACATGACTAATAGATCACTAAAGTGCCAAGCGGTTCAAAATGTAAAGGTAAACGGCTTTAATGTTGCATAGGATTCGTAGCCTGACAAGGAGGAATATTCAAACAGAATGTGAATCTATGAAAGAAGCAATGCTGGAGAATGCAATGCATTTCGTTAAATGTTTAATATCTTTATAAATTTATGCTGCGGTTTTAAAAAATAAGAAAAAGATGTGATGATTTCTGTACATTGTCAGTGCCTTCTGAAGTTTGTGATTTATATAATGAATGCTGAACTATCAAGCATTTGCTTCATTAATTCAAGACTTTAAGTGATGCAATGAAAAGCTACATTGATTTATCCTGCTGAAAAGTACTTGCCCTGTCCTTCTGGCGCTGCACTTGATGTGCAGGAAATAACTGCAACGTAGCGGGAGGCATCCTTGTACGTTCAGAGGGGGCAAAAAGTAGGCAGGTGGGGAGTGGCATATGGGGGCAGAGTGACAAGTGGTTCAGGAGCAACATAAGTGGAGGAAAAGGACCGCCTATAGGAGACAAAGGTGTGAATTTTCGTTTAGGGGGTTGGTGAAGGTTTAGAAGGAGTGGAAGGGGTAGAAGTGGAACTACCCTTGTCCAGGGGAAAGAAGTAGTGGTTAAAGGGGTGTGTCTCCTTATAAAGAGGTAGTGACAGATGGGACTAGTTGAGGGAAGGAGCTTCGATGTATTAACTGCACAGGAAAGATCCGTGCAGCAAATATAAGCGAAGTGCAGATATGGGACTTCTCACTTCTACTCCTTTGCACCTCTTAGCAAGATGTTGACCATTGCTACCGATACCCTCTACAACATCCCACAATCCTTGCCCACCACTTCCAAGCTGGCTGGTTAGCCATGCAAAAATCATTCAATTCAGGCCCTTTGCTTTCTGTTGAAAGTCATCCACAGGCTAGATCCCACCCCTAATTTATATCTCCTGATACTCGCCCACCCGCACTCCGGGCGGTCTCCTGCTTTCACTCCTTCACTGGAATGCCCAGCCCTCAGAAAATAAGGGCGTTCCACAGTGACCGGCTTCAATATCACTTTTAACCACCCTCTTTCCTCCGAGAGACTTCAAGTCCTATCATCTGCCCCGCTCTCCGTGGCCCCAAACAATGTCAGCACTGCATTGCTCATCTGTATACTTCTATATATGCTGTGACTACTGCGGTTGTTCCCATTGGCTCCTTCTACCTCCACCCCCACCACCAGACGGATTAGTGCAATAACTACTAAAGACTATGGAAAGGTTTGAAAAGCACCAAGTAATTGGACTGCTCCAGCCATCCGTATGGCATTTGTAAAGTTCGTTATGAAAAAGCACTTTTTATTTTCGATTGCTAGAAAAGGTGGGCCCCGGGGGGTACGGAAAGCGTTTCCCCCCGGGGTTGTTTTGGGCGCTGCACAGGCCAGCATGCTGGCCTGCATATAGTGTGCTGTCGGGGGAATATAAGGGGGCAGGGAAGGTTTGGGAGCAGGCGACGGTTGAGGATAAGCATTTGTCCTGGGTCGCTACTCCCGAGCCTTCCCTGCTTTTGGCCTGGTTCTTAGCGGGGCGTGAGGTAGGAAGCAGTTAGAGCTTCAGAGTGAAGAGTTAGATCAGTTAGCGGGAGGGCAGCTGGGTGGTTTATTTAGGATTGCAGTTAGCATTTTATTGTGTAGTTTATAGCCGGGGGTACTGTATATAAAGTACACCCTCACTTACCGGTTTAGATGCCTTCTGCGGGCGCGGCATACGCGAGGTACTGGTGGGTTTGGGTAGAACATAGCTTCTGTGTTTTTTGGGAGCCGGCAGACTCGGTGGGACATCAAGGCTCTAGGTCGCCTAGGCAGGACGGTTGGATCCACCCACGGAGTATCATTTTGGGGGGTTTCAGCACGGTTGTCAGCTGACGTTAAGGGAACCAGTGGGGTGGGCAAAGGTTTCGGGTGAGTGACAGGGTCTGGATTTAGAGGGCTGATCAGTGCGCCGGCTGAAGCACCTGGGGCGGGAGCTTCTCGTCGTGAGCAGCTCCGTGGAAGGACTGCGGTGCCCGCCCTCGGTAGCAGGGGGGCAGTGCAGCCCGTGGTAGAGAGACATAGCACACAGGCACCAGTTGTAATTTGGCGTGCTGGAGCGGCGCTCAGGGCCATTAAAGAATCTTGCAGATGCATGCTGCTCAAGCAGTCTTGTGACCCATTAAGTGGTGCGGGGATCCGGCGGCAGCTCGTGTAGTGGCCCATGGGGCAGGTAATAATAAAAAAATCTATAATCAAATAAATAAAACATACAAGAGAAAACGAGTTAATGGTCAGGCAGGTAATAAGGAAATAAACTGTTGACAGATATTTTAATTATTATAGAGGGAAAGTACACAGGAAGAATTCAGGTTTCATTAGGGGCCTGGTATTATCCCCCCCCCTCGCCAGGGAATGCCACGCAGGGAGGAATTTGGCTCAGGGTCCAGCAGATAGATAAGTTAAGAGTAGCAGGGGCGGTTGCACACGCTAAGAGGTGCTGCTGCAGCAGGATGGTGGCGCAAGGATCAAAAATGAAAGGACTGGTGGATGCCCAGGCACTGAAGGAGGCCCTGGAGATTATTAGCCGGGCGACCAAAGCCCAGCTCGAGGGGGCGGTGGGGGAAGTTGCGGGGTAAAAGGAGTTCGGTGGGAGGAGGCCAGAGTGGAGAGTGGCGGCGGATGGGCCTCTTGCTGCAGTGGTGGCTTGTAGCCCTGTGGCCGGTAGAGGGGAGGTTTGGGATAATGGGGCAAGGAGGAGTAGGAGGGAGATTCCCAGGAGAGCAGCCAGGAGGGGAGGGGTCAGGTAGGGTGTTGGGGGATAAAGAGCCGGCAGTGGACTCTGGTGGAAGGTGGCAAGAGGGTGCAAGGCAGGCTTGGGATGCGGCCAAGAGTGCCAGGCGCCAGAGAGAGGCAGCGGTGCGCAGGGGTAAGGGAGGTAAATACCTGCAGAAGAGTGCAGGGGGTAGGAGGAGGGAGCGGTCACCAGTGAGTAGTGAGGAGAGGGAGAGGGAGAGGTGCGGAACGGCCTCCCCGGCTAGGACTTCAGACAAGGGCACAGTACAGCCCCCGCAGTTTCAGAGGCGGGGAAAGGAGAGGGCTTAAGAACGGCCCTCTGCAGGACTTACGAGAACAGACTGGAGAGCGCCACACATCCCCTAGCTCGGAGGACCAAAGGGTGGAGGAGAGGACCCCCTCGGCCGAGAAGGGAGGAGCAGGCAGGGGTTTCTACTGCCCCACCGAGAAGATGTCGACGGAGCGGTGAGGCGGATGCCCCGGGCTCACCCGAGGAGGAGCTGTCCTGCACGAGCATGCGCTCGCAACAGCCATGGTATTGCATTGGGCATGAAGGGGGAAGAGGAGTATGTGGGACAGTGGGAGGATGAGGGGTACAGTGGTGTAAGGAGGAGGGAATGGGTGAGAAGGGGTTTAAGGTGGGAAGGGGAAAGCCGAGAGCGGGGAGGCTGGGGTGCAAGGGGTCGGTGAGGAGACTGGTTTGGTGAGACAGCTGTCCCTGCAGCAGGAGACCGGTGAGGAAGTGTTGTAGTGGAGGCCAGGCTGTGGATGGGTGACAGCAGGGCAGAAAGAGGTGAGCGGGAAGGGGAGTGGCCAGCAGCTTGGTGCAGGAGTGACACAAGGTAGGGGCAGGAAGGGAAGGGGTGGGGGTAAAGGGGACGGGGAAGGGCTTACGGGCCACGGGGGCCATGGGGATGGAGAGGAGGGTATCCTCGGTGGAGGTGCAGATGGACAAGGAGGATGAGCCGTGGCACCCGAAGTACAGGACCCAAAAGAGAAGGCTGCGGAGGGTACGGGAGAAGGATAA
This sequence comes from Ambystoma mexicanum, assembly GCF_040938575.1. Lineage (NCBI taxonomy): Eukaryota > Metazoa > Chordata > Amphibia > Caudata > Ambystomatidae > Ambystoma > Ambystoma mexicanum. Next base: position 1,059,577,240 of record NC_090931.1, on the reverse strand, counting down.
AAAGTTGCCATATATGGGCATTACAAAGCCATTGAGCACCATTTGATGGGATCAGATATGGGCAGGGGAATTTGTGGATGTTTTCAAGCTACTACATAGGGAAGTGAGAGCGAAAGAGGGGTCTAAAGAGGAGGAGAGGGAGTTGGCCTCGCGTCCAAAGGTGCCGGTGACGATTGAGAATTGGACGTCAGCTTTTATTATTTATGTGAGCGTCTACTGTGAGAAATTTCCAGAGAGCTGTGTTGCATTGTTGAAGTATATGGATGTGATAAGGAAGGCATTCACGAGTTTTGGGGGTTTTGCGTGGGTGCGTTATGATGAGGAGATCAGGACGAGGATGGCAGAGGACGGCCAGGCAGTCTGGGGGGAGATCGACATGGATCTCTGGTTGCAATGGATGGCGCCAACGAGGCCAGCTCCAACTTTACACATGGTGAGCGGCTTACCCGTGCCTTACCAGCCCTTTCTTTGTCGCCGCACCCCAGAGGGGGCAGGCGGAGGAGGCAGAGGTCAGCCCTCAGCAGCATGTTGGGCCTTCAACAAAGAAGGCTGCACAAGGGCGGTGTGTAGGTTCAGACAAAAGAGCAGCAGATGTGCTGGGAGGCACCCAATCACACAGTGCTTCCAGGAAGGGGAGGGGAGAGGGCAAGGAGCAGGTGGAGGGGTTGTGGGGAAAGGCTTGTACTCCTGTGAAGGTGGAGGTTCTGGAGACATGGAGAGGGCGAAGATTTTGGGAGAGGGTTTTCATCAGGGTTTCAGGTTGGGTTATCAGGGTCCAAGGGTGCGTCGCTGGGCGGAAAATTTTAAAATCGTCAAGGGAAAAGTTGCACAAGGAGATGGCTGTGGGGAGAGTGGTAGGGCCATTTGCAGATTTGCCAGCGTGGATCAGGCGGATGGGTTTGGTGATGAAGGCTGGTTGCGGGGCATTCATGGGCAAGTGCGACATCAAGGCGGCGCTTAGGTTGCTGCTGGTGCACCCAGAGCATTTCTGGCTGCTGGGAATTCAAACTGAGGACCACATTTACATAGGCAAGGCCTTGCCTATGGGTTGTGTAATTTCTTGTGCATTATTTAAGCGTTTTAGTTCGTTTTTGCAATGGGCTTTTACATATAGCTCTGGTTCAGCGCTATGGGCTCCCAGAAGAGGTGATAATACATGCAGGGGAGAATGATCTGGTTCGAGACACAGGTGTGGCACTATTGAGGAAAATGAAGAGGGATTTGGCATGGCTTCGGGAGATATGGCCAAAGGTAAGTTTAGTATGGACGAAGCTGTTGCCGAGGAGATTATGGAGGGGAGCGGTAAGTGAGGGGGCATTATTGTGAACTAGGAAGAAAATAAGTAGGGAGATGACATTTTTTTGCAGTTTGCCGGCAGTGCAGGTACTGGAGCACAGAGAGTTAGTTTATGAGAATTTTTGGGTTTTCCGGGAGGATGGTGTTCATCTGTCGGTTTTTGGGAACAGTTACTACCTTCTGGATATGCAATTGCAAGTGCAGGAAATAATAAAGAGTTGGAGGTTAGAAGGCAGCATGGTAGGGGTGGTGCAGAAAGAACACCTCAGGGGAGGGTTTTTCTGATGCCAAAGAAGGAGTGTTAGCTGCCATCCAAAGGATTAAATCTTCCTCTTCTTCCGATGCTATACCAGCTGAGATTATTAAACAAATCCCAAACAAAAATCACATATCTGAGCTTAGAATAAAAATCCACTGGCTGACAATCAAGGATAGACTCTTGCTTAAAACCACCTCCCCGACTCATAAATGCCTGAATAACGCTGCACCACGGTACCTCTCCAACCGGATAGTCAAGAAAACAACTACTCACCTGACTAGGTCTACCAATTCATGCTGCCTCAGTGTATCACGATTCAACTTATCCAAATCTGGCAGCAGAAGCTTCCCAGTTATGCCAGCCCAAACATGGAACTCACTCCCCTACTCACTCCGGGTTGATCAAACCTACACTAGTTTCAGACGCAACATCCAGAAATGGATCAGAACTAATGACGCTCACCCTAGGACCTAGTGTTAAATTACATACCAAGCCAAGTACCTGCTATGGTATGCATGCTATGCCTCTACGTACCTACCTGCTACCCTCGCTCTACCTATCACCTAATTATCATTAAATCCTGCAACTGTAATTGCCTCCTATACTGCTCTCTGTAATCCTCACAACTGCTGCAATTGTATATATCTCTAATGCTTACCAGCAATATGTGAACTGTAAATATTTCCATCATTGTACCTGTAATATTATGATTGTAACTATGTATCCTAAGCCTAAAGCCTTCTTGTACTGCTTGTGCCCAGTTACCTTCGGGTTTGGTGCGCTATACAAAAACAATAAACAAACAAATTGCGCCTGAACTTTTACATGAATTGACAGCAGCTGTGAATGACTCATGCCAATCCGGACTTGTTCCTCCTGAGCTGAAATCTGCCAGGATTGTTCCGCTCCTTAAGAAGCCGTCATTAGACCCCACTGTTTTAGCTAATTTTCGCCCCATCTCTCTGTTGCCTTTTTTATCTAAACTACTCGAATCTCTGTATGCACCCCTACTTTCTTCTTTTCTGGAAACTTCTAACTTTTTCAACTCTGCGTAGGCCGTCTTTAGACCTGGCAGAGGCACTGCGAATGTGGTAGTCTCTGTCCAGGATGACATGTCCAGGCTGGTGGACTCAGGTGGGGTGGGGGCCCTGATTTTATTAGACCTGTCAGCAGCATTCAACACTGTCGACCACCCCTCCTGCTGTCTCGTCTTGCCCAGATAGGTATATCTGGACAAGTACTAGCCTGGTTCACTTCATTCCTGGCGGATTGCACGCAGACTATCTATGCCACCCTTTCTTTCTACACCATGTCTTCTCATGTGCAGTGTCCCACAGGGCTCGTCTTGGTCTCCGATCTTATTTAATATCTATATTTGGGGCTTGGTGTGTCTCATCCGCTCCCACGGCCTCAACTGCTTCTCTTATGCCGAAGACACCCAAATCCTGACCTGCTTGGATCGTGATCAGGTTGAGGTGTCGCCGTGCCTTCAGAGCTGCCTAGCTGCCGTTGGTGAGTGGATGGGCCACAATTGGCTCAAATCGAATGGAGACAGGACGGAGGTCCTGGTGGTTGGGTGCCCTCCTGATCCTTCACTTTGGGTTTCCTCCTTCTGGCCTCCTACTCTTGGTCCCCTCCCCACACCAGTTAGCAAGGTGAAAAATCTGGGGGCCATCCTTTCTGCTTCCCTGTCCATGGCGTACCAAGGCACAGCTGTCTGCCAAGCAGGCCATTATCAACTTAAGGTTCTGAAGAAGGTGCTCCCTCTGATTCCGGAGCATCTTCGCCCTCCGGTAGTTGCGGCTATGGTTTTATCCCGCTTAGACTACTGTAATTCTCTGTATTTGGCCCAGCCGAAGGGTCTCATACAGCGATTACAACGCCTACAAAATCTAGCAGCTCGGATGGCAACTGGCACTCCTTACAGAACCCATATTACTCCGGTGCTACGATCACTGCACTGGCTCCCGGTGGGCCAGCCCATCAGATTCAAAGCCCTGTGCAAAGTTCACCAAGCTCTCCATTCTCTGGGTGCTAAATTTCTTCAATTGGAATTCAGTCGCTACTGCCCTAGCCGTCTGCTCGATCCTCCTCTACAGATCTACTTATTGCACCCAGGTTTCGATGCACAAGGGTGGGTGGCCGCGCCTTCTCCTTTGTTGCTACCAACCTGTGGAATGGGCTGCCACTCCCACTGAGGAAACTATCCAACCATCTGGCTTTCAGAAAGGCACTCAGAACTGCACTCTTCTATGTTATGTTATGTTATTTTGCACTTATATAGCGCCTTATATACCATTATATACCAAACGGCTCAAGGGTCATCATTTGGCACCTCTGTAATGCTCAGGTGTGCGAGAGGAGGCTGCATAATCGGATCTGTCCGCCCTGTGCCGAGAGGTGCTGCCCACCCGACCCGTTTGAGGGGCTGGTGCGGTCACTCCACGTTCCATACGCTGCAACTCGCACGCGAGTCTACTGGGGAAGAGCTGTGCTGTCTAAGGACGTCCTAGAGTGACGGGCCCGACCTCCCTCGGCGAGGCTGGCCAGTGGTCACACTGTTGCATGCAATGTTCGAGGACACCGTGCACTGAGCTCTGAGCACACAGTTACCAGATGGCAGCTACCCTTCCACGGAGCAAGACTGCCTCCAGTTTGGCCATTTCGGGAAAGTCGCATGTTTTCCATTGAAATTAGATGTTTATTTATTTATTTACATTTATATAGCGCGCAAGCAGCCCATGTTCAGGCAATTCCTTTTAAATATACAAGGTTGGGATGTATGGATGAGTGGGCAGTACACTCCCGTGTTGACGTGCTGCAGTAGGAGAAATGGATAAGATCGGCCGACACGTGATGCCGCAACGCCGCACACCGCACCTCCACAATCCCTGCATTAGGTTTTAGCTATACTCTACAGATAGCATGATCTACTGTCCTGCACAGTGGGCACTCCATGCCATCCACATAAGACGGGCTTCTCGTCCAGAGCATCAGAAGCGTAGTGTCCATGGTCGAGGAGACCAGGGAAGTGCACTGTGCAACCTAAGGGGCAGATGCCATGGAACAGCATTGATATTTGCTTTCATTTCAGCCCGCTCCTGCCATTCTCGAGGCCTTTGCCACACTCTCCAATTAGATATGGTCGAGGCTCTCTTGCACGATCAAAGGTTTCTCCATTATTAGTTACATCGCCTGGCAGTGACAGTCATGCCATAGGGTGACTCAACGATGAGGTCTTGCCAGGAAATTGCTATCATCTTGTAACCACTACATCATCATCTCTTGATGCCTCTACCACCTTCCCTACTGTTACTTTCTAGAAGGTTACCCTCTATGGCATAATGAAAAGAAAATAACAGGTTACAGGCAGTAGCGTATACTTCTCTCCAAGTCCATAGTTCCCTTTCCTCCATACTTGCGACTTGTCGTCCTAGGGTAGGAGGAAACTAGAGCATTATGGAGAGCAGTATTTCAGATTATTTTTTTTAAAAAGTGACTCGCAGCCCTTGTATGATCCGGCCTCACATGATCCACTCCACAAGGGTCTGCTCGAACACTTCACAAGACCATCACACCCACATTCTGAAATTACCGTTTAGAAACTGCCTTCATAAAAAACTGGCGAATGCAGACAAAAAATAACTACTTCTTGGTTTCACATTGTTAAGGATTCTAATCGGGCGTCACACACCGGACCAGGACTCTTGTCGTTAGCCTAGGATGTAGCGCTCAATTAGAATACTTTATCTTTATTTCCTAGAATTCAGATTGAGCTGGCACCCAACCCGTCACACACTCCCTTTTACAAATACCCCGGGTCACAATGAACCATGAACCAGGCGGTTGGTGGGAATGCAATTATTCATTTTAAATTAAAAGAAAAACACACCATTTTAAGATTGGGCAGCAATCACCAATGGGGTGATAATTACAATGTAAACTGATGAAAAACACTTGGTTGACCTTCTACTAGAACATATCCAAAGCACAGATTAATAGGAGCAATTTTACTGTTTGGGTAGATAGCATCCGAGTTAAGATTTCCCCCTGCAATGCTCCCTCAAACCCCTATCAATCGAATTTTGAGTGGATAGAAAGGAGCAGCAAGGAGTCAGGGATGCTAGGCAAACCTTTGCAATTGCAGAAATAACACTCGGAATTGGTAAATTAATTTAAATGTGCGGTTGAATAAATGAGGTAAATATGAGTTATCACAGTATCAGGGATGTAATAACACTAGCACCTACAAGGCAAGGTACCAACAAAGGGCATACAATTCAAAAATCAACTTTGAAGTGAAAACACAGTGCAGCCAGAATCACGCGCACAGAATTTGCATTTGCTAAATTACACAGGTTTAAATGTCCAAGACGGTTTGAAAATCGGGTGAAATAGACAGAATCGGAATGCGATTTTTAGGCTAGGTGATAGATGCACATCACAGAGATGATAGGAAAGTGAAAGTGACTCTAGCTGAATAACTGGATGAGATTTTCAAGGTGAAAGGAAATTCGGTTTTAAAATGAAAGGACAAGTTTGACAAACTAGATTTAGTGGCTATATTGTTAAAGAAAGACACAGTACGCTCCAAGGCTAATTTGCAAGGTTAACCTTTTCACCCCGCGTTCAGCTCTATGTGGGAATTCATTAAATTATTCAAAATATGACTAAGGACTTATGCAAGACAGAAATGAATGGCTGAATTGCGCTAACACTAGAAAATCAAAGAACAGAATACACAGAGGATTCAGGCTATCTTCAACAAGTTATCAGAGTATGGAGATGGGATTACTTAGAAGGTGGAACAAAGACAAGGTATCAATCTGGGGTATACTAGGTGTTGCTGTGGGATGGGGTAACACTCACAACCAGCGCTTGAGTTTGGGATTTTGGGTCAGCCAACCGAGTTTCTGGACATCGAGGCAATATCTGTTCACAGCAGCGGGCTCTCGTAACAGAAAACAGCTGGGCAAAGGTCTGGTCACAGCACAGTGGCATGCAGGTAGTGGGGCAAAAAGCCAGTCTGGTCACAGGATACTCTTAAAAAGGGTACCAGAGCTTTTCCCCCTTTCTCCCGGAGTTAGTGGGATTTTGTTATGGGGTTTAGTTCTGGAGGGTGGTTCTGCCTGGACAGGGTCAGCTATGCTCTGGCCAGGTAGTAGAATCTGGAATCTTGCATAGTGAATGTGGAATGTCTGGATATGCAGGCGCTGGAAAATTCAGAAGCGTGTCCCTTGTCTCTGTGATCCTCTACCTTTTATAAGGCGGGTGACATCACCGGATTTATTGTTGGGCAGAACTAAGCTATACCTACTTCTAAGAATCGGATAGGTCAGCCTATGTTATCTTGCCTCCTCCATGGGGGTAGATTGAACTGAAGGAGGGGACTGAGTTTTAGGGGATGTGTTTTTATGAGGTATAAAGCCACCCCCAGTCATTTTTGCCAAAAATCAGTTCTGACATAAATTGCACCTTTTTACAGTTGTGGCGCTTTCACAAATCATACAGGCAAATGGCATATTCCACACAGAGCATAATACTCCCACTCTCAAGTTTGTAGGACATTGTTTCATCCTTCTAATAATTCTTCATCATTTTCAGTGAGAAATATTTTACCTAAAATTCTATGACTTTATACATGTGTACATATTATCACAAAGCATGTTAGTATTGAATGTCAAAGTGGCACCATATACACTTTCCTCAGAATACACAATTTTCCGTCATTTCCGTCCCCAACATGCTAGTGAAGGCTTAATTTAAAGCCACAAAAATTGCATTTTGAACTGTAAAACCCTCGCATTGCTGCATTGTCTGGTTGCAGCAATAACAGCCTTAAAGTTTATTAATTAAAATAGTCTTGAGCCCGATGGCCAGCATTGTCTCCCAAATAAGGGCATAACTTCCAAGGCTGCCCTGGAACTGGCTTTGAAGCCCCCCAGTTGAGGTTGAGGGGAGGTGTTATTTGCAATTTCACATCTAAGTGTCTTAGAATTCCATTGTGGCAGGGTGGAGCACAGCCACAAAGTCTGATGGGCGTGCTAGGTCTACCACCCTTTCCTATTCAGATGCCCCGGGGCCTGTCCACTTGAAGGGAGGCAAGATCCTGTTCCCAAGAACCAAGGGCCTAAAAACCTGTTCTGCTGGTCTCCCAGCCCTTTTATTTATTTATTTATTTATTTATTTTATTTGCCTGACCCAGCAAGCAAGCCTGTGGGAATTAAATGTCCTATATATGTTTTAAACAACCCCACCCTCACATTTCATTGCAATGACAGGGCCGGTTTTCTGTTACATGTAGATTCTAACATGATTTGTAGCCCTAGTCAATTTCTCATACACAGAGATCTGTTCAAGTCAAAGGTCCACTGAAACAGACATAAGCACAGAGAAACCGGGCTTCTTTTGAAGAGTTTATCTGTGATATAGTGTAGCAAAAAGTCAAGTTTTTCCATACAGCTGAAGCAAAGTTTCTTAAGTTCACACATCTTGTCTGACACAGCCTGTCATTCAGTGAGAAGTGCTTTCTTTTGCTGGAACACAAGCTGAATACGGCTGGGCATAGCTGGGTCTCACTGGAACCAACTGTGTACTGTTGAACATATGAAAAAGAGCATCAGGCGCAGTCACTTTAAATGTAAAATATTTTATTTTTCAATGGGAGGTTTTGAGCTAGCAGCAAAGCAGCGCTGCTTATCAATTCTTCTTTTTGGTGCACATAAGGAAAACACTGGCAGCCTTTTCGGGGTGTTCCCGGTTCTATCTTGCCCCATATGTGCTTGGCAAAGACAGGGCAGCCATTATATTTTGGTGACTGTAAAAAGCAGTTTTTAAGAAAAGGCGATAGGGCGCAAAAGCGCCAGAGCAGCCATTTTGCTGGTAACTGCTGAAGTGCAGATTGGTGATGGAGGGGAAATTCTGCTGGGTGCGTAAATGTACCCCACAAAAAAGACCATAAAAACTCATTCACCCAGCCCCCCATACGTCATGCTCCATGGATTTATGTAGGCACCTTGCAGATATTTTTTAAAAGAGGCACCTTTTGCTCGAACCATGTGGGCATGACGCCCCTTTGGTAGAGCCATCTTTCTTGGAGTAACATTTTAGGGGTAGAGCTCACAATCAAGGAGGAACTTGTGAATGTAGCAGCCTTTTGTATAAAATTACAAACCCTGTGAGTGAAGAACAGGTGATTTTATAACTACAGACAGAGTCGGACTGAGGCATAAAATTGTCTCCGGCACCAATGAAAAAGTGGCCCACCGTTGCAAATGGCAATTTATTCCTTTTGTGACAGATTGTTTGAGTAGTACCCAGGGGGGAGGTTTTTTGATAAAATGTAATGCAATTTGTGTAATTTAAAGAATATTTATTCAGCAACAATGCTGAATTGTTGTGACAAAGCTACCAGACGCATAGTAAGTAACTCATCAAACTGGCTCACACTGGCCAAAAAAGTGCCCCACTTTGACCCAAAAAACCGGCTCACACTAGCATTTTGCGTTTTTGGTTTGGGCATTGCCCTATTGGCCAGTCCGGGCCTGCCGCAGGTCTTTAGTTCTTTCCAGCTAACACTCAAGAGTCCTACTAACAGTGGGTTTCAAACAAACATGCAGTTGATTCCTGGACTAACATGCGATTTTGATAAAATCTCTGCCTGGAAATTAGGATGCCTGTAAAGCATGCCCTACTGAACATTTTAAAAAAGTGGTTTTCACAAAAGCGCTTGTAGCTCAAGGACCCTACAGCCTTATGAGTAAGCCACCAGACACATTGCATATTTACAGAGGCCATATGCCCAAGATGTTCGTGTGCTAGAGCGGACAGAACCACATTCAGGTCCCAGGGAGTATGTGGCGGCCCCAGTATCTTTGGGGTAAACTTTTCTGAGTCCTTTGCCCTTTCCCAGTAGAGTTTAATAAGGAGAAAGTGTCTGACCCGAAGAAGTGGTAGTCTCTAGAGCAGAGGTAAATCCTCAAGGAGTCTCTTGGATTCCAGAAAAGGCCAAAATCGGTTAACCATTCCGTTCAGTGGGTTGATACTGGGCAGACACCAGTGGCAACAACACATCCAGTTGCCTGTAACCTTTTCTGGAGTTTAATGTGTCGCTAGTGAGCAGGAGTGTTGCTAGGTCTAGACAAGATCAGGGGCTAAGCTAATGTCTTGACTGGCGGGATTCGGGGCTAGGTATATCCTTTTGCTTGTGGCCCCTGAGTTCTATCCAGGGCTACAACCAAAAGACCAGGGGCTACAGCAACGCCTCTGATAGTGAGGTCGAGATGGTCACAGGTTAGGGTTTCAGGGACTAAGCTGCTAAGGACAGCAATTGAAAGGAGAGGTGAATAATCAGTCCACTTCTTGAGAAAGGTGGTCTCTTTGAAGTGCAGTTAGGATCACTGGGATTCTAAAGACAGTTCCAGGATGAATGAGTACCAGTATCTTTTGGGCCACATTGGGTCTAACAGGATCATTGTCAAAGCTCCCTCTCAATTCAATCATAGTCTGAGAGGGAGAGGTGGGAAACTGTAAAGCGTCTGATGCTTCCGATAAAGGATAATGGAATTCCCCTAAGCCCCTTCAAGGTGCATACCGGGACACGTCACTTCTCACAAAGAAGTCCACTCTTGGAAAGTCCTACTGAAAAATAATTTGAACCACAACTGCTGAGGAAAGTTTAAATTGGTTGGGTAACTGAATAAGCCTGAGGACAAAATGATCAGACATTCAGAAACAGTCTTGAAAGCCCATATCCATAGTACTTGCACAAACATGCATAGATTGAGACCTGGGTGCATACCATTTGTCCAGAAAGAAAATGGCCATCATTATCGGGTAGCATTAGCACTACAGACCCTTGACCCTTGCACGGATGAAGGAAGGCCTTGAGAAAGAGGGTGAACGCCTTTAGTTCCAGAGGTGAGGCCCAGAGTTGTGGGTCTCCAGGCTCCAATCCAAACATGCAAGGGTCCAATAAGATGGAGCCAGTAGGTTCCTGCTTGTTAGAAGGAACTTCCCTAACAAAGCACTCAGTTCTTGAGCAAAAGATCTATTTGATTCAACACTGATCTGCACTATGTTTGAGGATGAAGAGCCTGTATCCAGTTGATTGCAAACTGAATTGTACTTTGCATGTATAGTGTATGGGTGTGAAACCTAGAAACCTTTGGTAGGTAAGGTTTCATGCTCATGAATATTCCCCGTCATCAGGCTGGGAATCCACGGTAAAAGAAAAAACTGTTTCACTTTCACTTTAAAACTGTATTTCTCTTGTAAACCAATCACTGTTCTCTAGGCCATACTGCCCCCGTCCCATGGAAGTCCTCGCCCTAGGCCCCGCCTCTGGCAGGCATTTCAGATTTCATAAGCACGTCAAGTGGCAGCATGACCAAGAAGAGCCGCAGAGGGGCTGGCAGGAGGGTTTGCATGTGAATCCATGCCAGATCCATGCTGGAGAACAATTGTTACAGGTAAGTAACTTAAACCTTCTCCAGCATGGGGGGCTGGCATGGATTCACATGGTCATGAATAACGAATACACAGCAGTACACATTACACAACCATGGGAGGTGGCAAGGCTCAACAGAAGCAATTAACAATTACCCCTGGAACAGACTCACCTCAAGCAAACAGGTTGCGTAGCACTGCTTGGCCGACTCTGGACTCCTCCCTGGACTCTTTATCGACGAAGTAGATTTTCATGAAGGTATGCCTGGACCTTCACATTGCAGCACTGCAGATGTGGAGCAGGGGCACACCAGAAAGGGATACTCATCACAGTGATTGCTCTGGGGAAGAGGGCTGTCGGACGGCCTGGCAGCGGCCGCCTCGCCAGCCGATGACAGTGCATGATGCATCCGTGGAGCCATCTTGAGATGGAAGCCTTGGACAAGGCCTTCCCATGGTTCACAGGTCCAAAGTTCAAAAACAATTGAGAAGTCTTCAGAAAACTCTTTGTGCGTGCCACGTAGCACTTCAGAGCACGAGCAACGTCCAGCGAATGCAAGGCCATCTCTGCCGGCGACAAAGGTTTCAGGAAGAAAACAGGCAAAATCAAAGGCTTGTTGAGGTGGAATTCCGACAGACCCTTTCGCATGAAAGAGGGGTGTGTACGCAGTAACACCCTCGATTCGTGGAAAGTCACATACGGTTGCTTGCCGGATAGGGCCTGGATCCCATCCACGTCTGGCAGAGGTGATGGCCACAAGGAAAGCCGTTTTCCACGAGACAAACTTGAGTGGGGCTTGATGCATAGGCTCGAAAGGTGCCCCCATGAGCCTTGCTACAACCATGTTGAGTTCCCATGCTGGGGCGGGAGACTTCACCGGTGGGAAAGATTGGAAAAGTCCCTTGAGGAAATCCTTGACGAGTCTGAGGGATTACAGCGAGGAAATTCCCAGACACCTGGCGTAGCGGGAGATGACTGTACGGTGTACCTTGATGAATGTGCGAGCCAGTCCAGCTCTTGACAAGGAAAGCAAGTATGGCAGGATCTGTGGGGCCGTGACCCTCAGAGGGGTAACCTTCTGTGACCGGCACCAAGTAGAAAAACGCTTCCACTTATGGCCGTACCGCATTAGAGCCGACAACGCCCTTGCCTTGGCGAAGACTTCCTTGCAGTCCGCCGGCAGCTCATAACCTCTAAACTGTAAGGCTGCATGGCTCAGCAATTCTGGATCGTGCTGAAGGATTGTGCCTCCCTCTCTGGTGAGCAGATCCGGAAGTACCGGCAACTTCACTGGAGACGCCGACAGGCTGAGCAGGTCCGGATACCATTTCTGTCTAGGCCACGCCGGGGCGATGAGTATCATCTTGCATTGACGCTGTCTGAGTGTGTTGATGACACGTAGCATGAATGGAAACTGGGAAAAAGCGTTCAGAAACAGGGCTTCCCACGGAAAGGATAACGTGTCACCCAAGCGCCACGGTTGATGAAATCTGCTGGCAAACCTCTGGCATTTGGCGTTGGCTGCCGTGGTCTGCCCAATCTGATGAACAGGCGGTCAACTTGATCTTGACGAAGTTCCCCACTCATGGCAGGAGCGCAGAACCCTGCTGAGGGAGTACGCAATGGTGTTCTTGACACCTGCCAGGTGTAGAGGCACAAGAAACATCCCCTGTCGATGGCCCATTGTCACAGGTCCTGAGCACCCTTGGTGAGCACTAGGGACCGAGTGCCCCCTTGCTTTTTGATGTGGAACATGGTGGTGGTGTTGTCCTTGAAGATCCTTACCACTGTGCTCTTCAGAGACGGTAGGAAAGACTTGAGGGCCCAGAACACTGCCTGTAACTCTGAGATTTTGATGTACAGGTCCTTCTACCCTGGAAGCCACAACCTCTGGCATGTAGACGTCCGGTGTGAGCGTGCGTTCTGTAATAGCGTCAGGAAGGACTTCGGATAGTTCATGGAGAATCCCAGCTCGGTCAGTAGTCGGACGGTCTCCTTCGAGTGCAGAGCATGTATCAGCCAATCATCCAGGTATGGGTATACGTGTATGCACTGCAAGCGCAGATGGGCCACCACCAGGGCCAGGTATTTTGTAAACACCCTTGGGGCTGATTTCAAGCCGAATGGCAGGGCCTTGAACTGGTAGTGCTGGCCTTGCACCACGAACCATAGGAACTTTCGATGTTTCTTGTTAATGGGGACATGGAAGTATGCATCCTCCAGGTCCAACGACGACAAGAAATCTCCTTCCAGTTGGCCGAGCACGTGCTGCAACGTGACCATCCTGAATTTTTGGGACTTCAGGTACTTGTTCAGGTGGCACAGGTCCAAGATGGGTCTCCAACCCCCTATCTTCTATCTTACAAGAAAGTACCTGGAATAGACTCCAGAGCCCCTCAGCCATTGGGGAACAAGCTCCATCAGAGTTGAGGAATGTGCTGTTCCTGTCGGGAACAGGTGGAATACGAGGGCACCTGCGTTGGAACTCCAAGTTGTGCCCCTGGGCGAGAGCGTTCAGTACCCATCTATCAGTGGTGATCTTCTTCCACTTGCTGACGAACCTCGTCAGCCGGCCTCCCACAGGTGTGCAAGAGTGGGGGCCCGACGTCTTGGCCAGTTCAGGTCTGCTTAGGCACCGAGGTCCTGCCCTGTGGGCGACGACAATGCTGGCCTCTGCTACCGTAGGCCTGGGAGTAGCTACTGTGGGCCTCCTGCGTGGAGGATCAGGGACGTTGCCTGTAAGATGTGGAGAAACCTTTGGACGATCTGCTCGAATTTCCCCTGGAGGAGCTAAAAGAAGAAAAACAATGGTGCTGAAGGGTGGCCAGGAAATGTGCCGTTTCCATATCTGTTTCTATGGCTTAGAGGGACTCATCGACCGCCTTCCAAGACAGATTCTCGCTGTCGAAAGGCATTTCCAGCACCTTCGTATTAACGTCTTGACTAAAGTTAGTGGCCTTCAGCCATCCCTGCGGACGAAGGCAGCCTTCATTCCCCATCTGCCAGAAACTCTTATTGGTCGATGTCCACTGCCACCGAGATGACATGGTTCTAACCCACTTCCCCTTCCTGAAAGAGGGCGAGAGCTTCCATTTTCTTGTTGTCAGGAAGGAACTCAAGGATCGGGCCCACCTTGTAACCCAGCTCCTTGTCGTACCGGGCCAAGATAGCCAGGGCATTGGCCGCCATTATTATGGATGCCGCCGTGTAAATGACCTTCTTCCCCATGGTGTCCATGCGCTTTCCCTCGCTTTCCATGGGTACTGATGATGAGGCCGGGTTAGCCAAACTTTTCCTTGTGGCAGCCAACACTACAGAGTCTGGTGATTGTTGAGACCTCAGGCACATGGGTGCAGTGTCCGGCACCCTGTACTTCTCCAACCCGTCTCGCTTGGCTGGAGCCGTGCATGGGTTCTTCATGAGGGCTAGGCCCTCCTCCCAAATGTCGTCCAGAAAGGGTACCACCATGATCGCCTTATTCTTGGATTCTCACCACGGATACAAGAACCCCTCCTTTGTTTCCTCAAGCACCAGCTGGATTAGCTCGGAGGCCCTGGAGATCATGGAGTGGAATGATCCCACCTCGTCCGGTGGAGAAACTCTATGAGGAGCATCCAAATGTGGCGATTCACCGTCCGCCGGGATGAAGCCCTCATCTTCGCTGGTTCCTGTGGCCGTCTCCGTACCAGTGTTCGTATCCGGATCTGCTGGAGGAGTTGGGTCCTGATGTGGTGGCAGAAGCTGATGCGGAGGCATCGGATGACGCTTTCTCTTTTTACGAGGAGGCTGATCAGTAGCCTGTAGCGTGATGGCTGCTGGTGGCAACCTCTGTTTAATATCTGTCACCAGGGTGTGGAGAGTCGAGAGAATGTCTGCAGAAATGTCACTTGGCTCAGGATGGAGCGGCAGAGCGCTAGGCTCTGCACCGCCATAGTCGTCGTCCTCGTAGAACGCACTCTTGGCCGTTGTCATCCATAAAAGGCTGTTTTGGGGCCTCTTCACCCACACCCCATTTTTCCACGCTGAGGGCCTTGCACGAGGGCTTTGCACCAGGACCTGGCCTAGTGTCTTTACTTCCCCAGGGGTACTTGCAGCATTCGCTGATGCCTCTGCAGTCGTGTTCCACTCCTGGGGCAGGGACACCCTCTGCGCTGCAGGAGCCACCCTCGTAGGATCGGTTTCCACCACTGGGGTGGTCGTTACCGTAATTGTCAACAAACTAGCCAACGAGGACTTTGGCTGAGCCTGTTTGGGCTGCACAGCCTTCTCCTCCTCTGGAATAGGCCCGTCTGACTTCTCCCGCAACTTGGCTGGGTTGGATGACTTCCTCTTTGAGGAGGAGCTTGATTGCCGGCTGGCTATGGAGGCGGACGGTGATGGTGATCATGGCCTATCCAACCTGGGACCTGCGGCAGTGACAAACCCGGTGGACTCAGACATGTGGCTCTTGGCCTTATCTTGGACCCCCACGGAGGGGCAGCCTCAAAGGACTTAGAAGAACACTCTTTGGACCGACCGTAACTGGGCGAGGCATGCCCCTGCTTGGAGCATGGGCCTTGTTAGAATTGAGCCATGCCGCCAGCCTGCTATACCCGTCTTTCATCGTCTTCTTCGAGACGTCCAGGCATATCTCGCACTCCACCTCCATGTGGTCCAGGTGCAGGCAATAAAGACACTGCAGAGGTTTGTCTTCCACAAAGACAATCCGTAGCCCGCATTTGATGCAGAGCCTGAAGAGGGTCCTTCCCTCCTTTTCCTCCAACATGATCGGATGGCATGAAGTAGGCTCAAGGTGGCGCAAACCTTCACCAACAATGGATCCCCATTGCCGGCCGATGAGGAAGAGCATGAGGGCTCATGGATACAAAAATGTAACTTTTCCGTGAACAAATCTGGAAAAACATACTTGTAGCTTGGAAAGAAAACTCAAGGACTCCCAACAGTGAAGCGTGCAGTAAAAATCTGAAGATGCCTCCCAGAGGCGGGGCTTAGGGAGAGGACCGTCATTGGATGGGGGCAGTATGACTCAGAGAACAGTGATTGGTTTAGAGGAAAAATACAGTTTTAAAGTGAAAGTGAGACTGTTTTTTCTTTTATTGACGATTCCCAGCCTGCCGACAGGGAATATACATGAGCATGTGACTGAAAGTCAGACCCCATTTTGGAGAACTACATGAATGCATGCTGTATGAGAGCCAGAGAGTAGAAGGACCTGGAGCCTCTCCCTGAGACAAAGCTATACCTTGCCTCGTGACTCATAGGAATCCAATGTACTTGGGAGTCATTGATTTTGTGATCACTAAAAGTCTCAAAGAACTCACTATATACAATTAGGCTAGGGACCCTCAGTCCAATTGTCAATTCAATTACATAATGGTCTATTATAAGGATATACGTGAATGTCCTTGACGTAGAGAGGTGCCATGACTATGGCTGAAGACACAAAGGGCTAGGCTAAGATAAAAGAAAACATCTCTCTATTGTTAGGAATGAGATGTGGTTGTGAACTTTGGAGGTATGTGGTGTGAAGGCCATATTGGGCAGTGCCCTTCCCTTGTTAAAAGTCTACCAGCAAATGTACAGAGGTCACCACCATTCAAACAGGCAGTAGGTGTTTATTTCGGAAAGGTGGAGGATCGTCCAAAGAGCTGCATAGTTCTAATTTATTTATTTATTTCCATTGGGCATCGAGGCGCTGTTACAGTATTTTCACTTGGCAGAAGGTTAACATAGATACATTATTTAGGTACAGGTTAGTAGTTCGGTACATACTCTGCTCGTGTTCCAAGGTTACAGGGGAGACAGTGGAGCAGGTGCGGTTTACTTGAATAGTTTGGTTTTCAGTGCCTTTCTGAAAGCCATGAGGGAAGTTTCTGTTCTGATTTCAAGTGGAAGCAAGTTCCAGGATTTTGTTGCTAGTACCTCGAACCTGGAGCCACCGGCTTTGGTTCTATTAAAGGTAGGAATAGTGAGCTGGTGTGAGTATATGTCACGTTTAGGTCTGAGTGTTTGGACTTGGTGTATTCGTTCCACTAGATAGGTGGGTGCTGATTTGGATAGGCATCTGTGTGTTATTTTAAGTGTCTTGAACAGAATGCGCTCTCTGATGGGGAGCCAGTGGGCGTTTTATCTTGCCTGAGAGATGTGCTCTCTCTTGCGAATGCTGAGAGCTGCTCTAAGTGCGTTGTTTTGAGCAATTTGTAGTCTGTTGATGTTTTGGCAGGTGTGCAGAGTAGGAGGACATTACAATAGTCTAGTTTTGCACCTATAGTTGCTCTGGCAATGTTGAGACAGTTTTTGGCAGAGAGATAGGGTTTTACAGCATTGATAATTTTGGTTGCGAGTGCTGCTGACGAGGAGATGTAGCTGACTTGTCTATCCATAGATAGAGTTGAGTCCAGGAAGACTCCAAGGGTTTTTACAGCAGTCGAGACTGTGACTACCGAGTTCTCTATTTTGAAACTGTGGTAGTTCTTGTCTACTTTTTTAAGGGTTTCTTTGGGGCCAACCAGTAGGATTTCAGTTTTGTCTCCATTGAGACAGAGGCATTTTGCTGCCATCCAGGCCTGGATGATGGCATATGTATTTTGTAGAGCCGTGAGGTCATGTGCGTAGCCACCAGTAAGAGGGAGAAGAATTTGTGTATCATCGGCATAATTGGTGAACGTTATGCCAAGGTCTTCTAGGTCACTGAATAGTTGTAAGGTGAAGAGGTTGTAGAGTGTGGGGGACGTGCATGAGCCTTGTGGTACACCACAGCCAATAGGGGATGGAGCGGCTGATGCCTGGTCTGAGAAAACCCTCATGACTCGGCCCTCGAGGAAGGATGTTATCCAGGTGGTAGCCTCATGGGAGAAGTGTGCAGAGCCTGCGAGGGGTTTCTCTAGGATCTTGTGGTCGATCAGGTCGAACGCTGCAGATAGGTCAAGGAGCAGGAGGAGCGCTGATTTGCCCTTGTCCATGTTACCTAGTAGCTTATTTTTTTAAGTCAAGCAGGGCTGACTCAGTGTCATGCCGAGGGCGAACGCCAGATTGCCTCTTTCTCAGTATGTTGTGTGACTTGAGGTAGGATTGTGTCTGCAGATATGCAGCTTTGTCGAGGATTTTCAACAGGAATGGCACTGTGGTGATGGGCCTGTAATGGTTTGGGGAGTCAGGGTCCAGTGTGGGCTTTTTTAGCAGTGGCTGGACCCAAGCTTCTTTAAGGGAAGATGGAACTGTGCCAGATGCGAATGACGCATTAATGAAGGATGTGATGAAAGGGGCTAGTTCTGCAGCACAGTCTTTAATTATGTTTGCTGGACAGATGTCCCCTTTGCATAGTGATGGTTTTATATGCATCATGATGGATGTGACTTCAGGGATGGTTACATTTCTGAAGGTAAAGAGCGGTAGGAGCTTGGGATCAGAGAGGTTAGGAGAATTTGGTTCAGGAGTCGTAGGTGCAGGTGGTGTGGTTTTAGGTAGGTTGGTAGGTTGGATTTGATCTTTTCTTGGAGCATGTTGATTTTTCCCAACATAGCATGTTGGATGTCATTACACCATTTCTCGTCCTTTTTTACTGTTTGATGTGTAGAGGACGGGGGGGAACAACCACCTCGTTGAAGATGGCAAACAGTTCCTTGGATTGTGATTTCGCTTTGTCAATTCTGATGTTATATGCAGCGGCTTTTGCTGCTGCAATGGAGATTTTGTATTGCCTGGCAATGGCTAGGTAGGAATCATGTGTGGAGTCAGATGGGTGGGATTGCCATTTGTTTAAGGCTTGCCTTTTGAGTACTTTTAGGTCGAGGAGGTCTTGATTGTACCAGGAGTTGGTGTGTTTGATATTTTGTGCTCTTTTTTTCTCTAACGGAGCAATGGTGTCAACCGCTTCTTTGAGAATGGAGTTGTAGAGATTGACCAGTTCTGTTGGGTTGTTTGAGAGAGGTTGTGCTAGAGCTGAGGCTTCCAAGAGAGGGAGAAGTTTGTCTTTGGTAAGCAGTTTCTTTGACCTAGCCATGGCGGCTGGCATTGGAGAGTTCCATTGGGTTATGATGTTTGAAGGCATGTGGAAGTGGATTAGATGGTGGTTTGTCCAAGGGCATGGAGTGTTGGAGCTGATGTCAACACCACAGTTATGGTCAGCTACCCAATCCAGTATGCGTCCTTTAACATGGGTGGGAGGAGTCCATTTTTTGGATGAATTCTAGTTCAAGGAGAGTTTTTGCGAAGGCTTTACTTTGTCTTTTACGTCCTTGAATCCAAGGTTGAAATCTCCTAGGAGGATGGCGCTATTGTTGGATTTAAGGTTGTTGCCTATGCGATGTAGGAGATTGCCTTGGAAGTCCAGCAGGGGCATGGAGGATGGTATCCTAGGTGCATAGTGATGGTGTCTTTGGGCGAGAATGAGATTTTTAGAGAGAGGGCGTCAAAATTGTCAGATGTGGCCGACTTGATTTGTCTAGCCTTGAGGGTTTCTTTGATAATGAGGGCGACTCCACCACTTTTGTGTGTGGGTCTGTCCTGGCGGAGGATTGTATAGCCAGGGGGTAGGGATTGGCATATGGCTGGACCAGATGCTTCATGTAGCCAGGTTTCACATAATGGCTAATGCGTCAAGGTCAGTAATCAGGTCATAAATTTCTGTGGCGTGGGCTTGCATTGACCTTGCATTCATGAGTGTAAGTTGAATTTGGGTGTTGCCGTTGTAACTGGGTTTAGGTGCGACAGTGGTAAAGGGGTGTGAAGTGCTGAATACCTGAGAGCTTATCGATGTGGTGTTTATGGAGGGGAGTGCGTGGGGGTTTTAGTACTGCGTTTGGGTGTCGTAGTGATTGCTTTGAGGGATTGGGAGCAGGATCCTAGTCTTCGATTTCTAAGATGTATAGGTGACGGGAGCGCATGGGTCTTCTCTTCTTGTGCTGGCAATGGTGAGGTTATTGGTTGAATGCTGAAAACCTTGGATCTTGGAGTAGGGACGGTGAGGCCCACTTATGAGAGCGGGGAGGAATGGTATAGGAGGAATGGTTTGTGAGTGGAGTGGTGAGCTGGGCTGGTGTGTGGTCATGTTGGTGGATGGTAGTATAGTCTGGGTTGGAACGGGGGAGGGGTGTACACAATGGGTGGTGGGCAAGTTGATGGGCTCCTATGAGCAGGCAAGTCAAAAATGGTGGCATAGTTAATGGGCTCCTATGAGCAGGCAAAACAAAATGGTGGCACAGTTAATGGGCTCCTATGCGTAGGCAAGACAAAAAATGGTGAAATGCAGGTGGTAGTAAAAGCATTGAGTTCGTAGTAGTGTGGTGTAGTAGGATATATGTACAAATTGTAGGTTAGTTTATGCAAAGCAGGAAGAATGGGCAAATACATGGCAGGCATCTGTAGGATCAGAGGGTCAATCTGTGATTTACTCACTTTAGTTTTGCTGCCTGGAGGACCTAGCTTCCTTTTAAGAGTCAGGGATAGTAGACAGAGATGTCTTTTTTCCAATCACGCATATGAATTATTGCTGGTGGGAGCCGCCATGTGGCGAACAGGGGGGCAAACAGGGGCCTTAGTTACGGCCTTGTTTGCAGGCTGCTGGCGCTACCGCCTGCCGGCGGATGTCATGTTGCTAAAAAGCGATCAGTTGCTGGGCAACGAGGCTCCAGCCTTGCTATGACGCGGCGTTGCGCCCGACATTTGCAAGTCAGGCAGAACTAGTTGGACAGAGTCAGGCTGATGTAGTGTGCTATAGAAATGCACACGGACAAAGTGAAAATAGCTTCTCAGCAGCTTGCAGTTGTGCTCTAAACAGAAATGTGGCAGATGGAGGGGCAGTGTCTTACCCGTAGTGCAACGAGTCAGCACGAGGGGCACACAGAGGACACTGCATGCTGTGGAAGACTGAGCTTCTGGTTGAGGGGGGCTCCTTCCCTCTCCCTGGGATGCTGGTGGTGGTCTAAGGAGGCTCCAGAGGCACACGGGGGCCTTAGTTACGGCCTTGTTTGTAGGCCGCCAGCGCTTCCGCCTGCCGGCGGATGTCGTGTTGCTAAAAAGTGATCAGTTGCTGGGCAACGAGGCTCCAGTCTCGCTATGGCGTCACATTGCACCCGACATTTGCAAGTCAGGCAGAACTAGTTGGACAGAGTCAGAGTTCCTCTTGGGCACCATGAAGAAACAGGAGTAGAAATACTCCTAGCACTCAAATGAGGAACAACCTCTTATGCGTTCATCCCGAATCTGTGTAAAAAGTATAAATGACAGGTGTTGGTTAACGGGGAAAAAGAGCCAGACAACAGAGTGCACCACTGAAAGGACCCAGGGATCCTGAATGAGGTGGTGCCAGGCCTGAGGTAAAAGGGATATCAGCTGCCCACTCGAAAGGTGTACGACTTGGACAATGTTGATTCTTTAGTTTATCGCAGGTGAAACAGATCTTGCCCAAAACTCTCAGTCATTGGAATTCATTGCTTGTCACCCTTCAGACTTGTGAAAGAGAAAGGCTTTGATGTTTTTTTGTTGAGACTGCAGAGAAGGATTTAATGTCCTTTTTTTACCTTCTCTTTAGTGGGCTAATGGATCGTGAAGCTAGGTGCTTTCGAAGGGGAAGGCTGCAACAACTTTATCCTTTGCCTCAGTAAGGAGCTTCTCACTCATCGGCACATCATGTTCCCACTGCAAGCATGTCCATGACTAATTGCTTGGCCTTGACTAAATCAGTTAGAAATCGATCCATCTTCTCTGGGAGAAGACTACTACAGAAGTCTGCTATGTCATTTCATAATCACAGGTTACATGCCACTAGGATGGCATCAGCGTTTGCTTGATTCAGGTAAAGGGCACAACATATGACAATGCATTACTTACCGTAAAAGCATTTCTGATGGTTGTATCTGCTTAGATTCACATGCTGTGCATAGTCCGACATCCAGTGGTCACTGCGGAGTATTGCATTTTGTTTTTCGTAGTCGAAAAGGGGACGCCGACAAGGCGTGTCTGTAACACTATCCCTATAGTGACGTGCGTTGTACCCACAATCCCTCACGCGTCGAGGTCCCTCTGTTTGTATTTTTTCTGCCCTGAGGGATCCTTCTATACGTGAGTGAGTACAGAAAAGAGAGAGAGATGTAGAAAGGTGTCTATGTTCCTACCATCCGAGCGGGGAGGAAAGGTGGGCGCATGTGAATCTAAGCAGATACAACCATCAGACATGCTTTTACGGTAAGTAATGCATTGTCTTCTGATGTTTGTTAATCTGCTTAGAATCACATGCTATGCATAGACTAGCGAGCAGTACACGGAGTTGGCGGTGGGTTATGAGAAGGAACAGTAGAGAAAAGATGTCTTAATACTGCCTGTCCCACCTGGGAGTCAGATCTAGAGTGTGCATCTAGACAGTCGTGTTTTGTAAAGGTGTGCACAGAACTCCAGGTTGCCGCTTTGCAGATGGACTCAAGGGGAACATTTGCAATGAATGCTATGGATGCCCCAGTGCCTCGAGTAGAATGTGCTCTTGGCTTGAAGGGTAGTTCTCTCTTAGCAAAAGAGAAACAGAGACTGATGCATTGAACAATCCATCCAGATATAGTGGATTTTGAAACTGCATCTCCTTCTCTTCCTGCAGCCACCGAGACAAAGAACTGATTAGTCTTTCTCAGTGGCCTGGTTCTTTCCATGTAGAACATGACAGCTCTGCGCACATCAAGTGTATGCAGACTTTTTTCTCCCGAATTGGAAGGGTTTTGAAAGAACGTTGGTAGTTCTATTGACTGGTTTACATGGAATGTTGAGATGAATTTCGGTGCAAACCTTGGGTGCGTGCATAGAACCACTGTATCTTTGTGAACTGTTACAAAGGGGTCTAGAACCGAAAGAGCCTGTAGTGCACTTACTCTCCTAATGGAGGTGATAGCTATAAGGAAAGCGGTCTTAAGAGTGAGGTCCTTAAGAGTTGCTTTGTGCATGGGTTCAAAGGGTGAGCCCATGAGTCTGGTAAGTACCACATTCAGGTCCCAGCCGGGAGCTGGGTTTGCTATCGGAAGGTGTATTCTTTTTACTCCCTGCATGAAGGCTTTGATAACTGGGACTTTCCACCACAACACTTTAAGCTGGGAAGTGGTGTATGCAGAAAGTGCCGCTAGGTGGACTTTAATGGACCTGAACACTAGACCGGAGTCCAGTAAATGGGTCAGGTACAGGAAAATGTGCGTGGGGGAGCAGTCAACTGGGTTGATGCTTCTTCCTCGACACCAGATGTCACTGTTATTCTAGCAAATGGAAGAGATTTGTCAAGTGTTAGGCTTTCTAGCCTCCCTGAGGATGTCCATGCATCTCTGCGGGAGTTGCAAGTGTCCAAATTCTATGATCTCAGGAGCCAGGCTGCTAAGTTCATGGTGTCCTGCCCTTGTCCTGTGACAGCATGTTGTGCGGGGAGGGAAGTTTCACTGGGGGAGATAGAGACATCTCCATCAAGTGAGCGAACCATGGCTGCCGGGCCCACATAGGGGCCGCTAGTATCATTGTAACTTGTTCCTGGTGTATCTTGTGCACAATCTTGTTGAGAAAGGGAGTCGGGGGAAAGGCGTAAGCAAATTTCCCTGACCATGGAATCGATAGACCGTTCCCCTTGGATTGGTTTTGGGGGTACCTGGAGGCGTAATCTTGGCATTGTGAGTTCTCCAGAGTTGCGAACAGATCTATTTCTGGGAATCCCCATTGTATGAAGATGTCGAAGACGATGTCTTCGTGCAACTGCCATTCGTACTCTGAGGGCAGAGGGAAGTCTCTGCTGAGTTCGTCTGCTAGCAGATTGAGTTCCCCTGGTACATGTTGCGACAGTAGGAACATGTTGTGTTTGAGAGCCCACTTCCAGATCTTCTGGGACAGCTTGGACAGTCCTGGAGAGTGGGTGCCCCCTTGCTTGTTGAGGTAGTACATGGCTGTGGTGCTGTCCGTAAGGACCATCACTGTCTTCCCTTGTAGGTGTTCCTGGAAGGCTTTTAGTGCCTTGAACACGGCCAGTAGCTCCAGTAGGTTTATGTGCTTGGATGCTACGCTCGGAGTCCACACTCCGTGAGCAGTCTAATGGGATGAGTGAGCCCCCCATCCTGTGAGGGATGTGTCTGTGGTTAGAGTGGCTTCCATGGCGGGTGTGGCAAAGGGTTTCCCTCTTACCAGGTTTTCCTTTGTCCACCACCGTAGCGAGAGAACCAAGGCCTGCAAGACCACCACTAGATCGTCCCATTGTCCGCTGGCCTAACACCACTGGCTGTTGAGCCACTCTTACATTGGGCGCATGCGCAGGCGAGGTACCAAATAAATACATGACACCATCATTCCTAGCAAGCGCATCGCTTTGCGCACCGTCACCTCTCGACCTGCCACATATTGGGGGATCTGAAACAGCATGTTTTGGACCCTCTCGGAGCGGAAGACGAGGCCGTCCTTTGTTCGAATTAGAGCCCCCAGTAATTGCTTGGTCTGGCTGGGGTCTAAGCTGGACTTCTTCTCGTTGATGGAGAAGCCCAGTTGGAACAAAAGGTCTACAGTCTTTTGGGTATTGGAGAAGCATGTTTTGTAAGAATCCCCTGTTATGAGCCAATCATCGAGGTAAGGGTATACTGGGATGGACAACCTGCGCAGGTGGGCCGCTGCCACTGCCCGTACTTTCGTGAATACCCTCGGTGCAGATGCTATGCCGAAGGGTAGCACTCTGAACTGGTAGTGTTTGCCCTCTATCATGAACCTGAGGTATTTTCTGTGCACCGGCAACATTAAAATATGAAAGTATGCATCTTTCATGTCCAGTGTTGTCATGTAATCCCCCTGTGTTAGCAGTGGGATCACTTCCTGTAAGGTTACCATACGAAACTTTTGGGGCTTGACAAACTTGTTCGCTGGGCGCAGATCTAATACAGGGCGCATGGTTAGATCCTTTTTGGGTACAAGGAAGTACAATGAATAAATACCTTCCGTTACCGGAGATAGAGGCACAACCTCTATAGCCCCTTTTTCCAGTAGCTGGTCCACTTCTTGGAGAAGGATGGCGAGGTGTTCTGGTGTCATGCGTCGTCCCCTCGGGGGTCTGTATGTTGGGGAACTATTGAATTCTATACAGTAGACGCGGGCTATGGTGGATAGTACCCAGCGGTCTGATGTTATTCCCTCCCATGCTGGAAGAAAGGATGTTAACCGGCCCCCGAATGGCGATGCATGGGAGGGGACCTGAATCTTTGCGTCACTTGGTGTTGTTGGTAGCTTGGGAGCCTCTAGGGGTGGAACCCCTACCTCTCCCCTTGCCACGGCGTTGACCTCTTTGATTGTACTGGCCACTATTACTTTGGTAGTTATTGGCAGAATATTGAAGTTGTTGATTCGGTTGCTGGCATTGGCCACGAAAAGAACACTTGTTGCCAAATCTCCGCCTGTCATGATGCCTACCCCCGGAGCACCAGGCCAGGCCCAGCACCCCCGGAAGCAGGCATCATGCCCTCGGGTAAAAGCCCAGCGGCCCCTTATAGGGGCTCTTTGGACTCAGTCGTGGCGCCTTTTGCGCCAGGCTCATGTTGGACATCAGTCCTGGCGCCATAGGCGCCAGGCTCATAAAGGGAGGTGTTTTGTGCACTTACCTGATGCAGACCATGCTGCACGCTTCAGGCCTCCCTGAGGCCTGAAAGGGACTATTTTTTCATAGGGACTATTTTTTCACTCGGGCATGGCCAGGGAAGGATACAGAACGCGAAGACTTCCTACAAATTCCCACCCAGGCGCTATGGAAACTTTTGAAACTGACCAGTTGGCCCAATTACTGGGGGAATTACGGGCCGAAGCACACGCCGCTCATTAAGAGACTAGTGCCCTCAGGAGGGAAGTGATTGTAATAAAGGATAGAGCTGATGACCTGGCTAGACAGCTTTTGCAAGGTCAAGCTGGACAAACTCCTTTACCCGCTTCCGGGGGGAACCCCGCTCCTGTGGTTTCCAGTAACCCGGTGCAGATTAATCTACCTGGAAACATGCCGCTGGCCCCACCTGAAAGCTTTGCTGGGGACCCCAAACAATTCGCCGTATTCATGAATCAGTGTCGTTTGCACTTCCTATGCAGACCTGGGGCCTTCCCTAATGATCAGACGAAGGTAGCCTTTGTGTTGTCATATCTCAGCGGCTGTGCTGCCGATTGGTCAGTCCCACTGGTAACTCAAGGTGACCCGATTCTTCGTGATTTTCAAGGATTTCAAACAAGCATGGAAAGGTTATTTGCTCAACACTCCCAGGGACAGGCTCTGGATGACGAACTTCTATCTCTGCGACAGGGCAATCAAGACCTTCTATCCTACATTGCAACCTTCAATAGACTAATTGTGGAAACTGGTTGGCCAGAGGATAAAAGAATCACGTTATTCTATCAAGGTCTACGTGGAGAACTTAAAGATGTCCTGGCACAAGTTGTAAATCCGCCCCAAGAATGCACTGAATATATAGACTTAGTGATCCAATTGGACCACAGGCTGCAAAACAGAAAAGCAGATCGGTCCAAGTTTGAAACCCGGGTGTTGGCCAAGACCCACGCTAAACCCAAGGGGGCTGATGCCTCGGAGCCTATGCAAATCGGAGGTGTTAAAGGACCCCTAACTCAAAAAGAACGGGAAAGAAGACGGCAGATGCAATTATGCCTTTATTGTGGGTCCTCTGGACACTTTCTACGAGATTGCCCGGTTAAGCCACCCAAGAAGGTGGTAGGAGCCGCTGATAAAATCCATGGAAACTCTGTATCGGGAAACGACCACGCCCGGCAAGCGTAGGGGTCCGCTTGCCGAACTTGAAAACTAACTCTCAGACCTCACATTTCATTGTGCCAATGCCCTCGTAGATCCGGAACAGCCTAAACGGTTGCATGCTATAAAGGCATACATCGATAGCGGGGCTATAGGAAACTATGTGGATCGAGAATTGGTCTCTAGGATAAACCTCCCTCTGCGTCCTAAAACCAACAAAGATGTCATCACCACAGTAGATGGAACCGAAATTGCCTCTGGACCGGTAACACATTCCACAGCTGAGGTGACACTTGTAGGTCCGGATGGCCATCTGGAGGCAGTTGTGTTTGATGTAATCAAGGCTCCACAGTTTTTGCTTATTCTCGGAATCCCTTGGTTAGAGACACATAATCCTCGAATTGATTGGCGAGCGAAGAGAATAAACTTCCCGGATTGTGCACAAACCTGCTACCCAGAAAATCCAAAGATTAATCTAGCATCAGTAACCTCTGTCCCCGTCCAACTACCTCCAGAGTACCAAGACTTTCAGGACGTCTTCCAAAAGGAACAGGCCAACACATTACCTCCCCACGGATTGTACGATTGCCAAATCGATCTGGTGCCCGGTGCACAACCCCCTTGTAGCAGGATTTACGCCCTTACTGAACCAGAGAATCTGCATTTGAGACAATATTTAGATCAATACCTCGCCAATGGTTTCATTCGCCCGTCAAAGTCCCCGGCATCCTCAGCTTTGTTCTTCGTGCCTAAAAAAGAAGGTGACCTTAGAACTTGTATCGATTACCACGCATTGAACCAGATAACTGTTAAAAATCGTTACCCTCTCCTCTGATCCCTGAACTCCTTGACCAGGTGAAGGACGCTTGCGTATACACCAAGTTAGATCTCCGGGGGGCTTATCATCTGGTACGAGTAAAAGAAGGCGACGAATGGAAAACGGCCTTCCGTACAAAATATGGACTATTCGAATACCAGGTGATGCCTTTCGGGTTGTGCAACGCGCCTGCAGCCTTCCAATTCTTCATGAACGATGTCCTTCGGGAACTCATCGATGTCTGTGTTGTCGTGTATATTGATGACATTCTTGTGTACTCCTCTTCGGAATCTGATCACAGAAAGCATGTCAGGGCCGTCCTAGAGAAACTGCGGCAGCACAAACTGTTTGCCAAGCTGGAAAAATGTGTTTTCCATACCACCGAGGTTGAGTTTCTCGGATTCATCCTGACACCTAAAGGGGTCTGAATGGATTCACGGAAAGTGGATGCCATCCTCAAATGGCCATCACCTAGTTCGGTGAAAGGTGTCCAAAAGCATGCTTGGTTTTGCCAACTTTTATCGCAGGTTTATCCCAGAGTTTTCACGTGTGGTGCAACCCATCACTGCACTCTTGCGAAAAAATAAACGTTTTGAATGGACCGAGGAAGCCGAACAGGCCTTTCAGGAGTTGAAAGCTAAGTTCACGTCCGCACTTATTTTGAAGCACCCGCGTCCCGATCTCCCATATATAGTCGAAACCGACGCGTCCAGCTTAGCCATGGGAGCTGTCCTGTCTCAGAGAGACCCTGAAACCAACCAACTGCACACCGTAGCATTTTGTTCCAGAAAGTTCTCGCTGCCGGAGATAAATTATGAGATCACCGATAAGGAACTATTAGATATTAAGTCCGCCTTCAAGGATTGGCGGCATTATCTCCTCAGCACCCGGCATACCATCACCGTGATCACTGATCACCGAAATGTACAATATTTAAAAACTGCCAAGGCTCAATCGTCTCAACAGCTCCGATGGGCTTTGTTCTTTGCTGAGTTCGATTTTGTAATCACCTACCGCCCCGGCAATAAGAATGGTAAGGCGGATGCTCTATCCCGAATTGGAAGAAATAGACACAAACTCAGAACCTGTGCCGATAATTCCCGAACAAAGAATTTTGGGGATAACCACTTTACAAACCCTTGAAGACATTGAAGCACGAGTGAAACAATTCCTGGTCTCTTCAGCCTTGCAGGATTGGACCAAAAGGGGGTCTAACTTTTCAGTCAAGGATGGCTTACCTTACTTCCAAGGACGCTTATTTTTGCCAGAAAAGGAATTGCAAGAACTGGTTATTTCCCGTCATCATGATACCCTGATGGAAGGACATCCTGGCATTGCCAAAACAGAGGAAAAGGTTAAATGACAATTCTGGTGGCCTTCCTGGCGAAAGGATATTAAATCTTTCGTGATGTCCTGTGGAGTTTGTGCCCAAAACAAAGGTCAAAAGACAAGACCCGCCGGTCTTCTTCAGCCCTTAGACATTCCACCAGCACCTTGGCACACCCTGTCACTAGATTTTATCATGGACCTGCCCTCTTGTAATGGTTACAATACTATTCTGGTCGTGGTGGATTTATTTTCCAAAATGGCCCACTTTATTCCGTTGAAAGGATTACCTTCAGCCTTTGTTCTTGCCAAAGAATTCCTCGAAAATATCATCCGTTTGCATGGATTCCCGTCCATACTAGTCTCCGATCGGGGAAGCCAGTTTATTTCTCATTTTTGGAAAAAGTGTTGTCAACTGGCACAAATCGACGTAAGACTCTCGACCAGCCACCACCCACAGACCGATGGTCAGACGGAGAGAACGAACCAGACCCTTGAACAATATCTACGATGTATGTTACACCAATCAGAGGGTAATTGGAAGGACATTTTATGGGTGGCAAATATGCATACAATAACTCGATACACTCTAGAACTGGTCAGAGCCCCTTTTATACCCTATATGGACATCACCCTCGTACTTCAGACTTGGACTCACCTCTGAGCCTTGAAATGCCCGCAGTGGACCATTTGCATTCTACGATTACTCAAGCCTTCAAGGATGCAACTGCACATTTGCAAAATGCGAAAGGGAAATACCAAAAGAATGCGGATCTGCATCGAAGAGAGGCGCCTCCATACCAAATAGGGGATCAAGTATGGTTGGCTACCAAACACCTTTCACTCAAGGGGCCTCGAACTTTTAATCCAAGGTATTTAGGCCCTTACGCAATCAAAGCTATAATCAACCCAGTGGCAGTCAAGCTCGATCTACCAGCTAACATGCGGATTCACCCCGTTTTTCATGTGTCACTTTTGAAACCAGTGCACCCAGGAACCAGATTAACAAAGCCACCAGAACCGATTCAGATAGATGGGGAGCCTGAATTCGAGGTGAAGAACATTTTGGATTCTAAGATCTCAAAATCAAAACTTTTCTATCTAATTGATTGGAAAGGGTACGGGCCTCAGGAAAGGTCTTGGGAACCAAGTGATCACGGACATGCACCTCGGCTGGTAAGAAGGTTCCATCAGAATTTCCCAAACAAACCAAAACCTCCAGAAGGAATGACCTTTGGGGGGGGGGGGGGGGAGTGCTGTCATGATGCCTACCCCCGGAGCACCAGGCCAGGCCCAGCACCCCTGGAAGCAGGCATCATGCCCTCGGGTAAAAGCCCAGCGGCCCCTTTGGACTCAGTCCTGGCGCCTTTTGCGCCAGGCTCATGTTGGACATCAGTCCTGGCGCCATAGGCGCATCGCTCAAGTGGATTTTGCCAGCGCCATTCTGAAAACCAGTGAAGTAACTGGACGAACACGCGCCCCTGCACCAGAAGTAGGATGGAGAGTTCATCCTTCCAAACCATAAGGTGAGCTTAAACCGGGGTTTGGAGGAAGTTAGAGAGGAACGAAGGGGGAAGGGGGAAAGGGGGGAGCTAGCACACTATTCTGCAGACTGTTAATCCCCTTTCTCATCTGCAGAAGGATATTCCTACGGGCCAGGCAAGCACGATTTGGAGGTCCTGTCCAATCGGTGTCCCGGGTCCTGCGCATCACGCTAGAAGAGGCCACAGCAAACCAGACTAGACCAGCGCCCCCGTGGTAACCAGGTGAGCGTTACACCGCCTGTCAGGGGGCTTTGAGATTTGGTCCAAGGTCTTTATGGTATCAAATTCTTTTTTCACATTTGCCAGTGCGTCGTCCACTGCCTTTCCAAAGAGGTTAGACTCTTCAAAAGGCTTGTTAATGAGCGCCGCTTGCGTTTCTGCCTTAAACCCGGAATTGCGAAGCCAGACGTGGCGCTTCAGCAGAATTCCCTGTACCAAAGAGCGGCCAGCTGTTTCTGCTGCATCGAGGGTATTCTTAACGATGTTCTGGTTGACCAGAGACCCTTCATTAACTGTAGCCAGCAATCAAGTTTTTAGGGGTTCAGGGACTTCCTCGATGTCCTGATTAAGCTTTCCCCATTGCGCATCAGCATAGCTTGCCAGAAATGTGTTATTATTGGCAATCCTAGTTGAGAACGCTGCCGAGGTGGTAATTCTTTTGGCTAGGGCATAAAGCTTTTTCCCCTCTTTATCCGGGGGTGCCTCGCTGGTAGACTCTGGAACCCCAGCCCTTTTCCTAGTGTTAGTCACCACTAAGGAGTTTGGGATTGAGTGACCGTTAATATATAGTGGGTCTGATTGAGAGGGTGAGAACAATTTTTCGATTCTTGGATTAACCCCTCTTACTAGTGCAGGGTTGGCCAGTGAAGGGTTGATTTGTCTCTTAACAGAGGCGAGTATTGGAATTGTTTGGCTGGTGGGGGGTTTTTCTTTGATAATCCTTTCCACAAAGTCAGTGTCTGGGGTGACCTCCCCAGTTTCGACCTCAAAATGTGCTGCTGCCTTCCTCAGCAGCGCATTAAAGGTGGGCTGATCGTCAATAGGCAAAGGGTTTCTGACTGGTGTGGTCTGAGGAGACCTGAGGTCTATAATGTCTGGCTCTGTAGACCCTGATGGTGACTGCCAGGGATTTGGGTCACCCTCACCTGGGTCTTCCTCGTACCCTTCCGCACCTATGTTAGTGTCCTCATAGAAGCCATCTCCCTCTTGTTGGTTTTCATCATTAATGAACTCCTCTCCTTCCTGGAAGTGAGTGTCCTCTTCGGTGAGGTCATAAGAGTTCATATCCTCCTGAAAGGGGTTATAGAACAACTTCGGGTATTTAGCCCTTGGACTTTCTAGGAGTACCTCCCTAGGTCTTTTAGGTGTCCTATTTTCTGGAATGGCTATGAATCTGTCTAACTTGTCCATACAGGACTGGAACTTCTCTAAAGTCCACTGAGGTAGGCCAGAGCGTTCTGGGAGTGAAAAAGGAGTTTCTTCTCCTTGTATTTGCCTAGATCTGTCCCATAGCGTCGAAGATAGGGTGACTTCACCTTCTGAGAAGTGTTCTGGCAGGCTAGGGCTTTCCATCGACGGTGGGAGCTGTACAAGCCTACTTTCCAGCGCCTTCGGCGTTTCTTTGGCCTTGTGCGTGATTTTCGGCGTGTCACTTGTCGCCCGTCTCTGGCCGTCCCTAGAAGATATATGCGCAAGGCTTTCGGCGATCATTCTCTCTGCCGAGGGATCGCTCGCCGTCGCGCTAGGTACCGTCGAGTCTTTACTGGCAACGTGCACACTCTTACGAGGCGCGTCGCCGCCTGAGGGTTTGGGGTTAGCACCCTTATTTCCAGAGTGCCCGGTCGCCCGTCGCGGAAGCGGTGGCGGGGAGGGCTGGTGACCCTTACAGTCAGCGGAAGACGCCGGTGGGCCCGGCGCCTCCGTTGGCGCTATGGCTGCCTTCGTCTTCGCCGAATGCATGCCGTGCGGTATGTGTTTATGAGATTTCTTGTGTGCGTCCTTGTCGCCGGGGTGTTCATCCCCATAAACTGGGCGTGAGCCGGGCTTGTCGGGGCCGGACGAAGAGGAGCGAGAATGCTCCCTCGAGAGGTCTACAACCTCCATTACGGGGGCCATGTAATCACTGTCCTCGTCACGTTCGGTGACGGCGGCAGCAGGCGAGGAATCTGACCTAGACATGGCGTAGGCCACCCACCTTTTGACCCTGCGGTCCTTTATCGTTTTGGGCTTAAGTAATTTACAGACCGCACAGCCGTCCTTGTGATCGAGGGGCAAGCAACGGTTGCACCGTTTGTGCTTGTCCTTCCAGGTTTTATTTGCCTTTGCAAAGTGGGCAAAACCTAAAGGGCGTCCTCTCCATAGTTGAGGGCAAGAAGTGTGATTATGACCTCGAAAGAGAGGGAGGGGAAAGAGAAAGGCATTCTCGGAGTGAAAAGAAAAGATCACACAACCCCACTCTCCCTACTGTGTAAGGCCGGCGAGGCCAGGCCACGTGTTCGGCGACACCAAAGGATCTCCTCCGCTCGTCCTTCCGTCGAAGATCTTGCTCGGCGGAGAAACAGCTTGCAGCTTCGTTGAGGGAGGGATCTATGTGTTAGATATTAATAATAATAAACAACCAAGGGTCGAAGAAATGATTTCGCAATGTCTCTCGAGGAGCTCTGCATAGAGGCGACCAATAACTGGGTGGAAAAAAACAATCTGAGGGACCTCGACGCATGAGGGATTGTGGGTACAACGCACGTCACTATAGGGATAGTGTTACAGACACGCCTTGTCGACGTCCCCTTTTCGACTACGAAAAACAAAATGCAATACTCCGCAGTGACCACTGGATGTCGGACTATGCACAGCATGTGATTCTAAGCAGATTAACAAACATCAGAACTATATCTCCCACAAAGAGTCCTGTGTCTTTCCATTCTTCCCTAGAGAAATGGCATAAAATGAGTTTGGGGGAGGATGGCGAACTGGTTGCCTGGGAGAGAGCATCAACCACCACTGTTACCTGTGCTGGAGGATTGGTGCCCAATCACAACTTTTCCTCCTGGGTAGGTCTTGATTTGGCATCTAGTTTAGGATTTGTGGGTAGTATGCAGTGAGGGATCACACAAATATCCTAAACACATTTGGTATTTCAAATTGAAGAGTATACCAATTCTCTCCTGTCTGCAAGGGAGGACCACAGCCAATAATACAGGTTCTGTGGGCTCAGGATCCTCCAACTATTAACACAAACTAGCCACTCAGAAATGTTCCTGAATGCCGTAAAGGTTTTTGGCACCTCTTCATCCAGGTTTTCATCGCTCGAGTGTGATGAATCCTGAGAAGTAGCAGGAGGTGTCTCCTTTAGGTGCAGGATCTGGCTTAGAGGGTGCCTGCATAGGGCAGGATCTGTGGTAGAGGTGGCACCTCTGGTTAAAAAAGGCAGCAGACTATGTTGGGGAGCCTGCTTGAAGAGCCGACCGCATCATCTTCATACCCCTTAAAGAAGCACTTTGTGGCCAGGGTCGTCATGCGTGTTTAAACTTCTGAAAAAGGATCTCCTCTTTTTGCTGTGATTTCATGTACAAAATTGTTCCACTGAATAGTGCATTGTGGCACATCATATAGGGAACAGTCAGTTCCCATACCCAGAGCATGCAGGGTTGACCAGCCCACCCTGGCAGAATGAAAAAAAAAAAGAACAAATCAGACCTTTGTTGATGTTCCATCTCAGCTCATGGGAGTGAGGCTGGTAGTATGGGGGAAGGAGAGATCTCGAGATCTCTTCCCTGAAAGATACTGCGCTAACTGTGTTCGTTGTCTTTTTGAGGTGGGCTTGCCAAGTGCCTCTGATTGCAACATCGTTTTGGGCATTCTCCAGCTTCGTCTCCTTCCAGAAGATAACATTTCACAGTATGGAGGAAAGAGGCCTGGACGCAAGACTAAATAGAAAACAATCATATGTTCTATAAATATTTATCCTGACATTGCCAGAGTGCACTAACTCTTCACATCTGAATCTCATTTTCCCAGAAATTGGAATTAACAATATTGGTGAATCATTCTCTTTTACAATGACTACTTGATGCCAAAATATTGAGAGTTGAAATTTTTGCTGCAACTGTATTATACTTTTCTCTTTCTTGTGTGGTGAAGGTGCCAAATAGTCATATTTTGCCCATACCAAACAACTCATATAGTCATGTTTTTTAAAGTCTAGATCTGATTAGAGATTTTCCAGGAAAAGACAGATATGGTTGTTTATTTGACCGAAGGAGAAGACATATGCATCCTTTTTTTCCTTTTTACAGGCTAAGGTTTTTGCAGATCCTTCCATAGGCGACACCCGTAGCTTTGTCATACTTTGTCAACCCTTGTGTGTCATTGCTTGTGCAAAGAGTGAACCTAAAAGCGCAAATAGTAGAACTCATACGGAGTGTTTGTTTCCTAGAATTCTAGTATAGTAGCAATATTGAATGTTCTTTCAAAAGGAAGCATTCTCTTATAAACCTACTCAGAATGATCAGCTAATACAAATTATTTTAAGAGACATTACTGGACATCTCTTTAGTTGCACCTGCATGTTTGCCCGTTTTTTAAAGCCAAAACTGATATGAGGCTTTGTAAAATTCTGGTTCATGTCACAGGGCAGTCTCATTTAATTCACACCCACAATGTTAAACTTGTAAGGAGAATGTAACCACTAAGATTGAAGTACAGCATGTAACTATACAACCAATTCCCACAGCAAAAAGAGCCTTCATAAAATATTGCAGGTCACTGGTCTGATCTCAAGCTAATATATATATTTGGTGGTTGGATTCCAAGCCCAATATTGCACTAAGTATTTTCAGTCTTGTGAGAGCTAAGACAGCCTAATACGTTAGGTCAACAAAGGATTTGTATATCTGAATATATGACTTGTTTGACATGGAGATAAAAGTTTACATTAGATCAGCTTAAACAGTGGTAAACCATGGCACACGGGAGCCTTTTAGATGCCTTAAAGACACCGATTTCATGCCATGTATATGCATCCCCATTTAGGAAATTACTGATGACAGAGTCAAACCCTAAAAATTAACAAACTTTTTTTTGATCATTTGAGAAACACGCAGGTCACCATAAGCAATTTTCTAGGGGGTTGGGATGTAGTGCAAATGGTGCACTGAACATGATATGAAATGATATGGCATTTATAACACGCCTGTACACAAGTGTTTCTAGGCGTGACAAGACAAGGCGGGGGAAACCAAGGGAGGACAAAACAACAATCTTGCTAGGCCTTGTGTCATTCAGATTGTGCAAGCGCAGGGAGGGGGAAGGGGAGAAGTGCAAAATGGGGAGGAGCATTGAAAAGTGCAAAAGGGAGGGGAGATGGAGAAGTGCATGTGACAGAGTGCAGCCAACGGGTGGCAAGTCTCGGTAATCAGAGGGTGCAGCCAGCGGGTGGCTAATAAGTGCAGAGAGAGGGTGGACTATAGGGTTACAGATACAGACCACAAGTGCTAGGAAGGGGGGTAAGAGGCAGTGCGGGTGCAACTTGACAGGCAGGGACCTGGTCCCAATACAGACCACAAGTGCTAGGAAGGGGGGTAAGAGGCAGTGCGGGTGCAACTTGACAGGCAGGGACCTGGTCCCAATACAGACCACAAGTGCTAGGAAGGGGGGTAAGAGGCAGTGTGGGTGCAACTTGACAGGCAGGGACCTGTTCCCAATACAGACCACAAGTGCTAGGAAGGGGGGTAAGAGGCAGTGCGGGTGCAACTTGACAGGCAGGGACCTGGTCCCAATTTCAGAGGATGGCCAGGTAACCAGGTGCGTGGAACAGTTGAGTCATCAGCAGGGCAGAGGAAGAGAAGTGAAGAGGAAGGTCTTGAGTTGCTTCCGGAATGGAAGATGGTTCTGTTTAAGCTTGAGAGAGGCAGGGAGGCTGAGTCGGGAGTGAGCGACTGTTCCCCAGTATCCAAGTGGGTGCTAAGAGTGCATTCGCAGGGACAGTCCTTTGAAGAGTTGGTGATTGATAAATGCCAACAAAAGACAAATATGTTCTCCCAGTTTAAGGGAAAGAAATTGAGCCATACCACTGTACTTTTGGTAAA
Organism: Ambystoma mexicanum; assembly: GCF_040938575.1. Classification (NCBI taxonomy): domain Eukaryota; kingdom Metazoa; phylum Chordata; class Amphibia; order Caudata; family Ambystomatidae; genus Ambystoma; species Ambystoma mexicanum. Next base: position 1,059,540,728 of record NC_090931.1, on the reverse strand, counting down.
AAAAAAAAGAAAAATGTCTAGGAGCCAGGAAGGACACCGGCATGCATTGTTCATGCTCATGTGCTTGTTCCACTTAAGCACAGGATAATGTGTTTCATTTCTGCACATTTCCAAGTGAATCTGGATATCTCATGCCCATTATTCAGTATCGCACCAGACTGAGGACAACAATAACATCAAACACTCATAATTGTGTACATTATGAACGGATGTGTGGACACGGGAGCTAATGCTTAGCCGGTTCAGACCTGAAGAAGCTCTGAGAGAAAAAGAACACATGTTGCCTCGTGCAAAACGGCCGATCCGTTTTTGGTAAGGCTAGTCGATTAAGGCAACTTAGGAACAAACTTCTGTGTTTCAAGAAATTACAATGTCAGAAACTATGCGCTGAACAAAATTTTTGTTACAAGCAACTGCAATGCCAGAATTATTGTTTTGAATAAACATTTGTATTAAAAATCCAAACAAAATAATTACAGTGTTAAGACTTTCCTATTAGAGGCCATTTTTACTTTTATTTCTTAAGGGGCAGGCAAACCAAAAGTCTACAAATATTTGTTTCAGTTGACTTTATTGAAGGAGAAAAAGGGTCATTTTAGTAGAGGGTGCATCCAACATGTACCACCTTTTAATTCTCTTAAATTTCAAAGTGCACCCACCATTGCTGAATTCAGGGTGTACTTTCAAATACACAGGATTCCCTCATTCCACCTTCTAGTTTATGCAATCGTTCGCATGTTTGTGAGAAACTGCTTTCGATTAGAGCCGCACATTCTGATGTATTTTTTCCAGCACAAATGAAGAGCATGTGCATTGCTTCCACCAGAAAAACCTTTGAGAACCTTGCTCACAAAGTATTTAATAAAATCCCCAGCAAATATTTTAAACAAATTAACGGTAGGAAAAAAGGACATCATCTTCATTAATTTTTTTATTCAAAAGTTTTCAAAAGAAACAAAAACAGAAAAAAAAAGCTAACAATCAAATCAAATTTACAGTTCAAAAATGTGTTTTGGCATTTAACAAGTCCTAGGAAACAAAACTACAGAGTTATCTTGAACCGGACAAATAAGTTACCACTGGCAAGTTTGTGGCAATAGTAAAAACAAAAATAAAAAAATCAACTCTCTTGATCATATAGATATCTCTATGAAAATCTTATTTTTTTCAGTCTGTACAAAAAGGTCTTTCTTCATAAATTAACTTTTTTCATAATTTAATTGCTGACTACTATGTGATGTTTAAGTAATTGATTATTTCTTTATGTACAGAGGTTATGTTTCCCAACTCTTACCTAGACACTAAGTATGGCACAGAGTTCAGACATAGGTGACAGACCTTCCCATGCTCTAAGAAATCTGTTCTCTCTCGGTCTTCATAAAAAAATTAAAAAAATAAAAAGAATATCAAGTAGCAGAACACTCCTGATGGTTTGAGAAGGGTTTAAGGAGGGAAGGTGCTACATCTAGTCTGAACTTTGACAAAGCATTAATATTCCAGAGAGCATAGAACCAATGATACCACAACTTTCATTTTCTTGAAAAAATAATAATAAAAAAACATTTCCAATGACTATGTAATTTCACTAGAATCTAACTTCTCAGAGCAGCAATTACTTTTGAAACTATGAAATGTCACTGATAGCTACACTCCGATACACAAAAACCATTGAAAAACTAGCAATACTTTAAAAGAACGGCTTTGCCCCAGCTCCTGAGCTAGGATAATTTGGTCGGTGGAAACAGGGAGGGCCAGCAACCTGTCCCAATACAAAGTAAATAAAACTCTGAGGTAGATAACCGATCAGAAGCTGATCAGACAAGTACACAGTTTTGGAAGACAACTTAATTCCTTTTAAACATATGCAACCATGATGAAAGAGCTTTAAGAGCACTGAGCAACTTAATAGGATAATCATAATAACTGTGTATTTGCTAACCAGGAATTTCATAGTTTCAAAATGTGTTTTTCTTTACAGTTAACACTTGTAGTGATGATGTAAAGTGTGGCACTGCTTGGATCCAAGTCTTCCTTCATGCTTTTGTGTGTCCATACATCAATTAAAACTAGAAAAACCAAAATGCAAATGTACAAAAAAAGGCACATTCTCCTAACCGCAAACTGGTCCGGCAAAACGAAAAGAGTACAGAAGATTGAATGCTGAGACAAATCAAAACTATTGGCTGCTGGCTCTTTGTTCTTTGGTAAAGTTACCTTTAAAAGTGCCATGTCCTTATTGTTTCACCTATAATAGAGAGCTAGTATCCAGTCAAATACGTTTCTACCCATGTCTCAGCTCACCGTAGATTGCAAAAAGTGTCCTTTAGCTTTTGCCATTTTGCTTTAACAGCAACTTTGTTTGCTGTGTCAGAGCACAATCATCAATAAAAGCACTGTCATTAGTAAAAAGGAAAGACAAAAACAGTCGGCGATTCCCCACCCATAATCTCTAATCTAACTACACTAAAGCTACAACATCAAGTTAGTTTTAGGAAATAAAGCAAACAGATTTTGCATTGCATCATACAGCAGATTTCCTAAATCATTCAATCTACTAGAGGAAACTTGGCATATGGCCTCAAACAATTTTTCCTATTAAAATCCCCCCCCATTCAGAAAATGTGTTTCACACAAAATGTATCCCCCACTTGCATTTCACTACCTTACCTAACATGTGAAAAATCATTAAAAACGTCTACAGCACATTAAAAAAATCGAAGTTTTCAGCAATTTTTCAATCGACTACCTTTTAAAAGCCCTATGCTGCTGTTTTACAAGGCATACTGGACCAGCTCATTTGGTCAAAGCGTTCTAAGTCATTATTATTGTATACTACAGCTACAGCATTGAAAAATTTAAGGCAAATTGGAATTCATACAAAAAGGATAAAACACTTCACACAACATCATAGAACGACAGGAGGCTAAGAAAACGGACACTGCAACACTTCACCAGAGCAACATTCACACTGCAAGCCAATAACATCAACCTTGATGTTTCACTATTTAAAACTTCAGAAACCAATGTCATACATCAATAAAAAATGAAGGTAAAACAAAACAAAAATGTAACACAAAACGTCTGTCATGCAAATGGACAGGTTTGCAGGACATCCATGCATGGGCAGAAAAAAAAATCTTTTTTTTCCTTTTGTGTTATAATACTTGATAAAAAATTTCATAACAAAATAAACCTGTTTCGGGTGAGGTTGAGGGGGATGGTGGGAAGGGTGGAGGGGAGGGAGTAGTATTTGGGGAGGGACAGTCGCTAGATGATTTGAAGGATTTGTATGCACCTCATAGAACTTATAGCAAAAATAGTTTTAGTTGATTTCATTATAAATAACTTTTTTTTTTTTTCGAGAACCTGTGCAAAACTGTCAATAATTCCTAAAGCACAATTGATCAGAAAAATCCATGATTGTTTCAGCCTTTGCATCCTTCTTCAGGTAAGCTCACGACTGTACATCTGAAAGGAAGCAAAGTGCATAAGTCAGTGAAATAAATTACACCAGGAATGATGACGGAACTCTAAAACACAAAACATTCACATGCTAGTAGTTTACATCATAATATGTGCAGGGCAGTTTTAAATTGCTGACAAAGATTAATATACAACCGAAAGATGCATTTCATCAAAAAAATTGAACGACAATGGCGAGAGTCACTAAACCAGTTGACATAGCTTGCACATGAAAAGTTCCAGAGCAGTAAATTGAGTTTATTTTTTGTTACAGAAGAAAAACACCTGCCCGTAATGTCGGGCATCATCTCTGGATTATGAATGTACATTAGTAAATAGTAGTATGGAGCAGTAGCTTTCAGAATGGTGGTGCTACACCAAGTATCACATGGTTTCACCTGGGAGCAAGCAAGATGCCCAGATAAGATGCCAGGTTTTGCTAGTTTTTGGATTAGGAAATTATTACAAGATTGGACAACTCGAAAGAAAAGGGAGCTCTTCCCAAACAAATGTCAGGAAGGGACTCACTTGTTGCGGTCTGACTTTCCTTCCTATCTCGGGTCCTCTTGATGCTAAGACTCAGAATTTGCACCGAGGTAAGTATTGTAGGACACGCTAAGGCTCCTCCAATTTCCAGGCCTCAACGTGGAACGGTGCCGACGGTAGCCGAAACTCAGAGCTGGTCAGCTATAGGGCAGTCCAGGGCACTTCCAAATGCTCTTCTTCGCATGGTACCGAGCACACGTCAGGAATGGATGTTCCCTCCACTCCACGGGTTGCAGCTCACTCACAGGACTGTGAAGATCCGACAGCAAGACAAGGCTCTTCTAGGACAGCAGCAAAAGTTGGTCGCCAGGCATCCTTCAGACAAGTCGCTGGTCTCACAGCTGCACAGGAGTCTTGGCTCCTTCAAGTTTCTCCAGGATCTCTCTAGAGTGGGTGCAATGGTCCTCTTCGCATCACAAAAGACAGGTAAGAGCAGAAACATCCACTCGCGAATAGCAGAACTAGCCCCACACACAACTCAGTAGTAGTCCAATCAAGACTACTGGCGGGAACACTCATGTTAACGTTAAAGGACATTTGTACCGCGCACTATCACCACTGGAGTGGTCCCCTGGCGCTCTGAAAGAGGAAGGGAGGGTGAGTTAGTGGGAGGAAGCTGGAAAAGTGCAAGAGAGCAGTGATGAGCTGTTGGCGGCCTCAGCCCGGTGGGTCTGTTGGCTGAGCCTGGGGTGTTTGCGGCCGGTAGTCGTGTCAGTCTATGTGTGTTTTTGTTTTGTTATTGTAGTGTAGTGAAGTTTGTGCTGTTTGTTGTGCTGTAGGTTTGTGGTTGTGTTTGGTTTGGAGTTTGAGAGGTGTATGCAGAGGGGGAAATTGTTAGTGGAATTGGTTATTTGGCATCTCTATTCTGAATTGACGTGTTGGGCTTGCGTAATCTCTCCAGGCATGGTGCAGGGGCACCCTGCACCTCTGTCCTGATTTGGGCACGTCCGGAATTCAAGGTCCCCTTCACATCTCGCTCACACCTCCACCAGCCTCCCTCACAGCCCCACCTGTCCCCCCCCCCTTCCCACTTATATGGCCAGTGCACCTGCCAGTGTCCACAACTCAGTGTGGTGATTGGCAATATCCTGAAAATTCCACAACACTGTGGCACCTGGTAACAACTAAGGGGCGAGTGAAGATGTTGGATGGGGTTGGCTGGGGTTGACGACTCCTTCTCCATGGGTGTCGCCTGTGCTCCACTCTACCCGGCGTCACCCGTCCAGGTGCTCAGTCGGTTCTGGGAGCGTGTCAGGGTCCTTTTGAGTTTAGTCACTGCTGCCACCAGCTTGTCCATTTAGCGCACCTAGAGTAACCAATAATCTTCTGAGTGATAGTCTAGGGCAAAGACAAAAGTGTACCTCATTGTACTGCATTGTAAGATGCATTGTACAATAATAAAAAGTTAGCAGAAGTGGTAACAAGTTAGTTAAAGTAGCAACTAAGTAACTAGACTAAGGGAAACAATGTTCCCCAGTATTGACAGCCTGAAGGACATGTCAGTTTCCCCATAACAGATGACCAAAAGGGTTCCATGTGTTAATATCGCCACAAAAAATATCGCTATACAAAGATATTGCCATATTTTCTGGCGATATTGACACATGGACCCTGCGGGGGACACCCCGCAATCCTCATATTATTTTAAATTATGCAGGGGACACACCCGCAAGCCCCGCTCCCACAAATTATCCCCCTCCCAAAAATATTGCCTATGGCGAGACAAACGGCCATTTGTACGGCGATATTTTTCGTGGGGATATTTTACAGGGAAACCGGCAAAAGACAGTGTAGTGTAGCATAAGGCTTCACTGCACTGTAGAAAGTACGGGTCAGGATCAAAAATAAAAGCAAAACGTTTGGGGGTCCATTAAAATCGAAGGAAAGGTGCAGTAAAGAGAAATCTTTCCTAACAGCGGTCTAACGATTGCGGCCAAGGAATAGGTTGTGGGAGGAGCAATGTTTTCCCACAGGCTAGGCTTTCACTTTTCCCCGGATTGAGGATGAGATGGTTGGTCGTCATCCAGTAGTCAATATACGAGAGGCATGATGACAGATCTGGATGGTTTGGGCCTGGCGATATGGGGATTTTAAAGAGAATGTGGGTGTTGTCAGCGTAGCTGTAACAGGTAACATTATGGGAGCGGATGAGTGTGGGCAAAGGATTTAGATATATGTTGAAGAGCAGGGGAGATGGACATGATCCTTGTGGGATCAGTTTTGTTACTGGTCATGAGATGGAGGTGAAAGGGTGGAGGAGCTTGATTTGTGTTGTGAGCGGTTAGCGATGAAGGAACAAGCTACTTACCTGTAACTGTTGTTCTCCAGCATGAGTCTGGCATGGATTCACATGCTTATGAATATTCCCAGTCAGGCTGGGAATACTCAGTAAAGAAAAAAATCAGTTCTGAACTGTCTTTTACCTAACAACCAATCACTGAGCTCTGGGTCATACTTCCTGCAGCCAATGGCTGCCCTCTACCTAAGCCCCTCCTCCGGCAGCCATCTTCAGATTTTTACCGCACGTTCAAGTGTTGGGAGTCCTTGTGCTTAGCTCTCAAGCTTTTTGGCTTTTTGGAAGAGTTTACTCTATTTTCTGGTCAATCGAGCCCTGTGCTCCATCGATCACCCTTCCGATCCGTTTTTCAGATTCCTCAGCCCCGCCCCCCCCCAGGGGCGGATTTTGTCAAGTTTCTTCATGGAGGCTTGCAGAAGATTCTTCAGGCGTGCACCGCGTGGACCATGTCGGGGGAGAAGGATTCAACCACCTTTTTCAAGCTTTGCTCCGACTGCGGCTTATGGAATGTCTTCTCAGACGACAGAAATTCGGAGTGCCTTTACTGCCTGTACCCGATGCACAAGGAGGAAGATTGTGCTTTTTGCCAGGAGATGACGGCTTGCACGCTGAAGGATCGGCATAAGCGGCTGAAAGAGTGGCTACATGCCAAGGCCCCTGCTCTGGGTGAGTCCCAGGAGCATGCCTCTCTCAGTTCCAAGAAAGGTGAGCGGGCTTCCAAGACCTTTTAGGACGCCCCTCCCAAAGGGGGTACAAGAGAAGACTAAGCATCGCAAGTCCACTGCCACCGGGAGCGCCGTTGCGGCGGGCTCCTCTGCAGCCAGGGCGCGTCCGACGTCTCTAGCGACTTCAATCACCAGTCAACACTCAGGATCTTTGTCCAAGAGGAAGTCGGACCATCCGGGCAAACTGAAGGAGAAGCCCAAGACCGACCTGCCAGAGAAGGCCAAGGGGTGTTGGGGCACTGACCCTCCCCTAAGGATAAGGCCAAGCAGAACAAGGGACCGGTCCTGACCGTGTAGGCCCAGGTACACCCGATGAAGGCTCTGCCTGTTTAGAATTCTGTTCCCGTATTACTTCTTGTTCAGGGCCATAAGGCTGGTTCTCCAGGTCCGTTCCAGGCAGTGCTTGAGGGTTTTTAGTGATTTTAGGTTGGTGGTGTACTAGCTTTTCCACCTCTTCCGTATTGGTTTCTCCCTCAGCTGTTACCTCCTCTGTATCACTTCCACTCTTTAGATTTGTCATTTGCTGCGTGGGTTGTCCTGCTGAATCTGAATCCTGGCTCTTCCCACCTCATCTTGCTTTCCCCTCTCCTGATGTTATATTTCCTTAAGTCTCCTTCCCACTCTGCTGTTACCACCTCCGCTTGTCCACACAATGATTGAGATTACAACCTCCTTCTTGACCCTTTAGCGCTCACAATCTCATCTTGCTCTGCACTGCTGCCACCTCTTCACTCTCCTAGGTATCTGTCTCGTCCACTACTCTCCAGCCTTATACAAACACAATCCTCCTGCTAACAATGCTGCCCAACTGGGGCTCGCTGCTTTTATAGTGTGTTATGTCCTCCCCCTGATTGTGCCTTCTAGGGAGGGTCTGCACCAGTGGATGGTCATTTGGCACAAGCAGTGATTGGCGACTGTTTGCACATGAACATTTTAGGCTGAATGAACCGGACCAAGTCTATAATAGGCGTATCCACCATTTAGTTTTAATTCACTTCCCCTGACCACTCTGAGTGCTATGCTCTTTGATGCATCCAGCATGCGAGTCACCGGCTGAGAATGTAATGCGTTAGCTTATGGAATACTTTGTTTTAATGAGCATGCAGGGACACAATAACCATATCCCGGAATTAAAATCTCTTCCTGGGAAACATTGCCCCAAACTCTTCATCCCATGTAGAACTCTCATTGTTCGGAAAGTCGAGGACTAATATTGTCTCCCTGTAACTGGACTGTAGGGGCTTTCCCAGCAAGTCTCGCAAGCTGGCTGTGAAATGTCCTTTTATTTATCTGTGGCAGTAGCTAAACATGTCTTACTTTTGTTGGGTGGTAGGATTAGGCTGCTTCATTCAGGTAGCTGGGTGGTGGTGGTGATGTGGGTGTGTGTTTTTTTTGGTGGCTGGATGTCTTCGCTTGTCCTCTGCCATGCGACAGGGACCAAGGTGGGGTGGCTGAGGTTCTCCCCATATTATCACCGGCCCCAATATCGACTGGTTCAGGGTGGCACCCAGTCCCAAGGCACCACTTTGTCAGTCCCCAGAGTCAGGCAAGGCAGGGGGGGGGGTTTGGGGCCTTCATTACGCAAGCCTTCGCTACCTAAAAAGGACAGCATCTAGCTTGAGGTATCAGGAGCTTGGGGAACCTGCCAGTAACCAGTGCAAGCACAGAACAATGACTCTGAAGAAAGGTCAACAAGGGCTGGACATGCATACTTGATATATAGACTTCAAAAGGAACTGCATCATTTCTCCATCATCAGTCATATGCAGACTGGAAACGCTAGAATCTTTTAAGACAGCACATGTACTTCTGGATAGTGCAATGGGCCACCACAGATGCCTAGTTCTATTCCAGCATTGCCATCACCGTAAGCAACAACGCCACAGCCTTTCTGTATCTTCCCTAGTAACAAAACAACACACAATGAAAGGTAGGTAATGATTCAATAAAGCTTCACAATGAATTTCAAACTACCATACTTTTATAGAAGACATTGAAATATGGGGAAACTGTTCAAAATTAGGAGCACGCTGGGATCTAGCTGAACTTGCAGAAGGATTTGGTTAAAAAAATTGCCTCAAGTCAACACTGTGGGATGTTTTCACCCACACATCCAAGCCATACCACATCATTGTGCATTACTGACATGGGAAACATCATAATGGCCGCCGGAAAGCATGCTGCTCGCCAGAGATCATCCAATAATGCGCAGTGAAAACCTGACAGATTGGCCACCATCCACTTTTGCCTCTGTCAGTGTTAATACAGGAGACCATTGCCAGACCCTATCCTTTGGCTGCACACAGAGCAAAATCAGTGCAAAGGAATATAGTGCTGGTCAAAATCCGTTTTAATTGATGTCGGAAATTGCCAAAATCATGGCTCACAGAACCACTATAAAGGTCCCACCTCCTTGTTGGGGGGTCAACATCATTTTCCCACAAGAATCTACATGAATCTGAGGTCCACAGAAGTGCACCTATATTTGAACAAAGTATAATTTGAGGACTGCTTACTGGTAAGGCAATTGTCAAAAATGGCTGCAATACCGGTGCTTGACACTAACCAGCGCTAGCAATCTAAATTCTGACAGGAGACCTGTATTTCAGAAGCTAAACAGCATCCTAAGTTAGCTGAGACTTCCAAAGGCTTGCTGGTCAATGGGAATTCTTAACACCTACTCTTCCCAGGCCCTACACCAACAGCACAGGATATCACAGGGTCCTGTTGATTAAAAGGGGAGGAGAGTTTCCCTGCAGCCTGGAGGAAAGAGATAATGGATGCCTTCAGCTGAATAGAATGTGCTGATTTTGGGTGTAAACTGTCAACACTGCTCTGGGGAAGGCAAGACACATGATCTCTGAGTCAAGCCAAGTTCCCGGGAGCGGGACAAACACATGGGTGTACTGAATTGAGAGCAAATGTAGGTTTTATTAAATTGCTTATAAAATATTGTATCAAGCCGACAGAAATGTACAATTTGGGGATTCGTAATATGAAAATTTCACTCACAATTTGAGACTAAGAATACCGGAATACCTACTGAAGAAGCTACAACGGATCCAAAACACAGCAGCCAGACTACTCCTCAAACTATCCAGAGGAGACCACATCACCCCGGCCATAAAAACACTACACTGGCTCCCAGTAAAACAATGCATCATCTTCAAAACAATGTGCATAACGCACTGGGCAATCTGCGGACAAGGAGCAGAATTCCTACAAAAGAAAATAATCTACAAGCCAACGAGACCGCTCAGGTCAACCAACGAAATCCGACTGGAACAAAAACCTTACATCAAGAAGAAACTCGGAGGCACCGCTTTCTACCACTTAGCCGCGAAAACCGGGAACAACATCCCAAAAGTAATAAGGAACACTAAAGATCAGAAAATTACTAAAAACCTGGCTCTTCAACACCAGAGACTAAAACCAAAACAATAAGACAAATGACTCAACAGAAAAAGACATTGACAAGCCCCTAGAACCTACAGAAGTACTCTGAGCACCAGTAGGACTGATGCTGGACAAAGGGGTCCACCTGCGAGACCTAGGGAGACGGAGGCAACAACTCCAGCCAACCCTTACCATCCCCCACCGCCCGTACAGCCACAACTAGATACCACGGGGTTGTAGAATGGACGAGATACCACCAATCACCACACAATCGGAAGTATAGACACTAGCAGGTGCGCTAGTCATGTGGGTGGGGGTGAGGAGCATGCAAAGTTATTAAGGGAGCGGGCGGAGGGGACAGCCAAATCCTCAAACGGCCTCGAATGCAAAAACGGGCACGCACCTCCTGAGGACAGGGTGCACAAGCATCCCGTCGTGTAAGATTACATGAGCCCAACCGATTCAATCCAGGATAGAGATACCAACTAACCAATACCACTAACAATTTCCTTCTCTGCATACACCTCTCAAACTCCAAACTAAACACAACCACAAACCTCCAGCACAGCAAACCGCTCGAACTTCACTACACTGCAACAACAAAACAAAAAACACACATAGACTCGCACATCAGCACACGACGACTACTGGCCGCATATACCCCAGGCCCAGCCGACGGAACCACCGGGCTGAGGCTGCCAACAGCACATCACTGCAATCTTGCACTTTTCCAGCCTCCACCCACTAACCCACCTCTCCCTCCCTCTTTCAGAGCCGCCAGAGTGCCAGGGGACCACTCCGGTGGTGATAGTGCGCGGTACAAATGACCTTTAACATTAACTAAGCTGGACGTTGTGTGATGTTCTGAGACCGAACCCCGCGATTTATTAATATTGCAGACACTGATTATATCAGAAAAATGAAAACTTACAGTAGTATGCGCAGAGAGGGGGTGTACCTCCGAGGAAGATTTGATGAAAAAACAATATGGCGAAACCCACTAAAAGCGCAAAATGTTGTCGTTTCTGAACCCAAGCTCTTAGAAAGATCAGGGTTGAACAGAGACCTGTCTTAATTGATCTTTGATGGGTACATGTAATTTCAACAACCTGTGTATCTGGGAAATATGTGTTTTGGGTAAAATTGATTTTCTATAAGAAACCAAAGGGGAGTGTTCTTTCCTTAAAGCCATAAAAATGATACCCGATGACACAGGATGACTCACTACTCTGTTCTCCAGTCAGAGGACAGTAAATCCTTTAACCCATCAGAACCCTTAGTGGGTTGGGCATAGAAAGTCAGCCTTCCCACACACTTTCAAAAGACATAAAAAGAACCACTGAAAGCCCGACAGGGACTGCTCTTTCCACTTTCTTATGCAGCACTTTGCCGGACCAGACAATATCCAAAGGACCATAGACTCCAGATAGACTCCAGAACCTGAAGCAGAGAGGCCTGAACCAAAAGCTGAATCCTTCTCAGCAGGCCTCAGAATCCAGCAACCTAACTATACTATTCAACAGCCGGGCTGTGCTGTTCGCTTCTGGCCCAGAACCTGTGCCAGAACCGAGATCCAGAGAAAGCAGAGCTGTATCCAGAACCGTTTGGTCCAGTTCAAGAGGCCGACCAGACCAGACCGCTGTGCAGTGCCGGTAGCAGATCCAGACCAGACCGCTGTGCAGTGCCGGTAGCAGACCAGACTGCTGTGCAGTGCCGATAGCAGACAAACCCAGACCGCTGTGCAGTACCAGACCCAGACCAGAGGCCACGCTGGGGAGCAGAATCAGTGGCAGCCTATTCCAGTCCAAAATTAGGAGTGAGTATCCACCTGTCCAGAACTGCATAGAAATCGTGTGTCCATTCTGTGATTTCAAAGCTGTGAAAGTGTCATTTGTCATTCTGAATCTTTACTTAATTTCCTTATAGTTTTTCCGTAATCGCGATCGACGCACTCGGAAAAAGTGCTGCAAATTGCAAACTGGCTCAATTTCACCACTTGTAAAAATAGCTGCTTCTGGCTTTCCACTGCTGAAATTAGTTTTCCCTCTGATAATCATTCCTGAATTCTTGCTAGTGTTGATCTGAACTAATGCAAAGTAGCTGTCACCTACCCTGAATCTCCTATAGGGAATTAAAATCATTTTTAGCATATTTTTCACTTCATTGCAAATCACATGTAAAAGTATTTGGCCTGTGTTTTAAAATCATCCCTGTTTCTCTAAGCTTGCTGGGGGAAACGGGAACTGAACTGCTTCTGATTGTATTCCTGAAAACCTCTGTGCCCTCATTTCCATCTCTTCATATTGCATAGGGGGGGGGTAGTGAGGAAAAAGTGATCAGATTATCTCTGGTTGAAACCATATCCAGTTTATTCTGTGCTGCATTCTTTCCATCATTGCTTTTCCTTGAAACCATACAAAGTATTCTCTGCTACCTTATCCTTTCTATACCAACTCCTAAGTAATTAAAGAATTGTGCTACTGTAATATTATCCACTTTTAATCACTGTCATATTCATAAGAGTGCTATCAAATAATGTATTCATAAAAGTGTGATATATATATTGTTTAATTTTTCAAATAAATCTTTTAATTTGCAAAACAAACCTACTTCTTGGCGCAGTGAGGTCAGGGGGATTCAAAGAGGGGCGTTATATAAGGGTTCATCATCCAGATTTATGAACTTGTCATAAAAATATATAAATAAGGGCTTCCATTGGGCATCCCAGACTAGGCATTGACTTTGTTGTAAGTGACTCAATTCAGCACTCCAACTCTGTCTGGATAATTGCGTAGATTTTGAATAATATCTACAAACACTGGATGCACAGCAAATGAATTTATATAATAGTCACATAACGCCAATGCTGAATGGTGCACAACTTTGCAATGGCGCCATTTATATTCTGTATACACGCTTGGTGAGCAGTGTTAGGGTAGATTATTTTATGCACAATCTCCTCCACATGTGAGTCCTGCAGCACTTTTTGCAGTACTTGTGGATTTTTGCTTGATGTTCCCCTGAGTGGGTGTGAACCTTTTTCCACACTCACTCATCATTTTACCCCATCTTTTTTTATAAATTGTTCTTGCAGCTAAACTTTCCTCCAGGTTTTATGGCGTCGGTCTTTTCCAGCACACATAACGCTGTGCAGTGTTGCCGAGAGCCCTTTGGGCTTCCCTTTTTATTTTCTGTTATAGGGGGATATTTGTATCCTTCCCTATTATGAGATCAGCACACCCCACCTTATGTTGAGTGCTGAGGGGTTACATAGTATCCCCTTTCTCACTGCTCCCGGAACCTTTTGGTTAAATTGAAAAGCTAAACTGAATGGCTGGGGGCAGTGGTTTTATGGTTTTATCCTACCTATGTGCGATTTATACTACCAGGCTGTGTACACAGCCGGGTCCCCATAGACCTAAAATCAGTGGCTGTATTGTGTTTTCACCATTTCTTATTTTCTTGGTCCTTTTGTCGAGCTATGTGGGGGAGGACCTGGTTTGACTTTTATCTTTGGCAGAAATCCTGTGGAGCCCGCCAAGGCTCCCGTGTGTCTGTGTGGACAGGAAATGGGGAAGGACTCCGGAACTCGGCTGTTCTTTGTCTTCTGGTGTGCCTGTCTGGAACCAGTTCCAACTGGAAAGGGGGTTGGTGGGGTCTGGTTGTCCCAGAAGGACAGCCACCACCCAAAGTTTGAATGGTGAATGAGTGCCGATTGGGTGCGCTCCTGCATAAAAGGCATGGATCCTGAGGTTGGAACCGAAGAAATGACGAGGAAGAAGAGGGGAGACGTCTGCAGCCACGTTAAGACAACTGTAGATGCCTGCTGGGTAATCAAGGCTGCTTTATCCCTTCTTCCAAGCGTCATGAGAACTCTGAAGAGGACGACTCTCCCCTTTATACTGGTGGGACCAATCATTCTTGAAACAGCCTGCATTTCGAGCCATCCCACGACCGCCAATACCCTGGGACCTGTGGCCACTGTGCAGTGCATAGCCTTCCAAAGATCAAAACCTCCCAAAACTTTGGTGGACTCCTTCCAGACCTACAGAAACAAGATAACACTCCTCAAAGTCCCCTCACCAACGTGCTGGACCAGGAAAGTGAGACGAATCGGCCAGGCGGTAATTGTTCTTCACTGGTGCTTCCAAAAAGGTGCCAAAATCACAGAACCCGGAAGAATTCTTTGCTGGAAGCCTCTTCACTCGAATGCCGGTGCGAGATCCGTTCCAGAATCCCTTCTTTAGTAACGCATTCATGGTCAGGCAGACTAGGTCTGCTGCTGCTGTGCCATGGGGGCATTATGCTGCAACCTATTCTACACTCCCAAGGTACTTTGAGACTCCTGGTAGAACTTACCACGAGTTGTTTCGCTGTCATGTGTTGTTGGAGTGCCGATTCGTGTGTGTGGGAGTTTGCCCATACAGGTTCGCCCAGGCCAAACGGTTGTGTACCTACAGTGACCCTTCACCGAAAGTCCTTACCCCTTTTCCCAACCAAAAGTGGTACTTACTTGCTACTGAAGACTTCCTCTGGAACCTTTGAACGCTCTACAGGTTGCACCTTGCATAAATATATCTATTGTTTTGCACTCCGATCTGACTCCGAGACACTCATAACTAGATAGTGATGTACTTCTAAAGTGTTAGGCCTCTGTGAAATAATGACAAGCATTTACTTTCTTTATGTTAAGAAAAAACAGGTAAAAGCACAAGGAACATGGGGATACTGCGCTGAACTGGCCCGAGTAGTAAAGATACAATAAGCTGCCAGATGCGAGATTCCCATGGGGCAGTGCTCATGTGCCCCAAGTAAGGTAGCAGGAAATTGTGGGAATTTCGCGATATCGGCGCTGCATATAAGATTTGTGAGACTCTCAAATTCCGAGCAATACTGTGTTACAATCAATAAAAAAAGGAGCACTCTTGCTCTAGAATTTCACCATTGGGTCTTTATTGTTGCTAAAGGTGCTGACGACATGTTTCGACCCCACAAGGGTCTTTATCAAGGCAAGATTGTTTCTAGATGGTCTGATTGGTGAGACTTGATGCCAATGGACGTTCCTTGTATGCCAAAGTGATATGACTGATCAACACTCACAGGAGACTTATACAGCCGAGGCAGCGGTCCTCGTCAGAACACTAACAAGTGCAGTCAAATCAAGGAACGGCCATTGGCATCTTCTGCATCCAGCACCACATCGCAAAATGCTTCTACTTGTGCCCATAGTACTTAAGATGCAATGATGCTCTGGCCCTGACAAGGACCTGCCTGCAGTCCTCTGGCAACTCGTACCCTCCGAATTCAAAGGCTGCAGGAGCCAAGCCCTCAGGTTCAGCTACCCTGGGTCATCATGCAGGATTGTGCCTCCTTCTCTGGTGAGCAGATTCGTGACCAGTGGCAGCTTGACCGTGGGTGACGTTGACAGGCTGAGAACCCTATTTCACTAATATTGCCACTTGCCCACTTTTGATTCTGTACATAGTCAATTCTGTATAGCCCTGTTCAAAGGACCTTTACAGCAACGTTAGTTAAATCATGTAAGCAAGCTATGAATGCATTCAATTGAGCCTTTTTTACTACAAGAGATAGTAGGCCTTCAGAATGGGACATAATAGCCTATGTGTAGCCTCAGAGAATTGTACAGAGGCATTAGAATTTCCTTTTGTGATGTTCCATTTGAATGAACCTCTTCCTGAACACAATAACTTCCCTAGATCAACTGAGCAATAGCTAGGCCATGCTGTGTTGACACTTTCCTGTTAGATGAAATACCCCTAAGGTCTTTATCTGTCTGCCGCCCAATACCTGACCCTCCACAGTGTAGTTCTACCAGCAGCTTCTCCACCCACATTTATGCCTCTTGGAAACTGATGGACAAGCAGAACATTAATTACCCCCAATACACTGATCAAATAGAGTTGTACCTATACAAACATTAATTGCTCAATGACATGCATGATGTGTGTCTTTTTGAACGGAAATAAAAAACATATTGATGCTCAAATTCTAGAATGGTCTTCTGATGTTGTACTATATAGGCAGTGAGGAAGATAGACCTGAGAAATGTCTGTCATTAGTCATAATTAATATGGCATTTTAGGATGATTGCTTGTAATTTTGCAGTGGTTTTCTGTGAAACTCAAACCAAAATGGCCAGTGAAAGCTAAACATTGTATGAGTTAGTTTCACCTGACTACTAAAAACTTTTGTGACACAGGCCTGCATAAATTTTCTAGGCATTTTGAGTAAATCTGATTGGATAATTAGCTAAATAAGGAAAAATACGTTCCTGAAAGAAACTGAGGAAATACTGCAAACCCGTACTTATTTACAGAGCTACTGGAATTAACGTTGCTATTAACATTGAACTAATTTCTGTTATGCTCGAACATGGTGAAAATTGTTAAGTAATGCAACCTTAATAAATAGTGAAAATTAAACAAAACACTGGATTCTGGAAGCCGCACTCACCCTACCTACCTACTCTACCCTACCCTACCCTACTCTATTACCTTTCAGATCCGCCAGAGGACCACTTTGGTGGTGATAGTGTGCAGTATAAATTTCATTTAACTGTAACATATTCTTACCTTAGTTATTTGTTTTGTTGATAGGTGTAGGGAGAGTGCTCACTCGATGTCTCTACTGTCACCTGCTGCTGACCACTTGCTTCCTGCAACAAAAGGAAAAAGTGGAAAAAAGAAAACTGTCAATTACCAAATACAATACAAACCTACACCCTTATATAAGCCAAAGGTGAGCAATCACAATGCCAGAATTTCAGTATGTTCTTAATGTTGTCACGGATTGGAAAGCAAAACACAAAGTGATGACAAACGTGAAAAGCAAGTTGTGTGTGTAAATAAATGGCCTTGCATAGGTGAACGAACATCAAAAACATTAATTTGTTCAGTTACTATAACAAATGGCCTGAGAACTAGCAAGGAAGGGTAAGGCATTGCCTTCTCCAGAGAATGTAAAAACTGGGTATTACAATTTAGCAGTCCAGTATGATCACAATGGAGTGCTTAAAGATGAGAATGGAGTTAATAAAAAGGTTGCAGTATTTGGTATGCCTTCAAGGGTGCCCACGATAACCATGGGTATTGTTAGGAGGGTGTTTCTATTCTGCCACTGGTGTGGGCTTTAGAGACCAGCCCATATTGGGCATGCAGGGGTTCCACCAAGATGGACCATACTCTCACTGGTAGACGTGAGAGCAATAAAGCTTCAATTTATGGGAGAAAGATACAAATAAAATAAAGAGATGAATACAAGAAGGAAATAAAATTTGGCCGACACCCCGGTATTTATTTATTTAATATTCATAACGCACCTGAGGCCCATGGGTGAAAGAGGTGTACAAAGAACAATGACAAACAACAAACAAAATGGGCATAAAGGCACTCAACAAAAAAAAAAAACCCATAGAAACTGCTTAAAGAAGTACCAGTGATGAGATTTACATTAAACGTCAGTCAAATCCAGAGGGCAATTAAGTGAAGAAGTGGATCTTGAGAGGCTCCTGGGAAAGTGGCAGTGAGTGCATTTCTGTTAGATCTGGTGGGAGATTATTCCAGAGACAAGGAGCTACCCAGCTGAGAGCCAATTTCCCAGCTCTTTTGAGTTTGACATGTGGGGTGACTAACAGATTGATGTTATTAGAACGCAGTGCACGAAGGCTGGATATGAAGTTCAGTCTGGCTTTCAGGTAGGAGGGAGCACTCCCATACACACACTTGTAGGCAATAGTCGTGACCCGGAAGGCAAGGCGCTCCCTCACTGGAAGCCAGTGAAGAGCACGACGAGCCTCACTGATGTTGCAACTATGCTTGTACCGATAAATGATCCTAACCGCACTATTCTGCAAAGTCTGCAGTTTAGATAAATTGCCCTGAAAAGTGCCGTGTAGAAGGCTACCACACTAATCAATGGTTGTCCCGACAATGGTTCACGCCAGGTGGGCCAAGTACTCTTTAGAGAGAAAGGGGCAAATAGAGCCGAGCAGCTTCAGATAGTACGACATAGTAGAAATGATGTAGCGGGTTTACGCGTTCATATTTAAGGTAGCGTCAAGGTAGCCCCCTAAGGTCTTAACCCTAGCTGCCACTGAGATGACACATGCGGCAAAGGTAAACTCCTTCAACTCTGGGGAAAGCCTACCTAATCTATATTGTGTGTCTACAATAAGAAGCTCTGTTTTGCCATCTTTGAGTGCCAGTCCATTAAAAGCCATCCAACTTTGGATGATATTATGAATCTCATTAATGTTGGCAGCATCCTGTTTATAATCCCCAGAGAGCTAGCACAGAACCTGTGTGTTGTCGGCATAGCTGGTATAAAGAACACCAAGATCGAGAATATCAAAGAGAGGTTTAGTGAACAAGTTGTAGAGAGTAGGGGACAAACAATCGCTGCGCCACATCGGATGCGGCGGATACACTGAAGACTCTGGCTGTACATTCAGACAAAAAGGGATGAACCCAGCTTGCACCTTCAGGTGAAAAGTTAGCTGAAGTGCACAACCTGTCTATCAATATTTTGTAATTGACCAAGTCAAATGCCACAGAGAGATCCAGGAGCATGAGCAAGGCTAACCCACCCTTGCCAAGGATCTGTAGCATGGTAGCATGCTGGTTTTAAGGTCTAATAATACAGTCTCCATGCCATGTACGCCCCTGAATCCAGACTGCCTACAACCAAGTAAGATGTGCCTTTTAAGATTTAGCTGATGTTAGGGAGGATTGTATGTAGTAACTCTGTGGGAGACTACACCAGCCTGGTCCTCTTGGCAATAGGTAACCCAACCTCTGGTATAAGTCTGTACTACACAAGTTGGTAGAATGACTGAGCAGTCAGGCTGATCTCAAAAGGGGTCAATGTGAGCTGTAGGGTTGCAAAATAGAGTTCCACAGTATCCAAATAACACTATACTCAATGTTTCTTGATTAAATAATTATTTATTAATTTAACAGCCAGTTTTAAAATAAGCCTTCTTTAGAAGGGAGCAATTGGCAACAATAGAAATACACTTCTTCAGTAAGTAGATACCCTTTTGGGCTGGCACACAGATTTTCCTACACCCTGAGGTGAGTGACTTCAATAGTTAGGACACTGGACATGAATATATCACTTTTCACACTTCAATGGTAACACTGAAGTTGTGGCAAAAAGGAAAAGCTCAGAGAAGGAAACAATGGTTAACAAGTTTCTGAAACAGGTAAGCACTTTTGAACCCCCCAATGAAATGTAGATTAGCCCGTTCCCAGCTATACAAGTAAGGTGTGTATGACTTTTCTGAGGAATAGATAAAACACAAAGTCAGAGGTTAGAAGAGTCTTCGTGGAGCCAGGACAGCCAATGTCACTTGAGCAAAGTCTAGGGGACCTGATGCACTTCTTGAAGGTAAGTAAAAGACTTGCACAATGTTATAAGAGAGTTTTGTTGAAAAAGAAATCACTGTTGGACCACAAGCTGGCAGGCTTGTGATGGGCAAAGCTGCAAGCAACTCTGCAAAACACAGCAGCCAATGCAAGTCTCAACTGAGAGCAGCAAGCTACACAACAAGAGGTAAGTACCCCTTAGTTCACAGTACCTAAGGTCTGAAGAAATGGTTCCAGCTGGCTTCTGTTCCTGAAGATCATGTTGTTCTTGGGCCTCAGTCATGGGGACAAGAGGGAGGACGTCTGGGGACTCCTGTACTACGGTTTGAAGGTTGGCGGCAGCAATGGGCAAACTTCATATCAGCGCCACTTCGCGGTTTCAGCTTTTCGCGAATAGCACCACCGCAGTTCTCGGATACCTTATGGACTTTCCTCGCATCTGGGGTCCAGCACTCTGTTGAGGTGGCTCAGGCTTGGTCAGTCCTGCTTTATGAGTGTCCGGAAGATCTTCCTTGAGCTTGGGTCCGCCTTAAAGATTAGACACTTGATTCTAGTGCTCCTCTCCCTCGTAATGGATTCCAGCAGCAGCAGTGCCAAGTACAGCCAGCTCCGAGAGGATGTTCAGATGAGTTCGTCTTGGGGTCGATTTGTTCCACCAACCCAAGGGGAGAAGTCGTTCTTCGCAGGGCTTCTCTAGTTGAGGCGAATTCAGAGCTTCAGCACTGCAGCAGGGCTTCACCGGGCAAATCAGCGGTCCAGGAGTTGCAGCAGGCATCTCATCCAAGTTCTTCTTCGGATTCCTTCGTCTAGTGGTCGACTCTGCCTTCCAGGCAAAATACCTCACCTTTTATGCAGGTTTCGCAGCCTAGCTGTCACCCACACAGCAGGGTGGCTGTCCGCGAAGGTCAGCCAGCCAGCCAGCCAGCCAATCACCTTTGGGTGCATTCCTGTAACCAAGGGGATTAAGCACAGGGAGTTTCGGGCACCTCCCTCACTTGCTGCCCTGCCAGACACGCTGGAGACAGAGGACAAAACAAACAAAGGGACCAGACCTGGTGTGGCGCGCAGAGTAAATCTCAAGAAGGACCTTTCCAACAAGAAATGGTGAAAAAAGAAGACCGGGCCACTTTGACAAAATGGGCACCCGTGGGTGCTTTACTGCAGCTGCAATTGCAGCCCGCGCTAGAAACACTCAATGGTAGTAAAACGTAAACCACTGCCACCAGCCTTTAATTGTAGAAAGGGTAACATAGAAATGCTACATGAGAAACTAGACAAAGGGGATACCTGGTAACCCCTCCAGCACCCTATGGTAAGATAGTGTGTGCTGGGTCTAGAAAGTTACAAATGTATGTAAAGTCAATTTCCCTTCACTGCTCTTGGAAACAGTAGTTTATCCAAGAGAAGGTATTTAAACCTTTTGGAAAGGTGAAAGACGTCCCTGTGCCACGGCACTGAAGGTGCTGTGTCACAAAGTAAAAGGATGATGTCTATGGAGTTTGCCAGACTCCATAACCAAAAGAAACAGTGTTCAAATTACATGAGAGATTAGGAAAAAAAGTCCTAAAGTCCAGCAAAAGAGCTGGGGGTCTCAGAAGGGAATTAGCACATTTCTGAGAATTCTCCCCAACAGTCTCCATGTGAGATCTTGTACTCAGGGGGGCATACATGGTGGAGAGAGAATAGCAGCCCTCCCGTATTACAGCAAGTGTAAGCTCACACTAAGTGTGAGAGCTTGTGGAAGTAAGGTGGTCCCTGCAGGCAAGTTTGAATCCCAGAACAACCAGAGATTCTGCTAAAACTGGGCCTCAGAACTGTTTTCATATCAAACTCTGGGTTTAATGATAGGTCCATCTAAGATATATGCATTCTAAGGTGAGTAAAGGGGTACTCTAAAAACAAGAATTGTATATGGAACAAGTTACTTAACTGTAATGTAACTCTTGTTCTCCAGCATGAGTCTTACATGGATTCACATGCTATGAATATTCCCGGTTGTCAGGCTCGGAATCCTCACTAATATAAAGCAGAATAGTTATAAACAAAAAACTGCTTGCTGCTTTAATTTCCTATTGCTGTCATTTTTGGGTCATACTGCCCCAGCAATGATATGATAGGTTATTTATAACGCGCTTAATACCCAGAGGTTTTCTAAGCGCGGACCCGGGGATCGAACCTGTGGTACTCCGTGTCATCTTGCTTTCAAGGCAAGCACGTTGCCGCTGAGCCATCTTCCAATTTGGTTGTGCACGTAAAGTGGCAGTAGGAACCAAGAAGAGCCAAAAATGGGAAAAGAGGGAGGGGTTGCATGTGAATCCAAGCAAGACCCATGCTGGAGAACAAGATTTACTGGTGAAGAACTTGTTTCTTCTCCAGCATGGGGTCTTTCACAGAATTACATGCTATGAAGATGATTACACATTTGTACACAAACAACCAGGGTAGGTGGCATGGCTCAACAGAAGCTATACACTTATCACTGTAATAGACTCACCACATGCAAACAGGTGGGGAAGCACTGCTTGGCCGACAAGACTCTTTCTTGGAATTCCTGTCGACACAATAGAGCCTCGTGGTGAGGGTGGATCTCCATGTAGCATACCAGCAGATATCCAGCAGGAGACCACCAGCGTGGAATGCCGTAGTCAAAGCGATGGCTCTGGTGGAATGGGCTCTCGGCCGGTCTGGCAATGGTCTGTTGGCCAACTGATGGCAATGCATGATACAGCCGGAGAGCCACCTTGGGATGGAAGACTTCCACAGGGCCTTCCCATGCACCATAGATCCAAAGTTAACAAAAAGTTGAGAAGTCTTTCTAAAATCTTTAGTGCGTGCTACATAGAAATTCAAGGCACACGTTCAGTGAATGCAAAGACCTTTCAGCAGATGTAGAGGGTTTGCAAAGGTAACTGGTAAGACCAAAGGTTTGTTCAAATGAAAGTTAGACAGGACCTCTGACATAAAGGATGGATGAGTTTGTAGAACCACCTTGGCTCGATGGAAAGACAAGTATGGAGGCTTAAAGCATTAAGCCTGGTGTTCAACAATATGCCTGGCTGAGGATGATCGCCACTAGGAAAGCGGTATTCCATGATATGAACCTCAAAGATGTCCGATGCATAAACTTCAACTTCGAAGCGCTTTGGTAGATGCGATTGTTAAACTTAATGTTACTCAATTTATCTGGTTCGGAAGTATGAAAAGATAAGACGGCCAAGGCAGGATTTTGAATTTGTCTGCAGGCTCCACAAATCTAGGAGAGTGCCCAACTCACTAAACTATCTCACCGGCCTAATCTGTACACAAGCCATCCGGCACAAAATCCTCTGGAATCGCTACATCCGTTGTGTGGTGGCAAGAACAGAACTGTGTGCAAGCTTATTGAATCGTGAAAAATTATTTCTGGGGACGGTGGATTCTTCCCTAATTCTGTGTCCAGAATTACTAAAATTAATGCGTTGTCGAGTGCAATGAGGACTTCCAAGCAATGTTCGGTAAGCCCACACCAAATTGCATCTTCAGGGTCAAGTAAAAGAGGTTTTAGGCACTCTTGGATGCAGGTGATCTCATCTCACGAGTCAGTCATCCAAACAGGAGAAGATGTGAACCCATTGGCAGCTACCACCAATACCATAAAAAGACAAGAGAGGCATAGCAGAGACACAAAGGTAGACTTTGCTTTGATGAAGCACTCCACATTCAATGTCCACTGTGGCTTAAGGAGGGGATATGGAATCACACAACCTTGAGATCAATGGAACAATGCTGTTCCAGTGACCATTTTTAAAAGACTTTTTGAAGAGGAAAAGATGCAATCCCAGATTGTACACAGAGCCACGCTTTTCAAATACACAGAGAAAAAAAATGCCTTTTCGGGGAGAACTTGTGCAACTGTCCCTACTGTGTATGGATCTGCATGACCATCTCTATGGAGAATGGAAGACAGCATGAAGAGGAAGTCCAAACCACTGACACCACAGACTCCAGATATCTTCGATTTTTAACATCCTAGTTGGCAAATGCTCACTCCCCCCCCCACACGCTCTACCCAGGTTGCATATCACTCGACTATACACATGGTGTCTTGGTAAACGTTTCAAGGGGCTGCAAGACGGTCAATGCCAGGCAAGTGATAATACACTACAAAAAGACATTTGGGGCAATATGTTTACGTTTATAATCTATTGACAAACCTATCTGAAAAAAAAAACACAAAGATTTGGAATCAACACTAGAGTAGAAATGCTGGTTTGCCCCTCCCCCTAAGAAATCCAGGACTTGGACACATCTATAGAAGAACATTAACGACACAATGTCATATTAAGAGTCCCATGGTCTTTCTTTACTAAAGACAAAATGGAGCTCTGGTAGATCTGCTATAAAGGCACATCTGAAGAAAGGTTTACGGTTTATGAGTTTGCCTTCTATTATAGATTGTTGATCTTTACTCATTTAACAGCTTACAGATGTGTATTTATTAGATAGAGCAGCTTTGATGGCCGAAAGCTTTAATGGCTGAAGTTTACCCGATAGTGACAGTCATCACAGACACCAAGCTTTTTGAGCACAAAATTAAAATCACTGGAGCAGTAACCTTAGATTGTCCCACCTCATTCGAACAGGATTACAAAAAAGGCAATACAAGATGATGACTGTCAACATCATGTCAACATCATTCCAAGAAAAGCATTTCATATCACACACTAAAATGTTCTCACATTAAGATGCAACATTGGCAGTAGGTAAACAAAAGAGCAGAAAAAAAGAAGCCTGTATTTTTTAATTGAACAGCATATGCATCTTCACGCGATCAGCTCTTTCAGCAAAAATGTGAAGCTTTGCTGTCGCCACATTTAATTTACCTTCTTAAATTACATCAACTCTGTTTGTGACAACATATTTGTTAATTTCCACTGTATTTCTCAATAAGCAGTTGTTTCGTTTACCAAAAGAATTCACAAACCTCAACAGAAACCGCCGCTGTCTGAACATGTGTGTATTGGGGTAGGTAGGCTCCCTGCATAGCTGTTGTGGCAGGCATGTACTGGAAAGAGAAAACGACAAATCAGACATTCGCGACAAGAGGACGAAATGAAGAAGCTTTAACACAAAGACTGATGTATTAATGAGAAACAACAAGATTAAATGTAGGCATTAAATAACAATCCCTGTGACGGAGCGCGCAAGAGCTGAGGCTTCCCCAGCTAAGTAGTCTGAGGCATCATTGCTTACTGATAATGGACTATTAAAAATGACCAGTGGTTTGCATGCAATCCCATGTTTGACATCCAACGGAGAGGTGGCTTCCTAGAACATTCATGACATGCTCGAGGATTTTGGTCAACAGCATACCACGTCCCGCTATTTAAACAATGCTCTGCAATATCCTACTTCCTCCACATTTACATATGCTAACCCAATGCCTCCCTACCAGACAAAGGCCAATAATCATTATAGCATTTGCCCCATGTCACTAGACTACTTTTACACGCTCCTCTCCTAAATGTCACGCCTCCGAGCGCAATCTTCTCCCTCTTCTGATACTTGTGTACTTGGTCCTTTCCAGATAGTATGTTCTCCCACAGGTACTTCAAGAAGCTGCTAGTGGTCTTTTCTGTCAAGAGTGAAAGGAGCCTGCATGCAATGTGCTGCCTGAGAAGAAAGTAGGTACTTTAATTCATGGCCCTGCTGCTGGCACAGGGTGCTGGAGACATGTTCTCAAATGCCTCATTGCTGTGCCCAGCAGAGTACTTCAAGCTGCTGCCTTACAGTGCATGTATGCTAGTCGAATATTAAAATGCACACTGTAAATTTGGTGGGCGGTGTGCTGGTGCTGCTGAAAACGAATACAGAGTACTGCTTTGCCCACCTTTTAGTCTGGTCTTTTTTGTGTGTTTATACAGTAGAAGTGTGAGCTGCCCTCCACATTGCATTAGCTAAAAAGGCAAGTGTTGCTCCTGTTCCTCGTATAGTGTGCGCCGTTGGTTTGAAGGTAATTTTTTACTAGTTTGTAATATTTGTCTATGCACTGGTCAATTCACCATGCAACAGATTGTTACCAGAAACCCCTCTTGTCCCGTTGCAAAAGAAGCCAATGACTTGCTTGTCCACGAATGGACTTGGTTCTTTCCATATCAAACACAACCGCCCTCCTGACATCAAGAGTGTGCAGGGTTCTTTCCGCTCTCGCCTGTGTGCTGGTGAAAAAGATTAGCAGCTCAATCGAATGGGTAACGTGGAACTTTAAGATAAATCTTCCATGTTAAAATAGGGGGCAGAGCAGGCATATTTTATTTTCGTGTTACTTTGACAATGTCAAAGCCTCTTTGTGGTAACTTCAGGCGTCCAAACTCTGATTTCATGAGCCAGGCCGATCGGTGTGTATGAACTAATTGATGCAGCTGTTGTTTTAGCAGATTGCACTCCGAGAGTAGCTTGATTGAGGGAGAGGGTGTGGCAGATATGCTGCCAGTTGTAGCAGGTGCGTGTGCCACTGGGCTCGCACAATTTGCTGCAGTGAGGATCAGAGTGATGCTTTCCTGTTGCAGCTCATCACCTTGTCTAACAGTGGTGCCTGTGGAACTGTTGCAGGCCCCGTTATCCATAGGGCATTGCCTAGGTATCCCGGTGTTTGCTATCTGCATGCAAAGCTATGGTATTTTGGGTTTGTACTCGTCACAAATACGTCCTTATTTAGTGGCCAAGTTTTGAAAACCTGTTCAAGTAACTTGTTGTTTAGTTCCCACTTGTGTTGAAACTGTATTTGTTTGTTGAGACTGCCTTCAAAACAGTTGTCGACTCCAGAGACATGCCGAGTGTCGCACATAGCGTTCACAATCCAAAGAGCCCGAAAGATGGTGCGAGGGTTTTTATTAACAGCTCTTCAGTATTTACATTATGAGACTGCAGAAAAATGGGTCCAATGTGTTTCTCTAACTGGTCCCTCAACCTCCCGCACCCCCACCCCGAACACCCTGTCCTCTAACCCAGGATTCCCGGTATCCATAGGTTACTGTGAACTCTAGAGATCGGTTGTCCCTTCTGTATTTTCTAGCCTCTATATCACGTGTTGGCCTGAAGACAGAGGCCTTATTGGTTTACTACCCCCCCCCAGTACCTCCTAAGGGCTCGCTACTCCTATTGTTGCTACACAGAGGCTATCAATGATGTTCAAAATAGTGCCTGTATTCTCTCACACGCTCTCCCTCTCACACTCATTCACTTTCACTCCTCACCCTGATCTCGTGCCTCCTTACTCTCTACTCCCCCTCTCCAGTCTTCTCGCCCACTTTCTCCCCTCATCTCAATCTACCTCCTCCTTCCCCCCCTCCCTCTTTCGCCCACATCTTTCCTTCTCCGGCCCTCTGATCTTCTCAAACTCCTCCTCTTTTTATCCCTACCACTTTCCTCCTCCACCAACTATTTGCTCCTACCTCCCACCTTCTCCTCTCTCTCTACCCCCCTTTCCCAGTCTCTCCTTCACGCTTCACACCTTAACCTTACCCCCTTACTACCTCCAACCACATTCTTCTCCACTACCACTCACTCCCACATACATTGTCCCAATCATAGCTTCACTCTTCCCACTGGGTACCACTCTCACACAATACCTCCCCTCTAGCCAACTCCACCAGAGACTCTTCAGCACTCCACTCCACCTTACGCCCGCTACCTAGTCTCTCGGTTAACCTCGACACCTTCGGACTTCACCCGAACATCTTTTTTTCGGTCTTGCATCTTTGTGCTTGCATACACATGCTTTTCTGTGTCTGTCCTTCCCTCCTCCCCCCACTGGGTCTGCATCCCACCTGACTAGGGCCAAATCTCTACCTGTACATCTCCCTGGGTTTGACCCATTACAATGCAAGGTTATATCAACTCTTCTTAGCCCCACCCCCTTCCCATGTGTGGCAGTTTGAGCCGTTTCCAGTCTTTACATCTCTCGTATGTTGTCTCAGCGATTGCTCGCTCCGAGCCCTGGAGAGTTCTGCGTTTTATTTCTGCATTTGATGGATGCCAGAATGTCAGAGTGGCAGAGTGTCTCTGGGTCATCAGCATTCTTGAGGGGTTCCGCTGGGCTCTCCTGTTGCCGCATAGCAATGTTGTTTTCATAGTCGGGCAAGACAATAAAGAACTCTGGACAGAATAGAGGATGCATTGCATTGGGTGATCCCCAACAATTAAGGTACATAAAGGGGGGTTCAGGGACTGGGGACCTCCAAACTCTCATCCCGCTTCTGGGGTAGTATCACCTCTGGCATACACAATGTTAGGCCACCTACCCCAGGTTGGAAGGGGTTCCCGCCCAGTGACAAGGCGAAGCCCTGACATGGTCACCTGAGCTTATAGCCATATGTGTTTGGCTGTGCAATGTGGGATGTATTGACCCACTTTTGCTCTGCTTTGCTGCATCACTCTGTGATGGTGGGGCCAGAAACAGCAAAATGGCCGCAAAACCCTTGTGCACGCCAAAACCCCTGAAAATCGCGCTTTTCAACGCACAAAAAGATGGCTGCCCAATCTGCCATGCATGTTGCCAGTGGTGGAACAGAGCTCTCACTACTGAAATGTGTCACTAGGCTCCACAACAATTGAAATTGGAGTGCAGAAGGAAAAAAGCAGTGCTTTGCTAAATGAAACTCCAAATCTTGCTTTAAATCAACTTTTCTTTGCTGCTGAAACTTCAGAATGCCGGTACAGAACACCTTTCAATTATTCAAAATTCTCCCTGGGTGCTACAATTCACTTAGTTTAAAGAATCACTGTGAACTTACAAGGTCCTGAAAGGCTAAGAGCATAAAGAAGATTTCCACAGCAAAAGTGGACTGTCTGTGGATCTGTAAAAATAAATCTCTGTGCGGCAGAGGGCTATCTGTGATGACAGCTGTCAGGGGCCTTCCTGATTAAACTTTAACATATTATAAACTGAAAGTCAAATGTTGCAGTATAAGAGGCCTGTGACTGATGGCAACCGATATTATAGTTGTTTTTGATCCCCAGGTTTAAAATCTTGAATGAGAATTCTATTTGTCATTTGATACAAGTTTGTTTTGTGCTAAGGAAAAGCCAAAATAATTTAACAATTAAATTAAACCTGGCTGAAGCTGCAAACTGGAATAGCAGGTTTTTCTTACAGAAGGAAGGCCTTCCCTCAGCAGTAATTCACGGGGAAGTGTTAATTGCTAGGTTGGGACAGAATTTGGTCTACAGAGGGAAAAGGAACAATGACAAGCTGCAGCAGGAAACTCAAAGTGTGAATAGGGTCGTAAATGGCCTCTGCAAGGAACAAACAAGGAGGAGACTGCTCCTGGACTGCAGGGAGACAAAAAGAGGCGGACCCAAACAACCATCTGTGGCTGAACATTAACAAAGAACACTTTTTAAAAAGACTTCTAACTTGCTAGTCAAAATTGTGAAAAAAATAACAGAGTTCATTTAATTTCTGGCTGCACGTTTCAAGAGGCGGCAAAACCGTGTGACATGTTCTGAAAAGGAATGGCAAGAAATGTGATTTTACGCAAAATGCATGACTGTGAGAATTGTGAAAATTTACATGCATGTCCCCATGTTAAGTCCGCATATTTGGGGAAAGTTGCAGAAAAATCAGCAAGTGTGTTCATAGCGAAAAAGGCAAAATTCTGTGGAAAGGGGAGACATGATCCCACAGCTGCGGGGTTTTGAGGAATAGCTGCTATGTCAAATAGAGCATCTGTATGTGTAATTTGTATAAAAGTGACTAATGTAGAAATGTGTGTTTAAGGTAAAATCCGATTTTGGGACCAGTGGCTAAAGGGAGGCCTCTGGGGATTTTAAAACAAATCATAAAACCTGACATCATCCAGCCTTGAGCCAATCACTCAAATTGCAAGACAGAGATGAAGTATTTACCCTATCCCAGCACAAAGGGGCAGGCTTGGATAGGCCGGCCCACACACCCCCTGTATGATGTCATTTCATAGCATAAATGGAGACAGCTCACCAGATATAAGGACACACAGATCCACTCACCCTCCTGATGCTGGCGGAGCACCCTGCTGCTGAAATCTACATCTTCCTTGTTCCAGACTCCAGAAACCTGGCAAAGTAAGGGCTAAATGCATAGCTGAACCATTTTCAGCTAGGCCTCAAATTCTAGAACAGAACCCCAAAAGCCTAGGGGGAAGCATCATAATACAGCCGGGCTGTGCTGTTAATGATTGCCTGCTGAATAAAAAAATCCTCAGAACCAAGAAGGGCAGATCCCGTCCAGTCCTGTGCCGTGATGTGACCAAAGCGCCTTGCTCACCCTATCCAGTCCTGTGCCGTGCTGTGACCAGAGCGCCTTGCTGATCCTGTCCAGTCCGATGTGCCCAGCCGTCAGTCCCCGATAGGTCCAGAATCTTGACGGTCCAGAATCCTGACGGTCCCATTTAAAAACGTATCCAGTGAGTATAAATAGGAAGAACTGTGCCATATAGCGTATGCACTTTGCATAGTCTTGTCCCTAACTTATACCCATCCTATCTTTCACCACTGCCAAATTGCTAGATGTGGTAGTTAAGGAGGTGTGAGTGTGCCCCATTTGTTCAGATAAAACACTGTTGTGGTATTGTCTATTGTGATGAGCATGCTTTTGGATATGTTGTTTTTCTGCTGCACAATGCTAGCTGTAATGCCTTCAGCTCCAAAATGTTAATATGGAGTGTGGATTCCGGGGAAGACTATTTCCCATGTACAGTGAGGGAGTCTAAATGAGCTCCCCATCTTGGCATGGATGCATCTGTGGTAATGTCACTTGTGTCTGGGTTTGTATGAAGGGGCGCCCTGCTGACATGTTTGTGTTCTGCCATTTTCGTGCCTTTACTACCTTCTTTGTTACTATAATTATTATAATTGTTCTTTAATAGCGTGCTTAATACAAGATTGGTCTCTAAGCATGGGATAGGGATTCAAACCTGAGCTAGCCCCCCTTACTACTGGTAGATCTTTCCAACCCTCCAGAACTTTATGACCTCTGACAGTTTAGCCATGGTTATTCTGGTCTCCTGTAAACCGTTGTTAGTGGAACAAGAAAAAGGCAAGGTGCCATAATTCCCAACAGTTTCAGCAAATTTCTTGCGGATATTCATTTTACTGGCTGATGGAGAAGTAACGACTGGAATATGGCACACATTCCTTAGGCTGGTAGGCGAGTGCTAGTTCAGTGTTTATTTCCACACCCAAGAAATGTTTGACCTTTTCTGCTTTTAGGCTCGACTTAGTGTAGTTTATTAAGAAGCCTAGCTTGTGAAGTAACAAGATGGCTGTTTGTGTGTGTTGAAGGCCTTGTTTTGCACTCGTACATGTTGCCAGTCGTCCAATTACAGGTACAATTAAATGCCCTGCCTTTGTAGGTGAGCGGACACCACATTCAGCACCTTTATGAATCCAGATAGTGCTGATGCTATGCCAAAGTGACGTACTTTCACCTCAGTGTTGTTCTCCATCCTTGACTTTTTCATAACTTGAATGCCCCTGAACCACGGGAATATGAAAAGAAGGCATCTTTCAAGTCTAGGTTTTCCATGTAGGCTTTTAGTAGAGGTATGACTTCCTGTAGAGTTGTCATCCTGACTTTTTGCAGCTTAACAGAGCAGTGGTCGGCAATTTGGTATTGGTAAAATACCAATTTCAGTTGGGTGATATTGTATGTAAATATGTGCTCTGTAAAGCGCTTTGGATAAAGGCGCTATATAAATAACACATCATTATCATTATCTTCCCATCCTTTTTGGGGGACCAGTATTTCACACTGGATAAATGCCTCAGTTTCTTCTTCCTTTGGTATTTCTTCCATCAATCCCTTCTCCAATAATCACCCACATGTCTGTGGTTACCCCCTCCCACTTGTGGCTGAACATCGATCTTCTTCCCCCAACTGAACAGTGGCGGCAGGGGCCGAAAGGTGACATTACTGTTTAGTGGGTGTTCACCTACTTGAGGGTGTGCGGCCCTGCCTATTCCATCATCTTTGTTGCCTGTATGGTTGCTGATAACCTCCCTGTGTATTGAACGGTTGTGGGTGTGCCAATGTTTGGGTGGGTTAACACCCAGAAAGTGTTGGGGATGTTAGGGGGCTTGTTGACTGTACCCTCTTCCGCTTGTTGGGGCCCTTTTGTGGAGAGGTCTGCCTGGTACAGTTCAATATGTCTTTAGAAACAATTTCTCCTTTTTATTTTTCTCTAGTGCCTCGTTCATGGGTCTTATGAATGGAAGATATCTGGCAAGTGGCTTGTCAATTAAATGTTGCTCAAGTCTCGGGTTTAAATCTTTTGACTCTACACGTGTGCATTTTTTTTTAATGTTGCAACCTCGTTTTCCCACAGTTGTTGCACCATCTAAACTGTTTTTGATGGAAGCATTTGCTGCCCGAGTTCCTATTTTCTCAGTGGTCTGTGTCCTTGCTTTTAATGCTTCTGGCATTTCCTGTGTTAGGTTGCTCATCTTGTTCTATTGGGAATGGTTATATCTTGCCATCGGTGCAGTGGCACTGGCTATATGTATATTCTAGGCTGCTTAGGTGACTAGCCCTTTGCCCATAAGGGAGGTTCTTTTACCTTTCCTATGTGGGGGATGGGGGAAATAAAATAAACTAGGAGTGACTGCTTTGTGCACGGCTGGATTTTGCATGGTTACAGGCTTCCAGCCTACTTACTGAAGGCATGCTTGGAAAGCTCAGAGATATGGTTTGGCTCTTTCAGACTCAATAAAATCTATTTCTTCCTTCTGCTCTTTGGTGGTCACCCCAACATGATTGGCTGCTCTCGTGAGCAGGCCAATATAGCTTCACAGATCGTTGCCTGGGGAAGCAGAAGGTTGTGGTTCTGTGTCTGCAGTGGAATCTGGCTCCTCATCTCCCCTCCACCCCCATGTCTCTGGCATTTGATTCTTGTTCCTCTTCTGTGTCCTAGTTTGTGTCCACTGTAGTCTCTGCAGTGGGTGTTAATCTAGCGCCCTATCTCCATCCCCCTTTCTCTCCATGGTGATGGGGACTCGGAAGCACCGGCCCCGTTGCTGGCAGTGCTGGTGCTTCCATGGCAACTCTGCCTCCCGGGGCCGCTTCGCCTGGCAGGGTCAGACCTGTCGGGCGCAGCGACACCGGCAGGCAGACTTGTAGTGTGGCAGTCCAGAAAAACAAGGCTGCCGGTGAGCTTAACGGCACCCTTGTTTCCGGACTGCCACACTTGTAATGAGGCCCAATGTCTTAAAGACCCACCAGTAGTCCTCTGGCAAATCCACCTGCTTTATATGGGTTGGTAATTCAATACAACCTGCTGCATTGGAGGGAGCTCAATGTCCCTTAAGAAGGGGACCTCTCAGCCTGAGCTACTTAAGCAACCATGTACTGAAAGTGTGCTCCCCTGCTGTATGATCCCAGGGCAGGATTAGCAAAGCCCTCATTGTCATGGTCCCCGTTTCACACTGGTGGAACGGCAGCTGGTTAACAAAGGTCAAGACACATGCTCTACTTCTAAAAGGAAGGAACTTTCTTTCCTCCTCAATGGAGAAGGAAATCGGAGCATGCATAACCAATCGAACGTGGCCAAAATCACCAGATGAACAGAAGGAAATAGGGTTGTACCCACAGAATCGGATATTCAACTCCAGCCCATACCTTGAGGCCTCCAAAAGGAAAGCTAAACTCACCTAAAACCACTGACCCCATCTTAACACTTCCACCTAGGATTATCAGTTTCACATTTTTTATTTTCACTCATCAAGTGGTACATTACATTAAAAGCAGAACAGTTAGTGCAAGTTATCAAATCGGCAAACAGAATCAATTAGACAATAAAAGTTCATCGAAGTCAATCATCAGATAAAGGAAGAAGGGAAGAGGAGAAGAGAGAAAGCAAAAGAAAAAGAACAAACAATACAATATAACACATTAAGCGCACAGTTAACATCACGAGTTACATTGTTCAAGCATTAACCATATGTATCAAGACATGATCCTAGGATTATCATTGGTATTCTAAAGATATAGTTTGCTTTATTTTAGAGCATCCACACAGCATTTGCCTGAATGTTGTGCTCCAAATACAGCCTTAAAGTTTGTACTGTAACCCATGAATATATGGTGAAAAGCAAACCGTGTAGCCTGAAAGTCAGCGTTGCCTGGCACGTCTATCTGTTGATGCATTTATAGCCAGTGTTTCTATAACACCCAACCACATAAACTGGCATCACAGGACGGGCACACTTTAAATTGAGGTTTTCCTCCGTGGAGCCAGAACACTGAAAATAGAGGATTTGAAACGGACAACATATTTTACATCCATTACTTATATGACATGGCGCCCAGGCACCACCAGCAACAAATCTGAACTCTGCATTGAGAGGTTTGTAGTGGTCGGTCTTCTCTACGCCACTTTATAGCCGAAAAAAAACAATCTTATAAGGATGAAGGCGCGCACGCACGCACGCACGCGCCAGGGGCGGATTTAGCGGTCGCTAGGCAGACAAACGGCGACCGGGCCCCTCCCCCCATTCCCTTCCTTCCCATTTGTTTTCACAGTCAGGCAGAGGCAGCAGCGCTCATGGGGCCCCGCGTGTTCTGTGTGAACACTGACTGAGCAATGAATCCATTAAAGTGGAGGGGCTGCCAAGTTCACTATGCATAGAAGTGCCCTAACTGCTCTTAATGAATGCGGGGGGGGGGGGGGGTGTCTCAAGTGATGCCAAAGAAATGCATAACTAACAGGTTTGCCATGTGCCCTCTTGTGAATAGGCAGTTGGTGGTCTCCCACCATTTACAAGGGCCCATTATCTCCACCTGAGCAGCAGTTGCCTCCCCATAGCCAGGCCTTTCCCCCTGGTGAGAATTTCTACTCTGGGTGTCAATGGGTGGCGGGGCAAATACACAACCCTTCCATGCCCAGAAGGAACTTTAAACAAAAGGCATCACGTAAGATGATGGCCATTTGCTGTTTTTCCATTTCACCTCCCAGTTTATTCCAAGTAGACCAAACACATCATGGGCTAGACGTGAATAAATTAACACATTCCCGCAATAAAGCCAACATTATAAAAAATTGCTTTTGTTCCTAAAGTTTGCCATTCCGCACTCGTGATCACAATTAACTTCGCTCACCCTAAGATCTGCCTCTATGACCAACCCATCTTGGGCCCTTTATCACGTGCTGCCCACGGGGCCCTTTGTCTTAAATCTGCCACTGGCGCGCGCGTACACACACACGTCTTATTTAATGATCCACGCTTGTTGACGGCTCTATGTGTAATACTACAGACAGCCACTAAGGGGCAGACTATGCAAAGCAGGTTAATTTAAACCAGATCAACACACTGCAAAAATAAAAATACATATGAACACAGCAAAGTCTGACTAATCAGGGCACTCGAGGAGACCACTTTAACAACGTCCTAAAAGACGCAGGCCAGCACCATTGATTCTTCAGAAGAGAAAACCCTGGCATTCTACCGATATGACTAAATGTGTTTTGATGACCTTTTGTTCCGTTAAGAACCGACGGCTGGTGAGGCAAACATGACCCGCATCCAACGTGATGAGATTAACGAGAAGATCCTGTGCTGCCTCAAGACATGGACGCCCCCACTGACGCGTTGCTACTAGTAAACCTGCCCTTCTGGGGCGAGCCAGATGGACGGATGATAGCATACAATAGAAGCGCAGGAAATGCAACGGGGCAAGTCAAGTCTGCACTTCTGCCTGGCGGCTCCGGTTACTTTGCCTGCGAATTCAGAATCCGTGAATGAATGCCCCCAAAAGCAACCCACACACCCGACTAGCTCGGGCAAAGGTGATTACAAGGGAAGCACGAACATGGACACCCAGTTCATCATCAACACTTACTGTTCCAGTGCTGCCCAAGGAGAGGTGGCTCATCTGCTGTGCCAGAGGGCTCATCATGGAGGCCGGCTGCAGCGACATGGTGTGCTCCATGGAGGGAGTTAATACCGCCCCCTAGAAGGAAATCACAAGAGAATTATCCACCGGTCCACCCCCTCTTACAGCCCATTTAGAAACAAGCAAGCAAGCAAGCGGCCCCCGCGCCTGGGGTCTCGCCCACCGAAGACCGGCAGCAGCACTGCAGAGCTCCAGGCAAAGGTAGCAGGGCCCTTGCATCTCAGCAAAAGGCCTACATGTTCTGCAGCATGGGCACAGTGCTCAGCTATGGCATCACCAAAGCACATCTGACATTTCCAGGATATACCAATACTCGGAGTACTAGCAGAGATGGATGCAAGTTACATCACAAGTAAAGGAGGATTGCATGGAGAGCGGCAAGCATATCAAAGCAAAGTACATTTTTCAAATCTGACTTTGTACAGCACCTGTGGAAGAACGCTACAGAAATACACTTGCTCCGGATATACATTACAGAATATTAGTATATGGGTTTCAAGACTGCTGTATATCTGGTAGGCTTTAGAGTGTAGGCTTCACATCACTATTTTGACTGTTCCCGAAACTCATCAACCTGTTGGATACCAAAAAAGCAGCTTTGCATAAAGCAGCCCATGGGGAAGGTGGGGGATCAAGGAAGGACTAAAACATCAGCTAGCGAGTATATCAGGCAAGGTACATTTAGTCAGCAGTTGATCTACCAACACATTTTAAAAAAAAGATTTGAGATAGAGAAGGGTCCCGTCACCACCTCCCTGAAAAACTGATACACACACTAAAGACGTCCAACATTGAGGACGTGATGGGAGAGCTCACCACCAATCAACTATCAGTTATCAACCTCTCTGTGCATGAACTTACTGTTAGGGAGAATGTTCAGTTTCTGTGCCAATTCCCTTTAACCAGAGAGACCCCAGCACGTTTGCTTGACTCTGGACTTTTTTGATTTTAAACTATTCAGTCAGTGGAACTTTTTGCCCCTGACTCATTTATTTTCTGTGTGGAGCCTTGGCCTTTCCCCCAATCAGTAACTGAATAACCCCCACATTGCCAGTGCCAGAAAGCTAGTCCGATGACACCACCCATACTGCCACGCCTAGATGCAGAATCAGGGCTTTCATTCCTAAAATGAAAATGACCTCACCTACTGTAAAACAAGGAGGCGGGACAAGGCTGCATCCTCCATTATGGAGGCATGTTGTGAACTGGGGGAACACTCACCGGGGAAGTAACTTACTTTACGACATGTTGCATGAGCAACTTTGTCGTAGCTACACTGTGGATGACATCTAAATAAATCGGCTCTGAGCAAAACATAGTGTGTGGTAGTGTTCATAAGGCCATTGACCATCAAAACATCCTGCAGAGATTCGAACGGAATATGGGGCATGATAGCTGATTAGACATTCGGTGCGAGCCACATATCCTACAAGAAAGAATTTTTCTAATCTGCACGATGCTCCACCATTCTCTAGCGGAGAGACCAAGCATCTCCTTTACATCCTGAACATCAGGTTCCATAACATGTTTATTGCATTTGGATCTCTCTATGCATGTTTTGCTGCTATATGAAGTTTTTAATAATTTTTTTAATCTAGGTTAGACGGATTTGTACAGAATCCTTCCTTTATGTTTACCCAGTCACCCATCTTGGAGTCGGCCATCTAAGTGGCATTAAAGACCAAACACCACTGAGCATCTGCAAATAATGCTCCTTCACTCATTTTCTCTTCTCTGATGGATGCTACATACCACTTTCTTAGAAACGGAGCATCCGTCATAAAAACATGAGTACCATTTTAAACCTCCAAATTTTGCTTTAGCACCTTATTGAAATCACAGAGGAAAGCCCAGACGTCCTTTTCATCACAGAGACCTGGTTTGCTGACGATTACAAACCCATTGCGCACGAGGCCTTCCCACCCTGGTACAACATCATTGTTCAGAATAGATCGCAGAGAGGTAGAGGACTTGCGATACTATACAAACACAAATTCCCACTAATAATTAAGGACACCTCGGGCAACACCACAGACTACGAATTCCTTCTGGTAAAACTCCAAATCTCACCCTGCGCCTCCCACAGTTTCCTTCTTATCTAAAGACCCCCTGGCTACAAGAAAGATTTTGCAGACTAGCTCTGTGATGCTCTGACACATATTCAATCTCCATACAACACTTACCATCCTTGGAGATTTCAATATCTGGTTTGACTCACCCTCAAAGCCCATGACCTGATCGCTCACAGACAACCTACAAGCATTCAACCCGACAATGCATCTCCACACCCACCCACACTGGAGGTCACACCCTCGAAGTGATCTTCACCACTACAAACATATCCACAGTGCCCCCACACACCCCATCATGGGCTGATCACTCAGCAATCTTCTTCTCTGTACCAGTGACCACAGCAGCTCACACCCAAGGTTACGCCCGATCTCCACCAACCCCCACACCTCTCACTCTGCTATGGAATAAAGTTATCACACCAGATCTAGCCAACTCCCTCCTCTCCTCTCCTCTCCTCTCTCACAACACTCTCCCTCCAGGAAGGGCCACCCCCCCATCAAACTTTTTGACCGCTGGCTCTCGAACGTCCTTTCAAAGCGGTCCTCCACCAACCTCAAATCAATAAAAACCCTCAAACACCGGCTGGAACAGACCTGGAGAACCATTCTTACGGCCCAGAACAAAACTACCTTAGCAAGACTAACCAGAGGATACAGACTATAAATCGGAAAAACCAAGAAAGCATTCTATGGGAACAGAATCTTAAACTCTCAGGAACCTGAGCAAGGAACTGCATGTCATTTCCGAATTCTACTCCCTGGCCTGCTCCAACTCCTCCTCTTCCCATCTCCAAATCCCTATGTGACACCTTATCAGAAGACTTCCACAATGTCGCTATCGACAGACACTCCGCCATCATCTTTAAATTGGAACACATGCCCCCAGCCCCAACCCACCCACATCCCAACCCCCATCCAAACTCCCTTCTATACAAACTTTCACCTCTTTCACTCCAATCACATACCAGGAGTTCCTCTCGGGCTCCCCTGAGCACCACCGCCAGCCCTACCGCCTCATTAACAACCTAGCCTCAACCTGTGCAGGCAATATGGCAGGTTCAATCCTCAACCACTCCCAAACATCAGGAACTTTCCCGGAAGCACTAAAAACCTCCTACATCAAACCCCTCCTTAAAAAACCTACACTCGACCCACTCCTCGCCCAGAACTACCAGCCTATCTTCAACACCCATTTCATGTCCAAACTCATGGACCGCACAGCGTACAAGCAGCATAGTCTTTTCACAGAAGCCAAAAACCTCCTAGACCCTGTGCAATCTGGCTTTAGACTGCTGCCGGGAACAGAATCCTCCCAAGTGTCCGTCTGCGATGACCTAAAAAGAACAGCTGTTGCAGAAGGCTGCACTGTGCTCATCCTTCTTGACCTCTCTGCCGCCTTCAATACCATCGATCACACCATCCTCCTAGATAGGCTACACTCATTAGGAATCAAAGACACAGCCCTCTCTTGGATCTCCTCTTTCATCTCTAATCGTTCACAAATCTTGCTCCTCCACCCGTTCACCTCTACCTCACGCCCAGTGACAAAAGGGCTCCCACAAGAAGCATCCCCATCTCCCCTGCTCTTCACCATCTATCTAAATACCCTGCCTGCACTCATCCGCTCCCACAATCTAACCTGCGACAACTATGCTGACGACACGCAGATCATCCTTAAAACTCCAAAATCACCAGGCCGCAACCGTTCAGCTCTGTGCTCATGCCTCTTGGATGTTGAAAAGTGGATGACGACCAACCACCTCATCCTCAATTCTGGGAAAAGTGAAATCCTAACCTGCAGGAAAACATTGCTCCTCCCCTAACCTATTCCCTAGCCGCAATGCCTAGGCCCCCCCCACCGGCAACCACCACCTGTGTGAAAAACCACTGATGCATACTGGACACAGATGTATCCCTCTCCCAACAAGTCAACTACATTCCCTAGAACCTGATTCTTCCACCTACGGATCCCAAGGAGTATCTCCCTTTACCTCACCTATCATCACTGTTTCTCCGCCATCATCCTCTCCCGCTTAGACCACGCAAACTGCCTTTACCTAGGTGCACCAGCGTTTCAGCTAAGGAAACTGCAAATAATCCAAAAAGCTGCAGCCCTCCTGCTCATTAACCTTCCTCCCAGAGAACACATCAGCCCTACACAAAGAGTACTCCATTGGCTCCCCATTGGCCAACGTACCACCTTTAAAGCCATATGCATCACCCACCGGCCCATCCACAACACAGGGCTGGAATTCCTTCAAGAGAAAGTCACCCGCTACCAGCCCTCAAGTACCCTCAGATCTGGCACAGCATCGCTAGTAGTAGTCCCACAGTACAACTCCTCCAGACTCGGCGGATCCTCTTTCTCTATCCAAGCACCGATCATCTGGAACTCACTACCTCTGCACATTTGCAATACTGACAATCACCTGGCATTCAGAAAGGCACTCAAAACCTGTCTTTCCCCTTCTTCCTCTTGAAACCCTCCCCCACACTACACTCCATAGACGCACAGAAACACTGACGCCGCAAACACAAAAACTGTGACAAACTCTTCCTTCTCAAACAGAATAACATTCATACACACCAATACCCCACGGATGCCGGCAGCGTTCACAGAGGCACACCGTGATAAACTAAAATCCTCCCCATCACCCCCCACTCCGTCATCCCTCCGGGCCCTCGCTGAGTGCTCAGACTTTTGTTACAGGGAGACCAAGAATTGGGAGACCAGTCAATCACACTGGACCAAGAAAAGGAACACAGCAGTCGAACTCCAGCCAAACCTACGGTACATATACCTTATACAGGCCACAGGCACAGCCACCCATCCATCCATCCATCCATCCATGCACCCTAGAAAGCAGCTATGGCTATACTATTCCGGTCTAGCAGCATACGTAGACATCCACACAAACCCCTGACGTACCTCGGCACCTCGGCCATTAGTATACAGCGACCACCAAAGAAAAGAAAATCGGTCTAGCTGGACACACATTGAATCT
The DNA here is from genome assembly GCF_040938575.1 of Ambystoma mexicanum. Lineage (NCBI taxonomy): Eukaryota > Metazoa > Chordata > Amphibia > Caudata > Ambystomatidae > Ambystoma > Ambystoma mexicanum. The sequence continues at coordinate 1,059,499,933 of NC_090931.1, read as the reverse complement.
TCAGAACTAGAACTAAACTTCTGACAGCACACACCTACATGCCTGACCTCCAACCCAACCAAAGTCCTAACACTGGCAAAATGCCCACACGCATCTTTAATCTGAACTCTTAGAATCTCCTGCACATGGACTGCGGTCACCAAGGACGTTCCAACCACAAAGCGCATGGAGGCCATACAAATGGGAAAAGGGCGCTATATAAATGATGAATACAATACAATATCCTGAGGTTTCTGAATGAAACATTTGTCTGTCGTGGACAGCCCTTTAAGAAATTCCATATTATTTCAGGTAATTGCTGCCATTTGTTTGTAAAGGGCACCATTTCGCCGTGTAAGAGGCATTAAGGATCTCCGGTCTTAACGAATACAATTCACAAATCTGAATTCAATATGGTCTTCCAGCAGGCATATGCCAGATGTGAGTTCCACAACTTGGATGCATGAAGGCGAAGGAACAACCAAGCCATCTTTGGTATTTAAATTGCAGAACTATCACTATGCCGGCTAATGCTCATCTTAAATGCTTACCAGGCGTATAGTGTCAAAAATGCCCGCTGATAAAAGGCCCTTTTTTTATTAAAGGCTTTGTGAACCAAGCACAAAGCTCAGAATTCAATGCGCTTGTTCACAGGCAGCCTGTGCAGGTCCTGAAGGGTCTATGAGATGTGACCCTATCAGCTAAGATGGAGCAGCAACCTGGCAGCCGCATGTTGTAAATACTGTCGCTTTATTAAGTGCTTCTTCAGAAGCCTGAGGTAGATAGTATTACAATAACCCAAACGGCTGCCTACAAAAGCGTTCATCTGGACAAAAGCAGGAAAAGTACTCCCAACATTTGTTTTACGTTTTCAAATGCAGAAGACAACTGGTTGTCAGCTTGTTAAATTGAGTGTCCATTTGTAGAGCTGAATCAAACTAAAAATGCCTAGATTGCGTACTGCCTTTGATGGCTCTGGGCAGGATCCCAATGACGCGTGCCAAAATGTGTCGGCCCACGTCTGCGTAGTGAGTAGAAATCTACCTGTGCATTCGGATTCGTCTTACAGATCAGCATTTCCTTTTCTGAGCATTCAGCTGGGGCAATTTGCAGTCTTCCACTCTTTTACCCGCTCCATGCCAGGTTGAAAGAAACCATGGAATTAGGGTCCGAGTCTCCAAGACGAAGGACAATTTGAGTGTCGCCCCATGAATAAAAGGTCATTTCGAAACCACGGATAAGGTCTGCCAAAGGTTTCATATATATGGATTAAACAACAGTTGTGTTAACGCAGACCCCTGCGGCACTAAGCAAGTGATGGTTTTCTGCGAGGATTGGAAAGGTGGAAGCGCAAATATCTGTGCTCGATTAATTGGAAATGATTTGATACCCTCCGGGAGATGTTTGATGGAACAAAGTGCATATGAAAAGGGCATGTAAAATAAGCATCCAGCCAGGAGAGATTTGCAAAGTAGCAGCAGCAGCACAGCTGGAGACATCTCAGGTTTGGGACTCCAGATGACCAATTTCATCTCATGGATGGAAACAGAAGAACATAAGGAAAAAATCACGATTTCTACTCATTTTACACTGCAGCAAATGTGTATTGTACAGTGAGTTTCTCTGCGCAATCTCATTTATTAAGGTGAGACATCCTGAAGAAACGTTGAAAAGCTCGTCTCAAATCATCCTGGACTTCCACCCTTCATAGAGGTAGGCTTTGCAAAGCTCCATTACTTAAGCATGCCCTTGAAAACTATGCATCACCACAGTAGACTAATGTATGAATATTAGGCAGCAGCAAAAACATGTTTAATGCCATACTGGTCCTTATTGTGAAAGGTGACTTTTTTTAATTTCCAGCAAAATTGGAATTATAATTTATCATGAGACTAAACTCAGCTCTGATCTAGTTTTTTTTAATACAACATTTCTGATCAAACGATCGGCAATACACCGCTTCCAACACAAACGGTAAATAGAGTTGTACCTTTGCAAGCACTAACTATTGTACAGTATGTGCGCTTCTGAGACGATCACCTTGGCTGGCATGCAAGCGCAACGAGTTTCCCGGAAGCGCAGTGTAATTAAAGGATTGTGCAACTGCTCACAGTTGCATGTATTACTCACACCACAGTACCTCTTCAAGTTACTGATTGGGCTGCAATTTCGGATGGAAGAGGTGGTGGACACACCAGCAGACCATGGTTCTCAAGTCCATCACTTTTAAAACTGCCTGAAAAACCCCTCTGTAGATAGCAGCTAATGTCCAATGAAAGCCTCCTGCTATAAAGTGTGCCATGGGAAACAAGGTAAACTTACAGGGTGTTGCATGATGTACTGTTGAGGCTGCACCCAGGATGGACTCTGCATCTATGAAGAAAATAGGACAAGCACACAATTTAAATTAGATGTTGCTGTACAGCTGTGAACTATTCAGAATTTGGGTCAACATAGCACAGGAGTTCAATAAAGGGCAGCTCAGGCACACTTAGAAGGATTCAAACAAGCCAATGAGCACATTATATTGATATTGCTATTTTATTTGTATCGCGCTCATACACAAGTGTTTTAGAGCGCAACGAGGCAAGGGAGGGGAACATGGGAGAACAAAAACAACGATCTTACTAGGCCCAGTGACATTGAGAATGTGCAAGTGCAGGGGAGAGGGAAGGGGGAAAGTGCAGGGGGGAGGTGAAGAAGTGGAGAGTGCCGATCTAGGTTTAAGACACAGACGGGTGTCTGATAATTGCAGAAAAAAGGGGGGGGGGGACTGTAGGGTTACAGATACAGACCCAACTGCAAGGGTTTCCAGGAAGCAGTGCTGGTGCGTGGCAGGGTGAGCAAGTACCTATGCCTGAAATCAGAGGGTAACCATGTGCACGACGCCGAAGCAGAACAGATCAGCAGGGGAGAGGAGGAGCAAAGGCAGACGCAAAGAGGAAGGTCTTGATGTGCTTCCGGAATCGGAGATGGATCTACTCAAGTTTCAGAATGGCAGGGAGGCTGTTCCAGATGGAGGCCCCAGCAGAAGACAGATCTACCCTATGTACTATGGTGTATGATGTATTATGGTGTATGATACTCCTTATCGCTTAACACAGGATCTTGCCTTACTGTAACCCATGGCACAACCTGTACCCAAGTTCCCCTACAAGTAACAGCGCTACAATGCCCCTGGGCTGCCTGCGCGCTATATAAATGTAATAAATAAATAAATACCCCCCAGCTCATTTCTTTGAGAAACGACTAACCCTGAGGGAGTTGAAGGTGGAGGAGTGAAGAGCTCGAGAGGGAAGATATTTACGGAGGGAGAGTTGAAGGTATTTTAGGACCAGGCCCCAGAAAGCCTTGTCGACAATGCAAAGGGTCTTGAATTGAATCCTTGCAGCCACTGGGAGCCAATGAAGAGATTTCGGGGATGGAGAGATACAATCCCAGGGCTTGAGGCCAAATGAGATATTTTGGTTAGGCTGCATTGTACAGAGAAGGAATAAAAGGGAGCAGCACCTTAAGAATTGATCCTTTCTACTTAAGAACAGGACACATTATTTTTGTTCTACTGGTCAAGTTCCAAACGCACACATGAAGGCATAATACCCATCATTCACCCAACAACATTTTGATCCCCTGAATGAAGTATCCCAGACAACCCCTCTACCCCCAGCTCCTCCAACGACTGCACATGGCTCACATAGAGCAGTCTTCATAGGAGGATGCAGGGCGCAACTTGCAAATAACACTCTAAAGCATGCCATTTTCTTTCTAGGCTAATTGGGCTACCCTGATTTCATGACAAAATCGCAGGCGGCAAGGTCCACTGTTGAGATGGATGACGGGTATGAGAGAACTGCTAATATGACAACATCTGACTTGCCTATTCTGTTCTAGCAGAATCCCTCAACAATTTCAACTAAATAGAACGTGTTTGAAACAGAGGAGAGGCCTAACGACCACAGCCATTAAAAGGGCACTTAAGACATCTTGTGATACTAATCGCATGTTTATGCTGAACTCCTGACTAAAGAGATCAAATAAAAAGGCAACACTCCTACGAGGAACAAGCCACATACTGGGTGGTAACACAGTGGAAATGTCAATTTATGGTGGTGTAATCGTACGCATAAACCTGTCTACAGTGTTTTCCGCCGATCCTAAGGTTAGGAGTTCACCCAAAATGGCCCGATATGGTGTAGCCTCCTTTCACCATGTAGCCACAGCACAAACGGCAAGCTGGGCACAGGTAAAATGAAAGAATCGCAACGGAGGAAGGACCCGTCACTGCGGTGTGCAGGATCCCTTACGTTAGGAGTAGGAGACGGGACACACACAAGAGCACATTAAACCCTGAAGGGCTGAGCTTTGTCCCTTTCGCTCTTTCTGGAGCAGTTCTTACTCTCTCCGAACAGGAAGCAACACATGACAACTTGCCCATGTTATTGAAATGACAACGTGTGGAGAGTTACCAATGGAGACCTGTAAAATATTAAATTTGGTGGGAGTTTTGCCACAATGGACGTAAAAGTCCCACCTGGGAACCTTCAATGAAACATATCCACATTTGTGATCAAAACAATAATTCATAAAGTCATGATTTACATCAGTAAGGACATTTCGGGGTTAAAATGCTGATATCTACTGCTATTCTACCACTGACCCTGGTACAAATGCAGCACATCAAAAGTCAATGGTAATATCATAGCTTCAGAGCAATGTTCGTTTTAACCATCAAACACAAAACATGATCAGGCAGTCGTTGGATTGTTCACATTACTTTAATGGCACAGTGAATACACACCTGGTATGTTGAAACGGGTGAAGCAATATATGGCGTAATGGACGTCTGGGTGATCATTCGGTTTGTTGCAATACTATATGGTGAAGGATAAAATCTGTTCGAAAAATATACAGTGTTACTCAAACGCAGTGAGAATGAATGTATTGAAAACTGAGGTTGGGGATTAAGAATGGAGTTTTTGAATATCACCTTCTGACATACCCATTTTGCAAGGCAGCCGTAGTTGGATCATAAGTTAGTGTCATCGGAGCCTTAAAAAAAAAAAAAAAGAAAAAAAGGACTTCAGCAGATTTTTTAAACGGGATTGTAAACATAAGTCTGGACTCTTAAACTGTAAACTGTAGTTCGGTTGACTAAGTCACTTTATAATCTTGCATGAAATTAGAAAACATGGGCAATACCAGCAAATACATTTGAAGAATAACAAATTTTAAATTTTTTGATTGGCAATGGCGGACTATAAATAGCATGTGAATCTAAGGAGATTCACAAGCTCCAGAAACCTTGGTACTCTGATGTGCTGCTCTTCGGCTGATTGGCTTTACTTCTGTTCCACTTACTAAATCCATGTACGCAGATGAGAACAGTGTGCTTGGGTACCATCTACTCTGAAAGTAATGCCCACACCTTCCCAAGGACCTGTACATTTTAGGAATGGACTTCTGAAGTTAGGATTGAATCTCTATGGACTAGTAGTGCCAATACGAATCGGTACCTTCCTTTCCAGGGGTTTGATATTTATTTTGCCCTACTCCAGTAACTGTATCTAGGTATCTAATTTTTAGTATTAAGGGATAATATTACCTGTTGGTAGTCATATTTCACAGTGCGTTTTGGCCATAAGTAAAGAAATATTTGTATACCTGTTTGTAAAAGGGGGTTCCTTGACTGCTTCACTGTGTGTGCTCATTGTGGACCCCTTACAAGCTCACCACCTCTTGAGACTTGGCCTAGACCACTCGCCTTGCTACCTTGAACTGGTTTGGCTACAGCTCCCAGAGTTGTCCCTGTCACAATATAGGTCGGCCTTTTATACATCTGTTCACCAGGTCAGAGTAAAGAAAATGGGTCCTAACACAGCGGCATCTGCCGATTCCGACAACGTCCAGTGTCCCACAAGGCTCCATTCTCTCTCCCGGGTATGACGTTCATTCAGCACCTGTTTTTTTTGCACAGTTTTGTGGCAAAAAATGTTTCCTGAAGTACATGGGGGCTCGGCAGGGGGTAAGGGCATATAAGGGATAGGGCAGTTGGAGGATAGGGAATAAGTAAAAGCGGATGGGGTATTGGGGGGCCCCAAAATAAAAATAAAAAATCAATGAGTTTTTTCGGCCAAAACATTTTTGTCAAAAAACTTGGGGATGAATGAACATAGAACCGCCTGCAGTCATTCAATATCAAAATCCAACAGTATGCCAACACACAGCTATACATGGAGGTCAATTTCCTAGACATTCACCAACTGATTGGCTCCCTCTCCAACATTCAAGCCTGATGTCAAGTGCCTATCCTTTACTCAACCCTACCAAAATAGTACACCCTCCGTGGGGGTTCCAACAAACATACCCAATTTCTAAAATGACGGACCGATGGATCTCAATGGCTTCTCCCCCAAATCGCCCCTAGTGCAAACTCCCTTGGCTTCATGGTCGCTTGCGTCCTTTCCTTTACAGCACAAATTGCAAAGAAGACACAAATGCCATGGTACCAGCTCTCACTCCTGTACCAAAACAAAGCCTTCATCCCCACTCTGGAACCATCGTCCAGGCCCTGGTGCTCTCCTACCTGAATGGTGGCAATGCCCTCCTGGCAGGTGCTCAGACCAGTACTCTGGAATCCTGAAAGCTGTCCAACACACCCAGCATGCCTCATTGAAGAATGTAAACCACATTTCTTTTAACTCTCAAGGCACTGCACTTGTTATCCTCCAAGCTTGCATCACCTCAAAGACATTCTCCATTACCTACCAATCTCTTATGTTCAAGTCACCATTATAACTAGCTGAAAATATCACTATATCAGGTGGTTGACCAACACCAGTAGACAACATCACCAGACTGGAATGCAAGTAGTGCAAGAAGGAGAAGACCATGGTCTTGTTATAAAAACGAAACTATCTCTTGGCGCGGATACCAGGTGCTACTTCCCAATGGTATTCAAATAATCAATAATCAAATAATCAAAATAATCACTCAAATAATCCATCTTGGAAGGATGAAGGGCTGAGTCTACTCTGCTGGTCATCGAGCCTTAGACTGCAGGCCTGCACAGATATTGGAGGCAAGCACATAACTTGCAGAGCTATCCTACTATGCAAACTATCTTTCTTATTCAAAATAATCTTGTCCACTCCTTTCGAAAGGTATACAGATGTTGAGATTCTGCAATAAGGGGGCTAATGCAGCACGTGGGCACCACAGTTTACTTTGACATTACAGAATACACTTACATCTGATCTTCATGTCATTTGAAATTAGGTATACCTACAAGCTCCCCTAAAACCAATTATGGGTGCATCTAGTGGCTGCAGACCAAGAAGGATTAATGTGGCAAACATTTTGGCACTTTTTCTTCTCACTTAATTTTCCATGTAGAGGCCAACATCGTCCTGGACATTGCACAAGCAGTATACAGACCAATGAGGGGAATGGAATAGGAACCTTCTATTCACACAATACACTAACACATTAACACAAACCTGTAGAGTACCACAAGGATCAAGCCCATCACCTGTGCTATTCAGCATTTACATGGCTCCACTTGTGAGACTCGAAGGGCACAGACTCACCTGCTACAAATATGCATAGGACCAATCACTGTGAAGAGGACCTATTATTACACGCAAGTAGTGCCCACACTTAAACTAAACACAGACAAGACAGAAATGATGATGACGATGATGATGATGATCTCCCAGACCACACACCTCAGTCAGCACTATCCTGCCTACATAAACTGGCACTCGCCCGTAAGCTGCAAAAGTGATTAGGAACCTACAGAATACTACGGGCAATGTGCTTACTCTGGAAGCACAAGTAAACGCGATTTTATTTTATACTTTAATGTGTTACAGTCAAAGACTTTACACATAAAATAAAAGTAATCATACAAAAGCTAATACAGAATTTAAAATACAAAATCTGAATTTAAGATACCATACATAGCAGGCAGTTCATCATTCATGGGTTCATACAATACATAATAATGAGCAACAAATAAAAATAGAGTTCATACAGAGTTTCAAGTGAGGTTTCCGGCAGAAATATCCGAATTATCACGACTGCGAATCATACAGACGCTATATAAAAGAAAGGTTTCTACCACCTACGCTCAATAATGCAGATAATTACCTATCTCATCTTCCTCATCATATTGTTGGTCTTATCAAGAATTGAATATGCAAACAGCATATTTCTTGCCAAGAAACTCCAATTCCTCCAAACACAGCAACAAGACTACTACTCATACTCGACATAAGGGACACGCATTAAATCAGACCTACGGTCACTCCACTGGCTACTAGTCGAGAAAAGTATCAAATATAAAGCATTCTCCTCATGGCCGTGAAGCCGAATGCATCCAAAAAATGACTTGTACTATACCAACCAAGGAGAACACATATCCAGCAATGATATACTCCTGGAAACCATAGGATAAGCGATAAAGAGACATCATAGACCAACTCTGAACTCCCAGCCATAGGAAATCTACACAATCTAGGACCACCATGCATTCAGGTAAGCGTTAAACCCCTGGCTCTTCAACACACCCAATTAGCCGGGGCATAACTCCTGCAACCACTCTAGCAGGTCAGAAGGACGCAGACTCTGATCTTTCATTTCACTGAATAGTTTAATTAAAGAAAAAGATAAGTCTATATCCCAGTGTGCTATGAGGCGTCCCTACCCAACAAACTAACTAAGGTGATTGCCAGTGGTCGGTGGGTGAAAGTAAAGTAATCAGTCCACTGCCCAAACTAACCATATCTGACCCTACCACTAACCTAATAACTAATGCCAGGAGAACGACAACCTTCTCCTGGTATGTACACTTCTTGTAAACTTCAGTTCAATAGGATATTTTCAAATAGTCTTTGGTGACTGCTTTTATCAATTCATACAGTTAATTCAGAACTTTCATGGGCTTGCCTTTCTTTTCTCTTGTTTTATAGTTATCAGCTTCTTGCTCGTTTTCCTTGTAACTTCCTTTACTGATCGGGTTTCCCTCTTTTCCCCGGGTAAGGTGGTTAGGGATTAACAAATCTTTCCTTTGATGCTTTCGCTGGTTTTTTATATCTATCTGTTCTTTTCTTGGTTTCTCTTGCTTGAGAGGAGCATGAGGATTCCCATTTTTGGGTATTAGTATGCTGCTTTCCTTTGTCTCACTGGGACGAGTATGAACATTATAGTACTGATTCTCATTCACTTTTCTAACCATCAATTTGGTGTATTCTTTACTGGGACGAGTAGGAATATTCCAATAATAATTCTTATTGGCGTCTTGGTAGACTTGACCAAGACCACACCACACCACAGAAGCATCAGATGGATGTTCTAAACTGTCTACCAGACCCTATACTAACATCTTCAACTCAAATGCTTAGACACAATATACACAGATTAACTATGGCATCCAAACATGGCAACCATAAAGACCCATCCCTTCAGACTTCTAACACCATAACTGTACAACCAAACTAATCATATCCTCAGCTATTGCATCCCAACCCAGGTGCAAAAGGACTCTGCTCCATAACACCTAGAAACGGACCTGCACACAGAGCTCATTGTACTTCTATCTGCACACATCAACAGAACAGTAGAGCTATCTTTTCTCCACTCCGCCTTTAAACCCCAATCCTTTGCCCATTTGTTTCAGGTATGCCAGAGCGCCTGGAGACAGCTGCCCAATAATCTTGTTAACATAACACACTACAACATAATATAGCTTCTCCATCAGTCCGCTACTTTCCACCATCTATAAAGCGCATGCTTAAGTCTCAAGGATATTCTTCGTCTTTGTGTGTTGTCTGCCTGGAGGCATCTCTATGGCGCTACAGCACTTTTTGGAAGTCTAAACTCTCTCAGCCTACATTTACTGTCCTAGTCTTACAGGCCAAAAGGGCCATTGGATTTGTCTGGCATGGCTCTCCCCCTTGTAAAATCATACTGGCCAGAATCATCTAGTCCATATTAAAGGTAGTGCACTATTCTCGTCTTTACAATTTATTACAATAATTTCCCTACTATGGGATTGGCTGTGAGTTACTAACATTCTGTCGAGCCTACTGTGGCAGAGAGGATCCACAGGCTCCTTGTAGTTCTCTGGAAGCTTCCCAATCTCTTGTAAACAAACGGACATAAAAGAGTTAGCAGAGCTGCCACTTTTTATTGTGATGAATCCCATGTCATCGTCACTATTCATGAAGGGTTAGATACCCAAGATAGAGGTATTCCACAATCCCTTCCTCTAGCTACCATGTATGTACTGGGACAAGTAAGAGGCCAAGAGTCGATTGGCCAGCTGTCGTTCAAAACAAGTGAGGGACGAGAACAATGGCGTCTTCATCTCCGCACGGACTGAGAGCTCAGCAGTCTAAAGGCAGAGCAAAAAAGCAGACAGGGTACGGAAGAGAAGTGCTCCTGCGAGAGACCCAAGAAGCAGAAAGCATACCGGAGAGGAGGAGTTACACTCACTGGTGACAGAGGGCGCTGGACGCAGAGAAACCAACATTGAACTGCTGAAGAGAGCAGAGGAAGACCAGGGAAGGTCCTAGTGATCCAGAGAAGCCGCAAAAGATCCTGGGAGACCTGTGAACAACAGGAGGGAGATGGCCAAGACCCTGCAGGTTCTAGGGTGGCTAAGCCCAGGGTTGGGGACAATCAGAGGGTGTATAAGGCCCTATGAGGCCCTAAGTAAAGTACAGAGAGACTTCACCGAGCAACAAGATTGGAGGGGGGTCTGGGACCCATACTGGGGAAATAAATCCCCAACAGCAGTAAAGAGGAATACAAGCTTTGTATGTACGAGTGGTACTCAGACCTTGGCAGGAGAGTAAACCAAGGCTATGGGTCGAAGTGAAGTCAGATAAAGAGAACTGTGAGAGTGAACGCTTTGAGTACCTTATATGACAGGAGAGTGAACCGGGGGGTACTGAAATCAGGGTCTGGGACTCTCAACACAGCTTGGGAAAGGCATCCACAGTGGTGTTCTTCGTCGCAGTACTTTGAAGCCAGGTCTGCTCACAAGAGTCTGGGACCCTCAACACAGCTTGCCATAGGCATCCAGGCTGCTCTTCATTGTAGTACCTGGAAGTCGGGTCTGCTCACAAGGGTCTTGGACCCTCAGCACAGCTTGGGAAAGGTATCCAGGCTGTTCTTCATTGCAGTACCTAGATAGTCTGCTATCCAGGATGTTCCTATTCGTAACCACACAGAGAACCTGGTTGGCTTAATGGGGTCTGGAACCCATTTCTTTTCAACCAAGAGTAGAGAGACATTTTGTGAACCCTGAAGAGAGTAAAAGTGGAGGGAACCACCCCTTTGAACTTTGGAGAACATTATTTATTTGGAGCACCTTTTTTTGCATTTGAACTTTGATGGAGAACTACAAAGCAGGGCTGCGGGTGACCACTCCAGAGACATTTCCCTTTTCACCTTATGTTAAGTTTAGTTTGTGAGGGACAGGTTAGGATTTGGACACAGGACTTTGAACTTTACTATGGACATTTTGACAGAGACAGTTTCATTAGCTAGTCTTGTTGAGTCAGGGAAACCCCTCCTAGTGTTAGGGCAAGTTAGGATTTCCTCCATAACCCCGTTTTTTTTGTTATTAATAACATTATTTGCTAATCAACCTGCCACCCTTGTGTCCGACTCTTAATCCTACACCCTCACATTGTCCAAACCAGTTTAAATATACGTGCCTCCACTACACATTCCATCTTAAGGTTTGCAATCTGAAATTTGCAAATGTATATTTGTTCTTAAGTAGCATACAAATGCACCCTCACTGTTTCTCATCTGCTTTCCTACTATCCAATAACCCCTTTCCACCAGAACGTTCTTCTGTTTCATTGTCATTCTAAAAGATATTGGGCCTCGTTACTATTTTGGAGGTATTAGCAATGACCTCTCCAAATCGAATTACAGTTACAGTTACTGGAACTTCCACCTGGTTATGAGTTGTGGTTAGTCCGCTTTCTGAAGTTGAAAAGGACTTCATTGGAAAATGGAGGTATTCTCTTTGGAGCAAATTCCAATAGTGGCAATTCCTTCATTTATTCGGAGGCAGCACCTCCCTGCATATGTTAGTTATTAACGCCTGTAGAGTTTGTAACTCCATGAGGATAAATTAACAAACTTGAGGTAATTCTTTGAACCCCAGGTTTTTTCAGTAAATGCAAAACTGTTGGGCCCATGGTCTCACCCTACTGAATTGATTTAGTGCTTTTATTTGGCTCCTTGCTTGCCTTCCATCCTGCTTTTCCAAGGTGATACTTATTAAACCAGCATTTGCTACTTCGCTCAAACTGCTGAAATATTATTCAGACTCCTTCAGGAAGAAGCAAGCACAGCAGTTCAGCAATAGGGGTCCCGAAGAGCCCCTTTGCCATTTAGAACATCACTTTGTCAATCAAAACTATACATAATTCTAACACAGGCAAAGCTATTGTAGTCCTGTGCCAGTCCATGGTTTTCTTCTTCCCTCCAGTATTTTCTGTGCACCATAAACTACTAATCTTTAGGGAATTTCCAAAGGATATGTTTTATCCTGTTTTCTTCTGCTGGATCCCTGGTGAGCCCTTATGACACAACAGGGAATCCCAACAGAGTGGCAGAAAATACATAGGTGGATAAAACCCTATACCAGTATCCAAAAATGCAGACTACAACTCTTGCTAAAAGGATGTTTGGAAGCAATGCCTAAAGGTTCACTCTTTGCACAGTTCTGTAAACAATAAAACAAAAATACAATTGATACGCTTTGACCATTAATGACAATTCAAATGATGTCCTGAACATAAGATTCAGAATAATTAAAGTTACTCACTGTAGTGACTAGAGAGCTCAGTCCTTAGTCCCCTTTCGGGCGTCCCCCAACATAGGCACGGTACCAGAACCTTTAGCAGCAGAAAATGGAGCTTCCTCATTAAATTTAGTATAGCGTGCAGGGGCGTGGCCTCGGGCGTGAGGATGCTCTGCTGAGGCCCCGCCCTCCGGCACCTCACTACAGTACGCTTTGAACACAACAGAGGCTTAGCTACCCTCATTATATATTAGCCATTGGCATACTAGCGGGGGACGTATAGAGGAAAGGGGACTAAGGACTAGGAGTACTCTAATCACTACGGTGAGTAACTTTAATTACTCATATATCCCATCCCATTCCTTCATCCTTGTGTGCGATTCCACCAAACAAGAACATGGGGTGGAGCTGTGATAACCTGCCTCATATCTAGGACGAAGCAAAAAGGTTCTTTGCAAACGCCTGACCAAACACAGCATCACTCCTGGAGCTTTTGTCCAGTGAGTATTGCTTACAGAAGGTCAACGTAGTGGCCCAAGTAGCCTCCTTGCTGATGACATCCCAAGAAGCATCTCAGGAACAGGTCTGCTCATGGCCGTGTATGCCTCCGAAATGGCCTGATCCATCCAACAGGCGATGGAAGCCTTGGAAGCCAGATAGCCGGGGAAGAGCCCCCAAAATTCATGAACAATGCCTCAGACTTCCTGCAGGATTTCGTCAGAGAGCGAGAGAAAACTTGAGGACCCTCTTGAGGTCCAAGGAATGCAGGGCCCTTCCTGCCTCCGACTGCGGGTTCGGGAAGAACACTGGCAGGCAGATCTTCTGATTCAGATGAACTTGAGAGACCAGCTTGGGAAAGACGTTTAGGTGAGTGTGCAAGAGGACATTTTCATTGTGAAACATGGTGAAGGGCTTGCATGACGACAATGCCTGCAGCTCATGAACCACGCATCGGTGAGAGGCTCCAGTAAAACCGTCTTTAGTGTCACCAAGTGGATGTCCACAGATGCCATCGGCTCGAAAGGCTCGCGCTGCAAAGCTGCAAGAAACACATTGAAGTCTGAGACGTGATGCGGCCTATTCACCAGCTGGAAAAGCCCTGACAACCCCTTAAGGTGGGTCTTAACCTCTGGTTGGCTGCAGAAAACACATGCTCAGGGGAATTGTTGTAAGCACTAACTGCCGCCAAATAGGTGCAGCAAGTCTCTACCTGAAAACCAGAACGACCCAGGTGTGCTGGAAAAGCCAGTACGTCATCCAGAGGACAGATGACAGGGTCCAGACCCTTGTCACAAGCCCAATGGCAGAACCTACTCCATTTACTCATACTGGGACCAAGTCGAGGGCCTCTTTGGCCTGTTGAACGATGTCCCAGTTGTCATCCGAAAATGTAGTATGTTGAAGCCTCAGCTGGTCAGGCACCAGGCCGCCAGCACCAGCTTGGCGGGGTGCGGATGCTCCACTGCCCGGCCCTGGTGCGTCACAAACCCCCTGCTGGAGATCGGAAGGTGGACAGGACGCTGGGAGCACAACTGCAGCAAATCGGAAAACCAGGGTCTCGAAGGCCAGTGGGTGGCAATCACGATGTGGCTGCAACCCACCGAAGCACAAAACCTGCAGAGGGTCCGTTGGAGCAGAGGGGTGGGTGGCAACAGATCTGGAAGTCATCTCCCAGGGACCACTGACCCAGTCCTGCCCATGAAGCAATCTGGGGGCACTTGGAATTCAGAGGGGATGCAAACAAATCCAGGTCTGCATGCCCCCAACGCTGGAACAGAGGCAACAAGGAGTCGGGACAACTCCCACTCGTAGGTGTTGAAACCCAAGCGGCTCAACTAGTCCACTTCTGCATTGCTGTCCCCCGGGAGGTGGACTACTAAAATCCAAATACCCTCCGTCAGGACCCATTCCCGATCAATACCGCCTCCATGCAGAGGAGGGGGAAACGGGTGCCACCCTTCTCGTTTAGGTAAAACACTATAGTAGAATTATCCGCCTTGACCAGAATAGACCGGTCCCTAAGGAGGGGCAAAAATGCCTAGAGGGCCAGGCCCACTGCCCCAAGCTCGGGCAGATTGATATGCAGGTGGGCTTCCATCCTGGAGTAAACTCCATGAATTGCATAGCCCCCAGAGTAGCTCCCCAACCCGAAAGGGAGGAGTCGGTCGTCACCATCGAGGTAGGCTACGGTGGGGTGAAGGGGGCCCTCACTGAATCATTGCCATCCATCAGCCACCAGCGAACATCGGGCAGTAGGAGCGGTGGTATTGGGACCCTGTCCGACAGACCCAGTCTCCAGATCCCAATTGGCCACCAGATGGAGCTGAATGCGCCTCATCGTGAGAAGCCATCAGGTCGAGTTGGCCAGAGAGTGCGCCACTGCCTTGCAGAGGGACAGGAGCCTCCCAGGGGTAGGGAACACCTGCTGAACGGTAGTGTTCCAACGCACCCCTAGGCAGACCAGTTCCTGAGATGGGCACAACTGTGACTTCTACTCCTTCGGTTGACTGACCCCGTCCTCACCAGCCAAATAAGGGTACAGATAATGAATCTGCAAGCGAAGAAGGCACGCTACTGCGTTCATCAACTATGTGAAGACACGAGGGGCTGAGTTCAGGCCAAAGGGCAGCACCTTGTACTGAAAGGGGTATGACAACCGAGAACCGCAAAAACGTCTGATGTGTTTGGTAGATGGGTGCATGCAGGTATGCATCCTTGAGGTCCAGGGAACACATCCAGTTCCCTGCACAAAGAGACTCGCGCGCTAAATGCGCGGGAGTAATCATTTTGAGGCGTTCCAGCAGTACAGACAGATTTAGAAATGACAGGTCCAGGACAAACCTCAGGCCAGCTGAAATTCTGCAATAGTACCGGGTACCGTAAAACTCCTGTAATAGTACCCGAGCCGCTGTCTAAAAGAGGAACCGGTTCTATCGCCTGCATCTCCAAGAGCAAAAGGACATCCCGTAAAAGAGCCGGGGACCTAATCTGATGAAGAGGAGGAAAGGATAGTAGAGGCAAAGGAAGAGGAAGACTGAAGCCTGTGGAGACAACGGATCGGATCCAAGGGTTGCTGAAAAGACGCTTCCAGGTGTCCTGGAAAAGAGCCAAATGAGCTGTGCTCCCCGACCTGGACGTCACTGCTTCTTGGCGTCAGAGGCGGGGGCAGAGGAGAGGGAGTGGAAAAAACACCACAATGTCCTCTGCTGCTTTCTCCTGTCGTCGCTGGGTGACCTGTCGGAACCCCTTGAAGCCGGAGAAAAGCGCAGAGCAAGAACTTGGTCCTGCCCTGGGACTGAGGGAAGGATTTCTGTCCAGGTTTTGTCAAGATGGCCAAGTACTTGATGGTTTGAGGGAGGTGGTCTTGGTCAACTCGTCATCGAAAAAAGGTCCAGGATCCACTCCTGCATATCAGATGAAAACTTAGTGGCGTGCATCCACGCTGTCCCTCTCATCGCGACACCAAGGAACAGCCCTTTGCTGGGTGTGAGGATTTGGGAGACCGAAGACTCCATGAGGTTCTGTGCAATGGCCTGGACATCCGCCAGCCCAGCCTTGAAGGAGGCTTGCCTGTCTGATGGGAGGTCAGGCAGAAATTCTGTGAACTCCCGCCACAGCTTCTGCTTAGCCGCAGCCAAGAGGGCATCTGCGTTGGTTTGCCACAGATGCAGTCCCGCGCTTTCCCAAAGACTTGAGGACTTTGTCCTTTTTGGAAAGACAACTGGAGGTGGCTCCCAGGGAGGAAGACAGATGATGGTTTAGAATACAAGAAAGCCGCAACCACCACTGAAGGAGGCAGCGGGTGGGAGGCCAGGGGTATTGGCTATGCCTCCACTAGGCCTGAACCTGCTGTCCAACTTCTTGTTCATCTGGGGGTTGGCCCTGGGCTTCTCCCAGACCTTTTGCGCCACCTGCAGGGCATCCTTCTGGAGAGGGATGCCAGACCGGATCATGGTGCACTTACCCAAGACCTCTGCTAGCACTTCCTACTCCTGGGGGTTTCCTCAGGCAGAGGGACACCCAAGAACTCTGGCAGGCACTGAAGGAAGTCATGAAAGGCCTTAACGGATGCCGAGTGTTCATCGTCCCCGGGCGTCATCGTCCTAATCACCCCCCCTACCCTTTCCACAGACCGAGGGGAACCCGAGCCCTGGGACACAGGTGCCAACGGGGTCCACCCTAAGGGGCACCAGGGGCATGTAGCCATATGACTGTGATGGGTAGAAGTGTCCCTGAGGAGACCACATGCTTGTACTGTACAATCCACTGCTGCTTCCAGAGGGAAGGGGACTAGAATCATCTTGCAAAGCCCACTCGATCGATGAAAGCATGGGCAGGCCCTGAGCACGATCTAAGATGGCCACCGGCCTGGCTTGCTATGACACTTGACTGTCATTTTGAAGCCTTGAGCCACGCCCTGGGCCAGAGAGCCACGAGAGGCCTCAGACACGGTAGGATACAGCTTGGGTCTTGCACCTGAAGCAGAACCGTTAACCTCACAGATCACTCCGGTAGGTGCTGATCCCTTAGCCGGCCAGCAACCTCACAGATCATTCGGTAGGTGGTGAGTCGTCAGCCGGCCGGCAGGCAGGTAGTCATAATGCCCCGACTCACGACCACCGAGCGAGCTCCAGTAGGCTGGATGCCCTCAGCACCTGTGCCGGTAGCCATGCTGGATCGTGGGAGGACAGACTCTTGGATGTGGCACTCGACAATCCCTTACACGCTGGGGTCAAAAAAGAGGATTAACTTGATTGCTCTTCTGAGGACAGCCCGGTAGGGCACCTGAGCCCCTCCGCTTCGGAGCCGGTAGCCTTAGAGGCCTCAGGCCTGCCAGAACCTGAATCTGAGGAAGGAAGGAGTCGCTGAACGGTGGTGCCGTGCTGAAAAGAGGGCCTGCCTTGTCTTGACGAGAGTTCCTGGAGACAAAGTCCTTAAGGTGAGGCAGAGAAGAAGTGTGGAAGATCTCCCTCCACCGCGACAACCGATTCTTCAATGCCCTGTGACCAAGAGCACTGCAAGCTGAAAATGCATCCCGGCAGTGGTCGGACCCCGAACACTCAAGACAGAATGCAAGGGGGTCCAAGGCCGGGAATGAGCGGTCGCATGAAGAACATCTCGTAAATTCTCCTGTGGCCGACATGCAGCGGGGAGGCGAGGCAACAGAGGGAAGTTAAATAAGACTGAAAAAACAAAACAGAGAGCAAGCGGAAAGCTACAAAAAATCTCTGTGCTGGCTGCCTCGTGTGGCGTTGTCTATGCAGAAAAAGGGACTGAGGTGAGGCGCCAGAGGGCGAGACCTTGGCGGGGCACTCCCACGCCTGAGGCAAACCCCCGCCTGCTATACTAAATTTGAAGGGGAAGCTCAGTTTCTCACTGCCAAAGGTTCCTATACTGTATGAGTATTGGTAGTATTGATATTTTATTATTACGAGGGCTTCTATTACTCAGGCACCACCAGTCCTACCTGATCCCTCCATTTAGCAGACTTCCATCTACTACCAAGATTACCCTTTGGTAAACCTTATCCTGGTCTTTACATTAGTAGTGTTAATGTGTTGCAATGCATCCTTTTTGAATTCTGCTACCATTTGCTTATTTGTGATCCATCATGGGAAGCAAATTCATGCAGTCATCAGCCATTATTTTGCTCTTGTCTTCGGATGTTCTGCCCGCCCCTCTCCTTACCAACCCATTCTTTATTCATGGACATATTTTCTATTGTAAAAAGCCTTTTGTCCCAAACCATGCTCTCCAGGCATTTTCGCAATCTTTTCCGCTTAGCTCGGCTACACACTCTTGGATGCCGAGTCTTTCCTCACATAGTCTGATAAGCAGATTCTGTCCCCATGTGGTTTGGCCTCACATTTAAGGCATCCATTTTTTCAAGGTCTATGGATTCAGATTCTGAAACTATTCTGAAAGTTATTTCACTGAAGTTCAGAATAGCCGTAATCCTGATGCCTTCGGGCTGCGGCGCGTGATAAATATATAAATAAATAAAACGTGGATTCCATATGTCTGGTAGTCATCACTCCATTTTCATTCAAACATTCCTCTGTTTCACTACACTGCCCAGCCATATAGGTTTGCCATGTTTAGGACATCAAATTAATTTCCCCCACTGACTGTATGCTTTTTATCTGTCTACATCCAGTACACATCACTCAAGCCTCAATACACACATCCACCAGTTCTATAAAAATGAATAACTTTGTTTCTAGAGTGGAAATGCTGCTTCAGAATGCATGACAAAAACCAGAGTATGGAGTTATTTATTTATTTATTCACATTTATAGAGCGCGCAGCAGCCCGGTGGCATCGTGGTTTATTGCTAGTCAAGACACTTTGGTATTAATCAGGTCTAGAACAATAACTTGCATTCCGAGTCGGAAATCGTGTACACTGACCTCCGATGTGGAATGGTAAAGAGCGCTTCAAATAAAATTGAAAACATACCCCTCTGGCCGAATCGCTGCTCATGTTCTACAGCAAATTCTACCCTGGAGGCAAATTTGATCCTAGTCACCACAAATACATACCCACTCTTGGTAAATATTGGCACAGAGAGTGCTACTCAAACCTACCACAGCAAAAGAGGCAATAGGTCCAGTAAGGAACGGTACTCAACAAATATTAGAAAGGCCAGTAGCCACAGGGGCCACATTATAAAAGGGCAGCGGCCTCATTTGTAGCACAAGGCCCTATGGCCAGAAGGGTGGTGAAGCCCCAAAAATAGCACCAGAGACAGGAGCCCAGTATTAAGAAGGCGCTTCACCAAAATCCAAACACTGGTATTCTTGAGGATAAAGATAATACATTCCAGCAGCCCAAGCCTCCTACCCTCCTTGTCCTGTCTTCTCTCTCACGGTCACTCTCTCCAACCGCCTCCTTTATTCTAAACACTCCCTCTCAACAGTCCACCTTCCAACTTGGAACCTCTAAAACAAGTCCCCAGCTGCCTCACCTCACATCCCATCCCAACTTCAATGCCACCTACAAAATTATTCACAAAAGATATTTTACAAATGTAACACCCAGCATAGAAAAAGAAATGTGGATGGACTTTAGGAGCAAAGGTAGGTTCTACATGCCATCATTTGAAGGCAATCAGACTGGCACCATATACATTAAGGAAGCCCCAAGCACGGTTTAAAATCAAGTTTGAAAAGGTCCAGCGGCTGTCTTTGGTTCAATAAACCGAGGCACATTGGTAGTAGTTGTCCCATATACAGTACACAGTTAGCAGTCCCAAACAGAACATAATGGTTAGAAACCCCAGGTACAGTACATGGGGTAGGCGAACTAGACACAGCATAAGGGACAGTGACCCAATTCACCATACAAGAGGAGAAACCACAGAAGCCAAACACGTGGCAATAGCCCCAGGCAGAGCTTAGTAGCCTTATGTAGAGTACAACCAGTAGAAACCTCATGCAAAGTGCAAGGGTACAGAAGCTCTAGACAAAACGTGAGGTGGAGTAGACACAAGTCCAAGTCAGGTGGGTGTAGCCCCTAGGACAATAGTTGGGGTGGTATCCCAAAGTTCACAGCACCAGGCCCAGTGACAATATGGGTCAATGTACCACAGAGTCCACAAGGAGCAGCGCTGTTACGGTTTCCTCCTTTAAGCCAGGACCATCCAATCCCACGGGTATGGAAACTTTTATTAAGGATTCACAAGGTGTGTACTCGGAGTGCAGCAATGGACAACACAAACTCACTGAAGTTTGAGACAAACTGCAACTGTATGTTCCGATGTCCTCCTCTGACATTACCATTCTTTGGCAATTTATTTTTTGTTTTGCTTAGAATTCAAATGCTGCTGAGATACAAAAGCAGTCAAAGTCTTCATGTATTACACGTGTAAGGCCTACCTTTAATTTGTTTTGGGGGAAAAATAAACTATTTGTCACCCTTATATCTTTGTCAGAAATTCTGAAGGGCTAGGAATTGCATTACTGTTGACCTAGAGGCTCCAGGATATACATTTAGCTTTCTTGGCTAATTACAACAAACCTACCAAAAGAATCCCCAAATAACAGTCTATGATATGAATGTCTTCATAGGTGGCATGCAAGTGTGAGCATTTTCTTTACGCTTTGTAAGATATAGCAGAACATTATTTCAATGCCATACCCATGGTCATGCCAATTAAGACTATTTCAGACACACGTAAAAAATCTGCCGTTTCTGACAGTTCACTGGGTTCTTAAGTGTCCAAGTAAGATAAAGTATTTGATAAAAGCCTAGCGATAACCACGAGTATCTGCACAAAATGCGGGTACAAAACACAGTGCGAGCCTGCGAACATGTCCGAGCGGCTCATTATCACACACCCACCCTAAAGCGTTAATGAAAAGACTTACAAGTCTCACCTCGCCTTCTCTAGGCCACGCTCTACCATTCTGGACGTATTTGTTTTGATTCTGCCTTTTCTTCTGCCCCCCATCAGCAAATTTACACAATAAAGGTTCCGGTGGAACTAAAGGAGGAATGAATCAAATAGAAAATATCACACACACATGTACAAAACAGACAATTCCAAGTAGCTAATTACTAAAATGACAAATTAAATATTGGCTGGGTAAAAAAAAACTAAGAACAAACCCGTTTTTGTACAAGTAAATCAATGTGATCTTGTTTCGAACTGAAGGCCAGAAACATTAATGCAATTTATCTACATACATGCTTTACTCAAGTCCTCAGCCTAGTTCTGGAGACCATCAAGGTGGTGAACCGGGGGGAAGGGGGGGGGGGGGGTTAGGGCATTCGGAGGGATGCAACCCTGAGCCAGGCACAACCCAATCCCAAGGCAGGGGCAGTGGACAACCACAGTGGCTTTCTACATGCCAGTGTTGAGGGCCTGGGTTATCCCCAGTTTACCAGCCAATTAGGAGCCCAGTTGCATGAGCCTGGCTGGAGTCTGTGCAAAGCCCTTTTGAGATCATGCAGGGCAGTGTAGAACTCGCCCATGCCCAACATAGAGCACTTCGCTTTCTCCAAGCATAGATAAAGAAACCTTTGCCTTTAAGGGAAATCAGTTTAATGCACTTGAAACCATTAGCATGTGTTCAGATACAGTTGCAATCTCATCAGAAAAGTCATTTCAGAGAGTTTGGAGGACCAGCGTTGTGTATCTGCAGATGCCCAGACGAGGGGAATGCAACAATGAAGATAGCTACAAAATAAGTGTTCCCTGTGTAATGTTCTAGCCAGTGATACAATGTTGCCATTTCAATGTGCACAGAGTGCCCTCAAGGAAACGAAGAGTGTATACAGCTTACAAAGCGTGTTTTCAATTTTTAATTCACATGCTGGATGAACAGGAGCCCTCTGCTCATCACAAGCAGGACCATGGGGGAAGGGTGAAACCACCTTTCAAGATGGCAGACAGGCCAGTTATAGGCTTGGACCAGCTCCTTAAGGCCAAAGCAGCCACAGGTGCACTCAAGAGCAAAAACCAGCCAATCCCAGCCCTTACACAATCACAATCCACAAGTGGAAAGGCTCAATAAGAGACCCACTCAGGGAGGAGAAAACATAGTATAAAAACACTGTACAAAGGTTGAGCATAGATACAATGGAATCACAAAGTAACGTTTACGGTGGCTTTCTTAGTAAATCGGGGAGTGAGTAATTGGTTGGAAAAACACGTATAACAATGCAATAGGGAAACTCTGAAACCAGTGTGCAGGATGTAGTAACATAATGTGGATCTTCTTGCAGGTGCTTCCTCCACCTTTGAAGCACTGCCAAACATACCAAATCAGTCATATTCTTAAGAGACTATTTTTCTAGTGACGCCCTGTTGTAATAAACAAACTCTCACAAATGTGGCCAACAGAAACGTCCAACCCAAATCTTAAATCCTTCATTGTCATGGCTAACCCAATGCTTTCACAATACACATTCAATGCTGCAGCCAACAGGAAAACCTCTACAAATGTGCATCCCTGTTCTATAATAGAAGACAAAATGCTTATCATGCAAGTCCCTTCCAGGGGTACTCTATTCCGGTTTTCATATGTATAGCCACTTCCAAGCCTCTCCACGGCTCTCGCCATCAACAAGTTCACACTTTCCTACCTTGCTTGGGCCTTCCCTTGGCCACCTTGTTCACACGTATGGCATAGAGTTCCGCTTCAGTATTCTCTTCAGACCCTCCAAGGACTCCTATCCTCTTAAGCTAGCGAGGGTATTGCTCCCTCCCTTCCAACACCATCCAGGGTCCTTGCAAGACAGGATATATTCTCATCCTCCTGCCATAAATCTTGTTCATGTCTCTTCTGTACCCAGGGGGGCGGGGTGGTGGAAAGCCTTAGGGTCGGGCTCCCCAGTTTCACCAGGGTATTAATGGGTTTGTCAACTGATCTTAAAATATTTCTGGCCAGCCTCTCTCTCTCTCTCTCCCAGGCACCCAGATAACAGCAGTTCCTAGCCTTTCCTTCCTAGATTTCCCAATAACAGCAGCCCATGTCTTTCACTACCAAGGTCAACAGGTAAAAACAACTCTTGGCCTTTCTCCAATGCTTCCAGGCTTGCTGGGAACTTTGAAGCAATTGGGTTCTCAGGCTCACACACCACGCTGCAGACAGGAGGTAAGTTGTTTTTGGTACGTTTATTCCCTGACTGAGCACAGGTAAGATAGATGGACAGAGTACTGGAACATCCATCCCAGCCAGAACAGCAACTCTAACTGTCACTATAAGAACCCATAGAATCCAGTCACACCAACACTCTTGGCTCCATGCAACATCACACTCTTCTGCACCCACACACAGATGCCCATTACAACACTTCTCCCTCCCTAATAAGCAACAGAAAGGGAAAAATCCACAACACTACCAATCAATTCTCGCACAATCCATGTGTGGCCAGCACACTGACCAACCAACAGAACTGCCAGACATATGCATGCCAAGCAACAGAAAAAAAGCAGAGCCATACCAAAGAGCACCACCACAATACCAACACACTGTAAAGTCACAGACGCCTTAATGACTATGAAAATCATTGCATGCTGTGACGGCCTTAACATGCACACGTTCCTGCAAAGGAAAAAATGGAACATGTCTTGATGACAACTACAAAACCTGTTAACCAGAATGACGAAGCAAACCTGAAGACGCACAAGCTCCAGAGAAAATGGTAAAACTGGAAGTGGTACGCCTAGAACACCAATTCAATGGAAAAGTCCAACAGCAAATGAAACCCAAACTCCAGCTAAAAACTACCAACTGGAAACACGTCCCCCAAACAATACCAACATATTGGAACTCAAACACCAACTCCACTCCCTCCTTACACCACAACACCTTGCTGAAACTACACACAGAGAACACAAACACCAGAAAGCGTACTCTACCAAAAGGTAGGTCACAGCACACTAACCATAAATGGCACCAAAAGCTGTAGCTAACAACCATCACGACCTACAACAACCACCACAACCCACAAAACGTGCTTGGCATCCTGTAACACACCAAACACTGTAACAAACAGTGACTAACCAAAACATAGAACCCACCGGGCATTCTATAATAAACCACAGCGCACACACACATTCACCGCCCACAGAACCCACCCGGCCATTCTGAAAACCCGGCTGCAACCGCGGTACCAACGGCTAGGCCAAACTGACCACACACTGTAACCAACAGTGACAAAAACTCACCAACACCACAGTGCGGGTCCCACCCGGCATCCTGTAATACACCACATACTGTAACAAACCGTGTCACAAACCCTCACCAACACCACACCAACCAGTGTAACCAACCGTGTCATAAACTCACCACACACTGTACAGCACCACCCGGCATTCAATAATACCACGCACTGTAACCAACAGTGAAAACAAAATCACAGCTACCAACTGGAAACATGTCCTCCAAACAATACCAACTCATTGGAATTCCAACCTACAGAACCCACCCGGAATTCTGCTATACATACTAAACCATTCACACACGCCACACGTGGACAAAACACACAAAAAGGACCAACAAACGGTAGAAAACAAATGCATTAAATAGGTTAAAAGATACACCATGGTGTAATACAGCCAACTATAAACAGTTCCCTGCACCCACACGCCCACGAAAAATGTCCAAACCCTGCATAAAATAAAAAGACTTGCAGCAGATAGTGACAATGAATTTGTCAAAGTCACAGAAACAAACCCCGCTCCCACCTGTCCACACCGCCAACCCATAAAGGAAAACAACTGACAATGCAATTAGCACAGTTCCCTGTAAAAGGGGAACCCAGGGGACACAACATAAACACTCAACCATGTCCCGCAGGCCTCAGAACAAACATCTACCCATGACCAGCCCACTTAAGGAAAATCACTAACCCAGAGGCCACTAGATACATTACTAACAGCAGAAATGCAGGCCTCACCCTACACAACTGAACCTAGTTAATCTTCACAAACCTCAAGTGCTCTCCGTTGCATGTAGAAACCACAAAGATCGCGATCCAATTCGCTGCAATTGTTCGTGAATCCGTAGCAGCCATAGCAAAACATGGAACACAAAAATAACTCTCCCGCCACACCAATAAAACAGTCTCAAAGTCTAACGTTGTGGCCCATCACCCTCCGAAAGGCGCAAAATGCACCATTTCCTCTGCACCTCTTCCAGGCCGTTGTGGACAACAACAATGTACCGATGCTTAGTCACAAAACAATGCAAAGAATCATGTTGCCAAACCTTTTCGCAAATCGTGGTTACCAGCTTAGACCATGTCACATCCATGACGGGGTCCAGAAGTACTCCCTGCAGACCTGCTTCGCTCCGACAGCTGTCCACCTCCCAAACGCTCTAGGAAACTTCCTGCCCCATAAGCAGGCTCACACACCACACTGGAGTCAGGAGGTACGTTATTGGGCAAGTGTATTCCCTGACTGTGAGCACAGGTAAGATAGATGGACAGAGTACTGGAACGTCCATCCCGGCCAGCACAGCAACTTTTAACTCACTGTAAGAATCCATAGAACCCAGTCACACCAACACTCCTGGCTCCATGTCACATCACACCCATCTGCACCCACACACAGTTGCCCATTACAACAATCGTCCTTCAACAGTAATCTTAAACGTCCAGGGCTGTCCCGGTCCCCCTGCACTGCTGAAATCTTACACTGCATAAGGGACCACCTTAACATGTCTGCTTCCTGCAGGTCTAAGACACCTCGTGAACTGTCTACGCCCCTTTTATACCCAGGGGGTTTTGGTGCTTTTAAATAATAAAGAATGACAATTACGGGGCATAAGAGGTTTCCCTAGCCTTTACTTTTTTAAACAACCAAATAAAAACTTTTTTATTTTGACATTCTACTTAGGAAGAGGTTTGTGTCATAAGGGAACAAGAAAGTGCTTTTAGAAATGAGGGGAGAGGCAACCACCAACTTAACATGCAAAGAAGAAAAGCAAAAGTATATCAATATGTGTGGAATTTCATTTTATACTTCAGCTGGGTCGTATCTTTTTAGAGCTCTTTTCCTCTCCAATCACTGTTTCTATGCTCTCTGCATCAGTTCACATTTCTCAGATTGACGTTGTGTAAAGTACAAGATTTGTTCGTTGTGATCCATTCACCAGACTTCCATGTTCTATTCCAACACTTGTGGGTGGTGTGTATCCATCCAGGCTTTTGTGATGGATCATTCTGGTGAATGCCATTAGAATAACTTAAGTGCTTCATTGTCGGTCTCCAGATGTTCCACAACTATGTTTATATCCTTGCCCTCGTTGACAGTTATAGATCATACATCATTCCAACATGATATGTTACTTGATATTTGTATAGCGCCCAGTGCCCTTTGCTATGGTTCTGAAGTGCTGTCAGTGTAATGGCCTTGCACTGACCACAGTCATGTCAAACCGATACTGTTCTTATGATTGCACAATGTCAAATAATTTAAAGTGTTAAAAACAAGACTTACATTTTCTAAGAAAGAATCCACCCCTCCACTCTTGAAATGTAGTCTTGCAGAAGAAGCTAGACAAAGCTAACTCCACTCAGTACTGACATGGGGCCAATAAAGGGCATGCTTGTCCAATCTTTGCGAACGAAAGGGAAGGGTAGGAGGGATGAGATGAAGAACTTCTCCTAGTAGTCCAAAAGTAAAGCTTACCCTAGAAGTCACTCCCACGCCTCATCGAACTACCTCATTTCCTCGCAGACCAGTTTGTTTGAGGCCCATTTGGTCAGTTTCTTTTAACAGGTTTCGCCGCAAATGTAGACTGGGGTTTAGGAACCTAGAAAGGTGGAGGTGATGTGGGGGATATCCCCCCACTTTTTTGCGGTAAATGTGGTTAACAAAAACAAAAATGGGCCTCGAGCAAATTGCTGCGAGGAAACATAGATCCCGCCTGGTCCCATATGAAAATTGAAAATACTTGGCATTTCAGACGTGAGAGGTATTAAACTTGGGTGCCAGATGGCGATAAACTAAATCAGACATACTGGCCTACAGCTTCTAGTGTAGTGTGTGATGTAGTCTGCTGGCACAATTTACCCCAATGTTCTTGACTACAGCTATCTGGAAAGCAAAGAGGTCAGCACCCATTGCTGCAGATTCATGGCCAACCAGATCAAATGAATAACCTTCAGCCTAATGTTTTTGTTGAGACAGAACGTGCAGGCTGTTGTAGGGTAGACTTTAACAGTGACAAATTCATTCCAACATCAAGAAGCCAATATAGACCAGTTAGTCTTCCTCGGAATATGGATCATCGATAAAGAAAACCACTCCTCGAGTTGTGTTTATTAAGTCTTTGTAAATGGGGTACTAAAATGACTCACCTGCGCTATGGTGCCATGTGCAATCTACTGAGTAGGGGCAACTAAGCCTTCAAATATAAGACGGTTTAACAGAACAGTTTCGTGAACATGAGTCATGAAGAAAATCTAAAATAGAAACAAACTCCTTTCCACTTCTAGGATGGCATCAGTAAAAATACTGCTCAAAGTATTAAAACACTTAGTGCAGAAAACACTGTGAAACCTTCCTTCTACTCCCTTTTTCAGGCGTGGCCATGCCACGCTTGAAGACCTCCAAGGCAGCAGCCCTGCTTCTGGTATTTACAATGTGCGATTCCAAAATACCGTCTCACCTTAAGCCTCACACCGCTGAGGGGCAGTACAATAGAGTCAGCAAGGAAACCAGTCAATCACAGCCTAACCAGTCTAGCTCAGAGTCCAATAAAAATGTACACCTGAATACGGATAAGCAAGGGCGGTCCCCTGGGTTAGGGCCAGCCCAAGCCCAGAATTGGCTGACTGAAATTAAGTGAACAATCTCTCTGCTTTAACACTGACTGGTCTATTTCAAAAAACAAACTCCAAGCTCAGCAAGCACCATTTGTAGGCAGCCACACGTGAGCCGAGTAGTATGTGCAAGGTGCTGGTGTCATAGCGACCCCAAATCTAGGTGTGTTTTCTCATTATCTAGCATTTTGTGAATTCTAGGCCTTTTCTCCCACTATCTGGGAATCTCAAATCTAGGTGTGCTCGCTCACTGTCTGCCATTTGTGGAACCTAGGCAATTCTCCCGCTATCTGGGAATCTCAAATCTAGATGCGTTTTCTCATTATTCACCATTTTGTGAAACCTAGGCCTTTCTCCCGCTATCTAGGAATCTCAAATCTAGGAGTATTTTCCCATTGTCTGCCATCTGCAAATCCTAAGCCCTACTTTTACCTAGGAAAACCCAGCATCCACTGAAAGTAACTAACTATAGCCAGGTCACTGCCCAAGTTAACTAGGAACCAGTCGTCTACTTCCCATATCCAACTACACTCTTCCAACGCGTAGTTTCCCGCCAGCGGCCTGCTTAGACTGTCCATCCATAAATGGAAGAACACCAAAACGGACAGCCACACACAGAGGACATCCAGCTATCACAGCCCAAGAGGATAAGACTCAAAATCATCCAAACCACACAAGGCCCTACAGGCTACCACCACTGTAACCTCAATACCCAAACCATCCTACTACCAAGCACCACAAAATGCCCTGACACAGAGCTGGACGCTGCCAAAGAGAATCGGAACAAAGAACAAACCGAACAGATCCACACCCCCACCCTCCTCCAGTAGAAATCGTCACAAATACAGAACACACCCCAAACACACACTAGAGTCAACAGAACAAACACCATGAGAAGAGAAAAATCTCTATATCTTACACAGTACCTTGCAACAACCACAGCACCTCAACGTCACTGACATGTCCAGACATGCTGAGAACTTATTGGAACCCCACAAAATAAGGAGAGGACCCCAGAAGAGAAAGGTACGAAACCAACGCACTCACTCCGCATATCACAAAAACAAAAGGGCACCGCCAGCAACCACATCAAAACATAGAAGATGATGAAGCAGAAGAGTTCATCAACCCAACTATCAATCTAACAGACCACCTCAACGACAAAGCAGACTGCACGCACCACCAACCAATCTGCAACAACACAGAAGCATTCCAACTGAACAACCACAAGACAAAACAAGGTTAAAAAAATAAACCTAACTACGTCAAAAAGATCCATCGCAACCTAAGCAACACTAGATCAATGCCCAAACATGCCACAGAGATTTACGACCGCCTGTGCAACAGAGGTATCGACATCTTATTCATAACCGAAACATGGCCAGATGACAATTACAAAATCACACTCCATAACTGCCTCCCTGACAACTTCAAGTGCTCACAAGCATACAGTGAAAAAGAAAAGAGGACTGATGCTCGCATACTAAGAACACCTGAAAATTAAAACCGAAGAACCACCAAGCATCGAAAACTGTAAATCCCCAATCCTTTGGCTAACAACAAACCCAAAAACAAAACCTCAAATTAATTCTGGTATAGAGACCACCGACATACAATGCAACCATCATGGATGCCTTCACTGAAGCATCACCAACCTAGCCATCGAGCAGGTACACCTGATAATCCTTGGAGACTTCAACATCTGGTTTGACGAAGAAACCGCTAACACACAAAAATCACTAGCCAAACAACTGAAGACAATGAAACTACATCAGTTAGTCAAAGGAGCAACTCATGCGGCGGAACATACACTAGACACACTATTCGCCAACAAAAACCTCATCACCGCGGCACCACCAATACAGATACTCTGGAGCGACCACCTCATCATCCCCTTTGTGATCACGCTAGCTATCAACAGCCAAACAACCCGACAAATTGCTGACTATCATGAAAAGAAACTGGAGGACCATCGAAAACAGCAACTTAGTACAACTGGAAATCAGAAAACCACCAGCAACAAATTACAATTCCAACGGCAAATCCACTCATACAAAAAGGAAATACATAAGGCCAAAAAGAAATACTGCGACAACAAAATCACCAAAGCAGCCAACACCCAAAAAGAACTGTTTAAAATCATAAATGAAATGAGAAACCCCCCTGGCTGCAACAACACACCAATACCTTCACTGAAATTATGCAACGGCCCTGTAGAGCACTTCAAAAACAAAATCAGCACCATCCAACAGATCAAATAAACCAGACCAAGCAACAACAACATGCAACCCACCCTGCCACCCGAGGATCGCCAGAACAAACTCTGAAGCTTCCCTCAAATATCAGCACATTCCTCAAGCTTGTAAGCATTAACAAAGTAAGCTCTCCCCATGGATCCCTGGCCCCAAAACATACACAAATCAATCCTCACACAAGGAACACCCATGGAATACTACAGAAACCTTTTCAACCAATCACTTTGAACATGGAAAGTACTGCGATCATTCAAATCGGCATAAATCAAGCCGCTCCTCAAGGACACAGCAGGCAACATGGACCCATCTCAGCATCCCGTTCCCAGCGAAACTTCGCGAAACTTCTCAAAACTAGGTCCACTGAAAAACACAAGATTTCATGGAAGAACACCTACTGCTGGATCGGCACAAGTAGGCTTCAGACCGATGAGAGGAACGGAAATGGCACTGCTCTCAATCTGAGGACGATATAAAGGCTAAGGCAGACTCAGACAAAAGCACAGCTCTAATACTTCTGGATCGCTCCACAGCATTTAACACAGTCAACCATGACATCCTCATCGGGAGATTGGAAGAAATAGGAATCACCAACCCAGCCCTACTATAGATTCAATCCTTCCTAACAAACCATACAATAAATGAAAATTCAGAGGATCATCTTTCTCTCATCTGGCAGCAATAACCTGGAATGACACCATAAAACACGCAACACGAGGCATCAACTGGAATTCAGAAAACTACTCAAAACGTGGCTCTTTGCTCCAGAACCAGAAGGAAACGACTAGGAAACAGACCCAGTGGGAAACAAGAATCCCTGGGAGGAGCCCATGATCCCTAACTGAATGTTCCCTAACCAGAGGGAGGGGGAGGATGCCCTGACCACCCATGTCCATATACCACTAGTCCAGAGAGGAAACCTAGGGAGGTAAGGACCTCACACAGGATGGGCAGGGAGGGACCAGAATCTTCTAACCTAAACATCGCTGACCACAGGGCAGGGGGACCACTCCTACATCACCCTGGTACACATAGCACTAGAGTACTACAGAGGAAACTGCCACCCATCAACGTGCCTGCCAACTAGGCAGACAAACTACAATACCAAACACACAGGATAGTCATAGATGTTGAGCGCAAAAATGCAAAGATAAGAGGTAAGGAAAACCTGCTAACCCAACTCTAATCTACACGCACTTCACCACACTGCAACAGACAAACACATAACCTGGCACAACAGCACATGGGAATTGGCACCGAACAGGAAACTGCACTTAAGCTCAGCAAACGGTGCACACCGAACTGAAGCTGCCAGGAGGACATCACAACTCTCACTTTTCTATTTCCACTCGACCCGACTAACCCTCCAGATCCCCCCCCCCCTTTTTCACACCCTCCTTTTCCGATCCGCCAGTGCGCCTGGGGACCACTCCGGAGACGACAGTGGGAAGTACAAATACCTATAACGCTATAATCAAGAATGCCCAAACAGCTTGTAACAAACACATGCTCCTCTGCAAAGTCAAGCCCTTGATCCGGCCAACGTGGCCCATCTGAAAGCTGCACCAGCGCACTATAGCACACCTCACACGAGAAAGAAAATGTGACCACATTAACTCCCCATCCTAAAGGGGCTGCACATGCATGCTGGCCCTTCAAGTACCTGCAAGGCAGTCTATCAAACATCCCTCTACATGGCCGAGAACTTCATCACTGGCGGCCAAGGCATCACCAGAAGCTACAACATCACTCGACTGGAAACAAAGAACCGAAAGACGGAACAACTAGGGAACGGATCTTTGCCTGCTATGCATCCTGTCTCTAGAACAAGTTACCAATGCATACAGCAATGGCCCCCTCCATCCTACACTCCAGGGAGTAGCAGACGACTACTCCTCCTCTCGGTTTTGTACTTTTTGCTATTGATTTTCTATGAGTTGGACACAGTTGTCACTTGGCATGAGGACAACCCTACTCCTCTCATAATTATAGTGCCATATTTATTCATTTATTTTCATATTTCTATAGTGCCAAAGTGTCATCTTTTGACCGCTTCTAGAAATGTGTAACTCTGAAAAAAGGGCATAAGGAATGGAGGGTTAAAACTGGGGCATGAAAATGTGAACAGAATTAAAAGAGCAAACTGACATTAATTGCACTCACTGTAAAAAATATTTTGAGGTGCGGGGCAGTGTGTACCGCACAATTATGTGGTGCCGTACAAAAGGTTGCAAGTGACTAATGCAATTGCAACAACTCAGAAACAAAGGCCGCGACAGGCGCTGGCTAGAGAATATTGGTCCATTGTGCAGTAGAGCACATTATGCTCCTGTTAGTAAAATGAGGGCGGCTTACGCAACACACGACGACAGCGACAAGCCACAATGACAGCCTGCCACTACCCCGTGCCTTTGACTGTAGCATGCTTTGAAAAATATTCCACTGCTCTCATGTAAGAAATATACAAAATAGTGAACAGCAAGTAGGCAAAAGTGCACCTGCCTTTTCACCACTGCTTGCTTGGTATACGTTTTCGATTTTCACCCCCATATCTTGTAGCGCGAATCCGAGTGGGCGTAGCGTGCGAATTGCCACGTTGGCATTCCCTGTAGGGACCGCCCATAACTCACGCAGTAAAGCGTACTTCGGTTTGAAGCTACACTTCTTTATCGCTCCAGAAAGGAGGCAACTCCCCTGAGAAGCATGTCGAGATTTGAAAGCAAGTGGTGCGCTTGTGCATGCTAAATGAGACTGAGCTGCAAGGGTGTGAAACCCGCTCTGTCAGCACTCCCGAACTGCCAGGACAAGTCCCACATCCTCGTTTATCACTTAGAACGGCAGTAACGCGGACATTTCATTTTACGGCCATACCATTATTTATTTATTTATTTTCAACGTCCCCTCATAGACTCGTGACTGCTTTTCTATTGTACTTGGGGTCTTACGGTTCACTACTTATAGCGAGCATGCCACTGGGTTATACAGGTAACATGCCGACATTTATTTCTGAATTCCAAAAACGATCTTTCATCAGCCCCAAATCAGAGTTTGACAATAACCAGAATTCGAAGTATAACAGACGAGGTATGTGTATTCTCCATCTTGCCTGAAGCCAAACAGGTGCCAAATATCAACCAAAGTCTTTGGTGGGCAAGACCACTGGTGCCTCATGGGAGCACCCACCCAGGCAGCTTATTACTGTTCAGTATGGAGGTCTGGTCTCATAATCGAGACCACTATAAGCGTGCCAGAGTCCGCCCACCACCCCCAGCGGAGGGCTTATCCTCTAGTCAAACACTGATGCACCCCCCCCCCTCCCACGTACACCCCGAATGGCAGGTCACCAAGTTAATTGGGGGGGTGTTAGAAATCGCCTCCCCCTGTTATCTTTTCATGCAGGTCTATCTGCAGTGTGGCTCACTTCAAATAAATATGTTTTCAAGAGACAGAAAGAAGGACCGGTATAGAAACAGCAAATACAGTAAAGCACAGAGAGATCGCGTAGTTCCCCATCCATAAAAAAAGAGAACGTTGTATTTAATCAATTATAACACTTCATAAAAACAAAGAGCCATTCTCCCACCGACAGTATGTGTCAGTTACCGTCAGGGGCAACATCTTTGGCTCCAATCTCGTAGAAATGATCAATGTCATGTAGCTTTGGATACACTCCAATGATGAAGCATAAGGTTGGATCAGATCTCTTTTAATGGACGGCACCAAAACTACGGCCATCACTCCAGATTAGTTACCATCTCAAAATCTCTGCCCCCTTAACCTTCCTAATTAAAGTGCCTTTATTTTGGTAGAAAAGGTCACTATTTTAGGTACACGATTCACAATTGTATGGAGTATTTTAAAATTGAGTGGGGCGGTGTAAGCTCAGGGTCACAAATAACAAAAAAGTTTTTAAAAAGTAGAATTAAAAACTACTTTGAAAATAATTCCAATAAAATGAACAACCAATGTTCATTAGGCCTCATTACAACCCTGTCGGTCCAGAATTAACATGCCAGTAATTCAGTTTACTGGCATGTTTCCAGAGCGGCAGAGTACAAGTTTGACGTGGGGTGCCTGAGTTACCTGCAGCAAGGACCGGGAGGTAAGTCAGGCGCCGACCAGCAAAAAACAGCCAATATTACTAGTGCCGGTAATACCGGCAACCCCTCATGGAGTCCAATAGGAATTTACCGTTATACCTGCCACTTGTAATCTGCCGGTAATTCGGCAGATCAAGTGGTGAGAACGGTAATTCCGTTCGGTACTATCCAGACAGATTTACTGGTAGGATACCACCAAACTTTAAAGTGGCCCATTGTGTTTAAAAACAATATTAGTTTAAAAAATGTTGGTTATTTACTACAACTAAAGTCTAACCTTAAAATAACTATTTAAACAAGTTGTTTGCTTAGTCAGTAATGAGACTCCTTATATTTAGTGATAGTCTTCTAAATGAAACAGTACCTAATGATTTTAGGTTGATCACCAAAAAGAGAAAATCATCCCGGAGTGGGTGTGGCAATTAGATGTAGGACATCTCAGAACACAAGATTTCTCCTCTCAATGGAAATTGCTAAATGTGTAGCGTTATTAACAGAAAGCTCTCCAAATCAGGACACCACTGAATACTGTCCAAATCAGGACACTACTGAATACTATCACCAAATCTATCAACCCTCCTCTAGTGGATGCAGACTCTGGGAAAGATTTAGCAGATATTTCAGCTGGATTTAACTAAATTTATGAGCTTAACTATCCTGGGAAGTTAAGCATTAAGGTGGACATCCAAAATCTCCTACCACCTTACACTAAACACAATTCCCCCACATGATAGCCACCACAAGTCTAGCCATTAACACATCAATGCTAATTGAGCCATGATCACGCTCTTCTTTTTAGCCCCGACACACTCCCACATCAGCAGCCATTCAGATCCAAAGTTTTGTAGTCTATCAGATCTTGGGCTCTTCCCTCCGGGATAAGATGCCCTCAAGTGTCCCTGCCAAAGCTATAGAAAGTGGACTGGTACACAGGAACTGGGTACTTCCGACCTGCACCCACCAATACCACTTGGAAATCTGCCACACCTGTTATACCACTAATAACCCCCCGCTCACCTTTCTTGCAGAGCCATGTACAGTGAGGCCACCTAAAGTCCATGACGTGCACTACACTAATAATATTATTATTATTATACAAGAGAACTTACATTATATGCGACTAAGTCCAGTGGCAAAGGGGTAGAACGCGGAGCAACCAACCACAGGGGATACCAGATGATACTCCCTTGAAGAACTGTAGCACCAGATTTGAGACCCAGAGACGGAAGGAAGGAAGCAGAGCAGGATTCAGGCCAATGTTAAGTCAATGGCGAGCCACAGCAGAGGGTGTTCTGCAACACCCCATTATTCTTGAACATTAGGAGTGACTGAAGAAGAATTCTTGGAGTAACTCTGGATCCCAGAAGCTGGTGGACAGTTGCGTGCAGCCCAGAAGCTGGTGGACAGTTGCGTGCAGAGAAAGTTGGTCAATATTTAGTTTGGAAGAAGCGGGCAGCCCAGTAAGTAAGGGGCTTCTTCAATAAAACTGAAGAAAGGATCTGGTACTCAGGTCCATGAACCCTTGACCAGCAACAACCCAGACAAAGAAAAAGGAAGATTAGTCAGTGTACCCAGGACCAAGTGCAACCAACCAGTGGTCAAAGTAGCGATGAGGCAGTCACCAGAAGGGGTAGAAACCCTCCCAAGTATATCTGGGAAGCTTGGGAGACAAAGTGGTGCAGTCAGCCAGCAAAGAACAGTCCTATGATGGGGGCAATGGCTGGGGGTGTGGCAGGATGAGTCAATATGGAGCTGGAGCACAGGAAGGAAGACCTAACACTCTTCTGGGGGTGAAGCAATACTGCAGCAACCCCAGAACAGTTCCAGCACGAGAGACAGTCCAGCTAGCAAGGAAGAAGACCAGGAGCAGCCCAGGAAGAACATCAAGCAGCTAAAAGAAGAAACCGAAGACAAGAAAAAGGACTCGTAGCACAACCATTACAGCCAAATCTGAGCCTAGAGAACCAGCTGCCCATCTTCGATGCGAATCCTCCAGAAATTCAGGTAAGTATTAACTCAATTAGGAATGCAGTCTCTTCTAAATATGCACAATCTACCCCCCCACCCAACCAAAAGACACACACGTTTGGTTTGCCAGTCACTCAGTCTGACCTCAGACACCACTCGGGCCTCCCACACTGGTTGTGCACTGGGGCTATCTGGGGCATTAAAATAGTCTGGGCCCATTTAAATCACTCTATAGTGTGCAGGACTGGCTGGGCTCAGACTTGACCCATGTTTGCACAACAGCCATTGTTGGCCTGCCTCATAGGCGCCATAGACGACAGGATAGCCCAAAACAGAAGGACTGAACAAAATACATTAGTACCCCAATGGCTGCCATACTCATTAATTGGGCTACACATGCGGTAAAAATATTCAGCACCTCTGGCAAAGCCAAAATACAACTACAGCTGCGACCAGCCTACTCCAAAATAGATGCAGGGTGATCCCAGGACCAAAATGAAGTGCTCAAAAAGTACCCTTGTACTACCAAGCCACAGGGGATACCATATAAAAATAGGGGACGAGCCTGTTTCAATGACAGGGGGACTTCAGTAGTCCACAGTCCCGCTCGGGCCACAAGAGTAAAGCACCAGAGTCAAGATAACACCGGGGGAAAAGCAAAATGTCTAGAGTCAAATTGCGACAGAAGAACTCCAAAAATTGAATTTGGTCCTAACACCACTTGTAAAACTGCACAAAGTGTCAAAAGTTTTGACTTTTGCAGCCTTATGATCTTCCTGTTTTTCTGCAGTGTCAGCCACCATCTTTACCGTCAATCCATGGTATGCCAAAGACCTATGACTCAGCCCCCAATGACTCGTGTAATGGCCTCGCCCGACCAAACAATCTCAACACTTCTGTGGGAGGAATGGATTCAGTGAAATGAGAGGCCTGGCTTACTAAGAAACACCCTGGGGATATTGCGAAACCTCGGTTTAATTCTTTAACTTTTGCTACATCATCTTGAAAAAGCAAACGGAAGGAATACAAAAACAGAACTTACAAACCCACAAGCTTTGCAAAAGGTTACCTTAGTAGAAATAAAAAATAAATCAAGTACAAAAAAAAAAAAAAGGCTTGATCATTTCTTCCAGTAAAAATACCAACATCCTATTTGGTCTCTAAGAGAATAAACAACTCTTCAGATCAGACGTCAGCGTTACTCTGCTCTCCAAGTTTACATTTGTGTGAAGTGAAACATTATGCACTTCTCAACACAGGTAAAATGACCATACTCCACAAAACACGCATTCTCGGCTTTAAGGAAGCATTAACATACCAGTTAGTTCACATGAAAACCTATGAAACCAGAGAACGCTGTGTGTTGTGCTTCTGTGAGGGAACCCCATGTTGCAGTGCAGCGCAGCGGGGGGGGTTAGGGGGGCACCACCCGTTGCAGTGATTTGACAGGGTTGCTTTTGTATTCAGCCTTTAATATAAAGCTCAGCAGAAGAAGGTGTAATTGGCACCCATATTATGGCCTTCTATTCCTCTCTGCAAATCAGAAGGTTGCCACCGATGGTGGCTGTAATGGACGAATCGTTGGTGTGGTAAATCGATGTCAGAGCACGGCTTTCCATAGAGCCCGGACATGCACTATCACCAGTGTAATGGAAGCAGGTGAGACTTAGGATGGTGATCCTAACACATGCTTTTAAAAAACTTAATTTTCAAAGTCTGCATTTTGTGCAGTTTTGGTCGAATCCAACCAATTACGTGTACACGCACATGCAGGTGCAAAATGTACACCTGCCATTAGCCATTGGCTAGTGATATTTGACTCTTGGCGAGTAAGAAATTGTGCGCTGTGTGTATGCATAGAATTGAGGTGCGAGTGACTTTATGGCTGGCTAGGAGCTTGTAACTTGAACTTCTGCCTCCTGTGAGGTAGGGGCATGGGGGCTGGTCTGGGAGCATAGGAAGAGCCCCACCCCCCACTAAAACAAATCTGGTCGAATTCCTGACAACCAAAACGGCACAAACAAAATGCAGACTGTACAAGTACAATGATTTTGAGGCTGATGGTGTAAAATGGAGTTAAACTATCAAGGATGATAGCAGTTTATACATCTGTGTTTAGTGTGAATGTGAGTGAAGGACTCGCTAAAGCTACAAACAAAATAAATGTTGGAGGTCCAGGCAATGGTCCGGTGAAGAAAAGTCTCCTGTAATTCAAGGTAAGCTTAAGAGTAGTTTTCGTGATTCGGCATGCACAACACAGCGCTTTGTAATGGGAATTACAGCCATTTCAAGCCCCTTCGTTCTGTGGGATGGACTACCCTTACTAAAGACCACCCTCATGCCTAGACTTGCAGAAACCCCTTATTGTGTGGAATCCAGCACCTTCACGAGGTCATCACAAGCCTCCGCCACAAAGGACAGGGTTCCTGGACCTTGCATGCTCTGGAAGGCAGAGGCAGCTGGGACAGCCAGAATCCCTGGGCAGCCTAGGCATGAGAGCTTAGCTGGGACGAGGCCCATCTTCGGATTAAAGGTTCCACATGGCTCATTTAACACTATGTTCAGCATAATTAGTTCTACACTGCTCTAAAATATGGCCTTATTTTCTCTGCTCTCTACGTGATTTGGAGTCTGTGAACATGCTCCGTTTTCTTTTCAAAGGCATGACAATTGCATTCAATTGGTCTTCATGTGATGTTTACGCCCCGTCAATCACATTGCCTTTTAGTGTCTTATTGCCAGCCATTTCAACTTCCTTTCCCTCAAACCTTTCCCTCAAAATCTGCTTACTGAAAAGAAGTAGATGTAATAACATGGGTAAATACACTTGGTTGCAACCAGAAAAACGGGCATGATGGAACACTGCGTGCCCTGCACAGCTAAAAAGTAAAGACTAAATCACACAACTGCAGCATACGCCTGCTCGGTCAGTAACTAATACCGGATGGAGTCAATTAGTCATTGTTTTCGGCAGCATTTTTGGACTGCCTTTCTCCTTGTGTGGGAACATACTGTAGTGTTGCCGTTTATGCTTGATTGCATATTTTATTGAAACAGCCCCTTAAGCAACGCAAAAGGGGGGCAGCGTGAGCCTCAAACGAGCCAACTCATCTTTTATCATCTGCCTCAAAACCTTTCCGTCTCATTTGCTTAACAAATTAATACGTTTTTTGTAAGTTTTCAAAGGCATCGAAGAAGTTTGAAGTACACACTAGGAGAAAATGACGGATTCTCGTGATTAACACAAAAAAAATTATCGCAGTAAATGTGTCTGGTTTAGTGTGCTGACCAGTTCTTTGCTCCCATCATGGACCCAGGCTCTAGGCACTGGCATAATCCCCCCCATCAATTGAACATGCAAAGGTTAGGGGCATCAGTCTTTCGGCCTTGCAGGCTCTTTCAATAATGTACCTGCAGGCTCAGTGTAAGTCTCATTTTACCCGCTCAAAGCTACACAATGTTCTGCGATTTCCATTTCCTGTTGAGTTCCTTATCATTGGTTTTCTATTGTATTGTACACCATTTACAAAACCTCTGCATGTTGGCACGGCCAATTTGGGAGAACGGCAACGTTACGAAAAATGTTTTTTTGCAGCTTTCCCCATCTTTGATTTCAGTGTGACCCCACCATATGTATATGTCCTGGAATCTCGGCTAACCTTTTGCCTTTTAAGCTTAATATCCCTGCTCGACAAAGAGCACTGGTCAGCTCCTAAGGCTCGATTGTGCAGGTATATTTTCGCCCATTTATGTTTTCCGGGCTTCCACTTACTAACAGATGCCACCTTAAGAAGAGTCTTAAAGAGGCACTTTGCATCTCTTTTTCCAACTTCTCTCTTGCCATGTATTTGTATGCCTTTGTGATTTGCACAGGACAGGCTGGTTATGGTGAATTGAATTTCACACCATTTTCAAGTACACTATCTTGCACCATCTTTTTTACAGCATAATGCAGTTTTGAGTAACCTACACTAAAAATGGCTTCCCCATGATAACTCGTGTTACTTGCTTTTTGACCAGGTTCCTGTCCACAGGTTGAAACTCCCATATAAGGGCATGCACTTTCTGTGGAGTCCTGAGCCGGACCCAGTGAAAGCTCTCTGTGAGACTTAACTGGCTGAAACTGGGCTAGGACAGTCTGATCCGAATCCACACTTTGTGCAGGGGATATCCGTTGTTGGGTATGATTGAACAGCCCTTAACTTTTTCAATGATGCACTTCTTTCCCCATTGGTAGTGTGGGGCAAGCCCCCCCTGCCAAACCTGGATTTTGGATAAGAGGTGGTGGTCTGAAGCCATTCTGTAGGCCACTCATTGAAGCCAAGAAGCAAAAGACGTGAACACTGTTCTGCAGTTGCACAAAACTGCTGCTCAAGAGAACTAGCATTGCCCAACCCATCAACCGGTAGACCTCTGCCGACTCTCCTGCGAACAGGGAAGACCATTTTCTGCGCCTTCCTCCCTTGGATTGGTGGGATTAAGTAGTCCCTACATCCTAAATCAGTGCCTGTCCATCAGTGATCTTAGGGAGCGCCCCGGGTCCCACCTGTGGGAGGACCGTTCGCTGTCCAGACCTCAACTGCAGCAGGTGCTGACCAGAGCTGGAGCTTGTGAATCAGCAGTTCCTGAACTTGTGGCCTAGTAACATGATTGCCTGCATCCATCCGCTGCTTTAAATCCAGAAGAGGGGCCTGTCTGAAGCCTATTCTTTGCCGCTGACACAGCCCAGCCTGCAGACGCCTGACCCAGGTGTCTTCGCCACTTCACCTGCTATGTCCTGAGGATCCCACCTGGTCGTGGGATTTATTGTGGCTGAAGTCCTTTGGTGTCTAGCCCATCCTACTGGAACCCTGCTAGAACTAGCCTTGTACCAGAGATCAGAGCCAGACCTACACCCCACGACTACTCCAGCCACTATGCCCGTACCTCCTGGGCTTCAAAACAATGGGACCATTGAGAGTTCAGGGTGCAAGTGTTAATACCACTTTTTCTGCCTTGCTCACCTCATAGGCATTGCACAGGTGTAAAGTCCACTCCCTAGCTCTAGCTTTTCTGGCTGTGTGTCTTGAGTTCTTGTCTAGGGTTTCCCACTGGGTAACCTCTAGTGGGGTGGAATTGGGAGTGCATCCCTAATTATGCCCTAAAGGCTTTGAAAGTGTGCTTTTGTATTCCATTTTACCTATCTGTGGAGTTGGTTGAAGACACCATTTGAGCTGGGGAGCTTTGAGATTGCCTACCCCTTTACCAGCTACTTATTAGTGGCCTGAACCCTTTGAGTCTGGAACTACTTTCCGATATGGAGGGACTGCCGATTTAGGTGCCTGCTTTATAATCATGAAGTCAGTTTTTAATTATGTTCTTGCCCACTTTACTTCATATAGTGGAAAAATCTTTAGTGGAAGTGCAGTAAAGGTGAGTAAACTTAATGCAACAAACCCCTTGAAATTCAGCACATTGTGAAATCGGAACCAGCTTAACTCAGCGCGTTCCAATTGATCTCCCCATAATGTCATATCCCCATAATGCCATTTCATTTTGTATGGCATTGTGAATTCCTTCTCTTATAATATATATGTGCTTGCGCTTTGGAACGGGAACGCGCCGAATTAAGCTAGTCCTGAGATTCCCAATGCGCTGAATTTCAAGGGTTGTGTTGCGTTAAGTTTCCTCACCTTAACTGCACTTCAACAAATGTGTTTCCCTTGAATTTGAAGCGTTTTGTTATACCATAGTTTTTCCTTCATACCCACTATATATTTTTCAGCAGCGGCACCGGCCTTTGGTCGTGCCCA
Source organism: Ambystoma mexicanum (assembly GCF_040938575.1). NCBI lineage: Eukaryota > Metazoa > Chordata > Amphibia > Caudata > Ambystomatidae > Ambystoma > Ambystoma mexicanum. The sequence goes on along the minus strand of NC_090931.1, from coordinate 1,059,457,734 downwards.
CTGTATATTTTTCGTTGCCAGTGGGCACAGCCAAGCCTGCTGTATATTGTTCTGTACCTTTGGCCATGGACAGAGGGCATGGTCTTCAGCCGAGCCCACTGTACATTTTTAGGCACCACTGTACATGGCCTTTGGTCATGGGCAGAGGGCACCGTCTTCAGCCGTGCCCATTGTATATGTTTCAACACCACTGGACATGGCCTTCGGCTATGCCCATTGTATATTTTAAAACACTTGGCACTAGCCATGGCCTTTGGCCATGGCCTGTAACCGGCCCACATCACTGCCTGTTCACTAGCCATGGCTTTCGGCCATGCCTACTTTATATTTTACAACACTCCCACGCCTTCAGCCATTCAAAACACTACCAAGCCACTGGCCATGGCAGATTTTTCACCCCGGACGTCACTGTAGCTGTAAAAATATATAATTTTTTAAAAATATCTATCCGTGATCAGAGCACAGGAGAAATCGATGCCACCTGGAACAACCCCATTGGGAAAAATAAGATTGACCAGCTTCCAACTCCAGTACCAAGAAGCAGCCTAAGAAAGGACAGTAGCTGCACTTTAAAAGACCTAGTTACATTGCATTGCTCTTTGCATTGAAGAAGACATAAGCTTTAGAAAGCCCTACAATTAAAATCTCATAATTAGCTAGCGGACAAGAGTTACGGATGGTACATAGATCCATGTGTTCCCTTTGTTAGCATAAAGCAAATGCGAAACTGCAAGTTGAAAAGGAGGAGCAACATGTAGCCATAGACCCGTAGCCACTTGCTGGCTGCACTACCGCCTATATTTATTTATTTATTTATTTATTTATCTTATTTTCTTTATTCTGTTCTCTCCTCTGTTTCACATTTTCCACCTCTCCCATGCACTTTCCTCCTTTTCCCTTTCCCATGCACTTGCGCATTCTTAATGTCACTGGGCCTAGTAAGAGCATGGTTTTTGTTCTCCTCGGTTCCCCTCCCTTTGCCTCGTCGCGCTCTGAAACACTGGTGTATGAGCGCGATAGAAATAAAATATATCATATCATGTGGCCTCTGAAACACCCCAGTTGCCAATACATTAGCTATTCTTTAAATCGGCAAGAAGCATTGTCAAGAGCAAGGAGATACCGAACTGAAGTGCCAACAAAGGCAGAATACATGAATTCTACCGTGTTCAACACTTCTTACAACAAAGATTGAATGCATTGTTGTTTAATGCATAGGAATAAATTGAACATAAAAGATACATTTTAGAGGCGATAGCCTGTTGCTATGAAACACCTGCTAAGTGTCCATGTAAATGCACCAATCACTGTGGCTCCGGTGGTAGTGAATTATAGCTGCCACCACATATCATTTATAATACCACATCTGCCAGCAGTCCAGCAAGTGTAGAGAGGGATCCTGGAGGGTGGTACACAAGAATACAACTTTCGACTAACAGAATTTTGGTGCCAACACAACCAACATAAGGAAGACTAAAACAACGTGGTCCCTAGGTGTAGTGGGAACACACATTTGCTCCCATTAGCGGATGGCTTGGACCTAGTCCAGACCTGATGCATTGGGGAGTCAAGTGGCATTAATGCACAGAAGAGCAGGTCCATCTTACAGTTCATGATAAAATATCAAGAGAACCATCAGATGTTGAAACATTGACCTCGCCATGATTACATGCGGGTAGAGCACATGTATTTTGAAAACTCTGAGGCTCAGCAAGGACTTGAGGAAGGGATGAATCGCCTTTAGACCTGGCAGTGCCACAGTACAGAACATGATATCCCTAGCCACAGGGAGTTCCCTGCTGCGCATCCATTCTCCACTGCCCAGGAAACCGGGGAAGGCAATCAGGAGATCTTCAGTAAACTGGCCATCTTTACCAAAGCTGAACTCTGCTATACGCATCACATCCCGAGGCTAATTAAAATACATCCAGAACGTCCACCTGTGAAACACTAAGTTGGGGTGCACCCTAATCAGTTAAGTTTAAATATTTGAATGAATTTCAAACTTACAGATCTTCGCTGTATTACCATTCACGTATTTGTGATCCAAGTTTGACATCATTTAATCAAATTTCTTTTAACTTAAAACAGAATTGCCACTGTGTATGGCCTGGCCCACAGAGTGGAACATATCAGTTTACTTTCAATGCCACAGCCACAAGGCCATGCCAAGGGGAGAGGTGTCGTCGGTCAGAGGGCACCAGTTGGTTCCAAAGCAGAACTGACCTGTGCCTACTGTTTCTCCTCCTTTCCAAAGGGATCTGCAAAGCAGACTGGACTCTGCAATGCCATCAGACATCCCTCTCCCCGCCTCCCCAATTTACACTTTCAACATTCCATCACTTTCCCACAAACACAGTCAAAATATTTAGAGTCACGTCCTATACTCAATTTTAATAGTCAAAGTATCAGACCAGAACAAACCATACAATACGCCAAGTGGTTTGCTACCCAAGGCTTCCTCAATCTAAACGCATGTAGTCCCTCCCCAGCACCAAGAGGCCTTTGCCATTTGAGCAATAGAACTGGCCTTGTTCTAGCGCCATTTTCACCAGTACCCTTCCCACTGCCCCCCAAACTGCACCCAACTCACCAAGTCCCCCTCCTTGCTACGTACAGGAAATAGCAAAATAGATGGACAGTAACAAATCTAGTGAAGAGCAACACTGTCCCATGAGCTGTCGAGTTTGATTTAAACACAAAGCCCACTCGTGCCAATTACATGATCTAACGAAAGCGCCTCGATAGCCTCTCACTTTACCACACTGCTCGCTGGACCTAGTCTACGGTACGCTCCTCATTCCCTAGATTTGCAACAAATCAATGCCTTTGGCTCCTATTATCCAGAAGTCAAACAAGACATGCACTTGTGGGTTAGACATGCATAAACCCGTAGTTTTCACAAATACTTAACCCTCAACCGTTTTAAAATGAGGTGCCTATTCAAAAATTGTACGTGAAAATTGCAACATTTTAATCTGACAGATTTTCATGACAAGGCATTCCATTTTTACTTTTAAAATGCGACTAAGCATGGTGGTATATATAGGCCGAAAATGGAGTTTGCTTTTAACAGACTTCAGACATTAGCCAAAATTAGCAAAATTAAGTATACACCTTTATGAAAGGTGACTGGCAACATTAACTCCAAAATAAATACAAATACGTTTCCTATGTTTAAAATAAACAAGGTATGTTGTGCCAGTCATTTTGGACAACCCGTGCCATTGTTAATACACCTCACCCTCACGCTTATTAGCGACAGCAAGGTCATTCATAATGCATTAGTCCAAGTGAACATTTAACATGGCGGAGGTGAAGAAACGCAAGCAGCAAAGGGTGAGCAGGGTGCAAGCGGTGTCGCGTTCATTAACTGCCTATACGTTGTAGAGTGATTGGATGCATGCAACATACCAGAGATTCCCGGTGGGGTTTTAATGAACTTGCCGTTGAAGTGAGCAATCACTGCTTCACATTTTTCCGTTGATTCCATCCTGTAGTGGGAAGAAGAAAATGCAAATTACGCGTCAATGGGTTTCCAAGCAGTGAATGTCTTGCCGTCCACGTTTCTGTTCCATGCTGAATGCCTTAGCATCGAATGGGGGAATTACTAAACACGGTAATATTATGTTCGAACCCTGGCACATTATGAAAATATAGTACAGAGGTGAAACAACGAGAAATAAATGCACACACGCACCCCGTTCCCCCACAGCTTCCAAATCAGGCCCTGGGTTTCAGGTTCTAACGCGCCCCCTGCTGGCCGAGTGATCGCGCAAAGCTTCTGCAGCTCGCGGCCTGTCATTTACAAAACAATGCGCCGCAGAGCTCTTTGCGACGGCCTGCCCCGCCATGTTATAGCAGTGTACGGCTACAGCTACTCCAAAGCGAAGCTCAACGTGGCACAAACAGCAACTAGAAACTACAAAGACCAGAATGGCAGCTCAGCTCTTCCGAGAGTATGCGCGGCGGGAGAGGCGCACTATAAACGCATATTAGACACTGGACCGGTGTGTGGCCCATCGTTTAATGAATGAGATTGCATTTTTTTGGGAGGGACTGGGGGGGAATTAGTGAGCATGGGCCTGGCTTCGAGGAATGACTGAAAACATAGTCAACTTTGAATATGTTATGCTTACTTTCACACTCTTGCCACAATGTAGCCAGAATCAGTCATTGCTATTGCCCTGTAATAAGACTTCTTTTATTGCCTTTGAAGGAAAGGTTGCCGCTCCGCTGCCTCCTGGAAGAACTTGACCTCGATGTCCTCTGCCTCACTGAGACATGGTTCACGGCCAGCTGTGTCACGAGCTTTGACACTCTCCTACCCCGATGACTACAAGATCCTCTCCGCACCCAGATCCACCGGGTCCGGATGTGGTGTAGTCCTGATCTTCCTGGAGTGGATTCCTGCCTCTGTAATTCCTATGCAGACCTACTCCTCTTTCGATTGCCTTGTCCGCAGGCTCTCTCTCTCCTGGCCACTCTTAGCGTGGCTACCATCTATCAGCCACCTGGTCAGATCACCTACTTCCTATCTGAGTGGGCAGACCTCTCCTCCTCCCTCCTGGCCTCAACCACTCAACTCCTCCTTCTTGGTGACCTCAATATCCATCTGGATACTCCCTGTTCCTCCTCTGGACTCTTGGGACCTCTGCGATTCTCTTTCTATTCTCCCCTCGGACCAGACTCACTCTGCAGGGCACACGCTGGATGTTGTGATCATCTCTGACCTCCTCCTCTCCACCCCTCTGACCACTCCTCTCTCCTGGAGTGATCTCTTCCTCCTTTCCTCCCATCGCTCCCTCTCCACTCCTCAGGCCAAGCCAACTCCATCACTGCCACCTACCTTCTCGGTCATCCGACCCATGAAACGTGTCAGTTGAGGCTTTCAACGCCACTTTCTCTCCCTCTCCTCCTCCTCCTCCTCCTCCTCCTCCTCCTCCTCCTCTGGCTGACTCATATCCCGACGCAGCCCTTTCCATGCTCTACTCTTCTATCTCTGACACTCTGGATGCTCGTGCCCCTGTCATGAGGATCTGCTTGAAGCAGCCCAAAGCCAAATGCAACTCTTGGTACAACTCCGACCTAGCTACACTTAAACACAAGTGTAGGGTGGCTGCGAGGAAATGGTGGGCTTCTTGTGCATCCTCTGACAAACTGGCCTGCCACCTGCTCCAAAGGCAATACCGGCTTCTTGTCCAAACTAAGAAGTGAGCCCACATCCAAGCCTGCATTTTTGCGGCATCTAATGACTCGGCCGAACTCTTTAAAATCTGCAAGGAGCTGGCCAACCTTGCTAGAGTCTTTATCTCTCTAGTCGCTTCCCAGGCCCTTTGCACGGCCCTTGCTTCTCATTTTATCTCAAAAACCCGGGACATCTTGTCCACCCTCTCGTCCTCTCCTCCTCTTCCCCATTCTCTATCTGCTAACTCGGGCCCTCATGCAGCCGCCCCCACTCCTTCTTTCTATTTATTTTGTCTGTTCTCCCCTCACGAGGTTTCTAGACAAGTCAGATCTATGAAAGTATCATCAAAACAGGTTCTTCCCAGTTTGTCTAAAACCATCAAGGAGCATATTGAAACCCTTGCTCATGCTCTGGCCGACTTCTGCAACCCCTCCTTTGCCTCTTTAGCCTTACCCTCCCCTCTGAAGCACTCTCTTATGCACCCTCTTCTCAAGAAACCCAGAACCGAACCCTCATGTCCGTCTAACTATTGCCCGATCTCTATCACTCCTTTCTTGGGCAGACTCCTGAAAAAGCTGGACATCTCACAGCTTAATCTTCACACCGATTCTGATGTCTGTCTCCATGACCATCAGTCTGGCTTTAGAGCCGACAGAAGCAGAGAAACTGCTCTTGTGACCATCCGTGAAGACCAGCTCTCCAATCTTGACTCCAACATCCCTTCTGTCCTCATCCTACACAATCTCTCTTCTGCCTTCGACCCGGTCAATCATGCCATCCTGCTCAACCATCTTCGCGATAACCTGGGTATCACCGATCAGGCCCTGGCATGGCTGACCTCTTTCCTCTCTGATCAACCCTACCAGGTCCAACTTGGATCCTTCCATTCCTTCAACTCACTCTCTACCTCTGGTGTTCCCCAGGGGTCCAACCTTTCTCCCAGGCTGTTCAACCAATACCTGGCCCCACTTGCCCACCGCATTGCCGCTCTCTGCTCCAACTTTCAGTGATATGCGGATGACTCAGCTCGTTTTCAGGCTCCCCTCCTCCACTTCCTCTCCTCTCATCTATGACCATCCGCTATACAGGAGTGGTGTACCGCCAATGATCTCTGGCTTAATGCCAGTAAGACGGAGATTCTCCTCTTCGGCACACCTGCAGCCTCCCCATCGCTCCCTTTGCCATCTTCCTGCTCCCACCTGCGAGGCTAAGAACCTCAGGGTCATCTTCGACTCCACACTCTCCTTTTCTCCTCACATCTCTGACGTCTCCAAGAGGTCAAACTACCAACTGCACCTCCTTTCCTCTCTTTCCCCCCAGAAGCTTACTGCCTCTAGAGCTCTGGTTCTCTCTAGGCTGGACTACTGCAACAGCCTCTTTCTAAATCTGCCTGCTTCTACTTTCCGCCCTTTGCAACTCCAGAACAGCACTGCAAGACTTGTCCTTGGCCTCAAGCCCTGGGATCGTATCTCTCCAGCCCTGAAATCTCTTCATTGGCTCCCAGTGGCTGCGAGAATTAAATTCACGACACGTTTCATGGTCCAAAAGGCTTTCTGGGGCTTGGGTCCAAAATACCTTCAACTCTCCCTCCATAAATACCTTCCAAATCAAGCTCATCGCTCCTCAAACTCCCTCAGGGTCAGTCGCTTCTCCAAGCAATGAGTTGGGGGTACATCTCTTTCCTCTGCTGGAACAACCTCCCTGCCACTCAAACTTGAGACAAACCATCCCCGGTTCCAGAAGCACCTCAAGACCTTTCTATTTGCTTCTGCCCTCGCTCTTCCTCTCTCCTGCTGACCTGTGTGCTTCAGCACCATGCACCTGGTTACTCTCTGATTTCGGGCCCAGGTCCCTGCCCACCCTGCCAAACACCCGCACTGCCTCCTGGAAACCCTTGCACTTGGGTCTGTATCTGTAACCCTACATTCCCCTTACCTGCACTTATCAGACACCCTTTGTCTGCGCTTTAAACCCTGCACTTACCACCTTGCTGGCTGCACTACCAGTTGTTGTGTTATCCCTTGCTCAGCACTTTCCACTTCTCCCCTCTCCCCCTTGCACTTTCTGCCTCCTCCCCTCCCCTGCACGTGCGTTTTTTCAATGTCACTGGGCCTAGTAAGCTCGTTGTTTTGTCCTCCCTTTCCTCGTCGCACTCTGAAACACTTGTGTATGAGCGCGATACAAATAAAATATATCACTTTTCAGATTCGAAAGAGCGACCTGTAGCTTGAGCAGCGGCCACATTGACCAATAGTTTTACTGGTGCATTTAATTCAGCTATGATCTGACTGTTAGGATCTAAATCTCTTATCCCTCGCCCATTTGCCGACTCCACAACCCTCGCACTTACACTTGGTGACAGACCGATTGCTTGCTGGTATTGCCCTATGAGGTGGTTTATACAACATACTGCACATTCTTTGTGGAATCCAAACCACACCTTCCAACTTTTCTGCTAGTTTCATTATGAAGAATCCCCTGCTGGGTATCAGCCTAGGCCCGATGCCACATCAAAACCTAGTGGGTGAGTTGTAGCTGTTGGTGGCAGGGGATGGTGGATATGCTGAGGAGCAGGTGCCCCCCCCATTCCCCATAGTCACCGCCCCCTCATCTCCGTCGTATTGGAATGACAGACGGAAGAGCCACAATTGGGAATGTGTGTATAAACCCCTGCAATATTCCTATACCTCGCTGAGTATATGAAAGACGATATGCACTTAAACAACCATTCAGAACGCACTCTCACATTGAAACAGTGGAAGAAAGATACCAAGAGGAATGTCCGTTGCCAGAATGTAGCCTTGGATAAAATGGTGCACTACATGGATGTACATTACACAAAGTCTAATGACAGCAAAAGAATATCCTAAAGAAGATAAAGGAAATGCGCAAACGATATGAGAATGACGATGTAACTGAAGCACTAAGAGAAACATGTACTCCATGATGTAGTACGTACAAACACAAAGAAGAATGAAGTGACTCACTGGTCAATAACTGTAAATACGCTGAAAGGCAAGGTATAAAGAATACATAGAATCTTGCTTATAAGAGGTATATATTCAACATTTAAGACGACCATTAGAAGAAGATGGATGACCGCTCATGTCAATCAACCCAGCTATGTAAAATTACGAGCCAAGGATTTTAACGTGGAAGGATGAAGAAGGAGCTGTTTTCCTTGGGAAATAAAGGAGTACATTGGTTTTGAACCAAGGATGCTATTTCGAGAGATGAAGGAAGAGCACAAAGGGAGTTTAACAAGCAGACCATGTACGAAGACATATTTCCTAAAGATTAGGAGGAACAAGAAAATGTATGGATGCCAAATATTGGACAATTAAAAGGTCATCAAGTTAATATGGGATAGAGTGAGCAAGTTTCTAAAGACCAAGAGGAGCAACTGCGCCCAGTATAATTGAATCAAATGGTATTAAATGCACCGTCGATATGAACAATTTCTTGGTCTTGTAACACGTTAATGTTAATGTTAAAGGACATTTGTACTGCGCACTATCACCACCGTAGTGGTCCCTTGGCACTCTGGCGGCTCTGAAAGAGGAAGGGAGGTTGAGTTAGTGGGAGGAAGCAGGAAGAGTGCAAGAGAGCAGTGATGTGCTGTTGGTGGCCTCAGCCCGGTGGGTCCGTGACAAAGAGCTCATAAACACAGGCAATTCATTAAGTCTGCAGCTAAGATAATGGTGTACCTACACTCCCTCGAACATTCCAAGACAGTGCAGACTGGCAAGGCCAGTCTTCGAACTGAAGACACTGGCATGAGGCCTACTGATGAGAGGGTAGACTAATTGGGAAACAAGGGAAGAACGGACGTCCCTCCAACCACTTGGGTTTCGTTTCTAGGTACTTGCAGCTAGCAAGCCGAACGCCCAAGGTTGGGTTTGGGTTGCCAACCAATTAGAATAGCCTGCCATGCACTTTTTCCTACAATGTTGCAAAGTATTATTCTGCTGCCACATTCTCTGCTATGACGAGTGCCTTACACCACGTGTGTAGAAGTAGCTCAGGGTGTGTCTCACAGATAAGAGACCACCAATGAAGGACTAAGATGCATATTTTCTATTTGTAGCCATGTTCCCTTAATCCAATCCCACCCCTCGATAGGTTTTGTGGATTGTCACATAGGATGACATCATAGAGGACGCATCTAGAATTATATAAGATGAATATAATCAAAAAGATATTGTGATCTTGCATGAATCGAATTGATGAGTGTTTATTCGCCCTGCTTTAATTCTTTGAGAATAGAGCAGTATTTTACCATCTCCTTTGAGTCTGTCCGGTTATTTGGTCTGAGATATTTTATTGGTAATTGCATCTAGCACACTAGAGCACAGATTTAATTTTGGGATTTGTGAAAAGCGTTTGGGACATGAGAGAGGCAGTAGGGTAGACCTGTGTACAGAATGAGAAGGGATTCTGGCCCCTGCACAGACCAATGTCTGACAAACATCTTGCCCGTGGATCAGGAGAGAGAGAGCGAGCGAGAGAGCGAGACACACACAGACAGACAGAGAGAGAGAGGGAGACCAAAATAGATATGGCATTGGGAGCTAGACCAGTCTGCAAATGGCCATGGGGTACAGAGTTATTTTGCCTTGTCAGGCCTACGGCTCCTTTCCCCCACTAACTGACTCTCCCAAAGGTGGCCTATCACCTTACACTACACCCACACACCCACCCACAGGCCTAGTCATTAGCCCATCAGCACTAACCAAGCCACAACTAAGCTCCTCTCCAGCCCTATCACACTCTCCCACATCAGCGGCTAATCAGACCCAAAGCGAAGTAGTTTATCAGATCTTGGCCTCTTCCATGTGGATAACATACTTGCAAGTTTCTCCAAAACACCCATAGAAAGCAGATTGACACTCCGGAACCAGGCATTTTCGACCTGCATTCACAGTTTTCGCATCTGCCTCTCTCACGGTCTTACTAATGAATCTCTCACCCTTTTTTCTTACAGAGCTACACGCAGACGGGCGCTATACAAGACCACTTCCATTACACAGCCACTACTGTAATTTCAAGACTTAAAATGCATCATTGTATAGGACAAAGAATTTGATTTGCCAGACAGAACTAAACCCATCCAATGTATATATTCCACATAAAGAGTTCTCACAGTACTAGGCAAGAATGCAGCGATTTGAATATATTCCCTGTAAAAAATAAAAATATATATATGTTTAAAACGGGTTTTGTTGTTAGCTCTTTGCACTTTCTGGTGTGCATTGCCGTGCCCCAGCCTCCCGCCACTGGTTTCCTTGTTGCTAGTGTTTGATCCCGCCTCCCGCCGCCTTTGATTGAGTCTCGGTTCGTTGTTACCATCTGAGATGGTCCCTTCCTCTCAAAACCTGGGCTGAACTTCTTTAGGTCCCCCAGATCACCCAGGTACAGTGCGTGGGTCTGCAACCCTGTAAATTGTATATATGTATGTTTCAAATTGTTTTGTTAGCTTTGCACACTTTCTGGTGTGTATTCCCGTGCCCAAGCCTCCCGAGGCGGTTTCCTTGTTGCCAGTGTTTGTTCCCACCTGCGCTGCCTCAGACACACCGTCAAGGGAAACTCTATTGCTCGTGTAGCCCCATTGGCTAAGGACCCCAAGGTAAAGGGCAGCTCCCATAGAAGAAGCACCAGTCCGTGTTTGCCTGTGAAGCCTGCTGTGACTGATGAGGCAAGTGTGATCTGGGCGGGGAGTGCAGCAATTACTGTATTCCAGTAAAGCCCTACCACTCTTATTACCTTACATAACTTAGTGCACCCATGTTAGACTGCTAGTAATTAATTCTCATTTGCTGCGGTTGTCTCAAATGTAGGCATTTCTCTTGTACTGTTGACTCTCAAATATAGGCGTTTTCTCCCACTGATCAGGTATCCCAATTCTGGGCATTTCACCATGTACTGTTGACTCTCAAATGTAGGTGTGTCACCAAATCACGACAATAGTACTAGAAGCACAGTGGTGTGATAGAACCAAACCCACCACCAACGCAATCGTACACCCGACCCACCTAGACGGATCTTGAAGCACAACCTGTGCGCATGTGGCAATTAGTTTTAGCATAGACTATTGCTGCTGATAACTATTTTATCACAGCCACAAAAAGCCAAAATACCAAAGCGGGTATCCTAATATCAAAGGGCCGCCAGTGGCAGCAAGGTACGTATAATTCACCACTCCAATGGCCGCAGGCATGGCTAACCACACACAGCAGTATACAGCAAGGACTACAACAAACAATGTGCTTGTGCTGTTTACAAAGTCTCCACCTACTTACACCTGAATATGCCTCAACACCTGTGACAGCAGAATGCAGCACAGTCCTACAATAATTTCGGGCACACTGAACACATAACGATTCTCTAGCACTGACAGCACCCTAGTCTTCTCTGCACCGATCCACATGAGGTGCTTGTCTACCGGAGCCTGGCAAGCCCTGCTAAGCCTTTGTCGGACAAATGCATACATGCATCATAATCGTGCTCCAGGACCTCCAACGCTCTGGACTTTGGTCCTCCTAGGGCGTTCCCACTAACAGCGCAATGAGACTGTAATAATGGTAAAATTGGCACTATACAAATGACAAGTACAATACATGTGCCAGTCAGCTCGAGAGTGTAAATTGGCATGTTAAAGGATATTTGTACCGCGCACTATCACCACTGGAGTGGTCCCCTGGTGGAACTGAAAAGGAAAGGGGGTGGCGGATGAGTTAGTGGGAATGAGCAGGATAAGTGCAAGAGAGCAGTGATGTGCCGTTGGCAGCTTCAGTTCAGTTAACACTGTTCGCTGAGCTTGGGGGTGCTTTCCGGTCAGCATGGATATCACATGGTGGTCTTAGATGAATTTCACAGACGTTTGGTTTTTGGGAACTGTTATGCGGCAGTCTGCATGAAAATCGAGAAGAGGGCAAGTGTGTTGAATTTTGGTGTCAAAAATGTGGGTTTTTTCAGTTCAGATAAATCAAACGGGTTGTTCGCAAAACAAGGCGCCTCACATTCTAGTCTCCATATGTAAAATTAAGGGGGATCCCTTTTACAACAATGCAAATATTAGTAGCTGCTAGGAGTTGAGGTTTTCTTGCTATTGGGGAAAAAACCAGAATCTTGTATTTGAAAACAAGCACTCCGCAGACTAGTTATAAATCCTATGGTTAATCACAAACAAAAAGCGTGCGCAGTAATCTGACAATATTTTAACTGAAAAAGTCCCAAAAGAGTTAAAGACTTGGTTCATCAAGGACTTTTTTTGCACTGGTTTGCCATTTCGTTTGTAGTTTTTGTTTGTAGTGTTGTTTTATGAATAGGTGTTAAAACACATACTCTGCCCAGTTTTGCAAGGGGTGTTGTCATTGGGTACAGACCTTTATCATCTGAATCAGTTCTTTAGTGATTGTGTGAATGAAAGATGAGTGCCAGTAACTATGAAAGAACATAGAACGATGGCTGGAGTGTGTGGCTGCTGCAGCTTGGAGGAGTATTTAGACTTGTGTCAGTGTCCATTCAACGCATGGACACGGTGCGTGAGCCATCATAGCTGTACAGAGGCTATCAACGGGGATCACCATTGGTAGCCGGAGGGATGAACAGCTCATCAGCATTTGTTTTAGCTAGGTGTGACAGCTCGTGAGGGCCAGGGTTAACACACTTGCTCAGAATAAAAATGAGCTGACTTGCCTTGAAACTTTGTGTGCTAGATTAAAGGATGTGTGTCTCTTACTTGGTATGTGGAAGGCTAGTATGGCTGCAAGCCAGACACTATACGTACATGTACAACTAAGTAATCGTGATTTTTTCCCATTTGAGGAGCAGGTGAGTGTGCCAGCCCCCCGCAACCCCATTTCCGTGGGTTTTAGTGTTTCTTGGAGCCCCATGCCCCGCGTTGCCCAGTGTTTCCCTGCCTCCCCTTGAGGTCATCCATCACCCTCCCGCCTCCCAGCCCGCCCCCCACCCCTGATTGGCTGCTGGCAAGTGGCTGCCTGGGTCTAGCGACCCGTTCGGTGCACCTGCTCCCCTTTCCCATCTGAGGAGAAGGTGAGTGCGCCAGCCCCCCGCAACCCCATTTCCGTGGGTTTTACTGTTTTCTTGGAGCCCCAGGCCCCGCGTTGACCAGCGTTTCCCTGCCTCCCCTTCCTGATCCGCCGTCGCCCTCCCACCCCCATCCCTGATTGGCCCTCGCACTATCTAATCCAGACCATTACCGACCATCCCAGGGCAGCCCTCTGCCCGTGCAGCCCCTGCGGCTAAGGACCCGAGGCAAAGGACGGCTCATACGGTAGACGGCTCCAGATCGTATCTGCAGGTATCCGCAGGAGAAGCAAGAAGCCAACAACAAGTAAGTGTGGCAAGGGCAGGGCCAGAAGCAACTACTTCAGGCCATACTACCCTACCACTCAACAAAACATGTACATTCATTACTCATGCAGTATATTTGCATTTGGAAACTCTGTCCTAAACATGTGAAAGTTGCATTTAGAAGTGTAGCCAAATAGCCAATGTGTATTTTTAGAAGTTGTGCCCAATAGCCTCTCTGAGAAAAGTTGCATTTAGAAGTTGTGCCCAATAGCCTCTCTGAGAAAAGTTGCATTTAGAAGTTGTGCCCAATATCCTCTCTGAGAAAAGTTGCATTTAGAAGTGTACCCAATAACCTATGTGTGGATTTAGAAAATAAACAACGTATCTGGAGCGTATATAGTACAATCTGGAATGCAGAGAATGTTCGAAAGAGCATATAACCCATCATATCACACCACCACGCTTACTCTCCTTGACATCACCACTCAACTAGAACGCAGAGATACTATGACACCATTCGGTATAACTGTTCTCATACCAAAATCTGCCGCTTACTCCACATCACTGCTGGTTTCACACCCCCCAGCCAGGCGTTCTCCTCAGGCCTAACGAAGCCACATCCGTTCAGGATAAATCCTGCCAGAACGAACACATTCTCCTGATCTCTCAACCACCACACCTATCGCTAAGAAGCAGCTATCACACGAATACTGCACGAGCTGCACATATATCCAGTGTTCACACGCACCTCTTTGACTCCCTCTACTCTCTCTACTGACTCTCTACTGATCTGAACTTCGGTTCCCAAGGGCGTTCAACCTACCAGCGCCTTCAGACCATACCAATGGTATATAAGGAAGTGCAAAATAACAACATTTGAGAAGAAAAATCCAACAAGGACTCAGGACAGGGTTAGAAGGAAAAGAAAACACTGCACTGCATTTGCTAATTAAATCAAAAGGTCTTTCTTTTGTTTGCTAAACTTTTATATTTCTATTGTAAAATTATAAAACCATATAATGTAGCTTTTCCGACCACTATTCAATAGACTCGTAGAGTATGTGACTATCTTATAATTTATGTTGCATAGCTACATTATTTTTCTATTAGTTGCTTTGCTATAATGAAATGATCACTAGTCATAAAAGTAGTCTCAACTTACTACTTCTTTCCAGCTATATGTGCTTTCACTTGCAGCATAAATCGGGGAAAGCGTCTGCCAATCTGTTAACCTATGCATTTTCATAAGAGTTCATCAAGACAAAAGGAACCGATGTGCATCAAAGAGTACATTTGTGTTTTTTGGTGTGGATAATGTGGTTTAGCGCATACTGATTATTTCCTCATGTTATAATCCCCCTGTATCAATTTATGCCAGGTTATTGACCCACATATGTGCGTTACCCATGATGAATCCGCAGCGTTTATAAAAACTGCCTATTGTGCAACTCGTCTAGCTATTGCTCCTTAGTTTGAAACCATTTCAATTACTAATTGGATAATAATAAAGTAAACGAAAATAATCTCAACAAAATGGACAAAGTAGTTCTTCATCTGTATGTGTTTCCCTTTTCACTGGCGGTCTTAAACCTTTGACTCCTCGGCTTTCTCTCCACCTTAACACTTTGTTCCAGCATCTCCCTTTTGCTCACCATTAGTAGCAGCATATAGCCCCTAAACAGGACATTGACCTCTTCAATCAGTGTGTGTTAATTTCCCTCCCATAATCGTAGGTTAGCCCCTCCCAGTTGTCCGGCGGTCACCTCCCCCTCTGACGCGCTCACTCTTGCAGTGCCACGTGTTCCCTCTCATGAATGCAAGCTAGCTCTTTATCCCGGTCCCTTACAGGTTCCACTGATCTTGCCCCTTCCCCAACTTTAGTGCTCCTCCCGCTCTACGGTCAGTTCTGTAGCAGACTTGAGAGGTGAAAACTATCCCCCCCCTATGCAGATAAGGGCAGGACCTCTTTTCTCAACTCCCTTCCTTGCAGAGTTTGCATTCTGCTGCCCCTTGGTGCATGGAGAATATCTACACCCATCAGAGCTTTCAACTATTTGCATGGTCCGGCAGGTAGGTTGTCGGACTGAAGGTTATTCCTGCGTGCCAACATCTCATCTTCTGGCGATTCATTGCTTTCCCAGCATGCTGCAGTCAGTGTTGCCAAACGAACTTGATAATTGTTTAGAACGTTTTAGTACATTTTTATTTATTTAAACATTTATAGCAGCATGTCAAACCCTCAGGCAACACGGCACTAATTACATCGGTGCAGATAATATACAGGCATTTCAGACAGTGCATACAGTAAGATCAACATTCGTATACAGGTGAAGGTTCAATGGTTTTAGGTAGTAAGCCTCGGAGCGGATACTTCCGGTGCAAACAGTAACGTTTTTAGGTTCTTGCGGAATACCCAGTATGACTGTCCACCTCTGGGGTGGGGTGGGAGGGCATTCCAATTATCTGAGGCGACCGAATACGCATACCCCCTGATCTTTTCCTTCTGAATCTAGGTGTGACAGGTTTGTTCATACATAAGGACCGGACAGGTCTGATGGAGTTAGCCTTATGGAATAAGTACCTAGGTGCAGTGTTGGCAGGGCAGTTGTGCGTGATGGCTAGAGACTTGGAGATGATCCTTTACCTAATGGGAAGCCAGTGCACTTCTTTTCTGGCTGCAGATATATGTTGCTGTCTGAGGATTTTAAAGGCTCCCTTGAGAGCATTCTTTTGGATAACTTGTAATTTCATTGAGGTTCCGGGTAGATGTGCCTGAAAAGAAGGCGTTGCCGTAGTCAAGCCTAGACCCTATGAGGGCCGGGCGATGGTCAGGCAGCTTCTCTGCAGAAAGCAAGGGTCTAACATGCATTGATCATCTTTGTAGTGTGGGCTGATGCAATGCCATTGACCTGCCCGTTTAAGGGCAGGGTGGAGTCAAGCTACACGCCTAAGATTTTCACAGAGCTTGAGATTGGTATGGTATGGTGAAGCCGTCAATGGTGAACGACTTGTATTTGCGGTCGAGTTTGTTAAGGTGATTTGTATTTCCATTTTTTTTATCTTTGAAGCAAAGTGAGTTAGCGGCCATCCAGACTTTGATTGTTAGGTAGATGGAGTGGAGTGCAATGGAGTCAAGAGTGTAGTTGCCTGTGAGGGGTAGGAGTATTTGCGTATTGTCTGCGTAGTTCATGCAGGAAATGCCAAAGCAGTCTAAGCTGTCAAATAGAGGCTATATGTATATATTATAAAGCGAGGGAGAGCTACAGGAGCCTTGCGGGATGCCACAGGAGAAGGGTCTTGGAGGGCTGGAGCTATGTCTGAGAAGACTCTGGAACTTCTGTTGGATAAGAAGGACGCGATCCAGGAGGTGGCATGGTCTGAGAAACGAACTGCTGAGGTTAGATGTCAGAAAATAATTTGATGGTCTAAGAGGTCAAAAGCTGCTAACAGGTCTAGCAGGACTAACAGGGATGCCTTGCCCTCAACTTTGACTTCGTCCATCTAGTTTATTAGGTCTACAAGGGCTGTTTCTGTGTCGTGGCCTGGTCTAAAGCCAGACTGTCGTAGGCCTAGGAGGTCATTTACTTCCAGAAATGTCTGCATTTGGGTGTATGCTGCCCTGTCCAATATTGTTAGTAGAAAGGGGAGGGTGGTGATGGGGCGATAATAGGTGTGTCTGGGTCAAGTGTTTTTTTTTTAGTAAGGGGAGGACCCAGGCATCTTTTAAGTTAGTTGGCACCGTGTTCGAGGTGAAGGAGGCGTTTATTAGAGCTGTTATGAAAAGGGTCAGTGGTTCGCCACAGTTTTTGACCACCGATGCGGGCAGATGTCGCCTTAGCATATCAAAGGTTTTAGGCCTCTGATAATTTTTAAGGTTTGGGCTTCCTGCAGAGGTTTGAAGTTAAAGGTCAAGTGGGCAGGAGGGGTATGGAGAACTCTCTTTGTAGGGGTTTTGATAAAAGCTTTTTTTTGTGGCAATCTTTTTCTGGAGCAGAGTCAGTTTGTCGAGCAATGCATTTTGTACATTAATGCACCATGTGTTGTCTTTGGGCATTGGGAGGGGGGAGATGGTGGGCATTTCTACTTCCCTAAGAATGATGAATAGTTCATGGTAGCTGGAACTGGCCTTATGGATTCTTTCATTGTAAGTTGCTTTTTTTGCTTCATTTACACTCTTTGCCTTATCCACACGTGATGGCTGGAAACGGGACAAATGCAGCCCTCAGCGAGGCCCTTCTTTCTCACTTGATCATACTTTGCCATTCATTATTTTATCCCAAAATACCCTGTGTTAGGTTAGATCTTTATATGTATGCCAAATGTCCCTCACCTGCGAGACCCCTAGCACTTTCGACAGGATTTGTGGATTATTTTTCTATGTTCCTGAGTGAGGGGGAACCCTTTTCCACACTCAACCTTTATTTTCCTCTTTCCGTGGAAGCCATTTTTGCGACTCTCCAGACATCCCTATACCTTTCTGGGCATGTACATTTGATTATTGCAGCACTCTCTGGGCAGTATTGCTGGAAAGCCCCTGCGGCTTCCCTTTTTATTTTCCCTTGGGTTCCTTGTATGAACTAATGTTCCCAAGGGTAGAAGGATACTTTTTATCCATTCTACAATCCCAATTTTGAGATCAGCACACCCCACCTTATGTGGAGAGCCGAGGGGTTACATGGTATCTCCATTCTCACTGGTTCTGTAACATTTCTGTTATAGTCCTT
The DNA here is from genome assembly GCF_040938575.1 of Ambystoma mexicanum. NCBI lineage: Eukaryota > Metazoa > Chordata > Amphibia > Caudata > Ambystomatidae > Ambystoma > Ambystoma mexicanum. The sequence goes on along the minus strand of NC_090931.1, from coordinate 1,059,439,506 downwards.
TACTTACCTTGCAGAACACATATTCTCAAGGATAGAGAGATATGTGTATCCCCTCTATATTTTATATTGTGAGATCAACACACCCCACCATATGTGGAGCGCTGAGAGGATCCAGTGAATCCCCCTTCTCACTGCTCCGGTAACATTTTTGTTACAGTGACAGGCATACCATTATGGCCGGTGGCAGTGGACATGTTCTACCGACGTGTGATATTTGCTCGTAGGCTGTCAACCCAGCCGCGGTAAAGCACATTATGGGTCACCATTCATATAGAATTGTGGCTGTATTCTTTTTTCACCATTTTTCGTCTGTTTGTCCTTTCTTGGTCCTTCTTATGCCGTCCTGGGTGGCGGATGACCTGGTTTGAATTTTTGGATTCAGCTGGAATCCTTTGTGAAGCCTGCCAAGGCTCCAGAGTGTCTGTGAAGACAGGAAATGAAGGAGGAGTCTGAAACTCTGCAGCCCTTTGTCTTCTGGCATGCCTGCCTGGAACAAGTGCTAACTAGGATAGCCACCCCCCCAAAGTTTGAATGTCACATGTGTGCTGGTTGGCTGGGTTCATGGAATAAGGGCCTGGATCTGGAAACTGAAGAAAAGTCGACAACTGCAGTTGAATCTTATGAGGAAGAAGACAAGAAGACTGCTGCAGCTAATTCCAGCAACCGGAACTGCCTGCTGTATAACCGCTGCCTGTGCAGACACTTTCTTCCATGCGACAGAGGAGTCCAGAAGACGAGGACTCCGACCCCTAGACTGGTTGGACCAATCAGTCTTAAGAAGACCTGCTTTTCGAGGCATCCATGATGAGCTGTGACCATCCTGGGCTGCAAACCACCAATAGCCTGGGACCTCAAGGCACAGTGCTGTGCAACATCTTCCCATGAACAAATATTGCTGAAACTTTGGTGGACTCCTGCTGGACATCCAGAAGTAAGATTCAACTCGTTGAAGTCCCCTCACCAGAGTGCTGGGCTGAGATGGTGAGGCAAATCGATCAGACGACAACCGTTCTTCATCTGGTACCTTGAAAAGGGTGCCAAATCCACAGAGCCACGAGAAGCACCAAAGAATCCTCTGTTGGGAGCCTTTCCTCTCGACTGCTGCTGCAATATGATATGATATGATATGGTATTTGTAACGCGCCTATACACAAGTGTTTCAAGGCGCGACGAGGCAGGGACGGAGGGAAACAAGGGGAAGACAGACAAACGATCCTACTAGGCCAGGTGTCATTCAGATCGCGCAAGTGCAGAGGTAAGGGGAAAAGGAGAAAGTGCAAGGGGAGGAGGTGGGGGGGAAAGTGCAATACAAGGTAAGTAGCGTAATAAAATAATAAATAATAAATAAAAGGGCCAGCTGGTGGCAAGTGCGAGGTAAGTGCAGAGCAAGTGCTGGGAAGGGGGCTGTAGGGATACAGTGACAGTCCCACAGTGCAGGGGGAGCCAGGGAGGCAGTGCAAGTGGAGAGTGGCTGGGCCCTGGACCGAGGTCGCTAAGAGTGGCCAAGATGCAGGTTTAGTGCAGAGTTCAGTGGGGAGTTAAGCAGGTTTAGCAGGGGAGAGGGAGAGAGAAGGCAGAAGCGAAGAGGAAGGTTTTAAGGTGCTTCCGGAACCGGAGATGGTTCTCCTCAAGTTTCAGGGAGGCAGGAAGGCTGTTCCAGAGGGAGGCCCCTGCTGCGGAGAGAGATCTACCCCCAGCTCGTTGCTTCGAGAAGCGGCTGACCATGAGGGAGTTGGAGACGGATGAGCGAAGGGCTCGTGAAGGACGATATTTAGGAAGAGAGAGTTGAAGGTATTTAGGCCCCAGGCCCCAGAAGGCCTTGTGGACAATGCAGAGGGTTTTGAACTTAATCCTCGCAGCCACTGGGAGCCAGTGAAGAGATTTCAGTCCTGGAGAGATACGGTCCCTGGGCTTGAGGCCAAGGACAAGTCTCGCAGTTCTGTTCTGGATAAGTTGCAGAGGGCGGAGAGTGGAGGCAGGCAGATTAAGATAGAGGCTGTTACAGTAGTTCAGCCTTGAGAGAACCAGGGCTCGGGAGACAGTGAGCTTCTGGGGGAAGGAGAGGAAGGGAAGAATACCTCTGAGGAGGTGCAGCTGGTAGTGTGACTTCTTAGAGACGTCAGATATATGAGGAGAGAAGGAGAGTGTGGAGTCGAAGATGACCCCGAGGTTTTTAGCCTTGCAGGTAGGGGCAGGAAGGGGGCCAAGGGAGGCCGGCCAGAGAGCTGCAGGGAAGGAGGGAGTGGGTGTGCCGATGAGTAGAATCTCAGTCTTACTGGCATTAAGGCAGAGGTCATTGGCGGCACACCATTCCTGGATAGCAGACAGACAGTCGGAGATGAGGGAAGGAGGGGAGGAGGCCGAGGGTAGCCTGAAAATGAGCTGGGTATCGTCCGCATAGCACTGGAAGTGGGGGCAGAGAGCGGCGATGCGGTGGGCAAGGAGTGCCAGATACTGGTTGAAAAGCCAGGGAGAGAGGTTGGATCCCTGGGGGACACCACAGGTGGAGAAAAAGATGTCAGAGAGGAAGGAGCCCATTTGGACCTGGGAGGGTCGACCGGAGAGGAAAGAGGTCAGCCATGCCAGAGCCTGACCAGTGATACCCAGGTTATCACGGAGACGGTTGAGCAGGATGGCATGGTTGACAGTGTCAAAGGCAGAGGAGAGATTGAGCAGAATGAGAACACAGGGAGTGTTGGAATCGAGGTTCAGGAGCAGGTCCTCACGGATGTTCAGGAGAGCAGTTTCCGTGCTTCTGGCCGCTCTGAAGCCGGATTGATGGTCATGAAGATTACCAACATATTCAGCATGGAGGTTAAGCTGGGAGATGGCCAGTTTCTCCAGGAGCTTGCCCAGGAAGGGAGTGATGGAGATTGGGCGATAGTTGGCCGGGCAGGAGGGGTCGGAAGAGGGTTTCTTGAGGAGGGGGTGCACAAGGGAGTGCTTGAGGGGGGATGGGAAGACTCCAGAGGCGAATGAGTGGTTGCAAAAGTCAGTCAGGGCAGGAGCCAGGGAGTCGATGTGGTCCTTGATGGTTTTGGAGGAGCAGGGGTAAACCTGTTTAGAAGAGGCTTTCATAGATCGGACTTGTCTGGAAACCTCATCAGCAGAAAAAGGTGGAAAAGCAGAGAAGGAGGGCGGAGGGGCGGCTGCAAGAGAGCAAGAGGAAGAGCCGAGAAGAGAGGGTGGGAGGAGAGAGGAGGAGAGCGAGGACAGGATGTCCTGAGTTTTTGAGATGAAGTGCGAGGCCAGTGCAGTGCAGAGGGCCTGGGAGGGGACAGGAGAGGTAGAGACTGCAGCAGGGTTGGCCAGCTCCTTGCAGATTTTAAAGAGTTCGGCCGAGTTGTTAGATGCCTCAGAGATGCGGGCTTGGATAAGGGCTCTCTTCTTGGTGAGAACGGAGAGCCGGTATTGCCTTTGGAGCAGGCGGCAGGCCAGTTTGTCAGAGGATGAACATGAAGCACGCCATTTCCTCTCTGCCACCCTGCACTTGCGTTTTAGGGTGACGAGATCCGAGTCATACCAAGAGTTACATTTGGCTTTGGGCTTCAGGCGGATTCTCATGACGGGGGCAAGGATATCGAGAGTATCAGATATAGAGGAATAGAGCATGGAGAGGGCTGTGTCAGGGTGGGAGTCAGCCGAGGGGGGAGAAGGGGGCGAGAAGGTAGCAGCGAAAGCCTCAACTGACACGCGCTTCATAGGTCGGATGACCGAGAAGGTGGGTGGCAGTGAAGAGGGTGGCTTTGCCTGTGGGTTAGGGAGGGAGAGGTGGGAGGAAAGGAGAAAGTGATCGCTCCAGGAGAGAGGAGTGGAGAGAGGGAGGGAGAGGGGAAGGTCAGAAGAGATCAGAGCATCAAGAGTGTGCCCTGCAGAGTGAGTAGGCCCAGACGGGAGAATAGAGAGTGAGAGAGAGTTGCAGAGTTCGCGAAAGAGACCAGTGGGGGGACAGGAGGCATCGAGGCGCTTTATAAAACAGTGAAACGGATATCCAAGTTACAGGTATAAGGTAAAGCAATCACTTTTTTTTTTTACAACCATTTTTGCAATTATTTCCCCACAGTGTCCTTTCTTTTGTCACCCCCACCAAGAATATAGAGACCGGGTCCTGTGCTGCTGCATCGTGAAGGCATCTGTCAGCAAGCCCTTCTTCACTGCTGAGGTTCTGTGTGGCTTGAGGTAGTACTTACTTGCTATGTGTCATTTAGGAACTGTATATTCCTAAAAGACACTGAGTTACAAGTGTTTTAAAGTTATTACTTACATGCGGATTGCTTAAAGCCATTCTGAAAAGTATTACCAAGTTATTTACTTACCTTTGAATTGTGTTCCACCATTCTAGAAAGTAATGTTGGTGTAACCGTATATTCCTGAAACTGAATAAGTAACATAGTTCACCACAAATAGTTTCTGTTTACCTTGAATTGCATTCTGCCATTCTAAAAGTCTAATAATCTGGTTTTTACTCACCTTGAATTGCATACTGCTATTCTAAATGTGTTACATACTATGGTTTACTTACCATAAGTAGTGTGTTGGGTTTTATATTGTGTTTATGACTTAGAATAGTACTTAACTTTCTAAAGAATTTTCTGTGCCTGTGTATATATAAAAGAAACCATTATTTTTACTATATTTATCAATGTTTCTTTGGACCATATGTATGCTACAAGTTATTTGTACCTTCCTACAGCCCTCTCTCCCATCTACGATAAGCCTGGCAGCTCTGTCATAGCTACCATTACCTTGAGTAGTACAGCCCTTTACTAAGAAGTGGAGTTTCTGTATTGCCCAGGGGATAGTCTTATAAAGTATTACTCAGGTGGACTTTAGAAAAACTGTCCCAACGCCTTCCAACCACATTGCAAAATCCTGACATACAACGGAAGTAGTTTAAATATTAAAATGCATACTTACCCAAAAAGCTGTAGGTTTAAATATTTAACCATTACACATGAATTTGCAAATAGACACAGAGCGCAGATTTCAAGGCGCTTTATAAAACAGTGAAACGGATATCCAAGTTACAGGTATAAGGTAAAGAAATCACTTTTTTTTTTTACAACGATTTTTGCAATTATTTCCCCGCAGAATCTTAAAACAGACCCCACCACAAAACAATGAAGAGCACTGGAAGAGTTCAATCCCGGTGACCAACACCACTGACTGACATGTCCTGAACAGCAAACATACTGATCTCCAACCATCAAAAATCTGAATCTTTTAGTTTCATCCTTACTTCAATCATGGATACCATAGTGAATGTCAGTAAATCACAAATTTGGAAAGATAACATTTACTGGGGGGTTTCATCCTAGGAAAAACATTGTAATACGTTTCTAACACACTTTTCTTGATTTTTGTTCCAGAAATCAGATAGTAGTTTACAACTTTATATCTTTCACATGATCCGGTTGAGATAGAGAGTGAATTCAAAACCATGTTACAAAAGGAGAAAACTGCAAATTTCCAAATGAATTTTTCAATACATTAGACGATTTCAAATTCTTGTCCTCCTTGCAATGAACGCATGGCCTTTTCCAGAGCTTTGGTCCAAACATATTTGGTCCAAATATATTTGTTACACATTCTGCTTTTAACCCCACAAAAAATATGTATAGCTCAGGCACTTCTAACTCGAGGACAAAAGTGTATCATAACAGATCAATAGTTTCCTGCCTTTTTATTTTCAATTCAACCAATGTCCTCTGAGGTTAAGTGTTATCATTTCCCAAAAATAATACAGAATTGCCTAGTGATGTACAATATCAAAATTAGCACGTTCTAGGTTTTAAATAGGCAGGATTTATCTGCCCACTAGGGAACCGCATGCAGACCTGGATGTGACTATGAATGCAAAAAGGTTTGTCAGGATTCTCCATACTGTATTTTTTGCACATGTTTGTAATAGTGCCTTTCCCCAGGCCTGAGCTTTTGTCAATGCCTTATGGATTGTACCTTGCGGATAAAGACACACCTGGCAACATATACCCCAATGATGCCCATTCATACTTCACTCGCCAGAGGTGGCCTGCCACATTTGTACATCCCATATGCAACCGCGATCGTAATCGCATCATTGCCATTGTTTCCTAAGAAAACAAAATGATGGGTGCATTTCGGTGCCGGAACGAGGCCGAGAGTCCTCTGGTTGCCAAGCAACGCATCTAAACATATTGCAGGAATATCCGCCGGCAGGTGGAAGTAGCCGGCCCGACGAAGGCCAGGAAAAGGCCCCGTTTGCCCCTGTTCACCACAGCCCTAACCCTCGAGATAATGCAGGTACGCTTCAACTTCATGTATGCCTCCGTGCCACTTGCTGGTCACTAGTATGACTTACGCACTGTTTGCATATCCCTCACCTATGTTCCATGAAGATCATTACCCAACTACCCCATACTTGATGTATTAACTCTTTTTGGTGTAATAACTCACCCCTGCAATATAATTTTTGCCAGTTGTTTAACCATGCTTGTTTTTACCATATTGCCTCAGGATGTCATTATAAGGAAAATTACACCATGCCTACTGGCCACCTAATGTTACTACTGTAACTAGCGCACATCGCAGCCTAAATATCCTGGCCTAACATTGTAGTGCACTACTTGAAATTACCTGCACTGTGCTATTACAACGTTGGCCCCTGCCTTTCCTGCTGACCTTTGTGTGCCGGATGTACTACCAATTATGTATGGTGTGCCGCTTTTAATCTGTTTATATAATCTTACATTTTGTATTATATAAATTGCACCATCCTTTGCTCTCACTGGCACGGCATCCTACGTGCCTGAACCAGCAAAATTGTGTTTTGATGCCCCACACTGTATACTGAACTAGCCCATTACTTACACTGTGCTCTCAAGTGCATGTACAGTTAAGCTGTTGATCTCTTCTTTGTACCACTCGCTATATCTATGCATGGTCCATGATTTCAATCAGACCACTTCCCCAACGCATCTGTTAGCAAGCAACCACACTATGATTAACATACTCTGTATTATCCCTCTGCTACTTTCTACTGCCAGGTCAGTCACTAGGCCACCTAACCTTGTTCAGATGGAGCAACAGCGACTCCCCAACCTGAGCTCTGCTACAGCACTCAGCCATAGGATTAAGGCTACCACTTTCCTACCTGCACTGAACACCTTCAGGCAGTTCTGGGAGACGACAATTAGGCCAACGCTATTCCTTCCCAACGTACACACAGTCCCATCCTGGAACAGCAAAGGTACACCCCTTACCCAAACTACTACCAAAAATATACCCAACCTCACAACAGGTATACCAACCACCAACCGCAACACCAATGCCAGAAATACCAGATTGCAGGCTAGGCTTCCTACACACCATAGCCGGCTGGTCAAACATAACTCAAAGAACACAAATAAACTCCTTAAAGGAATGACAGACCAGAAACAAACTCAAAAACTACAACAGCCCACAGCTAACAAAAGCCCAAGCCCCATTCAGAATCAGCACATCAAAGGAGCATTAATAAACGCCAGGTTACTGGCATCCCAAGCTACCGAGATTGCAGACATCATTCTCTCCAACAACCTGGACTTCATTGCAGTAACTGAATCTTGGCTGCATGCTGCAGCAGGCCCGTCACTTGCTCTAGCAGTCCCCAATTATTATTTTATCCTCTGAGCCGATAGACCGAACGCTAGAGGAGGAGGCATCATCATTTTCAGATCTACGCTAGACATGAGAATAGCTACATCTACTCCCATCGCTTCATGCGAACTCTTATCAGTTAAATTCCAAACATTGCCTATAAGCACCATCACAATCCACCCAGTATACAGGCCCCCCAGGTCCCTTAGGATCATTAGAGAAAGACATTACGACACGAGCTGCTGACACCAAACCCACCGCGCAAAGCTTAATCCTAGGAGATTTTAACCTAGGCTACAACGACCCCAATGACCTACCAGCTATAGCCCTAGCCAATGCCATGTCCGAATATGGATTTGTACAGAAAATCACCCAACCCACTCACATGAAAGGAAGGATACTCGACTGGGTAGCAGACCTAAATTGCAATATTACAACGAATGAGTTATCACCCCAATCCTGGACAGACCACTACCTTCTCTGCTTTGAGCTTAGCATCAACAACTTAGAGAAGAAAAAAAGCCCAGTTGCACCACCTAGTCTCACTAGAAACAAACGCAACATTACTGCAGAGGCTATTCTACCGCTAGTAACACCCACTCTAAATGCTCTACCTTTCACGAATGACACCAACCTACTAGTAGACACCTAAAACGAATCCATGTCCAACGCCATAGATATAGTCGCTCCACTTAAAACGCGCAAAGGGAAACCAAGAGCACATTTGAACTCCTGGTTCAACCCCAAACTAAAATTATTACGCACAGAAAAGTGGAAACTTGAAACACTATGGAAAAACACCCCTTCCTCAGAGAACAAAACCAACCTAGCAAATATTACTGCTAAATATAAAAGTGAGCTCATCAGCACTAAAAGAGAGACTTTCAATGATAGTACTAGAGCCTGCTTGGTTTATTCTAAACAATTGTTCAACATTCTGAGAGAGTTGGAAAATCCCGACTCACCCCCGGACACATTTCTAAAAGACAAACCTTGGTGCACTAGCATCCAAAATGCTCTCACCAATAAAATAGTAGGCCTCCAAACCAAAATAGCTGACAAAACGGCATCAACTAACCGCCCGTGGTCCAACCACACCAATACCCATTGCCTCTTCGCATCAACTCTCAGGCTTTAAATTGACCAACGTATCAGTAGCAGAGGTACAAAAAATCATAGCCTCTCTGAAACCCTCCAACTGCCAGCACAGATGTCCAGCACAGATCATAAAAGATGCAGCCAAAGACCTGGCTCCATTCATTACTAAATGAATCAATTTGTCATTCTCTAGCAGCTCTGTACCTTGCAACCTGAAGGAATCGTGGCTACTCCCCTTACTAAAGAAACAAACGTTAGACCCATCAATACACACAAATTACAGACCGATCACAATGGTTCCCTTCCTACTAAAAATCCTAGATAGGGTTGCTTATTTGCAAATCCAAGACATATTAGAAACACGACAATCTGGCTTCAGACCTCAACATGCCACTGAAACTGCCCTTGCTGACCTAAAAAAACAGATTGACGAATTAAAAGATAAAGGCAGCGTGGCCATCTTACTCCTCCTAGACCTGTAGGCGGCATTTGTCCTGGTCGACCATAAGGTACTATGATCATCTTGCCATGGCAGCTCAATACTCGAGTACCGCCATTACCTGGATTCAGTCATTCCTCAATAATAGGACCATGCATGTCTTATCACCCTCGGCAGCAGTGAACCCTATACCAATCACCTGCGGCGTGCCCCAAGGCTCTTGTGTCTCGCCCACTTTGTATAATATCTTTACAAAGCCGCTGTTTGATAAACTGGACCATCTGGGTGTTACCTACACCAACTACGCAGATGACAACCAGTTACTCCTTCCCTTGTCAGGCATCTATGACACAGATGCATTTCAGATAAATGAAATCTACACCATCATTCGGGCATGGATGGCCCTCCATGGCCTCTGTCTGAATGACAAGACGAAATCCTCCTGGTTGGCTCACCTACCAATTTAAAGAAACTCAGCCCAAACTATTGCAGTATTAGCATAGATGGACACAACATACCCATCGCCGAAGATGTAAAAACTTTAGGTTTCTACCTCGACGCTAATTCCAATCTAAGCGCCTCAGCCACTGCCTACAAAGGCAAGCTGATCAGGACCTGTAGACCCCTGTTGTCATCCAACAGCTGTCTTATACTAAGCAGAGCACTTATACAGTCCAAACTGGACTACTGTAACAGTCCCTACCTAGGCCCCAACAAGACCATACTAAATAAGCTGCAGATATTGCAGAATAACACATTCAGAGCTGCCCTAAACCTACCTAGAAGAGAGCACATCTCAGCTACCAGAAAACTCTGCAAATGGCTTTCAATCCAAGAAAAGATCAACCTCAAACCCCTATGCCTCACCTACAAAGCGTTGAACCACCTAGCCCCACCATACCTCACTGACAAATTCACACTGAGCTTTCCACTTGTATCAAGGGATCCACCAACACCCCTTGCCTAGTGGTTCCTAGATACAACCTAAAAAGAACAGGTGGTTCGAGTTGCCCGGTCATGGCCTCCCAACTATGGAACACACTCCCACCCGACATCAAATCCATCCAAACATTTGCAACATTCAGGAGTAGTGTTATTTCATGGCTACTCAATAAGAATTAACCCAAGCTTTTCTTATTCATGTATCCTGACTAACCAGCAAATGTACTGCCTTGTCCTGTATGCATACTTCTACTTTAGGTTCATTAATTAATTTAAGCTTGTAGTACCCGTCTTAACTGAACTCATGCTTGTACTATGTGGTATGTATACCATGCATCTGACTGTAACCGGAAACCGTCTTCTTATTCACTAGCACACAGATATCCCTGGGCCAGGAGCGTTATACAAGTAAAAGAAACAAACAAACTTAGAGATGCTGCATGTCTGACAATACATCCTGCACCCACCAGCTTAAGTCATCACCAGCCAGCAACTGTTACAAAACCAGAAGTGTGTTATATCGGTCAACTGATTCAACCGTGTCAGCCAGCAGCTTCAGAGCCATCTAATGCCCCATACACTGTGTAATGTAGTGTAATAGCATTTATACAGCGCAAGACTATGGGCAGAAGGTATCTAGGCACTTTCCTATGTACGACTGGGGCCTTGTCCACCCCACAAGTAAAAAGAAACAACAAACGTGCCTGATGTTGGCGTTTTTCTCAGGGGGACGAAGGATCCTCCACATCACAATATTAGACCTTTTGAAAATCACAAAACTTGCACAGGTTACTCTAAGCTGTGACCAATGCCCATTTGCTTGGAAGAAAAGTTTAGTGGATGGGTGGGGGTGGGGGGGGCGGGGTGAGGGGGTGTTGCCAACATCAGCATCTTGTTTATACAGGCAACCATGGTCAGTGAGTGCTGCAGCCATCTGTGAACCGAGCCGCAAACACAACATTGATTTCCTGCATGAATGGACAGTCGAATAAGCAAACATTAATGATTGCTAATCCAAACTGATTTAGGAATCGGTTATGTTGTGAAGACTGGCACAATAGAGTTTTTCAAGAGTCCACCTCTTAAGCACAGAAGAATGCAGTGTGGCGTAAGCAGCAGCAATATCAACGATAAAGTCCAATCTAATGTGGGTACATGTAACCCACCACGAGGCCCGACAATTTATGACAGATGCATTTGTTTTTGCTGTACCAAGTATATACTAAATGTAAACACGTATCCTGACTGCACTTATTACACAGAAGGCAGGTGACTGCCATAAACATTTCAATTCTGCACATGCCGGCATTCTAACTACAGTGTTCGGTACTACACATCCAACATCTTTAGTGTAGCCTTATGGACCGAGGGAGGGGTCTTTGTTAATGATCAGCCACAAGTTATGGTTCGAGGCAAAGTGGCGTATCACAAGTTAGAAAAGGGTAATTTATCGCAAGTGATAATGACTCCCCGCCCACCTATAAGGCTATTAGCATGTAGTGCTAATACTTTATTAGTACCCGGCGAGGGACAATGAGATTGTAACATGCGATCTCAGTGGCCCTCACCGGGGCGTTACCTGACTGGGAATCCCTCTCCCATACAACGTTCCTTCCTTTATGAACTTGGCAAGGGGCGGGGGGTTGACAGCCACTCAGCCAATGAGGAGGCTCAGAACAGGGTAATCCCCGCTCAGAGCCACCACATGGCTGGAGGCTGCCATCTTCCACCACCGGGGATAGAGGTAAGTGTTGTTCCCTACTCCCCCTCCCACAATCCAAAGAATCCCCTCCCCACCCTCCCAAACCCACTTACCTCCTTTTCTGTCCATTTGAGAAGCAGACATGCTGGGAACACTCCTGTCCCCAGCGCGCCCGCTCCCAATCCGCAACAGGCCATTGTAGAAAGGAAGAAGGGACTACACATAGTCCCTTCTCTCTTTTCCATGGCGGCCATTTTATTTGTTTACATTTTTCCCTATTTTATGAATGGCCGCCAAGGAAAGGGAGAACGTACTACTGTAGTCCCTTCTCCCTTTCCATGGTGGCCAAAATGGCCAACATGGAAAGGGAAAACAGACTTCGTTTTCCCTTCCCCGGCTGCCATTTTTTTTACATTTATTTTTTCTGTTCCGAAACAGAAAGAAATGTTCTTAGTACCCCAGACTTACGGGCTGGGGTACTAATAGCAATAGGCCCCTTGCAGGGGGGGCATTACCATTTCAGGTAATGCCTATTGCTTCACTCAGGCCTGAAACTATGGACCCCGGGGCATTACCTGTAGTGTTAATGCCCCCCCTGCTCGGAGCCTATTGCTTTAGTGGTGAAGTAAGACATGTTAGCTTAATAGAGAGTAAGTACACAAAATATACACTTGAGTTAATTGAAAGTGGTTTTATTTTGTACTATTTAAATAATTAGGTTGACTTTAGAAGGTAAGTATTTTGATTATATAAAGTTGAACTGGAACAGTTTTAGCATGAGCTTGCATTAGGTGCAATGATAAAGTGAAGAGACTTTCTTTACAAAAGCCTTGTTCCAGGTTTTAGCTATCAGCTTGGTGTGTTAAACTAGTTTGGAGTTTGTTGTTAAAAGAAATCTTGCTGGAAAACAGTATTGTTTCTACTTGAAAGCAGATAAACGCGGTCTGTTTCCTGGATGCTTCTCAAGTCAGAATGCCTGGAATGAAGCCAGTACCAGTAGTTATTGACATTCTGATTGGGTGAGGGGGGAATTAATGAAGAGCTTTTCCTCTCGAAATGCCTTGACAAAACTATACCTGAAAATCTAAAATGTAAGTCTGAGCTGCGTCCTCAGCTCCACTGCATCAGTATTCTGAAAACGGAATTAATGGCATGCAAGTGGAGTCTAGCTATTCATGACCGAAATTGCGTCCATTTGTACCCAGAGTGAAGAGGTGATTGGAGAGGCAAATATGCAAAAGAGACAGCAACACGTCTTTGTGGGTAGCAAAGACGTGTGCCATCAAGTCAAATAAACCCCTTCCAACGAGCATCCCAACTAGTATTCCACCGTCCGTCTGGATGTTAAGACTCCACACAGGCCTGGTGTTGCAGGAAACAGAAAAGGCATCGTGGAGCACAGTTCAAACGGGGTCCCAAAACCACTCTTCAAATAGCTGTACTTTGCGCCCCACCACCAGTCACCCCAGTTAAAGGCTTGACTGAACGCACTGGCATTACTAGATAACTCAGAAAACATTGTTTTTCCTTTGCGGTCACAAGTCTTTGTGACAGCTTTTCAGACCGATCTCACCAGGGTTCATGGGTTTTGCACTAAGGGCGGAGTCATGCTGCCAGCACTACTGTGCTTAGAAAGTATTAGGTATTTATACATTGTCCTAATAGGGCTCGTTTTAGATCCTTTGTCCTGTTCACAATATAATTCAAATAACCACAGGTAAAACTCACACTTCTGTCATTGTGCACTCTGAAGTTATTAATCCACATTGATCAAACACTCTTGGCAGAATGACAGGCAGACAAGGTTATCAAAAATGTAGAACATTCATTCGTCATACTTTTACATTTATCGTTTTCCGGTCCGAGTTACAAACAACAACATATAGAGTAGATCTTACCTTGCAAACCCAACGCCGCGGCTTGTACCACTAGAATCACGAAGTATTCGCGTAGAGATTACTTGTCCAAAGGGTTTCAACATATTTTCAAGCTCTTGTTCGTCCATGGAGATAGGCAAATTAGAAATGTACAGGTTGGTTGGGTCTTGTTCCTGTTGCTGAAAATGAATATTAAAAAAAAAATGACGATCCAAAACCATTGCTTGCCCTTTCAGGTGGAAAGCATTTACATTTTCTAGATTTAAAAAATTGGGGGCAGGGAGGAAGTAGGCTGTTTTCATTGGCACTGGGCTGTCGAATATCACTAAGGCACAATTGTGAGCAGTTGGCCTGACAGTGTGATTTGCATAGTGGCCCAATAACTTATTGGTAATCTTCATTACTCCAATTCTGGATCTTCCTCATCACAGTCCTTCATTGAGGCACAGTCTAGTAACACTGCACGTTTGAACTTATGAATGACCCAGTAACCCACATTCATACATTCCATCCCATTTAGCACTTATTAGTTGCAGAAACGCGATTTGGCACTCCAGAATCACTGATCCTTATTCTGCAACTGACATGCTTTGTTCCATTTCCTTTAACATGTCGTGTCCTGTCACTTCCCGGATTTGGATCCATGCCCAAATCTTAAACTGCGCGTTTCCAGTGCAGTATTCTGAATGTGGCTATTTTTTTTGGTACCAATATTAAAGCTGTTGAGCCTTGTGACCTACACTATTATTACTGCAAACGTGGAAAAGCATCCAGTCATTTGAATTCAATAGGAAAGGTCATCGCTCCCATTGAAACTTATGGGCGGAGGATTCAAGTTTGTCAGAATGTCGAAAGTGGCACGTCATTGTTAGTGTTTGCATTCTACCAGTAGTAGTTTCTCATTTATATAGTGCCTTTATCCCATTAGTATGGCCTTAGCGCTCTTGTGGGGGGAACGCCCTTAGGGGCCCGAAGTCAAAAGGTATGGGAAAATTGTCCGAAGGATTAGGGTGTGCATTTGGCCAAAACAGGGAGTTGGGTGGGATGGTCAAACCTCAATAAGCTACTCATGATGGTCAGGCATATGGATGGGTGCAGAGCGGTGGTCCGGAGAGTGCGAGAGACTCGTTATATGTGTACTGCTAGACCCAAATAATTTGTCATAGGACATAGCTGCATTCTATGGGGAGAGAGGTTATTGCTTTGTGTTTTAGTCTGGTGTAGGGAGGCGAATGTTTGCGGGTGGGTGGGCACTACGTACTTTGAGCTTCAGTTGGAGCTTTGCTTTTGATGTAGCTGTGTAATCTGATCGTCTGGTCTGCTCCGTTATTATACTTTACCTTGCCTTTTTGAGTATGCAATTGTGATAACAGAATGTGCCATTTGGCTGGGATGGTTAAACACGAGTTTCAACATTCACCGAAACAGGGCTCAAAAAGTGAACTGCTAGCCATTGGTTAGTGATAACGGACTCCTGGCAAGCAAAACATTGTGTGTCGTTTACTCATGGAGAACTGAGGGGGGTAAATTAATTCTCCATGGCTGGATATTTTTAACCTCTGCAATGACTTTGTAACCTGGGCATTAAGTATAACAAAATAAAATAGGTTTTGGGATTAAGGTTAATTTGCCGGTCACCTACCGGACCAACTTCAATGTTTTTCAGATGTATCGTATGGTACAGCTGAATTACATGAAAAGGAATCGGAATCCAGTTGCTATTAATGGAACAGTATGGAAAACATGCAAGTAAATTCAGTCTCACATATCTAATGAAATTCTAGAATGCAATGAAATATGTATCTGTGTCTCTTCTACCATGGCCCCCAGTGATTACATCATACATACCATGCGGTCCATTGGGCAATGGTCAGAGCCTAGAAAGCACACCATCACCAGAGATAGAATGGTGGTGACTTCAGGAGTGGGACGCAGGGAATTGGGACTCGGAGCGACAAAATAAGAGATCATTGAAAATATTAAGTGAAGCACTAGTTCGTTCCGGAGAGAGGCCGCCAGTACCAAAAACACCCATTCCCTTTGTGCCAGAAGCTTTTCAGTAATGCCAACTTCAGCCAGGCCTACACAACCTTGACAAACATCTCTCATTTTCTTACTCCTTAGAGAGTAAAGTAGTCTTCTATATAGCCCTTTGGCAGTATTGTTGGCATAGCTGCACATGGCTCTGTAAGAAAAGAACAGGGTAAGGGCCGTTAGTGGGGCACCAGTAGAGTCAGATGTTAAATCTGTGGTGTTGATGGAAGTACCCAGGTCCTGAATGCCAATGTGTTCTCAATGGGTCTGATGGAAACACTTGAGTACGTTACATGAAGGGGAGAGCCAAAGATCGGATAGGCTACAGCACTTTGGGTACGTTAGCCATTGATGTAGGGGAAGGAGTGGAATGCATTTTAAGAGGTCAGGTTAATCTTAGTTTGATTAGTGTTGATGTGATAATGGCTACAACTGTGGCGGCTGTCTTTGGGAGATTTGTGTGTCTAGTGTAAGGGGTAGGAGTTTAAAAAAAGGGAGTCGGTTAGTCAGTTGTTGGAAAGGGGAGTAGGTAGGTCTTACAAAGCAAAACAGTTTTGCTCTTTGCACTTCTACCAATGAACTCTTTGAGGGAGGTCCCATTTCACATTTTCTCATTACCAATGTCAATCCCTAGAATCTTTGTACCCCATGTGCGACAAAGATCTGTGAATTGGCAGATGAGGAAGGAGGCAGTAGGAATACTCCACCTATTACCATAAACTACATGCTAACAGATATGAGAGGGAAGAGCTTTTTGTCCAGAGAAAGGGCTACTTGAAATAGGAGTATGCCAGGCATCCATTTCACCGCCCTTAGTATGTTTTTTGGCCGGCTGTGAGCTGCCTCATGCCTCACACACTTTCTAAGGTGCTGTTCCTAATGGTCAGCTGGAATCTTTGCCTGTCGAGGGCAATGGCCGTTGGAAGAGAGATTGGCAAAGGTCAGGCATTCATGAGGTGATTGGGGCAGGGGAGATGGGCCAACTTTAGATTACGCACAAGGGGCAGGTGGGTGAGCGGCACAGGGGAGCAAACAGCTAGAGCTCCAAGTTCAAGGGCACTTTTTGCCTTTAGCAATTAGTAGATGGAAACAGCCAGTGAGAGGGGCACCGCGCCACCCGAAAAAAGCATGTGCGAGGCCTTCAGCCAGGAGAAACTGGAGTACTTGGCGTACTCACCTGAGCGTTGGTAATATAACAACCGCTTAATTTTTTTTATATAGTTAACGTCTGCACTGTTAGAAGACTGGTACTCAAATATTGAACATATTCCTTTTTTTGTAAAACTTGGTATATTAGATCATGCCCCTAAAAAGGGGCATAATCTTAATTTTGTATTCATTGTCAGTCCACAGGCAACGCACTTCTGGAGACTATTATAGCCTTTAGTCTTGAATTAGGTTCACCAGTAGTCACATGTGAAATCATATGTGCTGCTGCAAACAGACTAAAAACAGAACCAAGAATTCATGGGGGAAAGTGGTTTAAATCATGATCTGGAACATATTAATAAAGACATTTTCGAAATGCTAAATGTCTGGACTCTGAGGAAGACGGTGCTGTTTACAGAGTTTAGGCACATATCGTCAAAACATGTTGATCGTGATGTAATTATCGTATTCTGTAATTGACCATGAGAATCCCAGAGGGCAGTATTTGCATGCGCACTCTAATACGTGCTTTGACATTTCCTGGTTAGTTGATGGTTTCACTGTACCACTGACTGTGTTTCATCTTTTAGAACGTATGATAGTGGTGTGAATGAAAGGTTTTCTTTTTCTTGTATGAAACAGTTTTAAATGTATGATCTGCATCCCAGTGATATGCCCACATTTGTTTAAATATATTGTTTTATTAAAAAAATAAATATATAAATGAGTTTTGGATTTCTTATATTCCTTTGACAGAGAGTATGTTGTGGTATATGTATATATGTTAAAAAATACAGATTTGGGGTAAAATAGTTCGGAACAAACCCCCGTTTTGTTGAGAACAGTAGAGCCTAGTTCTTAACATTTTGTGGCAAACGTTTTGTTAAAAAAATGTTTTCCAGTTTTAAAGCATGCCGTACTAACAAACAAGAATTGTGAACATTGCTGCCATCAAGAGTGCCAGATACAACATTCCTATGTCCATACGCTGCCTGTTCTATAGAGGAAATCTATCGACGTAGTTTTGTGGGCTTGCTCACAGATGTTCCCAATTGTACAATGTAGACGGTAAATAATCAAATTGCTTGTCCATGAGCAGAATTTGAATAATGAACTTAAGCAAGGTACCATTAGATGTGGGATACTGCTTCCATCGAACACTAGGTCAGTACTAGCCAATGCCTTATTCACAAATCAACTCAACTTAATACAATTATTCCCTGCGAAACTGACACGTTTCTTTAAAAAAATTTTTTTAAAAAGTCACCCCAAAAGGGTGTTTGGTCATTTAAATCCAATGCAGTAACTAAACTATGCAGCCCTGCAGGACAACACCAGGAAAGCAAAACAGGCTAATCATTTCAAAATGATCAACTTCTTCTGATTTACATGAACTTTCTAACACTCCATTTAGCCGTCCTAACAAATGTGAACACGCTGCACACTTAAGTTAGTGAATGGTGGTACAGGCAGGCGATTGCAGATTCAGTTTCTCGCAATAACTACACGTACGCAAATGCAACTACCAATCACTGTTCCCAGAGCTCGCCAAAGAAACCGATTGCACCTTTTATTTAGGAAAAGTGGGGGATTAGCGGCCCTGCGTGGCCTGTCGTCGGCTTGAAACGGCCTCCTTGTGTGCTTGGAAGGGTTTACAAAACCTAGAAATTTGGCAGCATCCGAGACATCTGTTTTCCCGCGCTCAGCCGCAGAGCGATAACGGGAGAAAGCACGCGATGAGGCCCTGCGCACAGTATGGAGCATCCAGAGCCAGAAACCTTGGAATGCACCGTTTGTCAGCGCTTACAAGGAAAACATTTTAAAGTGAACAACAGGTCGGGCGGATTTAAAATACTGGCACTGTGCTCTTCACAAGGGGCGCAATGCTTCGCTTGCTCGATTGCAATCTTGGTCATTTAAGTTTGAAACAAAGAAATTATTTCTGGGACCAAAAATCAAATGCACCACAGACATGTTCAGGATCGGCTTATGCGAGCCTGACTGTAGAAGCACAGCCAAATTAATTCCAACCTGTCAAAAGCCTTGTTGAGTGTACATACGAGAGCTTAATCCCTCCGGGGTTCTCTTTCTTGGTTGCCCATTTTATCCTCTAATCCTGTGAGCGAGGACTTTAATTGATTTACAGTTTTTGTACGGAAACAATTTCTGATTAGTAGACACGTACGATACTTTAAAATCAAACCCTTTCATGAGCGTGTTCCCACAAAAAATGATAGCGGCGAGTAAAGCTCCAGTGCAGTTCCCACCAAACATGAAGTACCACCACATTAAGGCTACCAAACCCGGGCAATCCCTTGAAGGGGCTTGCTGCAGCGACAGTGATCAAGCAGATAAGCTCCTTCTCTGCTAGTTGTTATTTAAGCAGTGTACAACGAGGAGTGGTCATTACAGGGTGGCAATTGCCCAGGTTAGAGGTCCAAGCAAAGTTAGGGATGTAATAGGGGCCCTGGACGGATGCCAGCCATTAATGTTCCCCCCTCCTCGGTCTACATAGCCATAAGCATCCCAGGCAAACTACAGACGGCTGACCTAAGTAGGAGCTGGGATGTGTGAGGGATATGGGTGGCTGGGATGTGTGTGGGAGATGGGTGACTGGGATGTGTGAGGGAGATGGGTGGCTGGGATGTGTGAGGGAGATGGGTGGCTGGGATGTGTGAGGGAGATGGGTGGCTGGGATGTGTGAGGGAGATGGGTGGCTGGGATGTGTGAGGGAGATGGGTGGCTGGGATGTGTGAGGGAGATGGGTGGCTAGGATGTGAGAGAAAAGGGTGCAGAGAGTGTGAGGGAAGCATGTGGCCGATGAAGGCAGAAAAGAAAGGATGGCCTGGGGAAGCGGAGCCATCAGCGCACATGGAATGCAGGCATTACCATCTAGGAAACTGTACTAATTGACCGAGACCTCTGCCCGGGCTCGAATGACAAATGCAGCCCTCTGGAAGGAGACTGAAATGAGTTTGGCGAGGGAGGTGGTGTATTGGATAAAGGGAAATGGGCCTACGGCTAATCCTTGGGGACCACCCATATGAAGGGTATCTGGGAGGTGGTGCTGGAATCCCATGAGATGGGAAGGCGCCATCCAAGAGTGAGGACGCCACCTATTAAAAAAGGGTTCTTGAAGCCAAGAAGGGGAACGTTTGAATGAGCAGGAGGTCAGAGGGGGGGTGGTGGTGGTAAAATTCCAAGCGTCAAAACCAGTAAAAAGTCTAATGAAAATGGATGAGAGGTGTTCAGTGAGTAGTGGTGAGAGAATTAGCGACATTGATGAGCACAGAGCCAGAAGTGGTTGGACCAGAATCAAGGTTGGTAAAGGGCACCGAGTACATATGTATCAAGATAGTCTAGTATGCTGTTGACAACACTCTCAAGGATTTTAATGTGGAAGGCCTGTAGAATGAGGGGTCAGCACTTGGTTTCCTTAGGAGAGGTAGACTGTAGCTTTGGGAGATATAAAACTGTTGATATAGGACTGCTGGTCACATATTTCTAAGAGAAAGCTGTTAAAGAGATCATATTGAGATGGGGTTCTCTGGAGATGACAAATATTAGGACCATTGAGTTGAATTGTTCTGTTCAGGGGAATTCATTTAATTACTTTTTTTTTAAAAAGGAAGCAAGTATTTCAAATTTTTCTTACTTCTGAAGTACGACTTCTGATGTAATGGCTGCCCAGCGGAAGTAACTTTTCACACAGTGTGGTGGTAGGTGTGGGTTTGTACTAGTCATGTGGTCGCCAGTTTTTCTAACCAAATTTGAAAAATTGGGTGTCGACATTCCGGTCACTATCCCTATGCCTATGTACAGGGACCCACAATCCTTCCCAGTCGAGGTCCTTAGAGTGGTTATTTTCCTGCTGCGGATATATTTTCTGTGCCTGTAACTGAGTGAGGTTGTTTCTACCCACTATTCCACTCTCCCTTGCTCTGGGTGGGAGCATGACATTCTAAGCAGGTACAAGACAGAGAAAGACGTTATATGTGTCTTCTGGGGCTTGTGAATCTGCTTACATTCACATGCTATATATAGATTAGCAAGCAGTACCTGAATAATGGGCGGTGGGTGAGAAGTAGAAACAGATGAGAACACATGTTTAAGAATTGCTCGACCCGCTTGTGAATCTGCTCTCGCCTGTATACTTACACAATAATGCTTTGTAACTACATGTACTGAACTCTAGGTTGCAGCCAATAAAAGCTTAAGCTACCCTGGTGCTGTAGGTGTAAATGGTAATGTTTAATGTGTCAAAGAATAGCCCAATTGGACGCATTTGACAATCGATCTTGAGATAGTGGCTTTAGTTCCCCCCCCGCCCCCCCCTTCTCGGCATGCTGGGAATTAGAACACAGAATTGGCGTTCTTTGATTACTTTGTGTGTTAATGGAGAACATTACTGCTCTACGTATATCGAGTGCATGTAAGGATTGTTCCCCCTCTACTCTGTGGGTTGGGCAGAAGCAAGGTAGTTCAATGGATTGGTTCACAACATTTTGAGATATATTTTGGTGAAAATCTTGGATGTGTTCTTAAGACCACTTTGTGTTTATGAATGGCTACACAATGTTCTGTAACCAAAAGTGGTTGTAATTCAATTACTCTTCTAATAGATATTACAGCTATTAGAAAAATCTACCTTTTGAGGGAGTTCTTTTAGGGACACTTTATGCATGGGCTTGAAATTAGCTCCCATGAGCCTTTGTAGAACTGTATTAAGATCCCACCCCATGTCACTGTGGGCCTGATGCATTTAACTCCTTCATCAATGGCACCCTCCACAAGGAGAGTTTCTGCTGTGATTAAATAATAGTTTGCAAGATGTACTTTAATAGAGTGAAATAGCAACCTGCAGGTCAACAAGTGTAATAGATACATTACATCTGTAAACACGCAGTTAATGGGGTCCACTCCTTTTCCCTTACAACAAATTACAAAACTTTTCCACTAGTTGAAGTAGTAGTATCTTGGGTTTTATAGCCTCCCTAAGAATTTCCACACATCTTTTTTAAATGCCCAAACTTATGATTTCAGCAGACAAGATGCCAAGTTCAGAGTTTTAAGGAATAGGTATGTCAATTGCCTGGAATGTTGGGTTAGTAAGTTGTGCTTAGTTTGCAACTTGATTGGTGGCTAAGTTGATATCCTCAAGATATGCGGGTACCATGTTTTTTGTGTCCACATTAGGGCTATAAGTATTTGAGTATGTTGTTCACGTAGTTGGTTGTGTATCACTTTGCTTAGAAGTGGCATCGGGGGAAGGGTGGGGAAGCTTAAACAAATGTTATGTTATGGGTTCTGTGACCCCAAGATATCCTGGCACAGCAAGGACCCAGTCAGGGACGTGAACAAAACAAAGATTTTAAAGAAGCCAAAAAGGAAGAGAATTCCACAAGATAGCAGCAGCCGCCAAAAATGCTTTGCCCCCTACAGTAGTTCTGAAAAACCTGACAACTCGAAGGAGATGGAGGTTCGCCGACAGCAGATTCGTGGAGGGGACTTATAAGTTAAACTGATCCCTGTTAGGGAGATTTTCCATTTGAATGCCAAATCCCTACTACCTGTGAGACCTTAACACTTTTTGCTGGATCGCTGGATCTTTTTTCTATTCTGAATGAGGGGAACCCCTTTCACCCTCATTCATTCTTTTGCTCCGACCATTGGAACCCTTGTTCATTATGTTTTTACTTTATTTTTGGAGTTATGCTTTCCTCCATATTTTCTAAGGCATCTGTGATTCACTTTTGCAGCACTTTTGTGCAGTGTTGCAGGGAGCCCTTTGGGCTTTCCTTTTCAGTCTATCATATTTTCCTTGTGTGAACTACTGTTTATCCTTCTTACCTTTTCTTTTGTGAGATCAGCACACACCACCTTATGTGGAGTGCTCAGGGGTAACATAGTATCCCCTTTCTCACTGCTCCTGAAATATTTCTGTTATGGTGACAAGCATACCTTGTCATTAGCTGGAATCCTTTGTGAAGCCTGCCGAGGTTCCAGTGAGTCTGTGAGGACAGGAAGCAGGGGAAGAGTCCAAAACTGTGCTGTTCTTTGTCTTGTGGCATGCCTGCCTGTAACCAGTCCCAACTGGCCACACCAAAAAGGTTTAGTGTAGCATGAGTGTTGATTGGCTGGGTTTCCTGGAAAAAATGTGAGGATCCTGAGGCTGAAGACAAGTCGATCAGTGGAACTGGAGAACTGACAAAGACGATGCCGAAAGACACATGCAGTACCTTCCATCGATCGGAGAAGCCTGCTGAAGTACTGCTGCTGCCCTGACCCAGTTTTCAAATTGACAGAGAAGCTCCGAAGAGGACAGCTTTCTCCCTTGGACTCGTGGGCATAATCAGTCCTAAGACGACCTTCAATTTGGGCCATCCCTCAATGTGCTATGACCTTCCTGGGCTGAAAACAGCCAATACTAGGGGACCTGCAACCACTTTGTGGTGCATTGTCTTGCCACAAACAAATCCTCCCAAAACTCTGGTGAACTCCTTCTGGACCTCGAGTGGCAAGACCCCCCTCCTCAAAGTCCCCTCCCCAGAGTGCAGGACCGAGCAAGCTAGGGGAAACGATCGAACGAGAACCGCTCTTCATTGGTGTCTGTGAAAAGGCGCCAAAACCACAGATCCGCATTGGAGCATGAAGAATCCTTTACTGGGATTCCCATCTCTCGACTGCTGCTGTGAAATGCCTTCCAGGGTTCCTCCTTTCGTCACTACGACCAAGGAACAGGGGACCGGGTCTACAGCTGCTGCATCGTGAAGGCGTCCTGCTGCATCCTCTTTAACACTCCTAAGGTACTGTGGGACTCTCAGTAATGCTTACCCTGAGTCGTTGTGTTGCTCCTTTTTTGGTGGAGTGCTGATTCCAGTGTTTGGGTGTTCACCCATACACGGTTGCCCAGGCCGAATGCTTGTGTGCATTCCGGGAGCCTTTATCGAGGTCCCTGAACCTGTTTTGACTAACAAAAGCTTGATACTTATTTATAACAGACGAATCTTCTGGAACTTTGCCTTTTCTCCAACTGTGCCTTACCTGCTTTCTCTCCAATATGACTTAAGAACTCATACCTATATTGGGATGGACTGCTAAAACCTTAAGGCCTTGGAAAAGGTAAATCAATCTTGAAAAGTACTCACCTGCTAATATTGGTGTTGTTCGTACATTTTTATTCCAGCAACAGAATATTGTATTCATCAATAAGTCTTTGCATTGTGGTTTACTCACCTGAAATTATAGCATTGGTTCTCTATTATGTTTATTAGCTTTGAAATAGTACTTCCCTATCTGAAGATTTATCTCTGCCTTTTGTACATATAAAAAAATGTTGATATAACTACAAGTGTATAAGTGTTTACTTGGGCCTATTTATATACTAAGTTCTTTGTACTGACATAAAGCTCACATCTCCCTCCCAAGATAAGCCTGGCTGCTCTGCCATACTACCAATACCTTGAGTGGTACATGCCTATATTAAAAGGTGGGGCTCAGTATATCACAGGTGGACTTAAGAAAAGCTGCCCTAACAATCCATCAAATAAGAAGCCCCCAGAACATGCAAAGCTCGATGGACAATACAAAAGGAATTGAAATTGTATTCTGCTGTCAATAGGCAACCAAATGGAGGTCTCATAACACCGGGGAAATAGGAGAATACCTGGGTAAAGCCGATACTAAGCGAGCAGCTGAACTTTGCAGAATTTGAAGCCTTTTAATGTGAGGTTTAGGTTGTGCAAGCAAAGTGGCATCGCAATAGTCCAGAATCCCTGAAACTGCCATAGAAAAAACAGGCCCGCTCAGCTCAGCTGAGAGATCCAGCAAAGTTTTTTTCAGTATCTTGAGCTTGAAGTGACCCGAGCTACATCAAGCTTTAATTTGGAGCTCTGTTGACAGGGAGGCAGAGATTTTGACTCCGAACTCTTGACAATCTACTGGAGTAGGCAGAGGGCCGAGAGACAAAGGTCAGAAATCAGTAGACCAAGACTAATGCTCAGCCATAGAGCCCACAATCTGAACTTCAGTTTTCTGGGTATTAAGCTTGAGCCAGTTGCTTTGCATGCATTCGCCAATATCTGTGAGGCAACACCTCAAATGGTCAGGGGCCAACCCCATCTCCCGATCTACTCGTAAGATAAGTTCAGTGACATCTGCATAGGAATAAAAACGACACCCATGAGAATGTATGAATTTTGCCAGAGGGTGAACATAAAGATTATACAACAAAGGGGAGATGGCTGAGCCCTGAGTGACCCCACAAGTCAAAGGGGCAGGATCAGAGCAAAAAGGAGGTAGAGAAAGTGTTTGTGTACGTTCTGAAAGAAATTACTTAAACCAAAGGAGTGCATTGCCAGTGACCCCAGCTTCCTCAAGACGCCGACACAGGGTGTAGTGGTCAAAGGTATAAAAGCTGCAGAAAGATCCAGAAGAATCAAAATGCCTACTCCACCCCAGTCTACAATCATTGTGAGATCATCTATCATTGAGACCAGGACATATTCTGTGCCCATTGAAGAGCCAAAGCCGGACTGAAATGGGTCAAGGAAGGCCAAAACTTCCAGTTACCTCCTTAGGTGTGGAGTGACAATAGCTTCAAAGCCTTAATAACGAACATGAGAAGGGAGATTAGCCAGAGGTTGGCTGGAAGGGCAAGATCTAAAGAAGGTTTTTTTCAGGAGGAGAACCCACTGCATGTTTGGGAACAGGGGAGGATGAGGCCAGAACTCAGAGAGATTCAAAACCTCAGTCAAAGTAGGCAGTAGTTCTAGACTAGTGTGTGTGTGTGTTAGGGCGTGTCTGCCAACAGCCAGCTGAAAGAGAAATGACGAAGCGCTACAGGCCCGATATAGAACAGAGAAAATGTAACCACATGCTTATGCATCAGCAAATGGGAAGCAGTGTGACAAAAGCATGACAGGAAAGGCTTCCTGCACGGGCGCCCACATTTCCGCTCACTAATCCTTCTTCCTTGCGTGACGCATTGAACTTTATCCCACCGACCTTTATCAAGTAGGGTTTGTGCTATTTCTGAGAGTAGCGTCCCCAGACTACCACTAGTTTGCCTTCCTCTCTCAGAAACGTCTCAATCCACACCAGTCTATCACACTACCATATCATATCATATCATATCTATCACTCGCTCGCTCTATGCAACACATAACATCCTCTTATTGCCTGGAGTTTGAGAGAGGAAGTGAATTCTGAAAACGTCCAAAGAGTTTGAAGACACCCTTGGAAACCATGGAATAAACACAAGCGGTGTTAGTGCAGGTTGTCTCAATTTTAGTGCAGGGTGTCTCAATTTTAATGTAAAGCAATCTGCTCGAGTGAACAAGTGCACCCTAAAATGCTCCTATCCAGAAGCAGCTTTTTCACTATGTCTCACACAACGTCAAAATAGAGACCGCCTCAAAAAAAGTGCTCCTGAAATAAAGAAATGCAATTCCATAAGAAAGTGGAAATTACATATTCTCTCTGAGGTAAGTTTCATCAGAGGTATTTGATCTCATAATTCTGCCAAAACATCTAGGGTGTGAGATCGAATTTGAAACCATATCAGAAGATGCATCCCAATTCCAAACAGTTACCTGTTGGAAATGTAAGTGTCCACCACTAAACGCAGGATTAGGATTTAGAAAACATATCCTGTTCATTGAAAACCTAAATTCTAGATTGCAAGATTGCATGTTCATAGTCTATGAGCCTAAGAATGCAAATGACAGCAGCCAGCCACCTTGGCAACTGATTATTTACAGCCTATCTGTGACAGGAGGGACTACCCTTTGAGCAATTCACGTGAGCAAGTCATTCATGGAGGACTCATGCCATGGATCACCAAAGGTAGCATCGAGTAACACCTTTGATGCATCTAACTTGCCTTAAACTGTGCGACCACATCTCCTCTGGTAAACTTTCAATGACAAACTCACCCTTGAAGCAGATAAAAGGTATCCACAAATACCTGGTCCTTATCCAGGCTACTCCAGTTGGCCAACAATGAAGGACTCACTCCGATCCCTCAGTGGCACCCACCTGTTGTAACCCCATCCCAGAAATGACATCAGAATGGAACCCGCCTAAGATTAAAAAGAAACTTAAAAATAAAAGGCTATTGAAATCCGTCCCCCATTGCTCTGCTGGCTCTACCTCACTACACTTGTCGCCAACCACTTAACCCGTCACCCGACAGCCCCATCTGCCGCTTCCCACCAATGTACCCTTTCAGCACTTGGGTGAGGACAATTGACTGGTCCCATTGAGTCAATTAAATGGTCTCCTTGTAATCGACCTGCTTATCATAGATTAGGCATGCATTCTTTGTGCTATGGTTGCTAAATTGAACTCCCTCTGCTACCCTTTCGGCAAACTCTGTACTCCCTACCCATTTTTTATTCAACCTTTTTCTATGCACTTTGAAGTATTACGCATAGAATATTCCACTTCACAAAACAATAACTTAGTAACCCAAATATCATAAGGTTTTTAAGTGTAGCCACGTTTCCTGTCACCTTGCAGCTGGAACACTTATGTTCACGTTCTTGTAAACGCACATTACCTGTATTTGAAGTATGCAAAGGGACTTGCAGGGTAGCCGACTTAATTTCGGAAGGCCAATATAGTTGGGTGAAGGTTCATTGAAGAAATAATTCTAAGACAATGGCTATTCACAATGGCAAAGGTTTGTTTCGTTGCATGATTTAGTTACACAAAGTGAAATAAAAGTCCAGTTCACATAAGAATAACTCATCAAAGGGTAAAAATCCTAAATTATTCAAGGAGGTGAGAATGAAAGATTTTCCAAGGGATACATATCGTTTCTTGAAGGCTAACATGCAGCAAGGTCCTTAGAATGGAAATTCCTCTGGTATTCATTCTTACAGAGGGACGGCCGAAAGCCGTGGCCAAAATCAAAACATTCTAAATGCACATCAATGCCATAAACTGTGCGGTTGCATGGACATTACCTAGGAGAACCTGATACCAAGGAGATAAACCCAGAGTGACAAATTCTCTTTGTACACCGGCATCTAGGCATGTTAAAATAGGCTCTGAACACAACGGACGGAGTAAATTCCAACAGTGCTCGTCCCTTCCACTGGTTCATTGACATAAAATCTTTTCAAATCAAGGTTTTTATCAAAAAAACATTGGACTCCATCCAGTCCTATCATTCCGACAGGGACCTAGGAGCCCAGGGGTTCAATAAATATTCGACTCCTTAAACCCCTCATAAAGAGGAAAGAAGTCTAAAAAGCAGCTAGCACAGCTTCTCAGAACAGGAGTCAGTGGCGCCATCAAGGCAGCAATCTTCTCACTCCAATCCGCTGTCACCGGAATAGCAAGTCCTGTGAAAATGTCAGCTGCTTTCTAATCCAATAGGTGTTTTCATAATGTCTTCCGAGAGCTTAAAATGCATAATCTACGGTCACTCACATAAATCAAACACCCTGCATCCAATCACTAGGGATGGCTTCAGGGCCTTTCAAATGAAAGGGGCCTCAAGCCGCAAGGGGGCCCCCAGTAACTACCCCCATGTTGCAAATCGTCAGTTTTATAACACAGGAATATATTCTTGTATTATAAAACTCGGCTAATATCAACCTCATCTACAGCATCATGCAGGCTTGGATGGCCACCCACCATCTCTGCCAGAACAATGACAAAACGGAGCTCCTCGTTGTCGGCTCGCCGCACAGGCTCAAACACCTCGACCATGCCTTTGCCTCTTTCTGCATCAACAGGAACATCACCCCTGTATCAACCCATGTGAAAACACTGGGGGTTTATGTGTTAAGAAACAGTGACAGGCCACGCACTGGGAGTTTATCTTGACTCAGAGATTTAACATGCAGAAACATGTCAAGGTGATTGCCTCGTCAGCGGCCTACTCCACCAAAACCTATCAAACGTTCTATGAAATTCCTTACCACCAGCAACTGCCTCATCCTACCCAGAGTCATCATTGGTAGTAGACTTGATTATTGCAATGCCATCCTTACAGAAACACCTCAACAAAAACATCAACAAACTACAACTGATCTAAAATAACACCTTTAGGGCAGTGTGGGGCCTGAAACAATCGGACCACATCTCGCAAGCCAGACGCGAAGGTCATTGGCTGCCAATTAAGGCACAGTCAGAGTGTAGAATATCTATGCTGTTCAGACGTGTGACAGCATTTTCAATATATAATCTCAATCGCACCCCATTTCTGCAAATCAGTCTACAATTTGTACAAACACCTCCTTCGAGTAAAAGAAAATTGGGGCGTGCCTATCTCCAGGGACAACTGCATGATCCTACACGTTCAAACACTGAAGAAAAGCGTAGTAGTCTTTAGTAGGCTGGGTGAGTTGTATATTAAAAACAACATTTCTTCGTTGCAGCATAAGTAACAGCAGTGCAACCCAGCCCTCCCACCGCCACAAAGATTAACCAGTCTTCGCAAAGCAAACATTGTTGGCTTTTGTATAGGCATGGGATAGGCATTTTTCAGGCACTGCCCTAATGGAGCTACCAGGCCATAAAATGGCAATAGCAGGTAAATGGCCATAAGTACCTGGGCATGTTATGGTAGTGCCTGGCAAATGCCTATATGATGCCTTGTGTACATCTGTGCATTTGTTCACCAACCTAATTTTTGCTAGTGCATATTTCTCCCTAGCCTCATTCTTGCGGGTCAATTTTTTTTCCACAACCCCTTTCTTTTCTTAAACATGAGTCAAAGACTTGTCGTAGTGTTGAAGCTCACAAGTCTGTGCGAATTTTAACAATTTCATAGTTCAATGCCTATATGAGAGTCAAAACGGCTAGCTTTGCCAGTGCTAGTTTTCAAGAATGTTGGGGACAGATACAAGGATATTCATATTTCTTGTAAAT
Source organism: Ambystoma mexicanum (assembly GCF_040938575.1). NCBI lineage: Eukaryota > Metazoa > Chordata > Amphibia > Caudata > Ambystomatidae > Ambystoma > Ambystoma mexicanum. The sequence continues at coordinate 1,059,409,763 of NC_090931.1, read as the reverse complement.
TAAGTAGCTGAAGGCACGCCTGGTTAAGCCACATTCATTAAACCAGGAGCGGATTAAGAACTGCAGTTAAGCCATTACACCTTTCAGAAGACTTCTTAGAATGAATAATTAGCATCCCCTAAATTGCACTGGGCTAGCTCAAAGAAATCCCAGTGGGGTTGCTTTTGTGCAGGGAGTGGCAGCAAGTGGGTGGAAATGTCCATATTTCATAGCATGGCCATGTGCAGACAATCGATGTGAACAAAATTAAATTACCACCAAAACCAAAGGTGGTGTCCTTTCTCGCATCCTCCATCTCTCATTCCCAACTGCACTTCCCATGCCAGGAACTTTGTTTTTTACGGACAGCAGTTACAACACCACATAATAGTGAAAATGTAAATATTAAGTTCAATGCTGCACTAGCAGTCGTAGTACAGGTTTGCACTCCACACAGAAATATTAGGCCACACGTAGCGACAGTGCAAGATTCCCTCACACACACAACAGTTATATGAATGCACACTTTACTCATGCATACAACAACAGCTACACAATAGGTAGCAGCAGTGCAAGCTTCCTCATTTGGACAAGGTACAAAGCAGGTCCTGTGGTGCGTCAGAAGAAGAACACAGTCTAGTTTACCATCTCACTGTTGTAGTTTATTAAATGAAAGTTGAAAACTCCTAACTTTCCCAAGGCTAACGGTGTACCCTACATAACTACATTAAAAAAATAAAAACAAACTAAGGTGCTTGTCAGTTGAGTGTCCCAAACCAAGCTCTATCCACTGTCCAAACTAACCTATCCTGACCCTACTAATATAAGAACTACTAAGGCACAGGAGAATGGCTCCCGCCTTCTGTGGACTGGTTCTTCACCAAGTGCAGTTCAATAAATTGCTCTTAGGTAGTTCTTAGTAAGTACTTTTATCAGTTCAGATACTGGGTTCTTCAAGGTCTCAACAGTCTCTTTCACTTGCTTGTTCTATCTTTCATTTCTGTTCACTTCTTGTTTGATACTATTTGAGAGTGTCCCTTTCCTTCCACCTGGCAATTCTGTTCCTTGCTCTTTAATCAAACTTGATATTTTCTCTTTACACAATGTCCACTCTTTATCTTGACTGGGACGAGTTTGAAGATTAAAATAATGATTCACGTGTCTTTTGTTCACTCTCAATAATGCATCTCGACTGTGATAAGTACGAGCATTCCACTAATGATTCCCACCCTTCTTGTATACTCTTGACACTTGGTCTTTTGCATGTTCCAGTCGTTATCTTCAGTTTCCCTTCCGGGCCTCCCGCTCTCCCTGTTGCCTGTATTGTTCAGGGATAACGTCACCAGGATTTCTGGCAGGTCAGGACCCTCTTCCTCAGATGTCAGGTTCGCGCTCATTCCTTCGTTCCTCCTTTGATCGGCTCGCTGTTCGATTACCTTATGGAAGTGGTATCGCATTGTTTAAGACTTCCAAGTCCACCGTGTTACAGTCATGCCACCACTGGTCACTCGCTCTCTCTCAGGATGCCTTACATCCACCTCAGTCTCTCGTGTCTCATTGCTCCTCCAGCGCCATAAGCTGCACTGTGGCTTCTTTCCACCATTGGATACTGTGCGTCCACGTTTGTCTCAGCTTCTCTCTCCCAGCTGATTTGAAAATCGCAGGGTCTCCTCTCACTAAGGTCTCTGCCTCCAAGATGTATGACGCTGCAGGGGGACTTCCCTGGCTACATGCCAAAGTCATCCTTCTCAGTTTTATTTACACTCTGTATTCTTCCAGAAGTTTTCTTCGTCTCATTACCACATAAGTGGTTCGTCACAGGTACAATTAGAGTGTTTGGTTCACTTTGGGTGATGGGCGAAAGCTCAGGGGCAACAATCTGTCTTGGAAGCAAGACAGCGCAGCGGAACACAGGTTTGAATTCCGATCCCGCACTTAGAAACCAATCTCTGGTATCAAGCGCGTTATAAAAGAACAATTATAATTGGTTTGTTTTTCATGTTTTCTTTCACAAGGTGTTCTTAGTTGCTTAGGGAGTTTCTCATTAGAACGCGAGTCCTTGTCCCCAGAGGGGGAGTCTTTCCCAGTGAGGTCTCACTTGCCTCGACCCCTGGGGAGGGTATTGTGTAGCGGGCTCCCCTCCCGAGCCTCACAAGGAACAGCTCCCTCCTGGGGAGAAGTGACAGAATCCTGGTTTGTTTTCTAGCCAAACTGGGTTTCTCTTTCTTTAGCTATTGTCATCATTTCTTAAGTCTATCCCTTCCAGGCTTATTAATCTGAACAAAAAGGCTCCACTTTAAAAGCTCATAAGCTTTTTGGGGTAACTCCACGGTAGTCACGCTCCAGCTCTCCAAGCATATTCCCCTGATAGTCTTTCCAGATGTAGGTTGGGAGGTGATCATCTCCAGACCCTGTTAACATTGCTGTGTCTTGCCTGCAAGGTGTTACAGTAGCAGTAGCTTGACGGGGTCTTAATACCTCCCTCTCTGGGGGTCCCGATAGCTACGCTTAGCCCTTCTTTGCTGAACTTGAACTGGCACTAGTCCTCCTTGTCACCACCAAATGCTCATTCCTCTGCCCACCATGGGCTCTGCCCCTTCGAATCGAACCTTCACCACTACAGTTCTGTGATGGGCAACCTGATTTGATTTGGTTATTTATATAGTGCAAATACGCAAGGGAAACAAACAGGAACTTGACCCAGCAATCACAATAAGATGGTGGATGATAAACTGAGATATTTGAAACAAGTTAACTCGGCGCAAAGCCGTGGAGGCATTTAAAGACAAGACAGAGTGTCTTAAAGAGGATCCTCTGATGGACCGGGAGCCACTGGAGACCCCCTGTGAAAAGGAGTTATTGAAGTGGTTCTTGGGAGACTATAGAAGAGTCTAATGACTGCTTTTTGTGCCACTTAAAGGCAATGCATCTGGCTGTCCGAAGTCCCCATAAGAAGGGCATTAGAATGGTCCAGCTTGGAGTTGGCCAGTGTAACGACAACTGCTGGGCAAGCTTTTTGGAGCGGGAGAATAGGCCACAATAATTTAAGTTGGCAATAGATTGATTTGACAGTTTCGGTGGTGTGTAGATTACAGTTCAGATTTTTTTCAAGGTTTTTGACATTATAAGAGAAATTGGTGGGTACTTCGAATAGAGCAGGGCAAGGATACAAAGATGTGAACTTGCCAACAGAATATTTTGGGACCGAGTAGGATAGTCTTAGTTTTAGAAGAATTTAATTGAAGCCCATTTCTTAGCATCCAACTTTGAATTTTTTGGGCACATGCTAGAATTCATTGGACTGCTTTTAGGGGATTTGAAAGCATGATGTAAATCGGGGTGTCTTCAGCGTAAGAATGGTAACTTAAATTGAATTGGGCAAAAATATTTAGTAAGGGTCTGAAGGTACGCATGCATATGTAACGTTGTGCTCACACTTGGAGTTTGTACTAATCACCATATGCGTTAAATGAATGTACCTTTTGCTAAAAGAAGAGGCCTTCTCTTTATACGGCGGTGTTTAAGACCTGCTGACCTGGCAAGAACTTGTTTTTAACAGAAGAATTGTGTTTGGTCACTGTATGTCGAAGCATGCTGAGCCTGCTAAAACTATCTGTAGATTACGGGTGGGGGGAAGGAATGAGTAAGCATGGCCTAGAGCACAGAGATACGGGCACAAAGGGGCACGAAAGAATGTGAAGACCGGGATAACAGGAAACCACGATAGACCACGATAGCAAATGTGCAATGGCTGTTCGTTAAACTCCAACTGGATACTTCAGATAAGCTCCAACTGGAGATCCGCCCTGGGGTGGACGTGTTCTATGTGCAAGGCAATGTAAACAGGAAAGTATAAAAGAGCACGATGTGTGGAGGAGGGCGCGGCACTTCGACGACTTGCTTTGCGAGACGTTTGAACTTGCAGCCCATTCGCGAATGCTTGTGCATTAATAAAGTAATGTTTACTTGGCTCTTTTCTGTCTGAGTTATTGCAGGGTCCCTCATTGTACTGGTTATGGCGAGAAATCACACCCACAATTTTGGTGTCAGAAGTGGGATGCGAAGGAGCGACAGTCCGTCACTGGGTGAGGAACGCCGCGGCGGAACCGGAGAAGGAATTGATCACGGGGCCCCCAACAACTGAATCCGCACCTTTGATTGCAACCAACGCGTCATCCTTGTTTTTCCGGCTCCGTCGGCGGTGGAACAGCAGGCTGTCGCCCTTCGGGTCCGGAACACTCTGGCGGGACCCTTAAGGTAAGTGGTATGGATGGATGCATGATGGAATAAGGAAATAACGATTTAGGGTTTATGAAGAGGACGGTGGTATGTCCGTCTATGGAATAATAATGATGAAACAGTGATGTATTGATATTGGTATGGCGATATATGTCAGGAGGATGTACTGTTAATGTTAGCCTATTAATGCACATTTGGGAAAGGTGAGTGTTTTTAGGCAATTGCGGTATACCAACAAAATGGGTCAAGCGGCTTCCAGCAAGAGTGGTATAGGCAAGAGACACTATGCCCCTCTTGAAGGAACCCCTGCATTTGATATGTTGATTAAAAATGGATTGAATTCAACATTGTTCTTAAGGGAGTGGTCTGAATATACAAAAGATTCGATTGACCATAAATGGCCAGACACCGGGTCCTTTGATGTGGACCGCATATCCAAAGTAGAAATAGAATTAGTAAAAAGACGGGTCAGACCCGCACAGTTTGAGGCTATACGACTATGGAGGGTAGAAGCAATGCGCAGGCGCAATGCTCAGAACAAACAAAAGGCAAAGGGGCAGAAGAGAACAGTAAATCAAAAATTACGTGACCTAGAGATAAAAGAGAAGGATGAGAAACTAGACCAGTTGGATAGACGTATGATGATTAAGAATAGCGGGGGTATGTATCCTGCCTTGCCGGCGCCTCGGTATGAAGATGTGATAGGACTAGAAGCAGAACAAACAACGACTGAATTGTTATTTCCAGGGGCTACGGCTCCTCCGAGAGAAGGTGAGGGTGGAATTCCCAATGAAGTATGGAGACCCAGATAGGTTGATAGACCATAGGAGAACGACTACTGTAGAAAAGGATAGAGATGGAGACTTGCAAATCCTTATGACCGGGCTGTATGGCACACCCCTCAATGACAGCCTACGGGACCAATTGGGGCGTTTGACACCTTTGGAATTTAGGACAGTGGCCACTAAACTATATACCTTTTATGAGGGTAACTGTAAATTGAGAGGACAGAGTACTGCCGATCTGCCCTCAGCATATCAGGACGCTGTCGCGTTACTACCAGTGACTGCGTCCAGTGTTCAGTTATGGGGATGTATGTCCGACATAATAGCGGAAGTCATAAGGGGCGGTGTTGAATGGGAGACGGAAAAGAGGGCATGGGAAAGAGGTGAGGGAAAGAGAGGTGAGGGAAAGAGGCTAAACTCAAAGATGCAGACCAGGCGGGCCAAAACGTAGCTAATCGTATGATAGCATCCATACACTCGCAGTCCATGTCCACCCTGGTGAGTCTGATGGAGGGCCTTGGCTGGCCTATACAAGTAAACGTAATTAAATATCTTCTTATTAGGGTGGATGATATAGAAGAGGAAAAGGAGCCTAGATATGTGTCCCAGTGGAATAGGATTAAGACAGAATTGGATAAGAAACTGCTACCTAATATAAGAATGGATGATTCTGGGGCGGAAGAATGGAGAATGGCTAAGGTGGAGAAACTGTTAAAAGATTATAAAAAAATAAAAGAGAAAAACCTTAGTCACCAGTCCTCTGCTTCATCACCAGTGCAGGCCCTTGTAAGTGAACAAACAAACATGGAAAAGTTACTATCAATGCCAATGAGAGAGTGTCAACCCACCATAGATGCAGTTACTGGTAACATGATGCGCACCTATGTGTATGTCCCCTTATCTCGAATAGAATTGATGCATATCACCAAGTCCATCCCCGACCCCCGTATAGACCCGGCAGGATTCTACAAAGAAGTAGGAAAGCTATTCAGACCTGGGTTATTTACTGTAGAGGATGTAGATAACATATTGTTAGCTATTGTCCCAGAGGAGATATGGACCCCCTTTCGTGCCAAAGACAATGATACAATAAAATGGAAAGATGTAATGGAGGCGAGTAAAAATAGGAAACTGCATGAGGAATATCCCGAACCCCTAAGGGGGCATGGCATGGCAGTCCTGAGGGCTCTAGAAAAGGTATTAACCCCATTTGATGTGAATGTGGAGAAACTGTCTGCTGTGATACAGGGCGCAAGTGAGGAAGTAGCACAGTACTTCCTGCGTTACGAAGCAGCATTTAAAGCACACAGTGGGCTAGAGATAGGGTCTGAGACGGGCCAACGGTACTTTGCCACAAACTTTATAGAAGGGCTCCACGGGCCAATCCAGGAGAACATTAGGAAGGCAGAAAGTACGTGGATGACTAGAAACCCCCGGGATCTCCTCGAAATGGCCAGGTATTATGAAAGAGGAGAAAGAGTAAAGGGACAACAAAAGGCACGACAAGAGAAGGATCTAAAAACCAAAGTGTTGATGCAACAGTTGCATCAAGGGCCCCAAGGCAGGTATAACTACAATAATAATGGCCAGTCACAGGGCTATAGTAGCAACATGATAGGGGGCCAAGGGACAGGTAGAGGTACAGTGCAAGGAGGTGCGCTATATGGGAGGAGGGATGGGCTACCCCAAGATGTATGTGCCTTCTGCAAGAGACCTGGACACTGGAAATCCCAGTGTCCCCAGAGTGGTGGGAGAGGAAGGGGCGTACGGCCCCCTTTACAGACAACATTTGCCCCAGGAAATAGGACTGGTGGGTACGGCAATCAAGACAATAGAATGTTTAAACCCCCTCAACCCAATGCCTTTGACGGACAAGCAAGAGGGGATGTTCCCTGGCCGGCCCCGCCTCCCCCCAATCTACTGTATCAGCCACAACAAACAACACAAGTACAAGGTGTATGCCAGGGCGAAGGATGTGGGGAAGGGGTATACTATAATGACGACTTCCAGGATAACACAAGTAATATGTCCTGAGGAGGCCGAAATGAGACAGCGGGAGTGGTACAAGTACCTATAGATCAGAGGGGGCCTTATGCCTCCATTAGGATCGGCCCCCACCGAAACTTGAGATGTCTGGTAGACACGGGAGCTGGAAACAGTTCCGTGAATATCAGAGCCGTCCCCGCTGTCCCATTATCGGATAAAAGCAAGGTATCAGTTGGATTTGGGGGAAATCCAATAAAGACTCCTGTAAGTGAAATAGTAGAAGCGGAACTTCATGGGGTAAAATGGGAGAATGGGTGGCTATTGACCAATCACTGCCCAGAAAACTTGTTAGGTATTGATGCATTAAAGACACTAGGGGCCACAATATATTGCTCCCCTCAGGGGGTGAGAATGACTATAAGCAAACCTATGGGTATGATAGGAGTAACGCAAACCCTGCCCCCGGAACTCCAAGACATCCCGAATGAACTATGGGCCACTCATGGGAATGATGTAGGGGTGTTGGATGTTTCCCCAGTAGTAATCAAACTAAAGCCCGGTGCCAGGTTGCCCAGGATAAAACAATATCGCATATCACACGAGGGAGAGCAGGCACTATATCAAATAGTACAGGACATGATACGGTTAGGGGTGGTAGAGCCAACAAATGATAGCCCTTGTAACTCTCCGATCCTTCCAGTACACAAGAAAGGTGATGAAGCGGTACCCTATCGTTTCATTATTGATTTGAGGGAGATAAACAAAATAGTAGAACCCAGATATCCAGTTGTCCCTAATATTGCAAGTGTACTCACTTTAATTCCCAAAACGGGGGTTTACGGTAATTGATTTGAAAAATGCCTTCTTCAGCATTCCTATTGCCGAAGAAAGCAGGTACCGGTTTAGTTTCACTCTTCGAGATAGACAGTACCAATTTACTAGAGCCCCGCAGGGATATACAGAAAGTCCCGCCATATTCAGCCAAGCACTAAAAACACAGATGGATAACCTAGCCCTACCCGCTAACACTGCTCTGATACAATATGTTGATGATTTGCTATTGTGTGCAGCCACCGAAGAGGAATGCCATTATGTGACCAGATTGGTGCTAATGCACTTAGCAGAGAATAAGCACAAGGTAGCCCTAGCCAAAATGCAGTATGTAAAACAAAAGGTCCATTATTTAGGCTTTGAGTTGTCCAAAGAGGGGCGAACTCTGTCTACTGATCGCATTGCTTTGATACAGTCCATAAAAGGCCCCAACACGGCAAAAGGTCTCCGAAGGATAATTGGTGTTTTATCCTATTGTAGGCACTGGATTCCTGAATTCTTTGTATTGATCCAGCCCATGCTAAAAGCCTTAAAAGAAGTACAAGAAAACGGACCATTAGAATGGACACCTGAGATGGAAAAAGCCCTGACAGCTATGAAAGATGTTTTATGCCACGCACCGGCCTTAGGCACACCTGATTATACCAAGAGATTTTGCCTTTTCGTTGATGAACAGGAAGGTTGCGCTGTGTCAGTCTTAACACAGGAACAAGGGGGTAAACAGAGACCATGTGCATATTTCTCCAGTGCTCTGGACTCAGTAGCTCGAGGCCTACCCCCATGCATGAGAGCAGTGGCCGCAGCAGCGGCAGCCCTAAAACAAAGTGCAGGTATCATCCTAGGGAGCGAAGTGACAGTAAAAGTCCCACATGCGGTGGACGTTCTCCTGAATAGAGTGCATACACAGCATTTGACCACAGCTAGACTCACACAGTATGAGATGATTCTGTTTGCCAGTAATGTAAAAATCAAACGATGTAACACTTTGAATCCAGCGACACTGCTTCCTTTGCCCGTCTCACCTAATGACATTAGGCATGATTGTGTGATCCAAATGGAAGAACACACTAAGGGTAGAGCAGACCTGCAAGACACCCCGCTGGTTGATGATGAGGGTATATTATTCTGTGATGGTTCCTGTTTCAAACTGCCAAATGGGGAGACAACAGCAGGGTATGCTGTAACCACAGGGGAGCGGTTGATTGAGAGTGGGAAAGTGTGTGAAAAATCGGCCCAGGCAGCGGAATTGATTGCGCTAACGAGAGCATTAGTGTTAAGCAGCGGTATGAAAGTGACAATTTATACTGATTCAGCCTACGCTCATGGGGTGGTTTCCAGTTTTGGTCAACTCTGGGGAGAGCGTGGGCTTTTAACCTCCCAAGGTGATACTATTAAACATGCCCAATTGATTGCTGAATTATTACAAGCCCTTACGTTGCCCAAGATGGTGGCCATAGTGAAATGCCCAGCGCATAAAAGGACTCTAGATTATGTCACTCAAGGAAACTCCTTAGCCGACCAGATGGCTAAACTAGCTGCCACAAGGGATACACGGTGGGAGGTCCGACAACTCATAGTGGGGAGGGATGTGACTATGGAAGGGACGAAGGAGCACGTAAAGGAAATCCAAGCAGATGCAACCATTGAAGAAAGACCATCTTGGCACAAGGATGATCAATACGAGGAGACGGTAGATGGGCTATGGGCACATACCAACACGAATACTTGGGTACTACCTGATGCATACTTACCTGTGATAGTGAGTGTGGCTCATGGTCCAACTCACGTTAACGCAAGGACTATGGAAGAAGTTTTGAGTGCTGTGTGGTACAACAAAAGATTGGGAATGTATTGTCGTCAATGGGCAAAACAATGTGAAATATGTGTTCTATACAATGTGGGGAAAGGTGTACCAGCCCCGGCGGGCCACAGTAAGTTACCCACCTGCCCTTTTGAGGTGGTGTATATGGACTTTATACAGCTGGAGCCTGTAAATAAACATTCCTACTGTTTGGTGATGAGATGTGGGTTCTCAGGATGGGTGGAAGCATATCCCCTGCGGGACAATAGTGCCACCTCCACAGCACAATGCATATTGAAACACTGGGTGCCCTTGTATACGGTCCCCAGATATCTATGGTCTGACAATGGGACTCATTTTACTGGTGAAGTAGTACGCAAAGTTTGCAAGGCCCTTGGTATTGATCAACGCTTCCATGCAGTTTTCCATCCTCAATCAGCTGGGATTATAGAGGGCACAAATAAGGTACTGAAGAACAAACTGGCAAAGGCTTGTGCTGAAACGGGACTGAAATGGCCGGATGCATTGCCTATTGCATTATTGAGTATGCGTACTATGCCTAAGCGTACACATGGTTTATCTCCTTTCGAATTTGTTATGGGGCGTCCACCAAGTATTGGGACCCCCATATCACCTAAGAAATTGTCTGAGCAAGCATGGCCTGCATTACAACAGTACTGTATTGGGTTAACTAATAGACTGATTTCTATTAATGCACAGGTGAACGCAGTAGCTCCATCTCCTCTGATAGGAGAAGGTCACGACGTGCAGCCTGGAGACTGGGTTGTTATAAAAGCCTTCGATCGCACCAGCGGACTGCAACCCAGATGGAAGGGCCCTTTTCAGGTGCTCCTCGCAACACAAACTGCGGTAAAAGTTGATGGCAAACTGCACTGGTACCACGTGAATCACGTCAAGAAGACGCTTCCATTACTGATTCCTCCAGGAGAGGGAACCAACCAACCCCAGGTTGCAACAGTACTGCCAGACGCCATTAGTAGGTGTGCCCATCGTCTCCGATCCCGTGACGTGTATGTGCCAAGCAACGTGTAAGGACACTGTTTTGAACTTTGATCATTAGGGAGATGAACATTTGGGGACTCTTGTTGGTTTTAGCAGGATTGTGCCTTACTGAAGACACCGGGTTTGTAGCCTGAAGGGCCTCCGGTGTTCCCCTCATGGGACAGGCACTACGAGGCGTGGGACAGATCGGATGAAGGTTTTCAGTGAGACCTACCACTATTAGAGTAATAAGGACACTGGTGCTTTAAATAGGGAATACAGCTATATCGCTAGGTTGCATCTGATATGCATACGTACCTATAATTGAGCCACATACTGAATTATGTCTGCACCCGTATATGCTGGTTTAATCCCTGAGCAGATAAATGTATGCTCCCCAAACACAGAAGGTAAGAGAAAAACACCAATCGGGTGGCAGCTTCTTACGCCCATACTGGTTCTAGCGGCAATAGTTGTAGGAATTTGTCTCTGCATCCAATGCTTCCCGGTATGTGTGTCGTGCTGTGTTTCCATGTGTTCTTCCAGCATAACGCGCCTAAATCCAATGGATAAAAGCCATGTACAACAGGAATTTTTTGACATGGGAGGCCTGGAGAAGATTATGGTACATACATTATGTAATGATGTTGCTTTCCTGCCATCTGCTTATGCTAGGACTGTTTAGATTGATGCTCAAGTGTGAGCAAAGGGTGGATTGAAGGTACGCATGCATATGTAACGTTGTGCTCACACTTGGAGTTTGTACTAATCACCATATGCGTTAAATGAATGTACCTTTTGCTAAAAGAAGAGGCCTTCTCTTTATACGGCGGCGTTTAAGACCTGCTGACCTGGCAAGAACTTGTTTTTAACAGAAGAATTGTGTTTGGTCACTGTATGTCGAAGCATGCTGAGCCTGCTAAAACTATCTGTAGATTACGGGTGGGGGGAAGGAATGCGTAAGCATGGCCTCGAGCACAGAGATACGGGCACAAAGGGGCACGAAAGAATGTGAAGACCGGGATAACAGGAAACCACGATAGACCACGATAGCAAATGTGCAATGGCTGTTCGTTAAACTCCAACTGGATACTTCAGATAAGCTCCAACTGGAGATCCGCCCTGGGGTGGACGTGTTCTATGTGCAAGGCAATGTAAACAGGAAAGTATAAAAGAGCACGATGTGTGGAGGAAGGCGCGGCACTTCAACGACTTGCTTTGCGAGACGTTTGAACTTGCAGCCCATTCGCGAATGCTTGTACATTAATAAAGTAATGTTTACTTGGCTCTTTTCTGTCTGAGTTATTGCAGGGTCCCTCATTGTACTGGTTATGGTGACGGCGAGAAATCGCACCCACAGGTCAAATATAAATATTGACTAGTAACATCGAAAGAGACTACCGTTTGGGCAACTCGCAAGGAACAGGCAAAGAGTCAGAACAATAAGCTCCCCTTTTCACTAGTTGGGTTTGGATAGAGGGAAAAGAAGTGAACCACTTCAGTGATTCTTCAGACACCACGGCAATCTTGGACACTCTGGAGAGGAGTGTCAAAATCGACTGTCGAAGGTTTGGAGATACATTGAGCGTGGTCACCTTCAACAGCAGCCATCAGAAGGTCATCCCAGACGGCCACACGGGGGGTTTCAATGCCATGAAATGGTCTGAACCCTTACTGGAAAGTATCAAGGATCCTATGTTCTTCAAGAATGTTTTGAAGTTGTAAGGGAACTATTTTTTCAAGAATCTTAGCAGTATAAGGGAGGAAGGATCTTTTTGCCCCCCCCTTGTACATTCTGCATGAAAGGAATCTATTTTCTCATCCCATCGCAGGGAGACGTCCCTCTTGTCTTTCCTCTGACAGCAAACGAAAGCCATGGGATGACACATATAGACTCCATTTTGTGCCACCCCAGACTTTTTACTAGGCCGCAAAATGATTTCTAAAAAGTCTTCTCTCCCGTAGTCCAGTACCGCGCACAGCCAGCCCCAACACCCCCACCACCTCCTCTCTGGTCTGCACCACACGAAGCCCAGGCGCAAATTGTTGCAAACAGAAACAGTATTCTTTCGCTTCCTCTGAGCTCATTGCCCTGTGTGTGACCGGGGTGAATCTTGACTTGTGTATTCATCCGTCTCCACAAACCTGCTCCTTCATCCCCCACCTTTAGGAATTACTGCCTGCACAACCTTTTGCCCCTCTGCTCTTCTTTCATGAAACTGTTTGAAAGGCCCTTCCCCACGGACCACCCTAAATTGCCTCCCATATACTTAATTCTGTGTGATCATATAGTCTCCTTAGACCAACACCGATCAATACTTTCTTTTGATCCATGAGGCACCAGGGAGAATGAATCACAGATCAAAACCCCGCTGGTAAGGCAACTGGGAAGAAGGGGTTTATAGTCATTAAATCGAAAGCAATAATGTCGAAAGTCAAAATATATGTTGAAAAAAAAAGTCGAATTTTTTTATTACGTTTTTTTTTCGAAATGGGGGGTCCCCTCAACCCCCCTTTTTGCATTTTTTCTTTGATTGTACCCCTTTTTTTTACTTACTAAACCCAAAAAATACATACATAAAAAAATAAAACATTCAACTTTTTTATTTGACATTTTTTTTCCCCGACATTTTTGACATTCGACTATTGTTTCGACTTTTTGACTACACACCGAAAAAGGACCACTGCACCCCTGGCCCCATAAAGGTCAGGTTAGAATGTGTATGTGGTACAAGTTTATGCCCAGCCTTACTATTTGCATGGCAATAATTATTATGTCATTTAGATTAGCTAGAACAGTTACATCTTGTGTACCCAGCCTGACCTTAACCCTGCAGAGATGAGCCCATCTGACCAACATGCCCACAGACCGCCCCAGCCACAGCAACCAATCGGAGTCTGACACTATTTATTGTTACATACTGGGCCATAGGGACCCACCAATGAACATTGTTATTTTTCACTGTATGTAATGACCTCAGTCATGACATGTTTTTTGCTTTATAATGTACTGTTCATGTATTGTTTGGCAGAGCAGCAGAGTCCTCTGCGTGCATCTTTTACCTGATATAAATTTTGTTCACCTTGCAATCTATCTCCTGGCCTCATTCCCTACTGGGGTGTGTCAATTTATTCTGAATTTGGGATCTGCATTTTGGGGAATGAACACCTTCAGTAAGCCACACCAAATCTGCAATGTGGCGGTGATTAGAAAGTAAGTTGTGATCCAGTGAAGGCTTTTTGAGCAATGGGGTGAGAAAAGCTCTTTTTAGCTCTGATGGCACAATACCTTGATCCAAAGAGGCATTGACAAACGCAGTGATGAAGTCGCAGAATGAGCTGGCGTGTTTGGCAAGACAAGCTGGAATATGAGCGTAATTATAGTTTGTAGGTTTTAAATGGGATTAAGGTACATATTACCTCAGGGGTAACTGGGCTAAAAGTACATTTGGGTGACGTCAATGCAACAAGTGTCAGTGAGTCAGTCTTTGACACCGGAAATTTGGTATAGTTGAGATTCGATTTTTGAATGGGGGGAGGAAGGGAAACTGAATGAAGTACAAGAGGGATTGGCTAAGTTGTTTTATCTGTACCCTCCAACCTTCGCCCTGTAACCTGCTCTTATATCCCTAGCCTTCTCCTCCTGATCTGCAGTTGCATCAGCCTGACATTATCTAGCCCCCCACCTGGCCTCTATTCTGTGACTGGGTCTGGTGCCTGACACTGTCATGCAGAACCTGGGAACCCCCCCCAACCCCTCTCGACCAGGGACAAATGGGCTACCTGGGTACAAGCTAGAGCCAGTCCAATCTCAGAGATAGGGAGGGGTGTTGGGCTCAGTCCTCACCCCATCCTCCCTCTTGTGCCATTAATGTCATTAACAGTAGAACTGTCACTAGACGCCTCCCAGTACTGTTTCTGGACAGTGTTCTCATTTTGGATTCTGAACTGCAACTCACATAATACACCTAGGAACAACCAAGAAAACCCAGACCAGAACATGGCCAAAGGAATAGGAATGTTGCCTGCTAAACAGCAATGATATACCAACAGCAATGAGACACCAACACTCAGTCTAACAGCCCCAGATGGCCCACTAGCGAAACGGTGGCGTAACAGAAAATGACTTGGGAGTGAGGAGGGATTGCAGGTGAACAGATTCCACTAGGAGCACCTCCTCAAACCGAATTGGCAACAAAACCCACAAGTACATGAAGAAAGCTGCATGGAAAGCAAGCAGCCTCAGCACCTGGCTGCTACCCTGCCAACAGACTGAAAGGAAGGTGGGGCTAAGAGTGGTGCTTAAACATTGTCACATGTTTAACTCAGCTCCTCAGGAAAAGACAGGCACAGATTGGCCCACAGAGTCAGTTGATTGCTGGAACAAATAGAGGAGGCGGGGTTGGGAGTTAGAATCAGGAATAGAACAAAATATGAGGGGAAAGAATGGACAGCAGAGTGTAGGTTGAAGAGGTCAGGTGAGAGTGTGGAGGTGCACCGACAATTCAGGCAGAGTGTGAACTGTGGAGCAGAATGCGCAGGATTTGGAGCGGAGTACTGTTGAAGTAGGGATTGTGAGAGAGGGTGGTTCCAGTTGTATGTAGTGCAGCATAAGAAGAGGGTAAAAGGTAAGAGAGAGGGAGAGGTGTAGAGGGGCATTAGAGAGAGAGTGTAATAGAGATAGTAAGCATATGACTGGAGGGTGTGGCCAGAGTGCAAGGCAGCAGTGGCAGTAATAAAGAGGGCAGAAAGAAGCGGAATGAAGGTAGTTTAGAAGAGATAGGCAGAGAGGCGTAGATAGTGGAGCAGAGAATGGAGAGGAGCGTGGAGAGGTAAGTAGAGAGGATAGGGGAGAACAGAATAGAGTGGAGAGAGGCAAGGAGAGAAGAGAGGAAAAGAGGAGTCAGTAAAGAAGAGCAGATGGAGAGTGTGAACATCAAAGGGAAAGAAGAGGGACAAAGTGGCAAAACAATCAGAGGGAGTGTGACAGGGCAGGAGAAAAAGAAGAGCCCAACCATGCATCGCCCGTTATCATGTTGGTCTGTTCGTGGTTTGTGATTAAAACCGATCATACATACTCAACGCCCAGGGTTTATCTTCTGTCTCCCATCTCACAATGTGCTGGTTGCAACATGCAGGTCCATCCTGCCCCATTTCCTGATACCATTGATAAGATCCAACATGTTTTGTGCATCCTTTTAACAACATTTCATCAAACTCTGAAAACAATGTTTGCTTCCAGGATACAATATGTTCTTTTGAATTGCATTATTTCTATTAGTACAAATCAAACAAGAGTCCATATTCACACTTCCGTGTCCTGAAGGTTTTCCTTATAAGCACTTGGTCCATGAAGCCAAAACCTAACAAACACATTATAATTATTACTTTTTTTTTTATTTACTTGAATTTTTTAATCAAAAGAGAATTTGATTTTTACAAGGGTCTTCACGTTGTCCCGACTTAGTTTTTTCGTGTCCGGCGATCTTAAAGTCTTGGTGTCTTAGTGGCCCCCACAAAGGGAAAGACAGCGTCAGAGATTCTAATCTCCCCTTCCTTTCTTTCTTACCCCTTCCTATTCTTACAAATCTAGTACGACGTTCCGACAGAAGTTGGTTGCTCAGTAGTTAATGTTTTTAGTCGAACCTCGCACAGTGTCGAAGAGTGAAGAGACAAAACTTTTCCACTCCAAGGGCCACACGGGTTTGCTGCTACCTCATTCGTCAATTGGTTGATCTGTTGAAACGCTAGTTCTATTAGTTTGACCGTTGCCAAGGTCCATCTTGTGGTCTCTCCTGATATAAGTCTGTTCCATGCAGATTCTTCATCTACCACTTCCGGACTTTCTAGGAGCGACTGGAGGTATACGCCTCTATTCTGTTTCGTTTCGGGACACGACATCACTAGATGTTTCAGTGTTTCTGCTTGCTCTCGATTTTTACATAGGCGTCAGCGATTGTCTGTCGCAGGGGCTCGAATAGCCACGATTAAGTGTGTCAACAACAAATTTAGTCTTGCTTTCATGAATTATTCTTCCAACAATCTGCAAACAAAAGTGCACAAAGTGCGAACGATTTAATTGCTGTAGAAAAACAAACAAATAACCCTTCTCAGAATACATGCTCGACATTTATTAGAACATCCATGTTCTTTTTAGGTTGACTATATCCTAAAACGTTCAGAAACTACACGCTTTTGACACCCTGAAAAGCTATCATTAGTGTCATTGAATATTTGTTGTGTATTGGTGGAAGGATCGTTAGACATTCGTTTGTGTATTACCAAATATTAGTTTTGTTTTTTGCATGTTCTAGTTTTGGAATCATTTCTGTTCTTCCAAAATTTGGATTTGGTTTCTCATTTTCTATGTGATCTTATATTTAAAAGAAAGCATTTTATTAGTAATATATCTTTGTTTTTTATAAAAAGATGTTCACAAATATATTTGACAAACATGTCATGCATGTTCTGTTGAAATACGGTGTGTGCTATAGAAGGGACCTTTCCTTTCCATGTATAGATTTTTCCCTCTGTCCCTTGTCCTCAGCACTCAAATCATTCTGAGAGTTACAGCCTTCTGCTGCTGTTACAAGACTAGCTTTATGCATGCATTTGCAGTGGCAGAGGGAGCCAAACCTAGAACACGACCTACGAGCTACGACCATGTGGACACTATGGGCCCGATTCATGGAAGGGTTTTATAATGGTGCAAGCCCATAGGAAAACGTTCTGTGAATCAGGCCCTATTTCTGGCTGGCATGCCACAATCACTTTAATCTATAGGACCTGAAAGTCCAAATATTGAGTCCCCGGGAGAGTAGTTGCATGTGAGAAGGGGTGGGGGGGCAGAATGAAGCTGCTAGCAGAGGACGCCCTCACACGCAAGTCAATGCTGCATTGGCTTACTCTGCCCTGACGTTCATCTATAGAAGGAGGATGCAGAGTGTCAGCAAAGCGGGGCAGGCATGCGCCATAGGAAAGGCAGGAATTCTACATAAAGGGCGGATTGCAACTGGCCAGTTAATCAGCTCTGGAAAGCATGGACCGGATGATGAGGAGGTTGGGGGCATGTTACCAAAGTCATGGGACTTTAGAAAGACTATAATTAACCAATTACTCAAGGCAAAGAATGCCAGGAACATTGCTGGTCCAATAAAAAGTAAGGCACACTCCAGAATGAGGAGGCAGGTGTGGGAGCAAGACCACCAACATCAACCCAGAATGAAGAGCGAGAAGATCAGGACCTTGAGCAAGGTAGGAGGCAGAGATGCTAGCTGGCGTAGAGGCAGAGTCAAGTCTGACAAATTCTCAGGAGGATTGAGAAGAGCATGGTAGCTCAGAAGGCTATGGTCAACTGTTGAGATCCTGAAGAACCACGTAAAGAGCTGGGACCCACCATTCTAGGAGGGAAAGGACAGATCGTAGTAAGCCAGCAAAGGATTCCTCAATCCTCCCGTTGAACTCTGGATCAGGAAGCAGTATGCCAAAAACTATTAGGCTGGTGTGGAATACAAACACTGAGCAGGGCAATATACCAATACCAATAATAGAACTGGGTAAAGAAGCTGCTAGTCACTATATCTCTGAGACTGTAGGCTAAGAAATGTCTGGACACTATATCCCTGAGACTATCTAGTATATTAGAGTAACTGGGGAAGACAAGTATTTCCCAACAGGAATTCCCCCACGCTGTTGAACAAGGTTTAGCCCAAGAAGGATATCCATAGTTAAATGGGGAACTAGGCATTTGTGTAGTTGTGTTCCTGCAAAGCAGAAACTGCATGAAACAAAATAAAACTAAGGTCAACTATACTTGCATCAAGTTTTTCTTGTTGATCTGCCAGAACACGATCGTGCAATCAATATCACCATCATAGATCATCTCACCTTCCAAATAAGCTGTGAAATGAGATGTATCGCGTGTAAACCATTCCACATAGTTTAATCCTTATAAAGCACTACATGCCCTTAGGCCTCCGTGCACACATAAAAACACACATCAATCTATCAAGACTCGTGCTGCGTCTGTAGCTGGGCATTCCAGATTTGGGTACCAACTGCCGCAGGGTACCTGAACAGTGCGGAATGGAGTCTCTCATTGTTTCCAAATCTTTTGACAGAAACTGTCTTTTGCACAACATATCTAGTGGCGATAGAGAGGAAAATGTCGCGAGCCATTAAGGTAGAGTTGTGTTGCCTTGGCATGGTGATCCAGAGTGTCCCCTTGCACTAATGTTAAAGTCTAAATAGTCTTTCAATTACTGGAGCGAGGGGACACTTTACACTCTTTTTTTGGACTTTATAGAACATATTTATGACGATGGAAGGGAAAGAGATTAGCGCATTCTTGGCATTTATTTACATCAACAGGGATCGGAAAATACAAACGAAGGAAGGAATGACTAAAATAATGTCCTTTCCTTCGAAGCAAACAAGCCCTCTAGACATTTCTGCATTCAATATAACGTGTGAGGACAGGAACATAGAAACAAAGAAAGGACTTAAAGCTCCAGACAATTCCTGTCTTGAATATAGAGAAACAGTGTTTCTGCCGCCTTTTTTTTTTACATTCCAAAGGGTGCACGAGAACAGCGTGGAATCCGTCCTGCTTGTCGCACAAAGGTAGACATGCCTCAAAATAATGTAAAAACGTATGTAAGGGGAAAAGCAGTTAAACTACTCACAAATAATGTTTAGAACCCAGACTTCATAACGCGTAAGAACCACCTATGACCGAGATAAGGAGGTGAACTTTTGAGAAGATAACAGCAATTTTGATGGCAAGGAAGTCTCACTATGATATTTGCGCTTTTTATTCTCTAGGCAGGATTTTAAATTTTGAAGTTGGAAAGTAAAAACGATCGAGTGACGTCCTTACATGGGGCATATAAAGATGATATAATTAAACTATGGGCACAGTTTCTGTAAGTGAAAAAAGTAAAGAAAAACACCAGGTGAGACATTAACCTCTGGGAGACATGTCCCCAGGGTGCGCAGCAAGTGGATGAGCCCACCTTTGTTTTCCAGGCAATTGATAACCTGATGCACTGGACGAGGACGAATATGGAACAAAAAAGGGGACAAGCAAGAGGAGGAAATGGAGCATCTATATACGTTTTTATTCCAAATCACAGGAACGATATTTGAACAAGCCACATATTGCCCCTGAAGGCCAACACATGTAGTTCTTACAAATTAAGTGTACATATTTTTGAAGGGAACATGTCAACTGGTCCAGGAGGAAACAACGAGTAACCGTTTTCTTTTAAATGCCTCAGAATTGATATATCATTCACAGGGTGCAAAAATTCAAGTTGCAAGCTACTAGCCAGGCGACAAAGTCACTCGCCACCTCAATTCTATACATACACAAAGCACGCCATTTCATACTCACCAATAGTCCAATATCACTAGCCAATGGCTAGTGTTGAGAGCACATTTTGCACCCCGTCATTCATATTTATTGCATGTTGTATCAGGAGTATTTTTCTAATATTATAGGTGATGTACCCATTATGTAATAGGTCATCGTTCCTTTTGAAAAATGGGTCGTAGAGTGGTGAATTCGCACATTTAGACCTAGCCAGCACCCGCACCATAGGGGTTTAGGCAGGGTGCACAATTTGCACTCTAGCTATTGGCTGGTGATTAATGACTTGCAGCGTGTAAGAAATGGTGTACTGTCGTGCTGTAGGAGTAGAATTGCAGAGGCAAAGTGACTTTTTATAGCTGGCTAGTAGCTTGCAACTTGACACTTTGCACCCTGGTTTAGGGTTACTACTTTTAGTTATGTAGGCTGAACCCCCCCCATATTCCCCCTCACCCCAGCTTGAATACCCCTTTTCCAGGCCTCAGCCTGGATTTGGCGGCGTGGACATGGACCATGAGAGGCAGGATTATGAATAAGGGATATTTGTCTATAGCTTTATCAGCAAGCTTAGTACATGATGAAGCCCTTTCATCGAGCTGTTCATGGCAGTTTTTGATATACGTTGCACTAACATAAAACAATGTCCATCTCTTTGCAATAACAGAGCGTATTAAAATACACATGTAGCCGACGTGTGATTGCCATTCAAAAGTGAACTGAGATTAAATAGAGGAGTCCATCAAGTAGAAGAAAAAAACGACATTCCTTCTTACCTTTGCCATCTGTGCTTGAACCCCCGTTGACTTCAGAGCAGAGACGGCTTTTTGAGCAGCTGCTGGGCTGTCAAAATCAACAAAACCATAACCTAAAAAACAGGGTACAAAAGGGCTTTAACTATAAACCTTGGCAAACGAAAGCATGCAAATTGTACAAAAATCAATAGAAAAATAAAACAGAAGCTCTGCAATGTATCCATTGGGTAGTTATGGCTGATGCAGCTGTACCATATGCCAGATCAGTGCTTTATTTTATTTAAACGGACATGGATATCTGTAGAAAAACATATCTATGGCAGATACTATTCCAGTATACACAAATACCCATGTTCCTCCTTTGGCATGGTATTACTGAATGGACAAAGAAATCCATATTTCTGCAGGAGTTGCGCGGCCTAAACTGGGGAGGTACAGTTCTGCATATCCGCTCAGCCTAATCCATAACATTGTGTATTTTACAACTTGGCCATCATCCATTGTACTTAATAACCCAAAGTAATTGATGCAAATGAAAGTTATTTGTCCATGCCAGCAGTTCAGAGTATGAATTTAGGGGAAAAGTTTGGTCAATTGTTAAGGAAAATCTATTGCAATTGGGGATTTTTAGCAGATATGTAGAAAATGAAATGTAAAAAGGGCGATACAAGACTGAGGAAGCCACGAGACTCTATGGCAACCTTCCTTTGACATCCATCAATGGATACTTAAACCCCTAAATAAGAAACCCCTAAATAAGATCCCTTCAGAGAGTTATCGTCCATTATTGCCTGTTGGGGTACGAGCCTGAAGCTTTAGCTACAAGGCCGTCACTGGATGCCACCCGGGTTTTTCATTATCATTATCAGCCCTCGCAATATTCGTGGTGCAAGGCACCCCTCGACTGCTTTAGGATCAGGGACTGTGGCCAATGTACAGAACATTCCACTGATTTAGTTGGAAGCCTGCAGCTTTGGCATTCGGCCCTCATGCCCACTACGACACACTCCAACTGACAGCGCAATTTCTCCTCATCAAAAAGGCAAAGCATTACTGCTTGTTGAATCCTACATTGGCATTTTCTATGCACTGGCTCCCACCAAAAGGGCTGGCTTCTTATATTTGCCACATCACTACAGTAGCACATTCCCAACATTTCTTCTCTCATGTGGAGGTTCAGTCCTACTTCAAAACACACCTCTCCGGTTTACCTATTTTGCAATACAGTGCAAAGGCATTGGACTGAGTAGTTGCTTTTAAACAGGCAACACCCTGCGGTGTGGGTGTTGTAAAGAACCTCGGCTATCTTTCAGACACCCAACACGTCTTTATTTGACTAGGGAGGCCCCGCCCATGCCACTAGGCATGGAGGTCATCAAGATTAGCGACTTGACTCCAGTCAATGGACCGCGTGGGTGTGTGGGAGAGCGAGAGATGTTCAAAGTGATACTGGCATGCCCTTTTCAGTAGATGTACCAAGGCAAGGTCTAATTGATATGAGGTCATGTATAACATGCCTGTACACAAGTGTTTCTACTAGTAGGCCTTGTGTCATTCAGATAGTGCAAGTGCCAGAACGTGAAGTGAAGGGAGGCGGGGGGAGTTGCCAGGGAGAGGGGAGGGAGTTGGGGGATGCAATCAGGGCAGTATTATGGGTGGCTAGATTAAGCTCTGGCTACAATTCTTCCTGTCTAAAGAACGAGTCAATGGGCCTCATAACAAGTCTGGCGGTAACCGTCCCGGTAAAACCGGAAGGTTGCCGCCCGACTTACAAATCTTTCCGGCGCCTGACTTGCCAGAAACACCGGCGGTCAGTGAAGTCAGGCGCCAGAAAATGTAAATCCCCATTACCAATAAGTCCCATAGGACTCAATCGGAATGGGGACCACGGAAGCACCGGCACCGTTAATAATGGTGCCGGTGCTTGCGTGAAACTCTGCGGGCAGGTGCTGTTACACCCGCCAGGTCTGACCCTGGTGGGCGGGACGGCACCCGCCTGCAGGCTTGTAGTGTGCCGGTCCGGTAACAACGGTGCCAGTATTCTTACCAGCACCGTTGTTACCGCACCGGCACACTTTTAATGAGGCCCAATTTGGCCAACCGTCAACCCATTCAGTGTTCTGCGGCCATCTTCTGAATCTCATTGGAACTTGCACAGTGCTGGGAACATATTTGCAGTTCTGGCACATTGCCCAGCACAGGCTTCAAGTAAACCCAACCAGGTGAATATTAACCAGGTGACACCAATTCTTTTTTTAAGACTCATTTTATAACAAAGTAAGTTTTCGGCCTGATGACAATGCAGCTATCAGATAAAAATGGACTGCTGGTATGTGGCTAAATTACACAAGTAAAACCCTGCACATGGGACTCACTATTCAATTGTTTCATATTGCCTAAACTGACGGTTAAGCTGCAAAGTTGGATTTAGAAAAAGTGGTTTGCAATTAGCTATGAAAGGCCCAATGCCCCTCTATTACAAGTCACATCCAACAAACCCGAAATTACAAGGACCCCCTGGACTCTACTGCACCCTGTTAGTGAAGCATGGTGAATTATAAAGTGGCCAAAATCCCAACAAAGAATACCAATACAACATCACTTGAGGCAGACGTTTTTTTGGGAACATATATAGAATGTTTATTCCAAGAGGCCAGCACATATGATTACCATTGAAAAAAATGCAGTACAACATACCTTTGCATTTGTTTGTAGTTTTATCCAATATAGCTTTTGTTGATACAATTTTGCCATACCTAAGGATACAAAAGTAACACATATTACAATGGTAATATTGCAACAATCAAAAAAATAGAAACATTTTGTTGAGGTGTGACCTAAGGTAAAATATAATAGATTTTATCACTTGTCTTGGCCAAAACCACATGCAAGTGACAAAACTAAACTGCTGGAGCAAAAAACCTTAGCAGAATGTGCACCTTTGAAGCATGCTGCGGAGGAGAATTCATATTTTGGCAAGCGGCCCCTATTTTCAGAGGAACGCATGCCGAGATGTGCTTTTACTGAAGCTGTTGCAGTCGTTTCTTCTGCTCCTGGCCTACCTGATCGCATGCCAGACACAGGGGACTTTGCATTGCTAGGCCTTACGTTTCCACAGCTGGAACAGGGGTACACTTGCCAAAATAGAATTAGCAGACATGGACCTTTTAAGGCCGGTTCATGGCAACGCACAGCAGCAACCTCAATTGATGGAGGCAGACTTCAGCCCCATCACCCACATGGCTGCTGATAACCACAGCATATGGGAGTGCTGGGGGCACACACACTCGCTTACATATGGTTGGGGAACTGAGCTGCAAGTCCCCTGAGCTGGCAGTCTGGGCCTCCTCTTCCACCTAAGTCCCTTTTTTGAATCCAGGAACTTGGGTTTCAGGACATTCTGGAAACCGAATGCTCAGGAACACTTTGCTCCATAATCCAGCTTCCAACATGTTCTGCTAATTGAGGCGCATGTGTCGACAATGTTCAGAGCAGAAGCCTCACTAACCACATATGTTAATGTTAAAGGATATTTGTACTGCGCACTATCACCTCCGGAGTGGTCCCCTGGCACTCTGGCGGCTCTGAAAAAAGGGGAAGGGGGGTGAGTTAGTGGGAATAAGCTGGAAAAGTGCAAGAGAGCAGTGATGTGCTGTTGGCAGCCTCAGCCCGGCTGGGCTTGGAGTGTTTTGCGGTCGGTAGTCGTCATGTACTGTTGTGCAAGTCTATGTGTGGTTTGTTTTGTTGTTGCAGTGTAGTGACGTTTGTGCGGATTGCTGTGTTGTAGGCTTGTGGTTGTGTTTGGTTAGATTTTGAGAGGTGTATGTAGAGGATGAAATTGTTAGTGGATTGGTTTTTTGGCATTGCTGTCCTTGCAATTATGTCTCGGTGTGGCACATGCTAGCATTCACAGTCCTATCTCGATGCGACGCAGGCTAAAGTTAAGAATTCCATCGACGTGTGGCATATGCTAACATTCATAGTCCTATCCCAAAGCGACGCAGGCTGAAGTTAAGAATTCCATCTAAGTGTGACACATGCTAACATTCATAGTCCTATCTCGATGCGACGCAGGCTAAAGTTAAGAATTCCATCTGAGTGTGGCACATGCTAACATTCCCGTTTCCATCTAGATGGGATGCAGGCTAAAGGTAAGAATTCGATCTGAGTGTGGCACATGCTAACATTCATAATCCTATCTGGATTCGACGCATGTTAATCTTCGCAGTACTCTCTAGGTGTGGCACTAGTCAACCTTGGCAAGTATGTTAGTATGTAATGTAAGGTAACATGTACACTCCAGTCATTAATAGATTTAGGCTGGTGGTCACAAATCTCTCTAAGTATGCATGGTGTAAGTCTATGGCAGTCTACGTTATGGAAAGGTAAGGTAAGGTAGAGTGGCAGGGGCTTTCTGGAGTAGAGTAATTGTTCTACACCGCACCCATGCCACACTTACAGTTTTTATTGGTGTGTTGACTGCTGGTTTCATTGGCTTCCCCTGCAGACACGTTTTGGAGCCGCCAGTGTAGGAGCCGCCCTTTGTCTTGGGGCCCTTAGCTGCATGGGCTGCCGGGCAGAGGGCTGCCCTGGGAGGGTCAGTTATGGCCAAGGAAGGGCCAATCAGGGCCTGTGGGAGGTGGGATTAGCAGGATCAGGAAGCGGGGATGACCGGTAGGAACCCTCTGCACCCTAGCACTACGTGCTTTTAAAAGCACTAGTAATCATGTTATGGGCCTGGCAGGGAGCATGGGGGTTAGAGAGAACTCACCTTGCCCGGGGAATTGCGGAGAATGGCGCCGATAGTACGCTGCCTGCAGGTTGCTGGCCTGTGTTGGTAGTGGATTCAAAGGCCAATCAGGGCCTGGGGGAGGCGGGATTTGCAGGATCAGGAAGCGGGGATGCCCGGTAGAAACCCTCTGCACCCTAGCACTACGCGCTTTTAAAAGCACTAGTAATCATGTTATGGGCCTGACAGGGAGCATGGGGGTTAGAGAGAACATACTTCATTAGTACAGAAGCATATCTAGAAAAATCACTCTGCGGCAGCTTTTATGAGGAAAAGGTGAGACTTATTTTGTGTCAAAAGAAACTAGATCTTAATTTCTATGGGGTCACTCTTTGATGCATGACATACAGCATTGATGTGTTCAAGATTGCCACTAGTGAGGCGTATACAAGCTTCAATATCTCGATTATGTATGGACGAATATTAATTTCTAAGGACTCATTTGAAAGATATTTGCAGGCATAAGAAATGGTCCCAAAAACATTTACTCCCAAGAGAATATGGTTTTAGAAAGGTCCATATTTAAAGAATAGGAAGGCAAATACTGCACTAGCATTAATACGTCAGTTATTACATTTTCCAATTATTAATTTGTATTATATGTTTCAGGTATAGCCATTTTATTTAAGTTATAGAAGGTTCAATGCAGGTAGTATCTTAGTCGGAATGTAAGCTCTCAAGTGATATAGACTTTGACTTGTGCTTATTGTGTCACTGCCAATAAAAGGAGGCTTTCGTTCTAAACTCAAAAGCTACTGAAAAAAAAAAACAGATGCTTTAAGAATTTGAAACAAACGTAAAGACAGCTATTATAAATACCATACAGAACACTTCGTAAATACAACTGCAGAAGAAATAAACCAATGTAATGCAAGGTGGCACCTGTTATAAGAAGTGCACATACAAAGATAATCTTGCTATAATATGCTTTTACTTGGTTTCACGTTATAATTTTAAAAGTGGCAAGTTTGGAACATGTTTGGCTGTTGCTCTTTGAATCTATTTTTGGTTTATGGGTCTGTCCCTCAGAAACGAACTCCACCCTGGCAGTATATATAGGACACAAATATTACTTACCCTGTAATAGTCTTTCTGTGGCTTGTATCTACTTAGAATGACATGCAGGAATATTACATCTTGTGTTGTTTTTGAATTAAAAAAGGGTTTTGACAGGGGTTTTTCTGTAACACTATGCCTAACCTACGTGTAGAGTTACCGATGCTCCTTCACCCGTCAATGTCTTCAGATTGTTTTTTCCAGCACTGAGCTGGAAGAAAACACGCAGTTATAAGAAAAACAAAATTGTGATTTTAGTAACGCCCAAATGCATGATTTATTAAAGTTAAACAACCCTTCTTCAGGGCCCATTGCTTGATACAACTCCAAAACATCTGGGCGCTAAACGACACTGAAAAGAAAACCCTCAACACCAGCGACTTCAAGCCAAAAAACAAGCTGTAGGATATGAGGTGGGGTGGGGTTGTAATCTGTTAAATACATTCCAATGGCATATTACAATGCCTTCGTTCCCGAAAAACCATGCATTTCTTCTTGGCACCCTCCCTTCTGGTCCAATGGAGAAAAGGTTACATTTTGCACCTCTTGTAACCATTAAGAGAAAAACATGATACAAAGTCAGATGGTGCAGTTTTAAAGAAATAAAAAGTTCAAGTCATACAGATTGCGGTTGTAGGAATGATATAAAGACTCCGATTTCATTGAGGACATACTTTGTAAAAAGAAACTAGTTTTCTCTTATAGCAACTTTTCCTCAACATTCTATGGACCACTAAACGTTTTGCTTAGTTTTTGCACTTTGCTCTGACTTTTTGAGGTGAAACCTTCATCTTCACTCAATTGTCCTTTTGCTCACTTGTTATAGGGAAACTGACTAGTCCTTCAGACAGTCAGCACTGGGAAACTAAGTTTCCCTTTCTATTTTGAAATGTTCTGTTTTGGGTAAGATTTTCATGTTGCACAGCACCTTACAGTGCAGTGCAATGGGGATTCTTTTGTATCACCCTTGTTTTTTAGTTACTTTACTTTAAATGTGCCTAAAGTAAAGCTGGTGGCAGCATTTCCTTTTCCACCATTTTTACTGTATTTTAGTTTTACCGAGTTTGGCTACTAACTGCGGCCAGAGGCCTAATATGGCCGTGCCATCAGGTTTCTTGCTTCTTCTTTGGCCATTTTGTCTCTTAGCCTTCTTCCTGGCTTCCCAGGTCAGAAATATCCTTATGGTCATGCATTTGCTCGGGAAAACTGTGCTTTACGCAGGTTGGTGCAGGGCATGTGTGTTGGAAGCCAGAAAATGGGCCGGGACTGGCTGATCCCAATACACAACTGGTTTCTGCATGTCTGGAGTGCATGCATGTGTTCACAAACAGTAGCCCGGATTAGACCACTGCTGGGGTGTGAGTGAGGGGGAGATCTTCATTGGTTGGGATGAGTTTTGGTGGTCACCTGAGATTTTCCAAATGAATTAAGAGTCCTGCAATCATTCCCCCGAGATCTGAAGAGGAGCCAAGTATCCTGCATAGCCGTGAAGACTTACGAAGACCTGTAGACCGATTCCGAGAAGGCCTGGCGGCCACCTTTTGGCTGCAGTCTTGGTGGAGCCCTGTCTGGCTTCAGATCTTAGAAGTCCTTAGTTGGTGCTTTGTCCCTTTGGAGTGATGGGAACAACCATGCTTCATTTCTTCTTGGTGCCTGTTGATTTGGGAGTCTTGTGAAGTGTTCCTGGGCCATCCAGTGGACTGACCAACTCCAATTTGTGCTACCGTGGTAGAAGAGTTGTCATTCCGTGTTTCAGCTCAGAACTTAAGTGTTTGTCAGCTTGTCCTGCAAGAGTGTTTCCTCCGAAATGTCGGCGACCTAGCATCGACAGACCCACTTTGACCGTAATATCTGTTTCCCCTGCCGTCGCCGTGCATAGGTGACAGTCGCTGAAACTGGCTTTCCAACATCTAGTCAAGGATCCTGAAGAGTTCTTCACTGATGCCTGCTGCATTGTTCCACAAGAAGGGGTTGCACACAGCTCCTGGACACGTCCGGAACGCTTCTTGTATCCAGAGCACCTGGGCTTCTTCAACCGGAACCAACACCATCGGCAGGAAAACTGACCTCAGGTGACCCTCTAACGACCTGCCAATTCAGAGGAGAAATCGAAGTACGGGGGTAAGTTATAATAGTACTTAATTGCACCCCCATCACCACCCTTTAATCGTTTTGATTAGTTTCATAACTATTGGCTTTGCCAACACTTGTTGCTAAAGCCCTCCAAAAAGATAGAACAAAGGTTTTACTCACAAGTGAACTTTACCTTCTGGAACCTTGTTCATATCCACAGTGTGGAAATGGCAGTCTCCATGTTCCTTGCTGTTCACTTTGGGTTTCCTCTATTTTTTCATTTTCAATGTGTTACATGACTTTTCATTTCCCCACTGTATTCAATGCATTGCATGCCAATATATTGTGTGACTTATTTATCCCGAATGTATTTTCCTCTGTGTCCCCTTTACTGTCTGGGGGGTTGTGGAACTCAAGTCATGCTCCATCCATGAACCAGTTCAACCTGTTGCTCAACTGGAGCCTAGGACTGGCCCCTTTCAACTCTTCCTCCCACCTGTCCCTCACCCTATAATTTCTATCTCCCCTTTGTCCTGGCACCAAGCCTCCTTGAGCCCTCACTGTCATTGTATAATTGTATATATGTATGTACATGTATATATGTATTTTACTCTTAGTGCTCTGAGATAATATTACTGGTTCTTAGTCATTTTCATATTGTGTTCTTGGCCAATAAATGTTACAGTATTTTTGAACTTGCATGTCTAAGTGTAATACTTGATTGCTCATTGTGGACCCCTGGCCTCAATCACTTTCTCCTGAGACTTAGCCTTGAGTCGGGGGATCCCAGGAGACTCAAAGTGAAAGCCGTCGCAGTCAGAAATACAACGTTGTTGCATTTAAATATGCTGCGGTTTCTTTCTATGTTTCCCGGCACTGGGATATGTAGAAAGAAAACCGCAGCATTTTTAGGTTTGCTGTGGCTTCAGCTTTGAGTCTCCGGGGTTTCCCAATCCGGGGGTGGGGGGGAGCCCAGGAGACTTAAAGTGAAAGCTGCCGCAGTCAGAAATACAACGTTGTTGTATTTGTAAATACTGCAGCATTTACAAATACAACAATGTTGTATTTGTGACTGCGGCGGCTTTCGCTTTGAGTCTCCTGTGTTCCCCTGACCCGGGGAAGCCCAGGAGACTCAAAGTGAAAGCCGCCATAGTTGTTGTATTTTAAAATGCTGCGGTTTTCTTTCTACGCTTCCCAGAGTCCGTTAAACGTAGAAAGAAAACTGCAGCATTTTTAAATACAACAACGTTGTACTTAGGTTTGCTATGGCTTCAGCTTTGAGTCTTCTGGGCTCTCCTGACCCGGGTCGGGGGAGCACAGGAGACTCAAAGCTGAAGCCACAGCAAACCTAAATACAAGTTATAAATGCTGCACTTTTCTTTCTAACTTAGAAAGAAAACAGCAGCATTTATTTTACATTGCTTTTAAAAAAGAAATTGAAGGCACTTACCAGCAGCAGGTTGTGTTGATCTCTGCCCTTGCTGCAATAATGAAACAAAAGCCACCTGCTGGTAGCTTCTGTGTATTAGAACTGGCTAGCTTTTGTATTTTATTGAATTTTTTGCTTTTGCTTCATTAGTGCCGCAAGGGCAGAAATTAACAAGCACAGGAGGCTCATCCATTTCACAAAATGGATGCCTCCTAGTGCTTTAAATCTGTGACTGAGCCTCGCTTGCTCAAAAGTTTACATAGCAACTTTAATGATTATTTTTTATATATATTTTTGATGATGGCCCATCTTGTGAGCCAATAGAATTTTATGATGGCACTACCCCTTTAATGGATTTTGACCTATGATCCTAAATGCCTTAGGCTTCATTGTGTAGGCTAATCTCTTCTGTGTGGACAGTCTATCCGTATGTTAAACGGGATATAATTGTCTGCAACCACTGTGTTCCTACGGTATCCAGTAATATGGTTGCTGAAAAACAGCAGTTTTTACAAACAAATCGTGGCAAAAGGCTGTAGTGCGACCCAGTAAAAGTGTTTCCATTGTACCACACAAGAGGAGCGGGGGTTGTGGGGGTGTCCCCTGCATCCATTAAACTGCCATTTTCGCAGCAACTTCATTAAATGGAACCGATCCTACCGGGTTTCAGGAGTGATTTCACTGTCGAAACAAAGAATGTATAAATGTGGATTTATTCTAGATATTATGGTTTATTTTGATGGATTTCTGTGTTAGTTGATTGGATTTTTTTTCTCCCAATATAAAGATTTTGAACTATACTGTTATTTTATTTGCTGTGGAATATGGAATTAAAAGCACAAATAAGGTTTCATAATGTAAATAAGGAAACTGATACCATTGTCCTTAGAGTAAATGTTAGGGCCACTTTTTAGGTCTGAAAATATCTTTCAAATGGGACCCTAAACCTCTGTCCATAAATAACAGAGATATTGAGTATTTTATAAACTCTGGACATCATCAATCCCACATGCTACGCTCTTTAGAGTGACGCCATTGAAACTGTTCACCTGTTTGGCACTTTGATGGTACAAGATCAGTACACCCATTTCATCTGAAAACCTGCCATGAACTTACACATGGTCCCACACTACCTTGATCTGTGCAGCAAGAGGGGTGCAGTGCATTCGGGACACTGATGGATAGCCCCAATGACCATTTGTTTCCTATGTTCTTAGTTTGTCAACAATTTAAATCAGCATCATAGCAACGCTGAGCACCACTGTAATAAAGACCTAATCCAAGCACCATATTTGGGAAACTTTGGTTATGAAATTATCATCCTGTGGCCAGAATACTTTTATTTCCTTTAAGGACAATAACAATGCAGCTTTAAAAAAGCAATAGCTTAGGGCCTACAACCTAGGGCTTTACAGATAGTTTGGACTACAACTCCCATGATCCCTCACCAGTGACTGTTGGCTAGGGCTGATTGGCATTGTAGTCCAAAACATCTGTAGTGCCAATGGTTGCAGAATTCTGGATGATTACGGATATATGAGAGAGGTGCAAAAGCAATGCTACTGGATCTGAGCATGCAGTTGTGTGGCATGTCCACAGGGCACCTGCACATGTACGCCTCTACGCAGTACTTCTGAAAGGTCTCCCTCCTATCAAGCACAAAGCTGGGAGCCAGAGCTTCTGCCGTACAACATTGTGCTGGCAATGGTAGCACAGGTAATTCACCTAGTGTAAGCGCCTTTCCCAGGTGGATTACATGCACCATGATCTCAGGCAGAGATCGGTCGGCCAACCTCCAACCCTCATCGCAAGGCTCAGAGCTGACAAACTGATTCCCGCACTCTCGAGTAAAGGAAGTCCATTTGTACTCCAAGCTCTGACAGCTTGAAGAGGGTGAGTGGGAGGGTCAGAGTCAGCACCGATTTGGGAGGTGTATTAGTTTCACTACTCCGCCAAATGCCACATTGAGAAACAGCTTCCACTGCTAGGTTTAGTATAGGTGGAAGTGCTTCAAATCTGAATAGGGCGGTACTGCCAGATGGACGCAAAAGTCTCCTTCTGTCAAGTTCTAAAATAGGCCACCTGGTGGGAGAATGTGGGAATACCAACAGATATCACTGAAATTCCACCCACTTCGTCTCACTCAAATATCTGCTGGGCGATATTGGAAAGCTCTCCATCACCACCCGTAAACTCTTTAACGTGGCATGTATTGATATGGCAGGTTATTTATAATGCACTTAATACCCAGAGGTTTCTAAGCGCGGACCGGGGATGGAACATGTGTTGCTCCATGTCGTCTTGCTTCCAAGACGAGCACGTTGCCCCTGAGCTATCCTCCTGAGACATGTATTGTAGCTAAGACATGCATATTGAGGCACTGGAAGTCTAAGATGGCTCCCACACAATCGAAATGGCTAAGAGACAATTAACACGAATGATAGAGAGAACACGTATATTGTTCTTGTGACATTTACGCAGGTACCTGGCGTCTGTGGGGACGAATGTTACATAGATTGGAAAGCTGTATTGGTATGATGTACCCTTAAGTAGGCCATATTCATGCGGAACGTGTTACATCACGAGTGTAAACTATGTGTCATTGTAATCTCTACTCTTATTCCTGTGTGCCAAGTTTTAAAATAAAAAAAAGAAATCGGTCACCTTATGTACTTTTTAGGCTGGATATCACATGCAGAGAATATTGGCAAACCTAGAGGATAAATATGAAAGCTTAGTCACTTGGAAGCCAGGCGAAATAGAACACAAGCAATTCAACAAAATATTTTTGCTGAGGTGTGTGTGTGTGTGTGTGTGTGTGTGTGTGTGTGTGTGTGTGTGTGTGTGTGTGTGTGTGTGTGTGTGTGTGTGTGTGTGTGTGTGTGTGTGTGTGTGTGTGTGTGTGTGTGTGTGTGTGTGTGTGTGTGTGTGTGTGTGTGTGTGTGTGTGTGTGTGTGTGTGTGTGTGTGTGTGTGTGTGTGTGTGTGTGTGTGTGTGTGTGTGTGTGTGTGTGTGTGTGTGTGTGTGTGTGTGTGTGTGTGTGTGTGTGTGTGTGTGTGTGTGTGTGTGTGTGTGTGTGTGTGTGTGTGTGTGTGTGTGTGTGTGTGTGTGTGTGTGTGTGTGTGTGTGTGTGTGTGTGTGTGTGTGTGTGTGTGTGTGTGTGTGTGTGTGTGTGTGTGTGTGTGTGTGTGTGTGTGTGTGTGTGTGTGTGTGTGTGTGTGTGTGTGTGTGTGTGTGTGTGTGTGTGTGTGTGTGTGTGTCGCGGCGCACTGTGTTCTTGAAGAATGGCAGATGGCTATGACCTGGATGGGTTGGGTTCTGCGATTCGAGATTTAGAACGTGTCAATTGTTCCTTTTCTGACAGTTCTTGGCTCTGGTTTTACTTAATTTGAACTTCTAGGAATTATGGGTGAGATTCAGTCAGGCTAATTTCCAGGAAATCCTATTAGCATCTCAACGTTTACCTTCCGTGTTTGCCCTCATTTTATTTAGTTACGTGAATTGCACGAGAACATTCTTTCCTACTACTACACCGACCGCTACTCCTGTGTGAGCAATACGGAAAATGTGCCTTGTGGCTCTAGACAAAACAGCTCCCTACATATGGATTGATATACAGTGATAGGTCACCCGTGGCAGCTTTCAGCTGGCGCAAATGGATTAACATATAATGGTAATGATGTGTTATTTATATAGCGCCTTTATCCAAAGCGCTTTATAGAGCACACATTTACATACAATATCGCCCAACTGAAATATAGAGAGTACACACAATTACTAAATGAAAATGTCGAAAACGTTTCTCAAATGTTCTTGTTGCAATAACCAACCTGGGGCTCAATGGGAAATTCTATCATTAATTGAGAAAGAGTTCTGCTATTTAGGCTAATATCCGTTTGTGTCGTCATATACTCTGTAGAAGCATAGTGGAATGCTTTATTATTTGTATTGACATTTTCTAGTGGGTGGCAGACCCCCCCCCTACTTAGACAGAGGAAATCCAGAGTTCCTTGGATCTGCAAACTCCAAGGTTCTCGCTTGTGTCTTTAACTAATAATTGGGTTCTTCAAATCAAATTAGTTCTAAATTCAGAAAGTTGTGATGGTCAATGCATGCACAACATACAATGCCCATACATCTTCATGCTCCCCATGCACGCCCTGAACATACAATTTCTATCTGCATCTAGGTTATGCCAATATGCCTGAATTCTTACCTAACAGAGGGTCTGTGCCAAGCAAACCTAAAGCCCGATGGTAATGCCCTGCATCATTTTGCCACACAAATAAGCTGAAAAAGTCATTAGTTGCCAGTGTGGCCAGGGCCATCTGCAAACGGGCCAGCTCTTGGGAAGAGTGAAACACTCTTATCTTAAGGAGAGTCCATAATACTTTTTTGTAATCGATAGTGCCAGATTCTAAAAACGATGCTAATGACGAATATAAATCACTAGTATACGCTTTACTGAGGGCAGGCGCATTTCAAGAGTACTAAAAACAAGTTTGAAAAAGTTACTCACTGTAGCGACTTCTGTACACCTACTCCATACTCCCCTTTCCTCCATACTTATGGGAGTCCGTCCTATGGGACGGGACCAGAGCCTTTTTAGCACAGCAAAAATTATATTTCCGTTAAAATTTTGATATCGCTGCAGCATGGGCGTGGCTAGCAAACACTGAACCCACCCACCGGCACCACTGCTCAGTCCTTTGAATCACTTGTTGGGCTTGTTACAAGTATCTTATTAAGCGGGACGGCGGGAGTGGCGTATGGAGGAAGTGGTGACTATGGACTAGGAGTGCAGAAGTCACTACGTGGAGTAGCTTTCTTACTGTAACATCCCATCCCCTTTCCTCCAGAATTACAGGCGATTAAGTAGCACCAACAACATCAGGAGGCCTAGTCTGAACCAAAAAGGTTTTGAAAAACTGCTTGACCAAACCTAGCATTTGCTCTGAAAGCAAAGTCGATGCAGTAATGCTTACCAAAAGCTGAAGGAGAGGCCCACGTAGCTGCCCTGTTTATAACATCAGACAGCAAAAACAAAGGTGATGGCTGGAAGGTTTAGAATGAATCAACCACTGGCTATGCTCTGGGCAACCCTCCAGACCACTGTTGTTCGTCTGCCAAGCCATTTCAGAAGGGGATGACCATATGCAAATCAGGCGTGGCCTCACCCCAAAAGGGGCAATGTAGCCCGAACTGCTAGGCCACATCCCTTCTGCACGAGACCACAAGCATCCCCAAACATGTTTCACCCTTGTTGGTGCTCATCAGTGAGGAGTAGCTTGGGTCTCTAGGCCCAGCAGGCACGGGACACACGTCTGGGCATACCCGTCCCACTCAGGGTGACAAAGCAAAAACAACATCAGACGGGACGTTCCTTTGGTAAGCCACAGCCGTAGACCTGGCACAAACAGCATGCACATGAAGACCCTTAGGAGACTGCTTGTTCTGTAGTGTGTAAGCCTGAATAATGCAAGCAACAATCCATCTGGTTATTGTTGTTAAGAAGCTTGGCAACCTGGATTATGGTCGACAAAGGTAACGAAAAGGCTGTTTGTTTGTTTATTTATTTATAATGCGCGCCAGACCCAAGGTTAACCGGGCGCAACAGAAAGAATATGCAAGGCTTACAATTGTGCAATGTTACTAGAATTTACAAAGTTACATAATTTACAGTGATACAAAGAAAAGAGGTAGGAACCTACTTGACATTGCTGCAGACCTAGTTTGAGGTGAAGCAATAAGTTAAGTACAGTGTTAATATAATTATCTACATATATGGTATGAGTCTAATAATAGATATATACAGTCCGGATATACTAGCACAACAAAGGTATCTAGCGGTGCATTACACGTTATTAGCGTTGATGTATTCAATAAAATTCCTTCTAAAGTGTGAGAAAGGTTGGTCTGCCCTCAGCTTATGTGGCAAGGTGTTCCACCATTTGGCCGCTAGCACAGGGAAGTTAATACCACCAATTTTAGCAAGTTTAAATCTGGGTACTGCCAGGCAGTTGGAGTTGGTGGTTCTTGTCAGTCTGCTAGAAGTTTTTCTTTTTATTTTATCCATCAAGTAGCTGGGCGCAGCATTGTTGAGAGCTTTATGAGTCAGGGAGATCATTTTTAAGTGGATTTTATTGTCGGTAGAGAGCCATTTATATTGGTGTCTAATGGAGGAAATATGTTCCCTTTTGTTTATGCCAAGAGCAGCTCTTAAGGCATTATTTTGTAAAATTTGTAGCCTTTTGGTGATGACTTTGTTAGCGCCACTGTAAAGGGCATTGCAATAGTCAAGTCGGGATAATATTAAGGCTCTCGCTAGGATCATGCAACTATCGTTGGATAGGAAGGGCTTACCTGCACTTAATTTGCAGGTATATGCTGAGGTGGAGGCTAATGAGTTGACCTGTTTATTGAAAGACATGGTAGAATCAAGATAAAAACCTAGTGTTTTAACTTCCCTGGAGACCTTGATACTATTGCCGTCTATATTGAACATAGAATAGTCGGAGCCTAATTTGTTGATATTGGCTTGCATACCCAGGATAATCAGCTCTGATCAGCTCTAATCAGAGGACATGGGAAGCCATCCATGCCTGAATGATGAGATACACCCTATTCACCAATTCCCCGTCCTTACTGTGATCCCCAGAAAGCGGGAGGAGAATCTGTGTATCATCTGCATAGTTAGTGTAGGTGATACCTAGAAGGTCCAGATCATCGAAGAGAGGTTTGGTGAATATGTTGTATAGTGTTGGTGAGACGCACGAGCCTTGAGGGACTCCACATGTAATTGGCATGGGGTCTGCTGCTGCCGAAGGGGAGAAAACTCTAATTGTTCTCTCACTCAAGAAGGATTCAATCCACTTATACTATTTTCCACACAATAGCTTGAGTGGAAAAGTGGGCTGCAGAGTCCAAGTGTCTGCAAAGGAGCTTGTGATCAACAAGATCGAAGGCAGCTGAGAGATCAAGTTGGAGGAGGAGTGCTGTCTTGCCTTGATCCCTCAATTCGTCTATTTGGGTCTTTAAATAAATAAGAGCAGCTTCGGTTCCATGAAGTGGGCGGAAGCCAGATTGTCTAGCTCCCAGTAATTTGTGTAATTCGAGGTGTCTTTGAATTTGTGTATATGCGACTTTGTCTAGAATCCTCAGTAAGAAAGGTACCGTAGTAATGGGCTGGTAGTTGGTGGGGATGGGGGGGTCTAAAGCCTGCTTCTTGAGAAGCGGGAGCACCTATGATTGTTTTAGATTAGCCGGGATGTTACCTGTAGCAAAGGAGGCATTGATCAGTTTGGAAATTAATGGCGATAGGTCTCTGGCAGCGTCTTATTTGCGCAGGGCAGATATCACCTTTGCAATTAGAGGGTTTGAGGGAGTAGATAATTTTCTCTACCTCTATAATAGTAGTTTTTGTGAAGGAGAATTTGTTGGTATTTTCGTTAATAGTATCATTGAGCGGCGGCTTTTTTGTGAGGTTTAAAGATTCTTTTTTTAGTTGGATTTTGTTTTGGAGCGTGGTTATTTTGTTTGCCAAAGCATGTTGGATATCTGCGCACCAGGTCTGATCCTTTGTGCAGGCATCAGGTGTTGCAATAGGAGACTCAACTTCTTTCAGTATAGAGAAGAGTTCCTTCATGCTTGAGTTAGAGTTGGCGATGCGATCATTGTAGGAATTTCGCCTAACCAGGCAGATCGTGCAGAGAAATATTGGTTAAATTAACCTTGTTCTCATCACTTGGACATAGTTTCCAGTCCGATTTGCATTTTCTTTTTGTTAGGCGTAAGGCTTTGAGTTCTGGCGTAAACCATTTGTTTAGGTGGGCCTTAGGTTTGCTCCTTCGCATTTTGAGTGGAGCGACTTTGTCCATGGTATCACGCATGATACTATTGTATTCATGGACTAGTGCACTAGGGTCTAGGTTATCCGGCAGTGCATTTAGAGTTGTTAGGATAGCAGGAATAATATTATCCACTGTCATATTCTTTTTATTTCTGGTGAGGCAGGATGGAGCCGTGTGTACGGCTGGAGTGGATGGTCTGGTGGTTAGTAAATTAAAGGGCACCAATGAGTGGTCAGTCCAAGATAGAGGCGTAATAGAGGAGATAGTGACTGTGCAGTTAGAGTCAGCGATCCAATCAAGTATTCTGCCCTTTTCGTGGGTAGGGGTGTTAACTTTTTGGGTCAGTCCTAGAGCGTTAAGGGTATTGGCAATAGTTGATGCATGAACATCAGCTTGGTCATTGAAGCCAAGATTAAAGTCCCCTAGTACCAATAGTTGTGATGTGGTTTTGACATTGTTGGTTAGTAGGCTGTGCAGATCCTCCTCAAAGGTCCCGAGTGGACCAGGTGGTCTGCAAATTAAGTTAATAGTTAGAGATTGGGTGTTGTTTATGGGGATTTTCGCAGTGAGGGCTTCACAAGATTGCATGGTTATGGCAGGGGCTAGTCTTAGAGATAAGTTGGTTTTGGATATAATGGCAATCCCGCCTCCATGGGTGCCTTCTCGGTCTTGCCTTGATATGATATAACCGTCAGGGATGGCCAGCATAAGTGTTGGTCCTGCCGTACTATGTAACCAAGTCTCGGTAATAGCAATGAAATCTAGGTTGGCTTCTGTGATAAGGTCAGCTATATCAATGGCATGTGCCACTAGCGATCTTGCATTAAGAAGCGCTCCCTTAAAGGGGTGTCCTTCTGATTCCATTTTGATTTGAACCGTGTTCAGTGAAGTGTTGGCATTTGTCTTGGAGTTAAGAGTTTGGGAATTTATATTGGCTAGTAGGGCATGAGGGGGATTGGGAGCATTACCTACCCTGGTATATTGGTCTTTCATTGTACGCTTTATAGCAGGAAGGAGTCTTCTGGGCGGCTCATGTAGTTTATTGAGTCTAGCTCGTAATTTGAGGTTTCTCACGAGGGTTGGATTAGCCTAAGAGGCGTAGGCTGGTGAGCCTGGTATGACATGGCGCATGGGGCTGGTATGGCCAGAATAGTTAAATACCTTTGGTGAAATGGGTAGGCGAGGGGGAGCAAGTGCTAGTTTGCATGGGGGGACTTCAATGCGGCAATTCTGGTTACTGGAGACATGAGGTGTGGACATCATCATTATGAGATAGATACTGAGTAGCCTTGACATAATGCAAAGCTAACACTAGCAATAAACATTGACAATTAGGAATGTGAACAGGCCGAGGTTTCAGGCAATCTCGATACAGTTTGCTAGTAATAATCCAAGTATGGTATGATCTTAATAAATCCTGGTGTAATTGTCGTGTAGTGGCAGAGGTGGTAAAGTTCACTGGAGTCTGAATACAGTATGCTAGATGGCTGAGGTAGTCCTAGTGGGCAGATGCTATGATATGAGTTATCTAATATTACAGAGATAGTTAGGTTTGCAACAATTTAAATATAGTTTGTCAAAAACTGCTTTTCTAAAAGATTTAGAGCAATCAAGGTAACATTTCAGAGCTCTACTGACATCTAAACCATGAAGAGTTCTTTCTCCTTCCGATTCAGAAGGGAAGAAAGTAGGAAAGACAACCTCTTGGTTGATATAAAAAGATTTAGCAACTTAGGAAAAAAGGTAGGTAGGGTGTGCAGATAACACTTTAATCTTGCTCAACCTTCCAGCTGATTTAATAGCCACTAAAAACGTGCATTCATTACCAACTTAATATCTGTCATATCCATGGGTTTAAAAGGCTTATGAGCAAGAGCTGCCAACACCATATTCAGATCCCAATATGGGTGTGGTTTAGCTACTGGAGGACAAAGACTAAGAACAATGGGCCTCATTACACGGATGGCGGAGAACCATGGCGCTATTAGCGCCATGGTTCAGGCCGGTAAAATACCGGCACCGCCTTGGCGGAAAGGGGAATTACCGCCCCATTCCAAGGTTGGTAATTCCCCCTTCCACCATTGCCCTTCCCCATTCCCATTTTTGGCCCATAGGGGAATGGGGAAGGAGCCAATTACGGTACCGCAAATTGCGGTACCGCAATTAGCTCCCTGGGTCCCTTTGCGGGTTGGTTTTTAACGCCTGCAAAAAGCAGGCGTTAAATCCCCCAACCCGCAAAGGGACCTCGTAGTAAGGCGGTAAGGATTTACCGGTACCGGTATTTTACCGGTACCGGTAAATCCTTACCGCCATCCGTGTAATGAGGCCCAATGTCTTGATTACTGGATTAGACGTGGAGAAAGAAATGTGTTCAGAGTTTAACTAAGCACCAATGGCTGCTAAATAATTTCTTCAGGAATCCACTATGATCCCCGACTCTGCTAAGCTGGAAATTAATGAAAGTATACCATCCAGAGACGAAATTCGAGGGTCTGAACCTTGCCCTAGCTCCCAGTAACAAAAGCATCCATTTGCTCTTGTATTGGAGGCACGTAGAGGATGTCCTAGCTGCTTGTATGATTGTTAGATTTTCTTCTAACAGACCAAGCTCCCCATAGACTAACACCTCAGGAACCAGACTGACATGGTCATCGATAGAGTGGAGGGATGGAGCACCCTTCCCTCCTGCCGAGTTTGCAGCCCGGGACATACCGGAAGAAGACAGGGGCCTTCCTAC
Organism: Ambystoma mexicanum; assembly: GCF_040938575.1. NCBI lineage: Eukaryota > Metazoa > Chordata > Amphibia > Caudata > Ambystomatidae > Ambystoma > Ambystoma mexicanum. The sequence goes on along the minus strand of NC_090931.1, from coordinate 1,059,369,084 downwards.
TTCAATCTCGGGTGATAAGGTACCAAATCCCTGTTGGCCAGTTCGGCGCCATTAGTATAAGTGAACAATGATGGGGATTCCTGGAACTTCATCAGAATCTTCATTACAAGAGGGACTGGAGGAAACTTCTATAGGCTTCTGTAGTTCTATCAAATCTGCAGACTGTCCCCCTTTGAGTTGTGGCACTGGCCCATTAGGGTTGCAAATGCAATTTTGGATTTTTCAAATGTCAAACAGATTATCTCTGGTGTCCCCCAGACGCAGAACATTTCCAACACAACAGACTCATTCAACTCCTGCTCATGGTTGCCATGTGAGACGGCCGAGTCTGCCTGCTTCTACATTTAGCTCCCATGCTAAATGAACAGCTTGGAGTACTATCTGATGCTGAATTGCCCATTCCCAGATTTAGGGAACTAGTTGGCATAGCGGAGCAGACTTTGTCCCTCCCAGTTTGTTCAAATAAAATATGGCAGTGGTGCTGTCTGTTTTTACGTGTAGGGAGGAACTTTGGATCAATGGAAGAAATAACTTTGATTCTTTGAATATTGTTAGAAGCTCCAACACATTTCTGTGAAGAGATCTCTCTTGTTGGGTCCACAGTACATGTGTCTGCATGGTGATACAACATCGCTCCCCAACCTGTGTGAGAAGAGTCTGAGGTCAACACATATTGGTGAGGATTCTCCTGAAACGGAGCTTCCCTCACCAGGTTGATGACGTCACTCTACCATCGAGGTCCGCCTGCAGCTCTTGTGGGATTGGTATTTTGATTGATTGTCCAGTTCCATGAAACTAACTGCAGCTGAAGGCGCCTCAGTCTCAGGGGAGCAAATGGAATAGCTAGAATGGAGGACACCATCCGTCCTAGTAGATGGCGAAACCACCAGGCTGAGGATTGTTAATGACCTAGGAAATCACTGGTTGCTAACTTGATATCTTGCATTCTCTCTGTCGTGGGAGAAAAAAACGTTCCCTATGCTCGCATCCCGTCAAAATCCGATGAATTTGATGTCCTCAGTCAATAAAAGGCAAGGTTTCTTCATGATGACTGATAGGACCAAACTGAAATGTAGGTCCAGCAGAAGCCGAAGAGACTCCCGAGCTTGTTGAAATTAATCCGCTGAGATCAGCCAGTAGTCTAGGTATAGATGAACATGTACCCCTTGATGATGTAAATGGGCTGCCTCTGTGGGGATCAGTTTTGTAAAAACATGAGGGGCTGCACGAAGGGCAGGCCGAATGGTAGAACTCTATTGACAGTGGCGACCTGCCAGAGAGACATTTTTGAATTTTTAGTGCGCTGCTGCAATAGGTATATGTAAGTATGCGTCCTTTAGATCCACAGCGCAAAGGCAGTCTTCCTGATAAAGGCAGATCGAAGTAGGTGTTACCATCTTGAATTTCTCTAGAGGGATGTAGAGAGAAGAAGATGGAAGGATAGATGCAATACCATCTGCAACCCAGCCTGGTGTTTCCTTTGAGGCAGTAAAGAGAGAAGAGTAGAATCCACTCCTCCTCTCGAGACAGGATTTCCTCTACAGCATTGATCTACAGCAGGTTGTTGACCTCTAGGAATAGGGCCACTGAGGCTACTTGAAGGAGAAATTGGTAATCAGTAGCCTCGAGAAACTACTGAGATGACCCAGGAATCCTCTGAAATGAAACACCAGTTGTGGTGGAACTCTGAAACGTTGCTGTGCACTGGGGACAACTAGATCCGGAAGGACACTTTAGTGTCTGTAGAGGACAAAGGTAGAAAAGAGAAATCCCTTTTTCGCAGGTCTGCGTTTGTGTCTTTATCCACTAGAAAACCCATCTGGCTACCAACATTTTCTTTCTTGGTAGCCACAAAAACCACCATAACATTTTTAACCTGGCATCTGGTCTCGATTGTCTGGAAGATTGAAAAGATTTGTGCAGGGCTTTAGTAAGGGCAGGCAAGGATTTTGCTGTCAATCAAAAAGTTTTCTTTTGCGATAGCTCATCATCTGTAGATCAATTAAAAAATCTGTTCCCTTGAGGGAAAGATAGAATGTTATCTGAGACGTTGATCTTAAAATTAGTAGCTCTGGCCCAAGTTGTACGGGGCATGTTTGCTCGCAAGCAAACAGACTCAGAGACTGTATCAATGTGATGTATTGAGGACTCTATCAAGTCGTGGGCTATCAGTTTGGCCAGAGGTAGGAATTGCTGGAAATCTGCAATCCCCATCCACAACTGCTGGTCAGACGCTGTCAGTCCAGAGTCACAATTAGCGTGGCGAAGGTACAGTGCTGCCTTGAACAAGAAGGATCTTCCAACTAAAGCTTTCCCCCAAAACAACCCGCACAAGTACGTGTGGCCAGCACGTAAATGCACCAACGAACCAGACCCCAAATGGGTGACGCAAAGGCTGACCACCCTGGAGCTCGCTAACAACCCCAACACCATACATTACATGACCGGATGCCAACCAACCCGAGACCACACTAACGGAAACTGCGCCTTACATAGCACTCACTAAAAACCACGACACAAGCATAACCTACATGGCACCCCAAGAATATGCACCCTATATGTGCCTACAAACAAATGGACAATAAAGAACCATGACCATGCCAGAAAGTCCATAAATTTGGCTAACTACACTGAATAACACGTCCAACTCCACTCCATCCCCACAAAACACAAACAATGAGGAACCCACCAAAGTAGAGGCACCTGAACTGCAAGACACTCCTTGAAACCTAGGACCTGCCACGCCCCAGCATTCCCCAAAAGTACAAAAAACTAACACTCCTAACTTTCAGTGCACCAACAACCTTACACCCTAGGGCACCAGGGCTGCCACCCCTGGGCACAATCCCAGCTCACAAGAGCAACAAGCAGCACATAAGCTCTAACATCAGTCCACAACAGCACCCATGAAGAGCACACCTAACACACAAGAACACCATAAGAAAACACAGTCAAACTAAACTGCGCCAAAACACACTCCTAAAGCCTCCACACCGCAAGACCCCAGGTACCTGCCAACTGACATGACAATACACCAAACACACCTAGGACCCCTAGTCCAAGCCAACTGCACCACCGCAGCACACCATACTACAACTCAGGACCCCTAGTCCTTGCCAAACTGCACCACCGCAGCACACTGTCAATACAACCCAGGACCCCTAGTCCAAGCCGACTGCACCAAACACACACCTAGGACCCATAGTCCTAGCAAACCCACACCACAGTAACACTGCAGCACTCTACCACAACACTCGGGCACCTAGCCCCAGTCAGACTGCCTTTGCAGTAGCACCTTCACTCACCACATAGGACCCCTAGCCCAATGCCAACCACATCATCACACACACACACGCCCTGGACTCCAAGTCCTGCCAGGCTGCCACACAGGAATACCGTTACACCCTGTGTGGGACCCCTAGACTAAACTAGGCTACCACAAATACTCCACAAAACGCCAAAGGTGCGGAAAATCCCCTATTTAACAAGACTCTCAGTACGCTGCACCCAAAGCAGGATGCACTCTTTGCGTAACACATACACTCCAAACGTAGACCAAGCTACCATATTACGCAGTGGAATCCTTGGTCGAATTAAGGGAAACAACGCTCCAGAACCTCGAACACCCTCTCATCACACCAAACACAACTCATGCAACGCACAAAACGGATGACAAATTTGCATAGCACAAAAACTCTGGTATGATATGTAGTTAATACTCATTTTGGGAAATAGCAAAAATGTCGATCTCACTGGACGACTAAAACTTGCCAGTACATAGTCGCTCCAGTACATTAAATACAGGACTTGACCCGCAAGTTCCCCCACCCATGAGTCCATACAAATCCCACGGTTCAACCCCACCTGAAATAAAAATGGGGTTACACAAGAAAATACAATTTCAATTCAGTACACTGTAAATTAAAACACGAAACACAATCTCAACTAAATCTCACTTTAGCACAAGTTCATTTTAAATACACAAACTTTGTCTCAAAACGCACACATTCACACAGGCCCATGCTACTTCAATTACCACACACACCGAACCAACCAACCCACAGAAGGCCAACACATATAGACAAGACACCATACACACCGGCCTTACACACACATTTTGGCTCACTAGAATTCTGCTAAGACGCCAAAGACGCCAATGCCAATATTCCTCCTTCTCCCATGGCGTAGCTGCAAAAATTAAACTCAGCGCCTCCAAAGTTCCATACTCGATACTGCAGCGCCCACGGATAACAGATGGCAAAACCAGTCTCACGATCCAACGGAAACTTCCAGTCCTCAGCTTCCTCCTTGACAATGTCCCAAATAAATCCACAACTCCGCTGGATGCATTTCCCAAGTTGGTCAGTCGTATAATTACTGAGATCCATTTCTTGGCTCATTCGCCACCGACCGCAACTACAACTCCCTACACTGTCCCATCCGATGTCACTCTCACTCTCTTCCGACCTCAAGGTTTCCCCACGGACAACACTGGAACTGGATACTTCATAGACGTGCTTCTTATGGCATGCCGTACACGCAACACGTTCTGATTCTGTTTCAAATTTGCTTCTGCGTTCCAGCCGCTCACGCTGCAACGCACAGGCAGACGTCATCTTTCTGCCTGTGGTGCTATCGAGGTCACAGCTCTGTTCCCCCTTCGTCACGGCAACCACTTCCGAGTCCATGGCGCTGGGCAATCTCCACCCCGACGCCCACAACTGCTTCAGACTCCCAACAGCAGAAACCCCATGGCGACCACTTAGTAGCCCCGGTTCCACAATGCGCACCAGAAGCTCTCGGTGCACAGCCTCATTAGCCGGGCCCCCACTCGCTCAGCCAGCACGCCACTGCTCCTGCATGCATCCTGTTTGCCGGACTCCTTACAGCCACAGGTTTCCCTTCGCCAGCGCTCTCACCGCTCCTGCGCTGCCTGTCAGGCCCGTTATTTGACACTCCGCCCCCGATTCAGCACAGACAACTGTTCTCTCCATCTGGCTCCTGCACTCTGGAGAACCCAAACAAAGCTCCGGATTTAGTGCAAAATAGGAACCACCTCTTCCAGCACCATGCTGGAGTCTAGCACCCAGATCCCTGCTGCTGGGGCTAAGACTGCTGGCTGCAACACTAGGACGTGAAACACTTGAAGGGCGGTGTTCCTGGATCATCTGCTGTCCCCTCCACGACAGAATCCCATTCTCGTCGCCAGTGAAATAACTTGGTACCTGAAATAACACCCAGACCAGCAGGTAAGTTATTTGTAGGTTTATTTAGTAAGTTTGTGCCAGGAAGACACAGGCATGTCCCTTCATGCCAGCTTAGATTTCCAACTGTAACTGTTATAACAGTACTTCAGAACATAACACCTCAGCTTTCCACCCTCACTGACATCACCACATTCCACCATCAGTGATGTCACCCACACTCAGACACATTACAACAGAGAGCAAGAATCCATCTACAGGTTACTCATTTTAAACCACACAAATGCATTGTGTTAAACAACTTCAATATTAATTTTGCAGCACATTTCAAGCTTCATATTAGTAGTGTCATATAAACAGATTCTAAACAGATTATGTATCAACAACTACAAGACCTCTTACATTAGTAAGCAAGAGACAGAAAAATGGGATATACATACCAAGGAAAAATATCTACTTGTGCGTAAAAAGGATATACCATGGCATCCCATGACCTTTGTTGGTCAAGTAACTCCTCATGTCTTGAAATACCATAACTTACAACAGAGGGTGCTTCCTCCGACATGCATTTGCATCAAGCAACTTTCCCTTCAAATATTCACAGCACATTAGACTTTCGATTTTCCTTGCTCTAAACCCTTCACACACTTGCAGTCCTTCATTCAGTACCCGATTGTTATTTATTTTTCTTTTTGCATTTCATTCCCCTTTTTATTTTTTCTGCATGCATACTAATTATTGCAAGGATATGTCATATGGTTAATGGGTGGGCAGGCAGCCAGCTCACCACAGTGATTGCTGAGACAGTGTGCAAAGAAGCTTTAGTCTTACTTGGATATTTCCAAAGTCAAAATATGCAAATTAATGCAGAAAGCAATATTGTTTTTGTCACCTATGAAATTACACACCACTGGGGGTGTTTTCGGACCATCTCAAGTCATTTCTGAAACTATGTGCTCACATCCTAAACCACACGTACCTTTATTCAAACCATTATCTACCGCTACACTAATTACAGAAGGGACCATGTTGATGCCCTGCAAGTCCACAGCAAAACCAAAATTTGATGGCTGGAAGGTTTTAAAATAAATCACCACAAGCACAGCTCTTTGCAACCCTCCAGACACTCGTTTGTCAGCCTGCCAAGCCATTACAGAAGGGGAAAGTCCCCAAAAAGGGGCAGTCCAGCCCGAACCGCTAGGTCACATCCATTCTGCACAAAACCACAAGAATCCCCAGACATGTTTCGGCCTTGCTGGGTGTCATCAGTGAAGAGTAGCGTGAATCTCTAGGCCAGGCGGGCTCGGGACACACATCTGGGCATACCGTCCCACTCAGGGTGACTAAAGCAAAACCACAAGTTGACGGCTTGCAGGTTTTGAATAAACCATAACCACAGGCACAGCTCTGTGCTCTAAGCACCATTGGGAACCAAGCTGCACCTCAATGATGAGGCCCAACAAGGCCGAAACATGTCTGGTCTTGCTTGTGTTTCCGTGCTGAGGGGACATGGACTAGCAGTTCAGGCTGGGCTGCTCCCATTGGTGGTAGATCCTGACTGATTTTGTATATGGCTGGACCCCTTTAACAATGGCGCAGGTGGACTAAAAAAGTGGTGTGAAAAGTTGCCCAGAGCAGTGCCAGTGGTTCAGATTAATTCAAAACCTTCCACCCATCACTTTTTGGTTATTATCTGCAAGTCCACGCCATGTGTAGCCTAACAAGCAGTGCTTTCCTTTGTAGGGGTTGGGTATGAAAGCCTTTGCATGAGATTGCTGAAGAGCAAGGGTAAGAGATCAATAGTGTTGGCAACAGTTAACATTGGAACACAGTTGTTAAATTGTTACTAGTGAGGACTGGATTCAATTTTGTAAAGAACAGAGAAATACACCTGAAATTTAGCTGTTAGTTGTCATTTAAGGTCACTTTTGTGAAACCACAGTTCTGCAAGAGGGACGAGCAGAAAAGGGCCTAAAGTCTGGCAATGTATTTGGGTTAGTATTTCAAGGCAGATTTGTAAATCAGTACTGTGACGAATCCTGAGGTATCGTCACTGCTTTAGATAGGGAAGCTCCCTCCCATGGGGCCAGGAGGTGAGGCCGGTACCCAGTGGCAGGATCTCATGGGGAGGGAGGACCCCATTAAGAGTAGTGACGATTCTGGAAAACACAGTACCCGTTTGACCCTCCCACCTTCGCTCAAAAACCCTTCAATTCCACACTACCTAATGCCACCATGTATTTTTGCAGTCTACCCCAAGTAAGAACTACTGGGCCGATGAAGCGGCCAGGAGTAATGACGATCACTGACAAGAACAAACACCATGCTCTAGTCTTTTCAATGATACTGTTGGTCAGCTGTCATTTAAAAACAGAGAACAAGGCAGTCTTTGTTTTCGGCTCGGCATGGCCCGTGAGCTTGGCAAGCTACGTGCACACCAGCAGAGCAGAGAAGCAGGCGGTGTCCGGGAGAGAGGCTCACTCATGGGAGGCCCGGAAAGCAGAAGGCAGACTGGAGAAGAGGAAAGATATTGGCTGGTGGCCGAGGGCACTTGAATGCAGAGAAACCACACATCTGAGCCAGAGAAGCCGCCGAAGATCCTGGGAGACCAACCAGAGTGTGACAGCCAAAACCCTGCAGGTACTAAGGTGGCTAATCCCAGGGTTGGGGAGACCCAGAGGGTGCATGAGACCCAAAGGGAAGCACAGATGGAATCTTCACCGGGACAGAGTAACCAAGGGAAGGGGGTCTGCGACCTATATTGAGAAAGCATATCCCGATCAGTAATAAAGAGGAATATGAACATTGCATATACCAGTGGTACTCAGACCTTGGCAGGGGAGTACACCAAGGCTGTGGGTTGAAGAGAAATCAGACAAAGAAAACTGTGAGAGTAACCAAATGAAGTGGGTCCGGAAGCCCTACTGGGGAAATGCACCCTGAACAGCAATAAAGTGGAATAGGAAGCTTGCGTGTACAAGTGACACTCCAAGACTTTGGCAAGAGAGTAAGCCAAGACTGAGTGTGGAAGCGAAGTCAAAGAGAGAGAACTGTTAGAACGAGAACGTTGAGTACTCTACTTGGCAGGAGGGTGGACCAAGGCAATTTACTTGATGTATAAGCGCCTTACAAATGTACACTAAAATAAAATAAATAAAATGCTGAGAACTGGGTCTGGGACCCATAGCAATTGAGAGGAAGATAAGAATAATAAGATTAACGCTTATTCTTCCTCGTCGCAGCACCTGGGAGCCGGGTCTGCTCAGAAAGGGTTAGGGACCCCAAGCACAGCTTGGGAGAGACACCCAGGCTATTCTTCGTTACAGTACCTGGGAGCCGGGTCGGCTCAAAAATGGTCTGGGACCCTCAAGACGGCTTGCAAAAGGTGTCCAGGCTAATCTTCCTTGTTGCAGGGCCTGGGAGTCAGGTCTACCAAGTAAAGAAAAGGACCTATCTTGACAATTAAATACACAGACAATTTGGATAAAGCTTGGAATGAATCTGGCGAAGGGAATCAAATCTTTGAGGCTTGTGGAACGTTTGTTTGATTTATATACACATGTTTCGAACTTTAATTTGGAACTACAATGCTGGGCTGCAGGTTGACAGCCAAGAAATATTTCCCCTTTTCACCTTATGTTGAGTTTAGCTTGTAAGGGATAGATTAAGATTTGCACACAGGACCTCAAACTTTACTTTGGACATTCTGACACAGATCATTTCATTAGCTTGTTTTGTTGAGGCAGGGAATCCCCTCTTAGAAGTAGGGTTAGTTAGGTTTTCCTCTAACTCCCCCACCCCCTTTCTGTTATTAATAAAAGTCTTTGCCACTGAACATGCCACCCTTGTGTCCGTGTCTTACTCCTACACCCTCAGAGTACACACTGTAATGGTGGATGCATGAGGGTCTTGAGTGTCCTCAGAAAATTCTGGAAAATGGGTATAATTTTAGTGGGATGCAGACACTGCAAGAGTGTGTGCTTGGATCTCTGAAAAGCTGCATTTCATTGCTAGGTGATGACAAAGCACAGTCTAAGATCATGGGCCTTATTACGGGTCCGGCGGTAACCGTGCCGGTGATACCGGCGGGTTACCGCTGGACTCGTAATGATTTTCCAGCACCTGACTTCCCAGTAACACCGGGGGATTACAACCCCGACGGCCCGGAAAGTCAAGCGCCGGAAAACTGGAAGCCTCCATTCACATAGAGTCCTATGGCACTCTATGGGAATGGGGACCATGTAAGCACCGTTGTTAACGGTGCCGGTGGTTCCATCACTGTCTGCCTACCGTGGCCGCTGTGCCCGGCAGGGTCAGACCTGTCAGACACAGCGGCTCTGGCATGCAGACCCGTAGTTTGCCGGTCCAGAAACAATGGTGACGGTAAGTTTACCGGCACCATTTTTTTCAGACGGGCAAACATGTAAAGAGGCCCAATGTCTTTATCACTATCCCACTTACCCCATGAACTGGAAGGCTGGCTTGGACAGATGGTGCAATGTTTACATGAAACCATTTCAAATGTGCAAAATGTGTTCAGTAGTTTAAAGGGTGGGCTTCGAAGAATGTGTTTCGGAAGATAATCCTTGAAGAGGAAGTCTGTGCCCTTAGCCCAACCATTCAACCCATGAACGAGTTGCCTTCTGCAATGACGACCCACTGCCTTGTGTATTGCAATAATCTCTCAGAATGGCTAAAAAGGGCAGTTCAATACAGGTTGCCGTTTCAAGGGAGCTGTTCTCACTCTAAATGCACACTGCCCTTTCTCTCTTCAAGGTGTCTTTTTGTTCACCTGACAGGGTTGACGGCTATCACTATACATTCTTCTGTTGTATACGTCAATAACACTCTTTGTAGAATCCACTTCCCACTTTAACATCCTCTTATCCTCTGTGATGAACCAGATGAAGGTGTCAGACTCGAGCGTGACAATTTCAAGGCTCTTCATTAAATTAAAATGAAAAGGCCCACCTATCCTTACTGCTAATAGAGATTTTCCCTACCTACAAAATTAAGCCAATGTTGCTTGTCCATCATCAAAATCAAAAGTAATCCTCAGTCCAAACCTAATCGCCATTTGGCCCTACCATTGTGGAAAAACACAAATATAAGCCAAAGAAATAGCCTCGAAGATTAGGCTATGTCCGGCCAATTGTTCTTTGGATCTCTCTCTGGGGACTGTTTCCGGTTGATACAAAAAAATAGTTCAGAAAATGAATGTCCTTAGCTCTCCTGTTAGCCTCTTCAGATACACTTGGAAGCCTTTACATAAATAAAATGTCTCCAGTTCGTTATGCGGAGGCATATATAGTCAAAGAGGCTAAATCACGGCACATGGAGCTTTTTGCTAATCTCAAAGAGTTTGAAGGCAAGAATGTTTCGAAAGGTATGCCCCCCATAGCACAGATATCTGGTGTCAAGCAATTCAAGACGAAGTCATGAATATAGTTGCAAAGCAAAAGCAACCAATAGATTCACGCAGAACTTTGCTTAATGTGGCTAGTGCACAATCTCCCGAGTTCTTTGCTAACGTAAGGGTTGCAGTAAACATCCCACACTTCTTCTTTCAGTAGCTTTCAGTAGAGGAGATGCACACTATTATTATTGACCTTAAACCCACATCTTGAATTGGCGACATTTGCTTGGCACACACATTTAAAGACTGCCTTGATCTTATACTCCCTTTCATCACGCAGATGGTCAATACATCTTTTCAGGAGGCATATGTGCCGGAGTCACTCAAAGAAGCATGGGTCACTCTCTGCTTAAAAGCAAGCAATTGGATCCCGGAATGGGCAGCAATTATAGGCCCAGCGTTAACATGCCATTCCTTATAAAGATTCTAGACAGAGATGCGTATATACAATTGCAGGAACATATTGAAAAAAACAATATCCTGGGGTATCGCCAATCAGGCATCAGAGCCCACCATGGCATTAAGTCAGCTTTACTTGATCTTAAAGCAAATCTCACTAAAATGATTGACTACGGGCATACAGCACTCCTACTTCTATACTTGTTAGCAGCCTTCGATCTCGTCGACCATTCTCATCTGGTTGAGAGATTGAGGGAGGTAGCAAATTGTTTGGAAAATTCAGCCGCCCGTCTTATGATTTGATGAGTCATTTATAACGCGCCTGTACACTAATGTTTCTAGGCGTGACAATACAAGGTAGGGAAGACAGAGAGAGGACAAAACAAACCATTTTACTAGGCCTTGTGTCATTCAAATCGTGCAAGTGCAGGGGGGCAGAGAGAGAGGAGAAGTGTCAGGGGGACAGAAGGGAGAAGCGCAGCCAGCGCAGCACGGCTCTGGGTAAGTGCAACAAGGCAGGGGACTGTAGAGTTATAGATACAGCCCCAAGTGCGAGATAGCCCCGGAGGCAGTGCAGAGTCTACTGGTCGTGGGGGAGCCTGGTGCCCATTGAGATTCTGAAGGTAGCCATGCAACTAGCCTGCACAACAGACAGGTAGGTCAGCAGAGGAGAAAGAGAGAGAAAAAGCAAGTGGAAAACAAAGGTCTTCAGCTGCTTCCCGAGGCTCAGGTGGTCTGGCTCAAGTTTGAGAGGGGCAGGAAGGCCATTCCAAAGGAAGGCACCTGCAGAGGAGAGAGATCTACCACCCACTCTCTGTCTGGAGGAACATCCGACCATCAGAGAGTTGGAGGTGGCTGAGCGAAGGGCTCGAGAAGGAAGGTGTTTAGAACAGTGTGTTGGATGTACTGTGGGCCCCAGCCCTAGAAAGCCTCATGGACTATGCAGCGGGTCTTGAAATTGATCCTTGCAGCCCCCGGAAGCCAGTAGAGAGATACAATCCCTGGACTTGAGGCCAAGGACAAGTCTTGCACTCCTGTTCTGGATTTGTTCCAGAGGGTGGAGAGTAGAGGAAAGCAGATTGAGAAAGAGGACGCTGCAGTAAACCACCCTAGAGAGAACCAGGGCTCTGGAGAAAAGTGGGGGAAAGTGATAAAAGGAAGAATACATCTGAGAAGGTGCAGCTGATAGTGGGACTTCTTAGTGAGGCGCGTGATGTGGGCCGAGAAAGAGAGAGTGGAGTCGAAGACGACACCAAGGTTTTTTGCCTCACAGGAAGGCCATAAAGAGGGTTCAAGGAGGGCAGCCAGAGTGAAAGAGGGAAAGCGGCAGCAGGGGTCTTAAATCTTTTCTGGGTCCCAGGTTAGTGAGAGTGGCAGATTCACAGGCTTGCCCAGTCATCTTGGGAGTGTGGCGTCCCTCAAGGATCTTGCCACTCTTCAACATTTATTTAAGCCGATGAGGCCCCTTTTTGACCATCTGAATAACATTTATGTAGTATAGACCAACTCTGCCAATGAGTCACAAATCCTTCTTAAATTATTGTCAATACATGCGGATGATTCACAGCTATAAATAAGATCTACTCAACAGTGCAGCATCAGAGGGCTAACAACTCACTTGCCTTGAATGATGGCAAGACAGAGCTCCTAATTGTGGGCTGCGGTCCTAGACTGAAAAGACTTCCACCTAGCTATTCTCATCTTACTATTGCAGGGTGCAACATCCAGGTAGCCCTGTATGTTAAGACCCTGGGGGTTTACTTTAACACACAGATGGCCTTTGCTAAACATGTAGACTGTTATATATATATATATATTTATTTTTTATTTCTTTTGGGAAACATTACCATAAGCTTATTTCTGATGCTTGTATCTGCTTAGTTTCGATGCATAGGCCGACATCTAGTGGAAGCTGCGGAGTATTACAGTTGTTGTTTTCGAAACTCGAAAAGGGTCGTCGACAGGGCGTGCCAGTAATAGCATCCCTAGTGTGACGCCCACTGTACCCATGGTCCTTCACGCATCGAGGTCCCTCAGATTGCTTTCTTTCCAACATGAGGCAGCAGGAAGTGTAGCGCGAGTACAGGTGTATTAAAGCAGATATGTATCAGATAAAGCTTAGATAAAACATCTATGCACCTCCTTTCCAATGGGAGGTTTGGTGGGTGCATGTGAATCTAAGCAGATACAAGCATCAGAAATACGATTACGGTGAGTAATGTATCCTTTCTGAGGCTTGTGGAATCTGCTTACATCACCTGCTATGCATACATTAGTGAGCAGTGTTAGGAGGAGGTGGTGGGTTGTGAGCAGGTCCAGCGGAAAATAGATGTTTTAGAACCGCTTGTCCCATCTGTTTATCTGCTTTGAGCGCCAATGCAGTAGTGCTGGGTAAATGTGTGTACTGAGCTCCAGGTAGGTGTTTTGCAAATGGTGTCCAGCGGGACGTTTTGTGATGAAAGCTAAAGTAGTTCCTGTACCCCTTGTGGAGTGAGCTCTTGGTGTGAAAGGCAGTGTTTTGCTTGATAAATAATAACAGCTGTATGCACCTGACTATCCTTCTGGAGATGGCATTCTTGGAAATGCGGTCTCCTGCTCTGCCTGGTGCTACAGAGACAAATAGTTGGTCTGTTTTCCTGAGCAGTCTGGTCTGGTTTACATAGTAAAGGACCGCCCTCCTTACATCTAGTGTATGAAGTTTATCTCAGCTGAGCTAGTTGGTCTCTGAAAGAAGGCCGGTAACTTAATTGATTGGTTTACGTGTAATTTAGAAATAAATTTAGGTGAAAACCTAGGGTGTGTACGTAAAACTAATTTGTCCTTGTGGATGACAAAGAATGGGTCCTGCACTGACAATGCTTGAAGTTCACTAACTCTTCTTATGGGTGTAATAGCCACTAAGAAGGCAGTCTTGTATGTAAGGTCTTTAAGACTTGACTTATGCATCGGCTCAAAGGGAGGTCCCATGAGCTTTGCAAATACTACATCGAGATACCAGCCTGGCGTTGGTTTTGAAATCGGACGGGTGGAATCTCTTACGCCCTACATGAATGCTTTAATGACGGGGACCTTCCACCATGATACCTTATTGCGAGAGGTGGTGTAAGCTGATAAAGCAGCCAGCTGAAACTTTTTAGAGTGGAATACTAACCCAGAGCATGGGTGGGTTATATGGAGCATATAGTGTAGAATGTGGAATGGAGTACATTCTATGGGGTTTAGATGTTTAGACCGGCACCAAATTACAAAGCTCCTCTACTTATCGAAATAACAGTGTCTGGTGTTTGGTTTACGTGCCTCCTTGAGGATATCCATACACCTTTGTGGTAGATTTATATGTCCAAACTCTATGACCTCAGGAGCCAATCTGCCAAGTTCATTGAGTGATGCTGAGGATGTACCGTTATTCCGCCGTGTTGGGTCACCAAATTTGTCTGGCCCGGGAGTTATGGGATTGCACATCGCCAGTATGTATGTGGATACCATGGTTGTCTCGCCCACATAGGAGCAACTTGGATGAGCGTCATCTGTTCTCTGAATCTTGTTCACCACCCTGTTCATTAGAGGGGGGAAAGCGTAAGCAAACTTCCCTGACCAGCTCATCCATAGGGCGTTCCCCTTGGAGTCTGGTTGGGGAAACCTGGACGCAAAGTCTGGGCATTGCTTGTTTTCTTTTGCAGTGAACAAGTCTAGCTTGGGCTAACCCCACTGTGAAAAGAAGTTGTCTACGACATTTGTGTCTATTTGCCATTTGTGTTCCTCTGGTCAGGGATCTCTGCTTAACAAGTCCGCTAGAGTGTTGAGTTCCCCTGGAACGTGTTGTGAAGATAGCAACATCCCTCGTTTGAGTGCCCATTTCCATATTTTCTGTGGTAGTTTGGACAGATTTGGACAATGTGCGCCCCCCTGCTAGCTGATGTAGAACATTGCAGTGGTGCTGTCAGTTAGGATCTGTACAGACTGATTTGTCAGCTGTGCTTCGAATGCTTGAAGCGCTTTGAATACCGGTAGAAGTTCCAGCAGGTTGATGTGGTTCTGTGCCATGATGTGAGTCCACAGACTATGTGCTGCGAGATGAAGGTGATGTGCCCCCCACCCGGAGAGTGGCATGTCTCTTGCAACTACCGCTTGCACCGCCAGATCGTGGAAGGGTTTTCCCCTTCAACAGATTCTCCTTTGTCCACCAGCGAAGGGCTTGTACTAGTGTTGGCAAAACGACCACTAGATCGTCCCACTCACGGCTTGCCTGAGACCACTGTTTCGCCAACCACTCCTGCATGGGACGAATGCGCAAAAGTGCGTGTGGGACCAGGTAAATGCAGGATGCCATCATGCCGAGCAAACGCATAGCTTTGCGTACGCTTATCTGGTAAACGGCTTGATACTGAGTTAGTTGCAGTAGCATGTTTTAGACTCTTTCATTTGATGGAAAGACTAAACCATCTTACGCGTTTATGACAGCTCCTAGGAACTGTTCGGACTTGTTCGGCACAAGGCAGGATTTCTTCTGGTCTATTGAGAAGCCCAACTGGAAGAGAAGGTTTATTGTTCTTTGAGTATTTTGCCTGCAAATTTGGGGAGACTCCCTGTAATTAGCCAGTCGTCCAGGTAGTGGAACACTGGGATTGCCTTCCTGCGCAGGTGCGCTTCGACCACCGCCAGTACCTTGGTGAAGACCCTTGGGGCGGATGCTATGCTGAAGGCTAGCACCTTGAATTGGTAGTGCTGAATCGATCGGTTCCCCATCGGCCTCGTCGTCTGAAAAGACGGCGATGCTGCTGTCGCTGGATGCACCCTCCACGTCCAAGGCAGCCTCGGCCTTGGACGTGGACGTGGAGTGTGCATCCATGGCGTGGTGGTCCCACCATTTGGTCTTTCAGTCCTTAAGGCTTTTACGTTGGAAGTGATGACAAGCTCTACAGTGCCCTTTGCCGTGGTCCCTTGCAAGACAAAGGTTGCACACCCGGTGCTTGTCTTTCCAGGGGAACTTCTTACTGACACTGGGGCAATGTTTAAACAGTGTATTTTCCATATTTGTATGGAAAGGAAGGTGGGTGAAAATAGAGAGAAAAGGAGAATATGCATTCTCTTAGGGATCTAAGAAATGTCCACCCCCCAATCTCCCTGCTGTATGGGCTGAGGCCTGGCGTGGCCTTCCACGGCTGAAGGGGTGTCGTCGAGACAGGATCGTTGTTTGATGAAATTCTTCCTTATCACAGCCGTCGAAAATGTTTATTGAAGGTCGGTAATGTAAAGGATAGAAAGAATACTAGCTCTAATAACTTTTATAATTAATGGTGCTAGCCGAAACAGAACTCTGCGTTAAAAGCGTCCGACGATGATGGCGGAGAAAAACAATCTGAGGGATCTCGGCGCGTGAAGGACAATGGGTGCAGTGGACGTCACACTAGGGATAGTGGCACGCCCTGTCGACATCCCTTTTCGAGTTTTGGAAACCACAGTTTCTACTAGATGTTGGCCTATGCATAGCATGTGATCCAAGAAGATTCCACAAGCCTCAGAAAAATATATCTCCATATCATAAACTTATGTCAAATCATCCCATTTTTAACTATGGAAAATAGGGGAGTTTTAGCCATGGTGTTGACCAACACTCGCCTGGATTATTGTAATACTCACAGGTACATCAAAAAGCAATACAAGGACGCTACAGATTTTACAAAATGGCGCAGTGAGAGAGATTCATGGCTTAAAGCGAAGAGAACACATCACATTTCTGCGGCAGTCCTTTCATTGACTTCCAGTACACATTGTATACATCATAAAGTTTTATCTCTAACGCACAAATGTATCACTGGTTCAGTCCCTAAATATTTGAAGGATCGGATACATACTAAAACTGCCTTGGGAGTTGTTCACTCTAATGAGGGCTTCTGTCTCACTCAACCACGGTTCAAACGGACCATATTTGATGCTACACGTTTTGATGTTTGGGCACGCTAAGCATGGAATGAGCTCCCTGGTGCTCACTGTGCTCAGAGAGGCACAGCATCACCTCACTGATGAGGCCCAACAAGGCTGAAACACGTGTATTGGGTTGCTGTTGGTACTCTTGTTCAGAGAGGAATTGCCATAGCATTTTGTTGCTGGACTGCCCATGTGGGCGGGACAAAGACTGATATGCAAATGGATATTTCCCCATCTGTGAAAGGTACAGTGAGCAAAAAGTGTGTGCTTCAAAATCTCATCTCAGAACAGGTTATCATGCAATGTTCTTTCTGGAGAGGAGCGCCTGCTACCTTTTTTGAAATCCTTGCACAACCTTCCATGCCCTTTGAAGTACAAAGCGAGTCTCAAGACCTTTCTTTTTAATAATGGGATTGACTAATTGCCATTACTTCTATGTGTTTGTTTCACTGTGATTTCAGTAAAGCGCTCTGAAGCCTTTAGGTGAATAGTGCTCCATAAGAATTGAAATAAATTAATAAATGTCTTCCTTTATTCCTTTGCCATCCGCGTGGCCAGTCGCTAGATAAATCAAATGGGTTAACTTATTTATAGGGGGGACTGGCAAGTTTCTAGAGAAATCATAATTGTCACTTGTTTGGATGAAGGAATGCTTCCCTTTTTTCCTTTTCCACCACCTTGACCAGTTTTGGTTTTCTATTTTCAACAAAATTGATGGAACCTTCCAGGTTCCTGTATACTTATGTTTTTACCAATTTAAACTTGTTTCTCGAGGACTCACCAGGACACACTATCTTTCAGGTTTCCTGAACCCCTCTGGTTGTATATGTGTTTCTTGCCAATATTCAATACAATGGTTTCTAGGGCTCCCTTAACTCTCCTTGTTAGTTATTTTCCGCTTGCCTCGCTCCACCCTAGACAACCCGGGTACCTTCTATGCCTTTGTGTGTGCTCCAGAGGGATGGTGTCCTAGTGGGGATTCTTTGCTATGGTCTATGTTACAAAGGCCTTGTAATAAATATGTCTATATTTTTGGATATAACACCTGTCTGGAGTAATTTGCAAGTGTCCTTGCTCTGTGCTCATTGAGGTCTTCCAGTCACCCCCCTCCTGAGACTTAGTCTTGACCGCCTGCCATAGCTACCCTGATTGGTCTGGCTTGTCCAGAGGTTACCCTGTTCCAAGAAACTAGGTTAGCCTTCTGAACCTCTGCCCCTCCTGGACAGAGTTCAGAAATCCTTCTTAACAAGGGTTGCAAAATATTTTTATTAAAGCCCCCGATCAATCTATCCAGAACGACCACATTGTGGGCAGATAAGCATCAGCTTCTCTTGGAGATGCATCTCTTCGTCCCTCCTGTCGGTCCTGTGCTCGACGTAGTGTCCCAGGCCGACTTCAGATGCAGCGTGGTCATGTCACCAGGTAAGACAGTCCTTCTGTCCCAGTCTTACTTCTCTGCTTCTGCCTGATGCAGACAGAGTATTCGTCATAGGGAGTTCTTGTAGGAAGGGGAATATGTGTCCCCTGCAGGAGAGTCACTCCCAGTGAGGTCCCACTTTCCCTGACCCGTAGGGAGGGTCTTGCCTCAAAGGGGGTGGCTCCTCCCCAGGAAGAAGGGACAAATTGTTCAGATTCATCACACCTCCCTCTTGCTAAATTTTCCTTACTACTGGATTTAAAAGTGATACCACCCTCCCCGCCTGCACTAATATGCACTTTGAAACAGGAAATAATTCTTCTATTGTTGGTTGTTTAGTACATTGTTATTGGTTTAAGAAAAAGTTGTTTATATGTCGGTTACTGAACATATGGAGAGTGACCATAATCCCTCAAGCATATTTTTCAATGGCCTCCAATATCTAGGACGAAGAGGAAGTCTTCTTTCCAGATTCATTACCAGAAGCACGAGGATGTAATAGTATTTTAACCTTTATGAGCAACTGACGGAAACTATTTTCCCCAAGAGAATTAGTTTGATGAATGATGCCCCATAGGGTAGGATTAGGAGAGCAGACTTATAAAAAGGATATATAGTGAAATAAGAAATGGTGGTCTGTGTGTGGCACATATTTTTTAGTCTGAAACAGTTTTACAAAACAATTGTTTAAACAAAAAAAAAGTGCTCCAATAAAAGGTTTAAAAAAAGAAAAATGAATTAGGTTAAAAGGAGGTTTTGGATAAGGTTGGGAGAAAGTAGTCTCATCAGGATTTGAGGGCAGCAGATTGGAGGTGGAACGTTTAATTTCTCTGTGCAGCTGGACATCCCATTTCATGAAATATTCTTCGATCCTGCCATCGCACAGAATAACACTCCCGTTGAGTTTCGTGGCAATGAAAATGTTCAATGAGGATGACATTCAGTCCTTTCAAAGGGGGGGAAAGCTGCTGGAACTGATATATTAAGACATTCCATTTTTATATTGTTTGCCAAATGGTGGTCGCCCATTCCGGAACAGCTTTTTAAACGCAATCAGACGAACAAGCCTCATTGCCAGCTTCCTGGAAATGTAACAAGATTATCACTTTGTTAAAAGAAATTTGGTTCGCCCTTTATTAGTATTAGACAATTCTCTTCTGGATAGATTGATTGGGGGCTTTAATAAAAATATTTTGCAACCCTTGTTAAGAAGGATTTCTGAACTCTGTCCAGGAGGGGCAGAGGTTCAGAAGGCTAACCTAGTTTCTTGGAACAGGGTAACCTCTGGACAAGCCAGACCAATCAGGGTAGCTATGGCAGGCGGTCAAGACTAAGTCTCAGGAGGGGGGTGACTGGAAGACCTCAATGAGCACAGAGCAAGGACACTTGCAAATTACTCCAGACAGGTGTTATATCCAAAAATATAGACATATTTATTACAAGGCCTTTGTAACATAGACCATAGCAAAGAATCACAGTAACACTATGTAAACCAATACATCACACTCAATACAATATATATATACACAAGACCGGGGGGGGGTCTAAAGGGGTGACTGCACGAAATATGTCGACAACCTAGATGGGAAGGAAATAGGCAGTGCAGTTAATCTTTAGGCCCAGTTCAACATCAGTTATTCACCTAACTAAGAGGCAGTCCAAGCCCTAAGAAGAGGGGAGCCTTGTGCTCAATAGTACATGTAATGCAAACGCACGCGGTTGTTCCAATGGGCAAAACAGGGTCTCTTCAGGGGTCTCTAGCAGCTTGGAAAGGTGGATAAAGCGATAA
The DNA here is from genome assembly GCF_040938575.1 of Ambystoma mexicanum. Classification (NCBI taxonomy): domain Eukaryota; kingdom Metazoa; phylum Chordata; class Amphibia; order Caudata; family Ambystomatidae; genus Ambystoma; species Ambystoma mexicanum. The sequence continues at coordinate 1,059,348,931 of NC_090931.1, read as the reverse complement.
AGAATAAGTTCCCTCTATTCAAGGAAGACCTCCACTTGGAGGCAGAGGCAGTTTGAGAGTTTGGGATGGAGTCGCTATTTCACAATAGCAGTGGACAGGAGAGGGGGCCCCCCAGGGGCCACTCGTGTGTAAAAATGGGCTCTGGCACTAGGGGCCACCGGTTGGGGTATTGATTACTCAACGGTCCCTGAGGCACGGAGACCCAAACTTCGGCAGGTTAGTCCAATTCGGTTGCAGGTTCGACTGCGGCAAAAAGGACGTCTCGGCACCTTTTTGTTCCTGAGATCCAGCAATGATTCCCAAACGGGACAGTGGTGATTTCTCCGCTCCGGGTGGATGGATCGCCCCAGTTTCACTGCAGTAGGCTTCAGGGGCAAGAGGGTCACAAATGCAGCGGACTTGCAAAGGACGTTGCCGCAGCAGGGCAACACAGTAACCACGTTTACTCCGGTCCAGGTGCATTCGTCTCATTCTGACCTGGGAATGACAGTGTACAAAATTCAGTGTGAGGGTGCCGTGGACACAGAGCTAGCAGTATACCAATTTTCGAGGGCCTCCTCGAAACGACGGCGGAGACTGAGCAAAGGTCCCGCGTAAACTGGTCAGCCCACTGGTTGGCCCAGGGACACTTCTGAGAAAGCTTACTTGCAGGTTTTGGTGAAGGTGCCGAGAATAGTTGGTCCCACTATTCCAATGAGTTGAAGCGTCTTTGTAGACCTTGTAGGATGACCAGATGCAGAGGGGTCCCACGGGACGACAGTGGGCTCAGGGTGCCAAACCTTCCAGCGGGTCTCCAGCGGTTCCTCCACTCAGCTTCCTAGTTGCAGGATACTTGGATCCTATCCTTTGTTCAGTGAGAACTCAGGAGATCGACCTGGTAGTGGTTTTTCCAGCCTCCTCCTATCCAAAGTTCCCTTCGCACCAAAACGAAGAGGACCCAATGGGAGATCTGCTCACAAACACACACTCCATACGTGGACCAATCATAGACCGCGGTGGTCTCAGGCATTCAGGACACTCCAGACTCTCTGGCACCCAGGATGTGTATTGGGACCAGATATCCCAGCCCACATCCTGGAGGCGCAGACACACAAGGCATGCAGATGCCTGCGAAAGCATTGGGATTTGTGGGAAAGTGCATGACCAAATAAGGACTGGCCCAGGTCGACTCGACCTGGGGAAGGTGAAGGGGCAAGATGGCCAAAGGACAGGACAAAGAACCTTGTGGCATGGCCATTTTGGAGCCAGGCCACTTATTCGTGCCAAACGCGCTTAACGCAGTTAACATGGCAGGAAAGGATTAAAAATAATGCGAAACGATAGCTGCCACCAGTCCTGTCCATGACACATCTGCACAGTTCATAAAAAGTCCAGCGAGAGTATCTAGAGCCTTTGGAAATGACTATAGACCCGAGGGTGCTGTATGGTAAGATACATTGCACACTTGTTACATGTTGCACAAAAGTTGCAACAGGAGAAAAGGACTAAGGGAAACAAAGTCTCCCAGTACTGACTGTCTTAAGGGCATGTCAGTTTCCCCCAAAAAAGTGAGTGAAAGCTGAAGGCTGTGCTTCTCTGGCAAAGTCAGTCAAGGGTGTCTAAACAGCAGCAACATGTTTGGGGGTTAACACATGGAGGGAAAATTGCATACAACTATGAAATCTTTCCTAACAACCCTCAAAAGCTGGCTTTATAGATCACTGCTTTACACAGAATGCTATCGTGGAGGAGATAGTCTACTTTCCTTTCGTGGATTAGCAAAAGCTTTTGATTGTATAGGCAGGAATATACTGCATCGAATGTTTGTTAATGTTAAAGGACATTTGTACCGCGCACTATCACCACCGGAGTGGTCCCCTGGCGCTCTGGCGGCTCTGAAAGAGGGGGGGCGGGTGAGTTAGTGGGTGGAGGCTGGAAAAGTGCAAGAGAAGTGATGTACTGTTGGCAGCCTCAGCCCGGTGGGTCTGTCGGCTGGGCCTGGGGTGTATGCGGCCGATAGTCGTCGTGTACTGATGTGCGAGTCTATGTGCATTTATTGTTTTGTTGTTGCAGTGTAGTGAAGTTTGTGCGGTTTGTTGTGCTGGAGGTTTGTGGTTGTGTTTGGTTTGGTGTTTGAGAGGTGTATGCAGAGGAGGAAATTGTTAGTGGTATCTGTTAGTTAGCATCTCTATCCTGGGTGGACCAGTTGGGCTATTGGGGTTCCTTGGGGGTTCAATACAACCGACTTAATTATGGTATGCAGATACTGTTGTGGTAGTTCGATGTGTAATGTCCGAAATGATCCGTTTACATTTATTACCAACAAAGGAGCTTAGCAAGGCTCTTCTTTAGCTCTCTATTGTTTATTTTATTTCTTTCAGATTTTGACCCAGGTTCACCTCTACATAAAGTTAACCCTCCGTTGCTGAAGGGTATCCCCTTATAGTGCTTTACTATAGGCAGAAGATACACCTCTGCTGGATTTAACCCCAGGAGGGATGGTGCCAACAGAGTGGTTGGTGTGTATGAATGTATGGGGTTGCTTTTGCAAAAATTGCAGTTTGAAGAAGCATATAAAATAGACTGAGAAATGTCCCTATCAAGATTTTACAATGTGTATGGAAGTTGCAAACTAGACAAGTGCCCCCGTGTGTTCAGGCTAAAGGTGTTTTCTGTGATACTATATGGAAGCGAAATAGGGGGTTACTCAAACTTCTGAACCCTTGTATTGTTCTTTCAACCCCAGTTGAGGAGGTGTGACACTGCGACCCGAAGGTTTCTTCGTGTGCAGGAACACAAAATAAGTTACTAAAAGGAAGAAAGTTTGATATTCTCAGGAAAGGGGAAAGATCAAATGGCAATGAGACAGGGGCAATTACTAGAGAATATCCAGGTAAGATCAGAGCAAAAAAGGATTAATTTGCCTCCTACACATATAAAGAGCACGAAAACAGTGCAGTTCGAAAGGAAGAGTTCCACAGTCTTGCTGTCACCATTGTTCCAGACCGACCCAACACCCTCCAACATCAAAAAAATCAGTCAAGACTCCAGGTGCTCAGAGTAGAGACTGGGGATGTGAACAGGCATGCCATTCTGAAATTTGTTTTGACCTTATTGTGACTCAAAATATATTTTAAAGTGTTTTAATATTTAAATTGGGGATCACTCTCCTTGAAGTGCAGGCACAACTGAGGATTGCAATATATTTTCTGGAAACTAATTTTAGTTACAGTGATAATCCGAATATAGATTATGTGGTAGGTGAGATTTTTGAATTTACTCCAAAAATAAGTCTATATGGTATTAAAGAATCCTACCATTCGCCAACAAAACACTTATCATCGCTCTGGTCATGTCCAGAGTAGATTACACCAACAGCTTATACCTGGGTATGCCTGAACGACTCCTAAAAAAACTACAACATACAAAATACAGCAGCCAGACTTCTAAAACTACCCTGAAGAGAACACATCATACCAGCGCTAAAAATACTACATTGGCTACCAATAAAACAACGAATAAAATTCAAATCGATGTGCATCACGCACAGAGCAACACACAACCAAGGTGCAGAATTCCCGAGAGATAAATTGCGCCTACGCCTCCCAACAAGAACACTGAGATCAAGCAATGACATCCGCCTAGAACCAAAACCCGAAAACAGAAGAAAACTCAGGATCCTCGTTCTCTCACCAGGCACCAAAAACCTGGAATGACTACCTAAGAATATACAGAACACCACAAGAAACCACCTAGTATTCAGGAAACTGCTCAAATCCTTGCTCTTCACTGCATAACTAGAAGACCACCAACAAGAACGCCCACTCTGTTAAAACAATGATGAATAAAGATGCATGAACAATCAAACACGAAAAGAATCCAAGGAAACGCACTCCACAGCATACTATGAGACAGAATGAGAGATAGCGACTAGAGGAGGACACTAAAGACTGAACACATAAGACAGACCAACACGGAAGCATTGCGACAAGTCATCCACTACAACCCGAAGTTCAGGCACACATACACACAAGACAGTAGGGAAGAGGAGACCACAACCCCTGCTGCGACTCTCAAGTAGGAGAATAGACACCCCGACACCCCTATACATAGCCAATCTAAAAACAACACTACACACAGTTCTAGATTACAACAGGAGTGCGCCGCCCAAACCAATATTTCTGTTAGGCGTAGGCCTTTACCCCACCGGGCAGGACCTCAAATCCAGCCGGGCTTTAGGAGGCTACTGAATTATTCAAACTCTCTCTCAAATCCAGCTGTGTATGGTACTATACTCAATTGATCTGTTAGGCATGGGTCTCTTTCCCACTATGCAGGACGCCAAATCTAGCTGTTTTTCCCACTATGCAGGATTCCCAAAATCTAAGCAAGTAGCCATACTGCGAAGATTAGATGCAAACATATAACCCACTAACAAAAAAGCTCAAACTTTCTGCATACTTACCTCACTCAAAAACTCACACAACCACCTCTCGCACCGCAAGCACTTCACCACACTGCAACAACACATAAACCACCCCTACAGCACACGAGGACTGATATCGCTCCAATACTCGCACCAAGGCTTGTCGCACAGTGTATACCGAGATGAAGCTGCCAACAGAACACCACCACCTTCACCATCATACTCCCTCCTTCCCTACTAACCGATCCCAACCTTCTTTTGCAGATCCGCCAGAGCACCTGGGGACCAACTCCGTTGGTGACGGTACACGGTACAAATACCTTTAACATTTAACATTATGGGGGATGCAAACTGTTAGCAAGATGGGGCTTTCGTGGATTGGGTGCATTTCAGTTTTACTCTTTTAATCATCTCACTGCAGGTCTTTAGTGAAGAGTGAATCAGTGGGAGAAGGAGGTGGATTGGAAAAATGTATAAAGTTTATCATCGTTGGATTGTTATGCTGCTTTGCCGGTGCTTGTAGTGCATGAGGAATTTGTGAAATAAAATTACTGGATTATAGGCGGTTGGTTTTGATGCTCCATTTAAAACATGCTTCCTCTTAATGCCTGGGAAAGTGGCCAGGTGGTGGTAAGAAAGGTTTCTGTCAAGTGGGATCAGACATACGAAGAATGCAGGCATTTTTTTTTCAATTCATTTGCAGATGTTTTGAGTTGCGGGAAAAAAAATGGTAAGGCTGTTTTTCTTGCTAAATATGAGGACTTTCTCCTAAGCCATGTTTCTTACATTGAATTGTAACGTTTTTTTCTCTTTTAATTAGTGTGTATGATTTGGTCAATGCAGCTCTGTTACTGTGATCATTTCAATTTTGGTTGGATGTTACTGTTTTTAGTTTGTTAATAGAGAAATCCAATAAAATATGCGTACATTTATATATCCAGTTATGAAACCTCAAGAGGAACCTGTACTCAGTTGCTGTTATCAGTGGAGGTACAAGACTGATTAGGAGTATACTGATACCAGGTGTCAAGAAGGATGCCCCCGTCATGGCTCCACAGCCTACAAAGCCAACAATGTCTGTGGAAGAAAAGGGGTTGACATCAGAGTCAATGCAGTCCATTCTAACAGAGGGGGTGGGGGGAGGGGTCCCTTCCATAGAGGGTACTAGATGAAGAAGATTGAGAAATGAGTCATCTCTCAAGATCCTGACATAGCTGCCTCCGTCACGTGGGCTGTCGGGCATTTTGTGGAAGACCAATTTCATCTTAGTCACAACTGCCTAAGCAGAAGATTGTCACCTGGTAACATTTCTGTACCAAGACAGATTGATCCTTTGACATACTTTGGCACACTGACTTAGCCCGTTTGTGGGGATCCTTGGTTGGGTTAGCCCAGTACCTAAAAATGTGGCTTGTGAATGGGGATCATCAAACAAATGACCGATATGAGCCCTCTGATTTGGTAGAGACTCGGACAGGCCATCCCACCCCCATCGGAGAAATATTTAGTGCCTAAATGGGAAGCACCAGCAGCAGTGGAGAAAGAATTAGCTGCTGTAGTGCTATCCTCACGGTTTCACCACAGGCCAGACACATTAACCGCTTGATAAGGAACCGGTGGGTTGCCCCAACACGTTTAGTCCATTGACAGGGATACTTGAGGAATGCCCCCAGTCCCAGACATGTCAGCCCCTGACGGGAATCTCACAGTTGCCCCAGTCTGGAAACAGTATCACTTACCTGTCAACGTAACTTCTCCTCAATTAAGTTCTGAAAGTGTGCTGGTTGAACCATTCCAAACACATCTTTCCACTGACAGTTTTGTATCGAGCATCCTCTTCACAATACAACCAAGAGAAATGAACATTCGGGGAAAATTGAGCAGGTCGAAGCGGACATGCTGCAGGTATCTGTGCCAACAAAGAAAAAGTTGTCCCCTTTCCCATGGTACAGATTATCAATTGCCCTCCTTACATTGGTGGGGGCATCAACTGGTTCCTACCTTGTCCCTGTCTGAATCTACACTAAATCTTGGACAAGGGGACTACCGAGAAACTTGCAACATTCCTCTGCGTTGGTCTCGGTCCATGTCTGTATCTGCAGTTAGTACTATACCCCTATTGATTCAGGCACTGTGCACACCAAACTAGAAGACAAATGACCATATATAACCAAGTGTATTGAAAAAAAAAAATTTATATGGAACAGGTGTGTGGTAAAATACTGGCACATTCACAGTGATAAATAAATACAGTGTTCAAAACAAAAATCAAATAAAACCATGTTACACTTTACATATTCAATGCCAAGGATTTGGTGTACAACATTGAGAGAAGCATACATTTAGCTTTAGCAGTTCTTAGAAAGACATATTCCTCGTGACATACAATTGCACTTAACAATTAAAGCATATCCGGGAAGTTGTAAGTGCTATGAGGAACAGTTTCCTTTACGATTAGTCATTTGAGAGGAATTTTATTGACAGGTCTCATTTCAAATGCTCAGAGTAATCATTTGCTGAAAAGAGGTCCAAGTCTTTGGACTTAAAAGATATCTCAAATTTTAGCCAGGTATCCAGCACAGACCATGCCGAGCAAAGGACTGGAGGGGAAAGAAAAGAGGTTAGTGTCTAAGGTGGGGTCGCATATGTGCCTTGCTTCACAAATGTACAAGGACGATAGTTTTTGTTGGAAAATAAAAATATTAAACGTCCTGCTCTAGACCCTGCAGCAAGTAATAAGTACTCCAAAGCCTGGACTGAATAATTGATCAACAGTAAAAACGGCATTGCAATCATACATGCATTTCTTATGCACGGAATTCGGTGCATCCCAGAGTTGCTGCTGGTCTGAACATATGGCATCTCAAGCACCAGCCACTTGCAGGCTTCCACCAATTACCGTAATGTGATTTACTGCCCACTGGTGCACAGCAAAGCACTTCTGGCCATTTTAGGAGATAGTACTTGGATTGAATTTGCAGACAGCCTGTCTAGACCACAGGCACAACCTCTTCGACTGCAACTACTGAGGCCGAGCAGCTGAATGTCATGTATAATCCATGCTCAGATGAAGATCAAAGCACATATGATACTTTGCAGTGAAACAGAACGGATGCAGAACAATAGACTTGTGGTTCAATAAAATGCACACAGATAAAAATAAGGCCCACTTTTGGAACCAATATATACAGCAAGGTGTTCAATGCATAATTCAGTTTACCCATGTAGTAGACTACATTAAGATGTCTGTACATCAACGCAAACTAAAATGACTATCCATACAGGGTTCAGGATACGGCAAATGCTAGCATTCGACTGATAGTTTGAATTAAAAATCATGTGAACAGTGGCAACCTATTTTTTTAAATGAACAAACCATTAGGTGTACATCAGCTGGTACCTCTCCTTCATTTAAGTGTTCGCGGTTTATATGATTAAGTGAAGTGCATAAAGCAACACAAATCCGGTCAGGTGGAGACCATGTGCAAACCATTCTCAATGGCGTTACCAAGCCAGACAACCCCTGGTTTATGGGCACAGTGCTCAGACCGGGATGGCTGAATACAAAGTACGACGGCAACAATATGAACCTTCACCTATTCCTCCGGAAGGACTCTTTCTGCATCACGATTTTACAAACACTGCGATGCCATTCCTATGCTACGGGAATGTGGCCTTTGCAGCACTGGCTCCCAGGTATCCCTCTACCCCCGCCCTGGTGACATATCCTGTAATATGGGCAAGGTGAGAAGCCTCGTCAGAGAGGTCAAAACGGGGCTTCCTAGGCTTGGCGCAAAGGGTTTGTTTGGGTGAAACAGTCACAGACAGCTGATGCTCTTAAGGGCCAGTCAGTTAAATAAGTCACTACCATACAAGTGGACAATAAAATGACACAAAAAGGTTTTGGCCAGCATAGCTGACGATTTCCTGAGGCCACCATATCAAAAATAGAGATGGCTTATATGTTTAGACATTAATCTGTCAACAGGCTCTGGGAAGTTCAAAGGCATTCCCTGGATGTCAGAACTTTGCAGGAATGCACACGTTACTTTTAAACTGCCATCTTGTCAGACTACAAAGCGGCTGCTGAGCAGAGTCAGTAGACGGGCTCAGCAGAGTTAAAGGTTTGTACTATACTTTTCAGCATGGAACATTGGGATCCGAGTAGCAGACCTCACTTTCAGAGACCGACTTAACAGCATTATGTTATATTAAACTTTGACAAAGCTTGAGCTAGACTCCCTTCATATATGGCATTCTGTCGCAATATATTATTCTTTCTTGGAATCATAAGACGACAAACATTTTGATAACTGTTAACGAGAACCCACACATGCCTCTCTCATTTGACTCATTTCTTTCAAAATCAAAAAGTGTTCAATATTCTTCTCTGCAATAACCAAAGAATATGGTATTCAAATTCAGTGCAGTGAAGATTATAAAGGAAAAGTAACGCCTGCACGCTGCTGAAACGACAGAGCCACGATCATCATTGTAAACCCGTGCCTGGATAGGTGGCATTCCACACTGCAAAGCCGGCCTGGGCCTGCCAACTAGATTTCAGAACCGGCCCACATGTTCTTAGTCTTTCCGTTTCACTCCTGCAGGCAAGAAGGGGCACATCTAGAGAATATAATGTGCAACTGTATACGGATAAGAGCACTATACGTACCTCCATGGACCGTGCATCTGCACCCTGTAACATTGCTAGTAGCAAAATGAGCAAAGCGTTAAAAAGAATTAATACCATTCCGCCTCCCTTCCAGTACTGTCATTTGTAAGAGTTTACACACAATATGGAAATCTATATTCAATGCTGATGACCGGTCGGTCACGTGTCATGCCACAAATTACCAAATGGCCATTTTAAGAAGCTTTGAAACTGTTCATGCTTCTTAAAAACAGATCATACAATGCTTGAAAACATAACGCACACTTAATTTCAAGCAACACCCGCAACACTGATTATTTCCATTCAAACCCAAGCATTCGGACGACACCTCGTCCGAGGGAAACTGCTAGCATAGCTCCAAAAATCTTATAATTGAACAGATCATGTGTATGGACTGTTCGACAGGCCTTTGGTGCCAGCAAAGAGCCACTTCAAACACACCTTCATTTGGAAAACATTTTGCCAAAGTTTCTTCAATTGTGACATTATTTCAGACACAACGATGGACAACTCCTATTAATTACAACCGCGATGGACTTTCAGCTCCGGACCCCCCCCCCCCCCCACCCATCTCCTCCAGACCACGAGAAATGCATTCAACTATTATGGTGGGAGGTTCATGCCTTAAAAGGAAGGACAGACCTGGGCTTCCTCAGGACCCCTCTGCTATAACCCTATTCCTGAGGCACCAGCGCCTCGGTCCGGTACCTCTATAAAGCGTGAAACCGGAATCCCAGAACCCCAGTCGGACCCACAGGCAGGGGATCACGAAAGCCTCCACCACCGCACTCTGCAAAATCGCAGGGATGCCACCAGGCTCTCGACGTGCAGGGACTGCGCTGAACACGGGCAGCTTTCCTTACCCGCGTTACCCTTTGTCGGGTCCCCTTTCACATTTAACACTAGCTTATTTTACCAGTGTTTAACATTCGAACATCATTGTATATGATCATCATCTTGAACCTCAAAAGAAGACATAATTGCACTTCAGAAGTTAAATGTCTCGAAAAATGAAACTGAAGACTTGGCCATCAGTACAGAATGTAGCAATGGTGTTTTCTACTATCTGACGCACTTTTCCAACATCATCATTGTCACGAATACAAAAGAAGCACTTGCCCTCCAATTGTATTGCTAGTTCATGAGTCTTCTGGGTGGAACCATTGAGAAACCTGTTATGTTATGTTAACCGCTCTTATAGAGCGCATGTACACCCGAGGGCATATTGGCGCTAAGATACTCAGGACTTCTAACAGGGCCAGGCTAAAAGAGAAGAATTTTAAGACAGCGGCAGAGTTGGAGATTATTCTCCACCCGCCATAGAGCAACCGGGGCCACCCACACGCATCAACCGGAATTTCGGGATGACCACCAAATTGGCCGAGTTAGCGTGAAGAATCCATCCCGGAGTATAAAATTTGCCCAGTGAGGGCTACCTGCATCCACGCTTGGGGGCTCTGCCCTAAATCTTCTTTTGGCAGCCGCTGCCAAGTTGGGCAATTTAAAATCAAGGGAGTCTACCTCTTCATTATGGGCGCCGGCACTTTGGGCACTGGAGTGTCACATTTGCTGCCCACTTAAAGCCATGATTGGGCTTTGCCTTAGTTGAAAAAGCCAATCCGTGCAGCCAGCAGGCTGAGCCGGCTTCCCGGGACCACGACCAAGGCCCCCGCTTGGCCATGTCCGGCCGGGGTCGCCAGGCTGCTCGTCTTGCGAGAACTCTCTGCTGGTGTGACATAACATCTGCCTTATAGTCAGAGCTCTGCACTCGCTTCTCCTGACTGCCTCCACTCCTGTTTCATCGCTGGGGCTTGTTTGGGCCCCCACCTCCTCTTTCCTCACCGCCAACACTGCCCTCTCCTCTCACCATCTTGCCATAGCATCACAGCGTGCTGGCAGCCCTCTTGCTGCTACCTGTTCACACCGACATGCAGCCTGCCATGCTCCAAACTCAAATTGCACCTGGAACTTATAATTTGACCACAATCCACCTGGCATCCACTGGACTAATCACCGCCTTATGCCTCTCTTCTCCGTAATCTATATACCAAAAGCGATGCCCTGTATGGTCTTGCTTCTGCTGTTCCTTCGCCTGAAATCAGAATCTTGTTTAAGCCTGCACACAGTTTTTTCCTGCATTTTAGTGTGTTCCTGAAAAGTCGAATCTAGATGTGCCTTTAAACCTGCGCATTGACTGTTTTTGCTGCATTTTAGTGCTCACCCAGTCTGGGTACTTAAATTCTGCTTCCCTGTACGTAGCTTGTTTAAAGCACCTCCTTCAACTGCACCTGCTTGGCTGCTAGACCACCTGGTGAGTTAATTGGTGCATTGTGCAGCTTCCCTGTCTGTACCCCCGCTACAAGGAGCTCTATCTCCCCTACCTAGTCTATCTGCTACTCTATCACCTATCCTATCCCTCTCACAAAGTCTGGAAGAAAAAGCATGAAAAAGCTCTCCTGGCCTCTAATACAGGCCTACCCATTGCAGACACCTACATTAGTGCTTATTCCAGGCAGACTATTACTGACATCCTCTTCTGTGTCCCCTCCCAGACCTATGGACTCCCCACAAGGTCTCCACTCTCTCCCCCTTTCTCCTCACCCATCAATGGTGGCACTAGATGGGAAGTACTCTTGGCATACTTCTCATCCTCTAGGTGCATCATTAATGTCTTTCACGATGACACTATCATGGCCCAAGTTTCTCAACCTACTCTTCTCCTCCTTGACCGGCGCCTGCCCTCTCTCATTAACTTCCTCCCTTCTCCTCCTCCTTCCTCTCCTCTCCACCACCACAGACAGGAATACCATGCCCCTGCACCCCTCCTCTGAAAACTTTCAAAGGTGGTTTTCAGTTTCACTTAACTACTCTGAATGCTTGTTTTGCTTTCAAACACTCCTCTCACATCTGCCTCCTGCTTGAAGACTTTGATCTCAATGTCCTCGTCCTTACCAAGACATGGTTCAATGCCAGCTCTGTCACTGCTCATGATGCTCTCCTTCCTGAGGGTTACAAAATAGTCTCCAAACCCAGGCCCAACCTGCCCAGAGGTGGAGTGGTCCTCACCCCCCCACCCCCGATTGGGTCCCTGATTCTATCATACCTATTCAATCCTATCCCTCTTTTAAATGCCTTACTTGTATACTCTGGGTCTCTCCTACTCTCTCACTCACCCTTGCTACCATCTACAGGCCCCCCGGACCCATGTCTCGCTCCTCTCTGAATGGACCAACCTCACCTCCTCCCTATAGACCTCTTCTTCCAAATTCCTCCTCCTCCTCTGACTTCAGCATCCACCTCAACTCTCCTCAATCAGCCACCTCACTGTTCTGTGACTACCTCTGTCAATCACTATCCTTTCTTCTGGTCTGACCCATTCAGCCGGACACACTCTGGATGCCCTCATCTATTGTGACATCTCTAACTCGGTCATCACCCCCCTCTCCTGGTCTGACCACTCTCTCTGCTCCTCCCGCTTGGGGCCCCTCGGCCCTCTGTCTGAACTCCCCCCACCCCGCACTGCCAGCCTCCTTCGCCGTAATTCGTGATGGAGTGTCAGTCGCTGCTTTTGCTTCCAACTTTATTCCCCCTCCCAGCCCTGCTTCTGACTCTTCCCTCACTCTGTCCTCACTAACCTGCACCTCTCCATCCCTTACACCCTCAACATCCTTGCCCCCGTCATGAGGGTCCACCTGAAACCTGCCTCCAAGTGCAACGGCTGATATGACTCCGATCTAGCATCTCTGAAACGCCAGTGTAGAGTTGCTGAATGGAAGTGGCAGACCTTGGGTTCAATTTCTGATAAACTGGTCTGTCGCCTGCGCCAAAGACAATATTGTTTTCTATAAACTTCAATAAAATGGGCCACAACCAAGCCTGCCTCTCTGGAGCCACTAATAACATGGCTGAACTTTTCAAAAAATGCATGGTACTCGCCCATCCAACTGCTGTCTCCATCTCGCTCTTCCTTCCCAGGTCCTCACTTTCCACCCCACCTCCACTCCCACCCTCCTGCCTTCCTTGACTCCCCTCCATGCACACTCTCCTCCCTCCTGCCCATAGCACCTGATAAGGCCTCTGAAGTTGTCTGCTCTATGAAGGTCTCATCTAAACAGGTGCTGCCCTGCTCTTCTATAACCATCAAGGAGAACATTTCCTCTCTCGATCCGGCTCTTGATGATTTCTGTAACCACTCCTTTGCCACCGACTCTGTCCCCCAATCACTCAAGCACTCCCATGTGCACCCTCTCCTAGAAAAGCGGACACTTCCTGCCTGGCTAACTATTGCCCCAGCTCCACCACCCCATTCCTGCGAAAGCTTCTGGAGAAGTTGGTCTTCCTCCAAATTATCCTTCATACTAAACTCGCTGGTTGTCTTCATGGCCATCAATCTGGATTCCTAGCATCCAGTGGCAAGAAAACCAACTCTCCTGCTGTTCTCATTTTCCTTTATCTCTCCTCTACCTTTGACACGGTCAACTCTATCCTCATGAACGGCTCTGTGATACCCTCACAACATCACTAACGGGCCCTGGATTGGCTGACCTCTTTCCTCACTAACAGCCCCTCCCAGCTGCAGCGGGCCCTTTCTCCTCCACCACTTAATTCTCTACCTTGTGGCGTCCCCAAGGGCTCTATCCTATCGCTGTGGATCTTCAATATTTCTCTTGCCCCTCTTGCTCACCCAATATCCTCCTTCCCTCTTCATTTCCAGTGTTACGTTGATGACACACAGCTTTCCTTCAACTTCCCTCTACTACCTTGTCTTCCTCCTCCTCCTCCTCCTCCTCCTCCTCCTCCTCCTCCTCCTCCCTGATTGTCTGACCGCTATCCAGGCATGGTGTGAGGCTAACGACCTCTGTCTTAATGCCAGTAAGACCGTGATCGTTCTCATTAGGACACCTGTGCCCCGCTTCCATCTTACCCTCTGGCCACCCTTCTTGGGCCTTCTACCTCCACCTTCCCTTGAGGCCAAGAACCTTGGGGTCATCTTCGACTCCTCCCTCTCCTTCACCCCACACACTTTGGACCTTGCCAAGATGGCCCGCTTCCAGCTTCACCTCCTTAGAGTCATTCTCACTTTCCTCACCTTTCCCCAGAAGCTCAATGTTTCCAGAGCGCTCGTCCTTTCTAGGCTGGACTACTGCAACAGCCTCTTGCTCACTCTCTGCCTTTCCTCCATGTGCCCCCTTCAGCTAATCCAGAATAGAGCTGCAAGACTTATCCTTGGCCACAAGTACAGGGACTGTATCTCTCGAGCCCTAACATTTCTCCACTGTAGTAGAGTATCCTGGGTAGATCACTGTATCAGTATTGTTGGAGGGGTGGGGAATGGCAGTCGCATAGATTACGACCATGGTTTCTTACCCGTTTCCTTTTTTTAACGGGCACTGAGTCTCCCCTCAGCAGTGTTCAAGAAATACAAAAGATATTCTTGAACAGACAATAATGGCTTGAACCGAGAAAAGGACTTTAGCTCCTGAGCTGTATTTGAGTCCACTACATCATCCACCATCATCATGCACCTTAGAAATTAAGAGCAAGGAAAAGGCCCAAAAAATGTGTGTCTCTAACAAACAAGCTCATCATTAAGTCATTGTTCTCACCCTCTATGAACAGTCCAACCACATAACCTAGGTCTTTGATTTTAACTGCTTTAAAACTCTGAAATAATACAACCAGGGTGCAAAATGTGCACTTATCCCATAGTGATAATTGACTCTTGGCAAGTAAGAAACGGTGCGCTGTGTGTATGTTTAGAAATGAGGTGGCGAGTGAATTTTTGTGACTAGCTAGTAGCTTGTAACTTGACATTTTGACCCCTGATACAATCCTTATTAAAATGTCGATGTATACAGTGTTTCCAACTAAATGAGGTGGCACCAGGAATTCTGTAGCGAAACACTCATTTCCCTTTTGGCATGCATTTAAATTAGACCATGCTGCCCATGTGACATAACTGAACTTTTTCTTGATAGAACCACCTTTCGCCATAGGTGCTCTTTCTTGAATGTTGTTGCAGTTCCGCTCCCATCTCCAAGCAATGTTGTCAATCTAGAGTTTCTGCTAATCACCTCACTTGCTGTCAATTAATTATGGAGAAAACAGTAATATTGAGAAGCAGTGCAATAAAGAGCAAGAGTGACTACTGTACTTTCAGCCCGTAGGGCTTTCGTATGATGTTGCAGCAGCATTTCAGATTATAAAATGGAAGGGTGCTGGCATACATGCATACACATGACCCCCCCTTGTTCTTCCCTCCAGCATGCTTCAGCCCCACCAATCAGACCATTTGTTAGTGTTACTATAGTGGGCATTTTTTTAATTAAAGATGAGAGGGAGAGTCACATGGAGGAAGATAGGTTATTCATGGACTAGGAGCACAGAGGATACTACATTGAGTACCTTGCGACTCTTAAACTCAGTCCCAAATACTTGTGAATAATTAACAGCCTTTCTAATTCCAGGAGGATAGATGGAACACCAACCCAAACAGGAAAAACTCTGAAAATGAACAATAAATAATTCAGAGGACACGCAGGCAGAATAAAGGGTCTCCTCTTGTGTTTGTGTCAATAGAGTAGAATCTACATACAAAAAAGGTATGGCGTACCCAAGTAGCCATCTCTTACAGGGGTATGGGTTGCTGGATAGGCAGAGGGGGAGCTTTGCTCTAAACAGAGAGGCATAAGGCCCTTTCAATGGAACTAACTTTGTGGGAGTAGCTTTTAGGGATGCAGTTCTCGATAGCTCTGTGACAATTTACAGGCCTTGGAAGCAAGACCACGCTGAGCAAAACAGGTTCTAATCCCAGACCTGTGCTTGAATCCAATCGCGTTATAAATACCCTGCACTTGCACGATCTGAATGCACAAGGCCTAGGAGGATTGTTCCACCCCCGACCCCCGCCTTGTTGCGCCGGCGCATAATAAAAAGGACCTATAAAAAGAAAACCTGGATTCTACAGCTTTTTTTTTTACCCCCATAGGTAACAACTAATGCTTAGAAGACCGGAAGTCGGTAATACTCGCCAAGTAAAACTTGATGGCCCCCCACTAACATCTACATTTCTGAGGGACGTTCAACTCACAATCCTGATTCAGAAAAAAAACAGGGATGATTATTCTTGATTTAGGCGGAATTGTGATAAATACCAAACTGGAGAGGAAAATATCAATAGGTGCTAAACACCACATTGACTTAGTGAAAGAAAGAAAAAAAATAAACATAATTACTGGCTGTGCGAGGTCTCTAGATCATGAATCCAATAAGGAGATTTGATAGCCACCAGAAAGGCTGTCTGGACTGACACTCATCTCACATCTTAGCAGAGACCATGGCTCGAAGGTTTCGTGTTAGGCTGGAGGGAATTATGCTCAAGTACCAAAGAGGGTGTGAAGCCAGTACCTTTGGGAACTGTTTTTCTTTTAAAATGTTGATTAATGAGAGTTTGATAAGGAAATCAATTCTGACTGAAGCGTGATCTGCGCTCAAATTGATTGATATTTATTTCTATTGCGCTCGTACACAAGTGTTTCAGAGAGCGACAAGGCAAGGGAGGGGAACAGGGGAGAATACAACAGCGATCTTACTAAGCCCAGTGACATAGAGAACACGCACGTGCATGGGAGAGGGGGAGGGGAAAAGTGCATGGAGGGAGAAGTGGAAAGTGCGAAGCAGAGTAGAAACAGATAAATAATAAATAAATAATAAGGCAACAAACAGTGGTAATGCAGCCAGCAATTTGCAAGTGCTAGGTTTAAGGCAGCAGACAGGGTAGGTCTGATAAGTGAAGGAAGAAAAAGAGGGGGGGCTGTATGGGTACAGATACAGACCCCAGTGCAAGGGGGGTATCAGGTAATATCCCCATATATATGGTCGCCGTACATAATATCGCTGGGAAAAGGTCGCCCATTTTTTCGGCGATATTTTAGCATGGCGATATTTTTGTGGGGTCATTATTACATGGAACCGCAAGGGGTGGCCCGGAAGCAGTGCGGGAGGGTGGCAGGGTGAGCAGGTACCTGGGCCCGAAGGACAGAGGGTGGCCAGGTGCAACAGATCAGTAGGGGTGAGGGGGAGCCAAGGCAGAAGAAAAGAGGAAGGTCTTGAGGTGCTTCCGGAACCGGAGATGGTTCTCCTTAAGTTTTAGAGTGGCAGGGAGGCTATTCCAGAGGGAGGCCGCAGCCGAAGACAGAGATATACCACCAGCTTGTTTCTTTGAAAAACGAGTGACCCTGAGGTAGTTGGAGGTAGAGGAGCAAAGAGCTTGAGAGGGGAGGTATTTGCAGAGGGATAGCTGAAGGTATTTTGGACCCAGGCCCAGAAAGCCTTGTGGACAATGCAGAGGGTTTTGAATTTAATCCTTGCATCCACTGGGAGCCAGTGGAGAGATTTCAGAGCTGGAGAGATACGATCCCAGGGCTTGAGGCCAAGGACAAGTCTTGCAGTCCTGTTCTGGATTAGTTGCAGAGGGCGGAGAGTAGAGGCAGGTAGATTTAGAAAGAGGCTGTTACAATTGTCCAAGCTAGAGAGAACCAGAGCTTGGAATACCATGAGCTTCTGGGGGAAGGAGAGGAAAGGCAGAGTACCTCTGAGGAGGTGCAGTTGGAAATTTGATTTTTTAGAGACCTCAAAGCGAAAAGCCATGCACTGTAGGATTTACAAATTGATGCCACGCTTGGTCAAGTCAGTGATGAAGGATAAAATGATATGTAGCAAATTATCTAGAGGGCTATGATTTGTGTCCAGGCACCAGTGATGGGACCTTGTTCACTTGCTTGTGTATTTGCTTGTAAAAGTGCTTTTCCCTCACCTCTTTCAGCAATTGAGAGAAAATCAGGGAGCCATAAGCAAGGTCCTCATCATTTGAGGGAATGGGTGCAAGTTCAATCCACCCTGTTGAGACACAAGACCTTTCTGTATAGTAAAGACTGGGGGGATTCCTGAGACCACTCCTGGATGTCCGAGTAACCATACATGTTGGCCCATACAAGAGCCATCAGGAACGTGTGATCATTGAGACTGCAGTTCAATTTGTGAATTACCTTTGCAATAAGAGGGAGCAGGGAAGGGACACATTCAGAGTCTGATCCTACCTTGAGAGAAGGGAAGTGTCCCAAACGGGACCACCTCCGCTTTAAAGATGTGACATTGCCTTTTGTCCTGTGTTATAAAGAGGTCCGGGCAACCCCAGGATAGGAAGATTTCATCAACCACTGTCAAGGTGCGTTTTCACTTGATGGGGGCCTGAGTGAGCCCACTGAAAATGTCAACATGGTCATTCACTGCTTACACTAGGTGAGAGGCTATCTGGGAAACATTGTTCTCGATAGTCCATCTAAGCAGCACACCAGGCATAACGTGGCTGTTCCATTCTGTTAAAACAGGATCTCTTGCCCCAAGTTGTCAACTGGATCACCTTGCCACACACAGATTCCCATGCTCGAAGGGGGGCCCAAATGGTCATCGATCTGCAGGACTCTCATTGCATCTCCCCAACCACAGAGGGGGCTGAGGGGAATCTGTTGCAATGGACTTTGTATGATGTTTAGTATAAACTGCATTAAAACAAAAGAAGTCACAAAAATATAAGATGGGGGCATCAAAACAATATTATTGTAATGTACATATTTAGTGTACATATGTGTGAATACGCAGAGTTTAAACAACGTAAATTCAAGTGCAGGTTTTATTCACAGAAAAATCAAATGTGGGTTTAATTTGAAAAACAGTGTGCCTCTTTACAAGTCCGGCGGGCTTGCAAGATTTTCCGGCGCCTGACTTGCCGGATTTACCGGGGCATTACAGCCCCGGCGGTGCGGGACGTCAGGTGCCAGAAAAAGTAAATCCACATTCCCATTTGAGTCGCATAGGGCTCAATGGGAATGGGGCGAATGGAAGCACCTGCACCGTGTGCAACAGAGCCGGTGCTTCCATGTCAGTCTGCGAGCGGGTGCCGTCCCGCCCGCAAGGTCAAGCCTGGCGGGCAGGACTGCAGCCGCTCACATCCTGGCAGCCAGGTCAGGCCTGGCAGGCAGGACCGCAGCCGCTCGCAGACTCGGAGTGTGCCAGTCCGGTAACAACGGTGCCATTAGGCTTACCGGCACCATTGTTATGAGGCCCAGTGTTCTGGAAATAACACTTTTCTTAAAGAAAGACCCAACTTTTCAGAAAACTGAGAAAGAATGTTGGTTTTTAAGTAAACCGATCTGTTAAAGCCAATTTGCTGTACATTGATCTGGATGAAATACAGGGCAACGTGGAATTGGAAAGCTCAATGTCTCAGGGAAAATACATGCCCGGTTAACAGTCTGAGCCAAAGACCCATACTTAGAAATACACCAATTACACTGACACGATGGCATGTTCCCAAGTGGTCATCTATTTACTTGTGAAGCTAACTTTGCAATGAATAATGTACAGCCAAACAATCTATTATCTACAGTTATCCACCAGGTCATTGTGTAGCGAGCCCAAAGCCAATGGCATGTCATAGCGCAAGCGGCTATTCAAAGCAAACAGAGTGCAAGAGAAAGCTACGTTTCATTTTCTGAAACCATGCTCCATTTCCTGGCTCTCTTGTGACTTAGGAAAGCAACATTTGTTGTCAATAAGATTTAAAGTGGGATTAAACGTGCCTTACATGTAGCGCCCACCTACATCTCGTGTCCCCAAAGTCCTTTTTTGAACCTTACGCTACATTGATTATGAAGATTACTGGCATTAACTGAAGTTTGTATACTAAAATATTAGAGGATTGACCATACCGACACTTTCTTCCAGTGTTTACTGGTAGTGAGCACTGGATATGGAGCTTCAGAAATATTTCTGGCCTTTTTTAGAACGTTCAGTTGAAGCCTGATGCCTGTTCTTACTTTCCACCGAGAAGAGTGCAGAAGGAGCCCTGGTTTTTACATGAACCCTTTGATTAATTTCACATCTCATCATCCTCCGGAGGGTCACTCCTGGGATGCAGAGATTCTGGCAGAGTGTGTTCCCATCCAGCAGCGCAGTCAAAATAAGATTGAGTGGTGCAGGCCCTTGCCTGGGAGCTGGTCCCGGGAGCTGTAAGAGGGGGCAGCTGTGGCTGACATAAATGGTCCTGTCTGGCCGAAGACATCACCTCCAATAGGAAAGCTTTAACCCATGAATTGTGCAGCATTTATTCTTAATTAGTTCCAATACCAATCTTCTTAATGTGCAAATGTGCATGCAGATTGTAAACTAGCTCATACAGAGGGGTTTCTTCATTTAAAAGTTGTATGAAGCTTGGGAAAAGTGCTGGTGTGGGCATCACATACCAATAATTGATATTGGTATGTCCCTTTTATTATTAAGTTCCCTTCAGCCAAACTGAAATGATAGGCAGACGGATAAAATGCAGCAGTATTTCAGATTTTGGGTAGCACTTTGGAAATGAACACATTTTTCCCATTTTTTAGCGCAAGAATCGCTTGAAGATGATCTGCTGAAAGAAGCTCTTCATGGCTGGGCTGGTAGTACAGTGTCTGGACTTCTTCTGGAACAGTGTTTATCCCTCTTGCAACTATCACAAATGTTACTGCTTTAAAATCAGTAAAATGTACTCCTAAAATGAATTAATTAAAAAATCCCTTAGGAGGGAGACTACATGTATTCTCCCAATACACCTTAGAAGTACAGGAAATAAGGCCTTTTGGTTACCGTTTAGGAACCACTGCCAGGCCACCTAAGTACCTGTGGAATATAAGTTGTGTACAAACTTCCCGAAAATAATAGAACTTACATTTTTTTGTTGGAACACATTACAGCTGTTTCAGAGACTCGGGATTAGTAGGCTGGGAGCAAAGACAGCAGTCTCTGTTCTTACGAGCTAAACCTCAATGCAATGGATGTGGGTTGTCTGCCCGCAAACGTTTTGTTCGCAGGTGGCAATGCAATGGATGTGGGGACACCCCCGCAACTCCTGAGGCCGAAGATAGCGAACATGGTGGGCCGGGGACAGGCCTGCAACCCCCGCTCTTCATCTTCAGTATTTTCAGGCCCGAATTGATCACAAAAATTCGAACTAATGGTAGTGACCAAATTCGGACAAATCTACCATTTGTTTAAATTTCTTCGATAAATTTGGGTAATACCGATACTGTCAAGAGTTACAAAAATATTTAAACTAAAGCGCATAAATGGATATCCAAATCTGTCTGGGAAAATTGATAAGTACTTTGTTTATGAATTATTCTGCAAAATAACCAAAACTTCGCAATCTCAGCTTCTTCACAACTCCAAACATCCATTTTTTTAAATATTTTTTTTTTACCTTTACTGGATTTTCTGGGAGAATTTGGTGATTCAAGTATTTCATTCAAGAGAGCATCACATTTTAAAGCACATTATTTTCAACACATTCTCATTCATAATTTTGTTAAAGTCTCCATAAAGGGATGAATTGGGAGGATTCAAAATGGTATGATAAAGCATGAGCTTTTTACTAGAGATGATCGAGTGCCAGGATTGAAGGCCTAATTCTTTTTTTTATTTTTTAAATGTTTATGAAGTGAATTTGGTTTTACAATACAAAACAAATATCATACAAAAAATAATATAAGACTAAAATATGGAAAACGCTTAATCTCTTAAGATATTTAAAATAGTAGAGTAAAAAAGGAAGGACATGATTAAAAAGATAATAGTTACAATTTAAACAGAAACAGTGTCAGTCAATCTTTTTTTCACAGTTTCCCATATATGATATGCTGCAGACACAGACTAGAGTTTCCGCTCCATAAAGCATGCTCCAGAATTGGTTGTGGTGGAAATCCCAAAATGTGTCATAGCCTTTAACATATTGGGGGTAGTAATTTAGCACATTGAGTATGTGTTTAATAGTTTCCACATATCCCCCACAGTTTCTACACTCGCTTTTCCCTAGGACTTCCCTTCCAAGCTCCAGTAAACCCCAAGACAGGTAGTAGTATATCAAGGCTTCGATATAGAACAAATCGAATTAAAGCAGGCACTCACAGCTTAATGAAATAGATATGCAGGACTTCTTCAAACAGTCCTTGTTGGGCATCCAAGCCATATCTCAGTTGCATAGCAAGTTGATTCAAGGACTGTATGCGATCAAGATAACTATTTTTTCTCGAGCCCCGTCAGATGAAAGTCGACAAGGGACTCAGCAGCACAGCTCAATCCAATATCGAAGTATTTGAGAACTAAGGATTTCAAATGTCCATACCAGGCACTCGGAGAACATATTTGTGAGTGTGCTATTGTGTGGTTTAGAAGGATTGTCTTGTTCTGTGTCCCAAAGTTAACCTTAGCCCAACGCCTACATAGCGAGACCCTCCATAAGGGTGACAGACTGTAGTCCCAACTCCAGTCTTATCGCCTGTACTGGGACTGCGCTGGGTAGGCCCAGAAGGGAGCGCAGTATTTTAGGATCCAAACCAAGTAGCCAGGCAACTGCACTCTCCGGCAAGACCTCCAGATACCCAGTTTGATGGCGTGCTTGTAGACCTTAATCTTGGCCTCAATGGACCTCCCACCCCCCCCCCCGACCTTCCCCCCTATCCACAATCTTCCTGATAGTAAGCCACTTTTCCATGCTTTGGAGAAGACCACCTCGCCAAGATGTGTATGCGTGCTGGAGCCCTTAATGCACATTCCCAGATACATATACTCCTGGACCAATTTTATTTGTGTACCACACATCTTCCAAACGAAGGATGGGGCCCCATAAGCACACCACCTTATGGTTATGATCTTGGTTTTGGTCACGTTGACCTGAAGTCCATTTTCCTCAGCACAGAGATACAATTGGTCGAGGGAACATTGGAGCTCTAATGCTGTGCAGTCGAATATCACCATCATCAGCATTTGTAAGGCAATATATATCCTCATTGCCAAAGCGAGGTGGATGGTTATTTGCGGACTTCAAGCGTAACTAGAGAAGACCCAATTCATGTCTGATGAGCACCATAGGTAGAGAGGGGTGGTTAGTTTCGCACCCTCCTCCAAAGAAAAGCCTCTAGGCGACTTATTGCTTTCTGTGTTAGAAAATGTGCAACTTCCGACACCATACAATAAGAACGGGATCAGTTTTCTTCATAGAATTTGATCAATGGTATAATATAATAATTGCAGTATATAGTCTTAATTTGTATTATTTGGGACTTGAGAGGAGCCAGTTTGAACTCAACAACACTATCAGCAGCTCTTAACCTATCATGTAGCGGTAAACACAGATAGGTTAAATGATTGGTGATCTTACACTATTGACCATTAAGACGCCAACGAGAATGTATAATCTTTGCACCTAGATTAAATAAGACAGCTTATTGGTGTTAATCTTGAGAGGATTTGCCCTCATGTATATGTCCAATTCGATAAGCAAACACTGCAACCCTACCTGGGTACAGTCGAAGAGCATAATGTCATCAGCAAACATATGCAAAAGGTATGTGCAGGTGACCTACCTTTGGTGGAAAGGCTTGAATAGGCCTAAAATGCGCCTTTATATCAGATAAACAAAGATTAAAAAAGCAAGGTGCCAATATGCGCCCCTGCCGAAATATAATATTGGTATGAGTTTCCCTTGATAGGATATCTAGTGAATGGAGTCAGACCTGGATTGTAGTATTACTATGAAACTAAATCAACAAATTTTAAAGGACCGTTTAGAATGCCCCGTGGGCACAGCTTGTTGCATAGCCCCTGCCAATCTGCCCAGTCTAAGTCAGAGGATAAGTCAACACAGGCCACATGGATTACAGCATTATTCTTTGATTGTGCCTGTAACTAACATTTTAACAATCAAACCAATCAAGACTGCCTCTTTTTCTAAACGCCCCTTTGGAAATTCAATAAATTACCCACATCAGTGGCCCATTGTTCAAGATCCCTAAGCAGAGGAGACGCAAAAATCTTGCTTGCAGAATCTAATAGTGCAATTGGGCAGTAGTTGCAGGAACAATGTAGCTCTGCAACCGAGTTGTCAGGAAAAGGCCATTTCTAGATAAAGCCAAAAATTAAAAATAAATTAATTCTGTCCAAAATTCGGGGTCATCTTTCTGCACAACATTAAGTAGAACATCAGGGCTCGTGGTTCTGGAGAGATTAACTTTCTGAATTTTTAGTGCAAGATTGGAACAGGAAAAGGAACCCCTCCCCAGACTCAATGAATTCTTGGCAAAAGAAACGGTATTCAACACTGACATTTCTCTACATAGAAGCACGTCCATGCATTGTCTGAGATTGATTATAATTTGAATCACTGCCAAATTAATGCAATGTTCATACACTTTCAAAAAATGGATTGAACGTTTACCAAAAAAGTTTCACAGCATCACCTCATTATCATGTAAATGTATAATATTTGTATGAGATTGAACCCACTTGTTATAGGATGGTTCTAAATGTTTCTTCAGGTTAATAAAATCTGGCAACAAAATTGTCCTATTCTTCAATAAATTATTAACTGCCCTGCAATGTTTAAGTTTCCTTTGGAGGAAGATGTGTTACTCTAAAGCCCATTTCGTTAGTGTTGGCATACGACTCCAAAACGTATTAGTAACTTGATCCATGATCACCTGCTAACTAGAAATAGATAAGGTTTCAGCATCACAACCACCCCTGACATACCTTAGAACCTTAAGGAGTAAATTATTAACCTTAGTTACATTCCTAAGCGACCAGGTCGACCCTATTGTCTATAGGGTTGATCTCTAAGGAAGTAAGTGCCTTAGCTTCCAATAAGTGGCTTCTGTGTAGGTTAAGCTTCAGAATCTAGTGATGACTAGATTGTGTTTCCGCAACATGAAGAGAGCGGACTTTCACCAACATGCATAAGGAGCAGAAGATATAATCAATTCTAGAAACATACAATACGTGTTGCCAAGAAGTGAGTCTAGGAATGTCCTCAGTTATGCTATCATTTAATGTGACATGCATTACTCACCGTAATAGCATTTGAGGATTTTATCTGCTTAGATTCACATCTTGTGCATATAGTCCGACATCCAGTGGTAACTGCAGAGTATTTCATCTTGTCTTTCGAGAATCAAAAGGGGAAGTCGACATGGGTGTGCCTGTAACACGATCCGTAACGTGATGTGTAGTACCCAAAATCCCTCACACGTTGAGGTCCCTCCGACTATTTTTTCTGTCATGAGGGAGCCCAATGACTATCGTGAGTGAGTACATAAAAGAGAGAAAGTGGTAAGAGGTCCATGTTCCTTCCACGAGAGCGGGGAAGAAGGGTTGGGCGCATGTGAATCTAAGCAGATACAATCATCAGAAGGAACAAGTTACTTACCTGTAACTGTTGTTCTCCAGCATGGGTCTGGCATGGATTAACAGGCTCATGAATATTCCCCGTCGTCAGGCTGGGAATCCTCGGTAAAGAAAAAGAATCAGTATGAGTTTTGTTTCCGATCTGTCTTTCTCAGTAGTAACCAATCACTGGTCTCTGGATCATACTGCCACCAGCCAATGACTGCCCTCTCCCTAAGCCCCGCCTCTGGCAGCCATCTTCAGATATGGTAGCACGCAAAGTGGCAGTATGACCAAGTGAAGAGCCGTAGAGGGTCAGGAGGGAGGGTTCGCATGTGAATCCATGCCAGACCCATGCTGGAGAACAACAGTTAGGTAAGTAACTTGTTCCTTCTCCAGCATGGGGTCTGGCATGGATTCACATGCTCATGAATATAAGAATAAATAGCAGTACACATGCACGAGGGGTGGCAAGGCTCAACATTAAGCATTACATAAAACTCAACATTTAAGCATCTCTTACCTCCTCAACAGGCTCACCTTAAGCGAACAGGTTGCGCAGCACTGCCTGGCTGACTCTGGACTCCTCCCTGGAATCCCGGTCGACGCAGTAGAATCTCGTGAAGGTGTGAATCGACCTCCACGTAGCAGCCCTGCAGATGTCCAGCAGGGGCACACCAGACAAGGACACCGTGGTAGCAGCGATCGCTCTGGTCGAGTGGGCTCTCAGACGGAGAGCCATCTGGAAATGGAAGCCTTTAAGAGAGCCTTCCCTTGGGTCACAGGTCCAAAGTTCACAAGCAGCTGTGATGTCTTCCGAAAACTCTTCGTTCGGTCCACGTAGAACTTCAGCGCTCTAGCCACATCCAGGGAGTGCAAAGTCTTCTCGGCCGGAGACGAAGGGAAAAAAACAGGTAACACCAAGGGCTCGTTGAGGTGGAAGTCCGACGGCACCTTGGGCATAAACGAGGGGTGTGTCCTAAGCACCACCCTCGTGTCGTGAAAAGTTAAGTATGGAGGCTTGCAGGATAGGGCCTGGACCTCTCCCACTCGCCGTGCGGAGGTGATGGCCACAAGAAACGCAGTCTTCCATGACAGGAATTTCAGCGGCGCCGAATGCAGGGGCTCGAATGGCGCCCTCATGAGCCTGGTCAGCACCAAGTTGAGTTCCCACACCGGGACCGGGGCAGGGGCAGGGGCCTTCACCGGCGGGAACGATCGGAACAGTCCCTTCATAAATTCCTTCACCAGGCGATGGGACCACAAGGACGCCTGTTCTGTGGTTCTGATGTATCGGGAGATCGCAGCCAGATGTATCTTGGAGGCGTGAGCCAGTCCAGCCTTGGCCAGCGACCGTAGGTACGGCAGCACTTGAGGGGCCGTAATCCATAGAGGGTTAATCTTCTGTGCACGGCACCAGACAGAGAACCTCTTCCACTTATGTCCGTAGCACTTGAGAGTTGAGGATGCCCTGGCTCTTGCAAGGACCTCTGCAGTCAGCCGGGATATCGTACCTTCCAAACTCTAGCGCTGCAGGAGCCAGGCCTAAAAGTTCAGAGACTCCGGGTCGTGATGAAGTATGGCGCCTCCTTCTCTGGAGAGAAGATCCGCGTCTGTCGGCAGCTTGACTGGTGGGGACGCTGACAAGTCCAGAAGGTCTGGGAACCAGATCTGCCTCGGCCACGCCGGTGCGAGCAGGATTATCCTGCACCGGGACCTCTTGAGCTGGTTGACAAGTCGGAGCAGCAATGGCAACGGAGGAAACGCATAAAGGAACAGGCCTCCCCAGGGGAACGAGAAGGCATCGCCCATGCTCCTCGGCTGGGGAAACCTGCTGGCGAACCTCTGGCACTTAAGAGTTAGTCGCCGAGGCGAACAGGTCGATCTGGGGTTTTCCCCCCATTGTCGGAAGAGTCGATCCACTGGATCCTGATGTAGTTCACACTCATGGCACGAGCGCAGCTCCCTGCTGAGTGAGTCGGCGATGGTGTTTTTTATCCCTGCCAGATGAAAGGGCACCATAAAAATCCCTTTGGCGACGGCCCAATGCCACAGATCCTGAGCTTCCTTGGAGAGGGCTGGGGATCTGGTTCCTCCCTGCTTCCGGATGTAGAACATCTTGGTGGTGTTGTCGGTGAAAATTCTCACCACCTTGCCCCTGAGGGACAGGAGGAAGGACCTGAGGGCCCAGAACACTGCTCGGAGCTCCAAGATGTTGATGTGGAGCTTCTTCTCCTCTGGGAGCCAAAGGCCTCTTGCGTGAAGATCTCCGGTGTGTGCTCCCCACCCTTCCAGGGAGGCATCCATCGTCACCCTTATCTGGTGGGATGGGGTCTGAAAGTCTGTGCCCGCCGACAAATGAGCGTGGGTGCCCCACCAGAAATGTCGTCAGGCCTAGTACGGTAGTCGCCTGTCTGTTTCCATTTCCTTCCCACTCTCCCCCTCCCTTCCTTATGCACTATCTGAAATGTCATCAGGCCGAGTACGATAGTTAATTTCACATCCTTACTGTTCATGGCCTGTAAGAATGTGGTTGTATTTTCCCTTTTTCCCTCCCTTGCCTTGAAGCGCTTTGAAACACATTGTGTATAGGCGCTATATAAATAAACAATCATATCACCACCGGATCACTCGTCGGAAGGTCTCATTGAGCGGAATCCTGTCCTCGAAACTTGCTGTCGCTTGGATCCAGTGGGAGTCGAGGAACTCTTGCAGAGGGCGTATCCGAAACCTGCACAGGCGCACGAGATATGTGCAGGAGGACATCATCCCGAGGAGGGACTTGATGGACCTCACCCTGGCCACGTCCGTGGCCAGCAGGCGCTGCACCTTGCCCAGGATGGCCTTCGTCCTTTCTTCCGACGGTGAGGCCAGGCGCACCACTGTGTCGAGTTTTGCTCCCAGAAACAGTGCGACTTGCGACGGGACCAGGTGGGATTTGGGAAAGTTGGAGAATCCCAGGTCCGAGAGCAGCTGGATGGTCTTTGCTGTGTGATCCACTGTGAGCTCCCTTGTCCCTGCTCGGATGAGCCAGTCGTCCAGGTAGGCGTAAACGTGGTCCCATGCAGGCGCAGCCGCGCCGCCACCGGTGCGAGGCACTTGGTGAACACCCTGGGTGCCGACTTCAATCCGAACGGGAGGGCCTTGAACCGGTAGTGCCGTCCTTGGACCACAAACCTGAGGAACTTTCGGTGACCTTTCAGAATGGGGATGTGGAAGTACGCATCTTCCAAATCCAACGACGACAGGAAATCGCCCTCCTCCAGCTGTCCCAGCACGTGCTGGAGGGTGACCATCCGGAATTTCTGTGCCTTGATGTATTTATTCAGCCATTGCAGGTCCAGGATGGGGCGCCATCCTCCTGTCTTCTTTTTTTACAAGGAAGTACCTAGAGTATACTCCGGAGCCTCTTCGGGACAAGCTCGATGGCACCTTTTCTGAGCAACGCCGTCACCTCCGAGAGTAGTTGAGGGACGTGACTTTCCTTCCTGACCACGGGTGGAATGCAGGGGCACTTTTTTAGAAATTCGAGGGCGTGCCCCTGGGCCAGGGCGTCCAGCACCCAACAGTCGGTGGAGATGGACTCCCACACGCTGACGAACTTCGCCAGCCAGCCTCCCACCGGGGTTCTTCGGTGGGGGCCCGACCCCGCTGTTGGTTCAATCTTGCTTGGCAGACGCCTTGCCCTCCCTGGCGACGACGGCGCCCCCTCCCTCCCCCCGACTTGCCTCGTCCTCTATAGGCTTCCTGCGATGAGGAGCGGGCCGCTTGGCGGTACGTAGAGGAGCCACCGACAAATCCCTTGGAGGCACCCTGCTTGCCTCCGGTGCTCCAAAAGGACGGCCTCCATTGCCGGAGAACGCCTAGGGCCCTAGCAGTCTCTGTCTGCCTTGATGGCTTGGAGGAACTCATCCACCGTTTTCCCAAAAAGGTTGTTCCCGTCGAACGGCATGTCCAGCATCTTGGCTTGCACATCCTGGCAGCAATCCATCGCCTTGAGCCAACCTCGTCGTCTAAGGCAAACGCTGTTGCCTAGCTGGCGGAAACCCTTGTCGGCAATGTCTGTTGCCACCGTAATGGCGTGGTCCGACGCCACTTCGCCTTCTTGCAAGATCTCCAGGGCCTTGGCCCTCTTGTCATCCGGTTGGAAGTCCAACAGGGGGGGGGGGCGATCTTGAACCATAACTCCCTATCGTAGCGGCCCGCGAGGGCGTTGGCCGCCTTAATCGTTGTTGCCGCCGACGAGATGACTCGTCGTCCCATTGCATTCAGCTTCTTCCCTTCGCCGTCCGGCGGGGAAGTTGACGTTGAGACAGACACCCCCCTCCGCTTTCTTCTTGGCCGCCGCTGAGACTACTGAGTCTGGGGTAGGATGTGCCCTAAGGCACAGAGGGGCCGCATCGGGGACCCGGTACTTCTTCTCATACTGATCGTACAGGCATAGTAAAAGGGTTCTTGAGAAGGGTGAGACCCTCGTCCCAGATGTCATCCAGCAGAGGCACGGCGAAGACTGACTTCCGCCTGGTCTTGCGCCTTTGGTAAAGGAAACTTTCCTTCTCCTCGGGGCAGAGCTGAAAAAGGCGGTCATTGCGTGGAAAGATCCGATCTCATCGGACGGGAATGCCCAGGCTGGTGATGGGAGCTCCGTCCTGTCGTCACCGCAGTAGTCGTCGGTACCCGTTGTGGCCGTGTCTGTTCCTGTGTCATCCCCAGGGACGGGGGATGTGGGTAAAGGGCGAGCAGGCCGCAAGGGCTGAGAAGGTGGGGCTGGGTGGATCCATCTGCTCTTGTTCGGGGGGGGGGCGGGGTTCCTGCCGGGACCAGCTCTGGTTCCTCCGCCAGACCTGGTACCGGGTCCTCCGTCGGTGGTAAGGGCAATCTCGTCCTTATCTCTGAACATAAGGATTGTATCGCCAACAAAATGGCTGCCGAGTTATCCTGCCGCTCCGGGTGTAACGGCTGACTAGGACCCTCGTCAGTGCCGTCGTCACTCTCAGTCACCCTCGTCAGGATCCCTCCCGTGGGGACGGGCCTCCTCGACGCCCTCGTTGCTAGGACTTTTGCCAAGTCCTCCTCGGATGTTGTGTCCGTGTCCACAATGGCCACCGCCCCACCCCTTCTTTTTCCGCCGGGGTCTTCACGGGGGTCTTTTCGATGGGTCTGAAAGAGGCTTCCCTCCGCGGAAGCAGGGAGGTGCTGGGCCCAGAGGTCGCCTCCACTGGTGTAGTCTCCACAGGCAGCGCCAGGGCTGCCGCGACTCCCTCGATGGTGGCATTGGCCGGGTTAATCAAGGCCTTCACCGCCTTAGGCACGCTTGAGGCCTTCACATTGGGGGGGGGGGGTCACCGCCTCGCTCCCCCTCGGCCGAATCCTTCGAGATTGACCGGGGCCTCTCCAGAGGCTTACCCGGGCTCTCGGATTTCCTCTTCCCCGAACCAGAGGGTTGGCTCGTGGTTGATGGTGCCGGGGAAGGCGCGCCCTGCCTGGCAGCCGAAGAGCCCGACCGTTGGGCGCTCCCGGTGCCCGCGGACTCGCTGTGCTTTGCCTTCTGTTGGGCCCCCATCGCCGGGGCACCCTCACAGGACTTAGAAGACCGCTCGACTTCTTCTCACCTGACAGACTGCTTTCTTCCAGCCAGTTGGAGAGACGAAGGTGTCGGTCCGTTCCGACATGTTCCTGCAAAACGCACAGTCCTTCTCCATGTGCGTTTTGTCCTCATGAAGGCAGTAGAGACATTTCGAATGCTCGTCCTCCTTGAAGACATTCTGTAGCTGGCATCCTGGGCAGACCCTGAACAGCTTTCCGGGCGTCGAGCTTCCATTCTCCTGGGCCATGTTCGGGTAGGCCGCAGAAACTTCTGGAATCCTCCATGAAGCGTAACTCGACAAAATCTTCACCCTTGAGGGGCGTAGAAAAATCCAACACAGATCCCCGTTAATCGGATGTAGACACGGTGGAGTTTGAGGCTCTATTTGACCGAAAAATGAGAAATTCTCTTTGAAAAGCGCAAAAACGCAGCAAAAGCTCGAGAGCTAAACACGAGGACTCCCAACACTTGAGCGTGCGGTAAAAATCTGAAGATGGCTGCCAGAGGCGGGGCTTAGGGAGAGGGCAGTCATTGGCTGGGAGCAGTATGACTCAGAGACCAGCGATTGGTTACTACTGAGAAAGACCGATCAGAAACTAATCTGATACTGATTTTTTCTTTACCGAGGATTCCCAGCCTCACAACGGGGAATATTCATGAACATGTGAATCCATGCCAGACACCATGAGGGAGAAATGCTATTACGGTGAGAAATGCAGGTCTTCTGATGCTTGTTAATCTGTTTAGAATCACATGCTGTGCATCGACGAGCGAGCAGTACCCAGAGTTGGAGGTGGGTTGTGAGAAAGAACA
Source organism: Ambystoma mexicanum (assembly GCF_040938575.1). Taxonomy (NCBI): domain Eukaryota; kingdom Metazoa; phylum Chordata; class Amphibia; order Caudata; family Ambystomatidae; genus Ambystoma; species Ambystoma mexicanum. The sequence goes on along the minus strand of NC_090931.1, from coordinate 1,059,317,200 downwards.
GTAATGAAAAGATGTCTTAATACTGCTTGTCCCACCTGAGAATCAGACCTAGAATGAGTGTATAGGCAATAGTGTTTTGTAAAGGTGTGTACAGAACTCCAGGTTGCCGCTTTGCAAATGGACTTTAAGGTAACATTTGCAATGAAAGCTATGGAAGCCTCAGTGCCTCGAGTGGAATGTGCTCTAGGCTTGAAGGGCTGTTTTCTCTTAGCAAGAGAGAAACCGAGTTGATGCATTTGACAATCCACCTTGAGATGGCTGATTTAGAGACAGGATCCCCTTCTCTACCGACTGCCACTGAAACGAAAAATTGGTTTGTTTTTCTCAGTGGTCTAGTTCTTTCCAGGTAAAAAATGACTGCCCTGCGCACATCTAATGTGTGTAGGCGCCTTTCGGCCACGTTAGTGGGATTCTGGATTAAAGTAGGCAGTTCTATTGATTGGTTCACATGGAACTTGGAAATAAATGTAGGTGCAAATCGAGGGTGAGTGCACAGAACCACTGTATCTCTGTGAACTGCAATGAAAGGTTCTAGAACTGAGAGGACCTGTAGTTCACCAACTCTCCTGCTAGAAGGGATATCCACTAGGAAGGCTGTTGTATAGGTAAGATGCTTGAGACTTGTTTTATGCATAGGCTCAAAGGGAGACCCCATAAGTCTAGTCAAAACCATATTCAAGTCCCATCCTGGAGCCGGGATAGAAATGGGGGAATTAATCCTTTTAACCACTTCCATGAAAGCCTTAATAACTGGTATTTTCCACCATTACACCTTCTGTTGTGACTTAGTGTAGGCTGAGAGAGAAGCTAAGTGAACCTTTAGGGAATTAAAAACCAGGCCTGAGTCTAGTAGGTACGTCAGGTACAATACAATGCGAGTAGGAGAGCAGTCAATAGGATTGACGCCCTTGGAATTGCATCAGATAACAAAACGTTTACATTTACTGGAGTAGCAGTATCTGGTGCTAGGTTTTCTTGCCTCCCTAATTATGTCTATGTATCTCTGAGGGAGTTTTAGGTGCCCAAACTCTATGACCTCAGGAGCCAATCCGCTAAATTCTGGGTTTGAGGGCATGGGTGAAGAGTTTCCCCTTGTCTTGAGATAACATGTTGTACGGGCAAAGTCATTGGAGGAGATAGGGAGATCTCCATCAGATGGGAGAACCAGGGCTGGCGGGACCACAGGGGCCACCAATATGATGACTGGTTCCTGGTGCATCTTTTGCACTATCTTGTTGAGTAGGGGAGTCGGGGCAAAAGCGTAAACAAATTTCCCTGACCAAGTTATCCAGAGACGGTTCCCCTTGAATCGGTTCTGGGGTACCTGGAGGCGTAATCTTGCCATTGAGCTTTCTCCAGAGTTGCAAAGAAATCGATCTCTGGGAAACCCCACGGCGCAAAAACATTGGAGACGATGTCTTCGTGTAGTCGCCATTCGTACTCTATGGGCAGTGGGATGTCTCTGCTGAGCACGTCCGCTAGAAGATGGTGTTCCCCTAGAAGGTGTTGAGACAACAGGAACATTCTGTTTTTGAGAGCCCACTTCCAAATTTTTTGGGACATCCTGGATAGCCCTGGAGAATGTGTGCCCCCTGGCTTGTTCAAGTAATACGTGGCCGTGGTGCTGTCTGTGAGTATCAGGACTGTCTTCCCCTGTAACTGTGTCTGAAAGGCTTTTAGTGCTTTGAAAACGGCTAACAGTTCCAACAGATTTATGTGGTTGGATGCTTCTTCTGCGGACCACAAGCAGTGTGCCGTCTGCTGAAGCAGGTGAGCCTACCCACCCTGTGAGAGATGCGTCTGTCGGGAGAGTGACTTCTACTGCGGGGGTGGTGAAGGTCTTCCCCTTCAAGAGGTTTTCTCTCGACCACCACTGCAGAGAGAACAAGGGCTGGCGAGACAATCACCAGATCTTCCCATTGTCCGCTGGCCTGACACCACTGGCTATTGAGCCACTCTTGCTTAGGACGCAGACACGCAAGAGGAACTAAATAAATGCAGGACGCCATCATTCCTAACTGGCGCATGGCTTTGCGTACCATCACATCTCGACCGGCTACATATTGAGGGATCTGAAACAGCATGTTTTGAACCCTCTCGCTGGAGGGGAAGTCTTTGACTTGACTGGGGTCTGGGCTGGATTTCTTCTCGTTGATGGAGAATCCCAGGCCGAGTATTGTCTTTTGAGTGTGTTTGTTTATTTATTTATTTATTTATTTATAGGGTTCCAGAAAACCCTAGGGTAGCTGGGCGCACAGAATAACAAGAATACTTAGAACTTGGTTAGAGGTTGCAGATTACAGGTTGTTGGTATCATATATTATATACAGTAAGTACATTATGTACATTTTTACATGTGAGAGTGGAGGGGTACGCATGGCATCAGATCATAATGTACAGGGTTGCAGGTTTCAAAGGTCATTGCATCAAAGCCAGGTGCGGGTGTGGTGTCTGAAGCTGTTGTAATGCTGGTCCCTTCTTAGTTCAACTGGTAGGGCGTTCCAATACTGAGCTGCTTGCACAGTGAAGCTATTGCCTCCTGTTTTTTTTCTTGTCGGAATCTAGGGGTTTGGAGGCAGAAAGAGTTGGCTGTTCTGGTTGGTCATGCAGCGGTTTTTCTTATTATTCTATCCCTAAGGTATGGGGGGGCTGCATTGTTCAGGCATTTGAATGTTAGTGTGACAATTTTGAAGGTAATCCTATCGCTGATTTTTAGCCAGTTGTAGTTTTTACACACATTCGAAATGTGCTCTCTGGCTGGAAGGTTCAAGGCCGTTCTGAGCGCGTTGTTTAGCAAGGTTTGAAGTTTATTAATGATGTATTTATTAGAGCCTGCATAACGTGCATTGCAGTAATCCAATTTTGAGGGGATCAGTGCATTGACTAGGATAATGCAGCTAGCTGGTGAGAGGGAGGGTCTGCATGCTTTAATAAGTTTACCAGTATATGCGGTAGAAGAGGCCAGGGAGTTCACTTGTTTCCTTAGGGACAAAGTGGATTCTTCACCTCCTTGGCGACGGGGATTATATTGCCGTCGATATTGAAGGAGCTGTAGTTTGAATCAAGTTTTTTTTACGTTGTTGGGTGAGCCTAGAATAAGGATCTCTGTTTTTTCGTCATTCAGGCAGAGGCCATGGGTTGCCATCCATGCCTGAATGAGGGTGTAAATTTTGTTTACTAAAGCTGTATCCGTAGTGAAATTGCCCGAGAGGGGGATGAGGATCTGGGTGTCGTCTGCATAATTTGTGTAGGTGACACCCAGTCTGTCGAACAGAGGTTTAGTAAAGATATTGTACATCATTGGCGAGACACAGGAGCCCTGTGGGACTCCACATGTTGTCTGGATAGGGTCTGCAGAGTCTAAAGTGGAGAAGACTCACATGCTTCCATTATCGAGAATGGACTGGACCCAGGCTATAGCTTCACTTGAGAAGTGGGCGGCTGACGATAGGTGTTTGCAGAGTACTGCGTGGTCCACTAGGTCGAAAGTAACCGACAGATCAAGTAGGAGTAGCATAGCTGTGTTTCCTTCGTCGTTGAGCTCGTCGATTTGGGCTTTAAGATCTATAAGTGCGGTCTCAGTGCCGTCTGAAGTCCGATTGACATGTGCCAAGGAGTTGGTTAGTCTCCAGGTATTTTTGGATTTGGAGCTAGGCCACTCTGTCAATTATCTTCAGGAGGAAAGGGACAGTAGTGATGGGCCTATAGTTGGTGGGGATGGAAGGGTCTAGGGTTTGTTTTTTTAGCAGGAGGAGAACCCAGGATTCTTAAGCTGCTTGGGACGGTGCTAGATGAGAAGGAGGCATTGAGGAGTTTGGTGACGAAGGGGGCTAGGTCTCTGGCAGCATCCTTAATTATCTGGGCCGGGCAGTGATCGCCTTTGCAATTGGATGGTTTTAGTGAGGCAATGATTTTTTCAGTTTCATAGGTGGAAACTTTAGCGAATTTGAAGGGCGCTAGGCTAGGTTTGGGCGTTGGCGTGCTGGGAGTTTTGCTGAGAGGGAGTAAGGCTTTTTTATGGTCATTTTTGATTGTAGTGTTTTCACTTTATTTGCAAATGCATTTTGGATATTGGTTCACCATTGCTTGTCTTTGGGTATGTTATCGGGTGGTGGTATGGGGGATTCAAGTTCTCGCAGGATTGCAAATAATTCCTTTGTATTGGAACATGCTTTGGAGATTCTATCGTTATAGGCGTCTTTTTTTAGCTTGGATGATTGCTTTCTTGTAGTTAGTAGCGTATAGTTTGAATTTAAGTTTGTTTTCAGCTGTAGGGGTGTGTTGCCATACAGTTTCAAGCTTCCTTTTTTCCAATCTAAGTTCTTTTAGGTGAGGGGTGAACCAGGTATTGAGGTGGGATTGTTGTTTACTTTTACAGTTCAGTGGGGCAACGATATCCAAGGCTATGGCGTCGTATATTTTGACCATGGTGTCTGGGTCAGAATCAATTGGCAAGGCATTGATGGTTGGGAGGAGCAGGGGTAAGATATTGTCAGGTGTGATGTTTTTTCTAGATCTAGTGGGAACAGATGGTGCCATTATTTTTTCAATTCTGGTCATCTTGTTAAATGTTAAGTAGAAATTAATGAGGAAGTGGTCAGTCCAAGGCTGGGGTGTAATTTTGGTGATAGTGGTGGGGCAGTTGGAAGTGGCTACCCAGTCTAATATTCTCCCTTTGTCGTGGGTGGGGGTGAGAACATTTTGGGTGAGGCCGTGTCTCTCAAGCATGGTAGCAATAACTTGCGCTTGTTTGTCATCTGGGTCGTTAAGACCTAGGTTAAGATCACCAAGGATCATTGTCTGGGATTACTTTTTTGTGTTACTCGCTAAGAGGCTGGATAATTCCTCTTTGAATGGGCCTAGGGGCCATGGTGGCCTGTAAATGAGATAGTTAGGGTTTGGCATGGGGATATCGGTAATTTAGCGGTCAGGAGTTCACAGGATTTTAGGGTGGGCAGTGTTAACCTTACTTTCAGGTTGGATTTGGCAATGATGGCTAAGCCACCACCTCTGGCGTTCGGGCGGTCTAGTCTTAGTAGTTGGTACTCTTTGGGTATTGCTAGGGAGAGGTCTGGACCTGCTGCGTCATGTAACCAGGTTTCTGTGACTGCTAGAAGGTCAAGGTTATCTGATGTAAGGAGGTTGGCTATTTGTGGCGTGGGCCACGACTGATCTAGCATTGATCAGTGCTCCTGTTATGGAGGTTGTTTTAGGTAGACAATTGGTGTTAGAGGTAACCAGGATGGGTTCTTTCATTAAGGTGCTGACAGGTAGTTGTGGGTTAGGATGTGATGGGTTCCTTGTCTGGTTTTTGGGGATGGTGCGGCAGTTCAAATAGGTGTTGCTAGGTAACTGCGGTTCGTAGAGAGTGGAGAGTCTAGCGCCGAGCCTAGAGTTTCTATGGAGACTAGGGCAGGGTACATGTTTAAATTGGTCCATAGTTACCAGTATTAATTGTAATAACAGCAGTGTGACGTTATGTTGATAGAGTCGTGCTAAAATGCATTCTGCTGGAGTAGAGGATGTGTACCATATACTGTGACGTATAGATAGGTAGGCTGAGAGCACCAGACCCCAAGGCTGGCACAGTAGGCAGTCACTTGATTAGGGCAGTGGAGTAGCATAGAGCTAAAACAGCTATTCATAGGTTCTAACTTCACTAATGAGGCTAGGCACTAGAGCGATTTGTGTGTTGTAGTCACAGATCGTAGTGGGCAATGTAATAGGCACACATATGTTCACAATGGTAAGTAAGCATGATGAAGAGCATGGAAAAATGTAGGCATTGTAGTACATGAATTTAAGAAGTCAAATATGCATGGTATATTGGGTACATGCAATACATGCAGCGTAGTATGCTAAGACAATATGGGCAGAGTTAACATCGACTAAGGCATTGGGTGCCTAATATTTAGAATACAAGGTATGCTAAGGCACAATAGGTACCTGATATGCTAGAGCAAGCCACAATGGGCACAATGCAGTATGCTAGAGGTCAATTGCATTGGGCGGTACATTATGCTGGTATATAGTCACAAACCGCGTTGTACAGTGCAATATGCTGAGCACGGTGCGGGATCACAATAAGTTCGTAGCGGTGGGTATGTGATGGGCGAGGGCCTAGGATTTCGGTAGGTGGTACAGTTAGGCAGGCATGAGATCAGGGTGGGCTGATACTAAACATACAGTTTCTGTAGGGCTGGGCAAGGTAGTTGCTCACACAGGGCGAGGTATTCAAAGGCAGGCATGTTACGTAGGAATCCCCATTATTTGCCAGTTGTCAAGGTATGGGTAAACCGGAACAGATTCTCTGCGGAGGTGCGCTGCTGCCAGTACCTTGGTAAACACCCTTGGCGCTGAGGCAATCCCGAAGGGGAGTACTTAGAACAGATAGTGCTTGTCCTCTATCATTAACCTTAGGTATTTTCTGTGTGCCGGCAACATTGAAATATGAAAGTATGCAACTTGCATGTCCAGTGATGCCATGTAATCCCCCTGTTCAGCAGAGGGATTACCGCCTGCAACATGAGCATGCAAAACTTTTGAGGTTTGATGAATTTGTTCGCTGGTTGCAAGTCTAGCAGAGGGCGCATGGTGAGATCCTTTTTGGGCACAGGGAAGTAAACTGAATAAATACCCTTGTTTACATGTAGAAGAGGGACAACTTCTATGGCATCCTTTTCCTGCAGGATATCTACCTCTTGCAGCAGAATGCGTAGGTGTTCCACATCAGGCATCTTGATTTTGGCAGTCTAAATTGAGGTGGTCGGCAAAATTCTATGCAGTACCCCTGGGCAATGGTCTTGAGCACCCACTGGTCTGTTATCTCAGCCGTGCATGAAGGAATGATGTTAGACGTCCCACGACCGGGGAGGCCTGGGAGGGGATCTGGATCGGAGGGTCATTTCTGACCGGAGGCCGAGGAGCCTCCGGGGTGGAATTCCAGCCTGTTTCCACTGCATTGTTCTCTAGGTCAATACGTGGTGGTGGTGTTGGATCTGTGTCCTGAAGACCAGTTGTTTCCTGAACCATACTGGTTCTGAGGGGAGCGAGACTGCCCACAAAAAGAAGGACGAGAGCCGCCCCCTCTCTGTTGTGAAAGCCTTTGGATAATCTGATTTAAGGTCTTGAGAGTCTCATGCTCCTTCTTAGCTGTCTCAAGCACTTCGTCCCTGGCCTTGCCAAACAAGTTGGTTTCTTCAATCGGCTTGTTTATTAAGGTTGCTTGAGTTTCAGGCTTAAAACCAGTGTTCCTCAAACAGGCGTGCCGTTTTAGTAGTGTACCCTGGGCCAAGGTCCTTCCTGCTGTTTCAGCAGCATCCAAAGTGTTCTTCAGAATGTTGTGGTCGATTTAGTTGCCTTCCGATACAATCGCAAGCAGTTTAGCCCGCATTGGTTCAGGGACCTCTCGAAGGCCCTCTTGTGGCAAATGCAGCAGCAGTCGTAACCCTCTTTCCCAGTCCATACAACTTTTTACCTTCCTTATCAGGTGGTGCTTCACCTGTAGACAGGGGGACACCTGCCCTGTTTCTCGTAGTCCTAACTACCAGGGAATCTGGAGTGGCATGCCTTTAATCTAAAGTGGGTCAGAAGGACGAAACAGCTTCTCTACCCTGGGATTAACTTCCCTGATCTGGCTGGTGTTAACAATGAAGGAGCCAGATGTCTCTTGATAGAGTTCAGTAAGGGAATGGACTGACTGGAGGTTTTTCCTTCAGTATGTCCTCTACAAAATCCAAATCCTGCACAGACTCCTGTGTGGCGTTTTGAAAATGTTCAACCGCCTTCTTTAAGATGGCATTAAACGCCATTTGATCATCCACAGGGGAGGCCTAACTGACTAGAGTGGTATGAGGGGAGTCCATACACGGAGCGTCAGGGTCCGGGGTGGGAGTAGGGGAGGCCCAAGGTTGATTATCAACCAAATGGATGTCTTCCCAATTATTCATGGGTTCAGCAGGATCATCAACAGGGTCCCCCAAGAGATCATCATCGTCCAAGTAGGTATTGGTAGGCACCTCATCATCTGTCAGGTCAAAAACATTATTTTCATGAGGATCATCAAAGGTTCTCTCAAACATAGGCGTAAAAGGAAATTCCTCACAAGGCCTCTTGGGAGCAAACCTCTCTGAAAATTCAACAAACTTCTCCAGTCTGTTCATGCACCCCTCAAACTTCTCCCATGTCCATGATGATGAACCAGATGAGTCCAGGGGAGGAAAGGAATCTTCTTGACGAATTTCTTCTTCAGAACGGATTTTTCTTCTAAATTCTTGGATAAAGACAAAGGGCTTTCAGAGTACTCTTCGAGCCTCCGGGCGTAGGGACGTGTCTGTAGACGCATCTTTCGGACGTTCTTTTCTGTTTTGCTGTCTGTTTCAACTGTTCCTTTTGTTTAACCGCCAAAGCAATCCTCGCGATACGATCGCTGATGCTCGGGGGCTGAGGGAGGTGTAACAGTTGAGCCGGTGGCTGCCCAGCGGATTTCGGGGATAAGCGGTGTCGGAGCCTTCTTCTGAAGCGTCTCGACGGCTGCGTGTGATTTGGTGCTAGCGTCCTTACTTTAAGATTGCCCGGACGCATGCCGCTGTCACGGGGTGGGTTGCTGATCAGAAAGATCAGTGGGCACCGCCGAAGTATCATACGTGCCCGATGGGGCTTTGGAACGCTTCGACTGGACCACCGAAGCAGAATCATGGGTTGTGTGCTTAGTGTGGGAATCGGCTGCATCCCTGTTGCCGGGACGTATCCTCCCCATAGCAGGACTCACATCGTGCCCATCGGGGCCGGGGATGGTTGCTGTGGAATGAGAACTTTCTGCGGTAAGGTCATTGGCCTCCGAAGTAGAGCCTTGGTCATCGCTAGTCCCTTCGTCACACTCAGCGGCTGTGGCGGTGGGGAATTCGGCCTGCGACATAACGTAGGCCGCCCACCGCTTCAAACGGCGCTCCGTAAGAGTCTTAGGCCATAGAGTTTACAGGCCATACTGGCTGCCTCGTTGTGGTCGAGGGGAAGACAATTGTTGCACTGATGGTGCTCGTCTTTCCACAGGTATTTCACCTTGCAGGAAGAACAAAACCTAAACGGAGTTCTGTCCATAGTGCAGGATCAAGCTAGCGATGACAAAACCAAGGGAACAAAGAGGGGAAAAGGCAAGGCATTCTTGAAAAGAATATGACGACCCCATCCCATCCTCCCCACTGTAAGGGCCAGTCAGAAGGCCCGGCCATGTGGTTGGCAGTACAGACCGGATCAACAGCCGTCGAAATTCCATCGTCAGCAGTCTACGGCGGTGGCACTGGAATCAGCCGTCGAAGGGAGTGACAATGAGAATAAAATGATCTAATGTCAAGAAATAGAACAATAAATCAATGTTTTATGAAGAGCTCTGCGTTAGGGCGATCAGTTCGCTGGGCAGAAAAAAAACAATCTGGAGGGACCTCGACGCATTAGGGATTTGGGGTAAACTACATGTCACGCTAGGGATAGTGTTACAGGCACGCCCATGTCGACTCTGCGGTTACCACTGGATGTTGGACTATATGCACAGCATGTGATTCCAAGCAGATTAACAAGCATCAGAAATGTAATTACCAGCTGTTCATTAGGTCCACTAGGGACCATTGCCATAGACTGTTCGACCCTCATGGATTCAGGTTTTGCCATTGTCTAGATGGTCAATAGTGGGACATTAACAATTAAGATCACCCCCAATAGTTCTGTCTGAGCTGGTTTGGTTATACCCCAACAGAAGATTATCATGTATTGCAGAGTGAAGCAAACCTTTGAATAGATTCTTAATCAGAGGGCCTGACCCCGTGCAGGCAGCCCTTTCACCACAAGGCTCTTTTGGGTTAAAAGGGTATCTAAGGGATTTGGCGCCTTAAGAAACAAAAAGTGGCGTGTGTACTGCCATCATAACTTTCGGTGCACCCGCTTCTCCTTTAACGGGTCTGCTTGTGGCAATTGTACGCCCGCCTCACCTGCTTGGCCCACAGTAGAAGCAAAGTAATATCCAGATCCCCCCCATCTGCCCATACGTAGGCCAGGCTACATACACCCTTGTTAGAGCTGCTCCCCACCCTTCCACTCCTCTTTCTAATCAAAGCACTGTGTAGGAGTATGCAAGACATTTGCCACTGTTTCTATCTGCTCAGCAAACGGAGAGAAGGACGTTCTCCTTGCCAGGTTATATACACGGCAGGCACCTCATGCTGCCAGTCCAAGTTGAACTGCCAGACCTAGGTCTTGCTAGAGCACTAGGACACCTCTCTGGGAATGCTCTGTGTACAGACAGACTTGGTTTGTATGCCATCATTGTGGCAAGGAATCAAAGCTGTGCCGAATCTTAACTTCCTCAGTTTCAATGGGCGAAAGGCTGAGTTTAAAGTGGCTCCCCCCAGGAGTCACAATACCGCTGGGAGATATCTAAGTGCCTTTTATGCTATTGAGCTGAAACACCCGCACACAGCATATTGATGGTAATTGGGAGGCTCGTCTCTGGGAAATGCCTCCAGTGCTTAAAGGCCAGGCTGTCTTGCCGGGAATAACGGAGGGGGCACGTTTACAGAGACGTTCCGCATTAACAGAAAGCTAGCTGCTACCTGCACTCAGACCGCTGCCTGCCTGAGCAGCGCGGCAACAAAGCGCGTCGTATCCAATTGGGAGAAGCATACTCTGCCGATTGCGCCCTCTATTCACTGGCGCTTGCTCGAGACGGGCAAACCCAGTTACTATTGATCCAGCCCAGCGTGTGGCCTCCATAGAGATAGATAGCGGGGCTTTGTACAGTTTTGTGAAGAAAGAAAGACTTCGCCTTGGGAGCGAATCAATGGACAGTGCAATCAAAAATGGATTACAAACTCATAAAAAAAAAACAGTTGCCTTCTTAAAGGCCGATTACGCCAACAAGAAAATCAACTTTAAGCTGCGCATAGGATCCTGGTGAAAAATGAAACAGAATGCGGGTTTTATTTAGGCTGCACACGTGCTCCATTTTCTTTGCTTTTTGTGCAACCAATAAGGTCGCCGTTTCACTCAAATGAAGAAAAGGCGTGTGGTTGGTTTCAACCGACACACAAATGATACATTATCTAGAATGATGGATCAGTGTCGGCGGTGGGGGGGCGAGGTTAGCCACGATCCGCAAAAGTGACCTATTTTCCGTCAAGTGGCATTTACAAAAAGCTACCAGTGTGTACGTGTTTGCATAAAGCAATCCTATTACACATCCAGTTCCCTTCCATTAGTCGCTTTCCATCGATGTCACCAGTTCAGGCTGTTGCAGGGTGAGCCAGCTGCCCCAACACAGCCGGGCAGAAAACCACGCGGAAGCACGGGACCCGTTTCGAACAAAGCCATGCCAGGGCAATAGCCACGTGGAAAGAGAAGGCCCTAACACACAGCTCTTTCCGCAAGGTCAACCTGGATTCAGCCGCAACCTACCCATGGTGTGTATGATCCCTGCAAACAAGTCAGCGGGTTTCCAGGCGCTTGACGCAACAACCCCCTCCCCCTAGTTATTACGCCCATCAGATCGCCGTTGTGTATCCGGTATCACGTTACCCCCCCCCCCCCCCCGCCTCCCACGTGGATAAGTGCACGGACGGCGCCATTATATCGAAATCGGACCTGTGATGCCAGGCGCCTAGGGTACAAGCCAATCACGGAGCGCCGAAGACAGAGCGCACTAGATATTGGTCAGGACGAGTAATGCTACAAACATTTTAAAAATGCAAGCATTACATTTTCACTCTCCACGCTAGATTGCCACGGTTTAATAGATATATCGGTTTGCAACATTACAAACTCTTAAACCAATAAATAAAACGACATAGAACCACTTGGGGCGCACTGTGGACGTCCATGGTTTCTCTCGCTCACCAAATCGGCGTCATGGGGAGTGAATCCATAAACTAGATGATATGATAGGTTATTTATTACGTGCTTAATACCCAGTTTTCTAAGCGCGGACCAGGGGACGAACCGGTGGTGCTCCGTGTCGTCTTGCTTCCGAGGCGAGCACATTGCCCCTGAGCCATCCTCCCAATATGGTACTCCGCTGTGGTCTGTGGAGCCTGGGCACTGGATTCATGCTTACCTCACGGATTCATGGACCAAAATTGCAGTTATTTGAACCCTCATCCATATTCCTAATTTCACTTACTAACCACATCACAGAAAGTTGCAGTCTCTCGTGTCTACAAATTAACTCCATCATGCCAGATAATCTCCATTATTCCCGATACAAATCCCGTTCCCCAAATGATGTTCGAATGATTTTACAGTTTAAATGATGGATTACTTTAAATATATAATTTATCTATGTACGTTAGATAATTAATTGAATTTACTCTTAAAAAAATAGTCTTATTTCACCGTCAACAAATATGGTCCAGTTTTCCATGCTAGTCTCTTTACGCAGTTGGATTGTAGTTTGTTTTCTATTTAAAATGCATTATTATTATTCCCGTTCGGTTTTAAATGTTCACAATACAGGTGCAAGGTTGTGGTGCCACGAAACTAATATGCCATGTATTTAACATCCTCCATAAAAAAAACACTCTGAATAAGCTCCTGCCACCCTAATGCAGACCGAGAAGTGACGTGATGCCCTCTTTAAATGGCGTTTAACAACTCTGGAGTTGTGTACGGTTTAAAGCAAACCTGATGACAAAATGCACAGATTTTTATTAAAACAACATGAGGGTTTACAGCTAACGCAGCTGATCTTTTGAATTTGATTTTCGTTAGAGATCAATACCTCGCACACAATTTTGCACTGGGTTTTTTTAGTAATCTCATCCGTTACTCCCACGTTTGAAAGATTGGTGGAGTTTTACAGCGGAGCCATAGAAAGAATGACGCCGCAAGAAAGGTCGCCTTACACCAGTGAGGAGGTCGATGATAGTCCTCGCATCACGCAACATGTACCCTCAAATGAAGAAGCGTCTCCACAGTACCAGCACTCACACAGTAAGCAAAGTGCTCCAAGCGTCGCCGGGTCCAGCGCGACACACTCGCAACGCTGCCCGGCCAGGTCTCTGCCACTTTGCCAGCATCGGGAAAAGCAGCCTGGCAGTTGGGCGTTGCTGTCAGGAGTGCGACACGTCGCTCGCCGGCGGGCCTGTCACTACGGCACTGCTGTATGCACACCGCACCATTGTCTCTCGGAGAGGCCAGCGGGGTCAGGGAAAGCACGGAGCTAATTGGCCACGCAGCATGGAACAGAAATGCACAGACATGGCCTATTTTCAGAGCAGTCGCAGACTGTAGCTGTGGATTGCTCATCAAGCAAGTCACCCATATCTCTAGGATTCCCACGCCTAACTCATGCTCACGTTTAGCTGCACGTTATGCTTCCCTGCTCAGCAACGTACAGATCGGCGGGGCGTGAAAACAATGCGACTGTGCTGCAGCCAAACACGTGTCGCGGGGGCTTTGTAATGGTGCGAACTAGCCAAAGAGAAAACCATAACCTAGCCTTTGTCGTTTATTTAACGCTGCGCACGTGCCTTCTGGTGGCCTGGCAAACTAGATCTTGCCACTCGGGCATCTTCCCAAAATAGGTAGTAGAAAACATGCTATCAACGGTCCTGGACTTCGTACATAACATGAAATGCACGCTTCTTTCTTTCTATAACTTTCAGATTAGTCAACCCCTAAAATACAATTTAAAACAAAATTCCCTTTCAAAACGAGGCCTCATTTTTTAGGGTGCAGCAATGCATTTTCAATGTGCATAAAAGTTGTATCTACCAAGCATTTATCATTTACGGTCAACTCGAAGAGCATCGTTTCAAAACAAACCCTCTGAAAGCACAGCATTTACATTTTTTTTTACCAACATGTGGACTGCATCCATGCAAGGCAAAGCCAATAATATTGGTATATAGTGAAATAATGTCCCGTTAGGTATTTTGATAAACACCGTATTGCTATCAAATGCCAAGTGTTCATGCTATGTGAACTCCAAATACCCTCACATGCCAGGTATCCACATCCAACCCCAGATACTCATTTCATCTGCCAGGTCGCCCCCTGCCCCCACCCCATCAAAAGTCCACGTGCGTGCATCACAGGGATGTACTGCCCTTTGTGGCCCTTCGATCCGAATATACCTCAAACACTAAGTTTTCTTAATGGTTTAGTTACTCCAGATCTCTTCCATCTAGTAGGTACAACCTCAAGTCCCCTTCCACCGCTCCCTCCCTCCCTCAGCACTCTACTCCAGGATTATTCCCAGAAGATACTCTATTGTATTTTGCTGTAGATCTTGGCTGGTATTCTCTCTGTACTTCCAATTGAAATAATGTACCGCTTCGGTCTAATGTCTCCATTACCTCTATGCCACCACCACATTTTTTGAGCGCTTTAAAATATCGTGTATACAATTGTTGTACAAAACAATAAAATCTCACCAAAATAAAAAGCCATGATCTCTGCCTATGTGCCAGGTATTGCCCTTAAATGTCAACCACATATCAGATGGCAAACATTCACACTACATACCCAGGTCGTGGAATTAATGGCAGGTATTGTCATCAAGCACCAGTCAACTATACCATACGCTGGGTATTTCCACCAAATGCCCAGATTAACCGACCATACCAGGCACTCCATCAGATGCGATATGCCCGCGTGATTATGGAAGGTAGGCACAGTGAGACTACATGAGGTGCCTATAAATCACACACTGGCTATGTGGAGAAACTGGGATTTGAGGCTAGGCTGACATTTTGACACTTGACAACAGAATTGTTCCTTTGACTGGAGTTGGAAAATAATTTGTAGGCGTTTTGCATTCTAGAAATAAAATACTTTTAACAGAATTGACTCCCCAAGCAGAGCACCTTGCTTGTAGTGATTTTGTGCAGCAAAAATTGAAAAATGTGTAGTTTTCAAAAGTGCTACAAAATTTCTGAAATGTTGCTGAGAAGTCGCATAGGTTAGTATTTTACACATCTGCCACTCATGTTAATTACTCAGAGGGTTTGATATTGATTGATTTATTATGCGCCTATACACAACTGTTTCAAGGCGCAACCAGGCAAGGGAGGGGGAACAAAAGGGAGGACAAGACAAAAGATCTTACTTGGCCAGGTGTCATTTAGATCATGCAAGTGCACAACAAGAAGTGCGGTGGAGAGGGTACAGTGCACCCAGAGCAGCAGGGACCCGAGTTAAGTGCAAGGAAGGCTGGGACTACAGTGGGCAATCCCAGCCCAGTAGTGCAAGGTGGGACTCGGAACACCGAGTAGCCAGTCAGCAGACTGAGCTGGAGCAAGGGCAGGTTAGCAGGGAGAGGGAGCGAGAAATCAGAGGAGAAAAAAAAGGTCGAGGAGCTTCAGGAACTAAAGGAGATCCAGCTCAAGGCAGAGAGATGCAGAGAGGCCAGTCCAGAGGGAGTCACCTGCAGAGGAGAGAGAGAGATCTACCCCCCCATTCTCTGCTTGGAGAAGCGCCTCACCCACAGAGATTTAGAAGTAGATGAACAGAGGGCTCTAGGAGGAAGGTACTTAAGAAGAGAGTTAATGGTAGTGAGGGCCACGGCCCCAGAAGGCCTTGTGGACGATGCAGAGGGTTTTAAACTTGATCCTTGCAGCCATCGGGTGCTAGTGTAGAGACTTTAGGGCTACAGAGATGCAGTCCCTGGGCTTGAGGCCAAGGATAAGTCTCGCGGTCCCGTTCTGGTTGAGTTGAAGAGGGTGAAGAGTAGAGTTAGGCAGATTGAGAAAGAGGCTGCTGCAGTAGCAGCCTAGAGAGAACCATGGCTCTGGAGACAGCGAGCATCTGGCTAAGGAGAGAAAAGAGAGAATACCTCTGAGGAGGTACAGCTGGAAATGGGGCTTCTTGGCAAGGCCAGTGATGTGTGGAGAGACAGAGAGAATGGAGTTGACGATTACCCCAGGGTTTTTTGCCTCACAAGAGGGTGAGGGCAGAGGGCCTATTAAGGGTTCACAGAGAGAGGAAAAGCGGGAGCAGGGGTCCCAATGAGAAGGATCTCAGTCTTACTGGCATGAAGGCAGAGATCGTTAGAGGCGCTCCATGCCTGAATAGCAGATAGACAGGGATGAGCGAGGAGGAGGCCGGGGGTAGCCTGAAAGAGTGCTGCGTGTCATCCGCAAAACACTGAAAGTCAGAGGAAAATCTAGAGCTCAGGGGGCCCAAAGGGGCCAAGTAGACATTGAAGAGCCAGAGGGAGAGAATAGAGCCCTGGGGACCAGCACATGTGGAGAGAAAGGTGGTGTACAGAAAAGTCTCAAGCTGAACCTGGGAAGGTCTGTCCAGGAGGAAGGAGGTCAGCCACACCAGATCCATGATGCCCATGGTCTCGCAGAGACGAGTAATCAGGATGTTGTGGTTCACCGTGTCAAATACAGAGGAAAGGTCGAGGAGAATGAGGACAGAGGGAGAGAGTCAAAATTAGAGAGCAGATCTTTACGGGTATTCAGGAGTGCAGTTTCCGTGCCTCTGGCTGCTTTTAAGCCAGACTGATGGTCATGTGGACAACCAGCAGATTCAGTATGTAGAGTTAGTGGGAGATAGCCACCTTCTCCAACAGTTTGCCCAAGAAAGGAGTGATAGAGATCAGGCGATATTTTGCCAGAATGGAGCGGTCGGGGAAGGCTTTTTTAGTGCGCGGTGCACAAGGGGGTGCTTGAGAAGAGAGGGGAAAGGTCCAGTGGCAAAAGGAGTGATTACAGAAAACGGGCAAGGCTGAAGCGAGAGAACCAATGTGGTGTTTAATGGTTCTGCAGGAACAGGGGAATCACCTGTTCTGATGAGATTTTCATAGACGTCTTGTTTGGAAACATGTTCAGGTGTTACAAGAGAGGGAGGAAAAATGGAGAGGGGGTGGCCAAGTAAGCCCTGAGATAGGTAGAGGCAGAGAGAAGAGGAGAGCGCAAAACAGGATATCCTGAGTTATAGTAGTGAAATGAGAAGCCAGAGCCATGCAGAGGGCCTAGGTAGGTGCAGAAGAGGTAGATACTGCAGTAGGATTGGCCAGCTGCTTGCAAATTTTGAAAAGTTCGGCAGTGTTGTTAGAGGCCGCAGAGATGCAGGCTTGGATAGTGACCCTCTTCTTAGCGAAGATCGAGGGTCTGTATTGATTTTGGAGCAGGGGGCAGGCCAGTTTGTTAAAGTTTCCCCCCGAAACTCCCCACTTCCGTTAGGCTATTCTGCACTAGTGTTTCAGAGCAGCCAGATCCGAGTCAATCAGAGAGTTGCACTTGGTGACAGGCTTCAGGCTGATCCTCATGACAGTGGCAAGGATATCCACTGTGTTAGAAATTGAAAGATGAAGGTTGGAAAGGGCTGTGGCACGATGGGCGTCAGCCACAGGAGTAGGAGGGGGAGAGAGTGTGGCGACAAAGGCGGCCACTGAAACTCGCTTCATAGGTTGAATGACCGCGAAGGAAGATGGCACTGCACAGTGGGCGTTTGCCAAGGGGATAGGAAGCTTCAAGTGAGAAAAACGTGGTCAGTCCAGGAAAGAGGACTAGTGAGAAGATTAGAGAGGGGGAGATGTATGAAGAGATGAGGTTTGTCCGGCAGAGTGAGTCGGGCCAGAAGGTAGAAGGGGGAGGGAAAGAGTTGGGTAGGTTGCGGAAAAGCCCAGGAGTCTGGGGAGTCCAGGTGCATGTTGAGATCCCCAAGGAGGAGAAACTGGGAGGTAGAGGAAAGGAGCGAGGAAGTGAGGTCAGCCCATTCAGAGAGGAAGAGGGTGGCCTGGACAGGTGGCTTGTAGATGGTGGCCAAGGTCAGAGAGGCCAGGAGAAATAGGGAGCCTGCAGACCATGCATTCAACAGAGGAATAGGTCTGAGTGGAGATGATGGCAGCAGGGATCCACTCAGGAAAAATCAGGGCCACTGCACCTCTGGCCCTATTGGGCCTGGGCTTGTAGCCCTCAGGGAGGAGTGAGTCAAAACTCATGACAGAGCTGGCCTTGAACCATGTCTAGGTAAGAGCTTGAACATCCAGGCCCAGGAGTTCAAGGAGGTGGTAGATGTCAGCATTGACAGGAGAGCAAGAGTTGAGAATAGCCACGTGGAGCAGGTCGCCACTTTTGAAAGACTTCCGGCGAGGTGTACAGGGGAGAGGAGTACCCATCGGAAGTGGCAGAGGAGCCAGTGAGATAGTAGATGGCATGGGAGCCAGAGCAGTACAAGGAGTAGGCAGAGGAGCCAGAGAAGTGGTAGAAGAAATTGCAGGAGAGGGAAGGAAGTTGATGAGGCGAGGGAGGCACCTATCAAATAGTAGGAGATCGGGCTGAGGGCCCTGGACCATGATGGTGCCGCTTTAGTTAGATTTTAATGATGTCTCTGGAGGACTGGAAGGGCGGCAAGGGAACTTCCCACCTGGTGCCACCATTAATGGGAGAAGAGGAAGGATGGAGAAGTGCAACCATATGAAGGGTCCATAGGTCGGGAGAAGGAACGACAAAGAGGATGTTGGTGAGAGTCTGCCTGGAGGAAGCACTGACATGGGTGTCAGCAATGGAAAGGCCTGGATTGGAGACCCGGGAGACCTTCTTGAGCTTCTTCCTTCCAGTCTTAGTGAGAAGAGTAGGATAGGAGATAGAAAAGCAGTAACAGAAGGTGGAGGAAATTGAGAACACCATAGTGGGTGTGATAGAGGAAAGAGCATGTATGAGGAGGAGGATAAGAGAAGGAAACACTGCACAGTGCTACACCACACAAGGTGCACAAGCAGGGGATATGGGAAAAAGGGTGGGGAGGGTAAACACAGGGAACAACAGGAAACAACAGAGCGCAGGCGTAGACAAGTAACAAGGGCAGCAACAGGCAGTGAGTGGAAACATCGGTGGTAGTCGACCAGGCTCAACTCAACCTAGAGAGGAAAAAGGCCTGGTGGGCAACAGTAGTGGTCACAGAGTAAGAGGGAACCTAGGGAAGAGGAGAGAGGCCTAGTGGACACAGCAAGACACCCAGGAACACTCACCTAGAGGAGAAATGCAGAGAATGCAGTAGAACTGCAGGAGAAATGCAAAGAACAGTGATAGAGGCCAATACATTCATCTAGCAGGACAAAATGCAGAAACCTGCAGGGTAATGCAGAGAAACAGTGATGGAGGCCAAAAACATTCACCCAGAGGGAGAAAACGCACAAGATGCAAGAGAAATGCAGAAAAACTGCTGCAAAGACAGAAAACAAAGTATGGCTACTTGAGAGTGGCAGCCTAATCGCATTGAAATGGAAGTAAGCGCAAGGTAGGGCAGTTTAGTAGGACGCAGTAATGGCTGCGTTCCGACCCCTTTGTCGCCAAACACCTGCGTCACCCAAAACCGCGGCCTTGTCCTGCAAGGGCTTTCACACAGAGAGTCGGATCCTCAGCTCTTAAAGGATCAGAAGCGTGGATGTAGCGCAACGTGCTACGTATCGACGGGCAGCGTCTCTTGCTGTCCTGCGTTGCACAACAACGCAGACTTGTCCTGCAAGAGCTTTGCCGCAGAGCGTCCGATCCAATCAATATCAATTTCTGCTATGCAATGCCCCCTCCAGCAGTTTTCTAAAACTCCACACAATATTTAAAAGAAGACAATCTCTGTATAAAGTTGTTTTCAATCAGCATGCACAATATCCTGCGAGCTTAGTAGCTACATAATACCATTTCAATTATCAATACATTTCGCAATATTTTCTTTTTTCTTGCTGCAAGATTTTTAAATCAATGGCAACATATCTGTAGAGAGCGGACGAAAGAGGGATTCTGTCCAAGTACACAAATCATATGATAAACTAAGAATATACATGTATACAATATTGGTATAAACATGTTAAGCTAAATAAAACAATGACTGTAGTATAAACTTGCTGCTTCATTGTCACCATCTTAAATGAAAGTCTCCAAGTACCAGAATGTAAATGTGCGTAGTCGTAACAAAATGCCCTCTAGGTTTTACTACTAACCTTTAAATATTAAAGCACACACACACACACAACAAAACACAGCTTCCTATGCTGATACACAAGCAGGTTTCATGAGATCACGAACACAAAAAGATCTATAAAGAAAAAAGCACATAGGACTATTTAAAGAAAGGGGTTTATTTTTTTTACCATCAGGTTTTCTAGTGCCATGAAAGACTTCACAGACATGGTAGTAGAACTACAGCTGTGTGCTTGATGCATTAGCATCCAAATGGAGAACTCTGGCCACTTTCTGGGAGCATTCAATTCTCCTGGTCTTTAAATGACTTCATGGACAGCATCCCAGTCACCAAATTTGGCTATCTCATCTACCGCTACTCTCCTCGTCATGCCCACTGACAAATCATCCATCTAACTCTTTCCGTGCCTTGCTACCCGTTTCCTCCACCTGCCCCCGCTTCTTCTCACAGCCCACCCTGGATCAGCCTTGCACTAGATTTCTAAAACATCACCAGCCTCCAAACTCCATGTCCTCTCCGTTGATGGGGCGGATACACCAGCCAACAACATTGTCGCCCCCAGAACCCGCACCTCCTCCACCAATGATATGAATATACAGACTACCCACACTTTACTAATGTGTGTGCTATATTTACCAGCCCCGTACACAATAGTGGGGGTCCCCTCTCTGTGCAATTACGTTTCCTATTCCACCTACCTCCAGGCCTGACTGATGTATTCTGAAATTGCCATCTATTCGAAAAGACCCATTTGAGGGACCGCTCCATTATGTACTGGTTTCTTGCGGAAACGTCATGTATTTACGCAAAATACAATAAAAAAAAAGACACTGTCAGCTGTGCATGCATATTATAATGGAGGCTCCCGGTTTTATGGTATTCATTTTGCTCCATTTCTTTCTGAATTTATCCAGATTTATTTTTTGGTCATGCTTTCTGTATTTAGCCTCATTTAGTTTTTGGGCGGGATAAAGACAGATATGCTAATATGTAAGTACAGTGAGCAAAAAGTGATGGCTGCAGACTCGCAAAGTGGGTAAAAACCACTGAACAGCTTATCATGCCACGTTCTCTCTAGAGATGTGCCCTTGCTACCTTTTTTGTAAATAAGTCACAACTAGTATTTTTCCACATTTAGCTGCCTGTGATGGGAAGCTCCTAAAGCTGCGTTCCGGCAAAACAAGTCCAGGGCTGCACATCTGCAGCAGTTCAAACCACTTAAAAAGGAATTAAAGTCCCTTTGAACCTTTCCGTCATGTTACTTTGCACAGAACCTGACCTGCAATGCATGTTTGACAGCTGAAAGACCCAACTAAAAAACATGTATTTCCGTTCTTATACATTTTTGCAAATAAATACAGAAAAAGGAAAAATAAATAGGGTGATTTACGTCCGTATGTATGAAAATCAGTAAAACTGAAGACAGGGCGCCTCATGCAAATGAGCAATAGGGCATTACACTTCACCAAGAGTTGCATGTCACACGACAGCACTCGCGAATATGTGATAGAATAAGGCAGACTGAAGCACAAGTTTTTTTTTTTTAAACCGTACTTCATTGTCCATTCCTCGAATATTGCATCCCTTGAAATGGGCCCAGTTTGCATAAAATTTCACCGAGAAGCCTAGGGGAACAAGTGTGTACAATAAGTAAATGCATGCTCATAGGGGGCGGGAGGGAAGCTTCCAGGAAAGTTTTTTTAAATATAATAATTTTTTCTTGGCACGGTGCTCATCAGCCATTCACACCCACAGAGGGACGCTCAGTCAGGAGGCTGGACGAATGGGCGAGAATACAGTGTGTAAGGCCCGCTCTTTCCTGCCATCCGAGGCCTTGCCCCAGGTGGCACCATCTTGATTATGGGGCAGCAACAGGGAGCTCCCCCATTTACCTGCTAGACCGGAACTCCTGCCGCGCATGGCTGCCACCATGGAAAATGGACCAAAACCCTTTTTTTAAGTTTTTTAATGGTGACATGCGTCTTTTCCCCTGGGCCCGTGCAAATAGCTATCACGCCCCAGCCAGGGGGTGTACATGGCTGATCACGACCTTGCTGAGGCCCTCTCTTCATTCATTCATTCATTCAGGCCTTCATGGGCTTGGGCTGGAGAGCCGTTACCGGCTATGTACACCCCCCACCCTCAGTTGGGTGGGGATTGCTACAAGCATACTTGTGGCAAGGGTTTCTTTCCTGTGGGCTCAGTAATCATTGTGCCTGAATGAAAAGATGCAGATTCCTAGTCGGGCCCCAAAAGGCCAACCAAGCTTCATAGTCACATGCCGCAATTCGACCACTGAAATGATTTCACATTCTAGATCATATATGCAGAACTGCTAATCCTTAAAACAGAGACTGGTTGGCAAGATAGCAACACATGGAAAGATTACCTGGGGAATGACAGAATGAGCCATCAGTGACTGAAACCAAAAATCCATGGGTTGAGAAATGTGACCAATCCAAGGATAGCGTCCCTGTTTTCCTTCAAACAAATACTGTTCTAATGGTTAAACCACGACGTGGCCAACTTTATTTCGACCACTTTAACTACTAACATGCTATATCAACCACTGTATTTAAGTAAAATTACATCAGTAACTGTAATTCTGGGACGAGGAGGCCCCATGGGGATGCAGAGAATTAACAGAGGAACTACTTTCAGCGCTCCAGTTGTTTTGGTAGACATGTAATAAAAGGGGATGCCACCAGGGGGTGCGCAGGTGATGGCAGCCTGAGCGTTGCTCTCCCGCCGACTCGGGCCGTTGAAGGGGATTGAGCCCCCCCCCGTACCCCTCCAGCGGCAACGCAGTATCGGATCGGTTGCTGGACCCCCCACCCCGAGCCGCCTTTGCTCGAAAGAGCGGAATTCGGGGGCAACGGGAAGCCGGAGAACGGGCTTCACGGCCCAAGGTGACGGAGCGAAGGGAGGGCCTGGAAGGGCGATTCCCCGCGGCCCCGCACGCGTGGGCATTGCCCGGCAGGGCGAGAGCCCTCCGCCCGCCACCGCGGGAAGACACGGAGACCTGGGACATCGGTCCCGAAGCAGGACGAGGACGCGTCTCTGGGCGGGCCCGTGAGCGGACAGAAGCACCGCGGACGGGGCTCCTGTAGCGGTAGAGCCTGGGCACGTGTCCCACAAACCCCCCCCACCGGTGAGGAGAACTGGTGGCGGCGGGACAAGCCGGGGGTGGACCCCACCGCCCAGTGGAGGGGAATCCAGAGCAGCCCAGTGACGGCGACCCCCGTACCCTGAGCGGCCGCGGTGGGAGGCCCGCCGTGGGCCGGTGCAGCGCGGCGGGGCCAGAGACGAGGCGACGCCCAGGGAGTGAGGGTGGCCGTCCCCGCGCCCCAGTGAAAGGCCCACGGGCCTCTCTAGGCCTGTGCCCAAGGAGGAGACAGACGACGGCGACAAAGGCCGAAGACCCGGAGGGTTTCCACCCCACGACCCCTCCTCCTGAGAAACCGAGGAGCAACGCCGCCGAGCCAACAGAATCAACTGGCGCTTGCAGGTGGAGGCCCCTGCATTACTTTGCAGGGCGTGTGCCCGCCTGCAGTACCCCAGGATTTAAACAGGACAAGGAGCTAGACCCGGGTGTGAGACCCCAACCAAGTTCTGGTGGGGCGTGTGCCCGCCTGGAGGTCCCCTCCCGCCGTACGGGCCCACCTGCGGGTCGTACTTCGGCTCCCGCCACTTGGCCCCAGGGGCCATTCCCTTCGGCCCTGCGCCAGTGGCGGTCAACGAAGCAGATACGTGAAATGCCCGTAGGAACTGGCGGGAGACCCTGCAAACCTTTCGCTACGAGGGGGCTGGTGACAACAACGAGGACCCTATGAACCACGGGAGCATGGCTTATTCGGATGCCCCAAAGCATTCCTCAGCAGCCATGGAGAGGGGATTTGCATCCATACTCCAGGAGATCCAGGACATGCGATCAGCCATTGCACAGAAACTGGAAAAAATGGACAACAAGGTGGACAAGGTGGAAGACAGACTCTTGCAGGTGGAGACCAATCAGTCGAACTCAGCTACGCAGGAGGTGCTAATGGATATGCGGCTGGCGGCCCTGGAAAAGAGGGACGAGGAAAGGGCCAGACAAATGGACGACTACGAAAATAGGGAGAGGAGGAACAATCTTAGATTTTTTGGGGTTCCCGAGGTGGAGGGCGAAACGGAGAGAGACTTAATCCTTGTGGTGTGAGACATATTCACCCTCCTTTTCGCTGAAGAGATGACCACGGAGCTGACATTTGATCGTATGCACAGAGCGGGCGGGCGGGGGGCCCCCGCTCGATCCTCGCGCGGTTTCACTATTATACAGATAAGGCAAAGGTCTTGGAGGAGGCAAGGAAAGCGGGGGTGATCTCCTACAACAATGCAGAGATCTCAATATTTCAAGACCTCTCCGCCTACACCTTGGAGAAGCGGAGAATGTGCAGCCCCCTCACGCAACTGTTGAAGGATAAAGGGGTGCGCTACAGATGGGGGTACCCATTCTCCTTGACCTTCGAATACATGGGCCATCGGAAGTCGTTAATCACAGAAGAGGACATAAAAGGGGCCATTCAGTATTATGTGACGGAGCCTACCCCCAGAAGAGGGCCGGTGGGCCCAGCTGCGATCAGGGAGGGGGCCTCGGACCGTCCTGGGTCCAGGAGGAGGAAAACCGGCTCGAGAAAATACAGGAAGCTAAATACCCCACCGTCTGTGAGGGAGGGGGAGCGCAAGGACTCAGAGGACTGTGGATCGGGGTGACTCGTCCACTTGAGGGGCGGGATTCGACGCAATGATGGTCCGGATGAATAAAGATTGCCCCAGAACAGCAAGTAAGATGGGGGTGACGGTGGGGAAGAAACAGAGGGGGTGGGGTGGGCTCAAAACAAAGAGCTTGGATACGAGTGCCTGATTGCGAAGAGCAGTCTGGTGGTCCGGCCTAATGCCAGGAATGGCGGAACTAATTGGCTGGACACCGGGGAGGGGGGCATGGGGTGACGAAGTTAGTTTGGGGTTTATTGTTGGGGAAGGGGTTTGGGGAAGAGTTGGGGGAAGGTCCAAATAATGTCCAAACAGTGACACTAAGGGAGCGAAAAGGGAATAGTGATGCTAAGCAGGTGCCCAAAAGATCTGGTGACCTAGATTATGGCTGATTGCCAACCGGCCCTGGGAGTGGGCACCCTGAATGTGCGGGGCCTGACACCCCCACCAAGAGGTCCCTGGTTTGCCAAGAATTCAGGAGGGCAAAGTTGGACCTGCTGTTTTTGCAAGAGACACACTGGGAGCGGGGAAAGGAACCCAAAATGAGAGGGGGGGCATAGGGGAGGTTTCCCCATGCATCCCACAAGGGGAAGAAAAGAGGGGGGGCTATCCTGGTCGCCAGGGGTGTCCGCTTCACTAGCGAAGCCACCCTGCAGGACCCTGAGGGCCGTTTTCTATTGGTGAGGGGCACCTTACAAGGATCCCCCCTGACCCTGGCAGTGGTGTATGGTCCAAATGATGGCCAAGCCCAATTCTGGGAGGAGGTAAAAGAGAAGCTTCAGCTATTTGTACGGGGTATGTTGGTGGTAGGAGGGGATTTCAATATGGTGCTGGTCCCATATTTGGATAGGAAGCGGGTGGGCCCCCAGAACCCTAGACCCGCGGATGAGTCCACGGCGCGAACCTTCCTGAGGGTGAATGAAGAGCTGGGCCTGGTAGACTCAATTCCGTCCTCCAGAACAGGAATCCCCTCTTTTACATACTACTCGGCCATCCATGCCTTGTTTTCAAGGATAGATTATATTCTGGTGGACGAAGCCCTTTGCCCGTATGTTGCAGGCTACAGGGTCGATCCCGTACCCTGGTCGGACCATGACATGGTGGGGGTCACAATATCAGGGGGATGGCGTAAAGAACGCAGAGGCCGTTGGAAATGCAACGATGTCTTATTAAAGGACGAGGTTCACGGCCAAGAGATTGCCGACGCCATAACAGAATTCTTTGAGCTAAACGACAATGGGGAGGTGGGCGCACACACGCTTTGGGGCGCCTTTAAGGCGACTTTACGGGGTGTTCTTATCCAAAAGGGTGCATCAGTAAAAAGGATGAGAGAGGCACAGGAGAAGACCCTGGGGGGGGGGGAATAAATAAATAAATCGCCCGACTCCAGCCGGGGGGCTCCCCGGGCCGGGAGCCGGAGCACGACCGTGTGGCTGCCCTGGAGGACTACAGGCTCCAGCTGAAGGACTTCTCCACAAAACGGAGAGAAGCCTTCAGATGGTCAAACAAAAGTATTACGAAAAAGGGGACAAAGCAGACAGGATCCTGGCCTGGAAGCTGAGGGAGGTCCAGAGAAGCAGAATGGTGAGGGAAGTGAGGGATGCTCAGGGAGCCCTGGGTTGCGAGCCTTCCCATATTGGAGAGGCCTTTTGCCGATATTATGAGACCCTGTATTCATCTGAATATGACGGGGGAACTGCACCGATAGAAGATTTCTTGAACTCAATCCAACTCCCTGCTCTGTCCAGGGAGATGTCTGAGGGTCTGGAGGGGCCAGTGACCGAGTAAGAGGTGGACAAGGCGATAGGTGGGATGAAAGTGGGAACCTCCCACGGGGATGACGGGTTTTCCGTTTACTTTTACAAAAGATTCCGATCCTCCTTAATCCCCTACTTGGTGAGGGTTTTCAACTCCGTGCTAGAGGGGGAAACTCTCCCGAATCCATGATGTGGGCTATCATCACAGTGTTACCTAAGGAGGGGAGGGACCCCGCAGAGTGTGCATCTTACCGCCCCATATCATTGCTAAATATCAACGTTAAGATTCTGGCCAAGGTGGTGGGAGGCGGATGGAGGGAATACTGCCGAAGTTATTCCATGGGGATCAGGTGGGCTTCATCAGGTGGAGGCAGGGGGAGGATAATATACGTAAGACCATAGATCTATTCCACTTCGCACAACAGTCGGAGCTTAACGCAAGTGTCCTCTCCTTAGATTCGGAGAAAGCATTCGACATGGTCGAATGGCGGTATATGGATCTCCTCCTGAGGAAGATGGGTTTCGGGGCCCACATTATGAGCTGGGTAACAGCCGTTTACAGAACTCCCACGGCAAGGGTCCAAGTGAATGGGGAGTTGACCAAGGCCTTCCCCCTCTCTCGAGGGACAAGACAGGGGTGCCCCCTCTCCCCTCTGATATACATCCTCACGAGAGGCCTTGGCTATAGCGATCAGATCACATTCAGGAATTAAGGGGATCAACAGGGGGGAGGTGGAATTTAAACTCTCCCTATTTGCAGATGACATTCTGTTCTACCTGGTAGACCCTAGCTCCTCGCTCCCCCTTTACTGGACCTGGTGACTGAGTTTGGACGCTTTCCGGGCCTGAAAGTCAACGCCTCAAAATCGGTCCTGCTCCCTACGAGACCCCGGGACCCGGTGCTAGACCCCTTAGACAGGCTTCACGGGATAGAAATAGGGAAGGCTGAAATACGATACCTGGGGGTTCTCCTCACACGGGATCTAACTAAGATGGCCACTGCGAACTACGACCCTATAATAACAGGGATCACATCAGATCTCAGGAGGTGGGGAAGGATGATCCTCTCTTGGTATGGCAGGATGACGGCGGTTAAAATGAACGTATTGCCACGGCTCTTATACCTTTTTGCAGCCCTTCCAACCAACGTCCCAGAGCAGGCTTTCAGGGTTCTACAGAACGCTATCCAGGACTTCATATGGCAGGGGAAAACCCTGAGGACCAGGAAGACAACGCTGATGCTGCCAAGGGAGGAGGGAGGATTTGGGTTGCCGGACTTCCACCTGTACTTCCGTGCTGCCCAGCTGCGGGTACTTTTGGAACACATGAAGGAAGGAATGGGGATGTACTGGTCGTACCTGGAGGATATGGACACTCACCCCCTGAAGGTCCGTGACCTTTTGTGGGCTCCACGAAAAACAATCCCGAGTCATTTGAAAACCCACCCGACCTTGGGGGGGGTTCTCTGGGACATTTGGAAGGAAGGGCCTCAGACAGCACACCTCACTACATGGCCGTCCCTGATGACCTCCCTCTGGGGCCACCCCCTCAACCTGGGTGTCAAAGGGTTTAGGTCCTCCCAAACCTGGTCGGATAAGGGATTGGAGTGGGCGGGGCAGATGTTCAGGGAGGGTGAATTCCTGCCTTATGAGGAACTAAGACGCGCTCGGCCAGGGATCCCTATCCATCTTTGAGTACCTCCACCTAAAGGGCATTCTATGTGACCAGTCATGGGGTCTCAATCTGAGTAGACAGTTAACGCCCTTTGAGAAGCTCATAGATATGGCGACCTCGAGGAAGGGGGCGGTATCTTGCATGTATAAAATCCTCAACACATACGACCTCCAGGGAAGGAGAAACTTTCGTAAATTCTGGAATGATCTGGCGGGAGAGGAAATTTCAGAGGACTCCTGGTCCAGAATATTCAAAATTGCCTTCCACGGGAACCTATTCACCGCCGATATGGAGCACAATTTCAAGGTACTGCAGGGGTGGCATAAGGACCCAGTGAAATTATCTAAGATGTTCCCGGCGGTGTCCCCGTTGTGCCTGAGGGGATGTGGTCAAGTAGGCTCCAGGAGCCATATGTGGTGGCACTGTCCAAAGGCTCAAGTGTACTGGGGGTCAGTGAGGGACTGGATGGCAGAAGTGATAGAGGAACTCTTACCACTAAATCCCCTGATGATGCTACTGGGCCTCACCCCGGAGGAAACGGAAGTACACCGATACCCAAGGATGTGGGAGACAATGTTGCGGGCGGGTTGAGTAGCCCTCGCACAAAAATGGAAAAGCCTGGAGCCCCCTTCCAAGGAAGATTGGATGAAGAAGGTAAAAAACATGTTTGTGATGGACAAACTGACTGCCATGGTGAACAATGACACTAGCTCGTTCCCCACGAACCGGTTTGGAGTACAACAATCCTAGGGATGGGAGGTCCATTGAATCCTGGATGGGGAACTCAGACTCAACGGGGCGGATCAGACCGAGAGATGTGCTACAAAGGACAGGGAGGCCCGGTAGGCCTATAGGAGTTACGGACACTAGCTGCATCACATTCGTAGAGAGGGAGAGTAAGTTAAGAGCCTCTCGGAACAACAGACTTGGTTTGGACACGGGGTCGGGGGGGTGGGCACAAGTTGGAGCGGTGGGGGGGGCTTGGGAACGTTCATAAACTGTTTTGTAAACCTGAATAAAAATTGAAGTTTAAAAAAAAAAAAAACACATGTAATAAAAGACAAAGGACTACACCACGGGAGAAGTAGTAGAAGTAGCAGCGGCAGCAGAAGCAGTGGTAGAAGTGGAAGACGCCGCGGCAGTGGAGTGAAGACCGAAAAAGTGAAGGAAATAGGAAACAGGGTCAAACAGATCAAGAACCGAGAAGGAGTTTGCCCCACAACCTTTGCTCAAAGATGCCAGTGCAGGCGCAAGGAAGTGCAGTCAGATGTCCTGGGTTCTGGGAAGAAAAAGCAAAACAGACACTGCACAAGAAGAATGAGGTCAGGTAGGGAACACCCTCAGACAGACCGGCAGAGCCTTGCAGTTATCGTGACCTCCAAGCTTCCTGGCAACAACCAAAGCTGCACCCCCGAGCTGTCAGAAGACTGGAGAGGAAACTCAGGTGACCGCAAGCAAAGCTCAGCGGACTGGTGCTGCCTCCTCCATGAGGCAGTAAGTCCAAGCCCCAAAGGTCTCACCTACACAGCAGTGGCGTGCCTGAACCCCAGTGATAAAGAAAGAAGATCAGAGAGGTCAACAAGCTTGTACCCACAGGAAATGCAAGTGAGGTGCATTCGAAGGACCAAAGCCGTAGTCTCAAAAGCCTGTGACAGGAGGCTAGACAACACTAGGTAGTATTGGGTAGGAGAGAAAAACCCAACCTACCTAAAAGGAGCCACAAAAGCAAGAAGGCTCACTGTGTGCTAAGGATATTGATCATTCTCACCACCACTGTTCCCTCTAAGCTCTGCGCACGTGCGCTTGCCCAGCTGCCTTCTGGGTGCCGCTCAGAAGAATTTTAGCAGCGCACACAGACAATTCACAGCTATTCAAATAAGATTTAATAAAAGGCACAAGCCACAGAAGTTACCTAATATTTGCTTTCTCTCAAAATGAAGCTAAATTATACTAACTATTCTTGATATTCTGGTGTAACCTATTGACAGTGCCCTGCTATGCAAGCTTGACCTTAAATACTCTACAAATAGAATACACCCACACAAGGTTAATAATTTATATGAAAAAGTGGCTCCGTGAACAGAAAGATATGCCTGCGCACATTAACTAAACTATCTTCCCCATCCCCACCCAAGATCCTATTCTTGCCTCTGCCACACTTATACCGAATGACTCACACTCTGCTCCAGGCCACATTCGGATATTACCAGACAACCTTGACTCTGCCCATCTTAGCTCAGCAAAAAGTTACCACACTCGGATACAAGTCTTGGTTTATGTTATAATATAAATGACGTTCAAGCACAAGAATTTCTGTTACTCATGGTGCCTTAGTGAAAGCATTACCCACATTATGTAACCCGAGTGCCAACTCAAATATCGGGTACGGACTGTAAGTAAGCAGGCTAATAGGATATTTAACAACATCCCATGCTTCCTATTCTTTGTACACATGTCACAAGCGCTTTGAAGATCCCCCTTGCAAGTAACACATTATAAAACTCAAATATGAATTTTCCCTGAAAGAATTTTGAGTAGGCAAATGTCATGTTTAGCGTCTCCTACTTTAGCATTGCTAACATTACCCTATGAGTGGAGAGCAGCATTGAAATATAATTTACTTGGAGTGTAAGGGATAATTGGTATGGACTCTGCCTGGCATTATTCATATATAAAATGAGGACAACAATATTCAGTTAACTATAATGCTTTTCACACATTCTGCAACCAAATGTTCAGAGTTCCATGGGGGATAGACCTTAACAAATTATATATTAACTCGCTCCTATACAAAAATGGTTACACTGAGCACTTGTCGAAACCTACTCAACACTTGAAAGGTGGGGTATGTTGCAATCTATCTTGTACGCACTTCATTGTAATTGTGCACATGCAGATTTATGACATTTTCCTAAACTGCACATAATATCATGAGGCTTTAATTTGTTATTTGTTTGCAAATTATTGTTGTTATGCAAATATGCCAGTTAGAGGTTTACTTCTACAATCCCTCACTTTTTACAGAGTCCTGTCAACTAATATTGGAGTCTAGCACAGGAGGCCGGGAGGGGAACAGGTGAAAGGGAACAGAACACTCCTTTGGGATGAAGAACAAATGAGCAAATGAGCAAATTTCAAAAAACAAATCTGATGTTTTGGCAGTACAGTACAGTACAGTGAAGGAAATGTTTGTTTGCTAAAGGATAAGAAACTATAGTAATAGCCTAGGAAACGGCACCTATTTCTTTCTATGTGTAGCTGCTTAGGCCATTTCAATATATTCACGGGCTTGTTTGCATTTATTGCTTCTAGCATCCCCATGCCTCTTGTTAAACTGATAACAGTGAATTTCAGAAGAGGGGTCCCTAGTTGGACGAAGGTACTCAATATGTTGTAACTGTGAGCATTGCAGCTATTGACTTTAAGGGCAAATATATGTGATTTTCTTCAACGGGGCACCAGAAGAAACCTGGTTGATTTTGGTCCAGGCTGTGGTTATCAATGGAAAAACTATAGGCTGTTTTATGTGCCCTGTAACTTCACTTCCTACGTCAGGGCTACAATCGGGGCTCTGATACCATTTTACTCCGTACTTTGAATCAAAAGATTTTTCAGGGAGTAAGAAAGGAATTGGCTTTGCCAGTAGGGATATTTCATGCTTATCAAAATATGTTATTTCCCCTTAATATTCCTAGAGATCGGGCAGTAATATTATTCGAGTTCCTACCAATGACACTGCTCTGCTGTTCACTGATTCGAAAAGAGATCAGTAGAACTTTGTGACTAGAAGAAGCAAGGGGTAGATTCCTATGTCATGGTTTCCTGTTCTTTAGTTTGGCACATTTCCCTGTTTAGTGAAATAGTATATATGGCTCCGAGCTGTAAGGCTGGTTTTGAGTAAATGTCACAACTCACAGAACAACATAATGTGGATAGTAAGCAGAGACACAGGAATTCAGATAATCGTATTCTGTGGTGCAGTTATTCTGATGCAATTATCATCCTTACATAAATTATGAGGCATTTTCTCCTGGCCCTTGAATTACTCCATTGAAGTGGCGCATGAACTCCTATTGGCATGTTTCCTGACACATTCCTTTCAGTTGCAATTATTCCATTTGAAAAAATTGCATAATGTCTGAATTTTGACAACTACATCAATGATTAGCGATACTTGTTTTTTGTAATAAACATAGTTTTTTCCCCAATGGCATTAAACACTTTCTGTATTGTCTCTGAGCAGTGTTGACAAATGAATAGCCACAACTAAACATTGTTTATCCTGAGCATGCAAAGCTTTTTTGTGCATACACATTGCTTTCTCTGCGCATGAGTACTTTTAGTAGGTACTGTGGCATATCTCGAAGTCTTGGACTGGTTGATGACCTAAAACAAAAGGGTTGCATTTTTGAATAAAATATATATATTTTTTGGGTTCCCGTATAGGGAAAAAAAAAAAGAAAAAAAAGCAGTTTTTACCACTAAAACGGCGGTTTGGGGGGACCCCCCCCAATTTTTGTATTTAAAAAAATTAATACAAAAATAAATCAACCCTTTTGTTTTCCGTCCTTTTGATTCGACCCTATTGTATTTCGATCCTTTTGATTCGATCCTTTTGACCTACAACCTCGGAAAATGTAGTCTTTTGGAGCAGAATATCCAGGGTAGTTTCTATGGGTTGCCAGCAGATTCCACGTCACGTCTACACCATATGTGCTACGCAGACATGGCATTAACTGAGCAAACAAAATTAGTGGTTTAGATTGCCTTTCATTATACCCACTAACTAAAGTACACGATTGCGGAGGTTTGAAAAGGTAAAGCCCAGTACAGGAAACATGGACCCCAGGTGACATTGACGCAGCCACATATACGGGCTTCTGCTAAATTCCTCTTAGTTGAACCAGTCAACTTTTCGGTGTTTAGGTGCATTTTTAAAACTTAAGGCTTCACACATGGTAAAATAAACATGAAGCACATCAGTAGACCAATCCATGCCTACGGATGTACGTACCCGTGAAGATCTGATATAGAAAGAGCTCGGAATAAAAGGTGAAATGCAATAAAAAGTCAACATCATTATCGCACAGTTATTGTGTCAAACTGTAAGCAAGATATACATAACGAGGGGGTTTGCGCCAAAAACCAACAAACATTATCCACCCTCTAACCTGCACTCAAAGTAGACATCGTTAAAAAAAAAACGTGTTGTTCCTAATCGTTAACATGTTAACTTCTATTTGCCAGAAACACGCCATTATCTTGTTTTCAGCATTTCTGTACGCATTCTTCTTGCTACAGTTGTTGATGTCAGTCCCTTTAAGGGAAGGGACATAAGCGGAGGATAAAGTGCAGTCTGCAGAGCCATCAAGGCAGCAAACGTGCAAAGTAAAAGGTTGGTTTTCATTTTACTTTCTACCAAAAGGATAAGTAGCCTATCATTCCTGCCCCAGCAATGGCATTAGTACTTAAGTGTTATTATCAACTGTAGTACCACGGGTAGCAACAATAGTAGCAATACTACCAGTAGCAGTAGCAGGACTATTGCTCCACCACCAGTACTTTTAATACCAATGCAAATAGTAGTAGTCACAGCAATAGGACGTAGTAGTGCTACTTCTGATGCTGTTAGTAGTAATGTTGCTACTGGTACCAGTAATGGTATTTGTAGTTGTAGTCACTTTAATACTACTACCAACAACAAACAATAGCAGTAGTACTGTCAGCAGTGGTCGTAGCAATACCACTAATATCAATGTATGTATTGGTATTAGTGGTGGTACTACGAGTACTAGCACCATTACGAGCACTAATATATTAATACTATCAACCACATCATAAGTACTAGGAGTAATACTATTAATACTATTGGCAGCAGTAGTACGGTGGATTGCCATCTGTAATCTGCTAATCAGATCCCCTTTCATAAAGCTACATGTCAAAAGCATGGTGCAACTGAAGCACCTGCTTTCCAGTGGCAGAGTGCAGGTTCAAATGTCACATGTACACACCCGACAGCTGCTGTGACCCAAAGTCTCTGCAGACAGAGGTGACATTCTAACTTCCACATCCCTCATTCCAAATGTAAACATAGTTATCTGTCTGGTGGCACGTTAATCTAGAAGAATAAGTAATATCTGGTAATGGTATGAGTACTAGTGTGGCAGAAGGCTGGAGGTTGGAAGGGGGAAGAGTAGTAGCAGTGTGTAGACGAGGCCTACAAGGTGCTAGAGATGTTGGAGAGACAGAGGAGGAAGAATAGAGGCAGGTGAGCTAGGAGAAGTAGTGTAGTAGAAAGGAGAGATTGACCCTTAGAGGAAAAGGCTGAATGAAGCAAGATGTCTGAAAGGCACAAATCCCACATCCCTTAATATCACCAACAACTGGCTAGAGTAGCGAAAGTAAGGAAGACCCTGGGTGAGTTTAGTGAGATATGGCCAAGGGCCTTTAGGCCAACATCTCAGTTCATTTAGTTATTAGCATACGGAGGGTGGACCAATCGCTATTAACTAATCTTGGGCCAAGAAAGTCTTAGCTAAGGAGGAAGTGCATTGAGACAAGAAAGAGTGAAAGGGACTGCCACACAGCCCTTTGAGATTTCAATAAAAACCCTTGAACTGCCTCTGAGAAATGAAGTGACACTTGTGCCATATGCGACCGACCCTAGCGACTTCCCAAGCCCCCTTCCTCTACCTTTTTCTGCAAAGACATGTCCTATTGATGATTGGCAATGATGCAATGTCTTGCCTACATCCCTGCTCAAGTCCGCAGAGGGCTATACTGTATCTCTCTGCCACTTCTATGTTTCATTTATAGGGGTGGGCTTTGCCAGCATTTAGTTAATTGCATTTCTGATTGTTCAAGTAAAGTGTATGCATTTTATATAGAACCTTGGAAAAACTTGGATTTTGGAGTCTTGGTACTACTGCTTTTTGGGTTGATACGGTTATCAATAAATACCTCTCCTGAGAATACATTATCAGAAACGGAGATTATACTCATCAGGCTGTGTCTACTTTACCTTTATGATTGAGATCACTGCTGGCTTATTAGTAGTGTCGGCTGAGAACGTGGTTTAGCCATGACGCCTCTCTGTACTGCAGCAGAGCAGTAGTCATTCACCACAAGTGGTAATATGACCAGTAATAGCCATACTACTACTGGCAGCACTACTATTAGTAGTATTGCAGTAATAGTAGTAGTAGTATAAGTACTGGCAGTGGTGCTACTGGTAGTAGCATAGCTACCACGTCTGGTAATGTTGCTACTCTTGGTAATAGTGCTAGTAGTAATATGGGTGGTAAAATTATGGCTACATTTACTACTACTAGTAGTAAATAGTTTACTTAGCATTACTGCCCTGTCAGAAGAGCTACTACCACTGATGGTGGAGGAACTGCTGTTAGTAGTAGTAAGTACCATTGCTAGTACTTCTAATAGTTTACTTCTATTTGTGGAACAGCTACTATTGCTGAGGAAGGATTAGTAGGTAATTACACTTCTTGTTGTAAAGTATCAGAAAATGCAACATTTACATTTACATTTACTGGCATAATCGAGGTTCAGCTTAAACTTCATTTGTCCCACGAATGTCAATCTTGTTGGAAGAAAACATGAAGAATCTTTGTACATTTGCTACTGTGATGCTCCGTCTGAAGCCAAGTACCTGCCTGGTACTGAGATGAAGAAACCCAATGGGAGTCATAATGAATATGCCTAAGACACAGAAGAAGGTCCTTCGCGAGAGCAGAGCCATAAGAGTGGGAGGAGAGGGAGAACTTCAGAGAGAGAGCCCCAGGAGTTTGAAACCAGCTTGCAGTCTGGTTCTGGCGAACACGGGTAAACGCTGCTTCCGAACATGGAGAAGAGCAGCAGAGGACAAGGGCACAAGATGCCTTGTACAACGGGTAGACTACTGTGAAGTGGAGTACCAGGAGGGACACCCAGAGAAGAGGTGGTGGCCAAGCTGGGGAGGAAGAGGAAAACCCAGCCGAAGCAGCTACCTCTTGTGAAGTAAAGCCAAGCGAGAGGAGAGACGCACAAGGAAAAAGGTGGTGGCCGAGCAGGGAGAGAAGGGAAATTGCAGCAGGATACGATACCACTTGCATAAAAATACAAAGGAACCTGTGTAGAGAGAAGGAAATCAATCGAGAGACAGAAAAATCCTGACAAGAAGATGTACGTACGAGAAAGAAGGTGCCGGCCAGGTGGGACAGCCCTGATGAAAGCAAGGTAACGGGGAGACCCGGGGGAACAAGACAAATGTAATGTAGGGCACAGTCGTGATCGTTACAGAAGGAAGAACACATAAGGATTGGGACAATCCGATTTATCCCAGTGAGAGGGATACATGTTATAAGCACAATTATATTCACATTAGTAACCAAGATGACTACAACTATTTAAACACTCATCCTACTCGCCCAGGAGAAAAGAATCATTACTAGGCTCGTCATACTCGTCCCAGTAAGAGTGCAAGTATCCATGAGAGTGAGAATCCGTTCCCAGAGCTGGAAGACTATCTTGGCCAGCTCAGAAGACATCTGCTCCACTTTGACTTTAAGCATTTTCCATCTTCGAATGCTGCCGGCTAAGCTGTGTGTGGGCAAAGGGGGTTGATGTGCTCTTTTTAATGCCCTTCAAGAGGCGTGACTGGATGGTGTTTTGACAGGGGAGGGGTGTATAAAGCTACATGCTGTGGTGAAAAACGACTACCAGCAGGGGATCGCATCATGGAATTTTTTTCAATGTCTTTATAGCACAATTGTAGTCTCACATTATTAAAATAGGTTTGTGTTTGCAGTAGAGCATAGGCAGAATGCAATGTAGGCGCTTTGTATTGGGGGTGGAGTGAAGGCGAGGCAGTACAGAAGGCATTGGGGGTTGTGATCACATTTGGGGTGAAGGGTGCCAGGGGC
Organism: Ambystoma mexicanum; assembly: GCF_040938575.1. Lineage (NCBI taxonomy): Eukaryota > Metazoa > Chordata > Amphibia > Caudata > Ambystomatidae > Ambystoma > Ambystoma mexicanum. Next base: position 1,059,280,182 of record NC_090931.1, on the reverse strand, counting down.
ATAGGTCCACTACTTTTTTTGTACACTTAGACCACTGCGTTAAAATCACTATCTGCGGTTCACATAGCAGATTTCTCTATAGCCAGACTTGAATAAAACATTCATGTATATATATTTGAAAGAACAAGAACATTAAAAACATACGCAAAAAGTATAAACACAGCCAATTTTGGAGAGATCGTGAAAACTTGCTGCATGTAATGCTGGATGGTTTGTCATGAACATGCAAACTTTTAAATATATTTTCCACAAATTACCCAAACCGGTGCAAAACTCTCACCTCACGTGCCCATTGTGAAAAATGACTGTATAAATCCACCCCAGTGCAGATCCCACACTCACTTTTCACCAGGTGTGCCAAGAGTGAAGAAACCAATTTCCTATTAAAAAAAATGGCCAAACCTTCTCATATTACTTTCAGAATCCAGTGGCTCAGACGCCTTGTTGGAACGTGGGTTTCAACCACACATTTCTCCACTAAAAAGGACAAAACACATGTGTTAAAGTAAGTCCATGCATAGTCCCCATCAACGCCTAGTACAGCTACCAGTAAGACGTAGCACTTGCTACAGCAGTCTCAAGTCTGATCATGTAGTGACTGGCCACTGAGTAGTCCTGAGTGGATGCATCGCAGGCCCGCTGGAGGTCGACCTGAGATGCCGCTGTTCATACCCCTGGCCTGCGGGTGGCACTCTCGGCAGCGCGCATGCCAGTGGACATTTGCTCAGCTCGAATGTGTGACCGTACATGGCTAGCAAAATATATGGGAATAAAAAACAGTAAGGGAACATCATCAAGTTTTTTATTGTTTTGCATTTTTTACATGGGATTTATAATGTGCAAACGTAGAGGGAAGCAATGGAAGCACCTTGGACCCTACAACTACAGTGAGTGCCGAGATGGGTAGGGGAAACGGAGAAGGGGGCTCTGGAGGGTGGAGTGATCAGCGACATGCACTTTGAGGAATAGGACCTTCAGGTGCTTCCTGGAGGTGCAGGAAGGAGTGTTCAGACTCACACAGAGCCCTTCTAAGGGACTCCCCCAGAGCTGCACAGTGTGTGATGCGACTGCCTACTGGGCATTCCTGCCTTGATCAGTTGGGATCAAGACCAATTGAAAGAGGAGTTTTCACAAATATTCTCCAAGGTCAGAGAACGGGCAGCATGAAGGTGGAGGGGGAGGGAGAGGCTTTTCCAAGCCTCGCCGCTGTGCCCTCCCTTTTCTTTTTTGGCACACTTTCCTAAGGTACCTTGAGAGGTTTTTCCTTGATGGACAGATACGACCTAGATGTCTGGAAGGACACCATGTCTCAGTGCAGGGCTTTCCCCTTCTCTGTGAACTGCCTGCTGAGATCTGCAGTGATGGGTCACTTCACCTTAAGTAAAACGAAGGCTAAAGCAAAGACCAGGAGCACGGTAGGGCATCCTTATCTCGAAAGCCTAGATGCGAGCAACATGGCTAGCTAATGAAGGGCATAGCTTGAGAGAAACGTATTGACCTTGTTAAGACCTCAGAGGTGCAACTGTGTTTCGCTTAACCTCAGAACGATGCCGGCACTCGAATTCTGAGCCTTTTGCAGTTTTTGCGATTGGATCCTATATGGCAATTTGGTCAGGAGTTGATCACTGGCTTTACCTGGACCACGATGGCATGCTGTCCATTCGGTCCTCAAGACCCAGGGTGCTCATCTGAGCTCTACCAGTTCCACCCAAAGAGTTTGATTAGGAATGAACAAATGAATACTGGCCATATGTGGGAAGGCGGGGCCCCCATCCCCAGTAACAAAAAAGAACGAGGTCTGAAAACGCATGCCAGATCGCCCTGCGTAGCAAGAATTTGGCACTAGCATTACCAGCAGTTGTGTGGCATTGATCAGGACATATCAAAAAGTAGAAATACTCCAAGTAACCAGCTTGGGAAGCTTGTAAAACTGCTGCCACCGAGTCTCCTCAAAAGCAATATATTCTAGTTTCGACTAATGCAGCGAATTTGCTGCGTTACCCGAACTGTCAGCCGAGCTCGTCGCCTATTAAGATTTGGTATGAGGATCAAGAAACGCGCTCTTAGGGTTCTCCTTGCATGCTCCACAATTACACCACAGCACGCGCTGTTCAACAATGTTTCACGTGTGCATTAAATACACATGCTTGGCTTGCAACAGAAATAAAACCAGGTGCTGTCTACAGCCATTACCAAAAGGTATGTCATTGCATGTTGTATGCCAGGGGAACTCGCCATATTTACAGTGAAGCAAATAAATCCTGCACAAGGCCAAAGTCCATTTCCGGCTTTCTGAAAACAAAAAGGAACCAGCCAACCGTGTCAATGTATAAATCAGGGTAACAGTTGCACTTAAAGGACAGTTACCTAAATGTAGCCGGATTTTAAAAAGAAAGTAACGATCACGGTGAAACATTAGCGCAAAATACCTGGTAATTGAAGGCACAGAGAATCACAAATCAAGTGTTCTTCATCACTGCAAGAACAAAGGGAACCTAGCATTACTTCACTCAGTTGCCAAAACCCGTCCACAAAGGAGCAAGAGAACACACATGCTGGACTGGCTTTGTCATGCTCTCCTAGGCGTTGGACTTTCAAAACGAGGCCAAATTGAAAACATGACCGACAAACCCTTACCATGAAGGACCAATTACTGCTGCACCAACACGGATTAAGAAGCGATTACTCAAATTACAAACCAAATGAGGACATAATTACAAGATAAGATTAAGAGGACTACTAAATATTATGTAAACTGTCCAAATTGCTAAATTATAAAAGAAAGGATGAAATATGCATTTTTTTAAAAATAATGAGAGCCTATCCTATGCTGATCTAACCATGTCAGAGGCCATCTCCTCTTGCCGGCCCCCAGCCTTCCCGCTCCAGATGATCCTCTTCATCCTCCTGCCCGCCTGCCCCACTCTCCCATCTGGCTCCTAATGCCGAGTGCCGCACCTCCTCCCTCTCCTTTCCTGGTCTGTAGGTTCAAACCGCGGAACTATGCATAGTGGAACGGTGTGTACCCGGCTCCATCAACGCACATTAGCACTACCTGTTTGCAAAGATAGCCTTAGTGTTGTTTTATATACAGGATCGGATAAAGGTGGATATGGTTGGGGTAACCTAGTGGCGAAGTAAGGTCCAAGAGAGAGAGAAAGAAGGGTGAGTGGCACAGGGTGATCCATTCAATGTGCACTTCAACTCCATTCAAAAGAATTTTTGTTGGGTAATTTCTACATGTGCATTTACAACGTTCCAGTTACCAGCGGGTCCCCCTTGAACAAAGGTTACATGTTTTGGTCTTATGATATCCTTTGGGTCTTCCATTGTGTTTAAGCTCTAGGACTCCCACTAACAAGCTCAAGTTGGAGCAGGAACAGGGATGGCTGGCCGATTAGGACGAAAGGAAGGGATGCGGACATGCAAACAGCACCACAAGATGCGGGATTCGCCAGCAGTACACTTCCAAAGGTGACAGGGAGGAAACAAACACAACCTTTGTACTGAAGCTAGTCTGAAGATCCATTACGCATGTACATCTGCACTGCAATCCAAGGAATGAGCCTCTATTGATTTCTGCAAGCCCAGCATAGTGGGTGGTGAGGCATCATGGGAGTTGTGGTCCAAAACATCTGGCTCGCTATCCAGCTTACAAATCTACTACAACAAACAGATGTAATGCATACACTGAGCATTATTTTCAATACTTTGCTTGGAGACGTAAGGACAGTATGAAGAACCTATCCCTTTCGGTGGAATTACAGACCACACCAGAGCAAAAGGAAAGGCAGAGGATCAAGGGTCAGGTTCAATATACAGGATAAGCCAAACCAGTTGAGCCAGAGTGGAACCACCATGATACACAGGTACTCTGAATATACTTGTCATTTAGGACATGCAAAGTATATATGGATTTAAGCTGCAAGTCTCCCCCCGCACTCCAGGCAGGATTTACAATATACCAGAATAATCTGGGCTGTCTCAGATTAATTGAAAGAAAAGCACCAACTTTTGTAAAACAAAGTAGTGTCTATTTGCGTACAGACCCTCCCAAAACTAATAAGATGCCTTGATTACAGCCGAATATGCTGTGTAAGGTAACTTTTTTCTTTCTTTTTTTTAGAGGTCAACTTTGCAGGAACATTAAGTGTGACCGACGGATTCTTTGTCAAGTGGAACTTGTGTTTGAAGTACTGCGAGTTAAATGCCCTTGCGGGCGCCTCAAGTCGCTCTGGTGCAATGCATGCCCATGCAGCCCTCAGTGGTACATGGCCACATCAATAGTAGATGGGCATTTTGTAAATGAAACTTCACCGTAAGTAGCACCACATTGTGATGGGTGGAATACAAATGTAATTGTAGGCGAGGGCTGGGGAAAACCATGTGAAAGCATGTCATGATGCATACAGCTGCCTGGGGGCTGTGGGGGATAGTGAGGGCTGGGGAAAACCATGTGAAAGCATGTCATGATGCACACAGCTGCCTGGGGGCTGTGGGGTGGGGAGGGATAGTGAGGGCTGGGGAAAACCATGTGAAAGCATGTCATGATGCATACAGCTGCCTGGGGGCTGTGGGGTGGCGGGGGATAGTGAGGGCTGGGGAAAACCATGTGAAAGCATGTCATGATGCATACAGCTGCCTGGGGGCTGTGGGGTGGCGGGGGATAGTGAGGGCTGGGGAAAACCATGTGAAAGCATGTCATGATGCACACAGCTGCCTGGGGGCTGTGGGGTGGCGGGGGATAGTGAGGGCTGGGGAAAACCATGTGAAAGCATGTCATGATGCACACAGCTGCCTGGGGGCTGTGGGGTGGCGGGGGGATAGTGAGGGCTGGGGAAAACCATGTGAAAGCATGTCATGATGCATACAGCTGCCTGGGGGCTGTGGGGTGGCGGGGGATAGTGAGGGCTGGGGAAAACCATGTGAAAGCATGTCATGATGCACACAGCTGCCTGGGGGCTGTGGGGTGGGGGGGGGATAGTGAGGGCTGGGGAAAACCATGTGAAAGCATGTCATGATGCATACAGCTGCCTGGGGGCTGTGGGGTGGGGGGATAGTGAGGGCTGGGGAAAACCATGTGAAAGCATGTCATGATGCATACAGCTGCCTGGGGGCTGTGGGGTGGCAGGGGATAGTGAGGGCTGGGGAAAACCATGTGAAAGCATGTCATGATGCACACAGCTGCCTGGGGGCTGTGGGGCGGCAGGGGGATAGTGAGGGCTGGGGAAAACCATGTGAAAGCATGTCATGATGCACACAGCTGCCTGGGGGCTGTGGGGTGGCGGGGGATAGTGAGGGCTGGGGAAAACCATGTGAAAGCATGTCATGATGCACACAGCTGCCTGGGGGCTGTGGGGTGGGGGGGGGATAGTGAGGGCTGGGGAAAACCATGTGAAAGCATGTCATGATGCATACAGCTGCCTGGGGGCTGTGGGGTGGCGGGGGATAGTGAGGGCTGGGGAAAACCATGTGAAAGCATGTCATGATGCATACAGCTGCCTGGGGGCTGTGGGGTGGCAGGGGATAGTGAGGGCTGGGGAAAACCATGTGAAAGCATGTCATGATGCACACAGCTGCCTGGGGGCTGTGGGGTGGCGGGGGATAGTGAGGGCTGGGGAAAACCATGTGAAAGCATGTCATGATGCACACAGCTGCCTGGGGGCTGTGGGGGTGGGGGGGATGGGGAAAACCATGTGAAAGCATGTCATGATGCATACAGCTGCCTGGGGGCTGTGGGGTGGCGGGGGATAGTGAGGGCTGGGGAAAACCATGTGAAAGCATGTCATGATGCACACAGCTGCCTGGGGGCTGTGGGGTGGGGGGGGGGGATAGTGAGGGCTGGGGAAAACCATGTGAAAGCATGTCATGATGCATACAGCTGCCTGGGGGCTGTGGGGTGGCGGGGGATAGTGAGGGCTGGGGAAAACCATGTGAAAGCATGTCATGATGCACACAGCTGCCTGGGGGCTGTGGGGTGGGGGGGATAGTGAGGGCTGGGGAAAACCATGTGAAAGCATGTCATGATGCACACAGCTGCCTGGGGGCTGTGGGGTGGGGGGGGGATAGTGAGGGCTGGGGAAAACCATGTGAAAGCATGTCATGATGCATACAGCTGCCTGGGGGCTGTGGGGTGGCGGGGGATAGTGAGGGCTGGGGAAAACCATGTGAAAGCATGTCATGATGCACACAGCTGCCTGGGGGCTGTGGGGTGGCGGGGGATAGTGAGGGCTGGGGAAAACCATGTGAAAGCATGTCATGATGCACACAGCTGCCTGGGGGCTGTGGGGTGGCGGGGGATAGTGAGGGCTGGGGAAAACCATGTGAAAGCATGTCATGATGCACACAGCTGCCTGGGGGCTGTGGGGTGGCGGGGGATAGTGAGGGCTGGGGAAAACCATGTGAAAGCATGTCATGATGCACACAGCTGCCTGGGGGCTGTGGGGTGGCGGGGGGGATAGTGAGGGCTGGGGAAAACCATGTGAAAACATGTCATGATGCATACAGCTGCCTGGGGGCTGTGGGGTGGCGGGGGATAGTGAGGGCTGGGGAAAACCATGTGAAAGCATGTCATGATGCACACAGCTGCCTGGGGGCTGTGGGGCGGCGGGGGATAGTGAGGGCTGGGGAAAACCATGTGAAAGCATGTCATGATGCACACAGCTGCCTGGGGGCTGTGGGGTGGCGGGGGGGATAGTGAGGGCTGGGGAAAACCATGTGAAAACATGTCATGATGCACACAGCTGCCTGGGGGCTGTGGGGTGGCGGGGGATAGTGAGGGCTGGGGAAAACCATGTGAAAGCATGTCATGATGCATACAGCTGCCTGGGGGCTGTGGGGGATAGTGAGGGCTGGGGAAAACCATGTGAAAGCATGTCATGATGCATACAGCTGCCTGGGGGCTGTGGGGGATAGTGAGGGCTGGGGAAAACCATGTGAAAGCATGTCATGATGCACACAGCTGCCTGGGGGCTGTGGGGCGGCGGGGGATAGTGAGGGCTGGGGAAAACCATGTGAAAGCATGTCATGATGCATACAGCTGCCTGGGGGCTGTGGGGCGGCGGGGGATAGTGAGGGCTGGGGAAAACCATGTGAAAACATGTCATGATGCATACAGCTGCCTGGGGGCTGTGGGGCGGCAGGGGGATAGTGAGGGCTGGGGAAAACCATGTGAAAGCATGTCATGATGCATACAGCTGCCTGGGGGCTGTGGGGTGGGGGGGGATAGTGAGGGCTGGGGAAAACCATGTGAAAGCATGTCATGATGCATACAGCTGCCTGGGGGCTGTGGGGCGGGGGGGGATAGTGAGGGCTGGGGAAAACCATGTGAAAACATGTCATGATGCATACAGCTGCCTGGGGGCTGTGGGGTGGGGGGGATAGTGAGGGCTGGGGAAAACCATGTGAAAGCATGTCATGATGCACACAGCTGCCTGGGGGCTGTGGGGTGGGGGGATAGTGAGGGCTGGGGAAAACCATGTGAAAACAGGTCATGATGCACACAGCTGCCTGGGGGCTGTGGGGCGGCGGGGGATAGTGAGGGCTGGGGAAAACCATGTGAAAACATGTCATGATGCATACAGCTGCCTGGGGGCTGTGGGGCGGCAGGGGGATAGTGAGGGCTGGGGAAAACCATGTGAAAGCATGTCATGATGCATACAGCTGCCTGGGGGCTGTGGGGTGGGGGGGGGATAGTGAGGGCTGGGGAAAACCATGTGAAAGCATGTCATGATGCATACAGCTGCCTGGGGGCTGTGGGGCGGGGGGGGATAGTGAGGGCTGGGGAAAACCATGTGAAAGCATGTCATGATGCATACAGCTGCCTGGGGGCTGTGGGGTGGGGGGGGGGATAGTGAGGGCTGGGGAAAACCATGTGAAAGCAAGTCATGATGCACACAGCTGCCTGGGGGCTGTGGGGTGGCGGGGGATAGTGAGGGCTGGGGAAAACCATGTGAAAACATGTCATGATGCATACAGCTGCCTGGGGGCTGTGGGGCGGCAGGGGGATAGTGAGGGCTGGGGAAAACCATGTGAAAGCATGTCATGATGCATACAGCTGCCTGGGGGCTGTGGGGTGGGGGGGGATAGTGAGGGCTGGGGAAAACCATGTGAAAGCATGTCATGATGCATACAGCTGCCTGGGGGCTGTGGGGCGGGGGGGGATAGTGAGGGCTGGGGAAAACCATGTGAAAGCATGTCATGATGCATACAGCTGCCTGGGGGCTGTGGGGTGGGGGGGGGGGGATAGTGAGGGCTGGGGAAAACCATGTGAAAGCATGTCATGATACACACAGCTGCCTGGGGGCTGTGGGGCGACGGGGGGATAGTGAGGGCTGGGGAAAACCATGTGAAAGCATGTCATGATGCATACAGCTGCCTGGGGGCTGTGGGGCGGCAGGGGGATAGTGAGGGCTGGGGAAAACCATGTGAAAGCATGTCATGATGCACACAGCTGCCTGGGGGCTGTGGGGTGGCGGGGGATAGTGTGGGCTGGGGAAAACCATGTGAAAGCAAGTCATGATGCATACAGCTGCCTGGGGGCTGTGGGGGATAGCGAGGGCTGGGGAAAACCATGTGAAAGCATGTCATGATGCATACAGCTGCCTGGGGGCTGTGGGGGATAGCGAGGGCTGGGGAAAACCATGTGAAAGCATGTCATGATGCATACAGCTGCCTGGGGGCTGTGGGGGATAGTGAGGGCTGGGGAAAACCATGTGAAAGCATGTCATGATGCATACAGCTGCCTGGGGGCTGTGGGGTGGCGGGGGATAGTGAGGGCTGGGGAAAACCATGTGAAAGCATGTCATGATGCATACAGCTGCCTGGGGGCTGTGGGGTGGCGGGGGATAGTGAGGGCTGGGGAAAACCATGTGAAAGCAAGTCATGATGCATACAGCTGCCTGGGGGCTGTGGGGGATAGCGAGGGCTGGGGAAAACCATGTGAAAGCATGTCATGATGCATACAGCTGCCTGGGGGCTGTGGGGGATAGCGAGGGCTGGGGAAAACCATGTGAAAGCATGTCATGATGCATACAGCTGCCTGGGGGCTGTGGGGGATAGTGAGGGCTGGGGAAAACCATGTGAAAGCATGTCATGATGCATACAGCTGCCTGGGGGCTGTGGGGTGGCGGGGGATAGTGAGGGCTGGGGAAAACCATGTGAAAGCATGTCATGATGCATACAGCTGCCTGGGGGCTGTGGGGCGGCGGGGGGATAGTGAGGGCTGGGGAAAACCATGTGAAAGCATGTCATGATGCACACAGCTGCCTGGGGGCTGTGGGGCGGGGGGGGATAGTGAGGGCTGGGGAAAACCATGTGAAAGCATGTCATGATGCATACAGCTGCCTGGGGGCTGTGGGGTGGGGGGGGGGGGAATAGTGAGGGCTGGGGAAAACCATGTGAAAGCATGTCATGATACATACAGCTGCCTGGGGGCTGTGGGGCGGCGGGGGGATAGTGAGGGCTGGGGAAAACCATATGAAAGCATGTCATGATGCATACAGCTGCCTGGGGGCTGTGGGGCGGCGGGGGGATAGTGAGGGCTGGGGAAAACCATGTGAAAGCATGTCATGATGCATACAGCTGCCTGGGGGCTGTGGGGTGGGGGGATAGTGAGGGCTGGGGAAAACCATGTGAAAGCATGTCATGATGCATACAGCTGCCTGGGGGCTGTGGGGTGGCAGGGGATAGTGAGGGCTGGGGAAAACCATGTGAAAGCATGTCATGATGCATACAGCTGCCTGGGGGCTGTGGGGGATAGTGAGGGCTGGGGAAAACCATGTGAAAGCATGTCATGATGCATACAGCTGCCTGGGGGCTGTGGGGTGGCGGGGGATAGTGAGGGCTGGGGAAAACCATGTGAAAGCATGTCATGATGCATACAGCTGCCTGGGGGCTGTGGGGCGGCGGGGGGATAGTGAGGGCTGGGGAAAACCATGTGAAAGCATGTCATGATGCATACAGCTGCCTGGGGGCTGTGGGGGATAGCGAGGGCTGGGGAAAACCATGTGAAAGCATGTCATGATGCATACAGCTGCCTGGGGGCTGTGGGGGATAGTGAGGGCTGGGGAAAACCATGTGAAAGCATGTCATGATGCATACAGCTGCCTGGGGGCTGTGGGGTGGCGGGGGATAGTGAGGGCTGGGGAAAACCATGTGAAAGCATGTCATGATGCATACAGCTGCCTGGGGGCTGTGGGGCGGCGGGGGGATAGTGAGGGCTGGGGAAAACCATGTGAAAGCATGTCATGATGCACACAGCTGCCTGGGGGCTGTGGGGCGGGGGGGATAGTGAGGGCTGGGGAAAACCATGTGAAAGCATGTCATGATGCATACAGCTGCCTGGGGGCTGTGGGGTGGGGGGGGGATAGTGAGGGCTGGGGAAAACCATGTGAAAGCATGTCATGATACATACAGCTGCCTGGGGGCTGTGGGGCGACGGGGGGATAGTGAGGGCTGGGGAAAACCATGTGAAAGCATGTCATGATGCATACAGCTGCCTGGGGGCTGTGGGGCGGGGATAGTGAGGGCTGGGGAAAACCATGTGAAAGCATGTCATGATGCATACAGCTGCCTGGGGGCTGTGGGGTGGGGGGATAGTGAGGGCTGGGGAAAACCATGTGAAAGCATGTCATGATGCATACAGCTGCCTGGGGGCTGTGGGGTGGCAGGGGATAGTGAGGGCTGGGGAAAACCATGTGAAAGCATGTCATGATGCATACAGCTGCCTGGGGGCTGTGGGGGATAGTGAGGGCTGGGGAAAACCATGTGAAAGCATGTCATGATGCATACAGCTGCCTGGGGGCTGTGGGGTGGCGGGGGATAGTGAGGGCTGGGGAAAACCATGTGAAAGCATGTCATGATGCATACAGCTGCCTGGGGGCTGTGGGGCGGCGGGGGGATAGTGAGGGCTGGGGAAAACCATGTGAAAGCATGTCATGATGCACACAGCTGCCTGGGGGCTGTGGGGCGGGGGGGATAGTGAGGGCTGGGGAAAACCATGTGAAAGCATGTCATGATGCATACAGCTGCCTGGGGGCTGTGGGGTGGGGGGGGGATAGTGAGGGCTGGGGAAAACCATGTGAAAGCATGTCATGATACATACAGCTGCCTGGGGGCTGTGGGGCGGCGGGGGGATAGTGAGGGCTGGGGAAAACCATGTGAAAGCATGTCATGATGCATACAGCTGCCTGGGGGCTGTGGGGCGGGGGGGGGGATAGTGAGGGCTGGGGAAAACCATGTGAAAGCATGTCATGATGCATACAGTTGCCTGGGGGCTGTTGGGTGGGGGGTTAGTGAGGGCTGGGGAAAACCATGCGAAAGCATGTCATGATGCATACAGCTGCCTGGGGGCTGTGGGGTGGCAGGGGATAGTGAGGGCTGGGGAAAACCATGTGAAAGCATGTCATGATGCATACAGCTGCCTGGGGGCTGTGGGGTGGGGGGGATAGTGAGGGCTGGGGAAAACCATGTGAAAGCATGTCATGATGCATACAGCTGCCTGGGGGCTGTGGGGTGGCGGGGATACTGAGGGCTGGGGAAAACCATGTGAAAGCATGTCATGATGCATACAGCTGCCTGGGGGCTGTGGGGTGGCGGGGGATAGTGAGGGCTGGGGAAAACCATGTGAAAGCATGTCATGATGCATACATCTGCCTGGGGGTTGTGGGGCGGCGGGGGATAGTGAGGGCTGGGGAAAACCATGTGAAAGCATGTCATGATGCATACAGCTGCCTGGGGGCTGTGGGGTGGCGGGGGGATAGTGAGGGCTGGGGAAAACCATGTGAAAGCATGCCATGATGCATACAGCTGCCTGGGGGCTGTGGGGTGGCGGGGGATAGTGAGGGCTGGGGAAAACCATGTGAAAGCATGTCATGATGCATACAGCTGCCTGGGGGCTGTGGGGTGGGGGGGATAGTGAGGGCTGGGGAAAACCATGTGAAAGCATGTCATGATGCATACAGCTGCCTGGGGGCTGTGGGGCGGCGGGGGGATAGTGAGGGCTGGGGAAAACCATGGGAAAGCATGTCATGATGCATACAGCTGCCTGGGGGCTGTGGGGTGGGGAATAGTGAGGGCTGGGGAAAACCATGTGAAAACATGTCATGATGCATACAGCTGCCTGGGGGCTGTGGGGGGGGGGGTAGTGAGGGCTGGGGAAAACCATGTGAAAGCATGTCATGATGCATACAGCTGCCTGGGGGCTGTGGGGTGGCGGGGGATAGTGAGGGCTGGGGAAAACCATGTGAAAGCATGTCATGATGCATACAGCTGCCTGGGGGCTGTGGGGTGGGGGGGGATAGTGAGGGCTGGGGAAAACCATGTGAAAGCATGTCATGATGCATACAGCTGCCTGGGGGCTGTGGGGTGGCGGGGGATAGTGAGGGCTGGGGAAAACCATGTGAAAGCATGTCATGATGCATACAGCTGCCTGGGGGCTGTGGGGTGGCGGGGGATAGTGAGGGCTGGGGAAAACCATGTGAAAACATGTCATGATGCATACATCTGCCTGGGGGTTGTGGGGCGGCGGGGGATAGTGAGGGCTGGGGAAAACCATGTGAAAGCATGTCATGATGCATACAGCTGCCTGGGGGCTGTGGGGCGGCGGGGGATAGTGAGGGCTGGGGAAAACCATGTGAAAGCATGCCATGATGCATACAGCTGCCTGGGGGCTGTGGGGTGGCGGGGGATAGGGAGGGCTGGGGAAAACCATGTGAAAGCATGTCATGATGCATACAGCTGCCTGGGGGCTGTGGGGTGGCGGGGGATAGTGAGGGCTGGGGAAAACCATGTGAAAGCATGTCATGATGCATACAGCTGCCTGGGGGCTGTGGGGTGGCGGGGGATAGTGAGGGCTGGGGAAAACCATGTGAAAGCAGGTCATGATGCATACAGCTGCCTGGGGGCTGTGGGGTGGGGGGGGATAGTGAGGGCTGGGGAAAACCATGTGAAAGCATGTCATGATGCATACAGCTGCCTGGGGGCTGTGGGGTGGCGGGGGATAGTGAGGGCTGGGGAAAACCATGTGAAAGCATGTCATGATGCATACAGCTGCCTGGGGGCTGTGGGGTGGCGGGGGATAGTGAGGGCTGGGGAAAACCATGTGAAAACATGTCATGATGCATACATCTGCCTGGGGGTTGTGGGGCGGCGGGGGATAGTGAGGGCTGGGGAAAACCATGTGAAAGCATGTCATGATGCATACAGCTGCCTGGGGGCTGTGGGGCGGCGGGGGATAGTGAGGGCTGGGGAAAACCATGTGAAAGCATGCCATGATGCATACAGCTGCCTGGGGGCTGTGGGGTGGCGGGGGATAGGGAGGGCTGGGGAAAACCATGTGAAAGCATGTCATGATGCATACATCTGCCTGGGGGTTGTGGGGCGGCGGGGGATAGTGAGGGCTGGGGAAAACCATGTGAAAGCATGTCATGATGCATACAGCTGCCTGGGGGCTGTGGGGCGGCGGGGGGATAGTGAGGGCTGGGGAAAACCATGGGAAAGCATGTCATGATGCATACAGCTGCCTGGGGGCTGTGGGGTGGGGAATAGTGAGGGCTGGGGAAAACCATGTGAAAGCATGTCATGATGCATACAGCTGCCTGGGGGCTGTGGGGGGGGGGGTAGTGAGGGCTGGGGAAAACCATGTGAAAGCATGTCATGATGCATACAGCTGCCTGGGGGCTGTGGGGTGGCGGGGGATAGTGAGGGCTGGGGAAAACCATGTGAAAGCATGTCATGATGCATACAGCTGCCTGGGGGCTGTGGGGTGGGGGGGGATAGTGAGGGCTGGGGAAAACCATGTGAAAGCATGTCATGATGCATACAGCTGCCTGGGGGCTGTGGGGTGGCGGGGGATAGTGAGGGCTGGGGAAAACCATGTGAAAGCATGTCATGATGCATACAGCTGCCTGGGGGCTGTGGGGTGGCGGGGGATAGTGAGGGCTGGGGAAAACCATGTGAAAACATGTCATGATGCATACATCTGCCTGGGGGTTGTGGGGCGGCGGGGGATAGTGAGGGCTGGGGAAAACCATGTGAAAGCATGTCATGATGCATACAGCTGCCTGGGGGCTGTGGGGCGGCGGGGGATAGTGAGGGCTGGGGAAAACCATGTGAAAGCATGCCATGATGCATACAGCTGCCTGGGGGCTGTGGGGTGGCGGGGGATAGGGAGGGCTGGGGAAAACCATGTGAAAGCATGTCATGATGCATACAGCTGCCTGGGGGCTGTGGGGTGGCGGGGGATAGTGAGGGCTGGGGAAAACCATGTGAAAGCATGTCATGATGCATACAGCTGCCTGGGGGCTGTGGGGTGGCGGGGGATAGTGAGGGCTGGGGAAAACCATGTGAAAGCAGGTCATGATGCATACAGCTGCCTGGGGGCTGTGGGGCGGCAGGGGGATAGTGAGGGCTGGGGAAAACCATGTGAAAGCATGTCATGATGCATACAGCTGCCTGGGGGCTGTGGGGTGGCGGGGGATAGTGAGGGCTGGGGAAAACCATGTGAAAACATGTCATGATGCATACAGCTGCCTGGGGGCTGTGGGGTGGGGGGGGTAGTGAGGGCTGGGGAAAACCATGTGAAAGCATGTCATGATGCATACAGCTGCCTGGGGGCTGTGGGGCGGCGGGGGATAGTGAGGGCTGGGGAAAACCATGTGAAAGCATGTCATGATGCATACAGCTGCCTGGGGGCTGTGGGGCGGCGGGGGATAGTGAGGGCTGGGGAAAACCATGTGAAAGCATGCCATGATGCATACAGCTGCCTGGGGGCTGTGGGGCGGCGGGGCATAGTGAGGGCTGGGGAAAACCATGTGAAAGCATGTCATGATGCATACAGCTGCCTGGGGGCTGTGGGGTGGGGGGGATAGTGAGGGCTGGGGAAAACCATGTGAAAGCATGTCATGATGCATACAGCTGCCTGGGGGCTGTGGGGCGGCGGGGGATAGTGAGGGCTGGGGAAAACCATGTGAAAGCATGTCATGATGCATACAGCTGCCTGGGGGCTGTGGGGGTGGGGGGGATGGGGAAAACCATGTGAAAGCATGTCATGATGCACACAGCTGCCTGGGGGCTGTGGGGTGGCGGGGGATAGTGAGGGCTGGGGAAAACCATGTGAAAGCATGTCATGATGCATACAGCTGCCTGGGGGTTGTGGGGTGGCGGGGGATAGTGAGGGCTGGGGAAAACCATGTGAAAGCATGTCATGATGCATACAGCTGCCTGGGGGTTGTGGGGTGGCGGGGGATAGTGAGGGCTGGGGAAAACCATGTGAAAACATGTCATGATGCATACATCTGCCTGGGGGTTGTGGGGTGGCGGGGGGATAGTGAAACCACTGGCGGCCATTGCAGATAAATTAGAAGTAGAATAAGATTGCTAACAAGAACGTTCCAAGAGGCATGAATGACCGCATTAGAGCGCCTTGGCATGGCCCTGATAACTACCGTGGATATTGCTGGGAATACTATTATCTTATGAGGAGGGGGCAAACGCTCTTTCTGACGCCAAAGGGTATGAAAAGTACTTTCCCCCTGGCCTACTGGAGGTAACAGGAGGGGCAAGGTTATGCTTATAGCGGGCATGAATAGGCTGAACTTGCAAGCCTCAGCAAATCCTGCTGCATATTTTCCGCCAGTGGTACATGTTATCTGCTTGGCACTCAGTCATTTTAGATTTCATCTTATAGTTTGCAGAAGAGAGGGCATCTTCTGTGATTGACCAAGAATATATACACACATAACGTATATTTGAGAACATTTCTTCCATTGAGAAGAAAGGCAAGGTGGGCACTCTTTCCTATGCCAATTGCTGCCCACTCCATATTAGACTTAGGCAACAGGTGGCAGACCATATGGACACTTCTGGAGGACCTCAACACTGGGCATCAACACATGTTGCTGACCAACATTGCCAAGTGAGGCACTTTATCAAAGCTCTTTTCAGCACACCCTCCAGAAGCAGAATGGTCAACGCCCTTCGTTGGGGATAAAAGGAGCTAAAACACTTCATGGGAGATGCTGCCCCTAGGGTTCAGACTCATCCACACCATGTAGTCATTCAATGCGAGAACATTTCCAAGCCTTGGGTGCTGATCTCCTTGCAGCTCCTCTCTGTCCATAACAAGCTCTGCACTGGGAGCATCAGTATGCGATAGAAGCAGTGGGGTCACCAACACAGGGCCCGGCAAGGACAGCAAGCCATCTACACTCTCAATGTAGGGAGCGCAATGTGGCACGGCCTTTGAAAGGAGAAGCACAATTGGTACTGGCAGAGAAAGTTCCAGTGGCAAAGACAGTACCAGCAGTGGGGCGCGAGGACTGAGGCGAAATAAAGACACTTCATGTACTCATTCGTGGTTTTGAGGTCTTAGTGTTGTGCAAGGTCTATAGAATGCTTAACCTCATTGAGCATGCCAGTGATTGGACCACTAAAAGTAAAAGGCCGCCATGTGACTTAAGGCTAGGAGAGGCGCCATATCACAGAGATCAGGATCATAAGCAGTGCCGGGGAGACGTAAGCGAAAAGGCATCCATTGTAAAACACTGTCCAGGAGTAGTCTGCGATCTGCAGCAAGCAGATTTCAGCCAAGAGAACCTTATGCTATATAAGGAAGCGGCCCGGATATTCGGATAGCAGGAACTCCGCACCTCTGGAAATCAGAGTTTGCACAGCTACCTCTACAGTGGAATGTGCCCATGATTACCTGGGCTCGTGCAGTTAACCGCAAGCGGGAACCCCCATACAGTTGCCCACAAGAACATAGGTTGTTCAATTCTCTGAAGACACAACTGTAGTACAGACCACCACACGGAAATATGTGGCATAGATTCAACAGTAACTATTACATCCAAAGAATCTAGTGAAGACTCTTCACGTAAAAAAGGGGCAATCCCTTGCACACCCGGTAGACACTAGGCACAAGAAACTCTGCAACATCCCTTATTATTTCAAAACATGGATTAGGGTTAGGGTTAGGTTGAGGGATGTGAACTTACTAGCTCTCCACAAGCCTACCTTTGCTCTAGACTGCAGGCAAAGATGTAAGGCTATTTGTTTGTTTAGGGAATCTAGCATAGTGTTACAATGCACACTTCTTCCATTAGACCTTGAGGCAAACAACAATATCTGCTTTCGGCTCAATGGGCCGCATTACAAGTCTGCCGGTCTGGAAAGAAGGGAGCCGGTAATTGCATCCTTTCCGACCGGGAGACTACAACTGTGCCTACCGGCGCCATTGCGCGCGGCAGGTCAGACCTGCCGAGCGCAAAGTCCCTGGTAAGCATAGTTGTCACAGAATCACCGGCGCGGTTACCAAAGGTGGACTAACATTTTCTGCTGCCTGATATCCCAGGCCAGCGGGACTTGTCCAGGTGGCAACAGGATATATGTTAATGAGGCCCAATGCATGATCCGTGACTTGAAAATATAAATTCAAGAATTAACTTCCGAGGACTCATCATTTCCTTGGGTAAAAAAAGCATTGTGCATTTAAAATAAAGAGGATTACCACAAACATTGTAAAGAAAGTTATAAAAAATGATAAGAATAAATTACATGATCAACAAAATGCAGCACATATCATATTTTAGCATTAATAGACCTTAGAGAACGCAGGGCAGTCCAAGACAATATGCGGTCACTTTGGTTTCTCACCTAGACCACAAATCGCCCTACATAGTAACATGCTTAGGATTATCTGGATTTGCAATAGCAACACACGCATTACAGATACCCAATTGTAGTTATGAAAAAAGCAACAGGGCAATGCCCCCAACCAGCTAATAAGAAATGTAATCTTTGTAAATCTTAAATATTTCCATTATGCATTGGTGGCCACAGCTAAAAGAAAAAAAAAACAGGCCACTTATGGTTACGATTCTGAATTCCTTTTCACCATTAAACTGTTAGCTTTCCTGGTTATCTCGTTCAACAAATCAGTTCCCTGGGTCTTGTGTCTGGAGATGCAAGTGGTGTTGCAAGGAGCTGCTTGCTTCTTGCCCCGAGGGGTTTTGGATTTGTTTTATCTTGATATATTTTGTTCATCTTTTTTATGTGGGTTGCTATCTTTTCTTTCTTCCATCTCTTTTTAAGCCTTTGAAAAAGCATAAACCACCTTTGCAGGTATTCATCTCTCCCCACAATCCCTTTGCAAAATCCAGGCCATCCATATGCCCAGGAAGTCACCCAAGCCTTCCCTCAGTCCCATTTCTCCCGTTAGCCTGGGGTAGCTAGCGAAGGGCATAGGCTAAAGGTGTCTCCTGGTTGCCTGGTCGCCTGGCGTCGCAGCCTTGCAACGACTCCTGCTCCTGACTGCTGCTGCAATCAGGTAAGGGCTGAACTTGTACTCCTGGCTCGTGATGCCCCTACACAGGCCCCAGCTGTCGCAGTAATGCAGATCTACGTCTCCCAAAGCAAGTGCATGGTTTTTCATGCTATACACTGTTGCCTCCCATCTAGATATCCTGACAAAGCACATTGCATTTGCTCTAAATTATGCTCTATTATTATTGTCTCCATCTCGATCTCTCTGGGGAAATGCATTGTATTATCGATATATTGCACACAAGTGTGCAGATCATATCTAGGCACCTCTTCAAAGCACATTACAGTGTTGTACACTGTATCTCCTATGTACCTCAAGTCTAGGTTCCCCAAGAGGCCGCATTGAATTGTTCCATATTGCATTCTGTGTTTTCATACCCAGGCATCCTTTTGAAAGTGCATTAAACTATATTATTATCTACGACGTTCATATCCAGATATCCCTAACAAAATTCCAAGAATTGTTTTTCTATACTGTTTCAAAATCTAGTTATATCTAGTTAAAGTATACTGCATCATTTTTAAAATGTTACTGTATTTTGTTTACATAAATGCATCACTTTATAAAAAACACACACACACACACCACAAGCCACCCACCACCAACTTGCATTGCTATACATTTTGCTTTATGTTTCATACCTAGGTCACCCCTCCCCCCAAGAAACCCACTAACAACAACATGCTCAACCACCCTCCCTCACCATATGCTGACGAACCACAAATGGCCAATGAACACTCTTCCTTGGTATCAGACTCAAAAACTCTACACTGCTCCAAATAACATCCAGACCTCACCAACTGACCTACACGCCTGGGCAGCTGACAAATCAACGGCTGAGGCCTCCTAACTGGAAACACACGCACACCGCAAAACCCACCCAAAAAAGGCACCCGTTGCTTGTGGTTCTACACGCACCCCAACAGATAAGCACAACACTGTGTGTGTCCCCTCTTCTTCCCTTCCCACTTTTCCTTTCAGAAGAGCATGCCAACGGCAGCGGTGGCGAGTGTACTTACGGCTGGCAAAGTTTCACCAGGTCCTGGTCGGTGGTGTTGGGTGGCAGTCCTCGGATGTACAGGTTGGTCTTGCTCAGCTGATCCCATCCTGAGCTGCTGCTGCTGCTGCTGCTGTTATTGTTCGTGCCGGTGGTGCTGGGGCTCGGGGGCGTCATCGGGTGAGCTGGGATAATAGACTGCTAAAAAGAAAAGAGCAAGCAGGGGGTTATTTCCAATGAATGAACAGGTCACGTTCAAGCCAGTATCACTACCTGCGTTCTCATAACAGGAGTAAACTAGAATTACTGGATAACAGATGTCACTTCACACGCCCGTCTTCCAACTATTCTGCTCGGGGCAACCAGAAATACATCGAGCAATTAAACTCCCAGAATGACAAAAGGAAAGCTCAAGTTAGAACTGGGAGATGGGGGTCGTTGGTCTCGAGAACCTGTAAAACAGCAAATGCGGGACAAGAGGCGCTTCTAATCCCCTGTTCTTTTCCCCTTCTACAACTGCATGCCCACACAAGAAAAGTAATGTGTGTTTTATGCTAGCAGCATCTAAAAGTATGGCACTTGGAGAGAACGCGCACAGCACCCAGGAAGAAGGAAGTTAAGGGTGAAGTCCTCAAGTCACCTGGGTCGCTTTTAGCTAGGTCACATTAAGCCATGGGGGAAATGTACATATCAAGCATAGCGGAAAGGCTGCCGATTAGTACAGCTTTGGCAGATCAATATTGCTCATCTTTATAGAGAAATGTATGTCCTGTCCCAGCGTGAAAATTGGCTCGGATAACATGCAAACACAAGGGTGTTCATCTTTGTTGATTTCTTGGCTTTATCTGTATGGTATGCGAATATTGGAGAGAATAGTTGTCACCTAAAATAACGACAACTGTGACAAGCTATACACTGGAACAGAACCCATTTAAAATATTAAAACACCTGTGCACTTCCCACCTGTATGTCGGGATCCTCCATGTATGTATGATGTTCCACTATGATAATTGCAACAGAGACATAAGAACCTACATATAAGAAATGTAAGCCGCCATGTAGAATACCTGTCAGCCAAGTGCAGTAAGGCCACCAAGAGTGGCAATGTTAGAGAGAAAGGGGAGTGGGGTTCATTAGCAGAACAGTGGGAAAGGCAGATGTGAACCTCTGGTGAAGGTCAGAAGCACCTGGTTCGTGAGTGCCAAGCTGCTTTATATGGGTTTGGTGGAAGAAACTTGGAAGTATGTTACCCATAGGGAGGAGCCCAAGATCTGAGACTACATAAGTGTAGTTCCAGCCATTTTTACTCTTTAAAAAAATATGGAAATTCTTGCTAATACATTTACTAGCCCAGCCCCCAAACAAAAAATGGGAACTGGGGACGCATAAGAAGCCAACCCCCTGCTTCCACCCACACACAGGGCCATGGATTTATTCCGATCAGTGGTGCTAGCAGTGGCCACAGGAAGGAGCTCGAATAATATTCTCCAAACTGAGCTAATAATTGCACTATTAAGATGCATGAATTACCAGGTGCAACGTACTATGGATTTCAAAGATATATACAAATATACACCCACTTCTTGCCAAAACATTTAGCTCACCAAAAAATCCAACTTCATAAAATGGGGTGTGAAACATTCCCACTTCAAAACCTTATATGGCGCCCTGTAAAATCAATGTACGATGTACTTTGCAGGTGCAGAGAAATGCGACAGAATCACCCCCATCCTACGCAACTACATTAGCTGTCTCTCCAGACCAGAGTACTGTTCAAGACTGCATGCATCATCTTGGCACACTAGCGTACCTGGCAGCTAAGCTGCACACATCTGGTGGCACAGTACTGCGCCACTGCTAAAAGATGGAAGCCCAAATGCTGGCTACCCACACTCTGTACAGCGCTCCACTGCTCTCGAGCTAGGCCTGCAATTTAAACATTAAAATAAATTAAACTGAATGAATGCTTCAGTCCTTAGCAAAGGCTATGGTGTGGTATGGATGTATTTATGTTATGTTAACAGATTTTTATATCGCACACTGTCACCACCTTTGTGGTGCCTTGGCCCTCAGGTGGATCTGTAAGGTAAGAGGGCAGGGTGTCGGGGGTATGTTAGTAGGACAGAGCAGGAAAAAGGCATAAGAGAGCTGTGATGAGCTGTTGGCAGCTTCAGTTCGGTTTACACTGTTCACCGAGTGTTGGTGTGAATCTTTGGTGGATAGACGTCATGTGCTGTTGTGCAAGTCTAGGTGTGGTTTGTTTCGTTGTTGCTGTGCAGTGAAGTGTGTGCGGTTTGTTGTGCTGTAGAGGGATGGTTGTGTTAAGTTTAGAGTTTGAGAGGTGTATGGAGAGGGAGGAGTTTTTTTAGTGGGGTTGGTTAGTGGTGATACTTGTTGTATCGCCTCAGTTTTGGCTGCCTGCGTCACACATCCCTGCCAATGTCGTACATGATCAATGAATGCTTCCAGCATTTAAACAGGAGAAGGGGGTGAACATGTAGGTTTATATGCCACACATTTTGTCAATTGTTTGATGTTCCCTTCCAGGCGACTGGGCTCATTATTAAACTCAGTAAGAAACAGCTATAAATCAATGGTTCCTTTAAGATTGTTTTTACGCCCATACTGGGGCTGAATATCCAGAGGACACGTCCTCACGTGGAAAACGCTACATGCAGGCTTTGCTTCCGCCACAGAGGGAACGGCGGAAAAACATTACAGCAGGTTAATTCATGTGGTTTATACTGTACTTTTTTTCGATGAGCTTCCAAAATATGGTCTTAAAGGTTTACATATTTTGTACAATAACATGAAAACACAGACAGTGGACATCCCTGGCATGAACCCAGCAGCATACAGTGCCTGTTGTGCAGATGGCAAGGAACTACAATGAAGACACAAGAATGCAAAGACTACCCACCTGGTTACCAACTAATGGCCAGAATGGGAACGACGCAAGATCGCATCAATATCCACCACAGCAACCGTAGACTACCAAATATGGGCAAAGAAAACCTGCACAGCCAAGCACTTAATACATCAGCTTTCAGAATGTCCAACAGGGATCATCGAAACAGGTTCCATGTGCGGGGCATGAAAGCATGCTCGAGGTTATCGGGGCATCAAACTGAGAACAAGAAGCCAATACAGAACATGCTACCAATCAAACGTCTGCACGTGATTATACCAAACTTTGTATTCATTTTAATAGGACCCATTATGCTTCAAAATGTCTTATGGAGGTTTGCATGGAACTTTTATATACATTCACAAACACACAGTGGTAAAATCACACGTTTGTTTGTTCAGGACCAGTTTCTATGGGAAGTCAAAAGAGGCATCAGGTAGCAATGTGCGTCAAACTCGCCAGGCCCTCTTAGGCTACCACCATGAACTGAACAACCTGCAGCAATTGCAATCCCTACTGAGACAGGAAGCCAGCTCTCTGCTGAAACGTGAAGTACCCCCAGCCTCCCTAATCCCCATCAAAATGTTTTGCTTTCATGGAGAGAAAAAAATAACACATCACCTATACATATTTTTATTTGGAGGCACACGAAAATGGTGCACAGTTGGATGTGCTGCCAAATGAGGAGACTAAGCAGTCAGGAAAACTTGAAAAAGAATAGAAGTCATTACATCGCTACATCAATGGACGGCCCCAGGTTTAAATGACATTTCAGAAGGAGGACCAGACCTCCCTACATTTGAAAATAAAAAACCCTGAGATTTCTGCGGCCTCTCGTGCGTGCACGTCTCGCAGCACCTAAGTACTATAAACCCTGCTCTCACTACCCCTCGATTCAATTTGAAAAAAGGACACACACTCCAAATGAACATTTGTATTAGGAATCTGGAAAAATGCTGCAATCACAATTTACTAAGAGTAACTCTAATTTATTTCCATCTGGCAACATTTAAATATTCCTGCTTTTTTAATAATTGAGAACATCTTGTTTTCTGTTTAATTATTAGATCAGCAGATCTTACACATGTTTCATTAAAAAAATCTATGGAGCATGCACAATGAGAAAAAGATTTGTCCAGGATCACACACTTGAATTAAGTCAGGATTCAGGTGAGCCTCATAGGAGTCTGCAACTTAAACACTTGACGGTATTTATTCTCAGGCGTATTTGGCAGGAGTCTGGTTAATGGTTCGCTTTTAAGAATAATCTTTATTACAAAAATGACAGGAAGAGTACAGAAATCCTAATGAAACAGTTTGGCAAATATATCAATCCAAATAAAAAAACAGTACAGCTGTACCCTTCTCCCCTTTGCCGCCCCCACGTGAATAGAGGAATACAAAATTCATAAACTCAAAAACTATGGTTAGTTTTTGCAAACATACTCAACACTTCAGCCCCGACTAAACCTGGAGGATTCCTGCTCTTCCCCAGAAGCCAGGAGAAGAGCAGGAACACCCGGAGGCTACGGGACAATTCCAGAGGTTAGGCAGCTCTGAGCAGGACTAAAGGCCAACCCTAGATGGTGGAGTAAAATTCTCTTTGACCGGATGTGTCCCAGAAACTTGGCATAGGAGCCCGTGGATCCCTTTCCACAGCATACATGATAATGCCCAAAAACTGTAGATTAATAGCACACTTAAAATTTGTAGCCAAGACCTTGCTCCCTTTATCTATTAGAGGGCCTTCAAAACTGGTCATATAAAACAGGATGTTGGTACCATGATCATGATGAGGACAGTGTCTTCCAACTTGGCTGTGACTTTGCTCCTGCCAACGCATCCAACAATCCCAGCGGAGGCAGCAGCGTGATCAAAAATGCAAATCAGGAGTTGCTATCTTGAGAAGGTTAAAAGATAATGAAACATACAGAAATAAAGCCCTTGGTCATTGGTCTGGATAACATGGGACCCCTGTCGTATGGCAGAGAGCTAGGTGTTGCAGGGTTCTGACCGGTTAGGAGCTGGGAACTATGTAGCTCCTGCTTGTGGCCAAAAAGAGCCTGGTAAGTTTCACGCCAACAACCCCATGCCAATTGGCGATATAGGAACATACCTACGTGACATTAACTTTAGGTGTTCGAAAGTATGTCCAAAGGAGAATCGCCTACACGGCATTTAAACCATAATAGGCCGGATCAATGAACAGAAAGGTATAGTTGGGCAGTCATTTGGAAGTTAGATGTGCCACTGGCAATATACTTGCTCTTTACTCCCCAGAGGTCGCTACAGCTCACTGGGTGATTCCAGATGCCCAGGTGCTGCTTTTGGCTCCTCCTTAACAAATCCTGATTTCGATCCTTGGATGTGTCATTGTGCAATACATTTGTTTTATCTGGAATTTTGTTAGATATTACAGCGGAATGAACCCTTTTTATGTAAATTGTATAATGAATGTTTTAATGTCAACATATTACTTTACTTGAGCACACACACATCACAAAATGATCAACTTTAAGCAACCAATTTCCCCAAAATTGGTTGCTTAAAGTGCCAGAAGGCACAGAAGGTGCCAGACTTCCAAAAATGTTAAACCGCAAATAGGAGTGGTTACAGCTTTGTTTAATGAACAAAACCCTTGAACCTGCCTTCAATTTTGACTCTCTGTAGACTTCGAATTTCATTCACCAGAACTCTTACTGACACAAACTACCTTGGTTTTAACATGCTTTAAAGAATGCTAGGATCTCCAGCAATTACAATATGCGATTATCCTATGACCAACAGTACCATGCAGAGTTCCACAAGGTGCCATGTTGCTCCCCGTCTTCTTCAAACTCCACATGGAAACTCTAGGGGTGGGGGAGAGGGGAGACATCTCAGCAACACCAAAGTCAAGATACACCAATTCAAAAACCACAGACAGATTTATGGTGCAACGCTCCTACGGTTCAAGCCAGAGGGCGACGGTCGTCAAAGGTGGTGATCTTGGGTGTGTCTATCTTCAGGTAGGTGAGGCAGCCTTTAGAATGCTAGCTGGGCCAACCTGTGGTTATAACCTCAGGTTGGAGTCAGCGTGTGACTCACCTGTAGTTCAGGTTCCTGCGTCGAGCAGTAGCTTCAGGTCTAGCAAGTAACAGGCGCAGCTGGGGCACGATGCAGCGTTGAGCTGGCTGAAGTGAAAGCAATAGTTTGAGATTGGTGTAGGAGCGCTAAAGCAAGTGTCAGCGTCTTCCCTCTTGTCCAAGGTGTGGTGAACACAGGGAGACTGGTTTGGTGCGGAAAAACGGGGAGCTTCAGCTGTTCTGGTCCTCTGGCTGCCGTCAGGCGCACTCACGGGGACTAGAGGACAGGATGGATCTGTGCAGGGTCTGCTCTCACAGCTTTAGGAGATAGCGGTGCAGAGTGGAAGGTCCTTGTCCACGGCAAAGATTCACCCCCAATGTGCACTGGGAGTGGGAAGGTGGCAGATCAGTTCTGCCTTGGACAGCTCCTTCTTCAACTCAGGCTGAGGGCTTTGGAAAGTGCAACTTTCCCAAAGGAAGTCCAGGGAGTTCATCTCAGGTGTAGTTCCAGAGTGAATCCAAGAAGTGGTGGGAGACCCCTTCTTTTAAAGGCAAAAGCCTGCAGGCGATTGGACTAAAGCTAGCCTGCCCTCAGTGGTCTGATCACTGTTCTTAAAACAAGTGGACTTTGTCCTTCTGACATCACACCCAAAGAGCTTTGCTCTACAGGAAGTGCAGGGGACAGGATCAAACAAACTAGTGAGAAACAAAATGGTGGAAATCTCCTTCCACTGAACAGATCGTGCCGGACTACTCTAACTCTGCCCCCTTTCCTTCTCACTAGGATCAAAGGCCTTTGGAAATTCAGAACCCTGGTGTAAGGCTACTCCCTATCAATGGGTGTGCTCCTGGGATGCCTGGGCCCAGGGCAGCTGCCTGCTATGTGGCCGTCCCTGGCGGAGGGTGCAACCTGCCCCCACAAAGAGATCAAAGAGTCATGGCCATTCAGGTTCCTGTCCAGTCAGATTCAACCCGTCTGGCCCAGATATGCATCACCTTCTACTGCTGAGCTTGGCTCACAGCAGCATACACAATAGTGATATCAAAATGGATGTGCCTGTAATAATTATGAGAATACCATCAACCATACCCTAACTCAGTTGTGGCTTATATTTAAAGATTATTCTGCCACCCAGAGGTAAACCCATAATTATAGGGTTTTGGAACAGGGGTGCATATCTTAAATGCAGCTTATGAGCTGCATAGACTTGGCTGTCACTTCAGCTGTCAAATGGGAACCTGTGACCTCTGAACCTGCTCTGTGCCACTGATAGGGTAGCACTGCAAATCAGGATACTGATGCAGCAGGACAGGTAAATTGTAACTGTTTATTTGTAGAGCGCTTATACACAAGTGAAGTGCTTCAAAGTGCTTCATTAGGTACACAGAATGCTTTTGGAATGGAGCTCATGGGGAATCTGATCAGCACATTTATGTTTCAGAGATGAAATTACCTGCATCATTTTATTCAAATAATAAAAACAAAAACCCTTGCCAAATGGCAATCCGTCACAATACTACTAAAGGAACAAGTAATTGGTTGCTCCATTGAAGTCTACTCTGCCGCATCTCACCACCTTGGAATCCACCCCTTCCATGTTCCCTATCCATCCTAGCAAACGCTGCTACCCCCTGTACCATACTTGTAACCCTCTACGTACAGCACTCTGTTGCTTCCCAGCCAGGTTTTCGCTTTATAAAATCCCATGCATGCAGTGTTTCCTGATATTGCGTGCCATGATAAGACTAGAGGCATACATCTAATTCTGTATGCGACAGGAATGAACTGCTCTCACGGAAAAAGATCCGAAATGTAACCAGTGGGCCAACCCTGATGTATATCAATGGGCTTGGAGATGTGACTTGAACCGGCTTCTCGCAAGGACTAAATTAGACAATGAGCTTTGTGCTGAGGAGTATGAATGTGTAACCTTTTAACCTTTAGGAATGTCTTCAGCCAGGAGAATTGGTAACCAGTGCTTTGTGCAGAGGAGCCACTTTTTGACAGAGCAGGTTGCTGAACTTCTTTGCCCAATGAGCAATTTCTACACGCCCTCTCCGCTGCACATTTCTTTGTGCTCTCTTAAAGAGAGGGTCTGTGGAGGATAGTGACTGAAAGCAAGTTACCAATTAACAAAAACTGTGCTATTGACAGTGAAGTCATATGCTCCACCAGCAGTGCCAGAGCACTACAATGGGATGGTCCAAGATTGCCTTGGCTGAAAAGTCTGAAATTATGGTAAGGCAACACCCTGCTGCTTCAGATAAGGAGCGAACACCTTTAGTTACTACCAGCATATTGGGCATTTGTTGGTTGTGTAGATTGATATGCCATTATTAAGTCTCTTCGTTAAACCCATTTAGCAAATACTCTGCCTCAGTTGATCAATCAACCCGTTCAGTGCCACCAACTCTTGGCTGTGAACATGGTGGCATGGGGAACTATCAAATTTGAGGTTTTTTCAATGGAATTACTACAAGGATACTCGAAAACGCCAAATAACATTGCAATACAAATACCACTGATTTAGATTGTTCATATTTAGAACCAGAAATTCAACTCCCTCTTCTATAAATGCATCAATTAGCCGTGGAATATTACCTTAGTCAGTGCTGCAGGCTTTGACTTTCTGGTGCTTAAAGAAATTTGAGGATTTCAGGCCAATATTGCTCCTCATTGTGGATTTGAAATTTCTTTTATACATTCTGTCAAATTGTTTGTTGTCGATTATTCAAAAATTGCTAGCTAGGTATGAGAAGGAACAATGCTCATTAACATTTTATTTGCAGCAGCTTTCAGGAACAACTGAGAGCTAGAGAGATTCAGAATCTTAGTCACTGGGAGACTGTTCTATAGAGGTGTCAATCTGATATCCCTATTTCACAATTATTTAGAGTTCAGTGCATACATCGTTTCCAACCGATTGAGTGACTATTGGAAAATGTGATCCTAAGGGTATGTTGAGCTATTACTTTAGTGATCAATGCAAGAATTGTAGACGGTTGCTGACCGATGACAAATGAACACGTAGGTGTTTGCCCGGCTTGAACTGTTAAAGATCTGGGATTAATGAACATAACATCACTCATTGCAATACTAAGATTAGATTCAGGGAGAAGTGACACCCCAAAATACACTTATGGGGAAAAGGTATTATTAAATGGAGATATTGCCCAAAATGACATTTAGTGCCTTTTGATTAAAAACTTAGATTTGTCAATCTTGTTGAGCAACCTCCTATCAATCCTTTGTTTGGGTTACGGTTACTTGAAGAAAAACTCAACCATAGAGGAAGGATAGGGATTATTGATAAATGTACACAATTGTTGTAAGCAAACCTTACCTGAACAACAATAGGTTGCTTACTAAAACAGGAAGAGAGGAACCTACATGGTTTGTTCTCTTGGAAACTTTAACACTGCCGAATCTTGTGCCCATCATTGGCTCCAGGATATTCGAAGGGCAGAGAGGATCGGTTGCTGAGCTACTGGGGAACTAACTCTTAAAACCCTCATTAGCGCTGTGCTTCTCACCAGGCCGCAAAAGAAAGGTACATTTCGGTTTGTTTTAAATAAAAAAATAAAAAAAATGTTTTTTAAAAAAAAACAGTACCCGTGCAGGAGACTAAACAGGTGCTAATGGTGATATTAAATGAGATGGTGGGCCAACCATGTCGGTAACAGCCCCCCCCCAAGATAAGGGCACGAGCGTAGCGAGGGTCCCTTTACACAGGCAGTTTAATATCGCCTCAGAAAAATGAGGCTTCTCTATGGGGCAAGTATTTCTTCCGTCACAAAAACGTGGTGTTAAAGTAATGGCTTCTTTGTGTATCTTGGAAAACAGCGTAGAATTGGAGAATGGTGACTGTTCATATTTTACAGAATAATTTATCTAGGGGGGGGTCCTTAAGTTTGAGTGGAAAACATTATAGTTGTTCTTTAAGTACAGGGAATGTATGCTGGTATGTGTTATTTGGGGGGGGGGTGGAGATTTAGCAGATTACAACAGGAATAAATTAGCGAGAGGAAGGTAATGGGTTAGATCAGAAATGAATGGCATGAGTCTACTGCATAAGGGGGGCGTTGCTTCACCAAAGCACACTATACATGTGAAATGACCTATGGCTCATCAAAAAAACATGAAGACATGCTGGACTCTAGCTCAAATGGGTCAAGTGGGCGTAAACAATGGTAATATACTCTGAAACTTTCACATGCAGTAGTGGAGAATGATTTTATAGGTTCTGGGTGGTTTTCAATTAGCAGCATGTGTGCCCTTTGAACACATTCCCAAACACTGACGGTTAATGCTGCACAGGTGTGTTTCTTTGCCATCAATTGGCCTGGGGATTCAAAAGCAGCTCCTGTAGTTGTTGGTGTCAAACTATCCAGGCTCTTCAAGGCCTCAAGCAGAAGCTTAACAGTTCCTGCTTGTAGCACATGAAGAATGGAGGTCGGAACATGTTCATGAAACGCTTGGAACATATGGTCAGACGTGTAAGGCCAGCATTAAACTAGCGCTTCGCATTCAAAGCCACATCGATAGTGACAGCCAAACAGTTTCGAAATTGGAATTGTATGACATATTTTCAAATTTTAACAGTTCCACATTTATTTCAGGGGGAAAGACATACAGGAAACGAACAGCATTCTTTTTTCATTTGCTCGAGTCTTTGGCTGTGGTGATTTTTTTGGGGGCAACTCATTTTTTAAAAAAAGGCTCGAGGCGTCCAATTCATAGAACTGTCATAGCATTCCATGTCAGACATAGGAGGGAAAGACGCCAAAAACCTGGGGTGAGCTGGCTACAACCCGAGGCCCCAGAACATGCAGACAACCCTATGCCAGGGGCTAGATCATATCCTCTGTTCCGAACGGGATAACATCTTTGACGATGGCTGCGTTTATTACACCTGCGCCGATGGAGTGGAGGCTGTCATTTGGGCAGTGGAATTATTGCAATGCACGAAGATAGAAAATTACTGGCTTTAACAGATTGCTTTCAACTGCTGCAGAACTGACACCGTCAATTTCAATGTTCACAACAACAGGCATGCAAAGCGAAGGCGTGTATGGTCGCCTTTTTAAAGTCTACATTTCCTGTTCTCCTTGAAACACCGGAAGCATTGTCATTATCTGGCGTTAGAACAGATGGCAACGCTTGGGGCAAGCACTGCATACGGGTGGTAGGGTGCGGATATTTTGACTAGCCCGAGTTCTCCCAGAAATCATATGTAACGGCTTTGGCGGAGCCCTGCTATGCGTGAAGCACGGGTCCTCGATAGGTCTGTTTCGCGCTGTCATTTCTCAACAGTATAGGAAGTTACTATAGCCGAAATCGGTCAAATAACATCCGCTCACCAATGATTGGTAAAACAGACACCTTTGTGGCTTCGTAAAATATGGCAAGTTACATATCACGGTGACAAGATGCAAGGCGACAACTTAAAGGCAATTATAGTTTGTGCCCTGCACCGAGAAGCAACAGGGGCAGAGCAATGCAAACCCGGCAGAAAAAGCATCGGCTCCTGACACGAAGCTCCAGACCAGGCCAGAAACGACATCTTATTTCACCCGGATGTATTCATCCCGCCTCGAGTGCCACGGAAGTGCCAGCAGGAATAGGTTGGGAAGCTG
Source organism: Ambystoma mexicanum (assembly GCF_040938575.1). Taxonomy (NCBI): domain Eukaryota; kingdom Metazoa; phylum Chordata; class Amphibia; order Caudata; family Ambystomatidae; genus Ambystoma; species Ambystoma mexicanum. The sequence goes on along the minus strand of NC_090931.1, from coordinate 1,059,249,250 downwards.
AGGGAGGGGCCAGGGGGAGGCATACAAAGCATCCCACCGAAGGGGAGGGACATTCCCTGGTGGGGTGCGACTTCAAGAGGGACATGGACTTTAAAGCATACGAAGCATCACACTTCAAAGGGGAAGAGCACTATCTACAAGACTGTCAAATGCTCGTAGACGAAGCATACTGTGTAATAATGGGTGGGTCCCATCAGGGTCGAACTGGGGCATACAACTGTCCCGGGCACCAATAAAAAAAAAAGTGGCCCAAAGTTGCAGATGGCAATTCATTCCTTTTGTGACTGACTGTTTGAGTGATTGGTGTGATGCAAATTGTGCATTTTAAAGAATATGTATTCAGTGACACTAGTCAAAAATACTAGCTGCATGGTGAAGAAATTATCAAACTGGCCCGCATGGGCCAAAAAAGCGTCCCACTTTGACAAAAAAAAAAAAAAAAAACAGGCCCACACTAGCATTTTGTCTTTTTGGTTCGGGCATTAGCCTATTGCCCCATTGACCGGTCCAATCCTGGCTCCAGTTGATCCTAAAGATAATGACAGAAATGAGCAGGATGTGCAATGGGGCCACAAGCCAAAACCTAGCAGCAAAACAAGCACCCGCATCAGTAGTAGGACACTGCATGCTCTCGCTCTGCCTCACCCTTCCTTCTCCAGTAAGATCACAAATGTCTTAAGTGTCTGATACAACGTGAAAGAAATGGCCTTGGTCTCGTCCAAACCTCAGCTCCTATATAGGTTCAGAATTTGTGTTCAAGCAAGTGTAGACTGAGAGGTGAAAAGAAAATGAAGATGGGCGTGTCCAGCCACCCATTGGTGATGTGCACTGGCTCTGCGCATTAGGGCGGAGCAGCTGAACTATGTAGGAGAGGTTTTGCGACGTGTGCCCTGCTAGAACACAGCGCAAGCCCACTCTTGGTACTGGAGCACTCGCTGTACAGACCAGTTATCTAAACTAAGAAACACCTCCGAACTCGGTTCGCACAATTAGAATCTTTAAAGAAAATCACAACCTGAACAAGATTATTTCTTACAAATTGGTTTAATAACTACCACCAACAGTGTTTATCCGGGCAATTTTTCCCAAACACAGGCATTTGTCCATAGGTGCCTGAAATCAACTTGAACAGATTTTGGATCTGGCCTGATTTAAAGTCACACAGATAGAACCCACAGAAATGACAGAACATGGAAGACTGATGGCGTGTAAAGAAACTCACACCTGTCGCAAATAAGACGGGTCTGCTTCTGCAGCCTATTTTTCTTGCATGGTAAAAGGAGAATAAATATGGACAGAATTCCACCTTTCCAATCATTGGGTGTGGCGGGATATTCCCATAAACTGCAACCAGGTTTTATTGGTTTTCAAGAGAATATACGGGGAAAAAAAGGGCATTTAGGATTAAGGTTAGAGAACAGCAGAATATAGCTGCAGGATAGGAGAAATACAAGTTATTGTGACGGCTACATACTGTACACAACAAGCAAAGGTCTATGCGTCTGAATGTTAGGAGGAATTAAATCAACTCCACAGTACTCATTTCATCAATTTCAGAAGAAGAAAAAGGCAGAGTTGGCTTTACTGTCAGCTCATAGGGTGGGAACTCAGTAACCCTGTATTAGGCACTGTACCTCTGGGGATAGTCTCCTTCATCACAAGAACCATGAAATAAGATAGCTATAATATAAAGCAAAAAAGCAAAGTTGCAAGCTACTAGCAGCAACGAAAAGTCACTCACCACCTCAATTCTATGCACACAGGATACCATTGCGTACTCGCCCTAAAAGGGGCTTAGATCTGGCAATGCAGACATGAAACATACATGTCAATAATTAAATGATACAGTTAGAACAAAAGGTATAAGCTGTGGAGAACTTGTCACTCTTCCCCCAACCTTACTTAATACATGCAAGATTAGTTTGACAGAATTGGACAGACTCTCCAGAAGAAACAACTATGAGACTCACCATGTTATTCTACATCAGAACTATGGGGTAAATGTGCAATTCTACGGGTCTGCAACCTTGGGTGCTCCAGATGGTTCGGACTACAACTCCCAGCTCTATCCAGTATAGTCCATGGTGAGACATCATGGGAGTTCTAGTCCAAACATCTAGAGAGCCACAGGCTGGAGACGTCTGCTCTATACAGACATTATGCTCTGCACAGACCGCTTTCTCCACAGTGCTAGGCCACATCATAATTAAATTCATGTTTCACTCCTTCCCCGTCCCTGAAACTCTATTCACTGCAACACCGATCACCAACATCAATCTGGACCAAAGAGAAGCATAGACATAGAAGACACTGGTCATCCTCTAGGACGCACATTTTCAGGTCTGGGTCTGGCAGGAGGAGCTAGCCCTAGCCAAAAAGGCACAGACTAACAATGCTATTATTTGATTTGCTACATAAACATATCTATACAGTGAGAAAACCTTTATTAAAAGAGAGTTAAGGTGATCAGCTGTAAGGCAACAAAACCCTTGAAATTCAGCACGGGCATTTGAAGCAAGTCCACCTTAACTTAGCATATGAACACAATGATGGTTTCACAGAATTTCAAGGGTTTTGTTACACTAGAGTTTCTTTGGGGCCCACTAGCCATGGCCAGTGGCACAAAGACCTAATACCCCCTGCCTAATAGATGTGATCACTATAGGTGTTAAATGTCCTTTTTTCACCCCCACTCTCTCTGGATCCAAGTAGCCCCCTCATCTTTGCATCATCTCCCACTGCCATCAGCTGCTTTTTCCCCCCTCCTTGTCTTCTCCCATTAGCTCCTTTCACTCTTGTTCATTTGATGCATTTTCTATTCTGAGCGAGTCTTCCGTTGTAGCCGCTGGCTATTCCCGAGATAATCCGAAAAAAATGTGAACTGGAATTGGCTCCCCAGACCCCCTCACTATCCCATTTCAAATGGTATCCTCTTCCTCCTTCCCACCTCAAGCCTTTTGCAATTTCATCCTTTCTCCACCAAATAGCTTTTGGAGCACGTTTTTGCCTCACATCGAGCGAAACAATACATAAATCAACAATGGCAGGCTTCATTTCTGAAAAGCCCATCTACTGCAAAGCAACATACAAGATAAACTCCTGGACAGAATAACCCCAACTCTGTCCCATAAATTAAATCAACGCTCCGTGAACAAGTTGTTTCTTATTTGGTCCAAATCTGCCCAGCAGTTTTTGGGCTTCAGCTTTACCAAATGTGGACTTTTTCTCTCCAGGAAAATTAATGGCAGTAGGCCAAAAAAACGAATATTCTTTCTTTCTTAATAACGTTTTCATTTTAACAATTCTTTTGAAAAATGTCCAGTCTAGGTTGTCCCGTGACTAACTGTGTTTGGAACATATCAGCTATACCTGTCCTATAAGTCAACTTTTATCAGCAATTGAATTTTCACATGTCCTATAACTCATGGCTATGACCTTAACTATAGGGTGGGTATAGCTGCCTTATGACATGTCTGTACATGCCAAAGTATGGCATACCAGTGTATGTATGCAACACCAGAGGCTCCTTCGACCCCTTCTTGCTAGGTAATAGATTGTTTTCCATCACAGATCTGAACTGGAAGTCCACATATGGGTGCCGATAGAGGCTTGCAAAATAAGGGCTTTGCAAATAACTAAAAGTCTGCAAACTCCTGGAAGCCTTGCCTGTAATCCCTCGGATGCGAGATAAACACATTCAGGGAATTGAATTGGAAGGAAAGGCCTCAGCTGCAAGGCAACAGATCGCCTAGATATCCAAGGGGCAAAACCTCCATACGTAAATGTGAGGAGGGAGTCACTCCAGGTTTTGCCAAAAAGCTCCCTGGCATTCTTGGTGCCTTCACGTTGCAAAAACCATACTACTGGGGGCAATGCAACTGGTGAAAAGGGATGAAACTACATGCTATGGCTCACCCCTCAACCTCCATACCACCCCGCGCCTTCCCAGGTTATGATGCAAGAGGTTTTCATGTTTTAACAGCCCTCTGGCACAGCTTTGCCTAGCCCCATGTTTCTACTCAAGACTATCTTAAAAAAATATTCCTCTATGCTTGGGTTGCCCAGGAGCCGGCTCACAGATGTCCCGCACTCCAATTGCACCTCCATACCTCTTCACACTCAGTTGGTCCCTCAAACAAACAACTTGTAGTCAGGACCTCAGTCCGTATACACCCGGGCTTTTAAATAATCAACATTATGAAGCAAGGCTAAATTACTGGGAATTATCCTACAAACTACCCCCAAAAATAAGAAAGGATCGTTGAAAAACATTGCCAACTCTGTATATACAGTGTACTAGAACAGCAAATTAGTGTGTTTTGCAGTATACAGATTATACGCTTACTTGAGTCAGCTCTGTTCAGTTAACCATCTCGCTATAAAGTACTGTGATCGCGTTTGTGCGGATGAACCAGGACATTGGACCCCATAACATCAGTACATAGAATGAGAATGGCCGATCAATACAATAAAGTTAAAAAAAAAGGTCATACCCGGAACTCTGAAAAGAACAGGATGGACATATTTCAGACAGACGAAGAACCAACTCTAAACAAAGAGGATGGCGTTTGAATTAAACTGAGAAGGAGTTGGTTTTAAACATCACAGCTGCAATGAAAGAAAGACTAGAGGAGTCAGCATCCTGATAGACAAAATAATAAATCAGAAGGTGAATGGGCCAAGATCCAAGTCACCATACAAGAATTCAGCTTAAAAATATTGAGTCTGAACGCAGGAAACCTAAATATATCAGTACCACACACACTTGACAAGCTGTACAATGCACCTACCCAAGACCAATGCGAAAATGTCCCAATTGCAAAACAAGCATTATTCCAAATGATGATATCTTGGACCAAAGCCAACACTCAAAAAGGGAGGAGGAGAAGTGGAAGAGAGGGAGAAGAGGGGCAGGCAGGGGGGAAAAGCGTGGAAAGAGCCGAAGTTAGTTGTGCAGATGATTTCAGGTTCGAAAGAGTCCAAGTTGGTTGTTAGGGATGACATCGGTTTACTGGTATCTGTAGAGTGCTTCATCAAAAAGCAACTACACACACCGTACGGAACAATGCAAAACATACTCCAAGATTTTTTTTTGTTTCCCGACATGCGGCGGTATCAATGAAAAGGTGAAGAAAGCATACATCGTAAGGATGACAATTTCTGACAGGCACCTGTAAACCTCTTAACATCGTTGAAGGTCTAAGGATCCCAACCATCATTCCTGAAAACTCAACCATTTTGTACTAAAAGTATTTCAGAAATACAGTGGGGAGAAAAAACAATGAATTCATATAAATTAAGTACATTAGAGCAGTGGACATTCATCTTGTAAGGAAAGTCTGCAGACACAGGTGGAAAGACTTGCAATTGCTCACCAATCCCACACTGAAAGGTAGGCGAGAAAGGATACAATCGAGCCACCCACAAAATAGCCCAAAGGAATGTCAGGATGATGGAGTCTAACATCTGCATCTGGTGCAGCAATTGCAAAGAACTCTAATGAATATCTCTGTTGCCAACTATTTTCCTTCAGTTATGTCTCTCCACCATCAGCGATGAGAGGAAATATTCTTACATTCCCTTGTCTAAAATAAAGGAATATACACAGAAAAGTTTATTAAAAGGGAAAAGTCAAAGGCAACCTCACCTCCTTAAACACGGGCAAATCGACAGGGCTGGATGGCTTTAAAAACTATTCTTCAAACACGATTCCAAAAGAAGCGTACTGCTACACTTTGTGAAGACTATAATGTGAAAGGCATTTTCCCCAAATGCTACCAAAACTTAAAACACCATAATAAAGTGAGGAAGAGACGCAGAAGATTGCTCCAACTATTGACCGATGTTGCTTCTTGATGCGGATTACTATATCGTAAGGAAAATCTCGGAAACAAGACTACACTGCTTTAAAGACTAATGAACAAAGAGCAGCCAGGAATGGATTCACCACTTACTGACACTGTATACACGTATTCTCACCAAAGCCAAATGACACTGAATATTGCCAAGAAATAAAAGCAAATAGGCAAGGCTGTAAATCCTCACCATCCTCTCAGTAGCCCTGATAATACCAGTGTCTGGGATCTGTAGCAACACCGAAGGGTTATGCTTCAGTGAAGGAGGAACCAAAACAGTAGCGCACAGACAACATACTGGTCACTATCATCAATAATCACCATTCTCTGAAATCCAGTCTCCTAAAACCAATGAACATCTTTAGCACCCAAGTAAAATCCCACTAAACCAGCAGAGCAAGTTCCTTAGTATCCATACTCGGCCTAAGCGAAATACACTCGCCCCATGGTGACTGGTGACAAAATATTTACCAGTGCTTTCTGTAAAATGGTGCATGTCACCATAATCACACTTCATATTTGGAGCAATGCTGCCACCCAAAGGCCAGCAATACACAGTGGAAATGTTATTTGCCATTTAGTGCAAACAAAGATTGCTTGCAGTAAACATCAAATAAAAGTTTCAAACATTTCCATACTCGCCAGCAAGGTCGAGGCCCATACAAATGGTATTCGCCCCTGTATCCTTGAAAGCATGAAAGGTTAAAAAAGCCCTGGATAATACTGAAATAACTGTCTTGGACAACCTCTGTGCATGATTTTGGCAACCCGAAAAATGGCACTCAAACATGTTGACAATACATTTGAGGCAAAACGAGCAAACAAGTGTAAGCACCACTGAATTGCTTGAATTAGTAACAATGTAAAGAATGTGATCATAAGATGCCTACACCAACACTTTGGGACAGAGAGAGAAAACTACTTATCGACTAAGTCAAAGAAGAGCAGTCAGGTTCTCGATGACTTACAAATGAATCCCTCCCCATCTCTGTCAACTCCTTATTCCACAGAATATTTTATTACGAACATACTGGACCTCAATTAAACTCTTTAAACTACAGATGCTGGTGTTGCAGACATGCAAACTGTTAGCAGACTGTAAGAAAGACGATATGTTAAGGGGAACAAAAAAATCTAAATATATAATGAACTGAAACGTACTACTCTTGCCATAATCAACCAGCCCTGCCAGTGGACCCTGCTAGTAATAGCCTGTCGCCCAAGGGAAGGGCACAAACAGTCACCAGCAGAGTCAGAACACTGTGCCATTATCACCCTGGAGAGGCACACAGACAGGTGCTAAAAGTTCCATCTTACTTGAAACACGTTTTTTTAAATACAGGCCACATCTAAGAACTCGTGCTGTACCGCTCGTCCTTTGTTGATGTCAAGAACCCAGGAAAAGGAGTTTAGTGGTACTGCGCAGGTGGTTGGATGGTGCAGTTTCATTTTTATTACATTCTTAAAATAATATAAGAGCCTTTAGCAACGGTGCAAATGGTTCAAGGGTGCTAAAGGGATGGGGGGGGCGTAACCGAATGGAAGAGAAGCAGGGCCGCAGCGGAAAGGGGTGTGGAACCCACAGCTCACAGCCTTCTCGGAACACAGGCTTACATTTGTGAATATAGCCTTCATTGACAACATTCAAATTGGCCAGCTCCTCCCAGCCAGGGCAATGTACAACATGTGTGCTGTATAAACACAAATGAGATCCAACACTGCTTTCTGGCAAAGAAAAAAAAAAAAAATAGTGCACATTAAAGGATGACATTGTGTGCTTCAGGATTTCAGGAAAAAATGCTATTGTGTTGTACTAACCTCGAAATGTGAAGGCCTGTTAGTTCAAAGTGGCAAAACAATGAACATTACAAACAAAAAAAATAATAACGGATTAGCATGCTCACAGCATAGCTTTCTAATTTAGGGGCCATCAGAGGGCGAATTGCAGAGAGGACAACACCCTAGAAAGTAAAGCAGATTATCCAGGGAGGTGCTATTTCCAGTGGGATTCTCCATCTGTGACAGAATGCCCTAGGAAAGTGAATGCTGCAATACTGTCACTCATGTACCCCAGTCTAACCCCTCAATTAAGCAGAAGGAACCCACCCTGCATACTGTCATGGATATATCTTACACAGATGGTGCAGGGCTTATTCTACACCAAAGGAAACATCTGACTGCCTACTTCTGTATGCAATTTTCTTCAGATGTCCCCTTTCCACATCCCAACCACCCATCCCCCAAAAACCAGACTATTAACCATGTAGTCTCTTACACTGTAAAGGCACACACAAAATGGGAATGTCTCTGCTGGCTGCTATTTGTTACTATGCAAGGAGGTCCTTCTGGCCAAAACGCGAACCCGTTCAAACAAAAAATACAAATCTTTATAACCACATCCATAATTATCAGAATTATCTCAAGTTACAATGCAAACATAGGAATAGTAAGATTGCTTGCAGTTATAAACAAAGTCACTGGACCAATCGCTCACCTATTTTTTGTTATTGTACATGGTTTATTACAAACCCAATACAAAAAGAAACACAAGATGCAACTTCTAATTCATACAATATGTTAAATGCTACAATATACAACACTTAGATAAAAAATAGACTACAGTAAACATTATTAAATTCCTCAATCATAAAAACTTCAATACATTAGTAGTTATTGAACTTCAGAGTTTTTAAAACCGTTACTACCTTAATTAATAACGGCGTAGTTTCCTCAAAATTATGTTCCAGAGAGAGTCTGCATTTAAAAATGTAATTTCATGAACATCCTCACTAAAAAATGCTTCCCTTTTATCTTGGAGGTTGGTACCTGACACCATCACATGTTTTAGAGTTTCATTGTCCTGGTTGCAGAATCTATCTATATCTGTCACTTTCACATTGACCTCTTACGTGTAGGATTGAAACCTTAAAACCGGTTCCAAGGCTCTGCCGTCTGGTCATTGCCTAATATACTATGGGCAAACTCCTCTTCCTTTGTTTTCTATGCTTAATTCCTTTTCCTTTCACAGGTTTTTATCCAAACAAGGTTGTAGATTTTTGCTTTTAAATTTTCCATGCTTATAAACGAAATCCTCTTGAATAATGTCTATTTGCAGAATGAGAAAAATCACATCTTTTAGAATCAGTTAAACAACCTAATTGTGATCTACTATTTGTTTCTGGGCCACTTAGTACAGTGCATCCGGCTTGGCCACAATCTCTGACCTCTGCACCTGGGCAAGAATGACAACAGATAGTGCAGGGATAACCAAAGAGGGCACTTTTCTATGCTCTTCCCATTTGCAAAAGATAATTCATTTTAGCACAAGATTTGAGACCAGCAGGCCTATGAAATCCAGATGATCTGCTAAGAGCTGCAGCCCCCCCCCCCCGGCACATATGCCCCCAAGTGTTCTTCGCCACACTCCTTGGGTATAGACAGGATGCAGCAGTCCTCCCCCTCGGCACATATGCCCCCCCCCATCGCCCAAGTGTTCCTCGCCACACTCCTTGGGTATAGACAGGATGCGGCAGTCCTCCCCCTTGGCACATATGCCCCCCCAAGTGTTCCTCGTCACACTCCTTGGGTATAGACAGGATGCGGCAGTCCTCCCCCTCGGCACATATGCCCCCCAAGTGTTCCTCGTCACACTCCTTGGGTATAGACAGGATGCGGCAGTCCTCCCCCTTGGCACATATGCCCCCCAGGTTTCCTCGTCACACTCCTTGGGTATAGACAGGATGCAGCAGTCCTCCCCCTTGGCACATATGCCCCCCCCCCCCAGTGTTCCTCGCCACACTCCTTGGGTATAGACAGGATGCAGCAGTCCTCCCCCTCGGCACATATGCGCCTCCCTCACCCCGCCCCCCCTACCCCCAAGTGTTCCTCGCCCCACTCCTTGGGTATAGACAGGATGCGGCAGTCCTCCCCCTTGGCACATATGCCCCCCAGGTTTCCTCGTCACACTCCTTGGGTATAGACAGGATGCGGCAGTCCTCCCCCTTGGCACATATGCCCCCCCCCCAGTGTTCCTCGCCACACTCCTTGGGTATAGACAGGATGCAGCAGTCCTCCCCCTCGGCACATATGCGCCTCCCTCACCCCGCCCCCCCTACCCCCAAGTGTTCTTCGCCACACTCCTTGGGTATAGACAGGATGCAGCAGTCCTCCCCCTCGGCACATATGCCCCCCCCCCATCGCCCAAGTGTTCCTCGCCACACTCCTTGGGTATAGACAGGATGCGGCAGTCCTCCCCCTTGGCACATATGCCCCCCCAAGTGTTCCTCGTCACACTCCTTGGGTATAGACAGGATGCGGCAGTCCTCCCCCTCGGCACATATGCCCCCCAAGTGTTCCTCGTCACACTCCTTGGGTATAGACAGGATGCGGCAGTCCTCCCCCTTGGCACATATGCCCCCCAGGTTTCCTCGTCACACTCCTTGGGTATAGACAGGATGCAGCAGTCCTCCCCCTTGGCACATATGCCCCCCCCCCCCCCCCAGTGTTCCTCGCCACACTCCTTGGGTATAGACAGGATGCAGCAGTCCTCCCCCTCGGCACATATGCGCCTCCCTCACCCCGCCCCCCCTACCCCCAAGTGTTCCTCGCCCCACTCCTTGGGTATAGACAGGATGCGGCAGTCCTCCCCCTTGGCACATATGCCCCCCAGGTTTCCTCGTCACACTCCTTGGGTATAGACAGGATGCGGCAGTCCTCCCCCTTGGCACATATGCCCCCCCCCCCAGTGTTCCTCGCCCCACTCCTTGGGTATAGACAGGATGCGATTCCAGGGAAGCATGTCACTTTACATACTGGAAATCAAGCTTTCGCTGAGAGAAACCAAGTTTGTTTGGAGGTAAAGGAGTGGACGCTCTCTGGGGGGAGGCCTAGCTCTGCTCATAGGGAAGGATGTGACGAGAAAAATAAAACTGGGGGTTAGTGTCGTCCCTTGGACTGCCAAAAACGTGTCCTTGAAAGATCACATTCCATAAAAATAAAATCGTAATTCGTCATTTTCACTAGGAAACAAAATACACTCCAAGTTTGCTAAAACACGGTCATACAAGTAAAAAAGATTATGATGTTGGACGCATAAAAAGATTGCACTAAATGGCCTTTATAAAAGCCCACTTTCATAAAGTGTGATGTGTGAGCAGTGTGTGACTAATTTCGTACTATTCATTGGGATCAGTGGATTACTCCTAGTGCGGACGGGATGCAAGTTAGGGAGAGCAAGAGGAGTAGCAAGCGCGGGGGCAGAAAAGGCCAGAAACCAATCCCTGCGGATCCAGGGAGATGGTGGGTCTGAAATTGCCCCAACCCTCTCTACACCTGCCAGCTAAATGGCCACAAAGTTGGGAATTGGCATCTCCATGCTGCGTTTCTTTCTGAATTGCCAATCTGAAGACTGTATCCAGCCAATCTCAATAGTATGTGAATAGACTAGTTTTCTCGCAGAAGAGCAACTTTCAGTGCTGGCCCCTTATGACGGCATGTCCTACATACTGCAATGAACTGCATAGTGTGTGGTGTAGGGAACATTAGCAACCTTCAAACCAACTACAGCAGTCTATTTCTAAACCAAAAGCTCCGGCGTATGGCCTTAACATGCACGAAGCGATCTTAACCAAGCAGCATGTTGTACACGATGGGATGCTGTAAATCCCCGCCCCCACATCCTCCGCAGATGACATATATGCATATTCTGTGCTCTCATGGGAAAATCAGCAGTGAGAAAGAGCTGTAGCTAGCATCCATTGGCAGAAAGAAGAGACTCCCCACAAATCCAGAAATCGGATTCAGGAAGTAAGAAACGACTTCTGCGCCTGAGACAGACACTTGCAGCGGTCTGCGTGTCTGCCCCCAAACCCCCAGTTAAGCAGTAGCCCTCAAGCCACTCAAATGTCATTTGTATGTCATGGACTTGCCAAAGCGCTGTACGATATCTGCGAAACAAAATAATGCTAAACTCAGATCTACTTTAATGGCATCTTTGTTGAGTACTTGCTAAGTGGCCTACTCGGTTGTTACACCGACAATGGCGTGAATGCAAGAAGCCATTCAGGGTTGTGAGCCAGTATCATGAAGTGTGGATGGAACCCTCAATGTCTGTCCTCCCCCATCTTCCGGCTAGTGTAATTTATGCACCCTTTTGGTGGGGCAGGGCGTCCAGCGGGTCACTATCCTAGCTCCACCATTCTTGAACAAGAAACCAAGGATCTAATTGTAACAGCCCTAACAGTCGGTCATTACTACATAACATTGACTGTATTCACACTGCATTGGTCACCCCCACATTGTAATCGTATTTTTTAAAGTTGGGAGTAAAATGATGTTTTAGGCAGTAAAAATATGTTTTAACTGGGAAACGGAATTGCTTTAGTAATAATTTTTTTTTTTGTACCTAGTTATGCTTACATATAAAAAAAATTCATGTTTATTTCTTCCGATCACGCAGTAATAATAGCGCGTTCTTCCTGTGGTACTACGTGCACTGCTGTTCCAAACATATCCATGGAGCTGTGCGAGTGAAAGCAGGGAGAATTTGCCCATTTTAAGGGAGTAAAAGTGGCTGATACACCCCTTGCTGACTGTAATCAGAACAATACCCCCTAGCCAAACATATCAACAAAAAATCCTGATGTCACTTCAGGCAGGAACCACTGCTGTGACTGTTCCTGCAAACGACTCACTCTTCCTTAAGCTGCGCATCTACAGGCGGAAATAGAAACCGGAAATCCGCCCCACAGCTGCAGCAGTTTCTGTAACTCACGACGACTAAAAAGAAAAGTAGTAACATTTAACTTGCCCAAAAGATAGAAATATGACCTTCCCAGACCCCCTGGGAGAGCAGCAGAGACTAAACCTAAAACTCAAATGCTTGTGAGGGAAGGGAGTCAAGTCCAGTCCACCCCTTCTTCATTGGGCACAAATTGCCTCGATGGGACAAGATCAATAATCCTCTATCCAGATTTACTGTGTTTGCTCCAACTTATTAGTGAGCATATAAATCAGTAAAATAGCTCAGCAGGTTATGCCCTCTACTTAAGCAATACAACATGAGCATTGGGGGGCATTACCCGAGTAGGCAATACCCCCTCCTGCAAGGGTTGTATTGCTATTAGTACCCCAGCACACTGTACCACAGTACTAATATTTTTTACCATGTTGAGAAACAGCATGTTTGCCATTTCTGAATGGAGAGAGAAAAAAAAAACCTACAAAACAAGATGGCCACCATGGAAGAGGGAGAAGGGCACTATAAGTAGTCCCTTCTCCCTTTCCATGGTGGCGATTTCTGGGAAGGAGATGCGCCGGGAACACCAAGTGTACCTGGCACCGGCGAGGGAGCGCAAGCTAAGTGGGGAGAGGGTTGGGGCGTGTTGGGTTGTGGAAATTTGGGTGGGGGGGGTGGAGGAAGGTGGAAATGCCGGGGGTATACTTACCCGATTCCTGGTGAGGGAAGATGGAGGCCTGCCGCTCTGAGAGGCTCAGAGCAGGCACCTTAGCATGTGGTAAAGCCCCTGTTCTGAGCCTCCTGTTTGGCTGGGAGGCTGCCACCCCAGCCCCGCTGGGTACTAATTGGATATCTGCACTATATCAGTCACAGGTTTAAATCTCAGCCGGGACAATTTAGCACTTCATCCTTCTGAGGTTGGCAAATTGAGATCTATTAAATTGGGTACCAATTGTAGTTATTAGGATAGACGTTAGAAGCAGGAGTAGTCACGAAGAGCAATTTGCTATTTTTGTATATTTATTGAGGGTACATGGTGTTACTTACAAAAAGAACTGACAGCACAAGGGACAAAATAAATGGACGTGTGGCACTTGGCAGAAGGGTTTGTGAGCAATTGACCGGAAGGGGTAGGGAAACACATTGGACAGAAACCAGGGACAAGACATCTTGTTGGATAGGACAGACTATATAGACGGTAGTATGTTCAATGGGAGCACACGTGGGGTAGTCAGGCAGGAAGAGAACTGTAGGAGTAAGAAGTGTGATCTCCCCCAGGTTTAATGCAGATTTGAAAGACCGACTAATAATAGACTTTTTGACATGGAGATAAAGGGAGTACCAGTAGAGCTAGGCAGGAAAAGAGAGGGAGCAAAGTCATAGGAGGATCTGGATAGTCATGGGGTTGCAGAGGTTATGGAGGGCACTAAAAGGAAAGATGCAAGGTGTGTAGAAGGAAGTAATATTGAGAAGCCAGGCAGGAATTTGAAAACAAGCATAATAATTTAAAGGGTGGCCTGTCTTTCATTGGAAGGCAACAAACCTAAAATGAGGGGTTTTCGGGTTGGCAAAAGTTAGCATAGCTGAATATTTTTGTCAAGTGGAGGGACGGAATAAAGGGGAAGATGGTACGCTAGTCGAGATCAAATTTGGGATGAGCACAGGGAAACAGAAGAACATTTGCATATCATCTGCGCCAAGGTGGTAGGAGAATCCAAAGGAAGAGATTCATTGATCAAGGGAGGTGGTGTAGAGGGTGGATAATAGCATGGACCTTTGGAGGACGCCAGCATGAGGGGTGGTGGGACCAAGGGAGTCCAGGTTACACAAGATGAAGAAGAACTAATGACAAAAGGTAGGAGGCCATCCAGTCCAAAACAGCGTCCTGAATACCAAAGCAAGAGAGCAGTGGTCCACTGTAGCAAATGTCGGTGAGGGGTTCATAAGATTAAGAACAGAAGATAAGTTTGCAGTTGAGAGTAGAGGTCAGAAAGTTGAAGACGTGGCTTATTGTTGACTCAGTAGAAGGATTACTGTAAAATTCAGATTGGAGTGGGTTCCAAAGGTTATTAGAATTCAGATATGAGGTGATCATGTTAAAGAAGAGCCACTTAGAGTATTTTTAAATAGTGAAGGAGAGGAGGCAAGACTAGTAGCTGGAAGGGTTATTGCCTTACGGCCATAGTTAGACCCCATCAAGGCTTGCCGGTTTGCCCATCTGAATTTGGGGCAACGGAGGGAGAGCATAACCAGAGAGGAAATCTATATCTAACAATAGTGACTAAACCGAGTCAGATGTGAATTTCAGGGTTTAGCGGAATGAAGTACACATTGCTGAAAAGATGAGGTACCATGGAGTAGGGGTACGACGTTGTTACATTGCCAGGTATTTTTTTGCCGAGTTTATCGACGAAAATGTTCGGCCTAAAAAACTAATCAAAAAAATGGTGGGCGGGTATGGGGGATTAGGTACTAGATAATAGTTAAGGGGGTTTGGTGGGGAACCCCTCCACCAAATATTTTTGGGGAAAAATGTTACGTTTTTTGGGCCGAAACCTTTCGGCAAAGAAAAAAAAAAAACTCATAAGAACATAGAACCTTTTTAGGTCTGAAGTATTAATACAGGCTGAAAGAAAAGTCACCACAGGGGAGCTTCAAGACCAATAGGTCTAACAGGGCTCGACACTTGCTATAAGAAATAGTATCTGAAATACTGTGTGCAATTGATCAACCTGGGCGAGTTACAGAATGCTCAGCCAGAATGAGCTACTTAATCAATTAAGTGAGTTTGGAAATTAGGCAAGAGCAAAACTACAGGAAGTTTACTCTATCTTGATTTCACAGCCCAAATCCTAAATACCCTATGATTACGCTGAATTGTACAGTAGGCCAGGCTAAAGATATTCTAGACATGCTCTTGGTAAGGTCTGATAAAATCCAGGATATAATATGCATTCATAATAACTTGCAGCCATAAGGTAGAATTGAACAATTTAGCTCATCATTGTGGCAATTGCTGTTGGACCATATGCTCAAGCCTGCTGGTTCGAATAAGAAATGAAAGAAGTTACTAATCTGCCCTTTTAAGGGAGAAGTATGATCCCCCAAAACAAGCCTAAATCTGCATTATTCCATCCCCCCTATGAGATACTGCAATCTATTTGCAACCTGTTTGGGTTGGGTACGTTGGACGATATTCTGTAGAGCCTCCTAAAGCCAGGGACAACTAGCCAAGCAACAAGTTGAGACATTTTTTTTTAAAATCGTGCAGCCTACTGAGAAACAATATACTCTAATCACAGTTACCTTTAACAAGTGGGTTTGAGCAGCCAGACTATAAAGCTCCTGGGGTCGTCTTTGAAAGGTAAAACATGACCTTTGCAAATAAACATCCAGGCGTCAAGGGATCTTGTGCACCTATGGAGCCCCTCACACACCTACTAACTACTAAGAAACTGCCCTCACCCCAATGTAGCCTCTAGTCGTAGGTATAGAAGAGCTGCCAGGAGTCTACATGCGTCCAGTATATCAACAACCTCTGTAACACTCTTATAGTCTCTCCTAAACATCTGATGATGCATTTTACTTGCTCTTGCTTGTCCCTCCTTCCCTTGCCTCCACAGAGGATGATCGGGATCCCGAAGGCAGGATTACAACTTGCGAGACAAGCACTGGTGCAATAACACCTCTACGGTGGTAATGTGATGCAGTACAAAAGCTTATTTAAATACAAGCTAGGTACTCTCAGTCAACTAATGACTTTAATGGACAATGTTGGACGTGGAAGAGCGACACCGGATGTTGGAAGGCACTGCACAAACACATAGCAGTTGTCTAAAGAAGCATTAAGGCGTAATCTGCGTCAGACCCAGGATAGCGGCATAAAAACAAGGTGGGAACATGGTTTAGCCGGATCGTCTTTCTATTGCGAGTAACACCATGTGCATTCTTACTCTTTTGCTGCTGCAAGAGCAAGTTCCTGTAGCATGACAGACACTAGGCATGACAGACACTAGGCATGACAGACACTAGGCAATGTGCAGGCATGGGAAACACGCAAGAGACACAGATCCAAAGGGAGGAGTGACAATGCATGAACGTGAGATACTACTGGTGTACCAAACGCAGAGTAAAACTGGGCATTGTGGAAGAGAGAACACAGCACTCACAGGTACTGTATCAAATACAGATAGTGTGCAGTAGGCAGGGGAGGAAACTATGCAACACAGAAGATACGACATTGTCGTACCACACTCAAGTACCAAAACAATGCAAGGACAGTCCTATTGACCCCAAACATAGGGAGGTAGCACTGGTCTGACACGGACAAATGCATGGAATAATGGGGTGTGAATGGCACCCATGTCGACGTGAATGGTTGGTTTGCGCGACTGAATGAGACCGATGGACATTCTGAACAGGCACAGCGGGGATCATGTAAAACAAAGCTGCATGGTGTGGTATAGGGAGCACCCAGTAGAGGAGGTTTGGGTGCTGGCGTAAAGAAGTGGGGAGCTCCAGAGTGGGACCCCCGCCCCACCTCAAGGAAGAGATGAAAAACAAAAGTCGGCACAGCGGAATCGAAAAGACAGCGTGTTACTGGGGAGTGGGGAGTTAACAAGAGGAAACCTGACCTGAAGATTGGAAATTCGTGATTTTAGGGAGGCCGGATAGTCTGAATCTAACAGCACTTGTTTTTAGAAATCAAACAGCCGCCATGTTTGTTTTTGCTCAATGTGAGAGACAGCTGCGGATATAGACGAGGGTATCGGTAAACGATAAACTCGGGAAAAAGCAGGTCAACAACATGCAAATGCCTCAGGCTAGAGGTGGGGGGGGGGAGGTCAGAGGACACAAAGTGAAACCTGAGAGTTGGGGGGGGGGGGTCTAGGAACTGAGTTTGTAACACAAAGCTTTTCTGTAGTGTCGGCTTTGGACAGAATAGGCGCGAATAGCTGACCAAAGCAAACTGCGTTACGGAAACAGCGTGTGTTGTGGAGGAAATGGGAGAGGACAGGGAAGGTAAGGAGGCCATCGTGAGTGTGTGCGGAGCAGACACAGAGGATGGGGGCATGAGGGGCAGGAAAGCATTTTTTTCCTCCTGTTTGTCTGATATTTGCTGCTATAATAGGACTACAGATAGACCAAGGTTATATTTAGTTCTGTACACGTGGCAAAAGAAGAAAACACTTTTTTTAAAAATAGATATTTTTACACCTACAGTGACATCAGGGGTGAAAGAACACTGGTGTTACACGATAGGCATCCAAGTCTCAGTCCATGCAGTAACTGGGACCAACCCTGCTTAGTTTCTAAGCAAGGAAGGGGCCAGCCCCCTCAGTACATGGTGCCCAATAAATGAGCCCAAATTACAAGACCACTTAGAGCAACATGGCCTGAGTGTGCCGGCCCCAGCCTCATTTTGAAGCCAAGCATTGTTGGTCCCGGTTACTGCCTACATGGGAGACAGTCCACAGTCCCAGATGCTGTGTGTTTAACATGCTAAGAAAACAAATGGCATCTGCAATCTTTTTTTTTTTTAAACTGTGCTACTGTCAGCCCTCAGAAACAATTTTAGCCTTTTTCTGAATTGCATTTTGGTATTTCTAGTCTCCCAGTCAAGATGGGGGTAATGCCACAATTGTACACTTTTGCCCAACATAGTTCTATATTGATTCATATATTTGAGTGACACTATGGTAGGTGTACTTTTTGTTATCTTTATAAAGCCGAATATTGTTGAAAGCCAGACCTGGGGGCGAGGAGGGGAAATTATGAGAGGGCAAGTAAGTCAGGAGTATTTTCCCACAATATGGCAAGAGAGTTTGCAATCCTGGACACTGGTGCAGCTCTTTGCCCCCGATTGTGGCTGCTTTTCAGGACAAGCAAAGGACGCATGTGGTTGGACAGCGTAACTTGTTTTCCAGAGGGAGGACACAACCTCTTGGGGGGGTAGGAGGGGTGTTTGAGGTTACAAGCTTGCTCAAGTATTTGGCTACCTGTATTTTACTCAGGTGGTCATGTTCCCAGTGCAGACGCTTACCCACGAGACCACAAGCACTTGTTACGTGTTGAGATTTTGTTTTCATGGGACTATTTCACGACAGATTGCTGGGTTTAAAAGGTGAGCTCGTTTTATACTTTCCCAACATATTTATCGAAGAATGTCCTCTCTCAGGTTGCGTTCCTGGTGTTCATTACTTTTTTTTTTTTAAGTCCACTGCTAGTTTGTTTTTCTATGGGAAAGGTCAATTGAACTATATTTGTATATTTCACTTTAAGTTATATGGTCATGTATTCATGGGTACTAGTTTTTGATTCTCGCTATCCGGGCAAAAGCACCTGGGCATATGTTATTCTTGCAGTCAAGTCATTTTTCACCCTTTTCCATGCCGCTTAAATGTGGTTAGTTGAGGGTCGTGCAATGTATCACAACAGTCGCCAAGAAAACGGCCACAAAACAAGGGGCTTGGAGAACGCTGCTTAACCAAAGTGCGTCATCTTGGTGGCAAATATTTTAATCTCATTGCGCATTGCCTAAAAACTTTGCGAGTTCCCAAAGCCTACATCATTCATACATACATACCAATACCTCTGTCAAAACAGGTCGAAATCAGTTTGTGATTGATGTACGTCATTCAGCGATGGGATACAAGTGTGTTAAAATATATAATGGCCGTGCCCACCGGCTATGGCTAGTGGTCTGGTAGTGTTCTAAAATGGACAGTGGGTGTGCCCATTGTCTGGTAGTGTTTTTAAATGGACAGTGGGCAGGGCCGTAGGAACCGTAGACAGAACAAGGTCACGTAAACAAAAACTAAAGCAAAGTACTGCAGAAGGTTGATTATCCAGCACCTGATACACCAGAAGGCTCTTAACTGGAATCTCCCATTGCAGGCAAGGAAATTACAGATAATTATCTGTATCAACAAGGTTCTGAATGACAGATTGTGGGTAGACAGAGCAAAACGACAGTCTTTATCTTTCTGGCTCTCGATTACCAGATAACAAGCATTCAGTGATCTGGGATATCTGGTTATATGGCATCATTGGGTTCCCATTAGTGCCGGAAAAATAAGCTTTAAATGTACATTCTAATACTACCTACCACCAGAAATAATTGTACCGATTAGCAAGGGCAGTGTTAAAAAAAAAATATCAAAATGCAGAGCAAGTTAAAGGTGGGTAACAACCCAAACATGCAATAACTAGGTGAGGGGGAGGCGGGGCAGTATTCTAGTTTCTGATCCAGGTTACACGTAATAACAGATGCAAAAGGCTGGCCCCCTATGAGCCATGCATTAAATTAAGAAAAATATGGGACGATATAGCCCCAGAACTGCCTACTTTGAAGTGTCATATTATCTGGTGTGGGGATTTTAACATGGCCACAAAAAACCTTTAGACTGCGCTTTTCATAGGAACATCCAATGTTAAAAATCACTAACATCCTTTAAATTAGATCTGAGAGCCTGTGCCCAGTATATAACGCACGGCAGCAACAATATCCAGCTGTACAATAGTGAACCTTCTCTTCCCTTTCTTGCGTTATTCCACGCTGCCAATTCAACTTCTAAACAGAGATCATGTCGTGGGCGGGATTCAGGTCCAAAAGGAAAAATCCCAGGGGAACCCATCATAAAAAGTAGCTACCGAACAGTGGAGCCCCACAAACTCTGACACCACTTTAAAAAAAAATGTGTATTCAAAGTCTTAGGGATTACTAGCTCTATTCTACAGTAGAAGCACAGGCCCCTTGAGGAATTTCAATAAAAAAAAACTAAATCTGGACTACCTGCAAGGTGCTAGTACATGCAGTCTTAGAAATTGGGATCAAGAAGAAATACAAATAGATGAGACGCTTAGAATCAAATAGTCTACTGGCTTTTGAAAGGGAAGGTTCAATATTCCAAAGTAGGTGGTTTGTGATTCTCAAATGAACAAAAAAAAATAGCCCATAATCGCAACGGCGGCGAGATTACAAAAACACATACAAATGTGTAAACCTTCAGAACATGCTCTACGTGGGACAGTTCTTGCGGTGATTCGCTGGCTCACGACTAACCAAAACCCAACACAAAACGATTATAAAACAAGTGACAGTTCCGAAGGGGACCGTTATGATAGGTTATTTATTTATAACACGCTTAATACCCAGAGGTTTCTAAGGGCGGACCCGCGGATCGAACCAGTGTTGCTCTGGGTCGTCTTGCTTCCGAGGCGAGCACGTTGCCCCAGCGCCATCCCCCCCGATTGTTACTGCTCATCTCCTGTCATCGGCAGGCAACGACAGAGCATCATTAGAATTGCATCATTATTTTCAAGATGCTTTACTGGATGAAATGTATCAAGTGAATGGTTCTATTCGCTGGAGTCCTATTATTAAGTCGTGAAATATGGGTTTATTGCAATTTTTTTTTAAGTATAAAGACCCAGTGGTTTGCGCTTCCTTTCACACCACTCAATACTTCAAACTGAAGGTAGAATTGAGGCCAAAAACGTTGACCATGCAGCTCCATCTCTACAGGAGACCAGCCACTAGGGCGTTCATCGGGTTAAAACGCCAATGACCTTGCTTTACGGGAGCAGCATCCAGCTGTGGAGCTTTTGTATGCGAAATGGGCTTTGAAAATGTTTCGAGGACACTTTCATGAGAAGTAATGCAGGAAATTAACTTTCTAGCAAGCCTCATCAATGCAATACACCAACAGTGAGTGTCAACCAGACAGACCGTCAGGAATGTACCTGATTGGGGGCCCACCCAAGTCAAGGATGGTGTGGGTCCTCAGCCCTTCCCTCATGCCACTGGAAACAAGGCCTACTACCTCAGCTTGCTTCACCAATTCTTTTGAATGCAACTGCGGCATTCGACAATTACGCTGCATTGTTCCACTTCAAACCTAGAAATGATGAGCCACTCTAGAAATGGAATTCCCAAGGATCAACATGTAGACAAATTCTAGACTCTGCCGAGCAACCAATCTGATATCATCTCGCCCCTGGCCTCCCCAGAAGCTGCATTCACATGCGGACTATTGTTACGATATTAACTGGGACAATAACGAAATAATGTGCACCGTACTTAGATTCGAAAAATGTACTTGATCAAAACAATAATTCTGCGTTTATTTATTCACTTATGTCGTAAACACTTTCTCTGCAAACTTCACTGGACTATGTTCCCGGCGAATTCTGATTTTTTGCTATTTTATATGTTGTTTGGATTAGTCAGCTATGGTGTTGTATCGATGCCAGATTGCCATGGGTAGAGTTAAATCATTTTCCAAATAAAATACATTTCCACTTGCGACTTTCCAGTTTTTATATTTTCTTGAGTGCCAAAATAAATTTCCTTCACACTACGTGTCTTTTTCAAAATAAAAATATATTTATTTCATATATTTCTCATGATTTTGTTCCATTCACTGATTTCTATCATTTTCAAGTTTTATACACAGGCAGTGTAGAAGATTGTAAGTGACAAGCGGATCACCACTCAAAAATTAAGGGTTAATACACCAAAAGGAAATAGAAGTCAAATCAAAGGAAGCGCCCAAAAATAAATGATTGAATTGTGGCAAAAACTAAATCCACAGTATTGAAATTGAACCTCTCCTGAAGATCCTTAGTGATAGTAACTAAGGTGAAAGACGTGTAGAGAGAAAAGAACTTGTGAGAATAAAACTTGAAAATGATACAGTTAAATCAGTGAATGGAACAAAATCATGTGACATATGAAATAAATATATTTTTATTTTGAAAAAGACACGTAGTGTGAAGGAAATTTATTTTGGCACTCAAGAAAAAATAAAAACCGAAACTGGAAAGTCGCAAGTGGAAATGTATTTTATTTGGAAAATTATTCACTTGTCGCCTGATCAACTACATTTTAGTTAACAAATGTAGTGCCCTGCAAAAGCAGAGAGTTTCTATGTGAAACCCCAAAGAGAAGCACAAGCTTAGTTTTACAATATGGATAAAGGCTGACAAGTTGCAATTTTACCACCAGCCACTGGAACTGGACTGCTCAGTCGATTAGGTGAACGCATTAATGAATTAATGAATCCTTTTCTACTGAAACGAGCGCGAGGTTATTGTTTGTTAAAGTTAAATCACCCTCTTTGACCGAGTTGCATTCAAGAAGCAACTTGCTGCAATGCTTTCTTGGCTGAGAATGTCGTATATGTTAAACCATACACCTAAATGGGTAAAGCCATTGACTCTTAGACACATGTGGGTCAAGTAGAACCTCCTACAGTTGGTGTTTTCTTGGGTGCAGGCATAATTATCTCATTTCGGTGGTGGGTGGCAGGGGAGAGGGGCCTAAGACTGAAATACTCCTCATTCGCAACTGTTCATGTATTGACAAACTGCGAAATGCAATTTCCACATTTCTCTGCGAAATGAAATTTCCACATTTGTCTCGCGGGTTGCAATTAGATTCTGTACCCATTGG
The DNA here is from genome assembly GCF_040938575.1 of Ambystoma mexicanum. Taxonomy (NCBI): domain Eukaryota; kingdom Metazoa; phylum Chordata; class Amphibia; order Caudata; family Ambystomatidae; genus Ambystoma; species Ambystoma mexicanum. The sequence continues at coordinate 1,059,226,203 of NC_090931.1, read as the reverse complement.
CGATACTTAGTCCAGCGCTTGTTCTTAGAGAGCACTAATGGGCTGCATCCCAGGTGGCCCTAAGCACATCTAGTTAAAGGTTCTAAAGAATTGCAGACAGATGAAGAAATTGCTGTAGCGATATTCATGGATGTCTGGGTAACATGTAAAATTCAAATACCTGCATATATCTCCGATTATGGGGGCACCACACAATCGTTTGGCTCTGGAAAAATGGAACAAACAACGACATCCTATCAGGCTCCCAAACGAAAACACTAAGATTCGGACAGGATGCTGGCTCCTTGCCAGAAGAGAAGCACGTACTGGGAAGGAATGGAAATCTGTATTCTGTATGAATTGTTTGTGTGCTACTAATCATGTGCCAACACGGGCTATAGCCCAGGGCTCTCTGGGTGTTATGGACTGCATCGCTTATCGGACCTATGGCGAGAAACGCTGGGGCCTGTAGGTTGCAGACCCCCTCACTAAAGCCTGTACCTGGCTAGATACTCCCCCCACCAGCTGTAATCAGCTCTGCTGTTTCAGAAAAGTCAGATCAGTCAGGTGCAGGCCTACATGGTCGCCATTACAAAAAGGAGACTGTAGAAGGGTTGCTTTACAACCAATCGGGATGAAATGGGCGTTTAAGCACTTCGCCTACTGATGGTTGATTCTCGAGGGCAGTTGTGCAAGCTCGGGCTGTTTTGCACCAGATTGAGGTCTCTGCGTCAGATACTAAAAAGTACACACCTCTCCTACTGTTTTTATGATTCAAATAATTTGTTGCATCCGATTCATGTCCCTTGAATCAGACGGCCTGACACTTTGATTAACGATACAAGTCCCATTCTTAGCTTTAAGGAGGCTCAAAACAGCACAGCAACTACAAGTGCATTCTGGCAGGAAACATCGACAATTGAGACAGCTACTCCACGCCCTCATTTTGGGCAAGGTACTACTCTCAAGTTTGTATGCATTTTTGTGCAGCAAAACTGCATCAGTTGGTATTATTTTGTGAAGAGGGCACGTTTAAGAAAATGTCTTGTTCAAAAAGAAATCGTTTTTGTGATTATGTAACGACAAAAACACACACACACATGTTCTAGAGGGGAAGAAGGCCTATTTTCCATCACCTCCAGGGCAAACAGCGATATTAGAGAGCCCTTGTTCTTAGTCAATGGGAGAACACAGCTTTGTAGCAAGTAAGAGTGGGAGCCCAGCTTTCCTGTGCAGAAAGGAAGCCTTCCACTCGAAGAGCGAGTGGGACGGGCTGCTGTTGCTTTGAAAAGCCGGCTTCAAACATCTGCTCAAACTATTCCGAGTTGGAGAACGGAAGGAAGACGAGTTAATTGAAAGCAGCGACATCCCATTCACAGCGGATTTTCCGACGGGCACGGGGGATCGAAAGGGGGGGGGGGCTTAAATTACTCGATGAATACATGAACTGCACTCAACAGGAGGGGAAGGCCGACTACAGCATGTAAGTCTAAAACAACGGTAAGGGCTCGTACAGGAAGCAGAGTTTTTTTACACGGGGACACAGACGGACACTTGCCAAGAAAAGAAATGTCAAATGCGCTCTCCTTTGCCCCGTTTCAACCGGCACCTATTAGCAAAATACAATTCAGTATAAAAGGGAACTGGCTTTCAGCAACACCCAAGAATATGAACAGCAATGGCACTCACCTGGATTGAGACGGTGAACACATTAAAGGCACACATTGGGCCGTCCTGTGTAACGTGTCCCAATGCACGGAGAAGTAACTAGATGCAGACGCTAGGAAACACCAGTCGGACACGGCTTCTCCGCAAAGCTAGAGATCCGCCTGGAAGGTACACGCTCCAGCTCGGTGCCAGGCTGGCCAGCCTCCCTACCCGAGAGTGATGGGGCAGCGGGGGGCCCGGCCAGCAGCAAGAATCCCCGACACGGCCGAGGTGCACAGCGGCATCCACAGACGTGGGAAGTGGATGCTGGCACTAACAGGGGCCAAAGGGACTGCTTCCAAGACACACGCTGGTGGGGTCCACTCTCCCCCACCTACCCCCCAGTCTTCAGGGCCGGAAGCCACGCTAAACACCCCCAACCAAGGCCCTTCGGATGTCATTCAGTGCTGAAAGTGATCTTGTAGGTATGCTGAAGTGCAAACATGCATGATTAATTTGACAACGCCCCCAGCCCATTTCATTATTCTACCAAGTATGCAGCCAATTAGAAGTATTATTTTAAGTTAGGCCAGTGGTTTTCAGACTGGCGGTGGGGGCTCAAAGGATGTCGGGTGCGTCTACTTTTAATAGAAAATCTAAAAATCCCTATCGGTGCTGCGTCGACTTTTATTCGAAAACGCAAGAATTCCTGACATTTGGTGGAGCACCGCCATCACCAGTCTCGTAAAGGGGGGAGGGGGTCAGCACAAAGCAGTTTGGAAGCAAATCAGTTGCGTGAACCGTGTTCACGTGTATTTGTCAACGTCACAAAAGTATTCTCCCAACATAAGCAACTAGTGGACTACACCCGCGACCCTTCTCAAGCCCGCATATGCCCCCCACGGAACAGCAATGGTGGAATAAAGCAATAAGCCCAGTGGAATGGGCCCCTGCACGCTTTTATTTTATGAGAGGAGAATTGTGTCCTATATTCAAATACAGTGCATGCGTTAGGGGTTATGTCGCTCCCAAAACGCGACCACAATACAAGACGCAAACGCATAAATAAAAGAACATCAAGAGAAAGGACATTGCAGGTTACTTGTTACACGTAATATTCACAACCTCCAATGAATGACCTTGGTAAAGCAAGCACTGAGTGCGCACTCAGTCAGGGGACGCGCCAGGCGAGCCTAGAGAGAGAGGCCTGTGGAGGACGCTGCCATAGCCGCCTCTCTGGGCCACGTATTCCCCCCCCTTTTCAGTAAGGACCAGCTGGGGTGCCCCTCCCCAGACTCACCGACGGACGCCAGCTTTAGGAAGTGGACGGGGTGGAGGAAGGGAATCCTAAGGTGCAAACGGGCGGTATGGGGGTAAGAAGGTAGTCCATCCAACTTTGGGTGCTTATAAGCACCAGAATTTAGGCACACAGTCTTGTTTCCTGATCAGCTGAGGGCAGCAAGGTTAACCCGCCCACCCAGAAGCTCTGATGCATAGATATGAATTGTTTAATATGTTATAATCTTTGTTTACATTTTACAGCAGAACCGTTGCAGTGGAGGTACATGGTAGATCCAGGCTGGCAGGCCTGCCGGAATCCACAATGGACTGGTAGTGTCCGATATTATCGGTGGCGGAGTAGTTAACTCAGCAGAACACAGAATAAATGGGAGAGGAAGGGGAGGTAGAAATGTGCATGGATCAGGAATGGCAGGGACTAGGCAACTGGAAGTAAGGGCTGGCAGGCACAAGGCAACAGGGCGCAGGGGAATCCAGTTAGTTGGCAAAGGGGTAAGGGACCAAAGGTACGTACAAGTGGCGCAGTAACTTGGGGAATTGGTAGAGGACTAGTGGTCGGTTACCATGGGGGAGCAAAGCGGGAGGAGGGGGGGGGGGAACCAAGGGAGACACAAGCAGACCGGATGGAAGGAACCCAAGGGACGGGGAGAGGTCCAGAGATCCGGGAACCCAAGAAAACACAAGAGAAGACTACTGGCCTGGTAACAAGGGGGAGAAAGCAACAACAGCGGGGGTGGGGGAGGCGGGGGTGAAGCCAGCAAGCAACCCCCCAGGGGAACGAAGAGTAGTCAACAGGGGTAAAGGAAGGGGCAAGTGCAATGGGGAATGAAGAACAGGAAACCAAAAGAGGGGCATGCAATAGGGTAAATCACACAAGCAATGGGGAGCGAGCAGTGATAGAGGCACAGGTCAGGTATCAGGGGCGAGGAGGGGTGAGAGAGAGTTACAGGACCCTGGGGGCCAGGAATAAGATCGAGACCTGTAAACAGGGGAGGGGTGTGGGGGGGGGGGGGGTTGGTGTTTGAATTTGTTGGGTAAAGGACCTGGGCTTCACCCAAAAAGTTGAAAGTCCTACTCACACCAAAGGCCACATCCTTGACTGGATTGCAGACCATAACTGCCTCTCCACTATCACCTCTAATTCCTCACTGCCCTGGACTGACCACAACTACATTGAGTTCTCTATTCCTATCACCAAAAACCACAAAACTCTGACCCCTGCCAGCGCTGCACAAGTCAGAAGCTCTAAAAAACTGAGGATAACCTCCATCTATACCTCAATACCCCCGAGCTAGCTCCCCCATTCGCTAATGACCCCAATATCCTAGCGGACATCTACAAAGATGTCATCACCAAAGCTATCAATGAAATAGCACCACTCGAATGGAAAAAAAGAGAAGAAATCTCTACACACCAACTCATGGTTTACTGAAGAACTGCACTCAATGCGATCCCACAAAAGAGCAGCACTAAAGAACTGGCAATCTGACCCCTGCACCAGCACCAAAAACAAATTCAATTCAATCTCCCACCAATACAAGACAGCTATCACCGATGCCAAAGCCAACGCTTACAACACACGAATCTCCAATGCCAAATCTCACTCCAAAGAGATCTTTGCCATTCTCATCTCCCCCCCCCCTAATACACCAGACGAAATAATCAAAGATGAAGCTTGGTGTACCAGCATTCAAGCTGCCATGCTACACAAAATTGACCTCCTCCAAATGAAAATCAAAGACCACTGCAAAGCACTACCTCAACAGACAGGAACTAAACCTACCAACACCCCACCCACCTCGTCTAAGCCCACCATTCCTGACTTCTCCTTCAGAGACGTCACTGAATCAGAAGTCAAACCCTCCCCCTGTAAAGGCGATATTTGTCCACCAAAACTCGTACGCAGACTGCCTTGCGCCGCTCTTCGCGGCATTCATCAACGCGTCCTTTAAAACAGGCATCATCCCAGCTAACCTCAAAGAGGCCTGGGTCCGCCCGCTCCTAAAAAAACCTACTCTCGACCACTTACAACCAAACAACTACAGACCAATAACCACGGTGCCATTCCTGCTGAAACTACTGGACAAAGCCGCACACTGCCAAATCCAACATTTTCTGGAAACCCACTCCATCCTCGGGACTGGGCAATCAGGCTTCCGGAAAGGACATGGCACAGAAACAGCCCTGGTAGATCTGAAGAGCCAGATCACCCAAATCATGGACAAAGGTAAGCCTGCTCTCCTGCTCCTCTTAGATTTCTCAGCCGCTTTCGATCTGGTTGATCACAAGACTCTCACTTCACACCTCACACACTCAGACAACTTCTCCAAAGAAGTAGCCCTCTGATCACTTCCTTCCTAGAGGGAAGAGCCATGAAAGTCTTCTCGGACATCGCCAACGCCACGCCCACGACAATCCACTGTGGGGTCCCTCAAGGATCTTGCACTGCACCCACACTCTAACTTGTTCACCAAGCCCCTCTTTGACAAACTTGACTCATACGGCATCACATACACGAACTACGCGGACGACACACAAGTACTCCTACCACTTACTGGATCATACAACGAAGACGCCAAGGCACTCCACACAATCTACTCTGTCATCAAGGCATGGATGGCAGTTAATGGCCTCTGCCTCAATGGTGACAAGACTGAAATCATGATACTAGGTCAGCAGAACACCTTAGACAAACTTGACAAACTGTACGCTAACTTCTCCATTGACAACTCCATCATCCCCGTATCCACAGCCGTAAAGACACTGGGAGTATACCTTGACTCTTCATTATCTATGGCTAGCTAAATCAGCACAATCACTTCCGCATCCGCACACACCACCAAACTCATACACCACCAAACTCATAAACGCCATCATACCCTACCTCTCTAAACCCAACTGCCTTTCTATAGCGTGGGCAACCACTGGAGCCAAAGTGGACTACTGCAATGCACTCCTAGCAGGCACATCAGCCAAAAACTTAAACAGACTACAAGTCACGCAGAACAATGCTCTCCGAGCCGCTCTTAGTATCCCAAGAAGAGAGCATATCATCCAGGCCAGGCACTCAGCCCAATGGCTCCCGGTCAAAGAACAGATCACTCTCAAAATCCTCACCCTCACTCACAAATGTCTCTCTCTCTCTGCCCCGTCCTATCTATCTGAAACCATCCTCAAACCCTCCTCCTCCTGTCCCACCAGGACGCAATACTCCAACCTAATCTGCATCCCACGCATCAAAAAAGCCAAAGCCGGAGGGCTAAGTTTCCCCTACATTGCAGCCAAGACCTGGAACGCTCTCCCTGCAGACATTAGAGTGGAAAATGCACTCCCTATTTTTCGCAGGAAACTGAAAACCTCAGTCCTTGCAAAATAAGTAGGAAACTCTCAGGAATCCATGTAAACATACTGTGTTGCTAATGTACATATGTCTACTGTAAATTCTGTATTGTATGTAATTACTGTATCCTATGTAACTAAGATTGTATCTGTAACAAGCGCCACGATGCCCACGGGCTGATGTGCGCTCTACAAATCTGAATAAAAAAGGAAAAGGTTAGAGCACTTACGCCTGGCCAACAGAGCATGGGTGGGCAATGACAGGGGTAAAAGCTGTTGTACGATCCTGCACCGGGAAAAAGTTGTAAAGTGGAACCGGCTGCAATGTGAAGCCGTTGCCGAAAGGGGGAGTGTTTGGGATTTGTTAGATAATGAAAGTGGAAGGGCGTCAGCTCCGCGCGACGGATGCTGCCCGCCATCAAGTGAGGGAAGCGAAGGGTTTTCCAGCTCAGAGCAGAATCCTGATGCTGCATTGGCTAGTAACGGAACACCTGTAAGCTTCCTCCTGCTTAATAAAGCAACCGAGGCCTGCCCCCCCCCCACATTCTGAGCCCGTGTGTTATTTCAGGGTGGGTGGAGGGCAAAGGCAAAGGGGGGGATGTGTGGAGGTATACACATGGAAAAAACAAGTGGAAATCTGGCATGCCAACGCAGGGCCCGGGGGCCGAGTGTGAGGTGTTGCAGCTATGCCCGGTGACGATTGGCGAAGGGTTCGTTTCTTCTCAGAAGACTGCATGCATCCCCGCCGCTCCTTACTTGGCACCAGGGATGTTAGGAGGTCTTCATTAAGTGTGCACCCAGCACATGAATGCCCCGCGCCTGCCTTTCAGGTGGATTACGGTAATTGGTCTTGAAGTGCCCTGCAGAGCCTCCTGTGAAGTGGAAACCCGAGGAATGTCCGCATTCCTCGCGCCCTTTAATCTCCAGGGCGGGAGCGTGGATCCGTTTGACTTCTGAGTTCTTCACGGCTGCCAGACCGCGCTTGCTTTTAATCGGTGTAAATTATGCATATCTGGGGGGGCTGTCCTATCAAACGTACAGAATGCAGGGTAAATTAGGAGGGCGCTCTATTGGCATTTAAATATCTCCAGCCCCCTCTCGGTTGTCGACACTCTCTGGCTCTGGTGTACTTCGTGCCCTGCCCCGTGTGCCGAGAAATGAAAGGCCTTTTTTTTCCTGGAATGTGACCTCTCTTGAACCCGGCCAGATGATGCTGCGTGAGGCCTGGGCGTCACACACGCCAGGGCGAGGCGCCGTTCAGAAAACTGAAAAGGCGCTGCGGGAAGGGGCGGCGCACACGTCTGGGCCTTAAAAAGACCCAGAGTTAAGTAGACAAATGAGTTCCAAAGCCAGCCGAATGAGCTGCCAAGGCCGGGCATGCCAAAGGGCATGGCCTCTGATGTCAATAACAGAGACTTCTACAAACTCAGGGCGCCATTCCGAGCCCAATACATTGCACATCAATGTCCTAAAACCTGTCAATTCAAACATGCTTAACCTTAACCTCGGTGCTGTATTTAACAATGGAACTACCATTAACAATTAATAGCTCTGTGAATTCATGAAAATATTATAATTACATTTTTCTTTTAACACACATACACTCCATGGCACAAAATTAAAAATCCACTCGTTGGCGCACGCTTGATCCGTGACTCAAGTTGAAGGCATCATGAGGTAATGGCGTGGGCGGGCGGGCAGGCCCGGGTAGGAAGTGTTTCAGTACAGCTCATGGCTGAGCACTCACAAAGGGGCCTTTCAGTCACGCATGCTGGCACCGATGGTCTCACCCACCCGGTGGCCATGTCGGGCTGTGCTCACTAGGGGAGAAGGTCGGCTAGATTTCCGGATGATGACGGTTGGGAGTTTATTTTAATTGGTACAGTGTGAGGCGAACTCTTATCAGTGTGTTGCAGCCCGAACCGGGGCTCACATCCGCGCCTCGCCCTGCCAGGCGAAGTTACTACAGAAAAGACCTAGTCCCGTGCCACCCTCTGTGGGCAGGCAGGGACCACACACAGGCCGCGGAGCAGAGGAACAAACAGCACGACTGCCTTAAGGAGCAATACCCGAGCCTCCAAAGAACAACAACCCACGTGCCTGCTCCTGAGCCAACTCGGGAGGGAGGGGCCACCATACATGCTGCCAGCAGAGTAGGGAAACGAGGAGGGGCCAACACACGGCCAACATATGCCTCACCCCGAGGGTATCCAGTTCTAAGAGGCGCAATTGAGCCGTCCCGCGGCCCCCCATGGCCACACAGGAAACTGCAAAGTGCTCCCCAACCCCCCATCCCATCCCATGGCCACTCCCTAGAACATCCACGCTACAACCTGACGAGGAAAGGCACTAAGACCTATGCCCACATCGGCTCTCCGTGTCGAAGGGCCACCACACAAGTGATCGTGTTGCCATGGGGCAGGGCCAGGCGAGGTAGCACAGAGGCCTCCCTCCACCGTCCCTGAGGAACAGCCTTCCCGGGAGATGAAAGAATGACAACACTGAGGCCTCGCCCTGACGCCATCTCCCAGCGACCCCTCCATGCAGTGCAGTAATCAGGCTGGGCCGCAGAAAGCCCCCCCGGGAGGCAGCGCACGCTGATTGCCTCTGCTGTGGGAGGAACCGCCTTCTGGCTACAGGATCCCCACCCCCCACGGACCATGGATCGGAGCGGCTTTCAGGGCCATAAAATACAAAGAGCCTGTGTGTGTGTGTTGTGCTTAGAGCTGATCAAAGATACCACAATATCAAACGTTTCCAAATATGCAAAGAATCAAAACACTGCACCATTCTCGTCCATTTAAAACCGGCCCATCTTTGCAATGGTATTAAAAGCTCTATATTTTTCTGCTTTTGAAGGTCACGATCGGAAAATCGACGTAAGGTTCCAGGACAGTAGTTAAGAAGGGGTGTCACATGCATTAGAACCTGGGCGCTCTGCGTGCCGAGTACTGCCCCCCCCCCCCAATATACAGAAGAGGCGACCTGCAGCGTGCTTTGGGGGCAATCGCTGCTAGACAGAAATTGGAGTAGCCGTGCAGCTCCGCCATCATCTTCTGAGGGGGATCAAAGCTAGAAAGGTGCAAACGGCAAGGCACTGCACTTCCAAGCGCTATTCCCACGGAGGATCTGCAAACAGGCTCTGACTGGACCTCTGACCTTTCGTCCGCGTGACCTCCAAAAACAAACACCAACTGCTGCCCCCTGCACAGCAGGAGCCTATCCACGCGAGGGAGAGAGGCGAACGGGGAGGGGGCGGGGAGTAGACAGCAGGACCTTAGCAGAGCAATAAGGCTTATAGTTCTTACATACGGCGGGGACCCCTCGCCGGACACAAGTGATTCATTGCCCACCCAGGAGGCCCAGCCACTATACATGTCTAGCCCACCTCGCAACCAATAGCGCTGCACCCATGGCCATAGCGTAAACGCAGCAGCCCCAATGCTGGCTGCTTCACTAAAGTGGAGCTGCAGCCGGGGGCCCTGGGGACCATAAAAGCGGCCGGCACAGATGTGTCGCTGTAACAGTTGTACAATGTGGAGTGAGTAATGTTGCCTGCAGGTGAGGAGTGCTTTGGGGAGGGGATGAACTGTCACACTTTCTTGCTCATTAACAGGAACCCCGGATTTCATGGACTGGTAGGGGGGGGGGGTAGAACAACTGAAATGAGAGGGCAATGGGTGCGCGTGTTAGGAGGCCAGGAGGATGGTCACTGCGGAATGTGCGCGATGCATCTACACATATGATCACAGGTCCCAAACTACACACGGTGGGCACGTGACTTCTACACACGCAGGTGCCAGCTGTTTTCACAATGATTATCCGCCAACAAGGACAGCCAACTGACACTGGGCTCTGCTTATGGGCTGTGCACCGACCCACTGAGGAATGCCATTCACCTTCACCAATGGTCACGTGCAGTGTGGCGTCTACTCCGGCCACCTCCACCAGTCTCCAGGGGTGGACTGGCCTCTAGGGAGCTCTGGAGATTTCCCAGTAGGCCTCTTGTGTGGTAACCTATTTTATTTCCAAATGTTCTCATAGGAAAAGGGTTGGGCTTGAAAATGATGCCCACCCCTGCCAGTCTCCACAACTGTAACCTGGGTCCACCTGCAGACAGCAAACAATCAATGCAACAACCAATGGTTGCGTCCCACAGTTTCCATAATGGGACGTCTACCTCTGGGCACATCTGCCAGTCTCTACAACTGTGAGCTAGGTCCGCCTCCAGGCATCGCTGGTGTACATAACGCAGGTGCAACTCCACCTGCAGTGCGGCCATTACTGGCCACAGGGACTGCAAAAGGTCTAAATTGGAACGCAGTGACTAAACCATACATGATGTCATTGCACAGGTCAGCCAGCTTTCGAATCATACCATTTATCCTCCCCAGCCTTGCGCATAAGTTATCCCACATTGCCCAGGCACAGGCAGCAAACATAGAATGTTATGTCATCTTTTTGTATAATATAGATTGTATCCATGCGGTAAGGAGTGTATGATACCAATAGCATAGTACATGCCGTCAGAGAAGAGTAAGTCACATTTCAGGCACATCTAATGGTCATAACAGACCGACCTCATCTCCTCCCATTGCTGTAATCACACGATGATTCAAAACAATGTTAATATTCACCATGTGTGGGCACAGGCAATTGTCAGACAACTGATTAAACGGCCACCCTTGTGCAAAACCGTCAGCCACCGAAGAATGCGCGTTCCCCTTCTAGACAGCCACCAACCATTAGAAAGGGGGATTGCATGCACACACAGGTGGCCAGACACCACCTAATAAAGAGCGAATCTGATTCTGTGCAGATGGCAATTTCATGCAATATGAGATTTTAATTCCGAGCAATGACACTTCAAAAACATTATTCACTCCCTGCCATGCACAATTATGCGTTGTAAATATAACAGCACGTGATGCCTAGTCTATCCAAAATGTGGATGGGTTTCGCTTTCAAGTTTGTGACGCCAACTCCAGCAGTCTCTGGCCACCATGACAATGGGATATACAGTCGGCACATGTGGCAGTACCAGTCCTTCAGTTAACCTTTTTCGGTTGTTTCAAAAGCCACAAAAGTAGGAGGAAGGACAGCACGTCATTCATGCAGTGTTTTAGAACTAGGACTTCCAGTTGTGCAGCCTCGGCAGTCACATCAAATGTTCTTAAGTGTCCTCCGAATCTTTCCACACGTCCGTCCCATGTTCCGGGATTGGTTGCTCCGTTTCCTTACTTTTGGTTTCGATTCCAGGTTGGTCACTTGCACGAATCCAGGGTGACAGTTTGTCAGGCATTGGGTTTCGCCGGTAGGAGGCTGGCTGGCGTCAACTCGCATTGTATGGCCCCGGCCAATGGGAAAGGGCAGCGCCGCCACGCCGCCTACCACAGCGGCGTCTGCTAATGGCGTGCATGTAGGTGGCTGGCAGACTGGCCAAACGTGTTCTTCTTAAGGGCAGTATGTCAGCACCCCACCCGTGCTACTGCCAGACTGACCACCAGCAGTGGCTATGCTGTAATCGGCCTGCCCACAAGACGGCACAACCCCTGTACACGGCTTATGTTTCCCCGAGGAGTAAAGCGGGATGCCTGTGAGGTCAGCATGTGAAGGCTAGGCGTCAAACGGGCACACTGCTCATGCCTGGGCATCCTTGCCTGCTTGACACCTACGAAATTCCCACACAAGGCGCAGGACTAGCGATTACCAAAATGCCCCAACCCGGAGCAAGTATCTCGTCCAGTCCTGGTGTTAGATTGGACTTATAAACAAATGAACGGAATGACCAGAAAGCATCCAAATACAGCACATGACACACACCAGTCATAAACATGAAACCACTGCTACTAATATTACAATCACATTACCCAGCTGGAGCACCGTAGCCCTCCGTATTTCAACTACCCCCAGCAGAGGGAGGGGGCTGGATGCTACTGGCGGAGAGCTATAGCAACACAGGCCTACCTTGGCTTAGTGGGGGTAGGGTTCAGTGAGAGAGACACACAATGCTACTTCAAAACAGGGGTGGGCTACATATTTATTATATCACGAGAGCAGTTACCTTGCTTCAGCATGTGATGAGCTACAGTATCAACCCTCCCCCATTGCCCATTAAGGAGAGGGGTGGGGAAGCAGTGGCTAGGCCAGCCTCCTTAATGCAAGTGCCTAAGCGTCAGTACTGGGAGGTGGCCAGACCACTCAAGGTCTGACACTCTGCTGAGGATAGAACTGGGGGCCTTTCACCCAAAGGGCTACCTATACTCTGGCTGGAGGGAGCTTTCCCAAAGGGCTGCCTATACTCTGGCTGGAAGGAGCTTTCCCAAAGGGCTACCTATACTCTGGCTGGAGCTTTTCCAAAGGGCTACCTATACTTTGGCTGGAGCTTTTCCAAAGGGCTACCTATACTCTGGCTGGAGCTTTCCCAAAGGGTTGCCTATACTCTGGCTGGAGCTTTCCCAAAGGGTTGCCTATACTCTGGCTGGAGCTTTCCCAATAGGTTGCCTATACTCTGGCTGGAGCTTTCCCAGATGACTACCTTTACTTTGGCTGGAGCTCTCCCCTGTCCTTATTTTTATTTTGTCTGCACCCTTCTACCTTGCATGGAATAAGGCATACTCGGGACAGCCTGCATTTTGATTTGAGCTGGAAATCTCAGGTGCCTGCCTTTTTTGTTGCCGGAAACATGCCCTGTGACCGTCTGTTACTGAATGGTCCATGCCCTCCTTGCTGCCTCTACGTGGCTGGACCTGGTCCTGTGGCATCAGTGCTGGTCTCCCCTATCCTTCTCGCCAGGATCCCCCCGCCCCCCATCTTAGACCTGGGGGTCTCCCCTTATTGCTGTCATATTACAGCCTTTCTTCCCCTTCCTTCCACAGCTCCCCTTCAGATGGGCCCCCACCCCCACGCGGCCTCCACTGGGGAAGGACCCCGGTGCTGACAGAAGCTGCAGCCTCCCCTTGCGAGAGCCAGGGCTGGAATGGAGCCTTCCCCGGGCTTGCACACACCGAGGGTGGAGTCTCCCGCGAGTGGGAGTGCTTGTGAGTAAACTCGGGAGCCGCTTAGCGCTTGCGGATGGGGTGGGGCCGCGCGTCTCCCCCCGCCCGCCCGCCGCCGCTGCCGGGCCTCTCACCTGCTTCCGATAGACGCTCCTCACCGGGTAGCTGCTGTTGGGGACAATCATTCCTGCAGCGCTGTGTCCTCGGCTCCCGGGGGGCGGGCGGGGGCGGCGCGGCCAGGGGCTCCCGAGCAGGGACAGGCTGACAACTTCCAGCCTGATAACTTTCTGCCGATCCGGAGGGGGGTGGGGTGGGGGGTTCCGGGGCGCGGGCACCGCGGGCTGCTGGAGCGGCGGAGGGGCTTGCAGATGCCGGGCGGGGCAGGCGGGGAGGAGGCGGCAGAGGAAGGCGAGTCCGATCAGAGCGCGACCTCGGCCATGAAAGTCACTTCATTGATCTGCACTGACTTCCCCGCTGCCGCCCCACGGCCCATCCCACCTAGAGCGGGCCGCACCATGCCTAGCACGGGGGGGGTGCTAAACCGCCGCTCCAGCACCGCCCCGCCCGCCCCCCCCCCCCCCCCCCCCCCCGTGCCAGCCTTACACCCAGCTCTGCGGGACGGGCTACCCCGGCATGAACTGCTGTCCAATGGCTCCTCTCGGATGGCTTTGTCTCGTGAAAGGATGTCCCGTGGTGCGACTGGCGCCCCTGCGAGGGAGAATGGTTTCGTCTGCTAGGCATACCAGACATTCCTAGGGCTGCCCAGAGAGGGCGGGGGAGCCGAGACCGGCCTGCAGGGCGTGGAGAGCTGTGCTGCTGAGCCTCCCCCGACCCGCTCTACAGCCTCTATTACTGTACACCGCCAACCCATACTACTTACTGTGCTGGGGCCCGGCTGTAGCACACCACACTGCCGGCCTCTAATGATATACTCAGCCTAGACAATTTGAACGCACCCCTGTCAATACAGCTACTCAACACAGTGCACCCCATTTGTGTACAAACCCCACCCTCCGGTAATAAATGAAGACCCTGCCGCTTCTACTGTGAGGACCTCCCCACAGCTTTGCACCAATGCACAGCTCGACTCGGCGTCTCCCACTGCGCCAAGCTCCATACAGCGGCCAGAGCAAAGCTCAAAACCACTACTGTGCACAGCCCATCTTCCACTAGCATACCCAGTCCAGCCCCCTTTACAGCGTAAACGTCGCCACAACTACTGCACGCTGCTCGCTACTATTATTGGACAGGCCCCAGAGTCATCTGGCGTGCAGAGTTACATACAACTACGCAATACACATCAACATGATACAGTGTCTAGCGTCTGCTTCTGTTCTCTAGCGACTACCCGGCCTCACTACTTAGGGCCCTGCACATGTTCCCACTGTGTGTGTGTACAGGCAAGCTTCTGCACAAGATAACAGGTTCAACTACTGTACACAAGCCAGCCTGTAGTTGTGTATGCATGGTGGCTCAAAATAATCTACAGTGTCCAGTTACTACCACTGTCCACAGCTCCTGCACTGTTGTGCACAGGCATACCCCTACCCTTGTACAACACCCAACCTCTAGTATTATATTTACTGCTGTACAGAGTACAACCTTTGCAAATGTGCACACCACAGCTTCCTAATGCAATGCACGCGCTAATGCTCGTTTAGACGTACACTGCCCGGCCTCTATTACCACTCCTGCACGCAGCCACCTGGCACCGAATGCCACCCACGGCATCAGATGCAATATACCGTTCAGCCTGAACCATGACACGACCCATCAACTGCTTTATTATATGGCACTAATAATGTATGTTTGCTCCCATTGCCACATGTAAGGAAGGCTGTAAAACCAAATACTTTAGCATCTACTAATTCACTCCCGCCCCCTCTATTAATACACATTCCAGCCAGCAATACTATTGACACTACCACGTCTTTACTACTGTATACCGCTTCCTTAACTACCACATAGCATAGCCCTTATAATTGCGCACACGTCCAGCCTTTCAAGCACCCTAGCCCTTCCATGCACAAAACGAGTGTTCTGAAGCCATGTGAAGTCCACATTTGTAGCACACATTTTAAAGTTATGACTTTCCTATTTGTCAAAACACACCCCCATTCTTCCCCTAATCATATACAAGAAACTCAGTCCTTTTCGTAAAACTGTGTTTTGCAGACTATCATTGGAGACAAGAGCTTATCCCAGGCAGTAGTGCCTTACCCATAATTGGTGATTTGGCACGGACCTTCAACCCATCATGGAGATGAATAAATAATGTTGCCTTCCCAGTGAAAACCGTGAGTGCTTCCTCAAATGCAGCAAGCAGCCGAGGAGGTGCTCCTGGGCGGGCGTTGTTTACAGTACCCCAGCTAGAGCATGCCCAATAGGTCATGCAAGGCCGACTGTATATTACTTCCCCGGCCTTGCATGACCTATTGGGGATGCAAGCCCAAATATGTGTAGGGGGCACTCCTATGTCACCCCTGAGATTGAGAGGTCCCGGGGCTTCCGCTGGAGGCACCCGGTTCCACCAGGCATGTCAGGAACCAGGAAGGCAAAGGTGTTTGATTGACACCTCACCTAGTTCCTGTGTGCAGAGTGTGCAGGAGCTGAGAGCCCTGCAAGCACCGTGTGTAGCCGCCCTGGCAGTTGCATGAGTCCTGAGGCATCTGCGTTGTGCAGGTAAGGAAACAGGAAGAAGTGTATGCATGCATGCAAGGGGCGGTGTCGGTATAAGTGTGCATATGAATGAGAGTGCAGTAGGAATGTTGTAGTGCGTGTGTGCATGTGGATAAGAGAAGGAATGCAGCAGGAGTGCTGTAGTGGGTGGGTGCGTACATGAATGCAAGGGAGAATGATTGTGATGTGTGAATGTTGTAGCGTGTATGCCCACAATAATGGGAGAATGAATGCAGTGTGAATGTTGTAGCGTGTGGGTTCATGAATCAATGGGAGAAGGGATGCAGAATGAATGTGCACAGGGGAATGTGGCTGGGAAAGAAAGACCCAGATGGGGGAGGAGGTGCCGATCTCTAGGCCCCAAACAGGCATGGTCATGTTTTCTAACAGAGGCATATCATTTTTACTGACATTATGGGCAAAAGCCATCATGATGATTGTACTAATGTCTGGAGGGCCTACATTAATGCAGCTAGTAAGCACATGTTTTCTAATAGTGGCATATCATTTTTACTGGTATTATGAGAAAAAGACGGCATGATGACAGTTCCTAAGTGGGCATATTGGCTTATACTGGGGCAGCCTAGAAAGTACCTGAGAAAGAGTAGGCAGATAAGGCAGTCACCTTTAGTCCCTGAAGAATAGCAATGAAGAACTTAGTAGGGGTAAACAAGCACCAGATACTAACATGGGGAATATGGATACCATGGTCTTGCTTTCTCTAGACAAGAGAGAACGGGACAGCCCTTAGAGCAGTGGTCTTCAAACCTTTTTAGCCTGGGCCCCCCTGAGCAAAGTTTGGGCAGGCCCGGCCCCCCTAAAAGTGACAGATGGACAGTATGTAGAAATCGCTATGAACGTTTGCGTGCCGTCACCGCACCCTACTCCCAGTATAAACCCTGGGCTCTCCCCACCATACTCCCACAACTATCCCAGTGCTGACGCCCATCCTGCTCCCACCACAGTCCCATAACACAAGCATACACACATCCATAGACATTTAAATAAAAAAATAAATTGTCATAAACGTACCTTGTTCAGGGGCCTGCGCGTGGTTGCTAAAATGCCCCACTCCAGGTTGCTCTGCTCGTATGTGCGAGGAGGCGCAGGAGCACCCCCTTGCACATACATACATGCAGTGCCCCAGCCAGCATTTCCAATCAGCTATGCAAGGCTGGAGAAGCAAAACACCCCCAGCGTTTCATGGCTCAGTGATCATGTGCGGCTGGGGAAATTAACTGTCAAAGGCAAACAGTGTTTCCCTTTGACAGTTCAGCCAGCCCAGGAGCACTCCCTCAGCTGGAAAAAGCAGCTGAGGGAGTGCTCAGTGTTTCATTTGGCTGGCTCCTCGGCTCCTCCATAATGGGTGAGGTGGCCAGTGGGTGGACGACCCCTCACCCATTATGGATGAGCCGGCAGGCTTTGACTGGCCTATAGGGCAATAGGGCGATGACCGTACCAAAAATGCAAAATGCTAGTGTAGGCCAGTCAAAATGGGCCACTTATTTGGCCAATGTGGGCCAGTTTGAGGAGTTACTTCACTATGCAGCTAGTAGTTTTGACCATTGTTGCTGAATAAATATTCTTTAAATATCACAATTTGTTTACATTTGAACAAACAACAACC
Organism: Ambystoma mexicanum; assembly: GCF_040938575.1. Taxonomy (NCBI): domain Eukaryota; kingdom Metazoa; phylum Chordata; class Amphibia; order Caudata; family Ambystomatidae; genus Ambystoma; species Ambystoma mexicanum. The sequence goes on along the minus strand of NC_090931.1, from coordinate 1,059,208,635 downwards.
CCTTGGGCATTATTCAAACAGTCTGTGACTAAAGGACTGAATATCCATTTGCAACTGCTGGCCATTTTTTCATTGGTGCCTAAGACTGTTTTATGGTCCAGTCTGACCATCTGAGCTTTCCCTTCCCATTTCCTCCAATCTAAAAAAAATATATATATATATTATTTATTTATTTCTTTTTTTTTTACATTTCATGCTGGGCTCTGGCGCCCCCCCTGGGATGCGGCCGCGCCCCTCTGGGGGTGCGCGCCCCACAGTTAGAAGACCTCTGCCTTAGAGCCCTTTCAAAAACTTTAATAAAAACCCTTGAATTATCTATGGGAGTTGGTGTGTTATCAAGGCCATCAGTGACACATGGTGTCATTTTGGGATTAGCCAAGCCCTGGCACAGAGGATGCCATGGGAGAAGACCAATGGAATATCAGAGACAGTCGATTCTGGGGTGACAGAGTACTGAGCCCCTCGACTGAGAGCTCTTGGAGTTCTACAAAGAATTGGAAGACTCCTGGGAGGCATGCAGGTCAAAGAATCCTCCATATAGAACAAAGGCACGGACGGATATGCAAAGCCAGAGAGAAGACTATCCAGTTGAGACACGTGCAAGCCAGTGGAAGCACATGGTTAAGTCCTTCCACCAGCTCCTCATTCCAGAAGTGGAGAAGAACTACAAAGTCAGACAAGGAAGAAGAAGCTGAGATTACAACAGCTCCACTGAACATTAACGCCAGTCCAAAGGAAAAAGGAGGTACACCGAACCCCATTAAAGACCTTCTACATGCCTTGGTGGACAGCTAAGTAGCGATCAGCTGTGAGCATCAGTAAACTCCGACGGCCTTGCAGGGGGCTATTAAGGAGAGGAGGGAGCAGCCTACTGTGTTGCCAACCATCTTGCAAAAAACTGGGTGACGAAGGGTACTCAGCAGTCTTCTTTGTGAATTAAAAAAGAGTGGGTGAAACTGTAGCATTGCATTGGGATCGTTGGACCAGATATGTTGCTCTAGTTTTAATAGGAAAGGCCCAAAAGGGATTCCAGGCCCTCAGCCCCGATGGTAGGACTCTCTACAAGGATATGAAAGAAGGAATTCTTGAGTGACTGGGGCAGGATAGAGAACACTACCGGATAAGCCTCCAACATGTGTGATTGAGACAGGGAAAAACACCCTGGCAATTGTCCTATATGGTACAAGACTTACTGAACAAGTGGTTGACAAACCAATCTTTTGAGGAAGTCAAGGAGCTGCTTGTTCTAGAACAGTTTGTCAACTCCCTATCACCGTACCTGCAAAAAGTGGTATGACAGTCACGCAAGCCAACTCAGGAAGAGGCAATCCAAACTGCCAATGCTCAACAAAGGGCCAGAGAAGCAGTCGAGGGGACCAACAAACCTAGTGATACACGACAAGCGAGACAGGGGAGGGAAGAAAGTCCAGCCCCAAGAGGACCAAGCCCTATCCACTCAAGCCCTGAGACTAGGTTGAAGGCACATACCCCAACAGATTGGCAGGAACCTGGGACTCCTTCCCGTAAGGAAGTGCCTAAGTGTTATGCATGTGGGAAACCAAGGCACATGGCCCATTTCTGACCAGATAAACTCAGGGAGCTGCTGAAGATTGGGGTTCTCAACGGCATAGCAAACCCTGTCCTCGAATAGGAGGTGGGAGTCGGATGGATGGATTCAAGGGGTTAGAGGAACAAGAATAACTCACAGACCTATTTCCTGAGGAAGAGGAGGACCAGGACAGTGGACTGTATATGTTCCATCTTCCTTTCATGGTTCAAGGTCTTCAGGCCAAGGCTCTGCCTAACTCAGGGAGCAAGGAAACATGAAATATACCATTCAGCCTGAACTATGACATGACCCATCAACTGCTATATTATATGGCACTAATAATGTATGTTTGCTCCCATTACCACACATAAGGAAGACTGTACAACCAACTATTTTAGCATCTACTAATTCAGTCATGCCCCCTCTATTAATACACATTCCAACCAGCATTACTATTGACACTACCACGTCTTTACTACTGTATACCGCTTCCTTAACTACCACATAGCGTAGACCAGGGGTGCACAACTGATTTTGACAGAGGGCCGAAAGTACCTTACATGAGGGCTATAGTGGGCCGAAAAGTAAAAGTGGGCGGGACGGTAGGCGGGACATGTCAGGAGGCTTTTTCAACCCCCAATTTGTATTAAACACATGGAAAAAGATATGTTTTTGAGGGGTAACGATTTTTATTGCATTTCAAACTTACATTTTGTACTACACATTTTCCATTGCTATCATTTATTTCGATTTAGTTATTGTATATCGTTTGTTTAATTAAATTATATATATTTTATTGACCCTTGATTGGACATTCCGTTATTTTGGACTGCTATAGTTTGCTTTTTGGGTTACCCAAGAGGAGTATGGCCTTCGTTGAGTCAGGTTTCCTCAAAAAAGCAAAGGATGTACATCTCCTAACTGTGCCTGTTTTAGCTTTATTATTGAGTTCACTCTTGGAGTGCAACACTATGCCCCATGGCTCCCATCCCCAACCAAACACTATGCCCCATGGTCCCCTCACCCCCAACCAAACACTATGCCCCATGGCTCCCATCCCCAACCAAACACTATGCCCCATGGCCCCCTCACCCCCAACCAAACACTATGCCCCCTGTCCCTCACCCCCCAAGCAAACGCTATGCCCCCTGTCCCTCACCCCCAACCAAACACTATGCCCCATGGCCCCCTCACCCCCAACCAAACACTATGCCCCATGGCCCACTCACCCCCAACCAAACACTATGCCCCCTGTCCCTCACCGCCAACCAAACACTATGCCCCATGGCCCCCTCACCCCCAACCAAACACTATGCCCCATGGCCCCCTCACCCCCCTAACCCCCAACCAAACACTATGCCCCATGGCTCCCACCTCCAACCAAACACTATGCCCCCTGTCCCTCACCCCCCAAGCAAACACTATGCCCTCTGTCTCTCACCCCCAACCAAACACTATGCCCCATGGCCCCCACCCCCAAACAAACACTATGCCCCCTGTCCCTCACCGCCAACCAAACACTATGCCCCATGGCCCCCTCACCCCCAACCAAACTCTATGCCCCATGGCTCCCACCCAAACACTATGCCCCATGGCTCCCAACCCCAAACAAACACTATGCCCCGTGGCCCCCTCACCCCCAACCAAACACTATGCCCCATGGCCCCCTCACCCCCAACCAAACACTATGCCCCATGGCCCCCTCACCCCCAAACACTATGCCCCATGGCTCCCAACCCCAAACAAACACTATGCCCCGTGGCCCCCTCACCCCCAACCAAACACTATGCCCCATGGCCCCCTCACCCCCAACCAAACACTATGCCCCATGGCCCCCTCACCCCCAACCAAACACTATGCCCCAAACACAAACACACTCAAGCATGCACCCATACAGACCTGAACCCCCCAAATCAGCACACACACAAACATGCACCCATACAGACCCGAACCCCCACCCCCTAACTCAGCACACACACAAACATGCACCCATACAGACCCGAACCCCCCACCCCCAACTCAGCACACACACACACTCAAGCATGCACCCATACAGACCCGAACCCCCCACCCCCCCAACTCAGCACACACACAAACATGCACCCATACAGACCCAAACCCCCACCCCCCAACTCAGCACACACACAAACATGCACCCATACAGACCCGAACCCCCCACCCCCCCCCAACTCAGCACACACACACTCAAGCATGCACCCATACAGACCCGAACCCCCCACCCCCCCAACTCAGCACACACACAAACATGCACCCATACAGACCCGAACCCCCACCCTCTAACTCAGCACACACAAACATGCACCCATACAGACCCGAACCCCCCACCCCCCCCAACTCCAAACCCCCACCCCCAACTCAGCACACACACAAGCATGCACCCATACAGACCCGAACCCCCCACCCCCCCAACATATACACAAAATACATTCAAACACAAACATTCATACACATCTGACACACCCCCCCACCCCCGCATCTCAACATACACTCAAAATACATTCAAACACAAACATTCATACACATCCGACACACCCCCTCACCTCAACATATACACAAAATACATTCAAACACAAACATTCATACACATCCGACACACCCCCTCACCTCAACATATACACAAAATACATTGAAACACAAACATTTATACACATCCGACACACCCCCCCACCCCCGCATCTCAACATACACTCAAAATACATTCAAACACAAACATTCATACACATCTGACACACCCCCCCACCCCCGCATCTCAACATACACTCAAAATACATTCAAACACAAACATTCATACACATCCGACACCCCCCCCCACCCTCGCATCTCAACATACACTCAAAATACATTCAAACACAAACATTCATACACATCCGACACCCCCCCCCCACCCCCGCATCTCAACATACACACAAAATACATTCAAACACAAACATTCATACACACAAACATAAAGCAAAACAAACCCGACACACAAACACAAACAGACCACTTACCGGAGACGTGCTGGAAGGCAGGCAGGCAGGTAAGCTGGAAGTCGCTGGAATCGCACTACGGCTGGCATGGTCCAAGGCTGAAATGCCTTCCGGCATCAAGCCTTATGGGCCACGCCAGCCGTAGTGCTGGCCCTCCATTGGTGCAGCACACACGCATTACGTGGCTCGTAGGAGCGACGTGATGCATGTGTGTGCTGAGCCAATGAGGGCCAGTGTTTTCACCGGCCCGGAAGACAACAAAGACTTTCCTAATGGAGGGCGGCCGCGGGCCGCCCTCCATTAGGAAAGTCCTTGTGCCTCGCGGGCCGGTCAAAAGGGCATGGCGGGCCGCAACTGGCCCGCGGGCCGTATGTTGTGCACCCATGGCGTAGACCTTATAACCACTGCCCGGTGTGAGGGGTCAGAAATGTGAGGCGGACATCTTGGTAAAGGTTTTTCACAAGAAGCCATTAATATTACCAAATTAGGCTTTGATAAATGCCTCACCATCCATAACCTTACATGGATATTCCCTGCCTATCATTAGGGTTTGATAAACGCCTCACTATACCCAACTTAACATGGATTTCCCCAGCCTATCAAAATAAACTGAAGGAAAACACTCTAACAAAAAGAATCTGTCCCTCACACGTATACGTACATCAAACCCACAAATGGCAATGACAATTCAATTATAATAAAAATAACAGTTAAGTTAAACATAAAACGAATAACTGTGTATCCTTGTAACCTGGGACAGATATCCTGCCCAAATTCAAAGCAGGGTTTTCAATCAGAAGTTGAAATAAGCAGATTCCGTTTTGTAGCCAAGGTCTGATCATAAAGTTCTTCTTGCTCCAAAAGTCTTTCACTTGGACTTTAACCAACAGTTCAACTAGACGGCAAGTCTTTATCTCTCCACTTATAGGAAAAAGTTAAACACAACTTCTTCTGCTTAAGAAACAAAACACTTTCACAATTCTTCTGTATAAACAACAATGTTTTGCCAGGATTATTCCACAATAATTCATTAAACAATTTAGTGACTTTGCTACTTCTTCTTCTCTACAACCTTCAACCACAAGACAATACTTCAATGATTTCTTTGTGGTCCACTAACCTGCCAGGACTACCTCTAAAAAGGTCCCTATCCCGGTATACTTGCCTGCCAGGACAAAAAGCGCCTAACACTACTGGTTTACTTCAGACATTTAGAAAAGTCTTTGACTTTCATCAACATCAAAATTCACAACTCCTCCTACGAAAACATGATACACATTCGTGCTGTTTGGTCCACTGTTGTATTTGTCAGTCGTAATGCAGGATGTGCCCCTCTCCTCCTTGACACTCTCTATCAGGAGGGCATCTTTCCTGCCACTATTGTTTTCCCACTTTCACATAAAATAACTGCTGGCAATGTTTCTTTATTGCACTTGCCCCTCTTTGACTTGGGCAATGCTTGTTGATGTCTTGCGTAAATATTGCCTCTTCCTCTCTCTGGCAATAATGGTTACAATCTTTCTGCAGTAATGTTCTCTTGTTATTTTGCCACTGGGATTTAAATGCTTTGTGAGTTATTGCCCTCTCTTTACTTTGGCAATGTTGGTTATACGTATCTTGCTTCTGTATCACCCCCTCTTTACTTTGGCAATGGTGTTGGTTTTGATAATAATGGTTGTAACCTTTCTCTTCTGGTCTTTTTACAAAGTTCTTATAACGCCAATGCAACTTCCTTGTTTTAGTTCGGTATACAAAATAATAGTCAGTAGCCAGCGGTCGATTAAGGAGCATACCGGGATTACCTTACAATGGTAAACCCACCGGTTTCTGCACATGCGTCCGTTCGATCCGCCACCACTGCTCGTTCTGCTTCCTCTGCCACCTCCTGCATGGCAGACTGCTTCTGAGCTCCCACGGCCCACACCGAACAGGAAATGAGATTTCCTCGCTCTTAGTGTATTTCGGTGCTCCCCAGCCACTGGGACACCACACACAAACAGGAAAGCCTTTCTCTCCAGGGGGCACACCTGCTGCAATGCCGCTTCCTGCTGCACAACCTATGCAATTAAGTTCTTCAAACTTGGAGCCTCTCACATGACCAGCAACCACTTCAAAGGTAGCAGTGGCTCTGGCGGCTCCCTTCTCTCTCTTCCTCTGCTGCTGCAACTGTGGCAGGTGGTTTCTGCAACTCCACCCTCGGATTTTAACGGCCTGCACCTTAGAGGGTCTTATATATTCAACAGTCCTGCTCAGGTGAGGGTCATTAGAACCACTGCAGTTTAGTACCTCTGAGTCCCTCTTCCTCGTCCCAGTACTTAGAGCATCGTGGGACGTGAAATACCCAATGTTCTGGTTAGCTTTTTTTTCACATGTTTCAATGCTATAATAGGCCATTAAAATTGTTGGATCCCTAGGGAAGTTAGTGAAGGGGTTCTCCCAGTTCTCCTGACCTGAATCCCCCCTTGTGCTCCCCCCCGTGTGATCCTCCCGTAACCATGCCAAATGGAGGAGGGGAGTGGGAACTAAAAGTAGAGAAGCAGGAGGATGTGCTGAGAGAAGGAAAGATGAAAGAAGAGGAGGCAGTGTTGGGGATGCCGATCTCACCCCTGGGAGATAATGTCGGCGGTACTGATACACTCATGGGAACTTCAACAAGAGTGCTGGTCTCACCCGAAGAACACTACCCAGACCTTGGTCACTGAAAGAAACCCATCAGGAAGTGCAGACGATTTCCAACCATATGGATGGTCGAGAATGTGAGTGACTCCAGGGAGTGACCCGGACTTTCCATTGCAACAGATTTTTCAAGAATTGGTCTGCCACCTGTCTCATTGGAATGAATGTACAAAGAACACAGGAACTCCCCTTGTCAGAAGCGAGAAGTCTTAGGAATTCTTTACTGGGAAGGCCTCTGAGGCAGGACTCACCCATTACCTGGGAAAGAAATCGTGAAGAGACTTTCATGTGTCTTGCCATTTCATCTGAAATAAGAAAGGACCCATGGGATCTCAAGTTAGAGGGAGGCTGAACAGGGAGAAGTATCCCTGAGGCTCGCCAAATTAAATAACCCTCTGTATAGGGCATGAGGAAAATATCTTAAACCTAGCCTCATTCTTTGTTGTGAAACCCTAAATACAAGTGTTAAATTTAAATTATTATTCCTTGTGTGTTTGCTTGTGTTTTACCACGTCACCATCGCCAGGAACAGACCAGACTACATTGCAAACACAGATCACCCAATAAAAACATGAGAACACAGAAACCCTCTAGGAAACTCATCTGCCCCTAATTCCCAACCTCTGCCTGGACTTTAACAACTAACAAACAGACAAATATCCAGGAACCCAACACGCTTCAAATCACCCCTTTCATTGCAAAATACCACCTAATTACCAATTTACACTGAAGCCAAAAATACAATCTCTATCATATAAGAATGGGAACAGCTTTTTGGAAGACAAAGGCAGCGCTCTCAAGAATAGAGAACAACCAGATAGACAATGAACAACCCAGAAAGTCTCTATGATACACTGGTGGACTATGTTATGTTTTGTTATGTTATTTGGTGTTTATAAAGTGCCTACTGCCATTGTTATGGCTACAAAGCACTGTGAGATGGAAGGCCCTTCAGAAGACCCCACAATCTGTGCAAGAATGGAATTAGGTGACTACTCAACTACTAGCAGAGATGACTAGTTTAAAACATAGAAATCATGCAGAGCATTGTATTCAGGTACATAGATGGCTCCTATATCATTGACTACGTGACAGATACACCACATTTTCAGTGGGACTCCACTGTATTATATGGGTTGCAGTGCAAGAGGGGGAATGGGTACTATAAATAGTCTATCAACCTCTATGTCAACTGTCTACAGTTGAGGGCTCTGCTATACGTTACATGCAGAAGACATGCACACTGAATAACATGCAGTCAGGGAAAAACAACCTGCAACCCTGCACTCACTCCACTGGCCTATTGCATACAGGTCCCATTTCACTAGCTCAGACTGCCCCTGCCAATCCCACCCTCTCTTTCACATTGATGCATTGAATCCCACATGCTGCAAAACAAGCACATGTTTGTTGGCAGATGAGGGGAAAGAGACAGGCTGCGGACTCCAGACAATTAGCATAAGCAACAGCCAAAGTTAATGGGTTCAGAGAAGGGGCTACTTAAAATTTGGGGCCACAGTCACTCATTTTGCCTTGCTTAGCATGTTGGTTGGCAGGCTGAGAGATCTCCCAAGCTGACTCTACCATGCTCAGATGCTGTGGTCAGTGGCCTGTTGAGAATTCCGCCCATCATGGTCCGGGGAAGAAAGCGTTTGTCAGACCTTCATCGGGCATTGTTCTGGGCAGGGACTAGAATCCCTGCTCATTTCACCCAGAAGATTACCTTGTTGTCCCCCTCAAGTCCCGTATTCTTCTCACACAGTCCACAGTGAAAATCCACCCCCACCACCACCACCACCAACAGACACAAACTCACCAGGTGTTGACATGGCACCAGACCTTCGGTAACAATGATGCTGCAACCCTGCAGGGGATTCCTCATGATGGAGCAGGAAGGATGTGGGTGGGCTGTGGATTCCTTAAATATGTGCTGCTCTCTGTCATAAAAAAAGGGGTTGGAGGAATGCGGCAGCCACAGGATGGAGAAGAGCAGTGTGTTCGCACTGACAGATGGGGGTTATGGAGCTGTGGATATGATGGATTTGCCAATAAGTCTGCAATCCTGATGTCAGGATTCTCCTGGCTGGTCGAGGCTACCACAGTGCCCTTCTCTCAGGGCACCTTTGGCAACCTTGGTGAACGCAGCGTTATCTTGCCAGCATCTACTACCCCCATCTCAGAGCAGCCGCTCTGTGACACCTATACCCACAACATTCCGTGCCCTTACCAAGATGGCCACTCCATTGGCCGCTTCGGACCTCACCAAGATGGCCGTCACTAATCTGGGTGCATCCTAGTACTGAGGCGACGCAAAACTATAAGTAAGGACGGACACGAAGGCACAGCGTCTTGCAAACCTTAATTTCCAGGACCCGGAGACTCGCTGGTCCTCCTCGATGGATTACTATGCTATCCAAGGGCATTTCAGGTATTAGGTTCTTAGAAAGGAATTTAGCTTTCTAATTAGTTCCTTTTCTTTGGGACTGTTTATTTTGATAACTATGCTGAAAGGCTTTTTAGTTGGAACGGCTCAGTGAAAGCTACAGACCCCGAGTCAATTTCCACTTTCCCATTCCAGATAATGCACATATAATACAGGGGAGGGAGACTGGTATACACGCTGCGTCATTCTTAATTATACTTGTGTATTTGTATCTTGCAGTCCCGACCATCACGTCCCAATCACAAGCATCACGTCAATTATTCCATGATGAAAACTACCTAGGAGAGGACAGAACATCCCATTTACTGTCCTAAAGCCCCACACACTAGGCGAGGAAGGTGAACTTGAAAATCTCCTTATCAGAGGGTTCTGTTCGTCTTTCTCTCTAAGGAGTACTCGCTACATGGTTCCTGAGAGTCAATGATTCCGTCGCTTACTGTCTGACACTCGAGTTTGCAATCTTAGCCCCTTTCAAGCTAAAGGTCTCAATAAGGAAAACCATGGCGCCAGATGTCTTCTCATCAAAGCCTGCTCTGTATCAAAATATCCAACAGCCATTTACGGCCTCCTAAGTGAAGGAAAAATGGGTCCAGTATTTAAAAAAAAAAAAACATGGCTTACAGATGATTACTATGTGGTTACACACAAGGCCATCCCTTTAGGATACAAAATGTAAACCACCAACAGAGTAGGTAAGGGAGAGGGAGGAGGAATCTCATTGCTAGATTGACATTAAAATATCTCACTCAACACCATCCGGGCTATGAAACACCCCTCCTACTCTCCTCCACGTTGTACACATCCACATTGAGCTTACTTCACATCTGCAGACCCACAATATGCATCCTCTCATTCCTGGACAACTTGGGGGATGTGGTTGCTACCTCTCAGTATATCACCTTTGGTAAATCGAGGGAATTCGTCCCTTCTCACCAAGGGGGGGGGGGAGTTCCCCCCCTCCCCTGTACGGCTAGGAAGATGAGCCCACTCCGCAACATCCTCCATGTGGTAGAGGCAAAGAGGACCTCACCGGGAGAGACTTCCCCTTTGGGGACAAGGACTCCCATTCCTGTGAGTATCTCCCTAAAGATCCCTCCTCATTTACTTGTTCAGACATATTCTGTCAAGGTTTATATGAAAGAATAAGGATGTGCTATTGCAAAACAGAAACTGGGACTATCCCTCTAAACAGGAAAACACATTTAACTGTGACGAGGAGTAATAAGAAGGCGAAAAAGAATCTGCAGCAAGCCAAGAGAGAGAGAAAGAAACAGAGACAAGCCAAATAAGCCCCACGTCTATGCCACAACTAAAAGGGGAGGAGACAGAGAGCTCCTGGATCCCTGCTAAATTCAAACTGGCTGGTGAGCCGAAGCTGAGGAGCTGGATGCAGCATGTCTGAAAAGCTGGTAAGGGAGAGAAGCTACAAGTGATGGAGTGACCATGAAGAAACCGTGGTGGACCAGAGGTCTTTACAACAACGCTGAGACCACAACGTGAACAAAACAGTGTCACGTCCTGGTATATGGGGTACAGGAAAGCCGTCCCAATCGAACAGACGAAGAACAAGAAATGGAAGGAGGAAACAAAGTCGGGCAGGCAAAGGCGAGGGTCAGACCTCAACAAAGTGAAGTCCGGGTGACACGTTTCTCAAGGTTGAAATGTAATGATGAAAGTGGGCACCTGGGGGGGAATTGAAAGAGAATCATTACAAGACTGTTCATACACATCTCAATTATGATAAAGAGGCAACAAGACAAGTGAAGGAACAGTGTTCATAACAGTCTCAGTCACGGTAAAGGGGCAATCGCAGTGGAAGTAAAAGATGTGAATGACGATCGTTATAAGAATATCCATACTCTGTCCAGTCAAAATAAAGAGACAATAAGAATGATAAAAAGAGAAGGAAATAAGAATCACTATAAAAGCACTCATAGTCATCACAGTTCAAGTAAAGTGAACGTCAGTAAGAAAGAGTAGATTATAATAGAAAACCTAGAGGAGAAGAATAAACTGAGATACAACCTATCTATTATGAAGACAAGATATATCAAACCTGCATGTCCTGTTCCAATCTAGAGATAACACAGCCTTTACAGATGACCGAAGCACCAAACTACCTAAAAAACCATTACACATTAAGGACTAGAAACACAAGTACAGGCACTGCTCTAGAAGAGATTGTGACAGTTATCCCATTTACTTCACTTAGAAGATCGGTAAAGGTTAGATGGATTGAATGGTGTGCATGTTGCTGCACCAAGACAGATCTGACAGGTGACACTTTGGGCGGCAACTTATATTGTTAATCTGTCGACTGCGCTCAAAGATATACAATGGTAATCTATCCATTGCAACTACAAGAGCTACAAGTTAGCTGTACTGCACTAGAAGACTCCTGAAGTTTAGCCTAATATGGGACTTAGAAGAAATAGGGTAATACTACAAGAGTAGCCTGTATATTGTACTAGAAGACCCTAGATCTTAAAGCAGGCTTTCTAAAACATCTAGAAAACGGTATAAAATAGCTGGTCTATTTGCGCTTACAGGACTTTGAGGGTAGCCCATTTTACGCGGCTAAAAGAAAACATGAGTGTAGCTTGTCTTTTCTTTACACAGACAATAAGATTGGACAGCAAGATTTAAAAAAGCTCAATCTGAGTTTAAGGCAGGGTCGGACTGGGACAACAAATAGGCCCTGTCACCCAAAAAAAAGTGGCCCACCCCTCGCCTCAAAAAGTGGTCCACCCTTCGCCTCACGGCCTTTGACCTCTGCTGCCATCACCGGAAGTGATGTCATTTGACCCCACCCCAAAGTGACATCCTGGGAAGCGATGAAACACAACCTTTCACCCCTTGACAAAACAGGAAGTGGCATCAAATAGCATTGTACCTAAGTACACTAAATTACTGGGAATCCAAGCAGACATCCAAGGCTAAATGATAATATGTTATTCTATAGCACTTACACTTCAGCTCTTTTTTATAGAACAAATATGCATACAATATCACCCAACCTGTGTTGGTACTCATTTATCGACCTAAGAAGGATGAAAAGATTTTTGAAAAAAATAAAAAAGTGAAAACAAAAATATTTTCTTTTCCTTTTTTTTCCTTCCAAACCAGCCCAGGCATCGCCAGAAACCGGCCCCCACTCCCCATGGACGATTACGGCCCGGCCACGGGCCGAAAGGCCGAGGGGCCAATCCGACCCTGGCTTAAGGTATGAATAAATGCATTACTTATGTGGACATCTGCCACAGGCATGGCTATCCATCCACACACTTCAGAATGCAGATACGACTATGACAATTTCGGGTCAACTGGACACGTTATGGCCTCACCCCTTATACCAGACTTGCCTCAAAACCTCTGCCATTAGAATACAGCAACAACCTATGACAATGTTCGGTCTAGCAGATGACATATTGAGTCTCCTGCACTAGTGCTCTGTCATGATCTCCCTCAACACCCATCCACAGGTCTGACCTCTTGGGTTGCTTACTGGAGCCTAGCTAGCCCACCTAAGCCCTAATCTTGGAAAATTCACACACGCACTGTAAGTCTTTTCTGAGAATTTTCCCATACCTGGACTTCAGTCCCCAAGGGCGTTAATACCACAAAGCGCTTTGAGGCAATACAAAAGGGAGAAGGTGCTATATAAATGGCAATTACAATACAATACATGTTCAAAAAGAGATATACAAAACAGGAATGAACTGTATAAGAAGGAAGAGCAATTTAAGGGAAAAAAAATAAAAGGTTGGATAACCGTACCCAGGGAAAATAAAAGAATAAAGCTTTATAACAAAACAAAAGAAAAGCGTGTTAAGCAAAAGAAACCCATTGTCAAGGGAGAATATATTAATACAGAGTCAAAGAAATTCCAATGTGAGAAGAAGCCAAGGCTTAAGGAAGTCTTGACAGAACTGTACAAACTGATCAAAGAAGTCATGAGAGACTATTTAAAAACAGGTATTGAACAAAAGTTTGCTAAAGGCAAAACGCAGGAGCAAGGAATACTTCTGCTGCCTTTAGTTGGTAAAATAGTGGTAGGGTTGATTAGGGTTAGTTTGGATGGTGGACAGATTCTTTTAAGACATTCACTGATGACTGATGAGCACCCTAGCTAGGTTTGTTAGGTAGGGAAAACCCCATAGAAGTAGGAAAAGATAGGCATTTTCGTTTTCTTTAAAAAAAGATACATTTGAAATATCTTGCAAGCGTCATCATCCTTATTCTGATCCTCCACACAGCACACTTAAAGATTCTAACATTTGGCTTGAAAAAAGAACAATGCAGCCAGAAAATGTCTTTCTACAAACCTGGCTGCCCCATACCTCAAACAGTTCCCAAAATTACCCACAACAACAGACAGCCATCTTGGATGGAATTGTCCACTATAGAAATATCACTGCTCTTTTCCCTGAACTACTCGTGCCTTTGGGGGACCACCTCGCCATCCCATTCACAGGATTCACCCAAGTCGCACCACTGCCAAAAGCGTCAATGCTCCTCCCACATTGAAAAAAGTGCCAGACTATTATGCAAGTCTATGCAAAAGAATGAGCATACTCGTCCTTGGCACTTAAGGGGTTAACCCCTTGAAGGACATCACACTAGAAGTGCTCATGGAGGAACCAGAAGCCTTCAAACACCACCCCTCCTGCAGTAACTCAAATGGACCACCACATGAAGGTCTGCACAACATTCACAAAATTATATCAGAAACCCTTGACATGCTGGCCCGATACTAGTCTTTCAAATACTCCCAGAAGAAACAAGGTGCTAAGTGGTTCACCCTCCAACTCAACTAGTTCAAGAATTAAAACAGGACAATCGATAAAACCTACATAGAATTACACTCAGAAACAGAGAAAATCACATAATACTGACAGCTCGTAATCTAAATAGCAGAAAGGATAATAGCAAAGAAATGCCCCTGCAGACACTACATGATCTGCAAAATTGGACCAGAACGAAATGTTCAAAATCATCAAAGAATTCAAAATACTTTTTGCCTCCAACAAATCTCTAACCACTTCCCACAACTTTACCAATTCCACTCAGCACATTTCAATGAGAACATTTGACAGAGTGAAGAAAAGCTAGAGAAAGGCCCAGCAACAACAAACTCAACATTGGAAAGAGCAACACACGGACAACTAAAACCGGAACTAGGAGCTGTCCTACCCGTTTCAATGCAAGAAATCCTAAACAAAGGAAATGCCACAAAACCAGCAGTACTCACGTCGCTCCCAACATCTACAAAGCCATAATCCAACAACCCATACTTGCTTCTATAGTCACTCCTCACTTCATACATAGAAAAATGCACCATCCTACCAGCCTTAAGAAAACTTTTGTTAAGTCTCTACTAAAACAACTGATCAGAGGGAAATGCGCTATGTTGGATGACTTCATTCCTCATGGACAGGGCCGAGACCACACACCTGGTCCCTTTCAGGTCACGCCCATATCTCATTACTTGTTGAGCACCACAAGAATACAGTATTTCACCGCGGCTCTTCAACATTTACATGGCTTGACTCTTTGAACACAAACAACTCAGGCATCACATGCTTTAACTATACACACACCAACGAGATCATCTACAAATAAATAAAAAGCTTGATATTAAATAATCCTGACCATGCCTGCGCAAGTCGACTTATAGATGACTACAGACTGATACTTAGCATAGCTAAAACTGATAGATGATTTCCAGGACCACAACAACACCAACATCAACCCCCTGGCCTGAAGAAAATGGAACCTACCCACAACCAACTGAAAACCTCACACTCTTCAGTGTCAGTTCCCTCACACCCGAATCAAATGTAAAATCAATCATAAAAAGCTGCTTCTTTCCATGTACTGTGAGGGTGTAGAAGAAGAAGACTGAGAAGGAGGGCTCATCTTGTGGGCTACAAACCTTTATTAAATCAATAAAGAAACCTATCTCTCCCTAATTCTAAGAGGCTTGCCCTGCCCCAACCTAGGAAAACGTTTATGAGTCATAATGTCAGTCAAAACAAATTTTCTCTGTCCTTTGTCAGAAACCATCTATTCTAACCCTAACAACTAGAAACATAAGTCTTTTAACTAAAGTAAAGTTTATGTCTCCTTCCCCAGGAGAATGACTCCCTTCTTCTGGTTTCTTGCTTCCATCCTTTAGTAGAAGCAACTCTTTGAGTATTCCATCACAAAGGATCAGGGAAATTACTCCCTTCTCCTGGTCCTTCTATAAAATGTGTCCACAGTGGTATTCAAGCACTTTTCCAGAACACTTGGATTAGACTCTTTAACTCCTTCCAGGAAATAGAAAAACTCATAGCCTTACTTGACTTCGATTTAGCACTCCAATGAGGCCGATGGCTCCCGTTCCACTCTACTTGGTGTGAGGGGTCAGAAATGAGAGGCGAGAACAAAAAGTATCATTGTCAACATTAGCCATTTAATTAATAGTAAAGGATTTGGATAAAGGCGTAACTTTCCCTATCCTAACAAGAGTCTCCCTTCCTATGAAACTAAAACTAAAGCAGGATAACCTTCTGTCGAAGCTCAATCTGACCATTACACTAATACATACATACACAAATGTTTAAGGTAAGCCTTTCAAAGTTCAACTCAACAGAAAAGTGCAATAATTCAAACATAAAACTTCAACACAACACTTTTATCGAAGGGTTGACTCCCTTCCCTTGGATTATTTCAAGCAAATTATTCATAATATTCTTTGTCGAAACCAGTCTCTTAAAGGCATTACAAATGTCTCTTTCTCCCAGTACTCTCCTCAAGATGATCAAACAAGTTTTCTTTCTGCGAGACTGATACGTAAAAGAGAAAGTCTCTCCTGATTTTTCAAAATGGCAAAACAAAGTTTTTCACAGTGCTGGTTTGAATAAGGCAAAGGGAAGTCTTTACTATGTTTCAGGATGGTAAAGCAAATATCTTTTTCAGAATAGAGGTTCAAACATGGCGAAAGGCAGGTCTTAAGGTTTCTGGTTGACAAAATATTCAAAGAAAATAAGAAATTAAGATGAACAAATCTCTTTTCAACATTCACATTGAAACTAAGTTTGCCGGTACACTCTCCTGCCAGGAAATGAATCAACTGTAAACTCTTGATATCCTGGTTTACTCTCCTTCCAGGAATATCCCCCTTTTGGCCTACTGAAATTCCCTTGTGTACTCTCCTGTCAGGTATCTGTGAGGAACCTGAGGTGGTCCTCACTTCTTTCCCCAATATGTCCTCCCACCACGTGTCGCTTTCGAATCCTGACACTTTAGGGCGATATGCAAGGGAGGATCACCTGGGTGGAGGAGTCTTGGGGAGTTGGTATGAGGCAAACTTGGGTGAGACATGGTGTCCCCCATTTCCCTTGTCCAATTAACCTAATATTCCCCAGGTCTTTGTAGGATATTATCAATCCCTTCCCTATTTTCCTATACTACCTACTCCCAACACACACCACTTAGGTACTAAGATGAGGAGACCACCATTGAAACAGAGGAAAGACTAGACGAAGAAACATGACCGGTCTGGTTGTTGGACTCATTACCATGGAGCCGGGAACTTTAAAACAGGCTCAGCTGAGAGGTATCGGGGAAAGACAGCAAATGCAATGGAGAGTTCCAGTGCAGAAGCTGTGGCAGTGAAGAGGTACCTTCCCGAGACGCTGGGAGGTTTATGGAGCGTGATCCGGTGCAACGAGCGAGAGGGGCTCATTGGCAGTCTGAGGCAGAGCAGAGAAATCAGTGCGGTACAGAGTGAAGGCACCGGGAGTGTTGGAAAGGCTCCCGGCTGCTCGACGATGCAGGAACACTGACTGCAATTGACCAGAGCTCCGCAGTAAGCAGCTGGGAAGCGAGGAAGCCATGGAGGACACTGAACGCCAGAAGGAACCAGCGCAAGCAAACCGTGAACAGAGACAAGTCTCTGGAAAGCCGCTGAGAGGGGAAATATGACCATAAGACAGCAGATGAGCCTGCCTGGGTGGAAAGGGGGACCTAAACATGGTGGATGGGCAGCTTTGAAGCCAGAGACATTTGGATTTTAATATCAGAAGTGAATATAAGGAAAAAATGAATAGAAATCAGTAGACAGTTGATTTTGAATACCTAAATTGAATGTAAGGGAAAAGTGAATTGAAAACAAGCATTGGCAAGAGTCAAATAAGCCAGCATTAATAAGAGTCAAGTAAGCTAACATTATTAAGAATGCAATGATCAAGCATTGTCAAGAGCCAAAAATATTTAAGCATGAGAACTAAAATAGCAGCAAAACTGGTATAAAAGAGCATATGTTTCCTAGCAGGACAGTGTACTGGGAAGCTTATGATGTATTGTGGAACCTGAACTATAAAAGCAGCCATGTTTACTAACAGGAGAGTCTACTGGGAAGCCTTTGCTGGTTTTGCAATTGAAAGCTACTGCAGAAGTGAATGTTAATGAAATCTGTGAGAATAAAGCTTCAAAGGCAGTTGAAAGAACATTGAGTCAAGCCTCATTTTGAAGCTGAAACAGTGGCAAGAAACCTATGAAGCAGAATCAAGCAAGGTGTGTAGGTTGCACGACATGAAATGGGTGGACCATGCTTTCCGACAACTGTGCCTAGACTGAATAACCCACCTAAGGAAAAACTACTCAGTGACTAAATAAAGATATCGTATGTGAACTGAGATTGATGAGCTGATCGTGAAATTGGTGACAAGTAACCACACTTAAAGAGCTGGGGAAATATCCCATGGAACTGTGTTATGTTGGAACATGAACTAGCCCAAGGAATTGTGTTGTTTTGAAACACTGGAAGACTAGACAACCAGGCGAAGGGAACTCCTTTGTTGTAAAGTGAACTATTTGAATCATGGGGGAGGGAAAACCCTTTTCCACTTAAGAGCTGGAAGAAGCTCTGAACTATTGTTTGGAACACTTATGATTTGATGTTGACATCCCTTCACATTTTATTCAGTTAGATGTGAGGGCAAGTAAAGGGTTTGGACACAGACAGACATTTGCTTCAGACTTCATGACACAGACTATCATTAGTTTAATTTAGGTAGGGAAGTCCCACCTTCGCTTAGGGCAAGTTAGGCATTTTCCCAAGTCTTTTTTTTAGTTAATAAAAGTTTATATGTTAAACTTCTATCTCGTTGTCTGTGTCTCATTCATGATGCCTTCACATAGCCTTATCCAACAATGTTACTTTCCTGCCAGGAATATCCCCCTTTTGACTCACTGAGATCCCCTGGACACTCCTTGTCCAAAAAGGTTTCACTACCTCATACCCTTATCAGGCTTCTCTACACATTCACCTTCTCCTTTAATTGTTATTTGTACCAATCTCCCCCAAATCATCACCCAATATCTGAGGGTTTGTTCAAGCTTTTCCTTTTTTTACAATCTCTCCCAACTCTTGGCAATGCTTGTTCCAAGTATTTCCCAACTGACCTCTTTAAGTCAGGAGAATCCCACCACAGTGGTTCTTTTTGGTCTTTTGGTAATGCGTCTTTGCTTAGGCAGTGCTGGTCCCAATTTTCCCACAACTGACATCTGATGTCAGGGAAATTGTACCACATTCGCCTTTTCCATTTAGTTGTATTAGGTTGGTACTCAAAAGTACATTTAATATGCTTATTCACACATCCCAGGGCCCCCTTCACTATAAGGTTGACTTACCGGATCTTCATCTTGGGGTTGAGAGATGCCCCTGACTAATTTTAAAATTTCTTGGCTGCAGAGCTCCAGCCCGTTGTCCACAGTTCTGAAACAACAACATGGCTCTGGACATGAAAAGGGGAAAATGCCCAATGCAATCTATGCAACCCAGCCATATATATGACCTTTCATAACAAATGGAAAGATAGAAGGTGGAATTGGGTGTTGAGACGTAGTATCATTTCTGCTCAATGCTACAGGATGGAAAGACCAGACACCCTGTATCCATAGGGAAATAGGCAAATGTAGAAGACTGCTCCACATAGGCACTAAACGTAGGTGGGAAGCTAAGCCTGGGTATTTTAGACGAGCAATAGCTAGAGGTCTTTAGTCAGACTAATGATCCCCAGAACAAACCAAAAGCAGAACCCTTAGGACGTCTTACACACAAAAGAGCATCTTTGGCATGGATCCGAAAAAAAGACCTTCTGCAAAGCACAACAAGAAAAACAATCCTGGCAGCAAAGTACAATGCAACCAAGATGGGACCCTTTTGGGTTAGTCCCACCAGCACATGCAATACACTCGCTCACCAAAACCCAATCAATGAGTTATCTGAGACCAGACCCTGTTGTGTGGATCTCCCCTGCTCTAGCCTTAAAAGTGAACCTGGAATGGTAAGAACTCTGCTTCCCGATGGAGAACACCATTCCCTAAAACCATACACATGAACGAACAATAGACTGGAACTCTAAAGGTTCAGTCTAATAATAGTCTATCTCAATTCTACCCAAACTGAGATTCTCTTCTGCCAGCTACTTCTTCTCATGACTGCCCTCCTCCCTATTCTTTCCTCCTGATATCTTCCTCTTTCCTAATATACTCAGAAATTAGGTGCCTTCTTTAACCTATCACTTTCCTTCTCCAATCACATTTCCAATCCCTCATGCCTGTCACTATCATAGCATCAGACCTTTTTTCACTTTTTCTGCAACTAAAATTTGTATACATCAATTTGTTTTATTTTATATTCACTAGACTACTGTACTACCCTTCTCTTGCATCTACCTGCATATGCTCTGTCACCTCTCCCGTGTACTTTCAACTCTAGTTGTCTTCACTGTCTTTTTCCTCCCTGTTATAACCGGTAGTCAGGGTACTTATAAAGGATACTCTGGTAGCCAGCTGTGATCTTCAGGTTACTTTAATCAGGTTACATCACAAGGAGATATGAAGTACAGTACTAGGGAAGCCCACTGGCTACCACCACCCAGGCTACATCATTACCAACTGTCCTGTTTGGAATCTCATACACTCAGCATTCCAGTCAGTCACACTCCAGGCAATCCCTTCATGACCTCACACATACAGGCACACAGCATGCATTCAGGAAACAGGATGAAACAGGGAATACACATATGGTAGGGATACCATTCCTAACACTCCCCACTCTCAAATATCTCCTTTTCTTGTGGCTCTGCAATAGATGTCCTTTCCAGACAATATCCAGTTTCAATTTTTATGTGCTGTGTTTTCGTGTCTCCATGGCTTTGCACCTCCTTATATCTCCTCCTTTTATGTATTGTATTGTATTGTATTGTATTTTTTATTCATTTATATGGCGCTACCAACCCTGGGGTATCTGGGTACAGTACAGTTTAAGGGTTACAGGCAGTGAATCAGATTTACATTTACACTTTGCAACATTTACAGATTTACAGTTTGAAGGTTACAGGGATTATACAGTGAATCAAATGTACATTTACACGTTGCAGCATTTACAAATTATGTACAGCAGTATTTATATATACAGAGACAGGTACAAAGCCGTTATTTCCAAAGCGTGCTTACAGGTCCTGGAATCGGAGCCACACTTTTGCAGCGTTCTTAAAGGTTTGGAAGGATGGTGTGGCTCTAAGGGAGTCAGGCATAGAGTTCCATAGTTGGGCTGCCATGACTGGGAAGCTGGTCCCTCCTGCTTTTTTAAGTTTAAACTTAGGGATCCTAAGGCTGTTGGTATGTGCCATTCTGATGGGGCGTTCTGAAGTGTGGCTAGTAAATCTCTCCACAAGATATTGTGGAGCCATGTTAGCGAGACATTTGAAGGTAAGGTTTAGGGATTTTAACTTTATTCTGTCTTTTATGGCGAGCCAGTTGGTGGAACGCCTGGCGTGTGAAATATGGTGAGTTTGTGGGATACCCAAGGCAGTTCTCGGGCGTTATTTTGGAGAGTTTGCAATTTGTTGATGTTGTATTTACTGATACTGAGATAAAGGGTGTTACAATAGTCCAACTTTGATACAATGAGGGCACTTGCTAACGTAATACAACTTTCAATGGAAAGGAACGGTTTGCATGCATAGATCAGTTTGCATGTGTGCCTGGTAGCAGAGGCTGTAGCGTTAATTTGTTTTTTGAGGTTCAGAGTTGAGTCCAGGTAAAATCCTAAGGTTTTTACCTCATTTGAAACTTTGATGTTAAGTCTGTCGATAATGAAGGAGTTGTATTGGTGGGAGAGTTTATTCAGTCTGTTGGTAGACCCAATGAGTAAGAGCTCAGTCTTATCATCATTGAGGCAAAGGCCGTGAGTGGCCATCCATGTTTGTATGATCAAGTAGATTTTGTTGATGAGAGCTACATCTGTGTCGTAGTCTCCAAGGATTGGGATACGAATGTGGGTGTCGTCAGCATAGTTCGTATATGAGACACCCAGCATATCAAGAATATCAAACAGGGGCTTAGTAAATATGTTGTACATAGTTGGAGAGACACAGGATCCCTGTGGCACTTCACATGTCATGGGTACTGGGTCTGCTGCAGAGGTAGGAGAGAAATCTGTCATGGAAAGGTTATCAAGGAATTATTTTATCCAAGTGGTGGCCTCATTCTAGAAGTGTGCAGCAGAATGAAGGTGGTTGCACAAGACTTTATGGTCAACCAAGTCAAACGCGACCGATAGGTCCAATAGGAGGAGAATGGAGGCTTCTCCTTTGTCCTTTCGTTCGTCTATTTGGTTCTTCAGGTCAATAAGGGCAGTCTCTGTCCTGTGTCTAGGTCTAACGCCCGATTGATGGGTTCCTAGTAAGTTGTTAGACTCCAGGTAGGATCGAATCTGCAGGTAGGCAGCCTTATCTAGGACTTTTAGGAGAAATGGTACAGTTGTTATTTGTCTATAGCTAGTGGGTATGCTTGGGTCTAGGTTTGCCTTTTTTAGCAGAGGTAGTACCCAAGCGTCTTTAAGATTTGTCGGAACTGAGCAGGTTTGGGTGGATGAATTGATCAGTGTAGTAATTAAAGGAGCTAGTTCCCTAGCTGCTTCATTGATTATAGGTGCTGGAAATTAATCCCCTATGCATCTGGAAGGTTTGAGTGATGTGATAATCTTTTCTGCTTCTATAATAGAGATAGGTTTGAAATTGAACTGATTATTCGGTTTAATTTGTTTGTTGGCAGCTTCCTGAAGGATGATTTCTTGTGCCACTAGTACATCGTTGTGGAGCATGATTTTCTCTTGGAACATGGTTATTTTGTTACAAAGGGCATTTTGGATGTTGGTGCACCACGCTTGGTTTTTGATACACATATCGGTTGGGGTAATGGGGGATTCTAGTTCTCTTAGGATAGAGAATGGTTCCCTTGTACTAGAATTTGCTATTTCAATTCTTTCGTTAAAGGTGTTTTTTTGTTTGGATGATTTCTTTTTTGTATCTATCTGCAAGTGTCGTTAGATTTCTTTTATTCTGTTCAGACAGATTGTTTCTCCATTGAGCTTCCGTGTGTCTTTTTTCATTGCGTAATGCTTTCAGACTCGGGGTAAACCAGGTGTTCAAATGGGCCAAGGTTTCTCTTTACTGAGTTTAAGCAGCGCATTGGAGTCAATGGCTTGGTTAATAGTAGTGTTGTACAGGTCAACAAACGTGGTAGGGTTTGTAGGGAGATTCGTCATGTTGGTGATAGGTTGGATGAGGGGAAGGATGTTGCTGTTATATTCCCTTTATTTCTTTTTAAGGTTGGTGGGGCCATGGGTTTGACTGCGTTGATTTGAAGTTATCTTGCATGGAGAATGAGATCAGATGGTGATCCGTCCAAGTAAAAGGTTCGATTGCATTTATGGAAGTTTTACAGTTAATATCTGCAATCCAATCCAGGGTGCAGCCTTTTATGTGCGTAGGGGCATTGCTTCTGAGAGTAAGGCCGGCTTCAGCGATTGTTTTAGCTAGGATGGTAGCGCTAGCATCGTTGGGGTCGTTCAAACCTAGGTTGAAGTCACCAAGTATAATAGTTTGTGACCCAGGTTTAGTGTTAGTATTAAGTAAGGCAGTTATGTCTTCTTCAAAAGACGCGATAGGCCCAGTAGGCCTATAGATGAGCTGCATGGTGATGGTACATGAGGCTGACGGGGGTAATTTAACTGTGAGGAGTTCAGCAGAAGTTAATGGCATATGTTGTAAGGCCCTCAAGCCCAAATTGGATTTACCGATAAAGGCGATGCCCCCACCTCTAGAAGTTTGTCTATCTGAAATGAGGATGGTGTAGTTCTCAGGGACAGCAAGTGAGATGGCCGGGCCAGCTGCTGGATGAAGCCAGGTCTCTGTCAAGGCTAGGAAGTCTAGCTGATTGATCGTGATGATATCTGCAATGTCAGTGGCATGAGCAACTAAAGATCTTGCATTGATCAGTGCTCCTTGGATTTCGTGGGGTTTCTGATCCAGATTCTTGTAAGGGCCGTTACGGTAAAGGGATGGAACGCTAGATTCCACAGTAGGTATGAGTTTAGTATTCTTTTTTTTTTAAATTTAAAGGGCGTCTGATCATTACAAATGTTGGTTGTTGATGATGGGAATTTGGTGAGTCTAGAGCCTAGTCTAAGATTTCATATGCTAGTAGGGCACGGTTGGTTCGGTTTAGGTCTCCTTGCGAATTTCCGGATCCATTGGG
Source organism: Ambystoma mexicanum (assembly GCF_040938575.1). Classification (NCBI taxonomy): domain Eukaryota; kingdom Metazoa; phylum Chordata; class Amphibia; order Caudata; family Ambystomatidae; genus Ambystoma; species Ambystoma mexicanum. The sequence continues at coordinate 1,059,184,379 of NC_090931.1, read as the reverse complement.
CTGGCATCATAGAGTCTCATTGGGCTGGCGACAGAGTTGGATGGGGATTTGGTAGTCCCTAGGACTGAAGGTGCTCTGTCCTGTATAGGCTGGAGAGGTGGCAGGAAATGTGTAGGGCCGATTTGGTTGGATACAGGTAGAGTTCCTCTTGTCAAGGAAGGCAGGTAGTTCATATTAAGGGTAGATCTAAGTGCCCCCTGAGCTGGGGAAGGTGTAGCCATAGACTTTGCTGTAAGGTTCAGAGGAAGCCGAGTGATTGTGAAGCAGAGTAGCAATAGTTTGGTAACAATCTTTGTAGCATGATTGGAATAGGGCAAGCAATACAATCTTAGGTATAACCAAAGGTGGAACCTAGGTATGTCATGTTATCATATGATAAATCGGTAGCCTTATTCTATTGTTTGTGATAGGCACTCTAGATGACAGCCTGGTGCCGTGCCTAAATACGTCACAAAGGCCTCTACAATGGATGCAGCATGAAAACCTACTGCAGTGGAAATGGCATGAGAAGCTTCTGCAATGAAGAGGCTGAAAGTTGCAAGGATAGTAACTACAATGGATGCATGCGGCCTATGAATCTGCTACAGTGCAGGCTAGTAGCAAACATGGAAACCTTCTACTGTAAAAGGCTAGATGCACCGTAAGAGTGAACTACAATATGAACATAACTCAATGCTGGCAAGGTAGCGCGGGGCAGATTACTAACTGCAAATATTAGCTATACTGGACACAGGATGAAAATCTACTACAATGCAGGGCTAGTAGCAAACATGGAAACCCTCTGTTGTATAGGGCTAGATGCACCGTAAGAGTCAACCACAATACAGGTTAGCAACAGTGTGAAATCTAAGTGCACTTCATGTCTTGCTAGGGGTTACATATGAACATAACTCAATGCCAGCAAGGTGGCGCGTGGCAGATTGGATGTAGTGCATGAGTCGGCGCTGGAGATGCGGAAGCATGGGGGGTAGCTTATAGATCTACACAATACGATGTGGTACCAGTAGCTCTGTGTGTTTTAGCGAAGGTGCAGAGGCTACACGCTTACCTTCAAGGAAGTCAGTGTAGGTATTACACCATCGCCAACGTGGTAAAATGAGGCCTAAATTCATAAGGCAGTTATCACCAGGCGGTGGTCAGGAAAGGTTATACGGCACCTTGGTTACTTAGCAAGAACACAGCCTCGTTAAAAGTCTGCGTTGTGGTCGCCATTTTAATATCAGCTGAAGATCAGACAAAGGTAAATGCAGGAATTCTGCTTACAGTCAAAGTGCAGGTAGCTAGATGAAACTATTTGCAATCTGAACATAAACAGTGCACAAGACTAGTCAACTGCTACAGGTGTTCCTCTTACTAGCAGAAAGCGCGGGATACAAGGCTGATACAGGCAAAGGCCATATATTCAAAGTTAATACATGGAGTGCCTGGGTGGCGTATATGATAGGTACAGTTATGCGTTTTGCGCACAATATACACATACAGCATTTGTACAGTGCGAATATTCCAAAGGCACAAAGATTGTTACAGCGTATTAGCATCAGGAGCATATGATCGATCCTGCTCTATAATGTCAACAAATACACGTTTGGAGTATAGGAAAGAATGGGTGATCTGACGAAGTTTGGCAGTACTTACAGGCTTTCGGTGGGCTGAATGAATGGAGCTGCATCAAGGTTAATGTTTTGGCAAATACGTGGATAGAGCGTGGGAGTCTGTCCTTCTGTCCTTTAGGCTCCGACAGGATCGGGACAGGAGCCTTGGTAGCCCGGCCTGAGGAGACAGGCCGACTTCTCGCCTGCCACCGAATCGGCACACAGCTATGAGGATGGCTCCAGCCAATCCTGGGGCAGCCTTGCAGGGCTGACTGGCTGCAGGGGATGTAAAGCACTTGGTTTTACATGGCGGCCATTTGCAAAAATGAAACCCTGTGGTTTCACAGGCACGCCGTAACAAAAAGGGTAAAACAGATGATGTGTTCGGCACGAGATGCTGATGCCGCTCGAATGCGAATGATTGCAGGAAAATGCTGTTTAAAATAGTCTTTTTTCCCCTAGGTACGTTCTTCATTCCTCATCCCTCTTTCTTCTAGTTATTCCAGGTCCTCCCTATGCTCAGTCCAGTTTCCGTACATTTACTCTAAACTGTGGAATGTCCTGCCCTAATCAATATGTTCTACTTCTACTCTTGCTTTTTTCGTCTTGCTTTTTTTTGCTCCTCCTTCAAAAACCTATCTTTTATCAACTTATCAACACAAACATCCACTGTATGTTGATTTCTCTCTGTTATCATGTGATTTTGATACCATTTACTTCACATGTATAAAGCTTTGGCAAAAGCAAGTTAGAAGCCCAAATTACGAAAAATACTAAGACTATTAGCAGGTGTCCTCACCAATTACAAATCCTCTCTAATCCTCAACTAACCAGCTCCATCTCCTACCACCTTACACTACACACAGACACCATATACACAGCAACATCAGGCATATCAATATCACATTAAACTTGACTAAGCCAAGCAAAGGCTCACATCATTAACTCTGTGACACCCAACACCCCCTGCCAAGCAAGCGACTTACCCTATGTCACAAGTTGTAACAAATGACAACACAGATATTCAAGTTTATACTTTTTATTTAAGGTGTCAGGATGGTTGTTTTGTTATAGTGTTCTCCCAACACTTTACAAGGATACTATAGGTTCTTCTTTCCTGGGTTCCCAGGGGACCTCTTCTTTCCTTAGCCTCCCTTGTCTTTTCCTCAGGGATATGGTGCTCTGCTCACCCTTCCACACCCAAGGATATAGTGCCCTGCACACTAGTCCATATAAAGGGATATAGTGCTCTGCTCACTCTCCCCAGGATATAGTGCCCTGCTCACTAATCCACGCCTAGGGATATAGTGCACTGCCCCCTAATCTGCATTTAGGGATGTAGTGCCCTGCTTACTCTTGAGGACCTCCGCACCTTTCTTCTCCTGTCAGGGCTTCTGCCCCTTTCCTGCTCTGCCTTCCCCTTGGCCAGAGCTTCTCTGTCCTCCTGCTCTGCCTTTCCCTTACAGCCAGCCAAGCAACCTTCCTCTCTTCTCCAGCAATCTTCTTCCTTTTTAACATCACAACTCGACTTCTCTGTACCACATTCCCTTCCACTATTGTCATGGGAGCTGGTCCTTATACAGTGCTTGTATTATCTAGCTTCCTGCTGATTGACCAGAGGGGTCACATACCCGCTCTGGGCATGCTCCAATGCAGGGATGCTTTGTAGTACTGAGTTCATGGTATTACCCAAATTAACCTTTTACAATTGATGTTTTGTCCTAATTGACAAAATTATAGTGGTCCAAATTGACCTCCTGAACAATTGACTGTTAAATTATTTTAGTTATTTTATATATGTATTGAGTTGGTTTTGGATCATAAATGGGATTGGGTGGCGGTCTGCGGGGCTTTTTGGATTGGGTGGGGGGTTGCGGTTGGTTTCCCCATGCATATATCCGAGTTCATGGGGGAACACCAGTCTGTGTTTGTTGCCGATGGTTTCCTGTCTCCGGCCAAGGAGATTTCTTTGTCTGAATTTCATTGTGTTGTCCTCCTGTGTCAAACAGCTTAGGGTATGTATTAAGTATTACTCCTCGGGGGTGGGAGTTTTGAAAAACATTTCGACTTTGGTGCAGTGCTGGTATCCTTTCCTTTACTTCTAATTGAGGCTGCAGATGCTCATGTCTCCCTGGGCTGACAGTTGTGGGGGCCATGAGCTCTCTCCTCCCCAGTGTTTATGGTAGTGTGGGAAGGAAATGGGGCTCTGGCTGTGTGTCCATTAACTGTATGAGTGAGGAGTGGGCTTCCTGCTGTGACTTTGGATTTCAAATGCTGAGGTGTGTGTGTCCCCAAGACGGCCACCTTTGGTAGTGTAATCTGTATCTTAACGCAGTCTTCCCGATTATTTTCCAGAGTACAAATCTGTAAGCACGTTTTGCAAGTCCAGTCCAGGTTTTCCACTGTGGGGAACAAGGGATTATGGGAGATTTAGTCCCTTTCTTGTGGTTCTGTTAACATAGTTTGGGCCATCTGACCCAGGGATGTGTTTCCCATTGTTCTTCCTGGCCTAAGTGATCTTACTGGGTCTTCTGTATGGTCTATTTCCTCCGGGGTCAAAAACTCAATTCCCTAGATCTAGCCCAGGTATTGGCTATGTTCAAGAGGGGAAATATGGGGGATCGAGGCCTTTTCTGGTTTGTTTATCCCAAAGGGATTCTATATGACTGGGGATTTACTGGAAACAATTGCTGTTGTAGACTTGGGGATACAATACCCAGGTCCAATTGGTGAAGTCAATGTGGTAAATTTGTCGCATCTCTCTCACAGAGCGGCTATTTATCATATCTTCCTCTCACCCCTCTGGAATAAACACATAACCAAGTGTCGCAGCCAAACCACATAGAACCAGTCTGGCGTTCAGGAATTGGGTACATGGAACACATCAGGTTTCACACTTGCTGCTGCCTTTGTCCCACTATCAACAATTTATCTCCCAACCTCACAGGGTAATCACAAGACCCAACCCTTCCTTACATATGTATGTGTTACTGTAATGTTCCGACAGACTCACTATGATAGGTACTGGGGCGAAAAAGAACCCGAGAACTCAACAGTCAAGCATGAAGAGTTTTCGACCCGCTGTTGTCAATCAACCTGACATTATGCTGGGTCAGTCCCAGCTATTTAAGCTAAACAGTAAAGAAGGACACAAAGGCAACATTCAATAAGAGATGTCGGCAAGCTAGGAGGCTGCCAAAAATCCTGCAAGTTGGAAACTGGGTGATCGAAGGATGTATCTAAGCAGCAGTGTGGAGTGACGAGAATGAACCGAGGGATGCGTGGAAAGTGTCTTGCCAGTCGGCTGAGAGTAGACACCCTTGAAGCTGAGAGTCAGTGTGGTGGTGTGACCTGTGGTGGGTGGAGCATGCGGTCCAAGAACTAAGCCGAGACCGGCAACTTAACACAGAGCCACGTAGGCGATTCAATGGGAAGTGCAAGGAACTGTGGTGGTTGCGTGACTTGTAACAGGCGGACCGTCTGGTCCAAAACGTACGCCCAGATCATCAACAGTAACAGGCCGTGAAGTCAAGCATGGCAAAGAAGAGTAGAAGAAGACAATTCGACCCCAGAAAAGGGAAGCATTCTCTTGGTGTATGGTTTTGTTGTTTTGGACTTTTTTGTTTTAGTGGTATGGATAGTTTAGAAGTCTGGACCAGGACAGTAAAATATTATTTGGACATCACAGAATTCCCGATCGTGTCACGATCTACCCCTCCTGGAAGCTCTGGTATCACTGGAAGTGCTGCCATTGAAGTTTCCCCAAAGTTTTTTCTCACCAACGTGCACCGCAGTCTAGTTTTTCTCTCCCGAGTCGCCCTCCCGTTCTATTTGACTGTGCTGACTCTGCCACTCGGCGCATTGCAACCCTACTTATCTCGCTTACGGGCTAGACGCTGCCTTGTGTTTCCTCCCTTCCCTTTTGCTTTCTTCCTCCCCCCGCCATCAGCCTTCCCTATCCCTCCTGTTTCTGCCTTACTTACCTGCTAGTTTTCTCTCAACAGTGCTCGCAGACTGCTGCTGCCTCTGTTCCTCCTCCTGCTTCCTCCTGCTTTGCTAACATTTCTTCTCATTGCCTATTTGCTTGGACTTGTTTGGATAATCCCTGTAGAGAATTCCTATTGCAAATCTTCAGTTGTGATTATTACTTTTCACAAAATCTGCATTTAAGAACCAGCTTTCTACAAGATCAGTTTTTTTTTCTGCCTGGAGGCTCTTTCCCCTGTTTGGGCTGGTACTGGAAGGCAAGCCATTCTGTCCTATTGTTTAACCTTCTCAGGACATAGTGGCGACCCCCCAGAACAGACCCTATCTCTTCGAGGAGACGAAGAGTGCCACCAGGAAACAGAAGACAGACTATACAGCTGAACCTCGAAATTCGGAAGCTCCACGTCATCCTCTGGTGAGAATGAAGACGATAAGTCTGCTATTCTTCAGAGACAGACCCAAGCTTTAGTTTGCTTGAGGTAGGGAAACCCACCTCTAGAGATAGAGAGAGATAGGATTTTGAAATACCCAATAAAATGCAGCTTCATTTATCAACCCTGGAAGGCTGAAGGGCTGAGGTGACCATGTCAGGCTTCTAAGTGTTTACTCTGCAGGCCTGAGATCCAGTCTAATTGCCTGATACCTGGAAAAAATATATGTTCTTTCTGTGCAGCCCCCGTCAAGAGTCTAGCTGCAGTATTTTGATTGATTTGCAGACTCATAACCAAGTAAGCGGGCAAACCAAGATATAGATTATTGCCATAATCTAACCTTGCTGAGATTAGGGCAGTTACCACCACAGATTGAGAGTGGGGACGTCAGGAATGGGAGAAATATCCACAGAACAAGTAGCTGAAAGCACATGAGCTAGTTAGACCCTTAAATGAGGAATCATAGAAAGCAACATATTAACATTGAATCCAAGAATGTTCACACCGGGAACTGGAGAGGGGCAGTTACCCATTGAAGAGGAAATTAAGAAGATTCCTTCCCTCATCTGCTCCATTGACTCAGAGGACACATGTTTTCTCAGAAGTCAGTTTAGGTCACTGTCTAGCCACCCAAATCTTTGACTTGTATCATACAGTGGCTAAGAGTATTGGCAGATGACTCCTCATCCCCATCTCTATAGACAATGATTTGAGTATCAACTGCACAGCAGAAAAATTGGAACCCAGAGCTTCAAATCAGTTTGTCCCAAAGCTACAATAATAAATTACAAAATAAAGTTGACAACATGTGGTACTCAACATGTAATTGACAGTACATTGGAATGATAGGGGTTCAGGGTAACTGACCTCTGACGGTCAGAAATAAAAGATTGAAGGCAAGACAATACTGTACCCCCAACACCAGCCTCCAGCAATCTCTATGCAAGGCTGTTCTGGTTCAGTGTTGGACACCACAAAGAGACCAACAGGAGGAATTATACCACAACTCTGGTCATCAGCAAATAAAGGAGGGCTGCATCTGTGCCCCTTGCTTACAGTGATTCACACTTTAGAGCTTGTATCCCACTGGAGGGGCTTGAAACAAATGAGGGCCTAAGTTATTGGTCAGCCAGTTTCAGAGATAAAAACAAAGTAATATTCCACTACTTCATCAATTAAAATAACTCATATCCATGCTTGGCCTGTGACGAGCATTAATCAATACACAGGAAAGCTCTAAAAAGCATGATGTAAAAAAGGAAGGGGGGGTGGTTCAAAGTGTACTATGGGAGCAGGTAGGAAATACATAAAACCCTCCCGTTCAAAACACAGTAAGAATATTTTGTGCTGGTCTGCTCCTGGTGAATGAAAGTCCAGTTTGGAGCATAGCAATAATAGCTCATCCTGGTTATAGGTACAGATTTACCTAGTGACCATGGGCAGAGAATCCCCCCTCTGGCATTCACTAGGCCCTAATACATATGCCATCTTCAACATAGTGCACAAAACGTGCCCCTTAATAGAAGTTCCAGTACATTTTAGAATTTAAGATAAACCCATAAGGGGGTCTAATCAAATCCAAGATCTGGCCTGAATTAATGAGAATAGGTGAGAGGAGGCAGCAAGCATGATGCTAGGTAACCACGTTAATGTCCCCCACTGCGTGTCTGCTTCTGTTATTGTCTAAATCCCTCCCCAATCAATGAGAATTAGGACAGATTTGTAACACTCCTGACAAAATGAGATTGCTTTGATGCACTGGCCCTTTCCACAATGTGCTGAAAACATATCTCTCAGTAGAAGCTCAAATACATAGTAAAACTCAAAATTAGAAAAACATAGCAGTAAAAGCACATCAAAGACCATGGGCCTCATTAGGACTCTGGCGGTGACGGTATGAACGGTGCTGGTAAGGCACCGACACCGTTCCTACCGTCCCGCTGCATTACGAGTTCTGCTCGCGGGTTCCTGACAGCCCGCCAGGTCTTACCTGGCGGGCTGGGTGGCACCCGCGAGCAGAACTCGTGATTGCACCAGCACCGTTATCAACGGTGCCGGTGCAACCATGCTCCCCACCCCTATTCTGCCCTATGGTGCAGAATGGGGATCGGGAGCCCGGCAATACTGCCACCCGCGAATGGGCAATTACCGGCCCATTCAACTCGTAATGGGCCAGTTATTGGCCAATCGCGGGTGGCGGGGCCGGTAGCGAGCATGCCTGTCGAAGTGCCTACCATACAGGCACGGCTGCCGCCATGCTCGTAATGAGGCCCCTTGTCTGGATTAATCTAAATAGGAGAAAGGAGGCACAGGGGCTCTTCCTCAGTGACCGCTTCAATGTCTCCACAATTAATTGGTTATGTAATGATTAGCAATTCTTCTGTAATTGTCCCTTGCATTGCAGAATGTGAACACCCTGACACTGCTCTTATGGGCACTAAATTCACAACACATATTAGAATTATAGTACTAATAGTATTACATAAAGATGAACTCCGAAGTTTAGTTCTAGTGTTTTTGGATACATCTTTCTAACACGCTAGAAGAGCCCCACAATCCTCCCCAATGAAGCTGGTGTGATTTACATTTCATTAGGAAACCAAAGGCCAATGGTAGCTGGCAAATTGTTTCAGTATATGGGTGCAATTACTTCTTCTGAACTGGCGTGAGCAACTGAGTGTTAAAAGGTAGTCTGAATCAACATGCAGTAGTTTGGGGGGGTGGGTTGGCTATTCTACACCCAAGACATTTTTAAAATAATTGGTTGAAATGGTGCATTTCTACAGCACTTTGTTTAGTGAAAAATTAGGAAAAATTCCATTCAATGTACAACTGGTTCTTCAGTTATTTACAGTAGCAACTGAACGAGTCAAATAGACCCCAGGCCAGCGACAGTACACAGGAGCATTTTACAACCCATCTTCATGAAGACTCTACCCACAATATATGTGAGTACTTCAAAACACTGATGTAGAGGAGCAGTTACATGCCTCTGGAGGAAACCCCGCCCTCTACCTCCTATATGTTGGAAGCCTGAAATTGTGCCACGCTTGACTCCAGCAGTTGTGACCATATCACAGCGAATATTCGAAAGAAGATACCCACTGGGAAAACCTTATCAAATGTATTCCCGAAGAGACGATAATCTGAGGGAGGAACCCTGAAGGAATATGAGAACGTGTGAAAGAGGAGCTGGTGACGTCACGAGAGACAAAAGTTACGTACTAAGGAAACAGGCTGAAGAGAATGAATGAACCTTATAAGAAACTAATGACGAAGTTAAGAATCGAGTAAACTTTCACATGCGAAGAGAAGATTGCATGTGTGCGACGCACTGCAGAAAAAGCAAGCTGTTCAATAACTGTACAGATGCAGCAAAGCAAGTAGATTAAGTAATCTTAGAAGCTGGCTATATGTAGTGAATAGACTGTAGGCAAAGCCGCCATTGTATAGAAGCTGGACATCGGTGTCATAAATTTAGTAAGCCGGGACCCATAAAGAGGAAAGGCCAAAAACGGAGTTGCAGCAAGAATTAGCTATGATTGTGGTTACGACTTGCAAAACTATTTGGCCTGGTGTAAAAGTCAAAGCAGCCAACGCCGGTTATCTATTCTTGAAGGTGGTGAATGTGAGAAGCTGAATCATCCCTTGTTAAGGTTCATAGAAAGAAAACCAAGAGTGCCACATTTTATTCATTTAAGACATTGAAATGCTGCAAATCTTGGTCTGCTGTCACGTGAGCCAAGGATGGAAATAGATTTGAGCTTGGAGTTCTAGAACAGCGATAGTGCATGCTCACACTCCCTTATATTCACAGAGACACAAGAATACTTTACAAGGCCAGGTTCAAAGACAATCTTCATGGCAGAAGGTATGGGCGATAAGAGACATTGGGCTAATTGGGTGGGGAGGTAAAGCCAAGTCCACCTCCTGGCACCTGGGTCTGAGCTTGCATGCTTCTAAGTGAACCGAATGATCCAGACATGGCACGAGGATGCCAACCAATTATAGAGGGCCACATAACGAAGGGCCTTATAGTTTGAGCCAATGATATATTGTGTATTTAATAGTGTTGAAGATTACATGTTTTAGGGGTAGGCATGAGTTGCCCACCTGACAGTAGACATCCAATCACAATACCAACCCTTATAGAAAGTATACTTAGATGTACCCTGTGAGGCTATCACAACCCTTTGTAGGTTTTTCTCATTTGCTACGTAGTATGATGTCACCTATCATTACATTTTTGTATATAAATGTGTTTTTATGTGAAATGTACTGATAGCTCAAGCAAACGTCCATTGATGTCCGTTGTAACTCCCTGTTTTAGACAATTGATATTAAAAGAGCAAACTTTGCCATCTTCCTAAATTGGTTTGATTATTTGGTGTCAGAGCTATTCTGCATCCCCATCCATTGCATGCACGATACCCAAAGGGCTCTACGCTCACGTGGTAGCCGTTCGCATGGTTGAAACATTCAAACTAGTTTGTTCCCAGTCTTTCAGGCAATCGAGTATCCTCTGCCATTAGCCGGAAGGTCGCAGGGTTTCCTGTGGAGAGTGGCTGATAGAAATAAACTTGCACGAAGAACCGAGATGGTGGGCAGGTCCCATTTTGATGAAATACCTGCCCGGTTTCCATGGGCGCTATGCGGACGGAAGGCAGAGTGGTCAGATTTGAAGAAGGAATCGATATCGAAGGTCTTGAGTCGATTAATGAAGGAATAGTGAGCAGACTAAGGGGAATGACAAATTAAGTGATGGGGTTGTGATAATATTTGAATAACGGGAAATATTGTGTGAAGAAAATATAGCGCCTAGAGTCCTAGCTCAAGGGAGTTCAGAAGGAGACCTTTCAAACTCCAATGGGAGTAGAGTGAAATATATAATGCGCAAACAGGTTTATGCAAGGTGACGTCTCAAACCCTCTATAGGGTATTAAGTAAAGGCGACAGAGAAAAAAGGTGATCACTGTGTTTATTATGTGTAAGGTTGACTAGTCTGCATGTTGTTCGTTGAGTAAAAATATTGAAGAGTGATAGACGTTGTGAAGTAATTGAAAAACAGTTGAGGAGCTATAGTGACTACCCTAGTGAAGTGGCTGGTACCAATCCAAAGGTAGAGATAGTTCAGTGAGAAATTAGAAGCTTGAGCGGCGATTGATGGTGCATGCTCATATTTGTTGTTTTAAAGAGTTGTGGTGGTTTACGCAAAAGTATACAGGTTATTTCATAAGCCTGCTAAGTACTGACAATCAATTGAGACTTGTCATTATGGGAGATACTCCTTTGATGCTCTTATGTAAAACGCTGCCAAAGCACATGCCCAAGCTCAAACAGTATAGTGTGGAATGGGTGAAAGGCACAGCAGGTAAAATGTTCATGCCGTGGCCACAAGGTGGATTGCTGTCAAAACGGTATTGCAACACATGACCACATACTTGCATGCTGCGTACACGGGGAAGAAATTTGAGAAAAGATTAGTGATTCTAGAGCTCTGGAAAATGTATCAGGAAGAGAGGGAGGATCTGCCCCCTGAGGAGAAGATGCTTAGTCAGAGAAAGGAAGAAGGTGTTGAGCCCTCCGCTCCCCTTACCTTGCCTTAAGAAAAAGGTATTAATATGGGAGAAATAGGGTTGTACCCTTTAAAGGAGTTGAAAGTGGCAATGGGTAATCCGATATATGAATCGCCGGCTTACAATAGCGATGATAGTCCAGATGAGACTAAGAGAAAAGAAGAGATCCATAAGATCATACAACACAAAGAAGAAAAGAGTGAGCGGTCGAATCCATCGACCGAAATAGACAGATTAAGAGATGGAAAGGAGAGAAGGATAAAACCGATGAAGTAATGCTCATGCAGAACGAATGGATGGGAGGACAGATGTTGCTCAAGTTAGATGGGAAAAGTATCGAGGAAGTCAGGCGAAGAAAAGATAAGGACGAGCAAGAAAGAAAGGACAAAAGAACGAGAGAAGAGATTGAAAGAAGATGAGCAGAAAAGGAAGAGCAGGGAACGAGGAGAACAGCCATGTCAGGAGGAGCAACAACAAAAAGAAGAACAGGCGGAAGAACAAAGAAAATATGACAATAGGCAGAGAGGTATAGAAGAGAAAGGAAGAAAGAAGGAGGAAGCACAAAGGCTAAGGGACAAAAGAATACAGAGACAAAGGGAAGGAGAGGAAAAAAGGGAAGGAGTAAGGAGAGAAAAACGAAGGCAAGAGGAAGAAAGAATTAGAAGGGATGTGAGAAAGTGAAGAGAACTAGATGAAGAAATGGAACAGAGGAGAAGACAGCAGGGTCTCAATGCAAGTCTCATTTGAAAAGAGCCTGTAGGGCCAAGCCCAGAGATATGATGGGATAGAACAGAAGAGTTCCTTCCAAGAAAGGAAGCAACATCAGGGGCATCTAGAGTAGTATTGGAAGAAGAAACCTTTGATGAGGGAAGCATCAGAGGAAAGGATCAATAAGGTCTATCAAGAATTAAAGGAAGGTAGCAAATATGGAAGTTGAGGCAAGAGGATCAATCCCTAGCATTTCAACCACGAAGCGAAGAAGAAAATCTGTTCAGTTACGGACATAGAGCATTGTCCTTGAGCAGACTGAACCTAGCCAAAGGTGAAGGAGATGATAGTCACACTAGTTGGGGAGAAGACATACCAGATGAGGAAAGATAGTCCATCCTCGAGGTAGGAGGAGTGAGCATGTGCGCCCCTGCGGGAAGCCTGTAAATGGATAAAGAAGTAAGATGGTCCAATCTGGAATAACCTAAGGATAGGATGCCATATCCCATACCATATACAGAGCATCCCTGAGGACGATAATATAGTGAGAAGGGAGAATCGCCACCATTTGTGAGCAGGTTAAGGTCGCTATCGGCAAGGAGACAGACGGGGACAATCGTCCCTGCAATGGATAGACTAACGATGAGAAGTGACTGCGGGTTGGGGCTTACGCAGTTTCCCTTATTGGAAAAAGGAGGAGCAAGACCACAGTATATTCCATGGCCGCAGATGGATAAGGATAATATAAGGTGTAAGCTCCCGAGTTTGACTTTGGGCGCTGGGAAATGGATGTACGAATTAGAAAAAATGACACTAGGAAACACATTGGCCATAGGGGACATAAAGGGTTTCCTAGCAGCCGTTCCTGCGGAAAGGGCTCATGACATATGGGGTATTCAAGTGTGACAGCACAAAACACAGCGCATGACGGAGCGGATGTGTGGAGGGCTCTCAGGGTACATTATCCTGGATACATCAGATATGGGTGCAATTATGACACGTAAGATGAAGGAAGATGAAGACCCAATTGCTTACATTCAAGACAAATGGCAACTTGAAACTCGTGAGCCATGGGAAAAAACAGTGGCATTATTTTACCACATTTTATATCATGGGTTGCCTGAGCCAGTACAGAGGCAGATGAAGAAAAAAGTGGGAATGCAAGCGAAACCATGGGCTGAGCTACAGTTGATGATAGTGCATCACTGTCGGTTGGTACAATAGAAAAATAGGAAGAAAAATGAGACTAGGAAAATCGCGGAAGCCAAGTTAGTTCAGAACAAATTGCCAACATTTGCCATACAAGGGGCGGTATTGACAAGTGGAGAAGGATTGGGAATGCAGGAAGCAATGGGTAAATGGCAGGCAACTAATCAGCACCCAATTGACCAAGGTGGATATGGGTTTGTGCCGCGAGATAGAGGTATGGGCTATTGAGGAAAAGGAGGAGGATTCCAAAATAATCAAGGTGGGTTTCAGAATACACAGAATGAGAATCAGAGTACTCAGGGAGGATTTAACTAAGGCAGACTTGTCAGACAAGCGCCCCCAGTATGTTGGACTTGTGGGATGACAAGGCACCTTGCACAAGTATGTGGGAGCCCTGGGAATGTCCAAATTGGCAATTTTCAAGAGGGAGGACAGCTTATCCTCCACAATATAGCACTCAAACTAGGGAAGGGTTTGCCCAAGATCACAGATTGTATCAGACACAAACACAGTGAGTACAGCAGGTACAGAAGCCAGACCGTGTGCAAACGAATCCACCACAAGGGCAGTCACAACCGGCCCCCATGCAGACACAGCAGTATGCACACACAGGACAAGTGCTGACACCTAGAATAGGAGGTGTCACTGTGGTAGGAGGAAATCCTTTCACAGGGATGGGGATGAGAATGTGCCCAAAATATGACAGCTCACAGGGTGACTTGATGTGTTCAGTACCATCTGTGACACCAGACCCCCAAGAGGAACCAAGGGTCGACGTGACGATAGGAGCAAATCTTTCTTTTTTAGTAGACACTGGAGCTAGTCGTTCATGTATACAAGAGGGAAAATATCCAATGTCGGGGATTGCCATGAATGCTGAAGGGTTCTCTGGAGCTATGAGTCGAGTTCCTTTTACTAATGAATTACCAGTCTCTATAGGAGAGTGTGACATTTCTGTTCCTTTGTCGTATTCATGACAGATAACAGTTAATAAAAAGAGATTTGAGACAAAACTTAACGTGACAATTTCATTCACTGATCAAGGAATAGTGTGTTCCACTCCAGGAATACACTACTTAAGCGTGGGAGAATGTATACAGGCGTTCACAGGGCAAGTGGCTCTGTGAGGTGTTCCAGTAGATCCAGAGGTTTTTCTATATGGAGTGAGCATCCACTGACATGGCTACCTGGCTCAGTGTGAAAAATTGTGAGGATACCTGATGAGTTTTTGTTTAGACTGCGAATACCTATGGATAAAGATGGGGCACAGACTATCCCTATAGAATTGGAAGCAGCCATAGTACGAAGGGAAATTCTCAAAGGAGTAGATGATGAGGGCAGACAATGGAGAACAGTAATAGATCTCGAGGAAGGGTACAGATTGACTGACATAACTGATGACAACCTGTTTAGAGAGGATCAAACAGATGATGAAGTGGTGTTCTTTATGAGCATGACATACTGGACAAGAAGTCCCACAGCGAATGGCGATAATGCTGCAGCGTCCAGCATATTTTCAGGAAGACTTGGAGAAGGTGACAAGCGTCCTTTGGACCACAGGCCCTTATGATGTAGGTTTATTGAAGGGAATAAGGGAAGTTAAAATAAAGCTGAAGTCAGGAGCAATTTTACCTCAAGCAAGACAGTACCCCATGTCTCGAGAGGCTGATGAAAGTATATTTCAGACCATTTCAGCACTGATGAAACAAGGGATTCTGGTGTCATCAGAATCGATGTGTAACACCATGGTGTATCTGATCAAAACAATCTAAAGGAGGTTCGTGGAGATTTATACAAGATATGAGACTGATTAACCAGATTGTAGATGTAGAGTTTCCTCTAGTTCCTAAACCGGTGACGATACTATATAGTATCCTGGTGGAAGCTCGATATTTTACGGTGATCGATTTTAAAAATGCGTTTTTCTCGATCGCGTTGCATAAGGATTCGCAAGACTTGACTTCCTTTCCTTTCTGCCAAACTCAACCGAAGCTTACTCGTTTGCCTCAGGAGTACTTTGAGTCCCCATCGATCTTTAACAGAGTCCTACAGATGGATTTAGGCAATATTGATCTTAAGAGTGCGGTGACACAACACACAGATGACATTTTAATTTGTAGCACCATGGAAGATGAGTGCAGACAAGATTCTATTGAGTTGATGACTATTCTAGCAGACAAGGAATATAAGGTAGACAATGGGAAGTTACAATACTGCCAAGAGGAGGTGTCATACATAGGGCAGTTGATTTCACATGAAGGAAAGAAATTGAAACCTGAAAGAGCTGAGGCCATTATGAAAACCTCAAAGCCAAATACAGTGAAACAGATGCAACAGATTCTGGGGTTATGCAACTATATGAGAACCTGGGTGTTTGATAACATTATGTACACAAGACCACTTTTGCAAGCTTTAAAGAAAGAACAAGTGGATAAAGTAAAAATAGAATGAGCTGAAGAAATGGAGGAAGGGTTTGAGGAGCTGAAAAAAGCAATTTGTACAGCCCCTGTTATGGGAATTCCTAATTATGCCAAGGAATTGTATTTGTTTTCACACACAAATAGGACAGTCATGACAGCAGTGCTTACACAGAGAACTACATTGGGGTACAAGCCTTTAGCATATTAGAGTGGGATTTTAGACCCAGTTATGAGAGGACACTTCCCTTGTGAACAGTCATTGGCAGCTGCCGCGTTCGCAATTGAGAAATCTACAAGTATTGTGATGAGGTGCTCTATGACTCTCTTCGTGGAGCATGCTCTATTTTGCCATTTTCGAGAACCCCATAGGCACATTGACATCCTAAAAAGCTTCAGTTTATGGGGTAATGATTTAGAATCTGTCAATTAAGATTGCAAAATGTAAAATAGTGAACCTTGCCACGTTTATAGCTGAGCCAGTAAAAGAAGGCAAGCATGTGCATGACTATGCTAATTATGTTGAATTTGATGATAATATACCCTGAGTAAAGGAGAATGCTTTGGCAGGAGGGACAATTCTCCTTATTGATGGTTCTTAGAAAATTGATCAGACTAGTGGGGAAAGGCATTCAGGCGCAGCAGTAGTGAGGCACACATTAAATGGAGAATTTGAAGTTGTAGCAAGTGCACGACTACCGTCTCAGAATTGGTAGCACTTATTGTTGCACTCGAGAAACAAGGAGGGCAGGAAGTGACAGTGTACAGTGACTCCACCTATGTGACATCCACCGTACACGCAGGATTAGCGCATTGAAAAAGCAGGTGCTATATTTGTGCAGACGGCACTCCAGTACAGCACGCATCCTTATTGGACAGGCTTATTGAGGCACTACAACACCCAGTGGCCATAGCGGTCTTTAAATGCGCAGCTCACACTAAGTGAACAGATTTGAACTCTTGTGGGAACGAAGCCGCAGACGAAGAAGCCAAAAGGGTTGCATATTGTCCAGATATTCTGAGTTTTGATACTGAGAATATTAAAGTGAAAGTAGTTACAACCATATTGATGCAAGAAGGGTTTAATACATTGTCGATAACCCAGCTAATTGAGATTCAAGGGAGTGCACCACAGGATGAGCAGGAATTATGGAAGCAAAGGCAGTGTTCTTTATCCCCCACAGAAATATTATGGCGACAGGATAGCACTGGAAAGCCGATGATGGCAGTAGCATTATTAATGGTTGCGCTTAAACGGCTGCATTACCCCGCGCATGTAACTAGAGAGAGTCCTTCTGCTATGATTGCAGAAGACTGGTTCATTCCGAATTTGTTGGAGGCGGGTCTGTGTACACACCCTGATGCCACTTGCACAGCAAAGTTATTAGTGTGTGACGTTTTTCCGAGATGGGTTGTGTTTGAATTGCTGAGATCTGACAATGGGCTGCATTTTGTTAATGAGCTATTCAAACAAATAGGGCTTCTATTGAATATTTAACACAAGTTTTCTTCTGCTTATCACCCGCAAGCTAACAGAATTTGTGAGCAACTCAACGGCCTCCTTAAGAAAGGATTGCCAAGATTAATTTGATTTTGAAGAAGGGATGGCTATATTGCCTACTGTTAGCTTTATATGTCCTTCGGAATGAGCAAGGATCAGACATCACCTCACCCCTCTCGAGCTGGTGACAGGGCGACATATGAAAATACCTCTTACACCTCTGTCTAGGAGTAGAAATGATGCCCAGAGTGTAGCTAAAACCTTAGGTGATGAACTGCATGATTATTTGACATGTATGACCTCTAGCATCTCTCTCATTACAGCTCAACTCAAGCGCCAGAGGGTCGGTCTCAGAACACAGATGAAGGCAATTCAACAATCAACCCAACTGAATTTCTATCGGCACCTAAGTTATATGTTGGTGATCTTATCCTGATTAAAGTTTTTACTAGAAAGTGGCATGAACCATGTTTTAATGGCCCCTTTTGCGTTGAAAATATAACCCCTTCAGCTGCAAAGGTCCAAGGAAGATGAACGTGGCTTCACTTGGGCGATGTAAAAGTCTATAAAGGTGAAACACTCACTCCTACCGTTGCCGATCCAGATCCAAGACAAGAAGAAGAATTTCAGCATGTGCACACTCGATTGATGATGAAGAAGGACGACAAGGCAACGACTTGTGAATGATACCAATTTAGCTTGGACTAGAATTCAGAGGACACTCCTTATAGATATTTTAATAGGAGTGCAAGGACATACTGAGAATTTTTTTTAGAAGGCCAAAAATAAACTTCAGAAACACATTGAAGCATCAAAGCTATGCCTAAAAGTCAGTTCTTGATCAGAAATTGGAAACGAGAGCAGTATCCAGATTCATTTTGTGGTACATACCTGTTCTAAACAGTAACCATATGTTCCTCAGTGATAGTGATGTGCATCAGCTTGTGCTTGCTGTTTTTGCATTTATACTTCAAGCTTATCCTGCTCTTGTCAGAAGAGACATTGGTATTCACACTTTACAGGATCCTAAAATGGCCCTGTGATTAGAAGGCTGGTAATTGCAATCATTGAGCAAATTTTACAATTGCAAGTGCAAAATCATTTGATAAATTGTATTAAAGTTGAGAAAGTTGGAGGCTGACACAGTTCTAGAGAATGAACAACAAGTACCAGGATGGCACAAAAGGTGGTTGTCTGTGTTTTGGTGCATACTATATGCCTGCATGATTACACCCTTTGTCTTTCCATTCCTTCTTTTTCACAGTTTCTATCATACTAGTAATCCCTCTGAGGCAGCGGCCTCTATGGTTCCCTCACTACAGGAACTGCTTTTGATTTGCTTACTTCCACTGAGGTAGAGGCTCCCGTGGTTCTCCCCACTGTGAGGACTGTTTTTGATTTGCTTCCTAAGTATTATTCAAACACTGACTTTGTAAGACATAGGAGAAGTGGAGTGGTAGATAATGAGGGGGAAAATACCTATCCACACAATACAGCACACTTAGGTAATAACATGTGATATCAGCACATGAGAAAGGTGGGAGAGAGAACATCTAAGGAGAGTTGCTATGTCTGCGCTCTCATACCCCATGCCATAAATACAGTGTGAACTTTCATCTCCAGAGAAGTCCCAGAAAATGATGCCAGGTGTCTCGTTCATCTTGCAGCATGCACTACCAGAGGATAATGCCAGGGAAGTTGGGCCACTTTGTGATGGAGGTCGAAATGGTCATTTCCATTCCAGGATGATTAGATCAAGACTACACAGATGGAAAAGGAACCTGAATGGAAAAGCAAGATGCTTAAGTATCCTGCGACAGGACAGGAAGAGGTAGTCATGGAAGAGATGAAGAGACTAAACTGCCCTGATAAAATAAAAGTAGCTGGATGGCCAGAATGTTGGGAACTAACTCAAGTCTTAATCTATGGAAGGGTGAAATCCAAGAAGGGATGGGAAGAAGGACTAATGTCCTGCACAGCTCATCTATTGAAGTCAGAATATGTGCAAGAGGTGCAGAGAGTGACGACAGATGTTTGAAGTCATGGGCTCAGCATGCCAAGCTACTGGCAAGGGTAGAAGACTAATCCAGTCCAATGGTTGTGATCACATTAGCAAATGCTACATTATGCTTCCAAAGACATGGAAATAATCATGTGGGAGATAATAAAGGCTGCAAAACTACAGTTGACGTTTCCAGGATGGGAGCAGGACCAGCTGTTCTGATGGATCGATATTGGGCTTGTGGGCCTAGGGCCTACATCAAAATGCCCACGGATTGGGGAGGAACGTGTTCCTTGGTGCTCATCTATGTTCCAGCATTAGTGATTCCTCGGAGTGATCTGAACATTGGAGAATTTCCAAAAGTGGATGCCCATTTGAGAAGGAGAAGATCGCTTGAATTCCTCAATCAAACCAGAAGAGCGAACTACTTCTCAGCCAAGTCAATAGAAGCATATGATGCCATTCCTTATGAGCACAGGTTGTTCAGCAAGACAGCTTCACCATTTACAACTATCTTTATGCCTGGGATCCAGACGATGGGCAATGCCAAATGGTTGCAAATTACCAGTTGGGAGCTCCTGCAGACAATCAACACTACCATAAAGGGATTCAATGCTATCAGGGAAGAACTGAGGGCCATACAACAAATGACCTTGCAGAACAGATATGTCCTCAATATGATCACAGAGATGGAAGGAGGAGTTTGTGCCAAAATTGGGCCATCATGTTGCACGTTCCTACCTTCTCACGATGACGAGAATGGGACCTTGACAGAGGCCATGATGCTGTTGATGAACCTGCTGTCAGGAAAAAGGGTTGGTGCAAGAAAGGAGTGAGTAAAAGGCCGTAATATGGAAAAACATGTGAATCAACTACAATTCCCAGCAGCAGTTGGGTAATTTGTAGTTGAAAGCCACACGTCCGTTTGACCAGCTCTGAGGGATTAGCAACAGCTTAAATTGAGTCAACGGCGCACGGCAGGTTTGGCTTATTTTGTTTTCCGGCAGGAGCGGGCAGTGAAGGGCTACGGCGTTCGCAGTTTTCGTAATTATGTCTCCGTGAGGGGATGGACTATCGGCGGGCGGACAGTTATGAAGTGCTGCAAGACTATGAGGGCGTGTTACTGCTGCGTTCGGGACGGCTTGCGGGCCTCCCGGACCTAAGATAAGTGGGGAGGGGAAAAGGCTGATCCGAGTGTTGGGCTGCATACTAATCTCCCCAAAATCTGGCTATACGAATATGGCAAAATCGTATGAGTCTCATGAATATGGCGCAAGTTAGTGCACAAGTTCAGCTTTCTGAGTTGGTCTGAGTTTAACAACTCTTTCATCCAGGACTGTACTGGGTGTTGGGAAATTATGAACAAAGGGCATGTGTGGTTACTGTTTCATTCATGTTTCATGTCCAGCGTTTTATGTTATGTTCGTGTTCATTGCTTCTACGTGCCCTGGTGGCCATGTGTTTTGTTAATCATTGTGGGTGTTCACCCAACTGTGTAGGTTCATGCTGCTTATCATATATGTGAGTCCTTGTGTTCATAAGTACACGTATTAAGGTGGATGCATAGGACAGGTACTGTGGTTAGGTATACCTATTAAGGTGTCCAAAGCACAATTGTGGTTATGTTACAGGTATAGAGTGTTACAAGAAATTCTAGGAAGGGTTCTTTTCCCTGTTGCTTCCCCTCGTCCTATCCAAATTAGATGTTCCCTCACCCTCTTTCCGGTGTTCCCAATTTCCCCCTACCCCATCCACAACCTCTCCCTAACTCCTCTTTCCCCCATTGGCTGCCATGTGGTGTCCTGTTTTATACTATCAGGTACTTGTGCCAACCACGGTTGGAGGGTCGACTTCATTCGGCTTCTGTGGTTCAGGAGATAGTGTCGAATTCTCTCCTTTTTGTATTGTGTATCATTGACACCTGCATAATCAGATGGAAGACAAGACAGAGGACATATAGATGTTTCCATTCATATTCTCATGGATTCCGCAGTGGATGGCAAACATCTTCACATTTCTTGGAGCACTATTGCTAATGGTTATGTTTGCTTTCTGTGTGATCAAGATAATAATCGCCCAGTAGACGAAGACATCAAAGAAGGCAGTGGAAATGAAGATCATGATCGATGTTGAATCTGGGTTGGGACCCAAGGAATTGACTGATGGAGATGTCAGAAAATACATAGAGGACAGCATTGGCACACCGGAGGGAACCAGGTTCCTGTATCCAAAGAATCATAAGAAGTACGTGGGAGGATGGGTCTATTGTACTCCGAAAGGATAGTGCAGCTACATGACCTGGAGTGTGGATGAAAATGTCAAATCAAC
This sequence comes from Ambystoma mexicanum, assembly GCF_040938575.1. Lineage (NCBI taxonomy): Eukaryota > Metazoa > Chordata > Amphibia > Caudata > Ambystomatidae > Ambystoma > Ambystoma mexicanum. Next base: position 1,059,162,628 of record NC_090931.1, on the reverse strand, counting down.
CAGCACCCTGAGGGGGTGATGAAGATCTGGACTCCAGAGAAGCACTTCTTCAAGAGAAAGTATCAAGATGTGGAGACAATTGAGGAGGTGGTCGAGGACTCGACCAGTTGGGGGAATGTAGAGGAGCAGTTAAATGCCTCTGCAGGCAATCTCGCCCCCCTACCTCCTGTTTGTTGGAAGCCTGAGATAGTTGTGACCATACCACGGTGAATATTCGAAAGAAGATACCCACTGAGAAAACCCTATCAAATGTATTCCCGAAGAGACGATAATCTGACGGAGGAACTCCCTGAAGGAATATGAGAACAAGTGTAAGAGGAGCTGGTGACGTCACGAGAGACGAACATGATGCACTGAGGATACTGGCTGAAGAGAATGCATGGACCTTATAAGAAACTAATGACGAAGTTAAGAATCGAGTAAACTTTCATATGCGAAGAGAAGATTGCATGTGTGTGACGCACTGCAGAAAATGCAAGCCGTTCAATAACTGTACAGATGCAGCAACGCAAGTAGACTAATCCTAGAAGCTGGCTATATGTAGTGAATAGACTGCAGGTGAAGCCGCCATTGTATAGAAGCTGAACATCGGTGTCATGAATTTAGTAAGCCCTTAGCCATGGAGAGGAAAGGCAGAAAACTGTGTCACAGCAGGAATTAGCGTAAATCGTGGATACGAATGGTGAGGCTATTTGGCCTGGTGTCAATGTCAAAGCATCCAAAGACCGGTTATATATTCTTGAAGGCAGTGAAAGTTGGAAGCTGAATCATCCCTTGTTAAGGTGCAAAGAAAGAACACCAAGAGTGCCATGTTTTTTCATTTAAGACATTTAAATGCTGCAAAATGGTCCAAATCGTGGTCTCTTGTCACGTGAGCCAAGGATGGAAATAGAGTTCAGTTTGGAGTTCTAGAACAGCAATAGTTTGTGCTTGCACTTCCTTATATTCCCAGACACAAGAATACTTTGCAAGGCCAAGTTCAAAAACAATCTTCATGGCAGAGGCATGGGTGATGAGAGATGTTGGGCTAATTGGGTGGGGAGGTAAAGCCAAGTCCACCTCCTGGCACCTGGTTCTGAGCTTGCGTGCTGCTAAGTGAACCAAATGTTTGAGACTTGGCACAAGCGTTCCATCCAATTATAGAGGGCCACATAACGAAGGGCCTTATAGTTTGAGAGCCAATGATATACTGTGTACTTAATAGTGTTGAAGATTACATGTTTTAGGGGTAGGCATGAGTTGTCACCTGACAGCAGACATCTAATCACAATCCCACCCTTTAGAGAAAGTATACGTACATGTTCCCCTTGAGCCTATCACAACCCTTCCCAGGGTTTTTTCATTTGCCATCTAGTATAAACGTCACCTACGATGAATTTTTTGTATATGAATGTGTTTTTATGTGAAATGTTCTGAGAGCTCAAGCGAACATCTGTTGATGGCCGTTATAACTCCTTGTTTTAGACAATTGATTTTAAAAACAGCAAACTTTGCCATCTTCCTGAGTTGGTTTGATTATTTGGTGTCAGAGTTATTCTGCATCCTCATCCATTGCATGCATGATATGCAAAGGCCTCTACGCTCACTGATGTGTGTGCCCATAATAGATCTTCATTGCCACTGTAAGAAATAATTATGACCCTTCTACCCACAATATATTTGATCATTGTCCCCGTAAAACACTTGCATGACTTTAATGCCACAATATACGTCATCACTGCCACTGTTAAAAACTTTGATATCGTTGAGGCCCATAATGTATGCCACTACGCAACCCCGTTTGGGCTGACTGCACAAAATGCCATTAGTGGAAAAGGTTGCTTTAATGTGACAGGCCATGGCTTACAAACTGTGTTAACCTGTACCCTTGGCCTTACAGACTAAAGAAGATGCTAAACATGTAGACATGTAAACCCCCTTTTGCCCCCCATTCCCTAACTTCAAATATTCCTTCCCCCTTCAACTCCGCCACATCTTTCTAAACTTTATCCATGTCTTTTCCCCGAGCCACCGTCCGTCTTTCTTATGGTATGATATGATAGGTTATTTATAATGCGCTTGAAACCCAGAGGTTTCTAAGCGTTGACCCGGGGATCGAACCTGTGTTGCTCCGTGCCGCCTTGCTTCCAAGGCGAGCACGTTTCCCTGGAGTTATCCTCCTGAGACTTCCCTACCTGTTCCCCTCTCTTGTAACTCTGGGCTAGCCTGTCCGTCCAAACAGCACTAACCACCCTCCTTACCACAATAATAATCCTACGGCTTCTACCAACCATCATTTAACCAACTGTGTCCCCGGCTACTGCTCCACTATCCCCAATCTCCCCAATGTCTGAAGACCCCCAAATGTACCGCCAATCTCCTCTTCAATGAAAGCCAGGCTGACCTGCCACATCAGCAACAAGAAACACCACAGTACAAATATTCCTTTCTTTCTACCACCCTGACCTGTCACCAAAAAAGAAACCACCTACTCTCCTTATTACTAACCTCACCTCAACTTGTACACCCCTAGAGGAAAAACAGTACATTCAAACCAAAGCTAACATGCTGTGTGGGCGGTCAACATGGAACTGTGTTAACCACCAAAAGCTCCTGAACCTTCACTGGCACCCGTATATATATCACCTAAGGGGGGGGGGGCAATCTATCCCTGCCCGACTCGCTGGTCGGGTGCATCGCCCAAAACTTCCATGGGGAGCAACACGTACTGCATGCTCCCCGGGGCACCCATTTGGGCTGATTGCACAAAATACCCAGACTCGCCGTTAGTGGAAAAGGTTGCTTTAATGTGACAGGCCATGACTATGTTAACCTGGCCCCTTGGCCTTACAGACTAAACAAGACGTTAAACATGTAGGTAAACCCACTTCTGCCCCCCATTCCCTGCCTTTAAATATATTCCTTCCCCCTTCAACTCCTCCACATCTTTCCAAACTTTATCCCTGTCCTCTCCCCGAGCCACTGCCCGTCTTCCTTCCCTACCTCTTCCCTTCTCCTGTAAACCTGGCCTAGCCTATCCGTCCAAACAGCACTTACACCCTCCTTACCACGACAATAATCCTTCAGGTTCAACCAACCATCATTTAACCAACAGTGTCCCGGGCACCAAAAAAACCCTCCCCAGAGGTGTTCTTTCTGCCCCACCCTCCCTATAATCTTCCTATTTAACTCTTTTTTTTTTATTGTTCCATCGCTTTCCTTTCCTTTCTTTTCTTTTTTTGTATGAAAACATTCCCCACCAACAACCTTACTCCTAGACATAAAATGAGACACAGAGAACTGTTCTTTATTTTCTCCTCTTCCATAATTCCCCCTCCTTCCTTTACCACCAACAATACCCCTTCAAGATTTCTCGCAATGTCACAATACCATTTATCTGCCCTTTCTACCAATAGCGTCCCTACCCAAAACTCATCATAGAAGGCTAACCCTTCTGTAACGTCATAACTAAAACTGACCTCCAACTGCCACAGACAAATTACTTCTCTACATAATCATAACTGCCCTCATGCCCTTAATCCCTACCATCAAACATTCACTAGGGGAAAAACACCATGCCCTACTGCCTTAAAACCTTTATACCCCTACTTTAACAGACACCCTACATATATTCACTGGTCCCTAATAATCGTCTTCAGAACACCCTTTCCTGCCACATCTGTGAAAGAAAAGACCAATTAAGCACCACACGTAATTGAACTCAAGCCACCTTACTGCACTCCGTTACTCCTCCTCTATCATACCTAAAGCCTGCAATCATAAACCTCACGCAACCTTTATGAATAATTCCTTGCACTTCAGAACCTTGCTCATTCTCCTTGCTCACTAGATCCCCTTTCAGAAAAATCACCCCCATTAACGTTTCCCGTGCTGCTCATACTCTCACAACCCAACCCCTTACCACCTTTCGTGGTTTCCTATTCTCCCACCTGACCAGATACCCAACTTATTCTCATTCTTTACATGTCTGCCCCATGTTCTGCTTCCTAACGGGGCACCACTGTCCCTCCCTTCCCCCTAGCAGCCAAATAAATTCCTTTCCCTTCTTATTTATTGAGTTTATTTATTAATTATTTATTATTCATACCAAAATCCTTGTCCCAAACCTCCTGCAATTAAACCATTGTAAATCTGCACTAGTACCCTTAATATGCACCACCCACTCTGGACCCTATGCCGAAAACTTTGTTCATCCCATCTCATCCAAACCTTCCCCCTCTAACCTGCTAAACCCCCCCACCCCATTTTCACCAAAGCCCTTTCCTCTACTTTCGAAACATCTAACCCATTTGCCTCCCTGCAAACACTTCTTCAGAGCCCTAACAGGTAACTTGTAAACACATTGGCTGTTTGACCTTATTTCCCATTTCCCCCCTTTTCATTTTATTTTTATAGAGACACACCCTCTTGCCCTCATACCGCATGCCCATCTACTCACTGCTCCCCAATACCACCTGCCCACCAGCCCACTGCAGCCACCAACAGTTTCGTTCTGAAAACCTGAGCCTGCTCCAATGCTCCCCTTATTGTTATTATTTTGCTTTCCCTACCCACTAAGAGCCTTGGCCTGTGTGGTGGCAATGCATTAAGTATTATTGCAGACATTGCCCCATTCTCCTCAATCCAGCATATGCTATCCACTCAAGTACCCCCAACTATTGCTGCAACTAACCCTTTCCTTCCCATATTCATCACTTCAACCACAAACTGTCTCCTCTCCTCTCCCCTGCCAATCCATGTAATACCTTGTAACCCTAGACCAAACCCAACCTCATTTTGTTAAGAGCCAGCATATTGAGCAGCATTTTATAGCCATCTACCAACCAATGTACTCTTGAATGGGTACTCCCCTGTACTTACCCCGACCATACCCATTTGCTCGCCGCTCCTTACCCAGCACTCTTCCTTATTGCTCCCCCGCTGTACCAGGGGCTGTACCTGCGCTCTCTGTCCATGCAGTTTAATTCCCCCCCCACGCAGTAATACACCCCCACCTCATTTGTCACTGTACCCCCATGTTCACCCTTGTCAATACTTGCGTCCCTGCGCTCTGCTACGCACCTCACATGCTGCCCCCCCCCTTTGCCCGGATGCCACACCTGTGTCTTCTGTCCGTGCAGTTCAATGCCCTATGTGCACTGCATGCTGTGACACCACATGCCTCCATCTACGCCACTGCGCATCCATGCTCACCCTTGTAAAAGTTCCACATCATCGATGTTTCCTCCACTGCACCAGGGGCCGTCCGTGCACCCCGTACACGCAGTTCAATCCACACCGCCTGCTACTTCACATAGCAACACTGCCCATTGTATCCCCTGCTATACCACTCTGCTTCGCTCCTTCACCCGAGCGCCCATCCTCTGATATAGCCCCTCTTTGCATCCCACCATTTGTCTTTCTTTTATAAATCCTTGACCTTTTGGCTCTTTTTTAAAAAACATTTTTTTAAGCCATCCTCTCCATCCCCGTGCCGGAAATGTATAACTCCACACTGTTACCCTGTTCGTCCCCTCCCATTCAACTTGCCTTCTCTCTATCCAAACTTTCCAGTAAATTGATATTCTCTCCCTCCTTGATTCTCCGAGTTCCCCATTAGTCTAAACTGATTTGCTGACCTGTATTCACCCACCTTAACTGTCACCAAAATGAACTGTCTCCCAACCAACATCCCTTCAAGCCAACAAAACTAACAGAGGTACGATAACATTATTCCTATGTTGCCGTTCACGCAACCCCAACAACTTCTTGACCCGATAGGCTTATCCCCACTATTCCTTCTTGTACGAAACCTTCCTATCTTGTTGCCACTACCCCTCCTGCTGCAACCCCTCTCCCAAAGATTGCTGGCTGCCCTTTGCCCCTCCCCCCCAAGGCATGTCCCGGGTGGGGTCAACCAATGATGGGCCGTACAAAGGCCCCAAGGTGGGATGCGGCATCAACAAGCTCTTAAACCATAAAGCCCAGAGGAGCCGTACAACCACAACACCCCCAACCTTGCTCTAAGATGGGCCTGGGCCCGATATCTCATGCCACCTAACCCTAGAGTAGGCCACCCCTATCTCACCTTAACTACTGCCCCCTTCTCTGACTTAACCAATCACCCTTTACCTTACCACCCAATCCCTCTCCTCACTTTAAAATAGAACCAAACTATCTCCACCTTCCCTCCTCTCGCTTCTTCCTTCTTGAGCCCTTTTCTTAGACAACTCCAAATCACTGATGTTGATACTCTTTGCCTGTCGAGAGTGGGGTGTAGATCCCGCCCACCTTTAGGTACCTCTCTCTGAATGATCTCCCTGTCTCTATAAAACATAAGCCGGACCACCTGAAACTCCGGAACAGCTCAAGACCTTACTCTTCTTCTACTGATTTTCTCTCTCGCTCTCCCCTGCTGACCCGCCTGTATACTGCACTGTCTGGCTACCCTCAGAGTCTCACAGGTACCAGCCACCACCTTTAACCCGTATCCCTGCACTGCCTCCAGGCTTACCACACACTAAGGGCTGTATCTGAGTATCTGACATGCACGTTCTGACTGACACAAGGCTTAGAAAGATTGTTGTTTTGTCCTCCCTTTGTGCTCCCTCCCTCATCTTGCCCCTCTTAGAAACACTTGTGTACCGGCGTGTTATAAATGACTTATCATATCCTCCTCCCCCTCTCCCGGCTCATACCAACTGTGACTCTTCATCCTCATCATCCCTTTCAAACCACCCTTCTTTGCCCTCCAGTTCTCCAATGCCATTTTGCTTTATTAATATGACCTGGCCAATCCTGGTCCAACCTGGGATATCCACTCTCCCTTCATAATTATTATTTGTTTTCATTTATTCTTTTAATGTGTATTATATTTATTTAATCACATCCTTTACCCACCAATCACCTTCACACCACCAACCTTAACCGTCCCAAACACCAACGCACCTTCAGTTCAAATCCTGCTCACCTCTTGGTCCAACCTGTTGTAGTGTATCCTATTTAACGCCCGTTCCGTAGCAAAAAACAGACATTGCATCTATGACCTCCTCACCTCTGTCAAACCAGACCTAGTTTTCATCACCGAAACCTGGTTCTCCAATGACTTCAACCCAATCGCTAGTGAAGCCTTTCCCCCTGACTACTCCCTCATCCCACTGAACCGTCCATCCAGAGGAGGTGGGGTAGCATTCGTCTTCAAATCTCTCTTCCGCGCCTCGATCATCGACAACCAACCCTCCATCCCTTCCTGCGAATCTCTCCTCGTTAAACTTTCCCTCTCCCCATTGCTCTCTCACAGTTTCTTAATAATCTACAGGGCCCCTGGTTACGATAGACAATTCGCAAACAACCTTTGTGACTCAATCGCCACCATGCAACTAAACCATTCCAACCTCACCCTCCTTGGTGACTTCAACATATGGCTCGACATCCCCACCAACCCTATGACACACTCCCTGGTTGATGGTTTAGATGCAATTAATCTCCAACCCCACATAAACGGCCCGACTCATTACAAAGGACACACTCTCGATGCCATCTTTAGCTCCAACACCCTGATTCACTTAAAGCCCCCCACCCCAATCATCTGGTCAGATCACTTCATTCTCTCGTTCGCCATCCACTCACCTGACCCCCTTCCCGTACTTGCATCCGAACCTCCGATTTTACGCAAATGCTGGAAAAAAATAACGATCACCCCGGACCTAGCCGAGGCACTCCTCCAATCTCCACCACCCACCTGCCCTCCTGACAACAAATTAACCCCTGAGGCCTTTGACTCATGGCTCAACGCACCTCTTTTACGACTCACCCCCCCATGCAAACCATCAACCCGCTGCGCCCCTTTCCCCAGATGGTTCACTCCTGAGTTGAAGACCACTAAACGACTTTACAAATACCTAGAACGCAAATGGCAGAAAGAGAAAACCCACGAAAACAGGACCACCTTGGCCCGTCACCTCTATCAATATAAGTCCGAAATCCGGAAAGCAAAAAAAGCCCACTACAACACCCGAATCCTAAACTGCAAAAACCCAAGCAAAGAACTCCACAAAATCATCTCAGAATTCACCAATCCTGCTTGCAATACAACCAGCCCGACCGCCACACAATCACTGTGCGACTCACTCTCCCTCCACTTTCACAACACGGCTATCGAAAGAACAAAAACTCTAAACACTAAGATGGCTCAACTTCAGCCACCAAGCAATCCTCCGCCCATACCGCCCAGCCCTGCAACCGTAACCTCCACGCAACCAACGTTTGAATCCTTTAGTCCAATATCGCCAGAACAGTTTCTCAAACTGCTATCTGCCCGCAAACCTTCTGGTTCACCACTGGACCCCTGCCCAGCCACAACCCTTAAAGAAATTTTTGCCTCAACCTGCGCAGGAGAATATGCAAGATCTATCATAAATTCCTCCCTCTCCTCCGGTATCTTTCCCGACGCATTCAAAACGGTGCACGTCAAACCTCTAATTAAAAAACCATTGCTCGACCCACTCGAGCCCAAAAACTACCGCCCAATCTCAAACACTAGGTTCCTTGCCAAACTCATTGACCGAACCGCCTACTCCCAACTAAACTCCTTTGTCGAAACCAACAACCTCCTAGACCCAGCCCAATCAGGCTTCAGATCACGCCACGGAACTGAAACCACCCTAACCTCGATCTGGGATGACCTTAAAATGACAGCAGACTCCGCCGGATGCGCCGCACTAATCCTCCTCGACCTATCGGCCGCCTTTGACACGATCAATCACTCAATCCTCCTAGACCGACTACACTCCATAGGAATCCGCGGAACCGCCCTTAAATGGATAGCTTCATTCCTCAAAGACCGGCACCAAATAACGACACTCTCCAGCTTTACCTCAAAACCCCGACCTGTCGACACGGGAGTCCCTCAGGGAGCATGTCTATCCGCCCTCCTGTTCAATCTTTACCTGATCACCCTCCCACCAATAATTCGTTCACACAACATCCTGTGTTACAACTACGCCGACGACACTCAACTAATTCTAAAAATCCTGAACTCGAAACCCGAATCCCGACCCGACCTGGCATCCTGCCTCCTTAACATAGAACTCTGGATGACCCAAAGCCACCTCCTGTTAAACCCCTCCAAAACAGAAATCATGATTTGCGGCAAGCTCGATCTTCTTCCGCACCCACTACCCTGGCCACCCGCCATGGGCAACTCACCGACACCCTCCAACACAGTGAAAAATCTTGGATGCACCTTAGACTCCGACCTAACACTCTCGCGACAAGTCAACAATGTCTCAAAATCCTGCCACTACCACCTCAAAAATCTTAGGCGCATCCTTCCATATCTCTCATTTCCCAACAGAGTCTCCGCGGTCCAATCAATTGTCATATCAAGACTGGACTACGGAAACTCCCTATACCTCGGAATTCATGCCTACCAACTAAACAAACTCCAAAGAGCACAAAACGCGGCAGCCAAAATGCTACTCTCGCTCGGTCCAAGAGACCACGTATCCCCAGCCCTTAAGACACTGCACTGGCTTCCAGTAGCCCGTAGGGTAGCTTTCAAAACCTTATGCCTCTCCCATCGAGCACTACATAAAACCGGACCGCAATATCTTCAAGACAAGCTAATACCTTATCACCCCACTCGCACCCTAAGATCAAGCTCAGCCGGCCTCCTAGTAATCCCTAAGACAAACTCAACCAGGTTAGGCGGATCATCATTCTCAACGCTAGCCCCAACCCTATAGAACTCGCTCCCACCCCACATCCACCTAACTGAAGACTTAACGGCCTTCCGCAAACTACTGAAAACCTGGCTCTTCCCCTAAAACTAACCAGCAATTTGACCGGAAGCAAGAAATGTACAACAAAAAAAATAAATAAATAAATAAATAAATAAATAAATAAATACATAAATAAAATCGAATGTAAACCATAAGACAAACAATACCAAACGAATAATGTAGATCAAAACAATGAAGTGGATAATATGAATAAATCATCAGAAAACTAGGAGATCTAGATGGACGCTTGACCAGACGAAAGTGTTAGAGTGAATGAGAATCTAGAAGTGACGAGCGAAGAGAGCGGATGAACGTCAAGAACGGACGAACATGGAGAACGGACGAGCGTGGAAATCGGATGAGTATGGAGAGCAGATGAGTGTGGAGCGTGGAGAGCGGATGAGTGTGGAGAGCGGATGAGTGTGGAGAGCGGATGAGTGTGGAGAACAAATGAGTGTGGAGAACAAATGAGTGTGGAGAACAAATGAGTGTGGAGAGCGGATGAATATTGAAGGGCGGAGGAGCATGAAGAGTGGAGGAGCGTGGAGAACGACTGAATGTCGAAAGCACAGAGCGAATGTGGAAAACGGCTGAGCGGAGCGCGCAGAAGCGTAAGATACAGTTGAGCCGCGAGAGCGGATGAGTGTGAGAGCGGATGAGTATGAGAGCAGATGAGTGTAGAAAGCGAATGAGTGAGGAGAGCGGATGAGTGTAGAAAGCGGATGAGTGAGGAGAGCGGAAGAGTGTGGAGAACGGATGAGTGTGAGGAGCGCAGTAGCGTGGAGAGCGACTGAATGTAGAAAGCACAGAGCGAGTGTGAAGAACGACTGAGTGAAGAGCGCAGAAGCGTAGGATGCAGTTGAGCCTGGAGAGCGGATGGCGGTGGAGAGCGGATGAGTGTGAGAGCGGATGAGTGTAGAGAGCAGATGAGTGTGGAGAGAGGATGAGTATGGAAAGCACAGAACGAGTGTAGAGAACGACTGAGTGAAGAGCGCAGAAGCGTAGGATGCAGTGAGCCTGGAGAGCAGACGACGGAGGAGAGCGGATGAGTGCGAGAGTGGATGAGTGTAGAGAGCGGATGAGTGTGGAGAGCGGATGAGTGTGGAGAGCGGATGAGTGTGGAAAGCGGATGAGTGCGGAGAGCGGATGAGTGTTCCGAAACAAACGAATACGTGGAGCAGACGTACGAGCGGCGCAGATGAGCTGATAGAGCGGACGAATGTGCGAAAAGATGAATGTGTGGTGTCGGGTGAGTGTGTGAAATGGATGTTGTGTGTGGAATGGATGAGCGTTTTGGTGCGGACGAATAGTGTGGAGCGGACGAGTGTGCTGAACGGACGAATGTGTGGAGCGGACGAGTGTGTGGAGCGGACGAGTGTGTGAAGTGGATGAATGTGTGGCGCGGATGAAAGTTGTGAAACAGATGAATGTGTAGAGCGAACAAATACACAGTGCGGATGAGTGTCTGGAACGGATAGTCACGCAGAACAGACAAGTAATATTATCAGGCCAACGAGTAGTATGCTTGGCCGATGTGTGGGTGGTCCGGGTAATCGAGTATCAAGACTGTACGAGTGTCTAGACGGGACGAGTGTGTACACGGGATGACTGTGTAAACGGGAGGAATGTATAGACAGGACGAGTATGTAGACGGGACGAATGTGCGGACCGGACGAATGTGCGGAGCGGACGAATGTGCGGAGCGGACGAAAGTGTAAGAGTGAACGAGCATGTTGAAAAGACGAGCGAGGAGGGCGGATGAACGCCGAGAACGGATGAGCATGGAGAGTGGATGAGCGTGGAAATCGGATGAGTATGGAGAACGGATGGGTGGGAAACGTGGAAAGCAGATAAGCGTGGAGAGCTGATGAGTGTGGAGAGGGGATGAGTGTGGAGAGGGGATGAGTGTGGAGAGGGGATGAGTGTGGAGAGCGGATGAGTGTGGAGAGCGGATGAGGGTGGAGAGCGGATGAGTGTGGAGTGCGGATGAGTGTGGAGAGCGGAGGAGCATGGAGAACGGAGGAGCGTGGAGAGCGACTGAATGTGGAAAGCACAGAGCAAGTGTGGAGAGCGGATGAGTGTTGGAGAGCGGATGAGTGTTGGGGAGCGGATGAGTGTTGGGGAGAGGATGAGTGTGGGGAGCGGATGAGTGTGAGAGCGGAGAAATGTGGAGTACCGATGAGTGCGGGGAGCGGATGAGTGTGGGGTGCGGATGAATGTGGAGGGCGGATGAGTGTATAGAAAGCGTTTGATTATACAAAGCGGATGAGTGCGTAGGCAGACAGGAGTTCATGCGCTGGGTAGACTGGAATGCATGCACAAGAAAGACAGGAGTGCACACTTATGGAACACATGAGAGCATGCGTGAGGCACACTGGAGAAGAATAGGTCAAGCAAGCATGAATGTGTAGTACAATCCCGAACGCCTGAAATGAACAAAATGAATAGAACGGACCTGCCCGCTCGGAACTGCGTGACATACATAATATGTTTTGGAATGCAGTGAACATTTGAAAGAGTACTTATCATAACACACCTCACGCCTACTCTCTCCCTTACATCACCACTCAACTAGAACACAGAGATACTATGACACCATTCGGTATAACTGTTCTCATATCTACATCTCCCGCTCACTCCACAACACTCTAAGTAAACACTGCTGGTTTCACACCCCCCAGCCAGGCGTTCTCCTCAGGCCTAACGCAGCCACATTCGTCCTGGATAAAGCCAGCCAGAGCGAACACATACTCCTGATCTCTCAACCACCACACCTACCGCTAAGAAGCAGCTACCACCTGAATTCCGCATCAGCTGCACACATACCTGGTGCACACACGCACTTTTGACTCTCTCTTCTCTCTCTACTGACCCGAACTTCAGTTCCCGAGGCCGTTCAACCTACCAGCGCCTTCAGACCATACCAATGGTATATAAGGCGCTATATAAATGCAAAATAACATAACATAACATAACATAGACCCCATCACTGCTACACAATTGCTGTGGTTGAGCTGTCCAAAATCTCTCCCCACTCTCAGTGGAGGTGACAGCATTCCGGCTATCTCCCTACACCAAGATATTCGGCCCAGGAATGTACTATTCACTTCTGCTCCTGTGGTAAGGGGGTCGCCCTAGCGCCTCCCCCTGCTGCTGCACCTAGGGATGATGGCATTCACCAACAATGATTCACACTTGTGGACAAGCCTGGGGCCGTACTGACCCCTCCTAAGACCACACCCTAAGGTGACCCTGTGGTCTTCCTTGGGTGGTGCCCCCACCTTGGCATACCCCCCCAAATGGCTCTCTACACTCCTTCCCAATCCTAACTAGCCCACCTGCCCCTTTAACTCCTGTTATCTGGCCTCCCTTTTGAACCATGAAACGTGGCATCCATTGAACCCCCACCAATAGTCAGGGAAGGTACTGGGCATTCCCTGACCCTTGGCAGGCAAACCGTGGCAACCACCATTTCTCAGGGAACTCTCTTAGGCAGCGCTCCCCCAGAACCCCACTACCTAATCTCTCTCGCCCTACCAGCTCTGACCCATCCCTCCCTTTCACCTCCCTGCTGGCTGCCCCCTACCTGTACCCCCTGGAACCGGCCTAAACGGTGCATCCATCCATATAATGATGGGTAGTGCTCCTATTTGCATATTGAGCACACATGCAGCGCAGCTATTTCCTCCCCTCAACCGCCCAGATACACCCACTGTGGAGCACACCCCACATAAATACCCCGTTCCACACTGGGGGCCCTGGCACCTAAATGCAGGACAAGGTAGCGCCCAGCAATATAGCTCCCGTGCACTGTATGCATCTCCCCCCTTTACTAATATCTGTTTATATTGAAATAAACTTTTTTTGTTGTTAAAAAACCCACCCCATCCTGCCTTCAAACCCATAGCTGTCGCAGGGGCCTTCAGGGCTGCTCACCGCACTGCCCCCTGGTGGTGTGCGATGCGCACCGCAGTCTGGCCTCTACAACGGAGCCGCAGGCACACCTCCCCAGCCCACTGCTCCAGTTCCAGACAAGGACAGTAGAAACATGGTCACAGCCCCTCCAAGCTTCCTCCCACACCTCCTGGCCGTGATTTCAAGAGGCCAAGAAGACCGAGGGGAGAGCGCTCCCCACCCGCTCTCCCTCACCAGGGGACTTTAAACCCCAGTGCGGCCTTGGCCCTGAGCACCCCGCATACATGGAAAAACTGGAAGGTAAGGTTGGTGTAAAATCAACACTACTCACTTAGCCACTTCTTATTTAATATATATATCTTTTTTATTATTATAATTTTTAGATCCCCAGGACACCCTCTCCCCCTCCTTATAATAGCTCCCCTACACTGCGCCAGAAACCGAGTGCCCCCCAAGCAGCTACATGCCATCAAAGCAGCAGTGCCGGCGAAGATACAGGCAACGCAGAACAACGTTAACCGCCAAAAATTTGTGAACCTTTGCCAGCACCTGTATATATCACCTAAGAGGGGGTGCAATCTATCCCCGCCCGACTTGCTGGTCTGGTGCAGCAACCAAAACCTCCCCGGGAAGCAACGCATACCGCATGCTCCCAGGGTCCCCCCTTCTACATACTGGTGCCTATGTCATCTTTGACACTGTGAAAAACTCTCATGGATTGGTCGCCACAAAATATGTCAGCATTTATTGACAATGTAAAACCTTCTCATGATGCGGGTGCCCACACTATATTTGCCATCACTGCGTCTGAAAAACACTTTAAGAAAGCTGGTGTCTACAAAATATGTTAGTAGTGCCACTGTAAAACGGAGAGCTGCGTGGAGGTGCAGTCTGGCAGAGAACTCTTTCTTCTAGCTTGTGAAGCTAGTCTTTTTTCCCTACTATTGAAGGTGAAGGAGGGCTTACAAACCCATTCCAGCCGCGGAGAGCTGCGTGGAGGTGCAGTCTGGCAGTCCGGCAGGATGGCACGCCCTGATTAAAAATAAAGCCATACTGTATAAAAAAAGTTTGAGAATGCTCCAGCACCCTTGCATCCTACATCCAAGAGCAAGATTACGAAACAGTGCGTTCCACCAGAAGACTCCCGGGAAGAAGCAGGACGCTTACTGCGAAGCGGACGTTGCATAGTGAAAGATCTGTCTGAAAGATCGTATTGGAAAACATCTTCACCTCACTCAAACTCCCGCTCACCCCCCCCCTCTTTGTGCCATCAGAAAGTACCAAGTAAAACACTGATAAGTCCTGACTCCCCGGAATCTTTGGGTATTAACTTGAAACGAACAGAAGACATGCCGACAGCAAAGTATTCCCCCCCAAAGCACCCCTGCGGTCCCCTTACAGACACCACCTACCTCTGGACGAGGGTCTGGCGTGCGGCTTGCCTAGCCCTTCAGGCTCTTCTGAATGGCGGGCCCCAGCCTGCCTCGGCAGCTTGGCGTGCTCAGAGGAGAGCCCCCCTTTACAGTGTGGCTCGTGTGCCTGGAGGCTTGGGAGACTGCTGGGGGGGCGGCCATGTAAGCCGGAGTGTGGGGGCAAGGTTGGGGGTGGAGGAGTCCTGACAGGCGGGGGGACCGAATGGCAGTGCGCAGATTTGCGGGCTTCTTCCCGGGAGGAAGCGTTGGGGACAGCGAGGGCGTGGCCTGTGGCTTGTCTTCGGCAGGCCGGATTGAAGAGCACACAGGAAAATGCTCTCGTGCCCTCACGGAGGAGAGAAGGGAGGAGACCTCACCGAGGGTTGTCCCAAAGGACCAAAGTAAAATTAAAGCCCCAGAAAAAGCCTTCTCGCACCAACACTTGTCTCCATTAAAACCCAACAAAGTGAAAGTGCTCAAAGCCTTCCTGAACTCTCCTATGAAAATAAAGGAAACTGAAAAGGAACACCTGCCACATAATTTACATTCAGCTATTGACATTGAGATCCACCCAGTAATAGCAAGGGTGGAACTACCGAGCCCGCATTTAAACTTAGAGTTTGGAGTAAATAACCTCCTCAACACAACCCTAATTAACTCTGGTGACTCTGAAGACCCGGACACAGATGACCTCAATATACTGAGAGAACACAACTGGGCAAAAGAGTGGCCTGACTCAGCACCTGACAAGCGGTTACAAGAGTCCAACTTGAGCGAGACAAATACCACTCAAAATCATTTATCCCCTGGGTCAAAAACAGAAAGGAACATCTATGCGTCTAAACTACACAAAACCCTTGAAACTCAAAGTCCACTAAGCCATACACAGATAAAAATCATCTCAACGATCTCATCAACACCAAAGCAATGAATGGCAACGAAGATCCAATCCAGAAAATCTGATCTAACTCAGCCTACTACAAATAACCCAATCGGCAAGTTCTTTAACAAATTGGCGAAAACTCAACCTACAAGCCAATTTGAACTATCAGACGCCGAAATACTAGAGGGGATCCCACCATCACCCCGTGAGAAATTTTGCAAAGGATCGGTAACAGAAGGGATCTCAACAAATGTCTTACCTTCTATTCAAGCTTGTTGGCATTTCGGCCAACCAAAAACTCCTGCTAACAAGGGAGAGATTGTTCTCCCCATAGAGCAGACAGCTCATTTGAGAGGCAAGGGGGCCCCCCTTGGAATACAAACAAAACTCGCCAAAGAAAACTAGACAAAGAAGGGCTTGGAGAAAGAGAAGACCAATCTGGGGCAGTCCACTCAAGCCATAACACCAGATGGCTTAGCTGCCGTCACAAAGGGTTGCAAAGAGGCTGATCTAGTAGCCGCTTCCCTAAATCATAACGGCTTCATAGCCTCAAATCAAAAAGAAAAGAACTTTAGGCCGAAATTGACATTACAACACCATAGAGACGACACCCCGGTGGATATATCTCGATCATTCCAGTCCACTCCATTTAAAGGAAACCGAGACAGAGAATCTTCCAAGACATCCGAAAAAAAATTGCCAGGCAACAAATGACATCTTCGCCATAATGTCAGCGGTGACTATAGCCCTGGCACCTTTCGGAAAGTTATATGAATCACTTAATGAAACTTTAAAATATCACACATCGCTGTTAGCATCTGTAAGTTCAAAACTGATTCATCTAGAAGGCTACATAATGATCGCAGAAGCTTGGAAGGAGAACACAAGAGTCCATGGTACAATGAAACACAAACAGCAAGCACCCAGTAGCTTGCCGGTTTGCCAAAGACAAGAGGTCTTTCAGTTAAAAAAAAAAAGTCTCTTACCATCGGCACACAAACCGTCCAATTTAGCATTGCAGAAACACTCACAGAAATGGACCCATCAGTGATATCTCAGGATCTTCAAATGAGAAATGCTTTGAGCTGCTCACAAAAGCACGAGGAGAAAAATCAAGAGAACAAATTTACTAGTCTGAAGGGAAAACCATCTAAAGAAGAGCCTACCAAACAAAGCCCTAGAAAAAAAGAGGCCCAAGAATTTAACGCCGAAGAAAGGCGTCGACAACATCTTCAGAATACTACTTTAAACATCGACGGAAAGCCTAATGACAAAAAAAACAGATCTGAGCAGACCAAACAAAAACAAAAGCTGAACTATGGAACAACAAATCAAAATCTTAGCCCATCATCAGAAGCAAGGACAAACAGCGTTAACTCTACTGGACAGAAGATCTCCAAAAAACAGACGTCGGTTCTGGTAACAAAAAGTTCAAAAATGCAACACACCCAGTTGCAAATGGAGATTAATGCAAAGTCAAAAGAAACCATGAAAATTTGGATAACAATCCTGGAGAAAAAAAAAAATGTTGAAAACGTAATGCCCCAAAAAAGTGAGGAGCTCCACGAAGAACTAGGAGACAACTCGATTGACCTATTGAACATTAACGTCTACTTTATAGAAAACTCAGTCTCAGAAATTCCACGCCTGATAGAAAAAAAAGGAAGGTGTCATTCAGGGAAGAAGATTTATCAAAGCAAACCTGGGTGCAGAATGGATCGGACCACAAACCAATGCCTCAAAAAAAACATCAACCAATGTACGAAAAAAGCAACAAAAGACCGTGGATTAGTCAAGAAAGGAGCACACTCTGCTGTCTTTCCGGCCAAAAATCAAACAAAGGCTGTTTTAATAGAGAAAGCAAATACAGTGGACATTCCTTATTGAGTCCTAGAAGTGGGACAACCAGGACTGCTCATGACACAAGGCTCAATGAAAGAACGCCTCATAGGGAAAGAAAACAGAGAAAACTACGAAAACGACAAGAAAACTAAAGAAGAACTTGATTCTCACAATGACAGAAGACATTGTTCTTTTACCAAAAGTGATAACAACATGGACGCAAAACCATCTGACAAAAATAACAGATACCATCAAAGAACCCCCAGTGCGCCTTCATCTTTTACTCAAACAAGAGCGTCAGCTCTATTCACTCATAAAAGTAAATCAACGAGAACACTGAAACTGGAAAAAAGAAGGCTCAAGAGAGACAATTATACTAAACAGAAGAGCCACGTTGAGGTTGTTCGACAAAATGATGAATGAAGATCATATTCGTACCACCGACATAAAGGTGGTCGAATACGCCCATAAACGACGCGCCGACAGTATCTTTTTGCACAATCCATCACACTCAGTAAAGAACCTTGTGCTCTTGGCAGCCGGGGAACTTCAGAATAGGGGCTATTCACTTCGAGAAACAACGGCCGAAGAAAGAGGACTCGACTCATTTGACACAAAGAAAATAGAGAGAGCCAGACATAATGAGAGCTGGGACCAGCGGGGGAATGATCCAACTAACTCGTCATCAAGTTTAACGAATCAGACACGAGAAAAACCAAAGAAAATCTGAACCCTGGGAAAAGAAGACGAAACCAGAGATGTAGAAAAAAATCTGTCTCAAAAACCGGTTGGGCCGACTTACTCGCAAATTGATAAAGGGAAGAACAGAGAAATTCTAACTCCATCACTGTTAACAAAAGGACAACAAAAAGAAAATGAGAAAGAAACAAAAAGGTGTGCATGGATCCCTACCACGCTCGCTCGTTACACAAGAAAATAGCAACCAAGTGGAGCAGTTAAAGAGGAACTGAGGGTGAGAAAAACAATCCAAAGACAAGCCTCAAGACGTGCTAAAATGTACCCGTCGGAGAAAAATATAGCCCTCGGTCTGGAACAAAAAATAGGCTATAAATCATGGTTAAAAAACCATCGACGGAAGTTATATCAAAACGACGCAGAGACTATGTTGAAAGAATTCTGCGGAAGATCCACTAAAGACTTTTGGTCGCTAGTCAAGGCCTCAACAAAGCCAACAGACGTGGTCATCTCAAATAGCGTTAGTGAGGAGAAGTGGTTGCAACATTATACTAACCTATTTGAACAACCAACTCCTGGAGACCCCGAAGCGATAAACACCGTTGAGTGTGACTGGACAATCACTTTCGACAAATCAACCATCATGGAAAAAAGATAAAGAACCTAAAGAATTCAAGAGCTCCGGGCCCCGATGGAATCTCGAACGTCCAATTAAAACAGGATCCAGAAATCTGGGCAGAACTGATAACGGCGATCTTCAACAGATGTCTTGAAACAAGATCTATCCCGGAAACCTGGAAAACGGCCAATATCGTCACAATCTTTAAAAAGGGACTGAAGAGTGAACCAAAGAATTACAGACCGATAGCTTTATTGGACGTAATAGAGAAGCTATTTGGTTCACTGATTCTGGACGAACTTCAAGAATGGCAGAAAAAAGCAAAAACAGCTGACCCGTTTCAATCTGGTTTTGAAAAGAACCTGGGTACATCAATAACATCATGATGATCAGTATCTTAAAGGCAAGAGCGTTGGAAAGCCTACTAACAACATTCATAGCTTCCATAGATTTGGTCCAAGCGTTTGACTGGGTAAATAGAAAAAGACTGTGGAACAAACTGGAAAAATGAAATTGCCCACCTTCCATCATTGCACCTATTAGAGCATTACATAGCGAAACTTCAATTAGAGTGTGACTAAACGCGGCCAGCCAGCTGTCAAAACCAATTAAGACAGCAAGAGGAGT
Source organism: Ambystoma mexicanum (assembly GCF_040938575.1). Classification (NCBI taxonomy): domain Eukaryota; kingdom Metazoa; phylum Chordata; class Amphibia; order Caudata; family Ambystomatidae; genus Ambystoma; species Ambystoma mexicanum. Next base: position 1,059,142,873 of record NC_090931.1, on the reverse strand, counting down.
CGAGCAGGGTTGCCCTCTGGCCCCTGCACTATACAAAGTGTATATGGCAGAGTAAGTGGACTCGGAAAATGACACCCGTTCCTTCCCTCCTACAATAGGGGAGTCCAAGGTGACAAGGCACCTCTACGCCGATGACATAATTTTGTGGGAACAAACAGCCATTGGCCTTCAGGGCCAGTTAGACAGCCTTTAAGCATACTTAAAAAGAAATGACTTGGACATCTATACAAACAAAACAAAGATTATGATCATCGAAAAATCAAAGACAAGATCAAAAAGGTACCACTGGTTCATAAATTCAGAAAAATTGGAAACGGTAGAAAGCTTCACATACTTAGGGGTGAGAATCTGCTGCAGCAACATCGAAATTTCCATGCAGGAACATCTTTTCGCAAGGACAAAAACTCTTGCAGCCCAAGCCTTGTTGCTGGAAAGAAAGTACGGCAAATTCTGGCTTCTTCCAGTAATACATTTTTTCAAGACAAAGGTTACGCCCGCAATAACTTATGGAGCAGAGGCCATGCCACAACTTCCACCGGCACTATGGGGTAGACTTGAGGGCCTATTCTGGCGCAAAGTACTGAAGCTGCCAAACTCGACTCCCATAGCGGTAATTAGATGCGAGCTAAGTCTGCCATTGATTAAATATGTGGTCGAGAGAAACAGTCTTCTATTTTTGTGGAAAATATTAAGAACGCCTCGTCCACAAATTTTAAAGATCATTTACAGGGAGATGACAAGTGAAAAGACCCAAATGAAGACTGTCTGGTATAAAAACCAACTCTAACTGGCAGAAAAGGTTGGCTGTTCACAATGGGACATTGAACGAACTCTGGAAAAAATCAAGGACAGACTGAGAATTCAGGATTGGATTGAAACACTCGACAAAGCAAGCGAGAATACATCCTTGTCACACTTGACATTTAACACCCAAAAAGTGGACGAGGTGAGAACTTATCTAAAGAAATCCCCAAACAAACACCTTCGAACAATCTTCTTAAGAGCTCGTCTGAATGTCTTAAAGACGAACCAAGTCCTATATTTTCGAAAACAATCAAAAGATAACATCTGCCGTTATTGCACAGCCAAACAAGACATTGAGACAGTTCGACACCTCCTTCTTCTTGGCCCAGGAACAGACAAATTAAGAACAATCTACCTCCGACCACACAGACTAAAACACATGACATCAAATGAAGAACTTTGGTGGAACCAGATGATGAGTGGTGACTCCACATCTTTGACCATACCAACAGCAAAATTCCTACACAGCCTGGACTTGGAAGGAAAGGCCAAACTCCAAATCTCAGATGGAGAGGAGAAATGTGTCTAAAAACAGAGAATATGATGTCACATTACAATAATTGCACTCAGTTTGTAAAAATCGTTAATCACGATTATACACAATAACAAAAAACAATAACAGTTTCATGATGCTAGTGGCCATAATATATGCCATCTGAGCCATATAAGAACATTCTCATTTTAGCTGTGCCCAATAATGCCAGTATTGCCACTTGAAGAACACACTCATGTTGGATGCGCAAAACAATGTCAATTTTACCACAGTCATAGGACTATTTCATGCTGGTTTTGTGCACCCGTTGACACAGATGCACACGGGTTGCATGCATGCACAGTTTTCATGTTTACATTTACCTGCCAGGCCCGCAGCTGGTCCCTTGCTGAGTGATCTTCCCCGTGTCTGAGAGCAGCAACCGGAAGCAGGGAGGGAATCTGATTGACACTTTTCACAGAGACCCGCTTCGTCGATAGGAAGCCCTGAGTGGAGGCTAAATGCACGGCACATACTTAGAGCGTTCCTATGGGTCCTGCACTCTTTACAGACGGCAAGTAGAGCTGCACAGCAGACCTCAATATCGGACATCACCCTAAATGTTGGCCGCCTGCAAGCCCTCTGTGCCTGCTGTTCTATCGTGCACAGTGATCGTGTGCTGTGCATGACAGCGAAGTGCCGGTCTGTGCATAATGGGAAGAGCCGTGCTCATTATGCACTGGCCACATCTCTTAACGACTAGACAGATGCTGCTTGCGATCATTAACATTTCAATGGGTTTCAGCCCTGATAATCGTGAAGCAACGCCCATCCCCAGAGGGCCTTCCCATCCCCCATGCTCCCTCAATTTTCAAGGCCCAGCAGAACTCTGAAGTGGCCAAAAACCAATATGTGTGGTACTATACGAAACGACCAAAATAAACAACTAGAAATGTGCCTAAAAACGATCCCTGCACAACAGTTCCCAAGATTAAAAGCAGAACAACTTTTTTTTTTAGTATTTCTTAGGTAAAGGTGCATCAAGGCGCATCAGATTAGATGTGAAAAAAAGAAGGTTTTACATCACCACGAGCACCACACTTCTATATTAGGCGCAGGTGTCGATGGATGATGACACCGCTGCCGCTAAATTGCACATCTGCATTAATTTCTGGCTGCTGTGCGTCCAGGGCAAGACGTGAAGGTGTTTTACAAAACGAGCTACTCGTGGAATTATGCAATTACAACTGTCCCGCCTTGGAAGAATGATATTGTCATTTCGTGCAGCTGCGATGCTACCCTGGAAACCTGCGGGTACACGTGTTTAGCAGCTTAGTCATTTCAGCAATTACCAGACCGGCTGTATGCTATCTATCACCTGTTGCCAAAGGCTTCCCAGACGCCTCCCTACCGCAGGGGACACCATGCTTCCAGTGCTGGCCTCGCTGGGACGCCCTAATGCATTCTAAGGCCTGCAGCCTGGCTTCACTACGTCATCTTAAGTGCCAGATAATGGCGTGGTGTGGTGCCAGGAAAGCACAGGATGGGAAACGCACCGGTCCCTGGTGACATGCAGTCACCTAGTAACCTTGCAAATAGACCCTGCGTTTAGAAAGAAAAACCCATCTGTTCCCGAAGAACCCGCTGAAAAGCATGCAACGGGTTTCGCTGTGTTGATACCGTCTCCCATGATGGGGCAGACTGTCTCTCATATGTAACGTTAGGTCATGTTATGTGTGAATTCAATGCGCGTACCTGATCCCAGTGTGTTAAGTGGCATAAGACATGGAGGGGAGGATCCAAAGAGAGGCAACACAATATAAGGGAGGGGACATGTGCTAAGAATTGAAAGTAGGTGGGGGATTTTAAAATATGTGTGCCCATGTGACTAAATAAGTGGCTTAACAGATGCTGTCGGGTTTTTGTACCTTGCAGGAAAGGTAGTAAGAACTATTTTAAAAGGTGTAACATAGAATATCATTATATATACATACATTTAAAAGGCGTGTTACATATAATTTACCTAATGAACAGTCAGAAATCGAAATCGACTTAAATAAAAAATATTCAAATATCAATTCGAAATCTTTCGAAGGAAATCCCGGATTGCTCTGTATTCCTTACATTACATCATTCTAACGACAAGACTTCCGCGTAATGTTTCACAATTAAAGCAAGTGATTCTCTATATTTTCCCTGTAGCGGATTACAAAACAAAGCATCTCACTCCCCATAATGCTGTGCTTCAGAGCATGAGTTACAGTGGCGTCTGCTGAGGAAGCGCAATGCCACCCCTCATCTTTTCTTTGGCTTTTGGCATGGGGAAATCAGGTCAAGGAGTCTTGCCAGAGCCCGGCTCGGGGGCTCTTCTTGGACACTGCAGGGGCTGAGTCCTGGCTACCCCTTGCCCACTTAAAGACCTTCCAGGGCCATATAGATAGCATTGTGGAACTGGTGATCTTGTGTGATTGGTACGTTCATGAGTTATGGTGTCAGGAATACAAGAAGGATGAAGTATATCTTACACTGGCACCCACTCATGGAAAATAAATCCACGATTTAATTTTTCACTGATTAATGTCCATATTTTTCTGCCCAACATACACATTAATAAAGTAATAGAACATTTATTGTACTTCTTCAGAAAGTAGCAAGTTGATACATAGACATGTTAGAAGGGAAAAGGAGTAAGTGGTGGGGGGAGGGGAGTGGAGTGGGAGACTTGAGAGCAGGAGGACAGTGAGATGGGCGAGGGAGGAAGCGCAGGAGGTGCAACATTGAAGGAGAGGAGAGTGAGATAAATGAGACAGGAAGGAGGCAATATGAACACAAGAGAGTGGAGAGGGAGAGAGGTCTGTGCTGGAAATGAAATGAATGTACTTGTGGAACCCTCCCCCACCTTGGGGGGCAGGGCTGTGGGGAGGACAGGGTGGGGCTGAATGGCGGGGACCTGGGCATACCTGTCTAACCTCCGGATTTTTCTCGGAGACTCAGGAATTTTAACCATTTCTCCCGGTCTCCGGGAAAGACCCTGGAATCTCAGGAATTTTGGTGGGGGAGAGCTTTCACCAATTGCTTTTTGTTTGCTGTTGTTGGTATGTTTGCAGGTCTGCGCCACCTCGGACTCCCTGCCTGAGTGTGGGTTTGTCTCTGCAGCAATGACTGTAACGCTCCAAGCACATTGGCAAAAAGAATGCAGGTGAAGCAAAATAACCTGCGTTTACTTTGCTACACCTTTCATTATTTTTTGCCGACTTTCAACGCGAATGCGCGTTTCTTTTGCTTTCGTTCTTTTTGCCCAGATTAGGGTGGACTGTAAGGATATTTGGCGTGTTACAGTACAGAGTACAGCACTACTGCACAAGTAGCACATTTTTTTTTTGCATTACCACCACAAGGGTGCGGTGCATTGCTATATGGGTTACCAGATTAACAAGGAAAGACAGGCTGTTCAGTCAAAAACGATTTTAACATATAAGATGCAAATCTATTTTTACAGTTAAAAGCACACGTGCTCATTTAAAAATGCACACTATTTTTCACCTGAAATGCCTATGGTGCGAGAGACACATTTGAAAATTAACAGCTAACCTATTAACCATTAACCTGACTAATAAAACCTTATTTAATATAACCCACTAATAAAATGTGTTCTCCACTGCAGAATTAGGCATACTCTGAAAACCATTTAAATGTGTGTGCAGATTTTTTTTTCTTCTCTTCTCTGCCTGATTCTCCGTGTTTTTGTGCACAGTAACTGCAGGAAGAAGGAAGTCAGATTTGCAACAATTGCAAATGTATAAGCGAAGCTATTGTTGAAGAGTAGGAGGATGAGAGATGATGGATTTCATTGGGACACGTCATACAGAGGGCTGAGAGGAAAGTTTTAGTGGGCAGTAACGGGGAAAATTCCAGGCAGACATTTTTCTGCACTACTGGGGAGAAGACCTGGCTGTGGGGCTCCTGACTGAATGCAGATTCCTGTGTCCTGCGGCAGTCGAGATTGGGGAGAACTGAAAGAAAAACCTTTCCACTGGCTGAGGCATTCCTATCTGAAAAAGCTGAGAATTCCAGGCAATGACCCCGGTTTGAGAAGGAAAGGCGATCCTTTTACTGGGGTTAATCTTCAAGGGAGCTACATTCAGAAAGAGAACAGCTGAAGAAAACTCAGATAAGGTAATTACATAAGCGTGGGAGCCGTGTGTGTGCACGAAAATATGCAGTCAGTGTAGGATTCCTGTGCGTGTCTTAATCAAATACCAATGTTGCAATTTGAGTTCTGTTCTCCGCCACGCTCTTTGCAGTGTGTCATAGACAATGCTTTTACTGTACCATTTTATTTATTTCTGTAAAGAATGAGATCGTGTCTAAATGCAACTTTTATAATACAGAAAATATTTGAAAACAGACAGGTGGTTTATTTTCTATTTACCATTACAATGCCGATGATGTGGGGAGATTTTTAAACAGTGCAATGGTCATTTTAAGACAGATGTGTGCATGTCAGAATCAGTATGAATAATTGTGAGTGACTGTAGCATAGCTTGTTGGAGGTACATGAGCCAACGGGAAGAGAGACTCTCTGAACATAGCTCCCTACCGTATATAAGGTAGTGGAAATTACCACAAGACTACCACATATAGCTCTCTGTCGTAAATAAGTCAGTGAGTTCGCCCATGGTGGCACACCAACACTATCACTGGAAATGTGGTATTCCCATAATGCAGGTCTGAGGTCTCTCTAGTGATCACACGAAAAATCTAAGCAAAGATAAGGGATTCTGGACATTGGGGCCACAAATAAAACAAGGGAATTATGCTCACCAAAAATACCACCAACCACGTATACCAAATATGCAGGTCTGGGTGCTGAAATAATGCATGTCCATTGTATTATTGTTGCACATGGCCAAATCTGAATACAAAGAGTGATTATTGCTAAGTTATTTTCGGCGGTAATAAAATACCGTCAGGCCCCAAATCTCCACAAAATACCCTACATATTTATGGTGCGTTGCAGGCCGGGAAAGTGATCATAGAGTACCTACTGGGCGTGGCAAGCGTGTCTCACACTGCCATTTGCACATTAAAGGGAACCCATTTTATAATAGCAGTGTGCCACTAAAAACGAATTTCAGAATGTCACAAAGGGAAACCACATTCTCAGATCTAGTGCAATATTTAGAGGCAAAGTTATTTGCACATGGGAATTGGTCTTCGAATAGCACGTTAGAATGGAGTAACCGCATTCAGGGTGAGGTGCAGAAAGAAAAACTAGACAATATTTTTGCAGAAGGCAGCATAATTCAGGTCTGCCTTACAAGATTATTGAATGCAGCCGATAAAAATGCAGAGAAAGACTGTTTAATACGGCTATGCGGCAAAATATGGTTTATTTTAAACAAATCCCTGCGAATGCAAGAGAATGATACTCAGCTAATTAACAGGTTAAAGACTGAATTAGAGGGGGCAAGTAAAAATCAGGAAATGTTGAGAGCAGAATTGGATGTATGCCAAAAAGACATGCAATTAAAATGCAGAGACTTTGATACTCAGTTATCCAAAAGCAAGAAACAATTTGAAGATAGTGAGCAAGAATTGGCACACTTAAAAGCCTTAGTGGATCACATTAGGCAGGATAAAGATGAGGTTGTTTCAGAAATGCAGATTTTACAAAAAGAACATTGTGAAAAAGAAGGTGATCTCCAGAGTGCAGAACAAGAAATGATTAAAATGATCCAAGAAAGAGACAAGAGAAATAAAGAGTTCAATGAATGCCAAATGCAAATGTGCGAAATGCAGGAGGTGATTAATAAAATGAGTGATGAAAATAATTATTTGCATGATGAAGCCAACAGACTCCTTAAAAAGTGTAAGGACTTAGAACAGCAAATGTGCATTCCCAGGTCCCAGGAGAGGCGGCAGGGTACCACATTCAATGGAGTGGAGGTGAATTCTAGCTCTGCCCAAAGAGCTAGTGCCCCAGTGACTGGGCCGGTGACTGAACTTGGTTGCAGCGCCCTTGGGGGATTTGATACTCCCATTGGGGGCAGTCACCAATCTCATACACCTGAAAACAGGATTGACTCACAAAATAGTGCAATTCCATGCATTGCAACAAGTAGCCCCATAAAAATAATGAAATCCATTAAAGCCCTGATCAAACCATTTAAAAAGGGAGGTGAATGCTGCATTGAGGATCACTTAGAAGCGGTGCATGACATTTTTAAAGCACTCCAGATACCTAGGGAACAGTACAGACAATATTTTCATTTAACTTTAGATGCCCCGACGGCCAGCATCATAAGGGGATTAAATGAACAGCAGAATATGACATGGCTGGAGTTTGAAAAAGAAATTAGGCGTCATTTTTCTCCTTTTCAGTCATTGCAGGAGGCAAAGAAAGTCGCATACACTATTACTGCTGGACCTAATACATCCCCTCGCCAATTTTTACAAGACTTAAAAAGAGCATTCTCTCGCTTTGATGTATCTTTTGACTCAAATTCCAATGAGTTTAAAACTGCATACTTCTATGGGCTACAGAAAGACATCATATCCCAATTGGTCCGTGAATTTGACCGTGACAAGTCCCTTGAATGGATTGTACATCAAAGCACAAAGCTATATGAGGTACTCTATTGTCAGGGTAGAGAAAGTGATAAAATGAAAGATACCAGGCCTAAATCTAAAGAACCCTCAACCACAGTAATGGAAATCAGGTCAGCCAAAATGTCCCTTGAGTCTGCTCAAAGCCAAGGTAAAAATAATGTGACACCTGAACAAAGGGGTAATCAACAAAGATCGCCATTTCCTGTACCAATGTTCCAAACACATGATCCTAGTAATAGAGAGAGCTACATCAGCCCTAGATATTTAGGGGATAGACCCCGGGTAAGATATCGGCCTGATATGGCAGGTATGAACAATAACCAGAGACAAAATCAAGATCAAAGAAATGATGGTCCCTGCCAGTCATTGGGGACACAGAGCAGATTTGATCCCAGCACCATGATATATGGTAATCAGGATAGGACCCGATATGTGGATCGATTTACTGATAATGGAAATCAACATAGGGGCCAGTACCCACAATCTGAGAGACAGGACATGAGGCAAAACGTGAACTACAGTCCACGCCAGTACAATGATTCCCCACCAGGGGACTATAATCAAAGGATGGGTGCAACCCGCTCCCCTCCACAAATGAATCAAGAGTTCAGAAACCATCCCAACCGACATCAATCACCTGAGAGGTATCAAAATAGATCCAATCAGGGGGAAAACAACCAATATCGACCTAGGCCACAGAAAGAGGATCCTAGAGAGATGGAAAGGTTCCAGTGCCTTGAGGCCCAAGTGAAAATGTTAGCTGAGCAAATAGGAAAGCTCTATACAGCGCAAAAACAACCTTCCAAAGCGGGGGCTGATGGCCATAGCAATGACCGGGGGGCTTCCGAAAAGTGACTAAGTACTCATGATAATCGCAGTGCCAAAATGACAGATTGCTCTGATATAATTTTGCATAACAACTCTGAGGTGACTAATGGATTAAAAATGAAAGTACCAGTAAATGAAATTGTGATAGAAAGTGAAAATACTTCTAAAAAAGAGGTACGGTTTAACTTAGAGCTAAATAAAACAGTAAAGATTTGCACAAATGAAAAAGAAACATTAGGAATTCCAAAAGAACAAAGGGACAGATTTAAGAAAAATGACTCATGCATGGGGAATACCAGTAAACAGGGAGTAAGTGGGGATGCCATAGCTCCTTCCCTGGGCAAGCAAAACAATGACCAAACACAGACAGAAAAAGGAAATACTCACAAGGAGGGTACAAGTCAATCACCTGAAGAATTCTTTGAGCCACATATTTTTGAAGAGGCTGAAAGGGCTGGCATTACACTAAATGATCACAAATGCACAGAATTAAAAAATGACAAATTGCTGAATGATGTTGTTACACATGTTCAGTTGGAAGGTTGTAATGTGGTCTCTGATGTTACCCAGATGGATGGGCGAACAGTGGCCACACTCCAAAAAACCTCTGAACATGGAGAAATGAATAAAATATCTCGCACAGAAATGGGTAAAAAGGAGGGAAAAATGTCTTTTCATTTACCAATGTGCTTAGCCAAAAGTGAAAAAGACCTGAGAAAGGTGAGCCCTGAAATCAGTAAGAATTCACATTTCTTATGTGTATTAGAGGAAGTTGAGGACAGATATTATGCACCCATCACTGTAGAAGAAAAATGCCACACCTTCGCTATGATTGACACTGGCGCACAGGCCACAATTATGTCCAAGGAGCTGGTAAAGTGTATCAATGAAGGGAGGCCTCCACAGAGTCAGATCACAGTGAAGGCAAATCAAGGCCCAGTGCATAACTTTAATGGGGAGGAGGTGCCCATCATAGGTGTAACTGAGGTTGACATAAAAATAGGAAAGCACAGAATGAAACAAGAGGTATTGATCACATCTATTTGTGAAATTCCATTTCTGATGGGGACAGATTGCCTGAAAAGATTGTCTCCTCTCATAGATGGGGTGAATGGAGTGCTGTGGTCCTTAACCAAAAAACCATTGAGGCCTAAGAAACTAAAATCACAAAACAGCAATATAAAAGAATGTCACACCGTTGCCAAAACAAATGATGCTGTGGAGGTATATCTCCAGAATAGCTGCATACCTAGTGTCACTGTCATATTAATGTGTCAAGACAAAGATCAGAGCGACAATGAAAAACTACCTGTACAAATATACTTGGACCCAAGGAAAGATTGGCAGACTGCCATAGATGAGCACACATTACGTTTCTATTTAAAAGAGAAAACATGCAAACAGAATATTGTTCCTAAAACAGATTCAGAAAAACACATTACCACTCTGGCAGAAATACACATGGAAGATGAGCAACCATGGGTTCATGTTGGTATAAATGATTATCTTAAAACAATAAAAGCCACTTTAGCACTTGAACATGAAAGGAGTTTCATTAATGAGAAATTGTTGCAAAAAATTATGGAGAGGGAAGAAATCCCGAAATTTAGGATTAAAAACCAATATGTTTCTGGGTTGGACAGTCCAGACTTTGAAAACCGAATTGCAGGCAGATGCATGCTTAAAATTAGCATTGGGCAGAAAACAATTTACCATAATGTATGGATAGTGAGTGGAGCACAAAATGAATTTTACATGGGCAATGACATCATGCACAGAATGTGTATGGTGTTAGATTTACTTAATCAAAAAATATGGTCACGCCTAGGTGGTCCGGCACCTGAATTTGAAGACAAAAGAAGGGCTTATCATTGTGCACAACTGGTTCCTTATGCAGTCGAATTACAAATGAGGAAAAATACTATTATTCCTGCATTTACAAAACAGTTTGCAATAACACTGAAATGCAAAAATGGACAGCAGATGAAAGGCTCTGATGCATTTGTATGCCTGAATGAATCCATAAAACAGCAAGGCCTGGATTATGAATACATTCCATTGGTAGACATTGGTGAGGGATCTGTAAAAATCATGGTAAATAATAAAGGTTGTCAGGATATTCATTTAGAGGAAAACTCCCCATTAGGAATGGCCATACAAAAATCACATTATACGGCAGATTTAAATAACATGGTGATTGGGAATATTCCTGAAAAATATGTAGATGCCAAGGGCGAGTTGCCAGAACACCTGGACTCTCAGCCCAAAGGAATATTTAAAATTCATTCTGTGTATCCTTATGATTCAAATGAGACAGTGTGCTGCCATCAAGAGGATTGCATAATATTTAATTTAAATGAAAATGAAACAGGAAATCAGCCCATTGAAGTGGAAGCTGATATGCCAAAATATTTAAAAGTGGCAGCTCTACAAAAAGATACAGCCACACAGTTAGAGGAAAGCGCTGAGATTCCTTTACCAGAAGAGTTTACAGAATTTTCCAGAATGGTAGAAGAGCAGATCTCCTTAGCGGATGCATGTGACAGCGATGAGGATCGAAACAATCTGAGGGAAATATTTATGGAGTTTAACGATGTATTTGCAAAAGATGCTTATGATTGTGGTTTAACTGATTTACATGTGGCCACACTACCAGAAGGTTGTAGCAGAAATCCAGTATTTGTACGCCAGTATAGACTACCGCTGGCATGTTTAGAATCATTGGCAGAGATTATTAAAAATTTGGAATCACGGGGAATAATCAGGCCCATTCATAGCACATCCAATACGCCTATTTTAGGTGTGTTAAAGCCAAATGGTCAATGGCGGCTGTGTGCAGACTTAAGAGAGTTAAATAAAAGAGTACCAGTATCTAGGTGGCCACTACCATTCATTGATCAGGGCCTAGCTCAGATACATGGTTCAAAGGTATTTACCACATTAGATCTCACCTCTGGATATTGGTGTGTGCCATTGGCAGAGGAGATACAACACTTATTTTCCTTTACATTTGACAGGACTCAATATGCCTGGCTTAGAGCTCCGTTCGGGTACATCAATAGTGGGAGTGAATTTGGCATATTTTTGAGAAAGGCCATGCCGGATGCAGCGGAAAGAGGAACAATAGTTTATGTGGATGATGTCCTGATAAAAAATGAAAGCCTTAAAAGCCATTTTGATGAAATAAGACATATACTTGGCCAATTGCAGAAAGCAGGCGCCAAAGTATCTTTGCAAAAAGCACAATGGTGCAAGAAAAAAGTGAACTTTCTAGGGCATGAAGTGACTGAACGTGGGCTAAATCCACAAAGGAAGAAAATAGAGGCCATACAAACATTAAAAGATCCTAAAGATGTGAAAGGAGTAAAACGTTTATTAGGGATGACAGGCTATAACAGAAAGTTCATTGAGAATTATGCAGAAATCACTCAACCATTAACTAAACTGCTTAAACTAAATACTCCCTGGAGATGGGAAAGAGAGCAGTCTGATGCAGTGGCTAGATTGAAGGAATGTCTTGTAAAGGCACCATGTTTAGCATACCCCATAAAGGACAGGGATTTCTTTATAGGAATAGGTTTTTCTGAACATTGTATGTCAGCAGTATTATCACAAAAACACGATTTGAATCACAAAACCATTGCATATGCAAGTAAGGCATTTTCCCATGTTGAAATGAAATTTAATGAATGTGAAAAGGCCCTATTAACCACTGTGTGGGCGCTACAACATTTCCGCCCCATTGTTCAGGGAGAAAAGGTGATTATTGAAACAAATCATCAACCTTTGCAATTTTTAGAGAGTAAAAGAATTAGATCAGGCAATCTAGCGCAATCCAGAATCACTTCATGGACGCTGGCATTACAAGGTTTTCCCGTAGAAGTGGGATATGGACAAAATAAAAAGAGCCCAATTGCTCAAGGGTTAGCTGACTTACATGACTGTGCAGCTGAACAAATACCAAATGAAATGGAAGTGGAAACTAGTTTGCAGGAATTTGAACAATCATCACACAAAGCTTTTGATGAAAAAACATGCAAGGATTTGCCAACTGTATATGTGGATGGTTGTGCTTTTCACATTGAAAATGACAGTAATAAACAGTTAGTGGCAGGAATAGGAAATGTCTGGTTGAAATGTGAAGGCGTTCCCAGTATAGGGATGAGGATTGGGGATAGGAGCAGTCAGGTGGCGGAATTGGCAGCCATCTATAAAGCAATTGCTACTGCAGTTGATAAAAAGTTCAGTGAAATTGTCCTGGTGACTGATTCTGACTATGCACGGAATAGCTTTGTGGAGTATTTGCCTGGTTGGAAAGCAAGAGGCATGGTTACATACAACAAAAAGCCACTTAAACATGGAAAAATGATACAAGCCATAGACAAATTGGTGTCAGAAAATAATTTAACAATATACTGGAGAAAAATTCGTGGGCATTTAAAAACACCAGGAGAGGATAAGGAGGGAAATGATAAGGCAGACCATCTGGCTAAGATTGGGGCTGTGATGGGAGAATTGCTACCTATTGATTATTTAATGGGTGAAATACAAATTGATGCAGTCACACGTTCTAAAGCACCAAAGGAGGTAGATCAACCGGTGGTGCAGTGGAGTCATGACACGCCAGACCAAGATTTGATTGAGGCACAAAAGAATGATCAAATTTTGGGAATATATTATAATCATTTGATAGATCCTGAACAAAATCCTGTAACAGAAAAAGATTGTATGGGAAAAGAAGAGTTGAGGGTGTTATTAAAGAACAAAACACGAATTAGATTACAGGATGGGCTCATGATTAGAGAGTCCATAACAGGGCAAATACAGTGGGTAGTACCCCTTTCATTCAGAGGACTAATGCTACACCATGCACATGATGCCATAACTGCAGGCCATAGAGGTTCACAAAAGACATTAGAAATACTAAAAGATTATGCTTACTGGCCACATATGTCCCAAGATGTGGAATTATATACTAGAGGATGTCTAGTATGCGCCCAGTTTAAACCTGCTTCACCAATGCATAGAGCACCATTGATGAAAAGAGGCCTAACTCTCCCATGGTCAGATTTGCAAATAGACTATGTAGGTCCTTTAAAAAGGTCGAGCAGGGGACACCGTTATATTTTGAGTGTGGTATGTTTGATGTCAAAGTGGATTGAGTGCATTCCTGCACCAGATTGTAGTGCGCAAACAGCAGCCACATTACTGGTGAACCATGTGTTCTCAAGGTTTGGGTTGCCACAAAGAATTGAGTCAGACAGAGGAAGTCATTTCACAAGTACTCTAATGAGTAAGGTATGGCAAATACTAGGTGTGAAAAGGAAACTACATATCGCATATCGGGCGGCGTCCTCAGGTACAGTTGAAAGAAGCAATAGGTCTGTTGTGGATATTTTAAAGAAGTTTGTGGCAGAAGCAGGTTCCAGCTGGGATTTACGTTTACCGTTGGTTCTGATGGCAATCAGATCGACTCCTGCCAAAGCAACAGGTGTTAGCCCCCATGAGGTCTTAACAGGTAGGAGAATGGTGTTACCACAACACCTACTATACAGAACACATGAGCAAACCCTTGTGAGTGCATCCACAGTTCATGAATATATTGATGAACTGAGGAGGCATTTGCAACATGCATTTGCTTTTGTGCAGAGAAATCTGGAAAGAGCTGCTGACAGTGCAAAGTCATATTATGATAAAAAGACATCAGTAAAGGAATACAGTGTAGGGGATCAGGTGTACAAGTTTCATTTTGGAAAAAGTAAACAGAAAAATTCTAAATTTCTAGCGGCCTGGCAGGGGCCATTTCGAATTATAGATAAGGTCTCTCCTGTAGTGTATAAAATTTTGAAAAATGAAGGTGAAACGGCAATAGAGCAGTTTGTCCATGTAAATCAAATCAAACCATGCCACCCCAGACATGAGATCAGGCGGCTTGAGCATGTAGAAACAGATAAAATCCCTTGAACACAAAAAGAGAAAATAAATGGGTATAATCAGGAGGCAGTGACAAAGAAGTTAAAAAGTTGATTGTTATGATGGCACATAAACACTGTAGTATATGTAAAATATAATATAAAATAAATATAAATAAATAAATAAATAAATAAATGCACATATAATGGAAGTTCATGGTTGGTGTGCAGAGAGAAAGTGTGTTAAATATTGAATATCTGCTTGTTTTCTTTTAACTTGTGTTTAATTTCAGAAAAAAAAAAAAAAATGAAATATTTTTACCAAGCATGTTTTATTTTTGGCAAAAGGATGAAGTTAGTATTGTGCTATGTACTTAATCTGTTTATTTTCTATTTTGATTTAGACAATTAACATTATTTGATCGGAGGTTCCGAGATCAGAGCCCACGGGAGAGACGATGGAGTCCTGGAGTCCCCTGGATGAAGACCAAAAGATGCCTGCCTCCAGGTGGAGGTGAAGACAAAATAACCGGAATGCCAAAAGAGATGACTGCTGTGGATTCAAGATTGCCAAGATGAAAGAATACTCGAATGAACCGAATAACATCGCTGGTCGGGACATACCAAAAGAGACAAAACAGAAGTTCCGGCATATGAAGTTCCACGTATTTATTATTTTAATTATTTATTTTAATTTGTTATATTAATTATTTGTTTTAGTTAGTTGTTTTATTTCGTTGTTTTTAATTGACTTGGAAAATTTAAACTTAAAGTAATGCCACTTCCACTGAGAAGGCAAATGTGGAACATTTTATGAACTGATGGACTCAGATGAAATGTTGATTGCAAATTTTCATTGATGCACATGAATATTCATTTTGTTGGATTGCTATATTGTAAAAAAAAAAAAAAAAGAACAAGTTGTTTTTAGGAATTGGCTTGGATTATAGCCAAGTTCTAAAAACAAAAGGAGGGTATATGTAAGGATATTTGGCGTGTTACAGTACAGAGTACAGCACTACTGCACAAGTAGCACATTTTTTTTTGCATTACCACCACAAGGGTGCGGTGCATTGCTATATGGGTTACCAGATTAACAAGGAAAGACAGGCTGTTCAGTCAAAAACGATTTTAACATATAAGATGCAAATCTATTTTTACAGTTAAAAGCACACGTGCTCATTTAAAAATGCACACTATTTTTCACCTGAAATGCCTATGGTGCGAGAGACACATTTGAAAATTAACAGCTAACCTATTAACCATTAACCTGACTAATAAAACCTTATTTAATATAACCCACTAATAAAATGTGTTCTCCACTGCAGAATTAGGCATACTCTGAAAACCATTTAAATGTGTGTGCAGATTTTTTTTTCTTCTCTTCTCTGCCTGATTCTCCGTGTTTTTGTGCACAGTAACTGCAGGAAGAAGGAAGTCAGATTTGCAACAATTGCAAATGTATAAGCGAAGCTATTGTTGAAGAGTAGGAGGATGAGAGATGATGGATTTCATTGGGACACGTCATACAGAGGGCTGAGAGGAAAGTTTTAGTGGGCAGTAACGGGGAAAATTCCAGGCAGACATTTTTCTGCACTACTGGGGAGAAGACCTGGCTGTGGGGCTCCTGACTGAATGCAGATTCCTGTGTCCTGCGGCAGTCGAGATTGGGGAGAACTGAAAGAAAAACCTTTCCACTGGCTGAGGCATTCCTATCTGAAAAAGCTGAGAATTCCAGGCAATGACCCCGGTTTGAGAAGGAAAGGCGATCCTTTTACTGGGGTTAATCTTCAAGGGAGCTACATTCAGAAAGAGAACAGCTGAAGAAAACTCAGATAAGGTAATTACATAAGCGTGGGAGCCGTGTGTGTGCACGAAAATATGCAGTCAGTGTAGGATTCCTGTGCGTGTCTTAATCAAATACCAATGTTGCAATTTGAGTTCTGTTCTCCGCCACGCTCTTTGCAGTGTGTCATAGACAATGCTTTTACTGTACCATTTTATTTATTTCTGTAAAGAATGAGATCGTGTCTAAATGCAACTTTTATAATACAGAAAATATTTGAAAACAGACGGGTGGTTTATTTTCTATTTACCATTACAATGCCGATGATGTGGGGAGATTTTTAAACAGTGCAATGGTCATTTTAAGACAGATGTGTGCATGTCAGAATCAGTATGAATAATTGTGAGTGACTGTAGCATAGCTTGTTGGAGGTACATGAGCCAACGGGAAGAGAGACTCTCTGAACATAGCTCCCTACCGTATATAAGGTAGTGGAAATTACCACAAGACTACCACATATAGCTCTCTGTCGTAAATAAGTCAGTGAGTTCGCCCATGGTGGCACACCAACACTATCACTGGAAATGTGGTATTCCCATAATGCAGGTCTGAGGTCTCTCTAGTGATCACACGAAAAATCTAAGCAAAGATAAGGGATTCTGGACATTGGGGCCACAAATAAAACAAGGGAATTATGCTCACCAAAAATACCACCAACCACGTATACCAAATATGCAGGTCTGGGTGCTGAAATAATGCATGTCCATTGTATTATTGTTGCACATGGCCAAATCTGAATACAAAGAGTGATTATTGCTAAGTTATTTTCGGCGGTAATAAAATACCGTCAGGCCCCAAATCTCCACAAAATACCCTACAGGACTCAGCCCCATTGAACCACATCCATCAGGTTTGCAGGCTAGACAACTCACCACTGCACTACATAACCTGATGAAAAACAACTAAGGTGAAATGTCCAATTTCGGTACTGCAACATTCAATGAAAACCTTTGTATTGGTTCTTGGAGTTTACATGTGCACATTTTAACGTGTTGATTTTAAGGAAGGCAAATGCAGTTTGGTGGGTTGTGGAAAATAAATGTAATGAAATATGCATATTTCAATTTGAACTGCAACTTTCTGATGTCACATCACATTACAACAGAGTTTAACTTTTTGACAAGTGGGTGGAGTCATGTGAAAATGGGCAGAGTTTTTCGTGTGACTGTGGACAGGGCATAAATCTCAGGAATTTTGATTTTCAAATGTAGGCAGGTAGGGACCCGGGCCAGGTCATGCAACACAGTATCTCGTCATAGAACAGAAGCCTTGCGATTTGCATTAAAGCAAATAGCATTACGGCAACATAAGAATATTCACAATTTTACATTTGAAACATGTCTGATAGTGATTCATCAAGAAACCCTTTTGAGTGAGTAATGGAAGTTAGACTCTGCTCTTTTCATTGGTCACAATACTCACCCGAGCAAAAACATGTTTGCCAATTGCAAGACATACGTTGTATTTTGGACAGCTGCTAAACAGTATATGAGGGTTTGGCTCTTTCTGCCCTCAGTTTCTCGCACACAATCTACCCATGCTAAAGAGCTTGGCTTGAGAACATACCTGGGAGTTTACTGGGCCGCGGGACGGAGCGTAGACAAACTTTGCTGGAGCTCTGTTCCGTCTTGTTCCTGCCCATTCCCTACCCTGAGAGAGATGAGATAGATGTGGAAAGGAGGACAGAACAGAAAGATGTAAGCATACAGTGGAAGAAGGGGTGAACGGAAGGGGTGAACGGAAGAGAGCAGGAAGGGAGGAGCGAGTGAAAAGTGTGGAATGTATATGCTGTTGTGGTAAGTCTGTGGTGAGTGTATGTTGTTGGTAATTGTGTGGCATGTTATGTTGTGGTATGAGCTTAGTGTACTTAGGTATATAGTAGTTCTGTTATGTGCACAGCATGTTATGAGCACTACATTTGATAGACATTGGGCCCGATTTACAAAGCGTTTGTCAGTGGCATTGCGCCATTGTAAAAGGCTTTTGTAAATAAGGCCCACTGAGTGCTAGGCAGACTGAGTGTCATGCACACCTGTGTTAGATGCTAGAAGGGGACGGAGGAAGAGGAAGGAGGGAAAGGAGAGTGCTAGATGTATTAGTTTGGGCGATAAGGTGTCGCCTGAGACAGATAGGGGGAATGGTATATAAGAGGGACACTGAGGAGGAATGACATTTGAGGAAGAAAACACAGAGTATAAGTGCTGTTTGGTTATGGGCCCACCCATATCCATGCGAGCTCCTATGGCCATTCCCACCCATTCCTGCCTCTTCCCGCCCAAAACTCCTCCTCGCGTGCACTCTTTGAGCTTGTTCTAATGAAGGTTTCCGGTTCGTGCAGCGTGCTGACGTAAGGCGCTGTCTGGCTGTTTTTTTGTTGTTGTTCAGAAGGAGTCGGGTTATTATGGAATAGTGCAGCTGCAGCGTTGCGATGCCTTGCATTGCTTGATCAGCTTGAGTGAATGTTTCCGAGATTTTGAGAGTGCTTCTGTTTTTTTTTCTTTCATGACGAGTATAAAGAATCGCACGTGGGGAAACAGCCCCGAAAGGCGAGAGGAGATGGGATGCAAAATGAAGCGGCTTCTGAAGACGCCGCCTCAGACGAGGCTGAGTTCTTCAGTCGGTTTATTAAAAGGGAACGGGATCCTCGTGTCTTCAAAATAGTTGCAAATCCTTTGAAAACATTTCTCCTCTGCTGCTATCACAAACCACATATTACACATAGGTTGACCACATTTTCAAAACCAAAAACCTAGTAGAAACACAATGAAAAGGTTTGTTTCAGTTTCCCTCCATTTATAAGTTTCCTGCGTATCCTTCACTGAAGTCCTGTTAAACCAAGCATTGGCAAAGTCAAAAGTTTTCACTTGTGTACAAGAATCAGGCATTTGTCAGGTACTGCTATTAGATGCCCATGTATTTGCACCATGTTGCACCTGCTACCATCAATGGGCAGTTAATAATAGTATGGCAGTGCCTGGCAAGTGCCTTTGTCATGCCTATACAAAAGCCCAAACTGTTGGCATTGCCAATGCTTTTTTTTGTTCTTTAGGTGGACATTGATTCACTGCATCATTACATGGAGTGATATCGGATACCAAACTCTCTCACTCCTTGCTAACACATGTATATAGCCTGTATCGGTTTCCTTTATTCTGATGTTTCTGCCCCGTCCACCCTCGGGCAGCAATTGGATAGACACTGCTCTCTTTCACCCCAGGCAAGACACCTGCAAAGTCCTGCGCCTGAACTTGAATGTGCAATGTCTGCAAATACATGTAGAAGGCCTTGTGAATAGCAGAAGAGTCAGAAAGCACAGTTCCCATAGGCACAGTACAGCCACTCTCTCTCAGCCAGGCCAAGAACCGGCTGGTTTCCCACTGATCATTCGCACCGGCAGGGTCTATGGTCAGCTGTGAAGTGCTTGAGGGGTGAGCTCTCTCACTGAACCTCTTCAGAATTGACATGGCTCTGCTAGCATAGACCATCAGCATTCACAATATTGTGTTTCCTGGATACAGCGATGACAACAGTGATCAGCCTCATATAAAAGTGTTTGAACAATGTGTACACAGCAAGGCTACATTAACCACAGAGCTTTTCTGGCATTGGTTTTTAAAAGGACAAGAAATGTCGATACATATTGCTGCGATAACATTCTTAAAGACGGTTTAAATTGACTTTAAATATTGTTTAAAAAAATATATTATACTTCAAAAGTGCTTTGGAGGGTTGCCAGCGGGTTGCAGACTGACCCATGTGTGGATGGCTGGTAACGGCCTCTTCTTATGCATCTGCAAAATGGAGAGGACATACAGAAAAGCCCGAAATCTGGAAGTCATTTTTGACACTGAACGTCTTGCATCACGCAAGTTAAGGCAGCCATGAAATCCTGCTATCACCGCCAAGCAATGTGCTCTAATGTCTTCATGGACATGGAACTAGACTGTGTGCTCTCTTATGCCTCGGACCGTTCCTTCTTCATCATTTCATGGATCTTCAGCATCTCCCCCCCTCCCCAGCCCTCTGTGGGTGTCCCTCTCAGATCAGTCTGGGGACCACTCCTCTCTACCCTCCACGCCACTCATTGCTTCATCTGGCTTTCATTGTCACCGCTTTGCTAGTGACACCCATATCGCTTTCTCCATCAGCCCCATCACTTCTGCTGTCCCTGACCATACAACCTACTGCCCGTCTAACCACCCACCACTGAATGGCTCGATGCTTCCTTCTGCTAAATTCCTCCAAGACGGATGATTTCTTCCTTCCCAGCCACCAACACTGGCCCCACTCTCCCCTCCCCCACCTCGTTCCTCCTTGATGTTCTCATGCCTTCACCCATGGAGCACAACCTGGGAAGCTCCCTAGACAATCACCTGTAACTCTCTCGGCTCATCATGGCCACTGTCACTGCAGTCAGACTCAACCGCCACAACATAAAGAACATCGGCCTGCACAACACACCACTCAACAAAACTTTGATCCCTTCTCTGGTGCTTAGCCAACTGGACTACTGCACCAGCCTACACCTGGGTCTCCACCTCTACTCCCCCGCACAACGTTCAAAATTTCACTACATGTGACTTTGCTTAACTGACTGCAAAAGCCTGTCTTTGCTGCTAAAGTTTCACAGCAACACACTGATTCAGATAGTATCAACATATATAATGGCCACAGGCCGCACATGTTAAATGTTATATTTTGTTTTGCTTGCCCCCTGCTATCTGCCCCCTCCCAGTCACTGTTCCTGTTTATTTCCCTTCATCATCCAATTGAATTCATCAATTCAACCAATGAAAGGTTTAAAGGCCCCCTAGCCGGGGCCCCCTAGCCAGGGACTGCCTTCGCCTTGTGCACTGTGCGTCATTTATGTGGGTGGTGTCATTCTAACATTATATACCGTGCAAAGGCTTTTTATGGCAAAACAACATTGTTAGAGTAACATGTCTCTCGGGAGGATAGCTCAGTGGCAACGCGCTCGCCTTAGAAGCAAGACAACACGAGCAACACAGGTTCGATCCCAGGTCCACGCTTAGAAACCTCTGGGTATTAAGAGCGTTATAAATATCCAATCATATCATATCATGTGGTATTAACCATCAAACATATCTGTTGCCACTATAAGGGTGTTGAATGATGTTAGCACTGATTACAGTGCTTCGATTATTACAATGCTGATCATTAGAAGTTCCCTTTTTACTAGTGAGCAAATATTGCTCAGCACCTTTCTGTATTCTCTCTGCTTTTATTCACATTTCATAGATATTTCATCTTAAGTGAGAATTGAAGGCCAGTCCTTTGTTTAAAAAAAGAGTTTCCATTATGAACTCATGTCCAGAATTTGAACCAATTGAAATTAATGATTTTGTTAATAGGTTTTTTTTATCTTGCAAACATGTAGTTATAAAGATATTGAACTCTGACAATCTTCCTCTCCAACATTTAACCTCAACTGCAAAAATATGTGTTATTCAAAGCATCTTGTACATTTTCATATTAATAACCTGTAATGGGGAACGTTTTAAGCATACACTCGAGGTTTCATCAAATCTTCAGAAATGGTGACGATCCTTTTACAACTGAGCTATTGGTTGCAAAGTAACCTTCTGATAGTATTGCCAGAGTGCAATGTAGTACATATGTGCTACCTGTGGTTTTCGTAATGTCTTGGTACAAAATCATTTTGTCTGATATTACATTCAAACTATGTGTACCTGGATTTGGAATTTGAATTGCAAATGGTAGCTTTTCATTTATGTAATTGATAACTTCCAAAATGTTTTGTCATTCAGAACAAGTACCTGGCCAAACTTCAAAAATATCATGTATAAATTGTTTCCAAGAGTGTTTGCACTTCTTCCATCTATTATTCTCCAGAATGTTTCTTGATTCAAAATCAAAATGCCTCACTACTCTGATAGTCCCCAATCGCCATACCAGAGACGCGTGTATGCCTGGCATTACCGTAAAATTAAGAACCATGGAATGCTCATTTAATCAAGGTGTGCAGTTATGATGGAGTGCAATTATGGATGAGTATACCTGAAGTGTGCTTCCCATATCTTGGGTAGAAATCTCTCTCTCATCCTGGCCCTTTCTGGGTGACAGAGTGCTTTAAATCACCTCCAGCCCAAGCAACACCATGCTAGTTTTACATGTATTTTTAAGACTGAAGAGGGAGGTTTGTCTAACAAAGATATATGTAAGGGGAGCAGAAGCAGGAAAATAATATGGAGTGGCGTGAGGTTGTGTTTAAAACAAAGACCTGTATTTTATGTACCTGTGAACATGCACTCAAAACAGTGTTTGAGTGAAAACAGGCATGTGTTTTAGCAGGTGGGTGGGGAATATTGTGTTCACTAAATTAGAATAACATGTTTTTTTTCTAACAGATTGACTTGCTTGCTAGCTTTCCAAACTATGCATGCCCCTGTAACCGCCTAGGAAGAGAAGCTACCTGGTCTCAGCAGGGGGCAACCAAATCATATCTGAGCCTCACAAGGAAATCCTCCTTGAGTGAGTGGCCCTCATAACACGATCATCCGTGAAATATTGCTTGGCGTATTTTAACACAATTATCTGCTAGCCCTTCTGTCACGCGTGAACTCTTCCTTGCCAGGGGTCTATTAAGACTTCGCATGTACTCGCTGTGCAGGGAACACATTACCTTTAAAACAGAACTTGCATCATAAATAGTATTTTCTGAAATCAAACAGCTTGACTTTCTTGCCCTTGGGTAGGATCAAAGGCCAAGCTAGGCACGCCCAGGTCGATCGCAAGTCAGCCTCATCATACAATAGTAAGGGGTTTATTCTGAACCTTGCGGTGTACTTGATTTTGGCATTGGTGATGGTTCTGGCCCGTGTCTAGTAGAGTGGCACCATGCCCCATAAATGTCAGGACACAAGCGTGATGAAACGATGTCATTTGTGCAGCAAAATTAATCAAACAGCCTCCTCTGTCCAAAGAATGTTACAGTGCATTGGATGCTAGTCTAAATGGGACTTCAACGAGGCGCCCTGCAGTAAAGGCTCACTTTATGTTCCTGATCGTTGCAGGGGCCGGTCACCAAAAAACATTTCTGTTGGTTAGGATGGAAATGCTTTTCAGTGTTAACTATATCCCTTGGATTATCAAAGTCAAACTTTGCAAACACCTTCAATATCTGAGCTGACAGAATAGGACCATAGTCCATATAACCGGCAGAGAGACACGCCCACACGGAAGGCAGTTTTTAGGAGGCTGGCCTTTATGTTGGCTAGCTTCTAGCAACTCTAGCAACTGACATGGCTGAGTCATGATTTTCCTTTGCATGATTCAGGAATCAGAATTGTTATGTTTTTGGCCATCACCAGTGGGATAAATTA
This sequence comes from Ambystoma mexicanum, assembly GCF_040938575.1. Taxonomy (NCBI): domain Eukaryota; kingdom Metazoa; phylum Chordata; class Amphibia; order Caudata; family Ambystomatidae; genus Ambystoma; species Ambystoma mexicanum. Next base: position 1,059,119,035 of record NC_090931.1, on the reverse strand, counting down.
AAAAAGAAATACAGTCATCGATGCGATTAAGACCTCATTGAGTCCGATTCAAATAGTCATTTTTTAATAGGTGGCATTAACGCAGGCAGTGATCATGATTTTTTGGTCATTTGTGGAGCTTATCAGAAACACCACTTACCTGCCTTGGGTGAGGGTGGGGGAATGTTCAAACGTGCCTAAACTACACCTTACGTACACCCGTGAAGCGTGCCTAAACTATACCCGAGGTACACCAGTACAGGGGATTTCTACAGTTTGTCCTTCTGGAAGCCACTACCTATCTATAATGCACAGCTCAGCACTCTTTGATGATGAGTGCAACCTTGTTCTGCTATCCTTCCTTTACGCATTTGCTGCTCAGCTGCCAATCAAGCTACCTCTCTGATATTAACCTCAGACTGTCTTCTCACTCCCTGTCCCCGAATCCATCCAAACCTTTGATCCTAGATATCCCTCCTCCCTTCACATATATGTACCTTGTTTAAATGAACGTGCTTGTTACTACCTTTAACCTTTTGCAAAAAGTTCTTCTTACCATCTTTTTGGTGTCAAATTTCTTATTTAGATTCCCATGTTTCCACTATCTCTGACATCTCACCACATACCTCTGAAAAGCACTGTTATGCATCTGTACTGTTGCATGCCTCTGTGAAGTGCTCTGTTCTGCATCTGTACTGGTGCATGCCTCTGTGAAGTGCTCTGTTCTGCATCTGTACTGGTGCATGCCTCTGTGAAGTGCTCTTTAGTGTATCTGTACTGTTGCATGCCTCTGTGAAGTGCTCTGTTGTGTATCTGTACTGTTGCATGCCTCTGTGAAGTGCTCTGTCGTGCACCTGTACTGTTGCATGCCTCTGTGAAGTGCTCTGTTGTGTATCTGTACTGTTGCATGCCTCTGTGAAGTGCTCTGTTGTGCACCTGTACTGTTGCATGCCTCTGTGAAGTGCTCTGTTGTGTATCCGTACTGTTGCATGCCTCTGGAGTGCTCTGTTGTGTATCTGTACTGTTGCATGCCTATGTGAAGTGCTCTGTTGTGTATCTGTACTGTTGCATGCCTCTGTGAAGTGCTCTGTTGTGCACCTGTACTGTTGCATGCCTCTGTGAAGTGCTCTGTTGTGTATCTGTACTGTTGCATGCCTCTGTGAAGTGCTCTGTTGTGCATCTGTACTGTTGCATGCCTCTGTGAAGTGCTCTGTTGTGCACCTGTACTGTTGCATGCCTCTGTGAAGCGCTCGGTTGTGTATCTGTATTGTCGTATACCTCTGGAAAGCACTCAGTTGCTTCTCGAAGCTAGATTTGTGCGCAATAAATACAATAATAAAAGTAATCTATTCCTTACCCTCATACATTTTTCATTTTTTTTTTTAAACATATTTTTATTGAGAGATAAGGTCAGCAGCAAGATACAACATAAACATATCAAAACATAGCTTAATTATTTTACAGCCTTCAAGTTAAGGGAGGAGGGGAAGAGGAAGACATCACAGTTTTCAGACATGAGAGCAACCAGTACAAGAGTAGTAGACATTGCAAATTAGGGCGAGGACCCGGGTGTTGCATCAGGGTCCGAGTCCAGGTCGCACAGGTAACAGCGTAGCAATGACCGAATATCCCTGGGGTGACATGGTGACGGAACCGACAATACAAATAGTTCCTCATCGTCATTTACCATACAAAGGTCTTTTAAGAAAGTGGTTCTGGTTGGGGAGGTGGAGGACTTCCAACATTTAAGAATACAGCGTTTGGCAATAATGCAAGAGATGTTAAATAGTCGCCTCGTGGTTTCCTTTACCTTGCCTATATCACCCAACAAGTATTTCAGGGGGGAGAGAGTCGCCGGAATGGCCGTGATGTCTTCAAGGAGCCTCGCGACTTCCCTCCAGAACTCCACAATCAACGGCATGACCAAGTCATATGAAAGGGCCCCGCATTGGGGGCGTCACATTTGGGGCAGGCACCTGTGCAATTTTCCACAAATTTAGCTAATCTGGCAGGGGAATAGTGTAATTGGTTTAAAACTTTGAACTGAATCAGCCGGAGCCCAGCATTCATGGACACTGATCGAGTAAGCTGACAATACCGGGCCCAGCGGACCTCATCTATATGAGTGCCCAAATGGGTCTGCACCAATGAATATAGCATAGAGACCCCCTTGCCATGACCGTCCATAGACACTATTGACCTAATGCATGCATGGGACTGGGGTTCCTACGGAAATGTCGGCCACTTCTCCGAGAAAGCAGCCCTCATCCTGTAGTATTGAAGGCGTTTAAGCCGGCCCCTCCCCACCGCTTCAGTAAAGCCCGTGAGGTCACAGAACTCACCATCAGGGAACATGTCGCGTAGCGTGAAAAGCATGTTAGGGTCCCAGGATTGCTGGAGGGCTCGATCAAATGTGGGGGAAATGCTGGAGAAGTCCCACAGGGGGACTTCCGGGTCATAGGGGGATTCCAGTCCTAGCCTCTTGTAAATTCTGGCCCAAGCATGAGTGGTCGTGTATACCGGATCGAACGGGCATATGTCCCCATAGCTTGGGTTAAGAAGGACTGAGCGTATGTTGTTTGGGCGAACAGAGTGCTTTTCAATCAATATGTGGGGGGCATTGTCCTCTGGGTCGAACCAATGCTTTGCAAATTGAGCTTGCGCGCATAGATAATAAAGCTCGAAGTCTGGTGCCGCAATGCCTCCGTGTACGAAAGGCTCAACCATTTTATCCCAACCCATCCTGGCAGTTTTCCCATTCCAGATAAACGAGGAGGCGAGTGATTTAAGTTTCGAGAAGAAGGGTTTACCAGGCCAAAGTGGGAGGTTATTGAAGTAATATAGGAGCTTGGGGAGGACCACCATTTTGAGTAGCGCAACTCTGCCATACAGGGACAGTGGAAGGCTAGCCCACATCTGAAATTTGGTTGCAAGGGCTGACAACAGTTCCCCATGATTGTGCGTATATAACAGGGTTTTATCTCTGGCAACCATTATCCCTAGGTAGCGTACCTTGGTAGGGGCAGGTCTAAATCCCTCTATTTCAGCTAGGTCTCCCGTGCCGTCAGTAAGGGGAAATATTTCTGACTTCGGTACATTAATTCTATATCCCGAGTATTGTGAGAATTCATGTATGTCCGACATGATGTGTTGCACATTTTCTTTGGGGTCGTGGACATATAGTAAAGTGTCGTCCGCGTAAAGTGATATTATCTGAGGGGGGCCAGTCATCCTAAGACCTCTGTGTGAGTGGTTCTGACGTATGAATTCCACCATTGGTTCAATGGTCAGAGCGAGAAGGGACATCCCTGCCTGGTCCCCCTGTGTAGGTGGAATGATTGGGAGAGAGTGGTGTTAGTCAGGACCTTAGCTGTTGGCTGTGTATATAATAATCGGACACAGTTAATATAGTACTGGCCGAGACCAAACCGCTCCAGCATCAGAAAGAGGTATGCCCAGGAAACGGAGTCAAAAGCCTTCTCGGCATCTAATGCGACCACGGCCGCCTTGGCATCTGGGTCTTTCTGTGCCATAACATTAAATATGCGTCTCAGGTTGAGAGCCGTGGATCGGGCAGGTATAAAGCCGGCCTGGTCAGGATGAACCAGGATCGGCATGCATGGCAGGAGTCTGGTGGCCAGCACTTTTGCGAAGATTTTTGCATCAGTGTTGATTAAAGACAGGGGTCGATAGGACGCCATGTCTTGTGGCGGTCTACAGGGTTTCAAAAGGACAGTGATGATTGCTTCTCGCATCGATTCCGGGTGAACCTGTAGGGTCATTGCCTCTTCCCACACTTTCAGCAGTATCGGGGCCAATTCACTAGAGAATTCTTTGTATAGTTCCGCTGGAAGGCCATCCGAGCCAGGGGAACGGCCGCCCGACAGAGCTTTTATGGCCTCTGCAATCTCCTCTGATGTGATTGGGCTGTCTAGTATATTACGGGTTTCAGCCGTTAATGTGGGAAGGTCGAGATTATCTAGATATTGAAACGTGTTCTCTTTGTTTTTTTTATCGTGGTTGGAATAGAGGGAGGAGTAGAACTCGGTAAAAGCGGAGTTAATGTCTCGGTCTCTGTTTACCGTCCCTTCAGTCGGTGTCTGTATGCTCGGGATCGGGTTATGGTGCCTATCAGTTCTAAGCATGTTGGCCAGGAATCTCCCAGCCTTATTGCTTTCCCCGTATCGTCGGGCTTTGGCTGGTGCAGCCATATAGAGAACTTCTCTATGGGCCAACTTGTGGAATTCTTTTAGCGTAGTATGTATTTGCAACAGGGTTCCCTTATCCTGTGTGATGCTGTACTCAGTCTGTAACAGGTCAATTTTTGTCTCGGCCACCCCCAATTCCTCACGTACCGACTTCAACATACCAGTCGACTTGCCCAGGATGGCTCCCCGGACCCAGGCCTTGAATGCATCCCATAGTGTGGCATAAGTGGCAACCGAACCCTCGTTTAGTTCTAGGAACTCCGCAATCTCTGTATGTAGCGATTTGCATATGTTGGGGTCTCTTAGGATTGCAGGGGGCATCCTCCATCTTCTCACCGGGGGGGAGACATCCCTAAAGTTGATGTCAAGCGACACCGGCGAGTGATCCGAAAGGGTACGGGGATGTATATCACATTGGGAGATCGCCCCAGATAGGGACTGGCTAACGATCCAATAGTCAATGCGCGAATGAGAATCGTGCACCGACGAGTAAAAGGTGTATTTCTTCTCGCTTGGGTGTAATGCACGCCATGCATCTACCATACCCATCTGTTCCATTAATTGTGTTACTACCAGTGCGGCCTTGGAGGGGGTTCTGGGGACAGTCGATGAGCGATCCAGGGATTGGTCCAATATCATATTGAAGTCGCCCCACCAGAGTATTTGTGTCTCTCCAGATGATGATAGCATATCCAGTATTGTGCAATAAAACTGTGGGTCATCTAAATTGGGACCATAGGTATTAATCAGAAGCACTTGGTGCCCCGCCAATTCCCCCCACACCAGTACGTATCTACCCTGTGGGTCTATTTTGCTGGACTGATATTTAAAACATAATTTGGGGTGTATGAGAGTCAACACTCCTCTGGATTGTGCTGAATATTCTGTATAGTACCTGTGCGACCCCCACCTCAGTAAAAGTTTAGTATTGACCTGCCCAAGCTCGTGCGTCTCTTGCATAAAAAGAATGTGAGGGTTGTGTCGTGTGATGTATGCTGTGATCTTCCTTTCCTTAATCGGGTTATTCAACCCTCGGATATTCCAGGAAAGGAGCTTAACATTCAAGCCCTTATTGACCTGTGTCATGGTCGTACCCGAGACTAGGCATACGTCCATACTCCCGCCCCTGTGGCACGGAGAATGGGTATCCTGCTGCAAAACCGCTCTCTATTTTAACTGCAATAACAACCCGAAACATGGGTTCCCCCAACAAGCCCGACATTTCGCACGGCAACACTGTATCCCTATTCCACTCCCAACCCCCTCCCACATCATCAACCCCAACTGGACGATGTACCCCTAAAACCATAACCTAGGAACACTCCTGGGGGTGTGAGCTGCACTCATATGACCGCCGACCCAGGAAGTCTGCACGGCTCCATTCTAACAAACATTTACATTCAGGGCCACCCTGCGGCCTTCAATTTAAAACATTATAGCAGTGTGGCATCAAAAAAACACATCACCCCGCGGAGTTGTCGGGCTCCACCGCACCCCGGGGCGGCAGATTCTGGTTCCCGGCCCGCTCCCGGGTCGGTAGAGGGATGGAGGCTTCAACGTAGAGCATGGCTTCGGTTGGATTTTCAAAAAAGTGAGCCCTGCCTCCATGTTGGATTCTCATTTTCGCTGGGTAGACAAGGGAGTACGGGACCTGGCGAAGTCTCAGTTGTCTCTTGACGGGCTCATAAAATCTCCTAAGTGATTGCACATTGATGGAAAAGTCCGGATATATGTGGATTCTCTTGTTTTCATGGAATAGGGTGCCCTTATCCCTGGATATCCGCAGGATAGCGTCCCTGTCCCTATAATTGAGAAGGCGGGCAATTATTGTACGACGTGGAGCTCCAGGCCTTGGCGGAGGCGCCGATGTACGGTGTGCTCGCTCCACAAGGAAATGGTCTGAAAAGGAGTCGGAACCCAGGAGTTCCTTCAGAAGGGCCTCTACCTGGCGTTCCATAGACCCCTTGCCAAAGGTTTCAGCCACACCAACCAGACGGATATTGTTCCTCCTGGAACGGGATTCCAAATCCTTGCATTTGTCAAGGGTTTTCCGGAGGTCCCCTTTCAATTGGGCAATATCGCAGCCATGTTGTAGTATCGAGTCTTCATTGATAGCGATCCTGCCTTCGGCCTCAGTAATCCGTGTGCTTTCCTTGTCCACCCTCGCCTTCAAGGAGCTGATTGTTGCCCCTATGTCATCCAATTTAGTGTTCACCGCTAGGAAGCCGTTCTGAACCATAGCCATCAATCGGTCCACCCTCTCCTCCATTGGCAACTCAGGCTGACTGTCCACTTTCTGCGACTGGGGCGCCATGGACCCGCTGGGCTGGGAATTGGCAAAGGAGTCCATTGGGCCTGTTTTCTTGGGGCGTGCTCCCTTCTTCTCGTACCGGCCCATGTGTAGATTCAAGTAGACCGCCTCTTCCAGCGCCTTCAGCACCGTCCGCCCCAACGTATGGTACAGACTCTATACAGGATTGGTAGTGAGCTTAGACCCAGTTATCGTGCAGGGGAGGTGTGTAAAGGCTATCGCCCATGGAGGGCTGATGTCGGATAAACTGTCCCCTCCTCGGCAGATCCTGTTCAGGGTGTCCACCCTCCTCCTGCGTTACCCCACCTGTTCTTACTTGTTTTTACGTCCGTCCACTTGTGGAGGGGCACTTCACCAGCGGGAGATATTAGGGGAGCCAAGGGCAGCTCCGCAGGCACGGGAGTCAGATCATCAGTGGCCTGCATAGCACGGCGGCTGCAGACCACGCGGCCGTTGGCAGGGGACCACCACGTTCGCCGCGCCCAGTGTGCGGCGGCGATATATACCGATGTGGCACCCTCACATTAGCTGGCAGCGATGGTCCGATCACCTCCAGGAGTTTGGTCGAAGCGCGGCCCCTCCGACTCGATCCGGCCCCTCCCCCCGCAGCTCCAGGGGAAGTTCGCCGGAACTCGCGGGCGCCCAATGTCCCAGCCTCCATCCGCAGGATCTTCAGGACGGTGTATCTTCAACGCGGTCCGGCGTAGTGGCCCAAATTTTTCCCAGTATGTGCCCACAGTCTTGCGCCACAGATCGATGCGCTTAGTTTGTTCCGCGGGCGGCCCTGAGAGAGGATGCGTATCTTGAAGGATTTATAGAAGCCAGAGCTCTGGAACTAGGCGGCCATCTTAGATGTGTGCAACAGCGCCTCCCACCCTCATACATTTTTCTGACCTGGGCTCTCCCTTCTACTGTCCCTAAACAGTCTCTCTTGTGGCATGTAATCACCTTTGAGCTCAGGAACTCCCTCCCTCTGACATATTTGCTCCTCGCCCAGTCCTCTCCTCTTTAAATGTCGTCTAACATCATCACCCTGTGCTCAAACGCCATTCATGTTGGTCATTACTACATGGTTCATCGAGTGTATGCACTTATGTCTGGACGGCACTTTCGTGAATTCGCTATACAACAGATAGATGGGCATCTAATATTCCTCCTTACACACCTAGCTTGTGCTTGCCTATCTACTAGCATGCAAGCGTCTGTCTATTCTCTTCCACGTGGCTAGAAACAAACTCGAGAATCTTCACCACAGGGGTGCGGGACCAGAAGAAATTGCAGGAGTGCTTTTTTACAGCACTTTCTAACTCTGGCTCTGGAATGCTTTATTCTGTCCCACGGAGTCTGTCTTTACAAAATTGCTCACGAGGGATGTTTTCAATAAGGGACACCGCAGATGCATGGGTCCCCGAAACTCTTCTACAGTGTGCCTGCTATCTGATTAAATCCAGTGTTATACTGTTTGCAACTGTCATCAGAGTGCAGTACAGCATGATTGCATGGAGGTACACAGGAGAGCCTCTGGGAGTACCTAAAGGGAAAATTCTTTTTGACCCATGTCCTGACAACGTTTGATTTATATTGTATCCATAACAAGCATTGTTTGTGGATATTTTAAGGTACATGAAATTACGTCAATATCACAATTTATGGGGTGCACCAGCCGTGTTGGCACGGCACCCGGTGATATAAATAAGATTGAACCTACCCTTCTTCACAAGTTTGATGCTTCATACTCCCTCCTTTGCTGGAGGGGTTGTGCCAGAATGGGGATTACCTTCACTTGTGGTGGTCGTGCGAGAATGCTCAGGTCTTTTGGCGGGAGTTGGTGGCCCTCATAAGGTAAATATCGGGAGGGGTGGGGCACTACCCTTGGATCTGGGGGTGGTTCTTCTGGGCGAACCAGTGGAGTCCACTTATCCCATGAACAGTCCTAGGGCCACCTTGATCTCCCAATTGCTTTTGGCGGCTCGCATCGCTCTGGCTAGGAACTGGTAGAGCAAGCAGGGGCCACTGGTAAAGGGTGGTACAATATTTGGGAGGCGGCGAGACAGGGCAATTTCGCTCTCTCTACATGACTTCTGTGAGAATTACCCGGCTCCCTCCATCAAGCCGCAAATGCTACGACATTTCTCTCTGATTTAATACCCTCCTGACAGTGGGCCCCCATTTGGATAGTGGTTGGGACAGGGGACAAGAACGTACGTGTGCTGTATGGGTGATCCCGGACATTGTAATATTACACAACTCCTGTCATTGTGCATCTTCCTTGTTGCACTCCGTCTTTTGTTGGTTTATTAAGCTTGATTTTGTTTTGTTATTATTTGCAAAACTGACAAAGCCTTAAAAAAATAATAAGACTGAAGTGAGGTTGGTCTATGCTTGTCACCCATTAGTCGAATTGACATACTTAAGTTTGTGTCTGTATTTGTAGATATTTATTTCCTGAAGATGGATCGCTATAGATCCGAGACCTGTTGTCTTTGAGGTTGTTTGTCATCCGTATAAGCTAGAAATGGCTTTTGGAGAAGATTAATGTCATCACAATAAAATTAAAGTCAAAAAGAATGTTCGTACACATATTTGGGATTTGTGTGCCCTAGGCGTGCCCAGCCAGCTGGCAAGTATAGACTGGCCTCACTTCAGTCAACATTTATATCTTCTCCTCTTACACTACCCTTATAAAATCAAATGTGCCATGAAAGCCTGGATGCAAAGTAGCAACCTCAAACTCAACAGTGTCAAAACTGAGTTACTCTTCCTGCCCCCCGTCCCCCGTGCTCTGCACTCCCCCACCCATCACCCAACCCTCCATCTTATCAAACACAGCCATTCCTTCTAATTTACTGCCAATAACCATGTTGGCCAACTGGACACAGATCTGATCATGTGCATACATGCTAACATTACCGATTCCATTTGGGAGACTTTGCATTCTGGGACGTGTCACCATTATAAACCAGGACTACAAGTCCCAGAATGCACAGTTAAACCCAGAAGTAGATTAGTGTCTTCTGAAGGGAATGGATAATGTTAGCAAGTAAGTATGTGCATGATGGGATCCGGCCTCAACTATGCAAGCGTCCTTTATGGAGGCCGGCCTGTGAGACTGTCAACTAACGAATCCAAGATGCACAAAACACAGGCACATGCCTCTCCACAGCCTTAACATCATTCTCAAGTGACTCCCAGTATGGGCTAGGATAATAGTGAAGACACTCTGCCTCTGCAATACATGTCTAGCTGGTTTAGGCCCTCATTCTCCCGCCTTGAACAGAAAATGACTTATTACTGGTCAGCTACACTGCTCTACCATTACACACTGCTGTGAACCCCCTTCCCATGGGAAATAGATTGCTTCCCGTCCATGTCCCATGCTGTGTGACAACATACCCCCATCTTGTCTCTCTACAATCCTTCAGAATGGCCACTGAAAACCTGCAACTTCAGTGACCTGAGCAACACATCATCTCAATCGGTGCCGGAAGCTCCCCAAGTCCCTTTTTTTCTCCTATTCTTTCCCTCAACCGCTTCCCTTTTAACGCCCCCGTCTGCTTCAGTGACTGGCTACTTGGTTCCCTCTGAGTACTACAGGGCACCAGGCCCCCCCACCCAGTCAAACCCCCTTCCTTGCACTTAACATGTGGACTCTCACCCCCTGCACCCCATGCAATCCCTTACCCCTTTCCTACTCCCCCTTCCCTGCCCACCCTAGCACTACGCATTTTACGCATGCCAGTACTCCCCCCCACCCCTCTCACTCGTACTTCTTCATACTGCACTTGCATGATCCGAATGTCACAAGGCCTAGTAGGACCATTATTGTTATCTTCTCCCTTGTTTCCCACCCTTTTATGTCCTGTGGTGCCTTGAAACACCATTTGTTGTACAGGCGCCTTACAAACATCCAATAAATAAAAATAAATAAATCAGAGCAACCAGTACACCGTGGCCAGCAAGATAACTTGCTTCAGAGATCTGTGTGCAATCTGCAGCCACAGGTTTAATCCTGGCTGGGTTATCTAAACCCTTCACCTTCTCAAGGTTGATCTGATGTGAAATGATGTGGCATTTATAAAGCGCCTGTACACAAGTGTTTCTAAGCGTGACAAGACAAGGAGGGGGAAACAAGGGAGGACAAAAATGACCTTTCTAGGCTTTGTGTCATTCAGATTGCGCAAGTGTGGGGAAGACGGAAGGGGAGAAGTGCCAGGAGGGAGGGGAAGGGGGAAGTGCAGTTAACTCACAAGTGCAGCCAGCGGGTGGCTCATAAGTGCAGAGAGAAGGGACTTTAGGGTTGCAGATGCAGATCCTTAAGCACTGGGGAGCCCCCAGACAGTGCAAGGGCAACTGGACATGCAGGAGCCTGGGCCCGAGTTCAGAGGGTGACCAGGTGACCAGTGCGCTGAGCAGTCAGGTGCATCAGAATGGGAGAGGAACAGTGAAAGCGGAAGCGAAAAGGAAGGTTTTAAGTTGCTTCCGTAACTGCAGGTGGTTCTGCTCAAGTTTGAGAGAGGTTGTTCCAGAGGGAGGCCCCAGCCGAGGAGCTGGATCTGCCCCCAACTTTCAGCTTGGAGAAGCGTCTGACCCTCAGAGAGTTGGAGCTGGATGAGCAGAGAGTTCGAGAAGGAAGATGTTTTGGAAGAGAAAGTTGGAGGTAGAGCGGTCCCAGGCCCCAGAAAGCCTTGTGGACGATGCAGAGGGTCTTGAACTTGATCATTGCAGCCACAGGGAGCTGGTGAAGCGATTTCAGAGCTGAAGAGACACGATCCCTGGGCTTGAGGTCAAGGACAAGTCTCGCAGTCCTGTTCTGGAGAAGTTCTAACGGTCGAAGAGTAGAAGCAGAAAGATTTAGAAGGAGTCTGTTGCAATGGTTCAGCCTAGAGAGGACCAGAACTCTTGAGACAGTGAGCTTCTGGGGGAAAGTGAGAAAAGGAAGAATGCCTCTGAGGAGGTGCAGCTGATGTTTGACTTCTTAGAGACATCAGAGATGTGAGGAGAGAAGGAGAGGATGGAGTCAAAGATGACACCAAGGTTCTTAGCCTCATAGGAAGGGGCAGGAAGACGGCCCAGTCCGGGCAGCCAGAAAGAGAGAGGAAAGGACGGAGCGGGTGTCCCAATGAGGAGGATCTCAGTCTTACTGGCATTAAGGCAGAGATCATTGGCAGCACACCATTACTGAATTGCGGCCAGACATTCTGGTATTAGAAAAGAAGCAGAGGTGGCTGAGGGAGCCTGAAAGAGAGCTGAATGTCATCCGCATAACATTGAAAATTGGAGCAGAAAGTAGCGATGTGGTTGGCAAGAGGTGCCAGGTAGTGGTTAGATCCTTGAGGAAAACCACAAGTAGAGAGAGATAGAAGAGAGGAAAGACTACAGTTGGACCTCAGAGGGTCGGTCAGTGAGAAAGGAGGTCAACCAGGCCAGGGCCTGATCAGTAATACCAAGGTTGCTATGGAGGCGATTGAGCAGGATGGCATGGTTGATCGTGCCAAAAGCAGAAGAAAGATCCAGGAGAATGAGCACAGAAGGGAGATTAGAGTCAAGATTGGAGAGCAAGTCTTCACGGGTGTTCAGGAGAGCAGTTTCTGTACTTCTGGCAGCTCTGAAGACAGACTAGTGGTCATTGAGGCAACAAACAGATTCAGTATTTAGATTAAGCTTGGAGATGGCCAGCTTTTCCAAGAGTTTGCCCAAGAAAGGAGTGATGGAGATTGGGCGATAGTTAGCCGGAGAGGAAGGATCGACCGAGGGCTTCTTTAGAAGGGGGTGCACAAGAAAGTGCTTAAAAGGGTGGGGCAAAGTTCCAGTGGCAAAGGAGTGATCGCAGAAATTGACAAAGGCTAGAGCAAGGTTGTCAATGTGGTCCTTGATGATTCTTGTTGAGCAGGGGAGAACCTGCTTTGACAAGACTTTCATAGATCAGACGTGTCTAGAAACATCTTCTCGGGTGAATAGGAGAAAGGAGAAAGAGAGACGTCCTCAGACGGGCCAGGAGTGGTAGAAGAAGATGTAGAGGAAGGGAGGGTGGACAGGATGTCCTGAGTTTTAGTAGTGAAATGAGAGGCCAAGGCCGTGAGGAGGGCCTGGAGGGAACAGGAGAGGTAGAGACTGCAGTAGGATTGGCCGGCTCCTTGCAGATTTTGAAAAGTTCAGCCGAGTTGTTAGTTGCCGTAGAGATGCAGGCTTGGACGTAGGCTCCCTTCTTGGAGACGTAGAGAGGACAGAGAGTCTGTACTGCCTTTGGATCAAGCAGCTGGCCATTCTGTCAGGGGGTGTGCCTAATGTCCCCCACTTCCTCTCCGCCACCCTACACTGGCGTTTATGGGCGGCGAGGTTGGAATCGTACCAAGAGTTGCACTTGGATTTGGGCTTCATGGGGATCCTCATGACAGGGGCAAGGACATCCAGAGTGTTAGAGATAGAGAGATGAAGGTTAGAGAGGGCTGTGTCAGGGTGTGAGTCAGCCAAAGGTGCAGGAGGAGGAGAGAAAGTAGCAGCGAAAGCCTCAACTGACACACGCTTCATGGGTAGGATGACCGAGAAGGTAGGTGGCAGTGCTCGAGTTGGCTTGACCTGTGGGGAAGAGAGAGAGAGGAGGGAAGAAAAGAGAAAGTGATCACTCCAAGAAAGAGGAGTGGTGAGAGGGTCAGAGAAGGGGCGGCCTGAGGAGATCAGAACATCCGGGACGGAGGGAAGAATAGAGAGAGAGAGAGAGAGAGAGAGAGAGAGAGAGAGAGAGAGAGAGAGAGTCTCAGTGGTCCTTGGCAGCACACCATTCCTGAGGGCGAAAGAGCCCTGAGTAGTGGTTAGCAGCATCCAAGTGGATATTAAGGTCCCAGAGGAGGAGAAGTTAAGAGGTAGAGGCAAGGAGCAAGGAGGAGAGATCAGCCCACTCAGAGAGGAAGAGGACGATCTGGCCAGGTGGCCTATAGATAGTGGCCACAGTGAGAGAGAGAGACCAGGAGAGATAGAGAGCCTGCAAACCAGGCATTCAAAGGAGGAGTAGTACTGCATTGGAATGATAGAAGCAGGAATCCACTCCGGGAAAGTTAAGGCACACCCCCAACAAGATGGTTGGTTCTGGGTTTGGAGAGGAGAGGATCTTGTAGCCATCGGGTAGGAGTTTCGAAACCTGTGACAGAGCTGCCCATGGACCAAGCCTCGGTGAGACCCAGTACATCCAAATCAAGCTCATCCAGGAGACAGCAGAAGTCAGAAGAGTGTTTGATAGCTGAACGAGAGTTGAGAGTAGCGATGTGGAGCAGCCTGCAGCATTTGAAGGACTTCCGAGGAGGGGTACAGGTCAGAGATACAGCTTGAGGGGGGTAAGAAGGGATAGCAGGAGCAGAAAGGAAGTTGATGAGGCACGGAAGTATCTATCAAAGAGGAGGAGATTAGCCTGAGGGCCCTGGACCAAGACAGTGCCATTTAAGTAGACATTAACGATGGTCTTAGAGGAGTGGAAGGGGGCAGGATGACCTCCCACAGAGTGCCACCATTAATTGGAGAAGAGGAAAAAGGAGAGAGAACAGAGACCATATGGAGGGTCCATAGGCTTGTAGAGGGAACGACAAAGGGGATGTTGGTAAGGGCCTGTCTGGAGGAAGCACTGGTGTAGGTATCAGCGATAGGGAGGCCTGGGTTGGAGACTAGGATGTCCCTTTTGAGCTTCTTCCTGCCAGACTTAATGAGAGGGATAGGATAGTCAATAGAAAAGCAGTTGGAAAAGATAAGTGAGACAGAGAGCACCATAGAGGTGCGGGGAGGAAAGAGGGGGGGAGGGAGAGGGGAGCCCAGGAGGGACAGGGAGAGGGGAGGTAACGCAGGGAGGGGCAGACAGGAAGGAGGCACAGGGGGACACAAAAGGAAGGGGGGGCACAACGAAGAACAAGAACAACGGACCTACATATCAGATGCAGTATAGAACCATCAGAAAGAAAAGAGCACAACAGGGAACCTGAAAGTAAAGAATGCAGATGCAATACAGGACCAAAAGCAAAACAGAGAGGTCATCAGGAAACCTAGACGTGAAGAATACAGGCAATTGCAATGTGATGCCACAAACCGTGGATAGCAACACAATATCAAGAACCGTAGAGAGAAAACACAAAGTCAATACAGTGAACAAGGCACAGAAAACAACAGGAACCTAGAAGAATGCAGGCAATGCAAAGTAATGCCAGAAAAAAGTGCAGCACAAGACAGTGTCAGAATAGCACACAATTGGGGTCATTACAAGGTTGAAGGTAACCATGGCGCTGTTAGCGCCATGGCTGCCTCTAAATCCTTACCGACTCTGCCCTGGTGAATGGAGCTATTACCGCCCCATTCCAAGGTTGGCGGGGGCGGTAATTCCCCATTCACCAGGGCCCTTCCCCATTCCCATTGAGCTCAATGGGGAAGGCGCTAATAACGGTACCGCAAATTGCGGTACCGTTATTAGCTCCAAAGTTCCTTTGCGGGTCCCTTCCTTAACACCTGCTAAAACCAGGCGTTAAGGGAGGACCCGCAAAGGGAACTCGTAGTAGGGCGGTAAGGGATTACCGGCACCGGTGCCCTTACCTGTGCCGGTAATCCCTTACCACCGACCTCGTAATGAGGCCCAATAGATCGAAGAGGGAAGGGCTTATATGAAAGAGGAAGGTAGGGAAACGCAGGAGTGGGGGCGGAACAGGATGCAGGGACAGATGCAAGGGAGCGCACGCAGCTAGAGAGGCAAATGAGCGCACGCGGCAATGTCGTGTGCGCCAGGCTGTGGGCTAAGTATTTGAGTGCAGCACAATACAACACACACAGATTCGGCTTTCCTAGAAGCAGAAAAAAAGACTACATTTTTTAGCAAAGTACAACACACCCAGATTCGACTTGATTATGAATTGAGTGCCAATAAACTGGCTAATGTTATTGCCGTTTATTTGAGCGCTTAATGCCTTAACTAATCCACACGAAGCATTATACAAAAAAGTGTGGGCTTCTTTTATTTCAACCAGGCCCTCAACTGCCCTAGCTAGGTAATGAGTGCTTTTATTAGTGCTCTGGACTGTCATGTGCACAAATGTGCAGTTTCACAATTGAAAGGTGTCTGAAAAATATTTGCGTTTTATGCTTTTGGGCCTTTCCTGGGTTGGAAATAACGTGTAATGTTTTTTAAAGTGTTTGTGTGAACAGACCACTACAAAATATATTTGTTTTTGCTCGATTCTCTGAACAAAAGATAATCACTGACCTAGTTGTCATTGTCAGAAAACATGGCATGCTGCACTGCCCCTTAAACTTCTCTACTTTTCTTGGCCATGCTTGTTCCCCCTTTTCCCGGGAAATCGATGTATCTATCCTTTGTTCTCCTGAACAGCAGATTTGTTGAGAAGAATGCAAACAAAGGGGCGTGAAACACTAAACAGGCCTGCTCATTTACTTTAACCTGACAGTGGAACGAATGCACCGCATGCCTGATGTCATGGGTGATGTGCGGAGGTTCGTAGGGGGGCATAGGGGGCAATAGAAGACACAACGGGGATGGTTAAGAGCCAGGGGACAATCGTTTCTTAAAGTAGCACCTCTTTTGAATGCACTCAGAACTGTTTAGAGAATACACATTCATTGCAGAGACCAAACCACCTTTACATAGCCAGTAGGTCTGCCTTTATTTGCAACCTCATAAATCCGGAACATCCAAAAAAAGCCCAGGCACTGCCTTGCAAATCCGAACATGTTCATCCATGTGCCTGAAATGCTAGATACTGCCATTACACACATGGTAAACCTGTATGTGCCCAACTGCAGCCAGCAATTTCCCAGGGCAGGGCCTTAATCACCTACATTAAAACACACGTTTCTCACTGGTTGTTGGCACCACCTATATAGAGATCAGCTAACTCTTCTTTACCTAACAGGACCTGATGACCCAGTGTTACATGCGAAAGACTGATGGCACATCTCACGTCACACATGGGTCTGCATGTTCACCACAAAAGGCCCAAGCTCACACGCATAGGGGATGCCATCATATGCTAGAAGCAAGCTCTTGCTAGTTGCAGCCTCAAAGGTATTGTTCATTTTTTGGACACTTGCAAAAACTTTATGCAGAACAAATTGTCACTTGAGAGCACCTAAGAACAAGAGGCAGGATGATTGCAACAATTGCATGAGGCACAGAGGGGCGGAATGGAAGGGAGGAGATAGATTTGCATATAGCGGCACGTAATGAGCCTGGTGGTATATGTTAAAATTGGCGGTAATGGAATTTCTGCCACTTTTACAATACCGCTGAATTTGCACCGAATGTGCTGGCAGTAACGGTAATTCTGCTGATTTCGTGCGGATTTACCACGGAACACTCATTTTTGGCAGTAACTCTGCCAGATGGAAGTTCCATTCCCACCAGTGGTGTGTGTGCACTCCCCGCAAGCCGTAATACGAAGATAATTACGCAAGACACCACAGCGGTAATGGTAATTCTGCCGAGGCGGAATTACTGCCGTATTACCATCCAACTCACATTGAGCTCCATACATCTGGAAATAGATCTAGGTCAGTACATAAGGCAAAACAGGTACCTTTTTCAATAATGTCGGAAATTAACTGGGCAGCGGATGTTGCAGAGAGCTGGAGGCTCCACTGCAAACCTGCAACCTCTGAGCGGTGGTTTTTGAAACCTTAGCACAGACTACATTTCACAGAATGCCTCAATCATAAATGCCATCATGCAGATACATGGCCACAGTTCATTCTACATAACTCCGGTTGGCCCTGGGCACTGACCATTTCCATATTGCACACGTTTCCATAGGACTATGTCCCACAATGCATTTGCCTCGCTAAGTGCAGGGGCGCCCGAAGGAATAGACATACAAGACTGCACTCTACTGCACGCAGGAGAGTGCATGTCTTTTACATGTGCCTTTACCAGGGTTTTGACATCTTTGGTCCTTCTCAGCCCAGCTCCTAAACACACAACCAACTCGACTCACATTTGTTGTGGTGTGGGGGTGAGTGGGCTTTAGAGCCAGGCACAAAAGGCTGCAGAGGAGCTGAATCATTGGCAATCAGAAGGTGGTGGCAAACAGCTGATCTTCTCGTCCTGCCTCCACAGCCCTGCTACGCAAGGCAAAATACACTAGACCACCACTAAAACTGTGCACTGAACCACCTGGTGTTATACAGCTGCTTTTTGGCAGTCCAGGGCCATTTTGCCGGATTTATTGTTGTTTTAGATGAATTAGCTCTGGCTTGGAGGAAAAATTAATCTTCAAATAGACTTCATAAAAATGAGGGTAAAAGAGCTCTCAAGTTGTCCCTGTCAGGAATTAATAACTACATAGTCCTGCTTTGTTGCTATGCATTCTGGAACGTGTAGTTGTGCTCATGCTGTTTTACCCGCAACGCTACAAGGTAGGGAATGCATAGAAAAATCCTTGTCTTGCTATGGGACAACTTGGATGTTCTGGATGGCATGTGTTGTAGTGACTATGTTGTTCTATGTCTAACCCTGAGACCGAAGCACTATACATGGGGAATAATGTCATGTCCTGATACCTCTGTTCCTGTATCAGCCAGGATTGAAAGCCTTTGGCAGGTCTCTTCATGGGATTACTACTCCATAGGCATGTCACTCTCCAAGACTAGTGCACTCATTTCTAACAATGGCTTTTGAAATTGACTTCTTGGTATAGGGCCAAATGGAAGTGTGGTCGTTTCTGAGCACTTTTAAACGGAACACCTTTGGTCCCATTGAGACTGGTTCTGCTCAGTCTTGTGCAAACAATGAACTATCTTTTCTACCTAACCAAGTCCCCTGGGAGTTTCCCCTAGTATTTACCCAGCATTGTAGTGATTGGGTTGTTCATTGTGTAACCATGAGACCCAGGAACTTTCCCGGGAAAATCATTTCTTGTCCTCTCACTGATTCCTGTATTAGCCAGCACGTTTAAATGCTTGGAACCAAAGGAACTGGCAGAATTAAGCACTGTATTGAAAGTGAACATTTACATTTGCTCTTCTTGTTTCAAAGTCTCTGAAAGCAATATATGGAAATGTGCATAGTGTAAGCCCATGGACGGAAACTTATTATGTTAATGACATAACTGTTTCAGTTTGTCACGATTCATACAATCCCAACCTTTCCTTTGCATTGTGGCTTTGCTCTCAATGAGGGCTATGTTGGGTGGTTAAACCAGGCCATGTTTTCTTATGTATCCTGAGACTTGTAGTTCTAGGTTCATGATGGGAAAAGGCAGAACACACAGCCACGAGAATTCAAAGGATCAGAACGGGAATGATTGGGCTCCACCCAGGGGCACCGACTTCAGGTTTTCCCAGGGGGTGCCGGCGCCCGAAAAAGAGTCCCATTTAAAGTAAGGGACTTTTACGCAGATGGCCCCATTGAGAGTTCGGATTCTGGTAGATGTCGGCATGTTCCCTTACCTCATTTTAAAATTGCCAAGAGAATTACAGAAGGCAGAAGAAGCAGTTCTGCAGGAGTTACTAACTCAGGACACGGGTCAACTCGAGATCCCAGGAGCTTGGTGTGGCGACTATGCCAGAGTGCTTAGACACTCGGCCATTCGTTGCTTTTCATCTCCCACCACACTGCAGTCAGAAACTCTAAGTCCTGCATTGATAACTGGAAAAGTAAGCAAACAAATAGGTTCAAAAACCAGTGCAGCCTAAAGTACTCAAGCTTGCTAATTGCCCCCTAAAGATAGTCGTTTCTATTCTGGAAGCTTCCATTGTAAAGGAGTAGACAAAGCACATTATCTCTGAGACTCCAGTTGAAGTGAAATACCTAGAAATGCGCACCTCTAAACTGATTTTTGTGTTTAGTTTCTAATTGTTTAATACAAGAACGAAACGGAAATGGATTGTTGTACTTTGGAATATAAATAAATGTACTGGTCTCATCTTTGGTTGCCATTTTTGAAAAGGTCAACTTGCCGGGGGAGCGCCATTGTGAACAGGAGTCAACAATTGTAGCTAAGCAAGGTACTGAGCTGAGTCTGCCTTGCCGCCATTATCAGGTAACATAACATGCACACATCAATCATATATACTATGGAAATATGCAGCGCTGCTCTTCACCTCTCCTGAATCCAAATAGGAGAATATACACCTCAATACTATCCTGATGGGTTGTTCTTGTTAAGCAATACACCCTGGACCTGCCAATCAATCTAGGAGAAAGTAAACACGAAATAAACATGCAGGGCTGTGGACAGCCAACAGCAAGGTGATAAATGTAAGACCATGAAGGGAGCCCTAGCACCATAAAGTTCCGGAATGCATCCGTAAGCGCGGGATATCTCCAGACCTCTCATGTTCTTCTGTCCCCAGTTACATCTGACACTGATCCCCCAAAGGGCCACTGGGGGGATTCATAAAAGCTGCTGTACTTTCCACAAGTGCCTGCTCTATAGACCTGGTTTTTAGTTTGTACCCTGGGGGTGTAGATTCGCTTTTCTTTCACTAGAAATCAGGGACACAAGAAATAATTAGCCAGTGCATCACTAGGAACAATTATAGACTATTGAGGGTTTACCGAGACCCCAAAATAAGCAGTATTATCACCTGAGAAGTGGGTTATGGCACCGGGATGAAAGACGCTGGATGACAGAAAGCTAAAAGCAGCCACCGGTCTACAGTTCAAAATGCAGCCAGCCACATTACGCGGTCACAGCCTTGAGAATCAAACGGTAGCTTTTAAAATGATTTTAAGGGGTAAAATCCAGCAAACACAGGCTTCTGAAGAGCTAACACATGAATAAAACACACTCAGTCTAAGAGTTGCTTTGGCCAGGAATCAAACGGAAGAGTGATCTACTAATTCCACTCTCAGGGGGACAGGCCATTAACAAGCCGAGACCAGCTACACAGGAGGCCCCTCCTCCGGCATTGAATGGTTTATTCAGGTACATTTTCAGCCTAGTTTTGGAAACCCTTTCCTTAATTCCCAGCATTTGGCGCTTTGGGGGATGTTGTATCTGGCTTCATGGTATCCATGCAGACACCAACTACTGTAGAACAAAGAGTATTGTCCTCCCAGGCCGTCCAGGAGATTGGTAATGTCCAAGTTGGGGAAGTCGTTTTTGGCTTCATGATATACAACATCACCGTCTCTGCGAGTTTCAAAGCTGCCTACGCTGGTGCCAGGAGACCGGAATCATGGATTAGTAGTGACGTAGTTTTGATAGGTCCATATGCTTGTTTCAGGTCTACATGGAGCCTGGCACTGTGGGAACTGTAGTACTGAAACGTGGATATTCCAGTTTCAAGCCTAACCGTTGTGGTGATGAAAAACTGAACAGTGCAAATTCCTTGTCCAGGCCTTCAATTTGGGGATGTAGTGCAAAAAAGTGGACATTATGGTTCCAAATCTTGCAGCGGCGCAGTGGTGTGCAGCGTGTGGCAGGTGGTGTTTTTATTTAGGTCATGCCAAATCAAATAGATCATTGATGAAGCCTCCTTGGGAGACACAGGCCTTGCATTTCCAGGCCTAAGCTGTCAAACTATTCCACTCTGCTGAACACAGATTCCAAATGATGGTCCATGAAGAGCTTTCAAACTTCAACAAATCATCCCCGTAGAAGCCTCAGAGAGCCTCGGCTCTCCGAGAGTTGGCGTATTGGACCCCTGCTAGAGATATCCGGACCTTAGACTGTGGAAGGAAAAGGAAGCAGGTGTCAATTGGAGGATCGGAAAGGTGCGGACAAGCGCCACAGAGAGGTGAAATTGGGAAGGATGTTTTGCGATAGCATGGTTACATGTCAGTCCTTTTAGGTGGAACATAAAATGTATGATGTAAAAGGGATGGCTGATCTCCAACATGTATGGAATTAATTGGAATGCATGCAGGCCAGATTTGGAGAACATGAAAATGAGTACACTATGTCATATTTGGAAGCATGAGGGCTTGGCCCCTCCATTCACTCTACCTCAGTAGATACATCATGTCCCATATCACATCTGGCTCAGACGGGGTTGGGGGATAGTGAGCCACAGATGAAACAGTGACATTGTCAGGGTTCCCTGCCGTAACCATAACCCCTCTTACACAAACTCCTGTATGCTGGAGAAGTGGGCTTGGGGGTATGGATCACAGAAGGACTGACTCATTCAGAGAAGGCAGGAGGTTGTGCACATCCACTAGGAGGGGAATGGCTGGCTTCCCCAGCCCACCTTTCGTATAGAATAGCGCTAGCTGACATTTCTAGAAATAAAAAATGTCATATGAGGGTGATTTTTGCATACTGGATAGCGAACAAAATAATTGTTCATTTTATTTGCAAAGGACCCTTGCATCTTTGGTTCTGTGTTCAAAGGCTGGTCAGTCATAAGGAGACTGCTCACATGGAGAACGCTATGAGTTGGCCGCCTGGTACCTATCTTCCTCTACCATTGAAGTCATCTTCAAGATCTCTCATAATTCCCATGAAATACATTTGAATGCCAGTACTGCTCAACATTTCCTTTAAAATAAACAAATGGCTTGTTACACAAAAATCTGCACTGGAGCAAATGAGGATATTAGCTGAAGCATCTCAAATTTGCATCTGCTTCCCTATGGCTCATTTAGAGTGAGAAGATTGGCTGTAGTTTTGGGCTTAATAAATTAGGTATGAGGTTGAAGGTGACGACGATTGCTGCTTACAGGCAACTCTCCATTTGCTCCAATACAAATCCTTGTGAATCAGGGTCAGGGAAAGCGATGTAACTTTTTGCAGTGCACAGCTCATAATCATCTTGCATTAATTCAGGTAGTTTACAGTTTGACGTCAACACTGGGGCTGTGATGGTACTAGTCAAGCAAAGTCATTGCTCACAACACTTGTCTTGACGGAGCATTGCTGGCCTAGTATACAGCATCTTGGACGTGTTCCTATAAGCCTTTGGCTGTTTATGAGCAGTCATAAGGTGTGCAGGGTGCAAGTGCAACTCAGGGACTACTTTTCATAGGCCCTTGCACTCTGTTTTTACAAAGGTACATTTTCTGTCATTTTAGTAGTGTCACATTGTGTTCATTCGAAAAATTGTTAGACCATTTCACAATGATTTAGGTTTTTTGTGGCTTTTTGTGTGCTGACAATGTGGGGACATCATCCAAAGGATTTATGGGTGTGGTGAGGAATACAGTTACATGCCACAGGGGGTTGTTTGTGTGGTTTTTGAAGAACACATCCTGCTGGGGTGTAACACATATTTTGAGTAATATGTTAATATTTGGGTTGGTCATTAAGTGGGCATACCGATCTCATGGCCCCTAATATAGAGTCCCAACCCACAATTCTGGGTTGGACACAGGTGGTTTGCTCAAAACTCAAATGTATTTACATAGAGGCATTAAAGGCGGTCTCAGACTTATAGAGGGAAAGTCACCACAATGTTAAACAATAACCAGGCAGCTTGTCCACAGAAAATGAAATTAATCTGCTTGCATGAATCTCACCATTTTACACACACACATGCATTCATTTCCATGATCAATTCTGTATATACCTTAAGTTTTGAATAACACTAGACAATAAAGTGGTACTTCTACCGCTTGTCGGTGAGCATATCAAAATCTTTGACTTCACAAACAGGTCTCCAAATCTCACATAACAACATATTTACAAATGAATCACAGAATTTTGCATTCCCCAATAACACCAGCAATTTATAGAACCAGAGAACGGTTTCATATCTCCTATTTCCCATGTAGATGCGGCATCAGGCGCTGGCAACGTGCGTGCAGTTTAAAATAGGCTTATGATAACTTGAATTAGAATTCTGCAGGTTTTGGTCTAGGGAAGTTGTTTTATCGATTCAGAACAACCAAAATTCCCAACCTGGAAGAGTGGTTTTCGAATTTGGTTATAGGTCTCCCTTCCCTCTCACCTCACGCAGTTTTAAGAATGAGCGGTACATGGGATTTATGGTCGCCTCATTTTTATATGAGCAGAAATTATTCAATTTAATGCATCCTTGTTTCCCATCCCGTATTAAATATCTATGGTCTTCACAGAACACATATTATCAAGAAAACAATATTATTAGGTTCTGCTATGGACATCTACATATCACATCCCAATGTTAACTATTTCTGTGAAAAACCTTTGGGTATCATTTAACAAACTTCTGATTTTTGAAGTGCGGTGCACCGTTTGCACAGAAGTGCTATCTATGGTATTGCACGTGCTGGGAAAGATTTCTCTCTACTGCACATTTCCTTCCATCTTTACGGAACCCCTAAACGTTTTGCTTTTATTTTTCAACCTGACCTGTACTGTTTACAGTGCAGTGAAGCCATCCCATTATCCACCACATTAATAAGGTGAAAAAGCCAATACGCAGAAGCATATAACACCGGTTGATTCTATTTAGTTAAAAGCAGAGTTCTTCTTTTTGTAGGCAAATGCTATTTAAGGAAAGCCCACATGATATCAGGGGTTTCATACAGTGAAAATTCATCAGGCAAGAACTATCTTTGGGTTGTGATTAATGATGTCTTGTCCACACGCTTACAACTACCTTCTTACCTGAGTGATCCCGGTCTTCAATGAAGGAGGGGATTAGTGAGAGTGCCCTTCGTACACCCACCCAGGAGGTAAAAACAAGTCAATTAAAAGAAAGGATTGGAATCAACGAAAAAACATGCCCGTAAACAACATGCATGGGTTCTGTGTTCGTTTAGCGGCCATTTTTCTGATGGGTTTTTTGCCGAATTTATTTTTCTCAAAAAATTCTGAAATGTGTTTTTTGGGGGGGGATTTCCCGGATCCCCCCTCCCCTATTAATATAACACTATTCCCTACCCACACCCCTTGTACACCCTTCCCCACCCCCACGTTTTCAATGAGCTTTACCAAGAAAAAAGCTGGTAAAAAACCCCATCGGAAAAATGACTGTCCGTAAAATGAACATACTACCCATCCATGTTTTTTCACCTGATTTGATCACATGGCATCTCCAGATACAATCGCACCTTGCATTCAAAGGAGAGCCTGCCGCAGCCCAGTTGGACCATGAACTCTCCAGCCTAGTTCCAAAGAGGTAGAGAGAGGACTAAACTAGACAGGATAAGAGGCCTGCAAGTGGGATTCACATTACGCTTCCTGTGCTCCTTGATCTTTGTCAAACACACTAGCATCCAATTTTAAGCCCACTATAACTGGTAGCGACTCCTGTTTTTTGTGTCTTAAATGTAAAACAAATGATTGTAATGCTCCCGCTGTGCTTGAGCCTTGCTATCCATTAGGGCTTGAAAGGCTGCCAGACTTCTCTCTGCACAGACCACTGATAGCAGTGCCCTCGCGCGGTGCCTGCCTTGCGCCAGGGCAGACCAAGCACAGAGGGGGCAGAAACTCCTAAGCCCCTTGCACACAGATGCCAGGGTGGCATACATCTACACATGCAAACTCATTTGTGCAAGGGGATTCCAATTCTACATTTTGATGTCGATTCCCGTTTTGTTCTTAATCGTCTTAAAGTTTCTCTTTTCCTCTGCTGTATGTTTGTATTTGACGATTATATTTTTTTGTTCTCGGGAAAGGTTTTAATAAACCAAGCGCACACAAAAATTTCGAATTCCTGTATTATGTCACCCATAGGATGTTGGGTGCATTTGACTTCCCAGAGCAATTAAGACATCGCGCATAAGGAGAACATTTTCTGAATTAGCCCAAGTGCACCAATTCTAAATTTAGGAGGAAAGGGGCAAACATTAGACAGTGGGCCTCATTCACAAATTCACAGTGTTTTTCAATGAGGTTTTTCCATTGAAAACACATTGTGAATCAGGATCACTGTCTTTCTAGTGAACTCCGACTGCAAGACAGTTATTTGCAAAGTATACCTCAAAATACTGCATATTGCCATTTTGTTTGTTTGCAAATATTTCACACCGATACCTGCTACCATAAATACGTCTTTTAAAGGAATATAACCATACTTAGCTCACTTTGAGATTCCAACAAATTCCTTAATACCCATATGTAAAAATGCAACAATGTAGAATGCAAAATAGAAAACCCAAGGCAACAAGTTGAAGGCAAAATGTTTCATCAATGAAAATAGTCATCCACCAGCTAGGCAAAATATTTTATAATCTAGCATCAAAAATATTGGACTAGACCAGGGGGTGTGTGGATGAACGCACCTTGAAACAACGTTCCCGACCGGCCAAGTGTGAAGAGGTCCTGAACCCCCTTTTATGACCCCCCACAGGCTTCTCGGGCAGCCCCAGTGTCCCCTGGGGCCGTGCCCAAATTGGTCAAGTGTGGAGAAAAACCGGCAGCAGAATGGACAGATAATCAGCATCAAACTCAGACCGAGGGAAGGCACTGGCGGGCTGCGTTGCGGAGCTCCGGTGGGGGGGGGGTGTACACAGTGTGCCCTGGTGCCATCTGGGCCTGTGTCCCCCTCAACAGAGGCAGCAACGAGACTTTGGGCCGGCCCATGCACACAGAGGCTCCGGTGGGGCCAAGCGACTCAACGTGCTCCACAATCCTACGGTGAGTCGGGAAGGGTAGCAACCTAAGGAAATGAGCTGGCCCGACTCGCTTGGCACAGGGGTGAAGGAGTCCCACAACTTCAACCTTACTATAGAAGGCTCTGGAGAGAGAGAGAGCCTTCAAGGAGTCTGACACGAAGAGCGGCACCCCTGGGAAGCGAGAGAAAGGCCTTGTATCTCTCAACACACGGCAAGAGCAGCAGAAGCTGCAGGCCCTTCACGCAACTCGGATCCTTCACCCCATGACAGGAGCAGTAGCAGCAGCTGCAGCAGGCTCTTCATGATTCTGGTATCCCTCAACACACGGCAAGAGCAGCAGCAGCTGCAGGCCCTTCACGCAACTCGTATCCCTCACCCCATGGCAGGAGCAGCAGCTGCAGGCTCTTCATGCTGCTGGTATCCCTCAATACACGGCAAGAGCAGCAGAAGCTGCAGGCACTTCAAATGATTGCGAGTGCTGGATTGAAATAAAGAAAGGAATGCCCTCCCACGGAGCACTGGGGAGGCCTTCATTATAAAGCAATACTTCCTCTCCCCGGTATCTGGACATTGAAGTGCTCTTGTGCTCTGCTAAGGTGGGGGAAGAGCTCGCCCCCCACCCACACAGTTCTTGCCTGAAAGGATATTTGTTGACTACACTCCAGCCACTTGATCCCCCATCTCCGGGCCTTGGGATGGGGGTTATTAGCAGGTGTACCTTCATATATGGACAGGAAAGCCACCGTGCATCAGTTCCATTACACCCAGCACGTCCCTGCACCCTCTGTGACCTAGCGCAGGGGCATGGAATAAGGAATGAGTGGTCAGGCTTCTACAAAGGGGGACATTGATTCCCTGATGGAGGAAATTAGGGGAATGAGCGCAGACATTGGAGGCAAACTAGACAAATTGAAACAGCGCGTAGATAAAATGGATGAGAGGATACAGCAGGTTGAGAACAACCAGCCCTCCTTGGGCACCCTGGAGATGCAGATGGACATGAGGCTGTCGGAACTGAAGAGGAGAGAGTCAGAAATAACCCTCAAGATGGACGATTTTGAAAACAGAGATAGGAGGAGCAACCTATTTTTTTACGGCATCCCGGAAAAGGGGGTGAAACAGAAAGACACTTGAGGAGATTTATCCACAATGTAGCGAAAGCCCTATATGACTCCATTGATGAACCTAAAATAGACAGGGCTCATAGAGCAAGGGGAATGTCTAGGGGCCCAAGATCGGTCCTGGCCCGCTTCCACCATTTCCCCGAGAAAATGAGGATTTTAGAGAAAGCTTGCTTGGCGGGTATGGTGCAATGAGGAGAGGCCAAGATCACAGTCTTTCAGGACTTGTCGTCCTATACATTAGCGAGATGCTGGCTGTGAGCCCCCCACTGTCCAAGTGGTCAATTGACAAAGGAATTTGCTACAGATGGGGCTTTCCTTTCTCGATATCCTTCGAAAATGAGAGCTTTAAATATCACTTGATAACAGAGGATGATATAAGAAGGGCTACGGAGGAGTTGGTGGGACCTCAGGTATGCAACCGCAGAGGGCCAGAGGGCATAGGGAGGGAAGAATTGTGGCACATAAAAAAGCTAACAAGTGTCGCTTTCCGGGTTCCCGAAAAACTCAGAAAGTTGAACACCCCTCCGAGAGACCCCTACTAGATTTAGGTTCGGGTTCCAAAGGGACTACGCCCCTTGCCATTAGATGGAGAGATGACTCAACAATATGACCCCTCCCACATTGGGAGGGTAACGATTGACAACCACTCCAGAGAGTGGATGTTAGTCTGGGCTTTGAAGTTTGTGGAGAGGCGGGGGAGCCGGAAAAAGGGGGGGGGATCAGAAAAACAAGGGCACATTTACAATCGGGAGGGGGACGGGACTCTGAGGGGTGATGAGTCAAACAGTTTACCACTGCAATGTTTTTGGTCAATCTTCTTATTGCTATCAAATAGGGGGGGCTCAGGAAGTGGGGTGTATGGTTGAAAGGCTACAAGTGTCGGTAATATAACTGGTGGTCCAGTTAGAGGTCACGGTGGTGATCAATATTAACTGGACGCTTCGGGGTTTGGGGGTTTGGGGAAAGTTGCAAAGTTAATTGGTTTGAAATGTTGTTTCCAAGGGTTCCGAGCACTGTGCTGTGGTTAATGCGGGTGCATAATGTCGATAAAGGGATACCTTGAGCGAGGGAGGAGAAACACTGTGGCAAGGCGTGGGCCTATCAGCAGGAACTATCGCCGAGATGAGTATGGGGATTGATATTATGATTGGTTCCCGGAATGTTAGGGGAGCAAACTCACTGACAAAGCGATCTCTCCTGCTGAAGGAATTCAAGAGGGCACAATATAATGCTGGTTCTGGAGACACGCTGGGTATCAGGGGAGGAGCCTGCCCTGCAGGCACAGTTGGTGTAAGACATATATAGGTCATCTGCAAAATGAGGGGTTTCGATTCGCTTGTCCATTTGACTTAACTTCAAAGTTGAGGCCCGCCTGGGGGGCAAGGAGGGGAGGTTTATGTTCATTAAGGGCAAATTGGCGGGGGTGATGTTGGCAGTGGGTTCGGTGCATCTCCCCAACGAGGGACAACTGCTGTTCTGGGGGAAGTCAGAGACAAGTTGATGCCCTTTGTCGAAGGGGAGGAGACTTTAATATGGTCTTGACCAGAGTAAAGACCGACTCAGTAGAGATGGCAGAAGGGCCGCAAATTAGCCCAAAGGTTTCTGAGAAATTTCATGAGTTCAACAACGACCTCAGGATATCGGGCTCCTGTGTGGATTCAGGGAGGGGACACAAACCCTTTACCTACTACTCGCATGTTTACAACTCATACTCAAGAATAGATTTAATCCTAATTGATGATGCTCTTAGGGGTCAGACCTCTAGCTGCCAGGGAGACTCTGTCCGATGGTTGGACCACGAATTGGTGGAGATAGAATTGGGGAACTGGGCGGTGGGGCTCCTAGGGGAAGATGGATGTGCAATGATGCTCTTCTTAAGGACAAAGAAATAGCATGCAATTTACTTCCGGAAGTAAAAGCCTACGTTGAAAATAATGACACAGAGGAGGTGGGAGGGACCAGGTACTCTGGGAGGGGTTTAAAGCTACTATTCGGGACATACTAATTAAAATAGGTCCCCGTAAGAAAAGGCAGAGATTAAAAAAGGGGGTACTACACCGGGGGATGACGGCTTCTCCGTCCGGTTCTACAAACAATATAGATCCACCGTAGCTCCGTATCGGACAAGGGTATTTAATGTGATCCTTATGGGAGTAGCCCTTCCGGAAACAATGATGTGGGCAATCATTCTTGTCCTGCCAAAAGAGGGCAGGGATCCGGCTCAGTATGCCTCTTATAGGCCGATCTCCCTACTGAACGATGATGTAAGAATTCTTGTGACATGATTGGGAAACAGATTACTGCCTTCCCTAATTCAAGGGGACCAAGTGGGCTTTATAAAGGGCAGACAGGGCACTGACAACAGCTGGAAAACTATACATTTGATTCATGAGGCGAACAAGTATAAGGAAGATCAAACCTTGGTTACCATTGACTCGGAAATGCCATCAATAGGGTGAAATGGCAGTACATGACGGAAGTTCTTAAAAACTTGGCTTCAGGGAAAAAATGTGAAGGGGGGTTGTGGCACTATTCGACTCCCCAACCACCTGGGTCCAAGTTAATGGGCTACTTACTGAATCCTTTGGTTTATCCAGAGGCACACGCCAGGGTTGTCCACTCTCCCCAATGTTGTATGCCATGGCCATGGAGCCTCCAACTATCGCGATCAGATCTAATCTGGGGATAAAGGGGATCAACTGTGGGGGCCGGAATTTAAACTTTCACTATTCGCAGACATATTAGCTTACCTCCCTCCCGGAGTTGATCTCACAGATCTCCGGCTTTGGCGTTTTGTCAGGCCTTAAAATGAACGCAGATAAGTCTAGGGTGATGCCGATAAGGACAGGCAGCCCTGCCTTGATCTCGAAGAACCGATAAGTGGCATGAAAGTGGAAAATTAAGATATAAAATACTTAGGGGTTACCATTACGAGAGACCTTTCAAGTTTAAGGAAAAAAAACTTTACCCCTATATTGGACAAAATAAGATCTGACCTGAAAAGGTAGGAGCCAGCTGTACTGTCATGGTACGTCCAGATGACCGCAGTGAAAATGAGTATACTACCCAGTCTCCTTTACTTGTTTGTTTCTCTTCCAGTATGCCTTTCCAAGGGATTTCTTTGTGAACTAAACATGATGGTGGCCAGGTTCATTTGGGGTAATGAGAAAGCTAGACTCATCCCGTACTCTACCGAGGGACCACGGGGGGATTTGGCCTTCCAGATTTTCAGATTTAGTACCGGGCTTTCCAGTTGAGGGTTATGTTTGAACTCATGAGAGAGGATCAGAGGAATTTTTTGGACATTCTTAGAAGACCCGGAGGCCCATGCTAGGAAGGCGAAGGATTACCTGCTTGCCCCGTATAAAGATATTCCCCTTCATCTTAAAACGCACCCAACCTTGAGGTGCTGTGGGCGATCTGGCAGAGAGGAAAGGCTACGTCTCCTTTGTACTCATGGCCTTCTCCCCTGACCACGGTCTGGGGCCCACAGATAGGTCTGGACAAACAGAGCTTTAAGTATTCCCAGCAATGGTCGGACAGTGGACTAGAACGTGCAGGGCAACTATTCTCTCATGGCAATTTTAAAACCTGAGGCGAACTGCAGACAGAAATGCCCCAGGCAAATCTTCTGGTTTTTGATAACTTAAGGCTGAAAGGTATACTTACGGCTCCCAGCTGGGACAACCAGTTATCTAAGGACCTTACCCGCTTTGAGACAGCAATCAACCTGGCAACGAGTAGGAAGGGAATGGTGTCAAGATTATACAAAGTGCTCATCGTAGCAGACCTCCACAGAAGGGAACAATTCACCAAAATCTGGGAAGAGGTGGTGGGGAAGGAAATTCCAAGCGAAGATTGGGAGCAGATATATAAAATATGCTTTCACAGGACCTGTTTACAGCCATGATGGAACACAATTTCAAAATCCTGCAAGGTTGGAATAGAGACCCCCTTAGACTTTCAAAAATGTTCCCGGGAACGTCCCCCAAATGCCCTAGATCTTGCGGTCAGGTGGGATCCTTTATCCATATGTGGTGGGGATGTCGTTCTGGAGTGAGATCCTGAGCTGGATCAAGGGATTGACTGGGATAAAATTGGAACTAGAATACAGGATGCCTAGGCTAATAGAGGCAATGTTGAGAGCTGCCAGAATAGCCATAGCCCAGACATGGAAGAGGGGGTCCCTCCGGAAGAAAGTAGACAGGGAGCTAAAACTCAGAGACATGATGATTATGGAAAAACGTACCGCCACAGTGAATTACTGCCTTGCCGAGCTTCAACAGGAATGGGGCCCACTAATTGCCCAATGGGAGGGGAGAGATAAGGGGTGTAAAGGAGGAGGTAGGGGCTATGATCAGAGTGAGGGTTATCCGGGGCGGATACTGACATTAGAAGGGATGGATAGTGGGTGGTATGAGGGGCAGTGAACCTATGGAATTGAGTGTGCTGGGGGTGGGGGGGTTGGAGCTGGCGGGCCCGCACAGGGTCTTGGCCTCCACTTAGAAGTTAATTAAGGCTCGAGCAGAAAGGGACTCTTATCAACGGTATTGGGACACAACAAACACAACTTTTCAAGTGATATGAGATGATCTAAGTGGGGGGGAGGGGGCGGGGTAATTTACAGTGTTATTTGGTTCCTCTGAATTTTTGTGATGTTTTGTAATTGAACTAAAAATGGCAACAAAAATGAAAGTTAAAAAAAAAACATTGGACTAGACTGGACTAGAAACAGCCTCAGCGATATTTGCAGCCACTTTGAAGGAAGACAGGCAGAACCTTAATCTGCGCCTCAGGGAGTGCTAAGGAGCTAAAGGCGCAGGTTCAGGCACTCTCGCAGAGCCATCTCTCTATGGGGGTCTTTCAACCCCCACACCCACCCCATCCCTCAAATAGCTCCTAAGCCACAGCGGGAGGTTTACAATTACTTTTTTTGTTGCAACCTTTCGGCACGCAAATGAATTAGAATAGGGTGACGTTTCCACTGACATGGATGAGATTATTTTTATGAGTTTCACCAAGTTATTCTCGATTACTAGACTTTGGCTGGCATGCTGGGTACACGGACTGTTGCCCATGGCCTACGCCATTTGTATCTATCCAGGAAGCTTGTTGAATACCCACGAAATCACCCAAATTTAGGGCAGTTTCTGAAGTGTTGCAGGCAGGGCTCAAATCGAGGGTACACACGGGGGGACGGAGTCCACCCACTTTTTTCAGAGGGTGGACTCAGTCCCCCCCAGCTAAAATGAGAAACATTGAATGTCGTCTGTGAACGTATGCATTAAAGCCGACCATAGGGATCGAACCACAATCGTCAGGTTTTTAGGTGGGACACTTCACCACTGCACTAAATATCCGGACAAAAAATAACAAACAACTAAAGGTAAAATGTCCCATTCCGGTACTGCAAGCCCCAGGAAAACATTGGTTCTTGGAGTTTAAAACATGCACAACTTTTAACGTTTTCAAAAACACTATTAGAAGAAAATATCCTCTCTTGGTTTTGTGTGTGTGTTGATTTTATGAAAGGAAAATGCCATGCATCCTGGACAATTTGGGCGGTTCTGCAAAGCCAATGTAATGAAATGTGTACATTTCACATTGATATGATATGCTTGGTTATTGATAACACGCTTTATACGCAGAGGTTTCTAAGCGTGGACGCAGGGATCGATCCCGTGTTGCTCCTCGTCGTCTTGCTTTTACGGCGAGCACGTTGCCCCTGAGCTATCCTCCCTAATATGCTAATTTCTGGCGACATCACATTCCATCGCATTTGTTGATGAGTTCCCCCACTTTAATTTTTAGGACTTGACCCCATGCTTGCAGGACACTGGTTATTTTTTGTACCTGTATTTGATTCCAATGGGTGCATGGTGCAAAATCTTTCTTGGCGGCTGAGGAATGCCTCCAAAATGGCCTTCTTCATGGAGCACAGTCCTCATTCTGTGGCCTATACTCATAGCTCAGACACGCACACCATTTTATCTAAGCGACTGGGGCCCACATCGAGCCCACACCACCTGCTTTTAACCAGCTATTGTTCCTCTAAACCACTTAAAACAGACAGTTGCTTAGAGCATTCCATCCTTTCCACAATAGCGATCTATTGTCCATCTCAATACATCCACCCCCATCACAAAACATTCCTTTTCCCCTTCAACATCGCCCCAAATTCAAATCCGTTGCATTTCACCTGCTTTTTCGTCCTCTTATCATCTCCCTACCCCTATACTAATGTCTGGAAACCCCTGGTGGGGGCACAATACGCCACGTTCCAGTCAAGCCCTGCTGGGGGCACAATGCGCCAAGTTCCAGTCAAGCAAGGTGCTCTGAGACCACGCTGGTGTTGATCTGGTGCAGTTTAAAAAGCCTTGTTACATAACATAAGTTAACATATCATTTGTATTTTTACACCTTCTCCCTCCCTATCAAACTCTACTCCATGTCCCCTAGCACATCCACACTTTTTAGTTTGGGCTATTATGTGTCGCTTGCGACACTTATATGCTGAAACCTTGCCATTAGAGTACAGAAAGTGCGGAAGGACATATGAGAAGGGACACAGAGTGTGGAGGTGTTGTTTGGTTATTTGCCCACCCATTGACTGACCATGGTGATGCTAATCCCTACGGCCATTCCCACCCAATTCCTGACCCTCCCTGCCCAAAACACCTCCTCATGACTGAGTTTGCTTTAATCAAGCCGTATCATCAAACTTTGCAATCCAAGTTCCTGCCAGTGTTTTTTCAAAGCAGTCTTCTGATCGAGTTAATGACTTAATTGGAGTTGTAAACATGCCAATGGTGTAATAAAAATGTCTTAACCAGGTCTGCCTTCAGCCACTCGATTTATAAGCATTCTGTGGTTCCTTCATTAAGGTCCTTTTAAAAACAAGCATTGGCAAAGCCAAATGTATTGGCTAGTGAATAAGTATTAAGCATTTGCCAGGAAGTGCTATTAAATGCTGAGTTACTTGCACCTGCTACCATCAATGGCCAGTGAATGCCACTATGGCTGTGCCTGGCAAGTGCCTTCCCTATGCCAACACAAAAGCCTAAACTATTGGCATTGCCAAGGCATGCTTTAATTGGTTCTCATGTCGTTATGTTGATTGGCTCAAATCTTTTGAATTTTGTAATACAATGTGGAGTAAATCATACAATAAAAAGAGTACAAACAAAAAAGTAATACCATTTTCCTTGCAAGAGGTCTGGCTAGTCGAAGGGGAGTCATCATATCCATTAACCACTAATCCGGATGAGCAGCCAGGAACACAGTAGGTACAATTAACCAAACCCGCAGGGGAAGTCAGCCTCCAGGCCTGGAAAAGAGGCAAGATTGGCCAACAAACCACAGCCAAGAAATGACCATCGAGCGGCAACCGAAGAAATGCTCATGCCAGAGGCATTGTCACACTAACCAACTTACTAACCCATTTCCCCCCTTTCCTGCTCCTCCAACATAACCAATGCCACTACACATGACATGGGGCTAGCCATACTCCATATATACACACAGAGAATGTATCTAATATTTCACACCCTACCAACCCTCAGACTCTGGAAACAACACTAGAGGGAACTCCCTTACACACAGTCAATAAATCCATCAGCACTACACAAATGCACACCAGCACCATATATTCATACACCTAACAGCCGTCCGTGACTCTGGACCCCTTATGGATACCACTGACCAGTGTGCACAAACACAAACTGCCCCCTAACATCACATGACACACACACCCAACACAAACATTAGCACACATCCGAGGCACTGAGTCCTATCCATACGCTTACAGCACACAGGGCCTCCAGAAGCAACTCACACACGCAAGACAACGCTCACAGACGCTTGTTCCTCCTGGTTCTGAACCTATCCTATCACCCTATCCCCACTAACACACCCAGCCCTCTTCTCTTGCTAAGCCACGTGGGCACCTGGGGACTGCACTTGGGTAGTAGCAGTGTGCGGTATAAATCAACATAGCATTATTGTAGAGTTAGAGGCACAATTGTTGCTTGTCCACCCACACTCTGTGTTTCAGGAATGACCCCATTGCCTCCTCAGGGAGATGCCGGACCGGGACTCCAACTTGGAAGGACGGGGACATTGGCTGCCTGTGGACAGGCCCTGCTTTGCTATAGGTGCCCACACCCTAAACTTGCTGATCACCACCTGACCAGCCCCTGGAGACGCGGACTCCACACTCGCAAAGTGTAAACTAGTCCCAAGCTTTTGCACAGACAGTGGGGCTGATACCCCACGACGATTGCCCACCCAAGCACTGTCAGTAATTGATGCCCTATCTTAAAGACAAAGGGCCTCATTACAGGTTGGGCGGTCCGGAATTAACAGTGGCGGTAAACCCACCGCCACTGTTAATTCCAGACCACCCGATCTCGAGTCCTGCAGGTGGGAGGTGGCGTTCCCACCAGGTCTGACCTGGCGGGTTTAACACCTCCCGCCTGCAGGCGGGCGTGGAAACAACGGCACCATCACGAGATGGTGCCAGTGTTTCCACTTCCCCATTCCCATTGAGTCCTATGGGACTCAATGGGAATGGGGATTTACCGAATTCCGCCTCCGGGATTCCCGGGACACCAGGTTCGTAATGCCGTGGTATTTCCGGGAGTCACGGAGGCGGAATGGTAATACGAGTCTGGCGGTAACCAGGCGGTTTTACTGCCTCGGTTACCGCCGGACTCTTAACGAGGCCCAAACTGTATTTCCCAGAGATATTGCAGCAACAGCCAATGCTGCTGGGAATTTGATCAGGGCAAATGCGAAGCGTGAAGCAACAGAACTCCAGAGCGCTGCTGGCCTCCATTTGCTAAGCGTGGGAGATACCGTGAGACAATGACCGGAAACGCAGCATCCTCTGCTGACTACAAGCGGCGGTGCGGAAGCGTGACTCATGACTCTACACACATGACAGCATCTCTTCCCGGCTATCACGACCAGTTCCCAGATTAACTGAACTCCTCCAAACAATGTGCCTATGTTATAAGCCGTGGCTGCATGCTTTGGGGTATTTTCATCTTTAGTTTGAGTTTTAGTGTGTGGCTTCTGAAAACCACCACTGATGACTTAGCAGATGCATTGTTAACACAAGCACACAAACTTACACACTCATCCCGAGCCACGCATTTCATGCCAGAATGTAACCTGCACGTTACATTGCATTTTCTTTTCTCCTATAGGTCTGGTATAAAGCTCCCTCCATACTCCGCAGCCCAGCTATGCAGCTAAGCGCACGCTTCCACATACCAAACCCGGTGAGGACTATTTCAGGGGTTGAAGTGTAATGAAAGATGTTGAAAACATACACTGACACGTTAGCCCCTACAGGAGGTTACTTCTTGCGATTTCTACAAAATCTGGTTGCCCCGTTTTCAATTAAATTACTCTGAAAAAACAGGAGAAAACCGACGTGGACATTTTTAAAGTAGCTCGACTGTAAGTGCAGCCATCCAATATATCCATGCCTGAGCAATCTTGAAATCATGACAGGGGTCTTACATGTAAAGTATTAAGGCGCCGTGACATTATGGCTCTACACATGCTGAAGGACTTTCTATGTGCAGGCATGTAGTTTGGTCTAGCACTTATTTTGGTTGACCTAAATTCAACCCTTTTTGTTGTTGTTATGGAGGTTCCCTATATATATATATATATATATATATATTGTGGCTAGCCTTAAGAAAAAATATTACTCCCACAACAAAAAAAACATCAAGTGAGCAGAACTTTTGAACGTGTTCCCAAAGTGAGATGCCTTTTAGCTAGACGGTACCAAAATACCCTCTTATCACAGCCATGTTCTGCCTTCCCCATTTCATTTAGCTATTGGGATTTTATAAAGTTCCAACGGTAAACAAAGAAACTTCACAGTTCCTTTTGCAACAAAGTTAGCAGATCTGGTGGCCATTGTGTGTGGTCATTTACAAAAGAAACACAAATCTCAGAGCCTCAGCCCACAATCCTGAAATCCCCTTCTTTCCTGGTTGATAGACTGATTTCACGGCTCCAGCTAAAAGAAGGTAGGAGAGGAACACACCTGCTGCATCAGACTCACCAGCAAATCCACAGCTCATGGCTGACGTGGAGAGAGATGGCATGGCAACCGTTCTCAACTATGCAGATGGGCAATAACAGCACAAGAAATAACCAGTGTCAAGGGAGGAATGTATTCCAGAGGTAAATAAGATGATTATCGCCCATATTAGTATAGCACTACATTCTCAGCTAACCACACAATGTGAATGTAACGTAAAGTGGGGCCATTTTTGGAGGCCTCGTTTCCCAGAGCTCTGCCAGAAAGGGAGAGGTTGGGGTGTTAGTGGGGGAGAAAGAAAAGCAGATGTGAATCCTGTGCTTAAGATACAGACATGCCGGCAGTAGCTGTGACCTGAGTGTCTTGGAATCAGCCAAAAAGGCAGAGATTAAATGACCGAATGGGAGATTTGGCCGAATTACTGGCCGTTTGAAAATACTCAACAGCTAAAAACTTCGACCAAATCCCCCATTCGGTGGCAGGGGCTACAAGGGTTTCCCTGCACCCTTGGTCACTATATTGTGAGTGGGGTTTGCTGGGTATCCCCTGCAGACGGTCCCAACAAAAAAAATGAAAAAGAAAGGACCCTGCAGCGCTGGTTTCCGATCACAGAAGTGAAAGGGAACAGGCGATGCAGGGACACAGCGAGTCGGCAGCAAGGTAAGTAGGGGGCTGGGGGTGTGGGTGGAGCCAAGACGGAAATGTTCAGGAGAGAAAAGACCGAAGGTTATTTCGCCAAAATAATCTTTGGTCTTTTCTCCCTCCGACATTTCCATCTCAGGCTTTCAACCCCGATCCGGAATCTTAGTGGTTTGTTGCTGTGATACTTGGGCAGGTGTTTGAATGGGAGGAGATACCCTCATGTCAGCCAACTGTGAGCATGCGCTGTGAGACTGGGATAGCCACTGGTATGTGATGGAGCTAAAGATGTGAGCATTGCCTCTGCTCAGTCAAGGTTCATGAAGTGGAAATATGCAGGAATCTGTCGTGTGCAAATGGGGTAAGCTGCTAAGAGCTGAAGGTGAGTGGGGGGAGGTGAGTGAGAGGGGTTTATTGAGTGCTCTATGAAGAAGACTTTAATCCTAGCTTGAACCGTTTGATTTCCAGTCTGAGTCTGATCTCAGGGTAGCGGTGTTGTCATGCTGCTGTCCATCCGGATATAGAGTTCTTACTGTTCCGGTTCACGTTTTATGGGAAGAGGAAAGGTGGGAGTGAAACGAGTGAATACAATCTTGTGCTTTCCTGGACGGAGGCACTGTGTGCCAGCATGTGCATGTGGATAAAGGTAACCAGGGAGGGCATTTTCTCAATGAACTGTTTTGAGGATTTTTTCTTCTAGTCGATTTTTGCACCAGGTGGTCTTTGGGTTAATGTCAATCATGTTTACTAATGTGTCCAAGGTCTGCAGCGGATGGCCTTGGCGGTAGCATGTCCCTTTGCCTGACTGCTTCTGGTGTGCCTTTGTGTCTGCATCTGGGATAGCTGTTGGTTGACCTTAGGCCAGGTAGCTTAGATTTGGACCAGCCTTTGAGGGAGCTGTGCCATACTGGCGAGATCTTTGAAACAAATTCCCCGACTCTCTGCTTTCATCAAACGGCGGTCTATCGGGGAACTGCACATACGTTTACAGCGCACTGCGTGGACAGGAAGATGTGGCAGACTGTGAGGTAAGGCAGGAGCTTGGGGAGGGGTAAGGGTGTGTGTATGTGTGTGCGTGGTAGGGATGGGGCGATGGGCCAGGGGAATACGAGTACAAGGGACGGGGTGGCAGGGTTGTCCCCTGCCCGATACATGTCCGGGCATGGGGGGAGCAGGAACGGGGAGGGAACAGGGGTTGCAGTGGTGTCTCCGACATTAGCAAAGAGTAGAAAAGGGGCACAACAAAGGGAAAGATGCTTCCCTGCAGTGCCGAAATCGGGTCCGACCAACCGGGCGTCAATGAAATTGGACTGCACGGAAACTATGTAGAGGCAATTGTGCTAGTGTGTGCAACAATGTCACTGCAGCCCCAGCAGCAAAGGGAGGTTGGGAAAATCTGGTGACCAAAGTGAGCCTCTTCTTCGTGATGCAGATCCCTGGAAGCAGTAAATGGGGGATCACCAAGAGGTCCTCAAGTGCTCTCAGGGGTGTCAATGATCACTACTATGGAAAGAGAGAGAATAGCATTCCTGCGGGCTGGTGTTGCAGAGAAAGAGAAGAGCAGAAGTGTGGAGCAGGCAGAAGGATTTAAAAGCAGGGAGGAGAGGTTGGGGCTGGAGGAGAGAAAGCAAGGTCTGGAGGACGAGGTTAACATAAGGTTGAGAGAGAGGGAAAGGATGGTGTTGGAGGAAGGAAAGTAAAATTTGACTGAGGAAAAGGAAAAGAGGGAAACGTTGAATTTGAAGGAGGGAGAGCAGGAGGAGGAAGGAGCGTGGAGAGGGACAGAGCAGTGAAAATTAAAGAACCACAATTGGCCAAGTCAACAGAGCCAAAGTGCAGGAGAAAGGAGGACTATGCAGCTGCCTCATCCATGATTTGTCCCAAGAGGGACAGTTAAGCCCAGGCGACCACAAGGCCAAGAGGGGGAAATATGCATCTGCCCATTCCAGACTACTAAGGCATAAGGTGTCCAATGACCATAAGAGGCCTTCCAGGTGGTGACAGGGAACAGACAGACATGACACTATGATCAGGGTGTCGGAGGACCCAATCCCACCCTGGTGCAAGGATTGGAGACGGACACTAACCTTCCCATGGGCTGTAATTGAATTTGTTGGACTTTGGGACCCGCTTGTCACCAAATGAACATTTGAATTCGGGGCCAGTGGCCCTTCTAGGCTAGGGGATACATTATATTGTTTGACTATCCGGACACTGATTCTTTATAGAACAGCCCCCTTCTTCTGTTGTACAAGGGACCCCTAGCAGTTCCCCTAATGCATCCTTGTGCTTCGCTCTGTCTGGGCCAGCAGCCTGTCAGCAGACGGATCCTAGGCAGGGACTGTGCGGGTTTGGGGAGAGAGTAATTAATTCTGTGGGATCGGTCCCTGACGGTGCGCTAGTTTAAACTGCAGTCAGGTGAACCTGTCCACTTTTGGAGAACTGGTGCATGGGATCTATCCCAATTATGAAGGGCATTTAACTAAACATATACCAGAAATGGTCCAGGTTTTGTTGAAACTCAAAAAAATGTCCAGCATCAATACATGAAAGCAAGATGGATTAACAATCAACATGTTAGGAAGCAGAATTTGATATTCACCGAGGTTTATGAACCTCATCAATTGCCAATAGAAGTGTATGTTTTTGGACTAATTTTAGGCCTTGACAACGACCATGGGTCGAAACACGTGTCGGCTGATTTTCTTATTGGAGAATACAATTATCATATCTTGTATGATTTGGACATTTGGAACATTTGTTTGAACTACTTTAACACTCACATAGGGAACACTGACCTTGAGCACGAGATACTCCCCTGAAGTTTAATCTTATTCTTGGGGAGAGAGAAGCCTATTAAGTTGTGGTGTACTATCTTTTTCCCATGGAGTGTTATATTTGGTTATTCCCCAAGGTGTGCACACTTCCTCTGTGTGTAAATGGACCTGTGTTGAGATCTCCAAACACTAGTCTCTGGATATTGGGTTCGTTCATCCCTCCCTGTGACGTATTTCAGGTGTGGTCTTGTGACGAGCCAGATTTTGAGAGGTTTTCTGAATGCTCGGTGTTCCTGTATTTGCAGATGTCTCAGGATTGACTTCCAGGGGTTGGTCAATAGCAAAGAGAAGGCCAATCTTCTGTGACGTTTCCAGCTGAACCTTGGCACTGCTACCAAGGCTGCCTTGCAGTGAATCAATGTCCTGTTAGTGAGTAGCAGCCGCCTGACACGCAAGGCACGGTGGGCAATACAGAGCTTTTTCATAGATCCATATTACGTGCACATTTGGAGAGGAGTTGGGCATCGCCTGTGCATCGGAACACGTGAGGCGTGTATTATCAATGAAGTCTGAGCGGGTAGGATCATGCAGCTATTGGAAAAAGTAGTGAAAGGCCACATGCTTGTGGTACTCAACATGTCAGGTTGCGGGGGACAGACATGACTATGCCATGAGTGTTGCTTCCATGCTGTGGAGCACGGTGAAGTTCCCTTTAATCTGATGTGATATTCAGGGCATGGGGTATATAGAAAGTACTGTAAGGGGTAAATCTGGGTTACTTACCCCATGCAGTACTTTATATACCAGAGCGATACATATTTCCTACAATCCTAACCTGTAATTAGCTCATTCAAAAAATTAAAGGTATTTAAAAATACCACTCACTTTGTTTACCATTACCACCAGGCCAGTAACAAGGCTCAAAATCAACTTAATCAAAAATATTCCTTGCATGCATCTGTATTTGATTTTACTTATTGAACATAAGTAGACATTTGTCCAGCAAAACAAAAAAGAACTAATTAATAAAGTCTGCACGTTCTCTGCTTCCACCAGCCTTCTACCCAGTGGCTAACTTTCTATTTTAAAATCCTGTCCATTTCACCGCCACTAGCGTAAGCGGGGTTTCAATCTCCATGTTAACCTGCCTGGCAGATCTAATTAAGAACACCCCGTTCCCAAACAAAAGGATACTGCAACCTTATCCCGAACAACTTTGCACCTCCTACTTAGCAATGCTTCATGCAATCTACATTAAAAGAGTGCATTTATAACATACAGTAAATGCTAAAAGCTTGCTTTTCTCACTGTAAAGTACACCAAGACCCGGCCATATCCAGAATCATATAAGCCTGATGCCCTTAAAGCAGTGGTATTGAAACTTTTTCATAACGAGTGCCCCTTCAGGAAAATTATTGTTGCTAAGCACCCCCTTGAGTGAAACTATTGTTGCCGCTGCCGCTCCCCCCAGATACCTTATCTGCTTATATTTTCTATTAAAAGCAGTCACCATTTTCCCTTTTTGACGAGCCTCGCGCCCCCCACCCCACCCTCCTCCTGGATCTCATTTGGGCCCCGGAGGACCAGTCCCACAGTTTTGAAGGCCACTCACTACCTTAAGGTCACATTCTGGTAATCACATTTCCCTTCCATTGTTTCATTCTGAAAATAACATTCATTAATGGTATTGTGTTATTAGTACATGGAAATCGTTAACGACCTCCTCTAAGTCAATCAGAAAGTTTAGGGTGCAGTCAATAACTACTGGTACTGACTGCATTCTAAGCATTCGGTTTTCAGAAGCAGATAGGGTAACAATGTAATTTCCAGGCAAGATTTTATTTCAACAATACAATTCCTCTCTGTGACAACCTTTTTAGCTTCGACATGCTATTTAACACACGAAAAGAAAAAGATAAAACATGCATTCACTTTCTCATAGAGAAACCGTTTACACTTACATGAAACCTAATGCATGTTCATATTAACCCGGGTTCAGCTGAAGCAAATTCCAAATAAAACGCTTAAAGTATGAAGAAAAGCATGCTATTTAAATACTACAAAATGGAACCACATTTAATGCAAAGTTTATTTACTTTACATGCTCCAAAAGCACAATTGTTTACTTCATCTCCTAAAGTGCAAAATATTGATTGCTACTGTCACCATGTGCTAATAGCCTCATAGACCTCGGGAGAGGTCATTATCGTTTGGGATAATCACTTTTCCCCAACTTCCAAACCTCAGTCCATAACTTGGTGGTGGGTCATTATC
Organism: Ambystoma mexicanum; assembly: GCF_040938575.1. NCBI lineage: Eukaryota > Metazoa > Chordata > Amphibia > Caudata > Ambystomatidae > Ambystoma > Ambystoma mexicanum. The sequence goes on along the minus strand of NC_090931.1, from coordinate 1,059,076,195 downwards.
CTGCGACAACAACCCCTCCCTCAGTCTATAAGGCTATATTAATTATTCAGCCTGCTATCCTTAACGTCACATTCTGGCAATTACATAATCATTAATTCAATTGTTTTATTATTGCATCATTATTCCCTACGGAGCAACAAATGGGAGATGCGATCTAGTATCCAAGTTGCTCACTTTGAACTTAGACGCATTGTTTCTAATCCCAGCTCCAGAACTGGGCCCATAAAACCAGTGATTCTGGGCACATTTCTTTATTATTTCCCTGTGTCTCAAACTGTAACTATGTCTAATGTAAAAAAAAAAGTTTGCTGTTAAGCATTTTATTAGGTGGGATTGCGCTAACCACCATGCAGTCACTTCAGAGCACTACATTTGAAAGTTGGGTAGAGGACAAGGAGAATGCAGTGTCAGAGATGAGGCTTGTGAAGAATCAAAGATGATTCTCCCCAGAAACCTGATCTGGGACACTCCTCATGTGGCCAGGGAAAGGCAGACGCTTCTTGATCCCGACCATGGGGGTGATGTACTGTGGGAGGATCACATGTGGCTGGGGGGAACAGACTAGGAAGACTGGGATAACCACCTTTTCAACTTTCTCCATATTCCCACCCTTTTAATGGCCCTTTGCCAGACTGCAAAAACCTTAACTTTTCCAGAACAAATTACAAGTCCTAGTCAAGCAATTAGGCCTAGTAGCCATGTCAGGAGTCAGGCAAATGAAAGTAATGGCTCACACCTATAGTCTATTACACAAGCTGGGAGGCATAAAAGGCCCCGGCAAGAAAACAGGAGTAGAAGGCTGGCTGCAGTAGCAGTAGCAGAGGAGAAGCATGAGTCTGGCAAATCACGAGAAAGTTGCAGAATAGAAGGGATACAAGAGCGTGGACACAGCAGATTTCACCTGCAAGCGCAGAGAGAGTCCTTTTCTGTCAAACTCTCAATTGCAGAGGCTGCGCAGTAGAAGGCAAGCAGGAGACTGAGTTTTTCACATGTCAGCCACGTTGCACTGATTACAAAGCCGTGTAAGTGTGGGAGACTATGGCCAGAAGCAGAAAGCAAGACGAAGGTCTCGGGAGAAAAGGAAACTCCCACATCAAGAGGCCGGACCAAAGACACCCATGCTAGACAAAGGTGTGGGTCACCAGCAAGCCAGAAGTGGTAGAAGAAGCGGAGGAAGTCGGGGAAGCAGTGCAACCCGCAGGACCAGTGTCACTGAAATCGGTGAGTGAAGCACAGCATTCAGGTGCACTGCGTGACCCTTGCCAGTAACTGTAGTCAGCTCCTAACTGGCTCGAGTAAGAGTTAATGTGAGGAAAAACTGTCGGTTGTAGTAGAAGACTTCCCATCAATGTAATTGTAGCACTCGCGGGTAACGCTGAAGATTCATGTTTGCGTGAGAAGCTAAAGCACTTGAAATTCATTGTTGGTGTATCTAAGACTGTTTGATGCATTATGAAGAGGTTGCGGGTCTCTAATTAAGCTGAGAGAACGCTTCCTAAACATTACTTTATACCAAACCTTGTTTGTATATGAGTTACAAGTAGCAGAGTGAAAACTATCACAGAAGGTGATCACGTGTGCCTATTTAGAATTCCTGAAAGTATTCTGAACTTTATTATTTAATAGTATAGGGGAACACATGGTTTTATTCCACTTTAAACCTTGCAAACTGTTTGAAAGAAAGGTTGCGTGTGCCGTATTGTGTTTTCATCTCAAAGACTGAACTCTATACTATATCCCGAATTGACATTTATTCCTAGTTAAGAAGTAAAGAGTTTAAAATCCTTAAAGAGAGGAACATGCATTACCCAAGCCAGTAGACTTCCCAATTCAAAGGGAAATCTGTTTTGCCAAGTGTTAAAGAACCAGCTGACTGTCTTGTGAAGTGGTGAAGAATCAAGTGGCTTAAGAAGTGGGCATCACATTGTTACTTGAAGCTGCGAGAGTGGCACATAAGCTTCTGGGCAATACCTCGAGTTGATAACTGGCAAAAAGGTGGGGAAAGAATTGGGGAAGGGAACCAAATGCTTGTAAAGAATACCCTGAAGTAGAACACAATCTGTGGTGCAGCACCCCACTAGAGCTAAACGGGAAAGAGTATTGTGAGCAAAAGCAGGTTGTACTAGTAGTAGTTAGACAGACTGAAGAGGCAAAGAGGCTGCCCCTTTTAAGAACGCCATTAAAATGAAGAGTGCCTTGACTACCTGAAGAGGTTGAATGTCTGGTTGAAATCTACCTAATAATTCACCATTACTGAAGTAGTAATAGTAGTAGTAGTTACACTTAAAATGTGGTGGCATGTAAAAGTGGCAGCATAGGTTGCATTGAAGTGCTTGAAGCAGAACAAAACTGTGGGACAAAGGTGCCTGTTCTCATAGTACCAGCAGTGGGAGTGTTGTTGAGCGCAGAGAAAACATCCTGACAAATATGCCTAATGTAAAGTTGTAACAGAAGAAGTTGTAAAGAAGTGTATCTTATTGGCATTTGAGGAATGTCACACTTTCTTTTTGAATTATGGCAATTTATCCAGAAGATCCAGAAGCACAGACAATTAACAATCATAACCAGGATTACAATTGGCACTATTTTCTTTCTGGAAGTTGGAGAGGGATATTTTCACCCAGGAATAAGGAATTGTTACCAGTGGAATTTTGTTTGGTGAACTTTTGTTTGACTTTGAACTTTCAAGAACTAGTTAAAAACCCTTTCTTTTCTTTTGTTGAACATTTTGAAGTTACCTTGAAGCCTGGGCAAGGGATCCTTCCCAGGAGGGGAGAAAAGCGATTCTGATAATGTGTTCATATTAGTTATTAGTACCCAGCGAGGGCACAATCAGAATGAAAGAGCTATTCTGATTGGCCCTTGCCGAGGCATTACCCGGCCGAGAATCCTTCGATTCCAGCCGCCTTGTCCTCGCCAGGGGGCGTGGCAGCCGCTCAGCCAATGAGGAGGCTTGAAGCGGGGTCATCCCGCTCCGAGCCTCCCCACGGCTGAGAGGCTGACTTTGCCCCCCACCGGAGACTCAGGTAAGGCTTTTGTTTTGTTTTTTCCCCCTTTCCTCCCTCCTCCCACCCCACTTACCTTCTATCCCTTGGTCCCCAGTGGGGGACGATGGCAGCATCCAGGCATGTGGAGATTCGGAGCAGGGCCATCCCTGCTCCGAGCCATCACAAGGCTGGAGGCTTCCATCGTACCCTGCTGGAGACCGTGGTACTTTTTTTTTTCTTCCCCTTCCCCTCCCTTCCGCCCTCCCAACCCCACTTACCTTCTTTTTTTTTTGGGAGCGGACACGTTGGGAATGCTTCTGTTTCCACCGCGCCCACTCTCGATGGCCCCCATGCGAAGGGAAAACGGACTCTGTTTTCCATTTCCCGGCGGCCATTTTCTTTGTCTTTTTTTTTTCTCCCGAAACGCTTCAGTGTTTCGGGTCAAAAAAAGCTTTTAGTGTCCTGGTCACGCAGTTCTTGCGGGCCGGGTTACTAATATCTATATGCCCCTCGTGGCGGGGGCACTGAGTTGGTAATGCTCCCGCCACTCGGGGCATATTGCTTTATTATATTGTGTTGTTATATAATTTCGGTTCTATATTGGTTGTTTAGTGTGAGGGCCAGTTTACCCATGCTAGAGAATGTTCCCTTAGCCTTTAGACGAGGTAGGGAATTCCTCTGTAGATAACGGCAAGCAAAGTATTTTCTCATTATATTTTCTTTAATAAAATTACATATTTTGAGAAATGTACAAGCATTTGTCTGCCTCGCAATACTGACCCCTCACAGTCTCATGAGCTCACCTGCATGTCATAGGATCAGGTACGAGTTAAAGATGTACAGGTAGCGAGCACCAGAGGTAGGGGCCTTAATGCTAGGGAGATCAACCTCTATAACGTGAATATCATGGGTGGTACGAGAGCATCAGGTTATGGGAAGCGACCACTGAGGTACGGTCGGCTGGTACATTCATAGTATTTTGGTCAAGTAATAGGTTACATGCACATGGACTGCTTGCAAGTCAGCCATGACATCTTAAAGTCGGCTTGTTTCATCAGTAGCCAGTGGACACACTTCTGATCCTAGCTGACATGGCCAGATCTTTGTATGATAAAAATGAGGCATAGTTCTTGATCATCCGAAGTTTAGGCAACTGTTTTTTCAGGTTGGCCAAAGTAGATGTCATTGCAGTAGTAGATCACTGAAGTAACTAGTGCAATCCTCTGAGGCAACAGAAGAAAAGGCAGGACCATTCTCAGTAACCTCTTATGGCAAAACGCTGCCTTTGTGGCTGCCTTTACTTGTGAACGACAAGTGGGTGCCAAAACGTCTCCCATATTTGTTGCTGGAAGAATAGGGGTAGCCTACACCAGGTAGAAAGGTAGAGCATTCGCATCAAAAAGGCCTACCAGTAGAACCTCTATTTTGGATGTGTTTGGGCCGGGAAGATTAGCAGTCATCCATCCGTGAAGCTCTAAGAGGCAAGCCTGTGCCCCATTGAGATCTTTAGAGTCTTGATGTAGCATGGCTGTTGCCATCATACATGTGGCATCCAATGTAGCAGTTACTGAGGAGTTTTGCTCGTGAAGCCATACACATGTCGAATATGATCAATGACATAGCCAACCTTTGAAGAACTCAGAAAGAAGGATGTCGTCACGACGGGCCACGGTGTCCATAGCAATAGCGTCTTTCAGCAGCCCAGTAGTATATTGTGATGGGCTGTGTTGGAAGCCGCTGGAAAACCAAGGTGGATCAGAGCACATGGCAGAGGTTTGTCTCTAGGTTGGAGCACTTGGTCTCCAAAGTCCATGAGCACTGTCCCAGATCGGTGTTCCCACCGCTTCTGCATTACATACTTGCCAACCCTACGGGTTTAGGCGGTAGGCTACTGCTTTTTATGCAGCCCTACTGCCTACCGATTTTGGTATCTGATCCTACCGCTTTTTTTAGACACTCAAGTTGGTTTATGGCTTCACGGGCTACTTCCTCGAAGCCTAGCCCCACAACCCAGAGCCAGCAGCAGCAGATCGAGAGTTATTAACCTTGTGCTAGGAGGCCCATTAGTGCAAAGGCATGTATGATGCTCTGAGTCTGTAACTGACGTGATGTGACTCTGGTGTATGTACATGTGCAGAGGACTTTAGGTCATCACTGGGGCAGCGTGAAGCCACACATTCCATGCCTGATAGAGAGCTGTCTCTCTGTGTAGTTCTGAGGTCACAGTGCAGCCCACAGAAATAATCATTACGTAGGCTATGCTGCCAGAGGGTGCCAAGAATTTCTTGCGGGTTCTGTGAGGACCCCTTCTGCCAAGGTAATTTTGTATTTTACATAAGGAGTTATGAGCTCAGGTTGACGATTTAAAATCTTTCAACAGTGTGTATTGAAAGCTCAAGTGAACAGTGTAACGTCAAAAAGACGCAATTGAAACACCATTCTTAGGCCCGATTAACATTGCCTTTTCAGCCCAAGACTCCAAATGGTTTTAAAAATGTCCCACCTATGCAGCAGGCACCAGAAATACACAGTCCGTCGCATCACCTAGTAATACGTGCAATCACACAACTGAATGATGTTCATTTTATCAAACCTAAAGGCTATACAGCTCTCTCCGCAGCCAATACATTCACGACAGGATCTGTCTTAGCAGCATCAACATGTAACTTCCTAGAAGCTTTCTGGGATTTCTCAAATGATTTCATTTTTGGAACAATTGCAAGTAAACGCCAGTTTTCCTGAAAGTTTCCTGAAGTGTGGGTGTAGGATGGCAAGGATCAGTGGAGACATCCAGGAAGGTGATAAGGGTATAATGTATAACCTGACACGTTCTTTACATCACTGTCTTCCCACTCTCCACACTCAAGAGTACAGTAATCTACTTCCTGATTTTCATTCATTTTGCTGTTCCAGTTATCTGTAATAGACAACAATGCATCTATTTAAATGTATATTTGTTGATTTACAGGGGAAATATAGGGCTAGGGGTTGTCATTTTCTCCTGGTGATTGGCTTATTTCAAGTCGGACATTTTCCCGCAGGGTCTGCCAGGCTCAGAATAACCTTTTCGGATCAAAATGGCATGTTATGTTATTCAGCCAAAGATCATGTGAGGCCATTATCTGTGAAGTCATCACTAGGCTAATAATTTTTTAAGCTTAAAAAAATCCCTCCTCTTTTTGATCAAAGAATGTTGGCAAGTGTGGCATTAGAGCCTCGTTTCTGTAATGTGGCGTCCGCCACACTCCGCGTATCACGGGCTGAATGCACAGTCATGCGTTCCCATACTCCTGCCTAAACAAATGATCTCTGAAAAGTATGCTTTTGATCAATGACGCTAAGCAAACTCTGAGTTGAATACCTAATAAATGTGTTCTGATTATATGGCAATACTGGCTAAAACAAGGCACAGGCTGGTAAGCTAGGGTTTGGCGGGGCGAGTATCCCAACCCCTTGCTTTAGAAGTCCTTGATCCCACCCAAGATCTAGAAAAGGCCTTGGCTGGGTCTGACCCGCACATTCCACTGGGGACCCTAAGAAAGTCCCTTTCATCTATTTGGCATCCTTCCCATGTGTGCCACTGTCCACTGTTGCACTATTACAGATCTGCAGCGCCCACTCATCTGGTCACCCCTGCTCGGCACAGCTGGCACTTGTTGCCACAGGGACCACTGGGAGGTGCGTCTGATGTTTGATCCCACATTCCTGAGACACCACTGCTTTCCTGCGCGCTAGAATGGAGAGCATCTGCCTTTGTATGTTTGGGCACAACATCACCCTGATGCTCACATGTCCTGATCAAAGGAAAGGCCGGGAGGCATTGCTCACCAGACACGTGGGCCGCAGCTTCACGAGGCACTGACAGGATCCTGTTCACATGCATGAACGTGGGGTAACTGGACACGTGTCCGGGATTATATCTTTCCCGCTCATGCAGCTCATCCATTTGGCCCCAGCTCCACCAGGGGGAGGAGCAGCTGACAGTCTTGATATACCAATCAACGACACGCCTACAGACACATGCATAAAGTGCACATCAACCCCCAACCAACACTCTGAAAACGTATACAAATGAGCACACATGTAAATAGGGCTTTAGGGGCATTTCTGGGTCATGCAGTGACCAATCCCACTACACGGTTCCAGAAACGCCAATGAAGAAAACAGGGCTTTACACGATGTATGTATAAATCCCCTACTGGGTTGGGACCCGTGCACTATTCCTACACGCAATAAAAAGTCACGCTATGTATGGTGGCGGGGGGAAAAGTAGTATTAGTTGTCGGGCTTGGAACCCCGGGACAAGTTATAATGCAGGCACGGAAAGATGGGCACCCTGGCACAAGGATTTTTACAGATCAGTCAAAGTATGAGGGCCTAATAATATCTAGAGTTAAAGTAACCCGTAACCATATTCTTAAGACTTAGTGCCTAGATGCCTCTGGGCTGTTGTGCGCTCTGCAAATAAATAAAATATATAAATAAATAAAATAAACCATACAAGACAGACAACTCCAATCGTGTCCTAGATAACTTACCTACAAAAGGGTGCATTCGCCACCCTGTCAATGCGTGGCAAAGAAGCTTCAGTTTTTCAAAATAATTTCCCCCACATTCTGGTACTTTGCGCCATCTTCTGAGTTACAAGTATTTAAATTATAAGGATAGCAAGGCTATGAATAAATAACTTACAATTCTCACCAAACAAATGCAGCATGAATAAAAAATAAAAAATGAAGTCGATTAGAACACCTGCAAAAAATAAATATGAAGTCTCCAGCGTGCCGTCAAATGTATTATACTGTTGGCACAAACTCAGGCACTTAATATAGTCCAATGTATGCAGCCTTTGGGGTGTAATAAAAGCCATGCAGCGTTTATAGAGGATGATCCCCTGTGAGTGGCCAGGCTGCCCCCGAGGCCCGGCGTTGCCACTCTTTCTATGCTCTGCACACTCAGCAAATCAGCATTTTACCAACTACGGGACTTTCCAACACTCCTGATTCCGGCGCTTGAACCTCACGGTGAAGGGCGTTCATTAGAGGGGCTCGGAAGCAGCAGGCACGTGTGCAGCCTCCTGGCACTTGAGTGTGCAGGAGGACAGGCTGGGTTTGCATCGATAGATGAGCTTAGCAGAATTATCTTCAGGATGTGCCCCTACTTTCATTTGGGGTGCTTCCACCCCCCACCCCCCACCCCCCTTCTCTCAATTTAGCATCAGACGCCACCTCCAGTTTGACAGCTTGCAGAGGCAGCTTTTACTGGGAGCTGCTGCCGCGTGAAAGTTTGGGTGATGCACACTCAAATGCGCCCATTCTTTCTTCCCCACGCGGGCAGGGGCGGAGCACCTCTTGCACGGTTGACTCTTATAGAACCGGGCCTAGAGCGGGAAATCACAACATGACAGCGACGCATTAATAAAACATGAACTCTCAGGGCTACGCATTTCCCCCGCGACCTTTCTGAATATAGAATGTGCTAATGGGCACTCAGAAGCGGGTTCATCCTCCCGAGCCGACTTCCTCTTCCTCGAGTCCAAGAGGGTCGAGCCGGGCCAACAAACGTAGCGCCGATCGATGGCCCGGCAGAATGCGGGGCGGCACGAGGCGGTGACAGGGCACAGAGGAGTAGGGAGAAACGAATAAGTGTGTGTGTGGGAGGAGGGGGGGCGGATGCTGTAGGAAGCAGTGGCGCAACAGCCATTGGGCAGATTGGGCTTTAGCCCCAGCACAGACCGAAATGTTGGGTTATGTCAACCTGACCTGGCTGACCTAGGGAGCCATGACAGGAAATAGACAGTAAACGGAACAAAGACCCAGCAATTACTAATGCAAAGCATTTCATTGTTGGCAACTGCCTTCGTATGAATTCATTTTTAGGCAATTGAAATCACGATGGGGTGTTAGTACTTGCATGTCAGGGAAGTCATTGGAAGGGTAGGGAGGGCAGGAGACAGCTCATCCCCATAGCGAACTTAAGTCTGTGGTTTCAGACCTGAAGGAGAGAGTTAACTGCTTGTAACATTGAAGCTGCACCAAAATAGTGTCTTTAGAATGTGTAAAGAAGTTAGATGCCCCCACATAAGTAAATGTTCCCCTCCCCAAAAGCCTCTAAAGTTAGCCCACCTCCCAACACTTGAAGGGTTAGTCCAGCCCCGACCCAACATTTTAGCCCAGTTGCACCCATGGTGGGGAGGCAATAGGGCGGGGCAATGCTAGAGACTGGTTTGGGAGGGCTGGGGGATGGGGTTATGGGCAGAGCCCTCATTTAGAGAGAAGGACAGGAAAGTTCGAGATTTGCCAGGATCGGGGAGCCAAATAAAATCAGGGGCATGAGGGCTTAGCACCCATTTGGAGAGAGAGGCAGGATAACCGAATCAGGAAATTTGATTCGGAGAGGGGGCACCAGAGATAAAGGGCCATTGGGAGGTACTCAACCGGTGCGGTTTCTTTGGGAGGCGATTTAGGGGAGGGAGGCTTTATGGGAGGCTCAAGGTTCCCCTAGAAGCCATTGCACTCCACATGCATTGGATGTGTTCGATGGCCATGTTCTTGGTCATGGTCGAAGGCGCAAGCCAATGACAGAAGGGGGGAGCGCATGCCCTTGAAGTGGGCTTCTGCTCCGATAACTAAAGTAATAGCAATAGCTCTAAAAAGTCTTGCTTCTTCATCGATGTCAGAGTGACTGAAGATTCTAAACCCTATGGAACCCAAGAAACGACAATTTGGGCCATATCAGTGAAATGAGAATTGCATGCCACCTGGGAGCGGGCATACCCACTGCCAAGCAGTAGGAAATGCCCATGACATAAGGGCAGCGTGAAGGCTTTCAACAGCAAAGCACGTGGCTCTACTGGAAGGACATGGCCAGATCCCATGCTAACATATTCCTGGCGATCCTCCAGGCCACAGGTTGGACATGGCCACTCGGGCCACTCTCTCCCTTCTCCCACCAGCTCTACTCCCTGTAATCCCAACCTGCCTGGGATGTTGGGCCAGGCAGATAAGATAAACGACCCCTGAGGCAGGATGGACATTTCCCCTGATATGGCCACTATTGTTTCCGCAGTTACCAGAATCTCAGACAAAAAGAAAGATGTTCAACAACTTAAAAGAAAATGTTTGAGCCAGAAAAAATACAATTTAACGTGGTGGTCAGATGGCTCAGAAAGTTAAAAGCCCCCCCTCAGGGATCTGTATGCAACCGGCGGTCACGTGTTCTAATCCTAAAGGACCCACTCTGTGGGAGAAATCGGGCATAAAAGCCAGACAGCAAGTCTTAGGAAAAAAATCCATTGATGTAGAAAATGTAGTGAATGCAACACGTTCACATGTTTTGCACGAATTTCACAGTACAGAACAATAATACAACCCCAGGGCTAAACGTTAAAGCAGTGTGTAAATGCCCCACAAACGGCCTTTGGCCTTTGGCCATGGACAGTGATTTTTCACCCGGACGTCACTGTAGCTGTAAAAATATATAATTTGAAAAATATATATATTTTTTCTATAACTGTGTGTACATTGCAATGAACTACAGATACCCAGGGTTATACCCACTGTTATTTGTAGTCATTATACCAGTCGTTATCAGGAAAAATGCTCCCCTGCTCTCCCAGACCTTCACCAAGTGTCCCCCTCATTTGTGCATGCTCCTCCCATTCACCTGATGGCCTCCTCACCCCCCCTCCTCCATTCCCCAACATTCGTCATTTCCGTGAAGCAGTTTCAGTAGCCGCCGTTATACTCCAGGTTATACCCGAGAGTAAGTGATAAAGGTTTGAGACTTGTGGTGCAAACTTGGTCCATAGCCCCCCCCCCACACTCCCAAATTTCTATTGCCCCCCCCTGCCTCCTCCTACCACTAGCCTGATGGCATTTGCATGTTTTTGACCTGCAAATGGCTTTATTCTTTGGTTTATTTTCCAATACCCTGGGGTATAGCCTAGGGTATAACCGCGGCTATCACTCGCATGGAGAAAAAAATAGATGGCGACTGTCATTTATAAACACCCTGAACACAGGGATACTCAATGTATCCTGGCAGATACAGCTATTTATTTTTGAGAAGGAGGCACCCCGTTCTCCACCAAATAATTAAAAAAGTACTGGACAGAATAACCCCAACCCACGAAAGGACCGTGAGTCAACGCTTCGTGCCCTAGTTGTTTCAAACCTGATCCAGATCTATCCAGCGGTTTTGGCTATGCGGTCAAGCATCAATTGACCTTCATTGGCTATGGAAAAATTAAGAGATCTCCTACAAGTAGGTTTCCACTCCTGTCACTCCACAGAAACTGCCCTCATGAATGTCTTCAACTTCATCGACTCTGCTAAGCACTCAAACCTATCCTCTATCCTAATTCTCCTGGAACTGTTCGCTGCCTTTGACACGGTCAATCACTCTGATCGCCTTAATACTCTGTCTTCTTGGGATTCGTGATCAAACCCTTGCCTGGATTGAATCCAACCTTACCAATTATCTGTCTCCTGTATCAACACCACTGAACCCACTCCTCTCACTTCCACTCTTTCTCTCCTCTTACTCCACTTGCATGGAATTCTCTTCCCCCGGACATCTCAGAAACAATCTGTACCAATTTGTTCAAAGCCATATTGAAAGTTCTCTCCTCAGAGTAACCCTCTTAACCAACCTTTCATCTGCCTCCAAGCTAACATATTTTGCCTGTTTCTAAGCTGCATCTGTCCCTCACTTTCTCCGCCTCCAGCACTTCCTCCATCATGGTCACATCCTTAGCGTAGGTGGCTCTACCTGCATATACAAATGTCTAATGCCGATTGTCCTTAATCTATGCAAGTAAACCCATGTATTGTCCCTGGTGACTGTTCCATTTACTCCCACCAAAATCAGAATGTCACTCAAACTCACCCCATTGTAAGAAGCTCACTGCTTCCTGTCAAATCTGATATCTTATCTATTGTACATTCTTTTGCAATATAAATTGGCATTGTTCTTCCCTGTATGTATAAATAAATTCATGGGCAAGATTTTCCATTATTCGATCATAATAAAATATAATGCCAACATTGTTATAATATTAACTATTCACCTGTTGCATATGGTGGAACAGAGGTTTTGTCTTTGTTTTATATTTTCCGAATTGCCTGTGGCTAAAACACCTCTCAACCGACACCTCTAACTCTCTGCTCCATAGATGACGGGTCTTCCACCAACAACTTGCCAATCAAGACATGGTGCCTGACGTGCTTTGCCAACCATTCCACTAATCCTTTGTGGCCAACCACAACATGGCGCCATCCATGAAACGTCAACCAACAGATCGGACCATATTGTTCCTCCACAACATGGCCTTGGATCTCCAGTATGGTACGGAGCCCTCGAGAGAGGAGGAGCTTCAAACCGGCATCCTACAAAGCACTCCTTTGGGAACAACGCATTACGTTGCAACTTAACCCCTATGCGGTAATGCTCCCTTGTCCTCCATGACTACTTTTTCCTGTTATTCCAGTTTCTGTGCATTTGTGCCCTGCTCATCCTTACCTCTCATCTTTGCCTTTCCTTTCTTGGTTCCTGGTATCCAGCTGCAATTCGTGGGGTTTCCCCAGCCTGCGTTTGCCTCCATTCATGTTCTCTGGGACTTTAATACCTGTGGCTATACTCCGTGCAGTCTTATTACTGCTTCAACATCAAACCCGTGGAACTTCTTTCTGCTCATCCTTCAGGCTTCACAACACCTCCAACTTGCCAAGGTTTTGTCACTCCTACAGGAGTTTTCCCTTGGGTTTTTCCTTCTCAGTGCCAGCCTTGTCTGTGTTTATCCAGACAACCCTGGCATAGCGAGAGGAGAGGCCTTATTTGCACCACCGGAAGACTGCTGAGAAAGAATCAGGTAAGCAAAAGTCTAAAAGCTTTCAACACCCACTTTCGAAAGGAAAGATGTCTCAGCTCCAGGCTGCAGTCCAGAATTTATCTTTGGCATTACAAACAAAGAATGACAACTTCGTTTTTTGTGAAGCACTTCAATTCCGTGATGCAGTCCCTCCTCTGTCTCCATCCACTCCATCAACGGACAAGTACTATAGAGACCGAAAAAGCCTAAAAGAGTTTTTCTGTATGCCTCTACTGTTCAGCTTCCCTTCCATCAGGGATCCTTTCAAACAGATCGAGCTAAGGTGGGCTTTATGCTAACCCACCTAATTGGGAGCGCATTAGCTTGGGCTACTGCCTTAGTAGTCAATGATGACACAGTTTTGAACAGCCTGGATGTATTTATACAAGCCTTTAAAATGATGTTCGATTGCCCGGACCTTGTTTACACCGTACAAGAGGATCTTCTTGATATGCATCAAGGTAACATGGACGTGATGTCCTATACTACTAAATTCAAGCAAATGACTAACCAATAGACTTGGTCTAATGAGGCTTGTATGCCATTATACAGAAGAGGCTTATCGGAGGAGCTAAAAGTCCTCATATTCTTGAAGCCTTAATTCATCTTGTTGTACAGGTCGACTTTCGACTACAGGAGCATGAGGCTGAGAGAACAAAAAAATAGAACAATAACTTCCAGAACTAGACCTAATCCACAACCGTCTGCTGATACGAACTAAGACTCCCCTGAACCAATGCAGGTAGGAGCTGCCAGGGGTCCTTTAACCTCTGAAGAAAGAAACAGGCGTCGGGCTCAAGGACTTTGCATGCAATGTGGTTCTTCTGCCAATTTTCTCTGCAACTGCCCCTTGGCCCTATCCTAGAATGAAGGAAAACTTCAACTCCCGGATCTAGATGGGACTCTGATCCTGGAGCAATCAACAAGTCCCAATTGATTCAAATCTCTCTCAGTCCGCACTGCTAACGTAGAAAACAAACAGCTATTAGTCCTAATGGTCCTCTTTAACTACCTGCAGACTGCAATATCAAATTTCCTGCCTTACTAGTATCAGGGGTGGCAGGACTCCTTTTGGACATCACCTTGGCCACTCAAAGCCATATCCCTCTCGCTACCAAAGTCATACCAATACCTGTGGAAGGAGTGGATGGAAGGGAATTGGTTAGTGGTCTGATTATCACTATCAGGCATTTCAGCAAGTCTTTCATAAAACCTCCATTCAGTCCTCATCACCTCACAGACCGGAAGACTGTGCCATAAATTTACTTCCAAACACCTCAGTGCCATTTAGCCAGATGTTCCGTCTAACTCCTCTAGAAAAAGAGGCTCGGAAGAATTATCTACACCAAAATCTGACAAACGCCCTAATCAGGGAGTCCGTGTCTCCAACAGGTACCTCTCTTTTTTTATACCCAAGAGAGACACAACATAATTAAAACCCTGTTTGCATTACAGGGGCCTAAATGCCATTACAGTGAAAGATAAATATCCACTTCCATATGATCCCTGACATCATCGACGCAGTGCAATCAGCCAAACACTTTACCAAACTGGACCTTAGGGGGGCCTACCATTCGATTCACATAAAACCTGGTCATGAGTGGAAAATGGCCTTCCGAACACCCTTTGGTAATCTCAAGTATGCAGTAATGCCGTTTGGTCTTGCAAATACACCGGCTGTCTTTCAGCAATATATGGACCATTTATTCTCTGTCCTTTTGTTCCACAATGTCATTGTGTAGTTGAATGACATCCTGGTCTATTCCGATTCCCCAAAACAACATGTTTCTCACATCAAGGTTGTCCTCCGCAGATTGCAAGAACCCCATCTACAGGTGAAATCCGAAAAGTTTTATTTCGACACCTCCACAGAACCTTATTTGGGTTATATTTTGTCCTCAGAGGGTTTTGCAATGGATCCTTCCAAAGTCTCAGCTATTCTTCACGGTAACAGCCCGCAAAATGTCAAAGAATTCCAAAGGTTCCTAGGACTGGCAAACTTTTATAGGAAATTCATTCCTTCTTTCTGCCAGGAGGTTCTTCCCATCACCTCACTCTTTAAAAAGAATGCTCCATTTCTCTGTCACCCGGAAGCAGAGAAGGCCTTTGTTTCACTAAAAAGAGAGTTCACTTCGGCCGCAATCCTGGTACAACCAGATCTCGACAGGGTGTTTATAGTCAAAGCGGATGCTTCGGATGGAGCCATAGGCGCAGTCCTTAAACAGCAACAATCGGACCAAGAAGAACACCCACTACCTATTACTCGAAGACTCTTTCACCATCCGGATGGAACTATTCAGTCGTAGAGAAGGAACTCCTGGCTCTGAAACTGGCCTGCAAAGAATGGCAACATCATTTACTAGGAGCAAAACAAGAAACAGAACTGAGAACTGATCATCGCAATCTCGTCCTTTTACAATAATTTCAGTGTAGAAACAGCCGCCAAGCTCGATGGGCCTGTTTCTTTTCTCAGTTTCAGTTCCACCTTACTTTCATTCCAGGGCCAGAAAACACTATAGCTGACGCCTTGTCACGTAAGGATTCCTTGTTTCTTGAAAAATTAGAGACCCCTGAGAAGATGTTTCCTCAAAAAACCTTTGTGGCCATTGTTCTGACCTTCTTATAGGAAATCTAACAACCATACCTTCAAGCAGACACGAACTTGGGCAACTTAACAAATGACAAAGGACTGTGGTTCCATGATTCCACTCTGTACATCCCTACAGAGGCCTTACGACGTAAAGTAATGGAAATGTGTCACAGCACTAAAATTGCAGGCCATAGAGGTATTAAGTCTATGGTACATCTTATTACACACCACCTCTGGTGGCCTAAATTATGTCTTCAAGTGGAACAATACTGTAAATCCTGTTTGATCTGTGCTCAAGTCAAAACTCCCCGAAAAAGACCTGATGGTAAGCTCCTACAACCTCTGGTACCATCACGTCCTTGGGAAGTAATAGCTACAGACTTCATTGTGGACCTACCTCCTTCCAAAGACTACACCACCATCATGGTGACAGTAGACATATTTGAAGATGGCCTACTTCACTCTTTGCCTGAAAACACTGTCTGCATTAATAAAGAGTAAAGTCTTCTGAGATGAAATATTCAAGAACCATGGATTGCCACGATCCATTATATCAGACATAAGATCCCAATACACCTCTGCCTTTTGGAAAGCGTTGTGTAAGAACTTAGGAATCAGTCTATCCATGTCATCAGGCTTCCATCCCCAATCCAATGGGATCACAGAACGCACCAACAAAACCTTAGAGCAATACCTCTGATGTTTTGTTTCTGCCATGCACGATGATTAGGTCAACTTGTTACCATCTGCATAATTTTCATACAGTAATTCTCTGCACACCTCTACAGGCATGACTCCCTTCTATTGTAAATATGGGTTTCATCCTGCATGGATTCCTGCTCTTCCTAACAATAGCTCATCTGTACCAGCCATTGAAGAAACCATCTTCCTCTTGCATGAGACACAGAAAAAAGCTATGGCACACCTGACTACTGCATGCAAAGATGCAAAGTATTATGCTGATCAGCACTGTAACCCAAACCCTTCCTATCAACCAGCAGATAAGGTTTGGTTATCCGGCAAATACTTACCAACCCATCTAAACTGGGGTACGTTTGCTCCCAGATTCTTCGGCCCTTTCAAAATGACTAAGAAAATAAATCCTGTGGCCATCAAATTACAACTGCCTCCATCCTGGCATTGCATACATCCTGTATTCCGTTCATCCTTACTCAAAACCTTGTACCCCGATGTGTGTTTATACCATCAGAAACCTTCACCTCCTCCTGTCTTCCGTGATCAACAAGAATACAAAGTTGGACAAATATGTGATTCACGGTTTCATAGAGGGAAGCTCCAGTACCTTATACATTCAAAAAGTTATCCACCTTCAGAATGTACCTGGGAACCTTCTACTCATGTTCACGCACCTGCCCTGTTGTATCGTTTCCATAGGGGGCATCCCTGGAAAACGGGTATGACTAGGCTTGCAGGGTGGTATGATTTTAGGACTAGGCTCCCATCCTTGGTCTCTGCTACTTAGATGGCGGGTCTTCCACCAACCACGAACAGCAACTCGCCAATCAAGACATGGCACCCGCCATGCTTTGCCAATCATTCCATTAATCCTTTGTGGCCAACCACAACATGGCGCCACCCGTGAAACGCCAACCAACAGATTTTACCATATCGCCCCTCCACAACATGACCTCGGAACTCCAATGTGGTATGGAGCCCTCGGGAGAGGAGGCGCTTCAAACCGGCATCCTACAAAGCACTCCTTCGGGAACAATGCATTGCGTTGCAACTTAACCCCTATACGGTAACGCTCCCTTGTCCTCCGTGACTACTTTTTCCTGTTGTTCCAGTTTCTATGCCTTCGCACCTGCATTTCCTTGCCTCTCTTCTTTGCCTTCCCTTTCTTGGTTTCCGGTATCCTGCTGTAATTCGTGGGTTTCCCTAGCCTGGATTTGCCTCCTTTCCGTGTTCTCTGGGACTTCAATACCTGTGGCTACACTCCGTCCAGCCTTATTACTGCTTCAAAATGAAGCCTGTGGAGCTTCTCTCTACTCATACTTCCGGCTTCACAACACCTCCAACTTTGCCAAGGTTTTTGTCACTCCTACTGGAGTTTTTCCTTGTCAGTGCCAGCTTTGTCTGTGTTTATCCAGACAACCCTTGCATCCGGAGAGGAGAGGCCTTATTTGCACTACCGGAAGACTGCTGAGAAAGAATCGGGTAATCAAAGTCTAAAACTCTCCTACTTACCCTTTGCTCTTTGGGCTCTATCTTTTTGGGGGTAGAAAAGTCACTTTCAGGATGAGAGGATTTTAAGGGGTTCTGTCTGGGTGAGAAAGGAAGCTTCCTCTAGGACTTGGCATCTCCCCTCCACCTGCGCCCCATCCTCAGGAACGTGTGGTTTGTCGGATGTTTCCTCCCATCATCCCCCCAGCTCTCCCCGAGGTATCGGCCCTGGGTGTTGTGAAATTCTGGGATGTAGGGTTATGTCAAGGGTTAGACTGAGCCCTCAGCATGCGCACCTGGTCGTCGGTCAGTTGCTGTACCTGCCACTCCAGCTGCAAGACCTTTTCTGGGTGGGAGGGAAGTCTCGGTCACACTTCTACTGCTCCCGAAAAGGCTAACTGTCCCTTCTCCCGGAGTAGCTTGGGTACTGGAAATTGCCACATAATTTCCATCTTGAATCTTGCTTCTACCGGGTTCAGGGATCTATTGTCCTTATCTGATTGTTCCCCCCCTTGGGGCCGGGGGAGTCTATATGTATACAGCAGAATTGGTTTGGTATGCTTCTATCTAGGGCTTACATAGGTGGCATGGTCTGAGGGATCATTGTTCTGGGCCCCTGCCGGACTACCATTCGATTGAGCCGGATTGGAGGGTCCCTTCTGCCTTCCATTTTGCTTGTTGGCAGGAGGGTTACTTTTAGGTCCCCCCATTTCCAGATCCAAGGGAGGGATACTTTTAACCTCTGCAACCTTTGCAGCAGCAGTGGTGTTAGATGGTTTGGGATTTTTTTGGGGTGTTTTTACTCTCAGAGGGCTTCTGGACCTCATAGATCCTGGTGGCCTGTTCAATCACCCAATCCATGGTCCTATCCTCGTGAAAATCATGCACTATCTGAATCAGGATGTATTTGGGGAGCACATTGAAATATGTAGTTATGAACTCGCTACTATTTGTGTTCACCCGCCGGGAAGTCTGAGCAAATGCCTGCTTTAACTAGTGCACAAACTCCCTAGATTCCTGATCCTCCCCACATTGCAAATTATATGCAGCCTTACAGGCCTTCTCTGGGTTTCTGTGTGAGGAGAAGTGTTTTAAAATGTCCACCTTATAGGTGGACCATTTACAATGATCCTGGTTCTCCAGTCCTGCAAAGAAACTGAAGTACTCAGGTGAGAAAGCCCATTTAGCAAATGCTATAAAATTCAGATAATTTCTGATCTGGAATGATGCCATCATCTGGTCAAAGTTCAAGGTGTTACCAAACCGAATACTTCGCATTCTTGTGCCAAGGGGTCAGGAAGCTCTGTATGGCCTTGATTTGTCTTATTGGGGCTTTCACAAAACCCTTGCTTTGTTTCCCTGTCTTCTTTTTTCTCTGTACCGGAGTCCATTCATCTTCTGACTCAGAACTGCTACTGGTACTCCCTCCCCTCTCTTCTAGGTGCTCCCTCTCTCTATGAGACTGGGAATATCTCCCAGAACCACAAGGTCTGGACTGTTCTCGCATGGGCAAACGTGAACTCTCAGGATCACTCTCCCTGTAGTTATTTTCAGGCCCAGGATAGAACCCAGTGTCCCCATCCCTATTTCCAGGGAGTCTGGGGAATTCCCGTCTTCCCCTGAATATACAGAGGTTTTTAAAATGCTCTTCCTGGGCTTAAGATTTAAATGTTCTTCTCCAGCGAAGCGAGATAGGTGGTCTCTTTGCTATCAACTTCCTCATTTTCTCATCAAGGGAGTTTTCATGGTCTGAAATACTCACTGCATTATTCCTTACTTCCCAGGACACACTGGTCCGGCCACATTCCCTTCTGTGTGGTAGAGGTGAGTACTCCTCAATCTCAGATAAAGACTGGCCTTCTAGATTAGTTTGGCTAGGCTGCGGTAAGTCTATGTGCCTCATGTTTCCTTGGGCTTGGTAGGTGGAAAGCATGAGGTCAGTTGCAGTCGGCTCATAGGAAGTTGGGGTTAACTGGTATGAGGTTCCTGATGGAGAGGGCATCACCCTTGCATGATAGGGCCTTTTCCCATATTCTGATTGGTCAGGGTACCTCAATGCCTGTTTGTGTTTTTCAATTTCATTTGCCAAACTCTCACAACTGCTTCTTGCTGTCCTCATTTCCTGATGTTCTTCAGAGAGCTGACTTTTTAACTCTGAGACAAGGGCCTTATTGTCCTCAGGTACTTTACTCTCTGCCATTAATCGATCTTTCAATTTCCTGATTTCATTCTGACTTGACTGATTTTTGTTTTGTGTGGCCTGCATTGTGTGCGCATATTCAAAGCGGGTTGCTTTCAAAATACCAATCTCTTTCTCTTGCGTGTTTCTACACTGCGCTGCCTGTAACAGGTCAGCTTCTGCTTGCCTCACTCACTCCATGAGTTCTACATTTTCTTGCCTATTTCCAGTGATTTGCCGAGAACCTGACTGACTCTTTTCTACATCCATTTTCAACGGATGCACCTTGTGTGCAGGGACACTAATCTCCTGGTTCAAGGGGGCATTTTCCTTCACCAGTTGAATATTCTTTTGTTTCAAAGTATGTACCTGTTGATATATCTGATCAAAGTCATTTTGGGAATCATCCCCTTTTATAATTAACTGACTGTATTCATTTTATAACTCCTTTATTTGTAATTGAAAGACCACAAGGTCATCGAAGAGCCCTCAATTATAAATAGTCTGATTGTTGACATCATGTTGAAGTGAGCTCAAATTTTACACACACTGTTTATGTGCATTTTTCAGTGCATAAAACTGTGTTTCACGCTCTGCACTCTCTTGCTGCTGGGTTTTCAACACATTTCTTAGTTGTTGCATAAGGCATTCTTGTTTTAACTCAAAATGATGCTTCTGCTGTGCTTTATCTTCTAACTGTTTGAGTTCTTTCTGCGTCTCATTAAGAATCTCAATCTGACTTCCGTGCACAGGCCTCACTCTTTTGCATTCGCTTTTCCACTAAGTGCAAGTGGAAGTATAGATAAGCTGTGAGTTGAGCTGTGTGACTCAGTTCTTCTTGAGCATTTTGGGGTCATATAAAATGCCTCCAATGCTTTGTGCCATATCCCACCTTGACACCAAATGTCAATTCCTTCTGATGAGATATCTTGCATCATTTTAGCTTGCCAGATCCCTTCATCTGCCTTTGTTCACTCACCACGAATGAACAGCTTAGCAAGGAAAAGTCTCCTGGCATCATCTAATTACATTTTTGTAGAATTTCCTTTTCGCTTGGGCAAAAATCACCCTGTTCCCAATTAATTTTCACTCACAATGCCAAATCCAAATCAATTCTTACTCAATCTTAATTTATCACCTATACACCTCCCTGGAACTCAGAGTTCAAGTAATCATGGCACTTTAACAAAACAATGACTTTCTCTCCACCTTTATGCAATTACATCCAAATGAATAGTCTGTCACAATGCACTTGTCATGTGTCAAAATAGCCAGCCAAATCCTGTCCACGAGCCCTGAATTTATAACACTTTATTGAGAGGGCACCCTCATCACAGGGAGTTCCTTCCTTCCCCAAGCTAAGTGTCACACAATAAACAGCTAATGTCAGTTCTTTCTATCTCAGCCTCCCCCAGAGCTACCAATGAGCCGAGAACCAGGCCGGTGTACAGGAAATATATTTGTATTTATTTAAATTAGAAGTAATAGAAATCACACTAAACTACAAATGCAACCTTTTTTTGTGGCTCACAATTAACTTCTAGTTACACAAATAAATCAAAAAATTAATTGGGAAAAACACAAATCACAGTCAATTTCAATTCAAGAAATAATTAGCGCTGGTCAGTTAACAAAATCAATTACAAATGTAGTGCTGTGCAGTTTTTATTTTCCTGCGCACTTAAAAAAGGCTAGCAGTAAATAAACACAGGGTGATTTAGCAGTGGGCTTTTCATACTCCCCCCACTCTGCACTTTTTGTCTGTGCTGGGAAAGTCAGACAAACAAATTGGAATGATTTAGGAATGTGGGATTTCAGACCACCCCTGTTTTGGGGAAGCTGGATGGTAATAATTGCGATTATTTGAGAATTTCGGATTTCAGACCCCCCCTCCACTTAAAGGCCTGTGTTGGGGAAGCTGAATGGTCAAAACCTGGATTTATTTAGTTTAGGGACAAAGTCATCCCTCTTTCTAAAGAAGTCAGGGTCAACCGGACAAATATGATCACCCAATTAAATTAGTCTATACTTTTCAGCGCACACCAGGAATGAGCTTTGTTAATTTCAAATTTTCACAAAAATCACCCTGTGGTGTTCTGCAAACTGAATTAAATACATTCGTATTTTTTGTTAATTAGGCTAAGGATCTACACAGTTTTGCCCCCCCCCACACACTATAAAGGGAAAGGATTTTAGACAAGCAGATCCTCCCCCGTTTTGTCTCCCAGGGTTCAGTTCTACTTAGAAAACCTCTGTTTAAAGTTCAGGAAAGCCAGCTGCATTTCAAGACTCTCTTGAAGGATAGGGCAGGGTTCTGGTCACTCCACTTTCAAGGATCGTCCCAAGCTCTCACCATAGGAACCAGTCAGCTATTAGGCCTTTGCAGCAATAGACAGCTCCACCCAGAGGCAATCTCTACAAAATCTCCTTTTGGTGTTGTTCTATCAGCTCTTTTTACAATGGTAATTGTAGGAGCTCTCCCTTTCCTCATAGTGCATCCACTTTATGTAGCAGTGATGACACCATCACGTTTACAATCTTGGGGAGTCCCCAGCAAGAGTTCTCAAACCAAGGATTGGACAGTTACCCTTCTCTCTCTCCTCCTAAATCCAGCCCCTCTCTACGGATTGGTTTAAGAGTCTGGAACAGACATATGACAACTTCCCTTTCAAATCACCTTTTGTTTCTATATCAGCTTTTAGACTTAGTTTTCTAGGAGAACTTCATAATTTTACTAATAACTGCCATAATATACATATATTCCGCTTCAGCTACTCATGGGGAATTTAATAAAACAACAGCCATTTCTGCATCATTTTGTACGGCCGTGTTGCAATTTTCCACCATTTACACAAAACGCATATCAATTATGAGCACGCAATTTACTCCCCACATTCCTAATTTTACCATTCACCAGTTTGCCAACTCTTACATTCGGGACAATTTCAGATCAGCCAGAAACCCATTTTAGATGGCCATTACAGTTCCCTAAATCGCGTGTGGATGAACTTTATTTCAACAAAGTCGCCTGGAAATTATCTAAAAAATGACACTTAAATCAATGCAGTACGACTTGTGGTTGTTGGGGAAAACAGCCTACATTATAATAGTCCTTTTAAATTAGTTGTAAATCTTTATGTTAATGCAAATAGAAGCTCTGCTTAGTCCAAGCCATTTGTCTCTCTCGGCCAGCCAGTGACCAGAGTTTTTATTATTCTCTTTGTTGTTTGAAGTTGGGTATTTGTGTTGGTGGCTGCAGATTGTAAATGGGGGATGCATTTGCAACATAGATCTCCCACTGCAGATAATGAGCTGGGACAGCACTGTGATTGATGTCCCAAAGTCTGTCCTCTTAATTGAAGTGGACCATAATTCCAATCTGAAAGGCTTCTATTTCTTGCATTTCTTTCAAAGTTTCAGCTTCCCTTGATTGTAGCCCCGGTTTTCAGACCTCCCCCTACATTACGGTCATCCACCAGCCAGGACCAATTGTCCTGCCCAGGGCCCAGCCTTTCAACACCTTTAAAGCAGGCCACATTTTATTGCAGTTGTAAAAAGTTAGGATGCACAAACCAGGCTTTCAGTGGGGGGGGGGGAGTCATTTGTGAAGTTTGCCCACAGACCCACCATTTGTCCTTGGCAAAAAAGGAACTCACATATTGTAATTTCTAACATCAGCCTTTATTCTTTGACATCCAGTGTGTTTTGCTGCTCAGAGTTCACTTGGCTTTTGCACTGAAATTGCAGGGCTGTTCCTTGCAGTCATTTACAAAACACATGTTTAATTACTTGTTGTTCCTTGTTCTGTTGAAAAGTGGGTCTGAATTGTCACAGTGAACCCCTTTTGGTGGGTGACAATTTCAGTAATATAAATGGCTGCATTTATTTCTCAGCCCGCAATGTGAAGTGCTTTTACAATCTGCACTCAGATTACATTTTTGTTTTAGCCTTCTCTGGATTTCCCCTGCAGAAAGACACCCGCGAAGTCTGTCTAAATAGGACCAATTTTTCAGCATGCAGGTTTCTGAATGCTTGTGGGTCGTTTACCAGTGGGCCCTTCAGTTTGGTTGGTTTGGGGCCTTTGACTACACCCCTCAAAGTATTGTGATAGAGAAGAGATATATACGCAAAAATACACAGAAGTATTAACAGTACACACACATAATACTATTATAAAAATAAATCCTGTCAATGCCTATATAACACTTTCGAAAAAATCCATTACCATTACACATCAGACTTCAACATGTTTCTTCCTCATTTGCTAAGCGCAAGCAATTTGTCAGGAAAATAACTGTTTAACCCCACAAATGATTCTTCAACCATGTGGCTGGATAAAAAAGGGATACAATGATCTGTATATGTTACCCCAAAGAGTAAGGGTAACATGCGTGGAAATTGACATGGTGGCTAGAACGCAGACATAAACTTGCACCCGAAAGTGAGTACGGGAACAATGCATGGTTGTAATGCAGCTCCCATTACTGCTCAATGGATGCACTGCACTGTCTGCTCACTCCCCACTGACGAATGTTAAACGCCAGAGCAGCTCAAGTTCGCAAAGGGAACACGAAAACGGGCGAAAGAAGACGAATGTAAAAGAACGCCACATTCTTCCAAACGGGGGAGTTGATGGTCAAACGTGTTACAATATTTTGTCTAGGGTGACCAGACGTCCTGGATTTGTCGGGACTGTGTGGAATTGGATGCTCTGTGCCCTTTTCTCAAGATTGTTTTTCCATTGGAAAATGCAGTGGTCCCGGTTTTTGGTAGTAGGTCTTTAGAGCTGGCAGGCAGGAATGCACAATCTCGCACAGAAGAAATATTGTATTTTACGAATTAAGATAGTGGTAGTTTGTGATAAATTAATTATATGTTTATTCCACCAGTAACACTTAAACCTCGTTCTCCTCCAACCACTACTGAAGCGTAATGCCTTGACAGCCACTTTCAAGAGTAATTCCTACTTTTATGTTAGTTGCCCTGTCCCGTTTTTTGTGACTTATAAAATCTAGTCACCCTAATTTTGTCGCAAATATGGCCTTTATTTGTGTACTCCTCACCGTCAGTGGGGGTATAGCCAGCTATAAGCAAGTCAATGCCACAACCATTTTTTGCCTTTGCCAATACCTCAAACAAAACAAAAGCGCCACCTGGAATTGAAACATTAAAGTTTCCGACTTTAACTTTGCCTATGGGAACTTGGAGGGGGAGGGCGCACTCTGGCATCATTAAAGATTGTCCCCCAATACTTATCCCCTGCATGGTGCATGTGCCATGGAGGCCTAAAACTGACCTGCCACGGCAGCACAAATAAAGAGTAAATGCTTCTGCATTTGGCAGGTTGTGCAGAAGCATTTTCTGAGTGTTACAAGCTAGCAACACCTCTACCTTTAATATACTTCTTTGACTTCTATGACACGCCTTTGAAAGCGTGTCGGACATTTTAAGCAACTGGTCTTCCAGCGAGGCACAGGAAAGGTCAGGGACCGCGTTAAGTTTAACGTGTGAAGAATTGTCATGGTTTCCATTGAGCATCACAGAGCGACAATAAAAAAGGGGGAGAGCTGCAGGGGACTGGAGGGTGAAGGGGTAAGGACTGAAGCTAAGCCACGAGGCCTCCTTACAGGCTGCCCAGAGCCAATACCCCAGAGGTGACATCATCACACTTTAACAAACTGGCCTACTGATCTTGCGAGCGCCCGAATGCAAAGATCCAGTCCCCTCGTCTTCATCGAGGGCTCGTGTGGAGCGCATGCGTACTCGAAGGATAAGACCGTGGGTGTTTTGTTTAGTCACCTGGCACAGCCGAAGGCTGGGGTAAGTGCTTTCTACTGTGTGATCAGATACCGGGGTCATTCGTGGGCTGCAAGCAGCCCAACGGAACCGGTTTTACATGATGTAGCACTTTCAGAATGCTCGCCGCTGGGCCCTGTTCCACGAACACAGCTCTGGCTGCTAGCAACATAGGTCATGGCTGGTAAGGTCAGGGCTTTAAGTGGGGTAAGAAATCGAGGGGGGGCCCTCATTTGGGGGTGTGGCTTGTGGGAGGGGCGTGGCCTAAAAAGTACGCAAATCGTAGGGTATACACACAAATATATATAAATGTTATATATTTGTGTGCGTACCTTACTATGGTTTGTGTACTATGCAAGCCATCTTTTCTAAACATAGAGATATGTAACATATTTCTATGTTTATAAAAGATGGCTTGCAAAGTACACAAACCATAGTAAGGTACGCACACAAATATATAACATTAAAATATATTTGTGTGTATACCCTACGGTTTGCCTAGTTTTCAGGCCATCTTTTTTTTTTAAAGATTTCGGGTTTATAAAAGATGGCTTTGAAAGAACACAATTCAAGACATCTTTTATAAAGCTTTGACTACGGACAAAATTGTCCGTCGACAAAGCTTTATAAAAGATGGCTTGAAATGTGTACTTTCAAAGCCATCTTTTATAAACGTCGAGGAATCCCCAGGTTCGCCGAGAGTTAAAGACGCCTCTGCGACCTGGGGAAACAAAGGGACAGTAAGTGCCTCTGGTGACCTCTCGCGCGAGGGATCACCAAAGGCAGTTACTATGACTGACAGAAGTGGCAGCCAGTCACAGCGTCGCTGTGGCTGGCTGCCACTTCTGTCGGCTCGCCTGACTTCATGGCAGGCGCATCTCCCGTCGCGGCTGCGACCGCGACGGGATAATGCATTCCGCCAATGTTGCGGTTGGACGGGGCCCCGGCAGGGCCCTGGCTCAGTCCCACTTTTTGGAGACTGCCGGGGCCCGGCCCCGGCCCACTTTAAGCACTGGGTAAGGTCTTGTCCTCGAAATCGGCAGCCAGAACCCGGGGTATGACATGCCGGGGGCACCTGTGTGAGGAGCCCAACTAACGCACGCACGCTGGTTTTTGCGGCAGTGCTGTCTTTTATTAGTTTTCCTTGCATTCCTGACGTAATCCGTCAGGACGCCTTCAGGGCCATTTCTCTACACCACATCCCTCCCCAACTTGTATGATGATGAAAACATCAGCTAATAACAAATGTCGGTTAGCTTACAGTTCGTCGCTAGACACCATGCAGGACAAACCCCCTCAGTCTTGTAGTTGGCTGTGGTCTTTCTCAGTGTTTATTTGGATGCATTCCCCCGGTGGGTTCGGACCAGCATTGCTGTGCACTCGGGCTGCCTCTGCTCTGCTTCAGTAAGGCCTGGGCTCCCGAGTTGGGGGCTGGCTGGGGCCTCGCGTCCTTGTAGTCTCTCGTTCGCCCCGACGTCTCCGGGGGATCCTCATCATCAGGGGCTGGCTCCTTGGCAGGGTGGGAGGAAGCTTCTTTGCACATGGTGGGAGGCAACTTTCTGAAATGTGATGTGTTCCTAGTAACTGTCTCTTGGTCCAGTCGGGCTGTAATCACCTCATGGTCATTGTCTGCGATTACCCAGGGAGTCAGTTCAAACTGAAGGGCTAGTTTGTTCTGGGGTGGCCGGTTCTTCACCAGCACCATGCCTCCTGGGGCCAGGTTGCTGGGGGCAGCGATGCACACGAAGGGCATCACGGGGTGGCGTCCACAAAGAAGCTGCTCTGACAAAAGATATGGTTCCCAGGCCTGGATAGGCAAGTTGAAGAAACCCTGAATGGTGCCATTTGCTGTGTAATAGCCCCACCTCCACAGCCGAGCCCTCTTCAGAAGTCCCCACTGCCGGAAGGCATCTGGGAAGAGCTGGAGGTCGACTTCTTTGGCCAACCCCGAGATGGCACATATGCCTTGGTGGTGATGGATGAATATTCAAGATTCTCAGAGGTGCAGATTGTTCCTCCCATGGCGGCGGCAGCAGTCATATCGGCTTTGGACCGCAAAATGACAACATATGGTATTCCAATAGTCATTAAGTCTGACAATGGTCCGCCATTTATCGGTTTGGACTTTGCCAACTTTAAACAATACATTTTTTCTTTGTATTTTTTTATTTGTAGAGTGTACTGCAGCCCACAGGCATCAAGGCACTATAAAAGGAACCTAAGAAGGCTTGATTCAGGGTTACATGAATACCACCCAGCAGAAGTAGTCTTAGTGCAAGGTATATGGTTACACATACAGAATTAGATACGGAACAGGTTACTTAGTTACAGATACAGAGTTAGATAAAGGATAAATACGTGGAGTGTCATACAAAGAGCCTGGTTTTGATGGCCTTTTGAAAGGCCGCATGAGAGTCAATTAGCCTGATGTGAGGAGGGGGGGCATTCCAGTAGGTGGCGGCCATAGTACATGGTGTTCAAGCACCAAAAGATCACACCCCTGTGGTCTCAGGCCAATGGCATGGTCGAGCGTTTCATGGGGAATATCAATAGAGCAATGCAGGTCACTCATATTTCCCATATGCCTTTCGAAAAGATACTATACCAACTTTTGAGAGACTATCGACATACGCCTCACAGCACCACAGGCAATTGCCTGGCAGACCTAATTTTCGGCCAGAGATTGAGGACTTGGCTGCCTCAAGGCCCACCCACTGAGGGGTCTGCACGTTCTGACCAAGAAATGCGAGAGAAGGATTTGAGAGAGAAATTGTAGATGAAAGGGACAGCTGATGCGAGAAGCGGTGATAGAGAAAGTACGGCTGAAGTAGGAGACAGAATCGTGGTACACCAGGCAAAACAACGTAAAGAAGAGTCCAGGTTTGCGCCAGGACACCTCATTATCACACAAGTGAAGGCACCATGGTCATTGCAGAGGACAATGTTGGACGCAAAATTACTCAAAACATATCCCACTTTATAGAATATGGAGGAGGCCTCGGAGAGTAAGAGGAGCCGTGGGATGAGCTGGTAGAAGATGTCTGGTCCCTGCAAGAGTCAGATGATTCTTACTTGGGAGATGAGACGGCGTCTGATGAAGTATAGGTAGACGAGGAGCCCGGCCCCTCAAGACACAGTCCAGCTCCTCTGCAAGAAGGACGGCCAGTCAGGGCCAAGATCAAACCTGTAAGACTTATTGAAGGAATGGGTTTGATGCGTTGACTGTTTGATAATGAAGGGGGAAGGTGTCATATTGTAGACACTCCACATACTTATGTGAAGGTGGGGCTAGTGTGGGGGCGGGTTGAGGGAAGGGACAGGGAACGAGGCAAGAAGCAGGCCTTGAGAGTTCATGTTTAATAAAGAAAGCGTTGAGACCAGTCACGACTGTGGGGGCCTCTTATATTAAGTGCACAGCCAGTAAAGGCACATCATGGAGCGGCAATACCAGTGCTCCAAAATGACGCCATTCAGAAACACCTCTTTTAATGAGGCTTCTTGGCCAGAAAAGCAGAAGCCACACTTACCAATAGATTCCTTAGGATGTCCATCAATAGATAACATGTAATTCTTCTTTGGCTGGGATCCCTAGTCGTAACCAACAGAGATGTGCCCTAAATGAGTTGTGTGAGGATTTGTTCTAAGCCACCTCATATGCTGTTAACATTGTAGTGCCAATGGATACCTCCAAATAATTGACAGCCTATAGATGTCTGGTATTTATACGCTCAAGAGACCCAGGAGGATAGCTATGTGGGCCATTGTGGAGACATGATCCCGAGTGAGGGCGGTGACGAACAAGCAACAACCAGTGGGAAGCTCAACCATTTAGAACAGCTCCTGTGCGATTAAGAAATTGCCATCTGTATCTTGCTCATCAAAGCTAATAGCTGATATACACATTTGAAGTGTACAGAAATCCCACTGTTTTAGGGAATGCTAACCACCCGCTGACACTGCAGGGATGGAGGCTATTTATCTGGGTTGTAGCCCGGAATAACCTGCTTAGCTGGACACCAACAGGAGCTACTTTTGACTCCCCAGGTCAACAGGTGCCAGACAAAACATACCCATGGCACATTAACTCTGTGTTTGGTCATTTGTATAAAGGTGTATCAGGAAACCTTTACAGCATGATGGGTAATATGTAACAGATAATAAGATTGTTTTGATCTCATGTGGAAGGTGGTTTCAAGGCATGTTATACATTAATTAGCTTCTCATTCTCCTCAGTAGCCCCTGCTTGCAAAGATATGTTCATTTTAAATTTATATTATAAAGTTCAAAAGGAGGACATGACTTATCTCACGTCCACTGTACATACAGTCCCACCCAACAACTCTGGGCAATGAATAGGCAGCTGTATGGAAACTCCAATGTATTACAAATAATTAAAGTCACATCCAAACAAAGGTGGTCTCCAGCTTTATGTCAGGGAAATCACCACAATGTTATAAGCACAAGTACTTAGTCAACAACACAAAATGTCACCTGAATGCATGAATCTCACTAGTTCACACTCATGGATTAATTTCCATAATTAATTTTCTATATATATGTTTAGCTCAAACAATATTAGGCATTCTAAACACATTTCTATTGTTTGTCAAAAAATGTCTTGCAAAATCCTTAACTTCACAAAAGCATTTTAACATGAGGCATAATATCACATTTTAAATGCATCGAATTACTTTCTCCATTTTCCCATGAGACTCACGATTTACAGAATTAAAAAAAAAAACTTATCACAATAAATGTGGTGCAGGGGCTTCGGAACCTGTGCGTGCAATATTCTCTAAACCTGTATATGCAACTTTTAATCTACATATGTGTGCCATATTCTATCTACATATGTGTGCAACCTTCTCTGAAATTGAGTGTGCAACTTTCAATCAATTTCTATTCCTTTGCATAAATTCCTAAAACACCAAACTTAACATACACGCGAAGGGGAAATATGAGACATATTTTCATAAGGGCACAATGACCCCAAAAGCTAAAAATAGACTTTTAAGTATGCAAAGAAGTGGGTGTGCAAAGCAAATGGCTGCTTAAATGTGTAGCTCTGCGACCATCAATTTCCTGTTTTGATAATATCCTTCTAAAAAAGCACGGCAAAACGAACAGAGATAAGAAACCTGTGGCTACCAGCCCTCTGATTTTTTGACTGATCCAGACCCGGGATCAGTGTTATCAGAGATCCAAGGTGGCGGCGGGTGAAGAGGCTGAGAAGCTGGTGTTGTGCATCGGCCTGAAGGGGGCTGTCACAGTCATGGCAGATAGGGGCCAAGCATGGGCGATGGATGGATGTGTGGATAGAGAGGACGAAAGCAGAAAAATATGGCGGGCGGTGAGACAAACTCTGGAGGCAACCAGATAATACTGGTTAACACGTATGGGCCTAAT
Source organism: Ambystoma mexicanum (assembly GCF_040938575.1). Lineage (NCBI taxonomy): Eukaryota > Metazoa > Chordata > Amphibia > Caudata > Ambystomatidae > Ambystoma > Ambystoma mexicanum. Next base: position 1,059,045,182 of record NC_090931.1, on the reverse strand, counting down.
ACTGATGACCCTGCGTTCTATCAGCAGATCTCAGAGACATTAATAAACACTGATGGGGCATCGATTATATGGGGAGGGGACTTCAATACCATCCTGGACATTCAAGTAGATAGAACATCAGGGACCCCTTATGTGCTGACCAGGGTAGCTCTGACACTTTGCCAACTGATGCTATACATTCCCCTTACTAATGCATGGCGCAAATTGCACCCTCAAGTTAGGGAATATACTTTATACTCATCAGTTCAGGATTCAGGGTCTCAAATAGATTTCTGGTTGCTCACTTCTGGGCTGATGTCAGAGGTCCGGGCCTGTAGTATTTAACCCAGAACGTTATCAGACCACTCTCCTGTGGTGCTGTTCTTGGTGATGGCACGTTGGTGGAGTTGTTTCATTGCAACATATACAAATTATTTTCTATTAACAAGGGAGCTCTGCAGACTTGGGGTCTCATTATGAGTGTGGCAGTCTGGAAACAAGGGTGCTGGTAAGCTTACCGACACCCTTGTTTCTGGACCGCCACACTCCAGTCTGCATGCCGGGGCCGCTGCGGCCGACAGGTCTGACTCTTCACGGAGGTACAGGCACCATTAGTAAAAGTGCTGGTACTTACGTGAACCGATTCCGGTCATTTTCTGGCACCTAGCTTCCCAGTTCGCCGGGACTTGTAATGTCCCAGTGGCACCGGGAAGCTAGGTGCCTGGAAAATGTTACGAGTCTGGTGGCAAACCCACAAGAAGCACCAGCAGGGTTACCGCCGGACTCGTAACGAGGCCATGGTCTATGTTATGGGAGACATTTAAGTTGTGGATGAGAGGGGTGATTCTTTCTACATTGATGGGAGCCCTCAGGACTATCAGGGAAGAATTGAATGTGGTGGAATGTCAGTTGCGTGTTCTGGAAAACAAGATGGAAGGGTACAGAGTGGTCCCATAGTGGGTTTGATTCATGACAAGTTGACAAAAGTCCCACAAACTGGTTGACAAGGAAATGCTTTATATGTCCAGACCTGTTATGGACAGGCGCTATGGAGAAGGGGATAAGGTGGGCAGGTTCTTGGCCAGAATATCCAGAGTGGAAAACTTTAGACAGCCTATCACTGGGATCTGGGGGTGTGATGGTGCCATTTTGGTGGCAGAAACGGATATAAACTATGTATTCTACACTTACTATTCAGAAATATATGCCAATTGTGATACTTTGATGGACAAAATTCATGTCCGTTACCTGGATGGTATATAGATTCCAACATTATCAGAGGAGGCATATCTGGCCCTTTAGCAGCCCCTGACAGTGGAAGAGGTGATTGAGGCTGTGAAGGCACTGCCTATGGAAAAGCGCCTGGCTCGGATGGGCTAGGAATCGAACTATATAAAGACATTCTACAGGAGTTGGGCCCTAGATTGCTGATGGTGTGGTAGACTTCCCCCAATGTTATAGGAGGCAATTATAACAGTGTTCTTAAAGCCTAATAGGCCCTCCCATGACGTGGCAGCCTACCGCCCTTTGTCACTAATCAATAGAGATGCAAAAGTCTTTGCCAAAGTGTTGACCACGCGTCTCCTTCCATACATGCCCCTGCTTGTACATCCCGATCAGTTGGGATTCATTTCCACCAGATCCACGGCCTTGACCCTGAGACGGCTGTTTTGCGTGATTTCACAAATTAATCCACAGGCCAGGGCAGTAGTAACATCCCTATATGCCGATAAAGCATTCGACTGTGTCTCCTGCCGCTACCTGTTTCGGGTGCTCGGTCGATTTAAATTTTCCCCCTAAATCTCTTGTTGCATACGGTTACTGTATGTGGGACCGACAGCAAGAGTTTGAACAAACTGCATTACCCCAGCCCTATTTTTGCTTGTGAGGGGCACTCGCCAGGCTTGCCCGCTCTCCCTGCTGCTTTTCACGCACACGATTAAGCCCCTGGCAGCATTGATAAGGGGATCACATGTTCATAGGGGCATCAGAATTTCAGGCCCACCCCAGGTAATATCACTATATGCTGATGACTCATTATTATATGTCCGAGACCTGGAACAAAATCTCGACCCTTGCAGGGACATAAACACATTCACACGGTATTCTGGCTAGAAAATAAACAGTACTAAATCTGAGTTATTTCCTCTTACGTCTGCCGACCTCAGGCGACTGCGTTGGGCCTCTATACATTTGGAGTACCTGGAAATCATCGTCTCTCGAACTCAGCAGTCGTTATATTCTGATAGTCGCCAGCTGTTGTAAGTACTGGTCATGGCTAAGTTAAAGGTCTGGGGCAGAGCTCCCAATTTCACTTTATGGAAGGATCTCATTCAGTGGTCGAAGTGAGCGGGAGCGGTCGGGAGCGGTGCTCCTCTACTTTTTAAAATTAAGTTTTACAGCTCCTATAATTTTAGTTTAAAAAGAAACTGTTCCAGAACGGTTTCGTTTTAAAATAACAGTGTAGGAAGAAGTTGAAACTTGCACTTTCAGTGCACTGCACTGAACAATCCCTTAAACATCAGGCACATGTTTTTGGGGGTTTGTATTGTGTGTGGGAGGGGGCAGGGCAATGGGGTTTCTGAGGAGAGGGGCAGGCTAGCAGGGAACATAGTTCCACGACTTCTTTTCTTACACTTCGACCACTAATCTCATTATGGAAAATGTTGGTACTCCTGAAGTTTTTATACTTGTTCAGTAATGTCCCTGTATGGCCTGAGTGAAGTTTTTCACTAAGGTCCGATCACTAGTGAACACGTTTCTATGGGGGAAAGGTGCAGCCAGGATTAGTTGGGAAAAAATGATCGAGCCCTACGAGTGTGGGGTCCTTGCGGCACCTGATTTTGAGTTATACTATATGACTGCACAAGCGCATTTTGCAGGCCAAATGGTATGCAGCAGAGTCTGGAGCAGTACATTTACTGTCTGAACGATATGGGGTATATGAAATCGGTTATAGTTATTGATAGGTACATAGACTCCTGCACCTTCGAACTGGCTAGCACTATGATAAAGACCTGGTCGAGAATATTCTGCAAATTGGATATGAAAACACCATATAACAAGGAGATTCCTTTGTGGAATTTTCCAGGCATCTCTCCCATATATGATAAGGAATTTAGGAGATCCTGGGACGCAGTGGGCCAGCCGACAATGGGGGACATGTTCCCGGAAGGAAGATTCGTGTCCATAGACGACTTCTCCCGGAAGTTGGGGCTGGGCCACTTATGGTGTTGCAGTAATATCGTATGAAGGCAGCGTTTCGTAGACAATGGCCCTCGTTTCCGCTAGAACCGTAATCTCATTAATGTATTAGAGGAGTGGTAACTTCTGAGCAAACTCAGCGAGGTGTGTACAAACTGTACAGCTTAATTCAGGCACACCTAATGTCAAGAAATAGGATTCAAACTAGATGGGAAGCAGACGTGGGGCTAACGTTGGAGGATGATAAATGGCATAGATGCTGCCAGCTGACAAAAACAAGTTCCCTCAATGCGGGTCTTCGATTCATACAGTTTAAGATACTGAATCATTTACATTATACACCAGCCAGACTGGCCAAGTTTACTCCTGGTGCGATGGCGGATGCGAGAAATGCGGCAGAGCGCAAGCCGGCTCGTACCATATGCACTGAGAGTGCTCCTGATACTAGAATTCTGGGGTAGAATTGCTCCAATAATTGATGAGATATCAGATATTCCTGCATCCATAACACCGCCCAAATTACCTGCAGTGGGATATTGTTAAGGTGTTTGTTATTACCTGGCATTTTTTCAACATAGCATGCGCTGTGGCAAAGAAGTGTACTCTTAAATATTGGAAATCTAAGCATGCCCCTAGCAGTGAGGAATGGATGTGTGCACTGGTTTTCACCAATGAAAGGGAGTGGGGATATGTGCTAACAACAACAGTTCAAAACATTCCCAAAGATATCTAGAATCCACTCAGGCTGTATCTTGCTAGGGCTAATGTGGGGGGTGATGGGGGGAGAGGGTGCTGAACAGGAATGATCTGAAGTAGGATATGTTTCAATAATCATTTGTGAATTTACTGACCTGCTCAATACTGTACTTCTCTATCGTATTATGACAATTCAGTGCACACACCATGCAAATTCAGCGACACTGTGTTCAAGGCTATACTTATTCTATGGCTTTCTTAGAAATTAAGGTTGAAAATAAATAAGTATGCAAAGAAGTGGCATTTTTCCATGCCTCAATCATACACTTTGCAATAATATTTTAAAGTGCATCATTATCCACCATCGATAAACTGGGAAAATAATTAATTTACAACATTCTGAGACTTTTGGGTGCAGCAATGGAAATAAATTGTTTGTTTGTTTTATTTATTTGTAGAGCACGTCAGAGCCAAGGGTACCAGGGCACAGAAGAAACATGGATATTCTCAGCTTAGTTACAGTGCTGTACAGTAGTTTACAGGTGTATACATGGGTAGGTGCAGGAACAAGTACAGGGCAAAAACATTGAAATACAATTTACAAAATGTACAAGTGCACGGCAGAAAACATTGAGATGCAAATTACAAAATGTACATAAGGAAGGCATGGGGCAAGGTGGGGTTGGCGGTCATTTACCTTTATCCACTGAATGTAGTTACGGCTAAAGTGGGGATAGGTTTGAGGTGTCCTTAAGGTGGATGGCAGGGAGTTCCAATGTTGGCCTTCTTTCGCCTGGAAGCTATTGCCACCAGTTGTGGTTCGTTTATATCTGGGGACTGTAAGTTGGAATTAGTAGTTCTGGTAGGTCGGTTGGGGGTGTATCTCTTGACTCTGTCGACAAGGTAGCGAGGGGCTGCATTATCAAGGCATTTGTGCGTTAGGTAGCATGATTTTGTCGGTTGTGGTGAGCCGGTTGTGGGCTCTCCTAATATTGGAGATGTGTTCTTTTTTGGAGATGCTCAGGGCTGCTCTGAGAGCATTGTTTTGCAGTATCTGGATTTTGTTTGTAACATATTTATTGGCTCCAACATATAGGGAGTTACAATAATCCAGTTTTGACAGGATTAGAGCTCTAGCTAATGTAGTGCAGCTCTCGGTTGAAAGGAAGGGTTTGGCTGCTCTTATTAATTTACAAGTGTAGGCTGTAGAGGAGGCCATGGAACTAACCTGTTTATGGAAGGATTGGGTGGCATCAAGATGGAACCCCAGCGTTTTAACTTCTTTGGCTACATTAATAGAATTTCCATCTATAACAAAGCTGGCATATTTGTGATTCAGTTTATTTAAGTTAGGGGTGGAACCAAGGATGATGAGCTTAGTCTTGTCATCATTCAAGCATAGACTATGAGAGGCCATCCATGCCTGGATGATGAGGTACACCTTGTTCACCAAGGCCAAATCATTGTCATAATCTCCCGTCAGCGGGATGAGGATCTGGTTATCATCGGCATAGTTAGTGTAGGTGATACCCAGACCATCAAGATCATCGAACAGAGGCTTTGTGAACATGTTGTAGAGGGTGGGGGACACACATGACCCCTGGGGAACCCCACAGGTGATGGGGATAGGGTTGGCAGTGGTTGAAGGAGAAAAGACACACATAGACCTGTTGTTGAGGAAAGCTTCAATCCAGTCAATAGCCTCTAGCGAGAAATGGGCTGCCGACTCTAGGTGGTTGCAGAGAATTTTGTGGTCTACTAAATCAAATGCTGCTGAGAGGTCGATTAGAAGTAGTAGAGCAGTTGTCCCATTGTCTCTGAGAGTATCAATTTGTTCTTTGTAATACAATTCCCATGTGGTGTGTTCTATGTTTTTAAAAACATAGTAAGATTGTGATGGATGGAATAGCTCAACACTTTTTAGAAACAAAACACTAATGCACAAATGCTGTTCCAAGTACTCAAAAGACTCCACCCTATGGTATGTGGAAGTAAATTGAAAGACTCCTTTTAAAAATGAATGCTTTTTGGATGGATCATTAGCCTGCATAAAAACCCCTGGAATGAACAATGATTTGAAATCACATAGCTTTGTTTATGAATAATACTACCTGTGCAACTGATTCTCTGTGCATGATTATGAAGGACTGCACAGAATCCAAATCTTAATGCACACATGGACAAATCTAGCACATGGGCTAAACAAATGTATGTATGATTATATATTTACTCCAGGTAGTTTGCCATTTTTAAACAACATTTTGTATTAATTCATTAGTATTTTATCAGGCCTCAACATTTTCAAAAATCTCACTAAACCTGCAGAGCGAGTTCCTTAGTTTACATACTCGACATAAGAGAAATACACTTGCCCTTTGGCGAGAGCTGACAAAATATTTACCAGGGCTTTCTGTGAAATGGTGCATGTCACAATAACAACATTTTACATTTGGTGTAATGCTGCCACCCAAAGGCCAGTCATGAAGAGTAAACTTATTTGCCATTTAATTCAAACCACATTTTTTTGCAGTAAAGGTCAACATTTTTTAAACATCCTCATACTCCCAGCAAGGTTGAGTACTATGCAAAGGCTGCTCATCCTTCATAAAAACTGTTCACTAATGCATGTTGGCTAGTAGATTTTGAGTACTCTGTTTATCTGTGTCTGGATTCTTGTTAATGCTACAAAAAGCATCTTACCCACAATGGAAAAAAAGAAAAGAAATGTTTTTGAGGTTTATTGCATCAAATCTCGTACGTATTATGTTCTTGTTTATTTATTGTTTTTTGCAAGGAAATGACCCACAAGATGCATGTGCATTTCAGATTATTTGAAATTTACCAGTGGAAGACATGGATTGCCATAATGAAGGGTTCCTATGAACTTGAAATGCATAAATTGATTGAAGAAAAGAATCGGATACCTAGTATCAATTGAAATTACAAAACACTACAGATGTATTGTTGCTTTCTGTGCAAAGAAACCCAAACAATCTTGAGTACATTATTAAAAGCACTGGAAAAAATCTATTGGTTTGTAGAGAAGCACATTCATAAAAAAAGAATGTGTAGTGATGGTGTTCGCTTTTGGATGGTGTGCACAGGTTTTCATGTGGATGTGGATCTATTATGCATTTGGACATAACAAGCTCTTAAGACACTATTATTGTAGTTTGCATATCATTTTGTAACCCTGTGTCACTGTCCATCCATTAATCCAAGTGGATTTGTGGGAAAAAGAACACACTACACATTTAACAATGTTGTGCATTACAGTGATGTGCTTCAAATGCGCAAAAGCCTGTGTCGGGACATACGTGGGATAATGACAAGTCTCCATCCTCTCGCCAATCCTTTTTAACCTTTAGATGGAGCCTCTGGGGACTCTTCTCAAAGATGCCAATATAGCCATCTACCAATACACAGACAATACTCAGTTGTACATGAGAGCAAATAGTACGCAGGACATTGTTTGTCTCCTCGATTACCAAGCCATCATCTAGTCCTGGATGTTGACTGCCTACCTCAAACTTAACTCATCCAAGTCTGAATGCATCCTCATTGGTCCGCTCACTCAAAAACAACTTGTCCAACAATGGCTCAATGGTATGCCCCTAGAAGGATTTGATCCACAACTCTAAGACTCCGCAAAATCTGTAGGCTTCATCATCGACAATAATCTGTCCTTCCAGAAACACATAGCCAAGATGAGATTGGATAGGATGGTGAAGACTCTATATGGAATAGTCAGATCAGCCTCTTCCCTATCATCATATCCATCTGAGGTCTCTATTGAACAGAATTAACTGGAAGTGCCAACATTGTAAACCCAGAAGAAAGGCAAAGGTTGGAAGTTTGTCTCAGCCAAATAATGTCTATTCTAAAATCTATTAGAGAAGAATGAGTTAATCTACGAGCTTTGAATACACGAAATGAGCAGCGAAATGAGCAGTGACTCGATAAATGTTTGAATGCGATCATTCATATAGCTGAAGACATCCATAGCTCTCCATATCCGGCTGCCACAAAGGTCGAAAAAGGGTTGATGTTGGCTGTCTATTCAGAAACAGTGAGGAAATAACTTTTAGTGCTAAGCAGCAAAATCCATATGAGATGAGCCCTTCATTTAGTGGGGTTATTTCCCGAGATCTCCCACGAACAACAACTGGGCCGAATGATCCCTCTCGATTGCTTTTGAATCCTACAACAGTGGTGGGACCTATTGTGGGCTTGAAAGCATTTGGGTCCCAGGATAGGATGTAGCCGGCACAGAGTAAATCCGGCTTGGTCTGTGAATCCCGGGCTGCCCATGATAGGTCAGCCAGCTCAGGTCTGTCCTGTAAGCCCTCTACCGTTCAAACGCCTTTTCAATGTTCTACTTCTACTGACCCACTGATGGCCAAAGAGGAGGAGAGGCTAGACAACTTGGAACAAGATCATACAGATATTCTAGCCCCCTGGAGAAAACATAATATCATCTGTTGTTTTAAAGGACTGCTCCATGGGAAAAATAATTCATATAAGAGAATTATAATTAAGGCCCTGAGTGACATTTTGGGTGTGACGGATATATCTTTTAAGGTTTTACAGTAACAAGGATTTTATCTGATTGCATGTTCTGTGGGGGGTGTTATGTATATTTTAGCCTTTCTAATTTATATTTTCGCGCTTGTGTGATAAATTGCACTACAGCCCTCTCACATAGAGGAATTGAAGTGCATCAGGATTCTAAACATTATCTTTATCATTAAGCTCTGAAGGATGGTTATATAGGTGGATCAGGGAAATCTGATACCCAAAGGGGTAGGCACAGAATTCCCTGGCAAATACTGGTTGAAAACAACCATATCAGTAGACTGTGTACTTCGTTAGTGCCGCTCCTTGAATCACTTACAGAAGAGACTGAATTACCCCCTATTGATTTCTGGCAGCGACTGTGTGTAAAATCCCATTTTGACTAAACCATGAGCAACAGAGGTGGTGAGTTCTTTACCTCAAACCGGGTGTTTTGATCAGGAGTGCCATCAAAAGAAGTCTGAATTATTGTCAGTTGTGAAATCGAAAGAGCGTAGGTGTGTTGAGGAATTAAGATCAGCCAGACCAGATTATAAAACACAATTGATGGAAAAGAGGGAGATGTTCTACAAGAAGAAATGGGAGGAGCTTCAATTAGCAACTAAAAGAAACAATGCTTCTGCCTTTTGGAAGCTGATTTTTGTGCATACTAAGCGGCTGAACAGCCCTGTTCTACCAAACATTCCTGAGGCAATTTGGCTTTCCCATTTCATTACACTGTACCAAGATTCTGGCCTACAACTATTGACTAACATTGAACCCATGGGATTGGAGGCCTTGATGTCACATTATGTGTTAGACATCTTTCTAAAGGAGGTGGAAGAAGCAATTCCTTCACAGAAGAGGGGCAAAGTGCCAGGGTTAGATGCAATGCCCAGAGAGCTCTTTAGTACGGAAGTAGGAATATGGGGCCTGGTTGTATAGCATGTGTTTGTAAATATTACAAGTCCCGATCTTGTCCCCCAGTCGTGGCAAGATGCAATCATAGTCCCTGTCTTTAAGAAAGGGGACAAGGGAGACCCTCAAAATTACAGACCTATCTACTTCATTGATGTAGCCTCTGAGATTTATGGGAAAATCCTACTAAAAAGGAGGCTTGGATGTCTCAAAATAATGTACTTTCTGATTTGCAGGGAGACTTTAGACCGGGCATTGGCCCAGTGGATCAGGTTTTTAGGTTATCCTTCCTTTGTGATAAATACATGAGACTCAGAAATCAAAACCTCTTTTTAGTATTCATTTACTTGCTAGCAGCCTTTGTTTGAATTCCTAGAACAAGGCTATCGGTGTAATTGTTAAAATTGGCGGTCCCTATTAACCTTTTAGCAGCCATTCGTTGTTTGCAAGTGGGCACTTATGCTCGAGTACGTACTTTGGTAGATGAAAGCCTGTCCAAACCTTTCCCGGTCTCCAAGGGTGTCAAACAGGGCTGTGTCATCGCCCCTACGCTCTTCAGCCTATACATAAATCAAATTGCTGAAGAGATTGAACAATGTGATGTGGACGTCCACATGCGGGGAGGGAGGAAAATGGGACACCTTTTGTATGCTGCTGATACGGTGCTGATCAGTAAAACAAGAGAAGGCGTTGAATTTGTTTGACCCAATATCAACAAGGCAGGGCCTTGAAATCAACCTATCTGAAACCAAGGTTATGCTCTCGTCAAAGAGCCGTGGGAAGCCCTTTCCCCAATTCACTTATGGGTCGGTTAGCTTCAGAGGGTTGCATTTTAGGATTATTTGCAGGTTCGCCTTGATGAATGAGGTAAATGGGGGAAACATGTTGAAAAGTCCCTACTTAATTACGCAAGGCAAGGGGCGGCAGTGCAAGGTTTTCTGCATTATTATGGTGGGAATGCAGCGCTTCAAGCACTGGAGGTTTTGAGAGCTTGCGCTCATTTATCTGCTCTGTATGGTGCAGACATTTGGGCCCACTCCGAACTTGGAAGGATGGAGCAGAAGGAATTGGCTATGTTGAACGAACTCCTTTCTATCCCAAGGAGTTCCCATCTCTACTTCTAAAACTACAGCTAGGAGTGGATGTCTTGCTTGTTTTAATGCTAAACTGCGCCCCTTATTGTATTATCACAAACTTTGCACCTCACCTGCCCTTTGAAGTTACAAAGAAGCTCTCTTAGATGTGCTTGCGCAAGAAGGGGCTAGAACACTTCCATGGGTTGATTATGTATTTACCTTAAGTGGAAAACTTGGTCTCCCCTCTATTTTTCCCCTGAAACTCAAGAATATATGGTAACAAAAGTCTGCATTAAACAGAAGTACAAGGATTGATATTATAAGGTTAAACATTTACAGATCGGCTTGGTAGGTATAAAAGCAAAATTTTTCGAGCTGAAACATTCTTTTGGTCAAGAGAGATACCTATCCTGTATTGATGATAAGGAAGCAAATACCTTGTTTTTAAAAGTGAGGTTGGGGATACGTGGCTTGTCCCTATCTATAAAAAAGTATAATCTAAAGGGCACAAAAGAAGTGTTAGAATGAATTCTATGTACCCAAAACAGTGTTGAGCTCCAAATCCAATCGTATTATTTGAAAACGGTGTGGCGTCCGAGGAAGAAATATATTCTGTAATTGATTTGCTTTCCCTGAAATGGGTTTTTAGTGTTTTTACTGTATGTGTTTTGTATTTTAACTGTTATTATTATACCTATATTTGATACCTGTGCTGTTATGGCCATGTGCCAAAATAAAGTTATTACTTCTTCATAGCCAAGACGGTCCAAATAGCCTGCCTCAGAATCTCTACCCTTTGAAAAATCAAACCCTTTATCCTGCCACAAGATTTCCGGACCGTAGTGCAGGCCCTTGTGGTCTCGCACATAGATGGGGGAAATCTCCTGACAGGGCTCCCAGCTGCTCAGTTGGCTCCCCTAAAAGCAGCCCACCATGCTGCAGCACGTCTTATTATGGGAGCACTGAAATTTGACTGAATTACCCCCATCCTAGGCAAACTACATTGGCTTCCACTCCAAGTCAGGATACTGTTCAAGACTGCATGTATCATCTACAAAGCAGTCATGAGTAGCACACTAGCTCCGCATATTTTGTGCCACACGCTCCTCGCGCTGCAAATCGACAACCCGCTTGAATCACGAGCCCACAAAGAGAGGACAGGCAAACAATTATTCTCTTTATTTTCATATAACGTTTTATTGGTTTTTCATACAACATCAAATGATCTAAACCTCCAATCCCGCCCCCTCCCCTTGGTCCAATCCAGATCTTTACCTCCCCCTTTACCCCATCCTTAGAATACGACATCCCCTTCTTCACGCTGCACAGTGAATGGGCACTGGGATCACCTCCTTCTTGGGATATTGTGCTTGGGCACCTTTGAAGAGTGTGCCGAGATAAGTTTATATTAGTCCCAGCAGTCTCATTCTCTGGCACCAAGCTCCCCTGACTCCTTTCTGTAGGAACTTCAACACTAGATCCCAGTCTGCCAAGAATCCTTGGTGGTCCCCTTGTATTGAGTATGTCACCCATTCGTGTTCCGTGGGTGGCTCCATTGATTTCCATTTTTGGGCCACCACCAATGCCCCTGCCATCATTAGAGTCACATAGACTTTACGCTGCACTTTCATTGGTAAATTGTCCAATATTCCCCCTGTACAAAAAATCAACACACCTTTATTGCCCTCTCCCTTTGCCCCAAGGGTTTCTTCTACTGCCTCCTGGATTGTTCCCCATAGCGGTTGGATACAGGGGTATTCCCACCATATATTACTCCATGTTCCCTCCATACCACATTCTCTCCAGCATAGATTGGGGACTGTGTGATAGAATTTATGTTGCTTAACCGGAAGGAGATGCCATTGTAGCATAATCTTTACCCATATTTCTTGGAGTTGTAGAGACCTCCTAAGTTTTCGAATAATCGCCCCGCAATTGTGTCAAAGATACCTCCTCTATGAAACACCTACTCACTTTTCTCAGTGTGCCATATATCTCCTATCCCCCGGCTCCTCCCCCAGTTTGGTTTGTGAATAAATTGCTCCCACTATATGCTTATCCCGAGTCTTCCACCAGATATTTCTCAAAGGGGGTTAGATCTCTCATCGTTGCCTCCTTCGGAGGTGATTGCACTAACAATTCTTCTATTGTCATGCACCCACCCTCTGGAACTCGATCCCAGTGTCGGCTTGGAATGCCCTCACAATTCTCCAATTTCTCAAATCTCTCAAAACATGGCTCTTTCAACAACACCTAATCAAGGACTAATTCCAATGGATACACATACCAACGCACAGACCTCACAGTACTGCGCTACTGTCAAAAGATGACAGCCCAAATGCTGGCTAACCACACTCTGTATAGCGCTCCGCTGCTCTCGAGCTAGGTCTGAGTTTTAAACAATAACATTGACAAAATTGAATAAACTAAGTACTAGTTCTGAAACTGTCACCATGCAGATAACATCACAGGTGGAAATCTCAACCGCAAAAGTGTAGTGGTTGTTTCTCATATTTGTCAACACTGCCAATGACTCTCAGTCATTAAAGCCAATTCAAGGCTAGAGTTTTCGCAATGTCAACTAATTGCGAAAGAGGCCATAGCTCGGTGCCCACCCACAGTGACTGATTGAAGGAGACCCGGGAGTATGGCCATTATTTCTTTAAAAAGCAATAAGGTAGGGGTACAGATGCTCATATTCATATAGGATTTACATATCACCAGACTATCACCCCACATCCCCTGCCACGATGGGTCAAAGTAAAGAGTTGATGTGCCTCTCCTGTGCAGCTCCTGGGTATCAAGCATTGCCCATCTAGGAGTAGCTCCCTCTGTGGAACTAGGAGCTACCGCATAGCTTGCCGTGCCTTTACACATGGAATGTCTTCTAGATGTGTCCAAATGCTGCTTTTAGACACATTTCCAAGCACACAGGGTTACCGTGGCCGTAGGAGTCACAAGTAGCTCTAGTAGCAGTTTGTGTCATGTTACCCAGGCTCTTCTATATTTCCCAGCACTTTTTATCACTGCCCCCCTGCCCCAACCCACTCCACATATGATGTTCTCAGTTTTGCTTCTTCCTGGAATGGGAATGGATGTACCAGCAGAGCAAGTGAGGCAGCTGACTGTCCGAGGCCATGTTAGTGTTCTCAGGGTCGTTAGGCATGAGTATTTCTGATGGCCAATAGTTCACCTGCACACATTCAAAATGGTGCTATTGTTTTGGAAGGGAGCTAGTGTGCTGTGTCGCACAAATATGTACTCACGATATTTTCTCTGGACACACTATTTTGAATAGGCAATATATGTATATAGCTGCACACAGCTTCCAAGTAGCAAATTGTTTTTAGATACTCAGAGGCACAAATATGAATTTCTCCTTCATTTTATTTGGTCAGGCCCAGAATTAGTGACAACCACATGGTCTGCTTCCGTTGTGGCACAATGTTTTCGCTCAGTACTATGTCTGGGAGGTTTCACTTAAAGCTTTCACACTTGTGGTAGAAATAGGTCTGTAATTGTCTAAAAAGTGCATTGGATTAAGGATCTCAGGGCACCGGGGAAACAAAGGTATTGAACGAAGGTAAGAATGTCCTTTATTGTGATGAGTGTATTTTTGAATAGATTGTTGGACTCCAATTAAAATAATAGTTTATGCTATGCACTTCCTCTGTTTCCCCTAAACACCCCAGTGCCTCTGTTACCCATGCCCCTTATTTGTAACCCAGTGGGTGCATCCCCTTTGTACAGCACTCCATTGCTTCCCAGCTAGGTTTGCAATTCATCAACGCCATGCATACATACATTCATACACATGTACTAAGCAAAATAGGTGAGTAGGGGACAGATAATTAAAAAATAAATACAATAAATACTTTGTGAAGTCTTTAAAGGTTATCACTGCCTACTGGGACATTACCAACCTTCCCAGACTAATATCTCAACCACGCACAAACCATTATACATAGAGCAAGCAAGCCACTCATGTATGGCAACATAAGTACCCCTCCCAACTGGCTTAAAATCACAGACCATTACAACCCTAAAACCAAGCTATGTAACACACTCCCAGCCAAAATCTTAGTACCATGGGCAAAAGACCCCTCGTCCAGCCACAAAGGAATTATGCTCTCGACACAGAGCACCTAGAAACAGACACAAACTGGGCTCAGGGTATTTCAAGTCGGCCCACATTAGAACAACAGCAAATCTATTTACCCTCTCTCCCCACTAACCAAGCCCATCACTCCTCTTTATAGTTTGGGCTATTACATGGCAGCGCCACCTACAAGCCGAAATGATTGCAACAGAGTATGAATAGGGAGAAATGGCATATGAGGGGGCCACAAAGCTTGAAAGTGTTGTTTGTTTATTTGCCCACTGTGGCACATCAGAAGAAGTCCACGGACACTCTGAGGACATTTCGACTATTTTTTTATTAACTGAAAAAGAAGGCCTATCTTTCCCTATCACTATGGGGTGTTCCCTGCCTAGATAACTAAGGTGCTCGTCAGTCGTGAATCAGTGTCCAAAAGAATCAGTCCACTGTCCAAAACTAGCCTAACTGAACCTATCACTATTATAATCACCTAAGGTCAGGAGAAGGACTCCCTTCTCCTGGTGGCTGTTCATTTCCACTGATGTTCTCTTATGTTAAAGTTCTGGTTCATATACAAGTAGTTTCTTGTTATCTTCTGTATTAACTCATGCAACTCCCTTAGAGGATTGGTAGTCTTGCTTTCCGATTGTATAGGTTTTTTTTCTTGCTCTTGTAGGTCTTCTTCTCTACTTCATAGAAGGCTCTAAATGTTCTTGTATAAGATTTATCCTAGGGACCCCTTGAGTCTTATCTACACAAATGTCTCTCTCTGTCATGTTCCACTCTTTGTTTCTTGGCTGTTGGGTCATTTGCCCCTTTTCCCAGTGTAGTTACACTCCAATTCTCCTCCTCTCACTCTCTGTTATCTCTTTGCTTCTTTTTATCACATTAACACAGTTTGAATTTATTAGCTTGCTTTCCACTCTTTTGTCAGACACTGGAAGGAGTTGCTCTGAAGTTATAACCATTCCTTTTTGGCTTCCCCATATTCCTGTTCTCCATCTTGCCTTCTGTGTTGTAGGGGAACATCTCTGGTTCCTGCCGGTACTGGGTATCTGCATCTTCATTCCGTTTGCTTCTCGGTTTGCTTTCTGCGACGTCCCCTTCGTCCGTGTTCCTGTCTCCTTCTCGGCTTTTCGATACTGCTAATCGATTCAGGAGTTGGTTCCTTCCTCTGGTGGTGTTGGCGTCGCTCAGAGGGCAGCCTGCCCACCATGATTCCTACGTGTTCAATCCTCCGCCGAGCTCTCCACTCTACTCTCCCGGTGAGGTCCTACAAACCTAACGGATGCCTCTTGTGACGCAGTTTCCAAGGACATCAGGGCGTGGATTGGGTCTGGGGCAGGTTTGCTTTAACGTGTTATACATTTCACAGGTCTTCAAATGTTAACACAATCAGCCCAGGGCCTGGACCAAGGAAAACAAGCTCTACCAGCCAGCATCCTCTCTCACCACATCCCTGAATCATCATGACTCATCCCCTGTTACAACTCTCCCCTCCTCAGCCTCATATTGCTTTCAATAATACTCACATTTCATGGAAAAGTCTTGAAAAGTACACAAATCATAATAAATAACTCAGACAAATATATACATTCCTTTTAGAAATATATAAGGGAAAAAGAGTACAGTTATAACAACCTTTTCCCCACCTTGAATGAAAGACTAATATAACCCAAGTGGGCCAAGTGGTTGAAAGTGGTCCTTTGTGGTGAAACTCTGTGGTGAAACTCTCCCGGAATTTCGTATGCCCAGGAGTATTTTCTTTTTTTCTACTCGTAAGGAGGAGCTACCGTGTGTGGATTGCAAGCAAACAGGATATTAACCCCATTTGAGCGCTGAGCGCGCTCGGGACCAAATGGTTGCAAGTGTTCCTTTGTGGTGAAACTCTGCCGGAATTTCGTATGCCCAGTAGTATTTTCTTTGTTTCTACTCGTAAGGAGGAGCTACCATGTGTGGACTGCAAGCAAACAGGATATTAACCCCATTCGAGTGTGCAGCGCGCGCAGGGCCAAGTGGTTGCAAGTGGTCCTTTGTGTTCACTTGTGGGAAGGCGTGGGGAGGCACCCCCGCTTCAACGACTCCATCGGGGAGCCCGTGACCTCCGGAGAAATCGCCCGCGTAAGCTTGATACGGTAAGCGGCCTGACATTCTTTTTTTCCTCCAGGGGCTTGCGCACTGCTGCGTGCGGGGGATTAACTCCCCTTTGATCTCGTTTCGTGGCAGTAGTCAATTTGTGAGGGGGCATTTGGATTAGTGGCCGCAATCCAGTCCACTTTCTATCTCACCACACAGACCCCTGGCAGTTAAAGCAAGTATACTATTTCTCACGTGACCTCCTGCAGGTATACATGTACACAAGCCGTGAGTGAAACACTCACATAAACCTGCTGATCAAAACACGTAATATGAGGACTGGCCCCTAAAAGTACCAGCAGAGTCTGACTAGAGTATTATCTCGTAAAAGAGTCCATGCCCCCAAAACCACGTGGTGATAAAATGAGTTACAATTTGAGAAAAGCTAACTAAAAAAAAATATGAAACCCAATAAGGCAAAGCAGCGGGATACTATGGTGACGCCCCTAATGATAGGGGCACCATTCCGGCCTTATTTCAGAATATTTTACCAACACAGAACAGCAAGTCCACTGAAGAGACAATTCCTTCAGTACATAATGGGAGTCACCCTATGGACATGACAAACTATGACGATATTGGTAACAACTCTCTATTAGATCTCTGTCTATCTATACAGAGATCGATGGCGCAGCCCCCCAACAAGGCAACCATAAGTAACAACACCATGGGGACTCTTCAGAAAGCGGCAGCCATAATAGCAGAGGCGCAGATGTAGCAACCGGCTAATGGCCCTTTTAACGCTCCTGCTACTGGCCACCTATCAGAATCCCCTAACCTGCGGATTGATACTGAGGACGTTGGCCACCAGACTGAAGATGCCATCAACGACCAATCCCAGTCGAATGCTGCCGCCAAAGCAGATGTCCAGGCGTCTATATCTTCTCTGCAGTTTGCATTAAACATTCTCCTCAAATTATGCGGGAGAATACATGTAAACACAGTATTGCAGCTCAATCTCCCTGAACCGAGCTTGTCATTTGAAACTGAGAATTCTAAAGAATAGGAACTGTTGACCCCCAAGGTCCTAGCAAACCTCAAGGTACCCATAGCACCTGTTGAAGAACAAAAGACATACCTTACTAAGAAACAGCGAAGGATGGCTAAAAGAGCAGCAATGAAAGAGGTGCGGGTGGAGGTGGCCTCACCTTTACCCAATACAGGTATGCCTCAACAAAAATCCAGAAAGGCAAGGAAACGGGCTCTTAAGACCAACAAAATGGCAAAAAAGGGCCCAGGGAAAAAAAAACAAACGAAATATCAGTTGTAAGCAGTGACAGTCAAGATTCTGTCCTCTCTCTAGACTCTACTACTAAGGAAAATAAATTCTCTAGCCCCCAAAGGAATACTTCAAGAAGTAGACTAGAGAGTACTGATTCTGAATGTGAAAGTATTGAAGAACCCAGGGAGAAAAACAGAGAAGGCAACAAAATCTGTATAGTGAAGAATCTCAACCAGAAAACCAAAGCAAATGGTTGGCATGGATGGCAATGCTTACAAAACTGCACCTTACACCACAGCATAGAGTTATTCTTTCTGAGGATTTTTCATCCATAGAACCTCTTCATTGCTCCAACCCTAATATGACGGCAATACATTGTAAGGTTTTGGCTTCTGCACAACTCATTCGGAAACACAGGATCAGTCTAGCTCAGGTGGAATTGGAGGTGGATGTTAACTCTTAGGACGAAGATCCTATACTGACAGTGAAGCCTAAGAACTCGAAGGACAACAAAAACCTCAAGCCGTAACTAACAACAGGGAAACACACACAAATGATTGACATACAGAATACTCTGAAATGGCTAGCAGATGCCTTACCCCTGGTGATGAATAAGCCCTGAACCTGCTCCATACTGGTTTGGAACACTAGAGGATTTCAACATGTTCTTGTTAATAATGGCTCACTACCACTCATTATGGAACATTCTGTTTTTATGTTACAAGAAGCCTGGCTACTCTCCCCTATTGTAATAGATGGTTACATGACATACCATACCCTGGCAAAAAAGGGACAGCATGGAAGACACTATGGGGGATTAATGATAGGGGTAGAAAAGTCAATAGTATCCAGAGAAATCTTAACTGAAAGTGAAGATAACGGTGTCCCGTCAAAGTTTCGAAAACATAGTTTCGAAATACAAAAGTTTCAAAACAAAAGGATCGAAAAAAACAAATTTGAATGAATTTTTTTTAATGTAAATGTATTTTTTTGGGGTTTGTATAGTAAAATTAGTGGGTTTTCACAAAAAAACGGGAGTTTGCTGGGGAACCCCCCCAAAAAAACCAACATGCATTCGAATAATTTTTTTTCGATCCTTTTGTGTCAAAACTTTTGCATTTCAACACTATGACTGTCGAACAATTCACTATAAACCGAAGATAACATCAATGCTTTGGAGTTGGTTATTTCTATCAATGGGAACTGGGTAAAGATGTTATTGGTCAATCTATATAACCCCCATGGTGCGACAGGTAGAGAATGGATTCAAGATATCTTGCATGATCTGCTGAGTGTGTGGATGAGTGAAACGAAAAGCAACTATATCATACTTGCTGGTGATTTTAACTGCCAAATTTTGGGGAGGGGGTGGAATTGCTAATAATAAATTCCTGCATCCACTCTCTCTTATGAAACACAATTACAAGGATGAGGAGGGGAAGCGATGGTTGAGCTTCCTAAAAAACTGGGACCTTGAAATTATCAATGGGCGTACATTTAGTGACCGCCCAGGTAAATTTACCTGGAGGGCTGGAGCAGCGTGTCACACACTTGATTATATTTTTACAAGTAGCGAAGTGGCATCTATGGTCAACAATATGCAAGTTCTAGACAACGACTGGAGTGACCACGAAGCATTGAGAATGACATTTGAAAGCATTACTTATTCTGCCCAGACCATCCAGACTGGTTATCTTATAACCAATCAATCGGCCACGTGGTCTGAAAAGAATATCTCAAGAGCAGGTCAGGACACTAAAGTCTGGGACATAAAGTACTACAATCTGTTTAATGCTATGTCTTTTCAGGACATGGAGAGATGGATTTGTACTTTCACAGAAAGGTATGCTACAAAAAAATCATTACATATTATCAGGGAATCGGGCAAGATACCGACCTATGATAAAGTTATACGCAATGCCAAACGAAAGCTCAGAAGTGAAATACGCAAAGTTAAGACTACTATTAGGTCCGCAATTGCCGCCAACAACAAGATAAGAGAATTAAAGAACCAACATAGGTCCTGGTCTAAACAAAGAAAAAGAACTAAAAAACTTGAATGTTGGCAAAAGACCGTCAAAGTCACTTGCTCCAGAAACATGCGGAACATCTGGGCGATGTTTGGGGAGGTGTGAGGGAGCAGGGTAACCCCTAAAATCAACCCCATAAATGCTGAGAAATGGGAGGGGTTCCTGGAAAAACGTAATGGAGAAGTGGTGGCAACGGACACAGTGACAACGATAGTCAAACAGGCCCCCCCCTTTTCAGTGAGCTTGGAATAACTCTCCGATAAAATCCGTAAGCTCAAAGCCTCACGTCCACTGGCACCTAATGGTCTGTCGAATGCCGTTATGAAGAACAATCCTACTTTTTGGGCAAACATATTGAAAATTTTAATTGAAAAGGTCCTCAAAGAGGGGAGAATCCCTGAGTCCTGGCAGATGCAATACTTGTGCCTATATTTAAAAAGGGGAACAGATCAGATCCGGGAAATTATAGACTATTTTCTATGCTAAATTGTTCAGGTAAAATGTTTGCCTCTTTGTTACTGCAGAAACTACAAAACTGGGCAGAGGACAAAGGGGTACTGGACCGCTTTCAGAGTGGATTCAGAACTGGATATTCGACCACCCACAATCTACTCGTAATGAATAGCATGAGAGATAAAGCACTACAACCACACAATCCTCTCTTGTACGTATTATACATTGACTTCAGGGTGGCTTTCGATGTAGTCAATAGAGAGAAACTGTGGCTGAAGCTGGGGGGAATGGGATGCCCCGAGGGGTTACTCCATTGCCTACGGCTTCTTCATTGTAATTCCACGGTACAGCTCAGACTGGACGGGGAGGATCCTAGGCCCATAAAACAACATAGGGGGGGTAAAGCAGGGATGTGTGACTGCTCCAACATTGTACAACTTGTTTGTATCAGACATCTCTGAATTTATCCGAGCTACTCATAACTGTCCTTCTAAACTGGGCACCCAGCATTGCTTGGTTATGGCGTATGTGGATGATTTGGTTATTTTTGACCATACGATCAGCTGAGTGGTTATGGGAATACGCGGAACTAAATGATTTAGTAATAAATCACCATAAAAGTGAAGTAATTCTTTACGTGTATGGGAAAACTAGCCGTCCCCCCTTGAAAGTTGGGCGCCATGAAATACAATATACCCATATATATAAATATCTTGGGGTAGAATTTGACTTTAAGAGAAATACTGATACATGCTGCCAAAACCGTAAGATAAAAGCGAGCTTAGTTGGATGATTATATTTTAAGGTAATCTAAGATGAATATGATTTTTAAGTAATAATTAATTGTATGTTCTGTTTTTTTTTTAAAAAAATTTAATTTTTTTTATTTGATTTAATTGTAATACTATTTTACAATTTTTACAAAACAAACAAGCAGATGAAGGTTCATCCCTCCAAATTAGATTGCATTCCATCCAAATTAGATTCAAGAGTTCCTAGCTTAAGAGAGCAAGAGTTTAGGCTTCAGCTTACGCCTGTCTCCATTACTGGCCTTTTCGCTCCTGAACTCTTTTTGTACTCCTGTATGAGTCCAATTTGTTTAAAAAACAAAGTCACTGCCACTGACCATTCGGTTCCCCCCCCCCAGTAAGCCGTTCCACCAATCCTCTTCGTCAGCTGTAGTTACACTGCTCAGGTGTTTCATTAAATAGATTTCTCTTGCCACTTGGGTACCCTTACACTTTAGCAGAAGGTGTCTGATGGATTCCACCTGCTGGGTATTACAATACCGGCACTTATCAGAGGTTGCCTCTCCTCTTCTGGCCAAGATCTCATTTGTTTTTAAGAGGTTCAATCTGATTCTGAGAAAGGTGTTACGCAGCTTTTTGTCCGGAAATTTTTTCAAGTACCCTCTCACCTCATTTACTCTCTTTTGGATTATCGGAAGGTTTTTGGTTGATTTATACGAGGCAACATTATCCTGCGTTCTGATCCAATCCAATTCGGTCGGCTTTCTCACCACCTTCATTGGATTTTGTATTAGGGTTGCTCTAGTGATGGCCACCTCTTGTAACAGGTTTACACAATGTTCCTCCCATGATGCTAGTATTTTGTTTTTCCCGCTGGCCAGTTCGTTCTTCAGAATCTCAAAAACAGGCACTGACGAGCCCATGATCACTTTCCTGAAGAGCATCAGAGTATTCCTCGCCACCATCCCCTGATGTATGTTCTGTTTTACAAATTTATGTGTAAAGTTTTTGTTTACAAAACTATATCACATTAAATTAAATAAATAAATATCGCCCAAATCCAATTTAGCATGTGACCAGTGTGTTTTTGAAAATATACTTTCAAGACTTAAAAGACACTCAACAAACATAATTTTTGAAAATATTTTTTTTTAGTGCATGATTAAGGCATCCTTATATATGATGTGAGGAAAATGTGATATTCTACAAAAAAACGCTTTTTGGTGAGTCATGCTCACATGAAAATAAGGGGGTTAATCATTTGTATGTTTGACATATTGTAATTGTTTTGAAAGAAGACACAGTTTTGTATAGATATGTGGTCCCTTAAAAAAGCCCCGATTGCAGTTTTTATCACCAAAACGTAAAGTCTTGTAGAAAACAATGGTTACACAAATGAGCCAACTCTTGTTTTTTTTTAATTTGTTTATAGTTTTCAAAACCTTTACAAAAGCATTTTTTCCAAATCGTTTTCATTGGAACATAAAATGCTAATCAGAAAAGTCACATATACATACATATTTTTAAAATAGAGAATAATTAGTAATTCATCAAACCATTGGTTTGATTAATTCGAATCATCAAATATAGGTATTAACCCATTTTTGGTTTTAAAAAGAGAAAGACAATTTTTTGGAAGAAGTAACAGTCAGTTCAAAGCTTAACATATACAGTAGATATAAATAAAATACTAGAGGAGAGAGAAATATTCCATCGATATCTAACACAACCAAATTCCTCTAAGGTAATACATTTCAAGTTAGCTTTACCATTGTGTGCAAAGGATCATAACTTACGAGGATAATGTCCCTCTATTCGAATGCGTGGATTTTGCAACTCAATACACATAAAAGTAGGTGTATTTAAGATACGGTACCTAGAAATCTTCCTTCAGAAGCACCTGTCCGACATCTCTGTGTGTCCTCATAATAATGGCTCGTACTTACAAGTAAATATAAATCATTCTTTATAAAGATCCAACTGCAACTCAAATTTACTAAGGAAATTGGCTAAGGCAAAAATTAAAGGTTTGTGAGTGCCAGTCATCATTCTAATCCATAGATGTTCCAAACTATCTTCGAAAAGAGGATTAACAAACTTCTTAAATAATTCAGTACGAATTCCTTTAAAATGGATACATTCTAAGACTAAAGGTTTAAGCGTTTCTTTTTTCTCACAGCAAATTGGGAATCGACAGTCAATCAGAGATCTAACTTCTATAACATTTGTCCAGTTCAAAACCTGTTCACGGGTATGCAGTTGGTTCAGTTTAAATCATAAATAGACTCTTATTAATAGCGTCCCATTTCAATGCTCTCCTTAAGGCAAGGAGTTAGCTGAGTGCTGCTCCCGCTGAGCCCTGTCTGCTCGGCTTCACGAGAGGTGGGGTGGGGGGGGGTCATCTCTGGCCTCACAGGGAGTTGGGAAGTAAGAGCGCAAGCGCACCAGGGACAAGCAGGACCAACGGCCTCGTGCCTGGAAGTAGCGCAGCTCCTCTACACGACACGCTGCATTTGTTTTTATATACGTGGCCCCTGTGCCCAGAATGTTGGGGCTGGTTGCTTTGCATACAATTAAAATGCATTTTGGGACAAAAGACTGACCCACGGATTTTACAAATGTGACTGTTAGAAATTCAAGCATGCAACCTTACGGAGCACGTAACTCGCGCTGGGTTTGTACTCATTTTACATGTCACAACATGCACTCTAACAGTGACCTGCCTGCAAACCACACGCCATATATACTCCCTTCAACATGTTCACATTCAGCCACAGGCTGCCCTGCCTCAGGGGACGACTGTTCAGCTCCCTCAATGCATGCAACTTGCTAATAGATTGCAGAATGCCAGTCTCCTGGAGCACGCATTGAAGCTTTAAAGGATGCACAGGAGAAATTGGAGCCAGGATCCTATGGGCGGATGACTGAGGGACTCCAGCAGCGCCCTGGCTAACGAGTAGTGTTTGGAGATTGTCTCTGATATATCCAGGCTAGCACTGGCCCACTTAAAGCCCTGGACAGTTGGCCACCCTACTTTATCAGTGCCCTCAACCCCTACATGCTGCGAAGGATCCACATTTCAGGGAGCTCCTGAAACAAAACAATATGTATGCAGGCTGATAAAGCAACTAATGTGTGCATGTTTTAGAGTAGTGGGCTTCGAACTGTAGAGCTGTCTCCCCCAAGGGGTTTTGGGGATGTCCAGGATGGCCGCAGTGTCTAAAAGGTCTATCTGGTGATTGCATGTGTAGGTCTCTGCAGCAACAGGGTAACTCAACGAGGGGGGTCATCATAAAAAGAGGTTGGCCACCACTGCTTTAGAAGGAAGCCTATGGGCATTGGAAGACTGCTTTTCCTACCTGACCCTTTTCAGCAACCAATGTGGAGCCTAGTTGTGTACAAGTTTATACAGTTACATTGAAAGTCAAAAGGTCATTTCGAGTTGGGCAGTAACAGTAAAAATTATCGTACAAATGCCACTACATTTACCATTCACCCAATTCTGAGTTGGGTAGGGAAATACCTCCAGCAGTATTCACACTGAATGCAGCCAGTATTACGTGATGGATTTCCGCAGCGAAACCCACAAATGTATACCTCTAAAAATGTGTCGAACTTTTTCACTGTATAGAGGGAACACGCAGGCACTTCCCTTCAATGCAGTAAACGCTGTTTTTAGAACGGGCCATTGTAAGGGGTGAAAAGGTGGGCATTTCTGGCCCCCCGCCCCACTCACCACCTTAACGTTTGCCGCATAAAAGGCCGCAATCGACTGTTTAAAAAGAAAATTGACGGTAGTGCGAAGAACCACTACTGTTTCTTATCGACTCACTAGTGGCAATCAATAACATTAAAAAAATGAAGTGAGTGGGTTTCCTGGAATATTTAGGGACTACCAATCAGTTAGCACTGGGACAGGTGCCGACTCATAATTGGGTGGATTTTAAAAACTGCTGCTGGTGTAGGTGTTTATATCCTCACCAGGTATTTCCACCTGAAAACCTGTCGAACTCTTAATGATCGATCCCCCATTATTTGATTGTACAAGGATGTATAAATGAAAACAATCATTTATTTTGAATTCAGAACTGCCATTATACCGGTCTCATAGCACAGCGAGTAGAACTCGCTTTGATATCTGTGCAGAGCCTGCTGACACAGGTTCAAATCCCGGCAGGGCCAAACTCAGCCTTTCGCCCTTCTGAAGTCATAAATGAGCACCACACACCGTGGGTAATTATGAGCAGCCCTCCTGAGCGTCCTTAGCGCTATATGAATGTTTACATTATTATTATGCACAATATTCAGTACACAAAGGCAAAAGTCACTCATGCACAGGGTCTCCCTTTTTTGTCCAAAGCAGTGGAAAGTCATGCTGAAGAGCAGGGGCTTTATTTGCTTATTCAAAGCCACCCAAAGCTCAATATGTGCTATTTAGGCCCATATGTTCTGTCACCAGCATTGTGCCACAACACTGGCAGCAAAGTGTAATAGGATATTGAACCCCAGCCCCCAACATTGGGCTGAGGCTAACGGATGAAGTGTTAGGCATTAGCGAGAGGACCAGTGTACAGAAAGTCAATGTGGTGTTTGAAGAGATATCGCGAGACCTCCCGGTCTTGCGAGATCTCGCTGATGCGGAAACGCTGCCCTGCGCTTCCCGCGGGACGAGAAGCCTGGAGCGAGGGCACGGAGCAGCATCGGCTCCTGCCTGCTCCTCCACCGTACTGGCCTACAGGCCTTAATAAAGCAATCCTGAGACTCTCAGTCACAGCCCTATGTTGAGGGCCTGTTGCCCTGTTGGCATTGTATTATTAGAGCTGCATTTCGTTAGTTGCTGGCAGAGATAAAAAAAAAAAGCAGGAATTATACTACAGTGTTGCTCCTTTGATTTGAGCATCATAATTCAGAAGTCATAATTGAAGCGCCAGCAAGGGTTCAGGGATGCACCGCTGCTCTTTCCACCACACCACTACCCACAGACGAAGAGTCATTAGGAGCAGGTATGCGTTGCTCATCATGCCACTGGGTGGACCCCCTTGGATGCCAGGCACCAGGTTAGCCAGTGGCTACCCTTTCACATCAGCCCTGAATGTGATGCTGTGAAGCTATGGAGAATTTAAGAAAATGGAAATTAACCCTCCCTCATATGCAAACCCTGAAAAGTGTGTGTGCTTAAACTGTGGTTAAACATTGAGAAGAAAAAACAAATTGAGTGCTTAAACTGACTGAAAGGGGCACCTCGCACATCTCCGCACTCGTCATAACTCCCTAGAGTGGGGAAGCAGGGTCCAGTGCACCATATTTTGATAACTTTGCACAGTTAAATGCACCAATGCCCCCCTTGTTTGGCCATCCCTGGGGGGGGCAATTGCAGGGGAAAGGGACCGAGGCCCATCTTCCATGCATGCCACCCAGGCAAAAAGACCCTTCAGGTCGCTTGCCTTTCTTTCCAGCTTCCTGCCTCCGGTGATAATACTAATGTTCATTGTCACATAATTGGGGGTCACACAAGCTATCAAACAGACTCTGCTTAACACCTATCATCAACAGATAGTGCAGTTGCGGCATCGCATTTACCTGCTTGCTGCGCCATAGCATAATGGTGGGAGCATCGTGAAAGCTAGGAGAAGCAGCCTTCCGGCTTCCACAGCCATCTTGTTTTCTGGCACTCAGAGCTCATGCCCCAGCAGTTTCTTTGAGCCACCTTGGCTCAAAGTTGTCGATCTTTGTAGTCACACTCAGGGAAAGTCGAGGGCTTAAGTCTGGTTTGGTGTTTACTCAAGAGTCTGTATACAATGTAGGGATGCCTGCTGATCTTATGCTGTACGGTCAATACTATCTGCTTGAGAATTTACAGCATCAGCCTAAATGGTCCATCACCAAAGCTGTGTGGCCTCAGAATCCTGTGTGATGGTAAACCTGCTAAGGATCAGGGTCCTAATTCTGCGTGCATCAGATGCTAATGTCAAAGCAAAGGAATGGCGCTGGCTGTGCCGGCCTTCACGTTCCTGTGGTAAGCCACGTGCGCAGATCCTCCTGTCGATATGCGGCAGGTGGCTCTCCGGGTGTGATTGGAGAGTAGCCGCGCATTGCTTGTCTTTGATGCAGAAATGGACCTTTGTGAAAGCTGGCTTCAAAGAGGCACTACTGGAAGTCAGTCAGAGTTGAGAAACAGGCTGATATCTCTGACCACATTATGAAAAGAGCATGCCTACCCCAGGTACACTTGCAGCTTGGCGCCAAAGGCCAAGCTACAAAGCAAGGCATGAGGTCAAGGAGACTTTGAACATGAGGAAAATGTAATGCCTAGGTTTCCTTAAAGTGAGTTAGAGTGACTGGCAGCAGTAGCACAAAGAGGCACAGTTTGAGATGGGAAACTAAAAGATTATGGCTTCTGGAGATTTGCTTTAGAAAATTGGGGCCAATGGTGTATTCGTATGTTCTTGTTAGTGGGATTTGTAACACACACTGCTGCCATTTACCTGGTCTCCAAACTGGAGGGGCAGCCCTAGAGGCGGAACCTTGGGCTGAAATATAGAATGTATCACAAGGGGAGTAGCCGCCGATAAATGTTAGTATATACTACCAGTTCTGTGTGTTTCTATTTGAAGCAAGAACATTTTTGGTGTTATCTAAGTCACCTGTGATCCATCCTTATGATCTGGTATTCGCATCCATTAAACAACCCGACTATTTATTGGTCATTAATACACGTATTCATAGTCTTGGTTGTAAATTTTATGCATGAGTTATATTTCATGATACTCAATTTACTGGTTATGAAACAGTCAAGGTAAGTCATACATACCAGTTGAGATAAGCAGAAAGAAAATTTGGAGCAGAAGTCTCAAATTTGTGCTAAAGCAAGCAATTTCAAAACAGGACAAACATTTTTTTCAAATTAAAATAACAGTGGCCCAGTGCAGCCACGATCATCTGAGGGAGAGGGCAGGAGCCCCTGCCCGCACCGCCCATTCACCTAGGAGCTGCTGCTGAGAGCAGCCCATCACGCGAACCCACATCCACCAGCATGGGATTAATATCATCAAGGGTGAGATCTGGAAACCTCTGTTCACCCGGCATTTGAAGCCCCTGTGCACCCTTTGAGCAGTAATCGTACTGCTATTCTTGCCCGCTTTGAAATCCCTGCCTGACCTTGTCCCATTGTTCCACCTGACCTTGCAATGGTGGGCGCAGCGCGGGTTGAATACGAGGCTCCAGCCTCATGGCCTGATTGCTAGGCAACCGAAGGCCATCTAAGTGGGAAACATCCGCCCGCAGGCGGAAACGCCGGCCAGAAGGCGAAGGCCAGAGAAAAAGGCCTTGTTTGCCGTTGCTGTCCCAGTGCAGCCACGATCATCTGAGGGAGAGGGCAGGAGCCCCTGCCCGCATCGACCATTCACCCAGGAGCTGCTGCTGAGAGCAGCCCATCACGCGAACCCACATCCACCAGCATGGGATTAATATCATCAAGGGGGAGATATGGAAGCCCATGTTCACCCGACATTTGAAGCCCCTGTGCACCCTTTGCGCAGTAATCGTACTGCTATTCTTGCCCGCTTGCAAATCCCTGCCTGACCTTGTCCCATTCTTCCGCCTGACCTTGCAATGGCGGGTGCAGCGCGGGATGAAAACGAGGCTCCAGCCTCGTGACCTGATTGCTAGGCAACCGAAGGCCATCTAAGTGGGAAACATCTGCCGGCCAGGAGGTGAAGGCCAGAGAAAAGGGCCTTGTTTGCCGCTGTTTGCCGGTGGATGTCGCTAGCCGCCTATTCTGACTCCAAGGACAAAGTCATCTCGCCCCACTACGAAGGTACTGACTCACTTCTCCACTACAACGACACGTACCTGTGACCCTATAATTCTGCCTAATCCTATATGTGCAATAATGTAGAGTGCAAAAATTCAAAACAGCCTATTTGTTGACAATGCTCCTACTTCTTACTTCTGACCCATCGTCTCATACTATGGCCCAGCGTTGCACATTCATTCCACCGTCTGCGTTTGCTCTCACGTTGAAACAGGTAAATAGTATTGCTCTCCCCCTTATTGCCACACACTACATGTGCAATATAATTGAACAGCCTCTGCTGCTAATGTTATGAACAGCTATTAACTGTATTGCCTGTGCCACTATTGTACTGAAGTGACATATATACTTATACTTATTATTTTCATGTATGACCGCCTGAACCGAGCCTAACTATTGCCCGTGTGATTACTTGCCATAGATAGACTACTTGTTGCCTTAGCACCCACCTGAGCTTAGTCTAATTCTCACATCTGAGCCTTAATTGAATCTAGCCTCCGCTGTCTGCACACCCATCCGAACACTGCCCAACCTTGCCTAGTGTGCCCTGCTAATTGCTAACCCTGCAGCCACCACTAGTACTCCTGCTCCCTTCAGCCACAGCTCTCACCAGGTCTGCTGAGTCTAGATTGCTGCCAGCAGCCAGAACACCCTACTCAGCATCCTCTCCCCACTTTCATGCACCATGAACAGTATAGCTCATTGCCTGATACTATACACATGTCTATGGGGCACTAGCCATTGTAAAACAAATAGCTACCCCTCGATAGGAACTAAAACAGCGTCATCCCACTCTAGTTATACAGTTCCCATCCCGCCCCCCATTATGGAAAGATTATCTAAGAGTCCCTCTAGCGGGCGTCTAAGCATCCCATGCAGCTTACCATGCAGAAACATTAGAGTCAGAGCAAGATTGTCGAGACTGCATGAGCCACTGTCCAGAACCATGCCCCCTGCCAACACAAGGTCCTCTACCCAGAAGGCCTACATCCCTTCCACCAAAAACCAGAAGCCACAATCTACTTCTAGACCTACTATATCAGTACCCACCCCCACTACGGCTACACCTCCCCCTATTACAGGTGGACTAATCAACGCGAGATCGATAACTGCACATGTCTCGGATATTCATGACCTGATCTTAGCTGAGAACCTGGACTTTCTCGCCATTACAGAGTCCTGGTTGCACGAAGCTGCAGGATCCCTCCTATCCCTAGCAATCCCAGTTGGTTACCCCATACTGAGACAGGACAGAACCAACATGCGGGGCGGTGGCATTGCCTTCATTGCTAAGACTAACTTAGATAAAAGAACTACACCTTTCATAGGATCCGACTCCTGTGAAGTGCTCTCCATTAAACTTCCTCTAGTGAACTCTCAGACATTGTCTATCCACCTCATCTACAGACCTCCTGGACCCTTAGGGACATTCGAGGAGGATATCCATAATCTTCTCGCCAACAACCTGAAAACTACATCACAAATACTTGTCCTGGGCGTCTTCAACCTGGGCTACAACGACCCCTTAGATAAAAATGCAAATATCATTGCTAACTCTCTAACCGACCTGGGTCTAACTCAAAGAACGCTCGAACCCACCCACATCAAAGGTAGAAGCCTTGACTGGCTAGCAGGCTACAACTGCACCGCAAACATCAAATCCATCCAACAACAACCTTGGACAAACCACTTCCTTGTGTCCTTTGAATTAGCCACTTGCAGACCTATTCCGCCAGCACCTATCATGGCCTTGCCCTGTCCCACAAGAAACAAAAAGAACATCACGAAGGAGAAAATGATCCCTGCCATCTTACTCACTCTCAACCAACTAACGGAGCAATCAGATCCCGAAAAGCTGGTCGATGAATACAATAAAGTCATGTTAACCACTCTTGACAACATTGCCCCTTTAAAACTTAGACCAAGTAAACCCAAAGCCCACCTAAATAAATGGTTTACCCCGGAACTAAAAGATTTACGACTCATCAAAAGGAGCTGTGAAACAGCATGGAGGTCCTCCTCCTCTATATACCATAAAAACAAACTTATGGAAATCTCCACGGTACAAAAAAGAAATGTATCTGGAGAAACAAAATGTGTGTAACACGCGCATAGCAAATGTCAAATCAAACATGAAAGAACTGTTCACCATCCTCAAGGAACTAGAGTCCCCCATCCCCATCCCAGACATATGTTCCAAAGACAAAACTTGGTGCTCGAATATCCAACAAGCACTCTCCAACAAAATAAAGACGCTCCAAAACAAAATATCTAAGAAAAAGGACACCCTTAGCTAACTATCCCAGCTTAGCAACGGCAATAACGTGCTACCTCCCAGCAAACTGGATCCCATTGTTTGTTTCACGTTCTCCAGAACTACTACCCTTGAGGTTGAGAAAGTCATCCTCTCCCTTAAACCATCTAATTGCCAGGGCGACCCTTGCCCTGCCCAGCTTATAAAAGATGCCGCCAGAGATCTCTCCCCATTCATTTCGAAACTTGTCAATTCCTCTTTCGCGACAGGTATTGTTCCGACCAATTTAAAACAATCCTGGGTACTCCCTTTGCTCAAAAAGCAAACCTTAGACCCACTCATTCCGACGAACTATAGCCCCATCATGACAGTTCCGTTCCTGCTCAAAGTCTTGGACAAGATTGCCTACAACCAGATAAAAAATTCTTGGAATTACACAAGCTCCTCGGCGCACGCCAGTCTGGATTCCGGCCACGACACAAAGACAGCCCTCATCGACTTTAAGGCACAGGTGGATGTCCTGCGAGATAAAGACAAAAAGGCTCTCGTCCTGTTGCTGGACCTCTCGGCCTCATTTGACCTCGTGGACCACGGAGTACTTTGAAGCCACCTAGACTCGGCTGCTCACTTCTCTAAAGAGGCCATAACCTGGATAGAGTCCTTCCTCAGCGACAGGACGATGAGAGTGTTCTCTCCCTCAGCAGCAGCCGACCCGATCCCCATACTATGTGGAGTCCCTCAGGGCTCCTCTGTCTCCCCCACTCTATACAACATATTCACTAAGCCCCTTTTTGATGATTTGGACCATCTTGGTATCACCTACACGAACTATGCAGACGATACCCAGATTCTCCTCCCTCTTTCTGGGGATTACAACAAGGATTTGGTCTTGGTGAATAGGGTGTATATCATCATCCAGGCATGGATGGCTTCACATGGTCTATGCCTGAATGATGATAAAACAGAACTTATCATCCTGGGGACCCATGCCAACCTAAAAAAACTAGGCCATGACTATGCCTCATTCGCGATTGATGGAAACACCATCAAGGTGTCCAAGGAAGTGAAGACGGTTGGCTTCTACTTGGACTCCACCCTCTCATTCGACAAACAGGTGAAGTCCTTGGCTTCAGCCACTGCTTACACCTGAAAACTCATTAGAGCTGGCAAACACTTCCTATCTAACAACAACTGCATGATCCTAGCCAGAGCCTTAATCTTATCTCGGCTTGATTATTGTAATGCCCTTTACATTGGTGCTAACAAATCCATCATCAATAGACTACAAACCCTTCAAAACAATGCCTTGAGAGCGGCTCTCGGCGTGCCCAAAAGATCACACATATCGCACATCAGGCGCCAAAATGACTGGCTTTCCACCCTGAACAAAATACAACTAAAATCGGCATCTCTGGTTCACAAAGCCCTACACAATGCCGCTCCTAGCTATCACACGGATACATTCTCTAAAAGATGCTCTACTAGACCTGCACGAACTTCCAATGTCAGCAGCCTCATCACACCTAGATTTAAATTGTCCAAGGCCGGAGGAACTAGTTTCCAGGTCCAAGCAGCCCAACTCTGGAACTCACTGCCACCTACCTTACGTGAAGACCAGCCATTTCTTAAATTCAGATCTAAATATATCAATCTCGTGAAAGCCTCTGACATCTAGCTGATCAGTACCCACCTAGCTCCCTTACTCCCTAGAGTAGACTGGCTACATTTCTAAACAGTCATGCTAGACACCTCCCGGTTACCACTCTATCCCACTTGCACCTCCTCGATCTGTGCTAGTTAGCCTGATAGTGCCTATTTAAGCTAGTCTCGTCTTACAACTAATCGACCTCTTTGGTCTATGTATATTGAGCCTGGCTGTAGCCTGCTACTATTTCACCCTTACTCTGCACTCCATTGTTCAAAAGCCTAATTTTTACTTGTCAGCATCCTACATGTAAAATCCGGTATTCACTCAAATGTAACCTGTATATAATTGTACATACATGCACATCACTACACACTATTTGTAACCTGTACATTACTGTATATTTATGTTCTTCATTGTATATGATCTGTAACCTGTAACCTAAGCTTTGCATTTTCTGTACTGCTGCGTCCGGTAACCTCCGGGTCTGGTGCGCATTAAGTAATTAAAACAAACAAACAAGCATAGAGTAGGTTAAAAAGCAACTGCATTGCAGAGAGGTACAAACAAAATACAAAAAAACAAGCAACAACATAGTGTA
Organism: Ambystoma mexicanum; assembly: GCF_040938575.1. Lineage (NCBI taxonomy): Eukaryota > Metazoa > Chordata > Amphibia > Caudata > Ambystomatidae > Ambystoma > Ambystoma mexicanum. Next base: position 1,059,011,753 of record NC_090931.1, on the reverse strand, counting down.
GACAACACTTTTGCAGCATTTATTTGTGTGACGAATACTTGTCTACACTATGTTGTTGCTTGTTTTTTTTTGTATTTTGTTTGTACTTCTCTGCAATGCAGTTGCTTTTTAACCTACACTGTACTGTTAATTTAATGTGAAAGAAATGTTGTCTTGTTTTGAAATTGTTTGCTTTAGCACAAATTTGAGACTTATGCTCCGAATGTTCTTTCTGCTTATCTCTAACCACCTGGTATGACTTACCTTGACTGTTTCATAACCAGTAAATTGAGTATCATGAAATAAAACTCATGCATAAAATGTACAATCAAGACTATGAATACGTGTATTAATGACCAATAAATAGTCGGGTTGTTTAATGGATCCTAATACCAGATCATAAGGATGGATCACAGGTGACTTAGGTAACACCAAAAATGTTCTTGCTTCAAACAGAAACATACAGAACTGGCAGTATATTCTAACATTTATCAGCAGCTACTCCCCTTGTGAAACATGCCATTTACCTGGTCTCCAGGTGCCCTTGCTACTTTGAAGCAAGCATTGGCAATAGCAACAGTTTGGGCTTTTGTGTAGGCATGGGAAAGGCACTTGCCAGGCACTGCCATACTGATATTAACTGCCCATTGATGGTAGCAGGTGCTAAATGGTGCAAGTAGCTGGACTTCTAACAGCAGTGCCTGGCAAATGCCTAATACTTATACAAAGCCACAACTGTTGGCTTTGCCAATGCTTGTTTTTATCCAGATTTCAGTGAAGGACACGAATAGTGCTCATACTTAGAGTGGCTGAAGGCAGACCTGGTGTAGACATCTTAATTCCACCAGTAGATGTTTACAGCTCCAATTAAGTCAGTGGGCCTCATTATGACTCCGGCGGTAGCCGTCCCAGTAAAAACGGCAAGGCTGCCGCCAAAGTCATTTTTTTCCGGCACCCGGCAATGGGGACTTAAGGGGGTATTACAGCCCCGGCAGTCCCGGAAATTCCCCATTGCCAGATGCCGGAAATAATTCCTCCCCATTCCCATTCGATTCGCATTGGACTCAATGGGAATGGGGAGGACGGATGCACCGGCACTGTGTGCAACAGTTCTGGTAGATCCGTCAAGGTCTGTGAGCAAGTGCCGTTCCGCCCACCAGGTCATACCTGGCGGTCGGAAAGGCACCCACTCGCAAAACTCCCGGAGTATGCTGGTCCGGTAACAACGGGGCCAGTAGCTTACCGGCACCGTTGTTACCAGACCGGCATACTCGTAATGAGGCCAGTAACTCTCAGAAGACTGCTTTGAAAACACTGGCAGGCACTTTGAGTGCAAAGTTTGATGGTAAGGCTTGATTGAAGTGAGATGAGAGTTCCCATGAGGAGGTGTTTTGGGTGGGGAGGGGCAGGTACTGGGTGGCAGTGGCCATAGGAATTAGCATGGCTACGGGCAATCAGTGGGTGGTGTGACGACTTAAGGGAATTCATCCCTTCTCTCCAGGGGGAAGCCCCCCCATCCCCTTGGAGGCTAGGAAGGTGAGCCTGCTCTGCAACACCTTTCCTAGGGGCTGAGGCAGAAGCTCCACCTGCTAGCCCGAGTAGGCAGCACCCTCCCCACAACCACCCTGCCTGCCCAAACCCGATAAATTACAACTATATATATATGTATGCATGTTAACGGTTTTCTTGAAAATAATAGCCCTTTACATCAGTGTTGTGGTGTGTCACCCCATCTGGTAGCATGGTATCTCCCAGGGCTCGTGCTCATGTCTCGTGGCAGTGACCACGTGACCTTAATCAGTAAAAGTGATGAGCAGCTTCCGGCTCATCAGTCTTGGAATCAACTGACTCCTGTTTGGTGTGTCATTCTTGCAGCACATGGCGCTGTGTAGCAGTCAGATGGCCTACCCCGTGAGGCCCTCCACAGAGACGGCACCCCTGCTGGGCAACGCCGTCCCCCATGTCATCCGGCAGTAGCAGAGCCCGTCCTGGGTAACTCTGCTGGAAGGAGCCGTTGTCGCTGATGGGCAACTCCGGCCGTGTCCCGTGGTGGCTTAGGTGCCCCAGGCAATGAAGGAACCTGTGTTGGCTGGGTGCCCCCATCGCTGTCTTCCATCTGATGATCCAGATAGCATAGGGTGTCCCCCCCTATGGTCCGCTCTGCTGTGTGCTCGCTCTGCTGTGTTCTCGCAGCCTGTCCTGGGTGATCTTGACAACGACGTCCCGCTCCGGAGATCCAGAAGCGGGACATAACAAGTGTACACCAGATATATGTATCCCTGTTCATCCCCCTTTTATATGCACCCTTGCCTGACATCTACACCACCTGGCTCCCCTCAACGGCGCCATCGAGGAACCGTTCTAACCGTACCCTGGAATGGGAACCCCTCTGCTTTCTGTGTTGCCCCATGTGCAGTACTTATGGTACAAGTGTCTGGCCACATACATGCCAGCAGACCCCATTCCATTCTGGAGGTGCTAAGCCAGTCCTGATTTGAACTTTGCGTTCTGAGACCTGTATTCACGGATTTCCCCCGTTATAAACACAGGACTACGAGTCCCAGAGTGCACAATCAATTAAAACCAGGACTGCTGGACTGACATTTCTCGAGTAGAACGCGTCATGTTGCAATCATGCGAGCAACCTGCCAAAAAAATACAGAATACAAATGCAAAGACACGAAGAAACCGCGTGCCGTGGATGTTCCTAGTACCCAGAACCATTTACAAGAAATGACCTCAGCAGGACATGTGGCTCGGGATCACAATCACAAGGCAGACTTACCCCGCAATATCATATTCCATCTGGGTTTGCATATTAAGCTAACAAAAAAAAATCCTCCTTTGCAGGAAATAGTTTGACTCGAGATTAAACACAGCTGTTGCGCAGTCTACAATTACAAAAATAGTTCTGCGTGTGTAGCAATTCGCTTCACGTTCTACGGGCATCTAATATTATATATCCAGCAGCGTATTCCAAGCTGGGGAAAACGTGTTTTGGGTATAGTATATTTTAGATGCAGGGAAGTAATACCTGAAGCACAGGCGCGTTACGTGGCGTGACTGCTGACAAACCGACAGCGCCAACCGCCAGTTAATACCCACTGCAGCGATTCGTCTGAACACGTGGTGTTTTCCCACCTTCACAATGTTTTTTTTATTGTGCTTGCAAATCCAGGCTCAGGTCGCTCCTGTCGAAGCACGCAGCGGTGCCGTGTGGGAGAAATGGAAAGGGGCCTCGAGAAAGGAAAGGCTGCCAGCTGAAAACACAGGAAGTAGCAGAAACCGCAAGAGAAACACTTTCAGCTGCACTGGGCCAGCGAATGGAAAAGGCGCGCTCTGATTTCATAAGCCTGGAAGTGTTTTTGTGCTGGGGAGTGGCATGCGGGTGACATGGATGGATGACAAGTGTGACAAGACAGGCAATACAGAATGACAGTTGCAGAAATGAGGAGACCAGGATGTGAGGTGGAAAAAACTTTGGCCACAAGCTTTATTTTAGTACAAGCCATGGTGCAAAAGAAAAACCAGCCATAACATCACATAAGGAATAACAATAAAAATATTTTTGGGGACAGAGGGAACAGGTGAGCAGGGGGCCCTAATCCCAATTAGGGGCCGCTCGAGGCTGTTCCCCGCCGCCATTCATATGAAAGCTTGTGACAATTGTTTGGCCACAGCGTGTGAGCTGTGACATGTTCATAATTGCTTGTCTTTGGAGCAGGTTCATCCTGCTTTCTCTTGTCCTTTCCAAGTGAGGTGGGGAGATGTGCGCTTGTGTGCCTTTTACTGATGTCCAACCTGACCAGGTTTAGCACTTGCGCCCTCTCTTGCTCACAGGGTGATTTTCGCTGAAGTTATGGCTCTTGATCCGTATTTCTTGATAGAACAAAACCCCGCGTTGTGAAGCCTTTCACTTGATCCTCCGCGGGATGTGTTCTTGGAGCCATTTTGATTTTTTGGTCATGTGTTTTGTACTTTTCCACGGATGGAGGCGTTTTAGCCTCATGGTCCACTCTTTGGAGATGAATTTGGCACTTTCTCCACACATGATCCACTTGAGTTTTTGAAGCCCCCACGCTCCGTTTGCGGGCTAGTTGTTTCATCAGAGGTGGGTTCTTGGAGCCTTACTAGGGTCTTCCCTGCTCCTGATCCCCTTGTGCCACGGGACCCCTTCCGCGCATTAAGCTGCTTGTTTTTACAGCCGGGGTGGGTTCAAAGAGCCTTACTAGGTTTTTACCCTGCTCCCGATCCACTTGCCTTGTGAGACCCCCTCAGCGCTTAGTGCTGCTTGTTTTTACAGCAGGGGTGGGTTCAAAGAGCCTTACTAGGTTTTTACCCTGCTCCCGATCCACTTGCCTTGTGAGACCCCCTCAGCGCTTAGCGCTGCTTGTTTTTACAGCAGGGGTGGGTTCAAAGAGCCTTACTGGGTTTTTACCCAGCTCCCGATCCACTTGCATTATGAAACCCCCTCAGCGCTTGAAGCTGCTTGTTTTTACAGCCGGGGTGGGTTCAAAGAGCCTTACTAGGTTTTTGCCCTGCTCCTGATCCACTTGCGTTGTGAGACCCCATCAGCGCTTAAGGCTGCTTGTTTTTACAGCTGGAATGGGTTCAAAAAGAGAGCCTTACTAGAATGTTCCTTGCTCCCGATCCACTTGTGTTGTGAGACCCCTTCAGTGCTTGTGTTGTACTATTTTGCTGCTGGGGTGGGTTCTAAGGGCTTAGCTGGGAACTTCCCCCGTCCACGATCCACTTGCGTACCCCAGTGCGCTTCTCTTGCATAAACAAAATCGTGAGGGGGTGGGTTCCGGAGCCTTACTAGGAACTTACCCTGCTCCTGATCCACTTGTGGTGAGACCCCCCCTTTTGCATGCATGGAGGTGGATACTTGAGGCTTACTAGTACATGTTTCTGCTCAAGTTCCTCTCTCCTTTTCACTTTTGTTCTACCCCTAGGGCTCCCACCTGTATTGATGTTCTCTGGCGGATTCTGAGCGTCTGGGTCTTCTATAACTGTATTTTCCTGGAATATAAACTAATAGACAAAAAGACCCCCCGGTATTTTAAGAAGGCCCTTCTTGGAGTTGAATTCTTATGTTTATTTTTAGAAGTGAGGCGTTTTAGCCTCTCCTAATGCTATGATTGTGTTCCATTTTCTACCTGGCCCTCGCTATAGCTTTTCCTTACGGTTATTTGTAGGGTGGGAGGGATGGTTTTTTGGACCTGCAGCCGTCCTGCTGCTGTTCGTGGCTGACGGGGAGGAAGCATGAGAAGGGCCACCTTGCCCCCGCCAGATAAAGGCAAAATTCGGCCTGGGGGCAAGGCGGCCCCTTCTTTGAACTTCAAAGGCCCCCGCTCAGCATCCGCAGGATGGGAAGGGGGGCCTTTGAAGTATGGAGGGCGAGGTGACAGGGGGCAGCGACTGCCGGTTGTCACCTGCCCCTCTCACCTCACCCTCCTGTCTTGGAGACGCGCTGTCTGGGTTCCCATTGTAAAGGGACCCAGCAGCCCGACCCCACCATGTGCATGCTAAGTGGGGCAGCGCCAAAAGGCACTGCCCCACCGGACATAGCACAAACCCCCCACCTCCCAGCTTACGGCCCCGGGCCTCCCATCCGGGTGGGCCCGGGTGTATAAGCCTGGAAGTGTTTTTGTGCTGGGGAGTGGCATGCGGGTGACATGGATGGATGACAAGTGTGACAAGACAGGCAATACAGAATGACAGTTGCAGAAATGAGGAGACCAGGATGTGAGGTGGAAAAAACTTTGGCCACAAGCTTTATTTTAGTACAAGCCATGGTGCAAAAGAAAAACCAGCCATAACATCACATAAGGAATAACAATAAAAATATTTTTGGGGACAGAGGGAACAGGTGAGCAGGGGGCCCTAATCCCAATTAGGGGCCGCTCGAGGCTGTTCCCCGCCGCCACCCTGAGGGGATGCTGACCGGCGTCTCCCAGGTCCCCCCAAAATAAGGGATTATAGATTAAGTACAGCCTCTGGCTGCAAGGGTCCAGAAAATATTCCTGGTGAAGATGTCCATGCCTTCAATGGACAGGTGAACCCCGTCACTGCAGAACATGGCCTGGTTGTGTACCGAGATCCCATGCTTAATAAATTTGAGGCCTGAGAAAAGGCAGAAATTGGCCACAGCTTTGTTCAGTTTGCGCCTAGAAATCTCCATGGCTTTGTTGCACTCCGCCCCATGCCAATGTTGGCGAGGGATGATTTCTGACATCATCACTTCTGTTCGAAGTCTTAGCATGTGTGCCAGGGATCTGAGGGAGGTGCAGATTTCGGCCAGGAGAAGCTTCCTGCCCAGCTGAGGCAAGTCATTGCCCCCGAGGTGGATGATGAGAAAATCGGGAGGAGGTGAGCAGGCCCCCAGTAGGCCGGCGAGTTTGTCGTGTAGGTCTCCCCAGCGCATGCCCGGCTTACCCCACCAGTAGGTGATGGTGTCTTGGAAATGCATGCCGTCCTGGGTTTCCTCCAGCCATCTGCTGGCCCTGGTAATGAAAGAGTGACCCACAATCCAAGCCGTCTGGGATGGGGGGTAGCCTGTGTTATAGGGAAAATAGAGAGGGGGGGGGGGAGATGGAGGATACTATTAGATCAAGTCTTTCCTGATGTATCTTTTGTAAGCCCCCGATCTCCAACCCCCAATCCCTTTTATGGCTTTCTCTTGCATCCCCCCCATCCAGGCTGAGGTGGCTGCTCCTATCCTGAAGGAGTGGGATCCAAACTCAGTAGGATTCCATCCTATAGCTATTATAGTCTTCTTGAGGACAGACCTCAACTGGAATCTACTGAGGGCAGACCCATTTTTGTGTGTGAATAATTGCCCCCCCGACTGGTGCGCTTGCTCATGAATGCCTTGGTGGTGCAAATGGGGCAATATTCTGTTTCCTCAATGCAGTACAGGTTGATGATCCTCCCTTTTCCTAACTGGTCAGTTTTGGACCTGCACAGTTTCACAGCCATGGAATCCTTCCCCATGTGGATGTCGCCTATATCCAGCCCTTCCTCTGATCCTGTGTTTTTGGAGGCTATCTCGCTGATCCTGAACGCCCCAAAGTAGTTTAGTGTGAAGGCGGCTCTAAATAGTGAGGTCTCATAGGCATTGTTGCATACTGCAGGGAGGGTGTCTAGCAGGATTTTTAGTTTAGCAAAATTGAGGGGGCGCCTGGTGTCTGTCTTGACCCCTTCCATTTTGGACCAACCCTTGAGAGCATATCTGGTTAGTGCGCCGTGTGTGGGGTCGGGTGCCCCCGCTAATCTAGTGTAATATGAAACTGCTGCCAGATGGGATGAAGCCCATGCCTTCTTTTTGCTTTGTTTGAAAGCCCATTCCATGAAGTCATTGACATGGCACTCCTGTATATCCCTGATGTTGGTGACTTTTGTGATCCTTCCAAAATCAGTCAAGCACTTATTGTACATTTTGGCAGTTTTCTGTGCCAGCGCCTTTTTGGCCAGTTCCCCTAAAACGCCTTTAGGCTCACCTGTAGGAGTGTGGTGCCGGGAAAAGCAACCCCTTTTGTCCAGGCCCGGGGGTGAGGGTAGAGCTGGGGGCGGGCATCTCAGGGAAGAGCTGTTACCGGCTGGCTGGCGGGTGGTGCCTTGGGTGTGTCCATGATGGCCCAAACCTCTTCCGGAACCGCTGTCCTCTTGGCTTCTGCCTGTGGGTTTAGTGCCTTGAAAGTGGAGAACTGAAAACGGGACAGAGCGTCAGCGGCCTTATTATCTTTGCCTGCAATGTGCCGTCCAATTATAACGATGTTATTTTTCAGGGTGACTTTCGTCATTTCTCTCAACACTTTTAGCACCAGAGGGCAGGAGGCAGCACCCTTGTTTAAAATGTGTACAACCGCCATGTTGTCTGACCATGTGACCAGCTCTGTGTTGGCCAACAGGTCCCCCCATAGGTAGAGTGCCAGCCATATGGGGAATATCTCTAGCAATGTGATGTTCCTGGTCCAGCCCCTCTGCTGCCAGCAGGGCGGCCAGTGGCCGGCGCACCACTTGTTACCAAAGCATACCCCAAAGCCTCTGCTGCCAGCCGCATCCGTGAACAGGGACCTTTTGTCTGCCCCATTCATGGGTTTGCGCCATATCACTTGGCCATTGAAGTTGTTAAGAAATGCTTCCCACATGACCAGGTCTTGTGTTATTTCCTTGCCCAGTCTGATGTGGTGGTGTGGCTTTGTAACCCCCCTCATTTTTAGTTCCAGGCTCCTGTGAAAAACCCGGCCTTGGGGCATGATTCTGGTGGCAAAGTTCAGCTTCCCAGCAAGGGACTGTATTTCACGCAGCGTAGCCTTGTCCCTGCCTGCTATCTGCCTTATTGTCTGAAGAAGGTCCTCTATTTTGTCCCTGGGCAGGCGGCACTCGCCCATGGAAGAGTCAATCTCTATTCCTAGAAATGACAGGGTGGTGGTGGGTCCTACAGTTTTTTCGGGTGCCAACGGAACCCCTAACTCCTGCATGGTTTTGCTGAATGTTTTTAGGGATGAGCTGCATAGGAGGGACCCAGCTGGGCCGGTGAAAAAGAAATCATCCAAATAGTGTACTGTTCTGGCTCTGGGCATGGCCTGTTGGAACGCCCACTGTAGGAAAGAACTGAACTGTTCAAAATAGGCACACGCAATGGCGCAGCCCATGGGAAGGCATTTGTCAAAATAGAATTTATTGTCAAAATGGAAACACAGCCACTGGTAGGTGCTCTCGTGCACAGGCAGCAGCCTGAAGGCTGACTTAATGTCTGCTTTAGCCATGAGTGCGTGTCTACCTGACATTTTTACTAGGTCGACCGCATCTTGCACGCAGCTGTAAGAGACAGCGGCCTCCGTGGCAGGGATGCCGTCATTGAAAGAGCTACCGGGTGGGTGTGATAAATGATGGATCATCCTGAACTCCCCCGGCTCTTTTTTGGGAACGATGCCCAGGGGGGAGCATAAAAACTCAGTGAATGGGGGATGTTGGAAGGGGCCCTCAATCCTCCCTAGTTGTAACTCTTTATCAATTTTTTGGCTTATTATGGTAGCTAGGGATGAGGCCGATTTTAGGTTCTTGGGTATGGTGGGAGATCCCCGGCCCTTGAATGGGATCCGGAAGCCATCTCTGAAACCCTGAACCAGGGATGCTCTAGCTGCTTGGTCAGGGTAGTTATCTAACATTTTTTGCAATTGGTCGATTTTTATTGGTGAGGCGCCTAATCTATAGCTAGTGCATGTTTTTGCCATCAGTGACTTTTGGGCTGGGCCTGGAAGGAGAGGCTTTTGTGCAATTGTTGCTGCTGTGACCACCACTGCATGTGCTGCATTGGTGCTTGTATCTGCACTCTGTGCCCTTGTTACATGACCCTCTGTTGAAGTACCAGCAGGACCCCGGAGTGCTTCCTTTGGCCCCCCCGTTGCTGCGATTGCCAGATTGCCCCTGATTATGCCCTGTTTTTTGCCCCCCTGGGGGCGTTCTTCGAAAGGGAGGTTTGTTTTTGTTAGTATTTATACTATCCTGTTGAGCCCTGCGCTGGTTATGTTGCCTGTTTCTACCCCTTCTATTATACTGATGCTCATAATCCTTGCTGCTTTGGGCGCTCTTGGCTGAGTTTTCTTTTAGGACATGAAAAAGGTACAATTTAGGGTCTTCCTCCTCCCAGCCCAGGTCAGGGAATCTCTGCATCTCCTTCCTAAACTCTCTATCATAGTGCAGCCAAGACTCCCCCCCAAAGGTATTGTGAATCTCCAAAATTCTGTGGTGGTAGGCAATCAGTGCTGTGCCCTCTTCAGGGAATTTTTCTAGAATTATTGTGGAAAGTATTTGGAAAGAGGCCTCCCAGTTCTGAATATTCTTCTCCAGTGTGGGCCTCTTTGCGCTCTCTTTTTCCTCCTCTTTCTTATCCCTTTTTGAAATGCCAAAACCTAAATCTTCATATTCCAATAGGCAGAAAATGTCAATAAATTGTTTTTTCCATATCTTTCTCCTAATTTTCCGCTCAATGTGCCATGCAATGGTCTTCTTTAGGCTTCTATTTACACTTTTGCCGGCAGTGCGCCTCCCATATTTAGTCATATGAGGGGTTGGAGACGGTACATCTTGGCTAGGCCCAACCCATGCTTTAAGGTGGCCCTGGTCCTCCTCGCCCCCCGATTCCGACTCTGTGTCTGTGCTGTCACTCTCGCTGCTGGAGCTGCTCGAGTCATCCCTGTGCCTCCTCTTTTTCCCAGCACCCGCACCCTTATGCCATTTTAAAAATTGTTCAAGCATAGGCCCCAAATCATTGCTTTTCACAGTACCTGATTTTGCTTTTCTTTTGGTGCCTGGGTGGGTGTCTGAAGAGGCGGGCATGCTGCGGACATCAAGGCGCTGCTTCTTCCTAGCTGGCTGCTCCCTTTCTGCCGGCTCCTCCTCGCCGTCGACCTCCTCTTCCAAGGCGTCTGCGTCATCTTCATTGAGACTGGTGGATGCGAGCTCTGCCATTCTTTCCTGCACCACATCCATGCCATGAACGGCTTCCGCTGCTTTGGCCCATTCCAGGAGTAATGTGTCTTTCAGGGATAAGGCGTTGGCCATCTCTTGCCTGTTTGGGTCTCTGCGTGCTGGTTCGTAATGGTTTGTCCTAGTGTTTCCCAACTTGCTGTGTGGGTCAGGGTCCTCTTCCCCCTTATTGTAGTTCCCAGGCGAGGTAAAATGCTGTGGCTCTCACTCAGTCTCCTTCTAGTGCAGGTCTGTCGATATGTGCGTCTGGGAATTCCAGCTGACCTCTGTCCACTGCAGCGAGAAATTAAAAATTGTTTAGCCCAAGTATAATTTCTGTGCCCTCTCTGGGGCTCGAACCAATGTCCTTGTAAGCTTGAAACTGACGCTCCCTTTGCAGTGCTATGGAGACTCTGCTGCTGCAGGCCTGCTCACTCCTTGTGTTGTGCTCGAGGACCCGCCTTCTTTGGGCTCTGCTCGCTCCGTGTGCGGCCGTTCACTGCCGTGCAGACCTCCTCGAGCACTTCGGAGCCTGCTTTACTTAATTCCAGTGTCCTCCCAGAGCCGGAGAGAAATTTAAAAATTGTTTGGCAAAATATAAATTCTAGCACCCTCTCCGGGGCTTGAACCAATGTCCTTGTACGCCTGAGACTGATGCTCTCCTTGCCGTGCTATGGAGAATCTGTTGCTGCAGGCCTGCTCACTCCTTGTGTTGTGCTCGAGGACCCGCCTTCTTTGGGCTCTGCTCGCTCCGTGTGCGGCCGTTCACCGCCGTGCAGACCTCCTCGAGCACTTCGGAGCCTGCCTTACTTGATTCCAGTGTCCTCCCAGAGCCGGAGAGAAATTTAAAATTGTTTGGCCAAAAATAATTTCTTGCGCTCTCCCTGGGGCTTGAACCGAAGTTCTGTATGCCCGAGGCTGACGCTCTGCTTGCGGTGCTATGGAGGCTCTGCTGCTGGGGCTCTGCTCACTTCTTGTGATGTGCTCGAGCTCCGTCTGTAGCTGCTCACTGCTGTGCGGACCTGCAGCCGTCCTGCTGCTGTTCGTGGCTGACGGGGAGGAAGCATGAGAAGGGCCACCTTGCCCCCGCCAGATAAAGGCAAAATTCGGCCTGGGGGCAAGGCGGCCCCTTCTTTGAACTTCAAAGGCCCCCGCTCAGCATCCGCAGGATGGGAAGGGGGGCCTTTGAAGTATGGAGGGCGAGGTGACAGGGGGCAGCGACTGCCGGTTGTCACCTGCCCCTCTCACCTCACCCTCCTGTCTTGGAGACGCGCTGTCTGGGTTCCCATTGTAAAGGGACCCAGCAGCCCGACCCCACCATGTGCATGCTAAGTGGGGCAGCGCCAAAAGGCACTGCCCCACCGGACATAGCACAAACCCCCCACCTCCCAGCTTACGGCCCCGGGCCTCCCATCCGGGTGGGCCCGGGTGTATTGTCGGTGTCGTTTTCGCCCCATGGTTCACAATTGCGCGCTTTTTGTGGCACACGGAAACCTTTGCCCTAGTCATGTCTTTCCTGAACTTAAAGTTGTGTGCACTAGCCTTTCACGTTTTCTACACGGCGAACTTGTTGGGTCCGATACCTAATAGTATTGCAATATAATACATGGCCGTCTGCAATATCCATAAAAATTAAAAAGCCTAGAAATACTGTTCTTATTACAGGAAAGTTGTTACATCACAACTGACCTGTAATAAAAAAATGACATCACAAATGCTCATAATGAATACGCTCCGGCTGTGACGTCACAATACCTGCTGCTTGCGCCAGAATAGAGCAGAAATCCAGCTGTCCGGTGCACATCATCCTATAGGATGGGGAAGCACCTGCGTGGGTCCGCCCACGCCTCCGATAATTAAGAAGAAGAAGAATCCAGCTGTCACTGCAGCACTAAATAAAAGCCATTACAAGCTTTTCAAATTCCTTGCTTGTAAAATTGTTTTCTGTGACACTTTACAGCCTTTCATTGACGACGAACTGTTTATGGTAGAATTGTTAATTTGTACACTGCTGGAGTTGTACACATGTGCACAATAATCTGCTTATTATTACTTCTTGTAAAGCAAAACATTAATTTTTTAAGGCTTCTATTAAATAGCTTGAACTATTTTCCTGCAGTACATCAGGAGCTGCATATTACCTTTTTAAAACCAAACCAGATTCTACATTGACTATGTGGATCGTCAAATGGAATATTGAAGCAGTAGAACCCGAGCAGGGGGGCATTACCGCTAGGTTAATGCCCCCGGGACGATAGTTAGAACGTATCTCCAGGGGCATAACCCAACCAGTAATGCCACACCCCCCGAGGGTTCTATTGCTATTAGTACCCAGGTAAGTCGTACTTTATATTTTTAGCAATTTTTCTCGAGCTGAGAAACGGCACTGCAACCATTTGTCAACACGAGAAAAAAAAGGAAAAAAATGGCAGACAGGGAGAAGAGACTACATTTAGTCCCTTCTCCCTTTTAGATGGCGGCCTGACGGGAGAAAGAAAAGAAACTGCGATGGACACAGCGCACGTCCCTCGTCAGGTAAGGCTTTGTCAGCCGGGTAACACCCCAGCGAGGGTCAATGAGCTTACTTGTTATAAAGCTCATTGACCCTCAATGGGTACTCATTTTTATTCGATTCAGCAAGAGGCCAGGTATTAAAGACGATCACAGAGTGTGGCCATGGATTATAATCAATAAAATAGCCCCTACCGTGCATAACAAGGACATTGCAAGTCACCTCTGAGTTCCGTGACCTTATAAAGGAACTCAGTGGTCATGGAACTCCTCGGTAACTTGCAATATCCTTATTTGTATTTGAGTATTTGTAACGCGTTCTTGATGGACCAGACCGTATAATGGCACAGCTGACATTATGAAGGGGTCAGGACAGGATATCCGACCTTCAGACTTAAACAGGGTTCTTAACACAGATAGATTTATAAACAAATTATCTTAACACAAATGTTTTGAGTGCCCTACAGAATTGATAGAGAGTCCAAGGCTCTAATCTCTCTAGGAATACTATTACATAACCTTGGGCCGAAAACAGCAAATCTTCTATCCCGCCCTTGATACAAACACAGATGAGGGGATACTCAGCAGTACTTGATCATGTGATCATAAGTATCTGGAAGGCTGATAGAGGCTTATAACATAATGTAGGGGGTACTTTATCCCATATATATTTTATGGTAACATGAGACAATCCAGTTTGATATAATTACTAATTATGTTGGATATGTAAAGCATATTGGGCCTCATTACGAGTCAGGCGTTAAGGGGTTAACGGCGCCGTAAACGGCGCCGACCCTTAACGCCCGATTCCGAGGTCCCTTTGCACCATGGTGAGTTTAACGCCTGCTTTTTGCAGGCGTTAAAATCCATGGCGCTAAGGGACCATGGTGCTAATTACGCCACCGTAAGACAGTGTGGCTCCATTGCTCATAAAAAAGTGGCATTATATGTATGTGTGGAGCACATGAAGACATGAAAACAATGTTTAAGGTGGAAGAGTGTATTATTTGGGCATTCATATATTTATAAATATATTACAGGGCCTGCAGTAGCAGCCCTGTAGTTATGGTTAAGTTGCTTAACCTGTAGGAAGATCAGTTTTTGTGCGGCTTATAACTTTGGCTCCATTTGACAAATTTGCACAAAACCTTGCAAAAATAGTATACGGCCACCTCTGAATTATTTTGAAAAGAGATTAGTTTGGTTTCGTCAGGAGGGGGGGCGCAAAGGTATAAGGGTAGACATTAATAGGAAAAAAGTTTGCCCAAACCGCTGGACGGATTTGCACCAAACATGCGCGAGAAGCGGTGGCCTGGCCCTGAAAGTAAGCTTTTGCAAATTTGGTGTTAATCCACCCAGTAGATTATTTAAAAATGCCCAAAATGTAAGACAAAATAATTAGTGCTATCTGCACCCGGTCCACGGGCTCACTTCCTGATTCGGTGTCCGTGGACACCTCTGGGCCAATCAGAGAGCTGTGTAACATTTGCAGACATCGTAAACACCTTCTGATTGGTCAATTAAAAACATAGGTGCGTCAAAATATTTGAAATGGACGACATGTTGGATTCGTGAACTGCGCCCATAGTCTGTGAATATTCACGGTAAAAGCATATTAAAAAACAGAGCATTACACTTGTCAAACAAATGAAACAATCTCTGCGGACATGAAAGGTGATGAGGATGGGATGGGATATGCCCACAAAAATCCATATATCAAGTATTTTTTCATCACCGATGTGCATGAATGTTGGTGGACATCCATGCATTTTCTGCATTGCAGGGTAGGTGAAGAGCAGTTTTGATATGGATTATAACTTTGGCACCATTCAATGAAACTGAATGGAATTTTGCAATATACTTCTAGACCCACGTATGAATGTTCATGCGGTTTCGGTAAGAGCGTGGTCCCAAAATGATTGAACGGCTCTTAAATTTGATGCCATTTGACGAATCTGCACAAACGTTTGCATAAAGATTGCAGACTCAACTTCTAATGTTTTCACAAAGTTTGGTGGAATTTTGTCAAGATATGGCAACATTGGAGCGGCGGTGGCAACATTTTTAGATGGCTTATAACTTTGATGCCGTTTGATGAATCTGCACAAAGGTTTGCAAATACATCATACACCCAACTTTGAAAGTTTGTGCAAAGCTGGAATGGATAGTCAAGTGGGGGCCAAGTTATATCACTATTCTTTGTATCTACATTTTCACACTTCTCAAAATATAAAACACTGACCTAAAATCATGCTTTTGCAAATATGCTAGTCTTATTATTTGAAAAAGTGTCATAATGTAGGTATTCAAAATTGTGATATAAATGTGGCGATTGAGGCATAGCCTGTGGCCATGGCAGTGGCCAGATTGTTCGGGGGCATGGTCATGCCCCGTACAAACTGGCCACTGGCCCTGGTGACCTGGGAATGGCATTAGGCCACCAGGGAACGGCTATGTGGTAAACATTTTAACGAGGGAGGATCATCTGGGCAGAGTGTCTTTGGGGTTTGGCGAGAGTACCAGAGGGCGAGACACAGTATCCCCCCTTTTATGACAGTGACATAAATTACCCTCCCTCATCATTTGTAGGATATTGTCATTCTTATCGTACTTCTCCCCCTAAAGTAAAGGCCAGTACTGGGACAAAGAAGATCATCCCAAGAATGATGCAGGTTACCTATGAAGAGTGCCATTATAGTACTTGGACG
The DNA here is from genome assembly GCF_040938575.1 of Ambystoma mexicanum. Classification (NCBI taxonomy): domain Eukaryota; kingdom Metazoa; phylum Chordata; class Amphibia; order Caudata; family Ambystomatidae; genus Ambystoma; species Ambystoma mexicanum. Next base: position 1,058,996,079 of record NC_090931.1, on the reverse strand, counting down.
AAGAAGAGCGAGCCTGAGAGTTACAGCTGTGAAGGTCAGGCATGTCCCAATAATTGGCCTGATGATGGTCGGGCAAATAGGGAGAATTGTGCTCTCTTGAAACTACTTTGAAGAGGTACAGGTGTATAAAAGGGGAGGTCCACATTTGAAGAAGAGAGCAAGAGCAGGAGGTGAAGCAGGTGTGAGTGCTTTAGCAGGACACCCAACACAGCTCGTAGAAGACCGGAGGAGAACCAGACACTGAGACGCTGGAGCAGGACACTGCATGGTAAAGTGTCACCACGTGGCGAGGAAGCCGTGTCTCCAAGAAGCCGGAGATGGAGAGAGAAGGGACCCATGGAGCATAACGTTCCCTTCAGTGTGGCTGAAAAATGGTTGTTGCCCTGAAAGTAGGAGTCCTCCAGGAGCGTCCGAGGGGCAGGCGGTAAGACCCTGATCTCAAGTTCTACAAAGCAGTTGAAGAGAGAAACTAAAGAAAGGAACGCGCAGCCAGTGAGTTTCAATGAGATCTGCTGAAACCTGGTGTGCCTACACTAGCAAAGGCATTACATTGTTTCAGAGTGGTTGTGTGCAGCCTACATGTTATCAAAAGTCTCAGAGTGAAATGGACTGAAATGAATGCAACGATTAAAGCGCTACATTGTATCCGGGTGCTCGCATGCAGACGGCACGTTGCTGAAAAGCCTCTGATTGAAGTTAAGGGAAAGTATTAACGTTTAGAAAGCAAGAGAAACTAAGTTGCTAAAATTAAAACAATGACAGAGTGAATGTGCAGCAGAGGGGAGCCAACGAAGTGGGAGCAAAATACTGAATGGTTAGAACTACGTTAATCAGTGAACCCATATTAAAGCAACAGAATAAAGACGTTGATAGTTGCAGAAATTAAAATGCTGACAGTGAATGTGCAGTCGAGGGGAGCCAATGAAGAGGGAGCAAAATACTGAATGGTTAAAACTACGTTAACCAGTGAACCCACATTAAAGCAACAGAATAGAGACTTTGATAGAAAGCCAATGGTGTATTAAAAACCACGAAAACGACAGACTTTTACAAAACAGATAGACTTCTAGGAATGGTTGCAAATTTGTGCCCCTGTAGGAATTACCAAGGTGGCAGAAAATGGGGCAGGGACCACTGGTTGTGTGACCTGTAGTGGGTGGCCGTGCGGCCCGTTAACTGCACCTAGATAAGGGAGGTCCCAGCCCATTCAGAAGGAGGCTGGAAGCTTGGGGAACGGAACACTTGAGCTCCTTTGAACTATTGCATTGTAAGCTAAGGTTTGAAGCTTAGGGAAGGGAACCCATGAGCTCCTTTGAACTATTACATTGTCACCTATGGTTTGAAGCATGGGGAAGAACCCTGAGCTCCTTTGAACTTTGTTGATTGAGCATCAGTATTTACAGCTTGGGGAAGAGCCCAGAGCTTTATTGGAACACAGTATTGTGACTCGATGCTTGAAACTTGGCGAAGGGGAGCACCAGCATTTTGAGAAAATTGCCCTTTGGAACTGTATCCTAAACTTGGGAAAGGGATCTAGAGACTGCTCCAGATTCTTACTTTGAAAACTATTTTGAGTTTGCATATCCCTACACTACATTGAAGTATTGAATGTGAGGGCAAGCATAGGTTTTGTCACAAACACACATTTTCTGGGACTTTTAGACATTAACTTTCCTTAGTTTCTTTAAGTAGGGCAATTACCACCATAGTAATAGGGCAAGTTAGGCGTTACACCCATCCTGACATTTTAATTAACATTTTTGAAATTGTTACGTTTGCTGTCTGTGTCATCTCTTGATACCATGCCTGTCTCACAGTGGGCATGGCCAACAGGGACCGGCTACGTGGTAAAATGGTCTAAATTGGGATAGGCTGGAATGGAAAAGAATTCTTGGAACGGCAATGAGGTTGCCGACTCTGATTTGCTTATTGGGGCCTGTGTCATGGCTGGAGCCCATGCCCCATGGATTGCGGAGACTGGTCATGGTTGCAAGCCATGAACACTGGCTATTGGTCACTTTAAGGGTGTATAGTGGACACTGGACCAAGATGCAGGCTAGGTGCAGTGGATAACGGGGTTGGTTTGGTGGGACAGGGGTCATGATCGAGCCTCATGCCCTAAGCAATTCAAATATGACTTACAGCCCCAGCATGCACTGCTGAAAACAACACACATCAGTATGCATTGCAAAAAATATGTTTGGTAAAGGAGGTTTAGAGTCCTTTCATATATGTTAAAAGAGGAATTATTATTAACTCATATACAGTGCTGTAACATCATGAAACATTTCTGCTTATAAAAGCCATTGAAATTCAGCAGAAAAACATTGTTAAAGGGACATTATGGTTAAGTTGCACTAATACAAACCCATGAAACGCACAGAAAAAAACATTTTTAAAGGGACGTTATAGTAAAGTTCTACTAATAAATAGTCAAGAAATTCAGTGAAGTAACTTTTGTTAAAGGGATGTTATGGTTACCCAGTAAAATTGAATAACCTAAGAAATACGCCAGTTATGGTTTTCTATGCAACCATAACTAGTGCCACTGCCATGCGGTCACAGATTTTGAGATATGAAATAAAATTAGAAAAAAGAGAAAATTAACAGTGCATACACATAATCCGATCTTGGAAAGTCTTGTCAAAACAGGTTCTCCCCTTTTCTTCGAAAACCATCAAGGACCACATTGACACCCTTGCTCCTGCCCTGGCTGACTTCTGCAACCATTGCTTTGCCACTGGAGCCTTCCCTCCCCCCCTGAAGCACTCTCTTGTGCACCCTCTTCTCAGAAAACCCTAGGCGACTCCTCCTGCCCGGCTTACTATCGCCTGATCTCCATCACCCTTTTCCTGGGCAAACTGACCATCTCCCAGCTTAATGTTCATACTGAATCTGTTGGTTGTCTCCATGACTATCTTTCTGGCTTCAGAGCAGCCAGAAGCACAGAAACTGCTCTCCTGAAAATCCGTGAAGGCCTGCTCTCCAACCTCGATTCTAATCTCCCCTCTGTCCTCATCTTACTTGATCTCTCTTCTGCCCTTGACAAGGTCAACCATGCCATCCTGCTCAACCGGCTCCATGATAACCTGTGTATCACCGATCAGGCCCTGGCCTGGCTGACCTCTTTCCTCTCCGATCGACCCTCCCAGGTCCAACTTGGGTCCTTCCTCTCCTCTATCTAACTCTCTTCCTGTGGTATTCCCAAGGGTCTAACCTCTCTCCCTGGCTATTCAACCAATACCTGGCACCTCTTACCCACCGCATTACTGCTCTCTGCCCCAACTTTCAGTGCTATGCGAATGACACTTAGCTTGTTTTCAGGCTCCCATCTGCCACCTCCTCTCCTTCTCTCAGCTCTGACAATGATCTCTGCCCTAATGCCAGTAAGACTAAGATTCTCCTCATTGGCACACCTGCACCCTCCTTTGCTGTCACTCTCTGGCCGGCCTCCCTTGGCTCTCTTCCTGCTCCCACCTGTGATGTTAAGAACCTCTGGGTCATCTTCGACTCCACACTCTCCTTTTCTCCTAACGTCTCTGACGTCTCTAGGAAGTCACACTACCAACTGCACCTCCCCAGAGGTATTATTCCTTTCCTCACCTTCCCCCAGAAGCTCACTGTCTCTTGAGCTGTGGTTCTCTCTAAGCTGGACTACTGCAAAAGCCTCTCTAAAACTGCCTGCTTCTACCCTCCGCCTTCTGCCACTCATCCAGAACAGGACTGTGAGACTTGTCCTTGGCCTCAGCCCAGGGATTGTATCTCTCCAGCACTGAAATCTCTGCACTGGCTCCCAGTGGCTGTGAGGATTAAGTTCAAGACCCTCTGCATTGTCCATAAGGCCTTCTGAGGTATGAGATCTCAATACCACCAACTCTTTCTTTGTAAATACCTTCCTACTTGAGCTCTTCGCTCCTCCGCCTCCAACTCTCTGAGGGTCGGCCGCTTCTCCAAGCAATGAGTTGGTGGTAGATTTCTTTCTTCGGCTGGGGCCTCCCTCTGGAACAGCCTCCCTGCCTCTCTGAAACTTGAGGAGAACCATCTCCGGTTACGGAAGCACCTTATGACTTTCCTCTTTGCTTCTGCCTTCTCTCTTCCTCTTCCCTGCTGAATTCCTGGCTGAAACTGCACTGGTCACCTGGCTACCCTCTGATCTCAGGCTCAAGTCCCCTTTCTGCCCAGTTGCACACCTGCACTGCCCCCCCTCCCGGTATCCCTTGCACTTGGGTCTGTATCTGTAACCCTACAATACCCTACCTGCACTTTGGACACCTGCTGTCTGTACTTACCCTTGCACTTGCCACCCGTTGGCCGCACGTCTTGTTATTGTTTGATCCCATGTACTGCACCGCCCCCTCCTCTTTCCCCTCGCACCTTTCCCCACCCCTCTTCCCTGCACTTGCGCGATCTCAATGTCACTTGGCCTAGTAAGATCGTCCTTGCCTTGTCGCGCCTTGAAACACTGGTTCCATGTCATTTCATCGCCTGCCTGTTCATCCCCAGGCTTTTTAACGTGCACATTCCATCGAATGTGCTCATGTTTTTTTTTATTTTTTGGATGGTACCCCCCGAAACTCCTCTCCCACACTTATTTATTTGCTATTGCCCACCCGTCCAAACCCTTATCTGCCCTTTCCCACCCCTCCTAAAAAATACAATGAGCACATTCAATGGAATGTGCATGTTAGAAAGCCTGGGGATGAACAGGCAGGCGGTGAAAGGACGTTGTACCGAAACACTTGTGTATAGGCGCGTTATAAACGCCTTATCATATCATATGTTCATGTAGTATAATGATAAGTCAAAGCGTATCAGATTCTTGAGAAATGTATTATCTGCCTGTTACCTGCTTTGTGTTCCATGTATGTGGAAACCCTAGGGAAAAGAACTTCAGACTATAGCACAAGGCACAAGGCCAAGCTCTACATGCAAAGTAGTAAGGAGTGACAACCACACTGCGCAATTACAGATATCGATTTATGATCAATTTCATATGATGAATACAGCCAACACATGTTTCGACCTAAGGTCTTCTTCCAGGGTAGTATCCACAAAATAACATAACCAATATGGATAGGGATTATTACATGCATATTTTGTACACAATTGACAAAACATATCACATTTGTGATGTTTAGTTAGTGCATTCAAATTAGATGTCATGATACAGTAAGGCACAACCAAAGTTCATTAGGGGGAGGGTAACAGGTCACAGATTTTGAGGTATGAAATCAAATTAGAAAAAAGAGAAAATTAACAGTGCGTACACATAATCATAAGCATCAGTTGATGTAAAAGGATACAAGAATAACATCATGGTCACATGGGGAAAAACGACAAATAAAAGAGAGAACCCCTTTATGATTGCATATTAAAAATGTTTTCAATTTATAAAAAGGGTGTACTTTAAATGATTTAAATATAGAACAGCAGAACGTACATATTAAAGAACTAACCAGAAAATTGTGTTTCATTCCTGTGTTTTCTGGTGAAAATGTGATTGACACCTTTTATAAGGCAGTTATTAGAGCTATACATTCAGCAGCGGACAGTAGAAGTTGCCAAAAATCTCAACCTCACAGCTTCAGAATCTAAAGCTATTAAAGAACTACTAGCTAATACATCTCTTGTTATCAAGGAGGCTAACAAAGGAGTTAATGTAGTTATTCTAGAGAAAGCAGACTATATACAAATGGTGCATAATCATTTGAACACACCCGGCTGTTATTCTATGCTATCCACTAATCCCATCAGAAGTATTGTTTCGTCAGTGTCTCAACAAATTCACAAATGGCATAAAAAGGGTCTCTTGACGGATGCCAAAAAAGAATTCCTGTTGGTCGAATATCCCATTATACCAACAATTTATTTTCTCCCAAAAATACCTAAGCAGTTTGAAAGGATCCCTGAAGGGAGGCCAATTGTGAGTGGGAAAGTCTGGGCAACTGATCCCATGGCCCAATACATCAATGAATGTCTAATGCCTGCTGTTGCGTCCACTAGCAGCCACTACTTGTACATACACTTACTTATATTAGGGACCCCATGCATGTCTTACAGATCTGTGATGAATTGGTAATTGAAAACAATCATTTCTTGGTGACCTTAGATGTTAAGGCTGTATATACTTCCATCAATTATGAATTAGAAATTGAGAGCATCAATTATATGTTCAGGGACACGTCTGTGACTTTCTATGAACACATAGAGATGTTGAAAGAATGATTAACATTTGCTCTTAAAAATAATGTGTTTCTGTTCAATGGTACCATTTACAAGCAGAAAGTGGGCATCACTATCGGGGCCAGCTTTGCCCCTGCCCTGGCCAATATCGTCATGCACCAATTTGAACAACAATTTGCATTGATCAATCCCATATTTCAGCCTTATATTCATCTATGGCGACATTACATTGATGATGTGATTATGGTCTGGTCAGGTCCAATTAGCCGATTTTGTTGTATATCTTAACTCCAATGATTGGGGGTTGACGTTCACCCACACATATAGCAACGTCAGTATCGATTTTTTGGATTTCAAAATCACCATCACTCCAACAGGTTATTTGACACACACCCTCAGAACAAGCATGTCTGATAACACCATTCTACATGTGACTAGTTGTGACAAGAAGTCTGTTATCACTAATATTCCCAAGGGTGAATATATACAAGCCAGACGGAACTGTAGTCGTTTTTGTGACTTTCAATCTGAATATGACAATATCAGAATGAGATTTCTGGCATGCAGCAACATTAGATACGGCACAACATAAAGTTTGTAAGATGGAGGGAGCTGCTTTGTTGACACCAAAAGGAAAAGAACAAGTATCCATATCGAATAAATGTAGGTTCATTACTAAGTACAATTCAGACAGTCAGCGCCAATTTAGGATCCTACACATACACAGGCATTTATTACAGCTTGACAAAGACTTAGTAGAGCACATTGATACCAAACCTTGCATTACATACAGCAAATGTCATGACCTACAGAACACGCCCCTTTTGGTCTTCCTGGTCCTTGTACCAATGGGGATTCCACTCCCTAGTACTCCCAACATGGCCGTCCAGTGTGAAACACCTTCCTCGCTCTACACGTTGGACGTAGTGTGTTCTATTAATAGACCACGCCTCCCGCGGCTCCGCGCGTCTCAATGCTATTGCGAAGTAGTGACTGGACGTGTGCTCTGTAGCTCGCGGTATTTTTATCGTTGGTTCTATCCCAACCAACCCCATTCCTAGTCCCTTTCTCTCCTTTCTTGATTCCTGGACTTGTGTACCGAGGAGCGCACTCTGTTAATTTCCCGGATTCCTGGATCGTTGCATCCCGGAACTTTGAACACATGCTGGAGTCGGAAGAGACTCGTGCAGCCTTATTCAAGACCCGATCCGTCCGCAAGAAGGCATCGACCAAGAAATCCAGCAAAGATCGGACTCAGGTGAGAAGGAGGGGAACTCCTTGACAGTTTGAGACGACACCCGACCAAACTCGATATGGACATGGAAGCAGCCATCCTGGACCTGATGGGTGGCATGCAAGAGCTATCAACCGAGGTGCAGAATCTAAAGGCGGAAAACGCTGCTCTCAAACAATTCGTTCTATCCCGTGATTCTGCCACAAAAGAAAGTGTGTTGCTGGGCGGCATAGTGGACAAATACGATGGGTCAGCAAAAACCCTTCGTGGATTCCTGGATTCATGTTTGGTCCACTTTACTTTTAAGCCCTACTACTTTTACGACTCCCAGGGCTAAGGTGGGTTTCATAATTTCTCACCTTTCAGGAAATGCCTTAATGTGGGCTACGCCCCTCGTTAATTCCGGCGATGCTCTCTTAGATGATAACGATGGTTTTATACAGGCCCTTAAAACCATGTTTGACCACCCAGAGCAGGTCTATAGTGCCCAGGAACGCCTGTTAGACTTTCAGCAGGGATCCCAGGATATGCTCACCTAAGTAACCCGATTCAAGCAATTAGTCAAGGAAGCTGATTGGTCCCCTGAGGCGAGTTTTACCCTTTTCAGGAGAGGACTGAATGAGGAGATTAAGGATGAGTTTGCCAGAGAGTGGCTCGCCCTAACTCATTCCAGGCACTAATGGACCTTGCCATGCAAATAGACTTCCGTATCCAGGAAAGGAAGGCAGAGAAGAAGAAATCCAGAGGTAATCCTCCGAAAGTGTCCTTTGAGAGCACCACCAAGACGGACACAAACCCAGGCTCAGTCGCTGAACCAGAACCCATGCAGATAGGAGCCTTCCGTGGACCTATATCCCCGCAAGAAAGGATGAGAAGGATTCATACGGGGTTGTGCATGTATTGTGCCTCAGACAAACACTTGGTTAGGGAGTGTCCTCTAGCCCCTCCTCAGCGTTCGGGAGACACCAGCTCCCGATCCTAGATGGGGCAGAGCTTCGGGAGAGAGGTGTTTGCTCCACATCAATTCCATCCTTGAACTCTGCTGGACAAAACAATTTGGTGATACTACAGGCCTTCCTATCGCCCTCCAAGAATAAGACCTATTCCATTCTGGCCTTGGTAGACTGCGGAGCTATGGGAATTTTCATTGATCAAGATTGGGTTGTTAGTCATCATATTCCATACGAGACACGAAGCACCATGCAGCCGGTGGAAGCAATCGACGGAAGCCCCCTCACTTCAGGACCCATAAGCCTGCAGACAAAAGAGATCCAGCTTTCTATAAACCATCACCAAGAGCGGATTAGATTCGACATCATTAAGTCAGCTCATTACCCCGTGGTATTGGGTATGCCCTGGTTACAGAAGCACAATCCGTATATCAATTGGACGGCAGGATCACTATTCCTAGGCTCTGAATTTTGTATGTCTCACTGTCTATTCCTGGATCCCTCCGTGACACCCCCTAAAGAACCACCAAGAGACCAGCAAACACCACTCATGGTTTCCAATATCATACAAGTCCCTGAGGCCTATCAGGGATATGCTGATGTATTTTCAACTGCCATAGTCTAGGCCTTACCCCCTCACAGACCTGAAGACTGCGCCATAGATACAGATCCCTCAGCAGTGATTCCCTTCGGCAGAATGTTCATCCTTTCCGAACCTGAGAAAAAGGCCCTCCGAGAATACCTTGAAAGTGGCACCATAAGACCTTCAAAATCTCCAGCGGGTGCTTCGTTGTTCTTTGTTCCCAAGAAGGACACCAAGGAACTCAGACCTTGCCTCGACTATCATGGCTTAAATCAATGCACCCTCAAAGATCGGTACTCACTGCCCTTGATCTCGGATATCCTGGAAGCTGTGAGAGGCGCCGTAATATTCACGAAGTTGGATCCCCGGGGTGCCTCTCATTTGATCCGTGTCCGGGAAGGAGACGAATGGAAAACAGCCTTTAGAACACCCTTTGGTCACTATGAATATCTAGTCATGTCCTTAGGACTAGCTAATGCCCCTGCAGTTTTTCAACATTTCATGGATAGGGTGTTTTCTGACATGTTATTCCTCTTCGTCATTGTCTATCTGGACGACATATTGATCTTTTCGAAGGATCTTCTAAAGCATGAAGAACATGTAAAGGCAGTATTACAACGACTCCGTGAACACAAACTTTTAGCCAAACCCGAAAAATGCTTGTTTCACGTTACTTCTGTTAACTACCTAGGATTCATCTTTACCCCAGAAGGAATCGGTATGGACCCTTCAAAGGTAAAGGCCATACTGGCATGGCCCGCTCCCACATCTGTGAAACAAGTTCAATCATTCCTGGGGCTTGCCAACTTCTACCGGAAGTTCATATCCACCTTTTCCGAGATCGTTCAGCCGATCGTTGCTTTCTTGAAGAAAGACACCCCCTTTATCTGGTCTACACCTCAAGATAAGGCATTCCAACATTTAAAGGCAGAGTTCACACAAGCCCCCATCTTGGCCCAACCCGACATAGATCGACCATTCCTAGTGGAAATGGATGCCTCTAACTACGCCATAGGAGCGGCCTTGAAGCAGGAATTTGAGGATAAACTGGAACACCAAATTGCTTACCTTTCACGAACCCTGACTCCCAGTGTGACACACTACTCCGTCCTGGAAAAGGAACTGTTAGCCACCCGCCAAGCCTTCACTGAATGGCGACATCTATTTCTGGGTGCTAGATATCCAGTTCAGGTCCGCACGGACCATCGGAATCTTCAAATTCTACAGTCATTGGAGTGTAGGAACAGTCGTCAGGCGCGTTGGGCCTACTTCTTTGCCCAGTACCAGTTCCACATCACTCATGTTCCCGGATCACAAAACCTGATTGCTGACGCCTTATCTCGACGTCCTGACTATGTAGCTACTGAAGATAGGGCCTATCCTAAGATGTTTCCCCACACGATCTTTGTATCGTGTGGGGAATACAATCCCGACACGAGCAGTCAATCTCCTGGAAGAAATTCGAGTGCAAACCCAATCCTCTGATCTCTGGAAGGATATTACAAGGAAGAATCAATGGAACCTAAGAGTTAAGGAAGGATATTTATTCAAGGACAATGCACTGGTCATTCCTACACAGAAATTACAACAAAGAATAATAAACCTCTGTCATGATACCCTTCACTCCGGACATCGTGGCATAACCAACACTCTCTGCCTCATACAAAGACATTTTTGGTGGCCTGGAATGAAGACCAACGTACAGCAGTACATCAAAGCTTGTACTATTTGTAGTCAAAATAAACATGATAACAAGAGACCGGCGGGTCTTCTACTGCAACCTACACTGCCAACAAGGCCATGGGAATTCATTGCTACAGACTTCATTGTGGAATTACCAGCTTCCCGAGGATACACGACCATCATGGTTACCATAGACTTGTGCACTCATATGGCTCATTTTACACCCCTGTGAAAGCTACCATCTTCGTCCGAACTTGCAGGAATCTTCCTGGAACACATATTCCGTCTACATGGACTTCCTTCCAAGATCATATCTGATCGAGGACCTCAATACGTCTCACGATTCCGGAAACATCTCTGTCGCATTTTGGGAATCCAACGCGCCCTCTCATCTGGTTATCATCCCCAAACCAACGGGGCCACAGAACGTGCTAATCAGACCCTGGAGCAGTATCTTCGATGTTTCGCCACCAAGGTTCAGGATGACTGGTCGCTCCTGATACCCGTGGCTGAATTCGCCTACAACAATTCCGATCATTCAGCACTTAAGACCAGTCCCTTTTATTGTAGCCAAGGTTTCCATCCATCGGTTCTACCCTCTGTTCTCCCTCATCCTACACTGTTACCTACTGTCGACTCTTGGATCGAAACCCTCATCAACGTACACAAGGAGGCCGAAGAAAACCTAGAGAAGGCCAGAACACAGACTAAGAGGTATGCGGATTGCAAAAGAAGACCAGGCCCTTCTTACGCAATTGGTGATCAAGTCTGCTTGTCCTCGAAATTACTACCCTGACATCTACGGCCAAACAAGTTGGCCCCTCGGTAGTATGGTCCATTTCCCATCATGGAAATTATAAATCCAGTCTCATACCGGATCAGTCTACCAGACTCCTGGAAGAAAATTCACCCAGTATTTCACACATCCTTATTAAAACCCTACATCCAATCCGCCTGGAAATCCTGTCGACCCCCTCCTCTGCTGGTCGACAACCAATTGGAATATGAAGTATCCCGAATATTTGACTCCAGGTATAAACGGGGTCAGCTTCAATACCTGGTTGAATGGAAAGGATATCCTCCTAGTGAAAGAACCTGGGAACCACTTTCTAATCTCAAGACCCCTCGACTGCTCAGAAGATTTCACCTTATACACCCGGGCAAACCCGGAGGAACGGGTCTTCGGAGGAGGCATGCTGTCATGACCTACAGAACACGCCCCTTTTGAACTTCCTGGTCCTTGTCCCAACGGGGCTTACACTCCCTGGTACTCCCAACATGGCCGTACAGTGTGAAACACCTTCCTCGCTCTACACGTTGGACGTAGCGTGTTCTATTAATAGACCTCGCCTCCCGCGGCTCCGCATGTCTCAAAGCTATTGCGAAGTAGCGACCAGACGTGTGTCCATAGCTCGCGGTATTGTTATCCTTGGTTTTATCCCAACCAACCCCATTCCTAGTCCCTTTCCCTCCTTTCTTGATTCCTGGACTCGTGTGCTGAGTAGCGCACTCTGTTAATTTCCCGTGAAGTGGGAGAATGGGAGGAAAAGCTCCCCCCAGTCTCCTCGCGAACATGGCCTAGAGGATCGCGGCCCAGACACCCACCACGAGATGAATTTGTCTATCTATCAGACGACCAAATACCCTGGTTCAAGAACATAAGGATATGCCCACCAGCCTGCCCTACTCAAGCCGACACCTGCGGCATGGATGAACTCGACTAAGACCTCAACAACAAGCACCCACATCGTTAGAGATGCCATAACGACCTAGCCAACTGCCAAGAACACACGTGCCACCATGCACACTGGTCACTCACGCACCAACCCACACGAAGAATATATTCAGTGCTATGACGTAGGTGACAGATACACCCACTGACGCGCATCTTTATTATTTTTCACATAGGTTTTTTAGTAATGCAGAAAAGCAAGACGCATAAAGCACTCGCGTATACGCTTGCTGACGCTTCTCCCACCCCTCGCATCGTGTTGAGAATATAAAGAAGACGTAATACTGCCTATGAAGCCATGTCAAACCGCAACACAGGTGCCTTGCATTACACATCCCCACCCATGAACCAGGCCCAAGTAGGCCGCAAGCAAGAACCGCCATGAACACTGAATGAGCAAGAGTACAAGTGCTGATCACGCAGAACGAGCCCAGCGAGAGCTCACAGCCAAGGGGGCGATGTTGCAACTCGTATGCTACCAGCCGGCGCCAAGGTCACACATGTAAGCAAAGCCAAGCACACAGAAGCAAAATACAACTTTAAATGTGCAGAATTCCGCCCCAGCTACGGTCTCTCCACACGTGAACAAGCCAACCTGACAAGGTGCCAGACCCACGAGGAAGAAGTCGCCTGGGTCCCACGACTGGGACACAGGTTGCAACAGTGAAATGACCAGATGGACACCTAAAGCGATGGGAATGACCTGCTCTCAAGCCTATGACCAAACCCGCACATTGTCTGCACGAACACACAGTTACACATTGTTGCTAGTGACAGGTACACAGCGAGCTGGGAACAACGATGGTCCCAGACTGGGGGGCTCGCGGGAGGACCAATCAGAACATGGGGGCACTCATCACTGACGCCACTAACATTAGCCAATCATCAGGGGTCTTTGTGTAACAATTTTCAACTAAATCTAATAGAAGGGTCAACCCAAATATACCACCTGACTCATCCTCAACCACTAATATTGCTCTCTATATGTATACTATACTAACCCTACCACTCGAGGAACCAATCCGGAGTGGCAATAGGTTTTTCGCTAACTTTCCCAGGTGACGCAAGTAGCACGTCATACTGCGGCAAAAAGGGCCTGCGAGCCCCACGAATTTTGAGAGTCTGGACGGACGCATACGATCCTAGACCCATCCCTGCCATTGTTTTAATAAACAGCAGAATCGCCTTGCTTCTTGTGTGTGTCTTATACTCATTTTTTGGGGAACAGGGGAGGAGTTGGGGCCTCCCAACCCGGAGGTCCGCGGACGGCTCAGCCGACCCCGGGAAAACCACCCCAACACCCGTATTCCTGGATCGTTGCACCCCGGAACTTTGAACGCACGCTGGAGTCAGAAGAGAGTCTTGCAGACTTATTCAAGACCCGATCCGTCCGCAAGAAGGCATCGACCAAGAAATCCAGCAAAGATCGGACTCAGGTGAGAAGGGGGAACTCCTTGACAGCAAAGCTCTCAAACTCAGGAATTTACTCTGGCCCTCATTCATGAGAGACACACCATGTAATGGTGATTGGTTAGAATGGATACAAAAAAATGTATTCTACAAATGTGGCAGTTGCTCCATGTGTCCATATGTACTTGAAACCAAAGAGATTAATTTTGGATGTACGGGTACCCAGAACGTGGATACATTTATCAAGTGCAATTGTACATTTTTAGTTTACTGTATTATCTGTACATGTGGAGCCCACTATATTGGCAGAACAGTGTGCTCAAGATCAGGATTCGAGAACACACGAGTACCATATCGAGCCGAGATGCTAAATATCCGCTTGCCATGCACTGGCAACGCCATAATCAGATGGATTACACTACGGATATACAATTTGTTGTTATGACACAAGCCACCATACCACCAAGAGGTGGCAACCGACAACTAAGGATGAGACTGTTGGAAGCTCGCCTTATATGTAAACATAGGACTGTACATACTGGGCTCCACACAGACCATGGGCCTCATTCCGAGTTTGGAGGTAGCTATGGCGCTATTTGCGCCATGGCTGCCTCCAAAACCGGGTCCGGCACTGGTCTGGTTGAATGGGGACTTACCGGGACCTTCCGACCTGTGCAGACCCGGTAATTCCCCATTCAACCAACCATTCCCCATTCCCATTGAGCCCCTATAGGGCTCAATGGGAATGGGGAAGGCGCCAATTACAGGCCCGCGAATAGCAGGCCCGTAATTAGCGCCCTAGTCCCTTAGCGGGACCCGTAAAGGACGTGTGGTCAGACCACATGTTCTTTGCGGTTCCCGCTAAGGGACCTCGGAATTGGGCAGTAAGGGTTTACCGGCACCGGTCTCTTTACCGGTGCCTGGTAACCCTTACTGCCCAATTCAGAATGACCCCCCAAGAATTTTCAGTGTTTTTGTAAATTACTCTCATAATCATGATTCACATAACTGGCGACCAAGCAATAATGTGTTTACCCCAGCAAAGCAGTGAATTCAACTTTGGATATCAATACATCACTAATGCAACTGTTTAGAATTGTAACTAGTTCATATATATTGGCCATGTACTAACATTGTGTTCTTTACAATATGTGACTGATGCCTTTACTTATCATGGATTCTCCACGATTCCTTCCGGACCCCTCTCCCTGACCCCCCCTATTTTCTGTTGAGTAACATCAGAGCCAAGGCAGGACATGGGCTTATAACACTGGAAGCAGCTGCACGTTAACAACAATGTAATGAAAGCAATTGGTTACCAATAGTGTGGTTACGGCCACTAACCATCACATTACAATTCATCTTATTTTAATTCCTATTCACCTTAGGCAACATGCCATTTACCATTAGCAATACTAGTTAAATCTTTGCGATTACCTATCCCAGATGGCGGACAAGTGCCGCCGCCGGGAGTATTCCGTGATTAATTCTAGTGCTCAGAGTACAAGAGTGTGTGCTGTGCTTGCAGCAGCCTCTGCAAGTTCGAGGATGTTTGAGGCTGAAAAGCGTGAGACGAGAGGTGAGTGTGTTCAGACAAACATGACATTTCGTTTGTCTTGGCCTTACTATGGGGGACTGGCACCAGTTCTAACACTAAGGGCCTCATTACACGGTAGGCGGTGAGCCATGGCGCTATTAGCGCCATGGCTCATGCCGGTAAAATACCGGCACCGCCTTGGTGGAAAGGGGATTTACCGCCCCATTCCAAGGTTGGAGGGGCGGTAAATCCCCCTTCCACCATTGCCCTTCCCCATTCCCATTTCTGCCCCATAGGGCTCTATGGGAATGGGGAAGGCGCTAATTACGCCACCGCAATTTTGCGGTGCCATAATTAGCTCCGAGGTCCCTTTGCAGGTTGGATTTTAACGCCTGCAAAAAGCAGGCGTTAAATCCCTCAACCCGCAAAGGGACCTCGTAGTAAGGCGGTAAGGATTTACCGGTACCGGTATTTTACCGGTACCGGTAAATCCTTACCGCCATCCGTGTAATGAGGCCCTAAGTCCCTCCATATTTCTTCTCTCCCCATCGTTTCGTATTGTTTCTACAAACGCTGTTATCAGACCGGCGTTCCTCAGTGGCTGCGTTTCTTTTTTTACTGAGGTAAGGTTAACGCCTTGTTATGTATTCAAGCAGTAACTATGGGCGATGGGTGGTTAACTAACAGGATTTATGCCAGTACCTTCGCGGATTCTATTATGATATTTCATCATTATCGCTATTACAGATGACTACTGCACACTAGAGGCCACTACTATGTCCATTACGCGAGCTTACCTCTGAGATGTTATACTAGACCCGTGCAACCTAATGCAAGATCATAGTATTCAGAGCACTACGGCAAATTCTCATGAACTATAACCTTACCTTACCTTTTGTTTCTCTATTTGTATGTCAGCCTATAACCCTGTTAAGTGGGTCCAACAAGAATATCCACAGGTACGTACACTTGAATCAGTTAGTATTCAGTGTTGAAATAATGTGGCTGTACAGGGGTTATCTGGCCTAGCTAGACATTCTAATGGCTCAATGTCCGAAATTCATGGCAGTATCAAGGTGGTAGAATTATGATCTTGGCTCTAGTGTTCCTCAATGGGTCCTACAAATGGCAAATAATGTATGTACCTTGCAATTCTTCTGTATATATGAGATCTGGGAGTAATATACCATGCTTTATAAATTGAGAATATTTTTAATATGCAATCATAATGGGGTTCTCTCTTTTATTTGTCGTTTTTCCCCATGTGACCATGATGTTATTCTTGTATCCTTTTGCATCAACTGATGCTCATGATTATGTGTATGTACTGTTAATTTTCTCTTTTTTCTAATTTGATTTCATACCTCAAAATCTGTGACCTGTTACCCTCCCCCTAATGAACTTGGGTTGTGCCTGACTGTATCGTGACATCTAATTTGAATGCACTAAACATCACAAATGTGATATGTTTTGTCAATTGTGTACAACATATGCATGTAATAATCCCTATCCATATTGGTTATGTTATTTTGTGGATACTAGCCTGGAGAAGACCTGAGGTTGAAACACGTGTCAGCTGTATTCATCATATCGAATTGATTATAAATCTATATATGTAATTGTGCAGTGTGGTTGTGTCACTCCTTGTACTACATTATCTTTAGGACACCTTGGGCAAAGGTTCCTGCCTTACACAAACATCCGCAGCAGAAGCACTTTTTCACACTCTAGTTCTGCACTTGATTTTTATAAATTGGTCATTAGCATGACAAGTGCTTAGGGTTCCAGTCTGTTGCCCTGTATGTTTTTGTTAACTACATGCACAGTATTACATTATGTGTATCATGGTTTCAATGTACTATAACCACATGAAGTCCTCAGCTTAAAATTAATACCGTCACTGAACAAAAACAACCACCTAGCGCTCTGAAACACGTGTGTACGAGCGCGCAATATAAATAAAATATAATTTCATTTCACCTCAGACATGCAACGTCATCAGTGATGTCATCGATGTCATCTTTGATGTAATTTTTGATGTCCTGTGTGTTAGTCTTAGCAGTGCATGGCGGTAGTTGCAAAGCAAACCATAACTGCCGTATTTCTTGAGTTTTCCGTTTTTACTTGAAAACCATAACGTCCCTTCAACTAAAGTTTGTTCACTGAATTTGATAGGTGCAACATAGCCATAATGTCCAGTCAACAACATTTCTTCTGTGAATATACATATATATAAGTAGGAAAGTCAATTTGAGCCAAGTCACACATTCCACAACGGCACCTAGTAGCCATCGCTGGAAGTTCACCTCCAGTTCTGAGCCACAACAGCAAGGCATTGTGGGTATGCAAATCAGCTCAAATGCAAACCTTTTTCTCCAGGAAATTGTCTTTCTCCAAGAGGGCAGTACTACTATATACATACATGATTATGCTGGTAGACTAACAAGAGCACAATTGAGAAAATGAATGCTCCATCACCTTCCAGTTCAGGGAATATGTCTCGTCTTATAATAAAGACAACAATGAATATAGAAGTATTCATTATTTTATAACGCTTAATATATACAGTGCCAACAGGCTGACTGAAAGCTTGCTGAATTCTCTCAGGTTCTGTGTCCATATGAGGAAAGAATGGCAGTATTCTGTCGTTAATCCGGTAATATGGGTTGGGGGACACAATCCCTGCTTGTTTGTCCCCGAAATATGCCCAAAACAAGACTAAAGCAGAAAGAAGGTCTTCTGTGCAAAAACACAGCCTTCTCCCAGGGCCATGGGGCAAGTGATTCGGCTCCTTTCCAGCTAATCGTTTCCCATGGCATCATGGGTGCTACAGCCATCTGCTTAAAAATGCACGGGTATAATTTGCCTGAATAATTTGTGCACTTGGAAAAGGGAGACTACTTGCAAGCTTCTGCTTTCCAAGTGACAGAGAACCTAGACCCAACAGAGTGTGAAAGGATCTGCTGGCGTGCGCATTGCTCGGCGAAACCTCAAGTGCAGCCAGACTCCACAGCAGGAATTAATCATGTCCTGTTTCTCCCACCAAAAATAAATCATTGCCGTTGCAAAGAGGAACTATTAATCAGGCTGGGAGTTCGCGCCCCGCCTCCTTCTTTGCTGAAGTGCAGGGAGATGATTTAATTGCCAACATGTGGCTAATGAATTGCTTATTTGAATATGTATGCTAGCTTAGTTTCTAGTAATGTATAGAGGGCTTGATACTGGTAAAAAGAGCATTCCTGTGTGCTCCCAATTCTATCCAGATAAGGAAACTGTGGCAGAGGGCGATACTGTGCTTATCGGATGATTATACGATATGGATAAGTGCGAAATGTGGGCATAGAAACAAGGACTTCTGATCCCAGAAACAGAAACCTCAACACTAGATTTCGGGCCTCATTACAAGTGTGTCGGTCCGGAAACAACGGTGCCGGTAAGACTACCGGCACCGTTGTTTCCGGATCAGCACACTATGGGTGTGCCTGTCGGAGCCGCTGTGCCCAACAGAGGCAGACCCTGCCGGACACAGCGGCCACGGTAAGCAAGCCATAAAGGAAGCACCGGCACCGTTAATTACGGTGCCGGTGCTTCCATAGTCCGGACTCCACGGGAATGAGGATTAACTGAATTACCGGGACCTGACTTTGCGGCCGCCAGGGTTGTAATACCTCAGTGTTACTGGGAAATCAGGCGCTGGTAATTCTTTATGGGTGTGGCGGCAACCCACCTGTATCCCCGGCAGGGTTACCCCCGGACCTGTAATGAGGCCCGTCTCCTGACAAATGAAACAAAGAGCATTAAAAACACGTTTTATTAAAGGACTCACTGCACAGTCAAAATCAAAAAGTAGTGTATACTTAATTTCTCTGGTGCAAACCTGCTTGTAATCAGCCTTAGAGTATGCTGATCCCCAGCAAGTAGCCCTCAGCTAGATTCTGCGACCATGGAACCTACACTACAAAATGTGGCACGTGAAAGCATACTCATGCAGAGAAAAAAATCATTCATGGTGTGCAGGCTCCCATCCACATCATACATGAAAAGCAACATCCACCCCCTAACCCTTTGTAAAGCAACACTTTCCATCTCTCTTGCCATGCTGTTACCTCAAATCAACCAGCGCACCTGTTGTGTGCATAGACACAGCTGGTCAACGATTATCGGTGGCGGGCGTTGGAAGATGGCGGACGGGTATCCTGAGTGGCGTGGGAGGGGTAGGGAGAAACATAAGGGCAAAGCAGTACATGTGGGACTGAGTTTGGCCACACTCACTGCCCTGAGAGGAACTATAAGATATATCATAAGCAGTGTATTCAGTGGGGTGCTAAATCGCAGGGGGCTATCAGTGGGCGTGGCCTTAGGATGTGTATGCTTAGACCACACACCCGAACGAGAGTCCCCTCTCACCAACTGGGGGCAGGTGAAAGCAGGGGAGCTGGGGCCCACCAAAGGTGTGACACCAGAGTGCTCCAGATCTCACACGCAGCAAGCAGCCTTTTCTTTCAAGGCACAGCAAGGTTAAAAACTACAGACTCCATGATTGAAAAGGCTGCCTGCTGCGTGATGATTCTGTACTACGAAACGGGAGGAGGGCTGGAGAGGTCCAGTCTCTCCTTTTGTTTCAGAGCAAAGAGTCATGCATGATGACCCTTTACTCGGAAACAAAAGGAGAGATTGGGCCCTCCAGCCCTCCTCCTGTTTCGGAGTTCAGAGTCATCTGACAGCTGTGTAGCCGAAGCCACGGTTCCACTGGCTGTCTGCAGATGACAGTATTTCTGAAGTGCTGACGCCTACAGGCAGTCCATGCAACTGCAGCGCTTCGGCTACCTGGCTACCTGGCTACCTGAGGTGTACGCATGGCTGGGGCTAGTCAGGGTGGGTCCCAGCTCGGTAGCCCTTCCTGGAGACTGCCGGGGATGGCCCCCGGCTAGCCCGCGGCCACTAAAAGCCCTGATCATACGCAAACCACAGTTCATTATGGTTGGCCGCAAGGAAACCGAAGAAAAATGGTGGTTTGCCAATGATCAACAAACGGGGTATCTCTAAAAGGGCAACGGCCAATTTACAGCATTCCCATAGAAAATTAGCAAAACAACCTCAAGTGCCCATTTTTATGAAAATGGCCCAGTGTACACTATCATTCGTGGGGGGGGCATGTGTGCTAAAATATGTGTTTGGACAATTGGAATCTTTCTGCTAGTGGAGCATTATGACGAATCGAAAAGAAAAAAACAAGTGTATATATCAAATGTTTCAATTCAGCTGATCAAGTATCCTGCAGAGAAGCGAGGAGGCTATTTTTATGAGCGAATGCCTGGGAGCTGATTGCGCTGGGTGTGCATTGCAGTTGCTTCTGAATGCTTTCATCAAGTATTGTATGTGCAATCAGGGAAAGAGGAGCCCTGCAAAAACGAAAAGCCAGATGAAGAGGAGGAAGAAAGCATTTAGACACAAATGCACATATCGCCAAACATGTACAGCTTGGAAATAGGGCGCTTGGGGGGTCAGAACAACCCTGCGACTGCCCTATGAAGAGCCACACACTTCAGGGGGGGTTGCGATATAACCAGCTCTCCAAGAATGATGCTAGTAGAGATCCGGCCGGGCTAAAATTAAAAAAAAATCGCTGAGAATTCTTCCAAGGGCTAGAGAGCAAGCCTGGCATTCTTGCCAGAACGTGAATCCATAGAAACATGTCTGGGATATTCCAGTGCTTATAACACAAGGTGCCATCGTTTATGCCGGATAGGCTGCCATGATCATAACTGGTATTGGTACAAGTATTTATCTCTAAAGGTGATGACAATATTTATGCACGGGTATGTTGCCAAAATCTATATGCATGGGGTTGCCAATAAAATGTATGCCATGCAGAGATGCTTTACATCCATGTTTTCTGTATTTATGGCGGGGAATGGCGGTGACGCTTCATGGCATGAATATAGGCAGTGCTCCCAAGGAGCCCGAAATGCAGAGTGCATGCTGGGAGAAGAATGGGCGCCTCAGTTCCTCTCCTCTGCGCTCAACACCTCCTGCTGCTTAGTTCAATCAGAATTAACGGGAGCAGTGTGGCACCAGCCTAGGAAAGCAATCTTCTCCTCTCCAGCCACTCCAGCCTCTTGTGGCCAATACCTAGAAGTGCTGCCGATGGGACAAAGAAAGACTTCTGAAGGAGCAGAACCAGCTCTGAAACCGCTTCCTCTTCCCTTTGTCCCTCCCAATCATGGATTTTAGTAGCAACATCTAGGCCAGCAGCATGCTTCTGTGTAAGTGCCCAAACTCTTCAGGTAATGCTCCAGCAGGGATTGCCAGATCCGGTGCTCAAGAGGCAAATCCACCCTATGCTTTCAAACGATCCACAGAAACTACATTTGAATGCACTGAATCCCACTGGGGCTTATTCAGACAGTCAGTGGTTAGTCCGGAAACTTGGTGTGCATACTTGCCAACATGACCCATTCCAATCTGTAGGTGTTTATCCAGTCCTGTTGTCTTGCTTTGCATTCTGGGACTCGTAGTTCCACTTTCCCATTATAAACCTACAACAAATCCCAGAATGCAAAGAAAAAAACAGGACTGATTAAGCAGCTACAGATTGGAATGGGTCATGTTGGCAACTATGGGCGTGGTAGTGGCTCTCAAGGTTAGACGTGGCAATCCCTGCTCTCTGCATGATCTTAATTATGTCTTTATTTCTTGTCTCTTTGCTTAGAATCCTTTATAGAGGAGCTAGCCTACTATCTATATCTTGTGTGCGTTAGCCCTTTAATGCCCTTCCTTCTCCCGCTTCCTGCCCCTCACCTGTCCCTTGAAGTTGTGTTTAGTGGACGCTGAGGCCCTCCTCCTTAAGCAAACTGTGGTAGGTCAGAAGGAGGAGACAGACCAATAGATGTCATGTTCAATTAGATAGATTATGAAATAATAAAGAAAATGCCTAACTTTCCTTAACCCAAGGGTTTACTTAACACAACTAAACTAGGGTGCTTGTCAGTAGTGAAGTCCGTAACCCAAAGTCTGTCCTCTGTCCCAAAACGAACCTAGCCTGACCCTACCAATTGTAGTAAATAACAGAAAAGGCCAGGAGAATGACTCCCTTCTCAGGGATTGCTTATTAAACACAGCTCATACAGTTCTCCTTAATAGGAAAGCATCAGGTAGTCCCTTGCCACGTCTTGTTGCAAGTCTTCCAGTTCTTGAAAGGGGCTTTTCCAGGCCCCTGTATTCGGGTTCCTTTTCTTTCTCTGAATAATTCTCTCTCCTTGCTATATTCTTCTTCTCACTAAAGGATACAGGTGGAGTCCTTGTTAAAATGTCACTCTTCTTATCAATCTTTGTAGGGACAGGTCTGATTAGTCCTGCTGTAATTCTCACTCTTCTTACAAGTTTGCCACTTACTGGGAGGAGCCACTTATTGGGAGGAGCATGGTTGGTCTCACTGTGATTCTCACTCTTCTTACAAGTTTGGGAGGAGCATGGTTGGTCTCACTGTGGTTCTCACTCTTCTTACAAGTTTGCCACTTATTGGGAGGAGCATGGTTGGTCTCACTGTGATTCTCACTCTTCTTACAAGTTTGCCACTTATTGGGAGGAGCATGGTTGGTCTCACTGTGATTCTCACTCTTCTTACAAGTTTGCCACTTATTGGGAGGAGCATGGTTGGTCTCACTGTGATTCTCACTCTTCTTACAAGTTTGGGAGGAGCATGGTTGGTCTCACTGTGGTTCTCACTCTTCTTACAAGTTTGCCACTTATTGGGAGGAGCGTGGTTGGTCTCACTGTGATTCTCACTCTTCTTACAAGTTTGCCACTTATTGGGAGGAGCGTGGTTGGTCTCACTGTGATTCTCACTCTTCTTACAAGTTTGCCACTTATTGGGAGGAGCGTGGTTGGTCTCACTGTGATTCTCACTCTTCTTACAAGTTTGCCACTTATTGGGAGGAGCGTGGTTGGTCTCACTGTGATTCTCACTCTTCTTACAAGTTTGCCACTTATTGGGAGGAGCGTGGTTGGTCCCACTGTGATTCTCACTCTTCTTACAAGTTTGCCACTTATTGGGAGGAGCGTGGTTGGTCCCACTGTGATTCTCACTCTTCTTACAAGTTTGCCACTTATTGGGAGGAGCGTGGTTGGTCTCACTGTGATTCTCACTCTTCTTACAAGTTTGCCACTTATTGGGAGGAGCGTGGTTGGTCTCACTGTGATTCTCACTCTTCTTACAAGTTTGCCACTTATTGGGAGGAGCGTGGTTGGTCTCACTGTGATTCTCACTCTTCTTACAAGTTTGCCACTTATTGGGAGGAGCGTGGTTGGTCTCACTGTGATTCTCACTCTTCTTACAAGTTTGCCACTTATTGGGAGGAGCGTGGTTGGTCTCACTGTGATTCTCACTCTTCTTACAAGTTTGCCACTTATTGGGAGGAGCGTGGTTGGTCTCACTGTGATTCTCACTCTTCTTACAAGTTTGCCACTTATTGGGAGGAGCATGGTTGTTCTCACTGTGATTCTCACTCTTCTTACAAGTTTGCCACTTATTGGGAGGAGCATGGTTGGTCTCACTGTGATTCTCACTCTTCTTACAAGTTTGCCACTTATTGGGAGGAGCATGGTTGGTCTCACTGTGATTCGTACTCTTCTTACCAGTTTGCCACTTATTGGGAGGAGCATGGTTGGTCTCGCTGTGATTCGTACTCTTCTTACAAGTTTGCCACTTATTGGGAGGAGCATGGTTGGTCCCGCTGTGATTCTCACTCTTCTTACAAGTTTGCCACTTATTGGGAGGAGCATGGTTGGTCTCACTGTGATTCTTACTCTTCTTACAAATTTCCACTTATTGGGATGAGTATGATTGGTATTGCTGTGATTCTCACTCTTCTTACAAGTTTGCCACTTATTGGGAGGAGCATGGTTGGTCTCACTGTGTTTCGTACTCTTCTTACAAGTTTGCCAGTCACTGGGACAAATATGATTAGTCCTGCTCTGTTTATAGTTTTGCCACTCACTGGGAGAAGTATGATTACTCCACTCTTTATGTTTGGTTTCACAACTTTCGTAGATATCACTGTGCCCTTTTGTTCTCACGCCCGTTTTCCTGGGTCTCCGCTCTCCCCTTTACCTGCAGTGTAATGGGACCGTGTCACCAGTTCAGTGTTCTACCTTGGCTCGGTTTCACTTTTCTTTAGGATGGTTTTTCCGCTTTCTTACGATTTCTCTGGATACACATGGCGGTCAATAAACGTGGTATTGGCTATGTCAGGGTTCTTCTTTCTCGCTCCCTGTTGGCTCCCACCTCTCATACGTGTTTCCTCCTGGAATATGCTTTAGTCTGGCAGACCTGTCGTGGTCTGCAGTCGGCGTGCTTTATCCACGGCACATCAAAGTTGTGGTTCTCTGTCCGCCCTGGTCGAAAGTCCCTCCTAAAACTATCATCCTCTTGGACACTGCTTGTCTCATTCGTTTTGCCGCCGTGCAAACCGGCGTTCTCCTCGAGTTACCGTCTTCCATCAGCCAGTCGGTTTGAATCTCCCGGGTTTCTCTTCCTGGTTCTCTGCATCCTCGCACTTTCATCACGCAACGCTGGGGCTTCCCAAGCCTCTTGCCATAGTTATTCCCATGTGTTGCACTTGTGTTCTTTATAACTCCTGCATTCTTACTCTTCACAGTACCATACTGAGTTCTGTATTCAGTAATTACATTACAATAGCATATGTATGAGGAGTCTTGCTTTCTGTCACTTGATAGAACTGCATTGGGTGTTTGAGGATAATACAAAGGGAGTTCCTCTTTAGAAAGGGAATCCTAATCCCCAAGAGGGGAGTCTCTCTCTGTGAGGTCCCGCTTACCGCCACCACTCAGGGGAATGTTACGTAGCAGGCTCACCTCCCTAGCCTCACAGGAAGGGGCTCCCCATTTGGGGAAAGTGACAGAATCCCTCGATTCCTCACATAGCATGTACTTTAAGGAGGACTCATGTTATTCAAGTTTCCACCCCAGCCCTGTCACAGAATACATGCCTACATACTCATTACCAATTTTCAATGTGAAGGCCAGGCTAATGTCGAGACAAGCTGACTGAGCATCTCAATGCTTGCAACTCTACCTCACCAACACTGCAGCACTGGGAGGGCAATCGAATAATGGTCAATGGTATGAAGTGCACACGGAGCCACTGAAAATATAACATCCTCAGGGAGCCATGAACTGCAAAACTGTCCTTGAGGATGGCTCGCAAATGTAGCCAAACTGGTAGTCGCACCCATGAGTGCCCAGCATTAACTGAAAGAACTGCGATCAGACATAGAAAAATGGGACGCCTTTTGCCATTTTATTTGCCAATCAAATGTGGCATCTGATCTATCTCAAAGGACACGTACTTTTACTCCCCCAAAAGACCTTGCATTTCCAAGGACAAGTGCGGAAAATGAGAACCAACCCATATTGATTAAGATGGGTCAGTTCATCATACACTGCGGTTTTCTGGGACCCTTCTCCAATCTCCATCACCAGCCCTCCGCCCCCCTTCCTCCCCTCCCCCCCCCGCTTCATTTCGTTCCCATGTGCTCCATCACTATTAACACAGCCCAGGGTTAACAGTGTGTGTTGCATGTAAGATAGCTGAGTCAATACCAGCGGTAACTTTAATGCAAATTAATACTGAAATTAAGATGTGGATTGACATTTCATTTTCCAAATATTGGAAACCTGTTATAATGATGTTAAATCAAAACAAATGTGAATGATCGCCGATGCCGCATCTGCAGCCCAGGTTCAATTGCATTTGCTGCCAGACTGTTATTTCCACATAGTCCTAATGTTTTCATCCCAGAATGCACCTCAAGATAATGTCTATAATTTCGGGCTACCATGCTTATTTTATTCTTCATTTAAAAAAAAAAATGTTTTTGCCAATAAGTCGCTCAAAGGTTTACAGAAAGCGCCGCCTAGTAATTATAGTGAGGAAGCAGACCTTGCATGACGATTCTCACTCTAAGTGAAAAGGGGAATGGGAGGAGGCGTGCCAGCTGAGCCTTTACATTAAGCAAGTTAATTAGATTTGCATGTGTCCTCACATGACTGTTAATTTAAGGAAGATGCTTTTTAAGGGATTATTTAGGAAATGTAATCTGAAATGTAATCAATAGTGATGCAAGCACATGAAGTCTAAAGGCTACGAAAATCCTTAAACGAGAACAGAGTGTCTGCACGCCCGACAGGTGGAAGGAGTACAATGACTAACATCTCGGGAGTACACACGTCCACATAAGATGTCTACAAGTATCGTTCATTGCTTTGATGCCATTAGCTACATTTGGTATGTGTCTTTTTTCTCATAGTAGCACATCTGTCAGTTGATTTCACATTTAAAGTCACACTTGCTTTATGGTTATTGCAGCAATTGATGTTCCATTAAAAAAACTGAAACAAAGATGGTTGCCATGAAAAATATAAAATAACACAAGACCCTTTTCTATTTCCATTAGCAGCGAGAACGTGAGGAGAGAGCCTGGAGCAGGAAGCGGCAAAGGTAAGTTGGGAGGCGGGGTGCATGTTGTAGGACTGGATAGATTGGCAGGTTGAGGGGCCTGGGGGAGTGCTAGTTACACAAAAAGGAATCCCTGGGGGAGAGGCGCTGGAGTTCAGGAAAGAAAGTGGGTGGTCTTGGATCTATGTCCATGCACCTGGCCTCCTGATTTCTCGGCTTATCTCCTAATATTAGATTGGTCTAGTGCATTTGATAGAGTGGACAGCAAATGCTATTCGCCCATTGAAAATCTTGTGGTTTGGGCGGGCCTGCGCTAAGCTGGATCATGTCCTATCTTATCTCTGGATCCCAAAAGGTTAATATCAGAGCTGTTTTCTTCATCGTCTCCATGCCTTTACGGCTTTGCCTCTTCACAACTAGAGTTTGGGAATAGCATATACTTGGTATTGCCAGAAAATCAGTTCATTTGTCTGCAGCGAATAAAAACATTGACAGCGAAAATCATACTTGGAATGAAAAGATGTGAGCATTTGACATCGTGGCTGGCCTCCCTACATCGTCTACTGGTGAAACAGAGGGTACTGTTCAAAGCAGAGTATCTCATTCACAAGGCCATGTACGGCAATGGAACTGCTATCAAGGTATAGCCGCCAGCCCTACATCGAGGCCGAACCCTGTGCTCGCAACCTTTAGAACTTTTGAAGATGCCCATGGTCCGAAAAAGGAGTATTGGAAGCAGATCCTTTTCAGATCACTCTTTGATTAATTGTGCACTTGAAGCACAAACAAATCTTTCGGCCATTTGCAAAGATGTAAACGGCTGGTTATTCAAGAAATAATCAAATGGATGCCACAATATGCTGGCAGGCAACCTCTACAGCACCAATATACGTACAGGCAATATGTGTGTAAAAGAAACCCAAGTAGAAAATAGAAATAGAAGTAACTGCTTTAGAAAACAGAGCATCCGCTAGCAATGGGGAAGCCAGAGAATTCTATGGTATACATTCATTGTTTTCTTACTTATTATTTAGCGGTGAGAAACTGAAAACCAACACCCCCAGAATCCCATGTCCTTTCTCTGCTGTCATTTGTCCAATCGGCTAATCTTCTGTATATCAACTCTCAATTCCAAAATGGTGTCCTCTTTTTTTGTTTTTCTCAGAATCCAGATAAGAACACTGTTGTACTTTTGTTTGTTTTGGTATTGTAGGCCCAGACTCCTAGGTCTGAGAGATGGTGTGAGGCACGTCATGGACCCCCAGCGTGTGGGCAGAGAGTAAAGACTACAGACACTTTGCACTCATCGCCTTCTTTGACTGGTGGAGAATACAGATCAATGATGGCTCATTTGCCATTACCCCTCCATTGATATCTCCAAATGCGATAATGCAGATGCGTCAGGTCCCCTACTGTGGGATGAGGAGACCATATGGGCTCACCAATGTTTTAGCCCCCATTCTCTCCCATGCCAGTGCTACAGGTTGCTTCCCACACAGTAACATGGAATACTTTGCAGAGTATTTCCTTAGGAACACATCAGATCCTACAGCTAGAAGAGAACGAAGGCAGAATGCCCCCACCAGACAATGCAAGGAAAAGCCCGTACCACGCCAGTGTGTCACCCAAAGCTAAATGTCTTTTTTCAAAAAATTACAAGGATGCATTTAAAGCAGGGGTGCACAACTGATTTTGACAGAGGGCCGCAAGTACCTTACATGAGGGCTATAGTGGGCCGAAAAGTAAAAGTGGGCGGGGCGGTAGGCGGGACATGTCAGGAGGCTTTTTCAACCCCCAATTTGTATTAAACACATGGAAAAAGAATATGTTTTTGAGGGGTAACAATTTTTATTACATTTCAAACTTACATTTTGTACTACACATTTTCCATTGTTATCATTTATTTCGATTTAGTTATTGTATATTGTCTGTTTAATTAAATTATATATATTTCATTGACCCTTGATTGGACATTCCGTTATTTTGGACTGCTATAGTTTGCTGTTTGGGTTGCCCAAGAGGAGTATGGCCTTCGTTGAGTTAGGTTTCCTCAATAAAGCAAAGGATGTACATCTCCTAACTGTGCCTGTTTTAGCTTTATTATTGAGTTCACTCTTGGAGTGCAACACTATGCCCCATGGCTCCCACCCCCAACCAAACACTATGCCCCATGGCCCCCACCCCCAACCAAACACTATGCCCCATGGCCCCCTCACCCCCAACCAAACACTATGCCCCATGGCTCCCACCCCGAACCAAACACTATGCCCCCTGTCCCTCACCCCCCAAAGAAAACACTATGCCCCCTGTCCCTCACCCCCAACCAAACACTATGCCCCATGGCCCCCTCACCCCCAACCAAACACTATGCCCCATGGCCCCCACGCCTCAAGCAAACACTATGCCCCATGGCCCCCACGCCTCAAGCAAACACTATGCCCCATGGCCCCCTCACCCCCAACCAAACACTATGCCCCATGGCTCCCACCCCCAACCAAACACTATGCCCCCTGTCCCTCACCCCCCAGGAAAACACTATGCCCCCTGTCCCTCACCCCCAACCAAGCACTATGCCCCATGGCCCCCTCACCCCCAACCAAACACTATGCCCCATGGCTCCCACCCCCAACCAAACACTATGCCCCCTGTCCCTCACCCCTCAAGCAAACACTATGCCCCATGGCCCCCTCACCCCCAACCAAACACTATGCCCCATGGCTCCCACCCCCAAACAATCAAAAACAAACATTCATACACATCTGACACCCACCCCACCCCCCATCACAACATACACAACACAAACACTCAAAAACAAACATTCATATACATCCGACACCCCCACAACCCCCATCTCAACATACACAACACAAACACTCAAAAACAAACATTCATACACATCCGACATACCCTCCATCCCCCCATCTCAACATACACAACACAAACACTCAAAAACAAACATTCATACACATCCGACACACCACCCACCCCCCCATCTCAACATACACAACACAAACATACAGCAGAACAGACCCGACACACAAACACAAAGACCACTTACCGGAGACGTGCTGGAAGGCAGGTAAGCTGGAACGATGGTGAGGTAAGTGGAATCGTACTACGGCTGGTGTGGCCAGCAAGGCTGAAATGCCTTCCGGCATCAAGCCTTACTGGCCACGCCAGCCGTAGTGCTGGCCCTCCATTGGTGCAGCACACACGCACTACGTGGCTCGTAGGAGCGAAGTGGTGCGTGTGTGCTGAGCCAATCACCGGCCCGGAAGACAACAAAGACTTTCCTAATGGAGGGCGGCCGATGCTGCTTGCGGGCCGGAAAAAACAGCATGGCGGGCCGCAACTGGCCTGCGGGCTGTATGTTGTGCACCCATGATTTAAAGGAACAGACAGGGCTTGGGCATCCTTCCAGGACAGGATGCTCAACATGATGGGGCTACTTCTGTGTATTCCGGATATGGCTGAAGCGGTCAAAACCAAATAGGTCCCCTTTGGCCTGGAAACAATTAGCAGTTTGGCCCAGAAAGTGATTTGTTTTCTGGGTGATACAAACACATCTATTTTCCAAGGGAGGGAGAAAAGCATGTTCATGAAAATCAACCCTAAATTAACAGGCTTGTCTGATTCCAATGTTATCAAAACCTCAGCAGAAGTAATATTTGGAGAAGCCAGGCCAAAAGCCAAAAGAAAATACTCCTCTACATTCATATCCATGGCCAAGAAAAGATATCCTTGCATCAGTTATTCATTAATCGTGTCTGTCCTTAGACCATTGATGGTAGGGGCCGCCGTGCTAGAAATGCTCACACTGACCACAGTAAATAAAGGTACATCCCCTATAATTCTAGGGATACAGTGTACCAATAGCGAGCCAAATATGCCTTCTTTCCCCGAAGAGGACAATTCCACAGGTCTTGTACCAACAGATGTGGTCATCGCACAAACACCTTCACATCTATGATCCCCCTTTCCTATCTAGTAGGGGGATGTATACAATATCATAGCTAACCGTGAGCCGATACCTCAGGTTCCTTGGATGCTAGAAATGGTGAATATTTTTCACATCCAATTTTTGACAAAACCAAACCAATACCGTTTACCCCCATCATTTCTTCTTCCCAAAGAATAGAATGATCTGGTTCATTTACAGATCGTTGACCTACTAAAGGAAGAAGTGATAAAAGAGGAGATATATTCATTAGACAATTTATACAGTAATACATGTTTGGTAAGGAAACAATAACATGGGTTCAGTACTGTGTTCAACTTGGAGAATCTAAGTAATTTCTCTCTCTATCGACATATCAAGATGGAGACAAATGGAGATGATTGCTTTGTAACAAAACGACTAAAGATTACCCCTAGCATGGCGCAGGGAGTCTTAATTCTGTTAAAGACATAGAGGCGAGCATTATGCTTACTCTTCTTTATTTCTTCCCTTCAGCAAATTTAAATCTTGATACTTTCTTTTTTTAAACAACATTTATTTTCAACGAAGAAAAACATATCCAGACTCCATTTCCCATGAGCCCCAGTGTCTCAAGTAGTCCGTATGCCTGTCCTTATATCCATGAGGTACTTCCTGTCTAGGTCCCTTCCTCTTCTTTAGAGGCCTTCAAACTGACATCCTGTGGTAACGCCAATAAACCTGTCACAAACTCTTGGCACAGTGTCCAAACGTCCTTCCATGTAGATTATTTGTGCACAAAGTCCTCTTTATGGCCAACCCTGCAACTCGGACTGTAGCCTGCTCTTGCTCGTCTTTGTTATCCTCAGGTTGTCTTCTGGTCATCCCCTGCCAGAGAAAACATGTGTTAGGCCGGGAAACATGACGCAATGTAACAATAGCAATGTCATGCATCTTTTTCATTATTATGTGAAAAAGATGGCCGAGGAGCAGACTTCATTAAGAAGAAAATAACTATCTACCATCCAGCAAGACAACTCAGATCAAACTATGACATTCATCTAGAATCAAAACCATACGATAAAAGAACATTCGGAGGAGCATCTTTCTCACACCTGGCTCCTAAAACATGGAATTCCCTACCATAAAACATAGGCAATACAAGGGATCATCTGGAATTCAGAAAACAACTAAAAACGTGGCTCTTCAGCCCAGAATCAGAAGGGAACGAGTAGGAATCATACGTTCTGGCAGAAACAGGAAGCCCAGGGAGGGACCTACAATCCGTTGCCTAACCAACCCCTAACTGGTGGGTGCAAGGAGGACATTTTGGACCTCTCATGCACACACACCACCAAGCTTACAGAGGAATACCACAGTAGACAGGGAGCCCCCACTAGAAGTCAAGGGAGTGACCCATAAACTTCCTAACCGAACCATCTCTAACCCTAGGGCAGGGGTGGGGGGACACACCTCCCCAACCCATGTCCACATACTGCTAGACTTCTACAGAAGATAATTACAAACTACAACATACCTACCGACTAGGATGCCAAACAATATCAAAGCACACAGGATGGTCATAGATGCCGACCACAGAAACCAAAGCAAATAGGTAAGAAAAAAAAATCCTTCTAACCCATTATTAAAACCTAATTTTTCCACAAACTCTTCTCCTACAGAAACTCAGACAACTACATCTCTGCACAGCAAACCACACATACTTTACCACACCGCAACAATATAAAACAACACATAACTATGCACAACAGCACATGAGAATAGCTCAGGCTCGAGAATCGCACCTAAGCTCAGCAAACAGTGCAAACCGAACTGAAGCTGCCAACAGAACACCATATCTCACTTTCCTATTTGCACTGCACCCCACTAACTGCTCCCACAGCCTCCATTTTTCACACCATCCTTTTTCAGATCCGCCAGAACGCCAGGGGACCACTCCGGTGGTGATAGTGCACGGTACAAGTAACCTTTAACATTAACATTAACATATGCAATTCGCTTGCGTCGATGTGTGGGAAAATGCTCGCCTCTGTGTCTTTAATAGAATTAAGGCTCCCTGCGCCAAGATAGGGGTAATCTTTATTCTATGTCAAGAATGGAGGCAAGCATTATGCTTGTTCAAAGCTATTGAACTATTGCCACTGCAGCGCTCGTTATAGGCTTAAAGTAGAAGGTCCGAAACGTGCTATCGCTGGACCAGTCTGCTGCTTTTAATAGGTCTTGAAGGCTCACGCCAGCTCCGAAAGCTTTGAAGGCCATGGCTCCCTTACTGAATGTGCTCCAAACCTAGATACATCTATGCCTGCTAGGGTCATACTCGCTCGCACCCACGGCGCTATGGTCGCTGCTGCTACCGCTCTAAATGGCTTCATGCACATGATGAGTAGCTGAGCTAGGCCCGCCAGACGCTTGTCTGCCATCCGTAGCTCATATTCTTTGATGCACTCTGCTGTGCATAGTTTGGGACACTCTCCGAAGTAGGGGTATGAGATAGTTGTAGTGTTACACTTGGTCCTTTTCGCAATGGCAAAGGTTACTCCATCCGGGCAAAAAGACTTGCAGTCCATCTCTACAGCTTTCACGTATGACACTCTTTTACACGACACTAAACAGAGTAGCAGAGCCAGTTTGCTTGATAACTGCTGGTCGGATAAATCTCTATTTTGAGGCCAGTCTAGAAGTGGGCGCAGAACTGTTGATACATCCCATAGCTGTGCGTATTTGGGAAGAGGAGGTGCGCTCGATTTTACTCTCCTCATGAGTCTCACTACGGCTGAGTGCTCCCCAATTCATGTTCCCTCTAGGGGATCATGTCCCGCTGAGATGACTGATCTGTAAACTCCTATGCTCTGGAAAGCTTTCCCTTCTTTGGCTACGGAAGCAAGAAAGTTCAGTACTTGTACTAAAGGGACAGAAACGGGATGAAGGTTGTGCTGGTTGCACCATAAGCTCCATCTCTTCCAAGTGTTCTCGTAAATCTTGAGCCTAGAGGGGGCCCGGGACTGCTTGATGAGTTCTGCAGCTGGTCCCGATATGCCTGGCAAGCTCCTTCTGCTCCCGATATTCTGCACACGATCAGAGATAGTTGGTTGGTCCTCGTCAGAGGATGATAGTTCCCTAATGGACCTCGCAGGAGATCCTCCCTGGGAGGAGGGACTCCTGGGAAATCCGTAGAATGTTCCATCAGAACTGGAAATCATGCTTGCGACTTCTCGTTTGTGGCTATCAATACCACTTCTGCTCTCCCTCTCTCCTGATCTTTGCTAGTACTCTGGCTAGCATTACAAAGGGTGGAAACGCGTAGTGTACTGCTCCCGACCATGTTTGTAGAAACGTGTCTATTCTTTGGGCTTCTGGGTCTAATCTCCAGCTGAAAAATCTTGGTAATTGTTTGTTCAACCTGGAAGCAAATGGATCAGTGTTCAAGGGCCCCCAGAGGGCTATTATTCACGTGAACACTTCTTTGTGCAACTTTCAGTCGCTGGAGTAGTTTCAGTAGCGCGCGTTTCAATCCGCTACAGAGATACTCCGTTGTTACAGAGATCTTGTGCTTGAGGCAATAGTGCCAGAAGGTCTTTCCTAGTTCTGCCAGCATGCAAGATCGCATCTCCCCTAAGTGGTTGATATATCGGACCGCCGAAATGTTGTCCATTCTGAGTTGGATGCAACACTGTGCCTTGTCTCTGGTGAATGCTTTCACTACGAACGAGCCTGCAAGCAATTCAAAGCAATTGATGTGAAGGTCCTGCTCTTTCTGGGACCATCTTCCTCCTGTCTCCAGGTGTCGTTACCTTGCTCCCCAGCCTACTCTTCTGGTGTCAGATTCTATAACTAGTTCTGGCATGTCTCCAAATATGGCATGCCCATTCCAGGCTTCCATTTTGTGGAGCCACCATTCTAGTTCTGACTTTGCTTCTGGTTCTAGAGGGACTAACTTGTGATACCCTAGGCCTCCTTGCAGGTGTCAGATCTTTAATCTCTGCAGGGCTCTATAATGCAGGGTCCTGGGCAAGATAGCTTGTATCAACGCTGCTAGAAGGCTGACAATTCTGGCCATGGACCAGAGTGATATTACGTCCTTCACCAGAGTTGCTCTGAGCTCTTTATCGTTCTTATTTTGTGACCCGGTAGCTCCAGGGTCCCTTTTCGTGGCATTTAGTATGAACCCCAGCAACTCTAGACGTTGTTTTGAGTAGAGT
This sequence comes from Ambystoma mexicanum, assembly GCF_040938575.1. Taxonomy (NCBI): domain Eukaryota; kingdom Metazoa; phylum Chordata; class Amphibia; order Caudata; family Ambystomatidae; genus Ambystoma; species Ambystoma mexicanum. The sequence continues at coordinate 1,058,961,152 of NC_090931.1, read as the reverse complement.
TCCGATTTTTCTAGGTTTATTAGAAAACCTAGAGAAAGGAGGAGATCGGACACCCATTGAGCTTGCTCGATGAGTACCTGTTTGTTCTCTGCAAGCATCAAGAGGTCGTCTAAGTAGACGATCATTCAGATGCCTCTCTCATAGTCGCAGCCACTGACCTCATAATCTTTGTGAAAGCCCACAGTGCTGATGCTAGCTTGAACCAGAGGCATTTGAATTTGATATCTGTCCGTTCCATATGAAGCTTAGCTAATGCCGGTGTTCTACACTGATGGGACTGTCAGGTAGGCGTCTCTCAGATCTACTCATACTAGCCAATCCCCTTTGCGAAGGATGTATCTGAGGAGGTGTACCCACTCCATTTTGAAGTGTCTGTAAATCAACCAACCGTTCAATTCATTTAGGTTTATCACCGGCCTCACCTTCTCTTTCCTGTGAACCAGGAACATGTTGCCTATGAAGGCCTGTCTCGCTGTGTTGCGTTCTATTGCACCGTTGCTCTCTAGCACCCTGAGTTTCCTGTCTAGCAAGTCTGTTTCTTTGCATGCTATCGCTATGTTTCTTGGTCTCCTCTGTTGATAAGGAGGAGCTCCGAATTCTAGGTGGAAACCTGTCACTGCTTGAAGCAGCCATGCATTATTTGAAAGCATTTGCCCGCTTTTAAAGAATAATAGCATCCTGCCCCTGATGGTGGGGTAGGTTGTTACTTCTCTCACCTGATGGAGTGTTGGGGTGATGGTAGTATCTGCGTCCTCTGAGTCCCCTGTAGCCCACATCCGCGTTCTGGGAAAAAGGCGTCTTGTTGACGGGATTCCCAGTATTGTGCCCTGGAGTTGTGAGGTCTTTTCTGTGCATGCAAACAACCTGACGCACAACCTCTGCTGCGGCCGGTCGCAGCAAAAACTCTTGTGGGGAAATCTTTTTAATCAATGCTTGTTCTTTTCGAGGGCTGTATATGTACCTACGAATCTCCCCATTTCTTTCACAAAAGCTTTGCCAAAAAGTAGACCTTGGGCAGCCTCATCCGCCCTGTATGATGCTAGATCTCTTAGCTTTGAATCCACCTTCAATAGAAGGCTCTTTCCCCTTTCAGAGGACAGAGCACAGGTTGCATTCCCTAGAAAGCATAATGCTCTCTGAGCCCAATTTGCTAGGACCTCTGGATCCACTGGAACCCCGATGTCCCTGGACCTTTCTGCTAGGTCCATGATTTTTGCTATGGGTCCTGCTAAGTCTAGGATTAGTTCTTGGCAGCCTCTGAAGTGATTGGTCCATACCTTTTCTTAGGTCTCTGGCTGCTTTGAAAATGAAAGTTGTCATTTTGGGGTCCAGCTCTGGGGTCTCTGCCACCTTGCCCGGCAGTTCTAGCTTGGGACATTCTGCGCACATACGCAGTCTCACTTCTTTTTCAATAGGCTTAGTAGCCTTTGAGCCATGTATGTTGTAACTCTGGGTGATGGGCACCAGCTATTTGATTTTGAATGTATGATTTATTCTGGATTAAATGTATCTGTCAATTCCTCCTTGTGTTCCTCTAGATGCTTCTCTTTGCGCTTCCTTTTCCTTCCCTTTTTTTCTCCTAGATCTTTGGGAAGCTTTAGAGTCTGAATCTCTAGATTCTGACGAGGAGTCATCAGCCCATGGGCTTTGCACCCCTGGGGAAGGGGTAGGAGGATTGGCACAGTCCACTTTAGCAAGAAAACATATTTTAGTTCCTCTAAAGCGTCGACAACCTCAGGAGGTTTCCTCTTATCCTCCTTGTTATGACCCTGGGGAGACAGTGGGGCCCTGCGTTTGTGGGTCTGATCACTCCCCTTAATTGTTGCCCTGCTAGTGGGATGTTCGAAGGACGTGCTGGCAGTCTCTTTAGAAACTGTTTTCTTTACCTGTCCTCGATGGGGTAGTCCAGAGCATCTAATCTATCCTGGAGTGAGCGTACCCCCTGTGCCACAGCATCTGTTAAAGAATCTCCTAACACGCTCTTAAAACTGAGAGTCAAATCTGTATCTTCTTCCTTAGAGTATATTTGCTCCTGACTTCCAATGCTCCCCTCTTCTGACTCCATAGTAACATTGTCCCTGGGTGTCTGATTGATGCAGGCTGAATGGCACATCCTCCTGGAGGGGGTATGGGGTGGGTGTCTTATGGGGGTAAGAGGCTCTGCTGGGAAGCTGGGCTTCTCTCTATCTGCAGACCTTCAATCTGTATGCAGGTCTTTATTTTCGTGTGACTTGCTCATGAATTGTGCAGGCGGCAAAGGTATTGTAGCCTGAGAGTCGAGACTGGGATGTTGCAACTCGTGTGGCTTTCCTACGGTCTATACATCTCCTTAAAACATGCTGCCTAAGCTCCTTCGGCCGTTATGTAAATAGCTGTTAGAAATACTCGGCTCAGTTAGAGGAAAGGCCATATGATAGGGCTGCATGCTTCGTGGATGCACGCAGTAACCCAGTTCATTCCAGGCTACTAAATCTAAGTAGTCATGCCCTGTAAAACAATTCCAGAGTACAGCCGAAGTCCTGGACACAGGTGAATTACTCGCGGGCTAGGCTGGGCTCTGGTTCTGTGTCCTTGCTCACTGCGCGCATGCGTGCCTTACGGGGTAGATGGAGGGAAAAACCACGTGTATACGCTGTGAGGGATAAAATGATGAACACCGGGAAAAGAGGGTTTGCAAACGGCCAGAAGGTCGCATTTGTGCTCGTGGCGTGCTCTGCATCCACAATCTATGTAAAAACCTAATGTGGAACATAAACAAAATGTAAACACAATCTGTCATAGGGAGAGACATACATTCACACTTAACTCTTGTGAAGATCAGAAAAAGAAGAGAAAGGGACCTAGACAGGAAGCGCCTCATAGATGTAAGGAAGGGCATAGGGACTAGCAGAGTCACAGGGACTCATGAAAATGGAGTCTGGATATGTTTTTCTTGGTATAATTTTTTTTAATGTTTTGATAAAAAAGCATAAAGATTTAAATCTGCTAAAGGGTAGAAATAAAGAAGAGAAACATAATGCTCGGCTCCGGTCTTGACATAGAATTGAGGCCCTGCCATTGGTTAGTTACAACCATTCTACTAGGCAGTCCGTACAGATGATTTTTATCTTTTCAATGGTGGCACCTTTTTTTGCTTTTCTTCTTTGCCCTCCCGTGTATCCTCAGCACTGTTGTGCTTTAAGAATCTCCTTTGCCCAGTGACCGGGTTTTCAGAGCAAGAGAAATCAGCTCACAAATGTATCTGGACATTATCTTTGCAATCGATATCCATGTATACCGTCTGAGATCGCTAGTGAGGGACAGCTACTCACTTTCAAGTTTACAATCTGCTTTTCTTTTGGGCTAGTATATGTAGAGTGAGCAACGCAGGGTTCATGAACATCCTCAGTGATTTGGAAGACAAGCTGCTGATATTTCGGCAGGGAAAAAGACACCGAACAGGAGCTGCGAGTGAATGCTCTGCACTCCTCCATTTAAAAGAAATGACCTTACGTGGGGACTGTTCCACACTCTGTCCCAATGCAGGGTAATCCGAGAAATGCAGTGTGCAGCGGACAGCATCAGACTGGTGGGAGATTTAGAAAAGAGTTTGTCCTCATCACCCTACTTATTTATGAGGCTCCTTCGGCCAGTGACACCGTTTCTCAAGAGCAAAGGAAATCTGCTTTCTAATTTACCTGGATGATAGCTACTTGACATGACTTGAATGAAGAGCAGAGGTATCTTGATAGCAAAATCTGGTGTTTATGGTGAGTTGGGAAAAATCAGAGCTAACACCTGAACACTCCTCACAATTTCTGGGGTTCATAGTGAATTGCAGGAATTTCATTCCAAAACGTCTTGCATGAAAAATTTCGAAGATAAAATAAGAACTTAAAGCAATGCTCAAAGTAACAATTGTTTGTTGAGACACCTGTCAAGGATGCTAGGTCTGCTGGCCACCTGTATTCAAGCTATACTCTCAGAGTATAAAGGGCCTTTCGAAGGTTGACAATTGCAAACCTACACAATGGTGCATATTTTTCTGACAGAGCCCTGCTTTCAGTAGATGTAAAGAACGACTTAAAATGTGGCTATTATGAATGGAGCAAAAAAGTAATTGTCGGTTGGCAGTCGCCCCAGATCTACTCTTAGAATTCATTGTAAGTGCACTCCGTTGGGGTTAAAGATGCAGTTCCCTTTCGATTGAGGGGCAGTGCTCTCTACATGAATCTCAAGTGAATTTAAATTGTGTTCTTGAATGCTCCTTCATGATTCAAACATTTGCAAATAATCAAGCCAACTGAGTGATTCAATTAAGGATGGACACCTTTTCAGAAGTACAATACAACAACAAATTGGGGGGGGGGAGACAAAATCCGGAATCCTATTAGACCTAGAAAAAAAACCTTAGGGAGTTCTGCCTTTCCCGCCTGCTTAAGGTATGGCAGAATTTCTCCCAGGTGTTCACAATGTAGTTGTGCTTTGGTGCTTTCGGCACCAGTAAGAATGTAGTGATTGGTGCCTTGAATGGGATCTCTTTTTCAAAATGTTTAAAAGTAGTGGGGTCCACTCCAAAGATTACAATGTGGAGATTAATCTTGTAGGAGCTTTAAAACAACTGGCGATGGCTGAGGAGAGCTGAGACGATTTAGAGACTGGTTTGCAAGCAGGCAGGCTGAAGAGAGAAGTCCTTACAGAGACAGATGAGCTGCCCATATTGAAAACGCAGATCCAGAGAACCAGCTGCTTTGCTGAGGCAGTAATTCCAAGCTGAGCGGGTTCAATCTAATTTTTCCCAAATGAGAAGTCACATTTAAAAAGGTAAATAAAACCCCAATGTAAATCAAAATTTCCCTTAGTGTTTTCTATGGGAGAATCCCTGGAATAGAGGGACTGGGGGAAATGGACATGTTAAAGTGACAAACATATAGATGTAGTATTAAATATAGTGACTTGTGTCTCCCAATTGAATTAAGTACCATTGAGAAGTTATTTCCTTAAAGCCCAATACATTTTGTATTGAGAGGTGAGGTGTAAAACTGAATGCAACTTTGGTGTAGAAATCGTTTTTGTAAAATTATGCACCAAGATAGAATCCTTAGCTCATGCCGACACAGATTCTCACAGCTCGTAGTGTGTTCATGACACACTATATCTTAATACGATATCATGCAACATTTTGCATCCAGGGGTGAGTCTATTCATAATTAATAAGTTTGTGGAAACCGAAATTATCACATAGAATGAATCCTTTTCTTAGAGAATTATGCAGTGTTAAACCCCTGCACAGGTATATCCAGGCGTAATGTGAAATAACAGAGGAGTTTAACATGTAACTATACAACTACACATACCTGGAGATTGAAAGAATTACACACAGGCACATTTAAAGCTGAGTGTACATACATAGATTGAAAGCAAAAGACCCATGTTTAGTGGAAGCTGCACACATGTAGTTAAAGCTGCACACAAACACACATATATACACATGTATGTGTATTGAAAGTTATCCATACTAGTGTATTAGAAGGTGTCTATTCATATTCTGAGAAGACTGCACACGTGTTCCAGAGTAAAGTGAAAAATACCTGAGAGCATTATTTTCTGAATCCAAACCTGCAGGAGCCAAATGCAAGCTGTCCATTGTCTACATTTATATGACCTGCACATAACCAATACATTCACAGCACCACACACAAATTAGGGGAGCTAAGGGAAAGGAAGATATGTTTTGAATGCTGTTTGTTCAAGTAACTTTTCTCCAATACCATACCTGTCTTGATACTGGAGAAAACCGCATGCTCATGTAGGTATTAGCATACTTGATCGAAAGTCAAATTGACCTTTCCTATTTGACTGAATTATTTTGATTTGTTTGTTGAAATGAGGTCAAAATAAAATAAATATATATGTGGGGTGGGGTAAGGTAATAGGTTAAGGTGGGGGAGATGCGGCGGGTGCATGGGGTCTCCCACAGCAATTTCGAACATAAAAAACAACCAAACAATCTATGTCAAGTAGGAAAAGGCCAATTTTATTCAGTCAAACAGACCTAAGCCCTCATGTAGAATGTTGAATTGGTTCTATTGAAAAGGCCTACAGTGGCCAAAAAGCACTGTACAGCCTAAATAAAAGCAATATTAATGTTTAGTATCATTTAGAATGTATCTATTTATATGAAGTTGCTTTGAATGCTTGCATAAAAACCAGTAGTGAAATTCGTACAGGCAGGTAAAATGAGTTTGTTTCACCAATTGCATTTGAGCTTATAATATTGGAGTGATCTCCTTGGTGCAAAGACAGAGACTACCTAGATTTCATTTGTAATTCAATTGTTTAAATACATTTTTTTAATTCACCGTCTGTTTTTCTTACCCAGAATTGTGGGGTAGGATTGCATATCAAGAGGCATTAAATCTCTCATGTTGCACTAGCAGAACCTATAAATAAACCTATCAAAAGCTATTGCTACAGCACACGTTTGCCCCAATTTAAGGCTAAAAAGGGGGTGATGCCCATTGTAGCACTCGGTGTCATACAGTAAGCCCACACCATGTCATTGTGCACTAGTCCAACCCAGAGACTCTTACGAACTGGAGAGCGCCCCTTAAACAACCTGTTGAAGACATGGGGCATAAAAGAGTGATTGGTTTATAGCATATGCCTGTCCATGTAAAAAATAAAAATAAAATCAGGGACTGAGCTGGACTTAAACTACACCCCAATGTCAGCCATTAAGGCAGAGAGGAAACTCTCATCATGCAATACCCTATCCAAAAATGGTACTATGCTTGCGGTATAGGGGTCCCTGTTTCCACGACACCACAGACCACTTTGAATGGTAGTGTATTAGCACAAACAAAAACCTTGCATCCTGTGCCAACTTAGGCACCAGTCACACAATGTGAAGGGCCTACTTTCACCATTGGACAACCAGAATCTGCACTTGCTGAAGGTGGATGCCAGAGCCTGCATGGGTGTTACCACTCTGCACAAAAGGCAGACAAACCTTAACAGTGTCTTCAGCATGATGATTCACACTGGCCACAATACTATTCCTGGACACACCATTTCATCATACTTCTGCCCAGGAAACCACTGTAGGCGATAATGATGATGACTGGATGGATCCTGTTAGGAGGGGATAACATTTTCACCTCTGAAGAGTTACTCACGGTCTATTGTGAGGGTGTAGAAGAAGGAGACTGACAAGGAGGGGCCAGGTCATCTTGTGGGCTACACACTTTTATTAAATCAATAAAGAAACCCATCTCTCCCTACTTCTAAGAGGCTTGCCCTGCCTCAACCTAGAAAAACTATGGCGAGTGTCAGAATGTCTGTCAAAATGAAATGGTCTCCGTCCTCCGTCAGAAACCAACTAATCTAACCCTAATGCTACAAACATAAGTCTTTAACTAAAAAGAAGTTTGTGCTTCCTTCACCAGAAGAATCGGACTCATTTTGAGTGTGCCAGTGCGGTAATAACGTGCCGGTATTACTGCATACTGGCATGATACTGCACCGGTGAGCCGATTTAGCTGCCGCTCCGAGCTGCCAGTAATTCCAGCACCCAACTACCAACAAATGCTAGTATTATCATCACTGGTATTGCTGGTGCCAGTAATACCGTCAATTCCCAGGACTCCATGAAAAAGGGAATTCCATACACTTGACGCCAATCGTAATCTGCTGGTAATTCCGGCAAACAAAGTGGCAGTAACAGTATTACCGTTTGGTTGTATCCCGCCAGATTTACCAGCGGGATACCACTAAACCTGTAATGAGGCCCAATGACTCCCTTTTCCCGGTTTCTTACTTCCATCTTATAGTAGAAGTAACTCCTTCAATGTTCCATCCCAAAGGACCAGGGAAATGACTCCCTTCTCCTGGTCCTTTTATGAATGTTCTCCAAAGTAATCGTTAAGCACTCTTGCCGAACACTTGAATTTGTCTCTTCAATTCCTTCCAGGAAGTATAAAAACCCATAACCTTATCTGGCTTCCATTTATCACTCTGATGAGGTAGATGGCTGCCTTCCACTCTACTTGGGCTGCAGTATTGGGTAGACCACTGCAATGAGGGAGATGTCTCCTGACACAGTCTGCTTGCTCAGTGGTATTGGCCTGACCTCTGCTTGGGCAGTGATGTTTGGTTTACCATTGCGAGAATGGACATGATTCCCGATACACTCTGCTTGAGCAGTGGTATTTGGCTAACCACTGCGGCGAGGGAGATAACTCCTGATGCACCCTGGCTCAATGGTATTGTTTGGGTTGTCACCACTGTGTCTAGAGTGATAACTCATTATGCATTCTGGCTCAATGGTATGGTTCTGATTGTCACCACTGTGACAAAGGAGATATGTCCTGATGCACTCTGGCTTCTTGGTTTGGCTTCCCGGACCCTCCCAGTCTTCCCGCCATTCCCGTTGCCTTGTTCTCTGTTGGGACATGGCTACGGTTCTTCCTGGTGTAGCTGGCTCCTTCCTCTGCGATTTCCGACACCTGCACGGCTCTGCAGCAGGCTCCAGTTGGTGGTCTCGGCACTGTTTCCAGACCTCACGGTCCACCTTTCTGCGGTCGCGCCACCGCCTCGATTGTTTCTTCTTTCTGGGGAGTCAGCTCCCAGCCGGTTCCTGGGATGTTGTAGCAGCGTCCCATTCTTTGCAGCCTTTGCCTGGAGGAACAGCTTCTCTGCGTCTCTGGTCCTTCCTGTTTGAATCTCCCAGGCAGGATTTGCATGCTGCTGGCTTCCGCAATGAGAGCTCTCTAATCTGTTCTTGTTTTCTACTTTATATTGTTGACTCAGCCCTCGCATAATGTCAACACAATCTTGGAAAGTCTCTTTGGCCCTCTTCATGCCGCCAGTGAGCCAGCTCGTTTCAGTACTTGGCTGGTTTAGCATATGGCATCTCATCTTGTTCTTCGACCCAGTATGATCTACATTTGTCACAATCATGGCTTTACAGTAACACATGGTTCCACTATCAATGGTGGGTGAAAAGGGTGACCATGAGATTCGGGGGTTCTGTGACATGATTGTAGGGAGGTTTTTCCCCCAGGTGGACGTCATTATCCCCAGGAGAGGAGTCCATTTTTAAGAGGTCCTCCCGCACATTACCACCCCTAGGGGAACTATTAGGTAGTGGCCTCACCTCACTAGCCTCAGAGGAAAGGGCTCCCCTATGGGGAGAAGGGAGGAGACCTGGTGAATCATCACACTATGCAAAAATAATTACATAACCTGCTAAAATGATCCCCTCAAACACGTCCCAGTTTGGCCATCCTGCTGTCTTGTAGTGTTCAACCTTCTGCTATTCTGCATTCAAAAGGCCTCCTGAACTGGTCCATGATGGTGTCTACTGCCACTTGATTTGATTTGAGGGAAATGATAAAACGCAAAACACAAGGTACCTAGCAGTTTACACAGACTTTACACAGACTTCTTGTTATTTCAACTGTGCCTAAATGCAAACAGAAAATATTTTGAAGAGATGTGTTCAAACCTTTCCGAAATGCAAAAATGGCATTTGCCATGTACAGTTCCAGAGGGAGGTTGTTTCATAGGCGGTGCTCCAGTACAGAAATTCATTTGGCACTTCAAGTTTTAAAATGAGTGGGGGAAATAATCTGTAGATATAGCAGCGATCTCACTGGTTCATAGGACTGTAATTTGCACGCAAGATTTTGAGGTGCCATATCACAAACACGCTTAAAAGTTAAATAAAAAAAAAGGATGCATTTATGAATAGGTAACCAATGTAAGGTGTGTCTTGAAGAAGAAATTGAAAAAAACGGTAGGATGTTTAACTGTAAGCCTGACAGCTCCATTGTTTAACATAAAGTGGTATTTTGAAATACCTGCATAGAAGGCACTCGCGTAATTGAGCTGTGAGTTTACCAATGCCACTGCTGAATGGAACGCTTGGGATAGATAAGGAAGATTACATCTGAGCAAATGGAGGCAAAAAATAAGGACTTTTCTACTTTGTTCATTTGCTAAACTTGGCTAAAGTCGGGTTCCAAGATGAGACAGAGATAGTGCATCTTATTAGAAACATTTGTGGGAACCAAAGAGCAGAGGTGGGGATGGGCTTTGACATGTGTCCCTCACAGATGTTTCATATTGGCCCATGTAACCTCAACCCAGTCTTTAAAGGGTTTAACTGTTAGCCATCCATTGTCTGACATTTTCAAGACAGAAATGAAAATGGGAAAAGTAGAATAAAAGAATGGTGCGATCCACCCTATCAAAGGTGACAGGCAGTCAGAGTTGGCCAAAATATTGTCCCAGACAGAAACCACGGCAGTTTCCGATCTATGCTTAGGATGGATCCCTGATTGCGATGGTCCATGATCCAGGTGCACAGTGGCAGGTCAGAAGAAGGAGTCGCACACACAGAAGAGAAGATTCACTATCATTTTAATTAAAATAAAAGAAGGCCTAACTTTCCCTATAGCTAAAGGTGCTTGTTAGTTGTTGTCAAGTCCAAAAGAAATATATGTCCTCTGTCAAAACTACCTTATATGGACCTGCCACAAACGTTAACTAACTTAAATAGGCCAAGGGAATGATTTGTTTTCACCTGGTCACCCCTCCAGTTCATTCAATATCTCCTTGAATTATACACCCGCTTGGTACAACAGACAGTCTCTGCGATTAACTCTTGTAACTCCTCAAGAACACTTTTCTTTCTTCTCTTCTCGGAGGTCTCCTTTTTAAAACGTCCTTTAAGGTTCTCTTTCGTAATGCTCAGTTTGTTATTTTTTGTTTTTCCCTATGACTTCTTTCCTGAAGTAATTGATCAAGGTTTTGCTCTGACCCCTTCTAAGCTTTATTATCATCAGTACTCTATCTTATAATGTCGTTGATCTGACTGGTTGTATCCCAGCCGTGTTGACTCAGCACCTCTCTTCTAGGATTTTGACCTCTGGATTGAATATCCCTTTGCGTATCTGGCATATAACATTTTTGTGGATTTAGCCCTTCTCTGCTAGGCTTCACACTTCTTAATGTCTTTGTTGTGTATTGGATAACTCGTCCTTTGTACTGGGTTGAGTTGATATCTTCAAATAATAAGTCTCTTCCCTTTCTCTGTCACTCGGGATCACTCTCGAAATCCCATCACATACCTTTAGCCCTGATTTCTCGTTTCTGTGACAGGTTTTCTTGGAGTGATAGTGATATCCTGTAGGCCTGCCGCAACGCCCAGTCTCCCAGGTACCTTTGACTTGGTAGGGCGCGATGGTTGAGTTTGGCTCTCACTGGGGACTATTCTCTTTCTCTGTCAGCTTTCCGCCTTCACTTTCTCAGGTCCGGGTCAGACTCCTGCTTTGCAGTAGTGCTGCTGGTTGGAAGCGAGCCTCGCTTTTTTCATGAGAGCGATATCAGCGTTGTTCTTGGGGCATCCTGCCCACCACGTCCAGCTTGTGGTCATGCCGGTTCTCTGACGTCTCACCCTTGCGTTCTTTCTCTATACACATGTCACAGGCTCTACGACTAACTTGCACTCTGCCTCCTGCCGGCGTAAGGATGTCAGGGGGCTTCCCCTGCACATCAGATTCCTCTCCTCTATTCCTCCTCGGCACAGGTAAATATGTGTCTTGCATTAAAGAGACATCTTCCTTTTCTCGTGCCATTGGGTTTACTCTTGCATTGCCTTCAGACCAGGATAAGAATGTCACATTCTTAGGCTTATCAGGTAGACGCATGTATGCCATTAAATCTGTTGGTGTAGGGAGTTCCTCACAGGAATGTGAGTCCTTGTCCCCAATGGGGGAGTCTTTCCCTGTGAGGTCCCACTTGCATCGACCCCTAAGGAGTGTTTTGCAGAGCAGGCTCACCTTCTTAGCCTCACAAGGGATCTGGGGGGCTCCCCTTTGGGGAGAAGGGGGGGATACCTGCAATTCGTCAGATACCCCTCCCCTTGAGGTGGAGATTGCCCATCTTTATCGAGAGGAATTCGACTGAGAAAGTCCCGGTTTCACTGTTCTTTCCCCTTCCAGTGCTCTACAGTGAAATATAATGGTTGCAAGTCCAGGAACCACCTTATTATTCAGGGATAAGTCTCTTTTCTTATACTCATGCAGGACAAGGGAGAATGGTCCATTAGCAATCTAAAGTTTCCTCATGCCACATAATACCTTAGGTGGACAACAGCCCATTTGATTGCTAATGCTTCAAATACTACCATAGCATAGGAAAAGTTCTTCTCTGGGAAAGAGTTTTGACTGGTATACAAGACCGGGTGTTCTACCCCATCACACTCTTGAGTATCCGGATTGGTGCATCCGTTTGTGGAATACATTTTTTATTAAAGGCAGGCATCTTCAGGACAGGTTGTTGACATAAAGTGGCTTTCAGGCCCACAACGCTTACTTCATCTTGTTTAGTCCAAATAAACTTCTGGGGATGGGAGTTCTTTACTTTATCCGTTAGGTTTGCCATCAAGGTAGACTCGCTGGGGATAAACTGTCTGTAATAGCCTGTTAGACCCAGAAACCATGAAGATCTCATTTGGTTTTTGGGATGGGGGTCTGTCGTACTGCATTCACCTTCTCCAACTGAGGTTAGATTAAGCCGTTCCCCACAAAGTATCCAAGATGTTTCACTGTAGATTGGTGTAAGGGACACTTTTGAGCATTGTCTTCGAGACTGGCTTTTCTCAGAGCACGGGTAGTGGAGTACAGGTGGTGCAGGTATTCCAGCCAGCTGTTGCCATGTGCGACGATATCATCAAGGTGGGCTTCACAGAAAGCCGAGTATGGTTTTGAATCATTATCCATAAGTCGCTGATAGGTGGCAGGTGCTCCATGGAGTCTGAAGGGTAGAACCTCACATTGGAAAAGGTCCAGAGGTGGTGAAAAATCTGTCTTTTCCCTATCCGATGGATTTAGGAGAGCCTGCCTATATCCTTTTCTTAAACCACGAGTGGAGATATACTTGGCCATCCCCAGGTTCTTGATTAAGTCGTGAATGCAGGACATGGATAGTTGTCAAAGACGGATATTGATTCCAGCTTTCTAAGATCCATACAGAAGTGCTGTGACCTATCATGCATGGCTACTAGGACAACAGGGGCGGACCATAGACTCTTAGAGGGCTCAATGATGTCAGCCTTGAGCATCTCCTCTATCTCCTGGTCAATAATCTTCCTCCTGGCCTCAGGGATCCTGTATGGAGTGAGATTAACAGTTTTTACATCCGGGGTACGAATGTAATGGAAAAAAATGATGTACCCTTCTGTGTTGATCTGAGAACACCTCTGGAAATTGAGCCAGTAAGTCACCTGGGTCTTTCTGGTGGGACAATGGCAACTCGGGTGTTATCGATTTGTTCTCAACTTCTGAGTCGGTGAGGATGGTGGCCGTAATAACTGTAGCAGTCTCACTAGGGTCTATGTTCCACTCCTTCTGACACCTACCTGGTTGTGAAATAAGATAGTTCAAGGAACCTTTATTTCTAGTACCCCGTAAGGTCCATGCCATTTGGAAATCATTTTATTGTCTGACGTTGGCAGGGGGGCTAACACAGATTTCAGTTTCTGGGCCGTTTGTGAGATGGGTAATATATAGCCTCCTCTTTCTCCTCCCAGGTTTCCTTAAACATGTCCATATCGTCCTGGGGTTCCCGTCCATATAGTAATTCAAAAGGGAAGTATCACAGGGAACTGAGGGGTTTTCATGACTGTGAATAGGGCCCAAGGTATCATTACATCCCAATTTTTCCCACAAGTTTCTACCAATGTTCACAAAATCGTCTATAGGGTCTTGTTAAACTGCTCTACTAAGCCATAGGTTTGGGGATGGTACACAATGTTCAGAGAGTTTTATGTTCAATAGTTCTTTTACTTCTTTCATTAGTCGGGATATAAAGTTGGTACCCTGGTCGATACTCGTCTCCGTTTGGAATCCCACTCTGGATAGGACTAGTAGTAGGTGTTTCAGTATTTTTTGTGGGGTGTTGTTGCGAGGGGAAACTCCTCAGAATACCCAGTGGCGTAGTCTACAATCACTAGAATATAGCGATTCCCCAACTTAGAATTTCCCAGGGGGCCTATAATGTCTATCGCTATCCTAGAAAATGGGACATTGATAACTGGTAAGGGGATATAGTGGCAGTATCGGAACTGTAGAGGTTGCTATCTTCTGGCAGATGTCACATGCCAGTACATCGTTTTTAACATCTGCAAAAAACCCTGGCCAATAGAACCGGTTTATCACTTAACTCGGTGTTTTACCTACTCCCTGATGGGCAGCAGTCAAGTGGGCATGGGCCAATTCTAACACCACCCTTCTATGGCTCCAGGTAACCACTATCTGACTTCGGGCCAAACCCTCTTTTGTTAAGTCGCCTCTATACAGTGGGCCCTTTTTAATGAAGACGAAGGTTCTGGGTTGACTACTTCTGGCTTCTGCATTAATCACCCCCCGAAGGCTTCTGGAGGACCGGATCATTCCTTTGTGTGAAAGCCAAGCATGGAAGGGTTGTGGTTTCTTCTACTTCATCCTGAGCGGTTTCTGCTGTGGAAACATCAGCTTCCCTGAACCACCTTGTCTCCCTCTCAGTTTCTTCTAAGTTTGTCATTTTTGTGGTATGGGGAATAACGATTTCTCTAGAATCCCTTGGGTGATGTTCTCCCCTTCTTTAGCGGTATAGGGATGACCCCTGTGGTTGTGTAGTAGGACTTAACATCTCTGCTAAAGCCAAGGTCTATGATGACAGCCATGACAGCTAAGCCATATCGCCTGGCTAACACTGACTTTGAGGCTAGCCAGATATATGTAGCTTTAGGGGGTGCCAGGATAAGTCATGGGGGTATCCATCTTCTCTCATTGGGAGGTATCAGGATTTCATCAGTACAGTGGACACTGAAACCTATGGATTCTTCCGTGGCCACGGTAGGGGTTTGAGCTTTATGACTTCCTTTAGAAAACAACATGGTCCTCAACTTCTATTAGTTGGTTGATATCGCACTTCCGACACCATATGTCGGTGAGGTAGGAAGGAGTCAGACACACAGAAGACATGATTCACTTTCTTTTTAATTAAAATATAAGGTGGCCTAATTTTCCCCATCAATAAGGGAGTACCTTACCTATTTAAAGAAACAACATGTGCTCATTTGTTGTTGTCAAATCCAAAATAAATATATGTCCTCTGTCCAAACTACCCTATCTAGCTCGGCCACTAATGTTAACTAACTTAAATAGACCAAGGGAATAGGTTGTCTGCACCTGGTCTCCCTTCCAGTTCATTCAATATCTCCTCGAATTGTACACACTCTTGGTAGAACAGGCATCAACTCTTGTAACTCCTCAAGAACACCATTCTTTCTTCTATTTTATAAGGTCTCCTTTTTAAAATGTCCTTCAAGGTAAACGTTCTTAATGCTCAGTTTGTTATTTGTAGTTTCTTCCCAGGGCTTCCTTCCTGGAGCACTTGCTCAGGGATTTCCTCTGCCCCTTTCTAAGCTTCTATTATTATCAGTCCTCAATCTTATAATGTCTCTGATCTGACTGGTTTTATCCCAGCTGTGCTGACTCAGCACCTCTCTTCTAGGGTTTTCACCTCTGAGTTGAATATCCCTTTGCTTATTGGGCATATATCACTTTTGTTTATTTAGCCATTCTCTTCTAGGCTTGGTACTTCTTAATTGGCTTTGTTGCGTAATAACTTGTCCTTTCTACTGGGTACTGGGACAAGTTCACAACTTCATATAATAAGTCTCTTCCCTTTCTCGGTCACTCATTATTTCTCTAACTCCTATCATATAACTTTAGCCCTGCTTTCTCAATTGTGTGACTATGGTGGGTTTTCTCTGAGTGATAGCGAAAAAAACAACATACTTTTTCCAGCTCATCCTTCGGGGGCCCCGCAGCACAAAGGGCAAAGGCTGCCCCTTCTCTGCCACTGCAGCTGACTGTTTCCTTAAAACAACCCCATGCCTGAAGGCCTCAACTTCTCAAAGAAATTACTGAAAAAATCCAGATACCTTATCCAAAGGTCACCCTCACCCTCCACATCATCACTGCTTCTGGTGTGTTGGGGTCCCAAATGTTCCCTAAGGAACTCTGGTGGTCGGAAGCCTTCCATGCCACATACAACTTGCCCTTAATTCACCTCTCTATGAACTCTATCTGCATGACCTTGTCTCAGTAAATATTAATACTACAAAGTGTAACATGTTAATCTCCAACAAGTTCCAGGGGACTAAGGCTTTACGTAGTCAGAGCTAGCTTTATCCATGGAAGGGTTAACATTATTTCCAAGAGAAGGGCTCGGCCAGTGTTCTGTCCGGCTCCCCAACCTGATTTCATCACATTAAAAGTCCATGGAAAGATAATGAGTGACCTACTGCCCGCTAGAGGTTACTCTCACCCATGTATAGAATTACATTAACAGCTTTAGGCATTTGTAATTAGATTATTTGGCAATAGCTTGATTTTAGCAAAATATTGTTATTGAGGTCTTGACATTGAGCTGGTGGGCAGCTATGTATTTTTTGTATTTAGATTTTATTAGAATGTGTACAGCACTTTTGCCAAAGTATTGTACACACGAATACAACAATACAAATCATAATAAAATAACATTATGGACAATAATAGGGTAGAATATTTGAGAGAAATGAAGAGTGTCAGTTACAGATAGAAAGAATTGTCACAAAGAAAAAAGATGGCAAGGGACGGAGATGATCTAATGGAAAGGGTACTACGTTACAATGTTTTGGGTTAAGGAAGGAAAAAGAGCAAAAGTCTGAGCAGAGGGGGTTTGGGAAGTTTATTTTTTCAACTGCGCCCTGTTGCGGTGCGCTGTTAGTTATTTGGTATTCCACTCTTGTGCTTATTATTTTTTTGAAAAAATCATTAATTTCCAAGTAATTTTTCAATGATTTGTTTCTTTCGAGTATTCACAATCAGTATTTGCGTTCTCTGTTTTCTCTCTAAACATGTGTTTCTCCATGGTCTAGCCCCATGGTTCCTCAGGAGAGAATTCTGTCTTTCTCCTAGTTTCCTCTCTCTCAATGCTTGGTGTCAGAAGTGGGGTTTGGGAAGTGAAAGATGAAATTGGGATTGAGAGCGAAATAAACGCGTTGGCGGATACAGTGAAACCAAAGAGAAGAGATTGAGTGGTGAGAGACCAAAATGCATTTATAGACAATGCTAAAAAGTGGAAATGGAGAATTCAAGGGGAGCCAAGGAATTGACAAGAGAGAAGGGGTGATAGAAGTATGTGGAAAGGGGACAAAAATTCGAACAGGAAAGTTCAATACAGAACGAAGAGGTGTAAGGTAAAAGGCAGAGAGTCCAACTTGAAAAGTAACAATAGTCGAGTCGAGAAAAGATAATAGAGGAGATGAGTTTAGTGGCATTTAAAGTTTTGGATATTATAGAGATAGAAGCCTCAAGTGAGAGCAGTATTAGAAATGGGAGAGGAGAAGGAAAGAGGGGATAAAAAAATGACACCAAGATGGCAAGTGAAAGTAGAAAAGGGAAAAGAGGAGAGGGAGAAGGAGGAGCAGGAGGGTTAAATAGTTGAGGGGCTGACATGGAGTGAAAAAAAGACTACTTCATTGTTTGCCGGATTGAAGTGAAGAAATTGGCAATTTATCTAACACTGGATTGCCAGGAGACAGACCGTGGGGCGTGAAGGGTGTCAGAGAAACAGGAAAATGAGAGGGTCAGCACTGGGAGTCATCAGCATAAAAGTGACATGAAAAATCAAAAGAAACGATAAAAGCAGAAAGACGAATGCTGTAAAGAGAGAATAGAAGAAGGCCAAGAACACATAAAAAATGTATTAATACATAAGCGTCTTGGATTTCCTTGAAAAGAAATGGGGAACTGGAAACTGCATTTACCTATAGATTTGATTTAATTTTTATATTTTTTATATTTTTATATTTGAATATTTTTTGCTTCTGATTAAATATATAACGTGTAACACACCTTTTGCCATAGGATTGTTCTCCCTTTAAATCCAGTTGCAAAACCATTTCCACTTCTGTAAGGGCACTTTTTTAGTCATAATATAAACAAACAAACAAACAAACTAACAAGCACGTCTTTTTTAGAGGTTCCTTAGTACTTGTTATTCTAATACGCATCAGACACCGCTTATGGCCCGCCCACAAATATCGTTTCATGCCTCGTTAGGGCCCTTATTTCAATTTAAGCACTGTCTCGGGCATCTAGGGCGATACCTCAAATTGTAGACCATAACACTAAAAGTGCCACATTCTAAAGTGCTGTTAAATGAATGCCCAGGCATGGCTTAATGTGATCCTCATGACATGGGACTGGTGGCCAGAAATTATTTTTTCTCTGATTAGCTGGGTAAACACCAAGCACCATATTGCAAACACTTTGCACTGGTGCAAATGCAATTAACACTGGTGAAAAAATGGCCCATTTTACAAAGCGTTTTTCAGTGGGACTTTCTGATTGAAAAACGGCTTTGTAAATTAGGCCCCTCTTCTTACAATAAATGTTTGCACCAGTGCAAGTTGCCCTGCTCTTAGCACGGGTCAAAGTGCAAAAATGCATTTAAAGTGTTTTTTGTACTTGGGCAAGTTCTTCCCTAGTGCTCAGAGCACTTGCGCCCACACAAAGCTTCTTTAATATGGCCCCTAACAGTGACATGGCTGGTGAGGAACGTGAGCGAAGCTATCAATGGCCACTGAATTTTATAATCTACTAACCCGCACCAGGTCACTTAAGGACACTCACTGGACAGCTGTTATTAGCACATTACTTGTATGACTATCGGGAAATGCCAACAAAAAGGGAATTTTATAAATAGGCAGCTCTTTCCATAGCTATGTAAACAATGCTCGCACTTTGCGAGATTTAGACCTTTTGAACGCAGCCCACAATCCAAATACATTCTCAAAAACGGGGAGCCCAACTCTAGGGAAAGACTGCAGAGATATGACAGAGCATTCCTTAAAAGGAGTTTCCAAAGGGACCTGGATGCCAGGGCAGACATGATACGCACGGCGTGCCACTGACGCAGCCACACGCAAAGCAACATCTCCAGAATAAAAAAGAGAGAGAGAGAGAAAGAGAGAGAAAGAGAGAAAGAAAGAGAGAGAAAGAGAGAAAGAGAAGGAGGGGGTGGGAGAAACAGGGAGAGGGAGAGGTGGAGGGAAAAAGAGGGAAAGGGAGAGGGAAAAAGAGGGAGGATGGGGGAGAAAGAGAGAGAGAAAGAGAGAAAGAGAGAGAGAGAGAGAGAGATTTTTTATGACTCCTTTCAATGGTCAGAAGCGTTCTTAGTTGCACATCCTCCGATGTGGTCATTGCGTTGATGTTCTCATCGCTACACACTGCATCACATGTGCATGCTAACTGTATGTCGCCTGTTTTGCAGATCTCCCCTGAATCTGCTATCCTATCTTCAATAGTTACATCCAACTATTTAGCTTTCAAAGACACTGACCCCTGATTGGGTGTAGTGGAGAGCTCCCAAGTTATCTTTCCCATGTCAGACAAAAGTACATCACCAAGTCCTCTTCTTTTTCTTTACATTGTGTTACTCTGAGTGTGTGTTATCCATTTGTAAATGTATTGCTGTGCGTGTCTGAATGCACAGAACACAAGAGCATTGCATGAGGGGCTCATGAGAGCGTGTGGGTCGACATAGGATTTACATTCCAATGGGGGCCCCGTGAAAGGCGACGCTCATCATTGCCTGTTTCTTTCTGTGCATTCTGTGTCATGTAGTACTGGATGTGTAAAGGGAAAAGCAAAACTGAGCAAGTATCATAGCAGAACATGGTTGTAATTTTAGCAGAATTGAGTGTACTTACAAAACTCATACATTTGTGGGAAGCAATCTGTTGGCTTTGTGATCTGAATCCGGGTGACAGTGTTGCTCGGCATAAATAAGCAGATGCTACTTGAGCTCTGTGTCCATCCAAAACTGCAATATTTCATTGCTTTGTCCTTGGGGCTGCTCTGTAAAATCCACGTGTCGCAGACGTTTTGCAGGACGCTTACAAAACACATCAGACAACTCCAACGCCAATAATGGTGTCTGTAAACTAGTACACAAGAAGAAGCAGCCATTTCCATTTCCCTAGCCCTGATATTCAGGCCAACTAAGCAAATGGGGAAAATGCAGGGCTGTATGTTAAGTGTGTTCTATGATTCAGAACATGTAACACAGACTCGGGTATTTTATTTCTTCATGTTTAGAAACTGCTTTTCAAAGCCGTTACCTCTGGGTTTGGGGCTGAGTTGCAGTAAACGTTTAATATTTGCACTGAGCCCATGGGTGAGTTTGTTGAGGGTTTGGGCTTGGGCATCTCCATCCACCAGTACGCTGATGACACAAGTAGATCTAAAAGAGTTGCCTCAAGCTGATGTCCTCTCTATGTGAAGCTGTTTGAGTGCCATAGTGGATTGGATCTTTTACCAAATGTTAGATATTCTAAAATCAGTTTTGTGTGGATTTCCTTTTCTGCTTCCCTGCTTCTGGTTCAAAATTGGCTGGGTGTTCTATCTTCTATAGGATTGCCACCTACCTTGGTTTCCTCTGTATGTCCCTTTGGATTTTTTTCTTGATTGATCTTTGAATTTGTCATCACACTAACAAAATATCCCGATCTTTTTTCTATTCCCTCTGCGTACTGTGACGGATAGATCCATATCTAACTACCCCCGATCTCTGATCTGTGGTCCAAGGCCATGTTATATCTAGTCTGGATGGCGGGAACTCCATACTCCGTACTGCGGCCGTACTGATGGTTGGTGCCCGGAGATTTGAGCATATTACACCTATTTTGTTTAAACCTCATTGGCTAATCCTTCATGTCATCGGATTCAGAGCAAGCTTTGCACAGGTGTGAACATGGCAATTATCCTTTGAATTCCAGCCTATTTGATCAATAAAATGACCGTCTTCGGAGGCACAAAAATCACTCGGAGTCGAGACGTAAAAAGACTCTGGGTTACTAAATTCAAACATGATATATAAACAAATCAAGAATTTTCGGTTGCTGTCCCACACGCTTCGAATGCTTTAACTGTAGAAATCCACCTACTCCCATCATTGTTAAGCTTTAGAAAGGCCCTCACTCTCACTCATTTCATTTATTCAAAGCGGCATTACCAGATGATTTTTTTAGCTTTAGTGCATTCCTAATTGTTTTATGTTTGTATTCATGATTTTATTCTGTAATTATTGTTCTTTTGTTCCCTTGATCTTGTTGTTCGGCTTAGAGCAAATTTTTTGGGAATGCGTGTATAAGGGAGACTTAGCTCCCGGTGTGATGCCTGATACACTGGAACTGCCTTTAGCGCCTGTTAATCAAATCTTTGGAATCTTTCAATGCATGTTCAGTACTATTGTCTGAGAAAATTGAAAAGTTTGGAAGTCTCCCGAAGACGAAGGGGGACTGAACCACAATCCTTGATGGTCATTGTGATCTTTACACGACCGACACCCGTTATCAAACGAGTCATCCTAGGTAGACGAAATCATGTCAGTCGATGAACGGATAGTTTAACCCACCGCGGTTCTGCAAAAAAGTCAGAAAATATCGCTTAAACAAAATTAAGATACTACGCTCCCAAAACTGAAGGGACTCATCTTAGACTCCAACTCCTGATCTGGGACTCAACCCCAGCAGAATCAGATAGAAAGATAAAATACAGAACATCAAAGAGCACATCCCAATTGCACTTATCTAGACTATTTGGTCCAATCCAAGACTTAAGTCTAAATGAAGGACTATTAAAGATCCGGTTTTTGCCCATTAAGACTTCAGCCACTCACCAGGCGAGCCATCTGTATTTTACGCACTATTAATTGCGACCCAGGACAGATCACTCAAGATCATCCCTAAAGTTAAAAGTGACCATATATCATCCTCCTAAAGAAGGTTCCACACTCAAGCAGCGAACCGAAACATGTTGAGAATTAGAGGTAGTCAAATAACCTGTATTAGATTAGTATATACATCAATCTGGACTGAGCCACATTCGAACTTATTTGGAAACTCTATTGTGTGATATTTGTACACTCTAAGAATACCTGGTAATCTAATCACTAGATCCCTTTGTCAACATTACTTTATTTGAAAGTATTTATGCTACGTTTAAACTACGTGCTATGCATACAAGTCATATTTGTTTAATTAAATCTGTTTTTTAACACTTTGTTCCGAATAAACTGATTTATTTCTTTAATACCGACTAGCTTTGATTAACTGTTGTGACCTGTATCTACCTTCTAATATATATACTCTATCCTGTCCCCCAAACGAAGATAGAGATTTTGCTATTTTTCTATAGTGATTTTTGGGTTTTCCTCCAACTAAAAGTGCAGTACTATTGTCCCCCATATGTGCCACCAGTTTTTAAGTTTAACTTTCAGTTGGTACCACGTATACATCTGTAATTGCTGCCACACGCTAACTTAGGACTCATTTAGCTAATCCCGGCCTTCAGCAGACCTGTCTTATCAAGTGCAGAGTGCACGCCACTGCAAGTAAACATGCCCCGTGCCACCTGGGAAGACCCATCTTCCCATAAACAGTTCACACACCTCTAAAACAACTCAAAAGAAAATTTCAGAAGTCTTGGTATTAGCATGCAAATAAGAACATTAAATATATTAAACATCTGAAATCTTACAGAAGTAATCTGGGCCGCTAAGAAATCATACTAGGATCATTAAATTGAATCTATTGCCAACCAACCACAAACTCTTTTTTGCTTAGTCAGCTCTTTGTCTAACCCAAACCTTTGTTTCACCTCTCCCATTCCTTCCCCGTCCCTTTGTGTGAATCCAAGCTCTTTTTTGTGTCAAATCATTGCTACCACAAAACAGAATTTTGGCTTCTGGGGTGACACCCTGTGGGCTGTAGGTGAGGGGAATGGAAGACTGCTGGTCATGGTGGATCCCTCTACTGGAATTGATATGGTCGATCAAACTATCTTAATGAGCGCACTGCCCTCTGACTAGCAGTGCTCAGCAGTGGTTTGAGTCCTTCCTGAAGGATAAACTTTAGTGGCCGCCTTGGTCCCTTTTCTTCATCTGGTTCAATGTTAATTTGCAGAGTACCACGGGGATCTCATCATCCCTTCTTCTATTTAATGTTTATTTGGCTCCTCTATTTTCTTTAGCTTCAATCTTGGTATGGTGGTGTAAAATCGTACTCTGACGATACTCAAATTTACTTTACATTATAAGGGATGGAGGGAAAATGTTGTATGCTCCATGGCGGTATTCTCATTATCAGGGGGTGGATGCGTACTCACCATTTACAACTAAATTATTCCAAAACACAACTGAATCTTTGAGGCAAACAAAACATTGAAAAACCTTACTCAATATCTATATATCTCCCCCTTTGGGCCATTTGCTCTCCAGGATCTGGGCTTCTGCTTAGAAAATATGACCCTAAGCTGGAAAATCCACTCTATGCTCAACACCGGTTTGCTTCAGCGGAGACACCTTAGTAACAGAATAATGGTAATTTCTCACAAACAGAGCTCTTTTAGGTGCCGACATAAACTCAATGTTGGATTATGGCAATGCCCTCTATGGAGGTCTCCTCAGGGGCTTCTACCTCAAATTCAAAGAGCACTGCTCATCTGATTTTAGGTTTACGCAGACATGGTCAAATTTTGACTGATAGATTCTCTTTATACTGGCTCCTCGTCCAAAAATGAGTGGTTTTCAAAATTGCGTGTTTAGCATTTCAATGCATCCAAAAACTGGCACCATCCTAGTTGTCAGACAAAATGGAACATTGTGTTCCTTCTCATCTAACAAAGCAATGGGCAATTCTTGATCTCTTCACCTACTTTTAAGCTAAAAGGAGGTTCCACTTTTCTGTCCATGCAGCGAAAAATCTGAAATTCTTTCCTTCTTTGGATACACTCTGTAAATTCTCTTGCTAATTTCATACCTTCCCTTAAACAGTTGCTTTTTCTCTAGGCATTCGGGGGCCCAGCACCCAGAGACACCTCGGGGTAATGATGTGTTATATAAATGCTTCGAATCAGTCAAGCACAGTGTAAATTCATCAGACCCAGAACTTTCTCCAACATTACAATAAATTCTACTGGACATCGATCCTCATTATAAGGTGTATACACCACTTGTGGCCTCGTCTGTCCATTTTCGATACACCCACCTGCGCCTCACCACTGTTGTGGCTCTTCTGTACAGCCAGTCCCTAAAGCTTTCCATCTGTTTCTCACACAAGCATTAATGCAGGCCCCAAGAAAGAATATTGTAAACAACTGTAGACAAGATAAGCCAGCCACAGTCAATGGGAGTATCTAGGAAGGAGCAAAAACAAAAGCAGAGATTGAGAGTGAGGGAAGAAGAGAGAGGCAGACAGCAAAAGAAAGCCAGCGGGAGGAGAACCTTTGAAAACGAGGGTGAAATAAAAGAAACTGCTCTAAGGTAAACGAAGCAGGAGAGTTTTAGTGAGTCATAGTGACAAAGATGAAGAACTGAAAAATAGAATCAGAGTGACATCACTGGATATCGTGACAAACAAGGAAAAGAAAGAGAAACAAAGGGAGACTGAAAGAAATGAAGAGAAGGAAACACAGGGAAATAGCAAAAAATGAAGATGGGAAGTAAAGGGGATGTTCAACAAAGACATCAATGCAAAAAGGACATGAAATTCATAAAAGGAGAGAAGTGGAAATAAAAGAAACAAACATATGAAGAGAAAAAAGAACAGATCACTTGCGCGTGGTGTTTGCTAATGCAAGTTTTGCTGTTGTGTTGATAATGTTAACAAACACATGGTACTCTTATGCAATTAAATGGTAACCGATGTATTGACCTCAGAAGGATGAACGCGTGGTTGGCCTTGCCGATGAGTGATAAACAAATTACCAGATGGCTAACATAAAAATTGTTGATTTTCTCTTTGGATCGAAAGTACACAATTTAAGTTCGGATGAATATTCTATGCGAAATCCCTTTTTTGATGTTGTAAAAGGTCAAACGTGAATCCTCTCTTTAGACACCATCCCCGGCACATGCGGGTTGCAGTCACGTGCTGTCGTGCAGTCGGGCGCTGTCATGTAGAAATGGGGAGGCCACCGTGCCTCCAATCAAATCTGAGACCCGCACTACCCAGCCAAAGGCCATCCTGAGGAAGCGCCAGGGCTGGCAGCGCCAAGGCTATTTTGAAGCTTCCTGCCAGTTCCTCCTGCCACTCCCTTTGCTGGCAAGCACTGCTTCCTTCCTGACTGCCCTTTTATTAAAGTTAATAAAGGCAGTTACCAACATCTCACATTACTGAGGTCTACTCAGGTTATCCTCATCCTCACCTTACCCACATCCGCACTTTGCCCATATCCCACATTCAATCCTTAGCCCACCCTTAGACTCCCCCTCAATTCAAATTCAAAGAAGCATCATGATTAAGGCAAGTAAGGTAGGTATTGTGGATTGGAAGCGGCTTCCCAGCTGCTGAACTTGTGTTATTTCTGGCACAACAACATTAGCGGGGAGAGGTTGGTCCATTACAAGATACAATTGTCTAAGGCGAGTTGGTGTGGCAAACAAGGGGATCCCTCTTACCAGAGTCCAAGTAGATACACTCAGGACAAGTGCAGAAGGCAAAGGTCAGAAGAGGTCAAAGCTGCTTGGGAAGCTTAATTTAATTAACTAAAAAAATTCAGATGAAAAGAACAAAGCTCATGAGCAAAGTGGCACAAAGCACCCACGCGACCAAATTCAGCAAACCTGTGAACAGAAGCAGGGCAGTTCCTGGTGACTGTCAGAACGCCCCTTGCTGCCGGTAAAGCACAAAGCACAATTACTCAGAAGAGCAGAAATATTGTGGACAATCCTATGTAGCCCCAGAGGACACCATTGAAAACAACGATCCCCTGAATGAAAGGGAGGACGCACGTGCTCACTCACCAATGACTGAGGATGAGTGATTGATTGATTGATTGATATTTTATTTCTATCGCGCTCATACACAAGTGTTTCAGAGCGCGACCAGGCAGGGAAAGGGGGCAGGGGAGAACAAAAACAACGATCTTAATAGGCCCAGTGACATTGAGAATGTGCAAGTGCAGGGTAGAGGGAGAAGTGCATTGAAGGGGGAACAAAAGGAGAGTGCGGAGCAAGAAGGGAAAAAAAACAAAAATAATAATAAAATAAT
Source organism: Ambystoma mexicanum (assembly GCF_040938575.1). Taxonomy (NCBI): domain Eukaryota; kingdom Metazoa; phylum Chordata; class Amphibia; order Caudata; family Ambystomatidae; genus Ambystoma; species Ambystoma mexicanum. Next base: position 1,058,935,018 of record NC_090931.1, on the reverse strand, counting down.
AAACAAAAAGGCAACAAACAATGGGAGTGCAGCCAGCAAGTGGCAAGTGCTGGGTTTATGGCAGCAGGCCTTGTAGGTCTGAAAGTGCAGGAAGAAAAGGGGAGGGCTGTATGGGTACAGATACAGTCCCCAGTGCAGGGGGTGGCCCGGAGGCAGTGTGTGAGGGTGGCAAGATGAGCAGGTACCTGGGCCCAGAGGACAGAGGGTGGCCAGGTGCATGGTGCTGAGGGAGAGTAGAATCAACAGGGGAGAGGGGAGGAGAAGGCAGAAGCAAAGAGGAAGGTTTTGAGGTGCTTCCGGAACCGGAGATGGTTCTCCTCAAGTTTTAGAGTGGTAGGGAGGCTGTTCCAGAGGGAGGTCCCAGCCGAAGACAGATCTACCCCCCGCTTGTTTCTTTGAGAAACGACTGACCCTGTGGGAGTTAGAGGTAGGAGGAGCAGAGTGCTCGAGATGGGAGGTATTTGCGGAGGGATAGCTGAAGGTATCTTGGACCAAGGCCCCAGAAAGCCTTGTGGACAATGCAGAGGGTTTTGAATTTAATCTTTGCATCCACTGGGAGCCAATGGAGAGATTTCAGAGCTGGAGAGATACGATCCCAGGGCTTGATGCCAAGGACAAGTCTTGCAGTCCTGTTCTGGATAAGTTGTAAAGGGCGGAGAGTAGACGCAGGTAGATTAAGAAATAGGCTGTTGCAAAAGTCCATCTTAGAGAGAACAGGAGCTTGGGAGACAGTGAGCTTCTGGGGGAATGCGAGGAAAGGAAGAATACCTCTGAGGAGGTGCAGTAGGAGGTTTGACTTTTTTGATACATCAGCGATGTGGGCAGAGAAGGAGAGTGTGGAATCAAAGGTGACACCAAGGTTCTTGGCCTCGCAGGTGTGGATAGGAGGAGGGCCAAGGGAGGCCAGCCAGAGAGTGAGGGGAAAGGAAGGTGATGGTGTGCCAATGAGGAGGATCTCAGTCTTGCTGGCATTAAGACAAAGATCGTTGGCGGCACACCAATCTTGGATGGCAGTTAGGCAATCAGTGATGAGAGAGGTGGAGGAGGTGGCCGAGGGCAGCCTGAAAATGAGTTGAGTGTCGTCTGTGTAGCACTGGAAGTTCGAGCAGAAAATGGCAATATAGCGGGCGAGAGTTGCCAGGTATTGGTTGAAAAGCCAGGGCGAGAGGTTAGACCCCTGGGGAACACCACAGGTGGAGAGGAAGACAGATGATAGGAAGGACCCAAGTTGGACCTGGGAGGGTCTATCAGAGAGGAAAGAGGGCAGCCAGGCCAGAGCCTGATCGGTGATGCCCAAGTTATCCCGGAGACGGTTGAGCAGGATGGTATGGTTGACCGTGTCGAAGGCAGAGGAGAGATCAAGTAGGATGAGAACAGAGGGAATGCTAGAGTCAAGGCTGGAAAGCAGATCTTCACGGATGTTCAGGAGACCAGTTTCCATGCTTCTGCCAGATCTGAAGCCAGACTGATGGTCATGAAGACAGCCAACAGAATCAGAATGAGTGGACGAATGAACCGCCAGGGTGACATGGGCAGTTATCAACCCGGTGAAAGGTAATGTAATTCTCTTGCAGGTGAAATATTTCAACATTAAAACATCTCTACAATCCGAAGAAGAGCAAATGAAGAAAGCTGGCTGCAATGAAGCAACACAGACACCAACCCCACAAGACGCAGAGCACAAAGTTACCAATTAAGAGGTCTACCCATATGAAAAGGCAACCTTCTCCTCGAAAACATTTCATCTTCAACAGTGCCAGTATCCTCTGCTCCCTTTGCATGTCGGATGAATGGATGCCATGCCAGGCAGCTGGCACATATGCAAACCATCCAAGTCACCCAAACGGAAGGCTCTCCTAGAGGAATCCACTCAAGTGCCACCCCATAAGCTCAATGCCAGGCGCTTAACCCAAATGGAGAGAAGACCAGAAAGCCGGCGATTGTCATTCAATTTAGCCCTGATATTCTAAGATCAAAAATTTGATGGCAGTTGAACAAAACAAGCATACCTCAGGCATGTTAAATGAAGGGGGAATAAGTTGGAAAAAAGAGAACCAAGAGAGTGCCTGCAAAACACGTGCTCATCATGGCATAGGCCATAAGCGCCAAAGGACAGAAGCACTGGAATTGCTCAAAAGTTTGGTTGTTACTGAATGGAATTGGCAAAAAGACTGCAGTATTATTGGCTGTGGGGTGGGAGTCGCATGAGTTTGAGTATCACTACAAAGCAAAAAGTATCATGCTCATTAAAGAGCATCATAACCTCAGAAGCGCGTGCTGTGCCTGCTTCCCAAAAAATGTATCAATTTCACGAGTGGACAATCAACCCCACTGTATTCTCTTCCATTAGATGCTGAATGGCAATGAGTCTCCTGCAGGTTAAGCCTATCCAGCTGGTTAATCTGACCAAGAGCACAGTTTCTATCCCGTCTTTTATCTCCTCTGGAATCTTCAAACTGTGAGCATGCCAGGATAAGCAGAAAGACCGGAGTTTCCCACAGAAGTATCATAGCACAGATGAGGCAAATCCAGAACTCTTAAGTGGAACAGACAGGACCTTCACCTGTCCAAACCAAATTTAACTTGGTCTAACCCATATACAAGTAATGTTGTCCCCAAATACACTGGATCAACATTTATACACATGCAACTATATCGCCCCACCCACTCCAAGAAAACACGTTTTTGAAACCATGCAAATCCTTGCCAAACACTGAAGTCAAGTCTTCTGCAAAAGGGACCCATGGCTGTTATTTATTTCTTTATTTCAATTTTTGTAAATGCGCCCACTCGCCCAAAGGCCTCAGGGTGCACGTAAAACACACAAGACAACAGAAAGTGAGTGTCAGAAAGAGAGAAGGCAGTATTTCGATCGAGGGAGCATTGAAAAGAAAGGTTTTCAGCCTCGTTTTGAAGTGAGTGATAGTTTGGATTTTTTTTAATTCGAGGGGGGTGGCGTTCCAATTAACAGGGTCAAGGACATGAAAGCTTTTCCCCATACTTGATCAGGCGGAATCTGGGTCGGACAAGTTTAGGATGGTCTCATGATCTGAGAGAGCGTGTTGGTAGGTATTGAGTCAGGCGCTCTGTAAGATAAACAGACGCATCATTGGTCAGACACTTGTGAGTGAGAGTCTTGTGTGACACACGCTGCCTCACGAGCAGCCAGTGCAGCTTTCTTCTTGCCTCTGAGATAGGATGCCGTCTGGGGATACCCAAGACTGCTCTTACTGCCCTGTTTTGGGTCACCTGGAGAACAGAGAATTTTGATTGGGCAGTCCCGGCCAGAAGACTGTTGCAATAGTCAATTCGTGAGTTGACTAAGGAAGGGGCCAAAAGAGACATTTTTCTCGGAGAGAAAGGGGCGAGTATGATTGAGGAGTTTGTTAATAAACCCACAGGATGCACACGCTTTAGCAACGTGCTACCTCATGGTGAGTTTGGCGTCAAAGGTGACGCCCGAGGTTTTGACTCTCATGGCGACCGGAATGATAGTGTTGGCGATGGAGAAATTAATATACTCTGAGGTGAGTTTCTTTAGCATGTGGCTAGATACAGTGATGAGAATCTCTATTTTCTTGGTACTGAGTTCGCCACCATCCAGGAGTGGATGGTGTGGTATATAGAATTGATGGCCTGAGAATCCTGGGAGTAGATGCAAGAATGGTTTAGAACGACCTGAGTGTCGTCTGCATAGTTAGTATACAGGACACCCAGGCAGAAGTGGGAGGATGTAAATGTTAAACAGCGTGGCTGACAGAAGAGCCCTGGGTAACCCCGGCGGTGAGTAATGTGGGAGAGCAGCAGGCATCATCGATGGCAACCCTGGCAGTGCGGGGGCCCAGAAAGGAGGCCAGCTACTGAGTAGCTGTACTTGAACAGCCTACCAACGATTGCAACCTGGTCACCAGCAATTCATGGTCTACCAGGTCAAAGTCGGTGGAAAGATCGAGCAGCATGAGAAGGGCCGGGAGGCCTTGATTGATGATAGAGGAAAGGTTAGATTTAAGGTTGAGCTTGGCAGACTCTGTGCCATGTCGAGCTCGAAACAGGGGCCCAGTATGCCGTTTTCCGCAATGAATTTCTGAAGTTGCAGATATGCAACTCGATCCATGACTTTGAGGAAAAACCGAATATTGGTAATTGGGTGATAGTGTTCTGGCTGAAGGGGCTCCAGATCGTCTTTTTTTAGGAAGGGGGTAATCCAGGCCTCTTTCAGGCCACAGGGACACACCCTCAAGAAAAGAGTGGTTCACGAGTTTGGTTATCAGTGGTCCTACGGTATTATCCTTCAATCCTCCCATAACAGTTGTTTTATCAATCCCAACTGTGCACCCTTTTCCACATATTTCAGGGCCTCTCACATCAGTCCAAAGGGTGGAAAAGGCAACACAAGGAAAAGCATGTCTGGAGAGAGACAGTGCAGTCATTTGCAACCAGGCTGGGGCGATAGCTCAGGGGCAACGTGTTTGTCTTGGAAGCAAGGCAGGTTCGAATCCTGGTCTCTGCACGTTATAAAAGAAAAGTAAAAATTCTAACATTTGGCAATTTCTAATGCCATGAAGATGACTTTGTCACACCCCATCATCGATCCATGTTGTATTCAACTGCTCATCATCGCCACTTTCATTCGAGATTGTTTTGAATATGGAACTCAACAGCTTGGAAACCTTTCCCTTTCTCCTTTTTCAGAATTCATATTTTGCCCCATTTTCCCTCGGTTTTCTTTATTCCTTTTCCCATCACCATTTCGCTAGGACCGTTATTTTTGTACGTGAAGGCAGAGCTTGCTGAATGCCTAATGAAAACCTAACAATCAACCCTTTAAAAGTATCAGTAGAGGGTAATTATTGTTGGGTCCTCCTTGCAAGGAAACTATTAAAATTCAAGTTCCTTGTATGCATGCATAAATCAAGCTCTAGCTGTGATGGGGAAAGTGAGGGATAGAGGAAAATAGAGGGAGGGATAGAGAAAGAGAGGGGGAGAAAGGAGTCGGGAAATACAATACAAACAAAAATGGGTACTAAAGTGTCACAGACAATAGCTATATCTGCCACAAAAAACATCAATAGATGTGGCCAACATTTTCAGTCTTAGAAAGATTACATTCCATGTTGTAGGACACTTTCACAGGGCTCGCAAGACTTATCTGCCCATTTGTTAAATTGATGGATTTTTTTATTCCACTCCCAGTTCCACCAAATGTTACACTTGTCACATATTACTGCTTGTTCAGTCCACTGTTTGGAATCCTCTAAATGTCCCTGGAAAGTCTAAGTGCATCCTAGTGTGAAGAGTTTGGTATCTAGTTTTAATCAACATTCCAAACCAGACCTAATTTCTCTTATTCCAGAACTTTTTTCTAAGAAATCCAACTCGTCCCAATTTCTTCATTTTACAAAGAGACCTGTATGCCTTGTAAGAAGGGTTTAATCGGACCCAAGCTAGCTGGAAAGGCAGGGAAATCATAGGCAGGACCATAGTAGAAAAGGTGTAGCTTAGCAAGAAATGAAAAGGGTATTAATTTGGTCTTTCACCAAGTTGTACAATAAGTAGTAGGAAATAAACCCTTTTCATGCATATCAATCCCATATATGTATACATGCTAAAAAAAGACACATATATTTGGTTTGGAAGGGGGCCCACTGCTTACATAAACACCTTCCTAGTTGTTATGCAAAATGTGTAAATAGCAGTCTGACAGGACTAAATTGGCAGGGTCAATAATAAAAAGAGTTCTTGTAGTTGTAGTTTTAGGTATTGAGGTTTAAGGACAGCAGGGTGCTACACAAGAGTTCAAGGGATAGAAGGGCAGTTTACAATTTATTTATTTATGTATTTATTTATTTATATTTATGTAGCGCAAGCAGCCCAAGGGCACTGAGGCGCTGTTACTTGCAAAAAACTTAGTTACACAGGTACAGGCATAGTGGTGGTCGTTGATACATTGTGAATACTACAGAACACCATACTGTTGTTACAGCCATTGCACTTGGTCATTGCGTTACAACTTATGCATTGGGTCATGCGGTGAGTATTCATGGTAGTGGGCGGGGCCTTATGTGAAGAGGATAGTTTTCATAGCTTTGCGGAAGGTGGTGAGGGAGGCCTCACCTCGGATCGTGGGGGGTAGGGGTCTGGAGTGTTCTTAGAACCATAGCAAAGTTACCTATGTTACGCCTAGGAATTCCCTAAAGAGCAGGAGTTTCAATTCCTTCCTGAACTGCTGGAGCATTGGAGAAGTATTGATTGCCAGCTGGGCGGTGGTCCAGTATTCTGGAGCATAGCGGGAGAAAGACGGTGTCCTGGTCATTTGCTTGTGTGCTAGTTTAGTTTCCAGCCTAGCAATTCTCTGGCTCCTAGAGGAGCGTGTAGCACTGAGGTGTTACATTTTTCCACATGTGAGGCGGCTGTCCGGGCAGTAGTGGCCTTGTAGATGATAGAGACAATTTTGCAAAAGAGCCTGGCACGGATTTATTTATTATGTATTTATTTGTAATGTGCCAAAAGCCTGCAGGTATCTGGGCACAACTATTACACACTCATACGAACATAAAAGACAGGACGGTGAGAACTAAGGCAGGCCAAGAGGTCGTTTGTTACTTAAATAAAAGGATTTTTAATACTTTACGAAAGGCCATTTTATAGGGCTAGAAAGCCAGTGAAGATCACAGAGGATGGGGTGATGTGATCCCATTTGTTAGAACCAGCGATGAGGCGGGCTGCTGTGAGATGGACTGCTTTGAGGGGAGTCGTGTCTGCCGCAGGAAGCCCGGCAGAGAGGGCATTAACGCCCTGAATGTGTATAATCATGAGAGCCTGTACCACAGTCCAGAAGACCTGGGGAAGGAAGAAGGGCTTAATCTTGAAAATCAGCATGATCTGGTATCAGGCAGCCTGGGCATTCTTGTTGATGTGCTGCTTAGAGGAGATGTTGCTATACACGATGAACACGAGGGATTTGGCAGACTGTCCACGTTGGGGGACAATGTGCCACGATGCACCTTGAATGGTTCCCTATTTGGGGGAGTGGCCTAGGTGCATGAGTTCTGTTTTGGTAAAGTTCAGTTTTAGCTAGGCACCTGTCATCCAAGTCTGAATGGTGGTAAGGCATTTTCTGAGATGGGTGATGTTGTGGATGTAGTCTGGGTGTCATCCACGTACTGACTTTGTGAGATGTCTGGGTCATCAAGGAATGATCCCAGCATTTACATGTATAGATTAAAGAGCAGCAGGGAGAGGATTGAGCCATGTGGCACTCCGCAGGCATTTTGTCTCATTACGAGTTGGGCGGTATCCCGGCGGAAAAGCTGCTAGAATACCATGCTCAAATGAATTACCGTTACCACCACTTGGTCTGGCAAAATTACCACCAGATTACAAGCAGCGGTGTAATTCCCCATTATTTCTGAGTCCATTGGTCTCAATGGGGCTTTTTGGCAAAATTACCACAGCAGAATTTCCACTGTGGTAATTCCGCCGATTCTGTCGATTTGTCGGCGGTGAGTGGCAGAATTTACCTCCAGGATTTTCCTGTTGGTACATCCTCCACTCCAGGCCTGACCTTAGAATTTGGCATACTGGTAAAATTGGTAGTAATGGGGTTACCACCAATTGTACCACTTACCGCCATACTCGTAATGAGGCCTTTTATTGGCAGTGAGATCCAAAAGGTGCCCATCTGGACAGCCTGGAATCTGTCAAGAGGAAGGAAGCGAACCAGTTGAGAGCGGTTTCCGCGAGGCCCATTGTTTGTGCAAGTAGGCTGATCAGAGTGTGGTGGTGCACCACATCGTAGGTGACGGATATGTTCAGGAGCACCAGGAGACAGGAGTCCCCTTTGCCCATGATCTGGAGAGCACCATTGGTGATCTGGATGGTGGCTGTTTCGCTGCTGTATTAAGGATGGACCCTCCATTGCTAGTCCTGGAGCAATATTGACCGGTTGATTTGCTCATGAAGTTGATTCGTCACTAGCTTCTCGCTGATCTACCTTTCCATGGGAGACTGGTGATTGGGTAGCAGTGGGCGAGATCTTCTGGGTTCAACGTGGGCAATTTCTGAGGTGGGAGGATCAGCCCGGTTTTTAAGCAGCTTGAGAAAATGCCCTGGTTGAAGGAGGCATTAAACCATCTGAAGGAGCATGATGAAAGAATATCACCCGAGATCGTTTTTAGGAGGCAGAATTGATATAGGAGATGGCATTTGGTGATGCAAGCCTGTCTGTGAGATCTATGGCGTAGAAGGTGGTGCAACCAGTCCACCCTGAAGCAAGCATTGAACTGCACCTCTGACTCTGCTGTCAGACGGTGTTACCTTCTGCTTTTTAGGGTTACATAGAATGTACAGCTGCCTACTAACACTCTATAGAGGCATGTTATGCAGTTGGTCGGTTTTTGGGAAATAGTGTAAATGTTGTGTTACTAGGACAGCCCTCGCTGGGATGGCCGTCTCTTTTTTATGCAGACAATTTCAGCTTCTGGTGTTGTAGTAGCTTTGAGTAATTTAATTTATTTACTCAACTCAGAGTCAAATTGCATTTCTGTTCTGTTGCAGGGCAATGTGAGTTCCATTTAGAACAATGAGGGACCGTGAAGATTCATGTTTTTTTGTGTTACGCCTACTGTACGGATTTTGTGTTTGTTGCTGTTCAGGCACAGCTCATTGCCACCACCAATATAGTTTTCGTAAAAGACTCTAGAAGTTAGAAATTATGACAGGATTTTTTTAATGCAATGGAACAACATTTACCTGATGTGCAAGTCAAAAAACTAAGAGGACAGAGATTGTTCAGCTGTATGCATCAATCCATTTAAAGAGGCGCTTCACATTATAAAAGTTAATCATTCACTCCTTCCTGCCCACATAACCTCACCAGACTCTTTTGTTTAATGTCCATTGGCCCGAAGCAAAAGAAGCTTCCATTGGGTGCGTTATGTGCCACTCGCACCTGAAACAAAGAACTATCTTGACCTGCTCCGGATAAATATGCAAGGAAGGCGGCATCCATTTCCTAGTCCAGTGAGTCCGTCTAACTCACTTCACAGAAAAGTGTTCCAATAACACTATGGTTCAAGTTCCTGTAGAGGTGGTCAATAGTTCATGCCGGTCTGTTACCAGGAGTCTAAGTGCACGGAGAGCGAGTTGGTGCATTTTGAACCAGACTCTCAAGACTTCCTCCCATGGGTACTCAATATGTGGCACTCCAGATGTTTTGGACTTCAACTCCCGTTATCTCTAGCGAGGAAAGTCGGAAGTGAAGGAGCATGGGAGATATAGGCCAAAATAGCTATGAGGCCACCTAATGAGTAACCATGCCTGTTGCTGTGCCTCTAGGTCTGTCCCCAGCCACCAGCAGGTACTCCGACACCACTGCTGTGTGCAGCTTTGAGTAGCTGAAGATTTTGGTAGCTCATCTAAGTCCAGGGATACAGCACTTAAACCCTTGAACATGCAATATCATTATCCTTGATGGATTATGGTGACAGAATTAAATGCCACCCACATATTTTCAATTTCATGTTTTCTCCACACTGGTTTTCCAGGAGGACTCGTTTTCCTTCTACTTCTTCTTTCTTTAATGATTGATCCATTTATTTGTGACAGGAAATATATTAACTTAACATCAAGCATCAAAGTCCACTCAGATCAACATTTGTTCAAAAGTGTTTGATGCTGGTTTCATCATAGCCGGTATCTGTGGGTTATAAACCCAAGAGAGCTGCGATATCAGGAACAGCTCTCCACTGCAAACAGACTGGGGCTACCCTGCCAGGACATGGCACAGCTGAGCAAGAGAACCTTATTCCAGGGGTTTCATCAAAGATATGTTTTCAAATTAATAATAACACAAATAATAACTTCAGATTTGTAAATTGCTTAACTAATGGTGGCAGATGGCCCATTTGGGCAGAGGGGGCGGCACCCCACTTTTTAAACCAATACAAGAGAGAGAATGTCCTAACAAGACCTTGTTCATTCATGGACATTGCCGTTCTGTACTGTGGATGTGTGTCGTGGTTGTCTGACTGAGCCAACCCCAGCGCACATGCGCAGTGCAGGTTTGTGCCCAGCTTGGGTACAATTGATAGCTAAAAATGAAGTGCCCCCAGACAAAGTGCAATCTTGTCCCCTTTCCAACCCTGTCAATCACACAGGTTGTCACTCGCACGGGCCGGGGTATGGTCAAATGCTTGCTTGCACCCCCAGGAGAAGCAGGTAGAGGGGTGACGAGAGGCACCATGAGCTAGACCACACCCCTTCTGGGCAGGGTTGGTGTTCTAGCCCATCCCAGAAGGGGAGAGACTTGGAGCAGCATGTGATCTCTCAATGAGCCTGACTGACTCCATACTGGAAATGGGCGCGTCATAGCCAGGAAGGGCTTGCCGCCGGTGCCGCCGTGCATGCAGGGAAATGGATTTCTAATATACGTGTGCGTGTGTGCGCGTGCGTGTGCGTGTGTAGTCCGACAGGTCACACATGGCATGGGGGTTGTTGCATGAAAACATGTTTTATGAGGAAATACTGCCAGATTTGTGATGTCTTTGAGCATCAATATGTGTTTTATAGTTCCTTTCCTTACTAGAATATTGTGGGGACACTTGGAGCATTAAAACATGTTACTGGGTAATGCTGACGTGGGCCACTTAGAGTATGAACATGTGTTTTCCTAGGAAAGTTGATTACAGAATGATGGGGTACAGCGCTGGCATATATTGTTTGAGCAGGCCTCGATTTTTCTATGAGCACAACCAGGATGAACATGCATTGCAAAATGCCCCTGCGTATTGTTGGTGGCCTGGCATCGAGTGCAATTTTTCATGTGTTCCCATGGGAATGGACTGTAAATTGCATGGCACTTCAGACAATTTTTCGGAAATGTGCATCGCAAAGTGCACTATTTTAACCCACTATTTTAAAAAATGTCCCCAGGAAACAGGAAGACCGTGAAAGACTTCCTTGGATTTAGACTCAATTGACAAACCCAATTGCTCCACTTTGGCGAAAACATGTGTCCTTCAGTTTAAACCCGCACCCGCAGCCTCCGTTAGCTAATGAGCGGCTGGCATGCTGTGGGACTGGCAGCTTTTCTAGCCTATCACCTACTGTTTGATCATTCGAAAATAATACCATGTCAGCATTATTGCCAGACTGGTTTTCTGGCAGCTCCATGGCCCTGCTTTCTAATGGGAAGACAGGTGCTTTTAGTCACCTGCCGTCATGCACAAATGCAGCGAATTTCTGTTTCTTTACCGGCGGCAAAGGGTCAAATGAAGGACATCAGAGGGAGGGGCCATATAGACATCAGATTTGGTCCCAGAATTCGGGAGACATATTAATCCATTACCAGTTTACAGTAACAGATTGTGAGAAAGTTGGGGGTGAAGTAAGCGTGTGCACTCTACAGAGGAGTGGGATGGTATATGTTGGAAGCCAATGCTCCCCACCCACTTTCAACATGGTGCCCGCTCGGCAGAGCCCAGGAATAAAGTGCCAGTCCCGGTATTTCCTAGACTCTGAATTGGGGATGCAGTCATCCAGCTTCTGCAAAGCTCCCAAATGGTGGAGCCGGTGTTGTGAACGGGGGTGTAGTAACGCCCACACAGGCACGCCACACCTACGCGGAGCCTGGCGCTGGACTAGGAGTTCCAATGCTATTCCCCATAGCACTTGCTACAATCACCAGCCGGACATTGCAGGCCCAAATGGAGTGTCTAGCGGTGGAGGGCTTGAAAGATAGTGAACTAATACTCAAATTCTGCAGAGCCATAGTACCATCGCTGCAATAATACATCGGAGGCAACAGGCAAGCCCGGCAGACGTGCAACTGACAGGAAACGTCTGACTAGAGAGGTTTGTGGCACTTTATATAAATCATTCCAACTAATTAAACGCATAATGTTTCTAATCCATATAGTGTAAAGTTGGTAGGCATATCCAGCCAAATATTAGCTTGCTTCCCTCCCCAATGACACACTTTATTTACTTTTCTTTGCTGTGTATGGTAGGATTTGTGTGTTTGTGTGTGTTTCCTCTACTATGACGGGGATGGGGATTTCTATTGCAGCCCTCCCCTCACTCTGTGCAATGAACCGCTTTCAGTATAAAAAAGGTATGCTTAAGACTTGCAAACATTCATGGTTTCAGAAGTCCTGCAATCAGTCTCTTAAACAATTGGTTTCTGGAAAAACCACCCATCACAAGGGCACCACATTAACAATATAAAACAATTTGATAAACAACTGAGTTTTCCCGCAAACCAGATTGGCTAGGGTGGGACAAAGTGCGTGGGAGAGAGAGCGAGAGAGCAAGAGAGAGGGAGAAAGAGCATGTGTGTATGTGTGTCCCCATAAACATGCCGGTTTTCTTGTATTGCTTTTCACCACAAGAGTTGTGTGTATGTTACTCAACTTTTATGCAACACAAGTCATCCCCATAGTAAAGGCTTGCCCAAAACAGGGTGTATGGTGCCTCCATCAGCTGTCTCCAGAACGTAGTCTGCAGAAGGAATGAGAAGAGAACACGAGGGGGGTGGGGGGGTTAAAGAGGGAGCAGATTTTGGATGAACATTAGAGACTTGAAAAGTCAAGCGGAGGAATGAAAGGAAGGAATGGAGTTTGTAATTGTTGTAATGGTGTGACGTCAGTGCAGCAACGTGAGGGCACGCAGCTGAGCAGGAAAAGGTCTCATTCACGATGTTCCTGAGAGAAAGCGCGTGGCTCATGAGGGCAGTACTGAGAGGAGTCCGTGAATGGCCGCATGCTGGGCTTGAGCACGCCCACTGAGCATGTCCCTGCATTTAGGTTTATCTTCACTATGTGGCAGACTGTGTTCCCTTTGGAATAATTCATAGCTTGCGGTTGCTTCGTGTAAGTGTGTGAGGTTTTTGCTATATTATTCTGCTGGGGTTATCCATCTATGTACATGTGTCTCTTGCACATGAGGGAACTGCTACTATGCATACATGCTTGATAATGTTTATGTTATGTTAAGGTGTATCCACTTATTTACCCTGTCTGGTGTTAATGAACATCTGTTGCATGTTGCAAAAGGGACATTTCTGCAGTTGGAATAGAATGCAAGTCCAAAACCTGGGACAATGCTGCATGACAGAACGAGCTGTGATTATATAGAAGGCAAGAGATGAGGCGTTTTGGAAGGTAACCAAGCCATACAGAATTGTTATCTAGATCTACTTGCAGCAAACTTGACACATAATAACAACTGGGCAGGATATGCCTGTAATCAATACAAGCTCTAGTATCCACATAGTAATCTGTAAACAGTGGACTGGTTACAATGCAGATGTGGCAGGGCTACTTAAGTGCAATAAAAACATTCCAGATCTATATCTTTACTTATCGTTCTGCATTACTCTCTTTGACAGTAATCTTCCCAAGAAATGTGGAGTCATTGGTAGATAAGGAGACTTGTGGCAGTGTGCTAAACGAGTGCTCATGTTACCACTCACTAAACTGCTCATTCAGGGTATTAGTTTGACATATATTAACTGCTGCAAATGTATGTGATTTTCCAAAACTACAGATAGAAATGGAAGAGCTCTCTTGCACCAGAACAAGCAAGAAACCAAGTATTAAAAGGGGCTGATGGCGCTGCCATGTAATCAGGGGAGTTGCTAGGTCTGGAAAAGACCCGGGGCTAAGCTGATGTCGGAACTGTTGGGACTGGGGTCTAGCTAGCCTTTTGGCTGTAGCTCCTGAGATTCTATCCGGGGCTACAACCAAAAGATCAGGGGCTATAGCCCCCCCTCACCCCCTCCCTAGAAACGCCCCTGCATGTAATGTACAGAATAAAATACACACTCCCGCTAGTCTCCTTGCAGTTCTGTGAGCTTGTGAAGAGACTGCTCTTCAGCACCCTTCCTCTGATTTATAAATAAATGCGCATTATGACATAATCGACTAGTTGTAATGCCGCTACTAGTTTGAAGGGACTGTAGGCAAATCTCAAGGGAGATTTTCAGTCGGAGGAGAAGTGATTTCCGGGCAATGATAGTGGATCAATGGGAGAATGCCTCTTGCGGTATTCTATTGAATCATATATCCTGGTGAAGTGCCTTTCAGGGAGTGATGCACTGGCTTTAGGCTGGCACAGAACTCCTCGGTGACCTGTAATATCATTGCAATGCACGCTTCGGATGAATCGTTCAGTATACACTGGGTGGTGGGCTTTATTGAGTTGTTCTCATAGCACTTTTAGATCGCCTTTATTTGCTGCAATGCGTTCGTAATCCAAATTTTTAAAAGCCGTTTAAAAAAGAAACGACAGCTCGAGGTTAGTAGACCGGGCTTCCCGCGTTTACCATCCCATGATCTCACAGAGGCGTTTGCAGTTGCAAGCCTCTGTCCTGCAGTACCTGTCGCTTGATGCGGCCTAAAGCGCCCGGGCTGCAGTTCCTGTTCGCTGGGGGCATGCTTGAGGAGGAGCCCTTTTCGGATTGGTAGGAGGCAACATGCTCATGTGAGAAAGGCTGCAATCATGGAGCTTTAAGCAGGCAAACGCCCGTTGTAATCGCTTTGCGGGCAGAGCGTTTGGCACCTACGCAAAGACCGCCGGGGAAAAAAAGAACATGAGCAAACAGTTTGAGGATACACGAGGCATCATGGGAACTAAGCAAAAGACAAAGATCGCGGCGCTGTGTGTCTCGCGGGGTTAAGTAAACACCCGTGGGTTTCTTTGGTTGACAATGCAGGAGGGTTCTCCAGTGCTGCACAGTTGGATGCAATGCGTGCAGTGCTTCCCATACAGCAAGTGCATTCTCGCCTCCATCTTCCCCGTCCCTGTCACACACATAATCCCGGCTGGAATCCTCTCATCTCAAATAACTCCACTATGGCCATTTCCTGTACATGAATCTTCCATTTTATCTGCATTGATTCCAGACTAATGAGCATTCAAGTAAACTGACTGCAGACTCATGGATCAGGAGCTGTGCTGGAAATGGAAAAATGTATTGGGGGATCCCTCTCCTCCTTGGAGGGGTGGCGCCAAGGGGGTGTGGGTGAGGCCGAGAGGTGTGGTCCCAGGCTTTGTCATACAATACAGTATCTCTTCCTTGGAACCCAATCCTGGTGATTTGCATAAAAGCAAAGAGCATTATGGGAACATGAGTATTTTCAGAACTTTAATGTTGAAACATGTCTTTTTGTGATTCAGTAGGAAACCGTTTTGCGAGAATAATGGAAGTTGGGGTCTGCAGTTTTAATTGATCAAACAACTCACCCTAAGAAAAAAATATCTCTACATTGCAGGACATATATTGTATGTGAGGCTTAGGCTGTTTCTCTATTCATAGGCCCCATGCCTAGTGTACTGAAAGTGTCTGTCTGTTGGGTATGTCATAACTCGGATTCCAAACAGATCTAGCTGTGAGTTTCTTGTTCTAAAGCAGAGTTGCCACACACTGCACAAGCAACCCAGCTTCACCTAGAAGACTCTGCAGTGCTGCAGTGTCTTCTGGAGCCTGCTCCTTAAAACGTAAGCATTGTGGGCCAGCCCCTGAGTCCGGCATAGGGCAGCAAAACATGTCTTGCAGGAGCACATTCCCTGCACTGATCAGAAGTGGAAAATGCAGATCTCAGAAGGCACACAACATGCAATTGTCTGCCATCTCCGCGCATTTCTGGGCATTTGCTCAGACCCTTGCTCCCACCTCGGCTGTCATGTGATTGAAGAGCACACCAGCCCGTACCTTGACAAAAGCCTTGCAGTTGCTTTTTTTAATACATTTCTCGCTATACCCAGCTTGCTAGCCCTTAGTTTCTTGCCCTCAGCTCTCAGAATTGTCCACCCTTTCCAACCCTACTCCTGAGTGATCTGCTTGGCCGATTGGCAAAGCTGCAGGCCACATGACCACAACCCAGGAGGCCCTAGTACAGGGGTGCACAACTGATTTTGACAGAGGGCCGAAAGTACCTTACATGATGGCTATAGTGGGCCGAAAAGTAAATGTGGGCAGGGCGGTAGGCGGGGCGTGGCAGGAGGCTTTCTAAACCCCCAATTTGTACTAAACACATGGAAAAAGAATGTTTTTGAGGGGTAACGATTTTTATTTGCATTTCAAACTTACATTTTGTACTACACATTTTCCATTGTTATAATTTAGTTATTGTATCTCGCCTTTTAATTAACTTATATTTATTTTATTGACCCTAGATTGGACATGCCGTTATTTTGGACTGCTACAGTTTGCTATTTGGGTTGCCCAAGAGGAGTATGGCCTTTGTTGAGTCAGGTTTCCTCAAAAAGCCAATGATGAACATCTCCTAACTGTGCCTGTTGTAGCTTTATTATTGGGTTCACTCTTGGAGTGCAACACTATGCCCCATGTCCCTCACCCCCAACCAAACACTATGCCCCATGGCCCCCTCACCCCCAACCAAACATTATGCCCCAGGGCCCTCTTACCCCCAACCAAACACTATGCCCCAGGGCCCTCTTACCCCCAACCAAACACTATGCCCCATGGCCCCCTCACCCCCAACCAAACACTTTGCCCCATGGCACTTTCACCCCCAACCAAACATTATGCCCCATGTCCCTCACCCCCAACCAAACATTATGCCCCAGGGCCCTCTTACCCCCAACCAAACACTATGCCCCATGGCACCCTCACCCCAACCAAACACTATGCCCCAGGGTCCCCTTACCCCCAACCAAACACTATGCCCTATGGCCCCCTCACGCCCAACCAAACACTATGCCCCCCAAATCAGCACACACACACAACCACCCATACAGACCCGAACCCCCACCCCCCAACCCAGCACACTCTCAAACATGTAAACATACAGACCCAAACCCCCACCCCACAACTCAGCACACACACTCTCAAGCATGCACCCATACAGACCCGAACCCCCCACCCCCCAACTCAGCACACACACAAACATGCACCCATACAGACCCAAACCCCCACCCCCCAAATCAGCACACACACAGACCCGAACCCCCACCCCTCAACTCAGCACACACACAAACATGCACCCATACAGACCCGAACCCCCCACCCCAGCACATAAACATTCAAATCAAAACATTCATACACATCCGACAACCCCCCCACCCCCGCATCTCAACATACACACAAAAAACATTCAAATCCAAACATTCATACACATCTGACACCCCCACCCCCGCATCTCAACATACACACAAAATACATTCAAATCCAAACATTCATACACATCTGACACCCCCACCCCCGCATCTCAACATACACACAAAATACATTCAAATCCAAACATTCATACACATCTGACACCCCTCCACCCCCGCATCTCAACATACACACAAAATAAATTCCATTCCAAACATTCATACACATCTGACACCCCTCCACCCCGCATCTCAACATACACACAAAATACATTCAAAGCCAAACATTCATACACATCCGACACCCCCCGATCCCCTCATCGCAACATACACACACAAACATAAAGCAAAACAGACCCGACACACAAACACAAACAGAACACTTACTGGAGACGTGCTGGAAGGCAGGCAGGTAAGCGGCAGGTAAGCTGGAACGCTGGAATCTTACTACGGCTGGCATGATCCAAGGCTGAAATGCCTTCCAGCATCAAGCCTTATGGACCACGTCAGCCGTAGTGCTGGCCCTCCATTGGTGCAGCACACACGCATTACGTGGCTTGTAGGAGCGACGTGGTGCGTGTGTGTGCTGAGCCAATGAGGGCCAGTGTTTTGTCCAGCCCGGAAGACAACAAAGACTTTCATAATGGAGGGTGGCCGCGGGCCACCTTCCATTAGGAAAGTCTTTATGCCTCGCGGGCCGGACAAAAGAGCATGGCGGGCCGCAACTGGCCCGCGGGCCGTATGTTGTGCACCCATGCCCTAGTAGTTCGAGGTAAGCCCGAGCACACCAGCGTCTCCATCAAAGCCCAGGTGAATGGAGTTATCTGCATTTCACCCCTGCGGCCATTACATTGCTTGCTTACTGGTCCCTTTGTCTCCCGCCTGCAATTTCCTCTTTTTCCAGCCTCCTCAGCCATGACCCATACTCCTTACTGAACCACTAAGTTTTGCTCCACCACTAACCACAGCCCCCGGTGTAGGCTTGACCAGGCAGCCGGCACAGGCAAAGGGTGATGCATGTTTGCTTGTTCACTGGTGCGACCAAACCAACCTGGCACCCCTCTGGCCAAATGGGCAGTTCCAATCTTGGGTAAGTGACAAAGCCCCACTGTTTCTTGGTTCCTTTTTACCCCAGAATATCCACACATGTTATTGTTGCATAGCCAGATTAATAATCACACCTACCCCAAGTTGTTATTGTTGCATAGCCAGACTAAAGGTTGCATATCCTCACAATATGTTACATAGCCAGATTTTTTTATCTTGCTAGTTTTGTAGATATAGATCTCATACCACTATCTTAATTGTTGCATAATCTGGATAATTTCGACAGTCAGACTATGTTTATGCTTCAAAATGTATTGTTGCATAGCCAGATTAATGTCCACACCACGAGATTTCTGCAGCCAGATTAATAGTTTCATAGCCATATCAATTATCACATGTCCAGATTAATTATCACAACATTAGTTTAATTACTCCATACCCACACTAAATATGACAGACAGGTCACATTTCATACCATTAGAGCTGTTGTTGCATAACTAAATCAATTACTGCATAGTGAGACTATCGGTTGCATTGCTGGATTACTGCTTACGTAACCATATTATTTTGTTCACTACTAGTTGATATTGTGGCATAGCTAAATTAATTATTGCATATCCAGATTAATTGCTTCATAGCCAGATTAATAGGTGCGTAGCCAGACCATTTGTTACAAATCCAGATTAATCATAGCCAGATTCACATTTTCTTAAAGATAGTTTTATTGTTGCATAGTCAGGTTAATTATTGCATAGGGAGACTCATTGTTGCATAAGCAGGCGAATAATTGCACAGGCAGATTAATGGTTCCACAGGCAGATTAATCGTTGCATAGCCAGAGTTATCATTGCTTAGGCAGATTCATTTTCATGCTACTAGCTGAATTATTGCATAGCTATATTAACTGTGACATAGCCAGACCAACCTTTCAGACCACCAGATCTATTGTTGCATAGCCACATTAATTATTGCATAGCGAGATATCATCCATGCTCTTTCAATGGAATTGCTGCAAAGGTAGATGAATTTTGACAATGCAAAATAAATCTTTCATACCATGAGATCTATATACCATGAGATCTATTAGCACCTAAAGGAGAGGCACCAATGAGACCGAGCAGGTGGCTGGGAACGTGGATGAAATCCCACATTAATCGTCTGTGTTCTCCCGAGTGCCTGTAACTGGGTGTCCACCAATTTTTTCAAGCTCATCCCTCCCCCTGCCACTAAGCTTCCACAACTTCCTCACCAACAAGCCCTCATTTCCCAAAGTTTCCACACAATGTCCCTCCCCACCCAACCTCACTTACCTGCTCCTCCACGATCCCAGGTGCCTCGGCTGTCCACCTCCTGCCCTGGAAATAGAAGGGGGACTTACTACATTTTCTGTTTTCCATGGTAGCTGCCAAGTTATTT
The DNA here is from genome assembly GCF_040938575.1 of Ambystoma mexicanum. NCBI lineage: Eukaryota > Metazoa > Chordata > Amphibia > Caudata > Ambystomatidae > Ambystoma > Ambystoma mexicanum. The sequence continues at coordinate 1,058,915,437 of NC_090931.1, read as the reverse complement.
GTTCTTTTTTATGCAGAAGATTGGCCATGGAAAAAGGAAAAATACTCAGAAACAATTATTACCCTGGTGAGTACATATCCTGATTGTTTCTTCTTTTTCTGACCTAGTCTGATTCTTGCTCTCCAAGACTAACTATTGCAGGCCTAGAGTGATTCATACTGTACTTCACTACTTGTTGCAGGACGTTTTTACGGTTCCATGTCATTTCATCGCGGGATGTTTATTCGCAGGGTTTTTTTACCGTGAATATTGCACAGACGATGTGCACAGACGAGGACCACTTGACCTTCAGGAAAGAGCTAAAATCCTGGCTATTAAAGTAACACCAGCTCGAGACAAGCACAGAAAGATGCTCAATTTACACAAGCAAGAGGCTAGCACCAAACACTCAACTAACCACATACCAACCTTTGGCAATATCACCCTAATGCATGGCACCTCCTAAAATTATATGAGCATACAAAGTACCTCACTACAACTCACCAACTAAGACTACTGAAAAAAGAGCTTATCCGGGCCGGGCGTCATGAAACCAAAAGCGACTGAAATGAATACTGCCACACACATTCATCAAACCACACTACCCATCTCCCAGAAAGTCAGCAATCACTTTGTTTCCGGCTGACACACAATGCTTCACCCCATTTACATGTACTCCTTGTTTGTCTACCAACTTCTCCTATCTGATTAACCGTCTCACCTTTTAAAATATCCTGTCACTTGAGTCTGTGTTACATGTTCTGAATCATAGAACACACTTAACATACAGCCCTGCATTTTCCCCATTTGCTTAGTTGGCCTGAATATCAGGGTTACGGAAATGGAAATGGCTGCTCCTTCTTGTGTACTAGTTTACAGACACCATTATTGGCGTTGGAGTTGTCTGATGTGTTTTGTAAGCGTCCTGCAAAACGTCTGCGACACGTGGATTTTACAGAGCAGCCCAAAGGACAAAGCAATGAAATATTGCGGTTTTGGATGGACACAGAGCTCAAGTAGCATCTGCCTATTCATGCCGAGCAACACTGTCACCCGGATTCAGATCACAAAGCCAACAGATTGCTTCCCACAAATGTATGAGTTTTGTAAGTACACTCAATTGTGCTAAAATTACAACCATGTTCTGCTATGATACTTGCTCAGTTTTGCTTTTCCCTTTACAGATCCAGTACTACATGACCCAGAATGCACAGAAAGAAACAGGCAATGATGAGCGTCGCCTTTCATGGGGCCCCCATTGAAATGTAAATCCTATGTCGACCCACACGCTCTCATGAACCCCTCATCCAATGCTCTTGTGTTCTGTGCATTCAGACACTCACAGCAATACATTTACAAATGGAAAACACACACTCAGAGTAACACAATGTAAATAAAAAGAACAGGACTTGGTGATGTACTTTTGTCTGACATGGGAAAGATAACTTGGGAGCTCTCCACTACACCCAATCAGGGGTCAGTGTCTTTGAAAGCTAAATAGTTGGATGTAACTATTGAAGATAGGATAGCAGATTCAGGGGAGAGCTGCAAAACAGGCGACATACAGTTAACATGCACATGTGATGCAGTGTGTAGCGATGAGAACATCAACGCAATGATCACATCGGAGGAGGTGCAACTAAGAACGCTTCTGACCATTGAAAGTCATAAACACACACACACACACACACACACACACACACACACGCCCCCTACCCCCACAGGCTTATCAGTTCCCACATCAGCATGAATCGAGCTATGACTAAGCTGCCCTTTTGTAGCTCTATCACAGCATCAGCTAACCCAGCTCCAAAGATCTTTCCCCCATCAGATTTTGTGCTTCCCTCTCCTAATAAGCATATTCCAAAGTGTCAAACCCAGAGAATTAAAACGGCACTCAGAACTTGGGTAATTCTGACCTGCACCCACCAACACCACAGGTTTCACATCTGCTTCTCCCACTATCCAACTAACACCCCCCCAGCTTCATTTCTTACAGAGCCACAGGTGAGAAGGCAAACAAAATGGCAGATGGGTGCCATATAAAACCACTCCACAGTACACATGCGTGACAGCTGGACCTCAGAAGGTATGTGGTCAGGGCCTAAATTGCTTAGTAGGTTAAAATCCTGCACAAATAATTTGATTTCACGGTGCCTCATCTGCAAAAGTGGGTGACGCTAAAAATGATTCAGTGCATGCTGTTCAAAAAGAAAAAACCTCAATTACGGTGGTGTTGATTTAACGTTTTCAGGCACAAAATAAGGTCCTATCATGCTCCGTCTGTTGCCTAGAAATTGATGAGGGCAGCACTGTCCTGTCCTCAGTCACCTATCATTGGATTTGAGAGGGAGCAGGGCCGGCCTTGGGGCAGGGCGGGCCAGGCGAGCGTCCCGTGGCGCCATGCCCCCCAGGGCCCCATTAGCCCTGCCACGCCAGCTCGGGGAGTCTTTCATGGGCTCCCCCAAGCTGGCATAGCGAGAGAAGGCAGGTGCCCTTTTTGTTATTAAAAGCGCCCACGGCGGTGGGGCACATTGAATAACAATTCAGATGAGCGGTTTTCATTGGAATAGGGTGCTCATGCATTAGCATGAACACCCTACTCCAGTGATTAACTCCCTGTCAGGCACCGGAGCGGAGAGTTCAAAAAAATAACCCCCCCCCCCATTGATAAGGGGCGCGCAGAGAGCCAAATCCTTTTTAAACACGCAGTGACGCTGCCGCTTCTAAGGCTGGCCCTGAGAGGAAGAATAAATATTCCCAGCAACTATTCACAGGGCCGGAGAATCCAAGGCAGCAGGATGCCCCCATGATGCTGCCAGTCACTAGAGTTGCTTCGGCTGGGCACAGCTCCTCCCCAAAGGAGAATGAGTGAACCTCTTTGCTATGGCATGTTAAGCTATGTTATGTTATTGTGTTCCACATGATGTAACTTATTCCATTTTCTTGGGCTTTTAGCACTTCTGGATATGCAAGAGTTGGGCAACCGGTTTAGCGTAGGGGTAGAGGAAGCAATGCAGGATTGCTTTGTTGCAATGTTGATACGTGCAGATTTCAAAAGTTAGGGCTCTGTGTGGCGTGCACTTTTAGATATTTCCAGAGTTGCTTGGAGCAGTGGCTTGTGTGTGCTCCAGATTGGTAATGTACATTGTTTTGGGGTTGTCTCTGGTGTCTGCAAGAGTGATGCCTAAACAGAGTATGGAGAGTTGAGTTGGTGAAGTGGGCTAGAGTGTTGTTTAGGGAAATTCAACGCACACACATTTGGCGTGCCTTCCATTTTGTGCTGTTTCTGTCTTGGAGTTGTGTGTGGACGTGTGCTGCCTGTTAGGGTGCAAGGTAGAAGGATCTAGAGGTGGCTATTGTTGTCACACCTTGCCCAGCAGACCACCCAATAGCATCTCTTCACAACCATTTTGTATTTGGAGTTATCAAAGAGGTTTCATTTATTGGCTTGTTTCATAACATACAAAAAACATTATTCTACCGATTTTAGTCCTCGTTATGCTATATTTTCTGATGTTAGGCTAAGTCATCCTATGTCATGTTACACTATCCCAGGGCACAAATTCGGGACCCACAGTGTGTAGTCAATTGGCCGAGGCCTCCTTTCCGATGCCCGCTGGAACCTCAAAAAGCGCAGTACCATTCAGTATTATGGTACAATGCAGCCGAACATGCCCTGTGAACTAGCAATTTACAGAACCAAGCCTCACGTTTTGGGATATGTCACTGGCCCAATGTAATTTAAATTTCATAATTTTCTGCTAATTTGACACTGGTACCCACAAATATGCTTCGCAGGATTGCGAGGAGGGACCCACCCAAGTGTGTTTGGGCCACCCTCATAAAGTCTCTGAGGAACCCCCACACCATTTCATGTTATGTTGCCTTACACCACGCACCGCTACCACCCATGGGCAGTCTCCTGACTCACCCTCACCGATGTTTGGGTCTAGTTGTGCCACTGGATCTCAGAGTAGCCGAGTGGTACCTGCCCAGAAGGCCCCCTGACACCCTCAACAAATGTAAATGCTGTCTTCCAACTCAATCACCAAGATCTGCAGCCCTGAGCAGACCTTAAATCCTGCTACCTTTAATTAAAACAAGCGCACACAAAGGGAAGAAGAGCCCACAATGGACAAGCAGCCACACAGTAGAACTGCGCCCATCCACACACCTGGCTCTTCAAGCTCATAGCGGGTTTGGCAGGACTATGAAACACTGCTTTATCTTCACAGACCTCATTTATAAGCTCTTCCTGCCTAGATGCTGCCTGATTTTAGCATGGACACCTCCACCCCTTGGAAGCAAGACGACACGGAGCCCCACAGGTTCGATCCCCGGGACCGCGCTTAGAAACCTCTGGGTATTAAGCACGTTATAAATAACCTATCATATCATATCATATACAAATGGAATATAGCTTACAAACTTTTACAGTAGACAGGTTATACATCAATAGACCAGCAATACAATGTTTCACGTTTAGCCATGGCACCAATTTAACCAGTGTCTGGGAATCACACTCATTTGATGCCATCAAGGATACAATTTCCACTTTCTGTTTAATTAATTCCGTGTCGGAGTTATGCTATTTATGACCAGTAACTCTGATCGACGGCCACACCCTTCAAATGTTGGGCAGCCATATACTGCTTTACCAGCACGGCGACCCCAGGTGAGCTGCAGGGCGCCTCTGCCCCACGCTTGCCACCTTGTGGCCAGGCTCATGCCCCCTTGCGGCCCCAGACCCCCTCGTTCCCTGTGTTCCCCCAGCTTCCCTCTTCCCCTCCCTCCGCCTGCCTCCCGGACCTTCCTCCCCCCGTGATTGGCCTCTCGGGCCGTGTACTAAGTGAGGGCCTGCAGCTGCACCTGGGAGAACGTCATTACCAGCACGGTGACCCCAGGTGAGCTGCAGGACCCCTCTGCCCCACGCTTGCCACCTTGTGGCCAGGCTCATGCCCCCTTGCGGCCCCAGACCCCCTCGTTCCCTGTGTTCCCCCGGCTTCCCTCTTCCCCTCCCTCCGCCTGCCTCCCGGACCTTCCACCCCCCGTGATTGGCCTCTCGGGCCGTATACTGAGTGAGGGCCTGCAGCTGCACCTGAGGAAATGCCATTACCAGCACGGCGACCCCAGGTGAGCTGCAGGATCCCTCTGCCCCACGCTTGCCGCCTTGTGGCCAGGCTCAAGCCCCCTTGCGACCCCAGACCCTGTTGCTTCCTGTGTTCCCTGGCTTGTAGCCCTCTGCCAGGCAGTGCGGCGGATAAGGGCCCCAAGGAAAAGGGCGGCTCCTGCACTGGCAGCTCCGAGATGTGACTCCGGGTGTCCGCAAAGGAAGCCAACAGACACCAACAAAACTGTAAGTGTGGCATGGGTGGGGTGTAGAGCCATTACTCTACTCCAGAAAGCCCTCGCCACTCTACCTTACCTTCCATAATGTAGACTGCCATAGACTTACACCAATCCAAATCCACTCTTGGGTGAACTGTAAAGATTGCATTCCATCACACACTAACATACTAGCCACACCTATAGAGAATGATCAAGATTAGCCTGCATCACTTTTAGGCAGCTGTAACAATGTTAGCATGTGCCACACTTAGATGTCATCCTTAACTTTATCCTGCGCCGCATCTAGATAGAAATATGAATGTTAGCATGTGCCACACTTAGATGTCATCCTTAACTTTAGCCTGCGCCGCATCTAGATAGAAATATGAATGTTAGCATGTGCCACACTTAGATGTCATCCTAACCTTAGCTTCCGTCACTTCTAGATAGAAATGTGAATGTTAGCATGTGCCACACTTAGATTTCATCCTTAACTTTAGCCCTCATTCGCATCTAGATAGAAATATAAATGTTAGCATGTGCTACACTTAGATGTCATCCTCAACCTTTAACCTGCGTCACATCTAGATAGAAATATGAATGTTAGCATGTGCCACACTTAGATGTCATCCTTAACTTTAGCCCTCATTCGCATCTAGATAGAAATATAAATGTTAGCATGTGTCGAACTTAGATGTCACCCTTAATTCTAGCTTCCGTCACTTCTAGACAGCGTTATGAATGTTAGCATGTGATACACTTGAATGAAACTGAGGGATGACAAGTTCCACACCTGGATGGAATAGTGAATGATAGCGGGCATCACACCTTGACACAATTTCAAGGAACGCAATGCCAACTAAATAATGCACTAACAACTTCAGGCCTCTGCATACACCTCTCAAACTCTAACAAACACAACCGCAAGCCTAAATACAGCAATCCGCACAAACTGCACTACATTGCAACAATAAAACAAACCACACATAGACTTGCACAACAGCACATCACGACTACAGACCATAAAACACCCCAAGCCCAGCCAACGGACCCACCGGGCTGAGGCTGCCAACAGCACATCACTGCTCTCTTGCACTTTTCCATCTTATTCCCACTAACTAACCCCCCCCCCTTTCTCCCGTTTTCAGAGCCGCCAGACCGCCAGGGGACCACTCCGGTGGTGATAGTGCGCGGTACAAATATCCTTTAACATTAACATTCACCACGCAAGGCCCCGCCATATCGACATTTCTGTGGCCCAAGGAATTCACGATCAACCACCTTAAATTCTGTATTGGTAATCCCTGATCTGCTAAGGATTATAAAAGGGTTGGCAGTTTTTCACTTCTAGTGGGGATTGAACATACTTGTAGAGGGCAAACAGGTACTTTTAAGATGAATAAATGACTTGAGGGCAAACAATGCAAACTTAAGCAAACTGTAGTTATTTCGACAGGGCTTGGCTTAAAAGTGCACAGTACAGTGCACAGCAAAGAAGTCCTGGGTTTATCACTTAGTAGATGCAGCTTAAGACTAAAGTGCACTAATGAAACAAGCACTGGCAATGCCAACAGTTTTGGCTTTTGTATAGGCATCGGAAAGTTATTTGCCAGGCATTGCCATGATGGTACTAACTAGCCATTAATGTTAGCAGATGCAAAGTGGTGCAAGTGTCTGGGCATTTGAAAGCATTGCTTGGCAAATGCCTATCCAATACCTATACACACCAAAACTGTTGGCTTTGCCAATTCATGTTTTTAATAGGACTTCACTGCAAAGATATGCATACTATTTATAAATGAAGTGGTGAAGACACACTTGCACTTGCTTAGGACATTTTTATTACAACATTAGCACATATAAAGCTCCAATTAAGCCATTAAATCTCAGAGGACTGCTTTAGAATAACACTGGCAGGCACTTACAGCCCAACGTTGGGTGTTACTGCTTGATAAATCTAGCTTAAAGAGGCCCCAGGAGGATGTTTTTGGATGGAAGAGGCAGGAAGTGGGTGGGAATGGCTATAGAGATTAGCATGGCCATGGGCAGCCAATGAGTGGGTAAATAGCCAAACAACACCCGCAAGCTGTGTGACTCCCCATATCCATCTCCCTAGCTGTACTGCAATGCAACAGTTTTGGTTTCTAGGTGGCGCTTTGGCATCACCTAACAGCCAAAACTAAAAAGAGGGAGCTTCATTTCCATGCTGAAATTTGTGAAGGAACAGATTAGCCCCACCCCCTTTCTTCTATGTCACAGGCGTAACCCATCAGACAGTGCCTTCTGCTGTTGTGGGGATGGGCCCAACCAAGCGCCGGCCCTTTGATGCCTGCCTTCCTTTCGTGAACCCATGCCAGCCGCCAGTCACTAGCACGAAGAGGTCGCCGCTTTAACGCACACGAACACGTCCTCAATACAACGCAACAAAGCAGAACATATCGTCACATTATTTAATATTATATATTTCAGGAACATGGACGAGAAAATGCGAGGTAAAAATACGCGCTAATGGCATCCCCGCATGATTCTAGTGACTCCCCTCACTGCATCTAGACATGAACCACCTCAAGATTGCCGAAGTCAGTGCCTGGTGACAAAGTACTCGCACCTTAAGCCACACGTGCAGAGACACAACCAGACATTCTCACAGGCAGATGCAACATTCCAGATGTTGTGGCTGGTATTATTGTATTTCTAGTGGCCAGGGGGTATCAAAAAGACGACCCGGGCACTGTTCTCATTCCAGGCACTTTATTATTCCGAATACATTTTCTCAATAATCTCAGATTTAAGACACATTGGTTCTATTGGATTTTCAAACACAATTCTTACATATATTTTGATTGAGCTTCCAAAATAAGGTTGCAATCACATGCAACAATAATTCTCAGTGAGAGCTATGAATGATGTTGTCGTATATTGAGATTTCCCGATCAACGGATATCAGTGAATTCCATGGGTCAGAGCCAACATCTGCAGCATCACTGCAGCAGGTGTGCTGTGTGGTGTGTTGACGCCGAATGGCTGTTGCCCACAGTAACATCTTGCCTGAGGCAGGAATGTACACCGCAATGCTCAGCGCTTACTTATAAGGTGATCATAACGCTTGGATGTCCAGAAAGAGGTGAGAGCAGGGATTGGTGGCAGTGTTTCTGTGGTGTGAACTAGCTTCAGTTCCTTCCCCAGTGTACCGTGCTGCAAGTGGCGCAGGGATGGGTGGCGTGTTTGGGTGTTAATGTGTTACTATTTGCACTGGATGAATGGGAGTGTTACATTAGGTGCAACATTCATCCACTAATGCATTGATCCAAAACCTGTCCCTGCTTCATGGAGGGAGATCATCTTTTGCACCCTTGACAGGCCACTGCAGTCCTCCAAGTGAAAACGCGTGACGTAAACTCACACCCTCCTCTATCACTCTTCAAAGGACTGCATCCTCTCATCAGCGAAAAGTTGTGAGGTAAATTCACATCCTCCTCTCCTCCAAAATTCAAAACTGACTTGACTACATGCTGGGGTGAGCTGAGGGCTGTCATGTATTGGAGATATGGGTGCCGGACTGCCTGTAAGCGGTACTTTGTGCCCTAACTGGTCCCACATTTTAAATGTTGCCAGTGTTTTAGAGAATTCGTAGGCCGCGAGAGGTCTTCTCTTATTTGCTTATCCATAACATCTATCTCAGCAGCCTACCTCCCACCGGATCTTCCAAGCCTTTCCAGCTTTTTTCTGATTGCCGACCAAGCTCAAGTCTGTGTTAGTGCCCACGGTTGACAATGAAATGAGGGCATTGGATGATGGCCGTATCAGCACAATTATATATATGTACATTCTAACACATTTTTGAGTAATGAGCATACCAAACGACCAATGATCAAAGTGTGTTGTATGCAAATCGAAATTGTACCCTTGGTCCTTTAGAAAGGAAGCAGAAAATAACCTGGACATTTCGACCCTTTTCTGCAATGCAATCTTCACATCTTTGTGCAAATTCTTTCCTACAAGTTCACAAAAAGTTCTGGGAGCCCCTCTACTAAGAACAAACAAGGCCAATTAACCTGTCCTATGGGAATTCCTTCCACTCCGAAGGGTCTACAACATGTCCGGGGTTGCCCTTGTTCAGAGAAGAATTGCCTAGTATTTTGGTGCTGGACTGCACTTGGGGGTGGGACCAGACTGCTATGCAATTTCATATTTCACTTCTATGAAGGGTCAGCGAGCTAAAATGGGGCTGTAGACCCTCATCAGTGGAAGAAATTCCATAGAACAGGATATTTGGGCCATGTTCGTTCTCAGCAGAGGGGCTCCCACACACTTGTTAATTTTGTAAAACTTAGGGTTTCACCCTAAGTAATCAAGGGTAATCCAGATGTGGACCCCTTGCTCACTATGCTTTAGAGAAACTCAACTTCATCTCACTGAGGAGGCCCAACAAGTCGGAAACACGGGGTTGCTGACGGTACTCTTGTTCAGAGTAGGATTCCCTAGCATTTCGTTGCTGAATAAGTGGGTAAGAGCACACTGATTTGCAAATGGATATTACTCCCCTATGAAGGATCAGAGAGCTAAACGGGATTGTAAAGTCTTCTGAGGGGAACACCTTCAATAGAACAGGTTATTTGAGCCATATTCGTTCTCAGTAGAGGGGCTCCGACACTCTTGTTAATATTTTCTACAGGTTGTTCATAGCCTAAAATAAACATTGCCTGGTTCAAAATTCGAAACGTATCGGTGCCGTTAATCCTGCATGACCGACAGGGCCTCATTACGATTCGGGAGGTCCAGTGTAAAAGTGTTGGTATTCGTGGATACCGGCACTTTTCAGGACCGCCCAACTACGGGTTTGCCAGTGGGGCACCAGCCAGGTGCCCTACTGGCAAAAGAAGCCCTCATTACCAGCACTGGTACTCCATGAATGGGGATTTACACCATCATTCCAGGACCGGGTGCCGGAAACAGTATCTCCATTTGCTGGTATCCTGGCGGCTCTCCTGCCAGGATACCGGCAATCTTGTAATGAGGCCCAAAGTATTTATTAGGCATTTTTATACAGTTGAGAAAGGGGCCTCAAGTCGCAAAGAATTCAGGTAGGGAATCCTACAAATTGGACGCACATTTTTCTTGCTACAAAAAAAAATAAATCCTGTGATGAGAGCGCTTCTTTCCTGTTCCCATGGGTAGTTCCTGATACCTGAAAGCCCCAACAAACAAATCTCTGGTGTTTTTTTAATCTTCAGCCCTGTAATTTGCTTAACCGTATGAACAATAATCTCCCAGTACTATACTGATTTCGGACAGTCTAAACACACGTGTAAATCCAGCCTTGTTCCCACCACCCCACGTTCCCCCCCACAGCCTCTACAGCACAAACCAGTTTATTCCTAGAGAAAAGCTTAGTGCGGCTTGGGGTGAAAGGGTTTTGTGGGCCTGCTCAGCACTGTGCTCTGCCCCATACCTCCTTCCATGTTTACCCATCTACTCCCCTGCCCGTGTCAATGTGCCAAGAAAGAGTGCTCGGAGGGAGGAAAGCACTGGCTGCCAATATCAAGTGTTTATATATGCGGGACATGAGTCCCCCAGACATCCTTGAAGAGAAAATAGATTTCTCAAAGGCAGTTGGTTGCTTAATAGCCTTCCCCAGTTCTATCTCAGCGCTCAGAACCCAACTGATAATAATAGGCGCAATCCGATTCTCCTACCGAAAAGTGGTCCAACATTCTTCAAAGGACTGCACCCTCTCACCAGTGAAAATGTGTGACACACATTCACACCCTCCTCTCCTCCAAAATTTAAAACGTACTTGGTTATATGCCAGGGTATGCCAAGGTGAGCCGGGGGTTATCATGTATTGAGTAAAGGGTCCAGCTGTGCCTGTAAGTGACACTTTGTCCCCTAATTGGTTGCAGATTTGAAATTTTGCAAGTATTTTACATAGGGTTTATGCCGCGAAAGTCCTGTCTGATTAGCGTCTCAATAGCATACATCTCAGTGGCCCACCTCCCACCCGATCTTTCAAAAATGTTTCAGTTTTTTCTGACTGCGGATCAAGCCGATCTCGCAATCCCCCTTTCTCTCCAGCGGGGTGCATTATTTTTCTAGAGCTAACCTGGAAAGGTAGCTCTTCCATATGTAAGACATGAGTACATTTTGTATATGAAGAAGAAAACCTTCAGAGGCCTGCACAGGTAGTGTCTGAAAAAGATGTAGAAGGCATGGGAGTACGGACATTGTAATAGCCGCTATGCTGCCACACCAGGAGGTTACCATGACTTCGTGTCCTCCTTGATCTTCAGAGACAGTTCGCCGTCAACAGTTTTGAGGGGTGCCTTGTGATATGCACTCCTAAATATTCAATGTTGTGTTTGGCCCTCCTAAAGGGGGTTGCCTTTTGTGAATGTGTCTTCCATGTCTCAGGTACATTTATGTCCAGGATTTCACTTTTCTCCACATTGATTTTAAATCCTGCAACTTTCTGGAATTTCTGCAATGGTGAGTGGTGTGGTCATGGTGAGCATGGTAACATCTGTGAAGAATGAGGCCTTGTATTCCTGACCCCTGTTTGTGATCCCCGATAGTGAGTCGGTCTGGTGTATCTTGGCTGCCAAGCATTTCACTTCTAGGGCAAGTAGCGATGGCGATAGAGGGCACCACTGCTTCAGCCCCCCTGGATAATGACAAGAGCTCCGATAGTTGGGGATTTAGAAAAACCTGCACTTTCGGATCATGACAGATCGCAAATGCCCCCTCCACAAATTATTCCCCAAATCTTATCGTGCCCATCACCTCCTCGACACGGTCACATTCTTGTCGAGTGCCACAATGCCATTGCTGTCTTGGCTCTATGTCCTATATCCAGGAGGAGTACTATCTGAATAAGTTGTCTGGAGCCTCTCTATTTTTAATAAAGCTGGATTGGTCCTGGTTTGTTGAGTTTAGAAAGAATACTTTCGAATCTATGGGCCCTCATTACAAGTTTGCTGGTCTGGTAACTACGGTACCGGTAAGCTTGCCGGTACCGTAGTTAACGGACTGGCAAACTATGAGTTCTGCTCGCGGGTGCCTTTTTTCGCACCGGCACCCGCGAGCAGAGCATGTCGGATGCACATGCACTATTCTGAATGGTGCCGGTGCATCCGGCCTCCCCAGGGAATGGGGAGCATTTTTTACCGGCGCCCGGGAATGGGGAAATACCGGGTCCGGCGGGGCCATAATGACCCGATCATTGCCTATTCCCGGGCGCCGGTAAAATTTGCAAGTTCGGCAGCAGCCTGCCGGTTTTACCAATAAGGCTACTGCCAAACTTGTAATGAGGCCCCATGTGTCTATATTTTTGAGTGTGTTCTGGTGTCTGTGTTTAGCAGAGCAATCGGTTTATATGAGCTACACTGAGTCGGTCTCTGTAGGCTGCATCGAAAATCGAGCTTCTTCCTTTGAGGGGGTGATCACTCCTCAGGACTTGATTGCAAAGAAAACCTCACCTAACGGGCCGACTAGTAAGTGTGGGAAAGATTTGATTAACTGGGTGGAGTAGCCATGCAGACCTTCTAGTGAAACGCAAAGCAGTGATAATCTTCTCTTTAGTAATTGTGCCATCCAACATTTTATTTTCCGATGGGAGGAAAACTGGTAAATTGCATGTTGCCAAAAAGTCTGAAATATCTGCGCCTTCTGGGTTCTCTGCTGTATATAAAGAGGCAAACAAAAAAGAGGCATCTGGTAAGATAGCTTAGTGGGTTGAATGCTCGGTGCAGCGATCTGTGTGTGATCTGCAGGTCACAGATTCAAATCCTGGCAAGGTCGACTCAGCCTTTCATCCTTCCGAGGTTGATAAAATGAGAAACAATTTCGATTAGGTAACAATAATTGTATATACAAATGTTCTGCGTGAAGCGCTTTGGATAAAAGCGCTATATAAATGACTAGTTATTATTTTTACTGTTTCCTTAAAAGGGCTACTTTCTCAGATTCTTTAAACGGAAACCCACCTCACTCCGGCCTGCTGCAAATGTAAGGGAGTTGATGTAGACAGTAGCGATTTCATGCAGTTTCCCCCCTTGTTGCAGCATTCAATGAACATGATTCAATCTGCGTCTTGTAATTTCGACCTTATTAGAACTAATCAGGTTTAGCTGATTTCTAACTTCCTGTACATGGCGGTAAGATTTCCGGTTCCCCGTTTCTAGAGTCCAATGCGCATAGTTCTATCATAAGCCTATCTGGATCCCTCCATGTGTTAAGCCTAGACTTTTTTGTTATGCCTCAGTGGTTTTAAAGGCCTACATCTAGTATCTGAATTCAACTTCATTGCTTCGTTTTCGTGAAAGAAATGTGGGATATCAGGCTCCAGTTCTTTTTTCAATAATGCGTCATGCAGGAGTGAGTCGTTGATCATGCAGGAGTGAGTCGTTGACCATGCAGGAGTGAGACGTTGATCATGCAGGAGTGAGTCGTTGACCATGCAGGAGTGAGTCGTTGACCATGCAGGAGCGAGTCGTTGAGTTTCCAGTTTCGAGGGCGTATTTCTTCCCACTGCAGTTTTAATAGGAAGGTAACTAGTGTGTGATCAGACCATGTTATGTCCCTAATAGTTAGCTTGACCAGTGTAGTGGGGAGAAGGACCCGCCTTCATAATATGATATATCCTTTGATACAGAGTCTTCCTGTTGTGTGGCTGTTGGGTTCACCACACACCCACAAGGCCTGCATCTTGGTGGGCTGGAGTGGTGCACCCTATGTTACTGTGGGATCGATTTAACTGTGGGTTGAAAATCATAGTGAAATCTCTTGTTAAGAGTCCAGACCCCCTCTGCAAAGGCTAAAAAAAGTCTGCATGGTTTGTTTGAAAAAACGAGAGTGCTACTCACTCGTGGCGTACAATGTGGCCAGTGTAACCTTTCTGCCCTCTAAATTACCAAATATAAAAGATAGAGCATTTTGGGTCCTCCAGCTCTTTATCAAGGGTAAACAGTACCTTCAGGCTGTTTTTTTCTCTTTAGCAGAAGCATAACATTGTATGTGTTAGTGCTTATTTCCCAACCCATTGCCACCTCTACTGGGGTTTCATGTAAACATGCTGTATCCACTAGTTGATTGTAAAAGAGGTGCTCTTTTGTGGGAGGAGTTTTGGCCCCTAACACTGCGTATGGTTACCTTAACCATGGACATCCTTTGTTAGTTGCAGTGTGGAAAGTTTCTAGGGTCTCTACAACGCTCGACATCACCAGAAAATGGCTCCACCAATAAACATTTAGTATAAGAGATTCTGTAGTAAGCGTATCCTCCCCTCGAACAATCACCATCTGCAAGACCCTGAGAAATCATGTATTGCATTCTGTGAAAAAGAAAAAGAGAGGAAGGGATGAAGAGAGGGTGCACTTTTTAGCCTGGGCTATTAGAGGGCGTTTATGCGCCACCTATAAACCGAAACAAATGCATTGAAGTACAGGTAAGAGGAAGAAGGCAAAGGAGGGACTCACAGCTTGTGGGCGTTGTTTGGTTATTTACCCACCTTTACCTGTCCATGGCTATACTATTCTCTATGGCAGTTCCCACCCACTGCCCGCTTCTCATCGCCCAAAACACGTCCTCCCAGGATCTCTTTGAGCTCACTCTAGCAAGCATGAACATCAACCATTAGCTTTCCAGGGTTATTTCCATCAGTCTCCTAAGAGTTAATGGCTTAACCGTGGCTGCAAATGGCTACTGCTGTAACTAAGTGTGACTTCAGCCACTTCATGTGTAGCTCTACCCTGTACTGAAGTCCTTTTAAAAACAAGTAACTACAAAGCCAACAGTTTTGGCTTTAGGTATTATGTAGGCTTTTGCCAGGTACTGCCATCATATGCACAAGTAATCACTCAATATTTCGGCTGTTCCCATTGTATGGCCATGTAATACCGTTATATCAATGCCTAGCAAATGCCTATCCCATACCTACACAAAAGCCCAAACTGTTGGCTTTGCCAATGCTTGTATCATATGTCCTGAACTGTAGCCAACATCTCAGTGTCTCTAAACCTAAAGTTCTAGTCGACATGGGAATTTATGGTATATATACCCATAACTCCTAACAACATGTGGGGGGACACCCCTTAAATCCCACCACTCCACCCCCTGATAACGCCAAATCCCAGAAAGGTAAATGTGCCTTGACCAACACAATCAGCAGTCACTGTAACCCCAAAGTCTGATTTGTTTACAACATGCAGCAACCCAAGTGAATAAAAAACTGAAGAAAGTGGAGTCTGGTTGAACCGGCCTCAATCCATTACAATGACCTCCTCAGACATTCCTGTAGATCAAGAACATGTGACAATACCCACTTCTCATGTCTATACCCTGACCCGCTCATACAGCTCTACCAGCTAAACTATGCATCAGTGCCTCCCCTTTCTCCATTTCTGTGCCTGCCTATTACCCCCGGCTAAAGCCACATTGACCCTGTGTTTGCTAAACCTTGGGCAGAATAGGCTAAACTCATCCTCCCACTTTGGTTGGAAAATGGTGCAGAGAACAGAATGGTAAGGCCCTGCAAAAGAAGGCCTGAGTGATGGCGACTGCAGGGCATTGCCATTTTGTTCGCTGCACCATTTCCCAACCAAAGTGGGAGGATGAGTTTAGCCCATTCTGCCCAAGGTTTAGCAAACACAGAGCTTTGTGAACCGGAGTGCATGTCCAAGTGAAGACCAGGCGGCGAGAGCATGTCGCGCAGTATGTAATATGCTCCTAGTGCATTGATTACACATTCTCCTTTTGCATAGAGTTGCAGCAGCCAGAGCTGGATGCTGCCTCGGGATTAACCTTCCTACATGATTGTGTCCTTCTCGCTTAACACTTTCAGCAGATGTTCTTCAGTTTAGTTTCAGGAAACCTGATGATGATCTCTCTTGGGGAGCTTGTTTACCAAGGAGTTGGAGTCCTACTCTCTGCACCGTCTCTATGGTAATACCATTTATGCAGGCGTCAGGAGCAACTGAATGAAAACACTGTTTTGGTCATCCTTCTAAATCTGCCCAGTCACTTCCCTCAATACGTCCTCTTATTCGTAGGTTTTTCTGGCTGTGACTTTTTTCTAAGTCTTCCAGACTATTATGTGCCACTTCGAATTCCTGTTCGGTTTCCCTCTGCTAGGTCCTCTTGCATTGAGTCCAGGGAGCACTCCGTCTCATGAACTCTTTCTCCTGCAGATACTTCCATCGTTATAGAAGAAAGTGAAGCATGCAAGTCTGAGGGCACTGTTTGCAACTTCTTTTTCACAGTTTCAGTAGTGTTCTACGTCAGTAGAGTAAGAGATTGCATTCAAACTCCCTTTGCTACTCCATCGTTAACATGGCTGTCGCTATTTCTTCGCCTCCACTGTTCTCAGGTGTAGGGGTCCCGATTGTTGCTTCTTGATTCCGTAGAGAGTTTGCCATTGTGAGGGTCTCCAACGAGGAATGAAGTGAATGCTCTTTGTGCGATTGGCACCTTCTTGCTATCTACATAAACCAGGGTCTTCTCCATATGACAGGTGATAATAGCCCAGCTGTTACTTGTCGGCTACATCCCACATTTGAGACCTGACAGATGGTGTGTGGGATCCCTTGGATTGGTTCAGGGGGGTCTTTTTTTCCAATTTCAGGATTTCGTCAGTTTGATTTCACAGCCGCTGGCCTCATTTGGCAGAACCAATCCTTGCCCGCTTCACACCTTCAATTTGTTCCCATTCCGCTGCCATTAATGGTGTGCAGAGGCAATAAGAACTAGAGGCCCTGTTGTGAATGCGTTCCAGAGCTCTACTCTGTAGAGACTCTGGTACACCTGGGGTTTCTGAGAGATGGTTGGGGGAGAACTCAGAGAAGGAAGAGAGCCGTGCTGGGCCTCCTGTTGCGGTCCCCACCAAACCCACTTGATCTTACCTCGTGTTTGTGTCTTGCGTCCATGACACAATTTGGCGAGGAGGTGGTGAGCGGGGGACCGTGACAGCCAGCTGATGGGGTGCGGTGTGCAGCAGTTCACTGCTGTTGACCGGTGACCGTTCCCACTGCTCTGCAGAGAGAGCAGCAGCGACACGGAAGCAGGGTAGGAGCTGACACGCCCAGCGATGTTCAAGAGAGAAATACTGGTGGCCTAAAATGATGAAATCGGCAGAAGAGTTGGTGAAGACATGCCAGGCTGGTGCCAACAGTGACAAGTCAAAGAAACCACATACGGCTCCACTTACACCTATAAAAATACCTGAGAGGGTTTTGTGCAAACTGGCAATGGACATTGTTGGCCCATTTGTAATTCTAGGGAATTGTAAAGTGTTCATCAATTGCGTTATGGACTAGACATTCAAATGGGCAGAGTGGGGAGTTGTGGAAGAGACTTTCACCACCAGGAAAGTTATTCAGTTTTTGGAGCTAGTATTCAATAGAGAAGGAGACCCAGAAGAAATTGATGGGCAACGGGGTACAACTTGTGTCAGAAGAGATGCACGTTTTTATAAGAGAAAGGCGCATTAGCCATAGTTGTAGCTCACGTGATCATCCTATGGAGAATGGCCCATTCGAACGGATGAATGGTTTCATCAAGAATAGCATACACTTAGCATAAGCGAATGCTTTACCTTGGAAATAAATAATGAAAGAGACACTCAATGCCCATCGAATAAACCCCCACTCTGCCACTGGCGTTGAACCATTTGTGATAATGAGAGGTAGAGCGTTATGCAATAGACAACCCATTTTGGGTCGAGGAAAATCATACGAGGAAAATAGACATGAGTGAAGTCCTCAATAGAGTTCAGGAAAGTCAACGCAGATAACAAGGAATATTATGACATAACCAAGGCAACATGCAATCTGCCATTCCAAGAAGGGGATTGGGTCAAAGTTAGAAATGGTGCTGAAAGGATTGATACTGGGAACGTCAACAAGTAAAGGATGTTGGATGGAAAAGTGCTAGACTGGAGGATGGCACAAAGTGGTCGACTGATGATGTAGTTCACACCCCAAATGACACACCTGTCATCACCTCTGATGACATCACGGCACCCATCTTTGCTGGACACAGAACTGAGAGGAAGCCAGGTAGTAGCAGCCCTGGACCATTCAACAGTGGGGCATCTTCATCCAGAAGATCTAGAAGAGTGGTTCCCTGTCAGAGAGAAGAATATATGTAATACTGAACTTGTTCATGAATGCACTGTGTTACCGTTACTTTCCTTGTTATTTTTCAATGATCTTTCCCATCCCACCTCCCTTCCTCCTTTCTGACATTTTTCCAGAATGATTCTTCTCATCCTCCCACTTTTTCTCCTTTCATTTATTGCCATATGGGGAGGAGATGTTGTAAATGCATTCCAGAGCTCTACTATGTAGAGGTTCTGGAACACCTGGGATTCCGAGAGACGGTTGGGGAGAACTCAGAGAAGGAAGAGAGCCGTGCTGTGCCTCCTGATGCGGTCCCCAATAAACCCACTTGATCTTACCTCATGTTTGTGTCTTGTGTCCACGACAGGCCCCCTGGAGCCAGATTACAAACTGCCCATGTTCTGCCGCTTCTGGTCATGCCCGCAATGATGTTTTTGGACTTGACTTTAGTGTTTGACAACATCAATTAGGCAACTCCTCTGCAGCACCTTCAACAACAAAGTTTTTGAAGAATTGTCTTGAGATGGTCCAGCTCCTTTTTTTAAAAACTCTCTCTCCCATTCTCTTTCTTTTTTGTTTCCCTGCACTGCAGGCTCCCCAGTACTCCTCTCCCCTCATGGCTCTTTTTCAATATACACCTCCATCCTCTGGTCACAATTCCTTTGCTCGGCACTTTCATACAGATGTGGATGACCATGCAGAATATACATGTGGGCAGCAATTTCAAATCTGCTGCCAACACCCTTTGTGGGTATATGTTTGCAAAGATCAAGGGGGTGATGGGTTAGGGACTCTAGATCACTACAGGAAAGAGCAAGCAGCTGTGTGAGCCAGGGCTTTTCCCAGGCTGCCCGCAAAGCAACCCTTCCACAGCTCCTATTCCCAGCAACCTTGTGTTTTCCTAAATGGCTCTCTATCCCTACCCCAACCATTAGCTAAATCATGCATTCATCATTTTGATGATTGGATTTATTCCCTACGTTGCTACACCGGTTCATCCTCAGCTCCTGCTGCCCCCATCTATTCTGGATCGTCTTACCTGTCCTAGTTTTAAGTCTTGATGACTATTTCCTTTGGAGCTCTCATTGCCTGCTTCAGATTAAACTACTGATGCTTGCTTAAGGTACAATGAAACCCACTCAGTGTTTCCTCACCTTCCTGTACATATTCTACTCCCGTCTCACTTTGACTCAGACCCCACCTAACACTTATTGCTTGACTTTTTCTGACGATCTTTAAGATTTGACATTAGCCTGAATGTTATTCCCAGTACAAAAGACTTGGTTCTCTCATTTCGACCCGCTACAAGATCACACGCAGTCACCATTAGATGGGCAAATTATCCTATATCACAACCAGACACTGGTAGTTTGCCACAGAATCAACATAATTACACTCCCAGCGACCTTTAAGCATTTGCGCTTCACTGTATCCCAAAGCATATAAAAACAGAAGTGGGGCACTCCGACCTTGCGTTCACTGACAACAACATCAAGATTTTGGATCTTCAATTTCTGCAACAGTCTTGTTTGACCTTAAAAAGCAAAGTAATCTCAGTTGTCTTGGGCGTGTTGGTCACTCAAGGCCAGAGGTCTGCAAACTATGGCTCTCCAGACGTTTTGGACTTCAATGCCAATCAGCCCAAGCCAGTGTAGTCAATGGTGAAAGCTCAGGGTAACAGCCCCCTGCTCTCGGCTATGGACGTTGGTTTGGGTACATTCAATAACCCAGTTCATGTTTTTATTTTTTACACGGTTTGGAACTGCTTAGAGTGTTAGAAACCGAGCCAGAGGGTGTCAACCAGCCTAAAAGGACAACCTAACTGTGGGAGGTTGAACGCGAGGAGAGCTGGTTCCACTACCACTATTCGTTTGAACAATGATTTTTCCTTTGCATACATTTCTCCTTTTTTTCATTTTTTATACAAGATATAGGGCAGGCATTAGGTTTTTGTTAGCATAGGCCATTTTGATTTGACGGACTCCACTAGGACTGTTTTGTTTATCGTTTGATGGTCGAGACTACTCCCATCTTAGTTACAGGGCAAAATAGGAGTTTCTCCAACGCCAACATTTTCAATAAAGGTTTTACAAATTGTGTCCATTGTGTCAGTGTCATACTTGTGATACCATGTCTTCCCTACACCACACAGTACCTAACATAAAAGTGTGCACAGTCAGAAATTGGCACATGCAAACACTGTTTAACAGTTTCTCATGTAAATTTCCTTTTAAAAGCATAGTTTGAACTTATGAAACCGATTCACTTTATACAGCTATCTATTGACACATCTTTCCTAATACATGTAGCATTGTAGAGTGCAGGAAAATATGGTGTGGATTTAAAAACAGTCTGCTAAAGTTAAATTGATCTTTAACAGCAAAATTGTGACACTTTCAAAATGTGCCGCCACTGATTTGCGTACTTACACAGATTTAACCAATTTTTGGTTGCCTAATGTGCTACCAATTGGAGGGGACATTCATGACTACTTCAGGAGGGTGCCCTCTAAATTATTAATCACTGGCATGTAACTACACAAAGCTCTTCTAAATTTTGCATTGACCTTTTTAGAATAAAAACCGGAATCCCTTTAAAAGTCAGCAAACAGTTCAATTGTTAACGGTGTATCCCAAATGACTGGTGACAGTTTAGTTAAATCAAAATAAAGCTTTATCTATTTTGATATAGTGGCCTATGAGGAAATACCAAAGCTATTGGATGCTATTTTATTGTCAACTAGTTTCCTGTGACTCTCACAGTGGCCAGGATTTTTTGTATCTTTGTCAGTGGCTGGTGGCTTCTTCCCCAAGAGGGTGTGTGCCCAGTGCAGCTGTTCCTTTGTCCCCTGCCGGTAAGACTTGACAGCTCTCCAAGTGAAGAAGGCATACCTGAGGGGGTAACGTGGTAGCTGATGCTTCGATGTGATGTAATGTGATCTTATACAGCACCCTTCTGACATTTGCAGGCGCCTTGCTGCACTTGTCCCTGTAAGAGAAGAGTGGAGGATTGTTAGAGGGATAGTGGGAGAGGCATATGCTAAACCTGTGGGGTTGATGAGTGCAGGTCAGATGTACCCAAGTCCTTGGTGCTGCTCTGGTCCTATGGGTTTGTCAATGCTACTTTGAAAGTGTTAATCCAGAGAGGAGAACCCGAGATCTGCAATATACAGTGCACTAGGCCTGAGTTAGTCACTGATGTGGTGGGGGGAGGTAGAACAATAGAGGTGAACTCTGTCCTGGGTCAATTAGCATTGATGTGGTAATTGATAGGCCTGGGACAGCTGTGTGGGTATGGGGTATGTATGTGTGTAGTGTAAGATTTTGAGCAGAGTCTGTTAGTTGAGGAGAAGATGAGAATAGACAAATGAGAGGTACATGTACTGGGAGAGAAAACTGGCAGATGCCATCCGGGAGTGATGTAGTTTCCAACATCAGGGGGAATTATTAGGATGGTCTGCTAGATATTTGTGGTTGTGTTGCTTTGATTTGGTTTCGTTTTGTGGGGTTCGAGCCAAGTGAGATTGTTTTCTGATGGTCTTTATTGGCGAGCCGCGCACGGGTTCCTTGTATGCCACCAAAGGTGCAATTGATTAACCTTCTCTCAAAACTGGATGTGGAACAGTAGCAACAGGACAGAATACATACATGCAGCGCTCAGAGAGATCTTGTTGTGATGAAAACACCAGCCTCTGCCAGATTAAGCTCTTTGCATTCACCCATATTCCTCTGTGCTTTCCCAAAGTAGAATCAACAGGGAGGCAAGAGTGGAATTGGGCTGGCATGCTTGCAGCGCATCATTTCCCCTTCTCTTGGAGGGCTTCTGAATGTTATGTACATTTTACAAGGCTTTTATACTGCGCCAAATTACCATCGTAATGCTTAGAGAGCACCTGGCTTGTCTGGAGATTGGGGTGTTGCACCCTCAACTAGGGTATCCAAACTTTAGTCTGCAGAGAAAAAGGAGACAGGAGAAGATAAAAAGGACGGGAAAGGTGTGAAGGATATATGGATGGGGTGATGTGGAAGGGGAAAAGGAATGTTTTGCAATAGCTTGGCTGTGTGTGGACCCATTAAGGTGGACCATATATCAGGATTACATAAACCGAGAAATGTGTTTGGCATCAAATGGATTGTCTATATGAAATAACGTCAGAGAGAAATAAGCAGTTAATAATACATAGTGTTAGGCTGCAAGAGGGGTTTCACATGTGCTCAATCCACTTTGTGAAATTGTGGTGGCTTTCTGACCTGGGACCTTTTTACATTTTTCCCCAGAGTAATATAAATAGATTATGCAATGTTGTGGGAGCCCCTCTACTGACAACGAACATGATTCAAATAACCTGGTCTATGGGAGGTTGCCCACTCAGGAAGGTCTACAACCAGATTTTAGCTCACTGTATCTTTCAGAGATGAGAAATATCCAGTCTGGTACCACCCACCGGGGCAGTCCAGCACCAAAATGATAAGCAATTCTCTTCTGAAAAGGAGTACCAACACCGACCCCAGACACGTAGTTCTCCTCTGTGACGGGTGCATTCCATAGAACAGGGTATTTGACGTATGTTCGTTCTCAGTAGAGAATATCATTTTGTAAAACTGGGGGTTTCACCCTAGGTAACCAAGAGTAATCCACATGGGAACCCTTGCTCACCGTGCCTTAGAGAGGCACAGCTTCATCTCACTGATGAGGACCAACAAAGGGGAAACATGTGTCTGGGGTTGCTGGTGGTACTCTTGTTCAGATGAGCATTGCCTAACATTTAAGTGCTGGACTGCTCTAGTTGGTGGGACCAGACTGATAGGCAAATGGACATTTCTCCTCTGTGAAGGGTGCAGTGAGCTACAACGTGGTTGTAGACCCTCATGAGTGGAAGAAATTCCATAGAACAGGGTATGTGACCCATGTTCATTCTCAGTAGAGGGGCTCCCAAACTCCTATATCATTTTGTAAAACTTGGGTTTTCACAATAAGTAACCCAAGGGTAGTCCAAACGTGGACCCCTTGCTCACTGTGCCTTTGAGAGGCTCAGCTTCAACTCACTGAGGAGGCCTAAAAAGCTGGAAATAGGTGCCTGGGGTTGTTGATGGTACTATTGTTTAGAGGCGAATTGCCTAGCATTTCGGTGCTGGTCTGTTGTTGTGGGTGGGGCCAGACTGATAAGCAAATGGTTATTACTCCTCTATCAATAGTGCAATGAGCCAAAATGTGGTTTTAGACCCTCCCGAGTGGAAGAAATTCAATAGAGCAGGGTATTGGACTCATGTTCATTCCCAGTAGAGGAGCTCCCACACTCCTTTATAATCTTTAGACTAGTAATTAGGGACTGCCAAGAGATGAGGAAAGATGTAGCATGGTCGAAAATAGCCTGTGTAAAAGGTGAATGTAGTAGGAGAAGAAAAGGGTAGGATAGGGTAGAATGGATCTGTGGACACATTAAGGATATGTTTCAAGTCTTGCACTCATAAAAGAGTGAGGAATATTGAGATATACTGATGACATATTGTCTGAGGGTACAATCGCTGCACAGTTGAGGATCCCGATGTAGCGGACTACGTGTATTACATGACTGCCACAATTTAAGGCCATTTATGACATGATTGATGCCTGTAAAGTGCGTAATGCCACACGAAGGCCACCTCATAGCACTAAGGAGCAGGGAGGGAATTGCCAGGCTGGAAACCAACAACATAAGTGCCAGTGCTCTCTAAAATCACCAATGAAGGGCCAATCCACCCCAAACAGCTCGAACGTCAAGTTCGATAGTAGGGATAATGGGGAGACCCTGAATACACTTCCAGGTTAGGGAGACGTTCAGTACGCAGGTTGCCTGCTGAGCGTACAGCCGCGGCTGCTACCTGACCAGTAATTGGGCCCTGCCAGCAAAGCTTTGAAGATTTCTGAAGCATTATGGGATTGGGACCATCCTCTTAGGAGGCTGCTGGGGAAGAATCTTCATACAAACCACCCCTTTCCAACCACTTCCGGAAGCTGCAGCTACCTAGTTTGCTTAAATGGTGGAAGTAGTATGAACCCATATAGCTTTGGGAACAGCTCAGTTTACTGGTTAACCTGCTCTCTTTGCCGCACTGGTCAGTATTTAAACCCAAACTCGCAGGACAGACTTCAGACACAAAGTGTAGTGAATGGGCTTGAAACACAAATGTATTTGCTCTAGAACTGACTCACAGGCAATTGAAATGGTGATCAAGGCAGCCTAAACCTGGAAACTGCTTTAATATAAGCCGACAGGGTTGGTTGTGTGCCAGGAATGCATATTGACAATTTTTGCAAATTCCTTGAAAATTAGCAAAATGGAAAGATTTTATTTTGGCAACATATTCCATTTTTCTTCTTGATGGAAGTGTCAATCCTCACACCCTCCTTTGCTCCGCCTGTCCTCTAATCTTCCTTTCACTAGCCCTTTTCCTTTTTTCCTCACCTTTTCCCTTTCCATGCCAACCATGCATACACATGGGTAGTATATAAATCTGTCAGAATGAGATCCAAAAATGAGGGTTCTCTCTCTTTTTCAAATGTATTACTGCAGGCCGGCGAGATTGCAATAACATTTATTAAATCACAAATTAATTTGGTCTAAAGCGGACTCCTAGGCCTATCCACTTTTCCATCAGCATGATAAATGGGGATTTTGCCAGTAGATAGGCAGAGAAACCATCACAAAGCATATCCAATCGCAGGCTGTATTACACACATTAATTTGCACCAAAAATAACCTCTAGACTAGACATTTTTTATACAACAAGAAAAAGGGCATTTTAGTTCATTCAAAATACTTCCAAATCTTTTTTTTTTCTCCAGGTGACAGCCAGAGGGAGCAAGTATGGAGACTGTTTCACATGGATTTTGGCTGGTTACGAGTATCTCACATGCAGGTACGTTCTAGCTTCTTCATCAGTGGGGAGGTGGGAGGCTTGCACTGTGGCCATCGGACACTTCTTGTGTATGGTGGTGCAGAGCCTAACTCGGTACAATAATATCTATTTCTTATATGGCACTACATACCCATGGGGCGAAGAGCCCTGAAATAACAGATGGCATTATTATCCCACAGAGCAGTACTCAATGTGTCGACCTCGGAAGGATGAAATGCTGAGTTGACCTTGGCGGGATTTGAACCAGCTACTGCAAGGTGCACACAGATATCAGGGGTGAGCGCTCTACTCGCTGTGCTGACTGGCCTACAGTGGGCTTCGCAGGGTGAGGCTTTGCCTGGTGATTTGCAAAGTGAATGGTATAAAAGGCACTGCTAAATCAGACCCATGTTTCCTCAATAAGCAGAGTGCAGGTGGTGCAGCAGGTGAGGATCTCAATGAACGAAGAGCCCAGAAGCAAATCCCTCCTCCCCACCAAAGGGGACAGATACCTTAACAATATCAAGCTCTGATGGCATTCAGACTGGCCTCGGCAGGTGGGTCTTAAACCAAGGAGTCATTGTGAAGCGGGTCTGATGGTTGCCAGCAAAGCCCAGAAAGGTCATACGCAGTTCAATGAACAGGAAGAATGGGGCCTTCTCGAGACAAAGCAAGAACGGGTCAAAATTTTAGTGTCACATAGTCCCGTGAAGTGGTGAAAAGTTAGCATTTTGCAATCACTGAATATACATGTGTTTTTGATTCGTTATGATGTTTCTCAGGGTGCTGCTAGCACGTTCCACGCCATCTGCCTTTGAGCAGTGTGAGATGCTGCAATTCCAGAAAGGGGTGAGGTTCAGGCAGAGGCAGAAATCAAGGGGAGCATCTAGCAACAGATAGTTGCCAATGCCCTTCAATGACCTTGATTGTCCGGTTCTCTAGGCCATGACAGCAGGATGGACGTGAGTACATTCTCGGCTGAGGGTGGACTTCAACTACTAGGGTCCAAACGGGGTGGAGAGTACTGTGCCTACCCGGGAGGTGTGGCAGTCAGGGCAGGCTTGGGCCTGGTTGGAGCCTAGTCCCTGACTTTGGCTCGAGTCCCTTGCCAGGAATTGCATGTTGGTGCAAAACTAAAGATGCAAAAGGAGCATGTGTGCTCTGAAACGGCAAATGTGCAAACGGTGAAATGATAACATCTACCTTCCACACTTGGCCACTCTAAGCAATCCTGGGCCAATCACTTTACTTAAATGGGACATATGCACTTTGACTGCCACAACTGGAATAGCTTAAACGTGATTTTGTTAAATGTGCACTACACAAAGACCTACACAAAAAGCTGCACTTATATATAGTGTATTATACTACAGAGATTGTTCAAAAGATAATTAAAATATTGATTATGATGTACACGCAACAGGCTGTCAAGATATCACCCTAACTTGCTCATTGCTCTGTCACTTATGAGCCCTGTTTCTCTTCTAAAGCAAACGAGAAATAGATGATGTACTACACTAAGGCATGAGGGTTTCCTGGGTAATTTTCCTTTACAGGACAATCCCCCACCTCCCAACCGGGTAATGGGCAGTGCCATGGGGTCTCCACTTATTACCCATTTTGTGAATAAGGCGGTGTGAGGTAACACTGGAATTGGGATGCTTGCCTAGACATGGGGTGTCCCACTTAGCACAGCACTTTCGTTGTTGTCCTCAATCTGCCACCAACCAAGACATGAGGGTGCTTTCTTTTGCTTGCAACTTGTGTCTGCTTGAACACTGAGGAAAGCTCCCTCAGGGTTTAAGCCTACTAGTAGCTGTGAACAATTACCAGCTCCAAGTCCGTTTGAGACAATGACTACAAGTTGGCAAACTTTTCACATAATTGTGTTGTTTTGTGTCCAATACTTGAAAGGATAGTTGCAAAACACAGGAGATTGTATAGGTTGACATTACTTTTCATTCAGGTACATTTAGGGATCCATTCAGGAATGGCAAAATAAGGCTAAAATCATGCTTTTTGCTTAACATAAGGTTGCCAGGTTGGCGGATATTGTGATTTGTGTACATTTAATTAAAGCTTTCACACCCCGGCTGGGAGTCAGACGTGGGGTTTAACGGCCCACCAGCCCAAGCTTTAGTAGGCTCAAGTGAAGCTATGGCTTCAGCTCGGGCTGCAGACCGCTAAACCCCATGTCCGGCCCCCAGTCAGGGCGTGAAAGCTATTCCCACTCCGGAATTTACTGGGGTGCGGATAGTTTTTTGTTTCTCCATCCGTCAGGAGATGAGCTCAGCGCGAGCCCATCTCTCCTCGGAGAAAACAAAATTTACAAAAAAAGGCCTGCAGCCAGTAAATTAAAAGGGGACTAGGCCAGAAAAAACAGGTTCTAAAATGGCTGCCATCATCTGCAAAGGGATCTTGTCCCTTTTCTATTTTAATGGTGGCTGCCAGACGGGAGGAGCAGCGGGACCGGAGTGCAAGGCCTCGGTCACGCAATTAAGTTGTGGTGGGGGGAAGGTGAATTGGGTTTTTCTAACATGGGGAGGCAACAGGGAGAACCTCTCTGTTGCCTCCCCATGTTAAGAAAAAGAAAAGAAAAAGGAAAAAAAAGTGCCACCCGGGGATGGACCTCGGCTGGTTGAAGCAGCGGGCAGGGATTGTGTATTCTCTCCCGCTGTTTCAGCCACCTGATTGGCTGAGCGCCCTTTCCCGGGTGCGAATCATCTTTATGAAACAGCAATATTTTAGCTCCTTAAAACTACATTAACAAACATTTATATCAGAGATGAGAAGATAAGTAGTGTCTAAAGTGCAGATTGGGATCAATCCCACTTTACAGAAAGTGTGTGATCCCAGACAAAAAATCTCATTTCTCTGAGCCATATCTTTCAAAATTGGGGTGCAGGGCCTACGTTCTCTGATATGAGGGCAGGGATGTAGAACATCAGGTATGGGTTTGTGTTGGTTGTCTGGTGCAGGAAGGATGATGTTGGGTATTAGGTTTTTGTTGTGTGGGTTGAGAAGTCAGGGTGAAGGGTTGAGAAGTCAGGGTGAAAGGTATGTTTTTTTTTGTTGGGCTAAGGAGGCAGTATGTCAGGTATGGGTTTTGTGTGTGAGGTTGGGGAGGCAGACAGCAAGGCAGGTAGGTATCTTTCCCTGGCTCGGCTCTCACATTTGTCTGTTAAAGACAGGCCCCATGGCTCGGCCTTAGTTCGGCTCTACCCATGTCTAGCCTGCCCTACCCAAAGCCCCCCTGATCTGCCAGTTTCCTTTCTATTGGCGCTTTGAAGAACGAGCGCCACTTAAACCTTTGATTGTCAGCACCGTGGAGACCCAGACTGGCAAGAATGCAATCTTTCTCAATGGCAGATAGGATTACACATGAAATGTTGGACGAAACAGTGAAAGGGCATACAAAGGGTTCTCTGAGATTTATATTAGAGCTGCAGTGGAATCTATATGGGCCATTTTGAAATTGGCTTTAAACATATATTGCAGTGTGATAATTGCTGCAGAGAATTCTACTAGGAGACAACATTGTGGATTGGAAATCGTGTGGCTTCTAAATGGAATGCTAAATACATGTTCCCCTGTGAACTCAAGTCACCTAAATTATGCACCATTTTGTTGGTCTCGACGGCGGTTTCCCAGCGAGGAAAAGCGGCCCGTCCGATTCAACTACAGGGCCCCCAGTGTGTGAACTCGCTTCGCTCGGGGTATAGAGTTACCCGTAAACCGGCTCCGTTCCTGTTTATGTTAAACATTCCAGGGACGGCCACCATGGGGGCAGCGGGGAGCTTCAGGCGGCCTGCTGACTTGAAAGAGGCCTGCACGCCATGCCGTGTGATTGTGTACGCCGCCAGTGCTAGGCAACTATCCAAATCTTTTTGTAAACAATGGAACGAGCACATCCAGGAGCACGAGGCTGTAGGACTGGAGACCATTCTTTTCTGGATCCACGATAATATTAATTACACTTTAGAATGCATATGCCAGCGGACTGTTTTCACACGTAGTTCTATTTACTGAGCATTGACCCTGTGGGCCAGGTAGCACTTATCAGCGAATGCAACCCGACTCTGTTACCGGCCATTCAAAAAATAAAACGATTTTTAAAAAAAACAAAAAAAACGCCCAAGGCTGAATTTTCAACAATATGTACCTGAGCAAAGGTGATTTACATAGGCACAAATGCGAAAGGACGCAAATGAATTAAATTACAATTTGGCCAGGAATCATCCCTTGAACCCAGGGGTTTAAGTGTACAAAAAAATTAGTGAAAGTAGGTGAACCCTTTCTCACTAGTTCCCGCCCCCTCACCAGCGACATATTGGAACAGCAGATGAAGGGCTATGGATGGGATCCCTTGTGCAATCCCACGACCACATCGAGTGTATAGGAGTCGTTATGCACTCAGACCCTTGCTCTGCAGGTGTGGAATGATGCAGCATGGTAGGGTGTCAGTATGCACCTGTGGACATCCTGGAGCGTTACGTCAAATCTGACAAGGACAGAGTGATGTCATAATATACGAACCTATGCTGAAACGATATGAAAATACTTAAGAGTGACGATGTAACTGAAGCACCAAGAGAAACATGTACCTAAGCTAAAGTAATCATGGATATAAAGAAGAATGAAGTAACCTACTGGCCAATGACTGTAAATATGCAGCAACGCAAGATAGATGAGACATATAAGAAACTTGCTATAGAGGAATATATAATGTGGCAAGGACGGCCATGACAGGGAAATGGACGCTTGCTCATGTCGAAATCAACCAAGCTACCTTAGAGACAGACCAGGGTTGCAGAATCAGGAGACCCTGTAACTACTGCTTGTGTGCAAAACAGCAATGAGTCGAGTTTGCCGTACGATCAAGGATACTATTTTTAGGAATAACTGCAAGTCACAAGGGGAGTCACACAGATAAACCCTGAATGTGAGAAGGGGAGTCACACAGATAAACCCTGAATGTGAGCAAGTCTCTAGAGGCCAAGAGGAGCAAGAGCACCCTGGATAATCAAATAGCAGTAAAGAAGAGGCTGAAATTGACACATTTCTGGCCTGTTCACATGTTACTCACAAGTTGAAGACAAGGGCTATTTACTAGAGCCTCAGATGAAGATAGTGGTGTGCTCACACTCCTTCAAATGTTCCAGGACAGTGAGCAGGCTACAAGGTCAACTACAGATGGGAGTCTTTGGCTTATGGCCGACGGAAGAGGGATGATGGATTAATTGGGAGAACAAGGAGTAATCCGACACAATTCCAAGCACCTAGGTTTCGTTTTACGTATGTGCAGCTAGAGAGCCAAAAAGTCCAAGGTTGGGACAGTATGACAACCAATCAGTGGGACTGAGGGGCAACCTGCTATACAATGCTGCATAGACCAATCTGCTCGTATTTTGTCCGCTATAATCAGTATGATATGTATCTAGAGGTAGATCAAGGCGTGCCCTATGGATAAGGGGCAGCCAATGATGTATTCATTCTTGCATAGTCTATATGTATATATGTTCCCTTAACCAATCCCTTCCTTCAATAGTTTTCAAAAAAGGTAGCAAGTGCCCCTCTCCAAAAAGAACATGGCCTGATAACCTGTTCTGTGTTTTTTCCCACTTTGAGAGTTCGCAGCCATCTGCTTTTTGCTCACTGTACCTTTCACAGATGGGAAATATCGATTTGCATATCAGTCTTTGTCCCGCCCACTTGGGCAGTCCAGCACCAACATGCTATGGCAATTCCCTTCTGAACAAGAGTACCAACAGCAACCCCATACACGTGTTTCAGCCTTGTTTGGCCTCATCAGTGAGGTGGAGCTGTGCCTCTCTGAGCACAGTGAGCAAGGAGTCCACGTTTGGGTTCCCCCAGGTAACTCAGGGTGACCAACCCCAAGTTCCTTGAAAAAAGATTTCAAAAAAGGTAGCAGGAGCCCCTCTCCAGAAAGGACATTGCATGATAACCTGTTCTGTGTTTTTTTCCCACTTTGAGAGTTTGCAGCCATCGCATTTTGCTCACTGTACCTTTCACAGATGGGAAATATCCATTTGCATATCAGTCTTTGTCTCTCACACATGGGCAGTCCGGAAACAACGGTGCGCCGGCACTGTTGTTTCCGGACCGGCACACTACGGGTTTGCCTGCCAGAGCCGCTGTGCCCAACAGGGCAGACCCTGCCAGAAACAGCGGCCACGGTAAGCAAGCCATACAGGAAGCACCGGCACCGTTATTAATGGTGCTGGTGCTTTCGTGTTCCCCGTTCCCATTGAGTGGGAATTACAATTTACCGGCATCTGACTTTCCGGAACGCCGGGTTGTAATCCCCTGGTGTTACTGGCAAGCCAGGCGCCGGTAAATCTTACAAGTCTGGCGGCAACCTGCCGGTAGCAACGGCAGGGCTACCGCTGGACTTGTAATGAGGCCCAATGAAAGTAAAGATACTATCACAAAACACGTTGCTGGCTCTGCCAATATATGCCAGAATCCCCACATAAGAACATACTCCTGTTGGCATTGCCTTAATGCCAATAAAATAAAAAGTCTTTGCACAGTAAGACAACATGTCCTTGCTGGCTACACCAATCCACCCAGCCCATACATGAACACTTAAGTTGTATTTGCCCCCAAGGCCAGTAGAAAATGCCAAGCCACTTTAATAAAGCAATGCTGCACAAATGCCCCCATATAAGAACACTCATAATGTTATCTTTGACCTTAACACCAGCAAAACAATGCCCTACCACAGTAAGGACACATTCCCTCCCTTACTCCATGTAAGAACACTCATCATGTTGTCTTTGCCCTTAATGCGAATAGAAAAATTACATGCCACAGTATAAAAAGATCCAGCCCCATTGGAGTACCCTTCCACAACACCCACCCCTCCTCCATGTAAGAACACTCATCAAGATGACTTTGCTTTGCCCAAAAATGCCAGTAATTCCTGACTTGCCTGTGTCAAAAAATGATAATGCTCCAATGCCCCCCTGGGCCCAACTAAGCATGCACAAACACACAAGTACATAAACGTTCTGCCACCAGCCGCGCACCCACACAGCTTCTCTGTCATTCATATGCGCACCCAGAACATTCTCTGTGCGTTGTCACTCACATGCGCACCCATGTACTCCATTAACACTGCATTCATTCATACACGTGCATTTACAGACACACCCTTACACAGTGCTGGTCATTGGGCCGGCTCTCGCCGGATCCGAGATCCGACACCATTTGTGAAGCCGGATCTCGGGATCCGGCTAGAGTCAGCCGCCCTAACACCAAACCCATGCTCTCCAGCTGGGTTTCGAGGAAAAAAAACAAACAAAAAAAAACTCCTGCAATGGCATGGCGTAGGGGGGCGGAGCAGCTCATTGCCGCCATGAGCGCTCTTCTGGCTCCGCCCCCCTACGTGTACACAACAGCAGGACACTGGAACAGGCCTTATTAAAGAAGGCTGTCCTGCACTGTCACTACCTGTTCTTCGTGCAGGCACCACAGCCACGCAGACTTCACAGCCGCCCGCGAAGGTGGGGGCTGTGCTGCTCGGAGCAATCTGCTCCGAGCAGCCCACCCCCCACCCTCGTGGGCCCGGCAGATTTAATCTGCCCATGCGAGGACAGTGCACACAGAGTAGATTACTCTGTGCTCAGTGCTCGCACAGGGCATTGCTTTTAATGTAAAATTCAGGGTTCCTATGCCTTATTTTAAAATGAAACATTTTTGAAATAGTGTAGGATGAAGTTGAAACTGGCACTTTCAGTGCACTGCACTGAACGTTTCCCTAAACAGCAGGCACATGTGTTTTGGGGTTTGTATTTTGCTTGGGAGGGGGCGGCGGTGGGGTTTGTGGAGAGCGGTGCGGGTGCAGGCCAGTAGGGAACATAGTTCCACTACTTATTTCCGGACACTTTCACCACTGATTGCTGGGTGGTTTTACATTCTGCCAATACTAATGTTAGCCAGGCAGTATAAAAAGAGAACAAAAATAAAGCTTTTGTAATTGCAGGCAGTATTGTATCCCAGCCTTATGATGGTCTCCTATTCGCTCCTCAGCACTGACTCCACTGGAGTTAGTGGGAACAGGGCACTTTGCTTACCAGTGCAGGGAAGCAATTGCCAACAGCGGGGCTCCTTGTGTTTGTCCCCAGTGATCCTTCTCTCAGCCCCTTAGGATTGTGCAGGGGCATGGCAGACTTTCCCCATGCAACGGTGTTTGTCTGGTTCATACACCATCATGGGTTGTCAACTCCCTAACCGTGGCCTCTACTTTTCTGCCTGGCACCAATTTTTCAAATAGCCCGGGACATGGCATCAGTGGATCAAGGTAGGTGGTGTTATGGATAGCCTTCACATATGTATCGTGGCAGGGCCTTTCAATTCTTTTAGTTGAAAGGGTTTCCGAGGCTAAGTGTGGCTCTGTCCTTAATCCTGACTGCAGGCCCTACAACAGCGCTTGCTGCTTGCCTTCACACCTCAGGTTTTCAAGTGGTAATGATATCATATTTTGGGTGCACCAGCGCCATGGAAGTGATTTCAAGTGAAATTGATATATAGCTTGAAAAAGAAGCAGCATGAAAGAAATTGCACTGTTTTAAACTGTTATTTTGGACATTTCCTTTGATCGGAGGTCACCTGCCAGCTCTGCCCCCTCTAAACCCCGCCTCCTCAGACACCGCCCACCCCCCAAAACTCCACCCCCATCCCAGGCCTTGTGGCATCCCCCACCAGATCTTTTCCATTTCCACCACTGCCCTTACATACATACAGAAAACATATGCACATTTATGCAGACACTCCCTCACATGCACGCATTCATAGATTCATACATACAATCCTCCCACGCACGCCTTCACACAGACAAAAATGTTTTTCTCCTGTCCTGTTTCCCTCGAGACACGACAAAACATGGCCTCCTCAGTTGCTCCGTAGGCCTCTGGCTGCCACGCTACATGCAGATAGGAACCAGGAAGCAGGGAGAGGGAGAGCTTCCTGGTTCCAGACATTTGCATATGAGCCCCAGAGCCACCTCTGCTAGTTTTTTACTTCAATCCACTCTATTTAATGGAATGTGTTTTAAAATAAACCACTTGCCTATGATGTTTGCAAATATTCTTAGGGGAAACGCATTATTAATATTCATAGGAAATATTCCACAGTCCATTTTTGTTTTCTTGTTTTACCAGGGATCATTCCCCCCCAGTCACCCCAAAAAAATGTCTGGATATGGGCCCCGCCTGTAAACCTGTAAAGCTAAATTCATATACTAAATAACATCTTGATGCAGGTTTGAAATAAATGCTGCTGATTGGAAACCCGGCTCACATATTTCCAACTCCACTCTGTTTTGTGTACAGTCACACCATGTATTCCTGCAGTTATGTAGAGATGGCTACCTGCCTTCAAAGATTACACATTGGAAGTGCTGCGGCACCTGCAACTTTGAGAACTGTAAATGCCCACTCAACAGATTTTGGGTGGGCCTTGCTCACTCAGGCCCTACCCTGTTCACGCCTCTGACTCCACCCCCACCACTGTGTTCCCATTATGCACTACAGAGAAAGAAGCAGTTAAAGAAAAGGCATCTTTAATGAGCACAATTGCATGTAGTCATGGTCGCCCATATCATATATCATCTCACATCCTCTCCTTTCTAACCACCTACCATTCACACCTCTTAAGGGACAGGCTAAAGGCTATAGTAACACCCCACCCACCCACCCATTAGCTACTTAATCGGTTGCTTAAATGCAGAAGGCAAACGCTGATCACTGTGGGGATGGTGGCAGGGTGGGAAGGTGCTCTCGAATGGTGTCCTTTGCCAAGCAGGCTACTGAAATAAACAACAGTAGTCCAGCGCTGCAGGATCGCTCAGAGAAGGTAGATCCAACAGAGCCCTTGTAAGGAGGCAACAGCAAAAATGTGCCTTTATTGTCCGCTGCCCAGGAACAGTTTTCAGCAACAACAAAAAAAGTGAAGGGACTGATGGCTGGTTTTAGAAAAAAGTAGGGACACATTGTGCCCATCAGTTCCCGCCCACTTCGACCTCCGATTGCACTAAGGCAGCATGGCCAGCCAGGGGATAATGGTCAGTTCATGCCACTGCACATTGACTTGAACTTGAGAGCATTGGGGTTTCAGCATTAGCTGGAAGTCACAAGTGCACGAGCACATCCAATGACTATTTTTCCAGAGGCTGTATAACAGGGCACAGAATTTAATAACTCAGTAAATGTAGGCTGTTTAACCTGGTTCAATGTGCTTTCCACTTTTTGGCAGCTATATGAATGGAGACGCATGGGGCCCATCCCCAGGATCTTACTTACACCTGCCACCGGTTATACCCTGATTCTAGAGTTGCCAGCGGGGGGCAGTAGTGGACACAATAGTATCGTCACGAACATGAAATCTTGACCCGCTGCAGGAAAAACAGCTATTTGTGTCCAGACGCATATTATCCTGATGCTCAGCTCCTGCACAGGCACAGAGATGGGGATGCAGATTTCAGTAAGGAAGGCAACTAAACATTGCCCAGCAACAGCATTCTTTATTGTACAACAGAATAGAGTGCACGCTATTCCGTGGTACACCGCGGATGGGCTGAGGAGTACTGACAGGGCTCTGTGGAGCCGGCTTATGGGGGACCTGGAAAAGCTTGCTACACGTATGTGGGTACTTGTCGGGGCATGATGCAATCAGCTACATGCCAGACACGCCGACTAGTGCCCGCCAGTCTGCCTCCACTGGCTCTTAAACTCTTACTGTGACTGGCTTGGAGAAGAATGGCCAAGTGCCGCGGAATAGGGCACCGATGGAGCTTGCAGGCACAGGCAAATAATTGGGGGGGGGGGGGTCAGGGCCAGGTAATGCACCCTGCAAGCAAGCCATTGCAGAAATAAGCAAGGCAGCTTGGCTCCTGGAGCACAGACAGGCCGCTCCCAAACACTTGCCACACAGTAGGGTGCCAGCAGCAAAGGGGCGATGACGGGTACAGCCATAGGACAGGAAGGTTAGGACAAAGGCCACACCAAGGTGTGAATGGCCATTGGTACCATCCGGCCAAAGGGGCAGGAAGCCCCTGGAAACAGACATGCCTGCAGGCATGGAAAAGAGAATATAAGGAGAGAACTGGAGGGAAGAAATCAGTTCCTGTGGTACTCCGAACGGAGCACCATCTGCCCTTCTGCGTGCACAGAAGACTTCTAGGAAGAAAAGAATAACAGGGCAAAGAATAGGGCCCACAAAGTCGAGGGAAGATGCCCGGTGCCCATAAGATAACAGTTGTTTATCATTGTGTGTTTTTGGATAAATACATGTACCAAAATGTGTTGTATGATTATACTGTTGCAATAAAAACCACAGCCATTTATTGCCAACCATAAGACAATGCCTCAGGTCGTCAGTTTACAACAGCAACCAGGGTAACAGATCAGCCGGCTCTGGCTCTGGGCTCCACAGATTATTAGATAGATCTTGGACCGAGAAGCGTGTGTCTGACATTTCCCAACCCTGCTGGCCTTTTATGGCAACATTTCTTATAGGAACTGTTCCCATTTCCCCACAGGTCACTCTGCCTCAGGGGCACTGAGCGTGGCAGAGAGCAAGAGAGCCCTTCTTGCAGCTGGTCTAGTGGCCTTGCCTTTCTCTTATGGTGGGAAGAAGGAGGGGTAGGTGGCGGGTAAGGATCCTATAGAGAAATACAAAGAGTTCCCAAAAGGCAAGTCTCTATGCAGATCGCAGAGGGCTGGCGCACAGTCAGTCTCCTTGCATGCTGAACAGCACATGACCACTCTGCTTCGGATTTGCCGCTCTCTCAATGGACCTGCACATGAAGAAACCTCACCTTATCCCACCAGGACATTCTGCCTCAGGGAATGAAGAGAAACCAGGGGGCTGGGTATATGTGGGACAGTAAGACAGGCAACCGTGATCTGCTACTGCAGTGGGGAGAAGGAGCGTGAGTTACGAGGGCTATCTCTTGTTGGATAGTAAAACCCACAGAACATGCGCCGTGTGGCATGTTGCAGAGAATTTGGCGTACGCAGAAAGTGACTAAAAATACTGTCTAGATAGGCACCTCCTTGCAGCTCAGCAGACTGGGTGGAGTCTATGCCATGCCAGGCAGAGCATGGGCATACTTTGAGGGGGGCATGGGCATAATTTTAGGGGGCTCAGGGGTATTTGTTCCCTCCTCCCCCAACTTTCATGGCACACCATTTTGTCACCATTCATTTAGATGGGGCACCTTTTCTTCAGATGGCATGCCCGCCCCCAGCATTTTCAGAAAAGTTACTCCACTGAGGCAGAGTGACAGGTGAGTGACTGCCACTGCTCCGTAACTCTGGTCTCTCGGAGGACCTCAATGAACACCAGATTTTTCCATCTGAGTGAGAGCCAGGCACTTTTTGGAATACGATCACCACAAGACGCTTTTCATCTATTTGTGAAGACGCTAGACACCGCCACAGACCAATCAGGTTGGCTCTGTACATTTTGCGTTGACTCTCGCCTTTGGATTTTTTACTTTGTTGCCAATGGGGAGTTTCTTCCCCCATTTCCAGTACCACACATGACTACGTGCATTCTAGGCAATCCAGCAAAGTAACTCGTGCCACGACACGGGGTTGTGGCTCCGCTCACCCCGAGCTCCGTGCAGACCCTTCCTCTATTTAGAGGCACAGTCCCCCACGATGGGTTCAGAGCCGCGCACCCTCCAGCTCCGATTTTTCTGTGGGAAACTCTGCGCGATGCCACCGCCAGTCAGCCTGCACACCTAACTACGGGTCATCCGTACTTACCCACGGGAGTTCCACTCCAGAGATGGAACCCCGATGCGACGGCATTGGGTTCACGGCCCGGCTTGTGCTGGCCGCACCTGTATAATGGACCAGAACCACCCACAGTTCAAGTTCACCCTCTGCCGTAATTACGGCTCTTTCAACATACATCCTGCAGAGCTCTGCACGTTTGGAGGACTTCGCCCCCATCCATGCGTTGCAACTTAACATTTTGGTTCCGCATTCCGCGGGCTGTGACCAACCCGGTTTTGCCACGCAGCACGTCTTGATTGGCTAGCCTGCCCACACACCCTCCAGAATGATGCCTGCCGGAGTTCCAGTCAACCGGGCCCCGCCACGTAGCCCGCGCTCATTGGCCAGCCGTTCTACACACACTCCACAGTGAGACTGTTCTCGGCCACAGCCGTCGCTGCCTGCCAGACATCTGCTGCAGTCCAGCAGTCGTGTTCTGCACGGACACACCCTATCGCTCCGGCAGCACCACTAGTGCCTCCTGCAATTCATCTCAGGTAATGCGGTTTTTCGTTTGCCTAAACCCCACAATGCGCACCCGCTCATCCACTTGAGCCGCAGTAACTGGGGATCGATTTGTCCCATTCACATTGTCCTTTTGTTTCACACATTAGGAGGAACGGGATTTCCTCGCCCAGCCGCCAGAACCACGCCCCGGTCTTTTGTACTAGTTGGCTCCATTCCGCCGTACTCCATGACCGATACTTGCCACCCAAGAGCCACCCACCTTACAGCACAGGTACATTCATGGGACCCTAGTGTCCTGAGTCATTTCTTTTTCTCTCTTTTCCGGCAATTAGCAGGCCCGTAGATATAGCACCATACTCAAGCTTCAATACGAACGGGGGCCTCTACTTTACTTATGGCTCTTCCCCCCACCTTTTTTTAAGTCAGTTTTCACTCATACTGTGACTTTTTCTCACACACTGTGTGAGGGCACTCAACTTTGACTCCCCCTTGTTTGCCTCCACTTTCAGAGCAAGCCGCCCTTCTGGCTACTCTAGTCCGGAGACTGACTTCGGCTCTCCCACATCCAGTGTAACAGCAGTGCTGATTAACCGGTTCTACCTGGCCTGGAAGCCTGCCTCACAAGCAAGATTCATGACAAGGTCTTAGTGGTGAGTAAGGTTCTTTCTTTCCCACCACCACTTACCAACTCTATCACCACGTGTTGATTTCCTTGCTACTGCATTTCCTGTGCCCTTTATTCTTGCATTTAATGTTTCCAATAGAACCACCACACGGTTCCCACTTTTACTTAATTCAATTATGGGTACTACCAATCCCAGTGATGTCCAGAAAGAACTAAGGAGCTCACACACAGGAACACCCTATTTATTACTGTTTTCTTGTGTTTTGATTTTTTACCACAGGGGCCTCTTATTTGCCCTGATGAAGGCGGTTCATTCAAAGTAATACTGTTCCGGCTGATGCAATTGGAACTGGACATTTCCGCCGCCGAAACGTGTACCATACGTAAGGGGGTTATTCGTATCAATAAGGATGTTTTGGGTCTATGGACTATTTATTACCAGACCTATATTTGAAACCAAGACTACGGTCCCCCTGCCACGTTGGCACCTGTAATATCATCGAAAAATTTAGATATTGTGTTTAATACGGCACCTGCAAGCAACAGCATCGAAAAATTTAGATGTGTTGAATACGGTGTACGGGTAGCACCCTACACTCACCTTTTGCACTGAAGCATAGCCTTTATGACTTCACAAGTGTGCTACATGATCAATGACTTAGCACTGATCTTTGTATGAAAGCTAAACTGTGATTTCTTTATCCATTGATGGTTTGATTATTCAAGTTTTCCACACACAAATTATTTAGAAATGTTTTCCTGTTCATGTCTGAATGTTTTTTATTTTTACTTGAATGTGCTTCATTTTAATACAAACCACGTTTATTCACCATCATGGTTGTATGTGATCTTCTTTGCTTAATCCTTATTTTCTTTCTGGACATCCCCATGGAGTAGTAATTTAGGGGTCTTCCCAAGAGTACCACCAATACCAGGATTCCCATCATTATGATATATTTGTTGCATTTATTGACAACATTTGGGGCACACCTGGTCAGTAGCAGTACTAACTTTTCTTGGTTCATGTTTCTCGGAGGAACCTGCCTGTTTGAAAATATATATATTTTGCATAGCCCAGTCTGCTTCAGGTGCAAGGGGTGGATGTTGAGCACACCCGGTCTGTTCGTTATCGCAGCCCTGCGATCAGGCCAGTCCTTCCCCTGGCACATGATATCCAAATCCTGTGCCAGCAGGGCCGGTGCAAGGAATTTTGCCACCCTGGGCAAACTGTCAGATTGCCGCCCCCACACCAGATTCTAACCTTTCTCAATCAACCATCCACCCACCAACCCCCAAACTCCTCCACAGCCTTGTGTTCATGAGGTGTGTGTTGCCCTGCAGGAGGGGTGACTTCTAGGCCAGCATGCATGAAAAGAAATCAACAAACGAATGTGAGGCAGCTCAAAACAGCAGCTCCAGGTGCCCTGACAGATTTGGCACCATACCACGAAAACAAAGGAAACAAGCATTGGCAATGCCAATGGTTTGGGCCTTTTTGTAGACATGGGAAAGGCATTTGCCAGGCAATGCCGTAGTGGTATAAATTGCCCATTGATGGCAGCAGGTGCAAATGGCACGACTGACTGGGCATAGAACTGCAGTGCCTGGCAAGTGCCTAGTACCTATATACAAGTCAAAACTGTTGGCTTTGCCAAGGCTTGTTTTAACAGGACTTCAGTGAAGGACACCATAGTGCTTATAAATAGAGTGGCTGTAGCTAGGCCTGGTAAGAAATTCTTATTATATCAGTAGCACGTACAGCTCAAATTAAGTGAATAACTCTCAGAAGACTGCTTTGAAAAAAACATTTGCAGGCACTACAAGTACAAAGTTGTATGGTAAGGCTTGACTAAAGCACGCTCAAAGACATGGTATGGTATGGTAATGTTTATTTATAAAGCGCCTATACACAAGGCAAGTGATTCAAAGCGCTCAGGGAGGGTGGGAACATGGGGACAAAACAGTCGTTCAGAACCCTTGAAATTCTGAGACGATAATAGTCTTCACAGGCAGAGTAAGTGCAAATAACACAATTAACAGTTGAGACACAGCAAATAGGCCTGACAACGATTCTGCAGTTTTACCAAGTGTAATTAGGGGGGTAGACAGGGGAGAACAGACAGACGATCTTCAAAAACAGTGCATTTGGATCGTGGACGTGCACAGACAGTTCCAGGTGGGGTCCAAGTGCACGCAGTCGGTGGATACTAGGCTAAGTGCAGGGAGAGCCACTCTCTTGGGTCATTTCTCAAGTGCATTGAGGGTGGGGTGAGTGCAGGGCGCTGAGGCAAGTGCAAGAGAGGACTGGTGGGGTGTTAGGGATCTGTGAGACTTTGAGGTACACCAGGCGGCCAGTCAGCAAGCTGTACAGAAAAGGAGGGAGGGAGAGAGAAGGAAGAGGAGAAAAGGAAGGTCTTAAGGAGTTTACGGAACTTAAGGAGATCGGGCTTAAGACAAAGGGCAGCAGGTGGGCTAATCCAGAGGGAGGCCCCTGCTAAGGGTAAGGATCTCCCTCCAAATCTCTGCTTGGAGAACCGGCTCATTCGCAGAAGGTTGGAGGTAGATGAGTGGAGGGCTCGGGAGGGACAGTATTTAGGTAGGCAACGTTGCAGATAGGTAGGTCCAAGGCTCCAGAAAGCCTTGTGGACAATGCAGAGGGTCTTGAACTTGATCCTTGCAGCCACAGGGAGTCAGTGAAGGGATTTCAGTGCCAGAGAGATGCAGTCGCTGGTCTTGAGGCCAAGGATAAGTCTTGCGCTTCCGTTCTGGATGAGTTGCAGAGGGCGCAGGGCAGAAGCAGGGAGGTTGAGGAAGAGGCTGTTGCAGTAGTCCAACCTAGAGAGAACCAGGGCTCTGGAGACAGTGAGCCGCTGGGGGAAAGTGAGAAAAAGTAGAGTATCTCTGAGGAGGTCTAGCTGATAGACTTTTTAGCGATGTCAGAAATGTGAGAGGAGATGGACAGAGTGGGGTTGAAGATCACTCCAAGGTTTTTATCCTCGCAGGTGGGTGCAGGCACAGGGCCAAGGGAGGCCGGCCAGAGTGAAAGTAGGAAGGGGGAGCACGGGTACCAATGTGAACGATCTCATTCTTACTGGCGTTGAGGCAAAGGTCATTTGCAGCACACCATGACTGAGTAGCGGACAGACAGTCGGATATGAGCGAGGAGGAGGAGGCGACTGAGGGTAGCCTGAAAGATAGTTGTGTGTCACCTGCGTAGCACTGGAAGTTAGAGGTGAAAGTGGCAATCACACGTGCCAAGGCAGCCATATCAACATTGAAGAACCAGGGGGATAAGTTAGATCCCTGGGGAATGCCACAGGTTGAGAGAGCGATAGTCGAGAGAAAGTCTCAGAGTTCCACCTGGGATGGGCATCGGAGAAAAAGGAGGTTAACCACACCAGAGCCTGAACTGTAATTCCCAGGGTGTCACAGAGCCGTGCAATCAGGATGTTGTGGTTAACTGTGTCAAAGGCAGAGGAGAGGTCAAGGAGAATGAGGACAGAGGGAGTGTTAGTGTCAAGTTTGAGAGCAGTTCTTCACAGGTGTTCATAAGAGCAGTTTCCGTGACTCTAGATGCTCTAAAGCCAGACTGATGGCCGTGGAAGCACCCAAAAGATTCAGAGTGGAGGGTCAGCTGAGAGATAGCCAACTTCTCCAGGAGTTTGCCCAGGAAAGGAGTGATAGAGATCGGGCGGTACTTTGCCAGAATGGAGGGGTCGGCAGAGGGTTTCTTGAGCAGATGGTGCACAAGGGAGTGCTTAAGAGCCGTTGTGAAAACTCCAGTGGAAAAGGAGAGATTGCAGAGATCATCCAAGGCTCGGGCGAGGGAGTCAATGTTGTCCTTAATGGTTTTGACGGGCCGGACTTGTCTGGCGACCTCAGCGGGTGAGACGGGTCAGAGGGAAGAGAGGGGAAGTGGTGGGGGGTCAAACAAGGCTCCAGTGTAGGTGTATGTTGTGGTGTGGAAAAGA
Organism: Ambystoma mexicanum; assembly: GCF_040938575.1. Classification (NCBI taxonomy): domain Eukaryota; kingdom Metazoa; phylum Chordata; class Amphibia; order Caudata; family Ambystomatidae; genus Ambystoma; species Ambystoma mexicanum. The sequence goes on along the minus strand of NC_090931.1, from coordinate 1,058,872,264 downwards.
GGGAGGAAAGGTTGTCTTGGGCTTTTGTTATGAAGTGTGCAGCCAGGGCGGAGCAAAGGTCCTGGGTGATTGTGACAGAAGAAGAGGCTGCTTCAGAATTGGTCAGTTCCTTACAGACTTTGAAAAGTTTGGCGGTGTTGCTTGATACCACGGAGATGCAGCCTTCAATAAAGGCTCTTTTCGGACGCAGAGTCGATATCACCTTTGAAGGTGGCGGTAGGCCAGTTTGTCAGAGGGTTTGCCCGACAAATTCCATTTCCGCTCAGCTGCCCTACACTTGCGTTTTAGAGCTGCCAGATCGGAGTCGTACCAAGAGTTGCACTTTTTGGGAGACTTCAGATGGACCCTCATGACAAGGGAAAGAGTATCAAGAGTGTTGGAGATAGAGCGATTGAGGTTAGCGAGGGCTGTGTCAGGGTGGGAATCAGCCGCAGGAGCGGGAGGAGGCGAGTGAGTGGAGGCAAAGGCAGCCACTGTCATTTTTCTCATGGGTCTGGTGACGTTGAAGCTGAGTGGCCGTGCGGGTGTGCCACTGCTAGAGAAGAGGAGAGCATCAGGTGAGTTGAGAGAAGAGAGTGGTCAGTGCAGGAGAGAGAGGTAGCGAGGGGGATCGAGAGAGGGATGTCAGTAGAGATGAGAGCATCCAAAGTGTGGCCCGCTGTGTGCATGGAGCCATTCCCAGATGGGAACACATCCCAGGAGTGGATGCAGTTTGGGCAGGAAGTGGGTTGGAATGGCCATAGGGATTAGCATGGCCTTGGGTAATCAATGGGTGGGTAAATGGGTGGGTAAATATGCACAAAAAAAAAACGACCACCTTTGTTTCCCTGCGCAATTGCTCCACACTCAGGTGCAATAGTTCGGATTGGGAGCATGGCAGAAGGACAGAGGGTGTTATGCAGACACAAGACAAAGCCGCAAAGCTACATGGACAGAAAGACAAAATAGGTGAATGATGCCGTGAGTATGAAGGGCAAGGGAGGGTTTGAGTAAAGAAGGAAATGCACAGCACAGGCGGCAGAGAGAACGGGAAAGGAGTGGGACAGAAGAGCAGAGGCGACTGGCAGGAGAACACAGGAGCACTGAGCAGGGCACAGAGGGGGCACTGGCAGCCAGGCAGTGACACGGAAGTCAGCATGCAGCATGCAAGAATATGTTCGGACTCGGACAGTGGCGGCGAGGAACGTGCAGTGTGCAGCGGGGGATGGAGAAACAGAAACACAGAACCAGGCAGGAGACTGAGGCTGCCCCAGAAAGGATATCGCGTTTGCACTGCAAGTGACAGTAGGTGACAGAGCCGCTGCAGCCCCAGGGCTCACATCGGCTGCAGGGTTCAGACTAGGTTTCATTTTGTCATATAGTTTCATAAACCATTAAAGTGTACTCCCTGGATCCTGTATCCCCTGACGGGATCTATGCCACCTGGCATTACGGCCTGCTTCTGCCATTGCACTTAGCACAAGGCCAAAATAAAGCCCACCATTATAATCTCTAAGAAAAGTACCCTGCACCGATGCCAAGCTCTTCACCTATCTGAATAAATTAGTCCTAATTGGACACCATCAGTGAAGTCAAATTGTTAACTTCCAGTCTCTGTTCACTCCGAGTCTGCCAGTCCCGCTTGCACCACCAGAGGCTCCATGCTTCTCAAAGGAACTGGTCCTCTGTGTGGTAGTCTGTGCTGTTGGTCAGGGGCCTTACAATTACCGGCTGTTGACCAATACTGTGAATGAAATAATCTCAAAATAAATAACAATACATCTAGACTAATGACCTTTGATAAGGATAAGCAGTTTTTCTGTATGGGATACATACTTCTTGAGCAGGTTTATGACTTCCTGTATCTTGGCATGCTAGTTTTATCCATCACGCGATGGAGACCTCAGATTCTCCCTGCACTAAAGAGACTTGGAGCTGTTGAGAAAGTCTTCATGATATTTTGTAAAGCTCAGGCAATATTATGTTACCACAGGTTGACAGAGCCTTGGAGCCACATATGGAAATAGTGTGGTTTAGGTGGCCCCAGAGTGCTCGCTCCTGGCAAGCAAGCGGTAGAGCCACTGAGCCACACTGAGTGAGGACTGCAGTCTGCAGGGGGGGTCGTAGGCTCCATGCTGGCCACTGCCCCCCACACTAGTTCTGCTCTCAGCCCCTGATGCCCCTGCGACCCAGCCATGGAGCCCTGGGGACGGGTGACGGCGATGAGCCTGGTACTGGGCCTGGTCTCGCTGGCGACGGCGCTGCTAGTTACCGATGCACTGCCATCTTCAGCAACCACACCCCAGGCCCCCACCCCTAATTTTGCTCAGATATCTCACAGGCACTGACTCTGGCTTTGTTCATTTGAATAGTCTGCTTGGGGCTTGATGTGGCACCCATTGTTGAGGCGCCACATAGCCCTTCAATGCAGTTTTTCAGCATGTGTGTTCTGCAAGTAAGTAAGCATGTTTGACGTGGGTTTGCACACTGGTACATCTACTTACTTGGTTGGCAGTGTAGTCGGCACGGCACCTCGGTCCAGGGGTCCTCCTCACCTGTCCTGACTCCTGTATCGTGGTCGGCGCACTGCACTGCAGCATTCATACCATCGAGCTGACGATCGGATCGGTCAAGGGGGCACTTGTGGTGCTTGTTGGTGTGCTAATGCACACTGCACAGGTGCCAGCGCTGACACAACGCCCATTCACCCATCGTGACCCTGACCCGGCCCCAAGTCCCAACCTTCACTGCGCCACCTGGTCTGCTGCTGCAGCCAGCCTGACTGCAGACAGTAACTAACAAAAGGGCTGGTGCTATCACTAGACAAGGCAGTTGTGTGGAGGTGTTAAAAAATCATTTTGCCGCTCTAACATTTCCAACATATAGGCAAGCGCCTAACCTTGCCTAGTGATAGCACTGGCCCTGTGTTGCAGGCAAAAGGGCAACGCCGAATGAGTGTTTTTAAAGCTTGTGATTGCGACCCACAATGACAACAAGCCATGTACATTCATTTTGCACACTGAGACCTAGGACTTCTTTTCACATCAAACATTTCGGGGGGAAGCAGTGGCTGGGTCAATAAGCCCTGCCTCCAGGTCTAGGGACTTCAGGTAAAACAAAATGGTTAGTCCTGGCACTCTGAGCGGAGGAGGTAACCAGTCATAATCAAGCTTAATTTATTCCTTTTTAGCTTGTACGCTTTCACCAAAGGTGTTGTGTTCCCGTAAAAAAAGACATCAAAGAAACACAAATTTGAATAATGACTTCCGTTTTAATTTTTGTAATGTTTTGGCGCAGCCCTTTGGCGCGTTTTTCATGGTTCGTGAAGAAGAGGCTGGGAGATTCTTTGCTTGCTCTCGCTTAATAAGCTCTCTTGTAATGCGCCCAGATACCTAAGGTGAGGTGCGCTTTATAAATAATAAACAAACAAATAAACAAACAAACAGCACATTCTCTTAGCTTCAGAAGCAAAGCAACATTCTTTAAAAAGTTGAAGTTTTGGCATTTTGGAACTTTAAAGAGGGAGGGACTCTCGTTGAGCAGTTGTTTGTGTCCTTTTTATAGTGAAACAATTTTTTTGTCTGGACTATGTAGTTCGTTAGTGTCACCTACAACTAACCCAGTTTCTCCTCTTGCACACTGCACCATGACACGGGCTCACTCCACACACCCTGCACTCACATATAACAAACACTATTGCACAACACCTCTGCCATAAGTATGAATCTACTTTTAATGCCAAAAATTCGAATTCGAGCTTCCCAGATGACTATTTCCTTAAACACAATCCTGCCCCTTTAGCTCATAGTATAGCACCGCTACACGCATACAAACGCCATTCAGACATGGGTGACTAGCAGGGTTTTGGCCACCCTCACATAACTTTAATGGCTGAAATGAACACATGCATAATAGCACCTCCCAAATTCCCCCAAATCTTTGGACTCTGGTCCCTCCAAGGGCGTTCAACCAACAGCGCTTTGGGCCCATAATTATGGTGAAAGGCGCTATACAATGTCAAAATGAATGTTGTGAAAAAACCATGCGTGTGAAAGGGTATTGACTTGGATGTTGGTAATCTCGGCAAAGAGGGAGAAAGAAATAAAGGCAGAAGTAAAAACATACAAATATAAAATTGAATACTACAGAACAGACAATTTTCCTGAAGTCATTTTATCACAGTTTCCCCACCGGTTGGCTCATAGTCAGTGCTGTATTAAATTATAGATTATTCCTTCCTTATGACCAAGTCCACTAATAATGTACGTAAATTAACAATCTGCTACCTGTCTTAAAGTGCTCATTCATCCCAGATCACATGTCATTCTCTCTACCCATTTTAGTTATTGTGTCCTGCAGATTGAGGATCAACCAGTCCTCCTGAATATCTGCAGCGATATGCTGTTTTGACATATGGGATGGATCATGCAGCTGGTTGAATGCGACCAGCAACAATTTGTGCGGTGTTACAGCTTTGCCCAATGTCCCTTGTCGCCACAGTAAATCTTAAGGGGAATGTTTACATCCCCTCTTCACCCACAGATCCTCCTCTTCCTGTGGGGTCCATCCATGCAACTCAATCAGTTGTGCAATCGGTAAGGAATTGTAGGAGTCTGGCAGCTGTTCTCTGCTCTGCACAATTACTGGGTACTCAGAAACACTTGGCACTGGTAAATACGCTGCTTAATTGGCTGCTGCTTACGCAGCTGTGTTACAGAGTTAGACCTTGTCTATGTCGTTAGTAGGGGTGCGGTCAAGGAGGGTTGGGACAGTGCATCAATCAATTTCAGTGCACTGTGGTGGTGACGTAGACCGAATCAGAATAGACTGACACAGCATCCTTGAGATGCCAGAAGTGCCTCAATGAGTGCTATAAGTTCTGCCACTTGGGCAGAGTGATGCATGGGTAGCCTTTTTTGCCCCAATGTCTCATAGACCCCGTCTACTAGGCGGACCACTGCCGCTCCAGTGTGCTTCAAGCCTGTTCCCTGGTCAATAGTTGCTGACCCATCAATGAAAAGCACTCCTGCCCCTTTGAGAGGGCTGTCCCTAGCTTTTGGGATGTCGTCTTCCTCCCCCACAAATGTTACACAGTCGTGCCTTGCAAGGTCCTCATCCGTGATTCTGTTAAAAACATGGCAGGATTTACTGTTTTACACCTCATTATGTAACTGTTTGGGCTGGACAAGATGATCTGATACAGGGATGTCTGCTGTGTGATCAAAGTTGATTTGGCACACTCCAAGATGGCGAACACTGCATGCTCCATGTGCAGCATTACAGTGCACCCCATGACAATTGTGGAGCTTTCCTCAATTGCAAACACAGCTGCAGCAAGCGCTTGTTTGCATGGGAACTCACCCAGCATCACAGCATCTAGTAAACCGCTGTAGTAGGCCAATGGCTTGTGGTCCATAGTGCATTTTCTTTTTGCATCAGTACTGCACTCATCAGTTGACAATTGGAATGGGAAAACAGATCAAACTCTTGGGTGTAGTCGGGCGTAGCTAGCACTGGGGCTACCACCGTCCATGTAAGTTTATGGTCTTTTTCCTGAGCCTCCCTGAGGCCCTGCAATAAGGGTCTCGTGTATGCAGCGTAATCCAAAATACATGCTCGGCAGTAGTTACACAACCCTAAGAACCTCTGCATTTCTTTGACAGTTTTAGGCTGAGGAGTGCTGCGTTCTGAGGCGGCGCTATCGGGTATAATTGTATTCACGTGGAAAAAAGATAAATTGTCCCAAATAGAGGACTTCTTGAAGGCAATATTGCAGCTTCCCTTTATCAACCTTGTACCCCCTGTATGCCAGTAGTTGCAGGAGGATGATATAGTTCTTCCGGCACTGCTGCTCACTGTTACAAAACACCAGCAAATCATCAACATACTGAATGTTTGATACTGGGCACTTGGATGTTACCTAAATCAGCATGTAAAATCCTGTTGAATATACTGTGGGGGTCACAGTACCCTTGCAGCAATCTTGTGAGATTGAAACGCATCCCGCATGCGTAAATGCGGTGAGGTACTGCAAATCGGGTGTAGGGGTATGGAGAAGAAGGCGTTTTTAAGTTCCACCATGATGAAGTGGGTCGCCTCTTTAGGGATGCTGCACAGTATCATTGCAGGGCTCGGAACTACAGGAAATTCTGCCTGGACAATGTCATTTAGAGGGCAATGGTCTTGTATCATCCTCCAACTCCCACATTTTCCCTTTTTAATCGGATAGATAGCTGTGTTGCATGGGGAGGTAGATGGCGCTTTTATTCCCTGATTCAGAAGTGCCACAATGGTGTCACGTATGCCCTCTTCCGCCTCTTGGGACAAGCGGTACTGTTTAGCTCGGGGTAACACCGCGCCGCGCTTGAGTGTTATTCGGACCAGTGCCACATCCTGCAAGAGCACTCCCTACATTGTGAGCATTAGTTGTCCATAATCTTTCTGGGACCTGCTCTAAGTCAGTGTCAGTGAAGGGGGTGGGGCGACAAGGGCCATTAGGGAGCACTACACCTTTCTATACCGTACCATAATGTCACAGGGGATACAAATTCTAATACAATCTCCTCATCGTCAACCCGATCTTCAAACAATTCTGCATCTGTCACTTCTTTGAGGGGTACCATTGAGCCAATGCACAATACAGTGCGTAAATAGGCCTCGTCATAGTCTGTGCCCACCACAACAATACTTCTAGCTGACACAATCAGGCCCTGCAATTCTAGAGAGAGTATTGTTCCTGCCACAAGCTCTGGGGTCACCACGGGTTGAAAGATGAAATCTGATGGCACCCACCACCATGCCTCACAAAATCTGGGGCACTGCATCCAGTAAAACCGTGATACCGTACACAAACATATCTGGGTCCACGGGATGCTGCAAACCAACACTTCTACACCCAGGCCTGTATTATGACCATCACACTCAAGCCGCACATGCCTGGGGGGCACAAACCACTCCATGATCCGTGAAGGAGATGGTCATGTTCCATTCACTCAACAAATCCAGGCCCAACAAACGTATCGGGACGACTCTGAATACATAGCGGTGCACGTACCACTTTTCCTCCTATTTGTATCGCTACCTCTTCTGTGTAGGGAACTGTGGTGACAGCCCCAGACAATCCTTACATGTCGAGCGTTTCACCTGATAGTGGGAGGTTTCCCTCACTGATGCATGATTTAGTGGCACCTGTGTCAACCATAAAGATGAATTGCTTATTACCTATCTCAGCGCCCACCAAGGGTTCCTCGTCAGGGTGGGTAATCATGGACAGGAATGGGCACGCAAGAGCTTTCTGTGGGCTGTCCTAATCAGGGTATGTGTTGGTACCTGGGAACGTGAAAGGATTTCCTCCCATGACGCTGACCCCTTGATAAGGTGCTACCATGCCATTTGGCACTGCATTGGATAATGGCATTTGACCTCCGTACAGGGTGTTCTTCTGGGCGGCTTGTTGCTGCACATTAGGAGGTGTTTGTGCCTGCATCTGGAGGGGTCTAGGCGGTACCTGGGTGTTGGCCTGTTTTATCTCATAGGGTAGGGACGTGAACACTGAGGGTCAGAAAGTACAGGGCTCTGATGGTGCAGGGGCAGGTTGATTGTACGGGATATACCCTAATCCCTGTCTGCTTCTACACTATCTTGCAAAATGTCCTCACCTCCCACAGCTCCAACACTGAGACGATCCCATACCAACTCTGGGGCCCATCCCACCAATTCCCCTCTACCCCTTCTCCCCCCTTGGAACCGTCCCCTTCCTCACTGCTGACCTCCTTGTTGCCATTCAGGATACTGATGCTGAAGTCTTCCACCTGACTGTCCCTGTCCTCCGCCTGGCCAGAACACTGCTATCCTCACATCTGCGCGCGCTGCAGCTTGCTCCGCTGTGTCTGTCTCCGTATTTGCCATCACCGCCCCCTCCACTGCTATTTTAGCACATTTTTCTGTACCCGTTTCGCTTTGTCCGCCTGCAACCTTTGAGCTGTTTTCTTTTCTCGTTCTTTAATCCTTTTACAGTGGTGTTTAATTATAGTCTGAATCTCGGCTTACCCTATCGCCTCGATGCCCACTATCTTACAGAGCACTTTCGGAACTTTCTTGGGTAATACCCTCTTAATAACAAAACAGAAAAGAGAAACAGATTGGTCCCACTGGTCACCCATCTCTGCTCTCCACATCTCCTGCACTATTAAAATGTACTGAGCAGATTCTTTATCGTCCCCCATGGTGTACTGCATTATGCACTGCAAGTCCGGTGTGTCATGGTATGCCTGTCACAGTGCGTCCCACAATTGCACCCTAATATTGTTCAAAGGGGCCCCATCATGCATGTCATCATGTAGTTTCACTCCTGGATATCCTGCCTTGACCCACACATCCCCCGTCTGATCCCCACAATTACAACGAGTAAACATTTCATATTTCCCACCATGAAAGGGATTCCCGCTGTCTGTTTTTCAAACACTCCACTTCCCGATTCCAGCAGTAAGGGGCGGGAGTGCTTTGATCAGATTATTCTTATCCATCTGAGCCCACTGCACATAATGTGCTCTTACAGGTCCCTTATGCAACAACTGAAGTTATATGCCCACTCCTCACCTTGCTCTCCCTTTTTCCTTGCCACTGCTACCTGCCCAAATCTGCCCCTCAATCGCTCGCGCCACAAACGTTCTACTCTTGGTGTAATTTCCAGAGTCCTTTCTGCCTCACATTCCTCATCCTCAAACTCTTCTATACTGTCCCATTCTCCTTCTTGCACCTCTTGATGTGCTGGCCAGTCCGACCTCACGTCCCATAACCTGTGCTCTCCGCCCCTCGATCGCCACTACCGTGCTTCTCAACATGCACTTCCTTGATAGCAGTGCTATCAAGTCCAAATAAAATGTCTCCAGCCCTCCACTCGTCTAATCCACACCCCTGTTTGCTCACCCCTTCCTTTATTGCCCCTAATCGTGCCACGGGTTTCCTCTAATGCCTCCTTTTACTCCTTCTGTGATTTACTCTCCCATGAAGTGACAATGTTAGGTGTTGGTCGATATAGGGGTGGTGCAGTGGCAGGCAGGGCACATATTTTGAGTTGGTGTATCCTGTGGTTGGGACGGGCATTGAGGGGACAAAGTACCTCTCTATGTGCGGGCTGCAGTGCTTCCTCTGGCACTGCTGTGTTGTAAGTGACTTCAATCCAGCATTCCAACTAAGTCAATGCCTAGTATGGGTTGCCCAATGGAAGCCCTTATTTATATATTTTTATGTTAAAAGTTCTTTAAATCTGGATGAACCCTTATATAACGCCCCTCTCTTTGGATCTCCCCGACCTCACTGAGCCAAGAAGTAGGTTTGTTTTGCAAATTAAAAGGTTTATTTCAATAATTGAACAATATATATATCACACTTTTATAAATAGAAGAATATCTGAATAGCACACTTATGAATATGAGCAGTGATCAGCAATGGGTAATATTACAATATCAACAATCTCTTTAATCAGTTAGGAGTAGGAATAGGAAGGATAAGGTAGCAGAGAATACTTTGTATGGGTTCAAGGAAATGCAAGAAAGGAAAATTGCAACACAGAAATAAACTTGATATGATTTCCACAAAAGACAATATGATCACTCTTTCCCCTGTGACTACTCACTCCCCCCACTATGCAATATGAAGAGATGGAAATGAGGGCACACAGGTTTCAGGGATACAATCAATAATGCAGTTCAATCCCAGTTCCCCCAGCAAGCTTAGAGAGAACAGCTATGATTTTAAAACAGGTCAATTACTTTTAATGTGGTTGGCAATGAATGGGAAAAATGCTAAAATGATTTTAATTCACTAAAGGAGATTCAGGAGAAGTGAGAGTTACTTTGGATTGGTTCGGGTCAACACTAGCTATGACTTATAAATGATTATCAGATTGAAAACGAAATTCAGCAGTTGAAAACAAGAAACAACTATTTTGACATGTGGTGAAATTGAACCAAATTGCAATTCACTGCAATTCTGTTGCGTGCGTGAAATGCGATTACAGCAAAACTATAAGGAATTGGAAAGCTTAGGATCTTAGCTTCAAAAGGACAGTTAAATTTCAGTTCTAGGACGTGCGATTCAAAAGTTAGAGGTTTTTGTGAAGGTAGATTTTTCAGAAATAAAGTCAAGATTTCAAAATGAAAGATTGCGCTTTAAAGATTTGGAATCAATATGGAATTATACTAAGGGCTATGAACTACAAGATACCCAACGAGACAACCACCAGAAAGAGGGCGCATCCGCTCTGATTGTTGTGCGTCAAGACACTTGAAAAATATCAGCGCATAGATGGATTATCGCTATAATTATCACAGACTATACAATGAAAAGGATTCAAGATGGACACAAGATTCTATAATGCAGTTCTGAATAGGTTGAAATGGATGGAATAGGATTACTTTAAACTAAGAAGTGACTATGTACAGTTCTAGACTGGATACTCACTCTATGGCTTTGGAATGGAATGGGCCCCGTCAAAGATCTGGTCAAGGGTTTGGCTGGGATTCACTCGCCACCGGACAGGTTTCAGGCACTGGGTTCTGCTCTCAGCATGGCACTAGGATCTGCACGGCCTTTTGGACTTGATCTGACGGGTTGTAGATACAGCTCTGCTCTCTGGGTCTGGGTTCTAGCACAGGGTTCTTAACTAGAAGCAAAACAGCTCAGCCAGGCTGTTGAATGGTTTGGTTAGGCCCCGTGGAAGTTTAGGGGTTAGAATCAGGTTGCTAGATTCTGAAGGCCTGGTGAGAAGGGTTCAGCTTTTGGGTTAGGCCTCTCTGCTTCAAAGTTCTAGAGCTTGGTTCTGGAGTCTGGTTTCTGGATCTATGTCTGGATCTTCCTGCAGGGTGCTTCGCCAAGAAATCGGTTGATGAGTGGAAAAGTGTGTCTGTTCTGCCTGTCCTCAGCAGTCCCTATTTATGTATTTCCAAAGTGGGTGGGGAGGCTGATTCTCCATGCCCAACCCTCTAAGGATCTGATAGGTCATAGGATTCCCTGTCCCCTGATTGGAGAAAGGAGCAGTGTGTCATCCTGTCTCATGTTTATGGCTTAGGTGGAAAACCCTCCCCATTGTCTCTGTACAGTATATCTTATTTTTCATTAAAAAACATATTTACAATATGCACAACTTGTTAATATTACATATATACATCACAGATTAATTAAGGAACATTTCTGTTCAACTCTCATCTTCCTAAGAGCTTTGGTTCAGAAATGACAACTTTTCGCACTTTTGGTGGGTTTCTCAATCTTAGTTCTGCACCAATTTTTATACATGCATGCATATCCCATCTGAGCACATTTCTGTAATTTTTCATGTTCCTAGCATAAACACAGTAGCTACGATATGAATACATTTCGGGGTTTAGTCCCAGAACATCGTACGGATTCCAGCTTAGTCTTAAACTGTGAGCACATTTTTCATTTTAACAATCTAAAAGTTTCAGTTCAGTGCAATTTGTTATAAGCATTTTTCTAAAACATACATTTACTCCAATGTCAAATCCACATTTTCAGTCTGGTCTGACTCCAGAGCTGGGCTGACTCAGAGGGTCACATGTCCTTCTTCCTGCCAGCAGTTTGTTGTCAGTCACACCCGAATTAGCATTCCTATTCAGCCCAAAGACTCCTTTGTCTGCACTCAAAGCAACAGGCCAGGGTGCCCCTCCTAGATCCTTTTCACAGCAGCCTGTCAAGGGCAGGGGGAAGTTTCCTTTGTTCAGGGAGGAGGTGTGGAATTTGTTTGAAGCACAGTGTGGGAAACTTTAACTCTTAAACCCAATGTCTAAAAATTGTCTTGTCTTATAATATAACTCTCATTTTTAACGCATACATTAACCAATTTCTTACTACAAGCCTTTTCAGAAAATAGTTTTGAATTGTATCCATCTCTTAGGCTTCTGATAGCAAGTCTTTCTTTGGCACAGTTTGAGTTCAATATACAACTTTACACAAGATGGTTTTAAATCGCCGGCTTCTGATAGAGGTGAGTAACGTTATTACACCCATTTCTGACAGATTTCTTCCAGCAAGCAATCCTCAAAAGTGGACTTTGTTCAGATAACATGGACTTCTGTGGACCTCATATTTATGTAGATTCTTGAAGGATTATGATGTTGACCACCCAATAAGGAGGTTGGATCTCTTTGGGTGGTTTGTGAGACATGATGTTTGCAAATTTGACAACAGATTTTTAAAACAGCTCTGTTTCTTTTGCAATGATTTTGCTCTGTGGGCAGACAACTGATGGGTTTTGGCAGTGGTCTCCTGTGTTACCACTGACATAAGCAAAAGTGGATGGCGGCCTATTTTTCAGATTTTCACTGCGCACTTTCTGGTGATTTCTAGCGAGCAGCATGCTTTCCAGTGGCCATTTCTGAGGTTTCTGCTGCCAGCAATGCACAGTAATGTTGCAGGGCTTGGACCAGTGGGTTAAGACATCCCACAGTGTTCACTATGGTTGAGGTGGCACTATCTTTGCGCTGGGGTATACACGCAGTGGTATCTCTATATATCCATCTCTTAGGCTTCTGATAGCAAGTCTTTCTTTGGCACAGTTTGAGTTCAATATACAACTTTACACAAGATGGTTTTAAATCGCCGGCTTCTGATAGAGGTGAGTAACGTTATTACACCCATTTCTGACAGATTTCTTCCAGCAAGCAATCCTCAAAAGTGGACTTTGTTCAGATAACATGGACTTCTGTGGACCTCATATTTATGTAGATTCTTGAAGGATTATGATGTTGACCACCCAATAAGGAGGTTGGATCTCTTTGGGTGGTTTGTGAGACATGATGTTTGCAAATTTGACAACAGATTTTTAAAACAGCTCTGTTTCTTTTGCAATGATTTTGCTCTGTGGGCAGACAACTGATGGGTTTTGGCAGTGGTCTCCTGTGTTACCACTGACATAAGCAAAAGTGGATGGCGGCCTATTTTTCAGATTTTCACTGCGCACTTTCTGGTGATTTCTAGCGAGCAGCATGCTTTCCAGTGGCCATTTCTGAGGTTTCTGCTGCCAGCAATGCACAGTAATGTTGCAGGGCTTGGACCAGTGGGTTAAGACATCCCACAGTGTTCACTATGGTTGAGGTGGCACTATCTTTGCGCTGGGGTATACACGCAGTGGTATCTCTATATCCGCTACCATTTTCCACAAGTCTAAAATCTCTTTTCGTTTCTGCAGTTGTTTACATTTATATTTAGCAGTTAGGAACATGTTCATATATTGTAATATCTCTGTTATTAAGTACCCTGCTCTGGCCAAGGGAGGGGTATCCCCCCATGGGTCTCTACCACCCACTGGTTGTGGTACTTCTCCATCTTGTCTTTGTACAATGGCAATGCACTTTACATATTTATTTGACATATCTCTGCAGCCCCTTCCTCACACAACCCCCTTCCTGATGCCACTCTCCCCTCCCCACTCCCACCCCACCACCGATCCCTGATTGGGACCAGCACCCCATTTAATCTAACCCTTCAGGGCAGCCTCTCTGCCCATACAGCTCTTGGAAAATGGCCGCAAGGCAAATGGCAGCTGCAAAAAGTGTTCGCCTGTGGAGCCAGCAGCGACTGACAACGTAAGCGAGGTACAGGTAGGGGGAACAGCCATTAGTGCTCCCCATTAAACTGCCAACCTATCATTTACCTAAAAGCTTGTAGTGCGCTGGACGAAGCCGGTGGTTGTATGCTAGCCATATCTAGCATTCAGGCCTACTGTTTTAGTTAGCCATATCTAGCATTCAAGCCTACTGTATTAGTAAGCCATGTCTGGCATTTAGGCCTACTGTTTTAGTTATCCATATCTGGCATTTGGGCCTACTGTATTAGTTAGCCATATCTGGCATTTAAGCCTACTGTTTTTGTTAGCCATCCTTGGCATTTAGGCCTACTGTATTAATTAGCCATATCTGGCATTGCTGTAGAGTCCTCTCTGTGGGCTTTTCTCCCAGTTCCCAGATGTCCTAAATCTAGGTGTTACCAATGTTATTGTTGCATCGTCAACCTAGGCTTCTCTCCCACAAGCCAGGTATACCAAATCTAGATGGTGCCACTTTTGTTGTTGTGTCCTCTGTCTGGGCCTTTCTCCCAATTTGGCCTAGATTGGGACACAACGGCAAATACAGTAACACCAACCTATGCTTATCAGCATTAATGGCACTAGTATAAGGTAGCCATTTTGAAACTAGCCTCAATGTGTAAGATAACCATACTTTGCATCAAGTCAATTGTGTTAGTCAGCCACAGTTTGCATTTGGCAGTTATGGATGGGGTAGAATTGTGAAGATTAGCCTCACGTCACATCTAGACCTAATTGTAAAGGTTAGCATGCCTCATATCTAGACAGAATTGTGAAGATTAGCATGCGTCACACGTAGATAGAATTATGAAGATTAGCATGCGTCACATCTATATATAATTGTAACGATTATTCTTCCATCACATGTAGAAAGAATTGTGAAGATTAACATGCGTAACACCTAGACATTATTGTGAAGATTTGCCTTGTCTCACGCCTACATATTATTGTGAAGATTAGCCTTGCATCACATCTAGACATAATTGTGGAGATTAGCGTTGTGTCACATCTAGACAGAATTGTGAAGTTTAACCATGTGTCAGATTCAGATAAAATTATTAGTTTAGCCAGGCATCAGACATGGATAGAATTGTGAAGTTTAGCCACACGTCCCATTCAGATACTACTGTGAGGATTAACCATGCATCACACTCAGAGAGAATTATGAAGTTTTGCCATGTGGCAGACTTTGAATGGAATTGTAAAGATTAACCATGCGTCACACTTAGATAGATTGGGGAGATTAGTCATTTGTCACAACAGATAAGACTGTGTAGATTAGCCATATAGAAGAATTTAGAGAGTAGCCAAAGCACTAATCCACCCCACTTCTGCTTCCTCAAATACACAACCCAAACATTATACATGCCAACTGGGCTACCCAACCTATACATAACACACACCCAACAAAAGCAACAAACACTTACAACAAAAAAAACCTGGACACAGACCATACCCGTACGGACACAAGCCAGTGCGCACAACCTTAAACACCTGCCAAACTACACATAAAACACACATACACACCCCAACATAGCAGTCACATAGAAACATCCCAGGCAATGGACCTTACCCATACGGATACAACAAGCAAGTGCTCACAACCCTAAATACCAGCAATCTATACATAAAGAACACAGACACACTGCAACACAACAAACAGCCACACAGAAAGCATCCCTGGCATTGGCTCTTACCCGTACGTATACAACAATCCAGTGCACACAACCTATCATCTGCAAGCCAACACACACATACCCCAGTTTCTCTTAGTTCTGGACCCATCCTATCATTCTTCCCTCACTAACCAACCCCACCCTCTTTCTTGCAGAGCTACGGGAGGACATGGAGACTGCCCTTTGGTGGTATCAGTGTGTGGTATAAATCAACATAACATATAGTCCAGTGGAGTCATTACTCCCATATTGACAATGATATATTCAAAAGAATCTTCTAGTTATATGTCACACAGTGTTATTATAATCGTCACTACCAGTACTCCGTTCCCACCTCCCAGTCACCCCTGTCCACGCCTCCCCCCTTTGTGGTCCCTCCCACAGTTCACACTACTTTCACAGGCCCTCCCTTAGCCTCAACCAAATTCACAATACTAGTTCAATACACTAAAACAATAAATTAGAATAATAAACCAAAAAAACAACCACTACTCTGCCTCCTTCCCCCACCCGGAATATATTGGGCACAGGAATCTGAGCTCTCTAATTATACAGAGCCCCTACTGTTTGTATCCCTTTATCGCAGGGAAAATGGTGCCATCATCTATCCCACACTTCTGTTTTCCTCCTCGTTATCTCCTTAATAATGATAATAAAAAATACAAACTCGCCTCGTGGCCTTGCACGCTCTCCCCTCACACACATGCACTGCGTCTCTCTATACACCCTTGCCCCATTGTTGTCGCTCGCAAAAGGTGTACTTGCATCTGCATGTTCACAGAAAGCTCCTCCGTCACGGGGTCCCAATAGTGCCGCGCTCCAAAGAGCAGACAGGAATTCTGTTGAAACGGCTCCTACACACCACTGCGGGTTGCACGCTTGGGGTTGGTCACTGCTGGTAGGAGCGGCCCCTCCAGAGATGTGGCCTGGAAGCCTCCGTCTTCCCGGGGGTCACTGGGATCACATTGGTGGCCCAACAATGTAGAGACACCCCTCAAAGAAAGAATGCAACCCACTAGGGAAAAAGGCCCAGCACACCTCTTGCAAGGAGAACAAGGTTTTACTTCTACAAAAATAGAAATGCACCAGCAAAGAACTCTGCTGCCGCGGAACGTTCAGGCAAGATCAGTATGAGCAACCCGTTATGAAGGCACATAGCATCATCACAGACATAAATTACATAATGTACAAATCCAAATGGCTGGTTGGTGAGACCCTATACATAAACTACCTGCTCCATAAGGGATGCCAGGCCATTAGTCCCAGCCTCTTCTGTCCATCTTCTTCCACGTGGGCTCCTTCTTGCGCTTCATCGGATATGAAGCTACAATGAATTGGTTATTAGGCGAAGAATAACAATACATGCTCTGTCTCTAACCTAATGTGCACCTGGTACTGCAGACAAGGGCTAGGAGGATACTTGGAGGTCATTGTATATAACAGACTGCAGCTTAATTCCAGACACGTCGGAAACCATCCAAATCTCCCCACCCTCGTTTTAGATTTGTTGTCTTGCCCCTCCCGGCACCTCGCAGCACAAATCACTTGACCTATGGTGAAAGCAACTGGTCCCTGCTTTTTGATCTTTTCTGATTGATTGAGGATCTAACAGTTTTATGGTTGGTGGTCTGGGACTGACTTGTACCTTGGAAAACTGGGGGTTTTCTTGGGACCGGGGCATCTGAGCGCTATTACTTACAGCCGGGACGGGAAGGTCGGAGGCTCGTGCCCTCCTTCTCGTGGGATCGCTTTTCGCAGAGAGAGAGCTCAACCCCCTCCTGGCCTTGCAGGGCGCATTCCTTCTGGGATACGAATGCTGGCAATGTGAGACAAAGAAGGGCCTATGGATCTCTGCTACGCTGGCCTTTTTCACCGGTGCCCAAGCTACAACCTATTCCCGCATGCATACACTTATTCCCATGTGTGTTTGCCTCAGGCCTGCGGCCCTGGTTGCAGTGCAAAGCAAGGGCTCAAATTCAATATGGCTTCTATTATCTAAGATGGCGTCTGACTCCCAATGTACCCTGAAGCCAATGCATGCACCACCCTCCCACATTATGGCCCCTGCTGACACCCCCTCCCGTCTGTAACCTCCCCAAACCTCTACTACACACTTCCAGGCCTCTGCCTCACATGAAAGCGCTTTGGGGTCCGGGACAATCGTCCCTGCTTCCCAACACTTGTGCAAACACTGATGGAAGCCCAACAACCCTATTTTTCATAAAATGCCTACTCTTCAAATGGTTTTGTTTCACTATGTTGATGCAGTTCCATAGTGCTCTTCGGTCTGCTCCTGTGAGTAGTTTCACTATGATACACCAATTTCTGGGTCTACGGTTTGTTGCAGCACTGTGTGAAAACGCTCTTCTTTTTTCCAATTTGAAGGTATGACAACTAAGTAATAGTGGCACCATAACTTAAATGGTCAACTTATACTTGAAACTGGACCTTGCCAAATATTCCTTGATAGCCAAGTGCAGTTCAAGTACTGCATGGTTGCAGCATATGCATACAATAGCAGCATAGGTACAAGAATGCAAGGTTTTTTTTAAGCCCAAAAAAGTCTGGCTCACCTGATTAGTGGGACTGATTAACATTCGAGAGGGTTTTTCCCTTTACTATAACAACTATCAGTCAACTCTATCTTATCATGTTTTCCTTGGCGATGTGACACTCTCTTCAGTCAGATGCAAACACCATTGACTAGTTGCAGTCTCAAGAGCAGAGGTTTTATTGAGTTTGGGCCCTTCCAGGAGTAGAATACATAGTTAATCTGCCTATTTTCAGTAGGACAGCTCTACGTGAATCTGGATATTGTCACAAATAGAGTGAAGGGATTTTCGTGTGAACTTGAGCAGAGCTCCATGTGAGTTTAGGGGATCATTCAGAGCAAACGATAGCTGAGAGCAAGCCCAGGTAAAGTAAATAAAATATGGCTCTGAGTGAGACTGTGTGTTATCAAGCATGGGGTCTGATCGAGACTACAGATGATCACAAACACAATCCTGAGTGCATCTGTCACAAGTAAAGATCTGAGTATTATCTTGAGCAGATTTCCTAGTAATTCTGGGTACAATCAGGAACACCGTTCTTAGGGACTTTGGCTATCAGCAAGAGCACAGTGACCTTTTTAGATGTGCACTGAGAGAGCTTCATATGAACTATTTATATTTGAGTGAGTTTTCGTATCATCAGTAACCGAGTTTTCAGTTGTCTTTGGTGTTATCAAGGGTAAAGCACTGTCTTACAGCAAGACAAAACAATGGCATATTACACGCTGAGCGTGCACAATTGCAAAGACTGAACATTTAACCTGATGCAACACTGAACAAATGACCAGGCAGCGTTGTGCAGCTTGAACATTGCAATGAACATACCTATTTTCAGTATTGCTTTGGGGTACAAGGCTGGCCTCTTGCGACTTACGTGGATGAGGTTCTGGTAGTTCTATAGAATGAGCATGCTGCCTCTACATTCCATATGGCGATTTCTTGAGATGAGGCAATATTCCCGATGGCCACTGCAGAGGAACTGCAAATGTAGCTCTGCTGTGGGTCATTGTTTCAAATGGTGCTGCACTACAAACAAATGGATATTGTGCATATCGGGCTGCAATTCTGCAACACATGTTTATGATGAGAACATACAACCCTTCAACAGTTTAAAGCACTAATGCATTTGGGGTAACTAGTGCAGCAGTAAATTAATGCATACAGTCAACATCAGGCCTACCTTTGATGCAGACCATTGTACGTTGTGGAATGTGATTAAAACCGGTCTGTTGCCCTTACAAATCTCAAAGCTGGTTGTCCAGTCGTTCTGTACGTTTCGTAGCACCAAGGGGGTGTTGCCATGAGACGTCTGCTCAATAAATAACGAAACACAGCCACATTTTAGCTAAAATGCGCGCTAAAATGCAACACAGGCCTGTGTTTTCAGGAATGTCTTGGCAGGAATGCACTCTGTCGCGGAAAGTGCTTACCTCATATGCTGGTTGAAAAGCGCCAGGTTTCTTCAGAATTCTGAACATTGTGGGTAGCCAATATCGTTTGCCAGCACCCCCGCTGAGAAAACTGGTCCAGCACCAGTGCTTGCACGTTTTTCCACCTTACTCTTACCGGTTCCCAAGCGCCGTGCATTTCCTGGACTTCTCAGCATGGCTGCGGCAACAATTATTCTGCCTCCCTGGTAGCCAACATCACAACCCTTTGCAAGAACTGACGTACAGAATTGGTCAGGATGAAGCCCATGCCGACACTATGCAGTCACTTTTTTAAATTAAATGAAGAGACTGATTATTTGCAAAAGATTGGTTTTCTTTTTGGATACATAACATATTACAGAAAGCCCTCAAATGTATTTGGTATTAACAGCTATAAACAGACCGACACACAGTACCGCATGTTTACGAACTGTGCATACCAACACATCAGCAAAGCTATCTAGCATTCCCCCCCCCCCCCCCCGCTCTTCCCACTAACTTAACCAGTCCACCTCTTTTTCTGATCTACCAGGGCACTAAGACCATGCAAATGGCACTGGTGCATGGCATAAATTCCAGAAACATAACATAGCATAGATGACATGCTATGATAAGTCACTCCCATTTCTTTAGGATTTGAAGCATTCTTCTGAAGTTGGAGCTTCCCACCTTAGCCCAGTTTATGTTTTTGGAAACTACACATCTGTGTTCCAGAATAGCTGATGGTGCTGATTGGTCAGGTTTAATAAGGTAATTTTTACAGGTCTTGTGTGATAATGTCAACTACTTAAATTCCAAGAGAAAAATGTCTAAGCACAAATAAAATACTGAGCTGACATTTTCACTGTCTATGCAAAGCATTTGATAAATTTGACCACCAGACACCAATGTTCTTCATCGACGTATGGAGATTAGTGAGATCGTCCTTAGCTGGTTCAAATCCTACCTTGCTAACTGCCACCAGTTTGTCCAAATGGGTTACCAGACATTTGGTTGAAAAAAATTGGTCGACCAGACAAATGGTCGAACCAATTTGGTCGAAAACCAAATGGTCGATTTTTTTTTTTTATTTTAACCCTTTTTTTTATTTTTTTGGGGGGGTCCCCCCAACCCCCTTTTTTTCTCTAAAAACCCCTTTTTTTACAAAACGAAAACCCGAAGATTAATATATAAATAAAAAAAAAATTTGACCATTTGCTTTTTCGACCAAATTGCGTCGACCAAATGTCATTCGACCAGTTTTCAGTCGACCAAATGACTGGACACCATCCAAATGGATTCTCCAGATCACCAACTCTACCCAACAACTGTGGAGTCCCACAAGAATCCATCCTCTCCCCCGTGATCTTCAATCTTTACAAGGAGCCACTCAGAACCCTCCTGGCTCCACACAACATCCACATCCACCAATACAAAGATGACACACAGCTAGCTCTACCTCAAGATATTCTCCTTCGAAGACATCCACAGGCTCACATCCTGCCTCACATTGATCCAGTCCTGGATGTCCAGTGCTTACCTGAAGCTCAACCTCTCCCAGACTGAATTTCCACTGCTGACCAACAACACTTAACACCCCGACATCCAGACATGGCTCTCTGCTATGACCCTCAATGGCTTCACACCCCTACTGGCCACCTGTTCTAGGTATCTTGGGTTCGACATCGACAGATACCTCTCCTTCAAATCGCACATAGCAAAGAAGTCACAAACCAATTTTCTCTCCTGCAAAAAAAACCCTTCATCCCAAAAAACTACTTCAGATATGTTGTCCAAGCCTTGGTCCTCTTTCACCTGGATGGTGGCAATGTCCTTTTGGAAGGCCTTCTAGGGAATACCCTGGCACCCGCACGATGTGTGACATGCTGGAGCTAGACTCAACAAAGTACTCTGCAACTTTGACTACTTCACCCCGCTCCTCATCAAACTCCACCGGCACTCGCTACAAGCACATATCTTCAAATCCTGCTGCATAATCTACAAGGCTGTCACCCTGAAGTCCTCAAGTTAACTCAATGAGAAACTCAGCGTCTCTGTCAACCTATGATCCACCAGAAGGAAGGACATGTGCATGCTTGAACTTCACCAGTGCAGCACGAAAAGAACCAAAAGACAGGCCTTCTCCCTCTATGGCCCCAGACTCTGCAACCTCCTCCTTTTCAACACCAGACTTGACACCTCGCTTCTACATTTCAGGAAGGAGCTCAAGAGAAGTAGACAAAAGAGATGTCAGCACAGAAGCCTCAGTATCTGTTCAGGGGTCCCCAAGCCCATTTTTCAAGAGTCAAATACACTCCATGTTTTTAGGATAGCCACACAACACATATTTGAATGCAAAAATTGTAAAGGTGTTATTTACACATCTTGTTATCTTTATAACTCAGTGTCACTGGAGTTCTCGGGGACCCTTATTTGGAGGCCTATGACCTAAGTGATCATCATTTGGAATGCATGTTTGGTCAAATAGAGCCACATTTTCCACGCTGCCTGGTTTTGCAGATTTTACTAGAGCATTGAAAGAGTGGCAAGAGTACCAACTTTCTGGGCAGTCACTATGCAGTGTGATAATATCCCCAATCCAAGCTTTAGTATTTAATTGCTTTGCTGTTGTGCTTGTCCTGCTCTTACCACCGCCCTCTACCACTGCATATGTCACCCCTTCTTTGCCTCTAAACCGCTGAAAGTGCTTGGCAGTGCTCAGATGAGCTGCCATTCTCACCCCTGTGTTTGGACTAATAGCTGCAGCGATTGTGGGAATTCGTCTCTCTTCTCTTGACCCCTGCTACCTGTCAGTTTCTGATAATATACATAGAATCCAGAGTCAGCCTTGTGGCAGGAAGTAGCATTGCATTATTCTTCATGTCCTAACTGCAGAATTCCGAGGGAATACTCTGCAGAAAGAAGTATCTCTGAGAGTGCATGTCTCCTTACAGTGAAACTCAAAATGGCGCTTTCTGTGCCTAGTTCCACCAATTCTGTTCCTTAACATGCAGAGTTACTACTAGCCTGGGCCATTTTACAGGTTATGCTTTAAATTCCATGGATGAAGTGTTGGAAAGACTTGGGGCCTCACCACGAGTTGGGCGTTAACCCGGCAGTATTACCGCTGGGATACCACCTGGGCTAATAGTGTTACCGCCAACCGGTCCGGTGCTATGAGCGCCAGATCAAGGGTTGGGCGGTAATGGGTATTCCCCATTCCCCATTGGGTCCAAAGGACCCAATGGGGCATTTTCGGCGCCATTAGCGTGCGCTAATAGCGCTGTGCTAATTGCGCCCCGAAAAAGGGCGTTGAGTTGGCGCATTTACCCGCAGTTTGGAGCTGGGGATAAATGCTGCCAGAGTCGTGATTGGGCGTACTCTTAAATGCAGCGGTAATAGCGTTACCGCCGCATTTAAGGGATACCGTCCAACTCATGAGGCCCAGGATATCCAAAACTTGAAGCTCAAGAACATCTCGTCAACAATGACAGCAGCTATTCCTACAGTAAGAGCCGAGATCAATTTTAACATGGTTATCTTACCGGCTCACTGCAATAGTCCACAGACTAAGGAGATACCCCCACACTAACACAGTGTCAAAATAATCCAAAACAGATATTGACACACTGCTGCTCGAAACTTCTCAAATATCTTATCACAATTCAGGCATCACATTTTTGTGTGAAAAAATGGTCATTTTTTTTTGTCAAGGCGAATTTGCCGAACTTCTTTCTACATAAAACGATTTTGACATTTTTCACGATCATGCCACGCTTGAATGGACGAAATGTTTGCTCATGTGCAATATGCTACAGTTCATAGCATGCTGTTTATGGTCAGAGCCCCAGGAAAGTTTCTTGCATTTAGCCTGGAACACCAGTGTGAATTTTTGCGTTCAGATGGTCCAGCCACAGAGACCTTTGCATCCAGGCTATGCCCCTGTTTTGCATGACCTTTGCATCCAGGTTATGCCCCACTTTTGCATGACCTTTGCATCCAGGGTATGCCCCTGTTTTGCATGACCTTTGCATCCAGGCTATGTCCCTGTTTTGCATGACCTTTGCATCCAGGGTATGTCCCTCTTTTGTATGACCTTTGCATCCAGGGTATGCCCCTGTTTTGCATGTCCTTTGCATCCAGGTTATGCCCCTGTTTTGCATGACCTTTGCATCCAGGGTATACCCCTCTTTTGCATGACCTTTGTATCCATGGTATGCCCCTCTTTTGCATGACCTTTGCATCCAGGTTATACCCCTGTTTTGCATGACCTGTGCATCGAGGGTATGCCTCTCTTTTGCATGACCTTTGCATCCAGGTTATGCCCTTGTTTTGCATGACCTTGCTTCCAGGATATGCCCATGTTTTGCATGACGTTTGACATCCAGGTTATGCCCCTGTTTTGCATGACCTTGCATCCAGGCTATGTCCATGTTTTGTGGAGAGCGGCTGAGTGTGGAGAGCGAACGAGTGTGGAGAGCGAACGAGTTTGGAGAGCGAACGAGTGTGGAGGTTTGCGAACAAGTGTGTGAAGAGCGCAAACGAGTGCGTGAAGAGCGCACAAGTGTGTGGAGAGCGCACGAGTGTGTGGAGAGCGAACAAGGGTGTGGAGAGCCACAGAGACCTTTGCATCCAGGCTATGCCCCTGTTTTGCATGACCTTTGCATCCAGGGTATGCCCCTCTTTTGCATGACCTTTGCATCCAGGGTATGCCCCACTTTTGCATGACCTTTGCATCCAGGGTATGCCCCTGTTTTGCATGACCCTTGCATCCAGGCTATGTCCCTGTTTTGCATGACCTTTGCATCCAGGGTATGTCCCTCTTTTGTATGACCTTTGCATCCAGGGTATGCCCCTGTTTTGCATGTCCTTTGCATCCAGGTTATGCCCCTGTTTTGCATGACCTTTGCATCCAGGGTATACCCCTCTTTTGCATGACCTTTGTATCCATGGTATGCCCCTCTTTTGCATGACCTTTGCATCCAGGTTATACCCCTGTTTTGCATGACCTGTGCATCGAGGGTATGCCTCTCTTTTGCATGACCTTTGCATCCAGGTTATGCCCTTGTTTTGCATGACCTTGCTTCCAGGATATGCCCATGTTTTGCCTGACGTTTGACATCCAGGTTATGCCCCTGTTTTGCATGACCTTGCATCCAGGCTATGTCCATGTTTTGTGGAGAGCGGCTGAGTGTGGAGAGCGAACGAGTGTGGAGAGCGAACGAGTGTGGAGGTTTGCGAACAAGTGTGTGAAGAGCGCGAACGAGTGCGTGAAGAGCGCACAAGTGTGTGGAGAGCGCACGAGTGTGTGGAGAGCGAACAAGGGTGTGGAGAGCCACAGAGACCTTTGCATCCAGGCTATGCCCCTGTTTTGCATGACCTTTGCATCTAGGGTATGTCCTTCTTTTGCATGACCTTTGCATCCAGGGTATGCCCCTGTTTTGCATGTCCTTTGCATCCAGGTTATGCCCCTGTTTTGCATGACCTTTGCATCCAGGGTATGCCCCTCTTTTGCATGACCTTTGCATCCAGGTTATCCCCCTGTTTTGCATGACCTTTGCATCCAGGGTATACCCCTCTTTTGCATGACCTTTGCATCCATGGTATGCCCCTCTTTTGCATGACCTTTGCATCCAGGTTATACCCCTGTTCTGCATGACCTGTGCATCGAGGGTATGCCTCTCTTTTGCATGACCTTTGCATCCAGGTTATGCCCTTGTTTTGCATGACCTTGCTTCCAGGATATGCCCATGTTTTGCATGACGTTTGACATCCAGGTTATGCCCCATTTTTGCATGACCTTGCATCCAGGCTATGTCCATGTTTTGTGGAGAGCGGCTGAGTGTGGAGAGTGAATGAGTGTGGAGAGCGAACGAGTGTGGAGAGCGAACGAGTGTGGAGAGAGAACGAGTGTGGAGAGCGAACGAGTGTGGAGAGTGCGAACGAGTGTGTGAAGAGCGCGAACGAGTGTGTGAAGAGCGCGAACGAGTGTGTGAAGAGTGCACGAGTGTGTGAAGAGCGCACGAGTGTGTGGAGAGCGAACGAGTGTGTGGAGCGCGAACGAGTGTGTGGAGCGCGAACGAGTGTGTGGAGAGCGAACAAGTGTGTGGAGAGCGAACGGGTGTGTGGAGAGCGAACGGGTGTGTGGAGAGCGAACGGGTGTGTGGAGAGCGAACAGGTACATAGAGCGGACGAGTGTACACGGACGAGTGTGGGGAACGGATGATTGCGGAACTGACGAGTGGCAGATGAGCCTGTCGAGCCTGTGAAGCGGTTGAGTGCATAGCTGATGAGTGGCAGATGAGTCTGTGGAGCGGATGAGCGCATGGAACAAATGAGTGTATGGGCTGGATGGATATATAGAGCGGATGAGTATGCTGTACGGATGAGTACGCTGAGTGGATGAATAGTGCATAGAGCAGATGAGAGACATCTCAGAATTGTGTGACATGCTTATTTTGCTATGGAATGCAAGGAACCTTTGAAAGAACACACTTCATATCACACCCCACGCTTACTCTCTCCTTACACCACCATTCAACTAGAACACAGAGATACTATGACACCATTCGGTATAACTGTTCTCATATCAACATCTGCCGCTCTCCCCCCATCACTCTAAGTAAACATCGCTGGTTTCACACCCCCAGCCAGGCATGCTCCTCAGGCCTAACGCCGCCACACTCGGTCTGGATAATTCCGGCCAGACCGAACACATACTCCTGATCCCTCAACCACCACACCTACCGCTAAGAAGCAGCTACCACAGGAATTCCGCACCGGCTGCACACATACCTGGTGCGCACACGGACTTTTGGACACTCTCTAATCTCTCCACTGACCCGAACTTCGGTTCCCAATGGCGTTCAACCTACCAGCGCCTTCAGACCATACCAATGGTATATAAGGCGCTGTACAAATGCAAAATAACAATAACAATAACAATGGGTATCCGAAGGTTGTTCTCAGTCTTACCTTGTCCCCTCACTGGGGAAAGCCAGCCTGCTCGGGCATGTTCATACACTGAACTAAGCGAATTCACAACCCCACTTGAGGATTCCTCAGCAATTCTCCCTCCTCGGCACTTTCCAGTCTGAGCCCCATCCATGCACTCTGCAGAGCAAGATCCTGGCAAAGTCTCTTCTGTGTTGATTGACAACCCTTGTTCATCTCATCATCCTGTCAGACAACACTACAGAATTTGATGCAGTTACTATTCTGCTACTCCATATTTGCTATCCTGTGCTCTTGCATCGATGCATTATCTATTATGTGTCATTTTGTAAGAAGCTACTGTCACATGTAAGGGGTGTTTGTGTAAGGCAGAGAAAGATTTCAATGACATTTGGATATGGGGGGGTGATTTGAGGAGAGTGAACCTTTGGTTCAGTGGGCTCAGCAGAGAGGCAGAACCAGACAGCTGAAGAAACAACACAGACGCCGTCCTTTTGTAAATATATGACCAAATTTAAAACTTCTAAAGAATCAACACACAAAAGTATAAACGTGACCCTAGAAAGGAAAAATGCATAATCATTACTATACATATATTCACAGTGGTTCTGAGTGACAAGTGGTCCAGGTGGGAACAGCTAACTTTGCCTCCCAGGGCGCTGTATAGCGGTGGGGTCCCCCCTATGTTGCTCTGACCCTACCCACTATACCCTATGTTGGAGGGTGATCCCAGGAGGCACCCTTCTCTTGTCCAACACCTTCCGCTTCCTGGCCCCATCCCCCCCTTTGGCCACCTTCCCGTTGGACCCCCAAAGGCCCAAAGCCAATCAGTGAGAGGCAGACAGTCCCTTCCCACTGCCCATATCAGTAACAAATCAGTGACCACATGGTCCACCCCCACCTGCATAACCCCCCACGCCGCTTCTCATCCTAAAGGGACAGTGGGATGGAAACAGGAGGAAGAGTGTGGAAGAGTGGTTCCCAGTGGCAGGCAGGCGGCGGATAATCCAGAGGTCCACGAACGGCGCTGACAAGGTTGCTTGAGGGAAAGGAAGATTGGCTGCTCTCTCCAGTCTCCCATACCCCTCTTTAACGGCCCTATTTGGTGCTGCTTCCCTGGTCCCTGCTGTTCCTCCATTATAGTGGTTGGGGTGCGTCTCCATGACCCCAGCCAGTTCTAGGTGACTGCTTCCTGCAGCCCCCTGCTTCGTCAGTCAGTCTGGTGCCTCCTGCACTGCCCACCCTGCAACCCCTCCACTGGGGGAGGGGGCCCGCCTCCAGACTCTTGGGTTGGTGTTGAAATGTTGATCATCAGCTCCATTAGTGATGGTTCCTGTTGCTCTGGTTTGGTTTTCTTTAAAGAATGAGGGGAGAAGAGGACGGTGACACAAATTAGACCGATAAGCAGTTCTTGGCTGTGGCCTTGCGCGTTGGCTCATTGCATGTTCGATAGAAAGTATGTCTGCTTCTACTGTGAGGTGGTGAGGAGACCGACCCCATAGAGTGTGATCTCTTCCCATAGTCCTTAGCTGAGAAGTGTGTGGATTGATGGCATATTTGTGTAATTTTGAGCAGAGGAGGTTGTTGCTAATCAGTGCTTCAGGGGCTGGGCATCTGTGGACTGAGTGCCTGTGCTGTTCCCATGCTGGTGTTAGTTGAATCGCCAGGTTTTCAGGGATTTCCTGAAGGTTGGTGGTTTTCCTCTGTGTGCAGGTGTTCGGTTATTACTGTAAAGCATGTATTGTGACTTATGTGTGTAACCATATGCATCGCTGGATAAAAACACTGAACATGATACAATCTATGAAAAAGCATGTCTGTAAATCCGCCAGCCACCTGGCATTCTTTGACCCCCCTCTAACGGTAATGAGCCCTACCCACATCCTGAAGGCACCCCGGGGCCAGTGTTTAATTTGTGGGGGTGGTTGCCGGTGGCCAACACCGGCACTCTTTTTTGGGCACCGGAGCTCATGCGCACGTGCAATTGTTTTGTTTGTTCTTCCACTTCGATTTGCTTCGGTTATAAATCATTGAGATTTGTCATTCTGATCTCGATCTCTCTCGTGCTTGCAGGTTGCAGGCTATGGCTGGCTGGGCCTGGGAGGGGCCAGCAATAGCAATGAACAACAAACTGTTACAAACAACAGCCAATGAAAACTACCATTTTGTTGTTACTATGCAGTATTTGATACATTCTGTATAGTAACACAGAATGTGCAGTTTTCATTGGCTGTTCTTCTGAGCCAGTGAAATTACATGGTGACATGTTGTTGCCACAGGAGGCAGCGCGGCGCCACCTTCATTTCACGAGTTACTGTGAAGTGAAGGTTTCGAGGCATGGCGTTGTCAGTCCTGACTTGTGATAGAGAGAGCCTACCCTGCATGGTGCGGCCTAGTTGCTTCATGGGACCTCCTCTGCTTGCTTTTTAATTTGTGTGGGAGCCAGTGTGCGCACCCGCCGCCCCCCCATCCTGAGGCCCTGACAGGAGACCAAGTCCCAGCCGGCAAAGCAGGTAAGACACTTGTTGTTGCGTGCGGTGCAGCCTGAGGCTGTCACAGTCAAGTGATCAGGTAAGGCCCAGGTCGGGGCCCAGGTGGCGGCACGGTCCCCTGGTGGTGTCCTGACTGCCCAGGAGTCAGGACCCCACCAGGGGCCTGTCCGAGTCCAAACTTCTGTCTGTGTGACCTGTGTGCAGTGTGCTGCTGACTGCAGTCAGTGCCAGGCCCAGGTCGATTTCTGTTACATGGGGCTGCCGGCTGCCGCAGACTGAGTCGGATGACTCTGCCGTGGGCGGCCGGGCCCGTGGATTGTGCCCAAAAGTATGTTTTTTACTTTTTTCTTTGAAAACCTGACCTTCCGTGGGGCTAGTGGCTGGGGCCCCACCCCATGGAAGATAGGTTTTAAAAGAAATAACTTTTATTGAGTGGCGGCTGTGGCCCATCATGCCGCAAGTGATGGGCCCAGCCACCCAAATATGCGTTGCTTCTTTTAAAATCTTGCCTTCCGTGGGGACGCTGCACGCACGCCTATTTTTGTCATCATCAGGCTCAGCATGGCCGTGGCGGCCCCACGGAAGGTAGCCTACATGATTGAGTCAAGGCAGGGCAAGGCCCAGGACCGGGCAGGGCATGGGCGGCAGCATTGTCCCACTAGTCTGCCACAAAAGGAATTAAATGTTGTTTGCAACTTTGGCCACTTTCTCATTGGTGCCGAGCCTGACTCGAGACAATTGTATGCCCCAGTCCGACCCTGGATAGCATTCATCTAAGCGAAACATGAACTGTGAATTTTTGCCTGGGTGTTTCCGTTCTTCCTTTTTAATGTTATCGGCCTCATTAGTTCACAAACGAGCTTCAGAGGGACCCGGTCCGGAACGGTGCACGTATTGGGCCGAAACTGAACCGGCTGCACTTCACGAGAAAAGGCCATGCTAAGACGAACTTCTGAAATGCCATTTCAGGCAAAGATACACACATGGAAACTAGACGGGGATAAACATGGTGCACGTGCCCACTAATCTGTCGTCATAAATAAAAGCACTAGTTGAGTATTCGTGTATAATTCTCAACTGTCTTTTGCTGCCATTTTTTAACATAATTCCAGCACATGTTTTCTATCCTGATGTGTGGTTTATACACCATATATGGCCCGTTAACCTGGGTACAATACGCTCCGAGCATGTGCTCCGAATGAGAGCACATACAATCCTCAGATAGGAATCCTCAGATAGAGGTGGGTGTCTGTTACACCCCGCAGTTTAGTGAAGTATGTCAAGAACATGTCAGTGGGAAGGAGATATCCGAATATGCATTCTCCTTTGGCTCCTGAATATTGGGTGACAAAACATATTTAGTTTTTTTAATATGTGTTAAGGTGGAAAGAGGCCCTAAAGCAGAAGTAGATTTCACAACTATGTCTTGCAGAAATGACTTTTTCCAAGTTATACTACACCTTGCTCATGCTTGAAGGAAGGGTGAAGGGGGATGCATTTATGAGATGTGATGACTGATAAGGGCTTGAGAGTAATACATTGATTGCGCAATACACCTGGATGAGGTGACTGAGAAACGGGCTCAACAATACTTGGTGTACTTTAACAGACTGTCAGATGGGGCAGAAGGGGTAGAGACAAATACAGTGCAACAGTGACTGAAACAGAATGCTTTTTTATTTATTTGCATTTTTAAAGCGCTCACACAGCCCGGGGGCATCAAGGCGCAGTTACAGGAGGAGCATGCCCTAGTTGCGCATTTATAACGCGCTTAATACCCAGAGGTTTTTAAGCGAGGAGTCGGGGATCGAACCTGTGTGGCTTTGTGTCGTCTTGCTTCCAATCGAGCACATTGCTGCTGAGCTATCCTGATTCCCGGGACAATGAGTGCAATGCAGCTCCACTCAGAGCCATTTGGGAAACAGGACGGTGGGAGGGGGTGGGCCGGGCGGTGGGAGGTCATTCTACAAAATTGACAAATAAGATAACATCCAAAGGTTTGCAACAATTTTATGAAAATGCATTATCACTTCGAGGACAGCAAGTATGGTCCAGACATCTAACAAGTGTGGTCTAGAACTTAGAAGTGTGTTCAAATGCACTCTTTTGCCTCTGGGTTTGCCGGAATGCTGGAACCACTACACCTACCATAACAAGTGTTTTCTAACTTTAAAGCATTATACTTTCTCAACCCAAGTGTGCCCTTCCCCATCCATCCCACTACTAGCCTGTGGCAGCAGTGCAGCACCAAACATGTGACATGGAGCAGCAGCAGTGTGATGGGCTGGTGGTGGGCCGATCTCGGTAGATCTAGCACTGAACTGGCAGTGCCGGCACACCCACGCTGATGGCGGCGCTGCGCCCACGCTGAAGGCGGCGCTGCACCGGCACTGTGTACAGAGCTGCGCCCGGAATTATGGGGCCAATATGTTTTGGGCACTGGCACTTATTTCTTTACAAATTAAGCACTGCCCAGGGCCATGCTCTACGCAAAACCACATCTTCTCCCCAGCCTACTTTCACACTGCGTCACCTCGTTGGTTCCTCCCACTCCCTTGCACGCATTCACTGTGTTCGGCGCGGGCTGACCAAGCGAACACATCTGCTATTTCTAATCGAATCAAGTTAATGCGCACTTACAAATGCATAATCGAATATCGAGCAGCCTTCATTCGGTACCGAATGAAGCACACCAGCAGCCCTCACAGACGGCGGGCACATCCGAAGACACGGACGGCGCCGAGTTGCACTGAACATGGAAATCTAAACATTATTTTTTTTATACTTACATTTCCGTGAACGGTCGGCCTTCTTATGGCATGGGTTATTGTTAGAGCAATCCACCGAAATATATTTCAAACGCAAAGCAGAGTGAAAACGCAAGCAATTAAAACAAGATAGCAGCGGCCAGTCAGAGCGCCTGGCCATTGTGCAAGGCAGCTGGCAAGTCAACATGTAGCTAATGTGATTTCCAGGAATATGCGAGCTGAACAGCCCTCTGTTTACTACTTCTTCAAGTAAGACGAGACGCTGATTTCTGTGTGAACGGTCGACACCCACTCCTTTGGCACAAAACCCCGCTAATTTGGCACCGTGAATTACATTAATGGAGAAGAAGTCTCACAGTTCAAGAGCGTGGGCTCATTGAACGAGAACAGTCGGGTTCACAAGGAATACACCGAGCGATGCTGCACCGGCACAGGGCGCCAGGCCAGACCCAATGCAGCTGGGCGGGAATTCGGCGTCGGCGCCTTCCAACGCCGCATTGTGAGAAACATGCGGCGCGTGAGACCCAGGGCATCTACTAGATAGAATTTTAACAATGAATCACACTCGTCCCACACTGGGCATGCCAAGGCGAACCCGTGCCTCTAAAATTCTGAACCCCAAACACCCACCTTTCCCCCTTCCCTAGGCTCCCTTCTTCCTTCACTCCAGCTGTGTCAGAGACTCTTAGTATCTTATCAGGTGATTAGGCTGGCCCCTCAATTACCTTTTTAATAAGTCCCCTTGTTTATTTATTTATTTGATTTATTTACATTTATAAAGAGCACAAGGCGGCCCTTAGGCATCGTGGCGCTGTTACAGTAGGCGTACTTAGTTGCGAGAGGAATACAGAATAAGGAAAGTAATGAACAAACAAAACATGGTTAAAAACTACCGTGAGAGTTACAATTCCCAGGTAGTGTTCGACATCTGTCCGTGGTTACATTGGGACCATTTCAGGTTGATTTGTGCAATGGTGAAGGACTTCAGTGCAAGGCGAGAGACAGCATACAGGGTAAAACAACGACATTTGAATTACAGTGACAGTAGTGGGGAGTGTGACATAACTGTTCCGTGGTTACGGGGGAACCAAGTTAGTCGCACAGGCAATTCAAAGATGTATGCTAAGCTGCAGTTCAGGTGGCGAACCGGTGGGTCTGGTGAAGAAGGACTAGCTCTCATGTATCAGTTGAAGAGTAAAGAGCTTTACGGAAGACGGTGTATGAGGCTTCGTTTCTGAGTGAAATGGGTAGTGCATTCCAGTTTTTTGTGCTAGTTATTGGAAGCTGGAACCTCCAGCTTTAGTTCGTTTAAAAGGTGGGGACATAGATCTGGTTGGAGTGGTGGGCTCGAATGGGTCTGGTGGAGGTGAATGGTCTTAATTTTTCAGATAGGTGGGGGGATGGCAGTGCGAGAGAGGCATTTGTGTGTGATGGCCAGGATGATACACTGCTATAGTACCGCCCCCTTGAGTGTGTTTACCATGGCTTTTGAGCAGAGGTCGAAGTAGGAGGAAACAAAAGGGTATAACGTTCCTCTACTTTTTGTCAAGATCTGTGCTTCTTCCCTTACTTTTTGTCACCCAGAGCACTGTTACTGGACAGCACCCGAAGGGCACTTTGGTTTTTTGCGTCATCCCTACAAGGGATACAGACATGCCTACATTAGAGAAGCAAAACCCCAGAGAATAACATCATCTGAGCCACGGCCTTGTTTCCACAAAGGTCCGCCCACCGGCCCACCCACGTATCTAAAACAAAAAACAAACCTGTAGTGTTGCTATACTGTTCAGGATGCCAGGCATGGGTGGGATTTATATTGAATACAGAGTCTTTGCCCACACTTCCACGTGATTGGCCGCTATAGGACTTTCTGTAGCCAATCACATTGCAGCATGGGAGGAATTTCTCAGATTGCCAGAAAGCCAGGAGACTCCATGCTCTTTCCTGGAGACTAGGAAGCTATGCAGGGATTCCAACCTTGTCCCTGCTGGGAATACGCTAGTGTCACATCTTACTCAGCCAGGCTACTACCACATAGAAAACTGCAGGCAAAATTATTGCATATAAGGGACCCACATTTTGGGACAATCTCTCACTGCAACAGAAGCTTAAGACATGCCCTGTACATTCCGTAAGTCACAGAAGATAATACCTTTTTAGCCAAGCCTTGCCAGCCTGAGGATCCTTTTCTGCACCCAACTACCACGCTACCA
Source organism: Ambystoma mexicanum (assembly GCF_040938575.1). Classification (NCBI taxonomy): domain Eukaryota; kingdom Metazoa; phylum Chordata; class Amphibia; order Caudata; family Ambystomatidae; genus Ambystoma; species Ambystoma mexicanum. Next base: position 1,058,838,618 of record NC_090931.1, on the reverse strand, counting down.
AGCTTTGCATATTTGAAAATATGTATCTTTGGATGTCTGGAGTGCCACATTTGTGTCTACTATGAAAGCTAGCCCTATTCTTTACTCACAACATTTCTCTCCCCTGCTTCTTAGCTCCCTCCGCATACCTCCTCCATTATGGTACTCTGAATAGATACTTTGTATGTCGCCTGTTTAATTCCCAAAATATATATTATAGGGTGACGGTCGCCACACTATATTTAAGGTGAGTCGGTCTCCCATAGGAATAAAGAAAAAATGAATTGCTAATAACCTTTGACTCGTGCAATGGGTTTGGCCAAAATATTGAAGTCAATTAGGGATGCACGGCCCCCCATCCCCACCCCTCTGACCCAAACTGCAAGTTTCGGTGAAGATTAGTTAAAAAATAAAAAGTAATTAAGAAAACCAAAAAAACTAAGTTGCAGCATACTTCCCATTCATTTTGATGTAGACAAAAAAGATACATTTTTGCTGAACCACACAGCCCAAACCGGTGGATGGATTTGGGCCAGGTCTGAAACAACTCGGTCACAAAGCGTTGACTTGAGGCCTTTTTGTGGTGTGGGGTTATTCCGTGCAGTAGATCTTTGAATATTTGAAGGAGAAAGGGGTTCCCCCTTCTCCAAAATAGATAGTGATATCTCTGGTAAATTTCCAATAAACAGCCGCCATCTTTGTTTTTGCTCGATGAGAGAGATAGACTCTTGGAAATAATTAAATAGCGTTAGACAGAAGTCTTGAATAGACAAACCCTAACTATAAAAGTATCCCCAAAATAGGCCACCAGGATCCGAACACCCAAAAGAAACCTCCAATAACAGAACAAAATAAGGTCTCACCAATTAACCATTTATTTTAGAGAATTTGGGAAATATATTTGAAAGACAAAAGTAAAAACTGTCCTATCTACTTGTATTGCAAATACACGATGGGGTTCCAGAATTTAACTTTTGTATTAGTTGTAAAGGCACCACCGGTGCACAGAAGTGTAAACAGAGCCTGGTAAATATGTCATAATTATGAAAAAGTAGATATGCTAAGCAAGATTATTATACCAAATATCTACATTTTGTTTATAATAATTTTTTTTTAGAAATTGTCCCTGAAGATGGTCATTAGGACCGAAAATGTATTGGACACCCAAAAGAAGGCCTATGTCTCTGTGAAATAAATACTTATGACATTTTATATATACACAACAATGTATTTGTGAAAAATAACTCTTTCTCTGTGAATATGAAAATATGCAAAATTGAACAAATGCAACAAATATATATGAATCTTAAGTGATACACGATATAGGTCCTTCCAGACGTTTGGTCGTTATTTATTTATTTATATATCAGGTGCTGAAACCCCACAGGCATCGAGGCACCATAACATAAACACAGAAGGACAACCATCAAGAAAACAGGACACAAGAGCAACTAGATTGGGCTGGAAGAATTCATTTGAACAGATGGGTTTTCAGAGATTTAACCCATTCTACTGAAAAGCAATTTTCTATAATTGCTTTGTACTCCGCTGCACAATTGGAGTTTTGTCTGGCAACAGGACCAAATATTTTTCTAAAACAATCCTACCAGGAAAAAGATAGATTACACACCTGTGGTGCCCACTCAAACTTTAGTAAGACTCACATTTTATACTTTGCCAGCATTTTGAAGCAACATTTCCCCTCTTATGGTATTTTTATGGTGTTCATTACTTTTTTTTAAAGTCCAATGCTATTCTGCCTTTCACATATTTTGCCTTGCACACTTTCTTCTAAGGGGAAGGCACATTTAACCCAAAAACTAAGGTGGGCACCCCTACATGGGCATCTGGGGTAAATTCAATATATACTAAACAAATAGGATGCCCTATGTTCTGAAAAACTCAATAAATGTGTTTCAGAAAACGCATGCTGAGGGCCAGAGAGTGTGTTCTTATTAAAAATATATCATTTTTTTCTGTTACAATTTCATAAAATACATCATTTCTAAACAGTTATAAGACAACAATTCATTTCCAACAAACATACATTTTTAGTAAACAAAAGTTTTTTGTGCAAATAATGCATTTTTGTGTAAACATTTCTCCTATACATATATCGCTAATACACAATTCAACTATTCATTTTCACAACCAAATCTGGTTTGTATGAAGACATTCTAAATAACCTTTGCAGTAGTATTATTCCTACTTTGACAGTCCACCCTTATACATCAACTACAAGTATCCAAGATTATTCTAGTAGTATTCCTCTCATCATTGGATTTCCTTTTGTATAGTTTCGACTTGACATCAATTAGCCAGATTTTTCATAAGCATTGGTCAACGTCTTCTTCAGGATTAGTAGACTTATTCAAAAGCTTTATCAATGCTACAACATATAAAAACAATAACAACACCATGATTTAAAACATTAACTAATGCTTAAAAACATAGGCAAACAACATTGTTAAAAAAACACAATCTCTGAACTTCCTCAGTATGCTACCGTTATTTCATGAATGGGGAGCAAACTCAAATTTTTGTATAGACTAAAACCCAGAATGCTCGGGGTTAATTAATCTCCCTGTGCACAAAAAGGTAAATAAATTACCACTGTTAGGATGAGACAATAAGTACCCAACTGTCTTCAAATAGAAACCAGGAAACACCCTTACTATACATTCCTCCTAAAGCTCAAATGTCAGCTTAAACAAATATATACAAGCCCACAAAGATGCACCATAAAAAAGGGTTACAAATATCTGTGAAAAAAGGCAATCTCATTTATATCTTTAAACATCCTTTTTGAAAACTCTTTTTGCTGCTTTGCAAAAAAGTTCAAATTCTCGTGGTTTCCCACTGTGTCTTCTCACTAGCGTTCAGTGAGTAAATACAAATTTTCTAGTTCCACTTCAGAGGCAAAGTTTTCTGCTAAATTCAATTCCTGTAGGCATTGAAAACGATAATAAGTAAATTTTAGCTGAAACATAATATGTTTCTTGTTTGCAAAAGCGGTGTTACGTCGTTATGCTTTAGGTCTTTAAAGTGCTAGTGGCTGTAAAGGTGTATCGGATTTTACACACAAAAAGGCATTTTTACCTTCACTAAGCATCTGGCGAACCAAGCACACGTGCTTCCCCACTGCAAAATTCGTCCAACTGTTATTAACTTACAGGGAAGGGGGGTGGGGGGAAATAAAAGTAAAAGAGAATAGTCATTGGACTTTTCTCTTTACTTAACATAAAAATTCCTCTGGGAGAGAGTCCTAAACTATCTTACCTTAGTGCTTGCTTTAAGGTCAGGAGCCTCGCCTGCTCGGAACAACGCAAGGCTCTTATTTATATATATATGCACACACTTCCGTTGAACTGACAGGTAAATAGTCTACTATTCAGCTAGACTCTGTCGTGACTTACCCATGCATGTCTGATTAACCCCTCCTTGACAGCCCTTGAAGTTTCCCGTGCTTACCCTCTCCACCCCCCATCTAGTCCTTAGCCCTCGACCTGTCTGAACTGATCAATGACCCAACCCTCTTGCACATCACTCTGCTGCTTACCAGCTGGGTTCACGTCATAGAACCCCAATGCATATATGCAGATATGGAACATTGTATGCCTCAGGAGTTCCTGAGACAGTGTGGGCTAGGTTTAAGGAGCCTTTGTGCCAAAGTTTAGCTGGCACTGTGCTCATTTTGGCAATACAAAAGCAGCAGAAAGTGGAATTGCCAAGTATAAAATTGGTTTTGCAAATTGATATCCCCCATTTACAGAACTAACATTGTGGCCCATTGTGGTGATTAAATAGATTCTATGTGATTTACTTGTGTAGATTCGGTCGCATGCCATGCAATAGTAATGAACTTTGGTAGGTCCCCGGGAAGGTAAGCTAGCATAGGGAAAAAGACTAGAACATTAATACCATTCAAAAATGTCTTCAGCACGAATAAAATCACACTGTATTGTGCAGAATATACATGATTATTAAAACGAATGGCAAAGAAAAATAATTTTTGTAATTACTGTAGTAATTAATAAAGGATATTTCATTATGAAATAAGTAAAACCTTGATTAAAAAATCATTGGAAAAAATATATGTTGCAGGCATGCCTAACACATCAGCATTTAGAATGTTTCTAGAAAAAGCAATTAAAATTAGATTTTTTTTATTAAAAAATTTCACATCAAAAGAAAGAAAAGTAACATATTTTCCACACACGCATATAAATCCCATAACTGTTAAAGACCAATGTTTGACATTCACTATTTTTAAATCAATGACAGATAATTTATCATTGGGTCGCAACACTTATTGGATGATCCAGACTACCACACACCTTTACAATTTTCAAGTTCCTTAAACTAAAAATAAATTGCCTCTAACAGGGTGCTGGTGGGGGGATCTTTCCACTTACATGCATTCAAAATGCACGCCATGATTAAAGCCTTAAATGAAATTGCCTTCACTTTTCCACGTGCTACCTCATAATCACTAGTTCTTGACCTAAAACAAAACTTCTCACACCTAGAATAATATTTATTTGCAAAATAGAGTTCAGTTAAGTGAATACGAATCCCCCGGCCCAGTAGCCCTTGGGTTCTAGGCAACCATAGCACATGTACACAGCATCCACAAGGAGAACCCACACCTGGGTCAACTGAATGATTCAATGGGATAGAATTTCTGAAGCTTCTTAGGTGTGTCATTATAAGAAGATAAACGTGTCATGATGGAGCGGTCTAGCAGGCGACTATAATATGTATCAGTTAGTCAGTCAATTAACTTTATTCGGATGTAAAATACAATCCATCCAAGTGCAACAATTACCGAAGGCCATGGCTAGTGGCCTGGTAATGTTGTAAAATATACAGTGGGCAGGGCCAAAGCCTGTGCTAAATAGCCAGGGCTGGCTAATTTGGCACGATACACATGTATTGTGGCCACGGCCCAAGGTAGTGGACACTGGCCATGGCTAGTGGATTGGTAGTGTTGTAAAATATACAGTGGGCATGGTCTAAGGCCGTGGTCACTGGTCATGGCCAAAGACCATGGCTAGTGGCTTGGTAATATTGTAAAATATACAGTTGCCATGGCCATGGCTGAAGGCCATGGCTAGTGGCCTCGTAGTATTGTAAAATATACAGTGGGCACGGCCATGGCTAGTGGTGTAATATTGTTGTAAAATATACAGTGGTAATATTGTTTCAGCCATGCGCACTGGCCATGGTTGAAGGCCACGGCTAGTGGCTTGCTAGTGTTGTAAAATATACACTAGCCAGTGGCCGGAAACAAAACTATGGTACAACAAAACCCTTGAAATTCACTGAAAAAACTTTAGTTAAAGTTTAGTTAAATTTCCCAAATTTATCGCAACAAAACCCCAGAAATTCAGCTCATTTGGGAAGTCATGTTCACTTTGCAAAGCCCATGAGCACATACATATTATAAGAGAAGTGATTCACAATGACATGCAAAATGGCTTTATAGACGACATGACATTGGGGGGACAGTTAAACCGGCCATGACTTCCAAAATGCGCTGATTTTCAGGGGTTTTGTTGTGGTACATTTGGGCAACTTAACTAAACTTTTACAAAAGTTTTTAAGTGAATATATATATATATATATATATATATATATATATATATATATATATATATATATATATATATATATATATATATATATATATATATCATGCATTTTAACTTGTAAGTTAATGTGAACAAGCAAAAGGATCATTGTGTAACGCGTCATTTTTTATGCCGTCATACCCTGGCCTGCTTTCTGGCATCATGAAAGAAATATAATAAAGATATCTTTTTTAAATCTTTATCCAGTCTCTAACGAATATTTGTGGATTCAAGCCTACTGGGAGTGCGACTCAATTACCGGTTTAATTACTGGTTGCAAGAAGAATATATATTTATTCAGTAAAAAAAATTTTGTTAAAGGGACGTTATGGTAGTTGCGCTACTAAAAACCTATGAAATTCAGTGAAAAAAACGTTGTTACAGGGACGTTATGGTTCCAAGTAAAACCGAAAAACCCCTGAAATCCGCCAGTTATGTAAGCTAAGCAACCATAACTCGCGCCACGACCGTGTACTGCTAAAACTAACACCCAGGACATCAAAGATGACATCACAAATGTCATTGATGACATCACATGTGCATTTACTTTTCATGAAAAGTCTGTACAATGGATTCTTATAGTAATGTTGATAAAGTGTGAATGATTATTGGAATAAATATCATGAGGAATGTAGTGCATTAAGTAATGCATTGATACGAATACCATTGTATTATCAGGTTCTTTCTAGTATACTAAGCTACTCATGTAGAAACATAGGCATTGTGTGCAACATACATGATGGATGTACACTATTATTAATCTTAAAATGTTGAATAGTAAAATGATAAATGCTTTTTTATGACAGTTTTGCCCACTGTGCAATATTTAATAACTAGCTAACAAAACCCACTTACTACATGATTGCATTATTCGAAACAAAACACAAATAGACAACAACACATACAAATATGAGCATATACAGGGAAAATGTAGTAAACAACAGGATTACCAGCCAATCTTCATATCCTAACTGATTAACTTTATACCCAGAAATGATTGCTTTGCTTCAAAGCTACCACTTCGCTATGTATAACTATCATATAATGTGACTGGACCCCAAGGAAAGTAGTGTGCATACAATGTATACAAATATGAGCATATCCAGGAAAGTAAAGTAATTAAAAAAAAAAGCAGAACTATAAGAAATTGTTGATAATTTTACTGATTATCTTCATACATAGAAAGCATTGCTGTTTTCCAAATCTGTGTTTTCCCCTATGTATATATTTCATATGCTGTGAGTGAACCCTAAGTGAATTACTGTAAGAACATATTTGACGTTTAAATCTAGAAATATAGTACTTTTTTAATTTTTTGTTCCTGGCTATTACTGGCCTAGATATGTCTGTAAAGGAAAAAAGAGGGAGCCTGGCATGTGATGTCATCAGTGATGTCATCAATGACATTTGTGATGTCATATTTGATGTCCTGGGTGTTAGTCTTAGCAGTGCACGGTGGTGGCATGAGTTATGGTTGCTTAGCTTACCATAACTGGCGAATTTCAGGGGTTTTTCGGTTTTACATGGAACCATAACGTCCCTGTAACAAAGTTTTTCACTGAATTTCATAGGTTTTTAGTAGCACAACTTAACCATAACATCCCTTTACTAAAGTTTTTTTTTACTGAATATAGATATACATAGTGTGAATTTCATAGGTGTTTACTAGGATTCCCTTACTTTATATACATGTAACATAGAATATACTGAACCGCCTGCTAGTGATTTTGATGTCCGCGGACTGTGCGTATGTCCACGGATGGAAGCGGACAACAACAACACTACCCAAAAACTCAGGGGGTATCTTGTATTGTTCTATCATGCCATATAAACACTGAACAAGATCAAAAAGCAGAACATGAACACATTATATGTAATAATAAATAAGAAGTGGAACCTATATATGTAAGACATCAACCATCCATTTAAATAGCATATCTACTAGAATGGAATATACCAAAACAACAAAGATATGCCTCCAACATAATTAACTCAAAGAAACTGCATAGCAAGAAGCAACAGCAGACCTACACAACTGTAAAAACAAAACTTACCAGAAACTAGTGAGTAAACTTCATTTTTCATATATATTTGCAAACTTTCTATATTAGATTCACTAAAAGTAATATATATTTGTTTACACAGAAATGTCCAGTACTTTGGAATGGCTTGAAGAAAATTTCCCACGTGAGGAAATGACTGAAGACAGTGATACTAATGGTAGACACTTCTCTATATAAGCAAATTAATAATCATTACTTTATGTGTTCTTAACATATATATAATTTTTAACAGACCATACAAATATTGAAAATAATATAGCAAAAGAGACATTCCAAAATAATCTGCAGCGCATGGAACAAAAAATGGATATGCTTATGGAAAATTTCAATCTTTTAAAACATTTTGTGGAGGACCACATAAAAGAAAAAATTAAATATCATTGTCCCACATGCACCTGTTCCCTCTCCATGGCCCAGTCAACTATACCCAAACCCTCACCACCAAGAAAAAGTTATGATGAGACTTCCATCCCTTCCCATCCATCCTCTCCAAACCCCTAATTCCCCTGTATTTGTGTTAGTTTGCGCTCCCCTCTCTCTTTCATAAATGTTATATTTGTATATAATAATAAAATATTATGTGTTGTTACTTCATTCCTTTGTGTCTTATTTTTTGTAAAAAGGCAGTAACAATACTGTTGCATAACACAACTATTCAAGCAAACATCTAACCATACACCACAACCCAAAAATGTTTACTTCCATGGATATGTTATACTGCAGTGCTTGTTGCCAAACTCTACAATCTTAATTGCATGACTTTAGCCAAAACTTCAAATACAAACTCTACAAATCAAACAGTAAACAAACGTTTGATTTGTGGATATTTGATGGATGTTTGATTGTATGGGTGTGTTATGCTGCGGTGGTTGTGGCCAGGGCCTAGAGTCATGGATGCATGGCCGAAGACCATGCACCCAAGACTCTAGGCCCTGGCTCCAACCACCGCAGCATAACACACCCATACAATCAAAAATGTAAACTGTGGTATATAGGCTACTTATATGGGATATTAATTACAATCAACTCTTTACTAACAACCCAAAACCAATACCATACTAAAGTAAAATAGCCAGTAGTGCATTTGTTATGTCTGCGGACAGCTGTGAAGACCGCAGACATGACAAACACATCATGGGCACCTGCCATCTCAACAAATACAGCATTTGGCCCATCTTTTACTTCCCCACCCTCCCCAAGCACACTTACACACCAGCACACTCCCCAAAGTTGTATTTTTTCCCCGTTCGTTGCAGCGCTGTCCGCGGATCCAAGATGGCGGGCGCATCAAAACAATGTGAAGCACCTCACGCTTCATCCCTGCCAATCTGCAAACATGTCTTGTGTCTGCGGACATGATGCAGGCCGATTTGCCAATTGGTGTCCTGTCCGCCGAGCGAACAGGGAAATGTGTTCGTGGAGCAGACATAGATATCACTGATTTTTTTAGACCTACTTTTTGGTCGTTTTCAAAAAAAGTACTGGACGGATTTCCAGCAAATTAACAAAATCATGCTTTGGGGACCAAGCCGCAAATTTGGTGCAAATCCATCCAGCGGTTTGAGCTATAGGTGTGAGCAAAGTTTTTTCCCCATTCACTCTATTGGAAATACATTTATTTTGGGACCCCCTTATAACTTTGCCCCCCCCTGCACCAAACCTCACTAAACTTTGCAAAAACAAATTCAGAGCGGGCCATATACTTTTTTTTGCAAAGTTTGGTGTGGATTCGTCCAGGTGGAGCAAAGTTATAAGCCACCCAAAAAGTGCTCTTCCTGTGGGATTAGCAACTTAACCATAACATACACACACACACCACAGTGCTACCCAGTAGCCATCCCTGAAAGTTCACCTCCAGTTCAGAGCAGTAATCACTGCATTGTAGGCATCTAAACGACTTCAAAAACATCCTTTTTCCTCAGGAAAATGGTCTTTTGCCTTATAGGGAAGGTCTGTTTATACACGGTTCTAATAACACACGGCAGACAGCTCTCTAGGAAGCATGCAACTGCATACACGTTTTACCCCCATTAGGTATCATCAGTGGTGTATTGGCTGGCACTCTCATGATTGGAGAGTGGTGTTAGGGAGAATTCTCATTTATAGCTTATTTCCCTTAACTAGTGAGTCCCCAATCTGCCTGCAAGGGTTTGATTTTACCATTGAGCACAGAGCAGGAAGTCACCACCAAAATGCTGATGGTCTCGCTAGGATGTTTTCAACCGACTAGAGGCAAGAGATCCATCCAGGAGTGGATAAAATCCTCCTGTCCCTTAGTCTGGGGGGCGGGGGGGCGAGTGTTATTGAGAATTCTCATTTATGGCTAATTTCCCTTACCTAGTGAGTCCCTCAGCAGCTTTGCTGGATTTCTGGGGTCAATTTGTTCCACCTGGTAAGAGTGTGAGCCTTTTTCCCACTCTTACAGTGTATTTATTGTGTGTGCTATACTTTTTTTGCTAATGGGCTATGGAGCGTCACCAACTCCCTAGGCATCATATTTTAACTTGTGTGTCACACAGCACCTATAGTGCAGTGACACAGGGATGTATTTTAGGCTTCCCTTGTGAACTCCATTTCTGGGGAGGACTAATGTCCCCCAGAAACATGTAAAGTCACCATTGGCTTTACTAGTCCTTCTAAAATACAGATCCAGTACAAACCATCTTACAATGGAGTACGGGAGGGGAATATCCCTGTCCTTCTGTAACTCAAGGAGCACTTTGTGTCCCCCCTTCCCAACTCGACATGGCTGGTGGCAGTGGTAACTATCATTTTTAAACGGATTCCCGTGTTAATGTTCTGGCTGTGGTGACAGACTTGAACATAAAACCTGCTACCCCATATCGTTTTGATCTTGGGTCCAAGCATGGTTTTTCGCCATTTCATGTTGGAAAGCGATTTCTTGTTGTTTGCTTTTCGTGCCAAACCAGGTTTGGTTTCTTTGTTCGCCCTCCTTTGGCGTCTGGGTGTCTAGGTGGACTGAATGTGAGGGAGGGGTTTAGTAACCCCTGCACAGGGTCTCCTTGGAGACTCAAGTCGCACTCTGTGTAGATAGGCTGAGGTGGTTGTCCGGCCGGACACCCCCCCCTGCTGTGCGATTGAAAGCCAGGTTTTGTGAATGGGGGGATTTGGCATAAAAGGCAGGAAACTTGGGCTGGAAGTCAGAGTCGCCACTGGAACTACAAGAACTGAAGAGAAGCAGAGAAGAAGGTGGCTGCTGGAACTCCTGGATCCCGGTGAAGCCCTGCTGCAGTCCTGAGCTATCTACCCTTCAATGACAGAGAAGATCCAGTCTGGCGTCTTCTTCCCTTGAGCCTGGTGGGATCAACCAGCTCACCTTCAACAGCCAGAGAATCCTCTTCTGGGTCGAAATCGCTGCACACAGCTGTAGTGGTCTGGATAGCCATCAGAAGAGCCCTCTCCTGTTTTTTAAGGAGCGCACCTTTTATTCATCTTTGCTTTGCTGCTGCTGGCCTCATCCCTGGGCAGTGCAGTTCGCTCCAGGCGTCGTCCTTCTTGTCCCCACGACTGAAGCTTCAGGAACATTGAGTCTGCAGGAACTACCAGGAACAACTGCCGTAGCACCAGCTTTCTTCATCCGAATAAGGTACTGTCGCCGTCCGGCCTTGAGGAATCGGGGTGAACCCTTTTCCTTTCCAAAGGCTTGTCCTTTCTTCCTTCCGTCTTATAACTTTTGCTTCCCTTTGACAATACCCAGTACTCCTGGCAAACTTTAATCGTGAACTGTGCTAACCGTGTGATCCTCGACAACAGAGCCCCTGCTACATTTGACACTGGCGCAGGCCTGTTGACTTTTTTCTACCTCTTAGGAAACGTCCTCTTATTCTACTGCCTTGACAAAAGTATTGCCTATGATTTTTATCTACTATTCCCTTGTTTTAATTTTATGTGCTAAGTGTGTTTGACTTCCGGTGTATTTCTTCTCGCGGGTACGTGTTATTTTCATAAAACCGAACTGTCAATACTGTCAAAAAGTGATCGCGTATTAACCCATGGTAAAGTCTTTGTTTTGAAACACCGGTCTGTCAAATTCTAATGTACTTACCTTGAATTGACCTGAACAAGAGGAATTGATTGTGTGTAGTATATTTAGAGCATGGTTTTGTTTAATAGAAGTGAAGTGTTTTGTGAACAGATGGTTTAAAAATAAATGTACTTATATTTTTTAACCAGAAACCTTGAGTCAGTGTTTGTTTGAGTCACAGTAATTGTAGTCCTTTGTGTAATCTCTACTACTGCTCATTTGCTCTTGAGATAAGTCTGGCTTCTCAGCCATAGCTACCACTTTACTGTGTAGTACAGGCTTGTACCAAAGGTGAAATTGTACTATCACTTGTAGTCTTAATTGTATGTAATGTTCCCCAAGGGTACTTCATATGATTCTGCCTAACAGTTGGATGTTTAGCAAACACCATCAATGTTATGGTGGTTTACAATACATCTACTACATTCTACCTGAAATGGGAAAGTAGAATTGACCATTTCAACTAAGAAGCCACTGCCATCCTTGGAAGTTCATCTCCAGTTTTGAACCACTGAGCAAAGTGGTGTGGGTATGCAAATTAGTTCAAAAGCACGATCTTTGCCCCAGAAGTGTTTTAGTCTCATAGGGCATCTCTGTTTCATAAATATAATTATCAATTCAAACCAGACAGCTCCCATGGATGCAGACAACCCCATATGCATTTCAGTCTCATTAGGGAACATTTGTGAGGTAAAAACGGATGCTGGTATCATTGGGGCATGATTAGAAAACACTGTCAATGTTATGGTGGGTTTAAAAAACATGAAAAAACCATTCTACTTGAAATGTGAGCTTCTTTGCATGCCAACAATGTATTGCTCAGTAGCTCTGAACATGAGTTGAACTTCCAGGGATGGATACTGAGTGTTGCTGTGGCACATGTGGCTTGTTAGATGAAATTACCTATTATACTCTCACATTTCTGATAGAAGTTGTTTACAGAACACTGATCGTGCCATACTTATAAATAACTATAAACATATAACTAAATAATAGGGCAGTTGTCATCACTGTTTACTTGAGATGATACCTATAAACTATTATCTATTGGGGACATTCTATTCCATGTATATGCTAAAATTTTCCAAAAATTGACTTGCACAGGCCCTCTGAATTGTAACATTTGGAGCCATTTCATCTAACGGTACAAAAGTTATTAAGTATTAAAAAAAGAAAAAGTTGCTTTTAGAATTCATTTATTTTGATAGAAAAGAAAGGATACACTCTTTAGACATGGGCACAGTGAAAACTGCTGGACGGAGCTGCACCAAATAAGAAACAAGTTGGACACAAATCTGAGCAGATGTGGCTTTTGGTGGTTTGGTGTAAATCGGTTCAGTAGTTTCATTTAAATTTGTCAGCGAATGGTGTGCTCCACCTGAAAAACATGTATATCTCCCATGGTGCATTGCAGTAAATGAGACTTTTCAGAATTGAAAATTCGCCATCTATTTCTTTGATCAATGCGACACGAACTTGAAGGAATTGCGCCGTAGCAAATTTAGGGTAATTTTAACGTGAGAACAAAGGGAGTAGCCCATAAAACTCTTTTCAAATTGCATGCTAAAACCCCAAAGCATTCAATTTACAAAACAAATCTAACTACATGCAGGGGGCCACTAATATTAGCACTTATGCATCCTGCTTCAACTTTGAAACAATTTAAAACCCAATATTTCTGCTGCAGAAAATGGCCACTGCCATATCAGACAATTATATTTTATACATATCTTTTTCAACACAAGCCAGCTCTCAAGGATTGCAGACAAATTAATACATGTTTCACTCTTACTAAGGATAATCAGTGCAGGATACTCGAACATCCTTGCAGTTGAGATAAATTGCATACCCACAATGCATTCCTCAGAGTCTGACCTGGAAGTGAACTTCGAGTGATGGCTACTCGATGGTGCTGTGGCATGTGTAAAATGGCTTACTCTACTTTCACATTTCAGGTGGAAGTCATTTTTTCAAGCCTTCAAAACCCACCATACCTTTGCTTGTCTGACACACTGACACACACTGACACACACACACACAGACAGACAGACAGACAGACAGACAGACAGACAGACAGACAGACAGACAGACAGACAGACAGACAGACAGACAGACAGACAGACAGACAGACACACACACACACACTTTTGTAAATGGAAGAGGAGTGCTATCCAAATTCTACTTAACGTAACATACCATAATGATAAACAATGATCTACTTTGCCTTTTTGTGTCATGGCTACCTTGCCCTCTCTTCCTCCCTCTTCTGCCCCACCTCAGGCTCCTTCCTCACCTCTGCAGGGTGTACCTCTGATTTGTACCCCTCCCCGGGATGGCCTTTAAGGCTGCCAACTTTCTTCATCTTGCCACTCTCAACTCTTGCTCTGCTGTCAAACAATCCTCTGACATATGCCATCTCCTGGAAGAATTTGACCTTGATGTCCCCGCTCTTACCGAGACATGGTTCACGGCCAGCTCTGTCACAAGCTTTGACACTCTCCTCCATGATGGCTACAAGATCCTCTATGCACCCAGATCCACCCAGTCCAGAGGGGTCTAGCCTTGATCTTTCCTGAGTGGATTCCTGCCTTTATCATTCCCAAGCAGACATACTCCTCTTTCAAATGCCTTAACTCCAGGCTTTCTCTCTCTCCTAGCCTTTACCGGCCTCCTGGCCAGATCATCTAATTTCAATTTGAGTGGGCGGACCTCTCCTCCTCCCTCCTGGCCTCAACCACTCACCTCTTCCTTCTTGGTGACCTCAATATCCATCTAGACTCTTCTTGCTCCTCCTTTGTACTCTTCCGTGACCTCTGTGGTTCCCTTTCCCTTTCTATCCTCCCCTCTGGCCCGACTCACTCTGCAGGGCACACACTTGATGTCTTGATCTCCTCTGACCTGCCCCTCTCCATCCCTCTGACCACTCCTCTCTCCTGGAGCGATCACTCCCTCCTCTACTCTCATCTCTCCCTCTCTACCCCCCAGGCCAAGCCAACTCCAACACTGCCACATACATTCTCAGTCATCTGGCCCATGAAGCGTTTGTCATTTGAGGCTTTCGCCGCCACCTTCTCTCCCCGTCTCCACCTCTGGCTGACTCATATCCTGACACAGCCCTGTCTTTGCTCTACCCTTCCATTTCTGATACTCTTGCTGCTCTTGCGCCTGTCATGAGGATCTGTTTGAAGCCCAAAGCCAAGTGCAATTCTTGGTATGATTCTGACCTAGCAACACTTAAATGTAAGTGTAGGGTGGCTGAGGGGAAATGGAGGGCTTCTTGTTCATCCTCCGACAAACTGGCCCGTCGACTGCTTCAAAGGCAATACCAACGCTTTGTCCACACTAAGAAAAAAGCCCACATCCAAGCCTGTGTCTCTGGGGCATCGAACAACTCAGTCGAACTCTTTAAAATCTGCAAGGATCTGGCCAGCCCTGCTGCAGTCTCTTTCCTGTCGCCTCCCAGCCCCTTTACACGGGCATTGCCTCTCACATCATCTCAAAAATCCAGGATGTCCTGTCCACCCTCTCGTCCTCTCCCCCTCTTCTCCTCTCTCCTTCTGTGAACTCTGGCCCTCCTACAACAACCCCCCACCCTCTTTCACAACCTTTCCTCTCTTCTCCCCTGACGAGGTCTCTAGACAAGTCCGATCTATGAAAGTCTCATCAAAACAGGTTCTTCCCTGTTCTTTCAAAGCCATCAAGGACCACATTGACACCCTCGCTCCTGCGCTGGCTGATTTCTGCAACCTCTCCTTCACCTCAGGAATGTTCCCCTCCCCTCTTAAGCACTCTTGTGCACCCTCTTCTCAAGAAACCCACAGCCGATCCTTCTTGCCCGGCTATCGCCCAATCTCCACAAGTCCTTTTCTGAGCAAACTCCTGGAAAAGTTGGCCATCGTGCAGCTTAACCTTCACTCTGATTCTGTTGGTTGTCTCCACAACCATCAGTCTGGTTTTAGAGCTGCCAGAAGCACAGAAACTGCTCTCCTCAACATCCGTGAAGATCTGCTCTCCAACCTTAACTCCAACATTCCCTCTGTCCTCATCCTACTCAATCTCTCTTTTGCCTTCAACATGGTCAACCATACCATCCTGCTCAACCGTCTCCGTGACATCCAGGGTATCACCGATCAGGCTCTGGCCTGGCTGACCTCTTTCCTCTCTGATCAACCCTCCAAAGTCCAAATTTGGCAACCAATACCTGGCAACTTTCGCCCACAGCATTGCTATTTTCTGCTCCAATTTTCAATGCTATGCTGATGACACTCAACTCATTTTCATGCTTCCTGAGCCATCTCTTTTCCTTCTCTCATCTCTGAGTGCCTATCTGCCATTCAGGATTGGTGTGCCACCAACAATCTCTGCCTGAATGCCAGCAAGACAGAGATCCTCCTCAACGGCACACTTTCACCCTCCTTTGCTGTCACTCTCTTGCCAGACTCCCTTGGCCCTCCTCCTACCCCCTGCAAGGCTAAGAACCTCAGGGTCATCTTTGACTCCAAGCTTTCCTTCTCTGCCAACATCTGTGATGTCTCTAAACAAATCAAACTTACTAATGCACCCCCTCAGAGGTATTCTGCCTTTCCTCTCCTTCCCCCAAAAGCTCACTGTCTGTCGAGCCCTGGTTCTCTCTAGGTTGGACTATTGCAACAGCCTATTTCTAAATCTACCTGCTTCTAGTCTCCGCCCTTTGCAACTTATCCAGAACAGGACTGTGAGACGTGTCCTTGGCCTCAAGCCCTTGGATTGTATCTCTCCAGCCCTGAAATCTCTGAACTGGCTCCCAGTGGCTGCAAGGAGTAAATTCAAGACCCATTGCATTGTCCTCAAGACTTTCTGGGGCCTGGGTCCAAAATACCTTCAGCTGTCCCTTTGTAAATACCTTCTCTCCTGAGCTCTTCGCTCCTCCACATCTAACTCCCTCAGGGTCAGTCATTTTTCAAAGAAACGAGCTGGGGGTAGATCTCTGTCTATGTGGAACAGTCTCCCTGCCACTGTGAAACTTTAGGAGAACCCTCTCTGGGTCTGGAAGCACATCAAGACCTTCCTTTTTGCTTCTGCTTTCGCTCCTTCCTCTTTTCTTCTGCTTTCGCTTCTCCTCTCCCCTGCTGATCTGCTCTGTCTCGGCATCGTGCACCGGGTTACTCTCTGACTTTCGGGCCCAGGTATCTGCTCACCCTGCCACTCACCCGCACTGCCTCCTAGCATTTCCTTGCACTGGGGGCTGTATCTGCAACCCTACAGTCCCCCCTTTTTTACTGCACTTATCAGACACACCCTGTCTGTTGCCTTAAACCTAGCACTTGCCACTTGCTGGCTGCACTTCCACGGTTTGTTGCTTTTATCATTTATGTTGTATTTATTTGTATTCCTTTGCTTAGCACTTTCCATCTCTCCCCCCTCCCATGCACTTTCCCCTTTCCGTCTCAAGTGAACTTGACACTGGGACTAGTAAGATCGTTGTTTTGTTCTCCCTTGCCTCATCGCGCTCTGAAACACTTGTATTTGATATTTTATGTGTACGAGCGCGATACAAATAAAATATCACTATATCAATTAGTTAAGTCTAAGATGGCATACTTGTCAGCAGCCCTGTTACGGGTGACTGCCCCTTTAAGGCAGCTCCTGTGTCGGAAAACGTCACTGAAGGAAGTGACGTCGAAATGGGGGAAGTGCCCGCCTGGAGGGCAGTTAATCCTGGGTTTTGAATAAAGAAGGTATGAAACCTCCACGCTGGTGTACCCGTCTCATTCCGGGCAATCCAGCCCCTTAACAACTGGCAACGAGGTATGTCCCCACCAGCGGTCCTCCTTATTTACACGCCGGCGATCCCTCCGCGTGTGTTTGCCAACAAACGCTAGTGATCCCACTAGCCTACGGTCCTCCGCTCTTACTGCAGGCAACGCGCCCACGTGTGTGATGCACCCTGATTCCTCCACCTCCATATACACACACGTGCGATCCTGCCGTGTGCCCGGATGCTCCTGCCTCCAGAAACACGTGCGATCCCGCTGTGTAAACACTAGCGATCCCGCTGTGTCCTGCCTCTTCAACCTCAAGAGACACATGCAGCCCTGCCATGTCGTGCTTCCGGATACAACACAGAGCCTTCACAGTCAGGAGGTCGCTGAGACTGCAAAACAAAAAAACTAAAAAAACTAAAATAATAATCCTTACTCTCTACATACACCATCTTCCTCGTCCCAGTCCCCTCTCCCATGGGACCCATGAGGATATTACTGTGGTGACCCACCACTAGCAAGTGGCTGCAAACACCCTCACAGGGAATAACTAGGGTGACCCCACCGCCAGAGACCACCAGAAAGCAAACCCAGGCTCAACCCCTGAGGGAAGGGCCATAACAAGGACAAACACTGGCTCAACCACAAGCTGAAAGAAAACCAATACTACGCGCAGCATGTTTATTAACACCGCGGGTACAGAAATAAAGACATTGATCAAAACTATTCCACCAAGTGAAATCACTCACTTTGCAAGCCTGATAACAGCACTAAACAAACGTCATCGCCCCCAACAAGGATTATGAAAGATATGTCTTCAATCAGTGCACACAGCACAACAACGAAACAGTGGATGAGTTCATCACAAGGCTCCGCGTCAAAGGCACGCACTGTTAATTTGATGTGTTTTCACTTGATGAAGCGATTTGGCTCAGAGTAATTGAGGGGTGTGTGTCAACACCACTTCAGAAATAACTTCTAAAAAAACCTTTCACCATTGAGGAGGTGAGTGAGATGGCACGAATACTAGAGAGAGTGGAAAAACAAGCCACACACATGTTAAGCAACACAGTCACCAAACACAACAAAAGTGACATCATTGCAGCTATCAACGCAGGCAACCTCAAAGGTAACGAAAGAAGCAGCAACCCAAATAGCACATCGACCCCACGAATGCAAAGACAATGTTACAGATGTACACATTTTCAGTCTGTGTGTAGGGAAGGGAAACCGTTTCCCACACCACGTATGGGTGCAGCCCCACAATACAGAACAATCCAAGGAGTATTCCCAAATCAATCTCACCAGTCACGTTCTTACCAGCAAGGGCCGAGAAGACATGTGCGAGTGGTGGAAGAAATATATCCTGAGGATGACAGTCAAGAGTATGCGACACAGGAACACAACATGCAACTGCGTGATGAGTATGACGGCCCACCGCCGGTGCGACAAGGACTTCCGCTCGAAACACAAGGAAACCTTGACTATGAAGGTGACCACTATGACTTGTATGCCCAAGATGAATTCGTAAACCTCATTACGGACGAGGAGGAAGCTCAGGAGGCACCCAGAATACAGATAGACATCTGCAATAAACAATTTTGCTTTCTGATTGACTCGGGAGCAACAGTGAACATAATGGGGGAGAAGGAGTTCCAACTACTTCACAGCAAGCCCACACTAACTCCAACAACCTCAAAGATATATCAGTGGGGAGCAGATGTCCCGTTGCACAGTGTAGGTTCATTCAGAAGAAGGCTCACATTTGGTGACAAGTCTGCCAACACTGTCATTCACATCATCAGGAGTCCCACCAAAGGGCGATGTCTGCTGAGCTACAAAATGGCGTCATCTCTAGGGCTAATCAACATACCTGTCCGAGACAGTGATGTCATCGAGTCATCAGACCCACACGTCAGAAAACAAGGACAAGTATACAACATGGACCTGGAATCGCCTGTCACCACCACCATCACGAAGGAGGACATTGTCAAAGAATTTCCACAACTGTGTCACGGCCTAGGCAGAATGAAAGGCCCACCGGTCAAGCTGCACATAGATCCAGCAATCCGTCCAGTCCTGCAAAACCCGCGCAGAGTAGGATTCCACCTACAAGAGGCATTCTCAAATTAACTGAACCAGCAGCTACGTGATTACATCATTGAGCCAGCCACTGGCCCGACACCATGGGTTTCCCACCCTTGTAATAGTCCCAAAATAAGGTGGTCGTCTAAGGCTATGCGTGGACATGAGGGTAGCCAATATAGCCATACAGCGGGAGCATCACCCCGGGACTAAAAATCAAGGACATGATTGCCCAACTTAACAAAGCATTTCTCTTTTCAAAATTGGATCTGAATCAAGGGTACCACCAGCTCGTGCTTCACCCTGAATCACGACCCATCACCACATTCGCATCACATGATGGACTGTTCCGCTACAAGCGGTTAAACTTCGGAATCTCCTCTGCCGCTGAAATTTTTCATGAAACAATCTGACAGATAATAGGACCCATTAAGGGGACCCTCAACTATAGCAACAACATCCTAGTTTTTGGAAAGTCATGCAGAGAACATGAGGCCCTCCGAGCCGCATGCAGGGCCATACAAGAAGCCGGACTAACCCTCAACATTGAGAAGTGTCATTTCAGTAAGGCAAAGCTCAAGTTCTTTGCCCACATCTTTTCGGCGGACGGAATGACCCCTGACCCAGACAAAGTTTCGACCATCTTTCATTTAGGAAAACCTACCCAAGTTGCTGATGTCAGATCATTTCTAGGAATGGCCAGATACTGCGCTCGATACATTCCACACTTTGCCACCATAACTGAACCCCTCAGGCACCTACTACAAAAAGATGTCACATTCGCCTGGACCAGTGAGTGTCAATCGGCTTTCGACACCATCAAACATTCCCTGACGCAAGCCAGAAAACTAGCATATTTTGACCCTGAGTGGCACACTGAAATAGTGGTAGACGCCAGTCCTGTGGGTCTAGGTGCCATCCTTGCCCAAACCAGTGGACAAGACACTCATACGAGGCATGTGGTTGCATATGCCAGCAGAGCCCTAGCTCCCCCAGGAGCTGCTTACTCTCAGGCAGAGAAAGAAAGTCTGGCGGCTGTCTGGGCATGTGAGCATTTTCATAATTTCATCATTGGAAAAAAATTCACCTTAGTAAGGCTTGATGATCTCTGATTATCCCACTTCGGCAATCCGGACGAAGATGCCCCCCAGAATTGAACGGTGGGGAATCCGCCTACAAGAGTACGACTTTGACATCTACCGACCAGCGGGCGAGAACAACCCTGCAGATTACCTCTCAAGGCACCCGGTTGGCAGTCCAACGCCGAGGCAAGGTGATTCAGAATGTATCAGCTACGTCACTGAGAACGCGCTACCTCCTGCTCTATCCATTGAAGCCATTGTTGTTGCGTCAGCCGCAGACCCATCCATGGCTCTGGCAATTAGCTTGACAGAAAATAATAAATGGAAAGACTTCCGCAGAGCAGTTCAAAGTCACCCGGGAGCATGCAGAGACGAGATTGAGAGGCTGGCCAGAGTGCATGCGGAACTATCGGTCCAGGATAAGTCCATTCTACTAAGGGGTTGCAAGATAGTCAGTCATTCCCACTACACTGCGCTCAGAAGTCATCAAAACTGCACACGAAGGTCATTGTGGGGTAGAGAACACGAAAAGACAGCTAAGATGCAACGTCTGGTTCCCCTTCCTGGACGATATGGTTGACCGGTGGGTCAAGAACTGCACGGCATGCCAGTGCACTGCAAAACCAGAACCCCCAGTGCCGCTTAGAGTAAATACCATTCCGGAACATCCATGTGAAAGAGTCGTGGTCAATTTCCAGGGACCATGGGAGGAAGGAGACTACTTACTATTGTTCATCGATGAACACTCCAGGTTTCCCATTGTAAAACGTGTCAAATCTACAGCATTTGTCCATGTCACTGCCACATTCGATGAAGTCTTCAGCGAGTGGGGCATACCGGACACGATAAAATCAGATAATGGAGCACCCTTCAGTGGACATGAATTTGGGGTGTTCGCAAAACATATGGGATTCCGTCACCAAAGAGTAACACCAAGATGGCCGCAGGCTGACGGGATGGCAGAAAGATTTATGGCATCCATCAAGAAGACCATATAAAGGGCACGCATAGAAGGGACCGACCCACATCAAGCACAATGCAGAATGTTGAGGGACTATTGAAATACGCCTCATGAGGCTACCAACAGAACCCCAGCAGAACTCATGGTGAAGTACCAAGTCAGGACCAGACTAGTCAATAACCCAACAGCGCGACCTGAGGCAGACCAGGAAGTCATCAGACGGGATGAAGAAATGAAAGAAAAAACACGGGAACAGACTGACAGAAGGAGAAGGGCGCAGACAAAAGAGTTTCAAATAGGAGACAAAGTATGGTTGCAAAACGTCATAACAAAAAAGACAGACCCGCAGTTCTCACCGGAGCCACTACAAGTAGTTGCCATAAAGGGGAGTATGATAACGGCTGCAAATGGAGGAAAGGAAGTGACTAGGAACAGCTCTAGGTTCAAACACATCACGAGAGGTGCAGAAGGCAAGCCACCACCCGATGATCCAGACCCAGAGTACACAGACATTCATGATGAAGCTTGGGTCCCCTTCGGACCACAGGTTCAATGTCAGCCAAACCCTGAAGGAGACGCTGATGGCGGCTCACACCCAGAGCCGCGAGGACAACCCCAGAGAAGCATCAAGAGGCCTCCCAGGTTAGTGGAGGAATGTCGACAGAATGCCAGACAGCCAAGTTAAAGTTGTTGCAAGGACATTTGTCCAGGGGGTGTTGTTACGGGTGACTGCCCCTTTAAGGCAGCTCCTGTGTGGGAAAACGTCACTGAAGGAAGTGACGTGGGAAATGGGGGGGGAAGTGCCCTCCTGGAGGGCAGTTAATCCTGGGTTTTGAATAAAGAAGGTACGAAACCTCCACGCTGGTGTCCGCGTCTCATTCCGGGCTATCCAGCCCCTTAACAAGCCCCACTTTACATTAGAGGTTTTAAATCACCTGGAGGTGAAGTGATTTGCAAATGATCACACATGCTAAGGATGGTTGCTCTATGACGTATGGCCCTGCAGGGAAGAATGGAACTAATCTACGTCTTTCCCCTTTGGGAAAGAACCTTCTCATTTGTTAAGATGTAACTCACCAACCCTATCTTGATGTTTGTGACGTATGTAATATTTTGAATTGATAAATAAAGAGTTAAAAAAAAAGAAATAAGGATTTGATTTGATGACTGATGAAAAACGAATGAAGTTCTCAGTTCACCCCAGCTCAGTACATGATCGTTTCTCTTCTTTATTTACCGTAAAGCAAAACAAAAATCTCTTCTATTCTGCTGTACTCCCTTATTTGTGTACCCCCAGCTGCTCCTCCGCCATCATTAACCAGTCTCCATTTATGGCCGAGTAGACCCTGACATTATTTGTGACCCGCAGCGCGCAGCCTGCTGAATCAGTCAAATAACAATTGCCGTGGGTACCAGTGGCGTGCACGCAAAGCGTCGTCTCGCTGGGATTTCTGTATAGAATGTCGCTTCTTTTGCATCAGCATCGTTGTGATATGGTAGCTAACGCGGCTCCGGACTGTACCCACCGGTGCAGTTTGTTTCCCACGGTAGTAGCTTAAGCAGCGAGCCTTGCATTGCAGTCACACTGTGCGTGCTGGTTGGTGAGTGATGGATGGGCCCGGGCTCGGAGCAGACTGCTGATGCACGAGCCTGGCTTCTACAGGCGGACAAGGCCCCCCGGATGATGTATGCTCTGTTTCCAGACAATGGGAGAGAGTGACACTTGGATTCAATTCCACAACCTCTCTTTCAGACCATCCACAAGGAAACGGAACGTGCCGGGGGCAAGGAATAAAACACACACAACCCACCCTCTCCCAAAAAATGAATATTGTGCTCTTCACTGAGCCACCAGTTTCGCGCGTTCCCTTTCCTTCACAAACGTAATTAGGCCTATCAATTTTAGGCGCGTTTGACTTGTACCTGGATATAGCAGGCCCGTTGGATCGGCTGTAAAGTGATTCATGTTAATTAAACAATTACACCAATCCATTATTTATGAATCTCCCATTAGCACCAAAAAAGCTGAGCCCACAGTCACAGCGAGTCCGTGCCGCGGTGATGCGACGAGGCTTGGGCATTTCACGCTTTCCATTGCACCCACATTCCACCAACACAGTACACAATCTTTGGGAATTCGTTTTATGGGGTTGTGATTTTACAGTCAAGTGAAGGCTTTGGATGCTGCACCCTGAATGTAATAGTGCAGGTGATGCACTCTTTAGGTGCCTGATTTTCTGAACTGTTCAGCTGATCCTATTCACAAAGTTGACGGGAGCATTTCACGCAGGCCGTGCGCCAGTGCACATGATGAGGTCACCTCCCGGGATACATTAGTATTCATAGGCTGACGGCACCCACGTGGGTGCAAGCAGTGCATTCCTCCATAAAGGACCGGTCATTGTGAAATATTAAAAAAAAAGACTGAAGCATTTCTATCTCTGTTTGAGTCGTTGGAACGCAAGTGAGCCAGGAATGGGGTGCACCGCTGCTCTCTGGGGTAAAAAACACACACACACAGAAGGGTCAGAAATAACTAGTCCTTGCCTTCAGTATCAGCCTGCACCTGTTTTTTGAATGGAAACTGAGCAGAGCTAAGGATGCTTAGACTTAGCTACTGGGATCTGCGTGATTTTTCCGTCATGGAAAAGTCAGTGAATGAAAAGTTTGCATGAGAAATGTACGCACCTCAAAAGGTTTGTACAATTCCCATGCAAACATACACTGCAAACCACTACATACCCACAACCCTACCCACACCCATGACACACCCCCCACCCACACCCTCAACACACCCCACCCACACCCCCAACATAACCAAACCCTACTTACCTTTTCTTCACGCTGTGTCCCTGCAGCTCAAGTTCCCTTTCACTTCTGTGATCGGGAACCGGCGCCAAAGGATCCTTTTCTTAGTTTTTTTTACGGGCAGCTGCAGGGGTGTCCCCCGCAACTCCCGCTCACTATACTATAAAGTATAGTGAGCAGGGTTTTGCGGGGGACACCCCTGCAGCCCCTGTTTTGTTTTTTTCTCTCGGGTGTGCTGCAGCTCCCGCAGCACCCAGCTCACTATACCACATAGTATAGTGAGCGGGGTGTTAAGAGGTACACCCCCGCTGCACACCCGCAGCCCCTGTTTTTTTTTCTTTCCTTTGTCTGGTGTGCAGCGGGGGTGCTCCCCAGCCCCCGCTCACTATACTGTATAGTACTTACTCAAAATGCATGCCACCAAAGGTTCGAACTTGCATTTTTCTGACTTTTGGTAAGTCAGACCTTTTTTTCAGTGCTTTCGCACAGTTCCAGCTACTGAAGGTTGATTGCAGTGTGATCTGCTATCAGGTGCTTTGGTGAAGGCCCATGTTATGCTAAGCCAAGAAGGAAGGCAATACACATTTTTAAGTCTGGGAATCTGTATGAAAAATGCTGGGTTTTCGTTTGTCTACAAATAAAGAACGTTTGGGCAGTGATCCTCCATAAGGAGCTCAGAATGAAATGTTTAAAGGTAATTTGGTATTTGAAAGTACATAGAATTAGAGAGTAATTGAGTAAACTTCAGCATAGTTTGTTGCATTATACAGGAAATATATGGGAGATGGTCTATGCGGTATTGTGGAAACAAAATAACGATCACATCATGACGTCATCACAAACACACAGGATGACGTTACTGCATCGAACACGTAGAAATAAAAAAAGAAAGTGTGGGCAGCGATCCTCAACAAGGAGCTTAGAATTAATTGTTTAACGGTACAACAAAGACAAAGTAACGCTCACGTGACGACATTGCCACGTAAACACATAGGATGATGTCATCACGCCAAAAACGTGCACATCGAGAACGCCATTTTTTTGCAGTACGTAAAACACAGGTTATCAAGCATATATAAAGAGTAAATGTGGGCAGCACTCCTTTATACGGCACTCAGAATGAATTGCTGAAAGGCGGTAAAGATACTGAACTGAACAGTTACGGTAATCATTTTTGGTATAAGAGGAGAATTAGTATTCCATTTAAGGTAAATCAGGCTACACATTTTCCTGATATATAAACTTATTTTATACACAGCTGAAAAGCTTCAAATAAGAAAAAGAAGGGTAATCTTAATAAGAATTATAAATGGAAACATTTAACTAAAGAATAATGGCAAGAAAAAGAGCTGTGTAAAGAAGATAACCAGTAAAAGGGAGCCAAGAACAAGGTACAATTAACTCACAATAAGCTTTGAAAAAAGTAAGATGCTTTAAATACAGAAATAATATCCAGGAAGCATGACTTGCTATTTTTCAGGACGATAAGAAGTGTCACGATGAAATGATGTTGCCTTCAAATTGATTAGAGCAGTTGTCATAAGTTATGGATGCGGCAAAGGTACAACAATAATCAATTAGATCTAAGGGAATGACTTAAGTAGAGTATGAATTTACACAAATTTGATTTAAAAAGAGTACTTGTTGTATGTGCCCTCAGACTGCATTCATGAGTTCAAAATTACGATGTTCACTTTGACAAGCATTTTTTAGACTTATGTTTATTTTATTGATTCTTTTTGATGGTTCACTCTTAAAACATTCTTGCTAAAATTGAGGAAATAGGAGTTTGAGATTGTTGAAATGTTGTAATTAATGCAATAATTACAACATATATTGATGTTTTCTTTGGTGCTAAAGTGCAGCTAAGCGAAATAGTAGAAAGGGAGTAGATATGATCTCCTTGATAATTCCTGAATTTGTGAATGATCCCTGTGAGGAAGTTTAAGGTTTTAGAGAAACTAATGCTCGTTTGTTTATGAATTGAATAAACTTGAAGAAGATCTACGGATCAAAACACGTGTCGACATGAAGGAGTCTGCTGAAATGCATTACTATCTTTATGTTTTATAATACAGTTAACCAGATACCAAATAAATCTAAACTAGAAATAGTTGTGCAATTCGTTTTTGAGATTGTATGGCCTGTGTATCTACAATTGATGAGATTTAACTATTGTGTAGATTCAGAAATGTTTTTTCTAATACTTAATTTAGATAAAATGAATAAGGCGACCTTACAACTGAGATCATTTTGACAGGACTATGTATGGAAGGTGAAAGCCATTGATGTCAGCTACTGTTCAGACTGTTGCTAAAGTTAGAATACTTAGAAAGAGGTCAACACTGGTAGTTAGTGACCACATTACAAACTTTTTGATTGGCTCACAGGCAGTCATATATGGAAGCCATGTTATAATACTGTATTACATGTTTACAAGAAAATACCAGTCTCTGATAGTAAAATAATGGGGAGATGTCATTAAAGAACTGCCACAAAAACAAGAAACATGAAATGACACTGCCACACCACAAGTACACTGACCTGAAATCATGTTTTTAAAAGCACATGTCCTTCAGGGATCAGTGAAACTCTTATGTAAGCAATACATTGTGCAGATACATTGCAAAAGCCTGCACATGCACGTTGGAAATACTTGCCTATGAGCTGGTATGGCAACCACATTCCAGTATGCATAAGAACTTGCTCCTCCAAGAACTCAACACCACTCACACAACCAACATCAACCACCATGGCCCAATGAAACAATGCAAACACAAGCCTAAACCTTCCACACTGTACACTCAAGAGCTCAACTTCAACAAATGAATGATCAGAAAACAAGAAAAGACTTGGAAAAGATTCTGGGACTCAGGGAACCACACGCTGACGACTGATCACCGCCGCCAAGGCAAACTACTACCAAAAGCCATAGCAAAGGCTATTAATGAAAGCAGACCCCTCTTCAAAGCCATCAAGCACTGCATCAACCATCTGCCTGGCCAACCTTTACCGCACTCTATCGAAACATCCATTCCACAGCAATCAACTCTTTCTTCATCAACAAGATCAGAATGATCTGCCAACACATAGACACCAACTCCAGAACTGACAGCACACTACATGCCCTGAGCTGCCTCTTTGCTCTGCACGTCAAGGGCTTCACACCTGGGCCAAGACCCTTGGGCTCAACATCGACAGACACTTCTCAGACACTTCTCCTTCAAACACCACATCGAAAGGAAGACACAAATGGCCCAGGACCAGTTTCCTCTCCTGCAGAAAATCAATCCCTTCATCTCAGGAAACAACTTAAGATTTGCTGTCCAAGCCTTCGTCTGGATGGTGACAATACCCTTTTGAAAGGGCTTCTGGCGACAAGCCTAGCACCCCTGCCATGTGTCTTGCATGCTACAGTATGCCTCATCAGAAGACTCTGCAAATTCAACCACATCACCCTGACCCTAATTGAACTGCACTGGCTCCAGCTACAAGCCTGTATTATCTTCAAATCCTTCCGAATTATCTACAAGGCCGTCACCCAGAGGTCCTCAGGTTACCTCACCATGAGTAATGAAATGTGCAAACTTGAACTATGCCGGTGCTCTTTCTATGCCCCAAGACTCTGGAACCTCCTCCCCGTCAACATCGGACTCGCCACCTCACTTCTAAAGTTCCAGATGAACCTCAAGACCCTCCTGCTCAAGGAGTAGCTCCTCCCTAACACTAAGGTCCACACCCTCTCCACTGCCCACCCTACCCGAGGCTGGTCTTGCCCGGGTTGCTTCCTCCACCTCCCCCGTTAGCTGCCCGACCCCTTGTTACTATGCTTCCCTGTGATTGTAAAGTGCTCCTTGCTTCCCAAAGGGCGGTCCACGCTCAAGAAATATCCTAATAATAATCATTTGGCAGGTATTAAGTTCACATGAGGGGGTTGAATGTTGTCTTTTACCCATTGTTTCATAATCAGGGTACAGATAGCCATGGCAGCAGATTGTGTAAGGGTGGCCAGCACAATTCCCAGAAATGCAGGTCTTTCCCACAAAGTTTTACTGATCACAATGACATGTATTGATATGGAAGAGCCAACATGGCATCCTTGAAATTTCAGCTATTACAAGTTTATATTATGAAATGAGACATGCCCATGGTATAAGTGATGACTGCATTAAGAGACAGCCAAGGCCGCTAGTCACGGAAATAGCTTCTCTACATTAACCCTTGAGTGGGCGTTTCATCTTTTGAAAGGGGTTTCCCTGCTTTTTACACGTAAAGATCACTGTGGAGGTACACAAGAGCAATGGAAGGAAAGGCAACTCTCAGCATCTACAAAGGACTCAGGTGGTCTGCCATCTGTTTACAGGGCTGGAAAGGCTTGATGAATGGTTTCCTGTGCAGGTGTGGCAAACCAGAAACAACTGCACCTTCAAAGGATGCTTACTGCGAAGCCTCCCAGAGCAACCTGCACCGGAGGACCTCCTGCAAGTAATTAGGGCTGTCCTCTGATGTCAGAGTACCAGAATTCCTAGGAGCTATCCTTGCATGTGGGGAAATGAGCACATGCACATGCAGATCGTCTGTTTATAATCATGACATGAGTGTGGACATTTGAATGTGTGTGTAATAGCCTGTCATTGCCTCATTGACAAAGGGGATATTTGTGTAGACCACTGCCCTTTCTCAGAGCATACAGGTGAAACCCTTATGGACACTTTTATTTGGAGCCACAGACACAATTCTATAGGGGATAAGTGAACCCCAATATCACCTCACCCATGTGTGTTTGCTTGCATTGGGCTGTGCATAGTATGTATTCTTTGGTATTTGTGACATTCGTGTATTGAGATGCAGGGTATATCCATTCATTCTACTGTTATGGTGTGCAGGGGTTGACCTACTTTGTAGTGTGTTGGCACTGTTCGCTTTCTTAATTAAAGAGTTTGTTAAACACACTGTCATCTCTATAATGCCTGCTAGTGGGAATAGCTGTATGTGTTGCCGTTGTAGACCACACACCGGTACCTCTATACAGACTGCGTCTCCAGATCTTGCAAGTGATGTCTGTGTGACATTTACATTTTAATGTGTGTATTGCACTCTTGAGCCTGTCATTGTAAGGGTCATTCTCCTGTCCTTGGCTGTCACATGTTCTAGGTAGACTCGTCCGGACTTGGGCTTTGTTTCAATGCATCCTGCATCCAGGGCTCACATGTGATCTGAGAGTGTCTTAGGTTGTGACCGATTCCTACACTTCCTTCTCTGGGACCTTGCTCAATGCTATTTTTCGGTTTGTCTGATGGCAGTTCTGGCATGATTTCATGTCCTGCCTGTCGTGCAAGCTCTTGGCATTCATAGTTGTATGGGCACATGGTCCTGTACTTCAGCGTGATTACTGGGGCCACCAACAGTAACAGTTAATTCCCAACTCTCTAATTTGTGTGCAAGGCATGGAGGAACGCACGCATTTGTACACTGCATTCAGCAGAATCCATCACAAATGATTGCACTATATTCAAATCCATACTGAGATGAAACATCATTGGCTTATCTGGAAACACCAACACACAATTCTTATGCATTTGCTCTTAAGGGCTTTTTAATCACATTACAGAATATGTTTAATATTTCATAGACATACGCCAGAGGGCCTTGGTCAGCTAATGGGTGGGTGAACACCCAAACAACACCAGAAGACTGTGTGCCCATTCTCACGTCACAGCCCGCTTCTATCTGCACTTCTATTCAAATAGTGTTCAATTATAAATGGTGCACTAATAGCCCAAACTAAAAAGGTGATGGCGGCATAACGCAGGCAATATCTATTGTTATTCAGTGAAATATTTTTACAAAAAGATGTTCCCACCCTCTGTCTGCCACTCAATGCACAAAACCCATAGTCATTTTTGGGGTTATTTCCAGCTGTAAATCAGATTGTGTAATAAAAAATCTCTTAACCAAGAGTGCCTTCAGCCACTTCATGTATAAGCAATGTCTTCCTACAACCAGTTAAAACTTCAAATGTTCATTTAATGGGATACATTGCTTGTTAGTGTTTAAAAATACAGCACTGATCGTGCATGTTCATGGTATATTCCAGCACATGACAGTTCTCTTTTCCATGGGCCTGTGCCATTTGTGCAACACATCTCACTGCATGAGTTTCAGGGGGAGTTCAGTCAAGGACAGAAGCAGCAACCTAATAGCCTTCATGTTATCGGCTTGTGAAACGTTCATCATCTACAACTGCACCCTCAGACGAATCTTCCCCTTTCTCTCCATCCCTCACAGAGTCTCCGCCATCTTGGCCACTACCCTCTCCTGCTTAGACAATGCCTACGCCCTCTTTCTTTGCACACACGCCTATCAGCTCTGAAAGCTCCAACAGATCCAAAAACATGGTAGCCAGACTCCTCCTTGCCATTTCACCCAGAGAACACATCACTCATGCTCTCAGAATGCTCCATTGGCTCCCTATCATCTGACGAGCGACTTTCAAGGCAATGCGCACTACACACCGCACCATCCACAAGACAGGTCCTGAATTTCTCCAACACAAGCTTACACAATACCAACCCATCAGAAACCTTAGATCTGGCTCTGCACTCATCCTTGTGATCCCCACCCTTTCCATTCACCAAAGTTGGAGGATCCTCCTTTTCCGTTGAAGCTCCCACCCTCTGGAACTCTCTTCCATTCAACATCCGCACCAACAAGCACTACCTCTCCTTCAGGAAGGCTCTCAAAACCTTGTTATTCTCTCCAGCAAACTGACTATCCTCCCCTCTCATGCCTACCTTCAAATCAACTAAGCCAAGACACTGTCACTACCTCACCAACATTTTCACCAGACCAAAGTAAAGTATTAATTCAGAGTAGACCGGATGACCGGTTTACACAGCTTCATCGAAAGCAAAGCTCCAACCGAGACTAAAAGGTACATATCTGCACATCACTTCAGTGATCACCAGCCACAGGCACGGCTGCCCACCCGCACGCATCCACCTCCATACACCAGATTGAAGGGCACACAACATTTCTGCCATTCGAATGCAGCTATGTCCTATGACAAAATGTTCGGTATAGCTGGTCACATATCATGGCCCTTGTACTCGCACATTCTCCTGATCATCTCTCTGGCACCCATTCACATGCCTGACCATCATAGGTAGCTAACTGGGACTTGGCCATCCCAACCAAATCCCTACCATGGCCAAATGCACAGATTCTGGTATTGCTTGCTCTTAGAAGGATTGTAGGGGTTAACCAATGAATTGCACCCAGACGAATCATGTAGGCTCTCCAATATATTGCACCTAGAAGAACTGTGTAGGTTATCCAATTTATTGGCACTTCGAAGAATTGTGTAGGTTAGCCTTTTCCACACCAAGGAGAATTGTGTAGGTTCACTATTAAATTGCACTTAGAAGAATTATGTAGGCTTGCTCATGTATCGCACTTAGAAGTGCGATACAGAAGAATAGTGTAGATTAGCCTATTATCACACTTAGAAGAATCGTGTCGGTCAGCCCAATATCACGCATGGAAGAATTGTGTAGGTACGCCCGCACTCACAGTTCACTTGGGAAAATTGAGTGGGTTCTACAATGTTTTGCACTTGGGAGAACTGTGTTGGTTAGCCCAAGTATCAAACTTAGGAAAATTGTGCAGGATCTCCTTTTTATTGCACACAGAAAAACTCTGAGGGTCTTATTTATGTTTATTTTGAAGTAATTTATAAAGTACTGCATGCAATGGCGTTCACTTTACAGAGTGGGGGAGAGACTGGTGTGAGAGGGAAGGAGAGTGGAATGGATACAAAAAGGGCTCAGTTAGGAATGCAGTTAGGTTGGATAAAAGCAGTGGCACTACCAGCATTCCCATGGCTAAAACACAATACAAGACCACTTTACTTACTTACAAAAAACATGAGAAACACAAGTAGTCCCCATAAAGTCTAGAAATAGGAGCAGTGGTATGAAGACCAGTGTAATGAGTTGCCGAGGCCAGTCAGTGAACACTTCTGAAAGAGTTTGAATCCTTCCTGGTTACGAGGATAAAAAGGAACTGAACAGATTAACTGAACTGTATTGATGGTGGTTTTGTAATCCAAGCAATAATTGGATGTGCAGGAGGTCCACACTTATGGTAACACATGATTGAAGATAACTTTTTCAGTGATTTTGTAAACTTAAAGACTGTTCTGAACTCAGTGAATGTTCTCCGCTAGTGATCTGAGGTTTCTCTTATGTCTACAGCACTTGAGGTGACTGGTGCTTTATTGAGGGCCGCTGGACCAATAGGCACATTGTGTTACGCACCAGTTATTAAATCGTATTCTCTATTCTATGGGGAGGAAGGGGAGAAATGTGTATGCTTGCATGGTGCCTTCTCTGGTTTTAAAACTCAAGGCCAAGCTAGCAGAGCAGTTATGAAGTAGACAATTGTTGAATGCATTACTTTGGTTGGAAACTGTTGTAGGACACCCTTTGGGATAGTGTTCTTACCATGTCAATTTCGTGGCTCATCTCCAGGAGGGGGAAGATTTTTCTCAGAAGTGGCAGATGAAGGTGGATGGTGCATGGGACAATGCTGATCTGAGGAAGGACATTTACACTTGTATCCAGAATGATGTGCAGGTTTTTTATTTCAAGGATTGAATTCTGAAAGTGGTTGGTCATAGGACAGGGAGTGATTGAAGCACTAGTTTGCTTTGCGCACAGGTCAAAAGTGAGCATCTACGTGTTAATGTTTTTAAATCATGGTGGGATTTGGACTGTACAGTTTTTTTGGTGTGAACATATTCTGACTGCAAGCTGGATATCATCAGTGTGAAAATGATACGAAGGAAGAGAGACTAAAGCATTCATGTAGGAACTAAACAACAACCGGGATAATAGTGTGCTTTGTGGGACAACACAAGTCTAGGTGGGGAGGACAAACATTCACCACCGCTAGTGTGTGTGGAGTTCTGTTGTCTAGGAAAGACACCACCCAGTTGGAGGACAGTGCCTCTTAGTCTGCCCAAGAGGACCTTATGGTTCACTGCATCGAAGGCAGCCGACAGATCTAGTAGGGTGAGGACTGAAGGTCATCAAGTACCTTTATAAGAAGGCCTTTCTGATGTCGATCGGGGTCGTTTCTTTCATCGTGTCATAAGGGCGAGCGACAGCCATGCAAAAAGTTATGGACCTCACTATATTTTTTCTGTCATAGATTCAACATTGTATCCAGCCGCTTGTTTCAGTAAGAGAGGTAGAGGGTTTGGGAAGGTACGTGTTAAAATCATAGCATGTAAAGTGGTACAGCCTGGGATTCCCCCAGGGGGCACTTTTAATGAAGGGTCTCGCTGTGCATGGGCAGCATGAGTGACCCTCCAAAAGTAATCAGACTTGTGCTGCTGATAAGTGCAGCACCGATTTGACAGTTAGGCAATGACCCAGCCCTCACTCAGGAGGGTCAAGCCAGCGCTCTTTTCGCGCTCCATAAAAGTACCTGATTGGTCCTCCCAGAGACCTGTTTCAATCTGCCTGGTTACTATAGCGCCCCGTTGTAAGGAGGGGTGCTGCACAGGTGAAGTCAACCCCATTTTCCATGACAATCTCCTATGTGGCGCCTCAGTGCCACAAGGGACGCCATGTTTCAACCCCTTGGCCTGCCTCCCATCAATGCAACGCACCCTGGAGAAGAGAGGCGCTGTGCAATTGCTTACTGCCCGGGGCACACTGCTATTCCCTGTCCAGACGGGGAGCATCGTGTAACTGCAGCCGGGGCCTGTGCCATCCATAGGCAGGCCAGCTCTTCGCCACTGTTCCACTCCAGACATGCAACTCCGGTTGAGTGACTCTGCAGCGGTCCCTGCTGCCGCTGCAAGTGCATGGCCACTCCTGGCATACACGGCCTAGCTAGGACTCCCTGGCTGGGACCCGCTGCTGTTGCAAGTGCCGGGCCACCCCTGGCATAAGCAACCCCATAAAGATGACTGAGATAGTCAACCATGGGATTCTTCTGACACATGCAGCCCGGGGAGACTCAGGCCCCCCCTCCATACTGCTGCTGCCCTAGGCCAGCCAGCACACGTTGCACAAAGAATTAAGACACAGGAGCATTAGTACTTCCCATGCAGAGTCTTGGCAGCCCTATCCAGGCTGTCTGTCAAGTAAGGACTCTGTTGTACAAAATACAATTTATAGACTAAGATTCTTTTTTCAAATTTTTACGTTTTTAATATTTGTATGCAGTTGCTTAATTCGGTATTTGTTACAGGTATTTCAAATTAGTGTATGTTAATTTCGATGAGTATTGTTTCTCTTTTTTATATGAAATTTAAAAAAACTGCTGGTGTATTGGAGCTGCCCATATATTTTTGGGTCTTTCCCCTAGCCACCAGTGTCCCTTCCTGACCTACCTTTTCCAGCGCGGCACCCCCAGGGAGATCCCTACACGTAGGCAGAGGGCAGGGACGTAATGTGGGGGTCGCAGCTGCGACGCCTGTGGTCTCCCTTGCTACACCTAAAAGAAAAAAACTTTTTAAAAAATAGCTCCTGTGTTGTGGCCTGGCCCATGTGGCTCTTTGCTTCTGGAGTGGAGTGGCTTTCTTGTTCAAGCCTCTTAAAGATACAGGGGGTTCCACAAGTGTAACACTTTGAGCAGTGACCCTAAATACGAAAGAATGGGAATAAAAAATAATCCGTCTTTCTGGAATTCTATACAATACTTGCTAGACTCATTAAAGGTTTATTTCCAGCACACTTCAGGGGGTGAGTCACTGATTTAGTCTGTTATATAATTATATAATATGATATAGTTCTTAAACATCTTAAATTCACAATGCAGACAAAACATTCCAAAAAGCATTTAGAATAGAATAGGCATCCATTTAGGACTATGGGCCTCATTACGAGTCCGGCGGTAACCGAGGCGGTAAAACCGCCTGGTTACCGCCGGACTCGTATTACCATTCCGCCTCCGTGATTCCCGGAATTACCGGGGCATTACAACCCCAGTTTTCCGGGAATCACGGAGGCGGAATGGTGTTAATCCCCATTCCTATTGAGTCCTATGGGACTCAATGGGAATGGGGATCATGGAAACACCGGCAGCATCTCGTAATACTGCCGATGTTTCCTCGTCCGTCTGCAGGCGGCCGGTGTTAAACCCGCCAGGTCAAACCTGGCGGGCACATCACCTCCCGCCTGCAGGAGTCGGGATCAGGCGGTCCGGAAACAACGGTGGCGGCGGGTTTACCGCCATCGTTATTTCCGTCCCGCATGATTTGTAATGAGGCCCTATGTCTCTTGCTTTTCACAAGTTGCAGTTATAGCATGTTTTTTTCTGCCTTTGTATCTGTTACGATCAACACAAGACATTCCATCTCGGGGTCCTCGATCACTTGACAAAATAATTGTGCCTAGAAGCTTGTATACAGTGTAGAATTGTTTGACCATAGAACATAAAGTGTCTCTTGTTTTCATTGTTCCACAATTAATGCTTTTTTGTAATGTTCCTATCTCCCTGGCATGCTGTTCAGGATATTTGTTTACATGTCTGAGGTAATAAAACTACGGGATGCTGTGTGAGTGCATTGCTTTCCATGCATTTCTAAATTCTTTAATACACAGTTATGAACTCTCCCAATGGTATATATTTTGCCAACCACTGAAGCCTGAAAAGTAGATCCACGCAGGCTTGACATGTGGCCAAGTTTGCACCAGACCGGCAGAGGAACTGGCCTGCTGTTAAATCTCAGTTACCAGTTTGATGGTATCCACTACAGAGTGTAATTTGCTTTCCGACTTTGAGAACATTCAGACATGTAATTGCTAATTTTACTAAGGCAGGTAAGATAGCTCAGTGGGTTTAGCGCTTGCTGCTGCGATGTGTGTGTGATCGGCAGGTTCGAATCACGGCAAGGCCAACTTAGCCTTTCATCCTTCTGAAGTCGATAAATAAGTACCAACACAGGGTGGGTGATTTTGTAGGTATATTTGTTCTATATAAAGCAATTAAGCGCAAGTGCTACATAATAACACATCATTATCATTTGGCCTTGCACGCCTGCTTGCATTCACAGTTATTTGGTAATATGGGCCTATACACACTGATATTAATAATACATATGGTGATATATTCTTGTATGAAATGTATATCACATTACAGTGATATCGTAACCATATTATTCGTATTGTACTTGGGAACAATGCTATGGGATGCCACTTCCTGTTTTGTCAAGGGGGTAAAAGGTTGAGTTCAATCGCTTCCTGTGTTGCTACTTAGGGAATGGGTCAAATGACATCACTTCTTGTGATGTCATCAGAGGTCAAGAGTAGTGAGATGTCACTTCCACTCCACTATACCCAAGGCATTTTGGTGGAATGACGTCCCTGGGAGAGGGGGGATGGCAGAGGCACCTACGGGGCGGTTTAGGGTCATAAAGCAAGGATGCAAGTTAGTAGTGTGCTTTACTGTACCTACACCTGTCTCTCCCTAAGTGTGCAACATACCATCCCCCGGCTACAAGGAGATATGGTGGTAGTTTTCTAGGTCGGTGAGGTCAGCATTGGGTATTTATAGGTTGGGAGAAGGTAGCTTTTTAGTGGGGCTGGTCCGTTCCTTTTCTCCAATAAGGGACTGAAAAAGTATGTTAAGCTAGAAGGAAAAGTCACCCCTTCATAATGTTGGTGGCACTGGATGGCATTGAGCAGAGGACTCATCGCACTAAAGGACAGGTTCCAACCAGCTAAGGCTGAGGGCACTGGGGTGGTGGGTCACTGAAGGAAATTGCTGGTGCAAGGCTGCAGCCAGTCTGTCCCGGGAGCTTGTAAACATGCAGGTGGGCTGATAGTTCTGAACAGGTTTTGAACAGCTCTGCTGTTCCATCTGACACAGGTGACGGTCACAGAGAGCAGAATCCACCTTTCCTAGGTTCAATGGCCGTTCTTATAGCCGCCACATCACGTACATCGGCCTATTTCCTTGTTTGTCCTTAATTGATGAATACTTAATTTCCACCTTGGGCACTCTCCCCTCTTGAATGTGTCAGAAACCGATTGCTGCGAAAGTTACTCCAAGGTGAGGTAAAAAATAGGGGGCCTTTTAAATCTTAGCTTCATACTTTTTAGCTATTGTTTTGTGAATAGCGAATGCAACTTGTAGTTAATATGCATGTTATTAATGTATTCATTTTTGTTTGAATAGTTTTTTTAACTGAATATGTATCTGGACGCCCTGTTGGGAATATGTAGGAAAATCGTGCGAGAGGGAGTGGCGACTTGCTGCAATGGGTCCTTAAGCAAGCGTGCTCAGCCTTTTACTCTGCCCCCTCAGCCGTGGCTGAGAAGAAGTCGTTTAAAACCCACCAACCTGCACGAGAGCAGCCATGAACATTTGACTACGTCACCACAAGCACAGAGACGCAGTCAAAGTTTACAAAAAGTTCGTGCGCAGGGTTGCCTGGGATAACGCATCCATACGCACAGCTGGCCCTGGCTAAT
The DNA here is from genome assembly GCF_040938575.1 of Ambystoma mexicanum. NCBI lineage: Eukaryota > Metazoa > Chordata > Amphibia > Caudata > Ambystomatidae > Ambystoma > Ambystoma mexicanum. The sequence goes on along the minus strand of NC_090931.1, from coordinate 1,058,800,731 downwards.
CAGCATCTCTCAACAAAATGCCTGCCACCTGAGGAGAAGACCAGAGAACAGGCTGCCAAGTGAATGTCCCGTGTGAGACGCGGCACTGTAAACCTTCCACCTAAGCTCATCCAAAGGCGATGGCAACAAGTCGGCTAGAACACCCGGAACAGTGAAAGAAAGGGTGTAACGCCCTGCATTCAGTCAACCATCTTAACTGTCTGGAACACTTCACCCTTAACACTAAACACGCAATTGCAAACACAACAGATGCTTTGGTCTATGAATCCCAAGATATCTTACCATTCACCTTACTGGCTGGGGCTGATGGGAATTGTAGTCTAAAACATCTGGAGAGCCGAAGGCTGAAGATAACTAGATTAGAGCCCCTCTCTTTTATGCAGATGTGTTGGTGCCTTCTCAGATAGGAATTAACTGGCTCTGTATCTGGGGTAAGCTTCTTGTATGTGTGGTCCAGGTCAGACTGATTTAGAGTGTGCCCTGAGGTGGGTGCACAGCCGTGTATTGAAAGTAGTGATCTGGGGTATTTGGCATGAAATGTGTAACCGAGGACCAGATTCTCAAATAGCGCATCTCCTTACTTGCGCCAAAAAAGGATAAAGCCTGTTCACATAGTGTATCTGAATGAGCGCATGTTAAGCCCCCGCACCTCCTTTGCGCACTGGTGCAAATAAGGGGGCGTTTCAGGGCATTTAAAAGTGCATCCCAAATTCATTAATGCTTTCCTATGCCCTGAAGCGAGTATCCTCCCCCTGCGACTTTTTCGACAGGTGTAAATCATGATAGGGTAATTCCTAACCCTGTTTTTTAAAGTGTGACAGCCACGGGTCAAATCTTAGCTCTTACATTAGCATTTCCACCCACCAAATAAGGATGGAAATGCCATCTTTTTTTCCCGGGCATTTCACTGAGACGCGCCCTTTAACGGACTATCTTGGTGAAATGCGTTGCCAGCAAGCTGGGGACCTGTTATACACTAGTGTCAGGAGTACGCTCCCAACACTAATGTATGCAAGGGATCTGGACATAGCCACCGTGAACATCTAGAAGGGACCTGTTCCTGAGCACCTCTCGTGGCAACATTGCGGCCATCTTATGTGTAGCCGATCTTTTCTTTAATGAAAGGACGTTCCAACCTGCATGCCCAGCTCTCAAAGGAAACCGCTTTTTTTGCCCAATGGCATTAAGCCCAGAGTTCTGGGGTGGGCTCATGCGGTAATGGCCCCAAGTCCTGACTTCGTTCGGGCCTACCTTTGCTCAGACTAGCGGCCCGTTGCTGTGCAAGCCCACCCCACAACACAGGGCTTTTATGCTACAATGAAAATAAATGCATAAGCTCACTAAACTAGAGATATGAGACATTTACTGGCATTCAACAGCCTTACTAGTACCTCTGAGGCTCCACTTCGAAATACAATGACATCACCTTCAATACGGCAGCATTTGGGTATGCACTTGGCAGAACAGTTGGGCACGTCATGCTGTACCATGCATATGGTAAATGGTGACTATAACACAGAGATGGGACATTTAATGGACTAAGATGGCAATATCTGATCATTTGGCAGGGTCACTGTACCCCACTCCACAGACCCGCCTAGGTGCTGTGATCCTAGTGCAGTGGTAATGTGGCTCAGCATACTATCATGTGAACATTAAAGAACATTTTGGGTCTGCATTTGGCAGATGATGACAGGATATGTACCTGGCATACAGGACTGTAAATGGCCAAGACAGCTTCCTAAGAGATCTCTGCCTTAGTAACACATATTTGTGTAGTGATTTCCCTTCCTATTATAAAATAAGGTCCACAGCTCATATGGCATTACTTCTTATGGTGTATTGAGGTCAAGGTGTGGTATCACTCCATCTCCTGTATTCTTGCGTGTGATGGCACTTCTTTCCCTATGCCTTTTGGTGAATCTATGTCACTGTCTTCAGATTACACAAGACAATATTAGAGATCATGGGTGTGACTTGCATTGCTTATGCCTCTGTTTTGAACACCTCAACATATCATCCCAGGTTGAAACAAGGGGATGATACTTAGTTATACTCAACTAGTTTGTTAAGATTGCTTGCCTAATGTTAGGGAGTAAACTAGGCAGGTATGCTGCTTATTTGGAGGGCTGGCTCCACCTATATGATAAGCACCACCTATAAACCACAAGGAATGGTGGCGCGAACACACCATCTACGAGCCAAAGACAAAGATGGAGCAAATGTGTTACCTATTACCTACAAATATGTATGCTGCTCAAGTGACACCTGCGAGCCAAAACTAACAGTGTCACTAAGGGGCCATCAATAAGCCAAAACTAAAGGTGGCACTTAAGTGCCCACTCTACTATCAACATTTTAGCCTCATTACATGGCACTAAAGCACCAACTACGATCCAAGACTCCCCACCAAAACTCTGCGCCCTTAAGCCTCAGGGTCAGTGGTGCGCGCTATACATATTTTAAAGTAAAGTAAAAGACAAAGGGCATGGTTCAGTATAGCTAGGATGGCGCTCCCACCCTACCCATTGTGGTAAAGTGTGGAGTATGTGCCAGGATTGTCTTCCCATCTGGTAATTTACTTGAGAATCATTTCCATAGCATTCTTAACATCCTGAGGGCAGATGTATTTTTTTATTTGTATATTGTATTTGTATTTTAATGGGGGAACAAGGCGCCTCACCTAAAACCATTTACAGTCGAAAATAGCAGTCATCAGGGTATTTCTGAGTCAGGTGCCATACATACGAGGGATAGATAATAAGCAACTCACTGGTATATGGCGGGAAATACACATTACGGAAACCAGGGAAAGGACAAGTAATTCCGAATATGGGTGCATTTACTATCACAACATTGGTCTGTGTGGGTGAGTACTGATAGCCGTAAGCCCTCTTTTCTCTGTAAAGACTGATAACTGCCTAAACAAACTTTATGAACATGCTTGGTCCGAGAATAAATACTGCAAAAGCTCTGATAATATGTTTTTCTTCTCCTATCAGAATTGATCAATTGGCTTAAGTATTGGGATAGAATGCCATCTGTGAGGGTGTGCAAGCCTGAGCTTTTTTGATTTTTGCTATGCAAATTGATGGTGTTTTTCTCTCACAGAATGTGTGATCTACTAAACAGAGCTCACTTAAAAATGTTCCATGCTAAAAAGTAAACTGAACGCGTGTACTCTGCGGTGCCTTATCTGATGAAACGCCAGCAGCTACAATGTGATTTGGCCACGTTACAGCTACAGCGTGGCATGTTCCTTCCTAAAACAGTCTTCAGATATCGGCTTCCTCTAAACGTACACTGTTCAGAATACCTTGAACTCCATATATATTCATATGTCTGGTGACAGCTCTTTGGTTAGAAACAACTATAAAACCAGAGCGCAAAAATTAGAGTTGCAGGCTACTAGCCAGCCATAGAAAAGTCAGTTGCCACCTCAATTCTGTACATACACACAGCACACTATTTCTTACTCAACAAGTCAAATATCACCAGCCAATGGCTAGTGGCGAGTACACATGTTGTGCCCTGATACAGTTATATCTGAAAAAATCTAGTGGCATATGAGGACATGCAGTTAAATTACTGAAACCCATCCTGATGTCATTTTTACTACCCACTTACATTGAAAACTGCAGAGCCATTTGTGAATTGCTTCTAGCCCTAGGAGTTTGACGCACTACAGAGGGTGGCGTGCCCCAGAAGTACTTTGTTCTGTGCCGGAAAGCTTCTACAACTTCCTAGAACAGGACATAGCTCTGCTAGGAATGGGATGGGAGCCTGAAGCTTTCAAGGTGTTTCTGCAACATAACAGGAAGTCACCCCAAGGAGATAATTACTGGGGTCCTTTTGACCTGAAGCAGACATGTGACAGGGGGAAGGACAGTGTAGCAGGAGGAGGACATCCACATTGGTGAAGGGGCCAGCCTTCTTGGATTTGCCGGGACCCCACTTGCATTCTGAGAGTCGCCCTCCATTCCTTCAGACAAGGCACTCGGGCAGCTAATATCACAACGATTCATCCTTGTTACAACAGCAAGGCTACGCCCCTTATAGAAGGCATGGAACGGACCAATTCCCTGCAGCAAGGTGACTATATGAAGGGGCGAGACACCCGGGATTGGATCATCTTTAGGATCCCATTGAGCCCTATGGAGGCTCAAATGGGAATGGGGATCTACCGGGCCCTCCTAGGTCGAAATGGCACGGTATTTTCCCATTCAGGGAACCCAGATCCGGACCCAGGTTTGGAGGTAGCCATGCCCTTATTAAGATATCGGCCAAACAAGATGACCACTCTATTCCCTTACCTTCTGTTACCAACAACATTCACCTTAAGGCACAGTCTAATATTCACAACTCCACTCTTGGCTCAGGTTTGGCAGTCACAGAATCAAAATGGTGGAGTTTGATGTGGGGTGCAAGATATGAATAAGTCACTGAAATTCCAGGATTGCCCAAGCACGCTCTCACGCCCTTCCTGCATGTAACATTACGTTGCGCACTAACATACAATTCTCCAAATGTGCCTTGAACCTTGAAAACGCAAACCCTATTATCACAAAAATGTAGGACATGTGTCTGCTTTATTTTGCTGAGCTATGGTCCATCTAATAGGACTGACATGCAGCCAACATATCACAAAACATTCTCCCCTGCTTGTAGGATCCATTTCCTGCTCCCATACTCTTATCTGCCCCTTGATATTGGTCTTTCCTCCGGCCGACTGCGGTCTAGATACCCCTGTCATGGGCACAATACATCACTTCACAAACAAGCCTAGGTGCTTTGAAACTACTTCTGTGGTAATTTGGTGCAGTATAAAATGATATGAACATAACATACCATTAACATAAATGAGGGACTAAAGCAATCACTCCATGCATTAACACAAGATGGACTACACCAACTTTTCCATACAAATAAAAGACCATCACTGAATGAATGGAAAAAATTCTTCTGTTAGTGATTACTGCGGACGATACCAGCAGCCCATTATTAATAATTAATATTTTCATCCAGTGGTGACAAAGGCAGTAGTGGAAGCCAAAACTAAACAAAAATCGTCTCATACTCCATTGCTCTGCAACTGGTTAATTATTCATGTAATGATTTATTTTAATTGTGATCTGGTTTATATTATACCTTTATCATACAATATTGGACAAAAAACTATTACAAGCCATACGACATTTTAAAATATGAACAATATTTCAAAACATTATCTCAAAGATCTCAACACATAAGTCAGAGACATTTTATTACAAGTTAATCAAGTCAAGGTGAAAAATCTTTCAAATGCAATGGTGAGAGAAGTAGAAGTGTGCAGACCTCGCCACAAGGGCGGCGCTGCTCTTTACAAACAAGGAAAGCAGGAATTCTGCAGTGAAACAGAAGGGGAGAAGCGAGACTAGGGCACCAAGAATAGGTTAGGATACACAGAAGAGGCTTGGGGACTTCAATGTGTGCTCCCTTATGCAGCTGTAATGTTGTATACCTCTGTAAAGCGCTCAGTTGTATATCTGTTTAATACAGATTTGTATACCTCTGTAAAGTGCTGTGCTGCTTCTCGAAGCTAGGTCCGCGCTCAATAAATACCATCATAATAATAATAATAATTTGTGGAATAGTTTTGTGAGATCTGCTCCAAACTCTTTGAGGCAAAGCAGGAAAATGTCTTTTCAAACTCTTTTTCTGTACTCTCGGAGTCGCAGGCCTATGGAGAGATCTGAGTCTTGCGGCTCCTGCCCAGTAGAGTTTGTGTCTCCGATGGCAGGACGAGGACGGTTGGGAGTGGGGGCAGTGGTCGAAGTGAGCGGGAGCGGTCGGGGGCGGTGCTCCTCTACTTTTTCAAATTACGTTTTACATCTCCTATACTTTTATTTTTAAAAGAAACCGTTCCGGAATGGTTTTGTTTTAAAATAAAAGTGTAGGAAGAAGTTGAAACTTGCACTTTCAGTGCAGCGCACTGGACGTTCCCTTAAACAGCAGGTGCAAGTGTTTGGGGGTTTGTATTGTGTGTGCGAGGGGCGTGGTGAGGGGGTTTGTGGGGAGTGGGTGCAGGCTAGCAGGTAACATAGTTCCACTACTTCTTTTCGTACACTTCGACCACTGAGTGAGTGGGGGTTGAAGCAGGTTGGCGACTTTTAAATCTAGGCAGCAGATGTGAAAGGCTGGAGGGACAGATAGTTCTGGCAGTTCTGCGTTGTTCCAGTTAGTCAACGTCTTGACATATCTGGGGGCCATTCCCAAACAGTATTTTGCGGCTCGGTATCAGAACACAGAATTCTATTGTTCCTGTGACAATAAGATAGCGGAGTTCCTTCAGGAGAGAAATGATGTGTCCCCTCCCTCCTTCCCCTGCACTGTTCCCCAGCACCTGCAGCGTGTGCGCATCTGACATGCGCAGACTGTGAAACTAATAGAAAATGAAGTCCCACTGGGAAATAAAGCATTAGAAGCATGGTGTGCCTGGCAGATACGCATCTCCAGGTTCATAGGGTCTGCTCATTTCCCAGTCTACTTTGGCGACTCGGGCTCTACTTCCGGTGCGGCTTTACAGCCCCTTTAAGATGGGTTTTTTCACTTCCGTTACTGCGGCACAATGCTTCTATGCCGCTACTTACTCTTGGTAGGTAGCCAGTAGCTGTCCTACACTGGAAGACTTACTCCAGAACAGCTCCTCCTTCCTGCCTAGTGCCTAGAAGCCGAATGACCTACTCAACTCTGAATCCAAGTGATTTAAAAAAAAAAAAAACTTTCGGCTTCTACTTGGGATGCCACACACAAGCACCTGCTTATGTTTTGGCATACTGCCCTCGCACAATGCCAGGAGGCATCAAGCATGGCACAAAGCAAGCCCTTGATCGAGTGTATACACGGGAAATAAAGCAGGGCAAGGCTATCACATGCACTGCAAGCCCGTTACTAGAACAAAATGCATCTCGTGATACGTGAATGCACATTTTTAAAATTAACATTGTTTGCACGTGGGAGTGAATGTATGTATCCCAGGATGGGTTTAAATGCTACACAGTTTTGGTAACACAATCATTTTGCGACATACTGTGTGGCATTCGTGTTGCCATGACTAAGTAGAATCTCTCAGAGATTGCAAGCACATTCCAGCTCCGGGGTCTCATTATTACGCATCGTACACCCCGTGCAGCAGCACTTTATATGTACCCTGTGCCATAGACATCCCAATTCATATTTTAAACACAAGTGCTATTAAAATGGCCACGTTTCTCCCATTGGCCTCATACACGAGATGAGGCCATTAAACCGGATCATTATGGCGACTCTTCTTAACTCTAACCAAAAAGAACAGGCACTGTTGACAATTATTTGGCGAAAAATATGTTCTCTGGGATGAATTGGCAAACTGAAGGAACCCCTCTGTTTATTGGCTGCCTCAAGAAGTTCTGGCAGTGAGTCACCCTGCATGCAGTGTGATAATCACTGCGTCCTCGTGCGACTCCGATGGTCCAGGGCAATACAAACTCTGCCTCGTCCACAGGCTGATCTTAAACATGTTGCCATTTCTTCTAATGGGCAGGACATACCTCTCTCTGGCATCTGGGGGAGTGATATGCACCACAAGACCAGGAACTACGAGAGTGGTAATGTCGGCGACATAGTCCCTGCAAGTCCTTTTTCTCAGCACAGGTGGAGGCACCTAGGCGATCGCCTGTGCTTCCAGGACCAGGGGGGGGGTGTCATGCCCAGGTGCACGTGACGGGGAAGACAAGGTCACCTCATCACAGGAGGAGCAGCTTTCTATCAATGTAACCAGCAATGCATTTTCCCTGCATCCCAAATGGCGCAGGAGATGCCCCAGTCTACTGGAGCTCTATTTTCCACCTACTAGTATTGACTTTATTTCTAGCCTGTTCATTATATCTGTATCCGGCATATACAGGTTGGTTCGGAGTGCGTAACTTGCACATAAACTCGTTAATTTCTCCTGAACAATGAAGTGCTTTTTAAATCATTTGCTAATTATGGTAGCCATGGTGTACTCAGTAGAGGGACCTTCCTGGAAACCTTTTAATGAATTTAGTAGCTGAAAAGGTCAGCTTTCAAGCTTGGCTATCACCGATGCTTTTCCAAATCTCTCGCCTCTTGTTTTAACTTCATGAGTTCTTCACAGAAACTACTGACTTGTTAGTGTTGGACTAGGGTCCAATTTCTGCAGTGGGACTGAGTTATTCTAAAAGGAAGTTCATTTATTATAAAATAACTCAATCTCGCATTCTTTGTCATCTGGAAAGGGCTGCAGATCGATCATAGATAGCATGGAATGTCTCTTCCACCAAATGTTCAGGAACAAGGTGCCCAGCTACCTATCAAAAGCAGTCCCTCACTATCGACTAACCAAAAGCAGTCCCTCACTATCGACCTATCAAAAAGGAGTCTCTCACTATCGACTAATCAAAAGGAGTCTCTCACTATCGACCAATCAAAAGCCGTCCCTCGCTATCGACTTATCAAAAGCAGCCTCTCACTATCGACCTATCAAAAGGAGTCCCTCACTATCGACTAATCAAAAGCAGTCCCTCACTATCGACCTATCAAAAGGAGTCCCTCACTATCGACTAATCAAAAGCAGTCCCTCACTATCGACCTATCAAAAGCAGCCTCTCACTATCGACCTATCAAAAGGAGTCTCTCACTATCGACTAATCAAAAGCAGTCTCTCACTATCGACCTATCAACAGTCTCTCACTATCGACCTATCAACAGTCTCTCACTATCGACCTATCAAAAGCAGTCTCTCACTATCAACTGGCACGAGACCCAAGACCTTCAACAGCAAACAGATTGCAAAGGTCCCAGGACAAGAAACCAACAGGCATTGAGCTACACAAGGCCCTCCACTCTGGAACAACCCGCTTCTGGATGTACAGAAACAAAACCGTGTAAGATTCAAAATGTTGCTGAAAGCAGGAGTAAAAGGGGCCAATATGTGACATTTGGATCTAAACATGTACCTAAAACAAATATTGTAAAGGTATCAAATGGTAATGTATACTAGTTTGTTTTTAGAATGTTCTTCTTCCTTTCATTTCGCCTGCCTCACTGTACCCAGCGTTCCCACGTTTGCATGCCCTGGAGCGACCACTGGTGCATGGTGGACCATGTACAAATCACAATAAATAAAATAATAATTAGATACAAGGAATGGAATTGGAACTATTGGCACTAGATTGCTGTACATTTTAGCTTCCGCTTGCTTGAAGTTCCTCTTGCTCTTACTGATCCAGGACCTCATATGATATTAATAAAACTGCAGTAAACACCCCTAAGCACACAGGGGAAAAATAACCTGACTGTAAAATAACCCCAATGGTGGAAAAATTACCACCAACGGTAGCTGCCATAAAGGAAGAGATGGCAATATAAAATGGTAAAATATGATCAGTTTTGAGCTGGCTTTTAGAAAGGGCATAACTCATAAATAGATGCCACAAGGTGAAGCGTGTGTTACATGTGGTCACTAAATGCTCAAATAATGATAGACGCATGATATGTCCTGCAGGGTCCCTATAACTTCCCCACATGCTGTAAGAACTCCAGATACTACCGTGATGCCCATTTTTTAAAAAAAGTTGAAGTTAAACGATTATTAAAGATTCAAAGGGCCTCATCACGAGTTGGGCGATAGCCCTTAAATGCGGCGGTAACGCTATTACCGCCGCATTTAAGGGTCCACCCAATCACGAGTCTGGCAGCATTTACCCCATCTCTAAACTGGGGTAAATGCACCAATTTAATACCCATTGTCAGGCGCAATTAGCGCAGTGCTATTAGAGCCAGCTAATTGCACTGAAAATGCACAATTGGGTCCAATGGACCCAATGTGGATTACCCATTACTGCCTAACCCTTGATCCGGCGCTAATAGCGCCGGACCGGGTGGCGGTAACGCTATTAACACAGGTGGTATCCCGGCAGTAATAGCTCTGGGATAACGCCCAACTCGTAATGAGGCCCCAAGTCTAGTTCAAATTTGCGGTGGTAATAAAAGGTTTACCTTAAAGTACTGCTTCATATCAGGCAGTATTGGTGTTGGAGCTCCATCCTCTATCACTACTCTGCTGGTACCTCCGAGTCAAACATATCAGTGGAGCTGTGTGTGTGGAAACAGGGGGCAGGGTTGTGTGTGTCTATTGTTCCCTATTTGCTGAGAGTATTTACCCATTTTTAGGGAGTCAAAGTGGCTGGAATACCGCTCATCTCTTTAGCGGACTTCATATCTCCTGAAGAAATTCCACCAGTGGTAATTAGCTGCACTGCCAAGATTACTGCTGCAAAAGACAGCATAACCTGCCTGGCACTGAAGTATGTATGCTATCCAGTGAGAATGTTGCTGTGAAAATGGCCGCCAGGTGGCGACATTTCCCTAAAAATTCACCCTCCAGACAATCAATCAATCACTTTCCCCACATATTCTGGGAGTGGAGGTAATAATATATAATTATTATACCCCTCCTAGAATATTTTGGGAAAGAATTTTAGGAAAAAACTGCTTACCTGGCGACATTATCACATGGAACCGCATGGTGAGAACGCAGCCATTGGAGCACTTTTTTGTTTGCATATCTGAGTGTGGACACCTAGACAGAAAGTCTGTTATTTTGTATATTTGTTGATTTAAATATCCAAGTGTGTGTATCCATAGCGAATTGCATGAGAAATTCATGACTTTGTGTTATTTGATGTCGAAAGTGAAATCTTTCAGGTAGAAGAGGAGTCATGAGGAACTCCTTAAAAGGAGGGAGCAAAAGACGTTCACACCTCTGACACAGAACTTACTCCCAGGACATCCAGGGGCTACTGAAGTGGGGATATGAGGCGGGTCCTGGACTGAGTAAACCTGGGAATGCTGGGTGGCTCACAAGCCACACAACGGAAGGACCCTTAGTGTCTAATAACCAGTATCAACACAACTAGTTGAAGATGCTATTAACACATCTCAACCGCAATCCAACATCTTTTTTCAATAAACAATTACATTTTACCAAAATTGGCCGTCCCCACACCTACATATCTCATGTTCAGTATGAACTACTAAATTAGATGGCATGCTTTAACACAAATCACAAAAAACACATGAAAACGTAGACAAATACAAACCCTAGCGACATCAAAGGAAAATGTACAAATGATTAGAAAAATCTCCCCAACATACTTGGCACGATGGCCTCAAGTGCACAGACGCTGCTCTAGTTTGGGGAGAAAAGCACACCTTATATATGTTTCCACTGTCAAACTTTGAGTGTCTCCCCAGGTCAAAGAAAACGAGTTAAGAATTGGGAACTACAGACAGCCCAGTGAATATGATCTGTACATTCCCAATAAAAGCAAAACAGCGTCCGTCCCATCAAGCAGATGCCATTCCGGTGACAGACATCCTCTAGGATAAATAAGCAACACAATGTATACATGTCCTTGGACCCTGCAGTTTTAAAACCACATCTTTGGCTTTATAAAAAAAAACATGAATTAAGATGAGCACTTTTAATGGGGTGAATACGGTGCAAAAGTGGGATGAGTAGGGCTTTGAAGAATGGACCACAGAGTTGCCTGATATAATGGCTTTTGCATGCCTCTCTCTCTACCTCTGCTAAAACCTCCCTGGGCTTCTCGGGTCTGCTTTTTATCTTCTGCTTCCACTACCCACTTTCTTCCCTTTCCCCTCTGGTGCCAATCCCTGGTTGGTCTTCCTTACCTTTCCTGCTTTTCTTTTTCCTATCCAAGAGATGCCTCTCCCAGGGCCCCACCAATGTCCACCCAGAGTCACACTGGTGTCGCCTGCCTCGATCCCTCTACCTGACAAGAAAGGGATTTTCTCTCCTGTTGGCTTGGTCCCCGAAAAAGAATATTTTCCCAAACCCAAGAGCAACTTCTAGAAATGTCAGGAATGCAGCGTGGACCAGTACATTGTCAAACTCAGGACACTCAGTTTCCATTAGATTCATTCAAAACGGAATCGGGAATCCCAGCCACAGCCTGTTACATACAGACCGGAGAGGGGGCTGGCTCCGTTAATCACAGCAGAACATGGGATGGTGAGTATGCATGGTTGCTGAACCATCTGCTGGGATGTGGGCCATTATTGGTCGAAAGAATAGCCCCCGATTGGAGGGCACATGCTTTTAAAAGAAATGACCGGTTCTAACATGCTAAAAGTTATGTTAGTGAGTAGATGCCCTTAAAAAGTGACCATCATGTATTAATGTGGGTCCTTTCGTTCTGTCCCTTACTTCAAATATACTTGGTCGTGCAGAGGGCACGTGACTACATATGTAACAACACCCGTGATTTCATGGTAAAAAAAAGAAATGGCAGTCTCTAAAATGGACGAGATTGCTTCTTAAAGGGCAAAGCTTCCCTTTAGAAATGGCCGCCGCATAAACGACATCTAGTCACACGTCCTTCAATATTTTTAAGACATGTCTTGTTTTCCTCTCCAGTGTCTTAAGAAACAGCGCATTTTGATTCAATTACCGATTTTATGACTTCATGATTTATTTTGCCTCATGGCCCAAGTAGATTTGGTTCTGCTCTGCTGAAATAAAGAGATGGGATTAATGCGATTTAGGCCCCTATAACCGTATAACAGAAAGTGCAAGATATCATTCAGAATGTAATTGACCGTAATGCAAATCAATATTAAATACTTTATGCAGGAAGCACACTGTCAGAGAATGGACTTTAAAGCTTTCTGCGGGTCCTACCCTCATTACCGGAGCGCACTAGTACAGTTTATCTTCCTTCTAAATTATTTACAAGCGGAGGAGCAGAGTGTGTTTGCATTAGCTATATTAAATGCTCAGTGCGTGGGTTCGAGTTTGCTATCGGCACACGGAAATCACCAAGGTAAATGTACCTGTGCAAAGGTCTTTCTTTACAGGAGTGTCTGCGTTCATTATTCATGCAGCAACGTGTTGCACGGGAGCAGAGACTGCCCTGCAGGCGCCCCATGGTGCATTATTTAGACAGCCGCAGTATGCGCTCATGGCATTCAGAAATATAGCGCATTGATTACTGCGCGTGCCGCGTATTTACCATGGCTGTCAAGGAAATCATGGGAGCAGGACTTGGCTTTTTAACATTGCACAAGGCTGTCCATGCATTTTAACAGAAACTGACCTAAGCTCGAGCCTGTCAGCCAGACCCCACTCCTTACTCCACAGAAATGTATGTTGCAAGTAGTCCCTGTCACTCACCCAAACCTCACCGCCACACACAGGAACATGTGCCGTCTATCACACACCTCACGTTCCATCTATCACACCAAGCAGCAAAGTGATTAAGTGGCTACATCTGAAATTAGAGCCAACAATTTCAAACCTTGAAGTGTGAGGGGATTGTGGGGGGTTGTAAAACGACGAACACTGCAGACATCCAAGCTATGCAGTGCAAGTGCTGAGTGAGTCAGGATACCTTGGTTTGTCTCATTCTTTCCAAAGCTAGATTTACCCATTGCCCACTTTGTCTCTACTGTGGCAGGTAACACTTTGTGAAAGCACTGCAGCTTGCAAGCCATTCACTTTTGCTAGTTCAAACTCATTTAAACAAATACAAGGCTATCTGTCATCTATGTTCAGATATAGCAAGTCTGCTCTTCGACAGCATTTCCGGATCTGAAAACGTTAGATTTTGTGAACATTTTGATATGGTAATGGCTTTGGCAATCTGTGAAGGTAAGATTCTCACTCATCTCAAAAAGTGCTTTCTTGTGCATATCTTCCATAAGAGGCCATTGGCATATCGTTATTTTTCTGAATGCTGCTGCCTCCTTCTGTGACGTCATGCCATTGAAATAGCAGTAGCATGATGCTATGGTGGACAGGATGGCATTTGCTCGGCCTTTCCCACGGCACCTCTGCCTTGGAGTAAACAGAGAAGGCTGCGTGCCCAGCCACATGCCAGCAGTCGCATTCAGCCTCAGGCCTATGATATTCATAGGCCAGCTGCTGCGGCAGCGCTTTTCCTTAACAGCCATGTGACATATGTTTATGGGACCACAGGTAATGTGTCCAGTACTTTCCCCCCAATCAAAAACGCCACACATATAGACCTTGATATTCTATCTAGACCTGCCTGTGACTCATCTAGAACCAGTAAATCCCTCACCCTTTAGCAATGTTAAGCCAACAGCAAAGGCCAGCGTATAGAAAACCTATATTTGTATTAACTATTATGAAAGATTTAATATTTACACGACTTCACACGACACACCACATTCCCTGTGGCACAAAACAAAGTTTCAATACGAATAATTAACCTTTTTGGGAATAAACCGTGACAAAAGATCTGAGATTACAATACATTTGTGTTTTTGCTGTTCAGTGTCCAGTAAATAGAATTCAGAATACAGGTCGAATGAATATTTCAACACTTTTATCACCCACAAAAATCCTGTAATATATAATTAGACAGTACATTGGAACATTATCCGATCGTGAGCATTGGCAATCATTGAGAAAGTTTAGATTTAAATCGATGTAACATTTTTCTATTTTCAAAAGCAATTTCACACAGGCAGCACTTTGTATATTTAATTTCACTGCACACTTGAGAACGCTAACAGTTCGGAAAACACAACAGACTTTTGATTAAATAGAACCTTCTTCCTTCGCCCCTATGATATGATACGTCATTTATAACGCGGCTGTACACAAGTGTTTCTAGTGCAGAATCTCTCTCTATCGGGAGTCACCTCCTCATCCTATGGAGTGAGTGTGCTTTTCAATTAGGGACTTTGCTTTATTTCATTTATTGTTATTGTTATTGTTATTTTGCACTTATATAGCGCCTTATATACCATTGGTATGGTCTGAAGGCGCTTGACAAGACACTTCGCTGCTTCAGAACCAAAAACTCAATCAGTCAATTTCATTCAGCACCCCTCTGCTTAAAGACCAGGTCTGAGGTAATGGGACAGTTAGGAATTTAATTTTTAGACAAGGACACCACTTCCCTTAAGGGAGTTTTCGGGTTAGGAATAAAATTAGGAGTACCCACTCACTTTAAAAGACTAGATTTGTATTTACAATGGGAGTGGTTTTGTTAATTTCAAACTTTAACAAAATCACCCCATGTTTTGACTATAAGGGAATTAATTAAATTATTATTTATCAAAATATGCTAACAGTCTACTTCCATGCCCCCCACCACTAATTAAGGGGAAGGTATTACATCAAACAGATCCCCACACTCTTGGTTCTGTTGGACACGCTACGTACATTGAATATCAGCATTTCAATTAGGATCTCCTAGCAAAAATACCAGCATCTGTCTCTCCCTGGTTTCCTATCTCATTAGCACTTCCAACCCAGGTAGTGCCAGGCTGTCTCCCAGCCAATGTTAAATCTCCAAGATTTCAAAAGTTCCACCCAGATGATGTCAGGCAGCTGTTCTCTCTCCTATTGTGCAACACCCTTTAACCTCAAAACCACACCTCTGAAATACTAAAATGAGGAGGTGCTAGCTTATTGCCACCCCCATTTGGATTGGACAACTATTCTCCATCCCCTTATTCAAGGGCTAGCTCCCCTTCTCCGATTAGTCCTTTGAGTGTATCAAGGCCAAATTGGGAGGGGCAAGTCCTCCCATGTATTACTTTTTCTCCACATTCTAATTTTGTGAACTTACAAAGTTACTACATGGCGTAATTTTGTAATTGATAGCTAATCCTAATATATATAGGCTCTTCGCATCATGCTGCACTTAATGAACTAGCTCCCGTCTCAGCAAGAGGTTGCAGGTGTGAACAGCACTTTTTGGTAGTTTACACACAAATAATAAAAGTCAGTATCACCAAATTGTATAGCTAGATATATGAGTCACTGAGAGACTACCTCCTGGAAATACATTTTAGGTTGTAGCGTGAGTTCCCAATGTCAAATTTGAATGAGAAGTAAACCAACACCTGGCCATTGGGATAAGCTTTAAAATGATATTCAGATGGTTTTCCTATGACATATCGTTCCTGATAAAATCCATAAAGTATGATTCTGCATACACTAATATTGGCATCTCTTAATAATATGCATACCTTTCAGTTCCTTTGTCCACTAGGTTTAATTTATCATGAAACCTGCGCTCCAGGCCTCTCTGCTCTTGTTGATTTTGGCCTGGTGTAAATCCATGAATCACTCTTGTGAAGTCAGAGGCGGGGCTAGTGGATGCTGAAGGGATCCTATCTCCCTGACCAGATGGGTATCTGTCATCATGTGACAATCTTGATTGCAGGCCATCTCCAGTCAGCCCAGGATGGTCCACAAAATGTATGAAATTTGAGGGATTTCTCAAAGTTCAGCCCATGAAGGGTGGCCTTTCTGTTGATCCAGGCACATCAATAAATTCCTCTGTCATGCATGAATACAGCTCTTCTCTCTGGCCCTAAAACTTCAAAGGAACAGTCTTTCAGATAGATAGCAGAGCAGGGCATTTGATGGGGGAAGGTCACTGTTTTTTTAACTTTCAGGGGAAAAGTCTTTACACTAACACAAACCTTCTGTGCCCTGAAGAATAGAAATACTTGATTTTCCATCTTTTGCATTTACTTATGATGAGAGATATTAAAATGCTCCACATGATGTCATCAATGTCCACTTCACGATCTACATTTGAATGGTTTAGGCTGGGGATCACTGGTAAATGGTTCCTTTGCTTCCAAACTGATGAATGCCCCCATTTTCAAGGCATCTTTCTTTTGTCAGCATGGTTGCCAGTGTTTAAAAGAAGGCCTCAGTCACATGTAATGAAAGGTACTTTCATGGCTTTGAATTTCGCATGCCAGGCCCATTTTGTAATTTTCAATCTACTCTGCATTTTGATGTATGGCAGTTGCAGGTGAACTGCTGCCTTTCTATCAGTCAACAATGTACCTTTCCAATTCCCTTCTGCAGTTTGGTTTAATTTTTCACCTGCTCCTTTTTTTAATTGCAGAAGTACAAACATTTGAATTTACGAGGCACATTGGCTCTGTTGAGGTTTTGAGGCTGGCTTTTCACTCTGCCAGAATGTCTTCCCATGACAAGAAGGTATTTCTGCACATTTTGGGCCCAACATGGCCTTTCTGTTTATTTGATCCTGAGGCTGCTATCAAGTGAGGGGTCTCTAAATTTCATTGGGCAGCATATTCCGACACATGATAGAGTGAAATATTGACACACATTGACATCACTTTTGTGGTTCATTTCTCTTTTTCTACGGGTTGACAGGGCTACATATGTCTGCACTTATATAACATATAACATGTAAACCTGAAAGCTAAGCATTCTCGACAAGGAATACAATACATTTGTGCAATATACTGAAGAATAAATATTGATATCTGCATCCCTTAAATGTAAACATTTTAAAGCAAAGATCCATTCTGGTTTTGAAGGACACACACATGTCATGGCTTGGGAAGGATGCGTACAATACCTAGAGCCTAAAACTGAGCACGGCTCCACATGACCTTTTTAATGGGTACCTCCCATTGTTCATTTGGCGTGGGAGAGAAAAAATAATATAAGCATTTTGTTTTCAAGGAAAGCAAGAGATTTTTATTAAAGAATTTATGCGCTAAAACTGTAAATATCCCGATAGTCATGATATTGTCCAGCAGTTTCGAGAACAAATAGATTTTGTGCATCTCAATAAGCTTATAATTACAGCTAAGAGCAAATTCCATACCACCTACTTTAGTAGTTGTCTCTACTCCCTTTCGAAGAAAAGCAGTACCCCGGAGTTTAGATTCACGTAGGTCGCTAGATAGCAAAAAGCTGACAATTAATTTATTGATGGAAAATATTTCCACCATTTTTCAAATCAAGTACTTACCAAGGGGTAAATCCCCATTTAGGAGGTGGTTTAATGATTGTAGAGATGCCAAATCCAGTCTATGTGACGGTTTTGAAAAACCCAGTAGCAACTAAGTGAGAGGTGGTAACTGCAAGGGCTAATTACAAGAAGATTCTAGGCTGTGTCGTAAATCTTAATTAGATAAAGCTGCATGGCTCGATTTGGACGAGGCCTCCTCTGAAAACAATGTTAAACAATGTTGGAAGCTAGTGTCAAATGGACCCAAGTGTAGAGGATCAGGCTTGGGTAGACCATTTTTCAGTCCTACATCTGGAAAACATCTAGGGAAGAACCAGTGCGGATGAACATATGTCAGCAAAACCCAAACCTGGTCCAGCAAGATAATTCCGTTCCCACAGCGTTCTCCCTAGAAGCTTTAACTGAGCAGATTCCATACCACCTACATTAGGACATTAGGGGTTTTTCATACTCCTCTGGAAGAACAGCAGTAGCGCCGAGTAGTTCAGATTCACATAGGTGCCTAGATAGGAAAAAGCAGGCTGCTTAAGAAAAAAAGTAAGCAGTCTATTTAATCTAGCTATACCTACAGCTTCATAGGTGAAAATTAAGAAATATATAGTAATAAATCAATGTGTAAGGGCAACTAAGTCTCCTATATAAAACAAGTGTATGCTGTCACATAAAACACAGGTGTGTTTATTCAACAAAGTATTCACAAGATGCAAATCAAACTGTACAAATAAAACAGGCAACACAATACATATGAATACAACAAAATATGTTTGTCAAAATTTGTAGCATCCAAAATCATAAATATATTGAGAATGGGCCCAATCAACTGATGGCGCTAGTCTGCCTAGTCATAGAGGACCAGGTAGGCCAACTAGTTTATTTATTTGAACATGTTTTTATTAGCTTTTGTATATATAAGCAGTTACATATGCATCTGTTGCCTTCCTTTTTCACAGTATATTTGGATGCATATATAGATACATGTTATTGACAACCAGTTAACACAACAACAAACAAACTTTCTTCACTTATCAGGCAACATTCATTATCTGATCTCTTGTTGTTCTTTGCAGGTGGCTAGGGGAATCTTCGTGCAATATTCTCAGTCTATTGGCGAGGAACCACACCTGGGGCAGCACTGATGGTGTATTGTCCTTCATGTACAACAGGTTTTGGCTGGCATTGTGGTAATACATGAGCACTCATTGGGGTTTGTCGTCTGAGGGGCGAAACATGTCCCAGACCAGCGTTTTCCAAGCTTCATAAGTAACACTTGCATTCAACTCTGTTCTGGCAACCACCCCGCCACACACTCTGGTCTATGCTTCTGCCCATCACTCAAATTCCTTATACCAGCGTGTTTATTGTGGGCCCTTCGTTGATTTCAAAACCATCGCTATGGATCTTTTGGCCAGTATGCATGCCATATCCATGAATTTTACCACATGCTTGAATTTGCCATCTCTGGGGTATGCACCAAGCAGACATTCTTTCGGAGTCCACCCATATCGTACAATCCCGGCCTTTCTGGAAGCCTGCTCTATTCGTATCCAAAAACTTTGTATGTGCACACTTCCCCAGAACATGTATATCAGCCCTGCTTCCCGCATTCCACACCAAGGACACATTGATTGTGTTTTGCTGTTGAATTTAGCTATCCGGTGTGGTGTCATTTAGGTGTAATACAGAACATTCAGCTGGATTAGCCTAAATCGGGAGTTCCTAGACACTTCCCGAGGGTGCAACAGTATAGGTTCCCACTCCCTTTCTGTTATGACACAACTCCCAAGTCTGCCTCCCAGCTTTCTTTCAGCACTGTTCCCCTGGGATTGGGTCTATCAATCAACAGAGCGTATATTCTGGACACTTGCCTCCAACCATCACCAAGACTGTGCATTAGGGTCACCAAGGAGTTTGTTGCCGGCTCCTCAGGCCATTCCACCCACTTCTCTTTTGCCACTTTCCGAACCCTCTGGTACCACAAGAATTGCCCCTTCGGTAGCCCTTCCTTTTCAAGCAAAGATCCAAACTCCCTAAAAACTCCCCCCACATACATATCACCCGGTGTCTAGATTCCCCATATCTCCCAGTGTCTCACAACCACCAGGTCTATCTTATCCTTGCAGACATCCACAGCAATTGGAGTCTCAGCTGACTAGGTGTACCCAAGCTTCAGCAAGGTCATAGCTCTACGCCACACCTGCTGCCCCAGTGTCACTATCATAGGAGTGTCCCCCCAAGCAGCCCAGTGGCACCCAGAGTATTTCCTTCAGCTGCTGTAGCAGTACTGTTTCTGAGGTAGCCTCATCTGACCATCATCTGGTTACAAAACCTAGTTGTGCTGCCAGATGCTATTTCTCCAAATCTGGCAATTGTGACCCCCCTCCTTATAGGGTAAGCAAAGTGTTGTAAGTGCTAGTTTATGTCTGGCTGCCACCCATAGGAATTCACGCAACAGTACTTCCAGCAATCGGAAGAAGGGGGCTTTGATATAGTAGTGGATGTTATTCAAGTAGTACAAGAATCTTGCCAAGATTATCATTTTGGTAATGTCTACCCTGCCCATCAGAGATAACGGTAACTTGGACCAGAATGTCATGGACTTTCCTAAACCCTTCTTCACGGCTGCCATTTTACCCTCATGGATTTTCTCTGATGTGTGACCTATGTTCACCCTCAAAATATGTGAATGAGTCCAGCTGCCCCTGAAGCCCCACCTCTGGCAATTCATCCACCTTCTTCCCTCTCAGGCCCGCCAGTGGGAATATACAGGATTTCTCTTTACTGAAGCAGATTCCAGATACCTTTGCATAATTATCTAGCACCTGCAGTATCACTGGTACATTGTGTTGTGGGTCCCTCAGCTATAATAGCACATCATCTGCATAGAGCGACACTAGGTGGCCCACACCTCCCACCCATATGCCTGCTTCCGGGAACTGCTTCCGCAAATAGATTGCCATCGGTTCTAGCCCCAGCACATACACCATGGGTGACAGCGGGCACCCCTGCCTGGTTCCCCTTTGTAAATCCCAGGCTGACGACACTAACGTGTCAGATTTAACCCTCGCCACCGGTGCAGTGTAAAGTAACTTTATCCATTGAATGAATCGTTCTCCGAACCCAAACTCACTCAGTGCCGCAAGCAGCCATTCCCAGTACAGTGAATCAAATGCTTTTATCGCATCTAGCGAGATTATTTCATATTGTACCTGTGCGTCAGCCGTTTGCGCTAATACATGCTGTAGCCGGCGCAAGTTTATGGCAGTGCTCCGACCCGGTATGAACCCGGTTTGGTCCCCATGTATCAGATCACCAATCACCCTGGAAAGTCGCTTAGCTAGTATAGTCGTTAATATCTTTATGTCGTAATTTAACATTGCCAGTGGCCGATATGAGTCGCATTTGTCAGTGGCCTTCCCTGGTTTGGGGATTGGGATCACTATGGTTCCTCTCATACTTGGTGGGAGCAACCCTTTTTCATAAGCCTCTTTATACACCTCGTGTAACACTGGTGTCAAAACCGTTGCGTATGTTTTTTAAAACTCTAGGGGTGTTAAACGGAAATCACATAGTGCCTCCTTTTGATTTATATTGGCCTAAGCCTAGTTGCTCTATGGGGAAAACCGAGTTGCAAAGTTCCGATTTTGGATCGGCTTTGCCGCCATTTTAGAGTCACCCGCCATTTTGATTTCTGTTCCTATGATTCTTTGTTCTAAAATGGTGGACTGTGTTTTCAACTTGCAACCAAGCCTCCCGACCTTTGAGTTCTGTTAATGTTTAGGCTGTCCGAGAGCCGACTGTTTAGACTAAGTAAAGAGACCTTGCGCTCCGTATGAACTGCCATCTGAGTATTGTCTGCGCACAAAAGACTCATTCCTGTGTAAACGTTGGAACAATGTAAAGTAAACCTCAAGCGTGGACACAGGCCGAACTGCATTGTGTAGGGATATACACTAAGGCTTACCGCAGGATCCGAGAATATACATCACCATTGTAACTTGATGGAAATACAATTTCATGTAATCCTTCTGCATATTATTGTGTAAGCTGTATGTGAACTAGGCACAAACTCTAGACCACGAATTATTAACATGTAGAGGGGCTGGACAATATTTCTGAAAACTGCATAAAAGTACGAACGTTTAGATGTCCAGCACTCTCTCTCCTCTCTTTGACGGGCTGGTACTCATTGCAGGGTGTTGAGAGCCCGATAGCTATCTGTATCCATGTTTCTTTGTAAACTGTGCAGAATAAAAGATCTGTGAATCTTTATAGCCCGTGTTTGGTGTATTTTCTTTGTGGTACATCGATATTTCTTTGCTTTTACAGATGGCGCCCGAATAGGAACGATGCCATCTCGTTGAAGAGTTGACGCGGCTTTCGGACCGGGATCGGATGGTGAGAAAGGGGGCCCCTTCTTGGATGAGACGCAACACCTCAACAGTACTGCACGACCCGATCCCCGAACGGTGAGCACGCGATCCGAGACGGCATCTTGACGAGGGTCCATATATCGAGGCGGACAGTTTTGCCGAAATCACCAACCACGAGGGTCCTTTGTTGTGCAACAAAGGACCCTCGTGGTTGGCGATTTAATAAGTAATCCAATCGGACCTCCCTCTGTCCTTTAATCAGGTGAGTTGTGCCCCGATTCCCAAGTATCCCGATATTTGATTTGGCGTATTGTCCTCGCGAGTACAATTATTGACCAGGTAACACCAGTAATCTGACATGCCTGGGAAATTGTCTGCCTGTTTCAGGGCGTTATTCCACAGAGACAATCTTTGGAATTTGGCCGTCCGGCACCACAGGAGGGGTTGCCGGCATGTACTATGTACTTTAAGTACGGCATTGGTAGTATAGTGTTCAATGATATTTGGCACAGACAAACTAGACATGCTTCCGAACTTCAGTGGCCAATCAATGGTAGCTTTGAGATTTCTCGTATAGAATATTTAGAATCTATATTGTTAAAGAAAAAAGCTAAACCTGCAGCATTTGATGTATTACAAAATTGGAAAAAAAGAAGCTATGCAGCAACTTAAAAGTAGAGAGAAACATGCACGCCGACATAAGTCAAACGCCGAGAAAGCGTTATTGTATGATCAACAAAAACAGTCAGAGGCAGTTAGAAACATGGATAGGGCTTTTCAACTTGGTATACAGAAAATATATCCTTCTAAAGATTTTCATTCATCAGATGAATAGATCGATAAGCTTTTAAATGAACAAAGGCCTGGCGCCACTGGGCCACATCCTTATGTACCTATTCCTGTTGCTTTACCTCTTCCTGCTGTTGTTCCTCCTCCCGTAGTAATTCCTGCACCTCTTATTACTCCTCTGCCACTACCTATTTCTCCACTTCCTATTATAGCTCCTCCACCTGTACCTCCACCTTTGCCTGCTGTCATGGGTCCAGTAGATTTGTCTTTGACACCAGTGATAGCATCTTCATTACCTATTGTACAAGATTCGTCTACTCTTTCTCTTCCTAGTGGTTGTGCTCCGCTTGTAGTTGATAAGGGAGCGGAATCGAAGATTGTAACTCGCAATACAGTTTCTAAAGAAAGAAAGCGAGATCTGAATGCATGGGCTAGACAGTGCATGGAGAAAGGTGAACAATCTGATGTCTTTGCTACACTCTCTAATCTAGAAAGTTTTCCTGAGAAAACTATTTTTATTGAAGGGATGGGAATCCATTTATCCGTAATGTGGAACAGACTGAATGATGTAGATATCCCACAAGGGTCGAGGTATCTGAATGTTTTAGCATATTCAAGAGATACTGCAGAGAAAGTATATGAGTACGTCAAGAGGGTATTTGAGTTTAGAAGGGAGTAAGAAAAGTTACGGAATGATGAAATAGATGGTGATAGTTTGGGCACTATTTTTGTACAGAAACGGTTCATTCCTCTTAATAAATCGATGAGTGAAGAAACACAAATTTGCACAAGAGATGCACTAAGATGGATTTCAGATATGTCGATATCTCCTGTAGAAGTATATGACACGTATAGTCAGTATACGCCAGAAATGCAGAGGAAAGTGATACAGGTAATGGTAGAGTACCTACAGGATGAATGTATACAGAGAAAGATTTGTTGTCCCGCAGAATTATTGAATATCTATAACAGAGCTTTTTCGTCTGACACTCCAACTGCTTTAGCGCTCGATCTAGCTTTGTTGCTTAGTAAGCGTTCAGAGTTATCTCTTACTCAGTTACCTATGAGAGAGGTTCCTCCGACATTCGTCCCTAAAGTCGAGGTTCCGGCTAATGCTGCAACAGGCATTGCCGCCTATGATATTGATGCACATTATGTATCACAGTTTGTTCACATCCCGTTCTCAAGACAGGAAGTGAATACCATCAGACAATCTATCCCAGATATTAGAAAGAATCCGACAGTCCTCAGTGTTTACCCTGGGTAATATAGATTTGTTATTTCCTGTGCTCCTACCTGCTGATTTGTGGAAACAGATTAGGGCTGTAGACGATGCAGCAGGGCTGGGTGGCAAATGGGATAATTTGGTTAGACAAGATAGAGGTAGGCCAGCTGGTGAAAGACCACCGCAGGTAATACTGACTTTGCCTGATAGAATAGTGACAAAATTGAATGCCTTATTTCCTGAAAGAAGGATAGTTTGGGACAAACTAACTGCTTGTATCCAAGGAAAATCTGAGGGTGCTACTGAATTCTTTAATCGGTTTGAACAAGTATTTTCAGATTTTAGCAGACAGGATTTAAGCACAGAGTCTGGAAAAAGATTATTTGTGGACAAATTTGTGCGTGGATTGTTACCTGACATCTAGTCACAAATTATGACTTCTGAGAGCGTATGGCAAGCTAAGTCTCAGTTTGAAGTGTTGCACATGGCTCAGTATTATGAAAACCGAGTTAATAATGAGAAGGAAAGGATTGAAAAGAAGAAGGGAGACTTTAAAACTAAGGTATTGTTGCAACAGATTGTTACAGGACCTAGAGGAGGTAGTACAAAGTTTCGGGGACAGTATGTTCCACAAGGTAATGTACCGTTGGGTCCTGTACACGCGGACCAATGTGCTTATTGCAGACAAGAGGGTCATTGGCGAGCACAATGCCGATCCTCCAGCAGAGGTCGAATAATACATATGGTATCATGGGTAGACGATCCAGAGGCCACCTTGGGGCAGGAGGTCCTGGTAGAAGCCAGTTTTCTCACAATTCTCAGTCCTTTTCGGAAGACAATCAGTCACTGAGTGTGGATAATAGAAATATTTTTGATCATCCTTCTACTGCTTATCTCTCTGAAGACATTACCTTCAATGATATATTGTTTTGCCAGGATTGCCCAAAGCAGGGTTTGGAACCTACACCTATTCCCGTTAATTAGAAAGGTCCCTACATTGAGATGATGGTGGGAAATAGGAAACATCTATTTTTGATAGATACAGGAGCACAGAAGTGTTCCATTGACCATTCACGGGTTCCAGACATTCCACTGTCAGGGCAAACTAATGTTTCTGTAGGGTTTTCTGGCACGCCATTGGTTAGTCCGGTTTCTTTGCCGGTACCGAGTTCACTGGGTCCACTCTCGGATCACTGTCCATTTCTTTTGACATCAAACTGTGGTCAGAATTTGTTGGGGTTGAATCTGTTGAAGGATTTAAATGCAGTAATTAATTATTCTTCGGATGGAGTTCGTTTGATGATTTCACCACAGCAATTTTCTGTCTCACAGTTTCTGACTAGACCTTTGCAGCCGGAATTTAGTGACGTTCCGGAATGTGTATGGGCAATTGATGACAATGATGTTGGTATTTTACAAATTGAGCCTGTTCAAATCGTTTTGAAACCTGGAGTAAAGTTGCCACATATTGCTCAGTATAAGATTTTGATTGATGGTGAACAAGCTTTGAAGTGTATAGTTTCCGATTTTGTTCACCGTGAGGTAATTGAAGAAATTGCAGGTAGTTTGTGCAATAGTCCGATTTTACCGGTGTATAATGTAAGTGACTTCAATTCAGCAATCCAATGCCTAGTCTGGGATGCCCAATGGAAGCCCTTATTTATATATTTTTGTCAAGTTCTTAAATCTGGATGATGAAATCTTATATAATGCCCCTCTCTTTGAATCCCCCTGACCTCATTGAGCCAAGAAGTAGGTTGTTTTTCAAATTAAAAGGTTTATTGGAAAAATGTAACTATATATATATATCACACTTTTGTGAATAAATTAATATTTGATAGCACACTTATGAATATAACAGTGATCAACAATGGATAATCTACAGTAGCACAATTATTTGATTACTTAGGAGTTGGTATAGAGAGGATAAGGTAGCAGAGAATACTTTGTATGGTTTCAAGGAAAAGCAATGATGGAAAGAATGCAGCACAGAAATAAACTGGATATGGTTTCAACAAGAGATAATCTGATCACTTTTTCCTTTGTGACAACTCACTCCCCCCTATGCAATATGAAGAGATGGAAATGGGGGCATACAGGTTTTCAGGAATACAATCAGAAGCAGTTCAGTTCCCGTTCCCCCCCCAGCAAGCTTAGAGAAACAGGGATGATTTTAAAACACAGGCCAAATACTTTTAAATGTGGTTGCAATGAAGTGAAACATATGCTAAAAATGATGTTAATTCCCTATAGGAGATTCAGGGTAGGTGATAGCTACTTTGAATTAGTTCAGGTCAACACTAGCAATGATTCAGGAATGATTATCAGAGTGAAAACGAATTTCAGCAGTGGAAAGCAAGAAGCAGCTATTTTTACAAGTGGTGAAATAGAGTCAAATTGCAATTTGCGGCACTTTTTCTGAGTGCGTCGATCGCGATTACGGAAAAACTATAAGGAGTTGGATTGGGTTTGTTGGAAAGCTTAGCTTTAAAATGACAGTTAAATCTCGCTTCTAGGACATACGGTTCAAAAGATACGGACGTTTTTGTGGAGGTAGATTTTCAGAAATGAAGTCAAGATTTCAGAATGACAGATGACACTTTTGCAGCTTTGAAATCACAGAATGGACACACGATTTCTATGCAATTCTGGACAGGTTGAAGTGGATGGGATAGGATCACTTTAGACTAAGAGATTGGTTCTGTACAGTTCTGGCTGGATACTCACTCCTAATTTTAGACTGGAATGGGCCTTCGTCATGGATTTGGTCAGGATTGGGCTGCGGTTCTCTCCCCGGACAGTTTCTGGCACTGGTTCTGCTCACAGCGGTCTGATCTGGGTCTGCTATAGGCACTGCACAGCGGTCTGGTCTGGGTCTGCTATCGGCACTGCACAGCAGTCTGGTTTGGTTCTGGCACAGGGTTCTAGCCAGAATCAACCAGCTCGCCCGGCTGTTGAATAGTTTGCTTAGGTTGCTGGATTCTGAGGCCTGCTGAGAAGGATTCAGCTTTTGGTTCAGGCCTCTATGCTTCAAGTTCTGGAGTCTATCTGGAGTCTAAGTTCTGGATATGGTCCTTCTGGATATTGTCTGGTCCGGCAAAGTGCTGCGCAAGAAAGTGGAAAGAGCAGTCCCTATCTGGGTTTCAGTGGTTCTTTTTATGTCTTTTGAAAGTGGGTGGGAAGGCTGACTTTCTGTGCCCAACCCACTAAGGATTCTGATAGGTTAAAGGATTTACTGTCCTCTGACTGGAGAACGGAGTAGTGAGTCAGGATGAGTCAAAGTGATGCTATGTTTATGGCTTCACTGAAGTCCCTCCCCATAGCATTTACTTAGAAAAACAATTTTTCATAACCAAACATGCTTCCCAGATACACAAGCTGTTGAAATAACATGTACACATCACAGATGAATTAAGACAGGTCTCTGTTCAACCCTGATCTTTCTAAGAGCTTGGGTGCAGAAGTGACAACATTTTGCGCTTTTGATGGGTATTGCCATATTGGTTTTTCATCAAATCTGACACGGAGGTACACACCCTCTCTGGGCATATTACAGTAAGTTTTGAGGTTTCTAGCATAAACACAGACATAACAATATTAATAATTACAGGGCTTGGCCTCAGAACAGCCTACAGCGTCCACCTTCGTCTCAAATTGTGGGTGCATTTTTCATTTTAACAATCCCCAAATTGTACATTTCTGTCAACTTGATACAATATTTTATAAGCAATTTAATAAAACATACATTTGCCTCCACTGCAGTACACCCATTTGTTTGTCCCCGCCCCTAGAAACTTGGCTCTGACTCAGAGAGATTAGATGTCTTGCCTTCCCCCAGAGCAGTTGTTCAGGCACACCCAAATCAGCATATTCGGTTCAATTGAAAGTGTCTATTGTCTTGACTGAGGTCAGCAGACCAGGGTGCCACTATCCATCTGATTAACATGATGGTGTGATTTCCTGTGCTGTTGCTGGGAAGGCTAGGTGTGAAAGCTTCCCGGGGACAGCCAGCCTTTGAAGTCTCAGTTAACTCAAGTTACAGTTTAGCTTCAGAAATACAGGTCTCCTGTCAGAGTTTAGATCGCTAGCGCCGGTCAGTGTCAAGCACCGGTACTGCACCCATTTTTGGCAGCTGTCTTGAATTAATACATTTCAAAAAGGGGATTTTACTTGATAGCGCATGATCCTTGCTAACATTGTATTGATGTGGATTCTGCAGTAGAGTAATGTAGAACACCCAACCAGAAGTTGGATTTTTTGTTTGGTGGTTTCGTGCCCATGATTTTAGCGATTTTTGACATTAATTCAAACGGATTTTGAACAGCACCATATTCCTTTGCACTGATTTCGCTCTGTGTGCAGCCAAAGGATAGGGTCTGGCAATGGTCTCCTGTATTAACACTGACAGAGGCAAAAGAAGATGGTGGCCTGTCAGGTTTTCACTGTGCATTTTTGGATGATTTCTGGCAAGCAGCATGCTTTCCAGCGGCCATTATGATGTTTCTGCTGCCAGCAATGCACAATGATGTTATAGGGCTTGGATGCGTGGGTGAAACAGCCCACAATAAGAAAGGGGATAATGCAATTCCTTTCCGTTTTATTATCGATTTACGCACTATCAAATCGTTGCTCCACAATTTCCTATTGTCCCTTATGTGATAACAATATTAACGATGATCCCAGCTTCTGCTACTCATTTTAGTGTCGTAGATCTTAAGAATGCCTTCTTTAGCATTCCTGTACACAAGGATAGCAGATACCTGTTCGTGTTCACCCTAGGGGGACGCTTGTTTACATTCACCCGTGCGCCACAAGGGTACACGGAAAGTCCGAGCATCTACATTAGGGCTTTGAAAGAGCAGCCCGACACAATTGAGTTGCCTACTACTTGTATATTGCTTCAATATGTTGATGATCTTCTTTTGGCTGCAGATTCAGAAAGTGCTTGTAAGGAAGGCACTGTGTCATTGCTTATTCATCTAGCAAAACATGGACATAAAGCTTCACTGAAAAAGTTTCAATATTGTCGACAGGAGTTCACCTATTTTGGCTATTTCCTGTCAAAGGAGGGAAGAAAATTGACACCTGAACGAATTTAAATAATTTCTAGCATGTCTGTCCCAAATACACAGAAGGAAGTCAGAGCCTTGATAGGAATGGCTTCTTACTGTAGACAGTGGATCCCAAACTTTTCGTTAGTGATCAAACCAATGTTGGCTTTGACAAAGGAGGGCATTTCTTTGCCATTGCCGTGGAACTTGGAACACCAGAAAGCTTTTGATTTGCTCAAGAGTGCACTGTGTTCAGCACCGGTTTTGGGCACACCAAATTATGAAAAGGCCTTCGAGTTGTATGTGCATGAATGTGATGGATGTGCTTTGGCTGTGTTAACGCAGGAACATGGGGGGGAAGAATAGGCTGTGCGGTTACTTTTCCGCCACCCTTGATCCTGTTGCATGCGCTTTGCCAAGATGTCTGAGATCTGTCGCTGTTGCTACGTCTGTAAAACAGAGCGAGGGAATGGTCCTAGGCCATGCTTTAACCTTGTTGGTACCTCACTCTGAAGGCGTTGTATTAAACAGAATGAAAACACATCATACCTCCGCACGATTAACGAGATACAAATTGATCTTGTTTGCACCGCATATCTAAAGTAAAAGATGTTGTGCATTGAATCCGGCTGAATTATTACCTCTTCCACAAGATATCGCTTGCAGTGACGAAACGTCACATGACTGCCTTTATACCACAGAACAAGAAACTAAAGGCAGGATTGATTTGAAAGATACACCTCTGAATGACCCACAAGGAGAGCTGTTTTGCGATGGCTCTTGTTTCAAACTTCCGGATGGTACATACACTGCTGCTTATGCAATCACTACATTAAGCATGATTGTGGAAACTAAAAGAATTTCGCATAAATCCGTGCAGGCCGCAGAGATTATTGCATTGACCCGAGCTTGTGAACTTTCCGAAGGGCTTAGAGTGAATATATATACTGATAGTCAATATGCTTTTGGGGTGCTTCAGTAGACTTTGGGCAGAACAAGGTTTCTTGACCTCACATGGAACAAAGATTCAATATGGCACCTTGATAGTTCAACTACTCTCAGCGCTTGCACTTCCCACTCAGCTAGCAATTATGAAATACGCGGCACATCAGAAAATCATAGATGATGTAGGAAAAGGGAACGCTTTCGCTGACCAGATAGCCAAACAGACTGCTACTGATCTCTATTCAGATATGTACACTATAAAGGAAGCCACAAACATCTGTACTATAGATGAAGGAATCAATTACATAAAGAATATCCAAGCAGATACCACTTTAGAGGAAACTAAGCAATGGGCTGAGGGCTTGGCGAGGTTGGATGATGATGGGTGTTGGGTGGATAACTTAGAGGGAAAATGGATGTTGCCAGACGCGTACATTAATATGATGGTTTCAATGGCTCATGGTCCCACCCACATGTGCTAGGAAAATTTGCAAAATGTTAGAAACTGTCTGGGTAAATGTTAACATCCCAAAAACTGCAGAGCGTTTTGTCCAGAGTTGTATGGTCTGTCTACAACACCATATGGGGAAGGGTACATCAACACCAAGGGGTAGTTTTGGTCCACCTTCTGTCCCTTTCGAGGTAATTCACTTTGATTTTATTTAAATGGAGCATTGTAATAACCTCAAATATGTTCTGGTGGTTATTTGTGCTTTCAGTAAATGTGTTGAAGCCTTCCCTGTAAAAGATGCCACAGCAAAGACGACGGTGAAAACCATGCTCAAGGAATATTTTCCTAGGTTTGGTTTGCAGAGGGTCATCTGGTTGGATAATGGTCCACATTTTATCGCTGGCGTTATTCTACAAATATGCGCAGGATTACAGATCGATAAACGGTTCCATTCGGACAGACATGCTCAGAGTGCTGGATTGGTAGAGCGGCACAATGGAACTTTGAAGAACAAACTCGCTAAGACGTGTGCCGGCACCAATTTGAAATGGCCGGACACCTTACCGATAGTGTTACTCTCGATGTGAACAACCCCGCAGACTGGGACTGGGCTCTCTCCGTATGAGGCGGTGATGGGGAGGCCAGCTAACATTTGGAACCTTCCTAAACCTAGGGCTTTAAGGGATATAGAGCATGTACTTCTTTCTGAATATTGTGAACGGTTAACTCAAAATCTGTATTTGATTCATCAACAGGTGCGAGAAGCCCTCCCAGCCAAATATGAGGGGCCACGTCACAGCATCCGACCTGGTGACTGGGTGCTGACTAAATCGTTTGAGAGAGTATCCTGTCTCTCACCATGTTGGAGAGGGCCCTTTCAGGTCCTATTGGCCACACAGACTGCCGTACGAGTAGCTGGAAAGAAACACTGGGTACATGCGACGCATGTCAAGAGGATACCTTTCCCTTTGCCACACGACGAATAAGATAAGGAGAAACTTGCTTGCTCTGTTCCCGACGATTGATCAGCATTGAGCAACACCAAGGGTGTTTCGGAGACACTCCCTGAGCACGCGGGGCCTGAGGAAATCGCTGCTTCGTCTCCATACTCTTCTACAGATCCTTTTGCACCTTTGTCTGGTCCTGCTGCAAATTCATCACTTCCATCAGGAAGCAACGACACACTGTTCGCAGATCACACGGTACCAGGAGTGTCAAGGTACAATCTGTGTCCACGGAGCTAGACTTACTGCACGGTTTGGCTGTGCCCACAGGGGAACAACTACAGAGCTTGTCCTTCGCCACAGCTTTTGCATCTGAAGGAAAGTAAGTGGCTGGGGATAGGGAAAGACTAAGAAAACGTGTGATCAGAAGATCACCAGCAAACGCACTACGTAGTTTTTCGCAGGAACCTTTTCGGGAAAAAAAAAAGAACGGCTTGAAAGGAACAATGCCCGTTATCGTCTCTATTCGTGCGGAACAAACAAGTGACTGTGTGACCAACAATGACAATGGACGATCAAATACATGGTCTTTTAAAACGTGTTGTCGTCTTGTAATTGTGTTAACCAGTTTCATAGTATTAGCTGTCTTAGGATTTTGGTATATGGAAGAAGTACGTCCACTTGAAACATTCTTGCCTACTGAGAATGTTCCTACTGTATCTATACCTTTTGGCCACCTGCACACTATCTCCTAGAGACTCTCAACATAGTCAGAGCTATCATAACAATACATTCCTGCTAATAATGAATGCAACTCATGCCATTTTGAACAGGACAAACTGCTGGATTTGCTCTCACTTACCGCAACATGGGGAAAAAGAGTTGGGCTGGTATATTCATCCTTTGCCTTTCACTACTGCATGTTATGCTTCTCTACCGGCATTATTTCTTGGCTGGTGGAGTGATAGTATCTCAGGGAATTTTGATGAGACAAACTAAAGCAAATTTAAAAGGCAAGTTTTAACTCCCCTGGGATGCTCACTCTTCGCAAATAGGAGCAATCTCAACGTTGCTTCCATTAGGCCTTCTGATAGACTGTCCCAACCTTTTCAATCTCTGATTTCTTTTAAGATGGCTCCTATAGGTAATAGGGATACCACGCCACCTTCTTATACTGTTAACCATAGTCCCAACTCTGTTCCTTTCTGCATACAAAGGAATGGTACTCAGTCAATGGGCGATTTCAAGGGTTGCACCATTGTTGCAAACTTGGCCAGTGAGGACAGACCTTTGTATGTAGGTGAACCTGTCTACTTCGTTTGCGGTAATGAAGCTTTTCCATGGCTACCTAGGGATTGGCAGGGAACTTGTTATTTAGCAATTGTGCTACCAGGGGTATATGTAGCCAGTACCACTGAAATCTCTAGGGCTTGTCCAAAGCGGGACAAGAGCGGTGATACTCCTCCACAAATTCTGGCCGATGTAGCAAAATCTTTTGTACCATTTTGGGGGCAGATTATGAATTCTGAGGACATTAGGAGACTAGCAAGAGTACTGGAGAAAACCATCAACCGGACCACTGACATACTCTATAACATGACTCTAGAGCAAAAGGCAATCAGATTAGTGGCGCTACAAAACCGGATGGTATTAGACATCATCTTGGCTAAGTGTGGTGGAGTATGCAAATTAGTGGGGTCCACTTGCTGCGTTTTTGTACCAAATTCCTCCCTGACGATCTTTAAGGCAATACAAAATCTGTGCCTCCTGAGTTCTGAAGTACACGTCCCCGAGGGGAATTGGGATCTTAGTACTTAGTTCTGGGACTTCTTACGATCTTGGGGATGGAAGCTTCTCTCTGTCTTATTGATAATCCTGGGTATTCTGTTGCTCCGCTGTTGCTGTATAGAATGTCTTCCTGCCATATGTTCAATGTTAGGGGGATGTTGTGCACAGACTATGGGAATGTTAGGACCAAAGGTACACGCACCGGGAAGAATGACCAACGAATTTGTGATGAAGGAAATTTCTGCTGTAAATCTTATGGCGATTGATATATCTGATGAATGTGATTCAGGATGTATGGATATTGAAACGTGGAGTTACTCGTGAAGCAACTCATTTCTACTTTAGCACTTGGCTTAGGCCAAAAGGAGGGTTTCTTCAATGGAAGTCACATAGTGCCTATTTTTTATTTATATAGGCCTAAGCTTAGATGCTCTATGGAGATAACCGCGTTGCAAAGTTCCGATTTTGGATCGACTTCACCGCCATTTTAGAGTCATCCGTCATTTTGATTTCTGTTTGTACGATTCTTTGTTCTAAAATGGTGGACTGTGTTTTCAACTTGCAACCAAGCCTCCCGACCTTTGAGTTCTGTTAATGTTTAGGCTGCCCGAGAGCCGACTGTTTAGACTAAGTAAAGAGACCTTGCGCTCCGTATGAACTGCCATCTGAGTATTGTCTGCACACAAAAGACTCATCCCTGTGTACACGTTGGAACAATGTAAAGTAAACCTCAAGCGTGGACACAGGCCGAACTGCATTGTGTAGGGATATAGACTAAGGCTTACTGCGGGATCCGAGAATATACATCACCATTGTAACTTGATGGAAATGCAAACTCATGTAATCCTTCTGCATATTATTGTATAGGCTGTATGTGAACTAGGCACAAACTCTAGACCACAAATTATTAACATGTAGAGGGGTGGGACAATATTTCTGAAAAATGCATAAAAGTATGAACGTTTAGATGTCCAGCACTCTCTCTCCTCTCTTTGACGGGCTGGTACTCATTGCAGGGTGTTGAGAGCCAGATAGCTATCTGTATCTATGTTTCTTTGTAAACTGCGCAGAATAAAAGATCTGTGAATCTTTATAGCCCGTGTTTGGTGTATTTCCTTTGTGGTACTCAGCCTCGATATTTCTTTGCTTTTACAGGGGGAGCCAATCACCAGCTAGGCCAACTAGTACACTATAAGTCACATGTATTATGGAAAATCTTTAGTTTTATACATTTTGAGACCAAACTATGGATCTCTGAAGTACAATATGTCAATGAGAACATTAGCAATTATAATACATGTCCTAAAAGCATAATGACCCCTCAGGTGTTATTGCTGGACCACAGCGCTATATTGGATTGAAAAGGAAACAAGGATCGTCTTCTTCTGGCCCACACCTAACTCCTACAATAGACATACAAAAAAACAGACGTAACTATCCTAAAAATAAACATCTCCATGTAACACCCAACGCTTGAACATATACATTTATGTCAAAAATAACTATCATTAATGAGGTAGGATGGAGAGCAATGCCATTACTGCCATCATAAATGAGTCTCCATTGCCTTCATTCTAAACACCAAAACATATGAATACTGGAGACACTATACTGGAAGTAATCATTAAAGGTATGGAATCTAGCAAAGGATTGCTTTAATTCATCCAGCAAGGTGATGTTATTGCCCATAATGCAGTGCAACCTTTCCCCTCATTTACATATTAAAACCTCCCTAAATACAGTGCTAACAGCATATTGCACGACAGTCTGATATAGCAATAGTGTCACACTGTTGGAAAAAAGGATCATATCCACTCAGGCTAGTGTAAAACAGCAATTAGTTATCGACTGGAATGTACCAAGTGTGATTCTATGTGAGAATGTGAAAAGGTCACACTAAATTGTTTTACTGGCTGCTTCCTCTGCTCTGACAGTAATGCACCAAGCAGAATTAGGCATCTCATGACCACTGTCAGATTGCCTTTTTTCTTTTAAACTGTATGGGACAGCTTAGTTGCCCTTTGGACCGACTTAACTGTTGGAATAGCAAGCCTAACACAGCCACAAACGTATTTTGGCTTCAATTGTTTGCTTTCTGTTGTTTTTGGATTTTGTATGAAGAAATGATATTTCAAATGACAGTGGCACAGTTATGTTGGACTGAAAATGTATGTGAAATCTAAGTACTTTTTCTTTGCCACTACGCAGAGGCGTTATTGGGCAATATTCTTTAACAGAGAAAAGACAAGTGATATCTTACCGGACACAGTACCTTGTTTAGAAATGAAATCCATGGTTTCAATGAAGCTTCATTCAAACTTTTATTCTCTGTTGAACAGTGTTAGCAGCCTTGAAATTTACATTTCAGCATCTTCTTGCCTCCATATCTCACCTCCTTGTAGTAGCTTGTCCCTACTCCTTTCTCCTCCGCCTCCTTTCCTTGCTGTATTTGCTCCTTCGAAACTCGTTTCTTTTTCCACTTTCTTCCTCGTATAGTCTCCTTGTTTTTAATGATTTCCTTCCCATTAACCCTTGTCCTCTTTTACCCCTCACTTCCAATATTTCTCTTTCTTCCTTCTCTCGTCTCATTTCTTCCTCTTCTCATCTCATCTATCCTGTCTGGTATATTGGGATATTGCTATACTGTGGACCAAAAATGTAATGAAAAAAAAAAACCAACAGTTATGTGAATGTTGATGAGGTATTTGCTTTTGAGTGTAGACCGGCATCATGGTTTGCTGCATTGCAGGCCTTTTCAAAAGCAGCCATCCTCTAACAGAATGAATTGTTGTGAGTCAAGACGAGGTATGATCATTAAACATCTCTTTGTGTTTAATTTGTCATCAGACCGTATGTTGACGCATGTGTGCGTCTGTCTGGTGCACATTGGTGTGGACCATTAAAATGCCTGGCCTGTGTGTCCATGGGGCTACCACAGAACATGGTCGAATCCTGTCACACCATTTGACACTTCCACAGTACTGCTGCACAGGCACCCCACATACCTGCACAGGCAGCACCCCACATAGCACAAAGGCGAGGAGTGCAGCTATGTGAAGTCTGGATTGTCCAATAATCAATTGATCCTTTACAGTCTGGGATTTGTGGAAAGTACTGAAACAACCAACATGGAAAGCTTAGAATCCATCACGATTGGGGGAATTTCTCGGCACAGATTTTCCCAACATGAGGTTTTTTCTCATTGTTAAAATGATTTATAGGGTAAAAGAGTAAAACCATATGTAAATCAGCGCTGGACTCTCCTAGCACTACTGTCACCCCAATGTCTGGGCACCTCAGCGATAGGATGATCTTGCCAGGGGCATACCCCTTAGGTTCTCTCCGGGTACTTGGCACTAACCCTATGACATTTTGATGGCAGGGACATTGTCACATCGCTGAGGGTACAGCCAAAAACTCTGTAGCATAAGCAATACAAAACCTTGGTCCTGAGCTGGAGCAGGTAGCTGGCAATGCCCTGCCTGATAAGTGCATGACAGCAGTTTGCTTTCACTCTGGCTGGGCAGAAAGGGCCAAGGAAGGAGCGTTGCTGCCGCTCCAACATATTGGTACTTAGTTATTGGACACTTAAGGACCATGCATGCTTGTAGCATAACTAGTGATAATGGAATGCAATAATAACTGAGCAACGAAGCAAGAACAGAACACAAAGAAAAAAAGCAAAGAATCCAGAATAAAATTCAGCGACGTAAATTAAACATAGGAGCCACCCAACAAATAACAAGAAACTAGGTAAAGAAATAGCTTAACGAAATAGAGCAATGTGTAAAATACAGAGCGGGCCACGTCACATTCGGGATAGTAGCCAAATGCCACTGCCATCTGTGTTTGACTTCCTTACGTGCTCAGCTTTTCTTGAGAAGCCATTTTACATGCTTCCCCAATCTGGCCAATCTCTACTAACTTGCACCTGCCTTTGTTTCATTATTTTCACATTGAGCGTTGCACAGTGGCACCGTGGAACCTCTCTTATCTGCACAGAGGAAGGCGCGGTGCTCCTATAAGCGAAATGCACTGTAATTCTG
The DNA here is from genome assembly GCF_040938575.1 of Ambystoma mexicanum. NCBI lineage: Eukaryota > Metazoa > Chordata > Amphibia > Caudata > Ambystomatidae > Ambystoma > Ambystoma mexicanum. The sequence continues at coordinate 1,058,763,273 of NC_090931.1, read as the reverse complement.
CCCCGAAAAAGAAAGGAAAGAAGCTCACATCTGCACAAAAGCGTATTGTGAGGCAAGTTCCTGAATGCATCACAGTGGCAAATAAGGCGAGCCTCCAACACACTCCGGCTTCTCATTAGGGAACAAGCAGAGCTTGCAGTAAATGACCACTGCAGCGAGAACACGGCTCCTGTGGGAGGTAATCTCTGCAGTACTGTAATTAAGTATTGCTGCTGGCTGTAAACTCTAGCAACAGTGGTTAATGCAAAAAAACAGCAGCAAAAGCAGAGAACGATGATTTATGTTCTTCAAACTGACATCGTTTTCACGTTTATGGAAACGAGTATTCGTTTTCACCCTTTTTAAGACCAGCCTAGAGATGGTCTTATTTTCTGCGTTAATGAACAGCCTTTCCTGGCAGTATGCCATTATATAATGGTGTTTATGGATGACATTTGCCACCAGAGGTCATATAATAACCAGCAGTTGCCCAGCTGAGAGGATGTAAACACAAGCATTGGTGGAGGCAATGTTCTTTCTGTAATGAGGCCTGTATGAAGGATTTACACAGCATAATGCGAGATACAGATCGCGGAATAAAAGCCAAAAGGATGTCACAAAACGTGAAAAATGTATTCAACTTGCAGAATAACTGCTAGCAGTTGGATAAATGACCTCTGGAACTAGACCATCCACCAAGAGTGTTAGCACGTCGTTGTCCTGGAATCGGACTGCGCAGAACACGGCTTATATGTAGGGTTTCCACCCGCAAATGGTTTCACCCCCTGGGCCGCACCAACTCCCGTTAGCTCCTCCTCTGCTTGTGTGCGCGAGGGCCCGCCTACGCGCTGACATGCAAATAGCAGGAGGGCGATTTCTAGTGTGAAAGAGCTCGCTTTCTTTTTGCATGACAACCATGCTTTCATCATTTTTAAGAACACTTCACTGACATAGGGCTTGGTTTGGAGCAATTTCCCAAAAATGAATGTATGCCTTCACGCTTAGCCTCCCCAGGTATTATGTGGGGGTGCTAATGGTGATAACAGTGGTTTTCCCATACTGCTAATCCTACCAAGTCTTCTGAGAGACACGTTTTCCTCTCCCCTACGCTTGCGCGATCTGAATGTCACTTGTCCTAGTAAGATCGTTGCCTCTGTCCTCCCTCTGTTCCCCCTTCCTTGCCTCGTTGCGCCCTGAAACACTTATGTATAGGCGCGTTACAAATGCCATATCATATCACATAAGAGAAAGAATCATTTTTGGCCAGAAACAGGGTATGCACAATACATCTCACCTAGTAGAGCCATGGGACCAGCAGAGGACAGCGAAACACATTTTGTTTCCTCAGTAGTCAAATGAGAAAGACACACAGAGGTGGAGCAGTTTGCAGAAAGTAAAGACAAAACACCTTTGTGACAATTATCAAATCCCACCACGAATTTACTTTAAGAAGTGCTTGTTTTGAATTGGCCTGAATTTCACCAGACGGCATGAAGCAAAATAGCAAGTTACGGGATTGACCAACATACTGAAAAGGACTCGAGGAAGACCAAAAACACTTCAGACAATAACACAATCGAACCCTCTACTTCAAACACGCTTCACTAGGACAAAATAAATAGAACATCTTGGCAATCCATTCACCTGGAGTATTGATGGAAATGTAGGCAAACAAAACCATTCCAAACATCCATGAGTAGTCTACGCTCTTGAAGGAATAACAGGCTCTTTGGTGCAATAGCAGACTCAAAGAATCTGAAGACATCTACAAAAAAATGAGGAACTGCACCAGCACTGGCATATACGCTTCCGTGTCTCTCCTGTGGTGTTGCTCTCATCGATTACATAATCCAAGGGTGTTCACCCCTTTGGTTGGTCACAATCTCTTTTCACAGTGCCCGTTCCTCACCTCCCAGTGTCTGTATTCCCCCCTGAGCACGGACCGTTTTAGCTATAGAGCCGATGGTCTATTGGTTTCCTGTACTATCAGAATGACCCTCACAGCAGCAGCCGCAGGTACCTATGAAATTCACTATCCATCATTGGCAACATCCAAAATCAGAAGGAAATCTTTCAAAATGCTACCCTGAGAGACATTGCAGAATTTCTGATTGTGGATTCCTACATATCAGACAACGCAGGTCGTATAGTGACAGACATCCTGTTCCTCCACCACTCCAACTGCTGCGGTTTCAGATATGAACAGCAGCAATATTCAAGTGGGGTCTACGCATCAGTTTGAGATATCCCAATTCTGGGAAAATCACAATCAATTTTTCAGAGAACAACATTTGCATGGTGCACTTTTAACATGCCAAACGTAATGGTGTGTATTCCCATTTTTGGGGGATCGTTAAGATAAATGCAATACCTATCACCACCCGAATAAGGTCACATCACATGGATACAGGGCTACACGTTGCCAATGTCTCCAGTCACTCATTAGACCACAAAATTACATCAGCAGCTACACAAACAGCCTCTGCACGGACCCACCACAATTTATCAAAGAACAAGAATCCTACAGGGTCCTCAATGACCAAATCTAACACAGAGGAAGGTCCTAGCTGTCGGCTTCTGGATGCCCAAGACTTCTTCCAAACGTTTCCACCTAGCCCACCTCGAACCCGCCCTGTTCCGGCAATGACCAGCTGTTTGAAAAAGATTGTTGCCGCTTTTGCTCTGATCAACGCACACGCAGCTCTTGAGAATGCTTCAAATATCCACAACATAATTGGCGTCAACAATCTCATTGTGCTGGCCATTACTGTGACGTGGTTTGACAATAGGTCTCAAACACCACTTGACATCCTGAAGGCACCCAACCATAAGATCTTTAATAAGAATAGGCCCAACAAAATAGGGTGGGAGTGGTGCTAATGTTCCCTGGCCATTACAACTGTTCATTATGGGCATCTGAAGACTTTGAATCGTTAGATTTCCTTTTGGTCAAATACTCCTCAAATCCAAGCATAACCATTGCCATCCTAATTGACTATGAACCTCCTAAGGATAACACTTAGTTCCTTGCAGATTGGCTAGATCTAATGGAGATGGTCACTACATCCTTTAACAAAATCCCAGTGACAGGGGGCCGCATTTTGCACTTTGTTGACTCCAATGGCAATGCTGCATGGACATGCTAATCTGGGTTTCGATGAGCTGATCTTCCCCACCCATGTGAAAGGTCATACTTTGGACATCATCCTGACTACGGATATATCTATTATGGACATCATAATATACAACCTTGCCTTGTCTGATCACCATCTCTTCTCAGGCATAGTTCCATAGAAGCTTAAACCAGGACCATCACCGCCTGACATAGAGGTCCCTCGCACATCCTAAAAACCTTACAATGGTATCAATAAACTATTTTGCAGACACCTTCAACAAGGACACCACACAAGCACTGAATCCTATTGTTGCTTAAAAAGGGCTATCATCCCCCCGCCCAACAATTGAGAAAGCACTAGACATTCTAGCGCTGCTTAAAAGAAGGACAAGTAAAACCGGAATCAAAGCCGGTGGTTTGCCAATGACCATGGCCTCTGATGCAACATCCATATCAGAGTATAAACAATCAGGTCAACAAAACAAAAAGACACATCCCCAGGAGAGAATGTCAGAAGCCTAGCGTAGTTCTGCTAAACTGTCCAAAATTATTCAGTAAAAAATGACTAATCCTACTCCAAGTCTCTCATATCACATAACCCTAAACATTATGGGCATCAGGAAAAAGATCTGCAAGTTACAATGCCTCATGATACACCTCCATATTACGCCACCAAAGATATTGATATGCCTCTCATTGGCCTGCATGTATGTATGTATGTATGTATGTATGCGATTTGTAAAATGCAAAACTAGCATGGGAAGCAATTGAACCCTGTACATATGGGATACGCCCATTGGCTTCCAGTAAGGATGCTGCCGGGTTAGAAGAGACGCTGGGATGGATGGGGGCTAGGGGAGGGTGCCAGCTCCAGCGGAGGAGAATTAGGGTCGGGTAGAGTAATCAGCGACTGTTAATATGTTATTTGAAGAGAAAGGTCTTCGGTTACTTCCTGAAGTGTAAGAAGGAGGGGGCATATCTTTTCTGCAGTAGTAATTTGTTCCAGAGACAGGGTGCACAGCAGGAAAAGCCCTGTTTCTCCCCCATGCAATTCTTTACTTCACGCCTAGTGATGTTGTGGCTTCTGATGGCGATTGTGAGCATCTGGCTAGGTAGAGTTGTGCTTTGGTCGTGACTACATTGTAGGAGATGCAGTCTTTCTTTTTTTTTTAAACTTTGTTTATTAGACTTGACAACACACATAGACTCACAGGTCAGCAAATGCATAACGTAACATTAATTTGCGAATCACAGATACAACGGTTTCACTGTACAGTGCAGTATTTATAGCAACTCAGAACTTAACAAGCTTATAATAGAGAGAGCATTATAATTCGAGTGGGAGAGAAAGTGTATCACACCTAGGTTTAATGAGGGGAGTGGGCCGGAGTTGAGGCCTCCGAGTCTGAGGAACGGGCTGACAGGTAGTCACGGAATCTGCACCATATATCCCTTGGCCTTGAGTGGGGGTGTTGTGTAGCCCCCCCATGCCTCCTCAGTGTCGTGTGCCCAGGTAACTGCCCGGAGCCATTGTGCGTGCGTAGGTGCATAGGGGCGAAGCCAGCATAGAAGTATACCGCGGACTGCGAGCAACATACAGAGGCCTGCAAATTTCTTAGAATCGCGCTGCAGTTTTGGAAAATCGTGAAAGAGGCATCGCATTGGGGAAGGGTCTATGGTGCAGTCTAGTATGTCTGATATGGTGGAGCATATGTACTGCCAATACTGTGTCAGGTGTGGACACTCCCAAAGCAAATGAATATAATTAGCCTGGTCTGCGCCACATCTGGGACAATTAGGCGAGGTCTCATGGAACATGCGATGCAGTTTAGTTGGAGTATGATGATACCTGTGTAGTACCTTGAATTGTAGTAGTTTGAACCTGGAGTTGTACGAGACCTCGTGGGTTCGTGCACACATACGGGCCCAATGTTCGTCCGAAATCTGTACTCCCAGATCTTTCTCCCATTTAGCTCTAAGTATAACAAAAGAGGGGACGGCCCTGGTCTGCAGTAGATTATATAGTCTAGATATTTTCCCCCTGAAGGAGTCGGAGTCGCAGAGTTCAGCTATTATAGGGTCATCTGGCGGAACTGCAGGAAATTCGGGAAATTTGGTCTTTAGATTTTTCCGTAATGAGGAGAATTGTAACCAAGCTGATGGTTTACGCTTAAGCTCAGGGGGGAGGTCCGACCACTCCAGGAAACTACCACGGTCGAAGATATCCCGGATACTTAAAAAGCCTGCCCCCGTCCATCGGGCTACAATGGATTGGGGAATATAAGGTACTCCAGGGAGGAAGTTCCAGAGTGGGAGGTCACCGTGAAAAGGATTGGGGGTCACAACCACTGTCCATAATTTGCTAAGAGCAAGCGACGTGCTAATCACTGGATCAAGGGAGTCCGGGTCCGGCGGGGCTGGTTTGAGAATGAGGGACCCAATAGTTCGTTCGCTAACCTTTAGTTTTTCAAGACGGACATGAGGAGGGGGGTTCGTTGTATTAAACCAGTATGAGGCAAACTGGGATTGCGCCACCATCCAATATCTGAGAAAATCGGGGGCACCGAATCCTCCCAGTTCCTTGGGAGCGGTGAGAGTGTTCAGTTTAAGCCGGACTGCACCGGAGTGCCAGAGGAATTTGTTAATAACACTGCGTAGTGTCTTAAAGAATCCATCACCCGGCCAGAGTGGAATGTTTGCAAAGCGGTATAGGAGTTGGGGCAGTACGACCATCTTTAGTATTCCTATTCTGCCAGCTAGGGAAATGTGGAGTCTGGTCCAGCTTGCGGCTTTGGTGGTCAGTATGGCTAGATAATTTTGGTAGTTATCGTTGCGTAGTTTCTCAACTTGACGGGAGACCGATATTCCCAGGTAGGTGAAGGTGGATTGGGACCAAGTAAAGCCCATCAGGTCAGCGAGTGGTGGTGTATTGTCAGTAAGTGGAAATAAGGTCGATTTAGAGCAGTTAACCTTAAGACCAGATATGTGCCCAAAGCGGGTCACGTCGTTTAGGATTGGAGCGAGGTTTATTTCTGGGGAACGGATGTAAAGTAAGGCATCGTCAGCGTATAACGAGACAATGTCAGCTTGTCCTGCTGAACGTAGGCCCCTATGAGAGTGTGATTGGCGCATCATGTCAGCAAAGGGTTCAATTGCTATTGCAAAGATTAACGGGGAGAAGGGGCACCCCTGTCGCGTACCTCTGGCTATCTGAAAAAGGGTGGAACATCTGTCTTCGGTGTGGACTCTTGCCACTGGATTGGTATAGAGTAGTCTGACCCAGGATCGGAAGTTGGGGCCGAACTTACATTTTTCCATGACTCGCCATAGATACTCCCAAGACACCGAGTCAAATGCCTTTTGCATGTCTAGAGTGGCCGCCACAGCTTGTGTTTTTGGATTGATCCTACTAACCACATTAAAAAATCGCCTAAGGTTTAGGGCTGTGGATCTACCGGGGACAAATCCCGACTGATCGGGGTGTATGATATCGGGCATGAATGGGGCAAGGCGGTTAGCCAACAGTTTAGCAAAAATTTTAATATCACAATTTATCAGTGATAGGGGACGGTACGAGCCACACCGGGTGGGAGGTTTACCAGGCTTGAGAAGGACCGTTATCATGGCCTCGCGGAGCGAAGGGGGAAGTGTACCCATTTCACATGCCTCCTCCCATAGAGCGAGTAATTGTGGCACCAGATTAGATTTGTAACGCTTATAAAAGTCCATAGGCAGACCATCCGGACCGGGGGCCTTTCCTGCAGCGAGTGCTTCGATGGCCTCAGACAGCTCCTCAGTGGTGAAGGGCCTGTCCAGAGATACAGCAGCGTCCATGGAAAGGGTAGTGAGTGGGAGTCCTTCCAAATAGGAGTCAATTTCCGAAACTTGGGGCCCATCAGCCTTCGAGTATAGGGACGTATAGAATGTGAGAAACTCCGTGTTGATGTCATGCGAGGACGTGGCTAACGTACCATCCGGTCTCTCTATCGCTGGAATGTTGGGGGCACCAAACTCATGACGAAGCAGCCTGGCCAGCACACGGCCTGGCCGCTCTCCCTCCCCATAACGTCTAACCGCCCGAGGGTCATCAAGGAATTTAACTTCTCGCTCAGCAAGATTACGGAATCTGGCCAATTCACGGCTCAGTGATGCCAGTGTGTCAGGGGAGTGATCGTTAGAGTATTGGGATTCAAGGCTAACGAGGGTCGACTCGCTGTTAGCGATATCCTCCCGGATGTTTTTCAAGATGCCACCTCCTTTAGATATGGCGATACCCCTGATATAGGCTTTAAATGCTTCCCAGAGGGTGGCTCTAGAGGGTACTGAGTCTGTGTTGAACTCAAAGAACTCCTCAATGGATAACTCGAGCTCTGAAGCAAAGGTGTGGTCTAGGAGGGCATGGGGTCTCATTTTCCATTGCCTTGATTTTTCAAGATCATGCCCCCAATTCAGGGAGATGATCACCGGGGAATGATCGGATAGAGTTCTAGGAAGGATTGACTGATTGGACAGGGATCTAATTAGTATGTCAGATAACAACCATCTATCTATCCTGGAGTGTGAGTCGTGGACAGAGGAATAGAATGTATAACTGCGGGAAAGGGGGTACATTAAACGCCAGGCGTCGACCACCGCCAATCGGGGGAGAGTTGTAAGGATTGTGCAAGCTGCCCTTGAGAGCTGACGGGGTCTGGAGCCTGACCTATCTAGGGTGACGTCTAGAATCGTGTTGAAATCACCGCCCCATATTATTGGGATCTGAGGGTAACTCTCGAGGATCGAGGCTAGGTGAAGATAGAATTCCGGGTCGTCAACATTGGGCCCATATATATTCAGGATAGCTACCTCTTGATTCTGCAATTTTCCTACAATAAGTACGTATCTACCACAAGGGTCCACAAGTGATTGAGAGCAGCTGAATTTAATGCTTCTGTGAATTAAAATGAGGGTACCTCTGCTTTGAGTAGAATAGACTGTGTAATACCTTTGGGGTCCCCACTGTCTGGCGAACCTCTCGCACTGTTCAGAGCATGCATGGGTTTCTTGTAAACATAGGATTTGTGTACCATGGCGTTCTGCGTAAAGTTGTATCTGCCGCATCTTTTTGTGGTTACCCAGCCCCCTGACATTCCAGCTCATAAAGGTTAAGTTTCTATCCGCCATTAGTATAGAGGGGTCGTGTGGGTTTTTTGATATAAATTTGAGATGGATCGGTCCATGGCGGGCTAAGTCCGCGTCCCATACCATCTGTGATTCTATGTTGCAATAGCGTGTCCTGTGTGGTCTCTCTAGTGGTTGCCAAAACTTTTTTAACATAACTGCCCCTCCCACCTTTTCCCACCCACATCCCTCCCCCAACTTGAGGAATGATACCCAAACCCATCCATGACAACATGCATCAGCGCCTGGGGGCCTGTTGGCTAACCGAGCAATGGCGCAACGGACTGAAGAGGGTGAGGATAGTACAAATACAGCCGGAGTCTCTGGTGTATTCAGTTTGCAGTGTACACGTACACTTTCACGGTCCAGACATGAGGGGGCTGCCATACCATGTCGATGCATTATCATAGGTGCCAGGCATTACCACCCGTAGTCACAACCTTCCCGGCCCCTGCAAGTGAACAGGAAGCCCAAATGTATTTTGAAATCTGAAAACACTCATATAGTATCAATACCCCAACCAAGGGGTCAAATCCAAAAAGGATCAATATGATAAGAAAAACAAACCAAACATACGATAACTTTTTGAATTGCTACAACCAGCGTGAATAATGCTGAGTTCTGTCCAACTCAACCAGGGCCATCATCTTAGGTCACATTATGGATTAGAATGGCGGTGACTGGTGATCAGCCATGATAGTGTTCATCAAGGAATTTCGAAGCTTCCTCTGGGATCGTGAAAAAAAAGGTTTTGTTGGAGTGTTCAACTCGCAATTTTGCAGGGAACAGCATGGAGTACTTGACTCCCAAGTCTCGGAGTCTCTTCTTCACAGCCGCAAACGTTTGGCGTTCACGCTGCACTGCCACCGAGTAGTCTGGATATATGTGGATTCTGGCCGCTCCAAGTATAAGTTCACCCTTGACCCTGGCCGCTCGAAGGAGTGCATCCCGGTCACGAAAATTTAAGATCCTGGCTATAATGGGCCGAGGGGGTGCACCTGGTCGGGGTTTCGCGGTCAAGGAACGGTGTGCTCTCTCGACCGCAAACTGTGGGGAGAGCTTAGGGGAATCCAGGAGTGTCATGAGGATCCTTTCGATGTAGTCTTCCATGGGTTCTGTAATGTTGTCCTCTGGTATTCCGACAATGCGCAGGTTATTTCGCCTCGATCGGGATTCGAGGTCATCATTCTTCTTCTCTATCACCGATACTCGGTTGGTGAGCGTAGAGACCGCAGCGCGTAAAGAGCCCAGGTCATCCTCTGCAGCCCCCAGTCGAGTCTCGACCTCCGCGACTCGCCCGTCTGTTTTCTCAATGTGGGCTTTAATGGAGGAGATGGTCCCGTTCATGTCGTCCAGTTTAGTGTGAAGTGTAGTAAAGCCATCACGTATGTATTCAAGCATCTTCTGCGAGTCGTCGGAAGTCGATGGGGCAGGGACGGGCGAAAGCTCCTCAGGGTCATCTGGGGGAGGTTTGGACGGTGTTTTTGTAAACATGTTCAGCGAGCTTTGTTTCTTCCCAGTGCCGGCTCCTTTTGTCATGCTGGAGGCTGGGTTGGGGGACCAGGATCTTGGAGGGAAGCAGATAAATTGACCAGAGGGGTATCTGGGTAGTAGGGGGGCGGCTCCTGAGTCAGTGGGCTGGTGTTGATGCCCGTAGAAATGCAATTGTCGGTGCCGCAGTCCTAAGACCCGGAGCGTGTAAAGCAGGCCCAAAAGTTCAAAACCGGGTTCTCCTCACCTCCAGTGCCCGTGTTTTATGCATAGCAGGTATGAAGTCCAGTGCTATCGGGGCTCTCAGGGCGGGTTCGCAGGGCGAGGCGTGGGAGTCAATTTGGATTCAGGATTATGTTGCCTTCGCTAACTCCCAGCAGGTTCTGTTTTATTGAAGGAGGGATGGAGGGCTCCTCAGTCGACGTGGTTAGTTGGTGGGGGGGGGCAGCCCCCGGAATCAACGGAGGCACCGGCCCGCCTGGGCACCCCGCAGTCTCCCCAGTCAGAAGGCGCTCCCTCCGATGTGCCGGGAGGAGTCCGGTGCACTGCGGGGTTTATTGGGGTTGAAAAGGGAACCACAGATCCCAGCGGGGCCCCCCTCCAGGGCGCCGCGGGCGGTATCGACTGGAGGCAACCACCCCGCAGCAGCTCCGACGGGCCTCCACCGATTAGGGGGGGAGGGAGAACCAGGGAACATCAGCGGGGGTCAACCCAGGGGGGGGGGTGCCCATCAACCCTCGGCCAGGCGAGCTCCTCACCTCGTTAGGATCTCCTTTGGAGCACACCGTTGGGGGGCATGTGTGCCAGCAAGGTGGTCGCGGCAGTTCCAGCGGCGCCGGGGAGCCAACCCCAGAGCGGAGGCGCCCGCGAATCCAGGGCCCCCGCCGCCCGCACACCGCAGCGCAGGGCGATCCTCAAGCCGTCAGTCAGTTCGGCGGCCGCAGAGCACTCCGACTCACACCGGAGTCCCGCCGCCCCTCCCCCACTCAGGCCGCATACGCCGGGGTGCCGGGCGGAAGCGGGAGCCGGCACCCCCCGGGGCCTCGTCCGGGACGGGGCAGGCGTCCCCGGCGCCGCGCTTCAACAGCGATAGCTCGGCCTGCAGAAGGCCCACGAGCTCCAGAGTCGGGGTGGCCGCGGGGAGCAAGTTTACATCGCGGCTGCAGCAATATGGATCGGCACAGCTGTATTATTGGTGACGAATCTGCAAATACGTGCCCTCGTTGTTCGGAGCTCCTCACTCAGGCGGCCATCTTGTTTCGGCGCAACAGCGCCCCCTGATGCAGTCTTTCTTGAACGTGATGCATTCCTTAAAGGGTAGCCAGTGCAGCTTCTGGAGGATGGGGGCGATGTTGAATTTTCTTAGTTCTCTCATGAGGCATGCTGTAGTGAGCTGGATGGCTATCTCAGGGGCCAAGTTGGTATCTCAGACTACTGATAGTAGAGTATTGCCATTATCTAGGTGGGAGATGACCAGGGATGGGAAAACTGCTGAAACTCGGAGCAGGGATGAAAGGCTTGACTTTGCAAAGAGGCGCAAGCATGTACCATGCTGCTTGAGTTTTCTTGGCAAGTTGTGTATTGAATGAGAATTCACAGTTAATGGTGAGGCCGAAAGATTTTGCACTGAACCAGTTTTGAGGCTTGAATCCATCAAGCATTATGTCAGTGAGTTAGTTCTGTACTTGGGCATGCTTGGTTGGGGTTTCAAGGAGAATTAAGTTGGTCTTTGTCGGGTTGAGCTTCAGGTAGATACTTGACATCCAGGCTTATAGAACAAGCCTCAATGCTTGTGTCAAAACATGTCATTAATGCAACTGCTCTTTAGGTAAAGCTGCGTGTCATCTGCACATTTGTGAATATTGATTTTGGTGTTGGCAAACAGTTTCCCCTGGGGTTCCATGTAAAGGCTGAAGACGACGGGGATAGGATGGAGGCATGAGGAACGCTGCAGGTTACTGGGCAGAACTGGGATCTATTGGGCCCCACCTGGACGATGCAATCTCTTTTGGAGAGGTATGAAGTTGATCACTGCAGTACTGTTGTAATTGTAATTGTTTATTTGTAAAGTGCTTATACACAAATGAAGTGCTTCAAAGCGCTTCAAGGCGGGAAGGGAACAAGGGGTTATTTGTCGTCATTCTTAGGCCCGAAGACTCCGAATGATCTAACAGCAATAACTAGCATACTGGGCCAGAGGCATTTTTAAGTGTGTGACAAAAGAGTGGGGGGAAAGAGGGTTAGAGGGAGAAGGAACATACAAAGACAAAAAGGTTGGCCATGAATGCGCTTATGCATGCAGGCACAACCAAGCTAGGGAGGGGAGATAGAGGAGGACAGGACAGACAAACATGCTAAGCCTAGTACATTCAAGGTCGTGCAAGTGTGCAGACAGAATTGCAAGGGTGGGGAGGGGGACAAGTGCGCCCAGTCCAGCAGGGTTAAGTGCATGGAACGTATTCAGAGTGCAGTAGTGCAAGGCAGAGTGCAGAGGCCCGGAGGCAAGTGCAGGACTGGCAGGGGAGCCTGGGACCTGTGAGGCTCTGGAGGTGCACCAGGCGACCAGTCAGTGGACTGAGCACGTTGGGGAAGAGAAAGAAGGAGGGTAGCAGAAGCAAAGAATAAGGTGGTTAGCAAGGGAGAGGGAGAGAGAGAGAGAAAGAGGAAGAAGAGGAAAGTCTTGAGGAGTTTCCGGAATTTAGGAGGTCCGGCTCAAGACAGAGAGAGGCAGGTAGGCTGTTCCAGAGGGAGGGACCTGCAGAGGATAAGGATCTGCCCCCAAATATCTGTTTGGAAAAACGTCTCACTCGCAGAGGGTTGGAGGTGGCGGAGCGGAGGGCTCTGGAAGGATAGTAGTAAGATAGTAAGGGCCCTGACCCCAGAAAGCCTTGTGGACTATGCAGAGGGACTTGAACTTGAGCCACAGGGAGCCACGGGGAGCCAGTGGAGGGATTTCAGTACCAGAGAGATGCAGTCCCTGGGCTTATGGCCAAGGATAAGTCTCTGGGTTCTGTTCTGGATAAGTTGAAAAGAGGTCGGAGAGTAAAGGTAGGAAGATTGAGAAAGCGACTGTTGCAGTAGTCCAGTCTGGAGAGAACCATAGCTCTGGAGACAGCTTCTGGGGGAAGGTGAGAAAAGGTAGGAGGAGGCGCAGCTGGTAGTGGGAATTTTTGGACATGTTCGAGATGTGAGAAGAGAAGGAGAGAGCAGAGTCGAAGATGACCCCCAGATTTTTTGCCTCACTAGTGGGTGAGGGCGCAGGACCAAGGGTGGCCAGCCAGAGTGAATGTGGGAAAACGGGAGCAGGGCTCCCAATGAGGACGATCTCTGTTTTACTGGCATTAAGGCAGAGATCATTAGCAGCACACTAGGGCTGAATTGCGGACAGACAGTCCGGATAAGCGAGGAGGAGGAAGAGGCCGAGGTTAGGCTGAAACAGAGCTCTCAGTCATCCGCATAACACTGAAATTTGGAGGTGAAGGCATAGATCATGTGGGCTAAAGGGGCCGTGTAGACATTGAAAAACTAGGGGGATAGATTAGATCCCTGGGGGACAGCACAAGTAGAGAGAGAGAGTGATAGCGGAGAGAAAGGAACCAAGTTCTACATGGGAAGGACGGTCAGAGAGAAAGGATGCTAGCCGCGCCAGGGCATGATCAGTGATGCCCAGGGTCTCGCAGAGATAGGAGATCAGGATGTTTTGGTTTACCGTATTGAAAGCAGAGCAAAGGTCAAGAAGAATGAGGACAGAGGGAGAGTTAGAGTCAAGGTTTGAGAGCAGGTCTTCACAGGTGTTCAGAAGAGCAGATTCCATGCCTCTGAATGCTCTTAAGCAAGACTGATGGTCATGGAGACAGCCAACAGTTTCAGTGGGGAGGGTAAGCTGAGAGATAGCCAACTTCTCCAAGAGTTTGCCCAGGAGTGATGGAGATTAGGTGATAGTTTGCCGTAATAGTAGGGTTGGCAGAGGTTTTTTGAGCAGAGGGTGCACAAGAGAATGCTTGAGAGAGGTGGGGAAGACTCCAGTGGAGAAGGAGAGGTTGCAAAGGTCTGCCAAGGCTGGAGCTAGCATGTTGTCTTTGATGGTTCTGGAAGGGCAGGGATCCACCTGTTTGGAGGAAAGATGCTATCACAGACCAGAATGGTCTAGAGGCCTCCTCAGGTGTGACAGTGGAGAGGGAGGAGAGAAGAAGGGGAGTGGCTGGGCAGCCGAGGGGGGCCCAGGAGATGATAATGCACAAGTAGGTGCGGAGGAGAGAGAGGACAGAATGTCCTGTGTTTTGATGGTAAAGTGTGCAGCCAGGGCCGAGCAAAGGACCTGGGTGGGTGCGGTAGAGGAAGAAGCTGCAGTAGGATTGGCCAGTTCCTTACAGACTTTGAAAAGTTTGGCCGTGTTGTTGGATGCCTGTTGATCAAAACCCATGTACATGGTGAGAATGTTGAGGAAGGTTTCATGATCAATCGTAATGAAGGTGGCATAGAGGTCAAGTAGGATGAGTAAGCATGTAGCTCTGCTGTACAGGATGTGTGAAGCCTCATTGATAACTTGGGTAGTGGTGTTCTATGTGCTGCATCATGGTCAGAAACTGGAGTAGTAGTCCTGCAGGAGATTCTGCTTAGTCATCGTCTGGATAGTAACAATTGTCTCAATCACTTTGCCAAGGAAGGATAGATGCATGATGGGGCATCCTGGTAGATTATGGTTTGCTTCAAAAAGGAGAGGATCTGTCCCATTTTAGTTCATATGGGAAGGTGCCTTGCTTATGGGGTGGATTGATGACACTGAGAAGTGGTAGTAGTGTTGACCCTGTGATAACCTTCACAATGATTGAAGGTTGGATATTGTCTTTATAGGTGGTGGGTTTGAGGGCTGTGAGAGTGTTCGTCTTGTTTTCTTGTGTTTTCTTGTCCTGAATTCGGTTCAGTCGGATACTTTGTGGTCTGGTATGGGTGGGCCGCTATGATATGTTTGGAACTGCCCATGTGTTGCCTTATTTTGTCTATCATGTCTGTGAAGTTTTTAATGGTGTTACATTTGTCCGTTGATTTCAGTATTACAGGGTCTGGCAGGGGATTGATGTAGGGGTCATAGTTTTGTTTTGAAGATTGCTCTGCTGAATGCTTCCATGGCACTGTTATGGCCCAGGGCTCTCAGCCCAACCTCCTCCTCCTTCTTGATAGGCGTCTTCTTTCTCTCATCAGCTTCCTCCTTTCTTCTGTCTTTCCTCCTTTTGCCACCCCCTCACCTCTTTGCCACCACCAACGGGTGTACCACATCCCTGCAACCCTCCTCGGAAAAGCTTCTAAAGGGGGAAACCAGCTTCACTTATCTACTCTCAATGCTTGTTCTGCCATTAAACATTCTTCTGACAGCTGTCTCCTTCTTGAAGACTTTGACCTTGAGATTCTCGCCCTCACAGAGACATGGTTCAATGCCAACTCTGTCACCTCTCTTGACACTCTTCTTCCTAAGGGCTACAAGATCCTCTCCAAGCCCAGGTCCAACCAGTCTGGAGGCGGAGTGGCCCTGATCGAGGGTGGAAGTCTTGGGTGCGAAGGGCCGGATATCAACAAAGCACAGAATGTGTGGGTCAGCTTGACATTAGTTTAGTTTAGTTTAGTTAGTTTATTTATAGAGTGCGACCGAACCCTCGGGTAACTGGGCGCATAATCATATGGACAACATAGTTACATATCGTTGCGCACAGCAGGAAAAGTACATACATTCAATGGTGCAGACAAATGGTGAAGTAAAAAATAAGCAAAGAATACAATAGAAAATAGCGGACCGAGTTACATGGTGATCCGTTTCGCGGTATAGTTAAGACCTAGGGTGCGTGAGTAATTAGCACCGTGTTTAGGCAGAGAGCCAAGATTTCACCATGGCTCTGAATGGCCAAAAGGAGGCTTCCGATCTGATTGCAAGAGGGAGGGTGTTCCAACATTGAGCTGCAAGAACCGGGAAACTGGAACCTCCTGCTGTTTTTAGGTTGAATTTAGGGACCCTGAGTTGGTGCAAGTAGGGAGTTGTGGTGGGTCTAGAAGTGCTGTGTCTAGCGAATTTGTCGGATAGGTAACGCGGGGCAGTCAGGGAGAGGCACTTGTGTGTAATGACAAGAGTTCGTAGCTTGATTCTGTCTCGTATTGGGAGCCAGTGGACATCTTTGCTAGCCGTGGAGATTTGTGCCTTAAGCGGGAGGTTAAGAGCACATCTTAAGGCATTGTTTTGGAGGATCTGGAGTTTGTCTAAATTTTTGGAGGTAGTACCTAGGAAGAGTGTGTTACAATAGTCTAATTTAGACAAAATCAATGCTCTGGATAGGGTGAGGCAGCTGTAGGATGATAGAAAAGGTCTACAGGCATTGATAAGTTTGTTGGTATATGTGGTAGATGAGATGGTGGCATTTATTTGTTTTTTCAACGTTAGGGTGGAGTCGAGGTACACGCCTAGTGTTTTCACCTCTTTAAATACTTTTATGTTCCCTTGCTAATGCCCCCACCTGCAGCTGCGACTGGCCCCTTATGAGTCCCTTATGTCCCTTATGAGTCATACAGAGCACCAGGCCCTCCTTGAACAGTTTATACCAGCACCCACAAGCCAGCACTGCCTTTCCAGGCCCCCTTCCCTGACTAGCCTGGCCGGTTGGGCATCCTTCCCGAGAATGGTCCACTCCCCATCCTTGCACTTAGAAGGTGGTTCACCGCTGGCATCCCCTGGCACTTGCCCCCCTCCACCCCCCTGAGATTCCCCTAGCACTTTCCTAGCCCCTGGGCCATTTCTTCCTTCTTCCCCTCCCCATTGCTTTTTATAACCCCTCCCCTGACCATCACTTATCTCCACCTGCCCCCCCTCCAGCACTCCTCCAACCCCTGCACTTCTTGTTACTGCACTTGCAGGATCTGAATGTCACAAGGCCTAGTAGGCCTGTTATTGTTTTTTTATCTCACCCGTTGCCCCCACCCCTTTTTGCCTTGTGGTGCCTGGAAACACCTTTATGGTGTATAGTGCGCCTTATAAATATTCAATAAATAAAAATGAAATAATTAAGTGTTGGGAGTTAATATAAAACTAAGCACACATTTTCCAGCAACACTACACATCCAAGAGGCAATAGAGAACTAAGCAAAGCGATTCCATAAATAAAACAGCAATTTTACAAATAACTCAAAAAATATCATTGCAGCTTGCCCACCTCTTCTTCATTCAGTTTTGCAGGAAACCTATCTATAGAAAATCGTTCAAACAAAAGTTGGAGCCTGATGAAGCAGGTGGTGGCAGGGCCATGCAGCGGGAAGAGGGTGCGGGTGAGAGACACCCCGAAATAGACAGGAGGGGGGTAGGGTGAGGCAAAAAACTATGCGGGTAGCATCCTTCTGCAAAGTCAGTCTTTTGTTTGCGGAGGGTTTAGACCCCAAACCATATTCCTCACTCTAACAACAGCATATTCACCTAAAGAGAAGCATATCTACAGTGATCATGGATTTAATACCATTTTTCATCTTCAAAATCTTAAACCGAATTGCAGATACCTAGAATATCCCTATGTCTGCTTAGAAATAAATGTTACTTGATGGAAGAAAGATGGGGTCCCTCAAAACTCACACATCCAGCTGCGAAACTGGTCTCAAAGACAAGGGATTTACAATGAACTGCAATACCAGAGTGACAACCTGCAATCAGAAGCTCAGAAAATGCGATCAGAGGGTGGGGCGCTGCAACAAAGCATTGTTACATTAGAAATAAAACAGGAATTTCAAAATTGAAATGCACGGGAAGATTCCACAATAAATATGCTCTCCGGGATTCATGATATTAAGGGAATAATTCACCTGTATTAAATCAAATTAAGACTGGTTACATGACTGGCAGCGAAAAAAGCACTCTGAGCAGCATCATTTCAGCTTTTAGTCCCAATGATAAAACTCTGAGAGGTATGCAAAATTCAGAAGGCTTTAGAAGTTCCATTTTTGTACTCAGAAACTTCCTTTCCATTTTATTTTTATTTGTTTATTGCCTAAGTACAAAACTCAACCTTAACAAAAAAATTAAAAGAATAAAATACTGCATACATAAACATATAAAACATATATTACTAAGGCATTTACAACATAATTCATCATCATACAAAATCTCATTATTTTGCCTAAGTTCATATATTACACCTAATCAAAAAGGTGTTGCGAAAAACATATCGTCATGTATATGAGTGAAAAACATATGTCAATTCATATACTATTTTTACCAAATACACCAATATTTCACCCAACATACAACAGAATCAGTTTATCTAAAAACAATTTATCACGGGTCATCTTTTATACGCAATGAGTTTAAGAAACTTAAAATAGCATTCGCATATGAGGTTGTTGTGCCCCTCAGGCAGTTTTTCCCAAAAACCCCAGCATCAAACAATTCCAATTTACCCACATACTTTGCAAAGTGAAGATTACGATTTTTGTTCAGTGTAGAACACCACATTATGAGATGTATCAAAGATTCGATAGATTCACTATCCTTACAAAAATGGCAGATGCTCATTTCCCTTGACAATTTACCATGACGTGCTAAGATTTCACGTGCCTTATTAAGAATCCAACGGAAGCAAACAAAGTCATGGCTCATTCTCCGACAGGGAAAAAGTTTCATATGTTGTGCTAAGTCACCCACACATTTGTTTTCATGAACTAGATGAGATAAGCTTTTTTGTTGATGGAATTTATCAGTTAAAATGACCCATTCGAGCTGCTTTAAGGACCTCTTTACCATAGTTGGATTATTTATCAGGTCCCAACCCGATGCACCGAAGGGTGACAAAATTTGAACACACTCCCCCCTCAAATTCATTTAGAGACTTAAGTTCCCCCTCTTTCATAATCCTGCCAAAATCACAATATAGAGAATTAGAGCCAGGAGTTATAAACTTGTGGAACAGTGATAATTCTTTCCACTTTACCACAACAGTAATTCCTCCAAAGCCCAGGTCAAGCGGAATTGCTGAAGTTGGCACAGAGTTTGGAATCCCCAAGACTCAACGCCATACTCTACTCTCCACTATGACTGAAAGAGCTTCTATCCAAATGGGGTAGATTTAATTTCCATAGGTAAGTTTGGGAATTACAGTCCCGATGTAGAATTTAATTAAGGGAACCATCGAGAATTTGCAAAATCTTCTTTTTAAGCAAATTTATCGGGGAGATGAGTAAATCTGTTGTTGTGTTTTTAAGTACAGGAAGACCCTGGCCTTATTCGGTCTACTGTTAACGAGGAAGCCCAGGTATTTTATTTCTGCCACCTTTTTCAAACTATGTCCACCCAGAAACCAATTTGTCTTTGGCTTTACTCTGCCTTTTTAAAAAGTCAGGATCTTAGTTTTATTGGTGTTTATTTTGAGACTGTTTTCTTGAACATGTTTTTTAAACAAAGTTAACAACCTTTGAAGACCTTTAGGGGTGCAATCGATTAGCAAAAAATCATCTGCGTATGCCATGCAAAACGCACGCAGGTGACCCAACTTAAGACCTTGACTATCTTTTCCCAAACATCCGATACATATAGGTTAAAAAGACAGGGGTCCAGCATACACCCCTGTCTCAAACCAGTCTGTGCTCGTATTTCCCTGGTCAGGTCCCCCTCTAAATTCAACCTTACCTGGATTACTGTTGATTCATGCAGTCTCCTGATCAATTTCAGTAAACCAGTGGGTATCCCCCAGTCCGTCAATTTTACCCACAGTTTGTTTCGTCTCAACCATATCAAAGGCCTGACTAAGATCTATAGATGCAACAAAAATATCCTTATATTTTCCCCCAATTGCGAGTTGCTGACACAGCTTCATAATAACACCATTGATTTCTGTTCCCCGGTGTTTTTTAAAGCCTGTTTGCCAGCGACAAAGTCACCCAGAATCCACCGCCTAATCCTCCAGACGTTTTAACAAGATTGACGCAAGTATTTGTCTGCCTCAGTAATGGAGATTGGTCGATAGTTTTTAGGGCCTGAGTGGAGACCTTGTTTGTATATCGGAATTATATGAGCAATTCTCCAAGAAGTAGGAAATTGATAATTTCCATAATATCCCTGAATAATACAGATAGAATAAAGTTCCAACCTTTAGGGTTCGCCTTGAATAGCTTGTTTGAGAGTTTATTCGGCCCAGGGACTTTTGAGTCACTCGCTCCCTTTATACATTCCAGTATCGTCTGTGGGGAGAAATCTATGTTATCACTATTCAGAGCCACCCCATTTTCCATTGGGTTCTCCTGGAGTGACCCTCTATCCATAGAGTATAAGCTCTCGAAATGGGACAGCATTATCTAAGAAATCGGAACTGAACGACTGGATTAACAATTTTGCACATCTGGAAGATCTGAAACACTACAAATTTGTCCAACACATGAGATACACCTTTAAGAAGCCATTACCATACTTGTCTCTCTGCCCTTCATTACTTTATTTCAAACCTTTAACAAATATGTTTCAATATATCTCTTTTTTAAAAAAAAATAGGATTCTTTCACGAAAATGACGGCCCGCTGTTCCCACATAATCCTTATTCACTTCTGGCAGTCAAGTTACTGATCCCAAGGGACATTCATTCCCTTTCCCTACTGCTGACCCACCACGTATTACATGTCAGCCCATATTCATTACCCTCTCTCTTCCAGGATTCCTTTGAGAAATGGAACCACAGCAAAGACCAATGGTGGATGTTCACCCATCAGAAATCTCCGCCACCATTCAACCAAGGATAATGTCTGAGCCATCACAATGCTGGACCCCAGAAACCGAGTGCAGTGTTCCGTTAGGCCTGTACAGGAGGTTAGCAGATGTTTTAATGACTCAGTTTCAGTCAATAAGTTGCAGAACCTACACATCATTTCTAAATTGGTCAGCTGTTTCCTAGTAGCTAAAACTTCTCTAGTCAGGTATAAATTTAGGTGCACTCTCAAAAAGTCCCCCCTAATTGCTGGACAGGGAAACCTTTCCAGGTATCTGGGTAACTGCATTAGAGACTTACATTCAAGAGCATAATCTTTCATTAGAGCCAAATCTTTCCGCTTAGATTGAGTAAGTGTCCAGCCCTGTCGGGTCAATTTCTTCTTTACAGAAAGAGGATTGGATATTAAGGTTAGAACTGTTGAATCCAGGTCCAGCAAAATATTTACACATTTTGCCTTCCATAGTTTTAGATGATCAGAGTTTGCAGGTAGTATGTTATCGCCCAAGATGGTCAGTTGAAGGGCCGTGTGAGATAGCAAGCTTTTCGGAAAAGAGATAAGAGTTTTCCATGAGCATACAGAGTACAAAGAGGACAAACCTAATTCAAATCTTATACATGCCACGGTAGACTTCTAGGAAGCCATAGTATTCACGTCCAAAAAGCTCCCTCCAGGGTCTCTCATATTTGCCATGCCAAATTCAAGGTTGATTCGGCTCCATAGGACAAAATAGGAATTACCTTTTAAGATTTCTGATCTTAGATCTTAGCATGTTTTCCCAAGGGATTTCTGCTACACTTTGATTGATGCATACTCCCAAATAAATAATAGTCAATGCATTCTAGTGGTTCGCGGTTCAGTTGCCATTTTATCATCCTTATTTTTTTCCCCACCTAACGTTCCGATAAACACCAGAATGTTTTTTCTTTTACATTGACTTTTAGCTCAATTACAGTCATAGGAGTGTAGGGCATCTACGCGTCTTTGCAGCCCTATAGGTGTTCTATCAATCAAAAGAAGGTCATCCATGCAGATTATCCATGGTACCGGCTTCCTGTTGATCTTAGGTGGGAAGCCACGGACCCCATTTTGTATAGTTTCAAAGTCAAAGATATACAGGTTAAAGAGTATCGGCGCGAGGGCACATCCTTGCTTCAAGCCCCTATTAACCTTGATTATCTCTGACAGGCTGGTTAAGACGAACCTGAATCGTTGTGTCCGAATACAGTGCCTCCATAGGTTCTACTAAATTCTACGGGCACTTCCATTCCCTTAGTTTGGTCCATAATCTGCCTCGATTCATGCTATAAAAGGGCTGCTCCAGGTCAACCGAGGCTATTTAGAGTTTTGTCTTCCCCTTGATTGCCTGGAGCTTTAGTAGATTTAGCAGGAATAGTTTCAGGCTGTTGCCTATACCCTTTACAAAACCGGTGCCTAGGATCTTGGTGGCCTGAGTCTCAAGCCCATTTGGTCAAAAGGTTTAGCATCAGAGTGGCAAAGATTTTTTCCAAGCTATCTCGTAGGGCTATGGGGCGATAGTTACCCAGGTCAGTCCGTGACCCTTTTTAAAAAATTGGAATAATCACTGCCTTGTTACAACTAAGTGGGATTTTTTTTTCTCTCAAGATATGCAAAAGAGAACATAGGAAAACTCTGACCATTCCTCAGGCGCTAACTTAGTGCATAATTGGACAGCCCATCGGGGAGAGGGGCCCTGGAGGTACTTAACCTTAGAATTGCATCAAGGACTTCGATTCCAGGACCACTGGGAGGGTTTTCTTGGCATCTGTGCAGTCGGATCAGCCAATTTAGACAAAATAAGTAGCCCAAAGTGGTTGACCCATTTCTGCTCATCCACCATTTGTATTTGTATTGCATTCTGGGAAGTTCCAGTTTTGTTAATCCATTCCCATGTAAGTCGTGAATTCTTTTCATTTAACACACTAAGCAAATTTTCTCCCTCCACTTGCATACGATCTGCTCTGAAGCAGCGCAGCCAGTTTTTATATTGTTGCTTCCTTTTTTTGTTGTGGTTTCCTGCTCGATTGATCAGGGGCATAGTATTTAGGGTTTTCACATCTGCCCTAAATTTTTTATGCTCTGCTACCAGTCTACTGTTGAATCTGTGTTTGTGAATAAAATCTGGTCTGCTGTCTTTACGGACTACCTGGTCATATTTTGCTAATAGTGGTGCATAATTTAATACATCAATGCCCATCTCCACTCTCGAGCTTATGGTGGTAGTAATGTCCAAGACATCTTGTGGGGCCAAGCAAAGTCTATTTGCCCTTGAGAAACCGTTACCGATAAAGGCTTAAGGAACCCTCTTGCTGCAGGTGCTCCAGAGTATCTTCAGGAGAAAATAATCACTGCAATCTATCTCTGTGATTACCAATGAATCAATTCTCTCTGGGAGCATTGCACGAAACACAGCAGTAATCTAATGCTGCCTTAGCGGTGCCAAGGCCCCACGTATATTTTGCAGGGATATCCCCGGCCGCATTGTTGTTTAACATCAGCATATCTCTGGCATTCATTTCTTGGAGCCACACTTTCGACTATGCGCTACTAGCCTTATTTGCGTTATTAGCCCCGACCCAGGACATTTGAACATTCACGCATCTAGTGTTTAGCTCGCCCATCAATATAATACATGGATCTACAGTAGCCAACCTGGCCTCATCAATCTCCTTCATCACTGTTATCTATGAAAGTGTCACAGGCCACTTGGCGGGATTCCAGTACACATTAATCCAAATCAATGCTATTGGCTCACAGGTGACCTCATTAGTCTTTTTAGCAGTTATTATTTGGACCCATGGATTTGGAGTCTCATGTCTTAAGATTTTTATTGAGGTAGCCTTTCTAATGAGCGACTACAATTCCAAGTGAGGTCTGCCCCTCTGACCCTTTAAGGCTGAATTTAAGAGGGCCATATATGCATCACATATCAGAGATTCTCGCAAACATGTTTACTGAAAAAGTAGAATGTCATACTGTGACCACTCTATGGGGTTATCATTCATTAAATGTCAGAAGCCCCGAGTATTCCAAGATCCAATTTGAAGCACAGTTCTTCCGGCATTCTTTAGATGTTTATGCTCCTTCCAGGGCACCAGAGCCACCTGAATCCAGGACCAGTCTTCATCCTTCGGGAGAGACAAGATCTTGGAATTTCCATTTTCAACTGATCTTCCAAGCTGAGGTGTCCTGGAAAAAGTAATTTTTAACGAATGATCCCGCCCCATCTGTGGGACAGCTTCTTTGACATCCAATTTGTACTGAAACATATCGACTGCTTTCACCTGTTTTTAACCTTTTGCACGTAGCCGTTTTCTCTTCTAGACTCTTCTGGAATTGGCCTGAGGCTTATGTGTTCATTCTGAGCTTGAGGTTTCATGTGTTTTCTCTTGAACCAGGTCAAATCCCAGGCACTGGAAGGCGGAAGCAGAGCCCCAAAGGGCTTTCTTAATCTACTCCGATCTGACATGCAATCGCACCCAATTGGTTCTGTCCTCTCATACAAATTTAACCACAAGGATATCCTTACAAGACAAGGAGCTCATGGCCAGTATATGATGTAGCAGGATCATCACATTAGATCGATTTAATATAAGGCCATCATGGGCTTGATTTCGACGCTCTAAAGATATTGTTATAGGTTTAACTCTTTTTGTTTCCACATCCATCGCCACAGACCTCCTTTTCGGAGTATTGACTCCATTATTTGGTAAAAAATAAATATATAAACTCGATTAAAAGTTGTCAACCAAATTTCCAAAGGCCAGGCCATGGTAATTGTAACAACGGCATACCGTAAGATAGCTTATTTAAAAAGTGAACTCTCAAACAAAATCCTTTTGGTAACCCTAGAAACTCTAAAGTAGCTTCAAAACACAATTAGTCTCAGACATCATCTCAAATAGCCACAGACTTCCTGAAGTCGTGGTGTATACATCTATTGTTATAGAAACATGTTTTGAGTAAGCATGTTATAAAAACTGCAGCTACTGAATGAACAAGAGAAAATGCCTATGGTTAATAGGTCACTTCGGTTTTTTCCCCTTTATTAAAACATATACTAGGTTTCTCAGCAATCTTGTCAAATAGCTCAGGAGCCTTTTTAAAATAAAAAGATGCCAATGCTTACACACTATTTCAATATTTTGTAAGGATTGAGTTCTGTATCAACACAAATTTGGTATCCTTCTTGTTATCTCAGCCCATCAACAGATCATTCCTTGATAATGCTGAGGCTTTTTTAGAAGCGGAATGCAAAGCTTGCTGTCCATAACCTCTCTTTTTAATCAGGCATACATGTCTTTGATGTTCTCACATATTCAAGTATCCTGAGAGCAGTTCCTTCTGGCCCTTAAGTATTTTGTGAGTGGGATATTGTCAATATTCCCAGGAGGGTGTGCTGAGATGGCATTGCCAGCAGTGTCTTAACATCGAAGTATGAAAATTCCCTCCCTCACAATCCCATTGAGGTCCAAAGATTCTAAGCTTGCGTCACTATGGAAGTATGAAAAAAGACTCAAAAAGGCTTCTGTAAATGATCTTATAGAACAAATAATTGTGTGACTGGGCTAAGGGGTCAATGGAAGATATATGATATGATATGATATTTTATTTGTATCGCACTCAAACACGTGTTTTGGAGTGAGATGAGGCAAGGGAGGGGAACAAGGGAGGACAAAACAACTATCGTAGTAGGTCCGGTGACATTGAGAACGCACAAGTGCAGGGGAGAGGGAAGGGGGAAAGTGCAAGGGAGAGGGGCGAGGTGGAAAGTGCAGAGCAAGGGATAAAAACAACAACAACTGGTAGTGCAGCCAGCAAGGTGGCAAGTGCGAGGTGTAAGGCGCAGACAAGGGGTGTCTGATAAGTGCAGGTAGGGGACTGTAGGGTTACAGATACAGACCCAAGTGCAAGGGTTGCCAGGAGGCAGTGCAGGTGTGTGTCTGGATGGGCAGGGACCTGGGCCCGAAATGACAGGATAGCCAGGTGCACAGAGCCAAAGCAGACAATTCAGCAGGAGAGAGGAAGAGCGAAGGCAGAAGCAAAGAGGAATGTCTTGAGGTGCTTCCGGAACCAGAGTTGGTTCTCCTCAAGTTTCAGAGAGGCAGGGAGACTGTTCCAGAGGGAGGCCCCGTGCGAGGAAAGAGTTCTACCCCCAACTCGTTGCTTGGAGAAGCGACTGACCCTGGGGGAGTGGGAGGTGGAGGAGCAAAGAGCTTCAGTGGGAAGGTATTTACGGAGGGAGAGTTGAAGGTATTTTGGACCCAGGCCCCAGCAAGCCTTGTGGACAATGCAGAGGGTCTTAAATGTAATCCTTGCAACCACTGGGAGCCAATGAAGAGATTTCAGGGCTGGAGGGATGCAATCCCTGGGCTTGAGGCCAAGGACAAGTCTTGCAGTGCTGTTCTGGATGAGTTGTAGAGGACGGAGAATAGAGGCAGGCAGATTTAAGAAGAGGCTGTTGCAGTAGTCTAACCTAGAAAGAACCAGAGCTCAAGAGGCAGTAAGCTTCTGGTGGAAGGAGAGGAAAGGAAGAATACCTCTGAGGATGTGCAGTTGGTTGTTTGACTTCTTAGAAACATCAGAGATATGGATTTTAAGCAATAGATAAAAAGTGGGAACAGTAGACAACATCACATATTAAACATGAAACTCAGCTCCGGTGATTAATCAATTAAGAAACCACTTTTGAAGTTTAGATTTAAGAGAATTGTTAAAATCTGTGGTGGGATTTTTCTTAAAAGGCAGTAATAAATTCCGTCATACAACTGACAATTTGCTTCTTCATAATCTTTACTACTCTTGGTCACTATATTCCATCCATTAGCTGAAGGTTGATGTGTGATGTTAAGATATTTGGGCAGCCTGTCCAAAGCCTGAGATTGATGGTGTGATTAATTACTAACTCGGTTCCCTTTCGTCATCCATCTCAACTTGTTCATATCAAATATCCTGTGAGTATTGTGTTACTAAGTGACACATATATGGTACAATTTCAACATAGTGTTGTTGACTCGAGTTTGAGGGAATACTATATGAAGAGCAATTGCCAATTGCGTGGCCAACAGTTTCGCCCATCCGGGCTTTGTTAAGGCAGTTTCTGTCAAATATTATAATTTGCACAGTAATTTGGAGTCATGCATTTATATGAATTTCATCCTTATCACATGAATTACCAAAGCATAGTATCACACTACATTTGGTCATTGAGAATGTCCAATTTGGAAAGGTTTGCCAAAGTATGCGTTCTAGCTATGTATACTTGAAGTGGATTAGGAAGTCCATATGTTGCATTAAATGATATGTAACATTGTGAGTTGGGGGCTAACTGGGTGTCTGAAGCGCTTAGGAAAGTGAACTTGGACTTGAGATTAATATGAAACAGCTGTTCGATTGAGATGGTTGCAAACACTAGCAAGCAGGGACTCACCTTCTGTCCCCTAAAAATGTACTTAAGGTTAATTTGCTACCTAGAGTTATGCGCTTGTCCAAATAATTATATTGACGTTCCTGTTCAGTAAAATCTTTGAATTAATAAGATTCAATGCATAATTTTAATAATGCAAATTTATTGTTTGCGTTCAACCATTGACTCTCTATGCTTTATCTCAGCCTAGATGACACGCATTTCATTCGCAAGGGTAGTGATTATTGCATTTAAATCCAATATCCTTGGAGAATCCCACAAAGATAACAATATATCCATAATAATTACAGTAGTTGGAACATCCAACAGTAGTCAAACCATGTCTATATCCAATTTCATATGGCCAGAGTAATTGAGCAACACAATAATATGAGCAAATTACATGAGCAAATTACATCAATATTCATAAATAGGGACATTAAATATATGAATCGGCCAAAAAAGAATCGAAATTGACATTATAAAAAGAAAATGAGAAATAATATATTAAAAAGGAAAACAAAGAGAGCATAAAACAAAAGAATAGAGGAGAGAAAATGTAAACCTATATTAATGAAACATTCCATTGCAAATGTTAACAGAACGTCATCATGATATGTATATTCCATTATTAACAATTCACATTGATCAATGTTCAGTAATAGGCCTTTTCTATTTTATGAGCGATTGAAAAATCTCTGACCTTTTGTGGTAACACTAATTGTTATAACATAGGTTTACATTTGGAGAGTAAGTGATCACGCAGACCTGAGTGCATTTTAAGCTAGTCCAGCTCCATCTGCTTATGCTGGGTGAAACTCCACCCTGTTAGTAGTTATCTAAGTGTATCCCTTAAAACCGCAATCATAGGTCTTCCATCATGCCACTCACCCTGTACTTGATAATGATCCCATAATTTGGGAATTTTAATCCTAATGGGGTATAATTGAGTTGCGATTTTGAAGAAGTATATGATGATTAAATTATTAAATATTTGTATTAATATTTGAAAGAGTAAGATGGATCGCACCCCCTGATGTCCACTATTGTACGATTTGTTTACATTTTGTTTCTAGTTAGCTTGTTGAAGTTTAGTAGTGAAACCGCTTCTATTTGAAAAAATAAACATAAATTGCCAAATTATCATTATAGTACTTGCTATCCTCGCCCCAGTCTATATAATGCCGCTAGTCGCAAAATAGTTAGTCTAATGACCATGAGTATGTGTCCTTACCTAAAGTGAATCTGGATCCTGTACGGACATGTTTCATAAAATGGGTGTCGGGTAAGGAATCACCCTCGGCAGTCCACGTGAGGTTTCCCAGCAGATGCCAATTTAATTATTGCTTAAATAGCCGTGTTGATATCATCACGTAACAAATGTGCGACGTCAGCACCATGATATCAGATGTAAACAGAGACTCACATGCTCTCTGCGTGCTTGTGTTAGCAGCCATTGCTTATGTTAATTCTGTTAAATAATTGCCAGGACGCTATTACTAGCAATTGAATCAAAATAATGTATTGAATATCTGCAAACTCAGCCAAATGTAAACAAAGACTCACGCGCTCTGTGTGTCGGTGTGTGATAGCAGCAGTTGCTTGTAATAATTCTGTTATATAATTGCAAGATCCTAGTATTAGCAATTGAATCATAATAATGTATTAAGTAACTACAAACTCAGCCATATTTAGATCTTTAAAATGGTACGTATAATTCCTGATAGGTAAGGATGAATCAATAATTCTACAGCACCCATACATTTTTCGAAATTCATATCGTAATCTGTTATTGAATAGCAGAGAATATGATATATTCAGGGAGAAATGTAGGATATTGCAAAGGTCTGGGTGTGCAGCTACCCTGTCACAAGATTACCAGTGTTAAATTATTGCACAGTATTTCACAAAGTTTAGATAGATTCCAGAGACGTTACAATAATCCATTATCCTGTAATCATAATGAGAAGCACTTCAAAGGAATACATTCATTTTGTGTTTCCGGTTAAGACCTGTAATCAAGGATCGTAATTTACAAATCATTTTTGATTCATACTTTCTCAAAAGAGGTTTCTGGTTGCAACCTTGTGTATCACATTGAACTTTTCACAAACCAATAAACCTAATGTCATTCTTGTTATCCAATTGATGTATTGCCTGCCAATAACTGCCCAATGGTAGTCTCCTATCCTAGCTATTGGGGATGGACATGTGTTCTCATATACGAATATGGAATTCCTGTATCGTACTACATATGCACATTTGATTGCATACACACATAATGGCACATACCACTTATTTTGATTGACAATTTATAAAATCTTGAATTGTAACTATGCCATTCTCACAAAGAAACGTTTTACTGTCAGAATGTGCATACCTATAACTGCTGCAGTTTCCGCATTTAAAAAACCCTGGATGCCTGTTCTCATCCAATTGCATCCACTTTTTTTAGGTTTGTCTATAGGCCTGAGAAATGACAGACTTACCTTGTCTTTTATAGTTGGTGCTCGAGTACAGAGAAATATGGGTTTATCATCTATATAGTTAGTAAGGTCCTCTTCCATCCATAGGATGTGCCAATGTGTATGCACAATTTTGAATAGGGCATTGCTGTCATTATAGAATCTGGTGATGAAGCTCACTTTATTCTGATGTTGGGTTTCATCTTTCACAATTGGATTGACCATAGTTTGTCTCGTCATAATTTGGATCTTTTTGCATGCTTTAGATACACATTCACTCCTATAACCCCTCTCATGAAACCTGTTGGTCAATAGTTCACATTCTTGATTGTAATCTGCATCTATACTGCAGTTCCTGCGTGCACCGTAACATTCTGTGAAAATTATTGATCATAGATTTCTTACGGCAGCTGGAGGCATATAATGTAGAATTCACCTCTGTGGGTTTCCTGTAGGTTTTGCTTTCTATTTTTTCATTTTGGATGAATATATTTAGATCTAAAACATGAATACTCTTATGATCACTGTGTCATATTAGCTCAAGACCAAAGTTGTTATGATTGAGATAATTGACATATTCCTGAAATGTGTCAGAAGAGCCTTTCCAAATCATAATATTAATATCAATGTGTTGTTTCCACATAACAATATTATCAGTAAAATCGATATTAGTTAAAGCATGAGTTTGTTCAAATTGGCCCATGAATAGATTGGCCAGCAACGGGGCAAATTATGCACCCATTGCTACACTTTAGTCTGAAAGAAGTATTCTTTTTAAAAGAGAAAATTATTGTTACTTACTCAAGGTGAATTTTAAATGGTCTCTGCCATTAGTCTGGCATTACGGAGTTGGATAGCCGAGCCATGCGCGCCCCACATGCTGATTTGTGTGACCTATCGGTACACTCTTGTTTTGAGAATTCAGCGCTCCAATGGGTATGGGAGAGGGCTAGGGAGGCAAATTGGAGTCTTTGGGAGTGGTGCAGGCTTACCATGAGGAGAGGTGCATGTGATGAGTGAGTGGGGGTCCAGGGGAACATTGTTTCCTGCTGTTTTCCCGATGATTGCGGTTATCCAAAACTAATTATAATCTCAGTTATATGTAGTACATTGGTATTATAGCCACGGTTATGGGGAAAAAGTCACACAAAAAAGGGATATTTATACAGCTACAGTGAGTTTGGCCATGGGCAGTGATGTTTCATCCCCAAAGGCCATGGTCAGTTTCCATGGTCAGTTGGCCATGCCAGTTGCTTGGTAGCGTTTTATACGACTGAAGGCCCGATAGTGTTGTAAAATATACAGTGGCCGATTAGTGTAAAAAAACAAAAAGTGGGCACAGCCAAAGGCCAGGTCTAGTGGCCAGGGAGCGATTAAAAAAAATGCACAGGGAGTGTGGGCACAAAGGAAATCTGTGGCCAGTGGCCATTTAATGTTTAAATAAATACAGTAGGCGCAGCCAGAGGCCGTTGGAACTGGCCAGTGGCAGTGGGAAAAACGATGGTATAACAAAACCCATGAAAGTCGAGGAAGAAAACGTTAAAGTGCAGTTAAGGTGACTAAACCTAATTCAACAAAACCCTGGAAATTCAGCGGATTGGAAAACTCAGGACCGACTTAACTCAACGTGTTACTGTTGCAAAGCCCAAGAGAACATATATATCATAAGAGAAGGGATTCACAATGCCATACAAAATGGCATTATGGGGGATATGGCATTATGGGGTCGATCAATGGGAACACAACTGGTCTTAAGTTTCCTAATGTGCTGCATTTGAAGGGTTTTGCTGCGTTATGGTGAGTCACCTTAACTGCACTTTAACTAAAGTCGTTTCCTTAAATATATATAAACGCAGCCGAAGGATTTCTCCTCAGCAAAACGGCAGTGGCGGCACTCACTCCTCTGTAAATGGTGTAAGGAAAATAATTCTCTGGTCTCTTTAAGTGGTCAATTTAATTCTTTATTCTCCATATTGATAGACATGAAGGACATAACAGACCAAAACAACGCGTTTCACCCAAACCGGGCTTCATCAGATTCAACACTTGCCTGTGCTACAGCATGATGTTATATGCTTCATTGGGTCCTCCCTTGTTTCCCCTATCCTGGATTTTCCTCTCCAGGGGTGCCATTTTGGAACATGTTACCATTATGCTATAATCTCTATGAAAGTAATAGTTTTCAAAACATACCCATTCCATTTGGTATATTATACATAATGGATTTTGAATTATATGTACAATTCTAATGCAAGAACGATGTTAAACACATTTCGGTCCGATACCTTGTCATTGCATAAAGTGTTCTAAAAGGTACATTTAAAAAAAACAAGGTGGCAAGTTTACGTAACATGATGTATTCATATACTCATGCAATATAATACATCTCATCTCGATAGCCACTTTGTCAGCTTCCTAAGGTGCTACATGCAAGGTGTAATCAAACTAATGACTCATTATTATACAAGCATCAGGCGTAACAGGTGTAACAGGAATCATTTGGTGAAGTATATCTCCACTATTATTCAACCACGGTAATCCCTGTGTGCCTGGGGTGCATATTACATAATGCTGATTCACCACAATGTTTACCCGTATAAGGGCATAGTGCCTATTCACTACAGTAGATCTTTGCATAAAGTGCATGCTGCCTAGTGCAAATCCATTATAGTGTATCCTCATGTCTATAAAACCTCAAGTTAAAAATAAGGCTGTCCTATTATTACTAGGATATTAAAACTACTGTATTCCTTACACAGTAAAAATGCTTCTTGCATAGTGCAAATTTGCTGCAGTACTTTTCCACATAAAGGGCATAGTGCATAGTATCCACTGTTTACAGTGCATCTGCATATAAAGTACATGCTGCATAGTGCAAATCCACAACAGTGTAGCCTCATATCATTATGGAAAATTCCCAGTAGCTCCTGTGGGTCCTATCAAGAAAGGACCTACTTTAGTCCATGTTGGTAAAGATGCATGGTGCATCTTATACATCGATTGTAAGCCTACTTCGAGTCTTATCTAAACAAATTGATACATACTTTACTAATAGTTTACCTTTTATTTGAGAGATATGATTAACCCATAGTTCTTCCCAGGTCAGCATTATGGGGGGGGACGTATTCGGGTAGACCCTCTATTAAGATTCGGCAAGTGTTGTTCTTGCTTTGCAGCATGAATACTTTTCACATTTATAGTTAAAACGTAATTATACCATCACTGGATATTTATGAGTTTTCTAGTACTCTGTTCCTACTTCCTGTGGGACTGTTCGCATCTTATGTTAGTTGCCCATAAATGTGTATAGCTCCTTATCTTTGTTGTGCCCATTGGGGTGTTTTAGGGTCAATCTATGATGTATCTAGATTTGGCTTGTCTTAATCTTTGTTCTCGGTTACCTCCCCTGGGATTATTGGGTAATTAATTATCACAAAGAATTTAAAAGATGACATATCTTTGGAGTGCATCTCTTAAAAATGTTTGGCTATGGGATATGTCATGTCTCCATTTTCGATCGCCTTTATGTGTTGTAGTATCCTTATTTTTACCTCTAGCTTTGTGCTGCCTATATACCATAGTTCACAACTACATTTTAACACATATATTACATATTTGGTCATAAACATAATCATTTGGTTGATCTTAATCTCTTTTCCAGACCTAGAATGTTTTAAAGTATGCACATTCATCCCAACAATGCATGCCTTACATTTAGTACATTTGTAAAACCCTTCTTGTTCCTCTGTCAGCCAACCCACCTTTTCTACAGGCTTCACTGATTCGAAAAGTCTAGGAGACAGTTTAGATTGGACTGATGCTGCTCTTCTAAAGGTGACACTGGCATTAACATGTTGGCGCATTTCTAGGTCTTTTATCAGCAGATGCCAATGTTTCTATAAGATTTCTCAGACATCTTTTGCTCCTTCGTTGTAAGTTGTTATAAACCTAATCGTTTCTATGAGCTTTTCTTGTCTCTTTTTGGCCTTCGCCACAACTAAGGTGCTATCTCTTATTCGGGTTTGGCATTTTTCAATGCTCGACTGATTGTACCTTTGGCATACCCACTTTCTTGGAATCTCATTGCTGCCACTCTCGCATTTTGTATAAAGATGTTCTCCTCACTGTAGTTCCTTTTGATTCTAAGGAACTCTCCATTCAGAATGCTATTTTTAAGGTACTGAGGGTGGCTATCCGCATGCAAGAGTGCATTTGTGCTTGTGTCTTTTCGGTACAGTTCTGTTGTTATTTTACCTTCTACAATTTTAACCTTTATGTCCAGAAATGCAATTTGAACCTTATTATGTTGTTCTGTAAATTTTAGGTTGTAGTTATGGTTACGTTGCTCAATGCATGGGAAGAGCACTTTATGGGTGGCTTACAACTTTAGCCCCCCCCCTCGTGGACGAATCTTCATGAAACTTTGCAAGTATATGGCCCCGTCAGAGTGATTTTGCGAAATTTGGTGAGGTTTCGTGCATGGGGGGGGGCAAAATTATAGGGGGGGGCCCAACATTTGTGGTTTTTCCCTTAGACGCAATGGAAAGAGAATTTTGCTCACACCTACAGCCCAAACCATTGGATGGATTTTCACCACATTTGTGGCAGGAGTGGCGGCTTAGTCCCGAAAGCGTGTTTTTGTAGGTTTTGTCTAAATCTGTCCAGTATTTCATTTGGAAACGGCCAAAAAGTAGGTAAACAGAATTAGTGATATCTGGGTTCAGTCCGCTGACTCACTTCCCTATTCGGTCCGAGGACAGGCCCCCGATGGTACAGAGAACATGTCCATGGACATCGGACGTGCCGGCTGAATGGATGGTGAACACTGAGGTGCTTCATATTTTTTGGAAATGCCCACCATGTTGTATTTGCGGTAAAACATATTAAAAAAAACAACATTGCAGTTGTCAAACTAATAAAACAATCTCTGAGGAGGTGAAGGGTGATGAGGGTGGGATGGGATATGGCCTTAAAAAGCCAGAAATACTGGTGGGTATTAAATACTGCTGGTAGGCGAACGGTCTGCATGTCCGGGGCAATCCTGTGATGTTTGCGAACATCTGAGATGTTCAGGGACATGTATACTTATTTGTGCATTACAGGGTTGGTGTAACGCAGTTTTTGGATGCAATCTGTAACCCTACAGTCCCCTCTCCTGCACCTATTAGACACTCGTTGTCTGCACTTCTGAGCACCTGCACTTGCCACCCGTTGGCTGCACTACTTGTTTTTTCTGTTTTTCCTTGTCCTGCACTTCTCCATCCTCCCAACCCCCCAAACCCCTTGCACTTGAGCGATCTGAATGCCACTAGGCCTGTTCTTTGCCCTCCCTCCGTTTCCCCTCCCTTGCCTTGTGACGCCTTGAAACACTTGTGTATAGGTGCATTATAAAGGTCATATCATATCACATTTTTAACTTTGGCGGCTCTCAATGAAACTACATGGAATTTGGGAATGTCATTCTAGACATGGCTCTGACTGGTTATGCAAAGTGTGGTGCTGTTTTGTCAAGAGGGAACAAAATTAGACGGGGACCCCAACATATTTGAATGGTTTATAAATGTGGTGCCATTTGACGAATCTGCCCAAAAGATTGCAAACAGATTGTAGACCTAGATGGGAGTAATCTTGCCCAGTTTGGTGGGATTCTGTCAAGAGGGAGCAAAATTAGAGGTGGGGTCTCAACATTTTTAGATGGCTTATAACTTTGTTGCCATTTGAAAAATGTGGACAAAAGTATTCAGAATGATTATAGACCCACCACCCTTGAATGTTTGTGCAAAGTCTGAATGGATTTTATCAAGTGGGGGCTACGTTAGGACTATTGTATATACGTACATTTTGACACTTTGGGAAAATAAAACATGGGCGGATTTGTAGCAAACACGTGTAAGGAGCATTGGCAAGTACCTGAAAGCATGGTTTTGAAAATGTGTCTGTGTTTTATATCTTGAAAAGGGTCAAAATATAGGTACAACAAATAGTGATATACCTTTGGTGACTGAGGTATAGCCTGTGGCCATGGGCAGTAGCCAGATTGTCCGGGTCATGGTCAAAGGCAACTGGCCATGACCACAAGGGACCATTATTGAGGTTAAAGTGGGCATGGCCACCAGGGACCTGCTATGCAGTAAAGTTTCTCGAAATTGGGATAGGTTTGAATGGGAAAATAAATCTGCACGTGTGCACAGGTTGAAGTGCTGGATGGGATTGCAGCAAATATGCATGAGGGTCAGCAAGAACTTCAAAGCATGGTTTTGCAAATAAGTCCTATGTTTTATTTTTTTCAAAAGTTTAAAATGTAAGCACACAGCACAGTGATACAACACTGGTGTCTGGGCAATGGGCCTGGCCAACAGCAAGGAGAAATGTGTACTGTAATTTGCTAATTGGGCATGCAGCATGGCTGAAGCGGTAGGTTTGAATGGGAAACAATATTCTGTTTGCGGTTACAGCCTGAAGTGGTGGACTAGATTACAACAAACTTACCCGACGAGCATTAGCAAGGACCTGAAAGCATGTTTTATTTTTAAATAGGTCTTGTGTTTTATTTTTCGAAAGTGTAAGAATGGAAGTAGAAAATCTAGTGAAATACATTTGGTGTGTGGGTAGTGGGCCTGGTCCTCAGCAAACACAAATGTGTACTCTGATTTGCTTATTGGGAAATGCAGCATGGCCGAAGCCCATGCCCCATGGATTTGGAGACTGGCCATGGTTGCAAGCCAGGAGCACTGGCCATTGGTTACATTATTATGGTACAGTGGACACTGATCTAGGATGCAGGGTAGGTGCAGTGAATAATAGGGGTGGTTTGGTTGGGGTCATGGTGGAGCCTTATGCCGTGGCAATTGAACAATGATTTCCATCCCCAGCATGCGCTGCCGATAACGACAGAAATAAGTATGTGTTGCAGAAAATGTTTCTTTCTTAAAGGAGGTTTATAGTTCTTTCATGTATATGAAAAGTGGAATTATTCATTACTTATATACAGTGATGTAACCCCATGAAACATTTTCACTTACAAAAACATTGCAAACTAAATTGACAGAAAAAAACTTTGCCAAAGGATGTTATGGTTAACATGCATCCCACCCTTGAGACTCCTCTGCTCCAGTAGTTATCCGAAATGCAGATGCAAAAGATTTGTAAAAGATTGTTAAGTAGCAGTTGATCTGTGGAAGCTTAATATGGCCATAGGATTATATGAACAGTTTTTGGAAGTGATTGGTGGATGGATGAGTGACTGTTTGAAAGTAGGCATTGAGGGAGCGTTACAAATATAAAATAAAAAAAGGTAAAAGGGCTGCCCTGTGCGATGGTGTGCACGTGCCAACTGGATGCTTTAAGGATCCATGGCATGGAAATGGGTCTGGAGAGACCGTGGATAGTTATAAAGGTTCATCGATTATGGTCCTTATTTTATGGTAGAGAAAAGTATTTGGGAAAGACAATTGTTTCTGGCCTTTCATATTTTTCTCTAGTATACAATTGTCCATTAACACCCTGGGCAGGGGAGCCAGTCAATCAGTTGGCTAGGAATGCATGCTTAAACCGCCGATACAAGCCTGCATTCCAAGCCGCCTGACAGCTGTCTCTCCCCCGACGACATCTTCCCCCCCACCCTCCATCCCGTTTTTCTTTTTTTTACCCCCCTACTTACCTTATTTTGGTGATGGTTGCTGCCGTCACATTTGCTCTTTCTCTTCACCTCCCACAGGCCGCCATGGAAAGGGAAGAGGGGCTCCATACGGAACTCCGCTTTCCCTTTCCATGGTGGCTATCTTGGGAAAGGATGTTCCTTCCTACAGAGAGAGACTGCGTGTGTCCCGGTGTAGGAAGGAAAATCCTTTTTTATAAGCACCCTGGTTTACCGTTTTGGCAACCCGGGCTGCTAATGGCCTTCATCCCCCAGTTGCATGTGCTGGAACGGGGGATAACGGCCCGGAGCCCTTGTTATTTGCCCTCGCTTCACTTGGACCGATAACTTGGGCTGCCGGGCTGTTATCCCCAGTGTCGGCCATTAGAACGGAGGATGAATGCCACATTATTTCCATTAGCAGTAGACAAATCTTATTGAGTCTATCTACTTTATTGATAAATGGAAAGTACATGGAGTCTATAAGATTATTTCTTTTAGTTCTATTTTTAACTGTGAAAGCTGGTTCCTAAAGGAACCTTTTTTTGTTGTTGCATGAGAGCTCAGAAAGCAAGGTGGGCAGGGAAATGAGAGCATGGGCACCACCCATTAATATGGAGGGGCAGTTCGACAGGGGGAAATGTTGTGTGTGTGTTACACATAAGGTACGGGGTAGTGTTTCTCATGCTCCTTGATTACAGCTTCAATAGCACTTCAAAATTACTCGCCCCTGCAGAGTGGTGTGTTGCAGTATATACAGAGTACTGTTGTCTTCGAAACATATGGATCGACAGCCTCTTTTATCGCTTGCAAGGTAGCTGGTGGGACGTGGTGTCCCACAGAAGAAGGCTGTGTCGTAAAAGTATTGGTGGAGAAAGATGAGGTGGAGGAAGGCAGCCTACTACTTGCTAAGAAAGGAACAACCTTTCTGAAAACATTGCAGTGGTTGGATTTGGTGTGGCGGCGCATGCAGTTGGTCCCGTAGGACTACTGTCCAGGTAGTCTGCGACTGAGTATAACAGTGCATTTCACTTTGGTAGCTTTAGCCTTTGGTACTTTCCCAACAGTGGTAAAGAACTGCCACACCCATGATTATCTCTGGGTGCTAGAGGTAGGCACTTCCTCTACCTCATCTTCTTGGTCCACTTCATTGTCTTTGGAAATACTGACCTTTTTTTGTTGTGTAGGTCCTCCTCCTGCTGGTTGTGGCTCTTGGGGAGAAGAGATGGCAATAGCTTATGCCATTTTTAAGCAGTTCTCTAATATTCGTCCAGGTATCTGCTTTGTGCTAGATTGTTAATGGATGAGTAAGAATAGGTGTAGGAGCTGTGCAAGGGTAAATTCCAGCTAAAAAGATCCTAAACCAGCAGAAAATGCAGGTCCGGACTGTTTGCGAAGCACAGACTTGTTCGCCAAGTGCAGACATGTTCGCAAAAACGTCATCATGCCACGCGCGAGCGTGCGGTCATGTAATACTGTCCGGATAGTCTGCGATGATGTCAGAAGTTTGCGGACATGGACAAACACAAAAACACTGGAAAAAGTTGCAAAGAGTGTATAGAAGTGTTAAATATGATAATAGAAGGTGGGGAATGGCAGAGTTTTATGGTGAAACTTTGTAAATTGGACACAAATGTTGCTATATTGGGGTAAGTATAATATTAGTAAGCCAGAGGACATTAGTGTGCACTGGTCCAAACCCATGAAATTCACAGAGAAAACATTGTTAAAGGATCATTATGGGTACAAGTAAAACCGAGAAAAAAAAAGAAATTTGCCAGTTATGGTAAGCTAAGCAACCATAACTCATGCCACCACCGTGCACTGCTAAGACTAACACCCAGGACATGAAAGATGACATCATGAATGTTACTGATGACATGACATATGAAAATAATTTTAATAAACATTCCTTACAAGGGGTTGAGTTTATAATGTTGGAAATAAGATGTTAGGTGTGATTGGGAGAACTATCATGAACTACTTAATGTATCTAAGAATGTTCTCTTGTAAACAAATCATTATATTCTAGGGTTGTTGTTAGCAGAGGAACCTAATCATACATATAGGTAATGGTTGCAGCAGGCACCATAGAAACCCACTGATTGGTGGCTACTTCCCATTTGAGGCCGAGCCCCCGACCGGAGGCGCAAGCCGGCCACGCACCCTAAGGGCCGTGTCCAAAAGGGCCTGTCTGTGGCTGTCCGCGGTGGGGCCACAAAGGTACCGCAACTCATTCACCTGGACAAAACTCTGCTCCATTTCCAACCCAGATCCTAACTCACAGACATCACAACCTCAAGTGTGAGTAAAAAACTATAATGCTGTAAAATTCTATGCATGCATGATTTATATTGACCTACTGCTTATTGGCGTACCAATAACCAGCATGCATACAAAGCACAACTGCCTTCAGTACACCTAATGATTGATATTGTTTCCTACACCCGTTTAGTATATGATCTGCATAAGGTAGAGATGTACTGTACCATAACCATGCCTCTCATGCCAGCGCCAAAACAGCACCCTTGAAAGGACTGCAAAGCTTCAACCATACATTTACTAGTACTCGACTTACAAATATCCTGGATAATGCATCTAACTGAATAATTGTACGCCACTCTTCTCTTATCCAGACCACGCACCAACCACAAAAATACTTCTACTATTATGCTAGAAATATTACGTTATATGTATGTATGATTACAAGTATTAACTGCTCAATTTATCTATATATAATCTCTAGAGCTAACAAGAAAACTAGGCCACCGATGCTATGCTGTCGGCCCGACCTTGATGGAATATATTGGCAAATGACCACTGCTACTGCACCAACCTACTACCAACTATTAGCAATATCAGCCTGGTTTACTTTTATCATGTTTCCTTTTTGTATCATACCTCTTAACCTGCCCTGCACAGGATCACACTTCGTCTCCCACGTAAACGGGCTCAGCAGACTAGTGTGCCCCAGACACCACCCTATCCCCTGTCCCATCCCTTTCCTACCCAACATCAAGCCATTCTTTACGGACCATGACCAGTATAACCCTCTGATTGAGTAGTTGCCAACAAACGAAAACATCCCCCATTCCTAGCACGCTTACCCAGAACAACTATCCCAAAAGGAACCACCACCCAACTTCAGTTGCTACAAGATGCAACTGACATATATCTCAGACACACACCACCCCACGGCCTCCCCCCCAATTTAGAACACACTACTAAAGAACAGTGCAAATTGAGCCCATCTCAGCTCACCAGGAGAAATCAACGACTTAGGGCTCGAACTCTTAAATGTCCAGCTACCAATACCTCCACCCAATGCAAGACCTCACGATTCCCATAGTGGTTCGTCCGCCCAACCCATTCACTAATACCCTCTCAAACACCAGCAAGCAGCAAGCCACTCTTAATAAAGCCAGCAACGCCCACTCAACACTGAAAACACAGACTCATCCCAACTCTGAACTCAAACTAGCCCTGATTAACGCACGATCCATAGCTGCCCATGCTCCAGAAATACGTGACTACATAACAGATCAGGAACTAGACATGCTCATAGTGACCGAAACTTGGCTTCACCAAACCTCTGGACCCACTCTTGCCATCGCCATTCCACCCAACTACACTATTTACAGAACGGATAGAACTAAAACAGTTGGTGGGGGAGTAGCTATTATTGCAAAAACCCAACTCAACCTAAGAGCTTGTCCCATTGATAATCCAGAGGGATACGAAATCCTACTCACAAAACTTGCTACCAATCATAAAACCACTATCAACATAGTAACGATATATAGAGCCCCAAACAAAAATTCTCAGCCAGATATAGACATACCATTACTACTTAATCCACTGATCAAACCCAAAACAAAATGCATCGTCCTTGGTGACCAGAACCTCGGGTTTAATGATAGCCAAGATCACAAAGCTGAAGCATTACACAGTGCCTTCAGAGACATGCTATTCACACAACTCGTGAATGCACCTACCCACAACAAAGGTATCCTTTTGTGTACCCACTAGGTGAGTCTCGGTAAGGAGAGTGAAGTCCGGAGAGTGCCTGTTGAGGAATTACAATATCATTTTGTGTTTAATACTTGAACACATCCCGTTTATGTTCCATGTTAGGACCGTGACAAGGTTGTCAGCTGCCATCCACCCAAGACATCAAATCTCAAGCCTTTGATCCTGCGTGATCCCCCTCCCAAATGTTCCCCATGCTTGACCCCTGAGGAAACCTGCCGCCCCCGTATCCCCCCCACCTATGCCAAGCGATGTCAACCCAGTGACCAATCATAGAACAAGAACAAAAAACTCCCCCAATTCTCCCACCTTGCACATCTCCCCCAACTGAAGCACCTGTCGGCCAGGCTTGTGCAAGAACCCACACAAACCAAAAAACACACCCATGCATGGGGTACCCGCTGCTGCGGCCACTTGAGATGCCAGAGGCAGGCCTGTCCCTTAGCCTCCCCCAGTCCAGAGGTTTTTGTTTTACTGTTGCTTCTTCATAAAGCTCCTCCCTGCTATGCCAATACCCAATGCCAACTCTCACCTCAGACTCATGCTTCCTCTCCTCGACACAGGATGCCATTGTTATCTACTGGGGAATTCGGGACTTGCAAAAACAGTGGAGCTGATGACGGCACTGGCTTGGCTACTGCTGCGACCCTCTCATCGGCATACGGGTTCCTGTCCGCTGGATGTTAGTCTCATACCACTCCCATGCTTCCCATGGTGTGATGAAGAGGAGCGCCTTTGGCCCATATTAAACTTTCAGTTGCAAAGGGAAGAAAAAGGGCATATTTAATACCGCTAGATAGCAGCTTTTGCTTGATAGGCTCAAAAGATTGACGTGCCCTCTGCACCTATCTTGTGTAATCCAGAAAGAGCCAGATGCAGAAGCCATTATTGGTGCTCGTGCCTACTGCCGTGACCATCTGCAGCAGGGTGTCCCTGTCTCTGAAGTTCAATAATCGTGCAATAACAGTTTGTGGGTGAGCTCCTGGCACCATTCTGCCTGTGGGCATCCTACGGGCCCATTCCACTTAAAAGAAGTTTGAGAGTTTCTTTGGTGCCATTAGGTTTGGCAGCCATTTTCCGAGAAAATGCTCCATATTGAGACCCTCTGCTCTTTCTGGGAGCCCCAGAATGCAATGGTTGTTTTGCCTCGACCTCCCTTCACTGTCTTCCACCCTACTCTCCTGGACTCTGAGCTACTGCGACACCATCACTAGTTGTTTTTCCATCTTCTTTACTGCGTTCTCTCTGTCCGATATCCGCTGTTCTGCCTCTCCCATTCTCAAGGACGTTCTGCCGCAGGAAGAAGACCTCAGATGCCAGTCCATCGATTTTTTCTTTTTTTTTTCTCCACCGACGTCCGCGATTCAGCTATGGCACCCATGATGTCACTGAGTGAAATGCTCGGGCCCTGGGCTAGATCCACGCCACCGGGGGCTTCCTTTATTATGGGTTGTGCTTTAACCATGCCAGACACAACAAATTGCTCCATTTTGCTTTGTTGTGTAGCTTTCTTAGTCTTTTTCTTTGCCATAGTAAGATTGGATGGGAGCCCCTGCCCTGTTGAGCACCCCCCAGACCCACCTTTTCAGCTTGTTCCAATGGCCCACATGCCACCTGGGGTGATGTCCGTCCGGGAGCTGTTGCCTCGTACCCTCAATGCCAGGCCACCATCCCTACACCTTATTGTGTCCAGAGTCTCGTTCTGGTGGCTCTCCCCGCTGCAGTCACCTCCCCACTTGTGGGCTGCTCCTAATGTCACTGATTGTCTCCACTGGCGTCTGCTCCTTGGCCCCCAGCCCCTCACTACCACATTCCTGGCAGCCAATGCACTTTCCTTATGTTTTAATGCTCATCAATGTCACTGCATCCCCCTCTCTGGTGCCCGGCACAGCCAGCAGATCATAGACCGCCTCCACATCGCAGGCCCTCCTGACCGCAACACTTGCCCAAGCCTCCTCTCACAACTGGGGCTGCTGCTATTCATCCGGCGCCCCCTTCGCCACTACTGGAGAATTCTTAATACCACTAGTACCCCTACTACCCGTACACCCCTCCTGCAAGCCAGTCCCCCGGTGTCTGGAGGTTTGGTGCCCCTTATCTGATGTTTGTGTACTGGGCCTGCTATTCCCATGCACTGGGCCCGTGTGGGCAGCCATTCGTGATCTGGCTTACCGCCCGTGGCACCTCCTTAGAGTGATCAGAGTTATTGGAGACTGGAGTGCTTCCACTGCATTCCCATCTACGCACGCCTTCCAGCTTGGCTCCTCCTCCAATCCATAGCCCACTGGCCCGCAGCTACCACTCTTATCAGATAGTGAATCCTCAAACTGGAGGACCCGTAGCTCAGCCGACAGACACACAGCACCACCCGGTCTATTGCAGTCATGCCTCCTTCTCCTCGACCCACCTCGTGGGAAACTGCCCAGATTTTCCATGAGTGCTGTCTTGCTCGGCTCCCCCTTCAATCCGCGGCTTGCCAATCCGCAGCCTCTGCACTGCTGCCAGACGGCGGGTCTTCATACTGGAGATTTTATGGAGCAGCTGGCGGGCTCCCAGTACCCCTGGCCCTCCAGCAATATGGCAGCCGTGCCTCCTTCACCTCGGCCCGCTGAAAGGGAAACTGTTGCATATCTTCACCCCCGGCCACCGATTGAGCCCAGAGCGCTGCTGGCGACCGCCGGCACTTGACGATCTTTCCCCTCTCGGCCGGAAATGTATTCATGCAGCTTGTATGGTAGGATTAGTAACATTGGGGGTCATTCCGAGGTTGGAGGTAAGGGATTACCGGTGCCTGTAAGGGCACCGATGGCGGTAATCCCTTACCTCCGTATTCCGAGTTACCTTTGCGGGTCCCTCTTTACCTCCTGCTTTTAGCAGGAGTAAATTACGGGACCCGCAAAGTGACCTTGGAGTAAATTACGGCACCGTAATTTACGGTGCCGTAATTACCTCCTTCCCCATTCCCATTGAGCCCTATGGGGGCAGAAATGGGGATGGGGAAGGGCTATGGTGAATGGGGAATTACCGGTCCATCCAACCTTGGAATGGACCGGAAATTACTCCATTCACCATGCCGGTATTCCATGGAGTAAATAGCTCCATGGTTGCCAACCATGGAGCTATTTACTCCATGGTGTAGTCCTAACTCGGAATGAGGGCCATTATCTATTCAGCCTCACAGAGCGATGATGTCCTACGACTTGTTCATCTGCTGCGCAACAGCGCCCCCCCCTGAAACAAACCTTGTTGATGCTACAAACTACCTCAGCATTGTTAATTGGTTTATGAACCTGCTTCAAGTTTCCCTTGAGGTGCACCAACCCCATTTCAGTCGATTAAGGTCCAGAGTCTTAGGTTAAGTCCGAACCCTATGAAGACCATGGCTCAATGAATCCTGCCACAGAAGCATGTTAAGGATCGTTGCCT
Organism: Ambystoma mexicanum; assembly: GCF_040938575.1. Classification (NCBI taxonomy): domain Eukaryota; kingdom Metazoa; phylum Chordata; class Amphibia; order Caudata; family Ambystomatidae; genus Ambystoma; species Ambystoma mexicanum. The sequence continues at coordinate 1,058,718,826 of NC_090931.1, read as the reverse complement.
TATTTTTTGGTGTCCTTGGACAAACAACTTTGCACATGTAGTAACAAGACCCCACATACAATGTGCTCATTGAAGGAGGCTGTATCCGTTCCGACTTTCGGGCCAGCAACATTCTTGGAGATGCACCACCAGGTATGGACCTTTCCAGCATTCTTCAGTTGTGATTTCCAAGAGTGCCCCCCCTTCCAAAAATGCCATCCTTTTGAACCACTCAAGTACAACAGATGTCTCATCTGTGAGCAGCATGTCTTCGATGTCCTCACATTGCTTGATCTACTGTTTTGGGTGCATCACCCACTTCTTCTTTTTCAAAGAAAATAACTGACAGCATAAAACACGGTTACCACAATGTACACACACAAACAATGCATATGAACACTGCACAACATGTAAAGCTGTTTTTACCCAATTAGGTGACAGGCCCAATACAGCTTCCCCCCTCAGTGCTTCACCCTGCTCCTTCACCCAAAACACCATGAATTAACTGTTCATAAACAGTGCATATCAGCACAAACTGTAACTAAGACTGATTATTGTATCCCCAGAGGTTACACTTATTTTGGCTGTTGGTAACATAGAAGGCAGACCCAAACATTTTTGTGTGCTTTCTGTGACTTGTAGTTCTGTTTGTTTCCATTACAAAACCAAGACTACAAGTTACATAATACAAAACAAAATTCATGACCAGATAAGCACCTAATGGAATGGATCATGTTGGCAAGTATGTGCACTGTAGGAACACTTGTTCAAATGCAGCACAGCCCACCCCAACATCTCAGCCTAGTAAAGTGTGACTCACATGGCAGTCTTCCATTTAGAGCTCAGGCTTCGCTGAGAATGTAGATGGCTTGGTTCGTAACTTTATTCCCATGATGAGAGAAAAACACAGATGTGGGCTGGGTCCCAATTTGCCCATTGTCTGCCTTAATCGGGGAGTCCATGATCTCACATAGGTGCCTAAAGGTAGTACTGCAAAAAAATGTATGCATAGGAATTGTAGTGGTCAGATCTCCTTTTTTACATTTGAGACGGAAACTGGGAAAAGTGAATGTTCCCATTGTGCTGTATTGGGAAGAGGGACCTTTTAGGAGGCGTAAAGAAGCGAGAAAGTAACATCCTCTGAAAAATGACGAACTGGAGTTATCGAACACTGTTGGAAAGTTTGCTGCATATGAACCCAGACCACCAAGCTGCGAGGCCATTTGTTCCTCAAGCATACACACATACACCAATTTAGATCATGTCTTGTTTATCTATGTTTTATCAGTGGGCAGACAAGAGCAACACAATTAAAATTAAAAAAGGGCACCTTGAATAGGGGAGAAGTGAAACGCAAACCCAGTCCCATTACAAATCACTATTAGGAGATGAGTGTCCAAACCACTTCGCAACCAATGTTGCAACCTTGAAGTCTGTGCAAGCATAAATAAGCCCTAACACAGCCAGACACATCATTATGTATCACCATGCAGTTGCGTGGGCCAAAACCTTGTTCATGGGCAGCGCGTTTCCCATCTATTGCCAAACAATGGACAGAGTGCGGAGATGCCATTAGTTTCTCCCTAGGTCTACTGGAGATGGGAAAACAAGAAATAAACCATCAAAGGGTTAGTCACTGAGACAAAGGGTCCGATTCATAGTCACCGCAAAGTACTTAGCGCCTAGAACAACTTTGCGCCTACTTACATACATAAAATGTAATTGTGCGTTCCACGTATTCACGGATTTCAAAGTGCAAAGTAACCTGAGGCACAAAGAAAACTGAGTTGCGCCTAGAACGTCCACAACACGCCCCCACGCAAACTAAAACCAGCGGCAAATACCAACCTTTGCGCCTACATTTTCCCCACCATCCAGCACCCCGGCGATACTGAGTGCCGTCACCCCGCAACCCAAGGTAGCACCCCGGCGATACTGCATATGGTCTTCTGTAACTCTAGGCTGCACGCCACTAATCTGCGTAGACCCTGTTCTGATATCGTTACCCACATTTCTCAATGTCTTGCAGAATGCCCCACTCCCGATCTCTAAGAAAATATTTGGAGGGATAGACGGAACCCTGAGGGAGCTTCTGGGGCGGTGCAGACTCGTTTTGCCCTTAGGACCCTCCAGCGATCAGTTTGGGAGGGAGGGATCAGTCTACTCATCTTGCAACAATACTATTGGGTAGCGCAGTTGTGAGTTGTCAACAACTGGCTTCACAGCAACACAGCATTACCACATACTGTATTGGAAAAGGGGTCGATGGGGGAAAGACCCTGGTTCTGATATTGTATGGGAAGAAAGGAGGGTGAGAAGGGCTCCCGCTCATGACGCGACATGTAGTGCAGATCTTGGCCCACAGCACACACTCACATTGGGTGGGGAGGGAGGCTGACGCTATGCAAACCACTTGAGAAAATGTACACCTCCCAGAGCTCTGTAAAATGGGTTACTTCAGGAACTGGGAGAATCTTGGAATCCGATACTTAAGGGCGGTGGTGCAGGGGGGTGGTCCTCTTTCATTTGAGTGCCTTAAGAACAAGTTTGCCCTTGCCGAGGGGGAAGGTTTTCGATATATGCAACTGAAACAGGCACTAAAATTGTAGTTTCCTGATATGGGGGAAATCCCACAACGCTCTCTGCTGGAAGCAAATATACTGCCAGTTTGAATTGAGAGGTCACGTCAACGCTGTATCAAATAATATCTGCCTATGAGGCCTGGGAACTAACCCGTCCGAGGAACAGGTGGGAGCGGGATGTAGGCATAATGGAACCCGAGGAGTGGGTGGAGGCGCTGATGTTACCACAGGAAATCGGAATATCTGCCAGGCTCCGCCTCATACAGTACAAGATTCTACATAGAGTTTACTACTCCCGTACCAAACTGTATGCATGGGGGTGTGCAGATGATCATTTTCTTCTGTGCAGAGGGTCGGGTACACATTTTATCACACCCTGTGGGAATGCGACCAGGCCCAAATTTCGTGGTGTGAATGTGTAGTCAAATATACTGGTACCAGAAGTCCCGAAAGACCCGAAATGTATGTTACTCAGGATATGGGGGGAGGCGTGGATCGCAAAATGTGAAAAGACATTCTTGACAGTGGCCTTGGGACTAATCAAAAAAGTACATGCCTCATTGTGGGGGTCCCCAGATCGACCGAGGCTGTACTGTTGGAAACAGTGAGATGGACAGGTGCATGGCCCTGGAAAGGAGGGTTTATAACGTTCGGGGATGCCCAGCAAAGTTCATGAAAGTTTGTGGTAAATAGGAGGGGAATGGGGAGGGGGGTAATGGTTAACTGTTGGGATGGTCGACTGCACGGTAAAGGGAGATTGATGGATCCACTGGACAGATGTAGCAAGACCACTAAATTCGACCTTATTTGCAGTTTACTCGTGTATGTTGCAATGTCAAGCGATGGAGTTCTTCTTATGGTGACTCTCTTTGTTTTTTCCTCTTTATTCTTTGCTGTTAAAACAATAAAATGTTTTATTAAAAAGAAAACCAACAACAAGGTTTGTTTCAAGTACTTTCACAGGTCATTTGCTGCAGACCAATTCCCTATGTTAAAAATGTCCTACAAGTGGTTGTTGAAAGGAATGGGGCTGCAACTAATATGTAATGTGTGAACTTGGTGAGTATTTGAAAACATGTTCTATGAATTCAATCTTCTTTTGGTCTTCACATGACTCAAATAAAACAAACATGTGATTCTGTATGATTCTGTATGAGCATACGCTATGTCATTCTCACTTGGTAAGTGGGTCCTCCAGGGGGCATAGAACCAGCTTGTTGACACAAAAAGCAGGGAATAAATAAAAATGATACATTATAACAAAATACAGTATGCTCAGTAGTGTCCACCCTATATAGAACAACAAGTTAACATTGGTGGAGCGGATCAAAACCTGATGCCCAGTTGATTGTGGGGTGGCGAGGGGGGGGGCTTCAACAGGATTGAACCCTGGTTCCCAATTCCTTGTGGAAAAGCCAGGTAGGCACTTAATATTGTGTCCGCCTATGTTCTAGGGAAAGACAGGTGTCCATGAAGACAGATGTTCTTGAATAGATCTCTACTTCATTCTCTCCTCCTCATCTTCATAGGGCATTAATGTGTTATGGCCATGGCATGTAGGGGCAGGTGCTTTGACCCTTGTTGACAGACAAGGAGTCACCTAGTCTGAAATGATGAACAGCATCTTTGAACAGTAGCCAAGTAACAGAGATACATTTGTGCCAAAATAGTGACACTACCCACATCAAGGGATGTTGGAGATATGTACCGGAAGACATTGTTCACCTATTGCCAGTAGGTTAGACCACAGTTTAGGTCTACCTAGGTCCTGAAGAAGGTCGATGAACATTGGGCTAATTGGAATAACGCAGCTATATTACGACGAAACATTTGAAGATCTTGTGAATAAGCTGAATAAGCGTAAGAATACTTACGTATAACTCACTTGGAGGACCGGTGGTATTTAGAGGTACCCTTATAACTCATCTGTTTCAGTGGGGTCACATTGCCCCTTCTGCTTACTTACAGGTGGGCATTGTGGCATCCATCTGAGACAGACTTTTTCTCTTCGAGGGCCAACGAGCAGAACGGAAGAAGTCTTCTCCAGCATGCGCCAAAGGAACACCTCCGACACCTCTAGCAAAGATTCAAGTGAGCATGGGGGTGCTTCACTTGAGACCTTGTGGCTGGTGAAGTGGTTATCACATCTAGGTGTGTATTTCTTATTCACAAATTAACCAACTCTGGGCAGGGCTTCCTCTGGGACTCGTTCCAAGTGTCGGCTACGTGGCGCAGGCCAGCTGCAGGTAAAGGCACAGTGCCAACAAGGGTCTCTGCAGAACCCTGTCTGCATTGCAATGCCCACAACGGAAAGGCTTGTGCACAGATTGACAATTTCAGTTTGTTTTACATTTCATTCCAGTAATAGGTGTCGAAATATTAACTCAGCATTTCAATTGAATCACCCTTAAAGGCACATTACTTGTAAGGGGCGCTTTACACTCACGTTGAAGTCTGACCCCAGCCCGCCACCCAAATGGGTACAGGGTGCCCATACTTATCTCGCTGTCAGACACGTCAAGCAATTAAAAGGCAAAATGAGGCTAATCTGTAAAACACTTACACTTTCGGCCCACCTTGTCTTCTGCAGGCAGGTTCCCACCTAATGAATCAGTGGAGCTGGCCACAAAGGATGTGCTCCTATTTCTCTTCTGTTGTTTTAAGTGTTGGGGCAGCGTTAAATGAGATGAACTTGGAAACGCTATTTATTTGTTCTATGCGCGCCTAACAAATGTCCAATAAATAAATAAATAAATAAATACACTTTGTGATTTACTGTGGTACAATTCATGACTTCCAGTAACGTCAGTGGTGGTTGGTACAACTAGCACGGTGGTGAGCATTGCCACCTCTATGTGCCGAGGCTACCTGCAGATAAATATCCACAGGCAATCCACCACTCCGGAAAGAAACAATGGCCCTCATCACAAGCTAGCCGTCCGGATATAACGGTGCCGGTAAAATGGTACCAGCAGCGTTTTCCCGACCAGCTAACTACAAGTTCTGTGGCCGTGTGGTGTTACACCCGCCAGTTCTGACCTGGCGGGTGTAACGTCACTTGCTGCAGACGGATGCAGAAACACTGTGCCAGTGTTTCCACTTCCCCATTCCCGTAGAGTCCTATTGGACTCCACGGGAATGGAGATTTACAGAATGCCGGCTCTGGAATTACCAGATCACCACGGCTGTAACACCCCTGTAATTCCAGCAAGTCCGGAGCAGGTAAATCCCAACTGTTCCAGTGGCAGCCTGCCAGTTTTACTGGCACGGCTACCGCCAGACTAATGTGTATAGAGTGTTGCGAGAGGGAGGATAAGGGGGTACCCTACCAATATGGTGTCTGGTGTTGACACTGCTCCTTTTGCACCAATGTCACATAAGGGGCACCTGGGCATTCAGAGAAGATAACCATGTCTTTCGACTCCATATTCGATGCCCTTGAAGGTTTGTTGGTTGACGAGATGTGCATTGGTTGGCCAAAGTTTCCTGGTTGCCTTGTAATGGACTGTAGTTTCTGCAGAAGTGCAGGGGCTGCGTTCCAATTGGTCTTACATCGTGAAGAACATTTTGAATTAAATTCTGCGAATTAGAAAATCAGGGAGTGAGAGGAAAGTCTGTGACAGAGTCAGAAATCAGAGTAACAGTGAGAATGAATGGGACCTAGCAGTGGGTTCGAAATTACGGTGCGTCAATGAGATTAATCAGGGCCGGACAGTGGGCCTCATTACGAGGTCGCCAGGACCCAGTCAGTGCGACCGGCGGGTTGCTGCTGCCCTCCTAACACCGTTTCCAGCACCTAGCTCCCGGTGCCACCGGGACATTACAAGTCCTGGCGGCCCGGTAAATTAGGCACCGGAAAATGTAAGTCCCATTCCCATGGAGTCGCATAGGACTCCATGGGAATGAGGACTCAGAAGTACCGGCACTGTTGCTAATGGTGCCAGTGCTTCCATGGCATCTATGCCTGCCGGGGACGCTGCGCCTGGCAGAGTCAGACCTGTCGGGCGCAGCAGCCCCAGCAGGCAGACTTGTAGTTTGGCGGTCCAGAAACAAGGGTGCCGGTAAACTTACCAGAATCTTCCAGACCTCCACACTTGTTAGGAGGCCCGGTGGGTTAGAAATCAAGGGGGTGGCCGTAAGATAAATCAGAGACAGGCAGCGAGTTAAAAATTAGGGTGTGACAGCTACAGTTAGATGAATCACAGCCTTACAGTCAGATAGAAATCAGAGGACGCCAGAGAGATGAACCAGGGCCAAACAAGGACTTAGAAATCATAAGGAGCAATTGAGAGAACTTGGTAGCCTACGGTGAGTTAGGAATTGGGAGTTTGCAGTGACATCAATCAGGGCATGACATTGAGTTATAAATCAAGGGATGAACATGACGGAATTTGGGACATAATGGTGAGTTCGAAACCCAGAGGTGACCGTGAAGGTAATTCGGACCCAACGGTTAGCTAGAATAGTGCTTTGCAACCTTTTCGGCATCATTAACCCCTAATATTTTTCAGTACGTCATTCAGACAGTGGCAGATGTTGAACTTCGAAACAACATGAGGGTGACTAGCAGCCCTTTATTGCATGCAACAAGCAATTGCAAAAGGCATGTCTGGCTGGGCCCTTGGTGGTTTCAGTAGGTACTTTACCCATGGATTTATTTTCATGCTGCCAAGTGGCGCACTGTAAACACAATTTTCTAGCTATACTTTTTAACGAAAAGCTGTGTTTTTCTTAGCAGTTCTAAGGAGGAACACTTGAAATATTCCAAACGTCCAAGTCTGCAAAACAATCCTGGCACACATGTCAAAGCAGAGCTCTCCTATTTGCAGCATCAAAAAGGCTTGCTTAAAGGCTGTTTACTCAGAAACCATACCTTGACTACTCTTGGCTACTGGTAGCCCCCATGGATGAAAATGTAAGGTTGCAAGCTACTAGCCAGGAATAAAAAGGTACTTGTTCACTCAGTTCTCCACATACACACACCACAACATTACTTATTTGCCAAAGTCAAATATCACTCGCCAATGGCTAGTGGCAGGTGCACATTTTGAGGCGTGGCCTACTGTGTCTGCCTAAGCCTTGCTTCTTGTGCACGGTTCACATTCTCTGAGCCATGGAGACACCAGGAAATTTTAAACAGGTGCTGCCCATGGCGATATGTGTAGTATGAAAGCATATCAACATAACACAATATGCCCTTCTTTTTCAAAACTGGGGTAGTCTACAGAGCATGTGCAGTGAAGCAGACCCTTCATCACTGCACATGCTCCAGCTGCCGTCTCACCTTTTGCTGCCCACCGCCAGTAATGCTTCCCCAGCCGAAAGTCTAACATGTGTGTGTCTGGTTAAAATTCATCCTACATGTCATTTGCCACAGCATCCACCCTGTCTCTCACCCCATCATTCAAACACAGCCCAATACTGATCTCATTCACCCCTTGGTTACCAACCCACCTATTTATGAAGCATGAGGTAGAAGACAACGGGATGTGTAATGCCTAGATGGGCTACAAGGCATAAAATAAGCATAGCATAGCAATTTGCTATGCAATTCTGTAGGTTTACTAATTAAATTGGCACTTGAGTAGCAAAGCTAGCTATTTGAGTTACCCTGTTTAATGAAAGCACAGCTCGTCCTGCATTCATCTCTTGCCTTCAAGACTCTCTCAACTCTCTTTACTCTGTTTGCTGCAAGTGCAAAGGGGCTAAGGGAGAGACAGTGTAGTAATAATCCTCTCCTCCACTCTTAAGTGCCAAAGGCATGTGTGGGAGTGCTAGGCAAGACTTTGTTTTCTTTTTTCAAATAACGGCAATCCAGAAGTTATTGAGCAGATACTTTTATTATGCTAACTATATCCTGTCTGGAAAAGGCAGGTATGTGTTCACTTTATTTCTTTTTAAAGACTATCATGCTACGCCATTCCTACAACTTTAAGTTGTTATATAATGCATAATTACAGCATTGCCACTGTAAAACACTGACTTGTCTCCATGCTTTACAGTATAGTTTAGGTTTATCTAAATTTCAGTGTCAACTATATTTCCTTTTGTTGGGGAAGATGATGAGTGAACACATTTGAAGAGCCACGTGACCAAATTCTTTTGATGGCAAGCTTAGTTCTGTAACCTGCTAGTTGCAGGCATCTGTGCAACTCATGCTCAACCCATGAGTTGATCCCATACTCACTGACATTCTACCTTATCAACCTGTTACTATATACCAGCTACCCCGAAAGTGAGATGGCCACAAACTACAATATTCCACCTAGTTTACCCAGCTCTCTGCCTACTACACCATCCACTCTGCTTAGTCTCTTACTTTCTATCCTCCTGCTTAATGAATTCACAAAGCTAACTAGATGTTAACGCAAAGTAGTGATCAATAGTTCCATCAAGTCTGTATATCTACAGATCTACTTCAACACCATAGACTGTAGTTAGCCTCCAAAGCTTGCTATGCTCTATGATTATGATTGCATTATATATTAGCAACTGTGGAAGAACTGGCCAGACTATTTTCAGAGCCTTTTTTATCATATACATTTATTTATTTATTTGTGTCCATTCATGCAGCTAGCCTTTTACATTTTACAGACACTCATCCATGGCTTTCAAAGTCCTTTCAGCCACTCACATAGTCTAGTACATTTTATGAAGGGAGAGTACCATTTGGAGTGGACGTTTGAAACTTTTATTTAACATTTGCTTTTTTTGCCGTAAATTTCAAATAAAAGTTTCACTGTGCATGGCAGGCCTCTGGGTGGAAGTAGTGTGCCAAACATAAAGTGGGTTTGTGGTGACATGCACCATTTTTCCGAAAGTGTATTTAAATTTGTTATCATCATGGGACGACTGCATTTCTCTGAGGTCGAGTAGATAAACTAAGTGACACGATCTGCAGGTCAAATGGATCGTAAAGAATTTGCAAGGCGCGACTCATCTCTCTAATGTCTTACTTCAGTGGTAAACAAAACTGATGTATTGTTACTCATTTTATGTAATGCGTACCAATAACTCCTTGTGACAATAAAAATATTAGTACAATATTGCTAATCAAATGGATTTGTTTGCTAATCCCAAACATTGTAATTAGCAAACTTTGCTAATCAATTTTAAAAAACAAATACATGCCTTGGGCTATAACAAAGCCACCTGGCTCTATCTACCACGCAAGCATCACATAAGCGTCCAGAATTGGCAAATATCTCCACGTTTTCATGGAAAGCATGGCAAACGAGTATCATCAACATTCTTACATTTTCAGGAAAGTATTTTTTGTAATCAAATAATTTGTTATGGCCATCTACGAACAATCCCATATTAGATTCATTGTGTTTAAAATAATTTAATACTCCCAGCCTAGACCCCTAATATCCGCAAGAGAGCTTGAGCGATGCCTGGCCATTCCAACTATCGGGACAGATGCGCAAATATGCTCATCACCACGTGACCGGTGGGTGAGGAAACTGCTGCATAACAATAATTGACGAATGCCATGACAAGAACAGATTCTCATATTCTGTTTCAGCTCAGGTTATAGTTGGCACAGTGACACAATATAGACTCTTGCCAGTGGAACATAAGAGGGTATTCTTTGGTTAACTATAGCATTGCAAGCCTCTGGAATCATCTTTTGTCCCAGCTACCCATATGGAATGGAAAGCAGATCGCTGAATATGTCAGATACACGTAACTGTCTGAAATAGGATCAGCATTGCTTTAATAATGTTCGATGCGCGCTGCATAATTTCATTTACATGACAGGTATCCTCTGCGTATTAGGCAATTTGCTTCAATAAAAGCAGTGAAAAGGTTTACTGTGTCTTATAAGGCGCACTTTGGTTTTCAAATTATTAATGTATTTGTTCATTTAGATTTTTGTACCCCGCTGGGCATGTTACATTTACAAAGTACAATATCTAATATACAATTAATCTAATAATGGTTTGTATTGAGCAAACACTGAATGAGAAAATACCAGAGTGGAAAATATACAGACAATGAATAGGGAAGCCATTTTCTATTAACTTCATAAATGTACAGAAAATAGCCTACTGTGATTTGGTATCAGCAAACTCGTGAAGGCCTGGCTAGTAGCACTCAATATTAGATGTTCAGTGGTGTGCTCCATAATGCGTTCTAGTTGAAAAGATCTTTTTCTTAAGATCTTTTCACCTAAAAAACAATTTTGAAAGAACTCTCCATGCCCGCACAGAGCGGTTTTTCTAAATGGAACAGTCACGCGCCAGCTGCACACAAGTGCGCGCAGGGGCTGACAGTCACGTCGAGGCCCGGAATCACAGGACGAGGAGAACGGGTAAGTGTGCGTGTGCGTTGGTGTATGTATGTGTTTTGGTTTGGGGGAGTGGGGGCATGAGCGGCGGGGAGGAACAATGGAGGGCTCGGGGGTGAAACCCCCCCCCCAAAATATAGAATTTTTAATGCATTTTAAAAAGGTCTCATGAGAGAAAAACCTTTACAATACTGGTTTTCCGATCAACATAAAATCGGGCATTGTAAATCAGTCTTTGTTACTTGAGATCTTTAAAATGAGGTCTTTTCTCATAGTACCTCATAAGGATGTGCTGATGTATTTCACTCTTCGAAAGATGTCATCTCAACTTTTTTAAAAAAAAGAATTTGGCCGTTTTCTTCATATGATGTTTGCTTTGTTGGCTGCTTGGTTATACTGAGCAACATGTGTGAGGCACATTGGAGCCGAATGTGTGCCACGGGTGCCTTGGCATGCTTCTGGCACACCACACCACACCTCAGCCTATCAGAAGTAACTGCACTGCCAGATACATCTCCATGGTAGCAGATCTAATGGCATTGCTTATGGAAGTACCCTTAGCCTGTAGCACCCCAACAAAAGGTTTCTTTAAAAGGCGAACCTGCATTCATTATATCTATAGGAGCACACATTACACAAAAAGTACTCATTTCTTCTCAAATAGGTTTTATTTTTGTATAAAAAGGAAACATGTTTGAAAGGCATGCCACAATGTAACAAAAAATGAAGTGAAAAGGCAAACCGTTTACATAAAATCTTTGATCACAAGCAAGAGAAGGAGCAACCACTAGGAAAATCCTCAGATCATTGAGAATTGTACCTCCATCGCAGGGAATTAATGTGAAAAGCAGCGAGATTACTGTAACTTGCACCAAAAGCCAATTTACACCTATAAGAATTCGTGCAAGTTGAAGCTTTTGCATGAATAATATATGGAAATAAATTCACACACTACGTAATACACAAATAAAAAATTGTCCAATATGAGAGCATTTCCATCAGTGTTTCTTTTTATTTCGTGAACGCAGTAAGAGTTTTTAAAAAACGAGACATCAAAAAGTGTGCGCCCCAAAACAAGAGCTGGGGAGCCAGAAACGATAGCAGAACATATGATCCGTTATTGGCAGCAACTGATGATCCTAATCACGGTGACTGAAGGGATATTTGTCCAAAAAATAAAAGTTGACAGGCTGCTGACGAATACAATTGTTATCAGGGTGATAACATCTTAGAATCTTGGCCAAAACGTGACAAATGCCCTCGCAAAAAACACGCCGAAATGGCGAGAGTGGTTTCAGCTTTTCGCCGACAAAGTGCATCAGTCATGAAGGATATCTAGGTTGGGGAAGCGGCTTTTTTTCTGCAAACCACTGTGGCGATGTACAGTTAATGTTGCCATGAACGTGGGGCAATTCAGATTCTAATCACCGTGCAATGCCCGCGGAAGGCTCCACTGGTGCCCGCACTGGTGGTTGCAGGCGCGGCCGCTCAAGTCGCGCAAAGGCACAACATGGGACGTGCGGGGGCGGGAAGACATTGTGAAACTGCGCACACCCTTCAGCACGCCTTCCGCAATGTGCCGAGGCGCTGGGCGGGTCACCCCGCCTCCACGGGCAGTGCTGCGACCTTCCCGGGTGGCGCCTCTCTGACGAGCTTGAGTTGGGGGCCTGGGAAAGGACCTATCTGTTGTTGGGGAGCGTGGGCTTGAGGGGCAGGGGGGTGAAAGATAGGAACACACCACCCTTAATAAATGTAGTAATTCAGTCAACAGATGCCGTCAAAAATATTCAGGTCGCCCCTCGGGTACACTGTGCATTTTGCGGCATGAATGCGAAGGGCACTGCTATCAGGTGCCAACTTAACTTCTTAAAAAAGGGCTATACGAACTTATCCGCTGGCCCAAACTTCCAATTAAGATATGTCCCAGGCCGCAGTGCATTTTTCTAATTCAGTAAACAACCAGTGCTGCGCACTTTGGGGAGTCATTTATATGAACATTGCACAGATTTTTCTGGCATTGTGGTGCAACCAATACAAAATATCACAACTCCAAAGCCAACTGCGTGGTCCAATAACAACCATTAGTCGCACAGTTCCAAATAAGGAGCACAACAAACTAAAATATATTGGAGGAAACCAGAACATGGTAAGCTTGGAGCCCGCCATCGCGCGAACCGGAACACCAGTCCAATATCGGAGAAAACTCCCCATACCAGATCCCAGGTAAAATATTAAAAACATTCAAAAACACAGGGAAAGACCGCGAATGAAAGCTAATCGCCAGGCAGCAGCACCGTGTGATTCCAGCGGTCTGACAGCGAGTGCAGGGAACAGTGACAGCTGAGGCATTTCGCTTTACGCACGTCCCACACCCTCCCCTCCTCCCCTCAGGAAAGGGTGGTGTCACCACGGGCCACACCCAGAGCCCGGCATGGCCTGTGTGAACCCCGTCGCCCCCCCCTCCCCTCCCCTCAGGGACTTACGCAGCCCCACGACCGGCCAGTGCCCGCGCTGCGCACACGGGGCTGCTGCCAGGGAGCCGGGACTGACAAGTACGCCCTACCTTAGCCTGCAGATACTGAGGGTAGTAGTAGGTGGTGTACTGGGGGTACATCTGCTGTTTCCACACTTTGCCCATGAAGATGGGAATCTGAGCCTGCGCCTTGCAGGGAGGGGTCTCGGGTGCTCTCCAAAGTGCTCCCCGCGGTCTGCTTTGCCCTTCTAGCTTCTGCTGGCTAGTGGCTACGGGCTCACTCACCCCTGCAGCTGCAGAGCACCAGCCGCCGCCTCTACTCCCGCTCCCAGCAGCCAGCACTCCCCGCCCAGCTGCAAGCAAGCCTCGGGAAGCAGGACACGCAGCCCAGTGCCCTCTCCGCGCCAGACGGATCGTGCAGGAGTGCGATCAATAAACTCCCCTAAACTGCAGCGGTGACAGGCGGCAGGGAGCACTGCTGCTTGCGGCTGCTGGCACGAGAGGCAGGAGGCAGCCAGCGGGGGAGGGAAAGAGGAGTGGCCATTTTAATTTCAAGCCTAGAAGGGTCTGAGGTGTGGGTGTGTGTTGCAGCCGCAGCACTCGGAATTTACTGCAAGCCATCTCGATAATTACCTTCAATGTCTTATTGTACGAGCCTGCCAGCTCTTCCATGGTCCTAACAAGCATTTGAAAATGTGGTACATATAAGAAGCAATATGGTAGTTTGGATCTTTTAATGCATATACAATCACAGCCTTTTTGGGGGTGGGGGTGAGTAAATGTGTTGCGAATTGTGTATAACCTCATAAACCTATTTAATGCACTTTTTATGTGAAATGTATGACTAAAAGGTAGCATGTTTTTCCTGTCGAATGGTACCGGGATTATGACATGGCATTTATAGCGCGCCTATACACAAGTGTTTCAAGGCACGACGAGGCAAGGGAGGGGGAACAGAGGGAAGACAGAGACACCGATCATAATAGGCCAGGTGTCATTCAGATCACACAAGTGCAAGGGAAGTGGGTGGAAAGTGCAGAGGGAGGCAGGGGTACAGTGGGATGATAGAATAAATAACAGTAGGTAACGTACAGCCAGCAGGTGGAAAGTGCAAGGGTAAGTGCAGGCATCGAGTGTCAAGTGCTGGTAGTGCGACTCTAGGGGTACAGAAGCAGTCCCCAAGTGCGAGGGTTGCTGGAAAGGCAGTGCAGGTAAGCAACTGGCGCGGAAGAGGACCTGGGCCTGAGATCAGAGGGTGGCCAGGTAACTAGTGCAGTTTCACTATCAGCCAGGAAGTCAGCAGGGGAGAGGAGGAGAAAAATCAGAAGCAAAGAGAAAGGTTTTGAGGAGCTTCCGGAACCGGAGATGATTCTCCTCAAGTTTCATGGAGGCTGTTCCAGAGGGAGGCCCCAGCCGAAGAAAGAGATCTACCACCAACTCGTTGCTTGGAGAAGATTAACCCTGGTGCTACATGCAGCTGTGTAGAGTTGGTAGTGTGCACTGTCTGGGGTTGGTAGTGTATGCACGATGAAGATGCCACACACCAGGATTCGCTTTTCACATGCCTTTCTCCTTGTACTGCGCGGCAGCCTTGCATGTTTTGCAAGCCGAATATCCCCTTCCAAGATGCAACTCCACTGCGTCATGCCTTGTCACACATCTGCTGCTGGAGCATTGCTATGATTCTGGCAAAGGAGAGATTAAGGCGCTTAGGATACGTACCATTTAAAATCTTTGAAGCTGCTGGCGTATTGTCAGCGTGGATCCCTGTGGATGTGAAAGGCAGGCCAAAATGGGGAAGGCCATGTGCGAGAACCCAGGCACAGCCACAGTTTTGGGCCAGGGAATTAACAGACCTTGCTAAGGTGTACGTTGGGTATGCGGACTGGTTCTCCCCTCTTGTAATAACAGGCAGGCTAACCAAGAAAGTGGGTACACAAAAGAAGGCACCAACGTCTTTGCAGAAATAAGGAAACCGATTTATTACAGATAGGGAAGTAGGCTCCTTTCCAGCAGAGTATGTTAGGCACACTAGACATGGATGATTGTCTGCACTGGGTTGCAGGGATAAGGAGGGGCACTGGTGGCAGGAATGCAAGCTCGGCACACCCGACGGGAGAGTGAGACGGAGAGGCAGGGGCAGAGGAGAGCAGGTCAGGGAGGAAGGGGCACACAGGGATGAAAAGGGAGTAGGCCAGATTGGGAGAAGTGTACCTGCTAAGGTTCTCTGTAGCTCCGCTGCCCGCACCCATGTGTCCAGCACTGCAGCCAAAAAAGAGACCTTGCCCTGGTTCTCTGTTCACTTATAAGGCTGTTGCTCCACCCTTGCAGAGCCCGCCCACGGTCCCAGGAGGAAGGGGGTGGGGCCATGATGAACACAGCTGTCCAAGTGACAGAAAGAGGAAGGAGGTCAAAATAGTTCCCAGGGTCCAAGTGGCAGGAAAAGGGTAGGGATTCAAAGGGGGCAGGGGCTAGGCTGCACATACAGGCACAGCCCCCTTCCACTGCTGTCCCAAGAAGGTGATGGAGGGACCAAGGCGTAAGGGTCAGGGACATAACAGGTGGACAAACATCCTGAAATAAACAAAATGGTGGATGCACAGCCCTCTCCTCCACCGCTGTCCCAGGAAGGGGAATGGAGCAACCAAGGAAGAAGGGGGCAAGGTCATGACAGATGAGCAAACATCAAGGGACAGCAGCAAAGGAAGGAGATGGAAGGGCTCGCCTCACCCACCCAGGTTGTAATAGTATGCCAGAGGATGGGGGGAGGGTCTACAGTGCACCAATGCTATCACAAATCAGCAGCGTATCTAAGGCCCATCAAAACCTTCTCGACATTAACGGAAGACTCATCCATGGGGCAAAGTTTACTGTCTTTTATTCTCCAACAGACAGGGATCATATAGGAAATCACAAATCTCCAGCAATCACAACCCCTGAGCTCATGTCACCCAGTTGTATACCCCTGTGACATCACAAAATCAACTACATCCCAAAAACCTAAGAGGTATCCCAATTGGGTAGCTCAATTCCATTACCTATGGAGACAGTTTACATTAGAATCTTCATTGGTCTAACATGTCAGGTGCAGTGGCGTAACACAAAAGTTGAGGGGTCCCATGCAAGACCTTTCAACATGGGTATGCCCTGCCCACCAATTTAGACCACGCCCGCCACCATATGCCCCGCCCATACAAATTTGCTCCACTCATAGCTATTCGTCCCACTCATACCGTGATGAGTATCTGCACTCAAGTACAACATTCTCACTTTTATTTTGTAAACATTGCTATCAATGAATGTACAATGTATTGTATCTAATACATAGCACAGTCAGAATATAATGCAATACTTATTTTATCATACGACACATACAAACTAAGCAAATATACATAAAGAAGTGATCAAGATAACAAGCCCCAAATCAGAGTATAGTGATCAAAGTCAAATATTATGAAATATATGCTTCTGCTTGTCAGTAACACAATATAGTCATTATCCCAAATCAAGTATTGGAAATTTGGAATGGCAATTGGGCTGTCATTGGGAATTCAATTCAGTACCCCATATATATAGAAAGCATTGGTAAAGCCAATAAGCCTTGTTTTGTAAATGTAAAGGATAACCTTTTTTTGTTCTGTGGGCCCTCTTCCTTTACACAACCTGGCCAATTCGCTTTGCAAATATCCAATGTGTACGGCAGTAATACGCTATGTAAATGAGAGCCCCCATTTCTATTTGTCACTATTCAGTGGTGCCAAAGGAACATCTACAAGCCAAAACTATTGAATTTTAATACATAGGTCAGATATGAGGGACACAAAGCTGGTAGGTGTTTGTTTATTTACCCACCCATACACTGCACCTGGCCATGATAATGACTGGCCATCCCCACCCAGTTCCTGCCTCCCCCCTCCAAACACATCCTCCTAGTGTCTGTGTGAGCTAGCTTTATCAAGAAGTAACATTAAACTGTGTGCTCAAAGTGCTTGACATGGTTATTTCAAACAAGTTATCTGAGAGTTAAAGATGTACTTGGAACTGTACATGTGCTGCTGGTGTAATACAAACATCTTTAACGCTTCTTTCTTCTCTGCTCCCACTTTCCTTTCATATCCCCCATCCCTCGCTGTGCTTTGAGACATAAGGGATTTGCACACAACTGATAACTTTTCAGTCTGTGCCATTGTAAAGACTAGAGGGGGATGTCTGTACTTCTGCTCTCTATATGGCAGAGGAGAGGCACAGAAGACCCCAGCCAAGATTCTCTATTCAGTAGCTATGGTCAAGCAATCAAGGCCTAGCTTCCCAGGAGGTGATGCAGGCTGGTTCTTAAGTACAGTGTAGTCTCCAAGCCCCTACAAAGGAATGTCCACACACTGTATTAGTTAAAACACAGTCTTTATATAATTAATATTCAAGGTTATGTACACTATCACAATAACTCACTTTGTGCTCAGAAAATCAAATCTACAATGGCAAGTATATACAGTTCTAAAGTGGTACCACAATTATTATCAGATCTCATTAAAGTGCATCAAGTATACTCTGGTTAAATGTCACATAGATCACTTAATAAAGGCAACCAACTATAGACATAGGAGGAAATCAGTTGGTTAGAAAAATTGGCAGAATACTGGCCTCTGCTGTTAAACACAGTTCTGTGTGGAGATTCCCCTACCTGGGCAACCTGCAAAGTAAAGCTATACCACAAGCCCAGTCCATGTATTGTTCTAGAACTCTTATTTCCTTCTAAGATAGTTCTACAACCCCAATGTACCTAGAATAGCAGAGTTTGTCGTCGGGTCATCGACTGATCCTTCTTGAGTGGCTCCCTTTAAGGCAGGAGCCACGGATCGTTGAGATCCCACGAGGAAAAGGGGGTGAACAACGACGGTGAGGTGGCAGCCTCGTTCCTAGCAGTGCTCGTCGACGACAGAGCGTTGGCATCCTGCAAGGAAGAGGCGTGCGGGGCACCTCGGTGACGATAGTTCAGGACCGCAAAGAGATCCTGAAGAACTGTGACCCAGCAAGGGCGTCGAGTCGTCCGGCATCTCTACAGTCGTCAGGTGGCAGGAAACCCACCGGCGGATGCTCCTCAGCGCGTTGGCGGCCTCGACTTTCTCCGGCGGGACAAAGCGGTCAACGATGCAGGCGAGAGCGTCCTTGGGTCAAATGTTACTTAGGCAAAGGGAGCACAGCGGCTCAGGTCGGTGACGAGGGTCGTCGACAGTGATGGACAATAGTACCCGGGCACTTCTCCTTGTGATTCCATGGCGGTCCCCATATCCGGTCGGCAGCCTGTCGTAGGTCTGTCTACCAGGGAGCTTTTGGCAAAGATCAGCTGGTGCACGATGGTCCCTCGTAGCTCGGGAAGTGGGTGCCTTACCAGGTCCTCTCTGGGTCAGTCCTTTGAGGCACAGCAGCTTTCAGATCGATGAAGTAGAGCAACAGCAAGACTTCTCTTCCAGCAGGGCTTCAAGGTTTTCAAGGTTAAGCTTCAGTTTCAACTCCAGTTTCTCTTCAGCTTCTGAACAAAAATTCTAGGAGTGAGAGGCCCCCAGATATACTAGTTGATCTCCCATTATCATTCTGCTGGGTCACACTCAGTCAACCAATCTGTCGAAGGGCATTCATGCAGGCAGGCAGCCAATCAGATGCATAGTGCTTTCAGGCCATTCACTTCTCCCCAGACACTCACAACAAGTTATGTATATTGGGACACGTACCCAGCCATCTAACACTCCACACTGCATTCAAACCAGTTTCGGGCAGGGCTGTCTCAGTCATTGGGTCTCATTACGAGTCTGGCGGTAACTGCAGCAGTAAAACCGCCTGGTTACTGCCGGACTCGTATTACCATTCCGCCTCCGTGACTCCCAGAATTACCAGGGCATTACAGCCCTGGTGTCCCGGGAATTCCGGAGGTGGAATTCGGTAAATCCCCATTCCCATTGAGTCCCAGAGGACTCAATGGGAATGGGGAAGTGGAAACACCGGCACCATCTCGTGATGGTGCTGGTGTTTCCACGTCCGCCTGCAGGTGGGAGGTGTTCAACCCGCTAGGTCAGACCTGGCGGGAAGATCACCTCCCGCCTGCAGGACTCGGGATCGGGCGGTCCGGAATGAACAGTGGCGGCGGGTTTACCGCCACTGTTATTTCCGGACCGCCCGACCTGTTATGAGGCCCATCGTGTCAAACACTAGAGCTAGACATCCTCAACAAGAAGTGCATATTCGTCACACACTCCATTCACCCAGGTCCCACCCACTGGGCGTACCCACAACATACAGTCACTGGGAAGGCTCCAGCCAGTCTGGCCTGGACTTCACAACAACACCAAATATGGAACTGTCACCCAACAGCCCGTCAGGGGGAAGGGACAGAGTCGGGGCTTCCCAGGGCATTGGGAAAACAAGGTAACAGGCAATAGAAAGCAAGATGCCACAGGGGCCTTCTTGCTTCCTATCAGGAATCAACTGATTCCAATGGCAGGGCCTGGGTATCCCAAAATGGGGGATACTCATAGCACCTGTCAAATTCAGCATGGAGCTGCCACCAGCCCTAACCCTGCTCTGTGGGCCACACACGGGTGCCCAAAAACATACACTAGGGGCACAGGGTTGCACCCCCACCCATGGGTGCCATAAGGGTATCCCATGGGTCTGTACACCAAACCAAAAACAGGAAGAGCCTCACTGCCAGGAGTCCCACATGGACTCCTGGGCATAAAACAATACAGAACACAAATGGAAAAGGACTACAGGACAAGGACAGGGAGGCCCTGTCCCTCCAATGCATTTCCAGCATCACAGCCATCCCTCAGTTGCTCTCATGCTACAGACAGGGTGTTGCTTTGTAAACAAAGCAGCAATGCTGAAAGGCTGTTCCCTTTTTTCTCCCAAACAAACCATGCTCCCCGTTAGGCTGTATGAGTCTAACCCGAGGCTCCATCCCTCACACTGAGGCTGCCAGCCGTAACCTGCCTATTCCCTGCAGCGAGTGATGAGAAGAGAATACTGAATATCACCAAATAGTTAAAGGGCTCCTATACGAGGGATGTGTGCGCGAAACCTCTCCACCTTATCCAAGGCAGTTTCTTGCCAACTTGATGCCCAGGGCGTAACATCAGAATGCGCTCCCGACTGACTCACGTCACTCCCAAACTACACCTCTGTCGTGCAACAAAACCCCTCCTCAATATGAATTAATAATTGCAATATGAATTGTAATTCAAATATTTTACAGAAGAATTGTAATGTGAAAACACAGCTGTTGCTGCCTAAGTAAATGTTTTTTTCTGTCACCTGTTATCAGGGAAAGCCTTGCCTGAATGCAGTTTCAAACTGTCAGTACTGGCACACTATGGCCTGACCAGCCTACCAGGGTCTGAGGGCCCACTGACCACTGGCCCTGTATTGCAGGTATTCTATTCGTACCACCTCACTTGTATTTCACTTGTATTTCACAAGGGGCAATACTAGACTAACCATATGAATTATTTTCTGATAGTAGGTTATCATTCCAAGATGGACAGTCTGGTGCACTCTTATTATACTCTTTCAAAATACCTCTCTGAGAGTGGGAAAGAGGACACATAGCACCAATGAGGATTCCTGTATGCTTTGCACTAAATCAGATCATTTCAGGACTATAACAGTGATCAGAGATCTCTATATTGGATAAACAAGTCTGTGATAAAAGGATTGTATGTGTGAATCTCTAAATTCATAACCGATGCATGGCTTGGTGCAGATCACGGTTCACAATACTTACCCTAACATTAAAAATTTTCTAACCATGAACAATACATGCTCATTTGGACAGCTTACGTTTTCAGATGCGAGTATTAAATGTCTGCAACATCAGACTCTGAAATGAGGTACAAGGGCTGTTTTGCTTCTTGTTTCTGAAGAATGTTAGATAAGGAAGGGCTGGGTATTAGTCTGAGCATGTCCAACACCACAAGGAAACATCTTTAAGGAATTATATCTACAGACAGGACAGGATACCACACAAGAGACCCAATAAACTGCACAGAAAGGCTACACAGAAAGGATTGTACCTCTTACAAACTTTAGCCTTATCAGTAGTAAACTGATGAAGCTTTTTAAACAAAACCGGCTTCTAATGCATGGTAAAGTTTCCACAGTTCCTCAGCCACTACCGCCTCACTATTACGCAGGCCTCATGGGTTATTTTGGCAAAAAAGAGCAGGCCGTGCTCTAACAGAGCTGGCATTAGCATCTCTTATTAGTGCTGGCCTGCAGCTAGTGAAAATCATGGTGTGGCAGTGTAGAAAGTGCGTTTGGCCTAATGGATGTACAATTTGAGGCAACTTCTTTGATTGCTTAAGTGCGGGCAGACCCACATACACAAAATATTCCAGTGTGCTAATGTAGGGACATTGGATACATCAGAAAACAACAGGTATATGTGCTGTTACATAAGGGAGCACCACATAGATGCCATTAACCAACAGGGTGGTGGCTTGGGCAGCGCACAACTCATCGCTGCACACTTATCACTGCATTGATTTGCCATGGACTACTGTCTGCATGGTGAACTCTGCTTTCCTAATCAAGGTGCCAGGTGGTATTGAGGTGCCATCTGGTGTGCATTCAAGGCAGTCGTTGGCTTGTTTAGAAAATTAAAATACCTTTGCTCCTAAGCTGATGCATTTAGTCCATGTCCCAAAGCAGCCAATAGAATACTTAAGCAAGAAAATGAAATGTTAACCTTCCCAGGGATGCGCCATATGTAACTAAAACTGATATTCAAAAAATGTTTTGGTGTGTCAAATAAAGACACATGAAAATAGAGAAAATAGTTTTCAACTTTTCTGTGTGGCACGTTAATTCTCGTTTGCATTATTTTTGATCAGCTAACTGACACTTGTGGCCTGGTGAATAAAAATGCCCCACGTAACATTCAGTTCTTTTTTTTTTAAAAACAATTTATTTTAAAGCAAGGCAGGACAGGGTACAGGTAACATTATTTGGCAACTTTGCATGTTATTAACAATTCCACTGAGTCCGTACTCTTAACCCCCCTCCCCCTTCTTCTTTGCCCCCCCAACCCTGGACTCCAGTCCCCCTTCTCCAGTTCTCCCAGGCCAGCCCTTGGCCCACCGCCCCCGTCTGTTAAGTGGCCTCCTGGTCTCTCAGGGCCCATCGGGTGTTGATCGGTTTGAATGCCATGGCAGGGAATCGCTGGTCATAGTCCAATACTGAGATCCAGATGTTCTGAAAGAGGTGCAGGACCCCCGCTCTCGCTGCAGTGACCTTTTCTGCGATCAGGATGTCCCAGAGTTTTCCCCACCAATGAGCCATGCAGGGACTGTCCGGGGACTTCCAGGACCGGGCCATCACAGTTTTGCCCGCTAGAAGGCATTGTGTCAATAGTTTTGCTCTATTTCTGGAACGGGGGTAGATCCCAGGGGTCGGGACCCCCAATAGGATGGTTTCAGGATCCGATGGGAGGGCAGTCCCGGTAATCTGTTCGATGGTCGACAGGCACCTAGCCCAAAAATGCTGAATCTTGGGGCAGGTCCACCACATGTGAAGGAAGGAGCCAGGCTGGGCACTGCCTCTCCAGCAGGAGGGGTCCACTCGTGGGTTCATATGAAGTAATCTGAGCGGGGGGTAATACCATCGCAGCAGGAGCTTGTATGCGCATTCCTTGTTGGTGACATGGGAGGATGGGGTGTGGGTGCGTGTCCAGATGTCCACCCATGTTTGATCGTCAATCGAGTGACCCAGGTCCGCCTCCCATTGGGACATGCATCGAGTTTTTGCCACTAGAAAGTCCCCCAGGAAGCGTCTGTATAGGGTCGAGGTTCTACCTCTGGTTGGTAAATCTGTAAGTGTTAGCTCGAGGGGCGTCAGGGGGCTGGTGACTGCCTGGAGGGTCTGGGGGTGGCAGCACCAGTGGCGGAGTTGGCAATAAGT
Organism: Ambystoma mexicanum; assembly: GCF_040938575.1. NCBI lineage: Eukaryota > Metazoa > Chordata > Amphibia > Caudata > Ambystomatidae > Ambystoma > Ambystoma mexicanum. The sequence goes on along the minus strand of NC_090931.1, from coordinate 1,058,695,548 downwards.
AAATCTATCTCCCTCCTGGAGTTGAAACACCTCTTTGCATTGTTCAAAGGTTCGGGGTTTGTTCCCAAAGTATAGCTGTTCCAGGGTTTCGAGGCCCCCATCTATCCAATTTTGAAAATTACGGGGATGGGCTCCTGGCGAGAAGTTTGGGTTGTGAAAAATCGGTGAGAGAGGACTTTGGCCTCTCGGGATTCCCTTCCGTTTCAGGGCCCAGTCCCAGGAGCTTAAAGTGTGTTTGGTCGTCCGGGAGATGTTCCTCCAGCGTTCTCTGAGGGGGGGTTGGATATGTGGGAGGAACAGCAGGGGGAGCGGGAGTTGAGCTTGTTCCAATTCCACCCATCTAGGGCGGGCTGTGCTTATCTGCCAGGCGTGGATGTGTGCTAGCTGCACTGCTGCCCTATAAGCCTGGAGATCAGGGACGCCCAGGTCCCCGAGCCTGGCATTACCAACCAGGGTCTTGTGGTGGATCCTGGCCTTTTTGCCTCTCCATATAAACTTTAACATTTTCCTCTGCAGATCCTGGAGGGCTGGAGTCGGTATGGCTACTGCGAGGGAGGAACAGGCGTAAAGGAATCTCGGGAGCAAGTTCATTTTGGTAGCGGTGATCCGCCCCATGAGTGAGATTTCCTGCGTGGTCCAACGCTTCAGGTCCCCCTCTAGTTCCCAAAATAATCTGGGGAAGTTTGCCTGGTAGGTGTCTTTCGGATTTGCCTCAATTTGGACTCCCAGATATGGGATGGACCGTTCCCGCCACCTGATTGGGCACATCCTGGTTAGTGTCTCCCGCTCCTCTCGTCGGATGCCGATGCCCAGTTCCACTGATATGGAGAAATTGACAGTGAAGCCGGTGACCTCCCCTAAATTTTTTATTTCCACCAAGGCATGCCTCACTGAGGTGCCAGCTTCTGAAAGCGTTAGCAGTACGTCGTCGGCGTACAATGCTATTTTGTGTTGGGAAGGGCCCACCTGCGGGCCCTTGATGAGTTCGTTCTGCCTGATCCTCTGGGCGAAGGGTTCCATTGTGAGGGCAAAGAGAAGGGGGGACAGCGGACAGCTCTGTCATGTCCCACAGGTTATGGGGATCGGAGTTGAGAGGGTACCATTGATCCTCAAGATGGTTTTAGGGGCTTTGTAGTTGGCCAGGACCGTAGACCGGAACTCAGGGCCAAAACCAAAAGCGTCTAAGGTGCACTCCATGAATGACCAGTCTACCCTGTCGAACGTTTTGGGTGCGTCTAGGGCCAGTAGGGCGAGGCTTTGGCAGTCTCGGTGGGTGATGTCTATCAGGTTCAGGGTCCTCCGGATATTGTCTCCCATGGTTCTATGCAGGATGAAGCCCGTCTGGTCGGGGTGGATTATGTCTGGAAGTATGTAACATTCAGTTCTTAACACTGAAATGTTAAGCACATACTGTATAAAAACAATGGCTTGTTAAATGAGCCATTGCTTATAAATTGCCCCACTTGAAAGAAGGATGTCAGCACAAAGCATGAGAGGCACAGGGTGTGTGACCCCAGAGCATAGTCACACGCTGTGCTTGGAATATGCATTCCTTTGTTTGCATATTGCGAACGCATCGCAGTCACAGAGGTTGTCATAAAAAATACACCTGATGCCGCAACCTCTCCTCAGGCATGTTTATTGCCCATAAGCTTGTTCTGTGGCTCTGTAACTTATTTCAAACATGCCCCCAAATCATGCCCCTGAATGCAAGCAATTTAGCACTTTCTCCAAACTGCTTTACGTGGAACATTTTTAAATACAATTATTTCTACCCTTCTGAAATGAGTATTTATGTTATTGTCCTCGGAAGATGAAAGGCTGTGTCGTCTTTGCTAGAGTCAGACCCGTGACCTGGTTATAACACACAGACCTCTGCAGGCTGCAGCAGCGAGTGGTTAACTCACTGAGCCACCTTACTGGCTATTGTTAATATTGTAATTGATTTCAGTTCAACGTGTAACATATGTTTGTTCATTTCAAGACCCCCGCCCCCAGGCTGCACAGTCGGCGTGTGAAAACACACAAGAATCTGATCAGAGTCAGCACACAGCAGCAGCCAGCCCAGCCTAAGTAAAGTATGACTAATGCTGGCAGTGTCTGGCACAAATTCATACAGATCAAACCGAGCAGGCAAGCAATGGAGAGCGGAGCAATGGAGAGCGCTTTGAAATATGTAACTACTTGTAACCTGATGTTCTTGTCTAAGTCTCTGGCGCCCAGTTACCTCAGGGTTCGGCGCATGGTATGCATAAAGAAACTAAACTAAACACAATTTCTTGCTGTATAAGCGACTTACAAATGTGCAATAAATTACGTAAAATAAATATAGCGTGGGAAGGGTCTGAGGGAGAGTAGATGTCATTCAAGAGCTTGAATTGTCTTTAACTTTGGACAAAACTTACTGATTTACCCGTTATGTGTCTCGTGAAGACTGCTCCAGAAAAGTTGCTGCTAGTCCTAAACATTGCAAAACACTGTACCCTCCCATCCAGACTAATGCAGCTTGCTCTGCATGAATGCTCTGGGGCTGTCCCAGACAACTGTGCAAGCTATTGGTGAACGGCGATCAAATCTCCCCAACACTGCAGCAAAAGAACCAGCGGTCCCCTGCCTGCTCCCCACGGGTGGGTCTCACTGCATCTTCCCATCCAACGTATGAACGCCCCTAGTACACAGCTCAGCAGCTGCAACCTTAAACAGGCATAGAGGAGCATTACTCCCAAGACCAACCAAGGACCCTGAAGCTGAGGCTAGAACCCCGAAAGGCAGTAACCGACCAGTCATGCCCAAAGCCGAATATGGAATTTAGTGATTACACTACTCATCAGCAGCAATCCAAATGTTCACTACCGAATTCCTAACAAAAGGCCCCCATTGTGCACCACAAGTTCATCTAAGGGTAAAAGCCGCCTAGCACATGCTGATTGCAGCCACACAGGGACTTACCTTCTGCCAATCCATACACAGCATGTAACACAGCCACTAACACGAACCAGCCAAATACCCGCTCCCTGCACCCACTCACGCCGCATCTAACTGCAAACACTAAACCCATCACACAACTGCTCTTAAGAGCCGCAGCATATCTCTCGGCCATCTAAGTGCTGTGCACATCTCCTGTATCAGTCTGAGAGTGGCACGATGCACGCACCATCATAGTATGAACTAGTGCCTGCCTGCCCTGCAGTAGTTAAAATAAAAATTACGTACCGTGAGTTGACGAGTCGATGTTTAGTCAAATAAAGTGAAGTCCTGAGTGAGTCCCGCCGGACCTCCCGAAATGAAGCCTTAGATCCTGTCCGACACAGGCGGGTGACCCCCTCCTCCTTCCTTTTCACTATAACAGGCCGTCAGTATGGTCAGCGCGTGGTGTCGGGGTGCGGCTCGCCTCGCTCTCCTCTCTAAGAGCTTGTGGCACGTCCAGAGGCAGGGCTTGCCATAGCTGTGCATACGTTGTGTGCTCCAGCTTGGCAATGTGCAAGGCATTGCCTTGCTGACTAACGGTGACCGCTACCAGCCCAGACACCGCCACGGCCACAGCTGTGTTAGCAGCACAGCACAGTGATCTTGCTGGGAGAGCGGCCCTCAGCAATGATGGGGTGGGGGGGCCCCACACCACAGGGCCTGCGGGTTCCCCTCTTACACCACTGGTCAAGTGGCTTCGTCTTAAACTTCCCCAAAAAATGATCTATTACGTTATTGCAGTGTCGCACGAAGACTATTGGCCTGTGCAACATTCTACACCCCATGATCAGAGCGTCTGGATTGGCTAATGCGGCTCCTCCCAGGTCTGGGACCCTGTTCTGTTCACAAAGTTTGGTGTACCTTTTCAAGGTAATGGGATGGCCTACGTGTTCCCATTGTTGCCACTGGTCTGATCACCTAGCCTGAGAAAGTGCCTTCAGGTTGCACGTTTTGGTGGGCAACACATGTCAATTCACACTGCTTTGCTGGGAACTGCTTCTCTTCTCACCAAGAGTAAATAGCCATTGTTCGGCTCTGCTGGGTCACGTGTGCAAAGACCGCAACACAAAGTCCTTTTGTCTGCAATTATGAGGATTTTATTCTGAATTTTTGCAGGTGGCTCACTGCCTTGGGAATCAGGACATTTCCACCCACCCTTGTCCTTGGCTGCGAACACTGTCTCTATGCTTCGTGCTGTAGAGCCTGCATCTCTCCCTCCATGTATTTGAGGCCTGTGGTCTCAAGTGTATTCACTACAGTCATTCTATGGTTTCCCTATGTGTTCTAATATCTTCTTAGAGGTTTAATGCGATAGAGCCCTATTGGTTTCTTACACAAACCCGTAGCTCCTTATGATTAGTTGCGCTAAAGCAGCTGCAAGCTTGGTCCACGTATATTTGGCTTTCTTGTGTTTCTGCATTTGGCTAAAGGAAGAGAAAAGCTTTGGCACTATGCAAATGTATCTGGCCTCTGTCTACAGAAGGTGTAAGCATGTTCTTCATGTATGCTTGCGTGTGTCTGCGTATCTTCATGCAGGAGTGCACATTTGTTTCATGACTAAGGCTGCTATGTCGTGTTGTCACTGATGACTTCATCACGGTTGGACTTTTCTGTCAGTCAGCTTGGTCCATTGATGGGAAACCTGTCTCTTCAGGGCTGTCATTCGGATACGGTTTGAAAGGTCGTCTGAGAGTATATCTCTTTGCATATGGAGGATACATTGGTGCACTTAGTGGCTTGCCAAACAGTGAGTTACATCTTTTGCTCTTCATTCTGCAGGTTGACATTCACACCGGTGACATGAGGGTCATTCCAGGGACGCCCTATTCAGTCCCCCCTCTTGTCGACCATTCCTCCAAACCTATTCACCTTCAACTTTGGAAGCCACATCTTTGTCACTCCCCTAAGTGTCCATAGAATCTTGCATGGTGAACCAAACTCCATGTCACGTAACAGCAATATCCTCCAGGGTTGCACCAAACCCATTTTCCCCAATAGTCTCACGAGTCGTAATGGTCATCGAATACTACCGGTAACAGAGGACAATCTGCACTATACTGTTTGTGCTTGGGCATATGTTTAGGCAGTGTCTTCCATAGGTGGATGAGAGGAGTATCTCCCATAATGACAAGTCTCAATCGACTGTCGATCTTACCAGACCATTAAATAAACCCTTTACCTTGTCTTAAATCACCACTTCTCAACGTTTTAAAACAACAAATATGAGCAAGCACTATCAATTGCTGCTCAATCCTCTTGTTTAAATGGCCTATCTATACTTTTGATTGGCACCAATCGTTTTATTACACTTTATCTTTTACTCACTGTTACTTTTTCAACTCTTCACAATTTCTATCACTTCTCGATATTTTACTCAACAGTTACATTTGGACTAATCAGACATTTACACATTATAAACACTGTGATCACCTCTTCCCTCGCCTTTACGTTTTTACCCTGTACCGGGTTTGAGACATCACCTCACGCAGTCCTGACTGCGTGTTTTATATTTCACTCTACCTCCGCGGGGGTTTAAAATGTCTCCTTCTAATTCACTTGAATTAGGAATCTCTAGGCTGCCTCTCTTACCACTACAATTATTGCCGTTACTCAAATCTGTTACAATCCTGTCCCTTTATTTGCCATTCCCCTTAGTCTACTCACCATTCGTTAATCGACTTGATGCCCTCGGAATCGACTCCTCCTTCAATCCGACCACTATGCCTTCCTTCCGCAGAATGCCCGTGGAAACCGAGTAGGGATTTCTTTAAAGGGGGACCTGCCCACCATCTCGGTTCTTCCTGCAAGTTTATTTCTATTTGGCCACTCTCCACAGGAAACTCAGCGATCTTCCAGCTGATGGCAGAGCATGCCTGATCGTCCGAAATACTGGAGCTGAACTAGTTTGGATCTTTTTGAACCATCCGCACCGCTACCACATGAGCTTAGGAACTTTTAGGAAGTTGCATATTTAATGGATGGGATCACATCCGGGTAGAGGGCAGGGTTTCCTGCATAGGCATGCAGCTGCTCCTCTACAACCTCCTGCCCTCTGTTAAGCGAAACATTTTACAAACAAAGAGTTGGTGCCAGAGGAACACAGAGGTCTAGATGGAGAATATTTAGTAAGAGAGATTTGCAGGTAATGTGGACCCCAGCCCCAGGCAGCGTTGTGGATGATACAGAGGGATTTGAATGTAATCCGTGAGGCAACCGGGAGCCAGTGAAGACTATTTAGGGCAGGAGAGATGTGGTCCCTGTGGTTGAGGCCAAGGATATGTCTCGCTGCCCTATTCTGGGTTAACTGGAGAGGTCGCAGAGTGGAAAAAGGTAGATTCAGGAGGAAGCTATTGTAATAGTCAAGCCTAGAGAGAACTAGGGCTCGCGTAACATTGAACTTCTGGGAGAAGGTGAGAGAAGATAGAATTCCTTTGAGAAGGAAGAGCTGAAAGTGGGACTTCTTGGCAATGTCCCGAGTGTGAGGGAGGAAGGAGAGAGAGGAGTCGAAGATGACTCCAAGTTTTTTTATTTTATTTTTATTGTGTTTGGTTAAAAAAATCCTTTACAAAACTCTCAATAAAAACATAAAATAATCATTACATTTCAAAATTCATATTGCATAAAATCAAAAACCCCAAAATGAAAAGAAAAAAGATCCCAACAACGGTACCCCACAAGACATAATCAAAACACATTAAGTTAAATCTCATGATACAACTAAAATATCCTCCAAATTACAAATATGTCTTGTCTTAGAAAAATCTCATCCTAGACAAAATTGCATTTAGAATTTGACAAGAATCCTCCACCATCATCGGCCCTAGGCAGTCCAGTCACCTCACTTTGCATGATTCTTTTTTGTAACAGATACTCCTCAATAATATATACAAACTTCGTTATTCTGAGCAAGAGCCGTTGACTATTCCCCCACATACATCTTTCCCACAAACCCTCTCTCCACACTGAAGGTGAAGAACACAGATATGATCCAGAAATCACAACCCTCTGGGATACGAAGAATGCACAGTATATGGTCAAGTGCTTCAGTGTTTCAAGCTCATTAGAATGACTACAAAATCGACATCTTCCAGTTGTCAGAGTCACCACTTTGTGATTCCAATATTGCACTTTTTCATTTGCCATAACTTGATTGAGTTTAAATTGCAAGTAAGCTTTTCTTGCTTTATTGCACGGAAAGATCTCTAAATATCGTGCCCGCTCACCCCATTTTATCCTAAATTTCGCATATTCATAATAAGCTGTACTGTTGCCTATTTTCTCCAACAATACACACCAATAATAATACTGGAATTTCCTTTTATAAGCTGGCAGACTAGCAACTAAATCCTCTTTGGAAATCAACGTTACCTTTTAATATTGCATCCATTTTGTTTTTGAATTTTTCAAGATGGAAGGTGGGTGCCCCTCCATTATCAAAACAGCCAAATCTTCCTATAAAGACTGTTTGGGTGGAGCAAGCATTTTTGCGCAACTGTTAAGCATGCGCCAGTGCCATTTGGCAGACAAAGGTAGTAAACCAAGTTCATGACAGATATATATTAGGAGTTGAAAGGGCTAAACCCAATACCTGCTTTCACAATCTTCCCTGAACAAAGTCCAAGATTTCCTCCATCTCAAAAGTGCAGATGTCAAGGGCATAGAGTAGAATTGGTTCCACTTTTAAGAGATAGAACTGTATATTGGGCAACAACGAAAATGTACTGCATCTATGATAAATGATCTTTATCTGGGAAGTAAGTGACTTCAATTTTTCATGAAGCATCTCCTTCCATATGGCAACAGAATAGCTAGTCGAAAGCCCATAGACCAGATAGCGAATCGAGAGGGTCTGTCGTATGGCAACACCATTAAGACACCAGGTAAATTTAGATATTTTCCTCTTGCCACCTGAAAATGATATAATGAAAGATTTGGATTAATTTACTTGTAAATTGTTCTTGAAAGCGTAACTATGGAACAAATTAAGTTTAGCCTGAAGACCAAAAGGGGTACGATCCATGAATAGCCGATCGTCCAGGAAACCAATCCAATTTAATATTAACCTACCCAATTTAACCGGGTAGATAACAGCATCACACCAGCCCGACTCTAGGTCCGTTAAGTATAAGTTGGATAAGGTTGCGGCCAGATTGCAACCCTGTTTGAGTGCAATCTTTGTGGGTATCGAATCCATAACGGCCCGTCCTTAGACAACCTTATTCTGTAGTTTGTGTTTTGATGAAGTAGTGCAATAATGCCAACCAGATGTACTGGAAAGCCCTGCAGTAGCATATTCTCCCATAACACAGCTTTAATCACTGTGTCAAAGGCGGCTGTGAGATCCAAAGCTGCCATATAGATAGGACCAGTCTTAGAATGTTTAGTTTGTTCGTACAAGTGAGCCATAATGGTTGCATTTAGGGGTCACCCTACATTTTTACAAAACCCTACCTGGAATGGAGGCAACAAATTAAGTTGCATAATATAATACTGAATCGACTTCAAGAGCAGGCAGATAAAACATTTTGCTGAGGCATCCATCAAGGCAATGGGTCTAAAGTTATTCGGCTCATCTAACCTACCTTTCTTATAAATGGTATAATGATCGCCAAACACCAAGAAGGAGGAATGACACCTAACAAATAAATGGAGTCATATTTGGTCGTTAAGATCTTTGCCTAAATTGCAGGATCAGCTTTAATGAGACACGGAGAGATGCCATTAGAAACGGGCGCCCTACAGCCCTTGATCTTAGAAATATCCCTGCTAATGTCATCAGACGACCAGGGGGATTTTCTCAATATCAAATTCTCAAACGTCCTGGTTCGAATAGTTTCAAATGGCCTGGGGAGTGCATATTTACTTTTTATGTTCTCTACCCAGGTTGCAGCAACTATTGCAGCTTCCTTTAGAGGTTCAGCAATTCCTGTAATGGCTCGCAACATCGACCACACCTGTCTGGTATACATTTTTAGTAAATGATGTATCATGCTTTGATTATCCACAAGCGTTAGTTTGTGCTTTAACGTCTTCATTTTATTTTGGTATGACTGGATGATGTTGTGTTCATGAGAACTATAAGTAAGCCAGTCATAGTTGAATAAGGCTAGATAACGTAGCTGTTTCCTTTTTTCTTTTCGCAAATTTACAACCTTCAAACTATAGCAATGCCGATGCAAAGGCACCCAATTGACGGCATGCTGTTTATGCACCATCTCATTCACATGTGCCTGTATTCTCCAGCAATTTTGGAGTTTTGCTAGCATACACACTGGACCATAACGGTTCGATGGGAAAGCGAACAAGGGATCATCCCTTATGCTTAACAACAACTTCTAACATGATTTGGGGTCCCATCTCACAGATATAGGCGGGCGATCAGTTACAATAAGAGCTAGAGCCGGCACAGATGTATATCGACATATCGCGATATTCAAGAATAATTTCAAGGCCTGGTGGTCACATATCAACATCGGGTCCACTAATCGAAAAAGGCCGGTTGATACAAAAAAATTGTCGATCATGGATCTACATGCCCCTCGTGACCAAGTATAGTCATACAGCCCCTGCCTCGGGGGGTACCAATTGGATGTCCCATGCCATAAAATAATCAACCCACCTCTTCCCATTATGTATTGAATTGGACCCCGGGCCTGAGAATTAAGCCCTCTTTCGCTTCCCGCAACAAAACAAGTGGAGTTCAAATCCCCCCCAAAATAACCATGGTGCCTGGATTTCTAAGAAGTGCATCTTCTAGAATCTTATCCAGTTGATCAGTCACCGCTAAGTAAGGCATAGACAGTCTATTCCAGTATAAACAGATAACTAAGACGCCTCCCATGGCACCGCCGGGAAAACTGAGTTGTACCACTAAGAGAGCATCATTGGAAAACACTAAGTTGGAAACAATCCTACACGCTTTGTCAATCAAAATCGGCAGGACACCAGAAGGGCACCATTGGGCTCCTCTTTTTGCTGTCTGAGAGTATATGTCATAACCCTCCACATCAATTCACCCCAAGTACATGGTCTCCTGGATCAGCACAACCCCCGGACGTGACCCTACATCGAGGTGTGTGGCCATAACCGAAGGTTACTGAAGCCACACGAGTTCCACTACATAAATGTCACCCACGAGCCATCATTCTAATGTTTTTCATTTGAAGTTTGAACATGCATCTGTGATGTGGGGTTTGGCCCTGTTAATTATGTAAATGCAGCCACAAATTCATGAATTGCCTAAATAGGTCTTCGCTGAATTGTGATGGAATATTTCCAAGCGACAAACCCAAAGGCAGTTCAGACCTCACTGGAGGCATTTCAACAAAAGAGGTTGCTAGTTCGTCTGAGAGAAATATAGACGGGGTAAGGTCAATCAGCTCAAAATCCTCTCTTTGTTCTCAAATCAATTTCATGATAATATGAGAATGGTACCCGCATATCATCCTAGTTGGATTATTGGATGATAGTCGAACCCAATCAACATCATCAGATCTGATTGTTCTTAAAGAAGGGATAGCTTGAAAGGCCTTAAGCATAGCAGTGCGGATTAAGCTAGTTTTCCCATTTGGTAAGGACTTACATTCCCACCCCATAATAGACAGCATTTCCTGGGTAAGGACCGCTTCCTCAAGAGGATGGACGACCTCCATATGACCCTTACTAGAATTCGAGTCACCAATATTGCCAGCTACTTTGGAAAGGGCCTTTTGGGCAGCTCACAGGCTGCACCCACGCCTTTACACCCCCCTCATTGACCTTTGGGGCAATGGGGATACCTACATGACTACTGACGTGCCTAGGTCCAACTGACTGGTTTTCCAAATCACACCCTATCCGATTAGATGGGGGCATCTCCGAAGGGACATGCCTTCCCTCTATGTTCCCATTTCCTGAGTGCGTCATGTTAGGCGGCTTTACCTCAAAAGAACCTTTAATTTTGTTTGTCGCTTTTTTAATATCAAGTGAGGGATAGCAATGTAATAAGTCTGATTGCTTTTGTTTACTAGAGCCCAATGGATCCTCACTAAGCTACACATCATTCATTTTGTCATTAGGCCCTAATTGTGGCTCTGGATCCCGTATTCTTTTGTTGATTATTTTCACCTTAGGTGACTGATGTAATCTATCAGCATTCACAGAATCAAAGTTCAGTAACGCTTTAGATTCTTGGTTGAGCTGTTGTAGATCTATGATCTCATCATCAGTAGTTAGATTACCTATATCCTTACTAGGTAATACAGGGTTGACATTTAGCTTTAAGAAGTCGTTCTTAGACTTTTTTGCAATAGCACTAAGAGTCTTGGGTTGATGGACCCTTTGTTTTTGTACCCTAGCTGCCAATTATTTTTGTTTTCTAGTCAACACAAGCTTTGGACTAGATTCTTGTTCATTACTCAAAATATCGGGTACAGTTTGCCCATATTTTGCCTGCAAGTCGTCCTGCAGATCTATTAGATTGGTGAGTGCCCAGGGACTGTCAATAGGCTCCTGATTTGGGTGCACGTTGTCATGGGGCAAGGTAACAATCATAGTATTCCAGTGCTGGGAAGGGCTCAGAAACTAATGGCAACCAGCACCATGAAGAAACATGCCTCTATAAGCAGAATACTGCCGTACAAAAGACTATTATGTCCTTTCTGCAGGAGAATCAGCTTACAGACTACATCTCCCAAGCACCCCCGGGCCAAGAACTACATATTACAGCCCACGTCGGGCGGGGACGAGCGCGCATGCGCACGAGATCGCCGAGAGCACGGGGCTTGTGCTCAGGACAGCAATCAGAGAAGACGTGTTCTCCGGAGCTCCGACAAGGGGAAGCTCACGAGGGGCCACGCCCCACTCATCCTCCACCTGGGCCCCTCCTGCCATTCAGATAAGTAACCGCAAGCCACAGGTAGCGCAAGCGGACCTGGGGTAAGGCGTGCAGCGCTTTGATGCACCGTAGAGAATCAAAGGATTCCACCAGCAGCTGCGGTCAGGGGCACGCGCAGGGGGGCTCCACCCAACTTTCTCATGTCCCCCCTGCTCCAGCAAGCTAAGTGAAACGCCCTGAATTCTAACGCAATAGTTTCTGCAATCTGACCTACGCGCAGAATATAGGAGCCACGCAGCGCGTAGTCAAGCATGTTTTAACCCACTAACAGCCGTTTATAACTACGCGGCTACCTGAGAGGCTACAACTTATTCCGTGTGACATACAACACGAGTTGTTGCTACGCAGGAGCCCTTTAGTGGCAATTACACTTTGGGCAATAACGGACGCGGAGCCACGCGCGGCTGTAATCCGCTCGTGAAGGGGGAATGTTAGCTGCTGCATGTGCCTAACTACTCGAGCATGTTAAGGGTGAATTAACCTCTAGTGCGAGAGTGAGTGAATGCAACGTTTGGTGTGTGATGCAACACACAGATGGTAATTCCCGCTCTCTTTTCAGCAATAACACTGCTCCGGATTCTGGACCTGAGAGTGCGCAGGCAGGAGGCCAGCACTCACCCCCTGAGATAAGTCTCTTTCTGGCTCTAGCCCTTGTTGTGGGGCGTGGGGGGGAATTGTGCATATTGTGAATGTGTAAGTGAATGTGCAACTGTTGCATTGTGTTATCCTATGTCCCCTTCCCTAACCACCTCCCCTTTCCTAGTCCTCTCACCGGTTACCCTTGCTACGGAACCCATCCAACCATGAGACCCTAACCCTCTTTCCCCGCCCGGGTCGCGGAAGCTTGTGTAAGTCTAACTTGCAGGCACCAAGACCCTGGAGGGGTAGGTTGGTTCGTGCCACTCCTGAGCCTGGAAGCTGAAGCCGTGACAGAAGCACAAGCCCAAGTGTCACAGGCTCCTGAGTGGTACGACCCGACCAGTCATGGAGGAACTCACCAAGGTTCTGCAGAACCTGCAGGCTGAGCTTGCTGCCACTAGGCAAGATTACGCGGTGTTGGCCACCCAGGTGCACAGTTTGTCCGCCCAAACCTCCCCCCTTCCCGGTGGTGCTGCGACACCCACTCCAGTCCAGGTGCATGTAACTCCCGAACATATGGTTCCACTGGCTCCCCCGGAAAGGTATGGGGGGGATCCTCAGAAATATCAAACTTTCATTACGCAATGTAAATTTCATTTCTTGACCAAACCTGCAGCGTTTTGATCAACCCAGGCAAGGACATCTTTTGTTATATCGTATTTGACGGGGGATGCAGCGGCTTGGGCAAATCCATTAATACAAAGGGATGATGCGGTTTTGTATGACTGGGATGAATTTCAAACTGAGTTTGGAAAGATTTTCAATCGTAGGGCAGCTGCAATGTGTAAAGATCGGGAGTTGTTAACCTTACGTCAAGGTAATAAGGAATTGGTGACATGCGTCACCCAATTTAACCGGCTGGTTGCAGAGGCTCAATGGCCCCGAGAAAAGCGAATGTCCCTTTTTTTATCAGGGACTGAGAGTAGAGCTTAAGGATCTCATTGCTCAGGTTGATCCCCAGCCAATCTATTGTCCAGCAATGATCGATTTGGCCTTGCGGTTAGACCACCGGCAGGCAGAACGCCGGGGAGACAAGAAACGCGGGGACACAAGACCGATAGCACGGTTAGATCAGTTCCGTGGTCCACGTCCTACGGGCTCGGTTGAAAAGACACCTGGAGATGAACCCATGCAAATAGGCTCGACCAGAGGTCATCTCACTAAGGAGGAAAAAGAGCGCCGACGTAAGGAGGGGCTTTGTATGTATTGCGGCTCAGCAAGACATTTTGTAAAGGAATGCTCCACCAAACCCAAGTCACAGGGAAACATTTCGGCTCGACAGTAGTAGGGGTGATACATTCGAGCCAAGTGGCAGAAGGTGCCCCAGCAGTTAAGTTTGCTAATTTTGCTCCACATATAACCTTGACAGGTACCCTAGGTTTCCTTAATCAGACGATTTCAGTGGCCCTGCTGTTGGACTCAGGGGCCACGGGGAATTTTATCGATATAACATATGCACGTAAACTAGGAGTGCCCTTATGTCAAAAGACATCCCCAGAGGTGGTACGAGCAGTTGACGGCACTGCATTGAGTTCAGGACTCATTACGCAATGTACTCAAACGTTATAATTATGCTGCCAACAATGTCATGTGGAGAACATTCGGTTCGATCTAATCGCAGCACCACAATTTGGGTTCATTCTAGATTTACCCTGGTTATTTAAACATGATCCACAGGTGTGATGGTCTAAGGGGGAAGTCTCCCTGACCTCTCCGTGTTGCTTGGGGCATTGTGTTGTCTCGGAGAAGGTCAACGAGCCCGGTCAGAGCTCTGTACTAAGTGTTTGTGCTGCATCCGTCGGGGAGACAGATCTGAGTACTCTGCCTTCAGAGTACCATGAATACCGGGATGTATTTAGCAAACAAGCAGCTGAAACTCTGCCACCTCATAGGCCATTTGACTGCCGAATTGATTTCGAGCCAGGGGCAGTTTTGCCGTGCAGTCGGGTTTATGCCCTTACAGAAGCAGAAACCATCCATTTAAAGAACTACATAGATACTAATTTGAAAAACGGATTTATTAGGCCGTCCAATTCACCTGTCTTGTCCCCGCTCTTCTTCATACCCAAGAAGACTGGAGACTTGAGAACTTGTATAGACTATCGCGGAGTAAACCGCATTACCATCAAGAACCGATATCCTTTACCTCTGATACCGGTTTTACTAGACCAAGTGCGCAAGGCTACGGTATATACCAAGCTGGATCTCCGAGGGGCATATCACCTGGTGCGAGTGAGAACCAGTGACGAGTGGAAGATGGCATTTAGGACCAAATTGGGGCTCTACGAGTACCAGGTGATGCCTTTTGGTTTGTGCAATGCTCCCGCTGCTTTCCAGCACTTCTTGGAATCGGTGTTGCTAGGATATTTGGATGTGTTCGCGGTGGTCTATATAGACAACATCTTGATATATTCTAGTAACATGCAGGAACACGTGAAACATGTTAAGGCAGTACTTCAGCGGCTTCGAGAACACTGTTTGTTCACAAAGATTGAGAAATGCGAATTCCATTGCACTACGGTGGAATTCCTGGGATATTTTCTGACACCCTCTGGTGTTCAGATGGACCAACGAAAAGTACAGGCAGTTCTAGATTGGCCGGCTCCTACCACTGTGAAGGAGGTACAGACATTCCTGGGTTTTGCGAACTTTTATCGCAGGTTTATAAAAAACCTTTCGGAGTTGGTCACACCCATCACAACCTTGCTAAAAAAGGGTAAGACATTCCAGTGGGATGTGGCTGCAGAACAAGGATTTCAAAAGCTAAAGCAAGCCTTCACCTCGGCCCCAGTTCTAAGGCACCGGGATCTGGCGTTGCCTTTCGTGATCGAGACTGATGCTTCTAGTTACGCCCTGGGAGCCGTCTTGTTTCAACGGGATGGATCAACAGGGTTATTACACCCAGTTGCATACTATTCTCGAAAGTTGCTTCCGGCTGAAGTAAATTACACCATAGCAGACCGGGAGTTACAGGCGGTGAAGGCGGCCTTCGAAGAATGGCGGCATTACCTTCTGGGCGCCCACCATACTATAACGGTGATCACAGATCATAGGAACCTACAGTTTATAAAGACTGCGAACACCCTCAGTCCTTGACAGTTGCGTTGGGCACTTTATTTTGCGGATTTTGACTTCCTCATAACCTATCATCCGGGATCGGATAATGGCAAGGCCAACCTATTGTCTCGATACCCTGAAAAGGAGACTAAAAACGTCAGGGAGACACTTTCAATAATCCCCACTGCTCATATTGTTGGAGTGGTAGGTCGGCCTAACATCTTTGAGGATGTACTCCACGCTATGACTACCCAGGAATTGAATGAGTGGTGCTCTTGAGGCTCACAACACACCTCAGTGAAGGTCCTCCCGTATCATGCTACTGCCTTGTACTTACCCACGGCGGCTCTCAGAGAAGAGATTATGCGTTGGTGTCATGATGCTCCAACTGCAGGGCACCCTGGAATAGCTAAGACGCAACAAAACGTGGCACGTCATTATTGGTGGCCCACCTTACACCATGACGTACAGATCTATGTAACCAAGTGTAGCACTTGTAGTAGACAAAAGGCCAGCCATCAGAAACCTGCCGGCCTCCTACAACCAATGCCCTCTCCGCCAACTCCTTTGCATACGGTTACTATGGATCTGATCGTGGATCTACCATCCATTCGAAAGTACACTTTGATTCTAGTCGTGGTTGATTCATTAACCAAAATGGGTCATTTCATCCCTTGTAAGGGCGTCCCCACTGCCGGAGAATTGGCGGAATTATTCCTGCAAAACATTGTACGACTCCACGGGTTACCCATGCGAGTCATTGCAGACCGTGGGCCACAATTAACCTCACGCTTCTGGCGAGCCTTTTGCCAACTGATTGGCATGAAGGTGAGTTTGTCTTCAGGGTACCATCCGGAAACAGATGGACAGACAGTGAAGGTAAATCAAGGACTAGAACAGTACCTCTGTTGTTATACCACCACCTCTGAAACATCGTGGGTGGAATACGTCTGGTTGGCCGAAATCGCCTATAACAACTCAGTACACTGCTCCACCGAGTACACTCCGTATTACAGAGTGTATGGTTGCCATCCCAGAGTTTTGCCCACCGTTGCTAATCTACCCCAGGATAACTTGCCTACGTTATTAGGGTTGCATTCACATGCGTGTCAGGTTTGGGCACATATACAACAGAATCTAAACAAAGCCAAGCAAACCTATAAGGCCTATGCCGATAAAAAAAGACGCAATAGCCCCCAGTATAAACCAGGAGATCGAGTTTGGCTCTCCACACGCAATATTCGGATGACAGGGCCCCGTAAGTTACAACCCGATTCATTGGACCATTTACCATATCCGCTGTGGTCAATCCGGTGGCAGTAAGACTCAGTTTACCCAGCCAAATGAAGATCCACCCTACTTTTCATGTATCGTTGCTTAAGCCTGCTCTACCTACTATTCGTACTGTAAAACCACCACCCATTATGGTACAGGGACACCCTGAGTATGAAGTACGGGCCATCTTGAATTCACAACACCGGAAAGATGGGCTTTATTACCTCATAGATTGGGTGGGGTATGGTCCGGAAGATCGATCCTGGGAACCTGCTCGGGATGTCCATGCACCGAGACTGGTCAAGGAATTCCATCGCAACTATCCAGCCAAACCTAAACCCAGATCCTCCTGTGCGGGGGGGGAGTACTGTCATGGGGCAAGGTAACAATCATAGTATTCCAGTGCTGGGAAGGGCTCAGAAACTAATGGCAACCAGCACCATGAAGAAACATGCCTCTATAAGCAGAATACTGCCGTACAAAAGACTATTATGTCCTTTCTGCAGGA
Organism: Ambystoma mexicanum; assembly: GCF_040938575.1. Lineage (NCBI taxonomy): Eukaryota > Metazoa > Chordata > Amphibia > Caudata > Ambystomatidae > Ambystoma > Ambystoma mexicanum. The sequence continues at coordinate 1,058,678,227 of NC_090931.1, read as the reverse complement.
GAATCAGTTTACAGACTACATCTCCCAAGCACCCCTGGGCCAAGAACTACATATTACATTCCACGTCAGGCGGGGCATGTGCGCGCATGCGCACGAGATCGGGGCTTGTGCTCAGGACAGCAACCAGAGAAGACGTGTTCTCCGGAGCTCTGAGCAAGGGGAAGCTCACGAGGGGCCACGCCCCACTCATCCTCCACCTCGGCCCCTCCTGCCATTCAGATAAGTAACGCAAGCCACAGGCAGTGCAAGCGGACCTGGGGGAAGGCGCGCAGCGCTTTGATGCACCGTAGAGAATCAAAGGATTCCACCAGCAGCTGCGGTCAGGGGCACGCGCAGGGGGCTCCGCCCAACTTTCTCATGTCCCCCCTGCTGCAGCAAGCTAAGTGAAACGCCCTGAATTCTAGCGCAATAGTTTCTGCAATCTGACCTACGCGCAGAATATAGGAGCCACGCAGCGCATAGTCAAGCATGTTTTAACCCACTAACAGCCATTTATAACTACGCGGCTACCTGAGAGGCTACAACTTATTCCGTGTGACATACAACACGAGTTGTTGCTACGCAGGAGCCCTTTAGTGGCAATTACACTTTGGGCAATAACGGACGAGGCGCCATGCGCGGCTGTAATCCACTCGTGAAGGGGGAATGTTAGCTGCTGCATGTGCCTAACTACTCGAGCATGTTAAGTGTGCATTAACCTCTAGTGCGAGAGTGAGTGAATGCAACGTATGGTGTGTGATGCAACACGCAGATGGTAATTCCCGCTCTCTTTTCAGCAATAACACTGCTCCGGATTCTGGACCTGAGAGTGCGCAGGCAGACGGCCAGCACTCACCCCCTGAGATAAGTCTCTTTCTGGCTCTAGCCCTTGTTGAGGGGCGTGGGGGGAATTGTGCATATTGTGAATGTGTAAGTGAATGTGCAACTGTTGCATTGTGTTATCCTATGTCCCCTTCCTTAACCACCTCCCCTTTCCTAGTCCTCTCACCGGTTACCCTTGCTACGGAACCCATCCAACCATCGAGACCCTAACCCTCTTTCCCCGCCTGGGTCGCGGAAGCTTGTGTAAGTCTAACTTGCAGGCACCAAGACCCTGGAGGGGTAGGTTGGTTCATGCCACTCCTGAGCCTGGAAGCTGAAGCCGTGACACACGTCATCCAAATCTACCTGTCCCTCTTTACAGGGGAGCTCCTGCTCACCATAAGTTGTTTGTTGCCTAACTAATTGCCCCTGCAAAATTTTCTAAATGGCCAAGGAATTTGATGTAACCACCTGGGCCAACTCGGTGATCGGCCATCCCGATTTTGAACCCCCTCTTCCGGCCATTTGACGCAACTAATGCAGCAAAGGTCTTGATAGAATTTCCAGCTATTCTAGGGTCAGCTGGTGTTTGCGTGGCCATATCCGCTTTGGACACCTTTGAATTATTTTTACCAACAAATATCGCAGCAACCGCATCACAAGCAAATAACAAGCCTTCAATCCAATTCACTTTGGATAACATCTCCACAAGTGATCCCTTCATGACTGCGATTTCGCAATGAGTCTGTTCATGGCCCTTGTCAAGCAAGTTATAAGATCCTAGTCAGCACAGGAAAGTCAGTGCCTAATGCTGCAGAATCCAACGCATGCTGTTCCACTGGAGCACCTAGATCAAAAGCCCTCGTCCCAGAGTTGTGTAAGGACATAGCTATATCATGATCCGAGCGACCAACAGCTTTGAGTTAGCTTGTGTATCGGTTGGAGAGCTGGATTTTAAATTACAAAAATCCTCCACAGAGTAATCAACTTTGTGGCTACCCGTACAGATGCCCCCTGCCCCATAGGGGACAATACTCACAGGTATTTTACTAAACATACGTACATTTGCTATTCCATACCTACTTTTATTAACCCGGGTGGAGGGGCCAAGGGAAAACCTCATGCGTTTCCCTAACTCGGCCTCTATAGCAGGGGCAATCATGGAAACGTCAGTGATTTTAGACCTACACGTCTCAATTCCCATTTTTCTTAATAGCTCTGAATGTTCAAGCATTTCAACTTCAGGGCTATCTACTCCATTACCCATCGTGTTTTCAACTTTATTCATATCATTCAGTTTAAATGTCTTTAATGGGATGTAGATCTCCGAGTTCCCCTCCACGCGGTCACCGTCTGTACACACTGCTTGTACTCGCTTACAGCTGCCTCCGGCAGAGTTATTGACTGCAAGCTTGAAGCAGGCAGCAATTCATCACATATAGAGGTGCCAACTTTACTGGTCACCTTATGGAAATTTGAGCACAACAAATTCACACATGAGGCCTCAGCTGTCTCCATTGACAAACCTAAGCGAGGCTCAAGCGGAGACTCATGGAGTTTGCGGCCGCTACAGAGTCCGTTAACCATTCTGCTCTTCTATGCAGTCGCTCGCAATCTCCCACACAGGTACACACTGGAAGAACCACCTCTCCAACAAGAAAGCTCAAGCACAGTAGTGAGCCTCCGCTCCACCACACGATAAACTTTGCTGGCATTAGTGTTCCCAACAGGTGTACGCACAAGAGATCAATTGGAGAAAACTCAGAGAGATATAGCAATGCCACCACACTGGAGCTTATGCAAGTTATTTCTGTAAGTCTTTAACACTTACACGATCTACAAACACCAACACCGACCCTGCCCAGTCCCAGTCAAACAGTCAGTGCACTTTCTCATGCACTTCCAGGATTAGCGCGCAGGATGTGCGTGCACCTGTATTATATGCGAAATTGAGGCTTGGGCAGGGGGCGTGGTTTAACGTCAGCTGAACAAATGCTCCTGTAAAAAAAAAAACAAGAGCTCGTTTAGATAATTGCTCAACGTGAGCACAAACACCAAGTCCCAGTACTAAACTAGTCCCAGCTGATTACTTGAAAGTTCGCCCTTAGACGTCAGAGTCTAGGTTTCACAGGAAGCGTTGCTTCTTCTTGCCGACTCCTTGGAAGGCAAGCAAAGCGAGCAACACCCAAGCAGCATGGCCAGTGAAACAGTCAGTGCACTTTCTCATGCACTTCCAGGATGCGCGTGCACCTGGATTATATGCGAAATTGAGGCTTGGGCAGGGGGTGTGGTTTAAAGTCAGCTGAACAAATGCTCCTGTAAAAACAAATAAGAGCTCGTTCAGATAATTGCTCAACGTGAGCAACGTGACCACAAACACAAACACCAAGTCCCAGCACTAAACAAGTCCCAGCTGATTACTTGAAAGTTCGTCCTTAGACGTCAGAGTCTGGGTTTCACAGGACGCGTTGCTTCTTCTTGCCGACGACCACTCCTTGGAAGGCAAGCAAAGCGAGCAACACCCAAGCAACACGGCCATTCAAACAGTCAGTGCACTTTTTCATGCACTTCCAGGATGCACCAAGTTTATTGGCTTCAGAAGAAGGAGAAGTGGGTGAGCCCATGGAGGAAGGCCAGAGAGAAGGGAAGAAGGCTGGGGCGGGGGTCCCAATGGGAAGGATCTCCATTTTGCTGGCATCGAGGCAGAGCTCATTGGAAGTGCAGCAGGCCTGGATGGCAGATAGGCAGTTAGGGATGAAGGAAGGTGCAAAAGGGTCCGCAGGAAGTTTGAAAAAGAGTTGTGTGTCATCTGCATAACACTGAAGGTTGGGGAGAAGGAGGAGATGAGGCGAGCCAGCTGAGTAAGGTAGATGTTACAGAGCCAGGGGGAGAATATAGAACCCTGGAGGACTCCAGATGAGGAGAAGGAAGTTGGATAGGAGAAGGTGCCCAGGATGACTTGGGAGGAGCGGTCAGTTAGGAGGTCATCCATTTCAGTGCCTGTTCTGAGATACCAAGGCTGTCATGGAGCCTTTGTATGAGGATGGAGTGGTTGACCGTGTCAAAGGCAGAGGAGAGATCAAGTAGGATGAGGACAGCCGGGGAGTTGGAATCAAGGGATGCAAGCAGTTCTTTACAGGTGTTCAGAAGAGCAGTTTCTGTGCCTCTCAATGCTTGTAATCCAGATTGATGGTCGTGAAGACCTCCAACAAATTCAGTCTGAAGGTCTAGTTGGGGCAACACCAACTTCTCCAATAGTTTCCCTAGGAAGGGGATGATGAAGATAGGGCGGTAGTTGGCTGGGCAGGTAGGGTCTGCTGAGTTTCTTTTTTAGGAGGGGGTGCATAAGGGAGTGCTTGAGCAAAGAGGGGAAAGAACCAAAGGCAAAAGAGTGGCCGCAAAGGTCAGCAAGTGTGGGGGCAAGAGATCCAGTGTTGCCCTTGATGGTTCTGGATGAGCATTGGGAAACCTGTTTGGAAGAGACCTTCATGGAGCTGACAACTCTGGTGACTTCTACAGGTGTGACAGGGGCAAAGGCGGGGAAGAAGAAAGGAGGAGGGTGAGGGGCAAAGGGAGGCAAGGTGGTGTGGGAAGGGTTGGGAGGGTGAATAACAAGGCTGTTCAGGATGACTTGAGTTTTGGTGGCAAAGTACGTTGCAGAGGTCCTGGGAAGGAAGATGGGAGGAAGAGACTGCGGAAGGGTTGGCTAGTTCCCTGCAGAGTTTGAAAAGTTCAGCTGTGTTTTTGGATGCACCAGATACCCGTGCCTGAATGTGGGTCCTTTTCTTGGCATGGATGGAGAGTCTCTATTGCCTTTGGAGCAGGCGGCAGGCCAGTTTGACAGAGGGTGAGTCTGAGGTTTGCCCCTTCCGTTCTGCCACTCTGCACTTTCATTTCAGAGCTGCAACATCGGAGTAGTACCAGGTGTTATGCTTAGAGGCGGGTTTCAGGCGGATCCTCATGACTGGGGCAAGAATGTCAAGAGTGTTGGTAATGGACAGGTGGAAGGTGCTGAGAGCAGCGTTAGCGGTAGAGTCTGAGTTAGGTGGGATAAGGGGGGACAAAGGTGGAAATGAAGGCAGCAGCTGACACTCTTTTCATTGTACAGATGTTGAGGTTGGCAGGGATTTTGGGGGTGCAGACAGCCAAGGGTGCCAGCTGGTAGGAGAGAAGAGAGTAGTCTGACCAAGATAGAGGAGTGACCAGAGGAGATGAGAGAGGGAGGTCAGAGTTGATGGGAGCATCGAGTGTGTGGCTAGTAGAGTCAGTTGGACCAGAAAGGAGAAGGGAGAGTGATAGAGAGGTGCAGAGGTCAATAAAAGAGTGGATGCTGTGCCAGGAGAGTCGAATTGGATGTTGAAATCCCCCAAGAGGAGCAGAATTCAGGAGGTTGAAAGTAAGGAGCAGCAGAAACTAGCCCATTCAGAGAGGACCAGGGGGTAGCGCCTGGAGGCCGGTAAATGGCAGCAATGGTCAAGGTGGAGGATGGAGAGATGACCAACTTGAAAACCAGGACCTCAAAGGAAGAGTAGAGCTGGCTTGGTAAAATAGAAGAAGGAACCCAATTAGGCAAGATTAAGACAACCACACCACCGGCACAGCGAGGTCGATGCTTGGAGATGATCTTGAAGCCGTCAGATAGGATGGAGTCAAAAGCAGTGACTGAGCCTGGCAATGAACCATGTCCCAGTAAGAGGGAGAATGTCAAGAACAGTGTCGTCGAGGAGGAGGCAGATGTCAGCAGAGTGTTTGTTGGCTGAGCAGCCATTAAGAGTTGCCAGGTGGAGAAGGTATCTGCCGTTAAATGTTTTCAGAGGTGGAGTACAGGGATGTGCTACTCCAGTCAGAGGGGGGGGGGCATAGTGAGTGGTAGGGAGAGAGGCAGGAAAAGGAAGATAGTTAATGAGGGATGGCAGGATCCCTTCAAAGATAAGGAGGTCGTCTTGGGGACCCTGAACCAGGATAGTAACAGTGTGGTGTGGTAGACATTAATGATGCAGCGTGATGAGAAGAAGCCTGCCAAGAGGACTTCACACTTGATGCCACCATTAACGTGAGATGATGTAAAAGGGGAGAGAGTAGAGGTGATATGAGAAGTCCATAGGTCTGAAGAGGGGACAGAGAAAAGGAAATTGTAAAGATCTCTCTGGAAGTTGCGCTGACGTAGGTGTCTGCGATGGGGAGTCGAGGATTTGCACCCAGTATGTCTTTTGTATGCTATTCTCGTCCAGACCTTGTGATAGAGGAAGGATAGGTGATAGCTTAGCAGTTAGAGAAGATAGGGGAGATGGTGAGCGCCATCTCAGAGGGAGAGGATAGATGCGGATAGATGAGAGAAGGAGAGAAGAGGTGGGATGCACTGCACAGTCCTTACTCCAATGTGGCCTAGTAATTAAAGAGGGCACAAGTATAAATGCAGAGCAATAGGTGGGGTGCAGGATACAATTATTAAAAGGAACACAATGTAGAATACAAAAAAGGATGCAAATTTAAAGCACACCCATCTAGATACGATTTTTAAAAGTCACAGATGAATGCAGTGCACAAGATGGATGCAGATGTAAAGCAAACCCACCTAGATACGATCTTTAAAAGTCACAGATTTATGCAGTGCTCAAGATGGATGCAGGATGTATAAAAGGAGGAGGCACAACTTGAAATGAATGAACTTTTGTAACACAGAGTGCAATGGAGTAAATAGGCAGACGAGGGAGCAAAAGACAGAAAAGGATAGGCACAGACTATAGGTAAGGAGATAGGTGGAGGAGGCAATAGGACACTTAAGCCATCACTCACAATTGAGTTTCAAGCGAGTCTGGAGGTGCAGTGGTCCAAGTTCATTCAGGAGCAGCATTGTTTGTGGAAGGGCATGAAGGAAGGGGCCCTCCCGAGCCCCTCCAGGCCTGGACAGGCACAGAGGGGGCCTTTCGTGGTGGGCCTTGGGAAGTGGGCCGGCTAGCCTGCCGGCTAACTGATTGGCCTAATGCTGCTCTGAATGCCAATCACAGCAGAGGCCAGATGGGCTGGGGAGGGACACCATTGTGGGTAATGGGGACCGCCATGTTGGAAGTGTTTGTGGCCACCGTGAAACACCAGCCCCACTGGGCTGTTTTATCAAGAGGAAATCAAAAGCATACAGAAAAGCGGCATTAGCACAAGCCGCGCTTCTAGCAGGCACCCACAGTGAATTTCAAACGTTTTTTGGTAGAAGCTTCCGTGTTAGCACAATGAGCTAATTTACTTGACATCTGTCAAGCAATGGTCCACAATGAGGCTCGAAAACCCCTCACTGTCCCTACTCTGGGCCTTTTGAGTACCCACCTTACCAGATTTCAAATCCAACCCTGGATCCTGGACCATATTGAAGTCACCCCCTAAGATCATAAAACCTTCCGACTCTGCTCTACCATTGTGAAGACCAATCTAAGAAAGGACAACTATCTTGCATTAGGAGCATAGTGTCATGATGCCTACCTCCAAGGAGCCAGGTCCGACCCAGCAACCCCAGAGGCAGGCATCATTCCCCCCAGGGAAGTGCCAGCGGGCCCAAGCTGGGGCCCTTTGGACACAGTCCTGGCGCCTTAGGCGCCAGGCTCATGTTGGACCCATGTCCTGGCGCCTTAGGCGCCAGGCTCATAAAGCTAGACATGTGTTCAAGTGTTTTAATGTGCACTTACCTGATGCAGACCATGCTGCTACATCCAGGCCCTCTTGAGGCCTGAATGTAACTACTTTACCTGTGGGACTACTTTCCACCTGGGTGTGGTCGGGGAAGGATACATACCTGATCGGTGGAAGGATACATACCTGGAACTTCTTCCAAAGCTATTTAAACCACGCCCGATCAGCAACTCACGCTTCGCGTTGTTCTGCTCCTCGCAGCTGGGTGCTCACTGTGTCAGCTCCTGCATCTGGACTTCAGCCACGCCTGTCAGCATCCTGGGTCACCTGCAAAGGGAGATAAGAGAGAATTGGAGAGAAAGAAGACCTTACCTGCTAAAGCTGCAGCACGGAGACATCACACCGACGATCCTGAAAGGGAAGACATCATTTTAAAAGCATTTTGCTTCGACCGCTGCAGCGCTGCATTTCACTCACCTTTCCTGGGCGCCTCCATCTTCAGCAGCGATCATCCGAATCCGCACCCACTTCCCAGAGCCTAGAGAGAAAAAGACAAGAAAACAAGGTGAGAGAAGGAAGGGAAATAGGAAAAGCTCAGTTTCCTTCTAAGACTTACCTGTTGGGTCATTCCCATTTCATTTCGGGTCCTGCCGCTTCCTGGCATTCCGGACCCCGGCCCCTATGGGGAAAAAAGACAAAGACATTGAATGAGCGAATGCAAAGACATTACCTGAACGCTCATCCAGAACTTACCTGTCATTTACTGGAACTGCTTGTTTCACTTCGGGTCGGCGCCATATCTCCGGCATTCCGAACCCCGGCCCCTAAGGGGAAAAAGACATAAGCGTTAGCGCTTGCTGCAATAAGACAATGAACATTATTATTAAGCTTGAACTTTTGAACTTGCAACAGAACTCTTACAGCGCCTCACCTGAATAGTCAAGCTTATTTTGAACTCCCATCAAACCTCAATCCAGTGAAGTAACTGGGTTTCAACGCGCCCCTGCATCAGAAGCAGGATGGAGAAATCATCCTTCCAGACCCTAAGGTGAGACTTCACGGGGAATCGTGGAAGGGTATCGTGGAGGGTTGGAAGGGAGTGGGAGGCTTGAGCATTATTCCATCAGTAGGTAATACTCCCTTTTCACGCACAGGGGAATATTCCTGCGAGCCAGAAAAGCCAGAGTAGAGGGGCCCTTCCTGTCCATCTTCAGAGTCCTGCGCTTCACCATTGAAGAAGCATCAGCACTCGAAGCCAGACCTGCGCCTCCGTGGGAATCAGGTGAGCGTGACACATAGAGAGCCACTAAGTAAATGCGTGGTGCCCCTACATATCCCTTTACCGGTAAGTATCCTGCCTCCAAACCCCCTCTTAATTTGGATCTCTTTCCAGGCACATGCTCTCGTGAGGACAATACCAACTCCACCCCTTCGTTACCCCCCTCTGAAGCCCAAAATGTATGACCTGTGTCCCTAGTGAACATCCAATACTCCTCTGTTTTCCTAATGTGTGTTTCCTGCACAAAGATGACTGGCAGGTGCATCCTCTGAAACTCCCTGACTAGCAGGGAGCGCTTATTCTGAGAACTGAGGCCCTTAACATTCAGCCTTGCCACCTTAAGGCCATCCATGGACCTTAAACCAAACTCCACAATATGTCGACCTAGTGCCTTTCAGCACAAACAAAAGTCCCCCCATGTTGATATGCCTTGAAATATGGAACCCCCCCCCTATTCCAACCCCATGTCCCGGACCTTGAAGAATCACACCTCTCTTGAGTCATAGAAAACAGAAACAACAATACAACTAACATATGGTTCTCCTCCACAAAGAGATGCCCAGACATTTCCAGGCCACCTGGGGGTACGCGTGTCACCCATTACACTCCTAACCTTATAACCCTAAAAGTTCTATCACAGCCCTACAAATCAGCAGTAAGCAGTAGACCTTGTCCCAATCAGGTAACCTCCTGTTCAGCTTCCAATACATCCCACACCGCCCCCCATCCCCTTGGCAGTGCCCATTATCCTGATGTTTACGGTGTGAAGGCATTTAATTTCCTAAACCTGCGCATTCCAGTCACTGTTTTCTTTACACCAGGCTGTGCAAATGCCTTCTTGAATGGTTCCTGTATCTGCAATAAACCATCGACTAATGTTTGATGGTTGGCTTCTCATATCTCTTGCAGCAGTTGCTCAGCTAGATCTCCCTCTCTTATATTGTACTGTTCCCCACAGAACTCAAAGGACAACGCAAAGGGATATCTCCAGCGGTAGTAGATCCACTCAGACTGTAGCAATGAGGTCAGAGGCTTGCATTTCTGTTGTTGGTCGAGAGTATGCAGCGACATGTCCCGAAACAACTTGATCAAAGCCCCTTCCCATTTTACTGTGCCCAGTTCTCTGGCCTTTCTCAGGATGGCACTTGGTCACCACTGACCTGGGACCTGAGCCCGTGCCTGCTCCTTTGTGCACTCTGTCTATCAGAATAGCCTTAGATTCCCCAGGTCCCAAAAACATTGTGAACAAGTTGCTGACTCGTTTTTCAAGGTCTTTTGGAGTTTCCCCCTTTTTTCTGCGGGAGGCCCACAGTCGTATGTTGTTCCTTTGCTCCCATTGTTCTGTGTTTTTCATCTTGCTTATCACCTCCTTCTCCTGCAGTTCTAGCTCCATGAACTGAGCGTCCATCCTCGTCTTTGATCTCTACAGAGAGCTTGTTGTTTTCAAGGGCCTCAACTCTGTCTCTGACCTTCCCGACCCTCTCCTTCGCCACAGCACTTGCTCCTCCTCCCCTTCCCCCGGCACTTATCCCCTTTCCTCTCCCCTGCACTTGCGTGATCTCAATGTCACTGGGCCTAGTAAGATTGTTGTCTTGTCCCCCCCTTATTCCCTCCCTTGCCACTTATGTATAAGCAGGTTATAAATAAAATATCATATCATATCATACAGACAAGGATGACTGGACTCTCGACCTAAGTGCCTTCATCTCTGATAGGACACTAAATGTCTGACTGTAGAGCCTCAAACTCCCCACTTTGTTGCGCGCCCGCAATGTCCACCCCAGCTGCATTATTTGTGCCGGGAGAGTTCACAATATTATATTTAATAGCTCCTATTTCTCTGATGCGGAGATCTCCCCCCAGCCAAGCCATCTCTCTTTTGCTTTCCGGGTGGAAGTGGGCACCCGAGACCCCGTACCTCCATACCACCATGATGGGATCAGCCCTGTAGCCAGCCAGGGAGATATTGCATGCTGGATCCCTGCTACTTCCCTAAATATGCACCACGTCACTGTTTGAACATTAATGGATCGCCTGTCCAAGGACCAAGCTATGTCGGCAGCTCTGCATTGTGCCCTTGAAGCTGCTAATCTCCATTATTCACATCCCATGGGGGCCTCAGAGGGCTATGGCCAATCACCCCTGGGGCTCCACCCCCTCACCTCCTTGCTTAGTATGGGGGTATCACGCTTCAGCCAGGCACACTGCCGCAACAGTGAGGCCCACCATTTCTGTGGTGTGCGTCCGAGTACCAACCTCCACTGCACCACTCTATAATCGGCACTGAAGGCACAGCCTCCGTCTCACCCCAATCCGTGCTGGTGAATCTGGCAATGCCCAAGCTCACTGCTGCATCTCTCCCCAGCCTCTGTTGGTTGCATGTTGCGGGCCTCCTAATCTCCCAGGAGGGTGATCTCTAACTCCAATACTGGAGTTCTTTTCACTGCAGTCGCGATGGAGCCACTGATCGCATCCTCCTGTGGAGCTGCGCCACTGCGTCTTCCAAGGCCATGCGTGACACATCGGTCTGAGTCCTCAGAGGTTATCGGCCCATTCTCCAACCAAAAAGATCTCGACCTGCTGCTAGGATGTTGGGGGGGTTTGCCTGGCATTTACCACTATGAAGAGTCTTCTCCCATGGCTATGATGGAGCCGTTAAGTCCGGGTCAGAGTGGGGAGATAGCCATTCAAGCGGCCATCTTTCTTGGTGTCCCATGGTGGTCTCTAACATTTATTTTTAGTAAGTAGTCATTACAGGCCAGAAAGCCCCCTTGAGCTAGTAGGGAACACATTATCTGCACGGAACAACATTTTTTTCTATAATGAAGGCCACTGAGCTGTATGATAAAACATATCTTTCTATGGCATTTTCCAAGTCTGAAAGATCGATCTGGTTAGCGTAGCAGACTGCCCAAATTAACACCTGGGTGATATGTACCCAAATGGACAGTTTATTAGCTGGCCTTTCATTAAATCCAAAGTGGGTGACAGTCTACTACATGCCCTCTGGTATCGCAATATGCTGGCTTCATTTAAAGAGCACTGGCCATCAGTCCCCTCCCACCATGCCTGTATATCATACATTGTTAACTCAAAGTATAACACAAGGTTAGTATCAACATTATATGTGCTCGTGCAGCAAAACACGCCTCCAGCGATATCTATAGACAGAGTTAAATGGTGTCAATATTTACAGTTGATTTTCACAGTTGAACAATGGCAATGCATGTGTACATTGACCAAGGACATATCTTTCAATTCCAAATTTCAACTGATACTTTTCAGGATCCTGAACATGCTATACCATACTGAGGCAAGGATTAAATTGTTTAACCCAGATTGTAAGGTCAGGTGCCCCAGTTGTCTCGCCTCCATGGCTAACCTCCTGCACTTGCTATGGTTGTGCCCCAAGCCGACATAGTTTTGGAATAGGGTGTGTAAATAAAACTCTCAGCAATATCAGATATACAGGTTGGAGTCACCCCCTTTGGTTGTCTGCTGTGGGATATTAGTTCTGTCCCTAATATAGAGCGCAAGATTCTAAATTTGGGCCTTCTCGTGCCCAAATAATGAATAATTCAGAAATTGACATACATCTCATCATCCACAGTTGCAGAATGGCAGAATAGATTGATATAGGCTTTAGGCTTTAGGTCGACTCTGCCAGGAGTCGACCTGAAGACGTATGGTCTGATTTTTGATGTAATTTGCAGACCTCTGCAGTAAATGTAAAAAGCAATGATGGGGTCTGTGATACTGCATTTTAGGCTATTGCTGTGATCATGTATACAAAATGTGTATATGTCTTGGTTTCTGTTTGAATTGAATATACCAGTGCTTTGTATTACCCACCAAGTGCATAAATACAACTTTGAAAATAAGTAAGAGTACAGAGACGCCAACATAGTTTGGGAGGAAGAGAGGGAGGATCAAAGAGAAAGGTGAGACGGGAGAGAGAGGAGGAAGACAGGAGGAACAAAAAGGAGAAGAAAATGAGAGAGAGAGCGACAAAAAGGAGTTGGAGAATAGTGGGGAAAGATTGACATTTAATGAAGGAAAGAGACAGGAGGTGGTGGAGAGTGACAACAAGGAAAGGTTGGAACAGAAGGAGAGAAAGAGAGAAAGAACAGAGGAGTGTGGAAGTGGAGAGAGGAAAGAAGGTGGATACTGAGAAAAGTCAAACTGCACTTGTTACATTAGAAAGGGATCCTTGACTGGACTGTTGCTGCTCGGTGTCCTCTCCAAATCCTGGCCTGAGCCAGAGGGTGAAAGAAGAGGAAGGGCGAGAAGCAAGCTGTGCTGATAAAAAAAATAGTCAAAAAGAATTGGGAAATATTATCCCAAGATTCGACATTAGCCAAACTGTTTCCATAACCACCATTATTCAAATATATCATAGCAGATCATTGAAGGATCACTTGATCAAATCTGACTTTAGTCAGAGACATTGTCCAACAAAAGAAATGTATAGGGGGCCTATACCGTGTAACTGCAGTTCCTGCAACAATGTGATGAAAGGAAATTCTATCAATCATCCTCATACTGGTCAAAAGATCTCTCTAAAACACACTTCCACTTGTGATACTAAGAACGTCATATATGGTATAAAATGCCCTTGTGGGTTATACTATATTGGACTAACAAGCAGGAAAGCAAAAACCCATTGGGGTGAACATAAATCAAATATTCAGAATCACACAACTAAATCTCCAGTAGCACAACACTTTGATGCTGCAAAACACTCTATAGAACAAATCTAGTTTGTCATTTTGGAGCACATGAAATTACCAAAAAGAGGAGGCAATATCACCAAATTATTACAACAGAGAGAAATATTCTGGATCGAGAAGCTCGACACAATGAATCCTAGAGGGATGAATCTAGATTGGGAACTGAATTGCTATTTATAGACATTCTCTGTGGATGCAGATAAACTTGATTATGTGATTTATTGAAATGTGATGAATTCTTAACACACAGATTATTGCGAGTCATGAATTAGGGACCGTATCAGCATTTAGAAAGTATACTTGTTGTTGATTTAATTATGAAAGAACAACTACATTTTGACCTAAATGTCTGCTTCAAGAATTGAAAATGTAAAAATTGGAATTGATGTAGAGGTACCTTTTGCAGAAATTGAGGAACTGAGGTATTAGTAAGATGCCAGATAAAACACACGATCAAATAATGCCAATAACAGCTGGTGATTGAATAATTATTAGCAGCCCGAAAAATCCTGTATTTCAAAGTGGCAAAAACGCCCGATTTTGCATAATGAATTATCCAAGTCGTCAACAATCAATTTAATTTGATTCAATGAGGAACTGATGTAATCATGACATTTCCTATATTTGTATCATCATATAGATTGTTATTCTTTATTCACCCCTGTGGACGTATCCACGTACACACATTAGCTCACTCAAGGATACGGCCCATTTTGTTTCCTCCAACATGGCGCCCAAATCGGCACGCATTAACATTGCACTAGTAAAATGAGCGACGTGCTCTTGCGGTTGCTTAGCGACACGCGCCGCAGCACGACTTCTACGAACATCACAGCGAGCAGCAGCTCGCGCCGTGTAGATGTATGGATTACAGCATCCAGAATGTAAGAATTGCTATCGCGTCTCACCGTGATCATAGCAGATCAATTTGATAATGGAGATAAGCTAAAATATAATGAAATATCCCTGTAACCGTAGGTTTACGGAGAGGGCTCAATTGAAATCGAGAGCCATCACGTGTTTATCTGCAGCTTCCCAGAACCACGAGTGCTACGGCAGCACTGTAGAAAAAGCTCAAGTCTTGAACAACTATAAGGTAGGAACTCTACACAGAAAAATATACTGTGAGTAGAATATATTAGCAGGAATATCTAAACAAAATCTCTGCGTCTTCTAAATGACCGACATATTCACTTGCAGGATCATTCCTCAATCGAAGCAAGTATCAATTGATTAAAGATACATTTAGTGTACAACTCAACAACACGTCTAAAGGGGAGTTGCATTTTTCCTAATCATATGGACCGCCTGATTATATCTCACAAATAGGTAATGTGCAGGGGGACCCAGCGCTTGAGATAGTGCCTGTTTCCTCTGCACATCACCGCTTATCCTAATCAAGGTCAACAATTAGTGATAACAGATTTTATCCTTATTTCACAGCATTCTAACTGAACTTAACCCTTATGGGCAGCAAGCTTTCAAATCAATCCAATTTTCTCAAAACCTGAAGAAGGGCATAATTAGCCCGAAACGCATAGTTTAAAGATATGAAATCACATTGGGAAACCTATCAAGATTATTGGATCATGTCAAAATACAGTTTGAAACATATGCAAACAATATGTGAAAAAGATTTGTATTGTGAAATCACACAGGAGTAAATGTATAAATATTATTGTTATGATGAAAGTTTTGATTTATTATTTATGGTTTTGAATTAATGATCAAATTACGAGAACTAAAAATAAATGCTTTCGTATAAAAGATTTTTTATGAATCAAATTCGTATCAATTGAACAATTGACCTTAAAAGGCATCCTTTAAGCCAAGTTGAATTTGAAGCAAACTTGATTTGCCCTATGCTGTGCCCCAGTTTGTCCAACGTGGTTTGTCGTAGTACCATTTATTCTTTCACTGGTTGCTTGGTACCTGGTTCCAAAAGGAAAAAACAGAATCACTCTATTGAACCTGCATTTTCCAGCTTTTGGTAGGGGGTCGAGGTGGGTGACAACAATGACTGCAGCTATAAATCCACCAATGACAGAAAGGAATGAAATAGTCTGTTTGTGGCGGACCTCTAAGACATCAAGAGTTGCGGTGGCCAGCATTGTTAGCATTGTTAACCATTCGTCATGATTATGAACAGATGGCAGTGGAACCCTTGACACTCCAGCAACTGTGAGTAGCCTTTTGTGCACAATTCAGGGTTGATACCACTTTGACCTTGAATTAATCTTTAAAGTAGGGGACGTGGACTCTGGCCCACTGTTCTATAATAAACTAGTTATTTTCTTTGTACCTTTTGCACTTGTTTTGTGTTCCCCAGGACCTCTGCACTGTTATAATAAGAAGCATATCTGCTGTGGTATGGCCACTCCTGATTAGCCCCTATAGGCCTTACTGAAACCCCTTTGCTTTGTGTCAATACATGAAGATTACACACTGTGTTGTCATAGGTTTTCTGTTCTTCCCTCTAGACTGTGACTGTACCATTTGATTTCATTTGTGTCATTTGGTGTTAAGAATACTTTTGTACTGTGTCAGTTGCTTATGAACAAGACACTGAAAACATTGAAAACTTTGTTGCTGGTAGATTTTTCATATAGACAAAATGTATGTTACCTTTGTCTGACTTGTAGTGGGTGGACAAAAGGCCAAGTCACTTCTGTCTAAAACTGAAATTACCTGTACGTGATTGTAGGTATCCATCCAAACCCTGTTGCTCTGGTCTTTCTTGGGAACTGAAAATGGCGTTAGAAAGCTGTATGAGAATCTTAGTCTGTAGCATCCATTACACAGACAAAATCTCCCAAAATGTACAGAAAATTGAAAGCAGAATGTCAAATGGCATTCCAGGGTCTGAAAGACGGCTTATATCCATCTCTGTGCTATGGGCACTTGAGTGCAATTGGGAATACGTTATTTAGATACACCATTTCAAGCTTGGTTAGGTGCCAGTTCCATCATAAGCAGATGAAAAGAGGTATGCAAACCACTGATTTTCAACAGTAGGGAATTATTGCCTATAGAATTTCATGAGCAACAAGGAACAGAACACCTGGCGCTAACGAGAATGAACATGTTTCATAGGGAAAAGGAGGATAGACAAAATGATAAAACCCAAAGTGGCCTCCTTGGCTAGGAAGAATTGGGAATTCCAAACAAGATTCCCTCAAAGGGTAAACCAACATAAACAAGCCTTTCTGGTGGTGGACCTTCCTATAGTTGTCTCATTACCAATCGACTATAGTGAATCCAAAATGTCTTTTCCCCACACCCAGTGTCGTGTTTAAGAGGTTCATTCTCAGATCAAAGATTTCCCAGTCTTGGCAACGTCCTGTTTGAGTAAACTATGAGTTGGAGAATGGCCTACAGGGTATGGGTAACTTGAGATGGGAACTGTCTAAGAGAAACAGTGCAAGTTGGGATAGCACAAAGTTCATGAGGATTTAAAAATCTCAAGGGTCGTGGATCCAAGGTTCTTCCCTTTTACCAAGGACAGTGTAAGGCTCACCTGTTCTTTTCCATGGGGACGTCTCCAGGCACACACCTGAGGGCTCCTCGGTACCCCTCGCCTGTCCCGGACCCCTGGATAAGCAGATTCAGCACTAGAAGACAGGAGGGGAAGCTTAGATAGTTTCCTATTAGATCGCCCACCTCCCACGTTTCCGTGCAGGTTCCCTAAGGGCGACTCTCACCTTAGTGATGTTAACGGTGCGCTCTCCGTCCTGCCGCTCCGGGCAGGGGTGCATCGATTTGGGCACGTTCCGCCGAGTTGCTTCACTGGGGAGGGCCGGAGTTCAGACCGACTGCAACTCCTTCTTCCGGTAAGTCTTAAAGTCTTTATTGATGAGATTAAGTCTTTGTAGGTAAAAATAGTCTTTGGAATATGAGCTAACTCCTGTCCTCGTTGCTGATGGTGGAGGTCACAAAGAAAGCCGAAGACTTGTTCAAGCAGGTAAGCTGAGTCGCCATGCAGCGCTGAAAGCGTCCTTGCAAATGACTAACCTGCTAACTTTTGTCTTGCAGACCTCGACGGCCTGGAGTTGGAGGAACCCCCGAAGGAATGAAGAAATTGGGGGCAGCGCAAGTTGAGCAGCTTTGAAGAGCAGATGAAGCAGCCAACGGGAGAGCATTGAGATGATGCCTGCTTCAGATGACTAGGAAGCCACAGGATGCTGTGAAATGGTAAGTATGGCGATGATCTTGCCTTGGTTACTCCAAGGTAGAAGGATGCTGCTGAACTGGTAAGTGTGGCGATGGTCTTGCCTTTGTTACTCCGAGGTCGTTGGATGCTGCTGAATTGGTAAGTATGGCGATGGTCTTGCCTTGGGTACTTGCGAAGCCAAAGGATGCTGCTGAGCTGGTAAGTGGGGCGTTGGTCAGGCCCAGGAAGGCTCCGAAGACGATGGATGAAGCTGAGCAGGTAGGGATGTAGAGTAGGATGAGCGTCACGCTGCAAAGGCAGAATAACGCAAAGCGGGTGCTCTTGGTCGGGCGTGGTTTAAATAGCTAGGTAGTATCCCAGGTGCCTTTGGCGCGGGCCCCACCCTGGAAGCTAGACTGCAGCATACAGTTCTCCAGTATTCCTCATGGGGGCGGCCATGCTTATCCATTGGCCATAGAAAGCCCGTCCCAGTGAGCGTCTCCTATGCCAGCAGCACCAGGACTGGCTCCAGGGCATCCGAGGAGGCCCCAATAGGGGTTGTAAGGGCCCATGCCCCTTGAGGGAGATAAGGTTGTGACAGCACGCCCCCCTAAGGCCCCTCTCAAGGGATTTCCTTGGCCAGGTCCCGGTTTCAAAGGGTATGTCCAGTGAAAATGCTGGAGCAAGCGAGGGGCGTGAACATACTCGCTGGGCTCCCAGGACCTATCCTGAGGTCCATGTCCTTTCCAGTCCACTAAATAGTCGAGTTTTGATCCCACCATCTTAGAATCCAGGATGTCCTTCACTTCATACTCCGGTTTGCCTTGAATGATGATCGGCTCTGGTGGAGTTGTTACACGGGTCCCTGGCTTGAATGGCTTCAGCAGCGATACATGAAATACTGGATATATTTGCATGTTTGTAGGTAGTGTCAGTTTCACTGGTGCTGGGTTAATAATATTTTCGACTGGGTACGGTCCCAGGAACCGTGGATGGAATGTTTGTTTCCCTTTAACTGGTACGTGTTTGGAAGCAAGCCATACCATGTCTCCCACCTGATAAACTGGAGCTTCGGAGCGGTGCTGGTCAGCGAATCTCTTCTGGCGAATCTTAGCTTGACGTAGGTGTTCTTGCACTTTGGCGAAGGCTTTGGTGATTGTATTATGTATGGTCTCGACTGCAGGCATTTACAGGGTTGTGAGGGTGTCTAACTCGGAAGTCCGTGGATGCCACCCATAGATTGTAAAGAATGGAGTCTGTCCTGTGCTGCTATGTAGCGAATTATTGTAAGCATATTCTGCGATCCATAGTAGTTCTCTCCAGGCCCCTTCGCCCTGGTGAAGCATGCAGCGCAGTTATTGTTCAAGAGTCTGGTTGGTTCTCTCAGTTTGGCCGTCGGTTTGAGGGTGGTGGCTCGTGGATAAACGGATATCTATCTGGGCCAGGGAACAGCACTTCTTCCAAAAGCTAGATACAAATTGAGATCCGCGATCAGATATCAGGACTGAAGGTAATCCGTGTAGGCGGACGACATGTTCCAGGAAAGTCTTGGTGAGGCCAGAGGCAGTGGGCAGCCCTTTGAATGGAAAGAAGTGAGCCATTTTCAAAAATAGGTCCACAATCACCAAGATGGTGTTGAAGCCTTGACATGGAGGAAGATCCGTAATAAAGTCCAGGGACAGCGTGTGCCAAGGGGCTGGGGGAATGTCTAACGGTTGAAGGAACCCCGCTGGTTTCTGCTTGCTGGATTTGTTTTGGTCACAAACTCCACATGAAGACACGAATTCGGTAACGTCCTTGCGCCACGTTGCCCACCAGTAATTCCTTTTGATTTTGGCTAGAGTCTTGGTGATTCCTGGGTGGCCCTCCATGAGTGAATCATGGTGCTCGGAGATAACCTGTCCCTGCAACTCTTTTACAGGAACAAATAACCGTTCCCGGTAGTATGGCAGCTGCCCTTTCACGCTGTAGTGCTTTCCTCTAGAGGCCCACTCCTGTAGCTGCTCCTGGGTGAGGATCTGTTGAATCTCGTAAAGAAGTTCACTCTGGGTCATGGAGGTGGTAATTCCTAAGACCCGATTTTCCAGTATGATGGCCACTGGGTCTGGTGGTGAATGTGCCATTTCGTCCGTGCCCATACCAGAGAGAGCATCCGCTTTGCCGTTTTTGATTCCTGGCCGGTAGGTGATCACAAAGTCAAATTTGGCAAAGAATAGGGCCCACCGCAGTTGTCGAGACGATTGGGCTTTCGCTCCTTTCAAGTACTAGAGGTTCCGGTGATCTGTTATTACAGTAACAGTGTGTTGGGCTCTGAGCAGGTAGTGCCGCCAGGCCTTGAAAGCAGCCTTAATGGCTAGTAGCTCTTTATCAGTGATGGCGTAGTTTAGTTCCACCGGTGTAAATTTTCATGACCAAAAGGCCACCGGATGCAATTGGCCCGTTAGAGGATCTTTTTGGGACAAGACTGCCCCCATGGCCAGACTGGACACATCGGTCTCCACGATGTACGGGAGTTCTGGGCGTGGGTGTCGCAAAATAGGGGCGGAGGTAAACCGCGTCTTCATTTCTTGGAAGGCCCTTTCCGCTTCTTCAGTCCAGTTAAACGTCTTGTGTGTTTTTCTGAGCTACGAAGTAATCGGGTGCACGACTTGGGAAAATCCGGGGATGAAGCGCTGATAAAAGTTCGCAAACCCCAGCATGCTTTGAACTCCTTTAATGGAAGTGGGAGCTGGCCAATTGAGAACTGTGTCCACTTTATGGGCATCCATTCGAATGCCTTGGGGAGAAATGATGAATCCTAAGAATTCCACTTCAGTGACATAGAACAAGCACTTTTCCAGTTTCGCGTATAGATGGTGTTCGCGAAGCTTACCCAGAACGGCACGCACATGTCCAATGTGTTCTTGTTCAGAGGAGGAGTACACCAGGATGTCATCGATATACACGAGGGCACAGACATCAATGAGTTATCGAAGGACGTCATTCATAAAATGCTGGAACGCAGCACGGGCATTACATAGGCCAAACGGCATGACTTGGTATTCGAACAAGCCGTACTTGGTACGGAATGCCGTCTTCCATTCGTCCCCTTCTTTTATACGCACCAGGTGATAGGCCCCTCTCAAATCCAATTTGGTATAGATCTGTGCTTCCTTAACCTGGTCCAATAACTCCGGAATCAGGGGTAGTGGGTAACGTTTTTTACAGTTATCTGGTTCAATGCACGGTAGTCAATACACGTTCTCAGTTCACCCTCCTTTTCGGTACGAAGAATAACGGCGCTGCGGCCGGTGACTTGGACGTGCGAATAAAACCATTGGCCAGGTATTGCTTCAGGTATGCCTTCAAATGCTGATTCTCGGGTTCAGTAAGCGCGTAAATGCACCCGCATGGGACTTGGGCTTCTGGCAGGAGATCGATTTGGCAGTTGTAAGGCCGGTGAGGTGGCAACGTATTCGCCTGCTCCTTCTGGAAAACGTCCTGGAAATCTTGGTAGTGAGCCGGCAAAGTCAAAACCCCTCCAAGGGTATGAGCCAGGCCTTCCCGCACCGGAGAAGTTGCGAGCTTGGTCTTCGGCCCCTTCGGGTAACAGTTGAGCGTGCAGCTGTGGGCGAAAAAATCCCTTGCGAGCTCGCCAGTTGATTCGGGGGTTATGGGCCACCAACCATGGCATTCCCAGGATCAGCCCAAACTGAGGAGCTTTAATCAGGTCAAAGGTTATGATTTTGCGATGTCCATCTTCACACAGTAGAGTGAGTTCCGAGGTGCACTCTGATACAGGACCAGAAGCGATTTCAGTGCCATCGACTGTGGTTACGGTCTCTGCGGTTGTCTTAGAGCACAGGACTAGGCCCATCTTTGCTGCGAGATCTCGATCAATATAGTTCCCAACTGCCCCGCTGTCTAGGTACACTTCCAAAGAATGCATCTCAGACGACTGTTGGTGGGGAATAATGATCACTGGTAGCGCAAAATGGGAGGTCTGAAACTGGATTTCCTCGCTCGACAATTGGACCCCTACAATTGCCGTGCTTGGTCGTTTCCCGGCTCCTCCTCCGGTATTTCCTTATCCGTGGCACCAACTGCTCACCTGGGGGTCTTGACCGGGCAGTCCTTTAAAAAATGAAGCGCTTTTCCGCAATACACACACAATTGAATCTCCCTCCTTTTGTCTCTTTCGGCCTTGGTTAAAGGGGGCCTAACCTGTAAGAGGATTCAATTCAACACTACAGCTAAGTCAATGCCTAGTCTGGGATACTGAATGGAAACCCTTATTGATATATCTTTATGTCCAGTTCATGAGTTCTGGATGACTACCCCTATATAACACCCCTCTCTTAGAATCCCCCTGACCCCACTGAGCCAAGAAGTAGTTCTGTTTTGCAAGTTTAAAAGGTTTATTTGAGAAATAAAACAAAATTTAGATACCACGCTTTTATAATAAATTAATAATCGATATCACCCTTATAAATATAATGTTAATCAACAATGGGTAATCTGACACTAGCACACTTCTTTATGATCAATGAGGAGTGGGTGTAGGATGAATAAGGCAGCAAAAATACTTTTATGATTTAAAGGGAAAAGCAATGAGGAATAAAATGCAGTACAGAAATACTTAATATGATTTAAGCAAAAGATAAGATAATCACTTTTTCTCTGGCAATTCACCCCCCTCCCCTATGCAATGTAAGAAATGGAAGGAGATGGAAAGAGGAGCACACCGTTCTCAGGAATGCAATCAAATACAATACGAAATTCAGTTCCCCCCCAGCAAGCTTAGAGAAAACCGGTATGAGTTTTAAAATACAGGCCCAAGTGCTTTGAATGTGGTGGCAATGAAGTGAGAAATATGCTGAAAATGCTTTTAATTCCCTTTAGGAGGTTCAGGGTGAGTAAGAGATACTTGGGATGAGTTCAGGCTCACTTTAGCAATGATTCAGAGATGGTGATTAAGAGGCAAACACATTTTTAGCAAGGAAAGAAATGACTGCTGATGGTTACACGTGGCTGGATTTTTAACCAAATCGCAAATCGCGGTAAAATTCACGAGTGCATGAATCGTGATTGCGGAAAAAGTATAAGGAGTAGGAAGTCGGTTCTAGGCTTGTTGGAAAGCTTAGATCTTAAGCTTTCAGAGGAAAGTTAAACCAAGTTCCAGAGATATGAACGATTTTGTAAAGGTTGTTTTTCGGATTTAAAGTAAACTCAAAATGACAAGTGACAGCTATGCAGCTGCAGAATTGACAAGTGACAGTGGTGCAGCTTTACAAAATGACAAGTGACAACTTCTAGGAGGCAGTTCTGGTTAGATTAAAATAGTTTGGATTAGATTATTTTAAACTAAGAGCTTATTTCTGTCACAATCTGACCTAAGTACTCACAATATATTTTGGAAGGACTGGACCTCGCACGGATCTGATCAATCAGGCTAGCGGCACTTCACAGCGATCTGGTCTCTGGGTCTGCGGTTCTGCATGGTCTGGTCTGGTCTGGCACTGGTCTGGTCTTTCCGGATACAGCGGTCTCTGCACGGCTCCTGGATCTCTGCACTGGTCCTGGCAAAAGTTCTTGGCAAGGGATTCAAGCAGCTCACCTGGCTGTGAGTAGCTTGCAATGATTTGAGGCCTGCTGCAGAGAATTCAGCTTGTGGTTTTAGGCTCTAAAGTATAAGTTCTAGGTTCTGGAGTATGTAGCTGGAGTCAGTCTGGAACTGGTATCTTCTGGATGTTGTGTGGTCCGGCAAAACGCTCCGCAGCAACTGGATTTGAATGTCTCTACCTGTCCCAGCAGTCTCTTTTTATGTGTTTTGAAAATGGGTGTGTGCCTGAGCCTAGCTAAGCCTGCCCCTCTCTACTTGTCATTGGCCCAATTCTCCCCTCTCCCATGATTGGGGGAAGGAAATGTGAGTCAGAGTGATGCTGTAGGTTTTATGGGTCAGAGGATCCTCCCCTGGTCAGTTTGCCCACAAATCTATATTTGATTCAAATACATCCTTCCCAGATATACAATTTGTTGAAATTACATGTGCACATCACATATCACATGAGGTATACTCTGTTCAAACTCTGCTCTTCCTGGGGGCTTGCATTCAGAAATGGCAACATTTTGCGCTTTTTAGTAGCTTTCCCCATATCGGATTTTTCTCCAAATTTATACAATTGTGTGCAAGGCATGTGGGCATTTAGATAAGGAAGTGTCAGATTTTTAACCTGCATACATTTAGAGTAACAACCTCTTTTCCGCTCGTAAACCCCCAGATCATACCACCGGGTCCTAAAACCTCTTAAAATGTGGGCAGAAAAATCACAAGAATTATGGTATCATTTAGATAATTTTGATAAGTCCGCACCATGAGTTATACATCTTTCTTAAAATCATATTCTGGCCAACAGGGGTGTGTCTTCCCAGGTCACATGGTTGAGAAACCAGTTTGCCCACTTTCTTTAAGCTCAGCCTGTTCTCAGAGGGGACTGCCCCTCCCCGTTTCTCCTAAGAGGAAGCCACTTTTACGACGCCCCCAATATAACATTTGCCTGAGTCCCGGACAGGCCTTTGTTCATCTCCCTGTAGTCCCCAACTGCTCCACCCCTAATCTAATCAGAGAGGTGACAACTCCTTTTGGCAAGGGGAAGAGTGGCTGAGGTAACTCCTGTGGGGTAGATGTCAGGCAGAATTGGAATCTCTTTAAGCCAGTTTTTAGCTACATGTCATTTTTTGTTCCCCAGTTTAAGTCAATACAATTTTTACATATGCAGCTAGAATGCTGATTCTATGTTCAAAACTATGACATTTTAACAGTTACAAACTATGTGACACTCAAAAGTAGGTCACTCAGTTAATTTAAACATTTCGATTTGGTGATTTTAATCCAGTTTCAGTTAGGCTGCTGACATGCATAGCTCAGCCAGTTTTGTTATGAACATTGTTTTGGGCTCTTCATCTTCCCAGATTTGTTGCAATGTTTGAAAATAGGCATTTTGAGTTGGCATTCAGAAGAACCAAAGGTAATTTTAAAGCGTTTTTGAGCTAACAGGCGCTGCTGTTTTACCTTTGGCACCCATTCCACTCATGGCACCCTGGACCATCATGCTCGCACCGGTGGGTGGCAAGTTAGGCAGCCATTTTGGTGTACGCACAAACTGCGTGGTTCTCCTGGATTCTGGCGCACATGTGGGCTTTTTGGCCATCTTGGATTTTCTAAGCCCACAGCACCAAATGTTGCAGCATGATAGCTCAAACGTGGGTCAGGACACCCAACAAGGCCCCCCCACGCGACTGCACTTTGAATTTGAGTCAATGGGGTGTCGAGTGCACAGAAGGTTTTGACCCACGCACTGGTATGTCCGCATAATCTTCTTCCAATTCTGCAAATGGCACAGTTCAGCATCTTTTCCTCCCTACAGTCGATCAATCAGTTCTCCTTGCTGGTCCTGATGGGAGGATTGGGCGGTACCCTGGGCCCCTCGGGTCTCTGCTCCCGGTCTCCGGATCGTCCTCCTTGGCCAGTCTCCAGGTTTTCTTTCTCCTAGGACGACAAAGGAAAAGCGGCAATACCTATTCATGGACATTTCTCCCCCACCATTGATATAGTGGGGTGGCATATATATTTTAGAACTCAACAGATATGAACATGCACATTTTTTTTAATTAAGAGACAGGAACACATAAACTTGAGAAACACAGAATTTGATAGGCTATATGTAGGATATTTTAGGGTTGGAATTGAATTACTCTGGAGCGGTACCCTCTGGGATTGCAGAGGACTCCTCCAGTTGCTGCAAAGTGTGCCTGGGATGGCAACACTTCAACTGGTTTATGTGGACCCACTTGTCTTCCCCCTCTGCCAAACCGCCTTTGGGGATGAGGATCTTGTAGGCCACAGGGGAGATCTTGTCTATAATCTCAAAGGGTCCCTTCCATGTAGGCAAACATTTGCGCTGTCTTGCCTGGTTTCTTTGGAAGTTGTATAAATAGACCCGGTCCCCCACCTGATATTCCTTCCTGGAAGTTTTCAGGTCATAGTGGGTCTTCATACTCTTGGCTGATCTTTCTAGATTCCGCTGAGCATAGGCAAAAGCATGTTGAAGGTGTTTCCTTAAATTCTCCACATACTCATGAGTTGTGGAGGCATTTATCAACGTTGGCTCTTGGGTTCTGTAGAGCAAATGCTGGGGAAGCACCATCTTGCGACCAGCCATCAACTCAAATGGGGACATTTTGGTTGCAGATGAAGGGGTATATCTGATGGCCATTAGGACCAGCGGTAATCGGATATCCCAACTTGGCCCAGAATCTGCCACACACTTATTTAATATGCTCACAATTGTCCGGTTATATCTCTCCACTGCTCCAGAAGAAGCTGGCCTGTAAGCAATGTGTAGCTTCCTTTTAACCCCTAGTATCTCCCACATCTTTGTCATTACTTCACTGGTGAAGTGGCTACCTCTGTCTGACTCAATCCTTTGAGGTAGACCAAAACGGGAAAAGATGTGGTTAATCATCAGGGCAGCTGCAGTTTCTGCCTTGCAATTTGGGGCTGGGAGACATTCCACCCACTTGGTAAACAAGCATGTCACCGTACATGTACTTATTCCCCCTAGCAGAGCGAATCACGGGGCCTACAAAGTCAATTTGCAAATCTGACCATGGGAGTGTCATTCCCCTCTTTTGAGAGGTGCCCGGTGTGTGAGGGATGTTGGCTGAAATTGTGCACACACAAGACAACCCTTCAAATATTGGTTGAGGTCCTGGCCCATGTGTGGCCAGTATGCAACCTCTCTTAAGATTTCCAGTGTTGTGTGAAACCCCCTATGACCGGCGGTGGCCGCATCATGGGCGTGACTTAACATCAGGCTTCGGAATGAGGTAGGAACCACCCACTGATCATGGCCATCTTGGGATTTCCTTACCAACAAACCGTCTTGGATTCGGAACATTTTTGGACATTTCATCAACACTCTTAGGTCCTCTTTCCCAATGTAATCGGTATCCGTCAGGGGAAAGTTCTCAGGGTCCTCAAGGTGTTGGTAAACCTTACCAATAATTGGATCCCCCTTCTGAGCTGTAATCAAATCAGCATCAGGAGTCTCCTTGCTCCATTGGGCAGTTGAAAGATCATTGTGAGCATTTGTCTGGGACCTAGTGATAGCAGTGACCTGGATTTCCCCCAACAGGGACTCTATTTCGATTAGATCCCCTTGGATGGCCCCGGTTTTGGCCAGCTGATCAGCTAAGTCATTTCCAGTTTTGTCTGGTCCCTCTACTTTGGAATGACCCTTGATTTTTTTCCAGTAGATGGTCATCCCATTCGATGTGACCAGATCATCAATGTTTTGGATTAACTTCCCATGTTTCAAGGGTTTGTTATTAGCACATAACATGCCTCTGGTTTTCCAATTAACCAGGTGCTCCACGAACCCGTTCCGTACATAATCCGAATCTGTGATTATGACCAGTTTGTTGCGTTCATGTTGGACAGCAGTGAGGATGGCCTGATGCACAGCCATCAATTCTGCCACCTGACTACTTCGGGGACCAATTTTGTATCCAGCGGAGGGTTCTGGTGACTCATTCACCCATGCATTCCCTACGCCGGCCACCAGTTCTTTCTCCCCGTCGTTGTCAACATGGTAAGAGCATCCATCCACATAGACAGTGGGCATTCCCTCACACTTGTCTTCCTCAAAGACTTTTTGTGGGGAATTAAGGTATGCCTCCATGTTGTCCTTGATTTTTAGACTTTCGTCCTCGAGACAGTTTTCTCTGGCACAATCATGCAAGTCAGCCAGACCTTGCGCGAGGGGACTCTTCTTGTTTTGGCCATATCTGACCTCCACAGGAAAGCCTTGCATTGACAGAATCGGGAAGTAATTCGAGAATTACTCACATTTCCGGCCCGGATTCTGTCACTTTGGAGATATTGCAGAGGCATGGATAAACGGGCGGTAATTCTTCAATGCCCACACCGTTGCCAGGAGTGCCTTCTCACAATCATTGAATTTTTCCTCCACAGAGGATAAAGTTTTGCTCGCATAGGAGATTACTTTATTGACCTTGTCATGGTTTTGGTATAATACTGCCGTCAAGCACGTATTAGAGAACCCCGTCTCCAGGAAGAACTCCTTGTTTCTGACAGGGTAAGCTAGGCAAGGCGCTTGTGAGAGGCTTCTTTTGAGTTGTCTTACCGCCTCGGATTGTTATGGACCCCATTCCCACCGGACCCCCCCCTTCAGGAGATGAATCAGGGGTCTAGTGATCTCTGCGTAGCCTTCAATGAACTTTCTGCTGTAATTAGTCAGTCCGAGGAGGCTCCTTAGTTCCCGCAGAGTTGTGGGGTCTTTCAGTTTCTGGAGTGCTTCCACTTTCTTTTATTGGGGACAGAGACCCTGAGGAGTAATCTCATGCCCCAAGAAATTACCACGGGTTCTACACCACTGTGCTTTCTGAAAGGAAAGTTTTGCTCCGGCGGCCCTCAACTGTGTCAGAACATAACGGATCTCCGCTATGTGTTCCTCCACAGATGAACTTTTGATGAGGACATCATCTACATAAGCCAGGTTACCCCTCGCACCCAGGTCGGGCATGGCCTTATGTAGGAAAATGTTGAATTCATTGCCGGAGTTGAGGTATCTGAAGGGAGTCCGGGTCCATGTGTACTGCTGGCCCCCAAAGGTAAAAGCCAGTTTGTATTGGTCCTCCCTACTGACAGGCACGGTCCAGTATCCATTGGTCAGGTCTATTGCTATGAATACCTGTGACCCCTGAATCTGGGCCAGCCCTTGGTCAATGTAGGGCAGAGGCCATCGGGAAGTATGGACCCGTTTGTTGAGCTCCCTAAGGTCGGCGCAGAGTCTCCACTGGCCGTTTGGCTTCAATATTCCCAGCACCGGATTATTGAAAGTGCTGTGGACTGGACGGATTATTCCCCGGGACTCTAGGTTCTTAATTATTTCAGTAAGGGACTCCATGGATGCGAGAGGCAAGCGATATTGCTTCACAAACACTGGAGTCATTCCAGGGTCCGTGGGAATTGTTGTGGTGTGGATGTCAGTGCGACCACAGTCATATGAGTCTACCGCAAAGAGATCTTGGAAATCCAAGAAAACGTGTTTCAACTTTTGCTTCTGTTCCAGAGTCACACAGGCATCAGCTAGGTTGACTCTCTCTTCCACCATCTGCCTGAAGCCTGGAAAGACTTCTGGTTTGGCTATCTCAGCGGCCTCCTCCAGCTGGGTGGAGAAGTCCCTGGTCAGAGTGCTGATTTGGACTGGAGGCTTCAGGTGGGAAAGGCAGCCCTCATGGACCTGGAAAATCAACTCATCCCTCCTGAAGTCACAAGTCACATCTTCCTTACCATAAGGGCAAAAAGCGTACACCAGGAAGTTCCCCCCATGCCGGGTGAAAATCCTGTCTGGTGTTGTATTGTCCTCACTGTCACTGTCAAAACAGTCCTTGGGGATTGGTCCTAACAGTTCATTTCCTAAATCAATGGAGAAATGTCGGTCATCAACCGCCATTCCAATAGTGGTGCCTGCGGCTAGAGTAATACTCTGTAAGTCGCTGTTATCCACCTCTATTGCAATGGTGTCATGTTCTTTGTTGACTAATGGTGTTGGGTTTACCCCTAACCCTTGCTGTTGGAGAGAATCATTTAGATGGATATAAGCATCAGGGTTTTTCAATTTTTGTCCTCTTTTAACTCTTACTTCCAGGGAGAATTGTCAGGTCCTTTCTGGGATGGTGACTTCCTCTTTGATCTGAATTTCAACTGCATAAGGTAGCAATTGAGCTGACCTAAATGCTTTTTCTGGATCATCAGAGCCCATGGGATTATCCGCTAATCAGGACCAAGCTTTGAAGTTTACTAGGTCCAAACTAATGGCAAGCGATTGAGAATGTCATTGCCTAAGTAAGTGACGTCTCGCACGACCCAACAATTATGGACTATGCTCTTGTTGCCAATGGAGATTTTGAGCATACACCTGCTTGGCAGGAGATGTTTGGAATTAGGTGCTTCCAGGTCCAGTTCCCATTTGTCTATCAGTTTGAATGTGGGAATGGCTGGATCTTTTGGGAGTTGGCGGAACATGGCTTCGCTGATGAAGCTCTTACCGTTGTTCACACACACTCGAGCGAGAACAGAGTCCTTCCCATCATTTAACTGGACAGGGATGAACAACTGACTGCTCTCCAATTTGCTGAATATCAGCCAGGCTCTGAGCTGATTTCACATCTTTCTGGACTATAGGAGTGGAAGTTTCTGATTGTGGATTAGTAATGAATTTCAGGGTGTTTCCTTCCAGTGTGGAATACCACCTTAAACTGGAAGGAAGGTTGATTTTCAGAAATAGAGAGGACCCCCATCACCAGTCTGTTGTCCTACTGCTATTACTGTCACGTCTGGAATTTGGTTGTTCTGGAAGTGAAATTCTACTTGGTCAGATTTTTGTTCAACCATGTGGCAGGTGCCATTTAAACTAACATGGTTGACACTCTGTTTTAATTTTATTGGTCGACTAGTCTGTGTCCAGAGGACCTTGTTTACACAATCTATTAGGGGTGACAACCTTCTCAGGAGGTCATTCCCTAGTAAGTAAGGGGTGCCCTCTGGAGTAACTACTATGACCGGGTGTTTCACCTTGTGTCGCCCAATTTTAATGTCCAAGTCTGCAGTCCTCTCAACAGGAATTTCCTTCCCGTCAAAGTTCTGCAGTTGTCCAGGAAGAGAGGTGAGAGGAATACGGTAATTCTCCCCCCTTCCTGCATTTAGTTCATCAAAGGCCCTTTTGGACAGAAGGGTAGCTTGGGATCCAGTGTACACCAGTGCCAAAATTGTACCCTGCCCCTGTACTTGTACCGGGGCATAGTATCTTCCCTCCTTCTCCTCAAGGGCCACAGATAATGCACATTTTTGGACAACTGGTGGGCTAACTTTCTGGTTTTGGACATTGGTAGCGAAGAGATTTGGGCAGAATTCTGTGGAGAGCCTGGGGAATCTGAAAGAAAAAGTTGGCAACTGGAGATCAGAGCCATTGTGGGTGCCCCTGGTTCCGGTTCTGGGCCACCCCTCCCCTTTTGGAGGCAGTCACTAGGATGGGTTTGAACCAGGGGATTTCGGTATTGTGGGTTCTGGGATGAGATGATGGGCGGCGGTAGCTCAGTCTCCATATCTCCCCAGCCTGGATTGGAATCCCTTGGGACCCATTTTTCTTTTGGAGGAGTTCCCCCATCTCTGAAGGAGAAGATCCTTTTCCCAGGATCTTCTGAGGATCCCTCTCCCTCAAATTGGAAGACCTGTACTTCCTCCACAAAGTGGGTCTGTTTGGGTCCTTTGTTTCTCCTGCCTCCTCTCTGCTCCTTGGGTGGCAGACTTTCAGGGGTAGGAGATTTTGTTTCCGGTTCCTGGTTTTCCAGGGGCTGTTTACAAGTTGGGAAGGAAGCTTCCTCCAAGACTTTACACCCCCCTTCCCCTTGTGCCCCCTCCCTAGGAACCGGTGTGTTATCGGGGTGCTGCCCCCGTCATTGTTCTGGAGCACCAGGTCCCGAGTTTGGGGCATTCTGCGGTGGCATGCTCATCTGAGGGTTCTGTTGAGCCCTCAGTATGTGACCCAGATCTCGTTCCATATTTTGGACCTGGTGCTCAAGTTGTGAAACCCGCTCAGGCTGATACAGGGCTCTATTTTCTCCCCTGGGCTGATCCTGGGAAGGGTAGCTATCCCTTCACTGGTAGTACCCCTGGTTGGGAAGATTTTGGTACCCCTCCACCCTTGGCCTCCCCTCTCCCGGATGAGGTTGTCTGGGCTCAGGGAATTGGGGAAAGAAGGATGGATGATTTTGGGGCTGGAAATTGGGTGGATACCTGGGGAAAAAGTTCTGCCCAGGATTTGGAGAATTTCTGCCCTCCTGTGGGAAGTTGGGAGGGAAGTTCCCTGGGTTAGGTGCTTGGCCGGATCCCCCCCCCCTTGGGCTGGAGGAGTCCACACATAACCCAGGATTGGTCGGTTTCCCTTGTAGCAGGGACTTACATAGTCAGGGGAGCGGGGGACCCCTTTTGTGGGACTACCTCCTCGACTCCCTGTCTGTGATCCGGGTAGCCTGTTCAATGACCCAGTCTAAAGATATTTTCTCATGAAAATCTCTCACGAGCTGGGTCATTATATATTTAGGGAGAACATGGAAAAATGTATTGACAAACTCTTTGCTGTCTGTGTGCACCCTTCTGGTGGTCTGCGCAAAAGCATGCTTTAATTCTTGCACAAACTCTTGTGGTGCCTGATCCTCCCCACATTGCAAATTGTAGGCTGCCTTGTGAGCCTCTTGGGGATTTCTGTGCACAGAAAAATGTTTCAAGATGGCCACCCTGTATGTGGACCACCTTGAATGATTTTGGTCCTCCAGCCCCGCAAAGAAACTGGAGTACTCTGGTGAGAAGGTCCACTTTACATATTGAATACAGCTTTGGCTGTCATTCAAATGAAAAGTCTCCATCATTTGCTCAAACAGCTCTAAGTGCTCCCAAACAGAATACTTGGCGTTCTTATGATAAGGCGTGATAACACTCCTTATTGCCTTTATTTGCTTCAATGGGTCCTTAAGCAAGGCCCTTTTTGCCTTATTGGTCTTTTTGGTTCGGGTAACCCTGGTCCATTCATCCTCTGACTCAGAGGCACTGCTCCCAGAGGTTCCTGTCTGATCTTCCAGGTTTTCCCGGATTCTGCGAGCCTGGGAATGGCTGGCAGAATGTGGGGACCTGGTTTCCTGTTTCCTGTACCGCTCAGAGGAGTCTTCAGATCCCTCCTTGCTGCCAAGATTTGCTGGGTATCCCCCCCACTGACCTAACTGGGCAGAGGTTTTCAGGATGCCCTTAGTGGGCCTACTCTCCTGGGGTTCCCCACTAAATTGCACTGTGCTTGGGTGCCCATGCCCGCCCCTCCATTCCTAGGTGGTACTGGCCTATGAGCCCCATACTTTTAGCTGGATAGTAATCTGCCATCCCTGTGGCCCCGTGCTCATGTGCGCCAGGCAGCATGGGGGTGGCAGAGTCCAGGGACTGGGAGAGATGAAGGCCTCTGGTACTAGGTCTCCTGAGGTTATGCTCAGGAGTTTCTCTTTCCCAGCGAACCTCATCTCTATCCGCCCCTGCTTCCTGTTGCAATGCAAGAGCCTGCATTTTTAGTTCCTCAGTTAAGGCCTTA
The DNA here is from genome assembly GCF_040938575.1 of Ambystoma mexicanum. NCBI lineage: Eukaryota > Metazoa > Chordata > Amphibia > Caudata > Ambystomatidae > Ambystoma > Ambystoma mexicanum. The sequence goes on along the minus strand of NC_090931.1, from coordinate 1,058,645,449 downwards.
CTAGACTCTATCAGTCTCTCCTGCATGACTACCTGTTGCTGGAGCCTATCATTGTGCTGGCAGAGAGCCTCATTCTCTCTCGGTGCCTCCTGATTGGTCCTGGAGCACTGGGCCAGTCTTTGCTGCAGGAGGCTTACCTCCTGAGCTGTGTCCCTATTGGCCTGCTCCTTTCTTGCCAGAGCATCCTCCACCCTCCTGGTGTGCTCTAACAAGTTCTGGTGTTCTTTTTGGAGGTCACCCAGTCCCTGGAGGGCCAGGTGATTTTCTTCCATTTTCTTTTTTAAGTGGCAGACTTCCTGGCCTAAGGTATCCCTTTCCTGACCAAGAGCCTGCATTTGTGACGCCAGGTCGTCCCTCTGCCTTTGAAAGGCACCAGCTTTCTGGCGTTCTTCATCAAACTCTGCCTGGGTATCCAGGTCTTTCAAAATCAATGTATTGCTTTCCTCTTTCTCTCTGTCTAGTTGGATTTGCAGGGTGGCTACCTGCTCTGTGCATGCCCTGTTGAAATTGATCTGTTGCTCCAGCTTTTTCCTGCTCTGCAGCAAGGAGTCCAAACTGTCTTGGTGCTCCTTCTGCAAAGCCAGAATTCTGGTATCCTGGTCTGTCTTTTCCTGTTGCAGTACATCCATGTCCTCTTTTATTTTAATGATATACTGCCTACTATCATTTTCTGACTCCTGGCTCCTCTGCAGCCTCTGCTCAGAAGAGTCCAGATCAGATTGGGCCTTCTGTAATGCCAGCAGTTGCCTACTCGCCAGATCTTGGCCTTCAGCACATTTGTCCTGCATGGCTCCCATATGTAAATATAAATATGCCGCTACCCTGGCAATCTTGTTGTGCTCATCCTTGGCCTTAGGGGCCATATATAGTTCACTCAGGGCCACATGTAAGGGACCCTGGTCTCTCCATATATCTGACCCTGTTTCAGTGATCTGGGGTGCGATTGCCTGCAACCAGACCGTCTGGTCCTGATGAGTCCACTCACCTCTCACAAATAGCTTATGTAAGAAGTGCTCTCTGGCTATTTTGATGTCTACCAGTGTCGTCATTCTGGAATTTGAGTTCCTTCCTGACTTACCGAAGTTTGTATTTTATTTTTGCAAAACAGACTGTTTCCTTAGACCGTTCCTTTGAGGAGTGCTTTACAGCGTAACACAGCGTAGTGATCCGACCAGATGTATGTATCTTGTCAGTTAGCACACTGTATTAATCTGCACAAGTGATAGATCTAATCCGGAATCCCCGGCTACGAGCCCCCAATTTGTAAGAGGATTCAATTCAACACTACAGCTAAGTCAATGCCTAGTCTGGGATACTGAATGGAAACCCTTATTGATATATCTTTATGTCCAGTTCATGAGTTCTGGATGACTACCCCTATATAACACCCCTCTCTTAGAATCCCCCTGACCCCACTGAGCCAAGAAGTAGTTCTGTTTTGCAAGTTTAAAAAGTTTATTTGAGAAATAAAACAAAATATAGATACCACGCTTTTATAATAAATTAATAATCGATATCGCCCTTATAAATATAATGTTAATCAACAATGGGTAATCTGACACTAGCACACTTCTTTATAATCAATGAGGAGTGGGTGTAGGATGAATAAGGCAGCAAAATACTTTTATGATTTCAAGGGAAAAGCAATGAGGAATAAAATGCAGTACAGAAATACTTGATATGATTTTAGCAAAAGATAAGATAATCACTTTTTCTCTGGCAATTCACCCCCCTCCCCTATGCAATGTAAGAAAAGGAAGGAGATGGAAAGAGGAGCACACCGTTCTCAAGAATGCAATCAAATACAATACGAAATTCAGTCCCCCCCCAGCAAGCTTAGAGAAAACCGGTATGAGTTTTAAAATACAGGCCCAAGTGCTTTGAATGTGGTGGCAATGAAGTGAGAAATATGCTGAAAATGCTTTTAATTCCCTTTAGGAGGTTCCCTTTAGAGATAGGCGTGTTGGAAAGCTTGGAAAGCTTGGATCCTAAGCTTTCAGAGGAAAGTTAAACCAAGTTCGTAGCCCAAACGGTTCCAGAGATATGAACGATTTTGTAAAGGTCGTTTTTCGGATTTAAAGTAAACTCAAAATGACAAGTGACAGCTATGCAGCTGCAGAATTGACAAGTGACAGTGGTGCAGCTTTACAAAATGACAAGTGACAACTTCTAGGAGGCAGTTCTGGTTAGATTAAAATAGTTTGGATTAGATTATTTTAAACTAAGAGTTTACTTCTGTCACAATCTGACCTAAGTACTCACAATATATTTTGGAAGGACTGGAACTCGCACAGATCTTATCAATCAGGCTAGCGGCACATCACAGCGATCTGGTCTCTGGGTCTGCGGTTCTGCACGGTCTGGTCTGGCACTGGTCTGGTCTGTCCGGATACAGCGGTCTCTGCACGGCTCCTGGATCTCTGCACTGGTCCTGGCAAAAGTTCTTGGCACGGGATTCAAGCAGCTCGGCCAGCTGTGAGTAGCTTGCAATGATTTGAGGCCTGCTGCAGAGAATTTAGCTTATGGTTTTAGGCCTCTGATTTAGGTTCTAAAGTATAAGTTCTAGGTTCTGGAGTATGTAGCTGGAGTCAGTCTGGAACTGGTATCTTCTGGATGTTGTGTGGTCCGGCAAAACGCTCCGCAGCAACTGGATTTGAATGTCTCTACCTGTCCCAGCAGTCTCTTTTTATGTGTTTTGAAAATGGGTGTGTGCCTGGGCCTAGCTAAGCCTGCCCCTCTCTACTTGTCATTGGCCCAATTCTCCCCTCTCCCATGAATGGGGGAAGGAAATGTGAGTCAGAGTGATGCTGTAGGTTTTATGGGTCAGAGGATCCTCCCCGGGTCAGTTTGCCCACAAATCTATATTTGATTCAAATACATCCTTCGCAGATATACAATTTGTTGAAATTACATGTGCACATCACATATCACATGAGGTATACTCTGTTCAAACTCTGCTCTTCCTGGGGGCTTGCATTCAGAAATGGCAACATTTTGCGCTTTTTAGTAGCTTTCCCCATATCGGATTTTTCTCCAAATTTATACAATTGTGTGCAAGGCATGTGGGCATTTAGATAAGGAAGTGTCAGATTTTTAACCTGCATACATTTAGAGTAACAACCTCTTTTCCGCTCGTAAACCCCCAGATCATACCACCGGGTCCTAAAACCTCTTAAAATGTGGGCAGAAAAATCACAAGAATTATGGTATCATTTAGATAATTTTGACAAGTCCGCACCATGAGTTATACATCTTTCTTAAAATCATATTCTGGCCAACAGGGGTGTGTCTGCCCAGGTCCCAGGTCACATGGTTGAGAAACCAGTTTGCCCAATTTCTTTAAGCTCAGCCTGTTCTCAGAGGGGACTGCCCCTCCCCGTTTCTCCTAAGAGGAAGCCACTTTTATGACGCCCCCAATATAACATTTGCCTGAGTCCAGGACAGGCCTTTGTTCATCTCCCTGTAGTCCCCAGCTGCTCCACCCCTAATCTAATCAGAGAGGTGACAACTCCTTTTGGCAAGGGGAAGAGTGGCTGAGCAGGTTTTAACTCCTGTGGGGGTAGATGTCAGGCAGAATTGGAATCTCTTTAAGCCAGTTTTTAGCTACATGTCATTTTTTGTTCCCCAGTTTAAGTCAATACAATTTTTACATATGCAGCTAGAATGCTGATTCTAAGTTCAAAACTATGACATTCTAACAGTTACAAACTATGTGACACTCAAAAGTAGGTCACTCAGTTAATTTAAACATTTCGATTTGGTGGTTTTAATCCAGTTTCAGTTAGGCTGCTGACATGCATAGCTCAGCCAGTTTTGTTATGAACATTGTTTTGGGCTCTTCATCTTCCCAGATTTTGTATGCACACATACTTAATTCTGCCAGATGTCCGCTGGTGTTCAGTGAGATTTTTGTATGTGTTGCAATGTTTGAAAATAGGCATTTTGAGCTGGCATTCAGAAGAACCAAAGGTAATTTTAAAGCATTTTTGAGCTAACAGGCGCTGCTGTTTTACCTTTGGCACCCATTCCACTCATGGCACCCTGGCCCATCATGCTTGCACCGGTGGGTGGCAAGTTAGGCAGCCATTTTGGTGTACGCACAAACTGCGTGGTTCTCCTGGATTCTGGCGCACATGTGGGCTTTTTGGCCATCTTGGATTTTCTAAGCCCACAGCACCAAATGTTGCAGCATGATAGCTGAAACGTGGGTCAGGACACCCAACAAACCCTACCTATCTGCATTGGTTCACTAGTTCCATCAGAGCCCCGTGGGGTGTGATCCTTGGGACGGACGAACAAGGGACGTGAATCTGACCTTCCTCGATCACTCTTCCTATCCTGCATGCGACGCTCCAGCTGTACCACCAAACTAATGAATTTGGCGCAATCTCGGGGTGGATCCACCACTTGGGCCAAAATATCTTTTAGCTCCCTGCGAAGACCCCGATGAAACAAAGTGGTTTGTTTGTCCTCAGGCCAGTCTGCTTCGACCACCAGTCGATTAAAGGTTGCTATGTAAGTTAACAGGTCCTGACTCCCTTGGCGGAGTGACAAAAGTTTGTTATCCAGGGCTTGCCCATGGTGGCGTCGGGCAAAGAGTTTCTCCAGTTCCCGTTGGAACCCATCAAAGTCTCGCAGCAGAGGGTCATCTCGGCTGATGAATGGAACTGACCAGTCTTACGCACTCCCACTTAAATATGAGAGTATGAAAGCCACACGTGCTTGGTCAGTGGGAAACGCCCCCGGCCTACATAAAAAGTGGAGGCGACATTGATTCATGAAAGTGGCGTATCTTTGGGGGTCCCCCGCAAACCGTTCCGGAGGAGCCAGAGGAACAGTCCTAGGAAGGTTAATTTGGACAGGACTGTTCGCGGTAGCCGAGGTGGAGGGATTTACTCCAGGTAACTGGGTTTGTCCTGCCTGTGACTGGAGGAGTTGTCTTCCAAGGTCATCCATCCTTTCCTTGGCGACAATCACTTCTCCTCGCAATGCATTAGTCTCCTGCCGCGCGGAATGGACTTCCGCACGCAAGTGCCCCAGCAATTGGGCCAGCTGGTCAGTTTCTAACGTTTCCATAGTAGACGCCCAGGTGGGTTTATGTGTTAAGGCTTCGCGTTCTGTAACACTCACCTGTTCTTTTCCACGGGGACGTCTCCAGGCACACACCAGAGGACTCTTCGGTACCCCTCGCCCATCCTGGACCCCTGGATAAGCGGATTCAGCTCTAGAAGACAGGAGGGGCAGCTTAGATGGTTTCCCATTAGACCACCCATCTCCCACGTTTTCGTGCAATTTCTCAAAGGGCGACTCTCACCTTAGTGATGTTAACAGTGCGCTCTCCGTCCTGCCGCTCTGGGCAGGGGCGTGTCGTTTTGGGCCCGTTCCGCTGAGTTGCTTCACTGGCGAGGGCTGGCGTTCAGACCGGCTGCAACTCCTTCTTCAGGTAAGTCTTAAAGTCTTTATTGATGAGAGTAAGTCTTTATAGGTAAAAATAGTCTTTGGAATATGAGCTAACTCCTTCCTCGTTGCTGATGGTGGAGGTCACGAAGAAAGCCGAAGACTGGTTCAAGCAGGTAAGCTGAGTCGCCATGCGGCGCTGAAAGCGTCCTTGCAAATGACGAACCTGCTAACTTTTGTCTTGCAGACCTCGACGGGCTGGAGTTGGAGGAACCCCCGAAGGATTGAAGAAATCGGGGGCAGCGCAAGTTGGGCGGCTTCGAAGAGCAGATGAAGCAGCCAACGGGAGAGCATTGAGATGATGCCTGCTACGGATGACTAGGAAGCCACAGGATGCTGCAAAATGGTAAGTATAGCGATGATCTTGCCTTGGTTACTCCGAGGTCGAAGGATGCTGCTGAATTGGTAAGTGTGGCGATCGTCTTGCCTTGGTTACTCCGAGGTTGTTGGATGCTGCTGAATTGGTAAGTATGGCGATGGTCTTGCCTTGGGTACTTCCGAAGCCAAAGGATGCTGCTGAACTGGTAAGCGGGGCGTTGATCAGGCCCAGGAAGGCTCCGAAGACGATGGATGAAGCTGAGCAGGTAGGGATGCAGAGCAGGATGAGTGCCACGCTGCAAAGGCAGAATAACGCGAAGTGCGTGCTCTTGGTCGGGCGTGGTTTAAATAGCTAGGTAATATCCCAGGTGCCTTTGGGGTGGGCCCCAGGTGGGCCCCACCCCAGCAGCGCCAGGACTGGCTCCAGGGCATCTGAGGAGGCCCCAATAGGATTCGTAAGGGCCCGTGTCCCCTTGAGGGAGATAAGGTCGTGACAGACAGAGTTCATCCTGATTCTAAAACTAAGTAAGGCTCCCAGACATCAGCACAGGATAATGACCAGCTGAACTCAGTCAGTCCAGATATTCGCTGTGAGTCCAGCCAGTCTGGGTGATGAGGTTGGGTGGCTTGATTGGTGGTATCTTTTTCCCAGAGGACAAGGTGACAACATTCTGCCGGTTGGCATTATCCTGAAAGATGAGGTCACAGGCGCCTGCCAGGTTTCTGTAGCCAAAGGATGATTCAATCCATTGGGATACAAATTATGATTCCTGTTAGTCGAAAGGCAATCTATCCCGTTTTTTCAGGTAGAAAGTATATGCACACTATCTAGGACTCAATGACCTCTTTCTAGCCAGCCTTTTAAATTGGTCAGTGGACTTTCTACTCCACCAGCATTTGGGCTATAGCCCCCAGCTTACTTTCTCCTATATATACCAGAGGAGTCCCTCCAGCTACGGTCCTGTGGTCTATACATGTATATCTTCCTCTTCAAGACCTACATTTTATTCATAAGCCTACGTCCGTTTTACACAATTAACAAACATGACTTTTCACTCAACAACTGGGGCCTATAATTAGGAGAAATTCACAGGTATTGTTAGTGCCGAAAAAAGCCAAGTGGTGTGGCCACATATTAAGCAATAATTGCAAGGTAGTCTGACAAGACAATTGTGGAAATCTGAGGGCATGTCTGTGCATTTTAAGCCACAGGTGGTAAAAATAGTCTCAACAAAAAATAGCAAACATTCAACACATAAGCCCCCTCGTGGATTCCAACCACACAACTCTATGGATATTTTTGGACCAGTGTTGCCAGCAGAGAATTGCAACGGAAAGTAACTCTACTAATATAAACAGCTTCAAAGAGGGAATTTAAAAGTCAATATATATCTGTGATGTGCATGAGTTACTTAGTTTAAAGAAGTATGTATTTCAGAATGTTATCCGTTTTACAGTTAAAATATATTTTTACTCACCTAAATAAAAAGGCCCACTGGGAATTGGAGTTACTGTTACTCTCCCTAAAAGCATTTTACTCCCAACTTCACAATATGGGGAATCAAATGGTTTCACTTCAAAATCTTATCTGAAGCCCTGAGTCAGGTGTAAATTTGCCCTTGTCACATCTGCTGAAGTTTCAGCCCCTGCAAAGCTCGGTACTAAAGAGGGCTTCAGCATGTGGTCTGAATCGAGGATGACAGCAGCAGCCCTATAAGCATGCCAAGGCCCAAATCGCCAGAACCTTTGTGTGGGGAAGATGTGGCATTGCTGCTTAAATGTTTTTTATAAACTCCAAGAACTGAAGTTGCTGCATTGCTTCGAGTTTCAATTGGTCCCATTTCATCAAAAAACCCAAGAGACTGTAGGGGGCCTGTTACCATTTGAATTGGACTATTACGCAATCCGTGTTCTGCAACTCAGAAAATCAGAGGATCCCCCACACCACTCCCTCTTGATGTGCGGCTAGCAATGGCCTGTGTTGGGGTGGTCAGGAAGGGTTCCCATGATTACGAAGGGTTTATGTTGAATGCACCATATTGATGACTGGGGACGCTGGCAAATTGGGCGCACGTTTGCAATTTTATATACATTGAGTGTAGGTAATTATAGATGTGAGATGTTACTTTACTGTTACTGTTGGTCTAGAAATTGATACATATTAGCTTGCATGGGTGCAGAAACATAAAATGTTAAACCCACCAAATGTAAAACATACATGGACAATAATACACATTTTATAGTTTGTGTTAGTTGTGTGTATTGTCAAGATAACTAAGTTTTAAGATTTATAGATTTTATGGAATGATGTCTTATTTTATCCTATGTAACGTACAAAATCATTTTGATAGAAGTATGTGCAATACGTTTTTTTAAAACCGAAATACACAATAAAAAATCTCACAACTGAATCAAAAACACAGTAGTTGGTGCACTTTTGCAAAATGCACTTTGACTTTTAACCTGACTTTGGCAGGTTTTGAGACGGCAGAGGGTAGGTGAATGAGTAACTTCCCAACCTTCACGGTTAGCAGTTGCAAAATGAATTGTAGGTAGCAGGGACATTCTGGTTCTCTGGGCCTGGAAAGTTGACGGAAGAAAAAATGAGTCATCTAGTAAAAAGGTCAGTTTGCGAACCTGACAAAGGTTTATGACTTAACAGTTCCTCAAGAGAACAGATGTAATCTCGCTCATTCTCATTGCAGCTTTGGCACCTCACGACGGGGACTAGTCTTCAATGCACATTGAAAAAGAGGACGGCGGATGCCATAATGGTTAAAGGTCTGTCTGCTCCTCAGAGATGTGGTACCATGGCCCTGCTGTGCAGGAGGACTTGACAGAGCATCACATCAGAGCACCTCAGGTTCTCATGAGTGCACATTTGGAGTGTAAAGCAAGGGAGAATTAGGGGTAAAAAGGGGTTGTTTCTTTGACTTAAGGGGTTTTGGTAAGGGTAGTCATGGAGTGTGGTTGTGAAATTAATTGAGGTTGCAGAGATTGGAAAAGTGGATGTTTTTGATGGAGTGGTTGAACTGTTCTGTGTTGTAAGTCCTCTGTATATATTATTTACCTAGTTTGTTATTTTAGAGGTGTAAGAGGATATATTACCCTGCAAGCCCAGTGTGAGGCTTGTCCTGATACCCTTTAGTTTGCTTGTCTGGTTGGCTAGAGTCCTCACCTGAATATAGGGTGGTATCTTAGTGGAAGTCCATCCGTGGTTGCCTTCTCATTACTATGCACGAGCAGCAGAACTGGTTGCAGTTAGAGTGGCGCTAGAAATGAGTAAAGGTAAGGAAGTCACTGTTTATTCTGATTCCACTTACATCACCTTCACCGTCCATTCTGGGTTATCAAGACGACAGAGAAGGAGGTTCAGGGGGGTCTGACGAGCCCCTTGTCCAGCATGCTGCACTGCTATGCTGGCTAATTGAAGCATTAACCTTGCCAGCAGAGATAGGTCTAGTTAAGTGCGCTGCCCATACTACCCGCACTAATTCACTAGCTCTCGGAAATGATGCCGCAGACAAGGCAGCAAAGGAAGCAGCATATTTTCCTTTTACAGATTCCCAGAAAATGGAAACCGTGTCCCAAACGGTACAGTTTACAAGCACTTTACACGGCAGTTCGGGTACTCAAGATAATAGAAATGCAAAGGAAAGCCCCTAGAGAAGAATATGAGCACTGGAAAAAGAGAGGATGTGCTCTCTCACCCACAGATTTGCTTTGGAGATAGAGACAGGAGGTAATGGGGAAGGTAGTAATGCCTGTATAGCTGCTTCTTTTGACTCTAGAGCAACTACATTACTCGTTGCATACTTCTTGATGGCAAATCACAGTAGAGCGCCAAGAGGGCTGGTCTATCCCTAACTTACAAGAACAGGTCAGTAGATTCATAGGGAATTCTGTAGTGGGAAAGGAGTTCAATACTGGAAATACCTTGAGGTTGGTGAGAGGGGTCTTGCCCAGGACCTCTGGTCCATTCAAGGGGCTCCACATCGATTGTGTGTATATGATAACGAGGTGCAGTAACTTCAGATATCTAATTGTCATGGCTTGTCCATTCTCCCGGTGGCTTTAGGTTGGTCCCTGCATACCTCCAAATGCTATATTGGCAGCGAGATTTCTGGTTAGAAAGGTATTTCCAAGATGGGGACATTTGTGAAGTTGTAAAATCCAACAATGGAACCCGCTTCTTTAATGCCTTGTTAGCAGCAATCATTGCGCTGCTAGGAATAAAGCATATGTTGTGCTTGTGGAGAGGCTCAATGGGGTCCTTAAGGCCTGTTTCGCTAAAACATGTGCAGAGTTAAATAAATTATGGTATATGTGCCTCCCACTAGCACTGTTCTATTTATGCAATCAGCCAGGGAGGGGACAGCACTTGAGCCCTCACAAAATCGTGACTGGGCGTAAGCTACATACACCGCTCACCTACTCTTATGACATCAGATACACACAAGAACGCAGTGGTCCTATGAGAGGAGTTTAGGGAATACCTTAGGGCATTAACGAAAAGTGATAAGATTGTATCTTCACAGGTTGTGTCTTCTCACCAACAGACAACAGGAGAAAATGGTGAGACTACTGATGATCTGCACAAGACACAGCTTCTCTCTGGAGACCGCATCTACATCCACACCTTCGTGCTTCATTGGAACGAGTGGTGTTTCCATGAGCCGCTACGAGTAATCTATGTGACTCCGACTGCTGTTAAGGTGTAGGGCCAGAAGAGCTGGATCCACCTCAGTGACACTCAAAGGGATACTGGCAGCCCTCCACCGGCACAGAAACAGGCGTGGAAGTTAAGTGCGCCCTAAGGATTTACTGTTCGTTTCAGTGCAAAAGGGGGTGCAAATAGACATTTGGAATTTAAATAATTTTGGTTTAGGAAAAGAAATGTCTAAACTTAGAAATTGTGTAAAAAGGGGTGTTTTTATGGTTTTGTTGGTCCTTCTGTCATCATGTTTAAGGATAACAATCAATACATATATAAAACATTCAAAATTGTCTATTTTTATGAAGTCTGAAGAATGATCTTTTTGATAATGGAGATGATGAACTAGATCCCACAACGAATGCACATTGCAGCAGATAATATATGATATTGCCATATGAGGAAGGTGGGGATAGAGGGATCCAAAGGCTATTGCTGCATCTGCTCTCTCATACCCCATGCTTCTGGTGTTCCTAGGTATTTATCCCAAGTGAGGAAGAGGTAGCAGATGCGCTATGCCCTGTGCAGGGTTCGAGTGTAGTTTAAAGGGCAGTCAATTAAAGCATCAATCATACCAAGGGACGATGATTGTTCCATTGACGAGCGTACACAACACAAAAATATTAGGTGTGCTCAAAGAGTTCAACTGACATTGGAAGGAGCAATTTTTTCAAAGAATTGGTGGGAGCAATGGGTGAAGAGTTAGAGTTGGAGGAATGAGGGAATTTTCAGAAGAAGGGGTGGCACGAATAAATCAGAGTGTGGGACAGTATGGAGAAATAATTTGCAGTATCTGACGTGGCTCAAAGAGCCAGAAAAACCTGTTACGATACAGACACCCATTGTTCTCAGTGTTTTGAGGGCAATGGCATGGTGCCCGTTGGCACAAATGGGAACTGCAGCTGCACATTTCGCATCACAGAAATGGATGGAAGTACGGCTGCTCTACTTGATCATTTTTGTACCTGTGGATCGTATGTCTATAGACAGTTGCCTCTAGCCTGGCGAGGTGTGTGCAGTCTCTCTACTCTTCATGTGCCTGTGTTCTCGTGGTATCTAAATAGCACCTGGTTTTGGCCTGTACAATGCCCAAAGTTACATTTGTATACCCATAGTCCCCTGTGTCCCTGGCATCCCTTTCACCACTTTATATGGACAAATCAAAGACTATGGTTGACGGCGAAAATCACAAACAATTTCTAAGCACAGGAACATTGAACTACATTTCAGAAGCATAACCTCAGGCATTAGCAGACATTCCTGATCAATATCAGCTGCTTAGCCACACTGAGATTTTCTTTGGGTCAATCCTGGCACCTGGCTCCCGAGCAGCAGCCAATGCCAAATGGCTCCAGGTGACCAGGTACAAACTACTCCTCTTCATGAATGCTTCTGAGTTAGCGTTCAGTGCTATTAGGGAGGAACTGAGGGCACTCAGACTTATGACTCTGCAAAACCAGTACATACTCAACCTCGTAACAGCAATGGATGGTGGGGTAGGCCGGAAAATCAGGAGTACCTGTTGCACGTTTGTGCCTCCCAATGATACCGAAAATGGTATCACTCACCAGAACTATTGCTGCCTTGCATAAAGTGAAAGAGCTCATAGAAACTGAGGCTGGGATCATCAACGATGCATGGATCAACTCCCTGTTCTCCTGGATACCTTCTTGGTTGAGCCTCACTGCAAAGTTCCTGTTCCCTACTGTTATCTTTTTTCTCATTCTTTTCTGTTCCTGTCAATTGTTCTTACGATGTTGCTCTGCCCAGGTACCAACAGTTGCTGCCATGATGACATGCCATGATGACCGTAACCCTGTACAAGGCTAGGGTCACCACCACTTCATCCCATATGGGTACTCAAACTGTAATTGTCTTGTGTCGTCCACCAAATTGGCATGCTTGTGTGGAGTAGCGGGTAGATGGCGGAACTGGTCGGGGGGGCGAGTTGGGTTTTTTCGGCAGAGAAGTATGCCCATATTGAGAGTGGTGTGAGAGATGGTTGTGGGGTTGTTCCCCAAGGAGATTATGGTTTGTTAGTTAAAGTATTAACTAAAGGGGGGGATGTTGTGGTAGTCAGGAAGGGTCGCCATGATCGCAAAGGGCTTATGTTGCGCGCACCATATTGATGACTGGGGGTGGTGGAAAATTGAGCAAAAGGTTGCAATTTTATATACATCAAGTGTAGGTAATTATGGATGGAAAATGATACTTCAGTGTTATTCTTCGTCTAGAAATTGATACATATTAGCTTGCATGCATGCAGAAAGATAAAATTAAAAAACCCACCAAATGTAAAACATGCATGCACAATAATACAAATACATGGGGAATTCATGAATCTCACAAATGAATCAAAAACATAGTAGTTGTGGCCCTTTTGCAAAATGCACTTTGACTTTTAAACTGACTTTGCCAGGTAGTCAGACGGCAGAGGTCAAGTGAAAGAGTAACTTCACAACCTTTGCGGTTAGCAGCTGCACAATAACTTTTAGGTAGCAGGGACATTCTGGTTTTCTGGACCAGGGGGGTTTAAGAAATAAAGAATGAGTAATCTAGTAAAAAGGTCAGTTTGCGAACAGGGGGAAGGTTTATGATTTAACAGTTCTGTAAGGGAACAGACATAATCTCGCTCATTGCATTGAATTCACGTAGAGGGTGTAGACCATTTGGTTAGGCCAGCAATAAAGTTGAGACCTGAGGCCAGGGTGTCCGGTGGTCAATTGTTTTTACAGGTTGAAACTAGAGGCTGCATGTGCTGGACCGGTGGTTGCATTAATTATTCTGTCTTAAGAGGAGTCAGGATTCTGGGGCAGATGAGATCGCAATCAGTAGTTAAAAGAAAACCCTGTTTATTCAGTCCTTCCTCATATTGCTAAAATATTCAGCGGACCATTTGCAAACACACTTAAGGTTAGAGGCCCTAAGCCAGTTATTGCTAGTAATTAATTATGTTCCAATACCATAGTTCAACCTTGTGCTGACATCATGACCAACTACGGACAAATCCTAAGAAGAGGTGTGTTATGAATATGATCTGAAGGTGGCTATTGAGATAAAACTGACCAATGAAAAAGTAGGTATTGGGAAAAGATGGGATTTATTTGAAAAGGGTTTTGTCTAATCATGTTTGGGGCTGGATTGTAATACAATATTGGGGAGTGTTTAACTGTTGCAAATTGTATAAAAGATGTCAACTGATGTGGTATGTTGAGACTTGGGTTAGTTTGGTTCTGTAACACCATGTAACTGCTCCCTGGAGAATTGTTCAATCAACTTGCATTAAGTACAAAACATGTACTTGCTCCTCAGGTGGTGGACCCAGTAAAAGGGATACTTGGAAATTCCCAAACTGTCTCAACTCATATGAATTTTAGAAAATGCCTGTGTGATTAGAAAATCAGAACTTTGGGCCTCATTACCGGTTTGGCGGCATTGCGATTTTAAATCTGCCGAAATACTGCCAACCAGAATTACCGTTACCACCACTTAGTACGGTCAGATTTACCATCAGATTACAAGTGGTGGCAGGCAGTGTTAGTCCCCATTTATTGGAGTCCATAGGACACCATGGGGATTTTTGGCAGAATTACTGCTGGTGGAATTACCGCTGGTGGTATTTCCACTGATTTTGCCAAGAATTAGCAGTAAGGTGGAGGATTTACCTCCAGCTTTTTGCTGGATGTTTTTCCTCCACCTTACCTCCAAACTCGTAGTTGGGCATTGTCGTAATGCATTGGTAATGCAGCAGTTACAGAACTACTGCCACATTACTGCTGATTTTTACTGCACCACCAAACTTGTAATGAGGCCCTTTATCTTAACTAGGAGGGCCCAGGCTCTAACTGGCCTATAGGGCCATAGGAAAATGCCTGAAGTGCAGGCCAAACATGCCGGTGTGGGCCAGTTTTGTCGTGACAGAGGATCTGGGTTTTTGCCAAGTGGGACAGTTTTGTGAGTTACTTGATTGTGCAGCTAGTAGTTTAGACCAGTGTACTGAACAAATATTCTTAAACATGCAGAATTTGTAGCACATTTTAACATAAAACTGCCCCGCGGGTACTTCTCAAACAGTTTGTCACAAAAAGAAGGAATTGTTGTTTATGACAGTGGGCCACTTTGTCATTGGTGCATGTGCCTGTGCCAATTTTATTCCCCAGTTCAAACGTAGGTGGGCCAGCCAACAAGTTTCAAAGCAGATGTTTCGGCACATGCATTCCCACTATTTTGAAGTGCTGACGGCAGTACATTGGGGGTTTGTTGAATTTGTACAGGTCTGTGGCTGGCTGCAATTTCTGCTTCTTTTTGACTAGAAGACTGCTGCTGCTGAAACAGTCTGAATACAGAAAAAAATACATTTAAAGCTAGCTCTTCCACTTCCATCTGCAGCAGATTACTCATTTTATGAGAAAAATTAAAAGGACGAAGGCGTTAGTCTTGCTTGGAATCCTGCAGAACTACAGGTGAAACCCCTGAACTCTGTGCAACAACCAGTGGTCCTTGATTGTCTGCCGCCTGCTCCAAAGGCAATAGTGAATCTCTGTCCTCACCATCAAGAGAGCCCACATCCAAGTAAGCGCCTCTGAGGCATCTAATGACTTGGCCAAACTCTTCAAAATCTGCAAGGAGCTGGCCAATCCTGCTGCAGTCTCTACCTCTCCTGTTCCCTCCTAGGCCTTCTGCACGACCTGGCTTCTTATTTCATCACTAAAAATCAGTCCACACTCTCTTCCTATTCCTCCTCCTCGTCTTTCACTCCTGACCTGCCTGTGGCCGTCCCTCCTCCTCCCTTCTTTTCCTTTCCCTTGTTCTCTCCTGATGATGTTTCTAGACAAGTCCCATCTATGAAAGTCTTGTCAAAACAGGTTCTCCCATGTTCATCCAGAACCATCAAGGACCACATCGACACCCTTGCTCCAGCCTTGGCCAACTTCTGCAACGACTCCTTTGTCACTAGAACCTTCCCTTCCCTCCGTAAGCACTACCTTGTGCACCCCCTGCTAGAAAAGCCCTCTGCCAATCCTTCCTTTTTGGCTAACTACTGCCCGATCTTCATCCCCCCTTTCCTGGGCAAAATCTTGGAAAAGCTGGCCACCTCCCAGCTCAATCTGCACACTGAATATGTTGGTTGTCTTCACAACCACCAGTCTGGCTTCAGAGCTGCCAGAAACACCGAAAATGTTCTCCTGAACACCTGTGAAGATCTGTTCTATAACTTTGATTCTAACCTTCCTTCTGACGACATTCTCCTAGAACCTTCTTCTGCCTTTGATATTGTCAACCATGTCATCCTTCTCAATCGCCTCTATGATAACCTGGGTATCACTCATCAGGCCCTGGCCTGGTTGACCTCCTTTATTACTGACCAACCCTCCCAGGTCCAACTGGCGTCTTTCCTCTCCTCTATCTCACTCTCCACTTTTGGTGTTTCCCAGGGGTTAACCTCTCTCCCCGGCATTTCAACCAATACCTGGTACCTCTTGCCCACTGCATTGCTTCCTTCTGCTCCATCTTTCAGTGTTATGTGGATGACACCGAGCTTTCCTTTAGGCTCCCCTCAGCTGCCTCTTCTCCTTCTCTCATTCCAGATTGTCTGACCGCAATTCAGGAATGGTGTACCGCCAATGATCTCTGTCTTAATGCCAGTAAGACTGAGGTCCTCCTCATCGGAACACCAGCTCCTTCCTTTCCTCTCTCTCTGGCCGCCCACTCTGGGTCCTCTTCCTGCTCCTAGCTGTGAGGCTTAGAACCTTGGGGTCATCTTCGACTCCACCCTCTCTTTCTCTCCTCACATCTCTGATGACTCTAAGAAGTCAAACTATCAACTGCACCTTCTCAGAGGTATTCGTCCTTCTCTCACTTTCTCCCAGAAGCTCACTGTCTCCAGAGCTCTGGTCCTCTCTAGGCTGGACCACTGTAACAGCCTTGTTCTAAATCTTCCTGCCTCTACTCTCCATTGCTACCAAGTGGCGGCAAGGATCAAGTTCAAGACCCTCTGCATCGTCCACAAGGCTTTCTGGGGCAAGGGGCCGCACTACCTCCAACTCTTTCTTCCTAAACATCTCCACTCTCGACCTCTCCGCTCATCCACTTTCAACTCTCTGAGGGTCAGTCGCTTTTCCAAGCAGACAGTTGGGGGCAGATATCCATCTTCAGCTGGGGCCTCCCTCTGGAACAGCCTCCCTGCCTCTCA
The DNA here is from genome assembly GCF_040938575.1 of Ambystoma mexicanum. Classification (NCBI taxonomy): domain Eukaryota; kingdom Metazoa; phylum Chordata; class Amphibia; order Caudata; family Ambystomatidae; genus Ambystoma; species Ambystoma mexicanum. Next base: position 1,058,628,767 of record NC_090931.1, on the reverse strand, counting down.
CAATCTTGAACAGAACCACCCGTGGTTACGGCGGCAACTCAAGACCTTCCTCATCGCTTCCGCTTTCTCTCTTCCTCTCCCCTGCTGATGTCCCGACTGCTGCACGCACTAGTCACCTGGCTACCCTCTGAACGTGGTTCCCAGGCTCCTGCATGTCTAGTTGTACTTTGCACGGCCTCTCGGCTCCACTAGCACTTGTGGTCTGTTTCTGCAACCCTACAGTCACTTCTCTCTGCACTTTAGCCCCCCTTTGGTGCCACATTTGAGTTACCTGCACAGAGCCACACCCTGGCTGCACTTCTTGAGTTACCTGCACTTCTCTCCCCCTCCTCGGCACTTCTCCCCTTCCACTTCCCCGCCCTTGTGCGATCTGAATGACACAGGGCCTAGTAAGATCATTGTTTTGTCCTCCCTATGTTTCTCTCTCCTTGTCTTGTGTCGCCTAGCAACACTAGTGCACAGGCACGTTATGAATGCCATATCATATCATATATCATTATGGCAGTGAGCAGAAAACAGTGCAATCCTTACCCCTTGCTGAATGTCGTGTTCCACATCCCTTCACAATAATAAAAAGGGATGCAATTGTGTCTGATGTTACAATATTCCGATTTCTGCACAGACCGGCACACATTTCAAAGCAGAATTTTGAAACTTCTATTTTCCAGATTAGAAATATAAACATTTGTATCTCACTCTTAAAGATTTCAAACTGAAGACCTGCAAACATACATTTGATTTATGTTTATCACACATAGGCTAGTGCAATTCAGCAATGTAACGCAATTATTCAGGATGGCGTTACTGCCAGTTTGTGTTCTGACATTGCTAAGGTGTCTGTGTGTCTGTTTGGCAGTGTATAGGAATGAACATCCTTGCATGGGGACTGTGACTCTTGTGTTGGTGGGTGGCCTGGGTTGGGATTGTACTCCAGTATTCTGTGTGCTTGAGGGTGTATTAGGAGATCGTGTATTATAGTTTGGACATGCAGTGTACACAGAACAAACGTCAATCATGAATTGCAGATTTTGTGTAATGAATAGGTTCAGTTAGGCTGAGAAAAATAACAGTTTTGTTCTGGGAAAGTCCACGTTTATAAAGCTCTTAAAATACACACTTTGGATATCTGAGAGACGGGTATATTTGATGAAATAACCCCTTTCCCTTGGAAATGAGCTGTAAAAGAATCTCCAGTGATAGGTATTGGCTTCTGGGCCCTCATCACAGATTGAAGCACTGCACTGTGCCCTTCGCTGTGCTGTGCGCCTGAAGATGATGTACTGGATGTATGCAGTGCTGTGCCATAGAGAAACATGTCTAATTTACATTTTATTCAAATATACATGTATGTGAAAAGTTCTTTGAACTAAACACAATACAAAAAATAAAATAAATATTCAAATACAGGTGTTAAGCATAAAAGTGTTGTGATCGCCCTAACTTCACTCAGAACCACCGAACATGAAAGAAACTGTAAGCCAAATTCTACCAGGAAAGAGATTTGATAATCTTGGCTCCATTCAATACTTTTGAGATTAGCCCCTAGAAACTTGACTGTTTGATAGCATGATATGATGTTATTTATAACGCTCTTAATTCCCAAAGGTTTCTAAGCACGGACCCGGGGATTGAACCTGTATTGCTCTGTGTCGTCCTGCTTCCAAGGTGAGTACGTTGCCTCTGAGCTATTCTCCCGAGCATCAACCCAAGTTGTAAGTGTAAACATTCTCGGATTGGCCTACAGGGCAATAGGCCCAAGCCCGAGCCAAAAATGCAAAATGGTAGTGTGGGCCAATTTCTTGGGTCAAAGTGGGACACTTTTTTGGCCCCTGTGGTCCACTGTGATAATTTACTTCACCATGAGGCTAGTCGTTTTGACCAATGTTACTGAATGAATATTCTTTAAAATGCACAATTTGCATCGCATTTTATCAAAAAACCTCCCCCTTGGGTTACTACTCAAACAGTCTCTCACAAAAGGAATGAATTGCCATTTGCTACTGTGGGGCCACTTTTTCATTGGTGCCCGAGACAACGTTGTGCCCCAGTCCGACCCTGAGTGTAAATGGTTCAAACTGCAAGTATATATTATGTTATGTCACTGTCAGCTACTATCCTTCTCTGTTTCTGAGGAGGGAGTCTATGGCTGAAGAGATAAGGCTGACCTTCCTTGGCAACCACTCTATCCTTGACCCTAGAAACAATATAGAAGAATTGATGCCGCTTGGGCGAACCTTCAGAGAGGGAGAAAACCTTGGGGGTGAAAAACACACTGACGGCGAGCAGGTGGTCTAGCAGAAAAAGTAAAGAGCCTACTAGAAGTGTTGGGGGGCTACACAGCAGCAGGAATTCTTATATTCAGATAAGGATTAGCATACCATGCCAATTGATAGAGGGAACAGCTGAATGATTCTATGGTACGAATAGCAAATCCAAAACGGCTGAACTTGGAAGGGACAGGATCACAAAGGAACGGAGGGGAGCCAGCTGAAAGGATAAAACAGGAGAACCAGGAGGAAGACCATTCAGAAGTGGTGACTATGACGAGGAGTGCCGATTATGCAAGGAGAACATCTTGATATGCCTTAAAGAGGGTCCAATTGTAGACACAAAAAAGCTGAGGCTGCTTCGATCTGCCTATAAAACTACCATTGGGAACAAGAAAAAGCTTTTTCACTAGGAACAATGGGAAACCATGCAGGAGGCATGCAAGGCCAGTGACACACCACGTTTTGGAAGCTTGCATTGGGAATGACCCAAGATGCCTCTCGAGATCTTCAATGTAGCATTGCAACGGACACTTGACGGGCCAACTTCTTGTACCTATATAAGGACTCGTGGGTCCTCAGTAACTCACTGAACTCAGGTGCACAAAATGATAACCCTCTTGGGTATGCCCCAGACCTTACAGTCAGAGACGGAAGTTGAGAATGCTTTTAGTGCCCCTGGGAGCGGGAAAGCAACTGGACCTAACTGCATACCCATAGACCTCTTTAAAAACAAAACCGGTTATATGGGCCCCGATTCTGACACGAGTTTGTAACGCTGTTATGAAGTCGTGAACCATCCCTGCCACTTGGTGGGAGGCCATAATCATTCCTATATTTAAGAAGTGTTCAAAATACTCCCCAGGAAACTACAGCCCCATCTCTTTGTTAGACGAGGCTGGGAAATTATATGCAAAGGTTATTCTGGGCCGCCTTTGAGAATGGGTTGAGTCAAGAGGAATAAGAAACCCCTTGCAGGTGGGATTGCAGCAGGAAATGGGTACCTTCGGGCAGTGCCTGAGGCTTGATA